>NC_139155.1:86711293-89636293 GCF_964270905.1 Leucopleurus acutus
TGGCCAGCAGCCACCTTGCCCTGCTGAAGGGAGGTCCCGTCTGAGATGCGCAAGACGGGGGAAGGTGAGGCTGGGAGATGGAGAGAGACTGAGTCCTGTGAGATTATTTGAGCCCCAGGATCTAGCCATTGCTGAGTCTTTGTTTCTGGAATTTCCATTTATTAGAGGCAATACAATCCCTTGCCTATAAAAGTGTGTGTGTGTGTGTGTGTGTGTGTGTGTGTGCGTGCGCGCACGCACACGCGCACTTTGTTGTTTTCTGTTTCATGTAACTGGAATTACCTTGACTTCCATATCCAAATTATAAATTTTACTCCAGAGGGAAAGAGACAGGGACAGAGACAGAGACAGCCAGACAGGAGAGAGATCTCAAGATGAAACGAATGAGTATAAAAGAGAAAGGTTGGGTTTGCTGGTGACAAAAAGCCAGATATGATGTATAAAGTTACTACCCCCAGCTAGTTGGTGATGTGTTTAACTACTCTGTGCCTGCTTATTAACTTCTTATGTCATGCCCTGTTCAAAAAGGGAGACTTACAGAGATGCTGACAACACAGAAAGATGAAGTACATTTAAAATAAGAAAAATGAAGCGAAGGGAAAATGTGGGCTGGGAAGGAGGCTGAAACTAAAAGCTTAGTAAACAAAATGCTTACCATGAGGACTTGGGCACAATTACCGAAGACTGATGACAGCTGAACTCTAGGCTTTATAGTAACCAAAAGGGAAATAGGCTTAGTTTCCTTTTGGTTACTAAATTAAGAGGGAAATAGGCTTAGTTCCGAAAACATGAGGTTTACAAGTTTACAAAACCAGCTAGCTGCTGAACTTGTCTCTTGAGCTACTTCATCATGTAGTTTGCTAAAAGCAATTTTAGAGGGGTCAGCGTGACACCATGGGGAACACAGGGTTCGATTCAAGTTCAAAGACTTAGGTGCTTTGTGCTAAGTACCATCTGCTCAACACTACCAGTATTGGATTAGTCAGGAATGCTTTTGGCTGCAAGTAATAGTATAGTAAGCCACAAAGGCTATAATTATCTTTAAGAACAAGAACTCTGGGGGGGACATGGCAAGAATTCCTAGGTGTGGTTCAGTGACTCAAAGATGTCTTCAGAAACCCGGGATCTTTCTGCGTGGCTTTCCTTGGATTTTTTTGGCTTCTTCCCTTAGGATCAAATAGTTACTTCTGTCTCATTAGGCATCACATCCTCAGTCAAGAAAGGAAGAAGAATGGTGTCAGTCCTCTCTGTCCTTTCTTATCAAGAAAGGAAAAGGCTTCCCCATAGGTAGATAGGTCCTTAATTATAATTGACCAGAATTGGGTCACCTCCCCCTTCAAGGTAGGCTGGGGAGTAGAGACACTCTACGAAGGAAGTGGGACTGGGGACTGACAGACCAATTATTGCCAAACTGCTGAGCTCAACGCTATCAGCTTTAGGTGGCAAGAAAGAGGAAGGGAGTGAATATCGCATAGTGAACGAGCAGTGTTTGCCAGAGGGAAAACGATGAATGCAATCAAGTCCTAGGTAGATGGCTTCCATCTCGTATGCTTAGGCTAGAGAGATGTACAGTGTACCATGGAGCACAGAAGGCGAGCACCTGGTGCCCTGGGGGATCAGGGAAGATCTGAGGTTGTTGACTACTGAGCTTATCTTAAAGGAAAAGTTGAGTCCCTTGGGAATGTGGGAGTGGTGGTAGAAAAGCCCAGCAGGTGGAGGCATGAGCTAAGAAAAGGGAGTCTAAAGCTGTCCGGTGTGTCGGAAGAAGCACCACCAGTTTTGTGTTAATATGTCATGTGAGAGTCAGGGAGGAATGACTGGAAGGCTGCCTGGGGACGAGGTCACGGGTGGCCTCGTGTGCTCTGCGTCGAGCTTAGATTCTGTTCCTGGAGCAACGTGTCAAGTGGTTGGATTTAAAATGTAGAGCTGGTAAGAACATGGGCTCTGGAGCCCAGATTCCTAGGTGGAAATCTTAACCTGTCCCACCTACCCTCTCTGTGCTTTATTTTTCTCATCTCAAAAGGGGACAATAAGAGGGTCTGCGTCCTTAGGATTGTAGTGAGGCTTAATGAGTTAATTCAGGTAAAGCATGAAGAACAGTGGCTGGCACGTAGTAAACCTTAGCACATGGCGATGGTGATGATGGTGGTGATGCTGGTGATGGTGATGGTGATGAAGATGGTGGTAATGATGATGGTGATGGTGATAAAAGTAGAGGCCTAGAGACAGTTGGGACACTGTTGTAATGGTCTATATGAAAGACGATAGAACTTAAACTAGGACACTCTAAGATGGAGTTGGTGTGTGACATACAGAAGAGAGTAGATTTTCAAAGCTTGCGGACTCATGGGATGAGGGAAAGAGGGGTCAAGAAGAGCTCCAGGATTTGGGTTTTGTCGACTGGGCGCACGTATCGCTGCTGTGTCTCTCGGATTTGGGCCCTAGGGTGTAGCTGCCGTGACTAAAAGTGAATCTAGCTCTTCCACACAGTGAAGGGTTCGCAGGGGGGTGTGGGAGGGACAACCAGTGCTTACAATTTGGAGACGCGTGATGGGGCCGTGGGCTGGTGTGAGCCGTCCGATGCTCATGAGCTGTTCACTCACTCATCCGGTGTCTCTTGAGCACCTTTATGCCAGGTGCTGTTTTAGGCCCTGGGGACATGATGTGGAACAGGACACAGTCCCTGCCCTCCTGGGGCTCTACCTTCCGTAGGGAAAATGCAGTCAACCAAGAAATGAAGATCTCCATGATACCCCTCACGCAGAGAAAACGACACACACAACAAATAAGGGACTGCGAGGGGTTAGAACAAGGCTTCTCAGCCTCGGCACTTTGCCCCTTTGGCCGTGTGATTCTTCCTTGTGAGGGCTCTTCTGTGCACGGTGAGACCCTTAGCAGAATTCCTTGCCTCCACCAACCAGATGCCAGGCTCATCCCCCAGTGGCTCCAACCCAGAAGGCCCTCAGATCTTGCCAGATGTCCTCTGCGGAACAAAATTTCCTTGATTGAAAAGCTCTCTGTGCAACAGAGAGTGACTGAAGGGGATGGATGCCGTGTCCAATAGGATGTGTAAGGGGGACCTTCCCATGTGTGTGTCCTGGGGCCACCATAGCACATTACCCTACACTTGGTGTCGTAAAGCGCAAGAAATGTCTGAAGACCAAGAATCTCAAATCAAGGTGTTGGCAGGGTTGGTTCCTTCTAGAGGCTCTGCAGAACATTCTTTCCATGCCTGGCTCCTAATATCTGGTGGTGGCCAGTGGTCCTTGGCTAGGGTCCGCATCACTCCCATGTCTGACCCTTTCTTCACACGGCCCCTCCCCTCTGTGTTTCTTCTCCGTGCCTATAAAATGTCTCAGAAATCCCTCTCTGTTCTCTGATACGGAAACCAGTCATCGGATTTAGAACTCACCCTAAATCTCAGATAATTTCATGTTGAGATCATGAACTAATTATATCTACAAAGACCCTGTTTGCAAAGAAGGCCGCATTCACAGAACCAAGAGTTAGGCCTCGGACATATCTTTTCAGGACACATAATTCAACTTTCTAAGGAGATGACAAGTGAACTGAGAGCCAAGTAAAGTGTGGGAATGAGGCACTTAAAGGAGAGAGAGAGAGTGTGTGTGTGTGTGTGTGTGTGTGTGTGTGTGTGTGTGATGTTCCAGGAAAAGGTGATGGATGCAAAGGTGGATTTGAGGCATGAACGAGAATGGTGTGTCCTGGGAAAAAACGATGGCCACTGGGTCTGCAGTGCAGGAAGCAAGGGGGAGATTGAGAAGGTCTGTTTGGGGAACTAGGCAAAGGCCAGACCATGTTGAGCCTCAGAGGCCACGAGAAGAAGTTTGGGTTTTATGCCAAGTGCGGTGGGGAGCTTTGGGCCTTTAAGCAGGGGTTTGCTGTGGGTTTGTTCTGGTTTCCGCTCCTCCCTGTGGAGAAAGCTTAAGACAGTGATGACTTTGCAGCTGTTAATCATCAGGAAACTGCAGTCACTAGGAGAATGTTTGAAATCATAAGTTAAGGATTTTTAGAAGGAAGCGAACCAAAGAAATACTGTGGTAGCCTGCCCGAATTCTCTCCCGGGCTCCAAGTAACCAGGTGCGCTGGAGAGATTATTTTTCTTCTTCTGATTTGTGGAGGTCTCAGGGTCTAAATTTTGAAACAGCTGATAGAACATGTTCTGGGATAGTGGGATAGGAATCTGAAACTTTGCTACTTGCCTCACAATAAAATTGCTTTTATTATTTGCTTAAGGTCTTTTTGTTTAAGTGGAGTTGATTTACAATATTGGGTTCGTTTCAGGTGTACAGCAAAGTGATTCAATTATATATATATGTATTATTTTTTGCAGCTTTTTTTCATTATAGGTTATTACAAGATACTGAATATTGTTCCATGTGTTATATAGTAAATACTTGCTGTTTACCTATTTTATATATAGTAGTGTGTATCTGTTAATTCCACAATCCTAATTTATCCCTCCTCCCCCCTTTCCCCTTTGGTAACCACAAGTTTGTTTTCAGTCTCTGAGTCTTTTTCTGTTTTGTAAATAGATTCATTTATATTATTTTTTAGACTCCATATATAAGTGCTATCATATGATATTTGTCATTGTCTGACTTACTTCACTCAGTATGATAATCCCTAGGTCCATCCATGTTTCTGCAAATGGCCTTATTTCATTCTTCTCATGGCTGAATAATATTCCATTGTCTATATGTACTACATCCTCTTTATCCGTACATCTGTTGATACAGCATTTGGGTTTTTTCCGTGTCTTGGCTATTGTAAATAGTGCTGCTGTGAACACTGGGGTGCATGTATCTTTTTGAATGGGAATTTTGGTCTTTTCCAGATAAATACCCAGGAGTGTGATTGTTAGATCATATGGTAGCTCTATTTTTAGTTTTTTGAGGAACCTCCATAGTGTTCTTCACAGTGGCTGCACCAATTTACATTCCCACCAACAGTGTAGGAGGGTCCCCTTTTCTCCACATCCTCTCCAGCATTTGTTAGTGTTTTTTGAAACTTATTTATTTATTCATTTATTTATTTTTGGTTGCGTTGAGTCTTCATTGCTGCGTGTGGGCTTTCTCTAGTTGTGTCGAGCGGGAGGTACTCGTCGTTGTGGGCTCAGTAGTTATGGCTCATGGGCTCAGTAGTTACGGCTCGTGGGCTCAGTAGTTATGGCTCATGGGCTCAGTAGTTACGGCTCGTGGGCTCAGTAATTATGGCTCATGGGCTCTAGAGTGCAGGCTCGGTAGTTGTGGCGCATAGGCTTAGTTGCTCCGTGGCATGTGAGATCCTCCCGGACCAGGGCTTGAACCTCTGTCCCCTGCATTGGCAGGCGGATTCTTAACCACTGTGCCACCAGGGAAGTCCCAGCATTTGTTATTTGTAGACGTTTTGATCATGGCCATTCTGACTCGTGTGAAGTGGTACCTCAGTGTGGTTTTGATTTGCATTTCTCTAATAATTAGCAATGTTGTCCCTCGAGGTCTTAATAGGGGGAAAAAAAAGCCTTCAGGATATCTTTTTTGGTTAAGTATCAACTTCAGATATCAAAGAATCATGTGATATTTGTTTCTATAGAAGGGAAAATAAGGGTCGTAGACTTAAAGAACTGAGGAACTGCAAAGCTTATGAACGTGAAGCATTAGATAAAACCACTCAGGTTCCAGGGGTCTCAAGGCTTGTGTGTCAGTGTGTGACTTGACTTATAAATGGCCGATCAAATCATGACATGATTTAGAGGCTGTGGGGAGTTTGAAAGCTAGAACAGTGCTTTGCCCATAGGAGTTCCAAACAATTGGTAGGGTGAATGAATCCTTATTTCACAGAAGAGAAAACAGAACTCATCAGAGATATTAATCTCTTTTCATACTGGCAACAGAAACCCTAAGAGAAAGTGTGATTCCCTGGCGTCTGCACACATGGGCACATGCCCTGAAATGGGCACGAAATATGAGGCTCTCTTACCCCCGTTATTCTCTGTTCTGTGTTTGTCATAGTGGGAGTTTATTGCATAAAGATGCACGGCCCCCAAACATGCCGACCACTGCTGGCATTCAACTGTGGAAACATCTATTTTCTCTGATGCTGGAGGGAGAAACTGCTGGACTCATTGAACTAAGAGATTTTGTATTATTCCCCATCACTATGCTTTCCAGAGGTGTTTTCCAAGGATATATTTTACGCTGTCTTTTTGCCTTACAAGCTAACTATAAAATCCACCTACCATATAAGATGTGATGCCATTGCACGATTGGGTGGTCTTTTTTTAAACTGTAAGTGCTGACCCACTAGAAGGAGGTGAGATCACTTTAGTGGGTAATTTTTTAAAAAGGAATTAGAATAGCATGGAATGAAAGGGCACAAAATGGAACAGCGTATATAGGAGTAGAATAGAAAACATTGAACACTGACATTATGAAACTTTCATTTTGGTTAGATGAATTTATATGTGCGTGCGCGTGTGTGCACGTGTCCAAGTCAGGATGAAAATGTTTCAGACTGTGGGACACACCCCAAAATGTCTGCAAACCACTGCTCTACATTCCACTTTCCAGTTCCTCATTGTTAAGCCCTGAAGTAGAAAAGGCACTTAGGCTGAATAGTTCAGGTTCATGAATAGTCAGTGTAGATTTTTAGATTAATCAACATTTCTCTGGAATCTGACTTTCTTCCCTTTAGGAACAGCGTTGTTCCTTCTCTCAGGCTGGTGGTTAGAGGTCTGAGGGCAACTCCGAGATCTAATGTCTCCGACTTTATAACTCAGATTTTCTCCCTGCCCACATCACTTCCATGGATGAGTTATCTGTGCTTGTGTGAGATCCAGACTGGACTTGCGAGATAAGAATGCTTTCAGCATGGATCTGGGAATCTGAGCAGTTTAACCAGCCTTTTAGGGTTGTTACTGTACCCATTTAAAGAAATAAACTCCGGGGACTTCCCTGGCGGTCCAGTGGTTAAGACTTCGCCTTCCAATGCAGAGGGTGCAGGTGCGATCTCTGGTTGGGGAGCTAAGATTCCACATGTCTCTTGGCCAAGAAAAAAAAAAAAAAAAACAGAAGCAATATTGTAACAAATTCAATAAAGACTTTAAAAATGGTCCACATCAAAAAGATCTTTAAAAAAAAAACAAACAAACAAAACTCCCTTGGAGATTTAAGAAGGCAGCAGAGTTTGTTTGTTGGTTTGTTTTGAAGCATTAAGTACATCTATTCATTTATACTTTCATTACCCAGAGAGGAGATCAAGATTTCATAAAACAAATATATTTCATGTCACTCACAGTTTTTGACGGGAGAACACAGTTTCAAGGATGCCCTCATCAAAGCACTAAATTGGTGCTATTTAAGGTGTCTCCTGCCTTGAGCCATCACTGCAGGTGGAAGGAGTTGTCATAGAGATGCTGATTCCTTCAGCCTTGTGAGTGGAATGAGGACCAGTTCTTGAGGCACAAAAGATGACTCGATTTCTTTCTGCTCTGGACCATAGGAAGCGTCAGAGATGCTGGGCTGGGCCGCTGTGCATGTACCATGCCTTCACATGGGGTCAGACTCTTGATGGTCGAGGAAAGGAAAGATGTGGGTGAAGGGAAGGGTAGGTGGTGGGGGGAAAGAGAGATTAATTGCCTGGGTGATGTTTTACAAACTAGCTGGGCACCAGCCTCTGTGTCTGACTCTATTTGCTTTGGTAATCAGCCCACACAATTTGGGGGGTTCCAACTGGTTTTTCTCTGCAGGGCTTTTTACAACCTATGTGAGTTTCTGAAGACTGCTATAACGAATGGCCACAAACTGGGTGGATTAAAAACAACAGAAATGTACTCTCTTGCTGTTCTAGAGGCCGGAAGCCTAAGCCCCCGCTTTCTCCATAAACTCTAGGAGAGTTGCTCCATCCAGCTCTGGTGGCCCCTGGCTTGGCTTCCTTGGCTTGTGGCTGCATCCCTCCCGTCTCTGCCTCTGTCTTCATGGCCCCTTCTCTTCTCTGGGTCTTCTCTTCTGTCTCTTAAAAGGACACTTACCGGGCTTCCCTGGTGGCACAGTGGTTGAGAGTCCACCTGCCGAGGCAGGGGACATGGGTTGGTGCCCCGGTCCGGGAAGATCCCACGTGCTGCGGAGCGGCTGGGCCCGTGAGCCATGGCCGCTGAGCCTGCGCGTCCGGAGCCTGTGCTCCGCAACGGGAGAGGCCACAGCACTGAGAGGCCTGCGTACCGCAAAAAAAAAAAAAAAAAGGACACTTATCATTGGATTAAAGGTCCACCCTAAATTGAGGATGGTCTCGTCACAAATCCTTAACTTAATTCCACCTGCAAAGACCCCTTTTCTAAGGTAATAAGGTCACAGTCACAGGTTATGGGGTTTGGAAGTGGTCATATCTTTTGGGGAGCCACCATTCAAGCCACTGTACAACCTAAGAAAGGAAATGTACGCTGATGGGGTCAGAGTACAGTTCTGCTCCATAATTACTCACCAAGAGTGTATGCTGTACTATGAACTGGAGGTGGTGTGTTAGGACAGGCAGAAATATAAAGGAGCCCAGCCCGTGAAGTGGTTATCCTATCACAGTCCTGCCTCTGATGAACCCAAGAACTTCAGGCCCGTCGCTTAATCTCAGCTTCCTTATCTGTGAAATCTCCTTCCCTCAAATCTTCTACCCAGTTTTCATTTTCTCAGTGAGTTCTTCTCTGATCACCTTACTAAGATTACACCAACTCCCTGTCCCTGTTTCCATATCTTACTCAACAGCATTTATCAAAATCTTACCAGCTACATGTGGTATTTATTTATTTGCTTGTTGTCCTGTTCTCCCAACAGAAAGGAAGCTCCAGAAAAGCAGGGTTTTTGTCTTTATTTTTCACTGTTATGACCTTGATGTCTAGAGCAATGCCTGGTACGTTAGTAGGTGCTCAGGAAGCCATGCCTGAGGGATGGGATTGCCCAGGGCGTCTTACCAGATGAGGGTGCAAATTAAACTGTTACCATCCAAACTTGGGTCCACTCTCCTGTTGCATAGCAAAGCCAATCTACTGACACTGGGTTGTGGTGAAGGAAAGTACAGTGTTTATTGTGGGTGCCAAGTAAGGAGAATGGGCAGCTCATGCTCCAAAGACCTAAACTCCTAGATGGCTTTCAGGGAAGGGTTTTTAAAGGCAAGGGTGAGGGAGAGGGTCGCGGGATGCGTGATCAGCTCATGCACAATCCTCTGATTGGTTGGTGGTGAGCTAACAGGGTGATGTTTCAGGAATCTCAATCATCAGCCTTCTGGTTCCACCGGTCTGGGGTCTGCGTGCTGGTGGTCAGTATGCTTTAACTTCTTCTACCTGGTATGGTTTCAGTCTCTGTAAAACAAGTCAAGGATATGGCTCAGGATCTTGTCTATAGCCCTTGAGGAGGAACTAAAGGTCCTTGACTTTGTTGAATGGCTAAACGATTACTATTTTGTCTTGTTTGATGGTTTTCTTTTGTTTCTGCATTTTCTCACTTCTCTGATTAAATTTGCTCTTTGAAACTTAGGGAAAGACTAGGCGGCTAAAGCTTTTCTACAAACAAGAGGCATGGGACGTGGTGTAGGGAGTGGGGGGAAGAGGGGGGCCTGTCCCCAGGAAGGATCCTGCTTGACTTCAAAATTAGAGAATCTCTATCAAGTGTTACAGCAGATCGTATGTAAATGTGAGCTCCCCTTCCTTTTCTTCTCCCATTTCTTGAATTATTTCTTCCACACAAGATCCATAATGCCATGGGTATAATTCATTCACAGTAAGAAACAGGCCACAGGATTTAAAATACTATGGTAGCAAAATGTGTTATTTGAATTTCTCTTTTCCAAGGCAGAGATATAGTGAGAAATACAGTCAATATTCATTATTCTTGTTATTCACAGTAGTTCTATTCTCGAAAGTGGCCGTGAACACTGAATTAGTGAGTGCTATCCATTGCTTGAAAAGAAACACTACAGGGGGCAGGGGTGGGGTCAGTATCCTGAGAGCCTCTGGTCTCAGCATCTTAGTCAACCGATCAATACGTAACCTGATTTTAACGTGTGTTTCTGTTTCAAGACACCTGGCTTAATATATATTGTGGATTCATTAGCACTGAACTCACAGCCCACAACATCATAACTCATGCTTGAATGAAGTGTGTCTAAGACGTGTTTTCCCCATAAGGCACATCACAGCCTTCTTGCACTTGGGAACACTAGCGAGCACTTCAGCACTATGCTGGTATTTTTGTTTGTTTTTGTTTGCGGTACGCGGGCCTCTCACTGTTGCTGCCTCTCCCGTTGCGGAGCACAGGCTCCGGACGCGCAGGCTCAGCGGCCATGGCTCGCGGGCCCAGCCGCTCCGCGGCACGTGGGATCTTCCCGGACCGGGGCACGAACCCGTGTCCCCTGCATCGGCAGGCGGGCTCTCAACCACTGCGCCACCAGGGAAGCCCCAGCACTATGCTGTTTTAAACAGCGGAATTAGCAACAAAAAGCACAAAAAGGTGGAAAACATGCCATTAAATTGACTGTGAAAAGGACATTTGTTTACATACCGTCTGAGAACTAAAACAAGAAGGCAAAGCATCATCTCTGACCTCAGCAGGGGACCCGTGCGTTCCGGCCACTCAAATTTTTCTCCACTCAGCCTTGTCTGCAAATGGTCGTGAAAGCACCTTGATTATTGATTTTGACTCTGCAGATAAACTTCTGCGAGTGCGTGGGTTCGCAAATACGGAATCTGCGAGTCAGGAGGATGGCTGCGTATACAGCCTGGTTGAAGAGTTCCACCCGCCTTCCTTGTTTTCCATTCCCCTCCAGTCAATAGGATCAGAGACTCCTAAGAAAAATAAAGCCAGTAGTGCTGAATACGTGTGCTAAGGGGGGAAACGTCAGTCTCTGCAGAGCAGCAGCTTCAGCTGGGTTGTTGTGGGCACTGTTCTGTGAAAGGGCTTGAAATCCCAAGAGCAAACCTCTATAGGTGTGAGAAAGGAAGTCTGTCCATTCTCAGCCCTTCTAGGGTCTCCTGCCTGGGAAGTGCCGTTTTATGTTTATTTTTTCTAATTCCGTTTATTTACTATTTTACTGAGGTGCATTCACATACCATGCAATTCAGCCATTTAAAATGTACAACTCAAGGGTTTTTTAGTATATTCTCAGGTACGCGCAACGTCACCACGGCCGACCTTACAACATTTTTATTACCTCAAAAACCCCCCTATACCCTTTGTTCATCACGCCCTATTCCCCATGCCCCAGCCCTAAGCAAACACGAATCCACTTTATCTTTAGATTTCCCCGTTCTGGACATTGAGTGTGAATAGAATGAGGTCTTTCGTGATTGACTTCTTTCATTTAGCAAAACGTGTTCAAGGTTCCTCCATGTTGTAGCATGTTTCAGAACTTCATTCCCTTTTATGACAGAATAATCCGTTTTATGGCTAGACTACATTTTTAAATTAATTTTTTATTATAGTTGACTTACAATGTTGTGTTAGTTTCTGCTGTACAGCAAACTGAGTCAATCATATATATATATATATACACACACACACACACACACACACACACACATAGAGAGAGAGGGAGAGAGAGTCACTTTTTTTTAGATTCTGTTCCCATATAGGTCTGTTTTAAAGACCCCCATCTAAAGACCCCCAGGGCAGGCTCAGCAGAGACAGATCAGAGGAGACTTGCCAGCTAGGAGGCTGGAGGGGACTTAATACCAGAGCACACACAAAGAGCAGCTCAGAAGGACATGACATCTGTCAGCTTGAAAGCGCGCCAGGGGCAAGACGCAAACTTCGCTGGCTCAAAGAGATCACTTCTCAGAAACTTGCCTTGCTTCTGGAAAACGGTGAAAAGTGATGGACGCCCTCTCCACCTCGTAAGAGGAAAGGGCACCTGCTTTCGAAGGGGGGTGGATGATGGCCGCAAAGAGGATACCGCCCCAATGTGTTTGGGGTCTCCAGCCTCCTTTTTGTCCACATCCTGGAGAAGACCCCCCCTCCACATACCTCACTCAGACACGTCTTTTCTTGTTGTTTTCCGTATTCATTTTTAACTTCGTTTTTAGGAACACAAATAATGCATTAATACCGTGATGGCTAAGCTAATTACCCGTTGCTTAGCAACCTGCTGCCACTCCAGGATACTTCAGCCTCTCCTTGGGCCAAGGAATCCGCTATTATGAGCTTGTCATGAACCCCGGACCCTTTTCACACTTTGGACCTCCGCAGATACGTGCCCATAAGAAAATGCAGTGTGATTTCCTGAGTTTTGAAAACATGCACAAATGCCATCATACTGTACAGACTATTTTCCGTTGTTCTTTAAACTCAAGAGATTTTTAATATCTGTGTTACTAAATATAGGGCCAGACAGCGGTGACCAACAAAACTTCTACAATAGTGGACGTGTTCACTGAGCGCTGGAAATTCGGCAAGGGCGACCAAGGAGAATTTTTAATTGTATCTAATTTTGGCTAATTTAAATTTCAATAGCTGCATGTGGCTGGCCGGTAGTTACGGTATTGGACAAAAATCACAGACCTAGGTCACTCTTTTTATTACTTTTTAAGTTAGCATTTGATGATGGGAAGTTTTCAAACATATACAAAAAAGAGAGAATCGTATAATGAATTCCCATGGATTCATCCTCCGGCTTTAATAATTACCAGTATGTCACCATTCCTGTTGCTAGATTCTTCCTTTTCGCTAATCTACAGTATTCCTTTGCATAAATACATTATGGGTCTCCTGTTGATAGAAGGCATTTAGGCTGTTTCTGATTTTCTGCTAAAACACATAAGAGTGAACCTCGTTGCACATTTCTCCTAGTGCATGTGGTATGTGTGTGTATATCTGTGTGTATATATATGTGTATGTGTAAGTGTATGTGTGGAAGTGTGTATACATGTATATATATCCGTGTGTATCTGTGGGTGCACTTGTGTAAGTGTGTAACGTGTGTGTATATTTGTATATGTGTGTATAAGTGTGTATTCATTTATCTGTATATGTATCTGTATCTGTGCGTATGTGTATATGTGTGCGCATATATGTGTACGTGCATGTCTGTAAGTGCGTGAATGTGTGTGTATATCTATGAATGTGTGTGTATATATGTATGTATATATGTGTGTATGTATGTGTGTGCGTATATGTCTGTAAGTGTGAATATGTGTGTGTATCTATGTATGTGTGTATAAGTGTGTGTGTGTATATATATATCTGTATCTGTATCTGTGGGTGCATGTGTGTGTATCTGTGTATATGTGTGTGTGCACATGTGTGCACGCATGTGTGTGTTTCTCTAGGGCAGACACTTAGAAGCGGGTCATGGAGTCGGTGCACTTTCGGCCTTCACTGTCACTTGCCCATCCATTTCCATAACAGTGAAACAGACACAACACTGCAACCTGACCTGGGCCCTGGAGGAGCTCAGGGCCCCGCTCCGCCCATCCACCGTGATGGATGCTTGAGCCAGTTCCCATGGTGCCCAGCCTCTGGACACCCCACTGGGAAGCCCTGTGGGTTCCTGGATTCAGGGCAAGATAAAGGCAGGTCAGATTAGTGACACAAAGGCGCCCTGGTCTCCTAATCATTTTATCATTCCTAAATTTCTCTCTCCGCCCCCAGGGATTTCTATTTTCTCCCTGCCCCGTCCTTGTCTTTGCAGCGCAGGGGACCATCGGTGTTTTTAGAGGCTGCTTGAATGAGTTTTTCCAGGCAAGTACTTTCCCATAAAGGCACAATTAATGCGGGAAGGAGTCAGAAGCTCGGAGATGGGAAAAGTTAAGCCACTTTGCTTTTCCAACAGCTCACAAAGTTCTGACCTGCTTCCAGGAACCCTGGTGCTGCAGCCGCGCCTTTTCGCTGAGAACTGCTCCCACACCAGGACGCTTGTGGATTATCTAAGTAACTCCGCTTTTTACCCTATTAAGAGAACTGGCATCTGCGCTGCGGCCCGATCGCTAACACCAAGGTGGGGATTTTCGCTAAGCTGTTCAGTTAAAAAAAGAAAGAAAACAAATTTCTAAACCGACAAAACCGAAGGAGGCCTTTGTTCCCTTTCCCTGCCTTGTTTTTTGGAAAGGGAACAAAGGAAAAAAGAGATAAGTGACCTAAATTATTATTGCAGGCACTGAAGTCTGGCCTTTTTCTTCTTGGAAGACAAAGAAAACTGTTTAGAGAGTAAATCGTGAGTTGATCAACTCAAGTCATTGGTCTCAGGTGCTGGACCCGGGCCTCGGTCATGCGTGGGAGAGGACACGGGACGGTGTCCCTTCAGCAGCCCCTGGGGGTTCTGGCAGGGGGACAGACAGGCAGCACTGTCATGGGGTCTGGGTGGGTCTCCAAGGAACCTGCCTCGGTGCCTGTGTCAGCAGGACTTGCTGTTTGGTTTCCATCAGGAGCTTTTAAGGACCCCCGTGAGCCGAGGCATCCTCGTCTCCCACGTCAAAGATCAGACACCAAAGTTTCTGTGACTCCAAGAGAGACGAGTCTGGGGACCAGGCATCTGATGGCCTCCATCGCTTGTGTGAGGCCACCGCGTGGACCCGTGCGTCGTGATTCCGTGTCACACGAGTTCCCCTGGCGTCTCCGGAAAACACAGAGGGATGCGGGAGCTCTTTCTTCTTATGCATCCGTCTTGTCCGGTTCTGACTTTTCCACGTGTTTCTGGAGACTTTTGGGTTCACCTAATCAGGCCTCATTTAGGAGGTGGATGTTTGCCCTACCCTCGCAGGGTGGCAGCACCAAAGACGGGTGAGAGGTCTTCACCTTCCTCCACTCTCGCGTGACGGCCACCAACCCCCCTTCCCCGACACACACAACTGGTACTTGACCAGCCTAACGCTGGACTCCCGCTCCAAGCAGGACACAGCCCCATCCAGCTCGTAGAACCTTTACAGTAACCTGAGCTATTCATGTCCCCAGAGCGGGTCACAGACAGGCCAGGAATAGGACACAGCCTCCAATCTTGATTTTTCTCACTTTGTCTGGAAGTGTCTGAGACCCCTTATGGGCTGCTGCTTCAAGCTTTTACACACGCAGGTAGCAAAATGTCAGGAAAAGAGCTGAGGTCTGGAATTTGGTTGGATCTCAGTTTGAAACCCTATATGGCTAGAAAGTAAGTGAACCTCTCAGCCTCACTCTTCCCACCTGTGAAATGGGGATAACAAGACCTAAGAGGATTTTCTTTTTGTAACCGAGATGTAATCGACATATAACATTATATTCGTTTTCATGGGTACAGCATAAGGATTCAAGATTTGTATATATCGTGAAATGATCACCACAGTAAGTCTAGTTAATGTTCATCGCCACCCATAGTTACAATTTTTTTTTCCGGTGATGAGAACTTTTAAGATCTGCTGTCTTAGCAGCTTTCAAATATAGTACAGTGTGTTAACTACAGTCACCGTGCTGTACACTGCATCCTCAGTATTTATTTTATTTTATTTTAAATTTATTTATTTATTTTTGGCTGCATTGGGTCTTCGTTGCTGCACGCAGGCTTTTCTGTAGTTGTGGCGAGTGGGGGCTACTCTTCATTGCAGTGCGTGGGCTTCTCGTTGCGGCGGCTTCTCTTGTTGCGGAGCATGGGCTCTAGGCGCATGGGCTTCAGTAGTTGTGGCTTGCGGGCTCTAGAGCGCAGGCTCAGTAGTTGTGGCGCACGGGCTTAGGTGCTCCGCGGCCTGTGGGATCTTCCTGGACCAGGGCTTGGACCCGTGTCCCCTGCATCGGCAGGCGGATTCTCAACCACTGCGCCACCAGGGAAGCCCCATACTTATTTATTTTATAACTTTGTGTTTGTACCTCTTGACCTCCTTCACCCATTTTGATAATGCTAAGAGGATTGATTTATTTCATGATCACCTATTTTGATAGTCCTAGGGGGACTGCTGAAAACCTTAGAAACACAAACACCAATTCCTGATGCGTGGTCAGCCATCTTCTGATTTTTATTTCCCCCTGGAATTTTGTTCTTTTTCAGTTAAGTCAGCAGCACTGTAAGAATACCCACCCCGTATACTGTTGGTGATACGTATAAAATCACAACTCCGCTTTACGTGGGAAACATTTAAAGATTCACTTCGGCACTTTTTAGATCATTAATTAATGGTGGGAGAATTGGAAGTTAGGAAACGAGAAAAGGTCTGTGAAGTCATAAAGCCAGAGAGGAGCTGTAGGAGCTTCTGTTTGTGCACTGCTATCCTTCCTAGCATCTCCATTGCATAAAATGCGACACACCCACCATAGCCAGGGAAGGAAATCTGATTTGCGGCTTGATTCAATAACAGAGAAAGGGAGTAGGTGGGGAGGTTTGAAGGTGGGTGAGGTTGGCTGTGTACATCAGCTGCTGTCTTCACAGCCTGTCTCCTACTCTGAGCTGGGACTGAAGACCTCCTCCTGGCCGGCCTGCAGCCCTCAGGTCCGGAAGGACTTGGCCGTGGCTGGCTGGACGGTAGATGGTAGGACCCCTCCTGCCCAGCCCTGCGTGCTGGGGGCTGTGCATTAGTCCTCAGTGATTTCATGGGCATTTTACTCAGCAGAGCCTGAGGTCAGAACCCTACAAGACTCCTAATCAACCAGATGAGCTTTAATCGGAGGTGTGGGCAGCCAGGCGCTGCTTCCAGAATTCAGTTCTCACTCACCCCGAAGGCTCTCCAGTCAGTCCACAGATCCGGCACAGTTCTTTCTTTGACCAACATTTAACCAGTTTTCTTCCTCAACTGCTAGGAGGTCAATGCTTGCCTCTTGGCTAAAGGGGCGGTGGGGGCGGGGGGGGAGGACTCTACCTTGGGCCCCCTCCAGGGCAAGGAAGTCTCCAGATCATATGCGACCCTTATGCAGACGTAGCCCCTGAAAGAGGCCGCGGCCCCGGGAATTTCCCTCCATTTCCCCTTCCCTTGTGTTTCTCCTGAACCTGCATCTGTCCTCCCACAAGCCCTGCTTTTCACTCTCATGGGGCAGAAAGTAGATTCGGGGGTGAGGGGGTTGGGAAGAGATCAGTGGGGAAAGACGAGAAAGTACAGGGGACCCTTGAACAACATGGGTTTAAACTGCGCAGGTCCACTTACTTACATGTAAATAATAATTTTTCGATAGTAAATACTGCAGTCCTTCATGATCCGTGGATAGTTGAATTCTCGAGTGCAGAACCTCGGATACAGACGACACGGAAATGTGGATTTTCAGCGCCCCTAACCCCAGGGTTGTTCACAGGTCCGCTGTAGAGTATGATAAAAACCACAGAGCAGCCAGCGCTTCACTGCGCCCGTCCTGGTCTGGGGTTGCCCAAAGCCTGTTCCACGGAGTGGGTCCTTCCATCTCGTTGACAGCCCCGTGTAGTGGGTGTCATTACTGTTCTCCGGCATCTTGTGGATGAGGACGTAGAGGTGAAGAAAGGTGGGGCCTTTGGCGGAGGGTCACACGCTAGGGATGGACGCAGCTGGGACCTCAGGGCCTGGGACGGGCGTGGTCCAGGTACGGCCTGGCTGTCCCCTTACCTGGATCCCCTCCCCCGGGCGGCGTCTACAGCTCTCCCTCCTTCCATGCCTCACCTTTCCTGAGGGCACCCATCACGCCACGCTGTTTCTCTCTTCCTCATTATCACTCCCATCAGGGTACACACTCTGCAGCCCTCTTTGCTCCCTGGTGCCTAGTAGATGCTCAGTTTATATCTGTCCAATGCATGAATGAAGATGTGATTGCCAAACCTAGAAGCACAGCGAGCTGTGCCGTGTTCTACCGTCCACAGTATCCCATTCGGGACAAGAAAGGGTGTCTGGCTGCCCTGACCTGGCCCGGGGACCTATCCCCTGGCGGGAGTGACTCACTGGTGAACTTTGTCTCCGCTGTCATTCCAGACATGGCTGGGGTCCCTGCTCTCGGAAATGTGGGCACCTTCGGCTGACCAAGCGCCTAGCATCACTCAGCTCGGGGAAACGTGTGCCTTGGAGGCGACAAACCAAGCCCCTTGGCCCTTAGCGTTTGAGTTCTCTGACTTCCCTTGTGCATGCTTCCAGCAACTCTATAGCGCCAAACTGCTTTTCATTCATTACAATGACAAGTTCTGGAGAGGCGCCCACGCTGCAGGGAGGGGGCTGGGGGACTGCTGAAGGCTTGTTGCTACAGGGCTGGACCGCTAGTTTCCGCTCTCCGGGGCTGGGTGACCGATGGATGGATGGACGCACAGGTGGATGGCTGGCTGCCGCTTGCTCTGCTGGCCCGCCAGTGGCTGCAGACCTCCCTGGCCTTGGCCTCTCCTGGGTCCCCCAGGGCACGCCCTCTGGTGGCTGCAATTAGAAGTGTCTCCTGTGCCAGTGGCCAGACAATTGCTGTGTGCGTCCTGGGACCTTCTGTAGAGGATGCCAAGTCTTCTAGAACATTGGATCCCCCCTCCACTTCAGAGAGCCTGGGCTGAGACAAAGCATCTGTGTCGGGGACCTATCTGGTTTGGAGAGCTGGGCTGGATTAGCTCCTCTTCTCTGGGATGGGTGGGCTCTGGGTGGAGAAAGAAAGCCCCTCTCTAAGGCTGGGGTGGCCGACCCAGAGATGCAGGGGCCAGCCAGCTGGACATCTTGGTGACCCAGAGACCCAAGGGGGCAGCTCCTTCCTGGCTCCAGCTAATAGCTGCAGGCAGGCAGGCCAGCCTGGTATGGCCCCAAGTTCCAGTTTTTCAAATGCAACTAAGAATCTGCATTTTTACGTGCTGCCTCTAATTTCAAAGAACTAGCAACCCACCTGCCCTGCCTTTCAAAGTCTCTTCCTCCCTCTTTCCATCTCTGGCTCCCTCGTTTCCCCCTTCCATCCTCCCTGTCTTTCTCGTAAACACCGTGCCTTGCAGTAAACTTGTCTGAGGACCAGCGTGGCACCCGTGCCTCCGGAGAACGTCCCTCTGGGTCTGAGCTCCTTGGCCACAAGCAGCATCTCTGCTGGTGAAGCATATGCTGTGGATGAGACAGCCAAGGTGCGGATGTCCCGCCGGCCTCATCATTCCTGCCAGCAAGGCTGCATGTGGGCCACCCTAGGAAGGAGGTTTCATCATCCTCCAAGTAGCTTGAGCTGGGCACTCCCTGCAGCAGAGATGATGCTTCCCCCATGTGTGTTTTCTGTTGTTTGTTTCACTTGCCCTGGTTTTGGTGCCATAACTGGGAGGATCTTGTTTCCACTTTTTAACAGACTGTTGGCTTCACACGTAGCTTGAGGAAAACAGTGGCAGCTGCCTAAACACACACCAGATACTAAATTCACAGGAGGCAGCTCTACAAAAAAGTCAGTGCCGGCAGCCAGAAGGAGGGGACACGGTGGGTTTTGTCAGGCTCTGTGGTACCTGCACATGCCGTGAGCGTCCTGGGAGATCCAAGACCAGAGATGCTGACGGGACAGGGAAATTGGTTCGGGGCGCTCAGGCATTGGCCGCCTGTGGTTCCCAGGGCACTCACCCATTCATTTGTTCGTTCGTTCGTACTTACTCAGTGCTCCCATGGTCCATATACTGGCCCAGATGCTGGGGAGAGAGAAGGTAAAAAAAAGTCTCTCTTTCATGGGTTTTCCTGTCTAGCGGGAGAGGAGACGCACTAAACAAAGAAACCAACAAGTAAACATCATTTAGGAGGGAGTAAGAAGACCCATGAAAGATAGTAAAATGGGTTGAGCCCATGGGGACCGATTGGGACGGGGTGAGAGCTACTTTGGCTGGAACGGCCATGAGGTCAGCACCTGCCTTGATACATACATTTCTTCTCCAGAGTCCCTACCACCACCCAACAGTAAATGCATTCTGTTTTCTCCCACTGGAAGGGAAGCACCGTGATGGTGGGAACTGTGCTTTGTTCACCGTGGTTTTTCTAGTGCCTGGAAAAGGCTCGGGCATGTCGTAGGTGCTCAGTGAGCTTTGCTGGGTGCAATGCAAAGGAGCCAACCCCGTGAAGCTCTGGGGGGAGGAGAGCAAGCTTGAGCATCTCTGAGGTGGAATAAACAGGTCTGTGCGGTCCAGGTGTGGTACAAGCTGGGCGGGTGAAATCGGGTGAGTCCAGGTAGACGTGGGGCAGATCAGATTCCAGCCTCTGCCGTACTGGGTTTAGATTTTATTCTAACGGCACAGAGGAGCCATCGGAGGTTCTGAGTTTTCTGGGACTGTTGTAAAAGGTCACCTCAAGTGTACGGGCTAACACAACACAGCTTCGTTATCTTAGCGCTCTGGAGGCCACAAGTCCAAAGGGAGTCTCACGGGGCTAAGATCAAGGGGTCTGCAGGGCGGTGTCCCTTCTGGAGGCTCCAGGGGCGAATCCGTTTTCTTGCCTTTTTGGGCTTCTAGAGGCTGCACACACTCCTTGGCTTGTGGCGCCTTCCTCCATCTTCACAGCCAGCAAGTCCTTCTCATGAGGCATCATCTTGACCCTCCTGTCCTTCCCCGTCCTGCCACTTGGAAGGACCCGGTGGATTTCACTGGGCTTGCCCACACATCCCGGGAGCACCTTCCTGTCTTAGAGTCAGCCGGTTATCAACCTTCATTCCACCCGCAGCCTGAATTCCCCTTCTCCCTGCACCATGTTCACAGATCCTGGGATTAGGATGTGTTTTTTAGGTCCTGATCTGAGGGTTCCCATGCAGAGATCACTCTGAGTCTGCGTGGGCTGGGTGGCTCGTCGACCCGCCACACACGCTGGTACCTCCTGCCCAAGGTGACTGGGGATGGAAGCGAAGGGACAGGTGTGGGGTCTCTTTGGGAATCAGATTCTGCAGTAGCCTTGCAGGGGTTCAGGTGGAAGCTGTCATTTCAAACAGCTTTAGCCTGTCCTCGTGATGTGTGTTACCAACTCCTGGACAGTAGGTCTGACGCTTTACAGCAGGGGTTTTCAAGGGGGGTCCTGGGCTGGCAGCAGCAGTACCCCGTCACCCTGCAGCGTGTTAGAAATGCGCGTGCTCCACCCTGCCCCCCAGACTCCGGGCGAGGGGTGGCAATCCCGTGTGTGGATACCACGGTCAGAACCTGTGAGGCGGCTGAGGTCTGTTCTAACACCCAGAGCCTGGGGTTCTACTGTGCGCGTGATCTGAGGCAGCAGGCCGGCGGGGTGGCCTTTGAGAAAGTCGGGAGGCCCTTTCTTACCTTTCCTCCAAGACTGCACTGCATGAATCTCGGGGATGGAGACAGGCTCCCTGGACAGAGGCTCCCTGTGGTGAGATTAAAGGAGTCCCTGGGCCCCTGACTTTTTATGCAAATGTCTGCTAAATGGGCATAGGCATGTCCCTTAGGAAAGATGTCCTTAGTACTCAGCAGCGTCCCCAAAAGACCCAAGACCCCATAAAAGGATTAAGCAGCTCCATTCTGTGTGTTGGACGTGAGGAAGGAACATGAATAGCATGTATTGAACCTGTCCTGGACACAGGACTCTGTTTTAACCATTTTATATACACTGACATAGTTACTACTTCAGGAGGAAGGTGTCATCCTTACTACTCTCCCCATTTTACAGTTAAGGAAACTGAGGCACAAAGAGATGAAATGCCTTGCTCTAGGCCACACAGCTGCTAAGCGGTGGAGACAGGATCCGTGCCCAGGCAGCCAGGCGTCAACGCCTGGGTTCACAGCCCCGAGCTGCACTCTAGACCCAGGTGGGCTGACTTGACCATGGCCCCTGGGACCGGCCCCGCCATCTGCTTGTAGGGCCTGTAGCTGAGAATTGTGTCTACATTTTTAAATGGTTGCATTTGAAACGGTTATATAAGTACTTACATAATGTCCTTGATTTTTGCCTCTTGGTCTAAAATACCTGCCGTCTACGAGTGCCTGCTATCTGGACCTTTAAGAAAAATTTGCTGCCGGTGCCTTTCTCTGCCCCTCTCCCTCTTCCTGTCACTCTCGCTCCCACTCTCACTGTCACTCTGTCTGTCTCTCTCTCTGGAGAAGCTGTGTACACACGACACAGACTCTTCCCTCCAGGGAGAGAGGGAGCTGGTGCTTTCGAGAACTCTGGTGGGGTGATTTCTGTAAACCGCTGCAGCAGCCCCTGGGGAGAAGGTGGTTTCCATTCCCATTTCAATTGATGAAGAAACGGAGGCTCATGAAGGTAGAGTCTCTTGTCCAATGGCCAGGTTAACAAGCTAGGATGTCACCTCCAAAGCACACTTCTTTCTCAACCTCGTGGTTCTCCTGACCCAAAGGAGTTTATATTCCAGTTTGACAAACAGGACTTGAGCATGAGAGAGCCTGACCTCAGGGCATCAGAGAGGACCACGGTGCGTGGACAGACTGTGGGTAGGACAGATAGTCGGGAAAGAGGAAGGGCCACTTCTGGCCAGAGATGGCAAGGAAGACTTCCTGGAGGAGGCGAGGCAAGAACAAGTGATATTCAAACTGCCTTACACAGCAAGGGAACTTACGTGCTGTGGCTCAGAGCTGCATGGCAGTTTCTGACCTCAAGGGTAGAGGGTTCGAGGTGCATAAACAATGTCATTAGGAGCCTGCAGGTAATGGAAACCTGAAAATGGGTGGTTCGGACAAATTGGAGGCTTTATTTTTCTTACAAAACAAAAAGTCCTGAGAAATTTCTTGTCCTGACAGACAGCCTCACAGCAGCATCACTATAAAATTGATCCCCACTTGATCCGGGAAATGACCGGACAAGAAAACCCCCTCAGCCTGTGACACTGAACAAACTCCCTCTTCGGAAATGTCCCCAGACTTTTCCCATGCCCCCTTCAGCCAACCAAGGACTGTCAAACGTACCAAAGATCGATTGGAGGGTCTCCCCCGATTCAGATTTCCCAACTTCATACAGCACTTGTCAATCAGACATGGTCACATGGCTCCGTCCTTTTACTCTTTAAAATTGCCTCTCCTTCCTAAGACCCTCGAACCCCTGCTGAAAGGAAGCTGACAGTGGATGGGTTTCCTTACCGTGAGTCTAGGAATCAGCAGCCTTTCTTATCTTGGAATTAGTTTTGTCTTCGATGGTCCAAAGTTTGGTGGCCCAGGTTGGTATGATGCTTCAAGATGCCGAGAGGGACCCAGACACTGCTGGTGTCACTAAGCCCAGCCCATGAGAGCTCAGCCTCTTGAAGACAGGAGTATCAAGGAATCTGTGGACATATTTATTATTCAAAACCCCACAGGCAGGGAAGGGAGCATTTCACAAGGACTTTTAATAACACAGGAAGGGGGAAAAAAGGTTTAGCAGAAAAAGAAAGCAACAGATACACCTGTGCAACTTGGATTAAACCTCCACATGGGTACCAGGGACGCTCACAAGGAAATCGTCTGGTCAGCCCAGCGTCTGCTGACCCCCATCTGATCCTAGGATGAAGCTGAGGCATGTTGGGTGCACAAGTATTTATGTGAAACTCACTGCTTTCCATCTCCTTTGAAGTTGGATATTAGAAGAAATAGCAAAGAAGGGACTTCCCCGGCAGTCCAGTGGTTAAGACTTCGCCTTCCAATACTGTGGGTGTGGGTTCGATCCCCGGTCGGGGAGCTAAGATCCCACATGCCTCGCGGCCAAAATACCAAAAAATAAAACAAAAGCAATATTGTAACAAATTCAATAAAGACTTTAAAAATGGTCCACATCAAAAAAAATCTTAAAAAAAAAAATAGAAATCGCAAGGAATGGGAGGGGGGAGTAATTCTACCTTTAAATGATGCACCTGTTGAGAAGTCCCACCCAGAACTAGCTATACATCTACTTTGCTGCGTCAGTCGGCCAAATCCGATCATTGCAGCCCCGTTGCCAAGGGAAGCTGTCTTGAAACGGCATTTTAATCGCACAAGTAATGTGTGAATACACGCTCTCATTTTATAAAAGAAAAGAAAACACCCAGGAAAGCTAAGATATGTGTGACCCTCCAAAAGATCTCATCTCCCTTTCGATTAATAACCACTTTTGTAGAAACGAAATTGAGCTATTTGTAATGAGGTGGATAGACCTAGAGTCTGTCATACAGAGTGAAGTAAGTCAGAAAGAGAAAGATAAATACTACTGTATGCTAACACATATATATGGAATCTAAGAAACAAAAATGTCATGAAGAACCTTGGGGTAAGACAGGAATAAAGACACAGACCTACTAGAGAATGGACTTGAGGATATGGGGAGGGGAAGGGTAAGCTGTGGCAAAGCGAGGGAGAGGCATGGACATATATTCACTACCAAACGTAAAATAGATAGCTAGTGGGAAGCAGCCGCGTAGCACAGGGAGATCAGCTCGGTGCTTTGTGACCGCCTGGAGGGGTGGGATAGGGAGGGTGGGAGGGAGGGAGACGCAAGAGGGAGGAGATATGGGAACATATGTATATGTATAGCTGATTCACTTTGTTATAAAGCAGAAACCAACACACCATTGTAAAGCAATTATACTCCAATAAAGATGTTAAAAAAAAATCACTTTTGTAAGTGTGATATTATCATAAAAAACTTCTCCTAAACATTTGTATGTATGTATAGATAGAAGGTAGAATAGTGTGTTTCAGTTTGTTCTTATTTTAACATAATTATTATGTGGAGTTTATTAATATATGCTAATTTTTATAAATATCAGTATTGATAGTTATTTTTGATGTAAGTATTTTAGTATTTTATGATACTTGCGTGTAAGCATGTGATAATGCTAATTGTCTACACAGTATTCGTTCTCGTAGCCTAGTAGTTGGGGCATCTCTGCCCCTCCCCCACGGTAGAGGCTATTTCTCTCCCCACGCCCCCTCCCCTTCTCCCAGCACCCCTGCTCTCTGGGGAGCATGGTTTGCTGTTCCTTCTTCTTCAGCTTAAGGCTTTTGTCCCGGGGCAGAGAGGGAAGGGTCTGGGTGGGGCTTCCCCAATGGCTTTCTAATATGCTCCGTACTTTTTTATTGAAGTATAGTTGATTTACAGTGTTTCAGGTGTACAGCAAAGTGATTCAGTTATATATATATATATATACACGTGTATATGTCTATTCCTTTTCAGAGTCTTTTCCATTATAGGTAATTATAAGATATCGAATATAGTTCCCTGTGCTATACAGTAGGTCCTTGTTGTTTCTCTTTTATATATAGTAGTGTGTATCTGTTAATCCTGCATTCCCAATTTGTTCCTCCCTACC
This sequence comes from Leucopleurus acutus, assembly GCF_964270905.1. NCBI lineage: Eukaryota > Metazoa > Chordata > Mammalia > Artiodactyla > Delphinidae > Leucopleurus > Leucopleurus acutus. The sequence goes on from NC_139155.1 coordinate 86,736,373, forward strand.
CCTTTCCCCTAGTAACCGTAAGTTTGTTTTCTGTGTCGTGTACATGCCCTTTTATTTTTTTAATTTTTATTGGAGTACAGTTGATTTACAATGTGGTGTTAGTTTCAGGTGAACAGCAAAGTGAATCAGTTATATATATATACATATATCCACTCTTTTTTAGATTCTTTTCCCATATAGGCCATTACAGAGTATTGAGTAGAGTTCCCTGTGCTATACAGTAGGTCCTTATTAGTTATCTATTTTATATAGAGTAGTGTGTCTGTGTCAATCCCAGTCTCCCAATTTATCCCTCCCCCGCCTTACCCCCTGGTAACCATAAGATTGTTTTCTACATCTGTGATTCTATTTCCGTTTTGTAGGTAAGTTCATTTTGTACATGCCTTTTTAAGTTTGAGTTTCCAAAGGAAGGTGCCTCTTTCTGGAACAATTGCAAACTTAGCCTTCGACGCCAAGGTCCAGCTGTATACCCTGGTAGAAGGCAAGAAGGGCGCCCACATTCTATAAAAAATTCAAAAGCAACAACAAAACTGAGTGAAAGTTGGTCTGCCTTCCTTATCACTGTGGACCGGCCATCGGAAACTTCAAGAGTAGCAAAATGTGACACCCTCGCCCTGCGACATCACTGTCTCGTGCAAACACCTCCTTCAGAGTATGGGTCCAAGGTGCCGGCCTCACTTTCCTTCCCAGCCTGGCCAATTCTGAAGCACCGTCTCATCACAGGACCACCTTCTACTTGTAAACAGTTACTAAGGCACACATCTCAGCTCTTGCATCACGTTGGCATCCTTATTCCTGCCCATCGTCATTCTTCCCTTCTGTGGCCGGTCTCCTCTCCTGGGCTTAGAGTCCTATGAGCTTGATAACCGTAGTTTATTTATCTACACATTATTCCTGACAGAAGCCAGGCAGCGCAAGACACACCGAAGATTCCCAGTTAATATTTATTGGATGAAGAACATTCCTCATAATATCCCCCAGTTGGAGTGGGTTTTTTTTTTTTTTTGAGATTAATATTAGGACCAAGATCGAAGGCTTGCCCCTGCAATATTAAATAAGAACAGTTGTAAGCTCAGCGGCCTCATCAATTAAAAACAGGAAATTGAGGATCAGTTAGTTCAAAGTGACGGGAAGTGCATCTCAGATGGGCTTAAGCTATGAACGGAAACACCCAAAGACCCTCTGACTTTAGGCATGGCTGGATTTAGGGGCTCCAGCTCTTGACTCTTCTTTCCTCAATGTTAACTTGATTTTCGAGCTGGAGTTCAGCATCTCTAGACCAGCACAGCCGTAGATGGTTAATAGCCCTCTTGCTGTTATTTTTACTAAGCTGGCACTGTATAGGAAAAACATCGCTGGAAGAGAGAGATGTAAATATAAAGAAAGCTTATGTCCTGAAGCAGGTGAGCACGTGGGTCCTGAGTTCAAATCCTGATTCTAGTACTCTTAGCTGGGTGATGCTTGGGTAGGTTACATAACCTCTTTGAACCTCAGTCTTCTTGTGTGTAAAATGGGGTCATAAGAGTACTTAACATAAAGAACTGTTCCAAGTTTAAACGACTGAGATGCAGTACCCGGACCTACAGGTTGTTGATGGTTGGTGTTGCTATGTTCATCCTTCTGTATCCATAATGCAGGTTTTATGAGGCTAATGTTTCACCTTCCATCTAAGGGACTTTTTTCCCCTTGAGTATTCAGAATTCTCCCCTCTCAATTCTCCGTCCTTTGTGACAAACTCGGTTTCAGTGTCTTCTTCCACGATATGAAGAGTTAAAAGCTATATATAATGAAAGAGAAAACGCTTTCATCTTCTGATGTATTCTTTCCTCTTTTTTGTTTACTCAACCATCAGGAAAGCATTTTCTACTTTGTAGCCTAAGACTCCTCATTGATATAATCATCTGAAATACTGGTGCAACCAATCAAAACTACAGATGCTAACCAGCAGGCAAATGAGACTCATGTGTTGGGGGAAAAATGAGGATGACTCAGTGGGTTACAGAAGGGTTTTTAAAAATTATCTGTAATTAGTGGGAAAGAAAATACGTGGACTCTATTAAAAATAAGCTCTTTGGGCTTCCCTGGTGGCGCAGTGGTTGAGCGTCCACCTGCCGATGCAGGGGACGCGGGTTCGTGCCCCGGTCCGGGAAGATCCCACGTGCCGCGGAGCAGCTGGGCCCGTGAGCCATGGCCGCTGAGCCTGCGCGTCCGGAGCCTGTGCTCCGCAACAGGAGAGGCCACGACAGTGAGAGGCCCGCGTACCGCAATAAATAAATAAATAAGCTCTTTATTTTTTAGGGGGAAAAGCCATCATAAAGAACAGGAATGCTGTTCCCTTTTATTTACATGAATTGAGATAATTGGGACTCTCAGGATAAATAATACCACCATCTGTGATAAATAAATGCTTCTCTCTTTGAATAGATACAGCAAAACATTCCCAAACCAACCATATGCTATGTGAACATCAAATGCAGTTATTTAAATTCTGCTGTAAATGCTTACATTATGCAACTCCAAATCTCTGCCGATGTTTGAATCCAATCTTTTTTTTTTTTTTTTTTTTTGCATCCTTTTCCAAACTGTCTTGGAGGCGTCGTAAGAGGCGTGTTTACATTTGGATCAATGAATAAACCTGGTATCTCTGTCAGATTGTAAAGAGCCCTGAAGGAAACACCAAGAAAGTCCTCATCTGCATGAAACACAACTCTTAGAAAGGCTTCGCCTATGTCAGAGGTCAGCAAACAACGGCTCACAGGCAGATCCAGCCACCACTGCGTTTGGATGACCTGTGAACTAAGAATACTCTTACATTTTAAAATGATTGGAGAAAAAGCATATTTTAAAGAAGAAGAATGTTTCTGACGTCGTAATTCTATGAAGTTCCGATTTCAGTGTCCATAAATAAAGTTTTATTGGAGCACGGGCACAGCCGTGTTTACACTGGTCTCTGGCTGCCCTTTTGGCATAACAGAAGGGTTGAGTAGTTGAAACAGAGTGTATTCAGCCCATTAAGCCTAGGATGTTTACTGTGTGGGCCTTGACAGAAAACATGTCTCGATCCCTTCTTTCTGTGACCTGTGAAGCCAGATCACCTCAGTGGATGAAGCCAGTCTGTATCATCTCAGAAGCTTTCCGCTGAAAGTAAGAGAAAACCCGTGTCCTTTATGGTTGTGCACTGGTTCTCATAATAGGAAGGGCAGTGGAGAGGCAAGATTGAGGGTGTGTGTATTCAGTGGTCCCCCCCTTTGGTGTCAAGACCCAGGATCCCGCCACTGTACCTCCCCCATCCTGGCTTTGTCTCGGGATTTCACTCAGTTTCAGGATGGGTGACAGTATTAGTGGGGTGAACTGGTCTTTCCCTTGCCTCTGGGAAGAAAGACGTTTGCTGCCACGGTTCTCTTAGGGGGGAGGGCTTCTCTCCCAGGAGTCCCAGCAAACCTCCCCTTGTAGCTCCTGGGCCCAAAGTGTCCGAGGGCATGGTTTCCCAACCTCAGTGCCATTGACCTTTGGGGCCAGCTAATTCTTAGCTGTGGAGCTGTCCTGCACATGGAAAGCACATGAGAAGCATCCCTGGCATCTGTCCACTAGAGGCCGGTAGCATCCTAACCCCCCAACCATGGCAGTGGAACTGTTTCCATGTGAGTGAAATCATACAGTACGTGTCTTTCACCATATGATTTATTTCACTTAGCATGATACTCTCGAGATCCATCTGTGTTGTCTCAAATGGCAAGATTTCATCTTTTTTATGGATGAGTAGTCTTCCCTTATATGTAGGTATCTAGGTAGATAGAAACATCTATAGATACACAGGTACATAGATATCTACATAGACGTCAATATCTATCTCTATAGATAGATGTATAGATACCACATCTTCTTTATCCATTTACCCACTGATGGGCACTCAGGTTGTTTCCATGTCTCGGCTATTGTAAACAGTGCTGCAATGAACATAGGGGTGCAGATGTCTTTTCAAATTAGTGTTTCTGTATTCTTTGGATAAATACCCGGAAGTAGGATAGCTGGATCATATAGCAGCTCTATTCTTAATTTTTTGAGGACTCTCTGTACTGTCTTCCATGGTGGATGCAGCAGTTTACATTCCCACCAACCAAGCAACCAACCAACCAAGCAACATGAAATCAGAATAAGTGAACAGACCAAACCAAACAAAAACAAATACGTAGATACAGAGGACAGAGTAGTGGTTACCAGGGGGAGGGGGGGCTTCCCTGGTGGCGCAGTGGTTGAGAGTCCGCCTGCCGATGCAGGGGACGCGGGTTCGTGCCCCGGTCCGGGAGGATCCCACATGCCGCGGAGCGGCTGGGCCCGTGAGCCATGGCCGCTGAGCCTGCGCGTCCGGAGCCTGTGCTCCGCAACGGGAGAGGCCACAGCAGTGAGAGGCCCGTGTACCGCCAAAAAAAAAAAAAAAATAGGGGGAGGGGCGGCTACATGGGTCAAGGGGATTGACTGTGTGCTGACGGATGGAAACCAGTTTTCGGTGGTGAGCGTGCTGTAGTGTATACAGAAGTAAACATACAATGTTGGCCACATGAAACTTACATAGAATTATAAGTCAGTGTTACCCCAGTTAGAAAAATACATTGAAAAAATTAAAAATTTACAAAAACAGCTACATCAAGAAAAAAATTGATTCCAGACATTTCCAGATGGCCCCCAGGTGGCATAATTGCCCCTATGTGGGAACCACGGGTTTGGGCCTGTGCAGAATTGAACCAGTTACTGGAGACAGATCTGGAATTACCCTGTGTGGTTTAAACCAGGGATTGGCAAACATCAGACCATGGGCCAAATCCAGCCCACCACCTAGTTTTGTGTGGCCCACAGGCTGAGTCAGGGTGATGTAAACATGTAAGAATGGTAAAAAGTAAAACTGTAAATGGTTACATTTAAAATAGCTATATAAGTACCTTTGTAACATTGATTTTGCTTCTAAGGCTGCAAAGCCTAAGGTGTTTATTATATTCTCTTCAAGAAAAAAATGTGCCAACCCCTGGATTAGACCAGTGGTTCTCAACCCTTAGCTTTATAGATCATAAAATTGAATTCATAGTCTTGTAAACTGTCTCTATGCATAATTAAAAACAAATCAGTCTGGTGCCCTGTTCTAGAGATGAAAAATATGACCAAAGTAATGGATCGGAAAATAATATTTTAATATGTGTACATATAGGGGAGGTCAAATGAAGTCGTCAGATACTCGCCCGTGTACTTAGCGTCAGCATGGATGTGTCAGCCACACATGCAGGCTGGTATAGCTCTTTGGGCAATTTGGATTTCACAGGCAGATAGGGCATTGCTCATGTAATTTGCCAAAAGGGTAAACAAGTTTTTAGTAAAGTTTCATGAAATCAAAGTACAACCTGGATTTCCCTGATGGTGCAGTGGTTAAGAATCTGCCTGCCAATGCAGGGGACACAGGTTCGAGCCCTGGTCCGGGAAGATCCCCCATGCCGCGGGGCAACTAAGCCCGTGCGCCACAACTACTGAGCCCGCAAGCCACAACTGCTGAGCCCACGTGCCGCAACTACTGAACCCCGTGTGCCCAGAGCCCGTGCTCCGCAAGAAGAGAAGCCACTGCAATGAGACGCCCGCGCACTGCAACGAAGAGTAACCCCTGCTCGCCACAACTAGAGAAAGCCCGTGTGCAGCAACGAAGACCCATAAATAAGCCATAGATAAATAAGTACAATCTGCACCCCAGTAATTGCAATACTGGCAAATGCACAGGTTGCATTGTTGCCCCTCCCGGAATTTTTAGTGGAGATAGGTTCTTGGCTTGGGTCGTCCTAATAGGTTTCTCACCTTTGTGAGTGTCCAGTGGGACAGTCAGAAGTCATGCAGGGCCTGGGCAATTATTTGTTGCCTGGGACCATTTCAGGCCTTGCAGGGCATCCAGCAGAGCTGGACCCCGCTCTCTAAACATCAGTGGTATTCTTCCCTCTAGTCACTGTGATAACCAGCTCTGCCTCTGCAAACACCCCGAATGCCATCTCTGGTCAGCGGAACGGTACCACCATCCGCCCCCATAGAGACGTCTGTTCCTCAGTTGTCAGAGCCTGTGAATGTGTGACCTTACGTGGCAAGAGGGACTTAGCAGATGTGATTCAGTTGAACATTTTGAGATGAGGAGATGGTCCTGGATCACCCAGATGAGCTGATGTAACCACAAAGGTCCTTACAAGACGGAGGCCGGAGGTCAGAGAGAAGAGAAGCTGCTGGCTTTGAAGAGAGAGAGAGGAAGGAAGTGGCCAGGAGCCACGGAACGCAGGCGCCTCTAACAAACGGAAAAGGCTCGGAAGTGATTGTCCCCTGAAGCCTCCCCGGGAGATCGCAGCCCTGCCGACCCCTTCATGGTAGACTTCTGACTTCCAGAACTATAAATAAATATTTTTTTGCTGTTGGTTTACACTACTAAGCTGTGGTAATGTGTTACGGCGGCAATAGGAAACTAATACGTACATTGTCTCACGGGGGAGCTCTGTCTTGAGCCAGTCGGAGCCCCTCGTGGACCTGGGGTCTGAGCCACATTGCAGGGATGGAGGAGGAGGGATTGGCCTTGTGGGCCGTTTGCCAAGATCAAGCCATTTGCCAATTGCAGCCCAGTTAAAAGACTGCGTTTTAGGGGCTTCCCTAGTGGCGCAGTGGTTGGGGGTCTGCCTGCCGATGCAGGGAACACAGGTTCGTGCCCCGGTCCGGGAAGATCCCACATGCCGCGGAGCGGCTGCGCCCGTGAGCCATGGCCGCTGAGCCTGCGCGTCCGGAGCCTGTGCTCCGCAACGGGAGAGGCCACAACAGTGAGAGGCCCGTGTACCGCAAAAAAAAAAAAAAAAAAGACTGCGTTTTAGATTTAGAACTTTGCATAGCAAATATTTCCCTCTGTGCCTACCCGAGGCACTATTCTCATGCTGATAAAGGCTGAGATTCTGGGTGTTTTAGAGAGTTTGTCTTTGAAAGGCATGTCTCCTTTGCTCTACTTCCAGGGGACTGATTGAGGAGTGCCTGAGAGTGATTATGGACTTTAACCAGAGAACAGGGGGGGATACCCCGCCATGGCCAACAAGGGGAATATAAGTACCTGCTCCTTTAAAGGAGAGTTTTACTGTTTCGAAATTGCAAACCACACTATGTAATTTCAGCTGAGGATACTGGGGGGAGGTTTGTTCAGAAGAGGCATTGAAATCAAATAATCCATTTATCAAGGTGCCTTTTGTTTCAAGAAGAAAAGTAACCATGTGTCATATTTATCAGAGAGACATTTTGCGTCTGGCAAATGTTATAAATCACAAATGGTGGGGGGAGAGGAAAAAAACCTTCCAAGTACTCAGGCCGGCTTGTGTTTCAAGTAAGCTGCGATGACTTGGAAGGAAAGTCCAGTCAGGGTTTTTCTTGAGGCTTGTGGGGAAAGGCAAGTTTCTGATATCACACAGGTAAACTGGAGATGTCGGAACAGGTCATTGAAGTTATAACAAGAGCCCACCCCTCCTGATCGCAGATTTCTTTTCTCACATGGCTGTCACCCAACTTTTGTTTTTTTTTTTACGAATTATAATTATCACCTATTTTTTTCATGTTGCTGTAGCCTGAAAACCTTTTTACTATAACTTATCAACAGGATTGAAATAATGGTAATGAGCATAATGATAATAACAGGAACAGAAACTGCTCCCCAATTATTAGGCATGTTCTAGGTGCTGGGTACTTTCTTTATTGCTCTAAGGGAATTGGTTTTGATATGATTCCCACTTTAAAGATGAAGATTCTCAAACTCAAAAGTTTAAGGTATTTGCAAAAAAACCAAAACTTACCTAGTACGTTGGGGACAGGGGTTCATTTTTGGATGTGGTCTGGCTTTGGGAATGCTCTTAACCTGGGATGCATTCCTCTCACTGGGCTGGAGAGGGTTCGGTTACAATCCTTCCTCCTGTCTCTTTGGCATCTGTGACAAACCTCTGAACACCTGCTGTGAATTGAGCTAGATCAGGGTTTCTCATCCTTGGCACTACCGGCGTTTTGGACGGGACGATTCTTTGTGGCGGGGGGCTGTCCCGTGCATTGTAGGATGTTCTCAGCATCGCTAGTCTCACCCCACTAGGTGACAGTAGCACCCAGCTGTGAAAATCAAAAATGTCTCCTGTAGACGTTGCCAGGCATCTCCAGGGTGCAAAGTCACCCTTAGTTGAGAACCTCTGATACTCTTTAGGAAGGACCTTTGCACATCCTGAAGCAGCACCACTTGTGCCTCTGGAGTATTCCAGCGGGGTTTGCTTGTAGCTTATTTAATTGACAAGGAAACCGGGACCCAGCATTTTCACCAAAGTACCACACGCGCATCCATCCCTTACCACATTCAGGGCAACGGCGGGCCCCGGCCCCGCTTCCTAGACCAACTTCCCACTCCTCACACACCCAGCTCCTGAGCTTTCCCTCCACTGACCCTTTCCTGGTGCTGTGCTCCGCACCCCCCTTCCAAGGATCCTTCCCCTATCCCACTCACCCTCCCGAGATCCAACCCATCCTTCATGTCACAGCTCAGAGAGAATCAATGCTAAAGAATCCATCTCGGTCAACACATCCCAAAGCGAGCATCGCAGTGGAGGGGGCACATGACGTTCGCCAAAGGGTCATTTCCCCTGGGGTTGTTCTGTCTGGGTGCTAAGTGGCATGGACACCTGCCGCGTCCACTGTCTCAGAATCTCAAAAACTCAATTTCCGGCAGGCAGCTTTGCAGTAGAGTTCTCTGATGAGCGGCTGATGGAGGACACGATATCCCGACACTGACAGGCAAGCACAGATAAAGAAAATGGATAAACAGGAAGGGAGACAGCAAATGAACGTGCTGTCAGCTGGGAGGCCAGATGCGGAGGTGCAGCTGTCAGCTTCTCTCCTCTTCCCCGCTCCGCGTCCGGAGGCAGACAGCATCGGACTTTTCCAGGGGTATTGTTTCAGATGGGTAAAAATTACTCAACAGTCCTATCTTTCTAGGAGACGCTGCTATGAGCGGATGAACCAGAATTAGAGGGTGGATATCTGTCTGTGTTTCACTAGGTCACGGCAACCGTGGGATGGTTTCCTTGCAATCAGCAGATAGAGAGTCAGGAGAGAAATACCACAACGGCTGGTGACCACCACGGGTCCCTTAATCTGCCAGATGAAGGCTCCCCAAAATGTGAGATGAGCTTGGGAGATCCATATGGTGTCACAGCATGTGGCTGTGCAGACGGGCCTAGCACAGCTCCGGGCGGGCCGTTTTCATGAGCGTCTATGAGGTTGGGTATTGCAGGTCCACCTACAAGGTGGGAAACCACTTGAGTCTTACCAATGAGAAAGTGATTCCCTTTTCAGTTCTGTTTGAATTACTCTAATTCCCTCGAGGAGGAGGGAGTCTCATGTTGGTGTCACTGTATTTGTTCAGTTTCTTATCCTTGGTAATCTCTTGATATTTATGAGTTACCCCATCAGGTGTTGCTGCATAAAACACCACCTCCAAATTTAGAGACCTAGTTCGCTTTTCATTTCTCATGAGTCTAGGGGTGACCAATCTTTGCTGAACTTGGCTAATTTTGGCTGGGCTCTCTCACTTGTTTGGGGGTGGCCGCAGGCTCTGGGTTGGCTGATTTTGGATGGCCTCCACTGGAATAACTCTGCTGTCCTTCACATGGTCTCTGCAGAAATTCAAAAGAGGGTTAGTGGAAACCTGAGCTTGGAATTGGCACATCGTCACTTCTGCCACATCCTGCCGACAAGAGCAAATTCAAGGCCAACCTAGATTCAAGGAGTGGGGCAATAGACTCCTAATTTTGAAGGGAAAATTGCAAAATCACACACAAAATGTGTAGAAAGAGGAGGAGAATGGGAGCCATTTTGTAATTGCTCTACAACAGGTACTATTAGATCCTATATAATGAAATCTGTCCACCTGTCTATCTACCTGTGTACCCATCCATCCATCCATCCATCCAAACATCCATCCAACCATTGATCCATCCATCCATCCAGGCATTCATCCAGCCATTGATCCATCCTTCCATCCATCCATCCATCCATCCATCCATCCATCCTTCCATCCATCCATCCATCATTCCATCCATCCATCCTTCCATCCATCCATCCATCCATCCATCCATCCATCCATCCATCCATTTATCTATGGAAACTGAAACTGTCCAACAAGGTAAGAACTTGCCTGAGATCACATGGGCATTGAGTAGATCAACTCTAGATCTCTATAGCCAAACATCATGTCTTTAACCACTATACTAGATCCCACTCCCTTCTTTACAATGTCTGTCTCTTCTTGGCTCGAGTTAAATCTCTCATTAACTGGAAAACTTCAGAACTAGGTTCAGCAGGAAGGTATGAGCTAGGCACTTCCTGTCCCATACGAAAGATAAAGAGGGAGTTAAATAATGGAAGCAGCCTAAGAGAAGAGATGAGAGGACAGCACGCCCACTTCAGCTTTATGTCATCGAAAATAAACTCAGCATTTGCTTCAAAGCAAAAGGTTCATTTTTAGGATTTTTTTAAAAGTAAAAAGACCAAAAAAAAGGAGAAAAAAGGCATTTTTAGGTGCAAGAAGAGTGAAGAATGATGAGAAAGCTTGTTGACAAGCTTCCCTGTTGTGGAATACACCCTGCACAGATGGGCCTTAGAATCCTTGCTCTGTTCCTTCAGAAAGTCCTTGGCCCACTATCTTTTCCAAACAAACCAGTCTCTAAATCTCTACCCTTCAAGGTTTAAAAGCTTTTTTGGAGGGGGATGAATACATCAGAATAAAAGCGTTAAATGTAGTAATTAATCCATTGGGTTTGATACAATTCTACAAGTTGCTTAAAGAGTCAATGATTACCCTTTCTCTAGTAGGTCTGTGTCTTTATTCCCATCTTACCCCTAGGTTCTTCATGACCTTTGTTTTTTTTTTTTTCTTAGATTCTATATATATGTGTTAGCATACAGTGTTTGTTTTTCTCTTTCTGACTTACTTCACTCTGCATAACAGACTCTAGGTCCATCCACCTCACTACAAATATCTCAATTTCGTTTCTTTTTATGGCTGAGTAATATTCCATTGTATATATGTGGTGCCACATCTTCTTTATCCATTCATCCAATGATGGACACTTAGGTTGCTTCCATGTCCTGGCTATTGTAAATAGAGCTGCAATGAACATTTTGGTACATGACTCTTTTTGAATTATGGTTTTCTCAGGGTATATGCCCAGGAGTGGGATTGCTGGGTCGTATGGTAATTCTATTTTTAGTTTTTTAAGGAACCTCCATACTGTTCTCCATAGTGGCTGTATCAATTTACATTCCCACCAACAGTGCAAGAGTGTTCCCTTTTCTCCACACCCTCTCCAGCATTTATTGTTTCTAGATTTTTTGATGATGGCCATTCTGACCGGTGTGAGATGATATCTCATTGTAGTTTTGATTTGCATTTCTCTAATGATTAATGATGTTGAGCATTCTTTCATGTGTTTGTTGGCAATCTGTATATCTTCTTTGGAGAAATATCTATTTAGGTCTTCTGCCCATTTTTGGATTAGGTCGTTTGTTTTTTGTTATTGAGCTGCATGAGCTGCCTTGTAAATCTTAGAGATTAATCCTTTGTCAGTGTGACAAAGTGAGAGAGAGGTATGGACATATATATATATATACTACCAAATGTAAAATAGCTAGCTAGTGGGAAGCAGCCGCATAGCACAGGGAGATCAGCTCGGTGCTTTGTGACCACCTAGAGGGGTGGGATAGGGAGGGTGGGAGGGAGGGAGACGCAAGAGGGAAGAGATATGGGAACATATGTATATGTATAACTGATTCACTTTGTTATAAAGCAGAAACTAACACACCATTGTAAAGCAATTATACTCCAATAAAGATGTTAAAAAAAAAAAGTCAATGATTTTCTTTAAGCACATAGAGCCAGAACCTTTTCTAGAATGTTATGCAGGGTCTTCTGAGAGTGTTTTAACCTGGTCCTGAAATGAGTGGGTTAAAAGGGAAGCAGTGAAATATCCCTAAAGAGAGCGGGACAAAGTACCCGTGTTACCGGTGGCCTCAGAACAACGCCTCTGGGCGAAGAACAAGGGAGAAAGCTATTCCTTTGAAAAGTCACCTTTACAACCTAAGGGCGTTAGGCTGCGGCACCAAAGGCAGCTTTGATCTGCTAGCCAGTGTCCTGGCCGGGAAGAGGATTAGGGGAAGTTCCGGAGGAGAGAGGCAATGGGGTAGCCCCATAGGCTGGATGGGCTGTGCTGGCTGCAGTTAGAAGCAGGGACAGCAGGGGAGGTTGGAGCATCAGGGGAGAGGAATGCCCGTGTTCTCTCTCAGTGTATGAATGGGGGCTTATGTGGGTTTTCTGGTCTGGTTCTGAAAGACGAGGGCCAGGCGATGGTCTTTCCTGGGCTTTGCAAAGTTAGCAGTTGGGGCGCAGTAACCTCCCGTGCCCTGGGCGAGCAGCGAGTCCCCAGCAATGTAAGTATCAACCCACGGGGAAGCTGTAGAGGGCAACCTTCAAGCAGCAAGGAGGCAGCTGGTGGTACTGCTAATGATGTGGGTGATGGACAGAGAAAGACAGGAAGATGGGAGCGATGTGCTGCTTTTCCCTGGCTCAGTGTTGAACCTCCAGCCTCCAGTGTACATTTACTTACCCGGCTGGAGATTCTAACTGGTGCTTTTAGTATTCTTTTTTTTTTTTTGGTACGCGGGCCTCTCACCACTGGGGCCCCTCCCGCTGCAGAGTACAGGCTCCGGACGCGCAGGCTCAGCGGCCATGGCTCACGGGCCCAGCTGCTCCGCGGCATGTGGGATCTTCCCGGACCGGGGCACGAACCCGCGTCCCCCGCATCGGCAGACGGACTCTCAACCACTGCACCACCAGGGAAGCCCCCTAACTGGTGCTTTTAAACTCAGGTGCTCCTGAGGGTCCAGCAGGAAATGGTACTGAGCAAAGGTGGTTTGCTGGGTCTGTTCTCTTACCGTTGCCGGGTGGGCAGACAGCCTACATGCTGCCACTCCTCTCATGTTTGCAGAGAAGCTGGAAACCCAGATACTCCCCAGTTTTTACAAAAGGTTCCCATTCATAGCCATCTTTTAAAATACCGTGGACCAAACAGAACGCACCTGCAGGCTGAGTTGAGCACCGTAAGTGAGCAGCTTGCAGTGTCTCCCAGGTTGCCCTTTTTCTTTCGACTTTATGATATTTTTGGCTATGAGCAAGGTTTTGTAAAAGTTTTACACAGGCACGTTTATCACTGTTTAATTGCATTCGGCATTTGGGTTATCGTTAGGGAGCTTTCCCTAGACCAGGTTATAGAGGAAATCACATTTTCATTCAGTAGTGAAAAGATGTCATTTTTTTACACCTAGATCACTGATCCATTTGAAGTTCATGCTTGTGTATGGTGTGAGGTATGGCCCTAATAGTATCTTTTTGCCAAACGGCTGGTCGGTTGTTCTAGTACCATTTAAAGTCTGTCTCTGCCTCATGATTTGTGGTACCACCTTTAAAACATACGAAATGTCTAGAGGTACAGGGGCTTGTTTATGAACGGTTCCCTTCCACTGGTCTGGTTTTCTCTTCATGTACCAGTGTCATTAAAAATGTTTGAAACTCATGCAAGTTATTAATAAATGCACCCACTTTACACTCCCACACTTGCCAGCATTAGATCAGACTCCATAAAGTTGCCACTGTTCAACAGTTCTTAATGGACAAAAATCTCCCTTTCGTAGGTTTCGACCTAATACACGCAGGTAATTTTCGGAGCATGTTGTCATTTACTGGCTGATCGAAGGAACCTGAAAATCCTAGCCAAGTGGACTGCGGAGTGTTTACCCTCGTTTCTAAATTGCTCGTCGATTACCCCTCGTTGCTCGTAAGTGACCTCTAAGGAGCCCGGAATAACCCCATCTTTGTCTTTTTCTTTTTTCTTTCCCCCCTGCAGTGATCGAGGGCCGTGGGGTCACAGACAACATCCAGAGGTTTTCCTCGCTGCCCCCTTATCTGCCCGTGACCTACCACGTGCTCAGAGCGGAGACTTCCTTCTTCCTGAAGGAAACCAACCAGGACTTGACACGCAACTCCAGCCTGCAGTCCCGAGTCGAGTCCTTCTTCCCCTACAAAGCCAGGCGGCCCCCGATCTTAAATGCCAGCTATGGGCCTTTTTCGGTGGAAAAGGTCGTGCCCCCGGACCTGATGTCGACTCCAGACTTTTTGGGTCCCACCGACAAGGTTAGTTTCAACTGGAAGCTGAAAGCGCACATCCTGCGGGACAAGGTCTCCCTGAGCCGGCCCCGCGTGCAGGTGCTCTTCCACGTGGTAGGCAGGGACTGGGACGACGCCGACCCCGCGCAGAGGCTGCCCTGCCTGCGGGTGTTCGCCTTCCGGGAGACCCGGGAGGTGAGGGGCACCTGCCGGCTGCAGGGGGCCCTGGGGCTGTGCGTGGCGCAGCTGGAGCTCCCGGCCGGCTGGTTCGGGACCCCCACGGTGGTGGCCGGGAGGAAGAAGTCGCCCGAGCCCCCCGAGGGCAGCCCCGTGGAGCTCTACTACGCCCTGCAGCCCGGGGACGAGCGCGGAGACTGTGCGGGCGGCGACGTCCGGAAGGGCAATGCCATCCGCCCCGGGAAGGACGGGCTGGAGGAAAGCACGTCCCACCTGCAGAGGATCGGCGCCGTCGGCCTCTACCGGGTCCAGGACAGCGCCCAGCTCAGCGAGTTGCGCCTAGATGGCAACGTGGCCGTCTGGCTGCCCTCCCGGCCGGCCAAGCAAGGGGACGTGGTCACTGCCTATGTCACCGTGGCCAGCAATTCCACCGTGGACTTCTTCATCTTGAGGTAGGTGCCCACTGTAGTCTGGGGCGTGCGTACGGTGACGCCGGACGGGAAGGTGGGGTGCAGATTTGAGAAGAATCCATCTTCACCACCTTCAGGGACGCTCCGGCTTCAGAGTAGAAGCCACATTCTGCACCCGGCCACAGGCTTTCAGCAGCTTCGCTGTATATTAGGGGGTGGGAGAATGAGGGCCGGAAGTGCACCCCTAAGAAACAAGACTAACTTACCCACTGTCTTCTGACCTTGTATTACCTTTGAATTGGCAGAAGGATAGGACTTTTTTTTAAGCTTCAGATTTTTTTAATACATGTACAAATACTTGGTTGCATGGCCAAGTATATGTTCAGGGGGCCCAAGAAAAGACATAGGCATATCTCACTCTCTGCTATCTCACTTGGGGTGTAAACGTGAAAAAAAAAAGCCAAGGATAAGTATCTTTTTTTTTTTTTGGTGGGGTTAAATCTTGCCAGTTAGCGGTGGGAAAACCCCAGTTTCTGAGTACAGTTTAGCAATGATTCAGGGGGTCTGCCCAACAGAAGATTCTTCAGCAGAGGTATTCCATCTCATAAAAAAAGAAAAAAGAAAACTAAATTGAAACAACTACAGAACAAGCCACCTACCATCACCTCGTTGGTTCAGCAAATCACCCCAAACTTGTAATGGGCTCTTTCTCTGCACAGTGATTCTAAGGTTTAGATCAGGAGCGCCTGTTATCCGAGGATAACTAATAATGGGGGGAAAGCCACCTGAAGCAAATCCTCTTAAAATGTGGCCCAGGATTTCATAAAAATGAAAAACTGTTTGCTTGAGATTTGTTTAAAAGATAAGGATGATAAATAGCAGGGTTTTGTCTGGTATCGTTAAGAAGGCCTTAGGTTGTAATTGCAGCTGTGCTTTGGTTCTTTTTAGAATAAAAAATTAATCACATGTTGCTTGAGTTGCTGGGGAAAATATTCGCAAAATAGAATGATGGCATCTCATAGCATATTTCACTTTGGTTTAAATTTTGTTGTCTGATGATAAGAATGGTCCATTTTCAAGGGTTTTAATAAGTTTCTTGAGGCATTTCTTAGTCCTCTGGATTCGAATAATTCTCTTCTGAAGTGTCTGTCTAGTCATCATCCTTATAATTTTTTCTTTAAATTTTTAAGTGGACTAGTTTTGCCAGATCCGTCTTTGACAGTGGTTTGGGATATGATCAAGGGCTTTACAGCATCACTTTCAGTGACGTTAGGCAGTCCTGCATCTTCTACAAAATATAAACTGTGCCCTGGGGGGAAAATTCCCATCGTATTTGTACTGATGGGTGGTCAGCCTGGTGCCTGCGGCCTTTGGGGGGAAGGAAGGATAAACTCAGTGTCTTAATGCAAGTGTCAGCCTTATGACTGCAGGGCCAGGATAGCAGATATTGAGATAAAAGGATCCAGGTTTGCTTCCTCCTGCCTTGGATGGGGAAAGACACTGATCTGGAAAGTTTGAGTTTCATTTCCACTGAGTCCGTTAGCACCCTGGTCTCATGTTCTTCTATTGCAAAATAAATGTATCAATCCTGAGCTTTGGAAAAGAGGGATAGAAGGCAGGGAATCAGTAGTACTGCTAACAAGTTTTAAAATTCCAGAGTCACAAGTATCTTCCCACTTGTACTTATCCTTAGTTTCCCTCTTTAGCACAGCAGGCTTGAGGGGTGAGTATGCCTGAGCCGCTGGGTCCCCACGTGTAAGATGCGGGGCCTTTCCGCTGCAGGTGGGACACTCAGACCTGGTTCACTGGAGAGGAGAAGCTGTTTTCTGTATTTTTCATCACAAAGATGAGCATGATGTGGGAGAACACAGGTCCTGCAACCAGCTGGCCTCAATTCTGGTCTGCTTCCTGGCTTTGGGACTGTAGGCATGCCACCTCATCTCCATGTGCCTTAGTTTCCTAATTCAGATGAGACTCTGGTACCTACTGCCGTAGGGATGGGAAGATTCAGTGGGCTAATATTTATTTGTGAGATGCTTACAACGGTATCTGGCACATAAAAGTGCTTCTATGAAGGGTTGCTGTTGAACACCCATCAGAACTTCCATAAGCATTGAATTCTATTTTAACAGTGAAAGGATATTGCGCTTTGCATAAAACAACAGCTACCAGGTGTGTTCTGAAAGCTGTATTGATTCTCACTTCACCATGCTTTTGTTTAAAGAGCAAAAAAATTGTTTTATAATGACAAGAGCTTTGGAAGCACAGAGGGTCGGAACGACATGGATGTTGCTTGATGCCGGGAAGGGCAGTGGCCCTATTTCTGCCTTCCTGATCTTTCCACCCACGGATCAGAGTCATGGGGAGAGAGAGGAGGTGGAGGAGAAACAGAGTCAAGAGTGACTCCAAGGGCTTTCCTGGTGGCGCAGTGGTTGAGAGTCCGCCTGCCGATGCAGGGGACGCGGGTTCGTGCCCCGGTCCGGGAAGATCCCACATGCCACGGAGCGGCTGGGCCCGCGAGCCTGTACTCTGCAACGGGAGAGGCCACAACAGTGAGAGGCCGACGTACTGCAAAAAAAAAAAAAAAAAAAAAAGAATGACTCTAAGACATTGGGCGTGAAAGATGCAGCTGCCCTGATTGGTATGGGAAGGCTGTGGGTAAAGTAGGTATTCGCTTTCCAGATAACGTATCTCGTTTTAATTTATAAATTAATTATTCTAAGGAAAAAAATATTCAGTAAGAAAATACAAAAAGATGTACACAGATGTGGCGAAATAGTGAATTTTGCATGAGGCTTACTGAAGTCTGGGAAACACCACTTTCTTCCTAGTAAAAGTAACAGCTCGTGGAAATCCACCTTTATCTAGGTGTCTCCGGTGATGGTCACTGGTTCAGTTGATCACAGGAGAAATCCATCTGGCCCATCACTGGAACCCAGCTGCGAAATTCACGGGGGATTTTTTTTTGGGGGGGAGGGACTTTGCTACACCCTTCCTGACCGTGAAATCCAAAGACATTCTCCATTGCCTCCCTGGAAGATGGCTTTGCCGACAAGGCTATGATGCTTGAAGACAGCCCAAACTTCTTGGGAATTTTTATAGGGCCAATAACATACATGGACACTTGGCCTAAGCCTCCTTCCTGAGATCGTTTTCACAAACGATACTCTCTTCCACGGGCTCGAGGAAGCCGCCTGCCTTTCATTAGTTAGTCGTGCATTTAATTCAAGGGCCGTCCCTGCTTTGCGATCAGATTGGTTCCTGAGATGCAGTCAAGGTGTGGAGGTTGAAGCTTTGTTTCCTGTGGATATAACGTTATTTTAGAAACCTATTTTGGAAAAATAGAAACATAAAATAAGGGCCAACGTAAAGGAAAATACCCAACTGGATATGTTTTACAGATACTTCTAAGTAGATCAGTTCCATGGGTATCAGTCCCTTGTCCCCTGGGATACAGCTTAGCACGTATTGGGCTGGCCAAAAAGTTCATTCGGATTTTTCCAGAAGGTGTTAACAGGAAAACCCGGATGAACTTTTTGGCCAACCCAGTAGTCAAGGACTAGTAAACATTTATTGAATCAATGCAAAAGCAAATACCTAATGTCAAATTTATACCATGATGTGCCTTTTCATGGATGTTTTCCTTCATGACTTACTAACTGAAGCTTCTTGAAGTAATATCAAGATTCCTTACGGCAAGCATCAGCATTATTCCCTATTCCGAGGGTTTTCAAAACATATTGACAATTGGGGTCATCAGTCCTGACAGTTCCCGATGCCATCTCTACGTACCTGAGTGCTGCTGACAAGCCGGGATGCTGAGGACCGCACATCTTACCCAAAGCTCAATCTTAGACTGGGTCTGCGGAATTACTCCCTGTGTTGGGACCAACGTTCACATTATCTCAAGTTGCAGGTGTTAGGCAGGTAGATCACTCTTTACCTTGCAGGTCTTTGAAGGGAAGAGTAGGGGACACCGTGGCACCTCTGATCTCAGCAGGAAGCAACTGAAATTGATCCCTAAAGAAGCCAAGGCAGTGGTTCACTGGTCCTCTCCCTTTTAAAATAAGCTTGCTTCATTGAAATCCCTAATTCACAGAAACGGTCGGGGGATGTCCTCCTCCGAGTGTAACTAATTCAGAACCCCGCAACTTTGTGATTGGAATGAGGGATGCTAAGAGAGTCATAAAGAGAGTCTTTCCTCTTTACAGGATTACATTATGCTGCTACCAGGAGCTTACACATAGCAGATCGTCCTATCTCGAGTCTCATAATGAAAAGAACGTAAGTAGCGTACCAGCTGGTTTAGTCTACGCCAGGGTTTCTCAACCTCCGCAAGATGGGCGTTTGGGGCCAGATCATTCTTTGTCGTGAGGCCGTCCTGTGCATTGTAGTATGTTTAGCAGCATCTCTGGCCTCCACCCACTAGCAGTGGTACCTTCTCTTCAGTTGTGACAATCAAATTGTCTCCAGACATTGACAGAGATCCCTTGAGGGACAAAATCACCCCAGTTGACAGCCACTGGTCTACACCTTTGACGTGCAGAGGGTATGGATATCTGGATGGTCTGTGTGGAGATTTGGGTGGGAAATGAAGAAACAGTCTGGCTCATCCTAGGCGTCTGACCAAAGTCAAAAGCTGCTGAGACCGTATTTCCTCAGTTTCTCTTCTGACAGTGTACTCCCTCATTCTGTTCCTTCCCCATCTAGAGTTAACTGTCTGATCAGTATAATCAATTAAAAACCAAAGGATCCAGACTATTTCACAGGTGACTGAGGAAGAGAGAAAACAAGATACTTGACATCACCTGTCTTGGATTCCATGTATTTCTGGATTTCTGTCGAGCTCAGGTAGTTATCCCAAGGCCTGTCAGCTGGTGGTCCGGCCACCACGCCTCCCCTCAAAGGTAGCTGACTCTTCAGAACAAGTCATGACCCCCACGAGCAGAAATAGAAATCTTTCCATCTCTTTCTCTCCAGAAGAACTGACCACAGAACAACCGTTTGCATGGCTGCTTTGTCCTTTTCTGGGTAAGGTTTGTGTATCAGTGGTGATCATGGAGCCTTCAGGGTTCAAATCCTAAGAGGTGATTTTTCCTTTTTAAGTAAAACATGGTGAAGTCACGGGGTAATCCTCCCAGAAGAATAAAGAAGGAGTAGAAGAAAGATGCTGCTATGCCAGGCGTCCAGTCTGAAGAGCCCTTGCTTTGTAGAGGCAGGATCACAAATTAAGGGAGTAAGTGGTGAGGCAGCCCTCCGCTGGGCTGCAAGGGGTATCGTTCTGTTCCTTCCTGGCTGTCGGATGTGGGACCTACTGATTCATTACCTCTGTCCTGGTGTGGCTGCGAGGTATATGCACAGTCATTCTTGTTAATGACTAATGTCCCCCAGCCAAATCAGCATGACGTCATGTGCATTTAAGTGCTGCTCTGTGTTCCCAGCGTCTTTCCAATAAATAAACACCAAGGATGAAGGGTGCAGTCAGGTAAGAAGCTTTTAAGGAGATGTGCTAAAGGAAGAAGAATGTTAGGGAAGTATTATTTTTCTTCAAGCAGGATGAGATCTGTAGGTGGATGTATTTCTAGAACCTCAGCGTATAACGAGGGAACGCAGGTAGAGTGCAGAGCCTGGCTCTCTCCAAGTCTACAAGGATTTTGTGAGGTTCATGTTTTACAGACAAATTGTGTTCCTAACCAGCGCAGGGCAGAGGGCAGAGCCTCAGGATGCCCCTGGTGGGTGGATGGTGGGATTCATGGGGCATCTCTCTCCTAATAGACTGAAGCCCATCACGCAGCTTCACTACTAAGTCTACTTACACTTAATTATACACAAGTACGCAAAATACACAAATGGTCATAGCAGCATTATTCACAATAGCCAAAACATGGAGAAAACCCAAACGTTCCATCAATGGGTGAATGAATAAGTGAATTGTGGTATATTCCTACAATGGAATAGAATATGGCCGTAGAAAGTTACGAAGTATTGATACGGGCTACCATTGTGGATGAACCTGGAAAACAGGGCGCCGAGTGGAAGAAGCCAGACACAACAGACCACATGTGGTACGATTCTATGTATAGGAAATATCTAGAATAGGCAAGTCCGTAGAGACAGACGGTAGAGTAGCGGTTGCCAGGACCCAGTGAAATAGATGGCCAGTGGTGAATGATTGCTAAGGGTATGGGGTTTCTTTTTGGAGGGATGAAAATACTTTGGAATTAGATGGTGCAGATGGGTGTACAACTTTGTGAATGTACCGAACACCACTGAATTGTATACTTTAAAAATATACGATATACAAAACTAAACCATATATACAATATAGAAATAAGCCAGATATATAAATAAACCATATGTATTATATATAAACATCTGTAAATAATTATATATATAAAGAAACTATATATAAGTATAATCTATATGTATATATAGGGGTATATTGTAAGATGGTATGGAAAAACCCGAACGAACTTTTTGGCCATCCCATTATATCTCCCAGCAGATGGTGTGTGTGATAGAAAAGATGATTCGTCTTGACCTTTCTTTCTTGCCTCCAAACTTAACCACATATTAAACATGGAACGAATTAAAAAAAATAAAACTCTAGTCTAACTGAGGCTCTTTCCCTCAAGTGATCAAATGTTCAGTTGCCTTTCCCACACTTGGCAACATTCTTAGGATCGTGCCCGGTTGAATCTTTCCCACGGACACTAAAGCGTTTCTTATGCTTTGTACCATGTCACGATGAGAAGCCGCCTCAGCGTTTCGGATGAATGAGAATGGCCAAAGCAGGGATGGGCTGGCTTGCATCAGACGTCTATACGGGCTAGCCAGGGAATGTAGACACGTGCAGCTGTATGCGGGGGGTGGGCGAGTGCTAAGAGGGCCTTAGCAGCCCCCATAATCTCAATTAACCAGCCCCCGAGACCGCCCCAGATCAACACTTGATCCGGCGAGGGCAGTATATTACATCCGCACAGTTCTCCACTTCCGCGCAATGGCCAGTCAGATGTGTGCACCCTCCGCGGTGGAAATGATGGGACCGGTAGGGAAGCAGCAAGAGGGGGATCACGTGTGTTTCTCTTTTTTTTTTTTCACGTGCATTTCTAAAGGGAGCAGCCTCTTCTCAACTCCCAGCAATTGTTGCCGCTCTGGAGCCCAAGACCATGACAACCAGGTTTACTGGTCTTGAAGACCAGCTGGAAACGCAGGGTTTATGTACAGTCTTTCAAACAGAATGACTTTTCAGCCATCGCCGTGCAGGCCTGGGGACCTGCTTGGGTCTGCAGGTTGCCACGCTGCATCTCTTGATCCGTAAGTCAGGGCTCAAAGTAGAGTGGTTTAGTGTCCCAGGGCTGCTGTAACAGATGGCACCAAACTGGATGGCTTAAACACAGAAGTTTTTTCTCTGGCGGTTCTGGAAGCCAGAAGTCTGAAATCAAGACAAGGCAGGGCCGTGCTCCCTCTGAAGCCTCTAGAGAAGAGTGCTTCTTTGCCTCTTTCAGACGCTGGTGGCTGCTGTCAGCCTTTAGGGTTCCTTGGCTTGTGGCCACATCCCTCCACTCTCTACCCCTGTCTTCACATCAATTTTCCATCTGTCTGTGTCTCAAATTGCCCTCTCCTTTCTCTTATAAAAAAACCTGTCATTCAGATATCACATGATACCGCTTATAAGCCGAATCTAAAAACAGCGATACAGATGAACTTATTTACAAAACAGAAACAGACTCACAGACATAGAAAACAAACTTATGGCTACCAAAGGGGAAAGGGGGACAGGGATAAACTGGATGTTTAACATATACACACTACTATATTTAAAATAACCAACAAGGACTTACTGTATAGCACAAGGAACTCTGCTCAATATTCTGTAACAACCTAAATGGGAAAGTAATTTGAAAAGGAATAGATACATGTATACGTACAACTGAATCCCTTTGCCGTACCCCTGAAACTAGCACAATATTGGAAATCAACAGTAGTCCAATATAAAATAAAAATTTACAAAAAAAAAAAAAAAAAGAAACGAGTCATTGGATTTAAGACCCACCCCAATCCAGAATGATCTCATTTTTGAGATCCTTAACTACTTACATCTGCAAAGACCCTGTTTACAAATAAGGTCACATTCTGAGGTTCTAGATGGACATGCATTGGGAGAAGGACCATTCTTCAACCCACCCTAGAGAAGATGGGCCACTCGCTGTATTTCAGAGCCTTCCACTGTGGCATCCCTGGTTCTTCTGGATTGCTCCATCCCGCGGCGGGAAGGAGATGCTATGAATAAGAACGTGTGCCTTCGCTACGTGAAGGATAAACCCTTCTCTGTTGGGGGAGTCCAGACCTGCACCCTCAAATCCATTCCACTGATTTCTGAGCGCAGCCTGTGTGTGTGCGGTTATAATTGAATATTAGGGAGTGTGGGTTTTTTCGCCTGATCCGTTTTGTGTCTGAGGATACAAAAGGCCCTCAAAGGCAGTTTCCAGATACCTGGCTTGCCCTGGATAATTTTGGGCTCTTCATTTCCACCGGAGCCTCAGTCTGCAGGGTCAAGCAGAACCCTCGAGAATGACGGCACAGTCCCCAGACTCCCCCTGAAGTGGAGGAGACCGTCCAACAGGATGGTGTTTGCCTCGACGGCCAGTTTGGAGCTAATTCAGAAAATTCTAGAGACTCATTTTCCCACACTCGTGTTGAAAATGCCTTCCCTGTTGAAGGCCTCCCCGGGAAAGGTTTGTTTTCATTTTCTCCAGCTTGTCGTTTTAAATGTATTCTGCTGGAAGAGAGAAAAGGAACAATTTTCTTTCTGCTTGGGAAGAAGTAAAGAAATAACGTTTCCTGCCTGGGGCCCCTCCCCAGCCTCCCAGAACACATCTGGGTTGCCAGGCAGCCCGGCTTCTGCGAAGCATTTGAGAACGATTTGACTGTTGTGGGAAACATTTAAACATAAAATTGATTCCAGTTCTGTGAACAGAGAAAAGCAGAGTCCTTCTGACCAAGTCCTGCCTCTTTTGTTCCACGTTCTTTCAACCATGTAAAAGTCATCTTAGTGTTCGAGTTTCCCCAGATCACAGCTTTGTCTGTTGCAAACAATATGACATGTGCATAAGTGGCCCTGTGACACACGGTCCCTTTCTATCCGGACATTTTGGAAAAGAGAGGCTGGCTAAGGGCGTGGTAGTCATTGCAGTAAGAGTGTCAAAATTTTAGTATTATTTTGTACTGGGGTATTTTATTTTTCTTCATATGGATTTTTTTCTTTTGTTTTTGAGTCCCTCTTTTTATTTTGTTTTTTAATTTAATTTTTAAATGGAAGTATAGTTGACTTACAGTGTTGTGTTAGTTTCGGGTGTACGGCAAAGTGACTCATATATATGCATATGCTGGAGTATTTTAAAGTACTGATATGCTGCTACTTTGGTGTCATGTCACTGCTCCAGGGTTCCTAATATCAGAACTTTCAACTGTTTATGGCTTGCAACCGCAAGAGTTATTAGCGGAATTAAAATCTCGGAGAGGGGAAAAAAACCTTACCGGATTCAAAAGCGTTCTGAATGCATTCCCGCTGCTTTATTTCACTAAGTGAAATAAGTCAGCCGGAGAGAGACAAATACTGTGTGGTATCACTTATAGGCGGAGTCTAAAAATACAACAAACTGGGGCTTCCCTGGTGGCACAGTGGTTGAGAGTCCGCCTGCCGAGGCAGGGGACGCGGGTTCGTGCCCCGATCCGGGAAGATCCCACGTGCCGCGGAGCGGCTGGGCCCGTGAGCCATGGCCACTGAGCCTGCGCGTCCGGAGCCTGTGCTCCGCAACGGGAGAGGCCATGGCAGTGAGAGGCCTGCGTACAGCAAAAATAAAATAAAATAAAATAAAAATAAATAAAAATACAACAAACTAGTGAATATGACAAAAAAGAAGCAGACGCACAGAGAGAAAGTACTAATGATTACCAGTGGGGAGAGGGAAGGGGGAGTGGGAGATCCAAACTATTGGGCGTAAGGCAGGTTACAAGGATGTGCTGTACTACACGGGGAGTAGAGCCAGTACTTTGTAATAACTGTCAATGGAAAGTAACCTTTAAAACTTGTATGAAAAATTAATTTCAAAAATTTAAAGAACAAAACATATGCATACAAATTTTAAAAAAGAATTTTTTTTCCATTAAATAATAAAACCTTTCTTGGCAACTTCTTGCTATTCCAGCTTCCATGTCCTATGTTCCTAGCAATGTTGAGTATATTTTCTTGTGTTTATTAGTCCTTTGTGTGCTCCCCAGGGCCAGTCTGGCTGCAGTCTACTTTCAGAAGTACGATGCACTGTTTTACTTAGAAGGGAAGGGTCCTGGAAATTAGGACATCAAGACAGACAGGAGGCTGTGGTGTAGGAGGGGTTAGAAGGGAGGGGAGAGGGGCTGTGGATCTCAGGACCAATTACCAGCCGTTTTCTCCAGCTGAATCCAGTGACCTCACTCCCCCCGTGGCTGAGTCCCATTGCCCCACCCCACCCCCTCCCCTCTTTCCTCCACGGTGGGTCCACATTCTCAAGGCCTGACCTTGTTCCCTTAGTTTAACTTATATCAACTAGGACTTTCTTCCTCCTTCATCTTGCCTCGAGAGCATACAGCTAGAAAGACCAGCATCACCAGACCTGGACGGTGGCTGTCCCTCAGGTGGAACCACATGTGAGGGCAGTGCCTAAAAGACGGAGACCACATCTTACATGTCCCTAAAATACCAGCATCTGGTTGGCCTGGTTAAGAATCCGCCTGCCAATGCAGGAGACACGGGCTCAAGCCCTGGTCCGGGAAGATCCTACATGCCTCAGAGCAACCAAGCCCGTGCGCCACAACTACTGAGCCTGTGCTCTAGAGCCCACGAGCCACAACTGCTGAGCCCGCAAGCCACAACTACTGAAGCCCGCGCGCCTAGAGCCCGTGCTCCGCAACAAGAGAAGCCACCGCAATGAGAGGCCCGTGCACCGCAACGAAGAGTAGCCCCCGCTCGCCGCAACTAGAGAAAGCCCGCACGTGGCTTTTCTTATATATATTTATTTATTTATATTTATATTTATTTATTTATATTTTTGGCTGTGTTGGGTCTTTGTTGCTGTGCGCAGGCTTTCTCTAGTTGCGGCGAGCGGGGGCTACTCTTCGTTGCGGTGCACGGGCCTCTCATTGCGGTGGCTTCTCTTGTTGCGGAGCACGGGCTCTAGGCGCGCGGACCTCCGTAGTTGCAGCACTCAAGGCTTAGTTGCTCCACGGCATGTGGGATCTTCCCAGACCAGGGATCAAACCTGTCTCCCCTGCATTGGCAGGTGGATTCTTAACCAGTGCGCCACCAGGGAAGTCCCCCAATTGGTGTTATGCAGTCACTTTGGACATGCCTTCTTGAAGGAGTCTTCTCTTCTTTTGAATTTTTCAGAGACATCTTTAAAAAGGGAAATTGCTACAACAAAGTAAAGAAATGCATAGCCTTTTCAGCAGCTCTCACCCAGTGTCACCTGGATGGGACCAGTCACTCCTGAAGTTAAAATCGTGGCTGCCTCTGGGACTGCTGGTTGGATGTGGACCTATTGGGATTCTAGGAGAGTATACTTACACAGTGTTTGGCATGTCATTCATTTGTAACACGCCATGCAGTCCTCTCAACAACCCATTCTGGCATCCAATCTCTTTAGCTCCATCAGCCGAATCCCCTCCTTACGTGTCATTATAATTCTCCTGCTGGCTCCCTACATGGTGACCCCCAGTGGCTCCTAGTTGCGACCATGCTGAGAGTTATTTTTTATTTATTTATTTGGCTGTGTCGGGTCTTAGTTGCCGCACGTGGGATCTTCTGTTGCAGTGCACGGGCTTCTCTCTACTTGTGGCTCGCGGGCTCCAGAGCACGTGGGCTCTGTAGTTGTGGCACGCAGGCTTAGTTGCCCTGTGGCATGTGGAATCGTCATTCCCTGAGCAGGGATCGAACCCGCGTCCCCTGCCTTGGAAGGTGGATTCTTAACCACTGGACCAGCAGGGAAGTCCCCGTGCTGAGAGTTTAAGAGTGGACTTCTACAGTGAAATAGCACCTCGCAGCCATTAGATTGGCTGCTATCCAATAAACAGAAAATAGCAAGTGTTGATGAGGATATGGAAAAATTGGAACCCTTGTGTCCTATTGCTGGGAATGTAAAATGGTGCAGCTGTTGGGAAAAACAATATGGCGGTCATCAAAAAAACGAAAAATAGAATTACCATATGATCCAGCAGTTCCTCTTCTGTGTATGTACCCAAAATAATTGAAATGAGGATCTTGAAGAGATATTTATATACCCATGTTCACTGCAGCGTTACTCAAAACAGCCGAGAAGTGGAAGAAACCCAAGTGTTCATCGATGGATGAATGCATAAACAAAATGTACAGTGGAATGTTACACCACCTTAATAAAAAGCAGGGAACTTGTGACACCTGCTGCAACATGGATAATAATCTTGAAGACATTGTATCAGGTGAAATAAGCCAGTCAAAATGATAAATGCTGTATGATTCCACTTCCGTAAGGTACTTGGATGAGTCAGAATCCTACAGACAAAAAGCAGACTTGTGGCTGATGGGCTGGGGGGATGATGGGGGATTATTGTTCAGTGGGTGCAGGGTTTCAGTTTTACAAGATGAATCGAATTACGGAGATGGATGGTGGTGTTGGTTGTACATTATGAATGTATTTAATACCACTGAACAGTACACTTGAAAATGGTTAAGGTGGTAAATTTCATATGATGTGTACTTTACCACCATCACCACAACAAAAGTTATTTTAAGTGGACTTCTCCTTTATAATTTGTCCAGTGAATGTCCTGGAATTGAGTCTCCCTGGCTGGGTTTCAACCACATACTCATCCCTAACACATTTATTGTGACCAGCTATTTAAACATACTACCCTTCGAGTTAGAAGTGGTGGATTAATTCCACTAAAAACTTGTTGACTAAAAGTACAGGCAGAGTGGCTTGACAGAGGGAAAGTTGGGATGCAGGCAGTAGAAGAAGGAGGATCTGTACACTGGGCAGCAGAAGATCAAGAGGTGCCCATCACTGGAGCATAGTGATGGAGGTATAAGCTCCAGAGATGGACGATCGAATTGAAATCCTGGACTCAGGGTTTCCTAGCTGTACAACCAAGGCAGGTTCCTCAACCTCTCTGTGCCTTGATTTCTGTATGAGGATAATAATAATAGGATTATTATTACAGGGTTATGGTGATGCAGAAATGACACAGAAATTTAACATATGCTTGGTATACACTTATACATATTTGTTGTTATTGCATTATTATTTTTTATTATCACATGGGTTTTCCTCAAGTTACATAGATAGTCTTTGTATCTGCTCTTGGTTTAGAGCTACTAATTGCAGCTAAAAATATTCTGATGAACTCCCATCTCTACTCTAACACATACATTCTGTTGGAAGAAGGATCCCATTGCTTTCCCGTAGGTAAACCCCCCTCCCAGGGCAGTCTGGAAATTATCTGGAGACCGTTTTGTTGTCAAAACTGGGGAGGGGTTTTCTACTGGTGTCTCATGGGTAGACACCAGGGACAATGGTAGATCTCCTACAAGCACAGGACAGCTTCCCTGCCCCCTCCCCCACCAAAGACTATACCAGCTCAAAATTCCAATCAGTGATGCTGAGGTTGGAACACCCTGAGAAAAACAAGTCGTTGCTCACGGCGTACATCACTACGACCATGGGTTATAACCAGTTGTCTCTCAGGCTTCAAAGCCAGTCAGGGTTCTCAGTGAGTCAGGAATATACCCACGGACAGGTGGGGAAAGCCATCTGTCAGGAACGTCACGGCCTTGCCTGGCAAGGTAAGAAGCTCTGCTGCTTTGAAACGCTCCTCCTAGATGCCGGCAGTAGATAAAGTGGCCATAAGCTATTGAAATCGAGGCCAATATTCATGTTTCCCAAAGAGCAAGGATCTCATTTAGTTTGTCTATACTCTGTGATGAGTATATCTTAATATCCCTCCTTAAAAAAAAGAGAGAGAGAAGAGAAAAGAAAACAACAAGAAAAGGGCTTTGATAGCATCAGAGAGGTCTGTTCAAAGACAGAGCCATCCTTGACATCACATTGGCAGAAAGATGGCTGCTCGTTTCATTAGCTGCGAAGGAGTACTTCCCAGAATGGGCTCCGTGGGCACGGGACTGGCTCTCAAAATTGACAGATCAGTGTCAGCATGTCTCAGATGGAAGGGCTAAATATTGAGTCCAGCTAACAAACCCAGCTGTGCCATCCTGAAATGCACAGGGGAGCTCGAAGGATGGAATGTGGCAGCTGTGTTCAAATGGGCAGTGGGAAGGGGCCACCTCCACGTAGCTGCGCTGTTGGCTGCAGGGCCGGGGAGCGGCTTGGCCATCTCAGCGACTGCTGGAGCTAGAGCATCTCTAACGAGTTCAAGAGATGATCTCCCCAATCCTAGTCAACCTAGGTTGGGTTTGTTTTTTTTTTTTCATTTTTTGGCCACGCCGCGTGGCATGTGGGATCTTAGTTCCCCACCCAGGGATCGAACCCACGTCCCCTGAAGTGGAAGCGTGGAGTCTTAACCACTGGACCGTCAGGGAAGTCCCAACCTACAGTGGGTATTTAACTGTCTCTCTGCCCCCCTTCTATTGGGGGATAATATTTTGATATGTGATATGTCATCCCTCTGTGCTTCTTATTCCATTCTTGGTCCATAGTTCTTCCCAAGATTGAAGCCATAAAGAGAACATGTTATACTGATTTCCAGAAGGAATGGGCTAACATAGCACAAATGGAAAACAAGAGAGTGAAACCCTTAATTTTTGAATTGGACCAGAAAATCTGGAAAACTCTCATCAGGTTTGTTCTTATTGCAAAAAATTAGATAACAGTTTCCTAAACTGAGGGTGAAGCAAAAAAAAAAAAAAAAAAAAAAAAAAAAGCAACAGATGGGAATTAGAAGGAGTTAAAAGTTGGTAGGACCCTAAAAGGAACATTGAGCTTTGAGGGTCCGTCTGAGAAGTTTGGGAAACCAGAAAGTGTGGATATCTCTTCTCTCCTTCCAGATAAAGAACAAGCAAGATCTCTAAGTTCTCTTGTGCTTAGCGTGGTAGGAAAAAGAAGTAGGGTCAAAATGGTGTGAGGTGTCTGGGCAAAAAAAGCCTTCACCCCCATGCAATTTTCCATATTTTCTTTTCAGTATAAGGGATATAGAAACAACTAAAGGGATGCTGGCTTTGTTGTCAAAATAAACAAGGCGCATCGGTGGACCGCCTGTGAAGTTGCTCTTTGGACTGGAGAATATGCCTTTGACATGTATGTGCCTGGATAGACACACAGACAGCTCACAGTTGCCAGTGTGGGCTGATGCCACAAGGACTGATGTCCCCACTGACCTTCGACCCCCGCAAGAATGGAGATGGTCCTTAAGGATGGGAGGCCATCGGCTAGAATGCCTCAGCTACAGGGAACAGAGCTCAACTAAGAGTATTCAAACCAGTGATGCCCCACCTTGCGTGGACATCAGAATATATATAATTAGTATATGTATATGTATAAGTTCTTTTAAAATATATGTAATTCATATGAGGGATATTAAATTTTCAGAAGGTATATATATTTACAGAGAGAAAGAGAAAGGGAGACAGAGACAGATAGAGACAGAAACAGAAGAAGCAGCAAAATCATACATGGCGGATTTTCAAAGTCTGTCAATTTAGGTGAAGGTTAGCTGGGCATTGATGATACTCTTCTTTTAATTTTCCCACAACTTGAGAACTCTTGGAGAAAAGCTGAAAAAAAATTCCAATGTCTGAATCCTACACTAATCCAGTTAAATCAGAATCTCAGGGGTTGTGCTTGGGTATCATCAGTATTTTTAAAAATCTCTCCAGGTGATGCTGATGAACAGTGAAGATTGAGGTCCACAGATGCAGGCTTGCCCATCTCTCCAGCCTTAACCTCGTTTCTCACACTTGTTGCACTGAAGCCTCGCTGCCGCCTTCTCGTTGCAACTCAAAGCTCACTCCTGCCTCATGGCCTTTGTACCCGCTGTGCTCTCTGCCTGGAATGCTCTTCTTTCTACCTTCACAGAGTGGGCTTCTTCTTGTTTACCCAGGACTGGACTTACCTTGGCTCTCCTGCCTTTTCACTTTCCTCCAAGCCAGATAGGAGCTCATCCTCCTTCAAGTTCTCCAAAGCATTCTTTTCTTACCACTCTTATCCTTTATCATCCTGGCACTACCCTGTATGGATTTGCGAACCTGAAAATACCTGTACTGCCTTCCTAGTATTCCCTGCAGCATCTCAAATTGTTTCTTCTCAGATGGAAGGTCCAAGACACACTTAATTCACAAAGATACTGGTGAGCCGTAAGGGTCTGGGTCCAGGGTGATCTTGTGACTGCATGGGAAGCTTTCATGTTTCTATAACGATGTCCTTGGTGTTTGCAAACAAGGGAGGGAGCAGAGTGGTAATGAACTGAATGACTTCAGATTCTCTTCTCATCTGACTGTTAATGACAGTCATAGTTGCTCAAGGGATTTGTATGGAGGAAGCAGCACGTAACCTTAGATTCTCGCTTTCAAGTTGGACCACATTCAGGCAACTAGACTCTTCTAGGAAGAAATCATCTCACTCTTCTTTGACTGAAGATGGTGGCAATAAATATCTTTCTGTTTGTCCAGGGTAAAGGACATCGTCCCCCTTCTTGGCACAGACAGTATATGATTAGATTTTTTGTTCGTTCCCCCACTGCACTTGAAAAGTGCAATTAACCCTGTGAGGAAAGGCCATTAAGAAGCAGTCTTAAGTCAAGACGCAAAGAGTTCATTAAGAAATTATGTTTTCAGTCTGACAGAGATGGGAGAGACTAAAAGGAAGATATTTAAACATTGCACAGAGGTGTAAAGGTCATTATACTGGGCTCTGTCACCCTCGAGGTTAATTGAAACCACTGAAAGCATTACCCAGAAAAGAATGGAAAGTTACCCGAATCTGCAACAGCCTCCTACAGAATTCTGAAATGCAGGCACCTGGCATTGTTGCTTGTCCTTGATTCTTGAACTGTCTCCAGAAATGCAGGTGGGGGCGGGACTGTTGCTCTGGAAATTGCTGCCTTTTTTTTGCATAAGAAAAGTTAAAGGAAATGTTACTTTAAAAACACCTACAACTTTTGTCTTTGCTTCCATATTGCGATCATTTGGGCCGGCTAATTTAAACAGTTCAGGGGTGAGCACATTCGAAGCGAACTGAACAAAGGGGACGGATTAGAAGGGAAGCGTGCAATTTACCAGTTTCCAGTGGCCTCTTTTTCCCTCTCGTTTCGTCTCCTAAGGTTGTGTGCTCTTAGCTCCTGCCGTTCTCTCTGCCATTTCACTGTGCGTGTTCCAGAGGCATCCCTGGGTGATGTGACAGTGATTGCTGATACCTAAGATGCGATGCCTTGGTCCCAGGGCGCTCTGAATCCAGAGAGGGGCCAGGAGTGTTCTGGAGCTGACGTCCTCGGGGAAAGCTGGCTTCTCTTCTCTGGCTCTTGGGTCCGTCGCTGCCCTAACTGACGAGCATCCTTGTGTCTGCCGCTGAGAAACTCTCCCTGGGCTGGCGTAGAGGGGACCCACCCCGAGTGCCTGGAATCCACGAAATCTCCAGAGAGTGTGTCTCTGTCAGTGTTTTGGCACTCACTGCAAGGTCTGTGTGGAAGAAGAATGAACTCCCCATCGTGGAGTAAGCGGTGATTAAAAGCCACCCCCTGGGGATATTACACTGGCTTCTAGAATGTTCTGTCTTCAAGCACAGCCAAGCCCCTGTTCGTAGAACATGAAAGAGGAGACCAGAAAGCACTGAAGAACCACAGTAATGGAATCATAATGAGTGTGAGATGATTCATCTGTGTCATCTTCAAAGCCGTGTCAACGTTACAATGCTGCGTTTTCCTGTATATCCTTTTTCTCCCCGCTAATGCTATGAAAAGTAAAAAGCAAAGGAAAACTGCATGGAAAGGTTGGTGAAATGATCCAATATATAATTTTGGTTAACATTATTTGGCCTTTCAGATATGTTAAGGTAACTCTGCTTTCGACGGGCTGAATGCATGATTCTGCCCATTGACCGGACAAAATCATCACTCATTTTAGGGATATCAGACTCACAGGGCAGGGAAGGGGGAGGGTAGACCTCCTTCAGTCGTTCTTGTTTGCTGAGCTTAAGTCTCAGAACCGTGAAGTTCTGGATCCCGGACCATCAGGGATGCAGGCAGACTTGCCAGCCTTTGGGGTGAGCAAAGCAGCAGACAGACCGTGGGTCTCCACCGGGGAGTCACACCAGCAAGGTCTGAGCACCTGACCCGGAGACCGCATGCACATCTAGCGAGAGTAAACTTCGCGGGTCGTAAAACTCCCTTTCTTCCGTTTCCCCAGAGGCATCTGTATTTCTCCATCACATTCATTTGATCAGCTATTTAGCAAACGTCTGTTGCCTGGGAGCAGTAATCCCCAGGAGAGAAAACAGTACGGGTCAGCCCATTAAGTAGATGAGCTCTGTCGAAGTCCACATTCGGAGGCTGCCTTTTCCCGGATTGCTTTGTATCCCACCATTATATTAGGTATGATGCCTGCGCTTCAGAGGGGGGGAGTAATTCAGGCATTCCCAGCCGAGATCAGTACTCGCTTAAAAAGTGATGGAATAAGAAATAGCCTGTTTTAAATGGAAAGGCCTGATAATACCTTCATGCTTGCCTCTGCGGGCTGATTGCACTACTGGTTTCTAAAAAATGTTTCCATAGCTGCAAATATAAATGAGTAAAGAGTGTGTGGGATGCAAAAGTCCAAGGTCTAAGAGAGTATATGGCTTTCTTCCACCTTCAGTTCCTTAAAGTTGTTCTTGTATCAGGACTTCATACAATGGATAGGAGATAATCCCCTCAAAGGAATCTGATGCCGTTAGGAAGGGAAAAGCAAATGGTTATAAAAAGAAGGAACCACATTTGATGCCTGGTATAGTGTATAAGGGGTACATGCAGAGGTTTACAGATGCAGGTTTAATAACCAGCTCTCTGGGAAGGGGGAAGAGAAACAGCCCTTATTTGTAGTATTGGTCTATTTCTATGGTGTAAATTCTCCCACCATCCACGTCACTACATGGCTAGCAAAATTCCTGAAAATTTAATATGTCGGCCTCACGAGCCCAGATGCACCAGCTTCAGCACATCTCTAAATGCATGTCATTGTTTCAATTGCTTTTTAAAACACATACTAATATAAACCCTAAGTCAAGTACCACATATGCTCAATTTCTGAAACACATGGCCTGCTGAGCAGCAGAGTTGGGACAATTCAGACTTTCTAGTTGTTACTGATTAAAATGGACTGGAGGTCTTTTTGAAACATTGGGGTGAAGACAACAAAATTATTAGTTGATAATAACTTTTACCAAGAACTTACGTGTGCCAGGCCTCAGTCTAAATACTGTGCATAGATTATGCTATCTCCTAAGTTCTCATAAAGGCTCTCTGAAGTAGGTGTTATCATTATTATAATCTTTATGTTATAGGGAGGAGGAGATTGAAGCGTTGAAAGTTAACTTGCTGTTCCAAAGTCACCTGGTTAGTAGCTGGTGGAGCTGGGATTTGAACCCTGACGATATAGCTACCGAACTAAAAAGGTGTAACAGTAGCTTTTTCTGTAATAAACCACCCTGGAAATTAGTGGCTTAGAGCAATAACTGCTTGTTTATCTTTTGACTCTGTGGGTCTGTAATCTGTGCTGTGCTCAGCTGGGCGGTTCTTCTGATCTTGGCGGGCTCACTCAACTGCCAGGCAGCCCTCTAGCCCTGCTTCTGCAGGTTGGCTGTTGGCTGGGATGATGGGGGCCTTGGGGCCATGTGTGTCTCAGCACCTAGCAGGCCGTCTTGGGCTTGTTCACAGGGTGGTCCCAGGGCTCCACGAAAGAGCAGAGACAAGGTCCTGACATGAGCCTAATCCAACAGGGCTTCTGCCGCCTTCTCTTCTCTCAATACAACAAATCACAAGGCCAGCCCATGTGTGAGGGATGGGGAAAGAGACTTCACCTCTTTTTAAAACATTTTTTTAATTTTAATTTTTTTATATTTTATACAGTTTCTAAAGGTTACTTTCTGTTTACAGTTATTACAAAATATGGCAGTACTCCCCGTGTTGTACATACATCCTTGAGTCTCTCTTACACCCAATAGTTTGTGCCTCCCACTCCCCTCCCCTGTATTGCCCCTCCCCCCAAGTGGTAACTAGGTTGTTCTCTATATCTGGGAGTCTGCTTCCTTTTTGTTATATTCACTAGTCTGTTGTATTGCTTAGATTCCACGTATAGGTGATACACAGTATTTATCTTTCTTTTTCTGATTACTTCTCTTAGTATGATCATCTCTCGTTGCATCCATGTTGCTGCAAATGGCATTATTTCATTCTTTTTTTATGGCTGAGTAGTATTCCATTGTATATATGGAATATCTGTTGATGAAGAGACCTCACCTCTTAATGACAGAACTTCAAAGTCACATTCCAAAAGAACTCATTATGGAGAAGGAAAAAATTATGACCATTTTCACCATCTGTCAGAAAGAATAAGCGGAACATAAAGTTATATTCTTTGTTTCCGCTTTATTAACCAATTCATAAAAACATAACTTAGCACATGGCTTAAGATCTGGTGGCTTGAAGAAGTGTTTCCTTGGGCCTATGTAGTATTTTTAAACCTAAGAAATTTTATGTAAGACTCTGGCTTTCTGTTTTCTCTTAAAGATCGGAGGGTCCGAGGCTTGAGCCTTTTTTTTTTTTTTTTTTTGCGGTACGCGGGCGTCTCACTGTTGTGGCCACTCTCATTGCGGAGCACAGGCTCCGGACATGCAGGCTCAGTGGCCATGGCTCACGGGCCCAGCCGCTCCGCGGCACGTGGGATCTTCCCGGACCGGGGCACGAACCCGCGTCCCCTGCATCGGCAGGCGGGCTCTCAACCACTGCGCCACCAGGGAAGCCCTTGAGCCCATTTTTTTTCCTCCAGTAGTTGGGAGCCAGCTTGTGGCCGCCTTGGAGGCGGGGAGGCGCTTTTGTTTTCTACCCCTTCGCAGCCCCACTGCTCCCTCCAGCACCTCCCAGGCAAGCCTTCCTCGCTTACCCCAGTTACTTTCCTGACCCCTGGAGGCATTTTCATTTACAGGCCCTGCTTTCCCGTTTCAGTAGCTGTGTGGGCTTCCACGTTTCATCAAGTTAATTTGTGTTAACCTACTCCACTGCAAGAAACAAACTGACCAGATAGCTTCTTATTAGTCTATGCTTTGGGTCTGTTTCCAGTTTATTGAGAGGACTTCCCCATTTGGACCAAAGACAGGATGAAACTTCAGTCTTGTTCAATGTTATCACGATTCCATTGTGGAGGAAGTAATCATAGTTTTCCAATATGTCATGTCTGAAGACGCAGTCTTTTTTTTTTTTTATATCTTTATGGAAGTATAATTGCTTACAATGGTGTGTTAGTTTCTGCTGTATAACAAAGTGAATCAGCTATACATATACATATATCCCCATATCCCCTCCCTCTTGCGTCTCCCTCCCTCCCTCCCTATCCCACCCCTCTAGGTGGTCACAAAGCACCAAGCTGATCTCCCTGTGCTATGCGGCTGCTTCCCACTAGCTAGCTATTTTACATTTAGTAGTGTATATATGTCAATGCCACTCTCTCACTTCGTCCCAGCTTACCCTTCCCCCTCCCCATATCCTCAAGTCCATTCTCTACGTCTGTGTCTTTGTTGCTGCCCTGCCCCTAGGTTCTTCAGTACCATGTTTTTAGATTTCACATATGTGTGTTAGCATACAGTATTTGTTCTTCTCTTTCTGACTTCACTCTGTCTGACAGACTCTAGGTCTATCCACCTCACTACAAATAACTCAGTTTCGTTCCTTTTTATGGCTGAGTAATATTCCATTGTATATATGTGCCACATCTTTATCCATTCGTCTGTCAGTGGACATTTAGATTGCTTCCATAAGATGCAGTCTTATCAGGGCTTGGCTAAGTACGTATTACAGTGTACCCATCCGAGTGCAAGATAATAATGCTGTCCGTAACCCGAAGATCTCAGAAATAGCCGCGATTTTACGACAGGTGTCTTCTTAGTTCTGCAGCTAGTGAAGTGAATCAGACTGCTGCTTCCTGGTAAAGTGACTGGAAGTTTCCATAGAGAAATGCTTTGGGAGGAGACAAAGGTATATTTGACACACAGAAGCAGAAATGAGACAACTTCCTGGAAAATGGAATCAAGTTGAGTATTCAGTGGGTTCTAGAATCTTCCAGTGAAATATTCACAATGCCTATGAAGATTTGGGGATCCCAGCCTGCCTCTAGAGGGATGTGGACCCTGCCTTTCACAAGCAAATGGCGGAAAGTAGCTTCAGGGTGTGGAGGGAATGTTCTGTGCTTTCTGGAGGAGACCTTGGCATGACAATGGAAATGGTCTACATAAGTACCTGCCATACAGTATAGCAGCCTCTTGCCACGGGTGCCCACTGAGCCCTTGAAATGTGGCTGGTGAGATGGTGACACTACATTTTGGATTGTATTTCATTTTAATTCATTTTAATTTAAACCAGCCACATGTGGCTAGTGGCTACCATATTGAAGAGCACAGAGAACTCAGGAGAAGACTGATTTTTTTTTTCTTTTTGAGCAAAGTGATTATATATATATATATATATATATATATATATATATATATATATATATATATATATGTTCTTTTTCATATTCTTTTCCATGACAGTTTATCACAGGATACTGAATATAGTTCCCTGTGCTATACAGTAGGACCTTGTTGTTTATCCATCCTATACATACTAGTTTGCATCTGCTAATCCCAAACTCCCAATCCTTCCCTCCCCCAACCCCTTCTCCCTTGGCAACCACAAGTCTGTTCTCTATGTCCATGAGTCTGTTTCTGTTTCGTAGATTAGTTCCTTTGTGTCCTTAGATTCCATATATAAGTGATATCATCTGGTATTTGTCTTTCTATTTCTGACTTTCTTCACTTAGTATGATAATCTCTAGTCCATCCCTGTTGCTGTAAATGGCATTATTTCGTCCTTTTTTATGGCTGAGTAGTATTCCATTGTGTATATGTACCACATCTTCTTTATCCATTCATCTGTCGATGGACACTTAGGTTGCTTCCATGTCTTGGCTGTTGTGAATAGTGCTGCTATGAATGTTGGGATGCATGTGTCTTTTCAAACTAGAGTTTGGTCTGGATATATGCCCAGGAGTGGGATGGCTGGATCCTATGGTAGTTCTATTTTTAGTTTTTTAAGGAACCTCCATACTGTTCTCCATAGTGTCTGCACCAATTCACATTCCCGCCAACAGTGTAGGAAGGTTCCCTTTTCTCCATGCCCTCTCCAGCATTTGTTACTTGTAGACTTTTTAATGATGGTCATTCTGACTGGTGTGAGGTGGGACCTCACTGTGGTTTTGATTTGCATTTCTCTAATAATTAGTGATGTTGAGCATCTTCTCATGTGCCTGTTGGCCATCTGTATGTCTAGGAGATGCTGATCTTAAATCCTGACTCTGGGTGTTCCATATCTAGAATAAATAATAGTGAGAACCCAACTCCTTTTATAGTTGGAGTCCCACCAAGGATGAGGCTTTGAGATCAGGTTGTTTCTCTCTCTCTAACCCCCAGCCCCTCAGCAGATAGAGTCAGCTCTCAGCGACAGTCTCATGAAGTTTAAAGGCCAATGAAATGTCTGACAACTCTTTCCGGAAGTACGATAAGAACGCCACTGGCGATACACCAAATTCTAGTTACTTCTTGCTCGTGCTTCTTATATTTTACTAATTATAATTTGTTTCAGTATGTGTGAGGAGAGGATAATTAGCTGATCAAACTCTTAATGTCAAAGATACGAGTTCAGGCTCAATTTCTAAAAATATCAGTGGGATTGAATTCATTTACAGAAAAATATTACATAAACAGTGAGATAGTTTGTCCTCAGACATGACACACATTGCAAAGTCAGTAAAGAGAGAAATGAAATGGAAGAAGTGCTGATGGAAATGCTGGCATTTTTTTGTGCTCCGATGATTGTAAGTTTCCTTTTTCTTTTTCTTTTCTCTCTCTCTTTTTTTAAACAGATGCACATGTCTTAAAACATGAAATCTTGTCCTTCAAACCTTTGTGCAGCTGAGTGAACTACTTTTTATTTTTTCTTGTTTCATTTGGCTTCTCTTGTTTTTATTTGGAAGTAAGCCGAAAGCATGAATATTCATGATGCCGTTCAACAAGATTTTTATTGAAAACAAAAATGGATCCGAAGTTTTTCATTTGTGCTTCTCCAGTCAGAGAGTGAAAGCCCCATTGAAAGATCAGTATCAGAGATTTTGGTTATTTGCCATTTACTTTTGCTCAGAATGTATAGATTTTTGGCTACTGAGGCGTTATCCTGTTCTGGAAAAAAAAGAAGTTAAGTATTTATATACTTCCGTTTTCTGTCCTTGAGCAACAGAGGAAGAGAGGAGAATATGGCTAATGCAAAAGGGGGAAATATTTATTTTTCTGCTTGTCCTAAATAGGAGAAGAAAAATAGGCACCAGAAGCTAAAAAAGGTGCCTTTGATTTCTCTGAGGCCCCCTTTGCTTTTTGATACCTAGAAAATTGATCCTCTTCATCCTTTTTAATTTGTGTGTCTCCACCCACTACCCTCTGCAGGGAAGAGGGCTGCATATTTTGCGAGGTTGATTAATCAATGCATTATTCTTTCTCGCTCTTTCCAGCAGTTCAGGGCTACCCATTTTTCATCAGACCTATTGTTACTTGGCAGAAAATAAATACACCATCAAAAATGTATCGCCGTACCGACTGAAAGATGAAGGGGAGTGAACATTTCACTTTGCGTTTGTGCAAACAATATTATGAAAAAAAAAATTCCCAGGAGAGTCTTTATAATCAAACAAGTTTATTCTTGACTGGTGGGGTGAGTGGGAGACTTTGAGACATAAATCATTAATTTATTCATTTATTCCTTAAGCTAATAAATATCTATTAAGCACCTAATAAGTGCAATCCCTACATACACATCGGAACAGACTCAAAAGGGTCCGAACAGAGCTTACATTTTGTGGGTGGGCAGGCAATTATCAGACAATAAAATAGACTAATTTGGGCTTCCCTGGTGGCACAGTGGTTGAGAGACTGCCTGCCGATGCAGGGGACACGGGTTCGTGTCCCGGTCCGGGAGGATCCCGCGTGCCGCGGAGCGGCTGGGCCCGTGAGCCATGGCCGCTGAGCCTGGCGTCCGGAGCCTGTGCTCCGCAATGGGAGAGGCCACAGCAGTGAGAGGCCCGCGTACCGCGCAAAAAAAAAAAAAATAGACTAACTTAAAATACAGTGAAAAGTGCAGTGACAAAAATTAAACAAAAATTAAGCTTTCTTAAGTATGCTTTAACAAGTTTTAGATCCAGAAATGATTTGAGAAAGAAAGGGAAGACAAAAGAACAGAAGAACAAGCAATTTTCACAAGTGTGCTTAAGGCGATGTTCCGGAGTATGGTTTGTGCGTGGCTGGTAGTCCGTGGGTCAGTATCTTTAAATGGTGATAATGAATGACATATTTAGTGTTTGGGTAACCTTCCATTTTTATCAAGGGATGCAAGTTCTCCATTCATAATAGTTATACAAGGTTTCATATCCTAGTACAGTTATAAGTCAAAAAGGCAAATGGTTGTAGAGAAAAATATTAAGTAAATTATAGAAGGTTTAGTATATTGATATGAGAGCATTTATGTTGGGAATACGCACATGGATGTCCCAGTGAGCTGAATACATGCCTTCTGTCCAAAAACAAAACAAAACAAAAACAATATAACAAAAACTAAAGAAAGAAATGCTAGGGCTTCCCTGGTGGCGCAGTTGTTGGGAGTCCGCCTGCCGATGCAGGGGACACGGGTTCATGCCCCGGTCCGGGAAGATCCCACGTGCCAAGAGCGGCTGGGCCCGTGAGCCATGGCCGCTGAGCCTGCGCGTCTGGAGCGTGTGCTCCGCAGCGGGAGGGGCCACAGCGGTGAGAGGCCCGCGTACAGCAAAAAAAAAAAAAAAAAAAAAAGAAATGCAAGACAACCTTGTTGATTCTTCCATCATTGCAGTGTGACCAGGATTCCCTGCTAAGGTGATTTACCTATCTCAATTTTCTGTCCCTGCATAGTATCCCGCCCCAAAACTTGGTGGCTTAGTTTTGGCTTGTCCGTGATGCCCTGGGTTGGTCAGACAGGCCTCAGCCAGGACACTAGCCTCTGCTTCATGCAGTTACAGGTTGGGTTCCTCATGCTGGTCTTGGGTGGCCTCAGCCTGCAGCGGCTTGAAGCAGGATTTCGGTTCCCAGCCGGAGATTGAGAACAGGCAGCGGCAGTGAGAGTGCTGAATCCTAACCACTAGACCAATGGCCAGTGACAAGGCCCTGGCCCTTCGGCTCTGCAGAAATGAATTCCCACAAAGACGGAAGGTAGTTCAACAAGTAAAGTGTTTATTAGGAGGGAAAAGAGTACGTGTGGATAGACACAGGGGCGGGCTCAGAGAGAGAGTTCCGCCCTGGTGGTAGTTTGAATCACTTATATGGAACATTTCTTCTGGGTTTCCTTTCGCCAGTCATCTTGCTTTGCCTGGTTCTGAGTCCGTATTTGTGATTTGAGATACTCAAGCTGGGCATTACCCCCCCCCCGCCCCCAGGTAGAGCACTTCATCTGTCAGTGGAGGTAACTAGGATTGCTAACTTGTGAGTGGTCAGAGGGAACATGGGAGAAGCATTGGGAGGAGGGAAGGGCAGCATCCCACGACAGCACAGGTGCTCCCCCAGTAGCCCCATGAAACTGCTTAAGTCTCCAAATATTGATTATCAGGAGCCCAGGGACTTCCCTGGTGCCGCAGTGGTTAAAAATCTGCCTGCCAGTGCAGGGGACACAGGTTCGAGCCCTGGTCCGGGAAGATCCCACATGCCGCGGATCAGCTAAGCCCGTGCACCACAACTACTGAGCCTGCGCTCTACAGCCCGCAAGCCACAACTACTGAGCCTGCGCTCTAGCCAAAAATAAATAAAATAAATTTATTTAAAAAAAAACAGGAGCCCATCAGGTCCTACACCTTTGTTTCGTTCCCTGTGACCATGCCCACCTCTTCTAGGGTCTGGGCAGTTGCTGCAGGCTCTGAGGGTCTTTCTCTTTTATTGGGAGGTTCACCTAAAATGATTTGTCCATTTTAAAAATGCTCTCTCATCCCAAGAAAAGTGATATCTGAGCTCTTAGAGAATCCCGGTGAGAAGCAGTCTCCCATTCATAAAGGCACACCACACGTCACCCGTGGTGAATCTTGCCCTTGCCTGGGAGCTCCCTGAGGATGGGAACTGGATCTCATCCATCCCAGCCTCCTTGGTCTCACACAGAGGAAGAGCCAGGAAAACACCCATCAAGCTGAATAGAATTCCCTTCCATCACAGTTTAAATAATCAACCAAACGAAACAGTCCTGCAACCCTCAGGACGCTTCACTTGACGTAAAAGTAGCTAATTCAGGACTTGGAAGTGCAGACCTCTCTGGGGTCAGCAAAGTGCAAACTGAGGGTCAAATCCAGTCTGCCAGCTATTTTTGCATAATCCAGGAACTAAGAATGGTTTGTACATTTTTTAATGACTGAAAAGGAAAACTGACCCAAGAAAATTATATGAAATCCTTTTCCTCAATAACATAAATGAAGTTTTATGGGAGTCCGGCCATGCCCCTTCCTTCTGCATCACCTGTGGCTTCTTCCGTGTTACAGTGGCAGAGGGGAGTAGGGGCAGAAGATCCCACATCAGGCTCATCTCTTCCCACTGCTGCCCGGGCCACTGCCCGTTACGCTGATGCAGCTCTAACGTGAGAGCATCAAGAAAAACTGGGTGGACATTTGTTTCCTCTCTTATTATATGAATACAGACATAGCACCTTCAGTTTTGCCTCGCAACCTGCAAGGGCTAACATATTTCCTCTGTGACCCTTTCCAGAGAAAGTTCTCCAGGCCCTACACTGGAGCACGTTTGGAGGCTGATCTCAGATTTCATATCTACTCTAAGGGCATCTCGGTAAGATTAGCAAGTGGTTGAAGAGAGCAAGGAGGGGATTTGGGAACTTCCTGGTTTGCCCTTCTGGGAAAATGGACCAAGGGATTTGGGGCACGATTGCTCTTATTTTTTCTATCCTCCATGTGCAGCTTCAAGTCCAAACAGGATAGTAAAACCAACAGTAGGCAGGTATATCCACAAAGAAGCTTGTGCTCAAACAGATATCTCAGTGCATTGTGGCTTCTGGCATGTGCCTGAGTAGTGATGTCCTCTGCCTTTGCTAGGTCCTCAGGACAGGTTGGCCCAAGCAGAAAAGGGGTCTCTAGTCTCCCTGAAGAAGGCAACCAATTCTGTCTCCTTTTGAAATTGGCCTCCAGACAGAGAACAGGTGGGTGACTTGCCTCTCCGTATGGTACTGTAGAGACGGTGTGAGCTGATTGCCTCTTCCTTGTATCCACTGACCAGTGAATGTGACTGGGAAAGGTAGAAACTTCAGGCCATAGAACTGAATTTTTTTTAAAACCAGAGCCCCTTGTGGTATTTTCCCTTCCCTCTCCCTCTTGTATGATGACTACAGAGTGTCAGGAGAAATCTGAATTTTGGGTACTCCAAGTAAGTAAGTTTGAGATAAGATGAGTCTTAGGTGTGATCGTGGCTCGGAGCAAAGAGTTGCTCGGTAAATAAATCATGGCTGTCACATCCAATTAAGTGGGTCTGCAGTGACTAGATCCTTGTCTGAATTCAGCATTGCTCCAGACCCAGACTCTTTCCCCGAATGGAGGTGGCTAATTTCAGAAACAACAGACGTGGAAACACGGTTCAGCTACCTCGGCTTGGGTTCGGGGTGGGAAGATGTGCATCTTACCCATAAAGGTTGCACCCTGGTCCCTTGAAGTGACAAAGAAGCCAGTAAGTAGGAACGCTCGAGACAGACATCATTCATTAGGAGAGATGTGACGGTTTGTGAATGTGAGCTTGCTGGTGAAACGGTCCCAGTTGATTACACTGCGAGGCGGAGCGGATTTTCCATCCTCAGGTCATTTTCATCAGCAAAGGAGAAATAAAAGATCTTGTTCTGTGGGTAATGAGTAAACACGACCTCCATTTTATTGGTGCTTATAAATGGCAGGTTTTGGGTGCTTCCCGCCCTGGACGCTAAAAGCCAAGGCAACAAAGCCAAAGAGAAAAAGACAAAAGGAAAGGAAACAAAGACAAAATGTGTAGGGACTAGGGAGCGGCAGCAGAGGGCGACGTGCAGGCGATGGGGCAGGTATCAGGTCTGCCCAGCCCACCTGAGCTCATGCTCTGGCCCCCATGACTGCTTGCTGCTCCATCAGTTCAGCGTTGCGTATCGTGCTGGGTGTTTGTAAAGCAGAAATGGTCAAGATGGTACCCTATCTCTGTGAGCTCACGTTTCTGGTCCAGGATGGCAAATACGTCAGCTTTGATCTGTTTGCGGCAGATGCCTGGAATGATGTGTCGAGAAGGATTCTGAGGCCCGAGTGGAGGAGACAAGGGTGCATTGATTGCCGATGTGGGCCATGCACTAGGAGAGGAGTGGCAGCCTGCAAACCACGTGTGGTATTTCAGGAACTGTAGCTCTGTTTCAGAAAACACTAGAATCTTGGCAGATTTGGTCTTGACAGATGTTGAAGACCAAAAGTATGAGGCCCAATGTAGTACATGATTGTTTGAGTTGCATGGAAAAAATGTCCTCCTTTTGTCTATTTTTCTTCCTTTCCTTCCTTCTTTCTTTATGGAGTAAACAGGCATTCTTACGCTTTATATGTTTCCTGTATTTCTTTTTTATAATGTATTGACATAAATTGCATACATTAAAAGGCACAGATCTTAATTCGGTGGTATGATTACTT
Source organism: Leucopleurus acutus (assembly GCF_964270905.1). Taxonomy (NCBI): domain Eukaryota; kingdom Metazoa; phylum Chordata; class Mammalia; order Artiodactyla; family Delphinidae; genus Leucopleurus; species Leucopleurus acutus. The sequence goes on from NC_139155.1 coordinate 86,781,188, forward strand.
TTCACAAATGTGTACGCCCATGTACCCAACACCTCTCTTAAGACATAGAACGATTTCATCATCCCAGAAAGTTCCCTCATGGTCCTTCCTGGGCAGTCCTCTCCCCCATGTACCGAAGCAGCCAGTGTTCTGATTTCTATCACCATAGACTAGTGTTACATGCTTTTTAACGTCATGTAAATGGACTTATAAGTGACACTTTTCATCTCACTTCTTTAGCTCAGAATTTTTTTGAGATTGATTCATATTGTTGTATGTAACAGTACTTCATTCCCTTTTATTGATGAGCTGTAGTTCATCCTACCAATAGACTACAATGGGTTTATCCATTCATCTGGTTGTTTCCAGTTTGAGCTATCACGCATAAAACTGCTATGAATATTTGTATGCAAGGTTTTGTGTGCACATATGTTTTCATTCATTTTGGAGTGAAATTTCTGGGTTGTAGGGTAAGCAGATGTTTCGCGTCTTAAGAAACGGCCACACAGTCCCCCAATGTGGTTTGGACCATTTTATGCTCCTGTCAGCAATACTGAACAGAATATAGAACGAAATAGAAATTTATTTTCTTAAGTTTGTTTCTTTCTCACATAGCATCCAGGAATCATCAGTTTAGGGTTGTATAATCACTTCACAGTGTTGGGACCCAGGTCCCTTCTAACTTTTCTTTTTTTCACATCTTTATTGGAGTATAAATGCTTTACAATGTTGTGTTATTTTCTACTGTACAACAGAGGGAATCAGCTAATATGTATACATATATCCCCATATCCCCTCCCTCTTGAGCCTCCCTCCCACCCTCGCTATTCCCATCCCTCTAGGTCGTCACAAAACACCGAGCTGATCACTGTGTGCTATGCAGCTGCTTCCCACTAGCTATCCATTTTACATTTGGTAGCGTATATATGTCAGTGCCACTCTCTCACTTCATCCCAGCTTCCCCTTCCCCCTCCGTGCCCTCAAGTCCGTTCTTTACTTCTGCGTAGAGACGTATTTATTCCTGCCCTGCCACTAGGTTCATCAGTACTGCTTTATTAAATTCCATATATGTGTTAGCATACGGTATTTGTTTTTCTCGTTCTGACTTACTTCACTCTGTATGACAGATTCTAGGTCCATCCACCTCACTACAAATAACTCAGTTTCATTCCTTTTGGGCTTCCCTGGTGGCGCAGAGGTTGAGAGTCCACCTGCCGATGCAGGGGACACGGGTTCGTGCCCCGGTCTGGGAAGATCCCACATGCCGCAGAGCGGCTGGGCCCGTGAGCCATGGCTGCTGAGCCTGTGCGTCCGGAGCCTGTGCTCCACAACGGGAAAGGCCACAACAGCGAGAGGCCCGAGTAACGCAAAAAAAAAAAAAAAAAAAAAAAAAAAAAAATTTGTTCCTTTTTATGGCTGAGTAATATTCCATTGTATATATGTGCCACATCTTCGTTATCCATTCATCTGTCGATGGACACTTAGGTTGCTTCCATGTCCTGCCTATTGTAAATAGTGCTGCAAGGAACATTGTGGTACATGTATCTTTTTGAATTATGGTTTTCTCAGGGTATATGCCCAATAGTGGGATTGCTGGGTCATATGGTAGTTCCATTTTTAGTTTTCTAAGGAACCTCCATACTGTTTTCCATAGTGGCTGTATCAATTTACATTCCCACCAACAGTGCAGGAGGATTCCCTTTTCTCCACACCCTCTCTGGTATTTGTTGTTTGTAGATTTTTTGATGATGGCCATTCTGACTGGTGTGAGGTGATACCTCATTGTAGTTTTGATTTGCATTTCTCTAATGATTAATGATGTTGAGCATCTTTTCATGTGTTTGTTGGCAATCTGTATATCTTCTTTGGAGAAATGTCTATTTAGGTCTTCTGCCCATTTGGGGATTGGGTTGTTTGTTTTTGTTATATTGAGCTGCACGAGCTGCTTATATATTTTGGAGATGAATCCTTTGTCAGTTGCTTCCTTGGCAAGTATTTTCTCCCATTCTGAGGGTTGTCTTTTCGTCTTGTTTGTGGTTTCTTTTGCTGTGCAAAAGGTTTTAAGTTTCTTTGTTTCTATTTCAATTATTTCTGCTCTGATCTTTATGATTTCTCTCCTTCTAACTTTGGGTTTTCTTTGTTCTTCTTTTTCTAGTTGCTTTAGGTGTAAGGTTAGATTGTTTATTTGAGATTTTTCTTGTTTCTTGAGGTGAAGCTTCCATTGCCTTGAACTTCCCTCTTAGAACTGCTTTTGCCGCATCCCATAGGCTTTTGGATCGTCATGTTTTCATTGTCATTTGTTTCTAAGTATTTTTTGATTTCCTCTTTGATTTCTTCAGTGATCTCTTCGTTATTTTGCAGTGCACTGTTTCGCTTCCATGGATTTGTTTTTTTTACTGGGTTTTTTTCCTGTAATTGATTTCTAATCTTATAGCATTGTGGTCGGAAAAGATGCTTGATACAATTTCAGTTTTCTTAAATTTTCCAAGGCTTGATTTGTGACCCAAGATGTGATCTATTCTGGAGAACGTTCTGTGTGCACTTGAGAAGAAAGTGTATTATTCTGCTTTTGGGTGGAATGTCGTAAAAATATCAATTAAGTCTATGTGGTCTGTTGTTTCATTTAAAGCTTGTATTTCCTTATTTATTTTCTGTCTGGACGATCTGTTTATTGGTGTAAATGGGGTGTTAAAGTCCCCCACTATTATTGTGTTACTGTTGATTTCTCCTTTCATGGCTGTTAGCATTCGCCATATGTATTGAGGTGCTCCTATGTTGGGTGCATAAATATTTATAATTGTTATATCTTCTTCTTAGATTGATCCCTTGATCATTATGTAGTGTCCTTCCTTATCTCTTATAACTGTCCTTATTGAAAGTCTATTTTATCTGATATGAGTATTGCTACTCCAGCTTTCTTGTGATTTCCATTTGCATGGAATATCTTTTTCCATCCCCTCACTTTCAGTCTGTATGTGTCCCTAGGTCTGAAGTGGGTTTCTTGTAGACAGCATATATAAGGGTCTTGTTTTTGTATCCATTCAGCCAATCTGTGTCTTTTAGTTAGAGAATTTAATCCATTTACATTTAAGGTAATTATCGATATGTATGTTCCTATGACCATTTTCTTAATTGTTTTGGGTTTGTTATTGTAGGTCTTTTTCTTCTCTTGTGTTTCCTGCTTAGAGAAGTTCCTTTAACATTTGTTGTAAAGCTGGTTTGGTGGTGCTGAATTCTCGTAGCTTTTGCTTGTCTATAAACCTTTTGATTTCTCCATTGAATCTGAATGAGATCCTTGCTGGGTGGAATAATCTTGGTTGTACGTTTTTCTGTTTCATCACTTTAAATATGTCCTGACACCCCCTCTGGCTTGCAGGGTTTCTGCTGAGAGATCAGCTCTTTACCGTATGGGGCTTCCCTCGAATGTTATTGATTGCTTTTCCCTTGGTGCTTTTAATATTTCTTCTTTGCATTTAATGTTTGACAGTTTGATTAATAATGTGTCTCAGCATGTTTCTTTTTGGGTTTAGCCTGTATGAGACTCTCTGCACTTCCTGGACTTGATTGACTAGTTCCTTTCCCATGTTAGGGAAGTTTTCGACTATAATCTCTTCAAATATTTTCTCAGACCCTTTCTTTTTCTCTTCTTCTTCTGGGACCCCTATAATTCGAATGTTGGTGCATTTAATGTTGTCCCAGAGGTCTCTGAGACTCAGTTCTCAGTCCTCAGTTCTTTTCATTCTTTTTTCTTTATTCTACTCCCTGGCCGTTATTTCCACCATTTTATCTTCCAGCTCCCTTATCCGTTCTTCTGCCTCAATTATTCTGCTATGGATTCCTTCTAGAGTATTTTTAATTTCAATTATTGTGTTGTTCATCACTGTTTGTTTGCTCTTTAGTTCTTCTAGGTCATTGTTAAACGTTTCTTGTATTTTCTCCATTCTGTTTCCAAGATTCTGGATCATCTTTACTATCATTACTCTGAATTCTTTTTCAGGTAGACTGCCTATTTCCTCTTCATTTATTTGGTCTTGTAGGTTTTTACCTTGCTTCTTCGTCTGTAACATATTTTTTTGTCGTTTCATTCTTTTTTTTTTTTTTGATGGGTGAGGCTGTGTTCCTGTCTTACTGGTTGTTTGGCCTGAGGCGTCCAGCACTGGAGTTTGCAGGCAGGTGGGTAGAAGAGCTGGGTCTTAGTGCTGAGATGAGGATCCCCGGGAGGCCTCACTCTGAACAGTATTCCCTGGGGTCTGAGGTTCTCTGTTAATCCAGCAGTTTAGATTCAGAACTCCCACCACAGAAGCTTGTGCCTGACCTCTGGCCTGGGAAAGAAAATCCCACAAGCTGTGTGGTTAGGCCAAAAAAAAAAAAAAAAAAAAAAAAAAAAAGCAGTACAATAACAAAGAATAAAAAACAAATAAAATTAGAAAGATAAAAAATATATTAGGAAAAATAAAAATATAACTAAAACAACTGCAACAAGGTAAAACGAAACCACAACAGAAAAAAGGAAAAAAAAGGGGGTGGGGAACAAGCCAAAAGGAGAACAGTAACAAAAGTATAAAGAATAAAGTCAAATTAGAAAAATAAAAGATTTATTAGAAAAAATATAAATATAAATGTATTAATAACAATGAATCAACAAGAAGGTAAAACAGAACACCCCAATCTAAAAGAGGAAAAAAAAAAAAAAAGCCTTGGCTGTGGGGGCAGAGTTTAGGCGGGGGTGGAACTTAGGCAGGGGCGCGTCCTAGGTGGGCGGGGGGTTGGGGGGTGACGTTTGATCCGGGGCCGGTCCTTGGCTCAGGACCTGAGCAGCCGGAAAAGGTCTTGGGGGCGGGGCCTAGCCCGGGTGACGTTCAAGCATGGGGCAGGGCCTCTGCCTAGGACCTGCAGAAGGGGAGAGGCAGCACGTGGAAAGGAGGGCCTCTGGAGTGTGGAGTTCCGGGGTTTGGAGGTGGGGCCCCGGGTGCGGGTGTGTGGGTGGGGCTTAGGCCCAGCGGGTTGGAGGGGGTCTCAGAGGGGGTCTCCGAGTGTAGAGGCGGGGCCCTGGGTGGGGGTCTAGGGGCAGGGCCTGGGCTCTGCACGGCAGGAGGGAGGCTCCCAGTACAGAGGATTAGTCCCGGGTGCCCAATAGGCTCCCTGGTGCCTAAGTGGACAGGGAAAGCGCTGGCCCCGTTCCTTCCTGCCCTCCCCCACCGTCTTTCCCAGGGTCTCCCTTTGTCGCGGCTGGACCCCTAACCATGGGTGGGTCCCGCTGGGTGTAGGAACTCCTCCTCTCCCCCAGCCGCCCCTCGGGGGTGCTGGTCCCGGAGGTCTGGCCTTTACTTTTGCTGCCCCTTCCCTCCCTCCCGCTCCCTCAGGACCCACACAGCTGGAGGCGGCCTGGTGGGCAGAGGACCGGCCCGGGATCTCAACAGGCTCCCAGGGGCCCAAGTGGGGAGGGGGAACCTGGCCACGCTCCGTTTTGATCCTCTGCCCTCCCAATGGTCCCCCGATTTCCCCCTTCCGGCGAGGGATCCCTTCCCCTCCCCCAGCCGCCCCTCAGGGGCACCAGTCCCTTCCTACCTCCACTTCTCCTCCCCCCTCACTCCTCCCCATGCCCCACGTCCTACTCGGTCACTGGGGGTTCCTCCCGTCCCCTTAGGTGTCCGTGGTCCCCTCCCAGTGCCTGGTAGGTGCCCTAGTTGTGCGGAGATGCAAATTCCGCGTCCTCCTAGTCCGCCATCCTGACTCCACCCCCTTCTGACTTCTTGCTGCACCATCCTTGGACTGTTGCCCTCCTTAGCACCATGGCCCGTCACCACACCCTGATTCCAACCAGTGCAAAGGAGGAGAAATGGGAAGAGGGAGCCTCACTCTTCCACTTTAAAGCAGTGGTACCCTGGCGAATATTTAACAACCAGATCTCAGATGGGGGTGGAGGAAGTTGATTTGTTGCTTTTGCCAATTTCCGTTTTGTAAATATCCCACTGTGGCCAATTTCAAGCCACCAACATGGGTGTGGAGTTGAGAAGAGAACCACGGTGCCATCCGATCCCGGGCTACTCCATCCCACCACTGTTTAAAGATCACTGTCCAAAAGTTGCCCGTCATCACTTCTACTCACATCCCACTGACCAGAACTTAGACACGTGGCCATACCCAACTGCCAGGGAGGCTGGGAAATGTAGTTTTCAGTCTGCATTTAGTCAACACCAGGTGCCCAGGGAAAATTCAGAGAGTCTTGTCGTACGGAAAAATGAGAAGATGAATTATTTAAGACCACTGGAAGTCTGTGGTACAGGGACTTTAAACAGGGAAGTATCCTGTGATTAAAAATTGTATTTGGGGGGCTTCCCTGGTGGTGCAGTGGTTGAGAATCCGCCTGCCAGTGCACGGGACACAGGTTTGAGCCCTGGTCCGGGAAGATCCCACATGCCGCAGAGCAACGAAGCCTGTGCGCCACAACTCCTGAGCCTGTGCTCTAGAGCCCACAAGCCACAAATACTGAGCCAGAGTGACACAGCTACTGAAGCCTGCTCACCTAGAGGCCGGGCTCTGTAACAGGAGAAGCCACCGCAATGAGAAGCCTGTGCACCGTAACTAGAAAAAGCCCGCACACAGCAACGAAGACCCAACACAGCCAAAATTTAATTAATTAATTTTTTTAAAAATTGCGTTTTGGAAAAGTCCTCCCAGCAGCTGTGTAGAGAAGGGATGGAAGGCATGGGGCTGGAGTAGGGAGACCAGGGAGGAAGCTGCAGTTGGGGTAGGGAAGAGGGGCTGGGCTCTCCAGGATTTGGTTGGTTGGTGTTAGAAGCTGGTAGTAGAATGGTAAGGTTAAAAGGGGTGGGAGGATAGAGGAAGACTCCCATGTCTCCAGCCTGGATGATAGTGGTACCATTGATTGAAATTAGGAAACCAAGTTTTTTGTGGTTATTTTTTAATGATGTCCTTTTAAATTTATTTATTTATTTATTTATGGCTGTGTTGGGTCTTCGTTTCTGTGTGAGGGCTTTCTCTAGTTGTAGCAAGCGGGGGCCACTCTTCATCACGGTACGCGGGCCTCTCACTGTCGCAGCCTCTCTTGTTGCAGAGCACAGGCTCCAGACACGCAGGCTCAGTAATTGTGGCTCACAGGCCCAGCCGCTCCGCGGCCTGTGGGATCCTCCCGGACCGGGGCATGAACCCGTGTCCCCTGCATTGGCAGGCGGACTCTCAACCACTGTGCCACCAGGGAAGCTCCCTTTCTACTATTTTTAAGAGACACTTAGTGAAGGCATGTTTAAAAAAAATAACAATAACATAGTGCTATTGGTGACCTTGTCAGTGACCCACAATTAAAAAACCATGTATCTTCTCTGTGTGTAAATTTCACCTTGGAAAGTTTGCTCCTGGCAGCTGTGAATTAGAAGGGGGAAAAAAGAGGTATTTGACATTCTAAAATCTTTTCCTCCATGTACTTTCTCTTCATTCAGGTGCCACAGGAGACCAGACAGGGAACATAAGATTGTGCACTTGGAGGAGTATAATTAGCAAAACGGAGAGGTAGGATCTGTGCATCTATATAAGCAATCATCCCCCCAAAAAAAGAAATAAAGGAAAAGGTCTAGGCAAAGGATTTAACCTGAAGACTCTCGCTTTAAGACCCCTAAAAAGTGAAGCAAAGTTTTCATTGCACCTTATTTCAGGGAGCTCCCTCCTCACTCCCCAGGACTCCTGTGCACAGTTGTACAGGTTGTGCACTGCTCAAGTAGGCTCAGCTGAGCAGATGATGGGGGCTGAAATGCAGCCCAGTCATTGCTCACCAAGCCAGGACCCCATGGGTCTGTGTGCACACGAAGGAAACTGTTTTTTTTTTGTTTTGTTTTGTTTTTCTGTAATTCATTCAAAAGTGATGAATGTCATAGTGGACTGCCTTCCCCACTGAAGACCCCAGAAGAAGCCTCATCTTCATTTTGGTTCACTTCCCAAGGTTCATCATTGTAAATTCCATTCTCCAGGGGTGGTGTAGTTCCTGGCCTAAGACCCACTCATGAATGGCATCTGAGTTAGATTGTTCAGTGCCATTTGGATGCTACTTCATTCTACACCTGAGAGGTTTCTGCTGCCTGTTAAGTGTTCCACTAAATGGCAAACATAACCTGCTTAGAGCATCTGGCTCGTGCTTATGTGTTCAGCAGAAGGTGGGAGCCTTCTTCACTCTGCAGTCTAACTTCCTTGGAGCTCTGGTAATAAACACAGTTTCCCGTTTGCATCACTGTTTACAAAAGCAGAATTCAATACAATGGTCTATATTAAGAAACAAAGAAAGTACCTGTGATAATGATGTAAGCTTTCTTACTATTCAACACAGATTTGCTGAGGACCTACTATGTGTTAGATGCTTTAATAGCATCTCTGTGAATAAGACAGTCCAAGAATCCTTTCTCCCTACAACTTACATTCCAATAGCAAACCACGTACAATAAATAAGGAAACAAACGCAGAAATAAGATAATTGCAGATACCAACAAGAGTTTCGAAGACAAGAAAGTAGGATTGTGAGAGTGGGTTTTTTTGATTGGGTTGTCAGGGACCTTCTTCCTCAGCAAGTGATATTTGAGTAGCATATGAGTAACAGGAAAGGTCTGGCTGTGTGAAGAGCTGAGGGAAGGGTGAACCAGTGGGTAAGAATGGCCAGTGCAAAGACCCTGAGGTAGGAGCAAGCTTGGCCCACTCAAAGGACAGAAAGATAATTGTGGCTGGCGTGTTGAAAGAAGACTAGGAAAGTAGACAAGGTGCAGAGGAGTTTGCACTGTACTCATCATGTGGTAGGAATTCCTAAGCTCCCTGCTCTATTCCTGTCTTGTAAACCCAGCCTCGCATTTGGGGCTTCCGTTTAGGTATCTACGATTCATCACAAATCTCGCAGACAAAGCAAAACCCTGGTCCCACTTCCAATCCCCCCCCCACAATGAAAACGCAGCCTGAGTCATGCTTTCCACCCACGCATTCTCCATGTCAGTGAACGCACCGCAGTCTGCCCGTTTGCCCAGTCCCCAAGCCCACAAGTCATGCTGTTTTCTCTCCCTTTGCTGCTCTGTGCATCCTGTCCACTGCACTCCAGAATATATCCCAGCTTCGACCCCAGCCCAGACCTCCTCCATCATCTCTCTATGCCCAGCCTCCATCACCACCTGCCTGGACAACCTCAACAGGGCATGATTGCTCCCCGGCATCAACCCCACTCCATAATCTATTCTCTGCACGGCAGCCAGGGAGACTTTAATACAACAGAAGTCACAACATGTCAACTCCTTCTGCTTAAAACTCTCCACAGTCTTCCCATCACATTTGGGGTGCCAATTCTTGATGGGAGTCCCTCCTTCCTCTCCCCAAGAATGCAGCCATAACTTGGTCTAACATTTTCTGTTTGCCCCCGTGAGTCCACGCCACCCTGTGCCACCCGACGGGCAGGGCTGACTCCTGTTCATCTTGCTTTCCCACCCCCAGCACGGGGCCTGGCACACAGTAGGTGGCCGTAACCATTTGTCAGGCGAAATGTTCAGCGTCCTCGGTAGCCACCGGGAATTCTTCTGTCTATTGTGAAATCCTGGAACTGGGCAACACGTTATCATCAGAGGTAACTCCTTCAGGGGAATTTAAAAGGTGGGGTTCACAGCAGATCTCGGAGGAGCCACCGCAGATCTGAGGAAGAGAAGAAGACAGCTTACAGTAGGCCACTGAAACGATCCCTGGAGAAAGAACTTTGAAAGTGGACTTTTTATTTCCTTATCTGAGCATTCATTGGTTTCCCTTGTAGCTCGTCTTCCCAGCGCTGTTTGTAACGTGAGGTATAAAAGCTAAATATTTATATAAAAGGGAAGCTTTCACCAAGGTGAAAACACACGAGGGCCCAGTCACCCTTCCTCCCGCTTGAGTGGGATGGTGAGTTACCCATCATCTGTGAAGAGAGGGTCATAGAAAGGAAGGAGACAGGTTGACTTCCCTGTAGGAGCCACAAATCCAGAAAGCCACGTGCCCTGGGAGGGAGCTGTCGTATAAGCAAAATCCTACAACAGAGGGAGGGAGAATGGCAGCCACTGGTTCCACCGGACCTGCGAGCATGTTGCGTTAACTTATATAAAGTGTCCATTTCATTCATTCCATTGCCAACACTTCAACTTTTCATTTGAAAACTTCACCTTTCTGAAATCTTATGGAAGTGCAGAGTGTTCAGCAGTATGAATCAGCTGCAACCAGGGGGAGCCTGATTCCCCCTCCAGGTCTGCATTTTCTCACACCTGGAAGGCTGCACCTCTTAGTGTTATCCGTTCCAGCCTGGGTAGCTGTTCAGGTTGGAAAGTCCAGACCCAGTGCTTCATAGAGAATGAAACAGACGCTAAAAGTTCTGAGCGGGAGCTGGGGGTGGAGGGGTTGGATGAAGGGGGTCAAAAGGTACGAACTTCCAGTTATCAGAAAAGTATCCACTAGCGTTGTATGTACGACATGATTAGTGTAATGAGCGCTGCTGCGTGGTGTACAGGAAAGTTGTTTAGAAAGTAAATCCTGAGTTCTCATGTCATCAAGAAGAAATTGTGTTTCTATTTCTTTAATATATGTCTGTGAGATGATAGACATTCAGCAAACTTACTGTGGGAATCATTTCGTGATGGATGTAAGTCAGATCATGGTGCTGTACACCTTGAATGTATACCCTGTTGTATGCCACTTACATCTCAAGAAAACTGGAAGAAGATGAATAAATAGACGTGCTGAGGTGAGGGAGGTGTTGATTCATCCTGGGAGACCAGCGAAGAGTTTGTAGGGCCCTTGAGCTGGTGCTTGAATTATAGTCGGGTTTCAACATGATGAAGAAGGGAAGGGTTTGCAGGTAAAAGACAGAAGATGTGCAGAGATTCCAAGGTCTGTGGGAGCAGGAAAGGTGGACTGGGCTTCGGTTCCCCATCTGATTGGGAGTTTGCCGCATTTATAATGCAAGTATCAGACACATGGCTAATTTGGAAGGAAAATCCCCCTTACGAACTATTTATACACACTCTCATCTCATACTCCGCGTGTGTTTGGGTGGCTTCTTCCCTAATCGCTTTGTTTGGGAAATTGAGAAAGATGCTGTTGGCACGCGGGGACAATGGGAGAACAGCAGCTGCTAGAGATTTTCTTCTCCGCACCAGCAGGAAATTCATATTCTTAATAAAAGCACCAAATTGTCATGTCTTGTAGAGAGTGAACATTATGGAGTTTTTGATGATAATGGCTGTGCTGGCTTGGGCTGTTGCTTAAATGATTGAATTAAATTAGTTTATATTTTAACGAGGTGGCTAATCAGAGACTGATGGTTACGGGGGATGGTGAGCCAGTTGAGCTAAGTTTTGTTTTCTTCGCCTTTCTTTCTTGCTGTTGTCATCCCGTGAATTGGAACTAACATGCTCCAAGCTGCCCTCTGAGCCTCTCAGTAGCAGGAATCAGGCTCAGATCTGGGGCTCCGAGGAAGCAGGGACCTTCCCAGCACTGGCCTGGGGCTAATTTGGAATAGGTTCCTGGCTGATTTGCCTGAATGGTTTTTAGGTTTCTGCACAGAGCTGCGGCATGGAGGAGAGCAGGATAAGAAGCTGAGACGGGGGTTCTGATTTGTGGCCTCTGATGCGCTGCATTAGGGACAAGCCTTCGATCTCCCCAGCCCTCCGTTTCTGCTTCTGCAAAAACACACCTGCCTCTGTCCTGTCCATCCGTCCGTTCATTCATCCAACAGGCATGTGATGTGTGCCCATGATGTGTTTGTCCCTACCCACGTGAGGCTTACAGTCCAATGGAGGAGGCAGATGTAGGTCTGACGGATACACAAATACGGTATCGTGCAAGGGGGACTATGCCAGGTGTTATATGGGTGGGGATAGGAGGGATGGCTCTACAGGACGTCAGCAAAGGGCAGGGGAGTATCTGATGAGGATGTGATGCCAGTTGACGTCCGAGGTCGAGCAGGTGCTGGCACACCTGTTCAGGTGAACACTTGGAAAGCAGGTGAAGGCGTTGCTTGGGCAAAGAGTGGTCCAGACAGAAAGACCAGTCTTGGGTGATGGGGATGATGGCGAGTTGGAGGTGCTGCCTGAAGCCCTGGTGAGACAGCGGGGGGCTTGGACCTTCTCCTGAGAGCACAGGGAAGCCATGGAGTTGGGGACGGATCAGATTTTCATTTTATTTAAAAATTTTTTTAATTTATTTTTGTTATTAAAGTATAGTTGATTTACAATGTTGTGTTAATTTCTGCTATACAGCAAAGTGATTCACTTATACATGTATATACATTTTTTTTTTAGTATTCTTTTCCATTACAGTTTATCACAGGATATTGAATATAGTTCCCTGTGCTGTACAGTAGGACCTTGTTGTTTATCCATCCTGTAGCTACTAGTTTGCATCTGCTCACCCCAAACTCCCACTCCATCCCTCCCCCAATCACTCTGGCTGCCACAGGAGAGCATCGGTGAGGAGGGTTGAGCAAGGTCAATATTTCCCAAATTACTAGATATACCACCTATTTTAGTTGATCCATAAACATTTTTATTTATGGAATTATGTGTTTAGTTGTATGCGTATTAGGGAAAAAATTATCACATAAAAGTCTGCGATGGCACAGATAGTATTGGTTAGGAAAAAACATAAAAACGAATTAAAATATTAAATCACAGAATATGAGTTATGGCTCTCACAAAAATCATGAAAATACTCAAAAGACTAAGTGTGGGAAATGTCAGACTTTACTTTTCCTAGGTTTCTCTCTAGCTCTCTCATACTTGCGTTTCTTAGGTCTTCGGAACACCAAGAATTACACTCGACCCTCGTAGGCAGGCATATACCCCTTGGTAGAAGTTAGATCAACCGCTTAGGGGAAGCAAAAGGAACTACTGACTGTGGTTTCTTAACAGGAGGAAATGGAAATATATCTCTCTGACTTCGTAGTTCTGTCCCAGCAGTTTAAGCCATTTATAGAAAAGCACTCGTATCTCAGATAATAGAGGAACCATTTAAAGCAGGGCTTCTCGACCATTTTTTATTATACACAGAAATACGTGTTACAAAAACAAACTTGTGGTTACCAAAGGGGATAGTCGGGGTGGGGATAAATTAGAAGTTTGGGATTAACAGATCTATACTACTATATTTAAAATAGATAACCAGCAGTTATCTACCGTATAGCACAAGGAACTATACTCAATATCTTGTAAGTAACTTACAGTGGAAGAGAAGCTGAAAAAGAATGAGTATATATGTACATGTATATATATATGTGTATATATATATATATGTATATAACTGAATCACTTTGCTGTTAACCTGAAACTAACACAACATTATAAATTAACTATAGTTCAATTAATAATAGTTAAATAGAATAACAGAAACTATCTGGAGATGTCCACACCAAACGAAGAAGTGTTACCTCTGAAGAAGAGATGGTCAGAAATATTGTAACATTTTATGAAGAAAATAAATTCATGTGTTAATACCTTGTAAGTAAAAATAAATGTTACAAATAATACTAAACAAAAGAAACACCTGTTACATTATGACTTAGAACACATATAAAAGTGTGAATGTACAAAACAAATAATACCATGTAATGTGTGTTCTTATATAATGTCTTTAAGTATTTGTGTTTACATACATATGTACACACATGTGTATATATATGTATGTGCATGTTTATATCTAAACATCAAGTTTCACAAAATGTACTTTTTTTTTTTTTTTTTTTTTTTGCGGTATGCGGGCCTCTCACTGCTGTGGCCTCTCCCGTTGCGGAGCACAGGCTCCGGACGCGCAGGCTCAGCGGCCATGGCTCACGGGCCCAGCCGCTCCGCGGCATGTGGGATCTTCCCGGACCGGGGCACGAACCTGTGTCCCCTGCATCAGCAGGCGGACTCTCAACCACTGCACCACCAGGGAAGCCTAACAATATGTACTTTTGCTTTGTGTAACAATCTGATACTTTTTCTACCTGTTCTCCTTCATTCCTTATAAAAGGCTGCTTGACAACCACTAAATTGATTTCAAAACCCAGAATGGAAAAATACTGATTTGAAAAATCCTGTGCCCTGATAGGACCAGCTTCTGAGAGTCTGGAGTGGAGTGTGGATGGGCAGGATGCCAGGTTGACCGGTAGCCACTCCTTTCATTTTTGCCAGGTGACGAGAAGAGGACAGGTCACCCATGAAGGCAGAGACAGTGGCTTTGCTGACTCGCCACTCTGTCCTGGTGATGACGGACGATTCCAAACCAGTGAACTCTGACAGAGGAGAGGCACTTGCTGCCTTCTGTCTGAATTTCATGTGGTTCCTGGGACCAGCTACCGTCCAGCTTAACTGATTTCCCTTTGGCTTTTTAGCGCAGGCAGGGGCTAAAGCATCTTCTAACAGCTTGTTTAATCACTGCCTCTCTGTTACCTCCTGGTCTCATTGAGCCAATCTTCCAACAATGGCTAATTTGAGAGGAAAATATGCAGGAAAGCGGAGGAAAGGACGAAGGGGAATAATGCAGTCACTGATGCAGTTAGTAATGCAAGGATGGTTCAGTCACACATTGAAGAGCCCATCAGATCCCGATCAGATCCCAGTCAGATCCCAGTCAGATCCCCTTGATTCCATGAGCCACGTGCAGCTGAGCAGATGGGGGTAACCAGAGACTTCGTTAGATTGAATTTACTACGCGAGAGGAATGCTGTTCAAATTTTGATGGCCGCCTTACATTGGGCGGGCACAATTTTTCTTGGAGTAAAGGGCCAAACGGTACATATTTTTATCTTTGCAAACCAGAAGGTCTTTGTCACAACTACAACTCCGCCATCAGATTGCAAAAGCAGCCCTAGACAGTACACAAACAGATGAGTATGCTGCATTCCAACATGCTGTATTTGCAAACATAATCTATAATCTTTTCCGTACTTAGATTTTTCTGCAGTGGAATATGTTGCAAGAAATCTTTGAACCAGGGCTTTCCAACCTGGCGCTGTTGACATTCTGAACCGGGTACTTCTTTGTCCTGTGCATTAAAGGGTGTGCAGCAGCATCCCTGGCCTCTACCTGATAAATGCCAGTGTGGAGATCTCCTGAAATGTCTCCAGGTACGGCAGAGCTCCCCAGGGGGGCAAGATCGCCTTAAATTGAGAACTCCTCCTTTCAGCTCTTCACTTTGATTTCCCTTCATGTTGTATTTTGTGTGTTTGGTCTCTCTGGCCAAGATATTATGGCATTAATTTGAGGATTTGGAAGGGAAGACTGCCCCTGGCCAAGGGGTTAGCTTACAGGATTAATTCTGACTGTGGTCTGAATCTTGGTCTTCGATCTTCTGAACAGAATGAGAGGCTGTTGTCAAGCCCTGCTCCTAAATCTGGACATTGCTATGAAGAAGAGAGATAGATATATAAGATAAGAGTTTTAAAGGTATCTTTACTGGACAGATTTAAAATGGGAGGAACATTTTAAGCAAGAAGCAGCACCACACAGAATGGTGCTTGTGTGCACAGATCCTGGGGTCAGGCTGACTGAGATGCAGTCCGGATGCCAACACTACCTGGCTGTGTGACCTTAGGCAAGCTACTTGACCTCTCTGTGCCTCGGTCTTCTCATCCGTAAAATGGAAATAATGTTAATCCTTTCTTGGTAAGGATGTGTTGAACATTGAATGAATTGATATCTCATAGTGTCTGGCCTGAATTAAGCCCTCTGTCAAGTAATATAAATAAAATAAAAACGTAAGAAGGCAGTTTAATACTCAATTCCTGGCAACAATAAGTTAGAAAATTTGGAAATATTTGCTTGAGTGTGGAAAGCAGTGTCTTGAGTGTGAAAATCAAACCAGGCTACATTAACTATAAGTTGGGGATGTTTGGGGGTAATGCTGATGAAATATCGCTCTCCACCAGCTATGGCATTTCCTGAGTAATATGCACACAAGTCGCCAGGGGAGATGCTGGCGGGTCAAAGGCCTCGTGAGGTCAGCCGTTCCAGGAAGAGAGTGGGACCCTGCTTTTAACAAGCTTCTGGGCCAATTCACGACACCAGTGTGTAGACTGGCATGCGGGGCTACGGGAAAATGTAAGATGAAAAACCTCTTGGTAACCCCATGTTTCTCTCTTTACCTGTAACAGCAGGAATAAGTAAGCAGTATAGTCTCCCCACCTTTCGCTGTGTCTTCCAGATGACGTGCATGGTTTGTGGGATGCTAGCAGTTCTTGGACAGAAAGGACAGACAGCCACACAAGTTTGGAAGATAATTCCAGTAATCAAAGGGAACTGTGGTTCTTTATTTCTGGATTCCTCAGAGCCTTAACCATTACCCAGGGACTCCAGGGTGGGGAGGGCTGTAGGGAGAAGTTTCCCCCATCTTCTCCTCCATGTTAAGGTTGTGCAGCTTGGGAAAGGCCACCTTTGATGGCTCTCCCTCCGTGCCTGGACTGAGAACTTTGGCGCAGGTGAACAGCTGGCAGAAGCTTCGACGATGTCAAGGCAGGTCCTCCGTATATCATACTCGGTGTGTTAAGGACTAGTGTGGCCGCCCTGCTGTGAATTTCAAACAGGGATGATTCCATATTGGAATTAGGAAAGTCTGTGGCTGACACCCGGATCGGGAGCTGAACAGGGGGCAAAGGACCGCAAGCATCAAAGTCTCAGCTTTGACCTTTGCCTTTGTCTTTTGGGGCTGCTGTCACAGAATATCACAGACTGGGTGCTTATACAACAATTTATTTCTCACAGTTCTGGAGGCTAGAAGTCAAAGATCAAGGTACCAGCAGACTCTGTATCTGGGGAGGACCCACTTCCTGGTTCATGAATGGCTGTCTTCTTTGTGTCCCCACATACGGTGGAAGGGGCAGGGGAGCTCTCCGGGTCTCTTTGATAAGGGCACTAATCCCATTCATGGGGGCTCCCCCCTCATGACCTAATCACCTCCCAAAGGCCCACCGCAAATTCAAACACACTGGGGGTTAGCTTTCAGCATATGAATTTTGTGGGGACACAGATACTCAGTCAACAACGTGCCTCGCTTCCTTGAAAACGTGGCCGTAAAAACAGCTCTTCTCATCCTACAGCCTTTAGCTATTCAATGGCACCTCCTGGTGCAACCATTCTCGAGGTTCCTGTAGCCCGGAATCTGCGTTATAGACAAGGTCAGGCCATGTGTTAGTTTCTGAGAGCTGCAGTAACAAATTCCCCTCAATGTGGCGGCTCAAAACAACAGAAATGTATTCTCTCATGGTTCGGGAGGCTGAAAGCCTGAAGTCGAGTTCGTGGTAGAGCTGGTTCCTTCTGGAGGCTCTAGGGGAGAATCTGTCCTCTGCCTCTTCCGGCTTCTGGTGGTGGCTCCAGGTACTTCTTTGCTTGTGGCTGCATGACTCCAGAGTCTCTGCCTCTGTCTTCACATGGCTTCTCTTTCATGTGGTCCCTTTCCTGTGTGTCTCTCAAAGGACACTTGTTGATGGATTTAGGACCCAACTACCTGCACAAGCCTGGATGATCTCATCTTTTGATCCTTAATTGCATCTGCAAAGACTCTTTTTCCAAATAAGCTCACAGTTATCTGGGATGTGGACATATCTTTTGGGGGTCGCTATTCAATCCAGTACAGGTCACATCATCTTGAAAACTGCTGAAGTTGCTAATAACAACCTAGTTGACTGGCATCTCAGATCCATTAGGCGACTTCTTTGCACTGATGGATCACTCTGTCATAAAACTCTAGAACAGCGGTCCTTAAACTGGATTGAACATCAGTATATCCCGAAGGGCTTAACCTGCCCAAGGATGGAACATAGATTACTAGGTTCTGCTCCAGAGTGTCTGATCTGGCTAGTCTAGGGGACCCCTGGGAATTTGCTTATTTAAGAAGCTCCCAGGGGATCCTAATGCTCTTGGTGCAGGGACCCCACTTCAAGAATCATTGCCTAATAGGTTTTCTCTTGGAGGGAATTCACCAGCCTTTTGGGCCCGCAGTGTGCTGGTGGTCTGTGTTCCTGGGTAAAACTCCAGTTCCCTAAATCGTAGCTCAAAAGCCTCACTGCCTTTATTTTATTTTTTTTGTGGTACGTGGGCCTCTCACTGCTGTGGCCTCTCCCGTTGCGGGGCACAGGCTCCGGATGTGCAGGCTCAGTGGCCATGGCTCACAGGCCCAGCCGCTCCGCGACATGTGGGATCTTCCCATACCAGGACACGAACCCGTGTCCCCTGCATCAGCAGGCGGACTCTTAACCACTGAGCCACCAGGGAAGCCCCTCACTGCCTTTATTTATTATTTTTTAAATTTTATTTTATTTTTGGCTGCATTGGGTCCTTGTTGCTGCACGTGGGCTTTTCTCTAGTTGTGGCAAGCGGGGGCTACTCTTCATTGCGGTGTGCAGGCTTCTCATTGCAATGGCTTCTTGTTGCAGAGCACAGGCTCTAGGCGTGTGGGCTCATAGTTGTGGCACGTGGGCTCAGTAGTCGTGGCTCTCGGACTCTAGAGCGCAGGCTCAGTAGTTGTGGGGCACGGGTTTAGTTGCTCTGCGGCATGTGGGATCTTCCCAGGCCAAGGCTCGAACCCGTGTCCCCTGCACTGGCAGGCAGATTCTCAACCACTGCGCCACCAGGGAAGCCAGCCTCACTGCGTTTAGCACACACTGTGATGCTCCAGAAAAACATCACACCAAGGATGTCATTGGTCCATGAGGATGATGCAGCCAACTGCCAACGGCACAACTTCAACGGAGACGCAGTTATTTTGCAGCAAAGCAGCAGAACAATGCTTCTTAAATTCAAACACATTTTCTTAAGTAAGATTACAGTGACAACAGAGGTAATATTTTGATATTTGCCAGAGTAATTAGAATGCCCGATGAGAACGCTCACTGAAGTAGAGAAAATTCTGACATCTCTGGAGGGGAAATTACAATATAGCCGGCTTGTGACAGTCCATGCAACCCCTTATTTTTGTTATGAATTCCAGATTTATGACTACACCTCTCCTCTGAGCCATGGTCGGTTGAAAACTTCACAGTGGCAAGCTGCACAAATTGGTGAAAATAGGAAATCTCGGGAAAAAACCTACCCCTCTCCTGGGCTTTCTGTCTGCGAGCAGTTGTCAGACAATGCCCTCTGTGACTCCTTCTCCACTCAGGACAGTGGGCTGCCCAGCGACTTCTCACTCAGAGTGCAGGAGAGCAGAAGTGAGGTCGTATGGAAAGGAGCAGAGGCAAGGAGGTGAACATATGGTAGCAATTTTGCAGAGCAGCTGGGGGAAGAGCACGGCAGGGTTTCAGCCCCACGAGGTTCATTTCCAGAATTCCATGCACACAGCCAGCAGGTGGAGAAAGCGGGTAACACGACCAGAAGACAAGGGGTGGCGTGGTCCAGTCACAACAGCCCGCCACCCGTTCCATAAGCCATTTCTTGGGCATCCAGGAGGTTACTTGCAGTTTTTTTTTTTCCCCGATAAAAAAGACTGAGGCTTAAACACAAAAAGTCACACACTGTTTTTATTTCCATTCCATTTAGACATAATCTCATTTATATCATGTGTCCAGAATAGAGAAATCCATAGAAACAGAAAGTAGGTTAGCGGTTGCAGGTGGTGGGGAGAGAAGCTAGGGGGAGGGACCTGCTGATGGACACAGGGTTCTTTTGGGGATGATGGAATGTTCTGGAATGAGATGGTGGTGATAGTTGCACAAGTCTGTGAATATATTAACACCCTTCAGTTTGGTGAGTTATATGACATATGAATTATATCTTCATTTTTTAAAGTTATTCAGACTTAAGATTATATTGAAGACCACTTTCTCCAGGTGGGGGCAAAATACATAGAAAAAAGGCAGATAGCTCAGTCAGATCCCATCTCTCTCTTTTTTTTTTTTTCCATTTACATTTTTTGTAGCTTTTTTCTTCAAACTAGCATCTGTTGAGTACTTAATACGTGCAGGATGAACACAGTAGGAGCACAGGCCCAGGGGTTACATATGTAACATCACTGAATCTTCCCAGCTCTTGCATGTGATGTGGGTCCTCTGCGTCCCATTCTACAGGTGAGGAAACTGAGGCACAGTCCGCCCAGGGGCCCAGAGCTGCCAGTGAGGACTTTGGTAGCGATCTGGGGTAGTAGGAGGCCCTTTTTTCCTGCTCACTTTCATGTCTTCCAGATGACTCAGGAGCCAGCAAGGAATTTCTGCCCTACCAGTGACTTCTGCTCTATAACTTTATCTGGGCGATAAATCAAACCACATTTTAGACTACACGATGGGAGTTAGCAACCGAGCATCTGCCTCCTTCTTGGCAGGCAGCAAAGGGCAAACTCATCTTTCCAGTTGTTCTCTGATAAGCCCTGTGCTCTTCCCTGAGTTACCTGTGCCTGACACAGGGCCACCAGAAAAGGCTGTCTGTGGATGAATTTACTTGGAACTGAAACAGGAGAGTCAAATGTGCCCACAAGATACGCAGTCCACATTCCTGGGATTGGGTATCATTCCTGGCAAGTTCGGGAAAGGATAGTAGAATTCACTCACGTGGCAGCACAGAGAGATCCTCACATCACAGAATGTGTACGTTGCAGAATAAAAGCAGGGCCACAGAAGGAGGCTTAAGGACTCTGGGAGACTTGAAGGAGAGAGAAACGATGAAGGAAAGAACATTTCTCACGTGGCTTGCAGCTGCCTCCAGCCTGGAAGGAGAATGTTTTCTGCCGACATCGTAAAATCATGTAGGAAAAAAAACCTCCTGTCTGATCTAATATTGATGGTGCCTGTGAAACACATTTAGTATTAGGGGGAAAAAACCACAGAATTTGCTGGAAGTCTATCACACTTTAATTCTTTAGATCTTAGTAGCATGTAGCCCAGGGTTTCCCAGCCTTAGCTGCACTGCGTGATCCCTTGCAGAGCTTTATAAAAAAATACTCGTGTTTTTTGCCTCCATGACAGTGGATTCCTGATCTATGAGAGTGGGACCCAGGTGTCAGATTTTCAGGTGAATGTGTTGTGCAGCCAGAGTTGAGAAACAGTGGATATTTATATAGTCTAGGGATGTATGTTATACTATAATCCCTAAGTCAGGATTATACTTTCCACAATCTGCAGGACAGATTCTCAGTAGTCCCCTTAAATGCTGAGAATTCAAACCTGAACAGAGAGTAAAACTGCACTTTCACTTCAATGTAGAATATGTTACCATTATTTTCTCCAACAAAAGTAGTTTCCTTCTGTGGCTTGCTGACGTTTAATTTTACGTCTGTTGGTTGGTATACAAGTTAGCTACTGCTGTATAACAGATCACTCCCCCCACCGGAAAAAACCCTCAGTGGCCTAAATCAACATGCATTTGTTGTTTCTCACTATTGCGAAGTTTGCCTGGGCTGGGCATTCTTTTTTTAAAAATTTATTATTATCATTATTATTATTTATTATTAGGCCGTGCCGTGCCGCTTGTGGGATCTTAGTTCCCCAACCAGGGATCAACCCACGCCCTCAGCAGTGAAATCACTGAGTCTTGACCACTGCACCGCCAGGGAATTCCTTCTTCGTCTTTTATTTACTTTTTAAAAGATTTATTATTTATTTATTTAATTTACTTTTGTCTGTGTTGGGTCTTAGTCGCGGCACGTGGGATCTTCGTTGAGGCATGCGGGATCTTTCATTGCGACGTGTGGACTCTTTGTTGTGGTGTGCAGGTTTCTCTCTAGTTGTGGCGTGCGGGTTTTCTCTTCTCTAGTTGTGGCGCACGGACTCCAGGGCTCATGGGCTCTGTAGTTGTGGTGCCTGGGGTCCAGAGCACGTGGGCTCTGTAGTTTGCAGCACACAGGCTCTAGTTGAGGCGCGAGAGCTCAGTAGTTGTGGCTCGCGGGCTTAGTTGCCCTGCGGCATGTGGGATCTTAGTTCCCTGACCAGGGCTTGAGCCTGCGTCCCCTGCATTGGCAGGCGGATTCTTTACCACCGGACCAGCAGAGAAGTCCCTGGGATGGGCGTTCTGCTCACTTGCTGTTAATCTTGGCTGGCGCCCTTCATACGTCAGATGGGCAGATGCCTCCTGCATCGTACGCCTCTCAGCCTCCTCCTGGGGCCAGCAAGTTAGCTTGGGGATGTCTTCTCATGGCAATAGCAGAGCAGAGCACAGCACAATAGAGCAAGCAAAAGCGCCAATGGCATCTCACGGCCACAGTTTGGAACTAGCCCGTCATCATGTCCACCTTGTTCTATTAGAGTAACTGTGGCCGAGCTCAGAGATGAGGACTCAGAAAGAAACCACTAGCTACTCACTCACTGGAACGGCACTGCAAGCCGCACGACGGGGCTACGGAAAGGGATAAAGAATCGAGGCAAGTGATGCTGTATAGACCATCCTGCTGAATGGCAGTGAGAAGCCTTCCTAAAATGGAAGTAGGTCTTGGTCACTCTGTGATGGAAATTGATGGGACTGTCTGTTCTCGAACAACAGGTCTGTTTTATCCAGAGAAGAAAATGATGGCGTAGCAAGACTAAGATGCTTTCTTGCTACGTCTTCTAGGTGCTCCTCAGTCCCACAAGTGACATCTTACTTCCCTGGGTGTATGAGTAGTTCTTTCCAAAGTTGCCATGGTTTGCAAACTTGAGTGAAACCCAAATAGGTGAAGCATCTCTAGCAGAGAAAAGTAGGTCAATGCATCATTTCCTTCAAAGCCCGCACACAGTACCACGTGCAGATAGATGCTTAATGAATGCTCATTCGAGATGATTACGACCGCATTTCCATCCGCGATTTAGCCATCAGCTGTTTATTGAAAAACACTGATTTTTTTTTTCTCTTTTAATCTCTAAGCTCTTTTGGTTCTTAAGGAAAATAAATCGTGAAGCAAACTAGCGAAGGCTCACTTCCTCCTCTCTTAACTTCAGGAGGGGATAGTGAAGCTTAGCAAAGGAGGGGACCCCCTTTCAGGGCAGAACTTAATCCCTGTATGTTGGCCCAAAGAGCACGCCGAAATTTTGTTTGCAGGTGTCTTACCCACGACTCTCCTTTTATCCCAGGGGTGGATTAGAATGTTCAGTTTACACTCACATTTTGCTTCTGACTCAACCTGGAAAGTTCTCACCTGTTTTGTTCTTTGGGATGACCTGGGTACCATCTTAGAGCTCACCAGAGGTGGTAAAGCAATGCCCCGGCCATCAGACACTCCAAGACAACCTTTGTCTCTAAATTACACCGTGAAGGCAAAGGAGCTTCCTCAGTGCTTTGCAAACCCATTGGGCTCAGGGAGGAATCAGTTGCTCTGATTCATTTAATGACGTCTACCCCGCACTCCCAACTTGTATCACGGGATCTCACAATGGCGGATGTAGTAGCTTATGAGGAGGCTGCTGGAGACGGAATCTACTAGTCTCTCCACTTTTTTGTGTGCTTGTGAATGTTGATAATAACAAGGTAAGAGGGAGATTGCATACGTGCTGGCCTATGACAGTGTCCTTTGTGGGAATCCAAGTCATTCTGTGTCTAAATATAGGGGACGTAGCATATTGGTTAAGAGTAGGGTGGGCAAACCATGGCCCAAAGGCCAAATCTGGCCTGCCACCTGCTTTTGCACAGCCCATGAGCTAAACATGGCTTCTGCATCTCTAAATGATTCAAAAGCAAAATTGAAAGAAGATAATTTGTGATAAGTGAAAATTACATGAAATGCAGATTTGCGTCTATAAATAAGGTTTCGCCCGGCCGTGCTCATCCGTTACGTGTCCACGATGGCTGCCTTCACGCTCTGAGGGCAGAACTGAGTAGTCGCAGCAAAGAAACCTTAAATATTTATGATCTGGCCCTTTGCAGGAAATGTTTGCTGACCCCTGTCTAACAGCATAAACTCAGAAACCAGACTTGCTGGGACAAGTCCGACTCTGCTACTTAACTCGCACTGTGACCTTGAACCCCCGCCGTGCTTCAGCGTTCCTTTCTATACAATGGGAATGATGGTGACGATATAATCATGTCCTTCTCGCGTGAATACTGTGAGAATAGAAAAGAACTGATATATTCTAAGGGCTGAGAACGGTGCCTCACACATAAAAATGATCTTTTCAGTGATGCGAAAAATTCTGCCAGGAAAACCCCTGATGGAAAAAAAGTCTGAACCAAGTCTCCTTTTTCACCTTCCTCCCAGAATTCATGGGCAGTGGAACCCAGCCTATTTGATACATTTCTCCTTCTGTAATCATTCTATTTGGACCTTCCTTGCCGAATCTGTATTTCTTCTCTCTGTTTCTGAGGCTGAAATAGACTGTAATAAGCACTGAAGTTGTACCAGAAATCTGCACCGGTTGACAGATTTATAACAGATGCCAGGGAAGTGCAAAGGAAATGCCAGCATCCCAGCCCCAAGCAAAACCAACCCATAGGTGAACTGGGGAATCGGGAAGGGCTTGCCCTCTGCTAAGGCTCTAGACCCAGTGCATGCAGAAACTGAGACTTTCCAGGGATGCTCGCATTAAAGTGAGAGAAATCCTCTCTTCTTTGAGGGTCCCATCAGAGCTGAATTTCAGGAACTCCCAGGGACCCCCCCAGATTACCATGCAGGGTACAGATATGTCATCCCGATCAAGGGTATGGACCTGACCAGCCTCCAGTCCTTATGGAGCCAGGCTGGCAGGAGGAAGATGCGTGAACCTCTGGGAGAAAACGTGAAGAGCGTTTGGCACGCGCAATTCAAATTGTTTGAACAAGAATGACTCAAATGCACGCATAATCTTTCAGCCCGTGATTCATCGGAAAAGGCTTCAGCTCTTTGAAAAGGGTCTGTGAATAGATCCTCTCTGTTGGCTCAGAGTGGGTAGGGATCAAACCTGGGTTATTTATCACTGTTCCCAACTCCTGGCCTTGTGTTGGGCAAATAGTAGGTGTTTAGTAAAAGTAAGCTGAGGAACTTCCCTGGTGGTACAGTCGATAGGAATCTGCCTGCCATTGCAGGGGACACGGGTTCGAGCCCTGGTCCGGGAAGATCCCACATGCCGCGGAGCAACTGAGCCCGTGCACCACAACTACTGAGCCTGCGTTCTAGAGCCCGCGAGCCACAGCTACTGAGCCCACTTGCCACAACTACTGAGGCTGCGCTTTAGAGCCCGTGAGCCACAACTACTGAACCCATGTGCCACAACTACTGAAGCCCGCACGCCTAGAGCCCGTGCTCCACAACAAGAGAAGCCACCGCAATGAGAAGCCTGCGCACTGCAATGAAGAGTAGCCCCCACTCGCCACAACTAGAGAAAGCCCGCCTGCAGCAACGAAGACCCAATACAGCCAAAAATAAATAAATAAATTTATTTTTTAAAAAAATTACTAAAAAAAAATAAATGTAACCTGAATGCCTGAACGAATGGGTGAGTGTGAATTGCTAATGGAATACAGGCTTGTGCATGGACAGTCTGCTTGGATGGATATCCGTATGCTTAAGTGTATCACTGCTAGTGTAGAGAAAGCTTCTATCATAGTAATAATGATTAAAATAATAATAACAACAATAATAATAACATCAGCAACTTACTAAGATAACAGTTACTAAGGGTTCACTAGAAGCCAGCTATGAGCCCAGCACCGGCATCCAGTAGGCCATATACTCCTCCCAACAACCCTAATGATTTGTATTAGATGCAGAAAACGGGGAGGGTTCTGAAGCTTATTCAAGGTGGCGTAGATGTAAGGAGTGGAACCAGGATGTGAGCTGGGCTGTCTGGCCGTAGAGCCACCACTGTTAACCTCTCTGCTGTACCCACGCTGTCAACAGAGCAGGCCCCATGTCCAGAGCACTCCTGTGCCCCAGACCTGTGCTCAGTACTTTCCCAGCATCAGCTTCCAGAATCTTCCCCATCGCTTTAAGCACTCTCCTTGTCCCCACTTTACGGATGAGGAAACTGAGGCTTGGGAATGTGTAGCTGATGGTCTCTTGTCATACAGGTGGCAAAGCACAAGCTCCACCCCGCAGTCTGATTCTGGAAGCAGAATCCTAATCCTGCCTCTTCCACCAGGGACATTACCAGCCTCCAGCGTGGCATCTGGGTCTCAGTGCCAACTCCAGAGCTGCGCTGAACGGTGTCGCTATGTGCCAGAGAGAGGGCAGGGGAGCTTGGTGATGCAAACCCTTAGGGTACTCTGCCCCACCTGTCGCAGGCCCTGTTTCCTCGTGGGCAGGTGGACGTGAGGTCACGTCGGCCCTTGCAGCGTTGTTGCAAAGCCCTAGCAGAAGCCCTGAGCGCGTGAATGGTTCTCCACATCTGGAGATGTTGGTCTTCTTCTGCTTCTTCAAGACCAAGCCCCACTCCTCTCAAAGCCGCAGCTTCACACTTTGAAAGCCCACAGATTCCTCTTTCTTGTGGGACCTCCCCTTGATCTTGCAGAATAAGCCACCATGAGGGCCCCGAGTTTCCCACAGTGGTCTCCTTCAGTGTCCTGAGCATGGGGACCCTTATTTCTTGGGGTGTGTGTATGCCTCTCATCCCCTAGCACAGAGCTTTGCACAGAGCAGGAGCTCAGCATGTATCTGCATACGTGGACGGATAAGTGAGCATGGGAAGATGGTGCAGAGCAAAAACTAACCTTTGCTCCAGGGGAGGAACAGCAACGAAGGGGGTCCCTATCTATGCAGTGAAGGAGCTCCAGGAAGCCGTCTCCACCCTTGAGTAGCCCTGCAGACTCACCACGCAGGTTTCCCTTCTCCATCACTTAACTGCGTGAATATCGGCAAGTTCCTTACCTCCTGGTGCCGCGCTATCCCTGCTTGTAAAATGCAATTGCTACGAGGATTGGGATAAAGTACATTCAGAGTTTGGTCAGCACTAAGCTTTTCGTAGGTTGCATAACGCATAAATGCGTTTCTGTGGATCGAAGCCATGGTGTGCAGGCATCAGTAGGACCGGTCGTCAGGGCCCCGTGTGAAATGTTCAGGAACTGCACCGGCCGGTTTTGAAACATAGCCATCACTGAAAATCGAGTTATATAAAAGTACAATTAAAGAAACTGTATTAAAAACAAAGCTCCTGAGAACAAACTAGTGCTTACCTGTGAGGAGTGGGGCAGACAGGGGCAAGCCAGGGCCTGGGAGTGGGAGGCACAAACTGTTGGGCGGAAGAGAGACTCAAGGATGTATGTACAACACGGGGAACAGAGCCAACGCTTGTAATAACTGTCAGTGGAGAGTAACCTTTAAAAATTGTGTAAACATTTTAAGAAAACAAACAAAGGTCATAAAACTCATCCCCTCCCAAGAATTATGCTGTAGGTTGATGTTATCTGTCCTCCTGAGATTATTCACATCATTGTATCCAAAAGGGGGAAATATTACATACTGTACTCCTCAGATGCCTTCTCAACTCTGGTTCAGAGTCTTCATGTTGGCAGTTTGAACTCTATTACGTTGGGAATCTTTTATTTTATTTATTGTATTTTAAAAAATTTTTATCGGAGTGTCGTTGCTTTACAATGTTGTGTTAGTTTCTGCTACACAGCAAAGTGAATCCGTTATAGGCATACATACGTCCCCTCTTTTTTGGATTTCCTTCCCATTTAGGTCACCACAGAGCACTGAGTAGAGTTCCCTGTGCTATACAGCAGGTTATCTATTTTATACATAGTAGTGTATATATGTCCATCCCAATCTCCCAATTCATCCCGTCCCGCCCCCCGCCCCTTGGTATCCGTAAATTTGTTCTCTACGTCTGTGTCTCTCTTTCTGCTTTGCAAATAAAGTTCTGTGGACCGTTTTTTCTAGATTCCACATAGAAGCGATACTACACGATATTTGTTTTTCTCTTTCTGACTTACTTCACTCTGTATGACGGTCTCTAGGTCCATCCGCGTCTCTGCAAATATTTTACATGACAGAAATTAACAGACACCGCAAAGCAAGGCGTTGGTTCCCTCCCCAGCCACCCCCCTTCAGACAGCTGGTTGGTAAACCTTTACCAGCGCATCACTGGATGAAGTCGTTGCTGGCTCCAAACGGTCCCCTTTCAAATGCAGAGACCTGCCCCTCCGGAAGGGCGCTTTCAGCTGCTTTCACCGTCAACTTCCGGTGTGGGAGATTTTCTTTTTTTTAACATCTTTATTGGAGTATAATTGCTTTACAATGGTGTGTTAGTTTCTGCTTTATAACGAAGTGGATCAGTTATACATATACATATGTTCCCATATCTCTTCCCTCTTGCGTCTCCCTCCCTCCAACCCTCCCTATCCCACCCCTCCAGGTGGTCACAAAGCACCGAGCTGATCTCCCTGTGCTATGCGGCTGCTTCCCACTAGCTATCTATCTTACGTTCGGTAGTGTATATATGTCCATGCCACTCTCTCACTTCGTCCCAGCTTACCCTTCCCCCTCCCCGTGTCCTCAAGTCTATTCTCTAGTAGGTCTGTGTCTTTATTCCCATCTTGCCCCTAGATTCTTCATGACCTTTTTTTTTTTTCTTAGGTTCCATATATATGTGTTAGCATACGGTATTTGTTTTCCTCTTTCTGACTTACTTCACTCTGTATGACAGACTCTAGGTCTATCCACCTCACTACAAATAACTCAATTTCCTTTCTTTTTATGGCTGAGTAATATTCCATTGTATGTATGTGCCACATCTTCTATATCCATTCATCCGATGATGGACACTTAGGTTGCTTCCATCTCCGGGCTGTTGTACATAGAGCTGCAGGGAACATTGTGGTACGTGGGTGTGGGAGCTTTTATCAGATCCCAGATCTGGCCAAAGTTTTGAACTGGGGCAAGGGCAGAGAGGAACGTGGAGGAGGGTTCCAGTCAGAGACGCTGCTCTAGGGAAGAACTTTAGCGGGAGGTGGTGGGAGAGGCAGGTGGCACACGGGCTTTGCAGATTTCCCAGGAGCGCGCTGACCCCTCAGGGCCTTCCCAGCCTTCCCCGCCTCCCATTATTCCTGCATGCTGGCCGTCTCTCCCGCCCAGATCTCCGCCTGCTCGGCCGGGACCCCTTCCTTCTTCTTGTCATTGCTGTTCTCAGGGGAGATCGAACAGCAGTTCTCAGGTGTGAAGAGGGCTATTATATAGGAAGGATAACAGCCGTGGGAAGAAGTTCCTGGGAGAGAGAGTTCAGTCCAATTAAAGAAAGACTTTTTTTTTAGTAGCTAGAGGTAGACTCCCAGGAAACAGGCTTTTTCCTAAAATAAACTTCTTCAGAGAGTTGGAGCAGAGCCCTGGGCTTACTGAAGAGGATACTGGGGAAGGCATTGGGCTTTGTGGGTGACGTACTAAGGCCATGTTTTAAGTCTAAGACAGCGGTTCTCAGTTTGGGGTGGGGGACGATTTTGCTCCCCAGGGGAACTTTGAAATTGTCTGAAGATGTTTTTGGTTGTCACAGTGCCACTGGCTTCTAGTGGGTAGAGGCCGGGGGCCGGTGGGAGGCAACCACATGCACAGAAGGCCCTCACAGCAAGGACGTACCCATCCCCACATGTCAGCGGGGCCAAAGCTGAGAAATCTGCTCTAGCATGTAATGAACCCTCTGTCTCAGGCCTTCATAAGATGACCCAGAAGAGTTTTGAGTTCTCAGGCTGTTGATTCTCAAACAGAAAGAGACCCACAGACTTAGAAAACAAGCTTATGGTCACCAAAGGGGAAAGGCGGGGGGAGGGATAAACTGGGAGTTTGGGATGGACGTGGACACACGGCTGTATTTAAAATAGATAAACCCACAGGGACCTACTGCAGAGCACGGGGAACTCTGCTCGGTGCTCTGTAATAACCTAAATGGGAAAAGAATTTGAAAAGAGTAGATGTGTGTATAACTGAATCACTGTGCTGAACGCCTGTAATGAACACAATGTTGTTCATCAGCTCTACTCCAACATGAAATAAAAATTAAAAAAACTGGGGGTTCTCTGCTTTCCAACCATCACGCTAATGCACTGAATGTGCAGGTGAGGGGAAAGGTTTCTGAGGGACAGCAGAGCAGTTTCCCTTTCTCCTTCCTCTTCCTTTGGATTTGTATCCACTCTTCCTTTTATAGCAGCTGTGTATCATATTTATAGCATGTAACGTTTCCAGGTTGCATCTGAGATGTCAAGTCAGAAAGAGATGGCCTCTCCCTGGATCCTTAGAGATTTCCCTTCATGTTGAGGAGACAGAGATGGACACATTGTGGGTTGGTTTCATTTTAGATATGGGCAACAGGATGATTCATGAGCAGAGTCCACCCAGCTACACCTTCTAGACCTAGAGTAATGGTCAGATTGGCTGCATGGTGGGGCCTTGGAAGGCACACCTGCTTGTTTTATTTCCCATAGTCTTATATCAAAGTATTACTCTTTCAGAGATCCTTGTCACCTGGATCTGGCCTTGGGTGACATTGTCGGCTTCAGAAGTGACAGCCTTATTGGGGCATTGCCTGTCTTCACATTTCCAAGACTGACACCATTGGTGAGTTAGGCGAGATCTGGGGAATTCTAATATTTCTCAAGCGGAAGAAAAGTAATTAAGGGAACACACAAAATTGGACACTAAGAATGAAAATAAATTGGGTGGAAATGGACCCGACGTGTATCTACAAGCGAAGAGGCCAAGAGTTATCCCTCCTGACAGATCAGGCGTCTTCCCTCTCAGACGGTTAGCCTAATGGATTTTCCAAATCCTTGCCTTGCGGATGCTGTGGGGCAGTGAGACTTTGAAAAGACTTACTGCCTCTGTTTCCTCGACAGCATGCCTACCTTTCTTTCCCTCTCGCCTCTGTGTATTCTTGCCACCTTTGAAGAAGCAATGACAAGTAAATTACACTGTGGGAAGGGAGGTTTTGACAGGGAGGGCCCCTCGGTCCTTGGGCAGCCCAGGGAAAGTCCTGGCTACCGTTTGATCTCATTGTGTGAACCTAGTGTTTGCAGAGAATTTACAACACCTGCCGAGATAATTGCAGATTCTCCAGGATGTATTTTTAGACGCTTTACGTACACGTGCGTGTGTGCACATACCCTAGTCAGCACTTTGAGTGCTGGAACTAGTGTGAAATCCAAAAAAAAAAAATATATCAAGGCCATCATGCTCCCGAGGGTGTGAATTTCTACTCTAGTCTGCAAACTTATTACTTAAACCCAGTTGATAGCAAGAGGGAGAAAGTGGGCACCACGACCTTCTGGAAACGCAGGAGGCACAGATCAGGGCAACTTCAGGGCTGGTTGCTTTGCTCGGAGCTGAGAGATGATGCCTCATTGATCAGTTTCCTGCAGTGGCTGTGCTCCCAGCACGGAGCCGGTATTTGGTTCCACGGAGCTCAGTGAGCTTTGCTTCCTTGTTTCCCTAGCCCTACTCCTTGTTCTAATGAGCCCCTCAAAACCATCCTTTCCAGAGCATTTATTTCACCCGCCTTCCCTTTTCACCTTCGTGATGTTGTTCTAGCTCCCAAGTGGAGAATTCTGCCAGGATCTAACCACTTCTTAGCAACTTTGCATCAACTACACAAGAAGGATCTCCTTTTATCTCTCTCTGGACTTTTGCAATCGTCCTTTTTTTTTAATAGGCACAATGAACAAACAGTGAAATGCATAGATCTTGAGCTCCTCACATAACCAGTTTTTTTTTTGTTTTTTTTTTCTAGCGATACGTGGGCCTCTCACTGTTGTGGCCTCTCCCACCACGGAGCACAGGCTCCGGACGCACAGGCTCAGCGGCCGTGGCTCACGGGCCCAGCCGCTCCACGGCACGTGGGATCCTCCCGGACCGGGGCACGAACCCGCGTCCCCTGCGTCGGCAGGCGGACCCCCAACCACTGTGCCACCAGGGAAGCCCCATAACCAGTTTTGACAACTGCTAACCGAGACACAGAAGTTTTTTTTTTATTGAAGTAGTTGATTTACAGTGTTGTGTTAGTTGTACAGCAAAGTGATTCAGTTATGCACATAAACATTCTTCATGTTCTTTTCCATTGTGGTTTATTACAGGATATTGAATATAGTTCTGTGCCATGCGGTAGTTCCTTGTCATTTATCTATTTTATGTATAGTAGTTTGTATCTGCTAATCCCAGACTCCTAATTTATCCCTTCCCTCCCTCTTTCTCCTTTGGTAAACATAAGTCTGTTTTCTGTCCGTGATTTTGTTTTTGTTTCTTAAATAAGTTCATTTGTGTCATATTTTAGATTCCACATATAAGTGATATCATATGGTATTTGTCTTTCTCTGTCTGACTTCACTTTGTATGATCATCACTAGGTCCATCCATGTTGCTGCAAATGGCATTATTTCATTCTTCTTTATGGCTGAGTAGTATTCCATTGCAAGACACAGAACCTTAATATCACCCCAGAAAGTTCCCTCATGTCCCTCTGTAGTCAAGGCACACCCTCTCCCTTAGAAGTAATCAGAATGGGACGGATAGATTAGGAGTTTGGGATTGACATGGACACACTAGTGTATTTAAAATAGATAATCCACAAGGACCCACTGTATAGCACAGGGAACTCTGCTCAATATTCTGTAATAACATAAATGGGAAAAGAATCTAAAAAAAGAATAGAGACTTGTATGGGTGAAACTGAATCACTTTGCTGTACACCTGTAACTAACACATCACTGTTAATCAACTCTAATATAAAATAAAATTTTTTAAAAAAAATTAAAAAAGAACTAATCAGAATAGATCTGATGTCTGTCCTCATGCCAGTTTTGCCTGCCCTAGAATTCCACTCCCACGGCATCAGACCGTATGCACCCTCTGTGTGTGGTATTTTTCACTCAGCGTACCGCTGATACTGGGCCACATTCTTATACGTATCAGCAGTTCATTCCTTTTCATTGCTGAGTAGTATTCCATCGTATGGATGTACCACAGTCTGTTTGCCCGTTCAGTTGTTGATGGATACCCAGACTATTTCTAGTTCTCGGGTATCTTGAAAAAAGCTGAAGTAGTCTTTCAGTGGGTCTTCCTGCACCTCCAGCCTCACTCCTTGCTGTTTGTAGTCTGTCCACAACACAGTAGGGAAAGTGAGTCCTTTAAAATATTAATATTAAAATATCAGATCATGCTACTCCTCTGCTTAAAATTCTCCCGTACTTCCTCATCTCACTCAGACAAGCAAACCTAAAATCCTTTCCATAGCCAACCAGGCCCTACATGATCCGGTCTCTCACAGGGGTCTGACCCCGTCTCCTGCCATTGTCCGTCTGGTTCACTCTGTGCTAGCAACACTGCCATTGTGTGAGCAGACCGGTGAAGTTTCTACTCCGGGGCCTTTGTACGTGCTGTTCTTCCTGCCAGGAACGCTCTTTCCCCATGTAGCTACAGGACTCAACCCCTCCTATCATTTCAGATTTCACTCTATTAGAGAACTCTTCTCTGATCACTCTGCCTGAAAGGGACGTCACTGGCCTTACTGTCTAGACCTGTACTGTCCATAAAGTAACCACTAGCCACACATGTCTAATTAAATTAAAACTACTTAAGGTTTAACACACAGTTCTCCCGTTGCACTAGGTACATGTCAAGCGTTCAGTAGCCGCATGTGCAGTGGTAGGCAGATACACGTGTGCAGCTGGCTCTCTCACAGGGGAAAACAAAGCCCCGATTTCTAGTACTTGCCGGTTCCCATGGTGTAAATACTCCCACCGTAGCTGATTTCAGAGATGGCTGCATTTACCCACTGCTTGCAAATTGTGGCTTGTGGCTTACCACACTGAACAGTGCAGACTATAGAACATTTCCATCATCTCGGGAAATCTCATTGGGCAGCTGTCCTTTGAATGTTTACCTTGATCGACGGATCAATTAATTGCATTCATGATCACCTGCGAAATTAAATATTTATATACATTTGTTTGTGCTCTGCTCCAACAACTAGAAGCCCACTCTCTGCAAATGACAGAAATGTTGTCTGCAGCACCTAGGACATGGAGGGCTCTTAATATATATTTATTGAATGAATGTTTATGTTTCATCAAGTCCTTTTCCAAACAAAACCAAACAAATCTGTATCAGGGTAGCTTTTATAAATAAGATTCTCTTTTCAGTTCTCAATCTGAGTGCCATTTGTCCCAGCTACGTTGATGAAGGTTACAGTTGTTCATAACAAGAATTGTCTCTTTATCCACAAATACATGTGAGGGTCCCTTTCAAGGCTGTTAACTCGAGGTACCTTGGAGAGCTCCAAACCACAGTTCCTTGGAAAGACCAAGGATTCAGAATAACAGGGCTGGTCCCTGAAAGAGCAGATGCCTTGCCTCAGCATCCCCCCCAACTTTCCTCCCTCCTGCATCCCCTCCCCATCCGCACGTATTCTAAGCATGTTCTCCTGCTGCACGAGGGTTACTAAGGCAGATGCTGACACCATGAAGCGATGAGGTTGTAGCTCGTCATGGCAGCCCATCTTTTCGTTGTCTCCTTGCTGGCCACGCTCATGCTGAAGTAAAGAGGAAGGGAAGGGAGAAAAT
Organism: Leucopleurus acutus; assembly: GCF_964270905.1. NCBI lineage: Eukaryota > Metazoa > Chordata > Mammalia > Artiodactyla > Delphinidae > Leucopleurus > Leucopleurus acutus. The sequence goes on from NC_139155.1 coordinate 86,815,549, forward strand.
GAGAAGAAAAACATCAGAGAAGAAAGACTGAAAAAGGCATAGACCCTTATCATGGATTGTGTACAGCAGATCATAACTGCTGCAGCACCAAGACTACGCAGGCTGCTGTCATGGTACCATGACATCTGTGGGATGGAGACTGAACTGAGCAGTTGTGAGAAGGAGTGAGGGGCAGACTTGTGACATGTAAACACAAGCTGGTGCCGACAGAAATCATAGATGTACGAGAACGTGTAAGATCTTTGTATTGTGAACATCTTAGGCATGATGGATTAGGTACACAAAGAACATGCCTGTGTTAAAGGGCCACTAAGGAAATCGAGTGGTAACTGGGATTTTTTACAACATCCTGAAACATGATTTTTGAGCGAAGAAGAGATCTAAAGAACCTAGAGGTCCGTATTTGTACCCCACCAAGATTTTAGTGTTTGAAAGTGTGTCATGACCCTCAAAAGACTGGGCACCATCGCCTTACAGCCTAAGACTGGGTGTCCTCATTTTATCCATTACTTCTACATAGAATTCAATCTGAATTCCAATTAAGGGGATGATGTGTGAAGCCATGAGAATCAGTGGAAGGCTGATGGGGGAGGTGTTGGGGAACAGAAAGTCCTTATATCACTCTATCTTGGTGAACATTCAGTTCCCTGAATCAAATGTCCATGAAAAAAAATGGATTTTGAGCTAAGAGCTGGCGTTGACTCAAGAACTAGCTCAGGGCAAGGTTAATTCTAGATCCCACCTTGTGTTTGGCTTATGTTTTAGAAACTAGCCTGGATCTTCAGTAGTCAGAAGTTCCAGAAGGCTTTCTTTCCCTCACTTTGCCTTAGAAGCTCCCCCGATATGCCCAGAGAACATCTGGGCCACCATAATGGCTTCCAAGACCATGGGAAACACAATCCCTCCCCTTCCCACCATTGGAAAGAATGACTTAGTGGGTGGACCTTGCATCTCAGTGGAGCCAGCTAGAGGCAGAACAGGCTCCAGGAGATCCGCACTGGTGGAATGATGGAACAAATTGATTGTCACCTCGAATAATGGCAGGTCACCGCAAATTCTCTTTATCAAGAGTCTCTGAAGCCACTTTAACGCGGATATACCTACTGGTCAGTTCTAAATAACAAACCAATCACAATGTAAAAAGCCTAAGTAGTGGAGTGGGAAGAATATTGATTATAAATCAGAAGAATGGGGGTTTCAGAACTAGCTCTGGTCCTATCTGATGATGTGATTCTAGAAAAGTCCCTAAGTCCCAGCTGTTAAATCTGTGTAATACAGGTAATAGTATCTGGTCCTTCCATCCCACGGGATAATTTATCAATGCTAATCATTTTCCTTTCTTTATTGATTACCGTGTGCCAGGGACTCTCACCACTTCGTTTCACTTAATTCGTAGCCGTATGAGCTCGTCCAGTTAAAATACCCATTTTTCAGATGAGAAAATCAAGGCTGACTTTTGATGACTCACCTACAGAGCATGGTCAGGTAGATGTGGAACTGGTGTCCAGCCCAGCGTTACTGACTCAAAAGACCATACTTTTAACCACAGTGCTATTTTCTTGCCGGGGGCGGGGAACAGAAGGGAAGTGTGAAGGGAACCTATGGGCAAAACAAAACAACCTGCCCTGTGGTAGCGGCATTTGTTATCGTTGATAAGGACCAAGAGCTTTGGCTATCTCGAGCCTCCTTTTTTTTTTTCCTTGGAAAATAGCTCTGAAGTGGATGGATTTGGCTGTAACTGAACATTTTGGGCATCTTAAGAAGTTCAGAATTACTACCTGATTCTGTCCATCAATTTAGCTTCAACCCACCCTGCCTTGTTCAGCAGAGAGCCGCACGTGCGTTCCCAGCGGTGTCCGCTGGCTGATGGTACCCAGGGGAGGGAGGGTCAATTGGAGATGAGTCCCTGCACCATTTCTGGGACTTCTCTTGGGCTCACGTTTACAGTGGAAGCATCCTCATCTGCTCCCTCTGGGTGGCGGGTGCTCGGGAAGCTCCCCTTAGACCTCTCGGGGCCTTTTCACCTTGTAATCAACTTGCTCCTGTCCTAGCTCAGGCCCTGGTGGGCTTGACCTTGGCCTCCACACCTCCTCCCTGAGCTCATTCTCGTGTTTTAGACTTAGCACTTGTTCACGTCATGCTCCTGGACTGCCTTTCTGGCTCCTTCTCGAGGACTTCGGGTTGTATTGGAGTCACCAGCTCTCCCCTTCTGCTTTGCTCTAGCCGTCAGCTTTACCCTCGTGCTCCCATCGGCTACCTGCCAATGACCTTTGTGGCTCTACTGATCCCCTCTAGGGGATGTTTCAGATGGATTCTTCCAGACCAGTGGCTCTGCGTCCTTTTCAATCATCCTTATGGTCTCTGGGCTAACTCACTAGGATTTATAAGTTCTATAAAGATCTGAAATTTTTGTTATGTTGTTATGTTAATTAAGTGATCTCCTTATATAGCTATAATCTCTATAAAAGCAGAAACCTTTGTATATGTTGCTTACTAGTATCTATAAAATAGAATTTGGATGACCACGAACAAGACAAGGATGTCTGCTCTGTCAGTTTCTATTCAGCATTCTACTGTAGCTTCCAGCCAAGGCAATTAGGCAGGAAAAAGAAATACAGCATATCCAGATTGGAAAGGAAGGTGCAAAACTATCTTTATGTGCAAATGGCCTGATGATGTATGTAGAGAATCCTAAAAAAATCAATTAAAAAACTATTAGAACTAATAAAGAGTTCAGCAAAGTTGCAGGATATGAGATCAGTATTAAAAATTGTATTTCTACACACTAGCAATGAACATCGGAAAATGAAATTAAGGAAACAATTCCATTTACAATAGCATCCAAAAAATGCCTAGGAATAAATTTTTTAAAAGAAGGGCAAGACTTGTACTCTGGGTACTCCAAAATATTGTTGAAAGAAGTGAAAGAATACCTGAATAAATGCAAAGACATCCCACGTTCTGGAATTGGAAGACTTACTACTGTTCAGATGGCAGTCCTCCCCCAGATTGGTCCACAGATTCAATACGATACTTGTCAAAATCCCAGCTGCCACTTTTGCAGAAATTTTCAGGCAGACCTTAATATTCATATGGAAATGCAAAGGAACCAGAAGAACGAAAATAATCTTCAAAAAGAAGAACAAATCTTGAAGGCTCATACCTCCTGATTTCAAAAACTTAACACAAAGCTTCAGTAAGGTTCGTAACACGAGAATTGTGTGGTACCAGCTTAAAGATAGACATATAGATCCATGGAATAGAAATGAGTCCAGAAATAAACCCATATAATTAAGGTCAATCGATTTTCAATGAGGGCGTCAAGACAGTTCCACGGGGAAACATGTCTTTCAACAAGTGGTGCTGGGCAACAGGTGGTCCTCAGGCCAAAGAACATCCCTTCATCTGGACCATCTGATGGGACCAACTGTGATGGTTAATTTTATGGTCGGCTTGACTGGGGCTAATGGGTACCCAGACAGCTGGTAAAATATTATTTCTGGGGTGTCTGTGATGGTGTTTCCGGAAGAGATTAGCCTATGAATGAGTAGACCTAGTAAAGAAGACCCGTCACCATCCCCAGTGTGGGTGGGCACCATCCAGTCCATCTAGGGCTCATTTAGCCAATAAGCCAATAAGTCCAATAAGCCAATAAGTCCAAGAACAAAAAGGTGGAGGAAGGGAGAATTCTCTTTCCCTCTTCTCGAGCTGGGACGTCCGTGTTTTCCTGCCCTTGGACATCAGAGTTCCTGATTCTCTGGCCTTTAGACTCTTGGAAATTATACCACCAGCAGCACCCCCAGGATGTTGGACTCGGACTGAATTATACCCCTGGCTTTTGTGATTCTCCAGCCTGCAGAGGACAGAGAGTGGGAATTCTCAGCCTCCATCGTTGTGTGGGCCAATTGCCATAATAAATCTCCTCTTAAAAATCTACAGCTAGACTACTGGTTCTTTTCCTATGAAGACCCCTGACTAATCCACCAGTGGGTGACACTCACCCAGAGACGCCACCACTTGTGGTGGAGGGCTTCGCAGCTTCTGCCTAAGCAGGGATGCTGTCTTCTTTTGCAGAGAAAACACGTCCATAGAACTTTCCATCTGCTCTGTTCTCCCGAGTGTGCTCCCCGTTCAGTCCCACTTAACCAGTCACAGAGCATCATAGAAGGCTCTGTCGATCGGAGGTTGGAATAATAGCACCGCCATTACCCTCAAGCATTGTTGAAACATGAAGGGTAAAATGTGTCTCATTATTCAGGTTCTCAGAAGTGATGGCATCGAGCCAGCATGGTCCCATTAACTCTCAAGGCCTTACTTTTGATGCTCTCTACCTGTAAATAATAATTTCTTTTCAAGGAAGTGAAGAAAAGTTGAAGGCTATCATTGACCTCAAAACAGCAGAGCTTCTCACATTCAAAGAGGCATTATCTGCTGATGAGGCTTTCCGAGTTTCTCTGACCAGAGTCTGATGTACAGTTTGTAGAGTCAGGAAAATTCTCCCACTTTTGATTCAGAACGATGAAGAGTTCACAGTGCAGGCAAGGAGCGAAGCTTCCGGCCCTGTTGGGGACAGCTGGATGCCATGTTTCTGGGCCTGATGCCTGCCAACTTCTGCTTTAGTCTTTTCATTCCAGTGGACCACTTATTTATGCCTTTGGGCCTTAGTTGATGTACCTATAAATTGAGGAATTGAGCTAGACTCTAAAACGTATGATTGTGAACTTCAGTTTTCAGATCTTTTCATATTGGCGTAATCTTAGTTTGGTGCATTAAAGCTACAACGATAGTAGCAACTGCTGACCTTTATCGGGTGGTTACGATGTGCTTACTCTATCCTTTATCCTTTGGTCCCCTCAGCAATGCTGTGAGGGAGATTCTGTCATTTGCTCCATTACACAGATGAGGACATGGGTGCTCAGAGAGGTTAAGCGTCTTGCCCAAGCTCACACAGCTATTAAGTGTCAGAGCTGGCATTCAAACCTAGATCTAAGTACCAAGTCTTGACTGTGGTCTAACTATCTACTGTTATTGAGCAAATTACCTCCAAACTTAGAGGCTTACAAGAATGCAATCATTTTATGATCCCTCGTGGTTTATGTGTGTTGGGAATTTGGGAGGGTTTGGCTGGGTAGCTTAGCTCATGGTCCCTCTCCAGTGGCTGGGACTGGAACCAGAGCAGCTGGAAACTGCTGGGCTCTCTCCTCTCTCTCTCTTCCCTGCCTTCCTTCCAAGTATCTCAGGGCCTTTCCTGTGGTCTTTGCATGTGCGTTAGTGGGTCTCCCTCACAACGTGGCACCCTCAGGGAAAGTCAGACTGTGTATATGGCAGCTCAGGGGCTCCAAGAGCAAGTGGACTCAGGGACAAATTAGAATCGAATGGCCTTATGTGGTACATTTATACAATAGAATACTACTCAGCCATAAAGAAGAATGAAATCATGCCATTTGCAGCAACATGGATGCAACTAGAGATGATCATACTATGTGAAGTAAGTCAGAGAGAGAAAGACAAATAACCCTGTGATATCACTTATAGGTGGAATCTAAAATAGGACACAAATGAACTTATCTGTGAAACAGAAACAGACTCACAGACATAGAGAACAGACTCGTGGTTGCCAGGGTGGAGGGGGACTGGGGGAGGGATGGAGTGGGAGTTTGGGGTCAGCAGATGCAAACTAGTATATGCTGAATGGATAAACAACAAGGTCCTGCTGTAGAGCACAGGGAACTCTATTCAATATCCTGTGATAAACCATCATGGAAAAGAATATGAAAAAAGAATGTATAAATACATTCTTTGCTGTACAGTAGAAATTAACACAGTATTATAAATCAATTATACTTCAATAAAAAAATACTGATGAAAATAGAATAGCTTTTTATGACCTAGCCTTGGAAGTTACACACAACATTCCTTAAAGCAGCACCAACACGCTCATTTGGTCCAGAGTCGAAAGAGCCCACCCATTTCGAACAGATGGGACATAGACTCCCACCTCTCCGTGGGAGGATTGTCAAAACCCCATCTTAAGGTGAATACGTGCAGTGGAAGTAATGGCTGGGCTGTCTTTGGAGAACGCGGTCTGCCACAATTCCTGCGTTAGTCTGCTGGAGATGCCGTGACAATACAGCAGGCTGGTGGGCTTAAAGAACAGAAATGTCGTTTCTCATTGTTCTGGAGACTGGAAGTCCAAGATCTAGGTGCCAGCAGGGTTGGTGTCTGGTTCCCTCTTTGGGTGGCGATGGCTGCCTTCTCGCTGCACCCTCACCTGACCTTTCCTCCAGGTGCATGTGGAGAGAGAGCTCTTGGGTGTCTCTTCCTTGGAAAGCCTCCTACCTCAGAACGGACTGCATTCTGCTGCCTGTAACCCAACACCGAGCAGCGGCAGCTTAAGTGCTGGAGGTCTTGTTAGTTAGTCGGTGTGTTTATTCTCCTCTAACGAGAAGTCTGGAGGGGAGCCATTCGGGGCTGGCGCAGCTGCTCAGAATGTCGTCAAGGACGCGATCTCCTTCAGTCTCTCTGCTCCCACATCGTTAATGTGTGGTTTTTATTCTCACAGTCAGCACGTTGCTGACCCACCTCTAGACCTCACGCCAACATCCCAGGTAGAGGAGAAGGAGTGCAGAGGGCTTTGCGTTCATCCAGCCTCAGCGCCCACGTCTCTTATCTGTTCAGCTCTTCAGCCGGCATTTCCAAGAGCGAGGTCCTGCAAACCAAAAAGACATTAGTTGTTTTTTTTTTTCCCCAAAGGAGCAGATGCTCAGTTCGACATATGGGAGATGGGCTTTGGTTTCCCTTTCAGAGTTCTAGTCAGAAGAAACCAAGGAGGGGGTCTGCCATGGCTGCAGAAACTACCTCAAGGTCTCCCAGGTTTCCTCCTTTACAAGACTTGGAAACAGAGGGAGGCTGTGGTGGGAGTGGGTTATCTGGGGAGAACACAGAAATAATATGTGAGAGTCATCAAGTTTAAATTGAGGCACAGTCGCCCGAGACCAGCGCCTGCAGCTTTGCGGACATCTGTTGCTCTCTCCCGCCCGGCTTACACCCCCCTTCCTTCTGAAAAGGGCCCCTCCCTGCGTCTGCGGGTGGTGCCCACCCCTCCCCGACTCCCTGTGACTCTGGGGCTTCTGTCCTCACCACCAGATGAAGTGGAATTGGCCAATCCACGTGTTTCCTTCCCATCAGCTGCTGAGTTTGCTTCTGAAATGGGCACGTGCCCTAAGTCAGAACAAGCAGAATCCTGGTGACTGCTTTATAGGTGTAATCGTGACCTGGATGTCTCAGTAAGACTCCGTTCTGGGACTTCTTCCATAGGTGGTAGGAAAAGAACACTTTCTTTCCACCAGGATTATGAAGTGGTGGTTGCCGCTTTCCCTACTTCCTAAAAAGATCGCGCCCCACAGCCTGTCCAGAGGAATCGGAGTCAGGAGAAGGGCTTCGAGTGCTGATGACCTGCTGGGCCCCATTTTTTCCTTAAATCAGTCTGCATTGGGCTTCTGATGCTTACAACCAAAAAACATTCCCCTGAAACACAGGGTGCCCTCCGCCCGCTGTGGGTGACCCCCTCCTGTTTTGTTTTTTTTTTCTGGGGTGATCTTTTTTTTTTACATCTTTATTGGGGTATAATTGCTTTACAATGGTGTGTTAGTTTCTGCTTTATAACAAAGTGAATCAGTTATATATATACATATGTTCCCATACCTCTTCCCTCTTGCGTCTCCCTCCCTCCCACCCTCCCTATCCCACCCCTCCAGGCAGTCACAAAGCACCGAGCTGATCTCCCTGTGCTATGCGGCTGCTTCCCACTAGCTAGCTACCTTACGTTTGGTAGTGTATATATGTCCATGCCACTCTCTCGCTTTGTCACAGCTTACCCTTCCGCCCTGCGTTGTCTGTGAGTAACCCCCCTTCGTGACCATTGAGACGCAGAGTTCAGTTTTATCCTCTCAACAATAGAGGCAGGGGGAGGAAGACGGCGGGTGTCAGGGGCTCTGGTGCCCAGGCTGTGTGCACAGCCCCTTCCCTGTGGCCACCGCACATGTTCTGCTTCACTCCCCAGCCTCTTTGCGGAGTGGTCCTGGCTCGGAACACCCCAAAGACCTCCTCGTGTGGAGTTTCTTTATAACCAGTCCCCGTTCTACCTCCCCTGCTCCCCAGTCTCCTTCTGAAGAGCAGCTGTCCTTGTCACCTGAGTGCCACCACCCCAGCTGCTGGTTCTTATGCCTCATCCCTTTCCTCAGCCATCTGGTCTGGAACATGAGACGCGATGGGCTGGGCGCTGCCACGCGCTCCCTCAGAGGCTGCCTGTGAGCTGAGCTGGCCTCCGTTCCTATCCCAGAGGCCGGTTCACCCCGTCTCAGACTGCTGTGCACCAGCTGCCTTTCTGGAGTTGTCAGGCAGCTCAGAGCCCGACGGGAGACTGAAGAACCTTCTTTTCTCTTTGGGTTTGTTTTGTAAACCAACTCTCATGCCAAGACCTTTCTGTGCAGATAAATTCCCAGTTGAAACACCGACCTCCCGATTCCTGACATGGGCCTTGCTTGCTTTCTAAAAATCTTTCCATGTGCTTATTTAGTTCTTAGGAGCCTTTTACCAACGTGTAACACACCTCCAGAAAAGGGCACAAACCTTAGGTGGGCAGCTTCCAGTTTTTGTAAAGTGAACACTCGTGTAACCAGAATCCAGTGCAAGACACAGAATATAACCAAAGCCTCCCAAAGCCACCTCATACCCTTCTAGTCACTTCCAATCGCCCCCCCCCCGCCATGTCCCTGTCAAAGTAACCATCATTTTACTTTTTTCTTCCAGTTTTATTGGGATATTATGGACGTACAGCACTGTATAAGTTTAAAGTCTACAGCAGAACGATTTGACTTTCATACATCACACAATGATCCCCACGATAAGTTTGGTGAACATCCATCATCTTATACAGATATAAAGTTAAATAGAAATTTTTCTTGTGATGATAACTCTTTAAGATTTATTACCTTGGGCTTCCCTGGTGGCGCAGTGGTTGAGAGTCCGCCTGCCGATGCAGGGGACGCGGGTTCGTGCCCCGGTACGGGAAGATCCCACATGCCGCGGAGCGGCTGGGCCCGTGAGCCATGGCTGCTGAGCCTGCGCGTCCGGAGCCTGTGCTCCGCAACGGGAGAGGCCACAACAGTGAGAGGCCCGCTTACCGCAAAAAAAAAAAAAAACAGATTTATTCTCTTAACAGCTTTCATACATAGCATACAGCAGTGACTATTATTTATCATGGTTCACAGTCCCTGGTACTCACCTTATAACTGGAAGTTTATGTCGTTTGACTGCCTTCACCCAGTTCCCCTCCTCTCACCCTCCCATCTCTGATCACCACAGGTCTGATGTCTTTTCTCTGAGTTTGCTAGTTTGTTGCATTGGCCCACAGCACTATGTTAATTCCCGGCATACAACACGGTGCTTAGATATTTCTGTGCATTTCGAAGTGATCACCACGATAAGTCTAGTTGTCATCTGGCACCATACAAAGATGTTGCATTATTATCGACTCTATTCTCTACACTGTACACTTCATCCCCATGATTCGTTTTTTTTAATAAGTGAAATTTTGTACCTCTTAACTTCCTCCACCCATTTCGCTCCTCTCCCCACCCTCCTCCCTTCTGACAGCCGCCTGTTTGTTCTCTGTATCCGTGACTCTGCTTCTGTTTTGTTATGTTCGTTCATTTGTTTTGTCTTTTAGATTCCGCGTAAAAGTGAAATCATACAGTATGTGTCTTTCTGTGTCTGACTTATGTCACTTAGCATGATACCCTCTAGGTCTATCCCTCTATGTTGTCACAAATGGCAAGGTTTAAGTTTTTTAATGGCTGAGTAGTGTTCCATTATATATATGTACCACAGCTCCTTTATCCATGCATCTGTGGATGGGTGTTTAGTTGCTTTCATCTCTTGGCTATAGTGAATAATGCTGCAGTGAACATTGGAGTGCATATATCTTTTCAAATTCATGTTTTCGCGTTCTTCGGAGAAAGTAACCATTATTGTAAAGAAAGTATAATGCAAGTGGTGGAATCTCCTTTTCAAGATGTATTAATCCATAGTTAAAACTTACTGAGATCTTACTATGTGGCAGGTTCCACGAACACAACATAAATTAACTCATTTTATCTTTATAGCCGTTTCCTGGAGTAGGTTACGATACTATTTTTAATTATTAGTCTCATTTAATAGATAAGGAGACAGATGCAGGAAATTGTCCTATTTTCTCACTAGCTTTTTTCTGTTTGTTTTTTGGCTGCATTGGGTCTTCGTTGCTGCGTGCAGGCTTTCTCTAGTTGAAATGAGCGGGAGCTTCTCATTGCAGTGGCTTCACTTGTTGCAGAGCACAGGCTCTAGGTGCACGGGCTTCAGTAGTTGTGGCTCGCAGGCTTCAGTAGCTGGGGCTCGCGGGCTCTAGAGCGCAGGCTCAGTAGTTGTGGCGCACAGGCTTAGTTGCTCCGTGGCATGTGGGATGTTCCCGGACCAGGGCTCAAACCTGTGTCCCCTGCATTGGCAGGCGGATCCTTAACCACTGAACCACCGAGGAAGCCCTCTCGCTAGCTTTTTAAACTAGCTTTACAACTTTTAACAGGAGATTTAATTTTATTAGAAAACTTTTACTTGTTTCCTTTTAAGTAAGTGTGCAATTTTTATTTATTCTTTTTTTTTTCCACCGTTAAGGAGTTGATACCTTTGAGAGGTAATAAGAACTTACCAGAATGTTCGAAGTCATCCAATCAGATATTGAAGGAAGGATCTCCCCTACAAAGGAAGTTGATGTATGCAAGGTAGATGCTGATGGGAAAGACCCAGGGTCAGAGAAAAGGAGCCTTTAATCCCGGATGTCTCGCGAGGCACTCAGGCCACCTCCAGTTCATCCTTCGAGGTTGAGCTCAATGTCATACCTGCCCTGACCCACCCTTGCTCCTACCGCACCTCAGCCCCCTAGCTTTCCCTCGTAGAGCAGCGGTCCCCAACGTTCTTGGCACCAGGGGCCAGTTGATCGGTTTCATGGAAGGCAGTTTTTCCCCGGACGGGGGAGGGGGATGCTTCAGGTGGTAACACGAGCGATGGGGGTCAATGAACAGCGGCAGGTGAAGTTTCGCCCACTTGCCCGCCACTCACCTCCTGCTGTGCGGCCCGGTTCCTAAGAGGCCCCTAACCCCGGGGGTCGGGCACCCCTGTCTAGAGGATCCCACGGCACCCTGTATTTCTACCTCACGGAATTGCTCACCCACATAGCTGAGTTTCATGGTTATTTGTCTCCCAAAAAAGAGCAGACTTTACGAGGGCTGGACTCCTGGGGGATGAGTTCACCTCTGTCCATCTGGTACCCAGGCCACGGTGGGGCCTCAGAAGATGCCTGTGGGATGAATGCATGAGAATGAGAAAGAGAATGAGAAAGGTGAGAGTTGTGGGCTGGTCTGGGTGTGTGAGGACCAAGCCGACCCAGTGGGGAGCGTCCGTATGACTCCCCCATCTTGCAGCTAGTAGTTCGGAGAACCGGGCAAGCGTGGGCCCTGCAGGGGGACGCCCAGAAGGAGGCTAGATGGCTGAGGAGGGGGCCGTGTTGCGCACAGGGCACATGGGATATTTGGTGATAACGCTTCTCCCAAATAAGGCAGATGAGGCTTTCTGTACGATGTCACAGGCCTGAGAACATTTTCTTGATAAAAAAGAAAAGAATGCGTTCCCTTATCAGCAGGTCAAATGGAATGACTTTCTCCCCTTTCCTGTTTTCGTCACTTTTTGTTTTTCTGCCGTGCCACACAGCTCGCAAGATCCCAGATCAGGGATCGAGCCCGGGCCCCGGGCACTGACAGCGCCAAGTCCTAACCACTGGACCGCCAGGGAACTCCCTGTCACATTTTCATTTTGCTTTGGTCTTCACTGATCAGAGAATAGAGAGGGAAAAAAGTAGAAGGAGGCCTAGTGAAGGGTGCAGGAAGGTTAGAAATGGTTATTAGGGTGCTCACCAAGACTCCCGAGACGGTGCCCTGTCTGGACCCAAAGGTCTGCCGGGAAGAGGATGCTGAGGTGGGCAGGTAGGTTTTGATGGGCTCAGGGTGGGAATGGGGACAAGGGTCATGCACCTGGGGTTAGTTTTCCTCCTTTTTTTTGGTATTTTTCAACCTCGTGTGTTTCATAACTTACTCTTCTTTTGAAATCTGTGATCCCTCTTGGTTGACGGGTCCCGAAAGCAACCACTATGAACACATTTCCAGGCGGATAAAACGGCGACCGGAAGAGACCTTCATAGAGGGTCAGGCACCTGGCAGCCTGCTGACAGGCTCAACCAAGAGGGAGGAATCTTTATCGCTTTAAAATACACAAATAAATGGCAGGATGGGCTCGCCTCCCACCCTGTACCTTTTTCCCAGGCTAGTGTCTTTCAGGCTCTATCCTGGACGGGAAGTTCTGATTTCTGCCCCCACCCCCCTGCCTGCGTAAATTCTCGGAGCCTGTCGTCTGGAAGGTTCATCTTGCTGAACTGCAAGAACTGCGTGGCGGCGAACCCAAAGCTCTCCGGCTCCAGGCTGGCTTCCTTCAGAGGGTTATGACCCTGGGAAACCACGGTTCCCCCTGAGTTGCCAGAGCGGCGAATAAGGTGGAAAGACTGCAGGGGTCTCCTCGAGCAGGATTAAAGGACCTTGGCAGGCTCTGGGATGCTGAGAGGGAGAGGAGCGTGGGTGGGTGTGGGAACAGAGGCATCCCTCCCAGGGCGGCTGGCAAACACCGTATCCTCTTAGCCAGCCTTGCTGCCTCTTCCTCCCCAGACTGGAGAAGGCCTGTGACTTGAGGCTCTGTGACCCGCTGACCCATTTGCAGCCACTCTGCATCTCAGTAGTTCCCTGTTGCCTTTCTGTTGTTCCGTGGTTGTCCCCTTCCGGGTCCTGCTGGTGGGCCCCCTCCCTGGACAGGTTGACAGCCAAGGCGAAAGGGTTGTGAGTCATGGGCACTTTGTCTCTGCCTGGCCTGGCGTTCGGGCCCAGGAGTTTCTGCAGGTTATGGATGGCTGGGGTGATAAGCGGTGTCTGGATCTAGCCACGCTGCCCACCGGGCAGGACCCTGCATCTCCTTGGCAGTAGGTGCTCGTCTCAACTCACAAACTTAGCTGCTCGTGTGCCATTCATCAGATATTAGTGAAGCACCTTCCAGAAGCCAGGTACATGGTAAGCTGGGCAGCTGACACCCTGATTTGGGATTGAGCAAAATCAGGGCATCGATAATTAGTGGAGAGTCCACAGACCGCCCTCACGCTGGCCCCGCGCTGCAAGTTCGGGGGATTCGCCGTACCACCGTTAGTTTCCGTAATTCATCGAAAGGAATTGCAGAGCTCAGGGCAGGCTGTCATAGGCGTTGTTGGCGTTTATCACAAAGGATGGTACAAACGAGAAGCGACAGGATCCAGCACGCGAGGCAGGGTCCAAAGAAGCCTCGTGCACACCGTTTCCAGCGGTCCTCCTCTGCAGGGTGACCGGAGCATGACCTCCCCGGCCCCGAGGTGTGACAGCACACGGGAAGTACCGCCTAGCTCACCTGAGCCTCGGTGTCCAGCGCCTTTACCGGGCTCCGTCACCTGAGCACGGCTGTCCTCAGTGCCCAGCCTCTCAGGAGGGCCAGCTGACGTTGTATGACCCAGGGCCTTCTCCGTAAGCCACATTGTTGGGGGGCTCAAAGTGGTGAGCCTCTGAACCACACTGCTGTGATCTGGCTGGCCGCAGGTCCCAGGCCAACAATGGCATTCCCACCAATGTGACATGGCAGGGGCATGGACATGATGCCCCCAGAGCCTGCAGGTCGATGCACTTTTGTTTCTGCCGAGAGCGTCTCTGCCCAGCTCCTTTCCGGCCTGACCCTCGCAGGGCTGCTAGGCAGACTGGGGCGTCACCTGGGATCTGATTCTCTCAGTCACAGGAGTCCTCACTGCCCACAGGCCACGGCACGCTCTTTAATGTATGTCGTTATTTTTTCAGAAGGAAATACTTCAGAAGTCATCACAATGGGATGAAAAGTCAGGCAAAGAGAAGTGGTTCTCCCCATTCCGTCTGCGCGGCCGTCTCGGGGCCCATCCCTCATTTCCGCCCCCTACAAGAACCCCTCACATTCATTTCCTGTATCTCCTTCCCATTTTTTTGTACAAATATCATCAAATATAATCATCTTTTCGTATTTCCCTCCCCTTTTCTTACACAAAGGTAAACACTCTGTATATACTGTCTTGGGCCCTCCTTTCTCATAAACAACATCTCCTAGAGCTTTTTCTATATCAGCACACCTGTTCTCTCTGTGTATTTTTATTGCCACATAATATTCCACTGGGTGGAGCTTCTGGAATTTATTTAACCAGTCCATGAGAACTCGGGTGTCTTCCAAACATCTGTTATTAAAAATAATGCTTCCAAAAAATTGTAGGGTCATGTGTCAGCAAATAGCTTTCTACCTGTGCCATTGCATACGTCTGTGTATATCTGCTGGGTAAATGCTGTACAGTACTTTAAATAAGAGAAGCAAGACCACTGGGTCAGAGGGAGAAGCCACGTGTCATTGACATGCATGTTGCCCAATGTCCCTCCGTCAGCTGCTCTGTGCTGCACTCCCACCCGTGGGGAGGGTCTGTCCCCCACAGATCACCAAGACAGTGGGCCTGTTGCCACCTTTGGATTCCTCCTGCCTCCATTTTTGAAAAGTCAAAAGCCAGGAATGGGTGATTTTCAGTGCTCTCGATCCAACGTCGTTGAACACACATGTACACTGAACCCCAAATGATCCAAGCAGTGGCGTAGGCGTTGGGATCCTGCAAAGCTCTCTCGACGTGGAGATGGTCTTTCGGTGGGGAAAACACACAATAAGGACTCAATAGAGGATGAACGGGGATGAAGGGGCCTGGAGGAACCGTAACGCAGAAGAGGGGATAGAGGGGCAGGTGGAGGTGAGCAGTGTCCCACGCCATTGTGGGCTCCCCGTGGAGGTGACATTTGTGCAGAGACCTGCTCAGGGGGAAAGACTGTTCCAGGCAGAGGGTAGAGCAAATGGAAAGATGGAGGGGGGGCGTGTTGGCAGGAGGGGGGTTGGTATAGAAAGACCTCTCTCCCCCTCCCCCAAATCCCAGTTTGGGGGGGTGGCCAGGAGATAGGCTACAGCAGGAATGAAAATCACGTTGACTCATTTTTCAGATCTAATCCCATGACCTATTCTAAAACACAAAGCCTATCTTAATTCCCTTTCCTTTGCATTTGTTAGGGGGTGAGAAACGATGCTCGATAGACACTTTCTGCAGAGCCTCCTCTTAACCTTCTGGAAGAGACTCCTAGCTCTGCGGCTCTGACACCTTGGTCATTATCTTACTTAGTTAACACGCAGCGAGTCCTGGGGAACCAAGAGGAAAAGCATCTGAGCGGTTTCAGGGGCAGCCATGACATCTCCAATTATAATGGAAATTTTGCTCCTTGGAGAGGAAGGGAAATGCTGGTTAGAGGAGATGACAGGTACCAAAATGAGATGTAGGCACTGGAGAAATGTATTTTCACCAAAGAATTGGCTAGGGGATGCGAGGGCTTTTCCTTCAATTGAAGAAATACTTTCAGACACTGTATCCCGCCTCCCCTTTTGCAAAGCCCACACATTCAGTGGTGACCAGCAGTGTGCGGTCCAGGACCCATGGCTCAGCCCTCCTCCTTACAGACAGCCAAGAGGTAATGGAGATAAAGCCACGTCAAAGGACAAACGGCTTCCAGGCCCAGCCATCCCTGCGACCACAGAGAGACTGTGAGTACGGCAGCACTGCCGTTTGCGTGATCTAAGTTAGCTTCGCCTTTCCTGATGTTTTCGGGCTCAAAATCTTGCCGGGCTGAATAGCCACCAATCAGAACAGTCAGAACTGCCGTCAGCCTGTCCAGCACACAAAGACGGAGCTAAATCCCTCTCTTTCAAAGACAAAAGGGTTGATTCCATCCACGAAGGGTGGGCGGACCCATCCGAGTTTAGGACACCCTTAACACCCAGGCACCCAGAAATGTTTATGAAAGAATTTTATAATTGGATAGTTTGAGAGAAATCAAAGCAGTAATTATGGGGAAAACTGTTCCTATTTATGTTTACAAAGCACTCTATATACCAGCCCGTACTGTGCTCTAAACACCTTAGTAATGCATCCTAATTTAATTCTCCTAAGGATTTAGAATATAGGCTCTATTATTCTCTTCATTCTAAGATAAGGAAGCAATCAGAGAGAGAGAGAGTAATTCATCTATGGCCAGACAGGACTTCCAGCACTTATTTCACGATCTTGTCTTATTTTGATTTTCATCCATCTGGAAGGTGGTGGAGGGTGGGTACGAGGACACAATTTGTTCAGTGCTTAGGATTTCAAAGGTCTGATTTGACCCCAGATGCGAAGTCTATACCCAAAAGAACAAGTCAATATATTGGATGTTCCTATCGGGGAGACCATTGTGAGCACCAAGAGGTGACAGTGACAAAAATCCAAGAACAGGGGTTCTTTCTGCGTCTTTATCACGCAGACTGGGCATTCATGACTTCGGGAGCCCTTGCATCTCATGACAGATGACATTTGTTCACTCAGCAAATAGTTCCTGAGCCGTATTCAGCACTGGGGGTAACAGAGTGAACACAGCAGATGAAATTGCTTGCTCCACATTCTGATGAGGGAACCCAGACCATAAACAAATTAAGAAAATAAGATGTGTCAATCGAGTGGGCAGAGTGTTGGCTGATCCTGAGTCCCAGTAGAATAAAACACAAGGTAACAACTTCCTCGAGTAGAACAACTTTGCAGTGTCTACACTGCAAAGACAGAGTCTGGGCACTGATAGTGCAAAGCTCTATAAGCCTTACCATGTTTATAACTTGATCCGTAGCAAGTCGGGCAAGTTCTTTGTTAAAATCGAGTGAACTTCCATAGCAGACTTTGTTGGTCAGCTAACCAACAGCCATTACCAAATGATTTCTTCCTTGCATGGTAGAGATCGCCATAGAACCCATTTCTGGTCATTTAAATATATAGGTGCTTCCTGGGAAATGCATAAGGAGAGAGGCATAAACAGATAGCTCTCTTGCATTGCCAGTTCCACACCCTTGTTACCTGCATTTGCATTTGATGATGTGAAGATGTGATATCAGGAGCTGTGGCAGGCTTTTTGTGAGCATGAGTATTCAAGCCAAAGTGCAAAAGCCATTGAACATGGCCAACTACAAGAACCGAATGCATCTTGGCCCTGAAACACTAAGCATCAGAATTAAGAGTGAGACTACATATCCACCTTTGATTCCATTTTCTTTGATTTGCAGTTGAAAGTATCTTTAACTGATATATTTTTAAAACAAACACAGCCCATTAAAACACTAAGATATCCACAAAAAGACTTGATTAAAATGTGTATAGCAGCTGGGCTTCCCTGGTGGTGCAGTGGTTGAGAGTCCGCCTGCCGATGCAGGGGACGCGGGTTCGTGCCCTGGTCCGGGAAGATCCCACATGCCGCGGAGCGGCTGGGCCCGTGGGCCATGGCCGCTGGGCCCGCGCGTCCGGAGCCTGTGCTCCGCAACGGGAGAGGCCACAGCAGTGAGAGGCCCGCGTACCGAAAAAAAAAAAATGTGTATAGCAGCATTCATAATAGCCAAAACCCAGAAATAGCTAAGGTGCCACCAGCAGAATAAATAAACAGACTGTGGCTGTGCATACGGGGAAACCCTACTGAGCAGTAGAAAGAAGCAGACAGCTGGTACACGCAACTACATGGATTGTTCGCAAATGTGTTGTGCCAAGTGAAAGATGTCGTACACAAAAGATGACGTCCTGTATGATTCCATGTATAGAAAGTTTGTAACAGGCAACCTAATCTATGGTGGAAAAAAATCAGGACACTGGATGATTCTAGGGGGTAGGGTGGATAGTAACCAGGAAGGGGGCCATCAGGGAGCTTTCTGGAGTGATGGTCATGTTCTGTGCCTTGATAAGGGTTAAAGTTGCATAGGTGAGTACCACATGTTACTGCTATGATCTGTGCATTTCATGGTATGTACATTTTACCTCAAAAGAAAAAAAAAGAACCTTAAAAAAAATAGAATTCAAGTGAATTATTTGCATGCTAAAGTTGTTTAGGGGCAAATTGTCCTGAAACACAAATGCATCCAAAGATGGTTGGATGGATGGATGGATGGATGGATGGATGGACGGATGGATGGGTGGATGAAAGGATGGATATATGACAAAATATAATGCAATGCTAATGGTAGAATCTAAGTAGTGGGCATATGAGTGCTGACTGTACAAATCTTGCAACTTTCTGTACATTGGAACTTTTCATAATAAAATTGGCAGAGGGTGGACATTAGTGTAGACATTGCAGAAGTTTTTGATAAAAATGTTTCATGGTTTACCTGGCAGCTGTGTCCTTCTTAAGGTGAAGGCAGTCTTATGGAAATGAGATTTGGTCCTAGGAGTTTAGTTGAGCCGGGGGTGGCATTGTCCTTGTTGCGACTGTACTATTTATGCAAAGCTTCAGGTAATGCCAGGGAGGCATGTCTCCGACAGATACAAAGGGAGGCACGTCAGCTACCAAAGGAGCTTAGCCTCAAAGACCAGAATAAACCTGTAAGCCAGGGACCTCGGGATTATGTTGCATTGAAAGTTTCCGCGAGGAACATTGAAATTCAGGTATCGGAAGACCTCACCCTTGGGTGAAAAGCATGGTTAAGCCCTAGCCTTTTCTCTTTGATTAGAGTCGACATCTTATGTGACACAAACAAATGTGCACTGAAAGCTCTGAGGCTTAGTCCTGCCCTTTCTGGGCCCTTGGTGGATAAAGCTTGTATCTTCTGAGCCACTGATTTATTTGTGCAGAAATGAAATAACGTGATGACAATTAACAAGATTGAAGTGGAAAGCACCTGAGTGTATATTCCAGGAGTCTTTTATTTTGGTCTGGAGTTGTTTTGCAATGAACTCATGGGGTTTTCCAACAGTAGCTCATACAGGGAGAGTGACAGGAAAGTTTGATGGTGTCTGTGTTGCACAGGCTCCAGGACCATCCTGTCCGCAGTCGCCCAGCCTACAGTTTCAGTGACTTGGCGTCCGTGTACTTAGGGAAAGAGACATGTTAATTCAGAAGGACACCTGTCCCTGTGTGGACAGAACTGGGCCTGATGCTGTGTGTGGACTGATCGCTGAGATGCCAATTCCTCTTTTCAGGGGATTTAAAAAAATATATATATATATATATATAAAATTGGGTGGGGGGATAAATTGGGAGTCTGGGATTAACATATACACACTACTATATATAAAATAGGTAAAGAGCAAGGGTTGACTGTACAGCAAAGGGAGCTATACTCAATATCTGTTAATAACTATAGTAGAAAAGAATCGGAAAAAGAATATATATACATATATATGTATAACTGAATCCTTTTGCTGTACACTTGAAACTAACACAACATGGTAAATCAACTATATTTCAATATAAATAAATTAATTAATTAAATTAAATATATATTATTATGTTTTAAGTATGAAGAATTATGTGAAGCTACCTTTTGTAAAAAAAAATAACTTTTTGAAACATTACATATAAAAGTAGTATTTCTTTTGATCTTCATCTTCAATCTACATCTTCTCCCTCACTCCCTTGAAGTCACCTTAGTGTGTGTGTGTGTGTGGTACACACATCCTTGTGATTCCAGAAACTAGAGGCAGAAGAGTCCCTGGTTTGAATCCAACTTAAATACTTACGAGCTGTGTGACCTTGGGCAAGTTACTTGACCTTCTGAGCCTCAAAAATGATCTTGATATTTGAGGCAATAATAACTGAGATTGTCTCCACCTGTCATATGGGGATAATTCTACCTCTCCCTTGGCTCTGTGTGAGAATTGTGTTCGTATATTTACAACACTTGGAAAATGCTTGGCATGTAGAAAGCAGCAGGTAGTATTATATGTTGTTGTGTAGAATTTACGTAGTATACATAACATGTTTAAACGTCTGGATTGTTCTGTGTGGTATATGGTTTTTCGCGTCACTTTGCATTACTTAATTTTCCTCTTCATCCACGTGTTCTGGACAACGTTCCACGTTAGCCCATAGACCGCTATCGGACTCTCCTTGACTGTCTCAGAGAATCCACAGTATAGATCTACTACAGTTTAATTCTCTTACTGAAAGAGTGACTATACTTTATTGTCCAAAGTGGGACTTTCTCAGAGTGAAAGGATGTCTTAGCAATGATTATTGCATGACAGTTAGGACCCTCCTGGGAAAACCACAAGATGTGACCCCCATTTTTATCCCCACCATCAATGCAGCAATGAACACACACATAATATGTCTTTGTGCTAAAGCATTTCTTTGCACTAAATCCCAAGAAGGTAGCTCACTGGCTCGCAGAGTAGAGCATTTCTGTTTTTAAGAAACTCTGCTTTATGGCTATCCTAAGTAGCTAACCGTTTTACATTCCCCTCAGCTCTTATGTTCAACAGGAGATAAGCATTCCTGTTACTTTATACTTTCATCAACCCTTGATTTCAGTTTTTCCTCCTTTGAAGAGTGAAAACATGGTACCTCCTGTATGTTCTGATTTTTATTTCTTTAGAGTGTTAAGGTTAACATCCTTTTTCCTTCTTCTGTCCCCCTCCCCCTCCCCTCCCCTCCCCTCCCCTCCCCCTCCCCCTCCCCTCCCCCTCCCCCTCCCCTCCCCCTCCCCTCCCCCTCCCCTCCCCCTCCCCTCCCCCTCCCCCTCCCCCTCCCCCTCCCCCTCCCCTCCCTCCCCCTCCCCTCCCCCCTCCCCCCTCCCCTCCCCTCCCGTCCCCCTTCCCCTCCCCTCCCCCCTCCCCCCTCCCCTCCCCTCCCGTCCCCCTTCCCCTCCCCTCCCCCCCTCCCCCCTCCCCTCCCCTCCCCTCCCCCCTCCCCCCTCCCCTCCCCTCCCCTCCCCTCCCCTCCCCTCCCCTTCCCCTCCCCCTCCCCCTCCCCCTCTTCTCCTTCTCCCTCACTTTCTTCCTCCTCTTCTTCATCTTTGCTGAAAGCTTGCCAAACAGTCACGTGATAAGCCTATCATAAGCCTGGTGTGACCAGTGAGGATGTTGTGCTTGGTGCCACCAACCTTAGCTCTGCCCATTTTTATCTCTGTGGCTGGTGGATCAAAAATTGTTGTTGTTGTTATTTGGGGATTATCATCCCTTCCTTGTCTACCTCACAGTATAATTAGGAAGAACAAACAAACTATTGTGATGTGAACAGTTAAAGGAAGGGGTAGTCTGTTATTTTTAACCTGGGTGCTTATGCCTTTGGAATTTTCACAGCTAACAGAGTACTGTATGTTGCTACTGGAATTGAAAATAAATTTTAAGAGGCTGTGCATTACTGTCTCTTTCTGTGCATCATCTGGGCCAGGATAGCACATTTTCTCTTGTTCACTGGTCAACCGGACACTGATTCCCTAGGGCACCATGTTACGGAAGTTTGGGAAGCCCTGTAGGTAAGATTAGCAGGATTGATGAGTGATGTCTGCCTTGATCAAGGGATGGATGAAGGGAACATGAGTGCTTCAACGTTAGGTGAATTCATTAGCTCATGAAACATAAAGTAGGAAGGTGTGGTACCCTCCTGGTTGCTTCGTTCAGGGCTCAAAGACACCCTCAAGGACTTGATTCTTTCCATTCCCCTCTCTTCCATCCTGACTGTGGTGGCCTCTGTCCTCATACGTGTCCCCTCATAGTACCAAGTTGGCTGCTATAGTTCCGTGCATAAAATCCTCACAGGATATATGCCCGGGCTCAAAAGAAAAAACATGTCCCTTCCCCTTTCCTTTTAAGGGCACAGAAACTGTTCCCAGAGGTCCTCTGCCCCTGCAGACTCAGCTCCCTCATCCCCGGCCAGAATTGCATCTCCTGCCTCTTTCTAAGGCAATCACTAGAAAAAGAAATGGAATTATAAGTTGGTTGCAGTGTCAGCAAGATTTCTTCCGTAGGGCTGGAGGAAGGGGGTCAACCTCCCTTGAAGTAATTGGTCATCTGAGATCTGGAAAAAATCAGGGACTGCTGGGAAGGAAGAGTGAGGGGTTGGTCTGCACCTTGGGTACCTGCCCAACCAGATCTCTGCTGTAATATCTGGGAGCCCTTCTGTGACATTGCATGCTTGGCTCCGTCTGCCTCTGCCTGAGTCTTATCCTCCTCTTTGCTTTCAGGTCCTCACCCCTCTACATTACAGACAGGTTCACCCTTGATGTGGGTAGACAGCTGCTGAGCCTACCCCACCGGATTGCTGGTGTGAACTTGCTAGACCTGCCTTGTCCATTGAAATTCTGTAGCCAGTCCTGAGAGGGCAGAAGTTACAAATGGTGGCCCAAGAATAGAAACTTGTGCTCAGATATGTTTTGGGGTGTTTTTAACATATTTTAAAAATACGTGAAGTCCTTGCAATAACCTAAAATAATAGCATTTCATATAAAAATAAATATCGATGGCTTCACATCCCAAATCAGAAGAACTGGCAATAATGGGTCAGTGTTACCTCTCGACGACAATCCAGTAGAATCTGAAAGCACTACTTACTTTAGACCAGGCACATGCCCAGATCTTCCACCTCTCCCTATTGTAGTACTTGAGCTGCTAGTTTACTTTTGACAGTGGTAAGAATGTGAAATATTTCTTGTACCCACATTTTCCCACTTCTCTGGTTAAACTTATTCTTTGGCTAAAGTTTTTCTACAGGCAAAAGGCAGGTGGAAGACACCGCGGGGAAGGACCATAGAGTCTTGCTACGTCTCTGTACCCTACACGTTGACATCCACCGTTTCACCCGTCTGTTGCCCCA
Organism: Leucopleurus acutus; assembly: GCF_964270905.1. Lineage (NCBI taxonomy): Eukaryota > Metazoa > Chordata > Mammalia > Artiodactyla > Delphinidae > Leucopleurus > Leucopleurus acutus. Next base: position 86,838,405 of record NC_139155.1, read on the forward strand.
AACACTTCTTCATCTACATAACACTCTCTGCTCCCTTCCCCAAGTGGGGAGCTCCGGGTATCCTGGTCCTGGGGAATTCAGCAATGTATGTACACTATTTAGCCCAGTGATCACAACCGTGTCTTCAACATTCAACGCATGTTCGTTCACATCATATACACGTGTTTATGGAATGCCTGTTTTCACTGGGGAAATGCAGCTGTGAACAAGGCAGATGGGGTCCCTGTTCTCATGGTGCTTATATTGAACTAGGAAGACACACTATAAAAAATAAACAAAAATATAAATAGGACCCCTTCAGTTAACAATCAGTGCTGTAAGGAAATTAAAATAGGGTGTTGTGTTAGAAAGTAAAACAGGGTAGTCCGGGATGACCTGTCAAATGATCAGAAAAAGACAATCCCAAAAAAACGAATAAGAAGTGTTCTGGGAAGAAGGAACAGCACATGCAAAGGCCCTGTGGTTGGAACCATTTGTGTTTGAAGCATGGAAAAATGGATGAATCATCTACCCTGCTTGTGTTCTGCCACATTTACATGGTGATGCCTTGTTCTTAATTTCTTTGGCAACCATAACAGTTGTGTACTTCTGTTTAAGAAATTTTGAACAAGTTTTGACTCATTTCATTGTCTGTCTAAAGTGATTCCTGATATGTGGTTAAAGACAAATTGGGCCCAATCTCTATTTGGGAATATTCTGCTGCCCTCACTGCCATTGACATTGGCAGTGTCATTGGTACTAGACAGGATACTCTTGGTTGCCCACAGCAGAATCCCCAAATTGTTCAAGAAAAATCAAAAAGAAATTGAATGATCTTGCAATGCTACTTCTGGGACTAGACACAAAATAATTGAAAACAAGGACGCAAAGAAATATTGCATACCAGCGTTCATAGAAGCATTATACAATTGACAATAGGTGGAAGCAACCCAAGTGTCCATCAACAGATGAATAAATAGAATGTGATCTATCCATACAATAGAATATTATTCAGTCTTATGATGGAAGGAAATTCTGACACATGCTACAACGTCGATGAATCTTGAGGACCTTATGTTAAGGGAAATAAGCCAATCACAAAAGGACCAATACTGTAGATTCCACTTATATGAAGTACACAAGAGTAGTTAATTTCATAGAGCTAGAAAGTAGAATGGTGGTTGCCAGGGCCTGGCGGGGGAGGAGGGAATGGAAGTTATTGTTTAGCAAGTACAGAGTGTCAATTTGGGATGATGAAAAAGTTTTGGGCATGGATGGTGGTGAGAGATGTACACCAGTGTGAGTGTACTTAATGCCACTAAACTGTACACCTTAAAAATAGATAAGAAAACAGACTCACAGATGTAGAGAACAAACTGGTAGTTACCAGTGGGGAGAAGGAAGGAGGGGCAATATAGGGGAAGGGGGAAAAAAGGGGGTTATTATGAGATTATATGAAATCATGTGTGTGAAACTTTTGAAAACTGTAAAGCACTATAGAATTTAAAGAATCTTTCCTTCAATAAAAAATAGATTTTTTAAACATCTTTATTGGAGTATAAATGCTGTACAATGTTGTGTTAGTTTCTCCTGTACAACAAAGCGAATCAGCTGTATGTATACATATACCCCATATCCTCTTCCTCTTGCGTCTCCCTCCCACCCTCCCTATCCCACCCCTCTAGGTGGTCACAAAGCACCGAGCTGATCTCCCTGTGCTACGCGGCTGCTTCCCACTAGCTATCTATTTTACATTTGGTAGCGTATATATGTCCATGCCACTCTCTCACTTTGTCCCAGCTTACCCTTCCCCCTCCCCGTGTCCTCAAGTCCTTTCTCTACGTCTGCGTTTTTATTCCTGTTCTGCCCCTAGGTTCATCAGAACCATTTTTTTTAATTCCTTATACATGTGTAAAGAAGATGTGGCACATATATACAATGGAATATTACTCAGCCGTAAAAGGAAACGAAATTGAGTTATTTGTAGTGAGGTGGATGGACCTAGAGTCTGTCATACAGAGTGAAGTAAGTCAGAAAGAGAAAAATAGATTTTTTTAAAATCGTTAAGATAGTAAATTTTATGTTATGTAGGTTTTACATTTTTTTTAAAAAGGAAATTGATTCACATTCCTAGCCCAAAAGCCTGGAGTTAATACTAGATTCAAACAGCGCTGGATCAGGGGTTCAAATGATTTCATCAAGTTTCATCAAGCCTCTCTCTCTCTCTTTCTCAGGAAATTTCTACAAAATAGAATAGATGTCACCAACAGCTTCAGACTCACAACCTCCCAGCCGAATGACCCTTAAAAAGGGACCTTCTTTCCTGTTACTAGATGAGAAAAATCTGTAAAGAACTCTGATTGGTCAAGGACGAGTCTGAGGTCATGACTCATCCTTGAACCAATTGTCATGCCTCAGGGATGTGGCAGTTATGATGGGTACAAGTTTACCTACAGTAGATCAACATAGAATGGATTCCTTCGAGTCAGGTGGGGTTCTGTTATTAGAAAGGAAGAGGGGTATTATATAGCGAAGGTCAACTGTACCCTCGATGCGAGGGGCCGTTCAGAAAAAAAATTAGGGAATACGTAGAGCACAATTTTAGTGCCTATATAACTTAATAATACTGGGAGTATGCGTTCAAAATATTAGCAGCGGTATAAACCATCTCCCCAGGACTTAAGTGCTGCTCTGTGAAGCCCGAGAGCCATTCCCTAGACACTGGGCCTTTCTGCAGGAGGCCAAGCCCTCCCCTGCTGGCGTTAGTCCTACATAGCTCACGTACAGGCTGTCATTTATGGCCATGGATATCATTTCTTCCTCTGGTTGTTCACCTTTTTTTCAACCAAGAAGATAATTCTAGCCCTAGAAGACCAACTCCAGGGCAGAATTCATCAGAAACGAAGCTACAAACAGTAATTTGTGAATCGGGAGAAAACAAGTATACTCATGAAAATTCTGCAGTAGGGAACTCACGGTGAAGTTTCGGGTTGAAATGTCCTTCTGAAGACGACTTTGGGGTGGATGGGTTTCTCTGCTCTCGTTTTCTTTTTTTCTTTTTCTTGCAGAAAGGGCACATGTGCAAACAACAGAATTCTCTATAGGTAACATGTCAGCTCTCTCAAAATACACGGGCTTCGGTTGTAAATGCGCTGCCCACTGAGCCAGGCAAGAGGATGCTGTTGGTCACAACTGGCGGTGAAAGCCTTCTTGTCCCTCTCTGCCCAGAGTGCCCAGTGAATATGGGAATGTCTTTCCTTGAGGAGTGGAATATAGTCTGTCCTTCCCTTCCATTTGTCCACGGTAGCGATTGTTGTAGCTTGCTCTAGAAGGAGCCCCCAGGATAACTGGTGAGACAGGCACTTCCGGGAATTGATTCGATGTCCAGTAGCCATGCTCCCTGCTTCGCTACCAGTGGAAGTCTGATGTTGTCTGAGTTTCAGGTGGAAATACCCTGATCTCAGGAAGGTAGACCCTCCCAAAGTCTCAGAGGACGAATCATCACTAGTCTACTCCCCGCCTTTTTGGCCAGTGAGTCCTTTTCCCAATTCTCAATCTAGCCAGAGTGGCCTGGCCCATGAGTTATAGAGACAAGTTTTCTGGTGTGTTGCAGGGTCAAGGTCCTTTGAAGAGAAAGCCTTTGCCATTATTTGTATTCCACTCTTTCTTTTCCTGCTTGTGATGGCGGTGAAAGGATGTGAGGCTAAGACTGATGACAACAGAGGAAAGCCAAGAGCATCCTTGAGACAGAAACCCAGTGGCGGCCAACCTCCTGTACATCCTGTTCTTTGAGACAATTAGATGCCTTTCTTTCTGAAGCATTCTCTACACTAATTTCTTGCAACCCAAAGTATTACTAATCAATAACATCAAGTGCTCAACTGTTATTTCTGTCAGTGACACCCAGTGGGTCATCCATATTGGGTACCTGCCCTTCCAAGAGACATACAATTTGTTGCAGTGCAAGAAGTAAGCATGCAGATTCCTGTGCAGATGCTCTGGAGTTCAACTGTCTTAAACCTTTATAGCTGTAAGTGACTTAACTGCTCAGCGCCTCGGGTCCATGAGAGGGAGCTTACATTTGATGAGCTAAGCAGTTAGCCCTGAGATAAGTGAAAGCGTCCCGAAGAAGCACATGGGGCCACTAGGAGGCCTGAAGGTGCAACGGGGTCACTGACTGCCAATGGCACATAAAGTGTCACTGGCATCAAAAAGGCCTGTGTTTGTCTTCATACCAGGAAAACCACATAAATATGGCCTCTTCTTTTTTTTTTTTTTTTTTTTTTTTGCGGTACGCGGGCCTCTCACTGTTGTGGCCTCTCCCGCTGCAGAGCACAGGCTCTGGACGCGCAGGCTCAGTGGCCATGGCTCACGGGCCCAGCCACTCCGCGGCATGTGGGATCTTCCCGGACCGGGGCACGAACCCGCGTCCCCTGCATCGGCAGGCGGACTCTCAACCTCTGAGCCACCAGGGAAGCCCTGGCCCCTGGCTTTTAAGAGCTGACCGGCATGAGGTGCTACCTCACTGGGGTTCTGATTTGCATTGATCTAATAATTAGCAGTGTTGAACATCTTTTCACGTGCCTCTTGGCCATCTTCTTTGGAGAAATGTCTATTTAAGTCTTCTGCCCATTTTCTGATTAGGTTGTTTTTTTTTTGATATTGAGCTGTATAAGCTCTTTCTATATTTTTGAAGTTTCACTTGATCACCCTCCAGAGAATCTCTGCTGCAGCTAAGAAAGGCATTTTGAGAAGTTTGTGCAAGAATTAGAAAGCAGCAATGGTTGGTCACTGTGTCCTGAAATGCACCCCAAGTAAGAACGAAAGAAAGATGAATTTGGGGGATGCCAGAGTGTGAGGGGGCCAAGACAGACCTCCACCCTGGGTCTCCTTCTCAGCTGGTTATTAGGGAGGAATGTTCACCTCCTGGCCAGGGAAAGCAGTGCTACTGAAAGACTCAGGGCTCCTTCAGGGGCCAGTTATGAGGTCAGCGTCAACAAATATGGACGGGCCAGCTGCACCAAAGCCGTCTTCCTTCTAAAGATTCCTCCGAGACTGGCCACTGAATCTCTCCAGGAGGCCACAGATACCTGCAAAGGAGTTTCTTAAGGAGCCATTACAGATTTGATGGGTGGGCTCTTCTGCCTTTTTTGGGTTTTATTATTAATACATTCTTTTGCACCCGTGGTTGTTGATTCAAGAGTAGCCTGGTTGCCTATCAAGTTAGGAGTAGGGTGTGTGTATGTGTGTGTGTGTGTGTGTGTGTGTGTGTGTGTGTGTGAATTACCCCCAGACGACTTTCCTGACCATAGGAAAAGTACATCAAGGACGGTAATTCCAAGCCAGCACTTTATGATGGAGCACCAGTCCCTCTGCTGAGACACAGGATAGACTAACTGGCCTAACGAGGGAATCAGACTGCGTGGGTCAAGCACTCACTCTGCCTCTTAAGCCCTGTGGGCTCCTGAGTGCATTACTTTGCTGTTCTGTGTTTCGTCACTTGTTTAAACATGGAGCACGGTCATGGCACCTACTCAATGAAATTGTTAAGAGATCTTTATTGGGTTTTTTTTTTTTGCGGTACTCGGGCCTCTCACTGTTGTGGCCTCTCCCGTTGCACAGCACAGCCTCTGGACGCGCAGGCTCAGCGGCCATGGCTCACGGGCCCAGCCGCTCCACGGCATGTGGGATCTTCCCGGACCAGGGCACGAACCCCTATCCCCTGCATCAGCAGGCGGATTCTCAACCGCTGCGCCACCACGGAAGCCCTGGGTTTTTTGTTTTTGTTTTTTTTTTTGGTACTTTTACCAGCAGTGTTTTATGTATTTATTTTAATTAATTTTTATTGAGTAGAGTTGATTTACAATGTTGTGTTAGTTTCTGCTGTACAGCAAAGTGAATCACTTATACATATACATATCTCCACTCTTTTTTACATTCTTTTCCCACATAGGTCATTACAGAGTACTCAGTAGAGTTCCCTGTGCTATACAGTAGGTCCTTGTTGGTTATCTGTTTTATATAGAGTAGTGCGTATGTGTCATTGTTGTTTTAATTTGCATTTCCCTGATGACACACCCAGGTGTTGTTATTGTTTAAGTAACACATGGAAAACACTTAGCAGAGAGCCTGGCTGATACAAAAATTTGAATAATATATGTTAGTCGTTTGATATCCTCACAAACACAGCAGAGCACAGACTCCATGGCTAGTTCCCCACTTCCTCGGAACCTAGTGAATTAAGGCAGCAGAAAAGATTTGGTTTTGTTTCCTGTTGGCGAGCACTCAGGCACAGCCAGGTGAGGCCCACCTTCGCAATTCTGTGTCCTTGTTCACTGTGGCCCCTGCCGGGAATAGCGCCTGGTGCACAGCACGAGCTCTCCTCCCAATAGTTTATTCTCCCATCATTAAATTAGCAGTGTGCCAGCGTACTCTCAAAAATACATAAAGTGAGATCATAAAAATTCTTTACTGTCTGCACATGTAGGATCCGAGCACAGTAATCTCAGAGCAACAGATGTGCGGAGTGTTTGGGGACACACATTAATCTGATGATTAGACTGTGGCGTCTTGCACGAGCCAGGCTCACTCGGCTGAGCCGTGTGCTCTGCCTTAGAGCCGTATTTCTTCCCCTCTCCGGTACTGAGAGTGGGAGCCAGGTGATCCTTTGCTGCGGAGGCTGTGCTGTGCATTGTAGGGTGGTCAGCACCATCTCAGCATCTACCCACTCGATGTCAGCTTCACCCCCATCTCCTAATCTTGACCATCAGACACATCTCTAGATACTACCAAGTGTCCCCTGGGGGGCAGATCTCCCTGGTTGAGAACCACTGCCTTGGAGCACTGCTCAGGGTGGTGTTCGGGGCAGATGGTCTGTAGCAGGATGGGACTGTGGCTCCTCCCAGGTACACGTCACGAGAGACCTTTATATTCAGGGCTGGATGGATGCATTGCTTGGATGCATGGACAGACTCCCTGCCTCAAATGGAGTTGTGTTAAAATGCTGCGAGTCTGCAGAGATTTTAGTTTCGAAGCTAATGGTTCACTATACACTTTGATGCTTTACAGAATTATACGTCTCTTCACAGCCATTCTAAACTGGTGTCCAACCAGCATTTCTAATAGACCCATATATCATCTTAACACTGCCCTGTCGAGTGCTGATTTATTAGGGTGCTATAATAATAATTTCATCCCAGAAAAATGTATACAAACTATTTCAATATAGATGGACGCTGTCTGGACTTAGCATATGATGCAATAATAAATACAGAGCCCCGCCCAGGAAGTGGGCCAGCATAAACCATTCAGTGTGTATCCAAACACATTTCTACATCTAACAACCAGTTTAAAGGAAATGCAGGGGTAGAGGAACACATTAAATGGCAATGCAAAGACACCATCTGATAAATCCAGAATATAGATATTCTGTAGGACGAAAGACTTAGTATTTCAAAAAATATCAGTTGCATGAATAAAAGGAGGAGGGTAACTTACTATAATAAAAGAGACTTAAATCTAAAGTCAGCCGAAGAAAGGAAATAGTAAGGATCAGAGAGGAATTAAATAACATAGAGATTAAAAAACAATAGAAAAAACTCAATAAAACCAAAAGTTGGTTCTTTGAAAGGGTAAACACAATTGACAAACCTTTGACCAGGCTCACCAAGAAGAAAAGAGAGAGAACCCAAATAAACAAAATAAGAAACAAACAAGGAGACATAACTGATACCGCAGAAGTACAGAACACCATAAAAGAATACTATGAACAGTCCTGCCAACAAATCTGACATTCTAGAAGAAATGGACAAGTTTCTAGAAACATACAGCGCATCACAACTGAATCAAGAAGAAATAGATAATTTGAACAGACAGATCACTAGAAGTGAAATAGAATCTGTAATTTAAAAAAAAAAACCTCCCTACAAATAAAAGACACTTAAGAACATAGTAACAAGTACCATGTGTGGACCTTGTTTGGATTTTGATGGAAACAAACCAATTCTATAAAATAACATCTTTGAGATAATAGGGGACATTTTTTTTTTTTTTTTTTTTTTTTTGCGGTACGCGGGCCTCTCACTGCTGCGGCCTCTCACGTTGCGGAGCACAGGCTCCGGACGCGCAGGCCCAGCGGCCATGGCTCACGGGCCCAGCCGCTCCGCGGCACGTGGGATCCTCCCAGACCGGGGCACGAACCCATGTCCCCTGCACCGGCAGGCGGACTCTCAACCGCTGCGCCACCAGGGAAGCCCTAGGGGACATTTTTAACATTAGGAAATTATTAATTTTGTTAGATATGATAATGGGAAGGTGATTATGTTTTTTTGAAATCTTGAAGTATTTGGGAGTGAAATGGAATGAAGTCTGGGTTTTGGTTTTCAATAGTTCAGGATAAAAATGTTGAGGTGGATGAATGAAACAAGATTGGCTAAATGTGGATTGTGGTTGAAACTGACTGAGGGGTACGTATATGTCACTATTAGAGAGTTGAGTTAATGCCTATTTTTCTCATGGTACAGCAAGTGCTATCATGCCCACCTACCCAAAGAAACTCCGTGCACCAAGCTACTTTCTTTAGCCTGGGTGACATTTGTCATGACATTTCCTTCTGCCTTGGTTCTGCTGAATTATTTTAATCCGTAATGCTTCGCCAAACTTGCCCCAGAGATAGCTCTAGGTGTGCTACCTAAATGCCGAGGAAGAGTATATAAAGCTGGATGTTAAGATACAGATTCTGTGATGACTCAGAGCAGAAACTGTGGGGAAATATGATAAGATCAGTCACTGACGGATGTCTAGATATGCTTTGTCACTACGAATGATATCGCTTCAAACTTGGAGGAAGTGACCAAAGACTGGATGGCCCCATAGATGGAGGACATCTTAGCATACCCATCAGGCTCCCAGCAGCCAACAAAAGTCCCGCCCCAAGTTTATATTTATTATTAAAAGAACTGTCAGGACTTCCCTGGTGGCACAGTGGTTAAGAATCCGCCTGCCAATGCAGGGGACACGGGTTCGAGCCCAGGTCTGGGAAGATCCCACATGCCACCGAGCAACTAAGCCCATGTGCCACAACTACTGAGCCCACGAGCCGCAACTACTGAGGCCACAAGCCACAACTACTGAGCCCATGTGCCACAACTACTGAAGCCCACGCACCTAGAGCCTGCACTCTGCAATAAGAGAAGCCACTGCAATGAGAAGCCGGCGCACCACAACGAAGAGTAGCCCCTGCTTGCCGCAACTAGAGAAAGCCCACGCGCAGCAACAAAGACCAAAGGCAGCCATAAATTAATTAATTAATTAATTAATTTAAAAAAAGAACTGTTTATAGAGGTGTAGGCAGGTTTGAGGCAGGTGGGCACCAGCTTTATCACTCCTAGGCCTGAAGGGGTAGGGAAGGGACCAGTCTCACCAAAGCTTGGTGACAGCTGGGGTCTTGGAGGTGGGGCTGTCCCTACAGGGGACCCAGCTGTGGCCCAAATCATGGTGCAGAATGGAGAGTAAGAGATGCCCCCCTCTTCCTACCCCTCAGTGTGGTATTTGTGTCTCCCATTGGCCCAACTCCGCTGGAGCCAGAAGGGAAGAAGATCCTGGGTGGTGCTGTTCTGTTTTTTTTTTTTTTTTCATGTTTTAATTTTAATTTTATTGGAGTCTGGTTGATTTACAATGTTGTGTTAGTTTCAATGTACAGCAAAGTGATTCCATTACACATATGCATATATTCATACTTTTTCAGTTTCTTTTCTCATGTAGGTGATCACAGAGTATTGAGTAGAGTTCCCTGTGCTCTACAGTAGGTCCTTGTTGGTTATCTGTCTTATCTATAGTAGTGTGTGTGTTCATCCCAAGCTCCTGGTTTGTCCCTCACCCCACCACGTCTCCCCTTTGGTAACCGTAAGGTTGTTTTCGATATCTGGAAGTCTGTTTCTGTTTTTTAAATAAGTTCATTTGTATCATTTTTAAAAATTAGGTTCCACAGGGCTTCCCTGGTGGCGCAGTGGTTGAGAGTCCGCCTGCCGATGCAGGGGACACGGGTTCTTGCCCCGGTGCGGGAAGATCCCATGTGCCGTGGAGCGGCTGGCCTGTGAGCCATGCCCACTGAGCCTGCGTGTCCGGAGCCTGTGCTCCGCAACGGGAGAGGCCACAGCAGTGAGAGGCCCACGTACCACAGGGAAAAAAAAAAAAATTAGTTCCACATATGAGTGATATCATATGATGTTTGTCTTTCTCTGTCTGACTTACTTCACATAGTATGATCATCTCTGGGTCCTTCCATGTTGCTGCAAATGGCATGATTTCTTTCTTCTTTATGGTTGAGTCGTATTCCATGGTATGTATGTAGGTGGGGCTGAAGTCACCTAGAAGTCAGCCTCAGCCCCCTAGGGCACAAAATAGAGCAAAGAAGGGCAGGAAATGGATGGGAGCGTGGGGTGCAAATGGAGAATCTTCATCATGAATTTTAGAGGCTTGTCCTGACTAGAGGCGATTTGATGAGAACACAGCAGTAACTGTCATGAGTGGTGCTGAGAACGTTTTACTGTAGAAATCATCCCATGTAGCACTGATCCAGTTAGCACCAGTGGTGTGCTGGGAGATGTCTAACAACCGGCTCTCCAGGGGGAAAGGGCCCTGATGTGTAGCATTGGCCAATTTCTTTGGTGTAAATACTCTCACCGTAACGAATTTCAAGCTACCGATGTGATATCACTGAGCACAGAGTCGGGAAGAGGGGTCCAGTAGCACTCCATTATATAGAATTTCCTCCATGCAGATACGTGAACACAATCTCGAGAGCATAGATCACGGTAACTAGTGGTAAAATCATTAGGCAGTCGTGAGTTGTGAGTACCGATTACCCTTGTTTTCTAATGCGGATTATTCCATTATAGGTTTATATAACTTATATTTGAATAACCGCCATGTTTCACAACCAGCTTGCAGCATTCCTGCAGATTTAACAGTCAGCACACCACTGGTTTATGACGGCCACCCTGAAGTGTTTTGTTTTGTTTTTTTTTTTTTGCGGTACGCGGGCCTCTCACTGTTGCAGCCTCTCCCGTTGCGGAGCACAGGCTCCGGACGCGCAGGCTCAGGGGCCATGGCTCACGGGCCCAGCCGCTCCGCAGCATGTGGGATCTTCCCGGACCGGGACACGAACCCGCGTCCCCTGCATCGGCAGGCGGACTCTCAACCGCTGCGCCACCAGGGAAGCCCCAGCCTGAAGTTTTAAAGTGGGTGATAAGCTTGGGGGTTTTTAGGAACAAACGTCTGAAAGCAGAACATTGGTATTTATCTTATGAGTGAACAACTCTTGTACCAAAGTTTGCCATCGAAGGAGTGAGGAGAGCCCATTGCCTGAGACCAGATCAGGGCAAAAAAAAAAAAAAAAGCAATAACACAGCTCGAAGCAAAAACAATGCTTGGGAAACCCCAGTGTTCTCTGAGCTCTGGACTTGGCTTCAAACATTTGATGAGTTTCTGTTAAAGGAATTTTCATGAACACCCAATATCAAAGGCAAATTGGAGGCAGCAAAAGGTAACGGCCAAAAGGAGACAGTGTTTGCTAAGCTAAACAGGTGGTGAAAGGAGACAGTCAATTGGAAAAGCATTTGACTGCAGTCGTTTGCACGCAGGTCCGAGAGAGGTGAGGGGCGTCTGTTCCAGCTGAACTGGCTGTGACCACTGCTCTCACTCCATTAGGGTGCAAGGACTTTATACCCAGAGGAGCGAGCTGGGTTTCGGTGGCCACACACACCACTGCAAATAAGAGCATTTTTCACCGGCACGCACGCCCGTGCACGCACACAAGCACAAACACACCACTTCTTTTAGGAAATTGCGGTGATGACCTTTAGAGCATTTTTCGCATCCTTAGAACCTGTCTGTGCCATCTCACTCCCTGGGGCCTCTCAGGGTCCTGGTCTGAGGAAGGCACTGTGCCCGCCCCGGACCTCAGCTGTCCCCAGCTCAGGAACGCTGGTGGGACGGGGTGATGGCATTCACAGGGTTCCTCATGGGGGTTCCTGGCTTCTGTCTCCCTTCACAGGGAGAGAAAAGTGAGCTCACACTACTAAGAACAAAACACAGAACGAATGTGTTCAGTATTTTTGCTGCAGGGCCCTTTTCATTAGTCTTCCCTCCCATGTTTTGTTTTTTTAACATCTTTATTGGAGTATAATTGCTTTACGATGGTGTGTTAGTTTCTGCTGTATAACGAAGTGAATCAGCTATACGTATACATATATCCCCATGTCCCCTCCCTCTTGCGTCTCCCAAGGTGGCGTATTAAAGCTGCATTTATGAAAGAAAACTCTGCATTTTTTAAATTACACGTCTCTCGGGGCCTCCCTGAGTGTGATATGCACGCTTGTAACAGGAGATGCTATTTGTTGAGATTCATGAACAGACATGTTTGTTTGTTTTTTTTTTTTTGTAGCATCATGTATTTATTTTAATGCGCATTTGGAAAAAGGAGTTTGATTTTTATTTGCGGTAGTCACATATAGTTTCTTCTTGAAATAAATTGGCTAAAGCAAAAAAAGAAAAGAAGAGGCAGTTCATTTAAAGAAGAATATTAAATAAATGATATGACAGAGAATGTATGAATATGTCAGCGATTTGAGGTGGGGCCTGGGGAAATCCAAGTGGATAGTTCACATGGATTCAGCCTCCAGTGAGCATCTAATCAACCCCTGATACCAGGGTAGCTACTGGAGGAGATGATTAGACCAGTAAGAGCACCTACGATTATCTTAGTTGTATGCGGACCCCGATCCCGGACAGATGTTTGTTTTCTCTTAAGTGCTTGGAAAACACCGGAAGCCTTCAGCCTCTTTTCTCTGCCATATTAGCTTCACAGGACTTGTCAGGTTACTGGGTAGATATGGATATAAATTTATGAGTCTTATTATAATGGAAGGGTCAACATGCGTGTACTGTGCCTTCGTAGGCGGCATGTATATAAAGGATGCAAAGTGCACTCATTTTATTGGCGGCAGAAGCTGGTTTGCGTACGTAGCAGGAGGCCTTCCCGCTGCAGTGCCCGGAGTGTTGTCAGTGGAGAGTGTGCAGTGGATGTGGATCGCGCTACTTGCTTGTCATGACTTTGCTTCCTGCGACCCCATGTAGGGCGCCAGGCCAGGGATGGACTGTTTGAGTGACTGCTGGCCTCCTAACTTTGTCCTAGCCGGCCAGCTTAGAAAGCACATAGCAGAGACTCCAAAGCAAGGTGGGACATTTAGAGACAGACATGTGTCACAAAGAGATTCCTCTGACCTCCCTCTTCATCCATTTGATCCTTTGTGGGGTGTCCATAGACACAGGGTACAAGTGAGTCCTTTTATCTGGGCAACCCCGAGGTGGGCAAACCTTTCATGCTCTGATTTGGGCAAACCTCTGCTGCACGCTTCACATCGTCTAACCTGGTGGATAAGCAGCTACTGATGGCCGCTCTGGGGTGCCTTGGGTAGATCCCCAAGGACATAGGAAATTTAAAATGTCCACTCCACGGTAGAGAAAGGCTAGCACCCAAAGTCTGCATCTTTGTTGAAGTTCTCTAAGGAAAGAATGAGGGAAGATTCCAGCAATGAAGCGTCCAGTCTGACCTAGAAAACCAACTGGCTTCCTGGGTAGGTGTCTGATAACTTAGTCGTCACCTTAGGACAAGAATATACGTACTCAGTGCTAAGAGGGGTCCTGTAAACCAGTGGCTCTCAGCCAGGGATGGTTTGACCCCCTGAAGAAGACATTTGGCAATGTCTGGAGATATTTTTGTTGTCACAACTGGGGAAGGAGGCTACTGGAATCTAGCAAGTAGAAGCAGGTAAATGTCCTTCAGCACACAGAACACCCCGTTCCCCGAAGCAAAATAGTGTCTGTCCCAAAATATCAAGAGAGCCGAGGTTGAAAACCCGGATGTCAACGAATGAAGGGACGTGGGAGGGGATTCTGATGAGCTGCCTTGAAGCACGCCTGCTGAGTCTGTGTCAAGGGCCACTACTCAGATTCACGCCCGGTTTCCATTTGGGACTGTCTTCAGATCCCAGGTCCTCTGGTCTTGCAGTTTCTACCCCGGCCTCACTGGGCTCATCGTGGCTCCTGCAACATGGGTCTGTATTCGGATCTCTGCAAATTCATCAACTTATAGTAGCCCCTATTCATTAGCTCAAGGTACTGTGAGTCAGAAGTGTCAGTGGGCCCAACCGAATTCTCAGCAAAGGTCTCACAGGCCTGGGTGTCAGCCAGGCTGATACTGTCTGGAGGCTCTGGGGATAGGGATGGTTCCTCTTCCAAGACCATAATTCACTGGTCGGCTGAACTCAGTTCTGGTGGCCGTGGTTTGGGGACCCTGTTTCCCTGCTGGCTGTCAGTCAGGGGCTGCGATCAGGCCCTGAGGGCCTCATGGCCCCTCCATGTTCAAAGCCAGCAACAGCAGGCCAAGTCTCATACCCAGAATCTCTGTGATACTATCCCCAGCTAGTTACCGCCAGCTGGAGAAAAGTCTGCTTTTAAAGGGCTGGCGTGATGAGATTAGGCCTCTCTATGTTCAGGTCAGCTGATTTAGGACTTTGAATTCCCAACTGCACAAAGCCCTTAATGGCAAGGTTAGGTTTGAAGTAACCAGGGACAGGAATTGTGGGTGGCATCTTTAGAATTCTACCTACCCCAGGGCCTTTGCAATGGGCTTTCCCTGCTGGAAATGGGTCAACCCCCCCCCCCCACCCTATTGTCCACATGGTTCTTCCACAACGTCTCCCAGTCTCTGCTTGAATGCCCCTCTTCAGAGCGGCCTTCCCCAGCCATCCTACTAAAAATCGCACTTTCTCTACCCCACCCCCATATTCTCTCCCCAGCTTTATTTCCCCTCATAACCTTTGCCAGTATCTGACATGCTGTTTATTTTGCTTCTGTTCTGGTCTATCATCTGTCTCTCCCAACTGGGATGTGAGCTCTCCAAACAAAGAAAGTGGGCTCAGTGGTTGTTCCAAACCAGGAACAGCATTTAGCGCATGGGACGCGTTCAAACAGTGCTTGCCGAATGAGTAAACATCACAGTGGGTTAAAAAAAGGAGAAATCCAAAATTTCATATGGAAGCTTTGGATTTTAGTGCGAGGTTGGCCACAGTACTCGTCCGCTAGAGCTGCCATAAAAGGTGCCATGGACTGGGTGGCTTAAGTCACGGGTGTGTTGCCCCTCGGTTCTGGAGGCTGGAGGTCCAAATCAAGGTAAGGGCAGGCTTGGGTCCTTCTAAGGGGTCTGAGGGAGCATCTGTCCCAGGCCTCTCTCCTTGGGTCATAGATGGCCGTCTCCATCTTCACATGGTATTCTCCCTGGATCGTGCCTGGATCACCTCTGTATAAGCCCTGTCTCCCTGTAAGGTCACATTCAGTGGTACTGGGGGTTACAGTTCAACATACAAATTTGGAGGGAAGTACAGTTCAACCCATAATAGCAACTAATTATGCTTTTCCTTTTTTACCTACTCTGGGGGTCCGATTCAGCCCCCTCAACAGACTCAGACTTACAGGGCCAGAGACCAAGTGGTATCCAGCCCTCTCCCACACCCCCTTCTTAAGACACACAGATGCTCACGCGTTCCAGGAGCCCTCTCAGCGGCTTCTAGAAGCTCAGTGGCTTTGAGAAGCTTCTAGAGAGTGTACTTCACATGGTGATTTCACATGGAGATGGATGGCTTGGAAGATGGAAATTAGGCCTCCTGTGTTCAGAATTTGTACTGAACATTGATTTTCCTTAAGGAATATTTAATCATCCCTGTATTACACCTGAGTCGGGCACATTTCTGAAAAGAGGAGGAATTTTTTTAACCATTAAAAAACTGAATAGTAGCGTCAATTAGATACAAATGAACTTATTGACAAAACAGAAACAGACTCACAGACTTAGAGAAGGAACGTATGGTTACCGGGGGGAAGGGTGGTGGGGAGGGATAGTTAGGGAGTTTGGGATTGACAGGTACACACTGCTATATTTAAAATGGATAACCAGCAAGGACCTACTGTATAGCACAGGGAACTCTGCTCAATACTCTGTAATAACCTAATTGGGAAAAGAATTTGAAAAAGAATAGATAAATGTATATGTATAACTGAATCGCTTTGTTGTACACCTGAAACTAACACAACATTGTTAATCAACTCTACTCCAATATAAAATAAAAAGTTGAAAAAAATTTTTTTAAATAAATAAACATGTGGTATAGGTGGCGTGAGCTGGTACAGCCAGACAGGACAAGAAGCACCACCAGGGCTGGTCCACACCTGAGTCCTGTGTTGATGCATCCCAGCGTCCAGCACAGTACCTGCTGGGAAAAGTCAGTCCTCAATATTAACGTGGTAGATGAAAAATGACAGTGTCGGCGTTATTAGGCGTGGTCTCTGGGAATCTGAAATCATCTTCCCAACCAGCAACAGCAGACCCACACGCTGGGGACCACTGAACTAAGGCCACCTCCTAGGAACAGACAATGAAAAAGAGCAGAGGTCATAGAGCTCATCACAGTAGATGCAGGACCAGAAGCTAGGTCTCCTGCATCTGGTCCAGTGCCTTTCCCTCCACACTGGATGCTGAGAAAGGGCTGCTCTCCCATCACCACTGACCAACTTGCACTGGCTCTTTCCCTAGAAGCCAGGCATCCTCAAGGTTTATCCTCTAATACCACTGTGGGTTTTTTTTTTTAATTTTTTTTTAACATCTTTATTGGAGTACAGTTACTTTACATTGTTGTGTTAGTTGCTGCTGTATAACAAAGTGAATCAGCTACACATATACATATGTCCCCATATCCCCTCCCTCTTGTGCCTCCCTCCCACCCTCTCTATCCCACCCCTCTAGGTGGTCACAGAGCACCCAGCTGATCTCCCTGTGCTATGCGGCTGCTTCCCACTAGCTATCTATTTAACGTTTGTTAGTGTATATATGTCAGTGCCACTCTCTCACTTCATCCAAGCTTACCCTTCCCCCTCCACCTGTCCTCAAGTCCATTCTCTGCGTCTGCATTTGTATTCCTGTCCTGCCCCCAGGTTCTTCAGAACCACTTCTTTTTTTTTAGATTCTATATATATGTGTTATCATATGGTATTGGTTTTTCTCTTTCTGACTTGCTTCACTCTGTATGACAGACTCTAGGTCCATCCAACTCATTACAAATAACTCAATTTCATTTCTTTTTATGGCAGAGTAATATTCCATTGTATATATGTGCCACATCTTCTTTATCCATTCATCCAATGATGGACACTTAGGATGCTTCCATGTCCTGGCTATTGTAAACAGTGCTGCAGTGAACATTGTGGTACATGTATCTTTTTTAATTATGGTTTTCTCAGGGTATATGCCCAGTAGTGGAGTTGCTGGGTCATATGGTAGTTCTATTTTTAGTTTTTTAAGGAACCTCTGTACTGTTCTCCATAGTGGCTGTATCAATTTACATTCCCACCAACAGTGCAAGAGGGTTCCCTTTTCTCCACACCCTCTCCAGCATTTATTGTTTGTAGATTTTTTGATGATGGCCATTCTGACTGGTGTGAGGTGATACCTCATTGTAGTTTTGATTTGCATTTCTCTGATGATTAATGATGTTGAGCATTCTTTCATGTGTTTGTTGGCCATCTATATATCTTCTTTGGAGAAATGTCTATTTAGGTCTTTGGCCCATTTTTGGATTGGGTTGTTTGATTTTTTGATATTGAGCTGCATGAGCTGCTTGTATATTTTGGAGATTAATCCTTTGTCAGTTGCTTAGTTTGCAAATATCTTCTCCCATTCTGAGGGTTGTCTTTTTGTCTTGCTTATGGTTTCCTTTACTATGCAAAAGCTTTGAAGTTTCATTAGGTCCCATTTGTTTATTTTTGTTTTTATTTCTCTAGGAGGTGGGTCAAAAAGGATTTTGCTGTGATTTAGGTCATAGAGTGTTCTGCCTATGTTTTCCTCTAAGAGTTTGATAGTGTCTGGCCTTACATTTAGGTCTTTAATCCATTTTGAGTTTAATTTTGTGTATGGTGTGAGGGAGTGTTCTAATTTCATTCTTTTACATGTAGTTGTCCTGTTTTCCCAGCACCACTTATTGAAGAGGCTGTCTTTTCTGCATTGTATATTCTTGCCTCCTTTATCAAAGATAAGGGGACCGTATGTGTGTGGGTTTATCTCTGGGCTTTCTATCCTTTTCCATTGATCTATGTTTCTGTTTTTGTGCAAGTACCATACTGTCTTGATTATTGTAGCTTTGTAGTATAGTCTGAAGTCAGGGAGCCTGATTCCTCCAGCTCTGTTTTTCTTTCTCAAGATTGCTTTGGCTATTCAGTGTCTTTTGTGTTTCCATACAAATTGTGAACTTTTTTGTTCTAGTTCTGTGAAAAATGCCATTGGTAGTTTGATAGGGATTGCATTGAATCTGTAGATTGCTTTTGGTAGTATAGTCATTTTCACAATGTTGATTCTTCCAACCCAAGAACATGGTATATTTCTCCATCTGTTTGTATCATCTTTAATTTCTTTCATCAGTGTCTTAGAGTTTTCTGCATACAGGTCTTTTTGTCTCCTTAGGTATGTTTATTCCTAGGTATTTTATTCTTTTTGTTGCAATGGCAAATAAGAGTGTTTCATTAATTTCTCTTTCAGATTTTTCATTGTTAGTGTATAGGAATGCAAGAGATTTCTGTGCATTAATTTTGTATCCTGCTACTTTACCAAATTCATTGATTAGCTCTACTAGTTTTCTGGTCGCATCTTTAGGATTCTTTATTTATAGTATCATGTCATCTGCAAACAGTGACAGTTTTACTTCTTCTTTTGCAATTTGGATTCCTTTTATTTCTTTTTCATCTCTGATTGCTATGGCTAAAACTTCCAAAACTATGTTGAATAATAGTGGTGTGAGTGGGCAACCTTGTCTTGTTCCTGATCTTAGTGGAAATGGTTTCAGTTTTTCACCATTGAGAACGATGTTGGCTGTGGGTTTGTCATATATGGCCTTTATTATGTTGAGGTAAGTTCCCTCTGTGCCTACTTTCTGGAGACTTTTTATCATAAATGGGTGTTGAATTTTGTCAAAGGTTTTTCTGCATCTATTGAGATTATCATATGGTTTTTATCCTTCAATTTGTTAATATGGTGTATCACATTGATTGATTTGTGTATATTGAAGAATCCTTGCATTCCTGGGATAAACCCCACTTGATCATGGTGTATGATCCTTATAATGTGCTGTTGGATTCTGTTTGCTAGTATTTTGTTGAGGATTTTTGCATCTATGTTCATCAGTGATATTGGCCTGTAGTATTCTTTCCTTGTGACAGCTTTGTCTGGTTTTGGTATCAGGGTGATGGTGGCCTCATAGAATGTATTTGGGAGTGTTCCTCCCTCTGATATATTTTGGAAGAGTTTGAGAAGGGTAGGTGTTAGCTCTTCTCTAAATGTTTGATAAAATTCGCCTGTGAATCCATCCGGTCCTGGACTTTTGTTTGTTGGAAGATTTTTAATCACAGTTTCAATTTCAGAGCTTGTGATTGGTCTGTTTATATTTTCTATTTCTTCCTGGTTCAGTCTTGGAAGGTTGTGCTTTTCTAAGAATGTGTCCATTTCTTCCCGGTTGTCCATTTTATTGGCAGTATAGTTGCTTGTAGTAATCTCTCATGATGCTTTGTATTTCTGCAGTGTCAGTTGTTACTTCTCCTTTTTCATTTCTAATTCTGTTGATTTGAGTCTTCCTTTTTTTCTTGATGAGTCTGGCTTATGGTTTATCTATTTTTTTTTCTCAAAGATCTAACTTTTAGTTTTATTGATCTGTGCTATCATTTCCATCATTTATTTCTGATCTGATCTTTATGATTTCTTTCCTTCTGCTGACTTTGGGGGTTTTTGTTCTTCTTTCTCTAATTGCCTTAGGTGTAAGGTTAGGTTGATTATTTGAGATGTTTCTTGAGGTAGAATTGTACTGCTATCAACTTCCCTCTTAGAACTGCTTTTCCTGCATCCCATAGATTTTGGGTCATTGTGTTTTCATTGTCATTTGTTTCTAGGTATTTTTTGATTTCCTCTTTGATTTCTTCAGTGATCTCTTGGTTATTTAGTAGCGTATTGTTTAGCCTACATGTGTTTGTATTTTTTACAGTTTTTTCCCTGTAATTGATATCTAGTCTCATAGCAGTGTGGTCAGAAAAGATACTTGATACGATTTCAACTTTCTTAAATTTACTGAGGCTTGATTTGTGACCCAAGATATAATCTATCCTGGAGAATGTTCCATGGTCCCTTGAGAAGAAAGTGTATTCTGTTGTTTTTGGATGGAATGTCCTATAAATATCAATGAAGCACATCTTGTTTAATGTGCCATTTAAAGCTTGTGTTTCCTTACTTATTTTCATTTTGGTTGATCTGTCCATTGGTAAAAGTGGGGTGTTGAAGTCCCCCACTATTATTGTGTTACTGTTGATTTCCCCTTTTATGGCTGTTAGCATTTGCCTTATGTATAGAGATGCCTTATGAGATGCATTTGCCTTATGTATTGAGGTCTGAAGTTGGTCTCTTGTAGACAGCATATATATGGGTCTTGTTTTTGTATCCATTTAGCCAGTCTATATCTTTTGGTTGGACATTAATTTTATGTAAATTTTATGTAAATTTTGTAAAATCTATGTCCAACCAAAAGACATGTCTTTTGGTTGGATTTTATGTAAATTTTATGTTATGTCTTTTGGTTGGAGCATTTAATCCATTTACATTTAAGGTAATTATCGATATGTATGTTTCTGTTACCAGTTTCTTAATTGTTTTGGGTTTGTTATTGTAAGTCTTTTCCATCTCTTGTGTTTCCTGCAAGGAGAAGTTCCTTTAGCATTTGTGGTAAAGCTGGTTTGGTGATGCTGAATTTTCTTAGCTTTTGCTTGTCTGTAAAGGTTTTAATTTCTCCATCGAATCTGAATGAAATCCTTGCTGGGTAATCTTGGTTGTAGCTTTTTCCCTTTCATCATGTTAAATATGTCCTGCCACTCCCTTCTGGCTTGCAGAGTTTCTGCTGAAAGATCAGCTGTTAACCTTATGGGGATTCCATTGTATGTTATTTGTTGCTTTTCCCTTGCTGCTTTTAATATTTTTTTCTTTGTATTTAATTTTTGACAGTTTGACTAATATGTTTCTTGGCGTGTTTTTCCTTGGATTTATCCTGTATGGGACTCTCTGCACTTCCTGGACTTGACTGACTATTTCCTTTCCCATATTAGGGAAGTTTTCAATTATAATCTCTTCAAATATTTTCTCAGTCCCTTTCTTTTTCTCTTCTTCTGGGATCCCTATAATTCGAATGTTGGTGCATTTAATGTTGTCCCAGAGGTCTCTGAGACTGTCCTCAATTCTTTTCATTCTTTTTTCTTTATTCTGCTCTGCGGTAGTTATTTCCACTATTTTATCTTCCAGGTCACTTATCCATTCTTCTGCCTCAGTTATTCTGCTATTTATTCCTTCTAGAGAATTTTAAATTTCATTTATTGTGTTGTTCATCCTTTTTTGTTTGCTCTTTAGTTCTTCTAGGTCCTTGTTAAACATTTCTTATATTTTCTCCATTCTATTTCCAAGATTCTGGATCATCTTTACTATCATTACTCTGAATTCTTTTTCAGGTAGACTGCCTATTTCCTCTTCATTTGTTTGGTCTGGTGGGTTTTTACCTTGCTCCTTCATCTGCTGTGTGTTTCTCTGTCTTGTCATTTGCTTAATTTACTGTGTTTGGGGTCTCCTCTTTGCAGGCTTATTTGTAGGCAGGTTTGTAGTTCCCGTTGTTTTTGGTGTCTGCCCCCAGTGGGTAAGGTTGGTTCAGTGGGTTGTGTAGGCTTCCTGGTGGGGTGGACTGGTGCCTGTGTTCCGGTGGATGAGGCTGGATCTTGTCCTTCTGGTGGGCAGGACTGTGTCTGGTGGTGTGTTTGGGGGTGTCTGTGAACTTGTTATGATTTTAGGCAGCCTCTCTGCTAATGGGTGGGGTTGTGTTCCTGTCTTGCTAGTTGTTTGGCATGGGGTGTCCACTACTAGAGCTTGCTGGTCGTTGAGTGGATCTGGGTCTTAGCGTTGAGATGGAGATCTCTGGGAGAGCTCTTGCTGATTGATATTACGTGAGGCCAGGAGGTCTCTGGTGGACCAACGTCCTGAACTCAGCTCTCCCACCTCAGAGGCTCAGGCCTGACACCCGGCTGGAACACCAAGACCCTGTCAGCCACACAGCCAGGTACATGGGGATTTTCTTGCCTTTGGGGAAGTCTGAGGTCTTTTGCCAGCGTTCACTAGGAATTCTGTAGGAGTTGCTCCACATGTAGATATGCTTTTGATGTATTTGTGGTGAGGAAGGTGATCTCTATCATCTTGAATGTCCTCCCCACTGTGTTTTAACACTGACTCTCATTGCAAAACTTCTGGTCCTAGAACCCAACTTCCTGCAACAGCTAATTCCTTGAAGTAGATAGGAATATCCATTGACCTCATCAGAGAAAACACCTAATTAAGAGGATTGGCCTTTTGAAACTTGTGCCTTCCCCCCATCTCAGAGGCTCATCACCCTACCCCACTCAGAGATGAAACCCGGCCCTGCACCAGTCAACAAGAATCCTCCTACTTTCTTGAACTATGAAGTGTTAAGAACAATTTGTAGCTTCAGTGAAACCTCCAGTCTTGAGCAAAGTCCAAGTGCAGAAAAAAACCCAATTTCAAGCAAAGTCACATTTCAGGAGGCAGTTGCTGTGTGTGGTCGGGGTGGAAGGTGTCCCTGCATTAGGACAGAGGGGGGCTTTCGCCTGCTAATGTGTGTTTAATTGTTGTCCCTCAAGCATAGCTTGGTCTTCTCCTGGCCAAGGTGGCAAGTATGATTCAGCAAAATCACTTAGCAAGTCACTTTAAAGTAAGACTTGGAAGAAATTTCTAGAGAAAAAATGCTGTTGCTACTCTGGGGTGGCAGCGGGGAGGGCAGGTGATGCTAATTTGGGTACCCTGGGCTTGAAAGGGGGAGATGTGTTTTATCACCGCCTCCCGTCTTTGCTAGGTGATGTCTAGCCCGTTAACAATGCAGAAGGATTTATTTTCTCCACCTGTGAGGTTAGCAGGGCAGGGCTGTGTGTGTATGTGTGTGTGTGTGTGTGTGTGTGTGTGTGTGTGTGTGTGTGTGTGTAATTTTTTAAGCTTTTACTTTGATAAGATAACTTGCATGGAATTTAAGGAGTCAAATAGTTCTGCAGAGTTTGTTGGTAAAAACTGTATATAACATTCTCAAAGTGACAAAATTACAGTGATAGAGAACAGATCAGAGTCTTTTGGCACTGAGTGGTAGGCAGGCTTGACTATTAAGTAACATTAGGGAGTGTCTTTATGGTGATGGAATTCTTCTGTGTTCTGACTGTGGTGACGGTTACTGCAGTCTGCACATGTGATGTGATTTTATAGAACTATACACGCCCCCCCCAAAAAAAGTGCACGTGACAGACATAGAGGACAGACTTGTGGTTGCCAAAGGGGTGGGGCGGGGGTGAGGGAAGGATGGAGGGGGAGATTGGGATTAGCAGACGTAAGCTTTTTTTTTTTTTTTTTTTTTTTGCGGTATGCGGGCCTCTCACTGTTGTGGCCTCTCCCGTTGCGGAGCACAGGCTCCGGACGCGCAGGCTCAGTGGCCATGACTCACGGCCCCAGCCGCTCCGCAGCATGTGGGATCTTCCCGGACCGGGGCACGAACCCGCGTCCCCTGCATAGGCAGGCGGACTCTCAACCACTGCGCCAGCAGGGAAGCCTATGAGATTTTATATATAGGATGGATAAACAAGACAAGGTCCTACTGTAGAGCACAGGGAACTCTATTCACCAGCCTGTGATAAAACATCATGGAAAAGAATATGAATGTATTCCATATTCATAATGGAAAAGAATGTATATTACACACGTATATACATAGCATAACGGAATCACTTTGCTATACAGCAGAAATTAACATTGTAAATCAACTATACTTCAATAAAATAAATTTTTTTAAAAAATGCACGTGAAAACAGGTGAAAGCTAAACAAGGTCTGAACATGAGTTCATAGCCTGGTAGCAATGCCAGTTTCCTGGTTTTGACAATGTATGATGATATAAGAGAGAATTACAGGGGGCAGCTTGGGTATATGAGAACTCTATATTTTGTGTAACTTCATGTTAATCTCAAACTATCAAAGTAGTTCAAAATTTAAAGTTCTTTTTAAAGAAATGCTGCAGTAGTCTGTTCCCTTCCACTGCCTTTCTCCTGGTACAGAGGCAAAATTCTTACTTTGGTATTTATGTCCCTATCACTAAATGACATAGTAAGTAAGACTGATACCTCTTCATTGTTGTTTGTTTCTAGTTTTAGGCACTGTCTATAAATTTCCCACTATGAAAAATAAGGATCTTTCTCTCTTTTCTCCCCGACTCCTTCCTATGTCTCCATCCCTGCAAAATAATAATCGTATTTTGTCTAGATTAATAATCAGTGTTTAAAATATTACAAGTACGTATGCTAATCACAGTAAAAGTAAGTATTAAATGATGATGACTTTTCCTTTTCTGCATAATGATTTTTTATCATCAGAATTAAAAACTAATTTGGTTTTATTCTTTTTCTTCATTTTCTGTTTATTTTGTTCTGATTTATCCCCAGACTCTTTACTGATTATCTAAATCTCCTCTTAGAACATTCATTCACATCAAATTTATCAGGAAAATTCCAGTTTCCTGAAGACGTGTTGCCAGAATTTCTCCATGCTGGCGCTCAGCTGTTATCCAGGACCTCTATTCACCATGAACCTCCTGTTCATCTCTGTCATGCATTGGATCTTCATTTCCTGGGTCTCATGATTTCTTTCTATATTTACCCCCTTGTTTGATGGAGCACATCTTCAAGTAGTTTTCTGAGCAAGGATGTAGGAAATAAATTTTTGGAGAACTTGCGTATCTGGAAACATTTTCTTCATCATTAGGCTGGATATCAAATGCTAGGTTGGAAATCATTTCCCCTCCGGTTTTTGAAGATATTTTTCATCGCCTTCTGGTTCCCAGAGTGTGTGTTGTGAATCTTGAATCCATTCTGATCCCTGATTCTTTCTTCAGTCTGGAGGATTGCAGAATTCACCTCTCTGTCCCCAGTGTCCTAAGCTGGATCAGTCCTGTGCCTTGGGGTGGGTCCATGTGTTCATCACCCAGGAGGCCCTGCCAATCTGGACACTCACATCCTTTCATTGGGGGAGATTTCTTGAATTACATCATTGGTGATTCCTACTCTCCCTTTGTGTGTTTTTTATATTGTTCAGATGTTGAACCTCAAAGTAATCCTCTTCCATTTCTTTGGGGTTTTTTCTGCTTCCTAGGACAAATGTCCTCAACTCTATCCATCAACCATTCCACTGATTTTCCACTTCTTCTATAATATCTTTAATTTCCAAGGGCTCATTTTTCCCTTTCTGGGTTTTTTAAATAGCAATCTGTTTTTGTTTCATGATTGCAGTATCTTCTCTGATGGCTCTGTGAATGTGAATGATTGTGTATTTTGTTAATTGTGGCCTTTCCTGCATAGGCTCTATTTTCTACAGATTTCTTTTTTCTTCTTTTTTTTTTTTGCCTGTTTTGTTCCCTATGTCATGTAGAAACTTTATCAGTGTCCTAAGATTCTTGATTCTTGTTTGCTCATATTAAAAAAAAAAAAAAAATGAAGGACTAAAAACCATTAGAAGCTTTGAGCCCGTAGATGGGCCTTGGTGACTACAAACTTCACTGAAAAGTAACCTGGCTGGCTGGTCGGACCAGTAACCAGGGTCAGGACCGAATGGTCTAGAATCTGGTATTTTCCTTAGAAGGTGAAGGTCCAGCTTTGGGGACAAAGGCCTAGGAATCTCAACGTTCAGTGTGCGTGATGTCACGCAGTGACTCTGTGTTTGTCATGGTATCAAATCTTCATGGCCCCCCAGGCCCGACATGGCGTCTGGCAGTCACCCTGTTACAGGGAAAGGGAAGCGTGTTTGCACCTGGCCGCTTCATAAACATACTTTTAGCTAATCTTCCTTATTTTAGCCCTCCTGGACTCCAAATTTTAGTGGTCCCACCAGTTCCTGAGATGGGGGGATTCCGTGGTATAAATTCTGCTCGTTCTTAGCTTTTCTCGCGGACGGCTCACGACTTAGTTTGAAAGTTCACTGACCCTTTTACCCCCTTGTACATCAGCTTACTGGTCCCCAGATCGTTTACGTTTGCTGCAACTTTCTCCCCATCATCACGGGTCTTAAATAGTCCCCTCGACTCTCCTTTAAGTGGGATTTGGGAAAAGAGGATAAGCAGGTATATGTGTTCGATCCGATCTTTTTCTCACCAGTTTATTGATGAGAAAACTGAGGTTCAGACAGGCTAAGAGACATAGCTAAAACAACAGTTCTAAGAGGACTGCTTTGCCTTTTTAAAAAGTCCCTGGCTGGGGCTTCCCTGGTGGCGCAGTGGTTGGGAGCCCGCCTGCCGAGGCAAGGGACGGGGGTTCGTGCCCCGGTCCGGGAAGATCCCACATGCCGCGGAGCGGCTGGGCCCGGTGAGCCATGGCTGCTGAGCCTGCGTGTCCGGAGCCTGTGCTCCGCAATGGGAGAGGCCACAACAGTGAGAGGCCCGCGTACCGCAAAAAAATAAATAAATAAAAAGTCCCTGGCTGAGCTTGTTCCCAGAGGAGACCCAGCAAGTCATGTGAAGCAGGTTGGGGACCTGCCTGCACTGATAAAACCATAACTAACATTTATTAAGTGCGTGTTGTATACTCGACAGCGTTCCAATCTCTTTATATGTGTTAATACACTTCATCATCACAACAGCTTTATACTGGGGGTTACCATTATCATGTCCATTTACAGGGGAGGAAAGTGAGGCCCAGAGAGGTTATTATTTGCCCAAAGTCACACAGCTACAAAGTGGAGAAAGCAGTGTGTGCACCTCCACCAGGGTTTCTGAACCTGGGCATTTGGGGCCCTTTGGGCTGGGGAAGTCTGTGCTGGGGAAGGGAGGGCTGTTCTGTGCATCGGGTGCCAGCACTCTCCCCACGGTTGAGACAACCTCAAATGTCTCCAGACGTCACCACGTGTCCCCGCAGGACACAGTCGCCCCTGACTGAGAATGACTGGCCTGGGCAGGCTGGCTTTTCTCCTGACCCCTCCGCTGAGCTACTTCTTGGTTTGGGGACTGCCTGAGGCCGCTTTCCCTCACCCTCAGTCCTGAACAGCAAGTCCCGTGATTCCTGGGTCTGTGGGTAGATCCCTCTCTCACTCCAGTCGCCAATTCCGGCATCCTCCGCCTCTGAGGCCCCTCGTCTGACTGTGCCACCGGATATGTAAAAAGCAGAAAAATGAAAAAGAAAGCAACGCGCGCAGCTTAGCGGAGGCGGGGCGCATTTGGAAAGGCCGAGGCAGTAATCTCTTAGCTCTTTCTTGCTCTCTTCGTCCCCGCAGAGCCAAGGTGAAGAAGGGGGTGAACATCTTGAGCACGCGGACCAGCGAGCCTCGCCAGTGGGACATCAAGCCGGAGCTGGGCAACGGCGGCAAGCACGCCACCGCCGCCCTGGTGTGCCAGCGCCTGGCGCCTGGCGCGCGCAACAGGTAAGCGCGGGGACCCCTCCCTCCGCGTCGGTGACCCGGGGTCCCATGATCCGGTCTCCGCCTAAGATCCCTGCCTTAGACTCACAGTAACACCTTGGCTTGGAAACCTGGAGACGCTTACATCACCTGTTGTAGCTTCTGGCATCTCTGGCAGGAAGGGCAGGGCGCTGATTCTGCGGGTCTGTTGTTTGGGTTTGGGAGCAGAAATTAGTTTGCACGGTCTATTGTGCTTTGCGGAGGCTTATTCATTCTCCTCACCTACACTCTTGTCCTCGAGGCTGTGTCATCTCCCGTTGCCCTGCCGTTGCCCTGCCGTTGCCCTTGCTTATCAGAGGCTGCTTTCTTACAGAGTGTCTGTCCTTTGCGCAAAGGGTGTGATATATACTAAGAAATACATATTTGGTCTTCATCCCTGTTCCTGGCATAGAGCTCTGAAAACCGTTGCAATTTCGCAGAATGAGAGAGTAAAGCTGTCTTCTGTTTATGTTAATAAGGTTACTTTTGGAAAGCCTCCTAGGTCACCTAAAGATGCAGGTTGCAGGGTACCAACCATGTGATTGGAGGAGGGTTGGACCTTTCAGTCCCACCCCTGGCCTCCGTGTTCGAGAGGGAGACTGGAGATTGAGTTCAATAGCCAATGGCCAATGAGTTAATCAACGGTGCCCATTTAATGAAGCCTCCGTAAGAACTCGAAAATACTGGCTTTGGAGAGCTTCTGCGTTGGTGATGGCGTGGAGATTTGGGGAGAGTGGCGCCTGGAGAGGGCATGGCAGCTCCGCCCGCTTTCACCGTGCCTTACCCCGTGCATCTCTATCACCGGCTGTTCCTGAGTTATACCCTTTCATAATAACCAGTAACCTGGTGAGTCAAATGTTTCTCTGAGTTCTGTGAGCCGCTCCAGCAAATTAATGGAACCCAAGGAGGGGGTCATGGTAGCCTCTAATCGTTAGCCCGAGGGTCAGAAGCACAGGGGACAACCTGGACTTGCGATTGGCATCTGAAGGGGGGGACAGTCTCGTGGGACTGAGCCCTTGACCTGTGGGATCAGGCACGATCTCCAGGTGGTAGTGTCAGAACTGAGGTGAAGTGTAGGACACCCAGCTGGTGTCAGAGTATTACTTGGTGGTGGTAGAAAAAGGACACACATCAGAATTGGTGTCAGATTCATAAAGGATTAGACTCAGTCTTCAGTCAGCAGGACTTTAAAGACAGGAGGTGACAGTCGGTGGCAGTGATGCATAGGGGTGGTATGTGACGGTCTAGACAAACATTCTGGAAGATTACTTAACATAATTGCTTTCTGTGTATAAAAGCAACACATACTCATTTTAGAATATTTGTGAAAACAACTATATGAGGACAAAACTTAAACAATATATCAATATCCCTTCTACCGAAGGATAACCCACTACTAACGTTGATTCATTTTCTTCCCATGTTTAATGCATAGATAACATCTGCGTATAGTAAACGTGTAGTAGGTTCACTTATTTTACAAATTTGCTATCATAATATATGTCCAGTTTCTTAAGATAATTTCACTTATATTGATAACATCTTCCTTTGACATTAACTATTCCTCAGAAGTATGTTAAGATTCCATCACATAGACTTAACGTTCCATAAATCACCCTATCCCTAGTTCGGGCTATTTAATTTGTTCCCAAGTTTTATTTTCATAGATAATGCAGCAGCGAACGAGCTTTCACGCGTATTTTGCCCACTTCTCTTTTTGCTTGAGGTGGCTTCTTAGAATCAAAAAGTTAGATCGGTTTTAGGGCTCTCGATACCGTCTGTCAGTGTATTTTCCTGAGGGGATGAGCGCTAAAGGAAGAAACATCCACTTCCATTACTGGATGTATTTTCTTAAGTGAACTCTTCAAACCTGCCCAGAAAAACTCTACAAATGCTCCACTGCATTTAGAAACACCCAGTTCTTTCGGGACTTCCCTTGCGACGCAGTGGTTGAGAACCCGCCTGCCAATGCAGGGGACATGGGTTCGAGCCCTGGTCGGGAAGGTCCCACATGCCGCGGAGCAACTAAGCCCGTGTGCCACAACTACTGAGCCTGCGCTCTAGAGCCCGCGAGCCACAACTACTGAGCCCTCGTGCCACAGCTACTGAAGCCTGCATGCCTAGAGCCCGTGCTCTCCGCCACAAGAGAAGCCACTGCAATGAGAAGCCTGCCCACGGCAACGAAGACCCAACACAGCCAAAACTAACTAACTAACTAAATTTATAGAAACACCCAGTTCATTTATCTGTAAGACCCTTTCCTCAGTCCTGCCTTCCGTGTGTAGCCAGCAAACACATCTGGTGTCCTGAACAGCTTCCTGGATCAAACACCAACCTTCAGCATCATGACGCCAAGAAGGATTGTTAGTACATCTGAGGGGTGAGTGTTGGGCGTTTCACCATGTGAAAACGTGGCTAGAAAGAAATGCATGCATGGGTCCCTTGCTCTAAGCACGAGATCAGAGGTCAAATTAAATCTCCTGAATCAAATGCACATAAAATCTAATTAACCCACAAGATTAGCGTTGATCATGCAAGTTAAACGGAATGTGTTCATTAACAGGCAATGGATTTGTGTGTGTAAATAGTTCTTTATGTCACAGTCAGAAGGAGTCTCAAAGCGAGGGAGATAAGCTTTGCTGTATGGGAGCAGGTTCTGAGGAGTCCTGGTGGCAACCCTGTGTGTTCTGATCTTCTGGGAATTTGACGTTGGGACCAGGTGTGTTTGCGGAGATCGTAAACATCATGCGTGATTTTCTGCTGTCAGCCGCGCTGGATGTCACGGTAGCGGGAACTGTGGTTTAAAATCAGCGTTTCCTTCCTTCTGAATTCTAGAGGTTTTTTTTACTGCTTTGAGTTAGACTGGCCACAAGCCGGGTGGTTGTGAGGGCCTGGAATTCCCTGCGTCCTCCCGGGTTTCTTTACATGATGTCTTAGAAGGTAATGGTTGCCTTTGCGGAAGAGCCGCCACATCAGGACTGGGGTCGGGGCTGTGCTGAAGCCATCCAGTGCCAGCTTGTGAGAGCTGATTGGATTGCTCGAATCTCCTCCCCAGTCTCTCATGCGGTGACCGGCAGTATTTACACCACGGCAATTGGCAAACATCACAAACCAGGACTTCTGGCCATGGTCGGAAGGCCTGTTTACCAGCACACAACGGAGGGATGTCCCCGCTCACTCACTTCCTCAGCTGGACTTTCAGAAAACATTGCTTGGTTCACGTAAGTCTGAGGTGCTATGCTCCGTGCCAGGTCGATACCCACTGAGTCAGGTCCAGACCCTGCCTTCAAGGGAACTAAAGTCTGTGGAGCACGTAGGAACAGCCTGACCGCAGCTCAAATAAGGGCTTTTGATGACATGGAAGGTGCAAACTTCACAGGGATGTGAGGGCTTACTTCCCTCTGCCTGGAGAGCACAGGCCAAGAGTATTTGTTATCTAGTGTTTTGTAAGAAAACACCCCCAAACTGAGACGTTTATTTATTTATTTAAAGAGCATCATTTTTAAAATATTTATTTATTTTTGCTGCGCCGTGTCTTAGTTGCAGCCTGTGGGATCTTTGTGGCAGCATATGAACTCTCAGTTACGGCATGGGGGATCTAGCTCCCCGACCAGAGATCGAACCCACCCAGGAGCGTGGAGTCATACCCACTGGACCATCAGGGAAGTCCCCAAAACTTAGACATTTAAAACAACACGTTTGGGCTTCCCTGGTGGTGCAGTGGTTGGGAGTCTGCCTGCTGATGCAGGGGACATGGGTTCGTGCCCCGGTCCGGGAAAATCCCACATGCCGCGGAGCGGCTGGGCCCGTGAGCCATGGCCACTGAGTCTGCGCGTCTGGAGCCTGTGCTCCGCAACGGGAGAGGCCACAACAGTGAGAGGCCCGCGTACAGAAAAAAAAAAAAACCAACACATTTATTGTCTCATAGTTTCAGCGGGTTAGAGATCCAGGCACATCTCATCTGGGTCCTCTTCTTGAGGGTATCTCACTAGGCTGCAATCAGGGTGTCAACCAAGCTCAGTGGTGTCTCACCTGAAGGCTCAACTCGGGAAGGAACCACTCGCAAGCTCACGAGCTTGTTGGCTCAACCCAACTTGAGATTCTCAGAAACATAAGGGCCCCTGCTTCCTTCCCTGGTGAAACAGCCTCTTCTGTGTACGGTTGGGAGGGAGAAGACCATCCTTCAAGACAGCTGTTTCATGGAGCATTTCCCCCCTGTAGCCCAGCACCTCCGAAAGATCTTGTGCACTCTGGTCCTGGAGCCACGTCTGTACACCCTCAGATCCAGGAAGAGACATTGCACCTGGGCCATACACACACCCAACTGTGCTGCATTTAGCTTCCACCCCGCTAGAGTAACGTTTCAGCAGTCTGAGCATCTCGGCAACCACACAGAATCGACTCACAACCTACTAGATTGTGCTTCACCCTTCTGGGTTGTGAGGCCAAGGGAGCAGTTAATATCCTGTCCGAACCCCATGACTTTAAGTGAATCAAGCACCAAGCAGATGCCTCCGTGGCAGCAGGCAAAGAAGATGAAAGGTGTGGATGGCGTGTTTGAGCACAGGAACACATGTTGTGGTCCTCTGAGCATACGTTCCTTGGGAAGCATCTTCTCCTTGCTCTTTTCTCTCCCTTCCACCTTCTGAATCTTTTTCAAACCTGGGATCTGGGCTAGTCTGAGTATCTGGGGATCAAGAATTTTATAAAGTCTGGGAGGTGAGCCCAACATTGAGGGAGGGCACAGCCTACCCAGGGCTCCCCTCGACCCCAGGCTTGCACCTTTATCTAATCCACGCTTTCGCCCTAAGCTTTCCCTGGGTCTTACTCTCCCAAGTTCATTCCTTTAGGAGAAACACCAAAAATTAGGGTTTTCTTTAAACTATGGGCATTCTTTTTTTTAATTTTTGTTTTAGTTACTTATTTTTTTTGAAGTATAGTTGATTTACAATGTTGTATTAATTTCTTCTGTACAGCAAAGGGATTCAGTCATATATATATACATTCTTCTTCATATTCTTTTCCATTATCGTTTTTCACAGGTTATTAAATATAGTTCCCAGTGTTGTATAGTAGGACCTTGTTGTTTATCCATTCTCTGTAGAATAGCTTACATCTGCTAGCCTCAACCTCCCAATCCACCCGTCCCCCACCCCCCCTCCCCCTTGGCAACCACAAGTCTGTTCTCTATGTCTGTGAATCTGTTTCTGTTTCACAGATAAGTTCATTGTGTCGTATTTTAGGGTCCACATATAAGTAGTATCATATGGTATTTGTCTTTCTCTGTCTGACTTACTCCACTTAGTATGATAACCTCCAGGTCCATCCATGTTGCTGCAGATGGCATTATTTCATTCTTTTTAATGGCTGAGTAGTATTCCATTGTATATATGTACCACATCTCCTTTATCCATTCATCTGTCGATGGGCATTTAGGTTGCTTCCATGTCTCGGCTCTTGTGAATAGTGCTGCTATGAACACAGGGGTGCATGTATCTTTTTGAATTACAGTTTTGTCAGGGCATATGCCCAGGAGTGGGATTGCTGGATCATATGGTAGCTCTATTTTTAGTTTTCTGATGAACCTCCATACTCTTCTCCATAGTGGCTGCACCAACTTACATTCTCACCAACAGCGTAGAGGGTTCCCTTTTCTCCACACCCTCTCCAGTGTTTGTTATTTGTAGACTTTTTGGTGATGGCCATTCTAACAGGTGTGAGGTGGGACCTCATTGTGGTTTTGATCTGCATTTCTCTGATGATTAGTGATGTTGAGCATCTTTTCATGTGCCTGTTGATGGGCATTCTTGGAAGTTAACAGGGAACTCCACGCTGGCGATGCAGCCTCCAGGGTTCTGAGCAGGACTCGCTCCCCACTGAGGGTCACTGCGTGCCACCTGCAGGCCTCCCGACCTGGCCACGCACACCTGTGCTGTTATCTCCTGAACGCCTGTATTTAAATGGGTTCACTTGTGCATTTTAAAAGTTCCATATTAGGTTTTATTTTTAAAACATTAGCATTCGGGGGGACTAGATCTCTCTGGGGAAGCAAACATAGTATCTCAAATACAGAAACTTAAATAACAGTAATATTCTGTATGTTTCACAGTGCTTGACAACATACAAAATAATACTCTATTTCGTAGTTCCTGGCAGTTTACAAAATGCTTTGTGTATATTATTTCAGTAACTCTTCTCCATGGTTTCCTGAACTGAGAGTCACACTGTTGGGCAGATAAAGAAAAGAAATGAAGACATTCCGAGGCAGAAAGCATCCACTTGAATATTTGTGCAAATGCTTTTTTTTTTTTACAATGTTTTCTTCTAAAATAAACTTCATGTCTATAAATACATGGGAAAAGCTTATATTCACTGCATGAATTAAAGGCGAGTGTAAACAAATACAATTTAAATGAACAAATACTATTGATGGCTAGCTGGCTGGTGTTACCAGCAGAAGGCTCTGCACTTGACCTTGGGGTTAGAAAGGGATTAGCAAATACCCAGGAGGTGTTAAAAATACACTAGCCCCAAACGGAGACTTCCTTTTTTTTCTTCCTTATTTTTTCTTCCTTATCTTTTTATTAACCTTATTTTCTTCAATGCCCCTATGTCACCTTTATAATCATAAAAAATGTATTAAAAAACACATTTTAAACCCACATTCCATACCTTATGTAGCTATTACCATTATTATACATATAAATACTTTTATATAGTTGGGGTCAGCCAATAGATCCCCTTTCGTAACTTAACATTGCCAAAGCCCTTTGCCTGCCCCAAACTTAGTTTGTTCATTAGCTGCCTAACAACTTATTAAGTAAAAAAACCTTAATTTATTTTGAGAGCCCCCTGTTGTAGGGCATCTCGGCGGTCTGTTCCTAACATTTTCGTGTACATAAGTCAGCGGTGCACATTTCCATGGCTATATGGTCCCTCCCCATCCCCCCTTCCTGGGGGTCTGCAGGGGTCTTGATGCTGCAGGTGAGATTTGCAGATCTACGTTACAGGTGTGTGTGGTCAGCTGCAAGCTGAGAGGCTGCCCACACAGCAGGGCTCAGGCAGGGCATCCTCACAGGAATCGGACCATTTCACCAGGGGCTGCAGACACAAAGGAGCCAGACAGCTAGCCCTGCATGCCGGGTGAGGTAGGTGGAGAGCAGGACAGACTGCACCCACTTAGGGGGGACGCTGGAACCTTCCCAGGTGAGGACGCAGGCCCCGTGTTGCCCGATCTCTGGATTTTTTTAGAACAGCTGAAAATCCAGACTGTCCTAGAAAAACCTCCCGAGTTTTAAACATTTGCTCAGATTTTTTAAATCACAGTGTAGATCAACCAAAGGGATACTGTTCAGGAAAACAGTCCATCAGTGAATGAATTGTGCAAAAGTGGCCGGTTTGAACCGGTTGCACATTCCACTTTGGGTAAAACTGTGCCTGTTTTCTTTAGGGGGTTAATTGCCTGTATCTTCAAGGCATCAGATTGGCAGCAAAATAGCCTTCCTGGGCCTGGACTGTGTGTCTCTTTTAGAGGGATTTATAACTGAGGCGAGGCCTTTCAGAATTCAGCTCACCTTCACTGTCACCACATACCTATGACGCCTTCTAAACAGACCAAGTGTCATGACACTGCTGTGCTGCCAGCACGTGTTGTAAGCTCTCCTTGTTCCTCCTGTACCTTATCCTTGATCATCCTCGGTTTTCATCAAGCTTCAGCCCTACCAGGAAACCTGCCTGGGGCGTGGTGTTTCCTCCTTCCCAGCTTCTAGTGTAGTGGTAGGTCAGCCAGCATCCTCCAGCCAGCCGGTCTAGACGGAAGACATCCTCTGGGTCCTTGCACTTCCGGAGAAAAACCAAATGGTACTCATCCCACTCTTCCCTCTACGCAGGACGGCAGCCACCGCCCACAGCTCCCAAGCCCCTCAGTCAGTACGCTTAAGGCGTGCTCTGCGGCGAAGGAGACCAGGTCAGTCAGGCAGCTCAGAAAAGGAGAAGGGCTTTTCCAAAAGCGAAGACCATTGAACATGGAGAATAAGATGCCCAGTAGTATTCATTTTAGCAGCCTCGATCGCAGACCTTAGATTCACAGCTCTGCTCAGCTGTTTGTTTTCGGAGAATTCTGGGACACGAGTGTGCTCAGAGCTGCTGAGTGTGAACCGTTTCAGCAGAGCTTCTGGGAATGATCCACAAAGATAATCTGCTGTTCCCTGAAGGAAATTGCCCAGACTGAGTTCTTCCTTTAAGAGCAGTTTAAAGATGGCACAGAAAATCTGCTAGGCAAACGCCCACGAATGAAAACCTCCCCATCAGTGGTGTGAAGCGTGCACTCCAGGTCCCTAAAGGGAGAAGTCTAAAGCGTCCCCACTCAGCCCACCCTAAACTCACAGTGGACTCGTGTCAACATCTGCAGCAGAGAATTCACTGATATCCACGCTGTGTGTGTGCTCCATAAAATGTTTTCCTCCCACTTTCAGCTGTGACGAAGGTTAAAGCCCTGATGGTTGAGGTTATTGGTGTTTCCTGTGATTTATAGAAACTAAACTCTCCCAAGGGCATTTGCTGGAAGCCCCTGGGAGCGGGGGGCGGGGGGGGGGGGACAGGTAGAGGATAGGCTTTGAAGCAGCCTGAGAGAAGAAGAGATTTTCCTTGGAGACCCAAGAGCTGGTTCTGTCATCAAAACTTGATCTGACGTCTGAAATGGCCATTGGGTTTCTCCATCGCTTGGTGCTGTTTCGAAGTAGAGCATCAACCATAGTTAAGTGAAGTTAAGTCAGACAGAAAAAGAGAAATATCGTGTGATACCCCTTATATGGGGAATCTAAAACAGTGATCCAGTGAATTCACAGAATGGAAATAGACTCACAGACATATTAAACACACTTAGGGTTACCGAAGGGGAAAGAGGGAGAGGGATAAATTGGGAATTTGGGATTAACAGATACACACTACTATATATAAAATAGATGAACAACAAGGCCCTACTCTATAGCACAGGGAAGTACACTCAGTAGCTTGCAATAGCCTATAAGGGAAACGAATCGAAAAGAATACATATGTATATGTGCGTGTATCTATATATGTATGTATATGTATAACTGAATCACTTTGTTGTACACCTGAAACATTGTAAACCAACCATACTTCAATTAAAAAAATTAATTAAAAACAGAAGTAGAGCATCCGTGGTTTAGCCTCCCATCGAGGCTGCCGACAGTGAAGGCCACCTGCTGTCCGAGGCAAAGCGGCGTACTTCCACAGAGAAGGGATGGCTTCTGGGGTCAAAACCAGCGCCTAGGACGAGGCACCCGGGAGAGCCTTCACGATGGTGGAGGCACTGGACACACCAGCACCATTCCCCCCAAACCCTACTGTGATATTCACATAATCAGTCTTCCGATGATGGCCCTGAGTACAAGAGGTTGTGTTTTCCAAGAATGTTCTCGATGGATGTGTTGTCAACGTCCCCATCTGGCCTGCTCTCTGGATCCCACTACTCTCCCGTTAAGAGAAGGAGTCTTTGTCTCCTCCCCTGGAAGCTGGGTAGACTTCAGTGACGGGCTGACGACCAGTGTGCAAGCAGAGGTGATGCTACGTGACTTTGAGAGCCAGGTCACCAAAGAGCCTGCAGGCAGCGTGTCAGCATCCTGATGCCCTGAGGCCACCGTGCTGTGAGAAAGCCAGCTCTCCCTGTGTTTGCCCTGAGCAAGGCAGAGGATGGCGTCTAGCCAGCCACCCAGCCGAGCCCTTCCAGAATTCTTGATTCACATTACAACAATCGTTTTATGCCGCTGAGTTTGAAGGGCGATGTATGACACCACAAGAGGTAAACTGGGTCACTGAGTACCCGGAGGGGTTGAATTACTTGCCAACCTCGCCCAGCTATTCAGGGCCATGTGAACCCTGTTCTGTCTGATTCTAAGCACTGCCCTCG
Organism: Leucopleurus acutus; assembly: GCF_964270905.1. NCBI lineage: Eukaryota > Metazoa > Chordata > Mammalia > Artiodactyla > Delphinidae > Leucopleurus > Leucopleurus acutus. The sequence goes on from NC_139155.1 coordinate 86,875,963, forward strand.
CTTCTCCCACCACAAGGAAGAGATTGCTAAATGAAGAGATGCTGAAAGGCTTGTCCTCTTACCCTGAAGGCCCTTTCCCAGCCTCATTTATAGCCTTTCATGGCCAGAATGACGAGTTTTCTGTTTTCTGCCTCCCGTCGCAGCCCGATGTGTGGTCCCCAGCCCAAACTGAAAATGTATAAAGTAAATACATCTCTCAGCATCTGTCCTGAAACAGTTGATTGTATCACGTTCATGAGTCCCCCAAGCTCTTTCCAGACCAGTAATTAACTGTAAGGAGAGTATGTGGGGCCAGCGCCGTGGCCACCGGCAAGAGCAGGTGCATTTCGGAATCCACGGTCCTGCTTCCGGCACCCCATCTGACTCAGAGGCGTGGGCGAAGTTGTCCTCCTGAAGCTGTCCCTACACTACTGGTCCTCAGAGAGCAAACTAGGTACTAGACAGGGCTGTGGGGACAGTGCTGTAATACCTCAAGGCTCTACGTGTTATGTTCAGAATCCTCCAGCCACCACCGAGCTGCCATGAGACCCTGGTTTTATCCACATTGTCTGAATCCTTTAAACCTGGGGACCCTTGTTCAGATTGAGGGTCCTTCTCACACCTGACGGGTCTTCACCAGAAAGTGGCAGACAGCAGTGGAAATGAACTATTTCCCTTTAAAAAAAAATGTCATGTTAATTTTTTTTTTTTCTTTCTGCACCCAAAGTAAAAGCTTTGCTCACGTGGTGTCTCCGCTCCCAAGTATCCCATGAAGCAGTGTGGCACCATGAATAACGAACAGCACGGCCTCTGTTGCCCAGGCAACTGGGATCCAGGACTCAGCTCTTCTACTTGGAAGCCGTGCGGTTTTGTGCAGACGAGTCCATCTCCTCGCGTCTTATCCGCAGGGGAGGTGATGAATGACAGAAGTACCTTCGTGGAGTACTCGTGAGAATTAAAGGAATTGGTTTCTGTCAGGAGCCTGTGTACAGTGTTGGTTCTTGTATTTTCCGCGGAGCAAAGCTTCTTTTAAGTTCTTCCTGACTTTTTTACACAATGGCCCAGACTTCCTTGCGTCGTAAGTGTGAAAGAGGCGCAGCCCTCTTTCCTGATGGTGGCAAATGTCAATCACTGACCCACACTGTCCTGCCGACATGGACGTCATCCCCAAGATCTGGGAACTCGATTCTGCCCACCTTCCTCCTCGTGCCTCTGCTGAAACTCCTGGCTCACAGTTGATGGGGTTTCCGTAGCTGGTTGGCTGTGGGCTTTGCTCTCACCCTCAGGGCAACCTGAACTTAGAAGGGGGTGGCAGAGACGGAGGGCAGAGGAACAGCAATAACCTGTGGGCACCTGTGGGTTGACTGTTCCTTGCTTGGGCTATGTGTAAGCCAACCCCAGCGGTCTAAGGCTTGTCGTAGTTTGTCATTTTACTAAGGCACGTTTTCCCCTTCTGCTTTTATTATTTTTTTACTCTTCATTTATTTTGGTGGGGGGCAGGGGGGTAGGTAATACATTGACACAGTTCTAAACGCAAAATGTAGACAAGCCGACATACCAGAAGACTACACCTTCCTCCACTTACCCAGCCCCCTTCCCCAGAGGTCATCAGAGTTCACGCTTTATCACATCCCTTTCCAAAGATATTTATTTTATACATATGAAAACACACACACACATACATATATTTCCTCCCCCACTTCAATTTTAAACACATGTTGCTTCTTTTTTCGCCTAGCAATATACCTTGTAATTTTTCCATATCAGTACATACAGTTCTTTATTCACCTTTTTTTTTAAGCATCACTCATGATATATGGCATCATTTATCTGAACCAACACCCTATTATTAACTGGTCTTTAGGTTCTCCCATCTTTGGCCTGGACTTTGAATAACCTTGTCCAAACACCGTCTTGAACTTCTGTGATGATTTCTGTGAAATAAATTGCAGAAGTGAGCTAGCCGAGGAAAGTGGTAGAGGCATTTGCGAATGTGACGGGTATTGACATGTTACATAGAAACCGTATTGATTTACACCACCGTCCGCCCACGCCCACACCCCGCTAACAAGCTCTTTGATCTCTTGATGCTCGGATTTTATTTCCTCGTGCATGACTGGGCTGGCAAGTAGCCTGAGAGTAGCACGCAAGGTGGGAATCATGGTGTGGATTTTTAGGATGTCGCTGCCAATCCATCCTGGTAACTCCTGGGAAGTTCTGGGATGGCGTCTGTGGCCCCGGGGTCTGCAGTGTCCCTGGAGCATCTCCCCTGGGTGTGCAGTGGATCTGCCGTACAGACAGCCGCTATTTATGAACACATGCGGCGTATAGGCTGTACATTAGATCTCTAAATTCTCACTAATCTGAGGTCTCTGTTTGCTCCGCAGTCGCAACCCCCATCCATTCTGCTCCAAATAGCCACAGAGTTCTGTTTAAAACATAAATCAGATCGCGGAACCTCTTATTGTTTTGGCCTTCCAGAGCTTCCCATCACACCCAGAATAAAATCCCAGTGCTTCACCTTGACCTCCGAGGTCCTGGAGGTGATCTGGCCCCTGCCCGCCTCCCTGGTCGTACCCTTTATGCTTCTGTCATCAGTCGCCAATCTTCTTCCACCCTGGCCGCTGTGGCACCTGTAGCTCACGATCCAAGCTTGTTCCTGCCACAGGACCTTTGCACCTGCTATTTGCTCTGACCGGACTCTGCATGACTGGATCATTCAGATGTTTAGGTCTTAGTGCCCCTGTCGTATTCTCAGAGAGGCAGTCTGTGACCGCTCACACGGGTCACCAGTTTCGTTTTCTTTCTAGAACTCACCAGTGTGAAATTACCTTGTTTCTTTACTCTCTGTCTCTTCCCAAAGGTATGTAGACGCCATGAGGGAAGGAAGGGACTTGCCCATTCTTTTTTTTGTTTGTTTGTTTGTTTGTTTTTTTGCGGTACGCGGGCCTCTCACTGTCGTGGCCTCTCCCGTTGTGGAGCGCAGGCTCCGGCCCAGCCGTTCCGCGGCACGTGGGATCCTCCCGGACCAGGGCGCGAACCCGCGTCCCCTGCATCGGCAGGCAGACTCTCAACCACTGCGCCAGCAGGGAAGCCCCGGACTTGCCCATTCTTAGTGCTTAGATCTGTTCCCGGCACAGAGCAGGGACGAAAATCCTTGCTGTGTGAATAAACACAGGAATGACCTTTGCAACAATATGTCGAGTTATCCTGTCCGCAGTTTACAGGTGAAGAATTGGAATCAGAAGGTCCTTGTGTTCAGAGTATGAGGGATATTTGCTGAACGACTGAATAAATGAATGATGCTTGTTATGCTGTACTGACGCCTTGTGCAGATGAAGGAATAAGCCAAGAGAGTCCATATGAGCTGGGAGAACAGTGTCCCAGGAGCCAATGATGGGAGCCCCAAGGTTCTGGAAGAGGCGTGAGAATGGAAAGCAAACCCGTCATGCTCCAGGCTCCCTCCCACCGCGAACCTCCTCTGCCCTCTATAGTTCTCATCCTGTCCCGTAGCTGTGACAAAGGAGGAGAAACCCTGCTCACCCGCTAAGGGATTTATGAAGCAATTCGTTTATGCTGGCGTGGTACTAAGCACTGCCAGACTTACAGACATTTCCCTAAGAGGTCATTCCAGCCGGCAAGAACTTCACAGCCTCACCCAAGCCTGAAATGTGCTAGTCGTAAGGAAGAATGACACTACTTCATCTCGATGTCTCGTGCCAGGCTGCCACACGGGACTCGGAGACCTACAGGGAAGAGGACGGCTCAGGCTGTACCACCAGAAGCTTGGGAACCAAGGGGTCTTCAAATGTTGCATCCTGATGACCTGTGAAAGCCTCATGGGAGGGAACCTTCCGAGTATATCAGACTGATTGGAGGGTCTCAGAGCGAGAACCTGAATTTTTGTATTTGTCTTCAAGAATCAAATGATTTTCCTTCCAGCTAATGTATAGCACAGGAAACGGCATGCAGTATCCTGTGATAAACCATGATGGAAAAGGCTACAAACACAGAATGTCTATATGCGTATAACCGAGTCACTTCGCTATACAGCAGAGACTGGTACAACATTGTACATCAACTCGACTTCAGTTAAAACCAATAATAATTATCCTGCGAGTCACTGGGAATATGAGTGTTGATAAAACAGGTATGGACCCTGTACTGTATGGACCCAGTATAGCCCTGTGTTGACGGCAACCCTGCCATAGAGGGAAATGATCAGGACGTGAGTGTTCGCTTTTTGCCCATCTAGGGTATGTCAGGCTGAGATGATTCCTGAGGATGAATGGAAGAGGGATGCTGTTTTCCCATGAGCTGCACCCCTGTGATCTAATCTTCCTTCAGACGAGCAATGGATGAATACGTAGCCATATTCCCAGCCGCCTTGCCACGTCATGGAAGTAATATAGCGTGATGATTCAGAGCTGGGGCTCAGAAATAGGACTGCCCGGGTTCCGATTCTTATACTTCAACACACTAACTGAACTTTGGCAAGTTACTGAACGTCTCTACGTCTGTGTTTCCTCATCTGCAAAACAGGATGATAATAGCAACGTCTGCCTCCTACAGTTGTTTGAGAATTCATTGAAAGAGCTTATAAAAGTGCTTCGCAAACATTGAGCCTTATAGTTTTATTATGGGCACGGTCACAGGACAGCAACTGGAAATTGAGGGGGAGGGGGAATAATACCAGATGCATGCATCATTTTGAAGAGCAGATTCCGTTCATCAACCCTTCAGAAGACATCCAGACCCACTTCCAAGCCTTCCCAGGGCCACTCAAGCATGACTGGTCTTCTGAGACCCACAGATCAGAACATTATTATGCCTCTTTTGGGGAATGGTCCCCCCAGACCCATCTTTATCAAAGGCAGGGATGGGAAGAATCCTAAGTTAAAAGAAGCAGAAACCAGTATCCATCACACAGCCGCTGCCTCTTGAGGAACACGTGCAAAGACACGTCCCACCTGCTGCCGCCACTGTGCCTGAGGGCGATTTAGGGAGCCCACGATGTTGGGGATGTGCTTAGCAATCATTGTGCTGCTTCATCTCCTTCCCCAAACATCTCTTCCTAGTGTCATCTTGCAGTCACAGAGAAGAGCAGTTCCCTTGCAGGGACAGAGCAAACGCCTTTCGTGGAGCCCCTGAGGGATGGAGACGTTTAGTTTAATGGCTCGTGGGAAGCAGAGGGTTGCAGTGAGAAAGAAAGGGCTGAAATGTATGAAATTGAAAAAATAAAAATAAACCAGGTGGCTCCAAGGATACGCTCTCCTCCGGCTTCCCTCCAACAGCTTTATTATCGACGCCGATGTCCTGTTCTACAGAGAGTTTTAGGTGATTTACAATATTCCCTCCAGCGTGGGGAGCCAGAAGAAATTTCCAGTAGATGAGAGTAGCAAATAGTGCTACTGTGCTTGCTCTGCACCTGACTATTCTAAGTACATTATGCATAGTCCTTTCATCTCGACATCCCTGCGAGGTAGGTGCTATAATGATCCCTGGTTTACAGAGGAGGAGAGCGACGCACAGAGAGATTAAGAAACTCTCCAGGTTTGTACAGCTGGTGAGCTGGGATTGCAACCCAGGCAAGCCTAACTCAGAGTCAAGGCTCTTAACCTCTCGTGATAACCCGACAAGGAGAAGATGGAAGCAAGAAAATGAGGTCAATGCAGGAGCGAGGTTGGTACACGAGATGGACGCCTGAACCCTTGCTGGGGTGGCCCGGGGATGCGCCTCTTAGCCTCCCAGCAGCCCTCAGTAATAATCAGCGCCGCCAGGTGAAAGTTTCAAAGTGCCCATCTCTCGGGTAGATGGAAACAGTGGGTCCAGAGAAAAGCATAGTCAAGGTGACACCGGAAAAGAATGCCTACTGTGGGTTCTTTTGTGCGGTACACTGCAATCTTCAGTTTCGTTCGTTTAACAAATTTGTTAAGATGCTTCTCTGTACCAGACGCTCGCTCTTCTACGCCCGAGTGCACTGATTAGGCTAAGATCCTTCTCTCTCGTGGCTTCCGGTCCGGAGAGGAGAGAGAAAAGAGAGAAAGGGAGAGAGGACAGATGAATATATATCAGAGGAACACCTGTACGAGGAGGGATGTTGAGGACGGTGTGCTGGGTGAGTTTGAGCCGTCAGCCAAGTCCTCTTCGAGGAGGTGATGTCTGACACCAGAATGAAGTCCAAGAGGGAGCCTCTTGGTTCTGTGGAGGAAGGGTGTTCCCAACAGAGGGACAGCTGGCTGGATTTGGGACCATGCTAGGTGTGTCCAAGGACCAGCAGTGTGGCTGGGGCAGGATGCATGAGGGGACCACGGTGAGGTCAAGGTCAGAGAGAAGAGAAGGGGGGTATTAAGGATGATATCAGTCAGGACAAGCACGTCGAGGGCCTAGGGGGCCCAATTCCTTTGCAATCTCCTCTCCACAGCAAAGATCAGGTCCGAATGTGATTTTCACTCTGCCTCTCTTACAAAGACAGACGTTAAAAGTCCTAATGAGCTCTCAGATGGGGAAAAAAGAAAGAGTGCTTTCACCCACCTCCACTAAAGTGTATATGTATGTTTCTAATGAATGCATGTAAAAAGAACAGGGCAGAGATGTTCATAACCAACAAGTGAAGAGCGGAGGAGAGGCGCGTGGAAGGGAAAAAAATGAAAGCACAGTTTACATTTCCCATGAATACCATCAGCTTTTTATCAGCCAGGTGGCACAGAGACAGAGCCTGCGCTCTGCGGGGCTGGTAGAGAGAGTAGTAAAACCTGACAGGTAATTTGGTAAATCAGGACAGTCAGCAAACATCTGTCGGGGATGATAATATTCAAGGGGTTTCATTGTTTCTATGAAAACTTAGTTACGCTGGGCTTGAATTAATTTTTCATTGTCTCCAGTTAAACAAGGACTGCTTACACAGCTGCCTCGAATAGAACCTTGATTACATTCCATCTTTTGCCAAAATCATGAAAGACAAAAAAAGTGAAATAAAATCAAAGACCCGCTTCAGATGGATTGAAGTCATTTCTGTCCTCCAGGCCCCTGCATTCTTTCTTTCTTCACCACATTCTCTCTTGATCGGTTCTGATGCTCTTTTATTATCAGGCTGTTAACATGAGAAGGGAAAGGGGAGATGCCGAATAAACTCTGGCCATATTAGGTAAAAATGTGGAAAAGCATGTAACCTGGAGTGGATGCAGCTGGGGTCATTTTCTCATGGTAAAGCCCCCCCCAACACCAAAGAGGAGTGAAAAGGTAAAAATGCAAAGACTGAGAAATACACACACACACACCACCAGAGTCACACGCAAGACCTGTTCTGAAGTTTCACTGGAGCACAGCCATTTGGGATAGCTTTCTGTTGTCAGTTTCCTTTACAAATAATTAGCAACACTTCAGTGCGTTCATGGGCCTTCACAAATCTTGTTGTGACATGCACGTCAGAAAAAACTGCTCTGATGAATGAGTCTTGGGTTAGACTTCCTTCCAGAATCTGGCTGGGTGTTTTTTTTCTTCTTTTTCTAAGCATTCGGTGCCCTAAGGGATGTGTTGCCGATGCCAGCAAGAGAAACCAGACTTGCGGTGGCCAAACGAAATAGTTTGGGTTTTTTTTGCCCTTTGACACAACATGAGATTCGGAGTCTAGGGCTGGGGCTGGTGTAGTGGCTCCACAAAGCCACCAGGGACCCAGGCTCCTTTTCCTTTCCTGCTCTGCTGTCTCTGGCATGTGCCACCCTTTCTCATGTTCACAAAATGGCAGCTATACCTCCAGGCATCTTGTTTGCGTTCCAGGTGTGATGGATGGGGGAACGTGTGTGGCAAAAGTGATAGGTGAAGGCTGGCCAGGTCTGTCTCTTTTGATCAGAAAAACAGCTTTCTTGTAAGCCCAGCCGGTAGCCATCTGTTTATAGCTCATGGCTCGATAGGACCCAGCCAGCCATCCCTAGCAGCAAGGAAGACTGAAGAGGTGAAGATTCGTACTTTGGGCACATCACAAGCTGAACAAATCAGGGTTCTGTTAGTAAATTAGAAGGAAAGAATGGTGTTGGGTACACAGCTGACAGTGGCTACTCCAGATATAAGGAGGGACATCCTTTCTTTACACTTTTGGATATAATTGTGTGAAGGTGTAATGGCTGGAGTTGCTGTAGCAACCTTGAAACTCTGCCAGAGAAGCCTGAAAACGAAGGCCAGTGCTCTGAGGATGGTAGAACAGAAACTTGGAGACTAACTATGTCTTTGATATTTCTGAGTCATTGGATCAGCCAACCCTGAACTAGCCCCCTTTCACTCTTCCTCTTTGGAGAAGTGATACATTTCACATCATTTAACTCAGTCTGAGTTAGAGTTTCTGGAACGTTCAAAGTATTGGTACTTACATAACCTTCCGTCTCCCATTGTGAAGCCTATATACGCTCCTGTATACAGGAGAGTGGGTTTTTTTTTTTAATGATTTTTTAAATTTTAGTAAAATAGACATAACATAAAATTTACCATTTTGACCATTTTTTAAATGCACAGTTCTGTGGCATTAGGTACTTTCTCATTGATGTGCAACCGTCACCACTGTTCACCTCCAGAAATTCTTCATCATCCCAAACTGAAACTCTATGCCCGTTGAAAAACTCTCCATGCTCCTCCCCTATCCCCGGCAATCACCATTCTGCTTTCTGTGAATTTTAGCCTGGTTACCTCGTATAATTGGAATTAGACAGTATTTGTCTTTTCGAAGTGAGTGTTTTCATCAGGACTTTATGCATGTAGGTCATGGAAAAGCCCAACTGCAATGTGTTTAAGAATCGTTTTTAAGAAATATACTGGCTCATGAAACCACAAACTCCTCAGGAGAGCTGGTGTCAGGCACGGCTGGATACAGCAACCAGAACTATGCCATGGAGATGTGCCTTCTCTCCCTTTCCTTGGTAGCTCTCTTTTCTTCTATGTGGGTCCCACTCAGAGGCAGATTCTTCTCTCCTGGTGCCAGGTCTCTACCTTCTTAGGTGCAAGTTAGGTGAAGAGGAGATTACCTCTTCTCAACTGTTGCCATAAAAATCCCAGAGTAGAGACTACTGAACCTGAGTGAGTCACATATTTATCCCTGAACGGATCATGTAACTTGGGCTGGCCTCTGATTGGCCTGAACCTGGGTCACATCACCACTTGTGATGTCTGCTGGCCTCTGATTGGCCAGGCCTGGACCACATGCCCACTTCTTGAACTGGGTGTTCACTCAGTCCCACTGGTGACATCTAGACTAAGAGTGATGGAGATAGGACCCCAAGGTAAAGCCCCTCAGCCCCAAAGAGCGGGGAAAATCGGGTCCTGTTATTGGAAGAAGAATATGCTAGACAGGCAGACTCAACAGATGCCCACTCCAGGGGCACTTCGACCACAGTGTACGAGGTGGCCCCCGTGTTCCGGTGGGAGCCAGAGTCTCCCCACACCTGGGCTCTTCCACAGCACCCGCACTTCCTCGTCCTGGTTTACCGGACTCTGAACAGGAGGTCTATTTCCTTCCCCCGCCCCCGCACACTCTTCCTCACTCACCCTTGGATCCCTCAGAGCATCGCTCCCCTAAGTGGTGCTGATGAATACTTAGCTAATTTTGATCCATCGCAGTGCTACCATCCGGAGCTTCATTTTCACAATAATAGCTATTGTCTGGGGAGGCACTTAACCGCTTGCATTTAATCATTGCAACAGGGAGAAACTATTGACTTACGGATGAGGAAACTGAGGCTCAGACAGGTCAAGAAGCGTTTGCTCGTAGCTCATTGTTACCTCGTCAGGGAACCGAGTCTCCTGCCCAGATATGACGGATGATGTCATTTGCTCTTTTGGCCAAATTTGATTTGATTTGATTTTTTAATATTATTTTTTAAATATTTATTTAATCACACCAGGTCTTAGTTGCGGCAGGCGGGCTCTTTAGTTGCGGCTCGCTAGCTCCTTAGTTGCAGCACATGGGCTCCTTAGTTGTGGCATGCATGCGGGATCTAGTTCCCTGACCAGGGATCGAACCCGGGCCCCCTGCATTGGGAGTGCAGAGTCTTATCCACTGGTGCCGCCAGGGAAGTCCCTCTTTTGGCCAAATACTAGACTCTCCTTCCCCAGAGCCCCCTTCCTGAGGGCAGATGAGGGCTTCCGTTTCAGAAAATTGGCAGGGATTCAACGTAGACTGGATCTTTCCATGAGATCCAGATCCATGGACTCAGGGAGTTCCAGGTAACAACAACAACGACAAGAAAGCAAGCTCCCCTGAGACACCGGCACTGATTTCTCAGCCCTCATAGAGGAAAGGCCTATATCCATGAGCTGTATCACCGGGTTTAGCCAGTTCCTGTAGAGAACACAATCTCCAGGCGTCCTTAGCGCCCCTTATTATGTGAAGCCTGGCCTCTCCACGCATTTCCAGTGTGTGACTGTTCCCTGAAGACGCTTGTATTTGCACCCCCTTTAAGCCTAAGGGGTCAGTGGATGAATAATAGGCCACAGCAGAGGTACCTTGTGGCCAAATAAAGGACTGACATCTAAGGAAGCTTCGCTCTAAAATGCCTCATTACGGTTGCCTCCCTTTAGGTACATACTTGGTCCTTTTGTGAGCATGGATTACCCTACGCTTCCTTTAACTTTTCTGGCAACAGGATTATGGAATAACAACTGACCAGCCTTTACCTTGTTACGGGATAATTTCCACCCCCCAAACGGTAAAATCATAATTCTCTTAAAAATATAAAATGAGCATGTGTCAGAAGCTTTAGTTGACCAGTGATTAATGAGGGAACCTGAAAACTGTTATAACTATTCAAAGAAGCATTTGGAAAGCGGAGACATATATAGGCCATGAAATATATGTATAAGGAGGTGAAAACGGCCTTTTTCCACCTGGGTCGGGGGAGAAATCAGTTGTCCCTCCACTGGACATACTTTATTTATGTCTGTTGACAAGAATTCTTTGCATTGCTACCATCTATCTGTAATTTACAGAATTACAGAATAGGTCAAAGATGGTACTAGGAAGGTTGCATTCCAAACAAGGCATAATTTTCCATCAAAGATACTCAGTCTTGGGCTTCCCTGGTGGCGCAGTGGTTGAGAGTCCGCCTGCCGATGCAGGGGACACGGGTTCGTGCCCCGGTCCGGGAAGACCCCACATGCCGCGGAGCGGCTGGGCCCGTGAGCCATGGCCGCTGAGCCTGCGCGTCCGGAGCCTGTGCTCCGCAACGGGAGAGGCCGCAGCGGTGAGAGGCCCGCGTACCGAAAAAAAAAAAAAAAAAAAAGATACTCAGTCTTTTGGTCCCTTTCAGTCGTTTGCAATATTTCCTAGGGATCTGTGGACACCAGATTATCAGAGGCTGAAATTGTCTGTCTCTCCTGATATCACATGCCCCTCTGGTCTAATTCATGATGGGGACCATCCCTGCAGCATCAGCTGCGTCCCCTTGTCTGTGAGCGTTGGGGTCAAAGCCTTCTCCCCAGAAGCCTTTGAAATTATTTGGGGCAGAGAAGAGCCTGCCATTGAATAAGGAGAGGATGGTCCCATCTGCGCCGTACGGTTCTGTGTGTTTAGTTAACTAAAACAGCCCATCAGCGGGCAAGTTCTCCCTGGTCAGTGGTTCCTGTCTTCGAGCCCCTCCCCCTCTACATGAAACTTGCCTTGGCATCAGTAAGTTGCACGGACTGACAGGTGGCACTCCTGCAGTTACTCTGTAGCAGTAATAACAGCTGACATGTCTGTGTGCTTTCTGTTTGTGGGAGGTTTTGCCAAGCACTTCGCATCTCTTAACTGTCCCACGGGATCCTCTACAGTTACCCCTGTTCACACATGGGGACACGGAGACGTCAAGAGCCTAAGCAGCTCGCCTGGGACTGCACCACTCATGGGCTGCAGAGCTTCAAAGGCGGGTCATCAGACTCCTGGAGCAAAGCTTCGTTGTTGTCTGTCGATGGCGATGCTCACGGCGAAATAGACTTTACGTGGTGCGAGGAGAATGCTGCTCGGAATGCTTGAAAGAGGCTTTAAAAATTCACCTCTCTGGGCTTCCCTGGTGGCGCAGTGGCTGGGAGTCCGCCTGCCGATGCGGGGGACGCGGGTTCGTGCCCCGGTCCGGGAGGATCCCACGTGCCGCGGAGCGGCTGGGCCCGTGAGCCATGGCCGCTGAGCCTGCGCGTCCGGAGCCTGTGCTCCGCAGCGGGAGAGGCCGCAGCAGTGAGAGGCCCGCGTACCGCAAACAAAAACAACAACAAAAAAATCATCTTGAGTGCTAGGTGCTGTATGGGTACCTCACTAAGGGGAATGTCGGGCTATCAGATGGTAGTTTTGTTACCGGAAGTGGGGTCCGGCCGCTCGCTGCTCAAAAGCCAATAAAGAGGCCAGGTTGGCGGAAAGGAAAGTTTGCTTTATTTTGGATGTTGGCAACTGGGGTGGGAGGTGAGGGCTGACTTCTGTCCAAAGGCAGACACTCTCCCCTCACCCCACGCTTACAATCAGGGGCAAACGCTTTTATAGACGGAGGGAGGGGGCTCCACGCAGAAGCAGCACAGGCAGCCCCGACAGGCATCTTGAAAGTGATCATGCGGTCGTCTGACCAGCGTCATCTTGATTGCTTTCAGGACAGTGAGTCTTCAGTTCCAGGGTCGGTTTGTTCCCATTTCCTTGAGGCCAGTTCTCGGAATTGTGGCAGCTTATGTCATGGCTACAGCCTGCTCATCGGGTAGTTCACTTCTCCACCTGGTAGGGGTTTCTGTAGCTGCAAGGCAGCTCCCAGGACACGGCTCAGAATATGATCTCTAGCCCTTGAGGACGAACGAAAGGGCCTTGACTATGCTTAGTGACTAAACTATTATTATTTAGTCTTGTTGGACTGTTTTCCTTTGTTTCTGCATTTTCTCACTTCTCTGATTAAACTTATTCTTTGGCTGAAGTTTTTCCACAGACGAAAGGCAGGCGGAGGACATGGTGGGGAAGGACCGTAGGGCCCCGCTCCGTTTCAGTTTCTTGTCCTGTCATTCAAGGTCTCATCCAAAGGTCACTGTCAGACTCCTCATCTTCCGCCTTAAGCAGGCCTTCCTTGGCCTCCATCTGGGCCCCTTGGGTGCCCACTCACAGCCTGACTCTTACTGGTGCCCACTTCAGTAATGCCCATCCAATGTCATTGCTACCTTGAAAGCCTACTTCCTATCTGATAATTGATTATCCAATGCAGATTATTTCCCAAACAGATCCTTTCCTCCCATGAAGCTTACCTGTGGCTGGGAAATTTTAAGGTTGCGTGCTTGTTTTGGGTTTTTTTTTTAATAATAAAGAATTATAATTAGGAAGGCAGAAACACCATAGAAGCATTATTCTAAATAAAAATGACTGGACGTTGGGACTTCCCTGGTGGCACAGTGATTAAGACTCCATGTTCCCAATGCAGGGGGCCCAGCTTTGATCCCTGATCGGGGAACTGGATCCCACATGCGTGCCACAACTAAAGAGCTCGCCTGCCGCAAATAAGACCCCGCACAACCAAATAAATAAATACATATTTTTTTAATGACTGGAGATTTTTATATTTAGGGGATTATTGGTACTACCCCTGCCTTCTAATGATTAAATTGATTTCCCAAAGTCTCTTCAGTAAAATGCTGGAGCTACAAACAAATAAATGAATGAATAAACACTGCTAAAGAAAAGTAAGTTCTATCCATGGAAGTGGTGAGTGCGCCATCTTGAATTTCAGGGGTAGGTGCAATGATGGAGCTCCCGCAGCCCCTGGAGTGGTCTCTGGACCACTGGTTGGCTGGAGAATGGGTTTGCATGAAGGAACCCCCTTGGCCTGTCTCCTGCATATCTCACCATCTAGTGGCCCAGCTTCATTCGCACATTGAACAGATTGGCCCTTGCTGAGAATCGTTTCCACTCTAATGTGTTCCATTAAGGGTGTATCATCAGTCATCCCATCGACACATTACTCTGAAAGCTGTTGAAAGACTGACACGTGGTGCAAATATGCTGGGCCAGGCAGGGAGAGCATAAACGATCTTCTTGCGTGACCCACTCCTCCTACAGACGAACATCTTGACCCCTGGTTCTCTAGTCGGATAACTTTGGGAAACAGTGCAGTCTGATCCCCTTTCTTGGAGTGTCCTCGTGCACATGGCATAGTAAGGCTCAGATGAGCCCTGCAGGAGAACATTTTGCTTCCCAAATGTATTGGGTGACAGAACCTCCCCCCCCCGCAACGGGGTACACCCAGGGAGCCCGCTTAGAGGGGTGATGCATTCACTGTGCTCTGTGCCCTCCTCCATCCTGGGCAGGGAGAGGGAAGGAGAGAAGTGATGAGCCAGAGTGCCTGCCCTCAAAGGGCTGCCAGTTCTCCTGGGGAGGTGAGGCTGCCTGATTCTGACCTGAAATTAACCAAGATGAGGTCCGGATCCACTTGGCTGTACAGATCCAGAGGGAGATAAGGATGGTCCTGGTCAGTCAAGCAAGGCTTCGTGGGGGAATCTGAACAACTCCAGGCCTGGACAGGCAGCTTAGATTTAGCTAAAGAGGAAAGGGAGGGTCAGGGAACAGCAACAGCCTACACGCCTCAAAGCCCGGCGTGCCCAAGCAGTGAGGAAAGATTCAGGAGGAAGACAGGAGTTCAAAACCCGCCATGTGCACTGGCCGTGGGACCTCAGCCAGGTGCGTTCATCTCTCCAAGCCTCAGTTCCCACATCTATAAAATGGGAATAATTCTGTGGCGAGTTGTTCTAAGGATGAAAAAAATAACAACCCACATAAAGATCGTGGCACAGATAAATCTTACTGCACCACTGCCTGGCTAGAGGGAAGCCAAGGTCTCAGCCCACGTTGGAGGATTGGACCACCAAAGGACATGTTTTTATTCCGTGCAGAAATTGTCAAATGAACACATTTTACCGAAAATCTAGATTTCTGAAGACTCTTGCACAGGACAGAAGTACATTCCACTTGGCACGAATGGCTGGCGTGGGACCAAGACTCAGCTGGGGACGTTACTTAGCAACTGTCCCCATCCCCCAACAGGGGACTTACACCACCCACTCACGCACCTTGTGACCCTTGGTTATGTGACTCACCCTGCCCGCATAGGCATCTACGTTTTCACTTAGGTTCACTTTGGGCCGGATAATCCTTTGTCGTAGGGTCTATCCTGTGCCCTGTAGGATGTTTAGCAGCGTCCTTGACCTCTACCCACTAGATGCCAATAGCACTTCCCTAAAAATGTCTCCAGACATCGCCAAGTGTCCCCGGAGACGGAGGGCACAATAACCCCTGTTTGAGAACCACTTGTGTACCCCCAAAACCCTCCTGCCCTCCAGAAGTTGAGGACACCATAGAGAAGTAAAAGGAGGTCAGATTAATGGGGGGAACACTGGGGCTGCAGATGTCAGGGAGAACTTTGCACAGGTTTGGGGGGCAGGTACAAAGCCATTGCAGTGATGCCTTTGGCTGTGGAGCCGGCACCTGTGAGGCCCTCAGACTGGATCACAGCGCCGTCCCCATTCCGGGATTTCTTCTTTTCCTTTCCTTTCAAACTACACATTTACAAAAGAAATGTTTAATTTGCAAATCACAGTGAGCTCCCAACCCAGCCAGCCCTTGAACAAATGTACAGCATGTGTCGGCAGTGAGGCCTCGCCATCAGTGAGAGAGGAAACGCTCTTTATGGCGTCTGCAAGGGCCACGTCGCATCGGTGGGGTTAGCAATATTTCATAGCTCGCTTTGACTTTCCTTTGAAGACGATCAATTTTCGTCACAGCGGTTAGGAAAAAAAAAAAAAAAAAAAACCTGGCTCCTTGAATCTGAACTTCTTTCCCAGTCTTTAAAATGCAAAATTTGCCGTTATAATGACCAGCCGGGATATTAGACACATTTCAGACCCAGCTGGAGTGTATTTCAGAGCCAGGCGGCTGACGTCAATTTCCCCGAATTCTCATCTTCTCGTTTGACTGCGTTAGCTCGAGGGGGCTCCGGTTCAGGGCGATCCGAGTGGTGCTAACTCATAAAGGAACCAAGTTATGAGGAAATGGAGAAAGCAGACGTTTTACTCACATCCCTGAAGAGACGAATCGGGGGTGACGTGTATAGCTGATGGTTTGTGCCGTTGAGAAAAGTGGAGATGTGCGCCAGCTTTGCAGACCCAAAGAGGCGGCTTCAACCCCACGACTCGTCTTTGCATTTTTCTCAGCAAACCCGCCCCCTGACCACGTGGCAGATGGGGAACCAGATAATAGAGGGGTAAAGATGAAAGTGCTGTGATCCCAGGTTTCGGGGACCACAGGGCTTTGCTGGAGAGACAAGCGTATAGAAAGGAAGTGGAAAATATTTGCAGCCCACGTAACAGACTCACGTGAAGTAGAACCAAGAATGAGAAACAGAGGAACAACTTGATGGATAATAAGCAAAGAATATGAACAGGATGTTGGCTGAACGGAAATAAAAGTTGCCAATAAACTTAAGGAAAAATGCTCAGCTTGACTGGGAATTAGGGAAATGTACATGAGAACAGTGAGATGCCGTTTCTCACGTATCAGGTTAGTGTCAGTTCAAGACCTTAATAATCTCCCATGTTGCTGAGGGTACAGGAGAAATGGAGACTTACGCACCCCATGTGGGGCTGTAAGTTGGTACAGACTCTTTGGAAGACAGTTTGGGATTTTCTCTTCAACGTGTAAGTGTTCAGCTCTTATGAGGCAACTTCCTGGTGGTTACACTCACGAAAAAGCATCTATACAAAAAGACTTTACTATATACAGTGGAATATTACTTGGCCATGAAAAAGAATGAAATAATGCCATCTGCGGCAACATGGATGGGCCTAGAAATGATCATACTGAGTGAAGTAAGTCAGACAGAGAAAGACAAATACCATACGATATCACTTATATGTGGAATTTAAAAAAGGGATACAAATGAATTTATTTACAAAACAGAAATAGACTCACAGACATAGAAAACAAGCATATGGTTACCAAAGGGGAAAAAGAGGGGGAGGGATAAATTAGAGGAGTCTGGGATTAACAGACGTGTGCTATTATGTATAAAATATTCAATACCTTGTAATAATCTGTAATGGAAGACAATCTGAAAGTTAATCTGAAAAAGAATATATATGTGTATAACTGAAGCACTTTGCTGTACACCTGAAACTAACACAACATTGTTAATCGACTATACTTCAATTAAAAATAAATGGTTAAGATGATAAATTTTATGTTGTGTGCGTTTTCCCACAATTAAAAGTAAAACGAAGGAGTATATTTGTAAATGGCTAGCAGATCTCTGGAATGGTATACAGTGCGAGGGGCTCTGAGAAATTAAGGGTCGGAGATGGGAGAGAAATTCCATGTGCACCATATTCTTGTCTTGTTTGAATTTTTGTTGCTGTGCGTGCGTGTTGCCTTTAAAAGCACCTTTAAGTGTCAAAGAACGGTGAATAATTACAATTGCCAAATATACTTTAACAACATAGGTTATAAATACGTCATGTATTTATACATTATAGGTTATATAATGTATATATACATTACAGGTACATTATAGGTACCTATTATAGGTGATAAATACGTAATGTATATTTCTACGTAATTCATGTTATGTATTTATATTAATACATTGTGTTTATGTAAGTAAATAGTGTATATTATAAAGATATATTTAGCCGTGTATATTTAGCGATCTCTGACCTAGTTTGCAAGACCCTAATTCTTCTTTGTTGTGGTTAAAAGGATTATAAGCTGCAGGGTAAAGACGGATTTGGACTTGCATTTTTCCACAGTTACATAAGCAAATAAAACTGCCAAGCTGCTGTCTTTACTTAAATATTCCTTAATGATGTGTGAGACTTTGCCTCTGCATCCTCCCTTTTTTTTTTTTTTTTTCTTTTTCTTTCAAGAGAAACAAGCATGCCTTCCATGGAAAGAACAATTGTGGCAAATATGAACCAGGAACTAAACTGTGTGTCTCTTACGTAAAAGCCAATGTGGACGCACATTGATATTTAATTGAAAACAAAGAGCCCTGGCCGCCAGCATGCTAGGTGGAGGCTTTTGTTTGTTTCCCCCCTGACTTCTCTCCATCCTGAACACATCTCTGCAGCCACGAGGGACTCACGTCCCGGCCTTCCTGCCACCCCAGCAAACTGGCTTCCCTGGGAGAGTGTCCTGGACGGCTGTTCATCACCTCTGTGGACACAGAGATCACAGGGAGTGAGAGAAAGCTCCGTGCTAGGGACCAGGAGATGCTGAGTCCAAGTTCCTGCCCTTCATTTTTCACTTAGGGCAAGATGCACAGATACTTCAGGCCACGAAAGAGGAAGGAGAGGGAGTCAGAGTTTCTCAGTGCTGCTTTGTTCAAAAGATGTTTCCCATCGCTTGTATGTGGAATCCTAAAAAAAAAAAAAAAAAGGGTACAAATGAGATTATTTATAAAACAGAAATAGAGTCACAGATGTAAAAAACACACGATTACGGGGGGGGGGAGCGGAGCGGGGTAGGGATGAATTGGGGCTGACATATACACACTACTATGTATCTACTACATATAAAACAGAGAAGTAATAAGGACCTACTGTAGACCACAGGGAACTCCACTCAATACTCTGTAATGACTTATATGGGAAAAGAATCTCAAAAAGAGTGGATAGATATGTATGTATAACTGATTCACTTTGCTGTACGGCAGAAACTAACACAACATTGTAAATCAACTGTACTCCATTAAAAATTTTTAAAAAAGATGCTTCCTCCTGGGAGGTGGTGTTTACAGTGGTTGTTGGCTATGGTGAGCGTCACCACCTAAATAAGGCGCTAAAGCAGCGTTCCCGAACTATCACATGAGACGGCTTGACTGGGACCACGCACTTGGGGACGTCAAAGCAATCGAGTCACAGAGAGAGAAGATGATCTCCTGTCCCTTGTTCTCTGAGTCCTTCTGAGGAGTCAGCTGTGGGGCCCAGGACTCTCCCCTGCAACAAGATCTAATGCACGTATTCACCTGGTTGCTTTCGTGTTGGCCGGTGGATCTCGTTTCCAACCGGATGTATTGATAGAAAATTCTGTGTTAAGGAAGTGCATGTAAGTTTAAGGAAAAAGTGAGACCATTTACAGAGAAAACACCAAGGTATGTACTTAGATTTGGCCACAGGTCATGTAGATGGTGTGACCTGTGGCCAAATTTGAAGTTTGGGGACCTGCAGTAGAGGGTGACTAATAAAACTAACAGCAGCAGCAATGAATGTCCAAAGAGAGCTGCCTCTGGGTCAGAGTCTGGTTTTTTTGTTTGTTTGTTTGTTTGTTTTCGGAGTCTGTTTGAAGCACGTTGTGTATGTTAACTCATTTCATTCATTCTTGTAAAAACCCTATGGGGTGGACATGGTGATGTACCCCATTTTAAAGACAGAAAAACGACCTAAGCATCTAGAGTATGAAAAAATTAAGCTCAAGAGAGCAGCCGTGGCTGGCCGTAAAGTCCCCTTCCAAAAACACGTGTAGTGTGCTTCTTTATCTGTTTACTTATTTATTTGTGAATAATTAGAGCCTTCCAGTTGTAAATCACCTGGGCTTGCAGGAATGATGCTTTGACCTGGTGTGTGAAGGACCGCAAAGAGAAAGTCAGGGATCGTGTTTGCAAACTGAAGAGACTATTTCTTGCACACAACGCAAAGTTTCCACTGTTTTGACGAGGACGTTTATTGAAGGGCTCCAGGCTGGAGCTGCCTGGCTAAGCTCTTGGGACCGGATGACAAACAGGCTTGCCAACGGGTGTCACGTCCGGTGGCAGGTACCAGATTTTCACGCCTGTTCCCTGTGTTGAGCGGCATCAACGGACTCCCCAGCTGGACAGAAGCCAGGGGCAGCTCTCTCGATACAAGATACAAAGGCAAATACACAAGGAAAAGAGCAGGAGTTAGAACAGAGTGTGAGACCCTCACCTATCAACCATCTCCTGACAAGCTGTCCTGCTTCTACCCCCACAATGGCCTTCCTTTGCCCTCAGGGTCAAGTTCAGCCCTTTGAACATCCTGCACCCCTCCACCTAGATCTTCGTCCACACTTACCCTTACTCTTCCGTCCTGCCCTCTCCCACCTGTCCCCACCCACCTCAGGGCCTTTGCACATGCTGCCCTTCTGCCAGCAGTGCTTTAGCAAGGCTTCCTTCATGGCTCAGATTTCAGTTTAAATGTCCTTGACCTTCTCTCCCCACCCACATATCTCCCATCCCGTTACAAGCTCCCTATATACCTTGTCTTTATAGCATTTTGTCACTGTTTATAATCATAGATTTGCATAATTATGTATTGCCTATTTTTAGCATTAATTCAGGAGACTGAATGTGAAATGGGCAAGCATTTCCTAAGGTTTGCTTGACATGCTTTCATAAATTCAACTGGCAAAGAAACAACAAACCCCAAAATATTTAGACGGTTAATGACTCAGAGCACAGCCAGCAGTGTGAACTTCATGATGGCAACAGTCTCCCTGCCCCAGGGTGGGTGGGCGCTGTAGACTGAATATGTTACCCCAAAATTCACATGTTGAATCCTAACCCCCAATATGATGGTATTTGGAGATGGGGCCTTTGGGGTGATTAGGTCATGAGGGTGGAGCCCTCATGAATGAGATTAGTGCCCTTATAAAGAGAGCACAGAGAGCTCCCTCGGCCCTTCTGCCATGTGCCGACACAGCAAGAATACGGCCATCAGTGAACCAGAAAACAGGTCCTCACCACTAAATCTGAAAGTGCCTTGGCTTTGAACTTCCCAGGCTCCAGAACTGGAGAACTAAATCTCCGTGTTAATAAGTCACATAGTATATGGTATTTGTTAGAGCATCCTGAACAGGCTAAGACAGTGGGGGTGACGCAGAGCAGCCTCGGTGGAATGGGGTACACAGAGGGGTCTCTGAGAGATGCTAAGCTTACAGGGACACCGCCAAACTCGCAAGGGGTGCTGGCACACCTGCCCAACTCTTGCCCTGCGGCCAGACACTATTTTTTATTCTCCTGGCCTGGAAACAAATCTGCCCTCTGCCCCAGAGGGAGACAGTATCGCCAGCTTCCAAGGCTGTTTGCATAGCATGAAAGGCTGGTGTCAGACACACAGAAACGCCAGAGTTAGCTCCCGACACAGAGGCAGCAGCTGTTTTGCTCAGCATGGATTCTCCAGGGCTCAGAGTGGCTGTATGATGCATGAACAAATGACAACCTGGGTCCAAGTTCCATTTCCTCCTCTTCTCACCTAGGCAGCACCTTGGGCAATGCACTTAAATTTTCTGTGCCTCAGTTTCCTCATCAGTAAAGTGGGGATAACAAGGGTGCTTATCCTAAAGGGGTTAGATGAGTATTAAAGGTTTAGAATGGCGCCTGATACACAGTAAGCCGTATGTAAGTGATAAAAGCTAAATATTACTGTCTGATGGTGAGGGATGGTGATGTTGATGATGACGATGATGATGATGATGATGAAAGCAGTATGGGGCGGCAGGTTCCAAGTCACCCTTTCCCCGCTGCTTTTTACTGTCCCCCGGCACCAGGCTATGCAGAAGATGCTGTTACACGTGGTGCTTCTTCTTAGCGCTTACATACCTGGGTCAGTTCATTCATTTTTATTCCATACTTGGCCCTCATTAGGCATTCAATTCTAGGACACCCCCCCGGGGGGCAACGGAAGCTCTACCATTTTTACCCTTCTCACGTAGCTCACACCTGTAGCACACTTCCTAGTCTACGGCAGGTGCTCAGAATAGGTGTTCAGTGAATGAACAAATGAATGAATGCACTTCTCTCTGGTTCCCAGAGCTGAACAGGGGCTACAACTGGACATGACCCAGCAGATTTCCACGCAACATAAAGAGCTTCCCAGCCGTCAGGCTGCCAACAGGTGAAATTGGCTGCCTCAGGAAGTGCTGAGCTCTGTCCTGGCTGGAAACAGGGAGCCGAGGCTGAGGCGTCACCTGTCAGGACAGGCACGGAGGGAGCACCTGCCAGAGGGATGGGAGCAGTGGGGACGCACAGCGAGGGCTCTGAGACCCACGGAGTCCCTTTCCTTGCGGACCATTTAACATCAGGGCCCCGGCCCTGCCACTTGTCATTGTCAAGGACTGAGAGACCTGGGCCCTTCGAGGACCTCTGAGGACCAAGTGCCCTTTCATAGGAAGCCTGGCTCTGCTGTGGGGACACTGAGAGCAGCTACAGTGTCTCCTGCTTCCTCATGCTTCCTCTCTCTTCTCTTCCCCTTCCTCCCCCTCTTCCTCTTCCTCTCTCTCCCCCTCTCCTCTCTTTTCTGTTCTCTTTTTTAAAAATTAAAAGAGAAAGAGCTCTCCCCTCAACTAAGCTGGAAGCGTGGGGCTTTTTTTTAATTTTTATTTATTTTTATGTAAAAAATTTTATTGAAGTAAAGTTGCTGTATAATATTACATAAGTTATAGGAATACAATATAGTGAGTCACAATTTTTAAAGGTTATCCTGCACTTATAGTTACTGTAAACTATTGGCTGTATTCCCCATGTTGTACGTACATCCTCAAGTCTGTCTTTTACACCTAATACTTTGTGCCTCCCACCTCTCATCCCTATGTTGCCTTTCCCCCAGACTGGCAACCACTAGTTTGTTCTCTGTACCTATGAGTCTGCTTCATTTTCGTTATATTCACTAGTTTGTTGTAGTTTTTTAGATTCCACATATAAGTGATATCATACTGTATTTGTCTTTCTCTGTCTGACTTACTTCACTTAGCATAATGCTGTCCAAGTCCATCCATGTTGCTACAAGTGGCAAAATGTCACTCTTTTCATGGCTGAGTAGTATTCCATTGTGTATATACACCACATCTTCTTTATCCATTCATCTGCTGATGGACACTTGGGTTGCTTCCATATCTCAGAAGTCTGGTGCTGGGCTTCCCTGGTGGCGCAGCGGTTGAGAGTCCGCCTGCCGATGCAGGGGACACAGGTTCGTGCCCCGGTCCGGGAAGATCCCACATGCTGCGGAGCGGCTGGACCCGTGAGCCATGGCCGCTGAGCCTGCGCGTCCGGAGCCTGTGCTCCGCAACAGGAGAGGCCACAGCAGTGAGAGGCCCGCGTACCGCAAAAAAAAAAAAAAAGAAGTCTGGTGCTTTTAACATTCAAGCCAATTCTGTGAGGGATGTGATGTCACTCCCATTTGGCAGGGCTCTGCATAGAGACACTTTCCTAGCCTTACACAGTTTAGAAAATGGAAATTCAGGCGTTTACCTGGATGTGTCGCACACCTGCGTGGGAATTGGAGTCCATCAGATCTGGGTTCAAATCTTGGTTTGAAAGCTCTGTGTCCTTACTTATTCTGTGTGAGCTGAAAAGGATTGCACTACAGATAGGACCGTTCTGAGGAACGGTGAACACTCAGTGCAGTGTGTATGCACAGGTCCACAGCTCTTTCCCCACCTAATCCACCTGTTTCCCATTCAGTGGACAGTGTTGAAGAGCAGAGACGTATCAAGGTGGTTCCTGACGATCGGTTTCCACCCTCCTGAGCTCCTCCCACCCTCTCTGATGGAGTGTTTCATGCTTGTCTACAGAATCCTGGAATGAATGCTCGCTGGTGCGTTAGGAGCCTGGCTTCCAAACCCTGGCTCTCCTGAGGCCGGGAAAGGACACGGGGCGCCTGTTTGTACCACCAAGAGGAGGCTTGCTCTGAGCCCTCAGCTGAGGAAACAAGAAAGGACAAAGAAATCCGGCCCAGTGAGGACACTTCCTCTCGCTAACGGCTTCGGCAGCCCCTCTGGGATCAGAACATCATCATCACCCGGGTGACACCATGTCGCCTGCAGTCTGGCACACACCCCCAGCGGGGTCCCTACAACTTGGGAGGCCAGGGGCAAGGAGGTGGACCTGTCAGATGATGCTTCAGCTCCCGTCTTTGAGCATTTATTCAGCGCTAGGTCACGCGCTGCGTGCTTCCCATCCACGATGAACAGTCACTGGGACTCTCTTGTTGGTCTGTTTCCCCACTGCCCCGCCTGCCCCGCAATATGCATACACTAGAATGAAATCTCCAGGAGACGCAGGATCTTTTTCTGTCGCTGCTGCGTCCCCAGTGCCTCCAACATCGCCTGAGTGTTGAGGCACTCAGTAGCTATGTTCTTGAAAGAACGCACGTTGCACGCAGTAGGCGGAGGGGGTCAGAGGCTCCCTGTCCCGCAGCTGGAGGATGCGGTCCCTCGCCACCAAGGCTGGGAATTGCGGAAAGTAAAAGGACAGCTGTCGCAGCTGCTTTGTAACACTTCGGTGCGCAAAGGCTCTGGGATTGAAGCTGTATTTCTACGAGGATGATGTTTCCATTGCCAGTGTGAACACAGTATTATTTCGTTCCCCACAGCCCTCGGTCCAGGGAGGCCACCTAAACGGACTTTAAGATGAAATTGCAGCCTTTAAACTGATTTCTCAAAGGATGTGGTTCATTTCAGCATCTTTACCCTCTCTTCGGGCAGCTTCCAAGACACCTAAGAACGGCTTTTTTTTTTTTCTAAATTGGAGGTCCCCTCAGAGTGCCTCAGCTAAATAGTTACGGACTCCGGTGCCTTTGATGTGAAAAATCCTGCCCCGGGCTCCCCCTCCCTCCATTGTAGCTGCGTCTGAAGGGGGAGAGAGCTGCTTGCCAGCAAGCATTCCTTTCTTACGATGGGTCAAAATGGTCAGTGAAACTGGAGGAAAAACACTGCTCCCCGGAGAACAGGGTGGGGAAATATTGTTTTGATCCTCCGTTGACTTTTCCATCCCCTACATTTTTTCCTGATATCTGATTCTCTTGCTGTGTCTGGTGATGGCTCCCCGGGGGGACATACGTTCATGGCATCTGCCTGCCTTTCAAGCCAGACCGCCTTGGTGTTAGAACACAAGGAACCGTTTAGAGGTGAAAGAGTTTGATGCAGCTTCCAGGTAACTTGAGGAAGGTGGGGACGTCTCCCGAAGCTGTGTCTCCAGGCACTGTTTGCTCCCAGAGTGCTGACGTCTGTCTGATGTGGGATAAACACCACTGTGTCCAGAGTGTTATGACGGAACGGAGATGATCTGGTCATTTCACCTCCTTTTACAAAAGGGGAAACTGAGGCCCAGGGCGGGGCCAGGGTCAACCAGGTGTCTTGGTCAGGGTTCTTGATTAGAAAGCAAGAGAAACCCGAATCTGGGACGCTTAAGCCAAAGGCAATGCATGACCCAGAACAGGAGGAGGTCGTGGGATCGGAAGAGGCAGAAGGACCAACTCGGGAATGGGCAAGAACCAGTGAAACACAGAGGACAGGCGATAGTAACCAGAGCAGGAACCCTGAGGCAGAGAGGTCAGCCAGAGTGAGCCATTCAGCCATTCCTTCCTTTTTCTCTTCTTTGCAACACTTGGCGGTCCAGTTCCCAGACGGGCGCGTCCACCTGGTTAAGCCATTGGCCACACAGCACTAGAACAATGGAGGATTCAGCCACTTCATCTGTAAAGTGGAGGCGGGGGAGTAATGACCAGAAATTAACCTCCCATCACAGCTCGGTACAGTAGGAGAAGGCTGATTCTCCAAGAGGACGCTGCCATGCTATTAAGTCATATTAAATTGGGTGGATGCTGGGGAGCTCGGAAAGGAGGAGTAGCCACTACCTCAGGACTATGGCCATCTCTTGATTCCCGTCACACTGGGCTGCCTGCTGTGTAGGTTGCGAGGCGATGGGGTGCATGGCTTGAAGAATCTGCTTTCCCCCTACACTTAGCATGACAGCCCCATCGGACTTCAACGTCACCACTCACGAGCTCTTCCGACTGAAAGCCATTCGTTAACATTGATTGAGTCAAATGCTTTGTCATCCCCATGGTCCAAGTCACTTGTATGACTGAAGATTCGACTTTTTTGGATGGAGGTAGTTCTTTTCAGCTCGTCTATTTTCTATTAAGGACACTTTCAGGGCACTTAATAGAGCCTTTCCCTAAACTGGAAATGCCAAGTGGTGCAAGTCGTGTCGAGTTGCGACGGGATTGTTTGGCCAGGAGGCTTGGCCCCGTGCCTGTCCTTAGGACACTGAAGGGCCTCTGGAAACTAAAAAGAAGGTTCGTACGGGTAATCCGGGCTACCCCTTGATTCCTAGGGAGTATTGACTTCCCCACTGAGCAGTGACAGATTGCAGATTCTGGAGGGATTACCGAAGCTCTGCATTTCAACAGTCCACCTCTAGAAGTGAGTTTCCTTCTCACCACCATTTCTTCGGCTTATTTTAGCTTCCCCGAATCAGCTTAACCAGTTGGACGTGTCTTTTGGGGATACTGCCGATAACTGTCGCTAGGAAAGAGTAAAGGTTAGTTTCCCGATGACCGGCTGATGCAAATAGCAGTGTTATCCGAGGATCGTGAAGCTGCGACAGAGGAATCTATGCATTCGACTAATAAAGATTTATTCATCTCTTCCTGCGTTACCAGGCACTATTCTTGGCATGGTGGCGGGAAGGGGGTTGCAGCAGAGACCAAGATGGCACAAGTGTCTCATCTCAAGAAACTTCCGTCTTAGTGGGGAAGACAGAAACTGAGCAAAGGAACACCAAACGATATCTTCACTAGTGATAATGCAATAATGACAATCTAGCCATACGATTGTTTTTGGAAGTGGGTATTGGAGAATGTCTACTTGAGTTACGTGTTCAGGTGTTTGAAGGTGTTGGCTTCTATGCTAAGTGACAAGAGGGAGACCATGCAGACAGCAGGCAGGGGGAACGCAAAGACAAAAGTGGGAATGAGCTTGGCGTGTTTGTGTAGACAAGAGTCCCAGTGCAGCCGGAGCATAGCGATCAAGGGAGAGAACGCAAAACAGGAGATCAGAGGGGAGGATGGGTGCAACGAGAGGATCTCAGGTTGTGTTCTAATTGCGACAGGAAGCCGGGCAGACTTTTAAGGATGCACATGTCCTGAGGAGGTATGTATTATGCAGAGACCCCCTCTGACTCCTGGGAAGAGGACAGATGGTAGAGAGACAAGAGTAGAATCTGGGAGAACAGGCAACCACAATGGTCCAGGAGAAAGATGAAGAGGGCTTGAAGATGAAAGATGAAGAGTAAAGAGACGGAGAGGTGAACTGACTCAAGATATACTTGGAAGTAAATTCATTTGTATCATTTTTTAGATTCCACATGTAAGTGATATCATATGATATTCGTCTTTCTCTGTCTGACTTACTTCACTTAGTATGATCATGTCTAGGTCCATCCATGTTGCACAAAACAGAAACAGACTCACAGACTTAGAAGACAAACTTGTGTTTACCAAAGGGGAGAGGTGGGGAGAGGGATAAATTAGGAGGTTGGGATTATCATACACACGCTACTCTATATAAAATAGATAAGCAACAAGGACCTACTGTAGAGCCCAGGGAGCTCTGCTCAGTACTCTGTAATGACCTATGTGGGGAAAGAATCTGGAAAAGAAGAGATATACGTATACGTATAACTGACTCACTTGGCTGTACACCCGAAACTAACACGACATTGTAAACCAACTATATTCCAATATAAAATTTAAAAACTGATTTGGTGAAAAAATAAAATAAAACGGCAAAAAAGAGAGAGAGATTTGGAGGCAGAGCCAACAGGACTGGCTGAAGGAGTGGGTGGGGAGGGAAGGTGGGGAAGAGAGAAATCAACCCTTGTTTTTAGCTGTTGGGCTTCAAGGCTGGGGGGCATGATGGTACCCCTTACCCCAGTGGGAAAGACCAATGACCCAAGGATGAGAATATAAGCAATAAGGCCTGTTTAAAGAACTAGAACCCTCAGTATAAAGCAGCGCGTTCCTCCTTTTTTTCACTGTTGTGGCTCCTCCCGTTGCGGAGCACAGGCTCCGGACGCGCAGGCCCAGCGGCCATGGCTCACGGGCCCAGCCGCTCCGCGGCATGTGGGATCTTCCCGGACCGGGGCACGAACCCGCGCCCCCTGCATCGGCAGGCGGACTCTCAACCACTGCGCCACCAGGGAAGCCCCCGCGTGTTGCTCCTTTCAATCCACCTTCTAAGTGGCCAAAGAAGCTGCATCACACTGACCCATCTCTCTCCATTCTGCCCCATCCACTCCATCGGAAGTACTGAGGGGTTCCTCTCTCCCTACCTGCCGGCGCCCCACTCCACGCTGCCGCCCGGTCCAAGCCGCCATGCCTCTCCTCTGAGGTTATGCGCCCGCCCCCTCGCTGCCCCTCCGGAGCCACTCTGCCCGCGGAAGCCAGAGGGGTCTTTCTCGAATGCAAGTCTAATGAACGCTTTTACGCCAGTAGCACCCCGAGTCCTTCAGCTAAAGCTCCACCGTGCTCCGGGGTCTTGCCCTGACTGCTCTCCAGCCTCAGCTCCCACACGGGGTCTCCAGCTCTCTTGAGACCCAGCTGGGGGCCGAGCCAAGGGGAACAGCTGCCCTCCCGACTATATCCACGCAACAGGATGCCTTCCTGGTTTGTTTTTGTATTTTTCCTTTAAGAGAAAACGTCAACCTGACAGTTATTAACTGTTTTTAAAAATGTTAGAGGGATGAGTATGAAAGACTCTGATCACCGCCCCCAGCACCAAGCCGCGCCGCAGGGTGCCGGCCCCGCCCCGTCCTTTCCAGCCTCAAGTTTGCTGCCCGGATGTTAGGATGTGTCTGTAACCAGGCTCATTGAGCTCCAGCTGGTCTTCTCTGGGTCCTCAGAAGGTCTCCACCCACGACAACCCCTCTTCCTAAATTCCCTTGCCTCTTCATCCTCTGGCTTACATCCACTCAGAGTTCAGGTCTGAGCTCAGAAGTCCCCGTTTTAGGGAAGCCTTTTCTCACCCTCGTGGCTGAGTTATCCTGATTTCAGGGCTCGCACTTAATTGTCTTCATATCCAGGCTTTTAGTGGGTGCGCGTTAAACATCTGTGGGATGATCATGGACGTTGTGGTCCTGGCAGAGCGAGACAGTGTGTGGACTCCCCGCTGCACGTGGGGCTGGTGTTGTTTGTGTGGACATGATGCTGGGAGTGTGTGCCAGCTGTTTGCCGATTTGGTCTCAAGTCTACTCCCTGCCATTCCCTTGCTCTGTGGTCGGTCGCTCCAAACTGTGTTTGCCAGGATCCCTCAGCAACTGAATTATGGTGATGTTTAGCCAGCGGGAGGCGCTGGTGAGAGATTGAAATAGGATGGAGGAAAGAAGTCGGGATATTTGCTGCCCTCTCTGCTTCAGATGGTGTCGCAGGCAGTGGGTCCTACGTCTTCTTGGTTCTTTTCCTACTGGGCAGCTCTTGACTGCAGCCCTCCCCCAGTGACGTAGCTCCTGGGGTCACCAGCCCTGCCCTTTGTCCCCTGACCCCGGAGGAGCATCTTCCTCCCATTGATAATCTCTGGTTCCCTCACCATCCCGTGTGCCCGCTCCGCCCCTCCAAAGCCTTTGTAAGTAAAATTAAATCTCCTCTAGAGAACTGCCTGGTGCAGGCTCCGTTTTCTGACTGCTGACCACAGTACAAGCAGCATCCGGAAGACGGATGCTTTCTAGGGTCTGGTGGGTGGAGCTTCCCACAGCACTGGGGAACCCGACACAGAGACGAAGGGCCTGGATGCTGGAGCCTGCCTCTGCATTTATGCTCTGGATGGGGCTGTCGTCTTGGTGCTGCTGAGTTTGGTACAAGAATAAGGTCTCTGTATTTGAAATCATTCCCTTAAACGAAGAATAAGAAGCAGTTCTCTCTTTTCCCCAGTTTTATTGGGATATAATTGACATAAAGCACTGTAGAAGTTTAGGGTGTACAGCATAATGGTTTGACTTACATACATCATGAAACGATGCCCACAACAGGTTTACTGAACATCCGTCATGTCATAGAGAAACAACATTGAAGAAATAGAAATACATATATATATTCCTTGATGAGAACTCTTAGGGTTTACTTTTTGAACAACTTTCATTTATAACCTGCAGCAGTGTTCTTAATCTTTATCACACTGTACATTACATCCTAGTATTTATTTATAACTGGAAGTTTGTTGACTACATTTATCCAGTTGCCCTCCCCCAGCCCCTGGAAAACAGTTCTTCTTAACCCTGGCTTCACAAGGGGATACCCTCGGAAGCTTTATCAGGGAAAAAAAAAAAAAAAAAAAAAGACATCCGACCCACCACAGACCAGCTGAATCTGAAGGGGAGAGAGGAAGGTGTTTCTGTTTTATATTTTGTTATTTGTGTTTTGCGGTACACGGGCCTCTCACTGTTGTGGCCTCTCCCGTTGCTGAGCACAGGCTGCGGACACGCAGGCTCAGTGGCCATGGCTCACGGGCCCAGCCGCTCCGCGGCATGTGGGATCTTCCCGGACCGGGGCACGATCCCCCGTCCCCTGCATCGGCAGGCGGGCTCCCAACCACTCTGCCACCAGGGAAGCCCGAGGAAGGTGTTTCTGAAAAAGCATTGGTGCTTTGCACGACAAGTTATTCTGTCGTGCAGCTGGGGTTGAGGGCATTAACTAGAAGGATAGAGGTTGCCCGTGTAAATTCTCCCAGGATGAGAATGGGATGGACCCCCAAATCCAGAGAGAAGTGGTAGAGCAAGAATTAGACTGCTTTGTCAACTCAGGCAGAACCCCACCCCCGGCTTGGAAGACGCCAGGGCAGCCGGATGCTGCAGAGGGGAACAGGGGACCAGAGCAAAGCAGCCCCAGGACATGCTGCATCTGCATTCACTCTGGTCACTCTCCTCCCTGTGAGTGTTTTTAGGCAAATAAATGGGAAACTAATAACAGGTGGTGGGAATTCTGGTGGAGGTCTGTGACCCACTGTTGGCCACAGTGCATTCACTTCTGTATCTCAAGTACCAAAGCGCACGCCTGGCACAAAACAGGGTAAGTGTTTGATGGATGGATGAATGGCGGGTGCTGAGCAGAGCACGCGTCTATTTTCTATTTTAGAGTAAAACTTTCCTTTATCCCCTCCAGTCCTTCTAGTCTTAGTGGTTCGCGCTGCCACAGAGACCCTCAACTCATCAATTACAGACATTAACTGTAAATTATACTTTTGCATAGTTAATTCAGCCTCTTCATTATGTATTTAGTGGTACTCAGCAGGCTTAAAATTCAACAGCAAGCTTTGGAGCACATCCAGTTTCTGTCTTCTGTGATATTTGGAAAAGGCGAAGTTTTCGTAGTGGACCTTGGGGCATGTCTTTCCTGGAAGATCTCCAGTGGGCTCTGCTTTTCGCTTCTCCCTTGGAAGGAGTTCAACCCTTCTGGAAAGGCTGATAGCTTCAAAGGCTGCATCTGTCCTCCTGTCCAACTGAGCGGGGAACTCCTTCTCCCTTCTTGAGCCGAAATGAATATTAACCTGACTAGTGGAAGGAAAGAAGAATGTGAACATCAGGGGACCCGGCTCCTGGAGCATCACTCATTCATTATTCATTCGACAAATATTTACTGAGCATCTCCCGAGGGTCAGCGCTGTGACGTATCACGAGAATATCACAGTGAACAGTGCGGTGTCCTTGCTCTCATGGAGCTCTCAGGGAGAAAAAGGGGAGGGGGCAGATGGCGAACGACCCAATGCCTATAAACGTATAATGTGTGATGATGTGGATAAAGTGGCTGGCTGAGCCACGGATAACAGGGTGAATGTAGTCATGGGTGAACCGCAGTGATATCTGGGGGTGAAGCGAGTGCAAAGGCAGTGAGGTAGAGGGAAGCTTGGTGGTTTTGAGTAGAATAAACGAGGGAGAAAATGGTAGAGAAGGAAACTGGTACAATAGTGGAGACAGGGACATTGTATCATCAGGAACTGGGAGATGAAAGCATTGCTAATTCCGGGGCCAGGCTCAGAACGGACCCTCAAAAAACACTTTCTCTGCCGTGTTCAAGTTCCACTAACAAAGGTCGTGGGTGTGTTTCCAACCTACAAATCCAGTGTGCAGGCCATATATATGCAGCTCTATTCCTTTATCTGTCAGTGCTTTCAAGGTCTGCCTTAAGCCCCCATTCTACTTGGTAGTAGAAAAGTTCATCGGGTTGATTTCAAGTTCGCTAAGGCATTTCAGGTTTAAACTCGGTTGATTCAGTCTTTCGAGCTCTGCCCCGTTTTCTTCAAAATTGACCCAGGTGGGAAGGATGATAACTTTGGATGGGGGCTGGGGGGACCTTGGGTCTTCAGATAATCTGGCTCATGGCTCATCCACAGGCATGTCATCCAGTGCTAAGGTGTGGTCATGGTTCGGCGCTAACGTTCATGAGGTTTCCGTGTTTCTACCTGGTCTCTGAGTGCACCATCCATGACGTCTTTCCCTGCAAGAGAAAGACCGCAGGAGACTAACTTCAGTAGCCTTCCCTGGAACTAGGTGAAAATTCCATTGCTTTCCTGTACCACTCAGGCCTTAGGAGAGACTGGGCAGTGGAGTGAGCTCCCTCTCCAGCCCTCCCTGCCCCTGGCATCTTGAGATAATCCTATTAGACCTCTGCCATATTCTGCTGGCAAAGTGCATGGGAGACTCTAAGATCCCTTAGGAATCAAGTGAAAGACTTGTATCAGTCAGAGACATCATCTCTTTATCCATTGCTGTGTAACAAACTGTCCCAAGCTTGCTATCTTCAAATAACTATTATTTCTCAATAAATGGGAATTTCCTGGGCAATCCCTCTGTAGGTTTTTCCTAGGCACTCTTACGGAGCTGTATTTATCTGGTACGATAGTTTGGAGCCAGGATGGCTGGGCCTCACTCTCTCCACATGATCTTGCCTCTGGGCATCTTCATGATCCAGTTGGATCTGAGGGATGAGCTCAATGCTTTCCCTCTGTGTTAGCTGTCACCAATTTGCGCAGCTATGTACCAGGCTCCTAGAGTGAGTTAAGCGTGTACATTTATCTCCCTAAATATGCACAAGACCCTGAAAGAGCAGAACATATGTCCCCATTTCAGAGATGAGTAAACTGAGGTATTGAAAGCCTGAGTAACATGAGTAATGTCTCGAGGGTAAATGTGAGGTTCGTATCCAGAGCTTTGACTCAGAAAACATGTGCTCACACCCATCCACCACGCTGAAGAAAGGAAAATAAGTGACAGGACCTGGTCTAGTCAAAGTCAGGGTCAGAGCTGGAGGCACACTCTGCCTGGGAGGGATGCTTAGATCAGGATCCAGCGGCCTTGGGTAAGGTCTTGTTTTTGCCCACCTGCTGTGTTCCGCCAATCCCAGGACACACGGCCTTAGGAGCAGAAAGATGTCCAAGTCCTGCCAGGTTATGGAACAGGAGAAATGCTGCAGCCAGAGCCACCACTTGATGAATAGCTGTTTTGGTATGCGTTCGGCTTTCCACATATTACACCTTTTATCCTTCCAACAGCCTCATAAGGGTGGCTGATCACAGATCCAGGAACCGATTCTTCTACAGGGAAAGTTAGTGGTCCTTCAACTTTGCTGCATATTAGAATCACCTGGGGAGCCCTTAAGAATCCCAGTTCCCAGGTCCCTCTCCAGGCCAGTGGATGAAGATCCCTCGTGTGGGACCCAGACCTCAGAATTTGTTAAAGCCCTTCCACCAAATAATTCCAGATAAGTCATCAGACTTGAGGACGAACGGGGTACGTAAGCAGCTTGCTCCAGATTACAGCCCCACTAGAGAGCAGAGTCAGAATTCACACCCGAGTGTGTCTATTTCAGAGCCCACGGTTGGAATGCCTACCCAATACAATTGCTGCATGGACACTAGAAAGAGAAAAAGAAGAATCATCAAAAGCAAAATGCTTGGTGATCACAGAGAGAGAGCCTTTTTGGTATGGCAGTAATGTTCGACCTTGGCCACACATTAAAATCACCTGAGCTTTAAAAATACTAACATCTGAGTGACACCTCTTGAGATTCTGATTCCAATGGTCCAGGGTAGACGCAGGTATCCATAGTTTTTTTTTTTTTTTTAGTCTCCCCAGGTGAGAACATCCAGCCAAGGTTGAGAGTCCCCGCTTTGTAGAAAGGGAAGGCTCAGGTTACTTCCTTAAGGGTTGCAGTTCACCTTTGAACCAATGTCATTGGCATCAATATTATTTGCGTAAAGTTCTCTCTTTCCTCATCCTTCCACATTTACCTGCTCCTATAAATTTTTAGGCTTTGGGAACTGGGATAGCGAGAAGGGAAAAAAAAATTAAGTCTGAGCTCAATCTAGCCCAAGTGTGTCTGGAAACAGGGCAACCTGCGAAGGCTTTTCTCCATCCTCTGTCCTTCACCGTTATCCTGCATCCTGAATTCTGCCCTGCGTGTTGATTGCAGACAGCAGGAATGGAAGAGATGACTCTCTCCATAAGAGACCAGATCCCTTCTCACTGTCCTGACATATTGGATTAGGCGATGTTAGCTCAGCTCAGCCAATCTGATATCCCCACTCAGCACTTTGAACGTGGGATCAGTGGTGCAAAGCGTCAAGGACAGTAGAAAATTCGTTTTGGCATCAGCAGTGGTGTCCCGTCTAGAACGGGTTTTGTCCCACTTTCCTTTGTTCCCGCCTATTCTCTGTGTCTTTTCCTCCACACTTCCTAGTAATTTTGAGGCACGTGTTACGTTCCCTTTTCTTTATCGGTCAGCTCAAGGTGTTTTCTGTTGCTTGGAACTTGCAGCTCAAACCGATATGCTGCAGCACCGTGGAGAGCACCCAGAGATCATCAGGGCATTCCTGTGGATGGTGGGGTCAATGGGACTATCTAATAAAGCCTTTCCCAGAGGAGATGTGTGTGTCCTTTGCCTTCATGAAATACACATGAAGTAAAATGAATCAGACGAAGCCTGGGCCAAATTCTTCTGCTTCCCTGTTATAAGGCTGATCTCTTCATTCTGTTAGTCTCATTTCTTTCTGCAGGCGGTAAGCTGTCATCAGTGTCTGACTTGGGAGCTGAAATCCCTTACACTCCACGGTGGGGAGGTAAAGCCCTTTTGGCTTCTTAAGATACACCGAGACCTCATTTTCTTACAAGATGGAGTGCAACACCTAAGAGGTTTGATAAATTGGGTTTCCAAAGTCCAAACTTTATTGTGACTATTGGGGGAATTTATTTGCTTTTGGGTAAGAGCTTTTTTTAAGCCAATTTTGAACATTTCTTTTGAGAGTTACTGCCATAAATCTACACTATTGATTTAGCAAGTAGTGGTTCTTGGGCTCTCTCTGGAGTCACTCAAGTGTTTAAATTCCTCTATTTATCACTCCAAAGATATCACAAGCCCCATATAGGCTGGCACGGAGGGTTCTTGGTCCCTTCAAGGCAAAGGCTTAACAGAGATTTCAGTTGGCTCAGAGGGAGTAGGAAAGCACTGGCCACAGACAGAATTGCAGACAGGTTTCTTCTTTTCTTGGTCCCCATCTGCTAGCATAATGTGTCATACCATGGTATTGTGTCTGACAGGAGCAGCCATCAAGTAAATGCACTGTATACAAATCTGAACAGATCCCAGTTCCTGATGAGCAGCAGGGAATTGGCATCTATACTCTGGCTTGTTCTCCGGGAGCTCCTGGACCAGCCCTAAAGGGGCACGTTTAAAAGGTGGCTTTTGACCAAGTCTAAAGTCACAGAGGATGAACATAGTGTCAAGTCCTGCTAAAAACAGGAAGAGCTCACATTTATTAACCTTTGGTCGTGCCAAGTTCTGTTCTAAGCGCCTGAGACCTATGTGATCATTTATTTAATCCTCGTATCAACTCCATGAAATGGGAAGGAGTTGAGTTCCCACTTGGCAACTAGGGAAAAAAGGGCAGAGCTGCCCAAAGTAACCCAGCCGGTAACGGCTGATGCCGGGACGTGAGCTCAGGAGGTCTGCTTGGAAGGTGACAGCAGATGAGTCATGACACTGGCTGTGTTCCCCTGAAAGAGTCACGGGTCCTCTTCTTGCTTCTACCCACTAACCTCCCTCCTGCCCTTTACCACTTCCTTTCTGTTTCATTCTTTAATGAAATACTTCTTGGATGCCCAATATTCCCAACATGTAACACTGGATCTGTGCAGCAGGAGTGAGATGGAGGAAAGGGCTGTGTCAAGGACCAGTGCCAGCCCCAAAGCCAGCACTGTCACACCCCCCGGGTACACTAGGGGTCCCATGGACCACAGTTTGGAAATCACCACACTGCACTGTCTTTAGGGCAGGAGTCTTCCACCTTAAAGAAGGGGGTAGGTCGAAGGCACATTGTAAAACCTCTAGCATTATTCTCCCTGTAGGCATCCTTTAGGGGCCACGACGGGATCTTTGGGTAACTGGATTTTTGCCACGTGCAGTACTAGGGAAAGGGAATTCTTTGTTGAAGAGGGTCAGATAAGCAACAGCTACGTCTCCAGCGAGCACAGCCAAGTAGCCAGCTCTGCTGCAGATAAGGAGGTACCAAGGGAGGGTGTTAGTCCTGAGAGGGCAAGATTAAACCCCCTGAAATGAGGGAAGTCATGAGCCGAGTGCAGGGAGAGGCTGGCCAGAGCATGCAGGAGGGATGTCCGGAAGTTGAGTTAAGCAGACCCCGATCCCTCCAGGCCTTAGCTGCTGGGCCAAGAAGGCTTAGTTTGGAAACACTCCAGATTCCAGACACGTCTCCCTCATTTTCCAAGACAAATAATTCACTCTTGATCTTGCACAGCCCATGGCTTGAGGTTCCAGACGCTGAAATCGTTTTCCCTCCCAGAGGGATACGCAGCAGCTCATAAATCGCTCTCCTCCGGGCTCCACTTCCAGCCCGGAGTACCGGAAGGAAGATTCATGAGTGCCGGTGCTTTGGCTGGTGCAGCGACCTTGCTGTTACGTCCCGCCCCAGCCCTCTGAACGGGCCTGAGGGTAACAGAGTGAGAAATTAGCGTTCTGGTTACTGGGCAAGACCTGAAGATTGAGCGGGTGCATCTTTAACTGATAATCCCCACAGCAAAGGGAAGAGCTTCTCCGTGACGCTTCACAGTGGTACCAGCACATGCTTGGGACGCAGTGTTAACATCGCTGGTGTTTCTTTCTTGATGTGCTGTGGAAAATCCCCCTCAGTTCACCTGACATCAGGTGACCTTCCCAGAAGCTGCCAGCCGAGAGAGTGCTAACTGTTGGCCCACCACTTACTTAATATTTAGCCTACAGGCAAAGGGTATTGGGGGCCCCTCAGCCTGGCCTCCAGATCCTCCCTGGCCCACCTTACAAACCCAGCTGTATGCCTGGGATGCCCTTCCTTGTTGCCTCCACCAATATTGATTCTTTCGATTCAGTAGTTCCAGAAAGCTTCTCCCATTTTCCCTTCTCTGACCTCCTAAAAACAAGGGCTGGCCAACTTCTTCAGTAAAGGTCCAGTTAGTGAATACCTTTGCAGGTGTTACATTACCTGACGTAATTATTCAACCATATTCTTGTATGTAACACGAAAACAGCCAGAGAAAAAAACATAAACAAGTGGGCAGGGCTGTGGTCCAGTGAGACTGTTTACGTAAAACAGGTAGCAGGCTGCATTTGGCTGACAGACCACAGTTTGCCATCTCTGCTCTAAGGAGACTTGCTTGGTGTCTTGTAATTTCATACTCGACCCCCAACTAAATTAGAGGAGAATGCCGTCGAGAGCACAGGGCTGGGAATTGGGAGGGGCTGCGTTCAGCTTGCTTCTGCCACTAACGAGCTCTGTGGTGGAGAACAAGCAATTTTCCCTTCCTGGGCTTTCGTTTTGTCATCCGAAAAATGAGATGTTTGGACTGTCGGTCATTCCCCAAGCATCAGAATTGCTGGGGCAAGCTTGCTTTTAAAAAATACATATGTCTGGGCCCACTTCAAATACAGGGTAGTGGTCAGATTTCTTAGTTGCAGACATCAGAGTCCCTTTAGCTAACTAGCCCTTCTAAAGAGAAGAGTTTTCCTTAAGGGATACTGGACAATTCCAGGAATCTCTAGGAGAGCTGTTGAATTGAATGTGTTTATTACACAGCCAGGGACAGGGCAGACAGGGAAGAAATACAGGCAAGAAAAATGACCAACTCTGCAGTGGACCTTTGCACTGGAAACATCACTTGGCATGATAATACAGGGGCCTGGATGACAGAACCACCACAGCTGCCCCGGAAGAACCCAGACCACGATGCTTGTCAGAAAAATCCTAATTTCCTTCCCCACTGCCGCTTCATAACCCACTTCTACATCTAAGTACCAGTAGAGTGGCTCTGACAAGTGGAAACTTGGCTTTAGGCCTGCAGGTAGCTTCAAGGGAGTCTAGAAAGGTCATTTCATGCTTCTCAGCTTCTGTAGGAGGATAAGCTAGGAAGGGGTTGAAAGACGTTGATTTAGCTGCTTACAATACCTACCACACAAACGACGCTGAACTTCAAGGGGGTCCACTGAGTTCCAAGGTCATCCAGGTCCATGGTGCCAGGGTGAGGCAAACGGGATTAACTCACTGTCTGAAGAGCTAGTCAGAATCAATCCAAGAGACCCATCAACACATACGCTGCTGCTCAATGTTGAAGATTCTTCGGCCGCATTCTTAACGTGTGGGCGCTCTTCCATCCCACCCGCCCAGGTCCCTACATTGTAGCTGGTGCCAAGTCCCAGGTGCTGTGCCTGAAAGGCATTTCCTTTGTCCTCACATTCTAGTTATAATCGTGAGGAGAATGGAGCAAAGGGATTGAATGTCCTTCCACCGAACCAAGTCAGCTTAAAGCTATTTTCCTCTGCTCTCTTCCAGAAGCAGCAGTTTATTCAATGAGGTTGTGCAGATGAACTTTGAAATCGCCAGCTTCAGCAGCCTGTCGGGGAGTCAGCCCATCACCTGGCAGGTGGAATACCCGCGGAGGGGGACCACGGACATCGCCGTGTCTGAGATCTTCATCAGCCAGAAAGACCTGGTTGGCATCGTGCCCTTGGCCATGGTAAGACCGATGTGATCGTGGATGCGCGTGTGATCGTGTGTTCAGCTGTCTGACTGTACCCTGGTGTCCCTCGTCTCTTTCCCAGGATGTTTGCCGCAGTTGTTTCATGGGACGTTTGCATTCACAATTTCCCCTCTTCCTGGTCTTTGGAAGTTGCTGTCATCGTTAATCCAGCCTGTCTCAACTTCAGCTATTTTCATGGCAGCTTCATGACATTTGCCAAATTTATAGTATTTACTTACTTTCTCTTCTTGAAGTCTACTCCAGTTCTTTTTACTTCTGTTCCTTTCTTATAAGGAAGCTTGAGGCCACTATGTCTATTAAGATGGGTATGGTATGTTGCTGCTACGGACAACCCCCAAATCTTAGGTGCCTAATGCCATCTAGGTTGTTCTTGCTTCTGCCACGTGGTTTAGATGGTAGGGGGCTCTGTTCCAGGCAGTCCCTCAGGGATCTAGACTGATGGATACGCCATCATCTTGGAGCTGGAACATCAGAAACACGTGGCCTTCTTGGTGGCAAAGACAGAGGAGCGGTCAGAGTGGCCCGCAAGCTCTTCTAAGCAATGGCGTGTAAATTACATAGGACACTTTCACACACATCCTTGGGCAGAAGGAGTCCTGTGGCCCTGTCAGATTTCAAGAGGGCTGGGAAACATGGGTGCAGAGGAAAAGCTGGGTGACTACCCCAGTCTCTGCCTCACGACACAGTAAGTCAGCATGTGATTGACACAAGTAGAACACGACACGAATAGAGTATACACAAACCCGTGTTACCAACTTCTAGCTAGACCCCGTGCAGCTGGAACTGAGGAGAGAAGAGGATGATAAGGGGCTAGACTGGAACTCTATCCTGTGGTCACTCACCACGTCTGCCAAGCCCTGGGGCTATATTCTCCAGGACCTGCCTGTGCACAAGTGTTAAGTCCCCCTTATGGAGGTACATAGAGGGTGGCGTTTCAGAGGCACTGGAAGAGCGTTCTGAAGTATAGCTCCAGTGGTCTTTGCCAGGATTCGCCTTCAGAGACATGGAGCCTGACGTGGATATTCTAAAACTAATTTCAGTTCAGCTTTGGAATAAGCAGGCTTCATGGACACCGGGTTAAGAAATATATCAATTAGAAGTCTTTGAGTTCCATGTGACAGAAAACCCGACTCAAACTGGCTTAAGCACGATGAGAAGTAACCAGCTCACATATAACTTAAAAAGTCTAGAAGAGTGTTTCTCAAATGTTAATGTTCATATAGGTCACCTGACGATTCTTCTCAGATGCAGGTTCTCGTTTAGGAGGTCTGTGTTGGGTATTTTTTAAAGCTCCTAAGTTACGCCGATGCCTCTAGACAGAGACAGCAGAGCGCAGGTTGAGTACCAAGGGTGCAGGTGTGCAAATGACGTGATCACGGAAGGTGGCTTCTCTCCCCCTCTCAGCTCTGTGCTCCTCTTGGCTAGAGTCACGGCCCAGGAGGCTCTGTCCCCAAGGTGGCCCCTGGCAGTGCCATGCTGACATAGTCACAGCATCACATCCAGCAGGAAAAGAGTGAAAGACCATTGCCGATCACCCGCGAAAACTCCTAGGACTGGCTCTGATTGGAATTGATTGTCTTGGCTTGGGTCACGCGTCTAACCTGGGAAGCCAGTCACGGAAGCCAAAAGGACGTGATGCTCTGAATGGCCAGGCCTGGGGAACACCTCCCCCTGGAGCACGTCTGGGATCAGATGGAGGGCTGGTAGGCGTGGTGCAGGACGGGAAAATCTGATTCCACTGAAAGAGGGGCAATGGCTGCTAGTCAGACACAGCAACAAATGTCCACCGCAGGAGGTATTAGGATTTGTTAACACTCTGAGGTTAGAAAATGACTTCTCTTGACTTTTCATGTCCTAGAAGAGGCCTCAACAATCTACAGCCCATGGGCCAGATTCAATCGGCTGCCTCTTTTGGTACACCATGCAAGCTAGGAATGGTTTTTGCATTTTCGAATAGCTACGTTTTGAACGGTGATATAAGTCGCTTCTTAATATGCTCAGTTTTGCCCCTTGGGTCCCAAATCCTGAAATAATTTCCGTCTGGCCCTTTAGAGAGAAAGTTTGCAGACCTATGTCACAGGACCTCAACACCAGTTCTAGGGTATAGGTGCCTAGTTCCCACGCTACCTATTTCAAAAAGATAAGTCCTGCAGATACTGTGAAAAGTAAAGTCATTATAAGTATATGACATAGGATTTTGGCCACGCTCTTTGTTTTGGCCGTGCCACGTGGCATGTGGGATCTTGTGGGATCGTAGTTCCCCGATCAGGGATCAAACCCATGCCCCCTGCTATTTGGAAACCCTGAGTCTTAACCCTTGGGCCACCAGGGAAGCCCCTGGCCATGCTTTTCAAGGGACTACAAGAAAGCCTTCTTTGAAGCAACGGTATCATTATTATTGTGCTTATTATGTTTTTGTAATAGCTTTAAGGTAAAGTGAAATGACGACTTATGTCACACCCAGAATCCTTTTGTGTGCAAATAACTGTAAATGAATTCAAACTGGCTTCATCCGGAAGGTCACAGAGTGGCTGACTCAACGGAACAGAACGAGGACTTCCGACGGCCAGATTTAAGAGCTCATGTGATGTCATCCTTTTGCTTCCCCTCGAATGTACAGTTTGACATCAACTCTGCAAAGTGATGTGGACAGTTAGGAACTATACTAGCGAGTGGACAACAAAAGAGGCAATTTGGAGGGATTTCTATTCTCTTATTTTCTGTATTTTCAAAGGTTTTTTTTTGTTTTGTTTTGTTTTTCTGGAATGAGCTTTAGTACCTTGAGAAGCGGCCAAAACAGAAACTTTTATTGAAAGGAAGTAGCAAATGAAATGGCAGCTTGACTAGAAGATGAGAAATGTTTTAGAAAACGGAACAAGAGGCACATCTTTATGTTACCTGTCAGCAGCCAGTGAGGCAACGGGTCAGTCTTTGAGAACAATTAATCGCCCCAATCGTTGCTCGTTCTAAAGAAAAGCGAACTGCCCAAAGGTAACATAGAGGATTCCCGAATAGGAAATGAGCCTCGTTGGGGAAGTTCTCACCTTAA
Organism: Leucopleurus acutus; assembly: GCF_964270905.1. NCBI lineage: Eukaryota > Metazoa > Chordata > Mammalia > Artiodactyla > Delphinidae > Leucopleurus > Leucopleurus acutus. The sequence goes on from NC_139155.1 coordinate 86,917,825, forward strand.
AATCAGGCCTTCTCAAACCCCTGCCTAAATCCAGGAAGAGAGCCATGACGCCACCCATGTGCTTCTCGGTGGCCTTCTGTCTCACCCAGCAGTACCTTCCAACTCCCAGTGAGTAAATGAGATGGAAGGAGCAGAGGACGGTACCCTCAACTCTCCAGCAGAGTGACCCTTCCAGGCGGGAGCCCCCTGGATCACACTGCCCGCCCCCAGCACCATCCTGGGTGGAGAACTCGGCCTCACAAAGCCATCGTTTACCCACCCCGCCGTCAGACTTAACTCAGCGACAGGACCCTTTCCTTGCATGGGGGCAAGAAAGCTTCAGGGTCCAGCTCCTTGGCCTTCGAGCATCTCTCAGCCCGCCAGTCCTCAGCTCCTGCCCTCAAGGTGCCCACATCAGCTGGGGGGGAAGAGAGGGAGGGGTCTGGCCGCTGGGACCAGGACGGAAGGCTGGTCCAGGGCAGCCTGGGGCCAGCACAGACTAGGAGACGAAGCGGCAACTTTAGTGCTTGGGCTTCAGTTCTTCTTTGACATAAGAGAAAAGTATTCACATCACTAGTTGAGACCCGACGAGAGTGTCACATGAGACCTCCATGTGACAGTTTCTGCAGGTTGGCGGCAGGGGTGCGGGGATGCTGGTCTCTTTTCAAGAATAAAGATGTGCAGAAGCCACTCAACCTCACCCTGAGCTCTTACGAGGTGCAGGCACTGTGGGTGCATGTTGTGTTCCATCGGAGGAGTCAGCAGTAAACTAACAGGGCTTCCCCTCAGGGGCAGGGGGATGTGGGAGGCAGACAGACAGCAAATAGGAAGCTATTTCTTACGCTAAGACCAGGTCATGATAAGGTGCTTCCACGAAGACGAATAACGCGGGACAAGGGGATGGCGTGTAACCCGTTCCCAGTTCTGTTCATGTCCCAGAGCTTCTCCCTGCAGTTTATTTAAAAATAAAACGGTAGGGGAGTTTCCTGGCAGTCCATTGGTTAGGACTCCGCAATCTCACTGCCGAGGGCCCGGGTTCGATCCCGCAAGATGCATGCCACGCGGCGAAGCCAAAAAAAAAAATTAAAATGAGGTCCAACATCCAGTGACTGGCCTCCTTACAAGGAGAGCTCAATTGGGATATCTGGAGGAGACCACAGGGGGGAAGGCCGTTTGGGGACGGCGGCAGAGCTTGGAGAGATGCACGTGCAAGCCAAGGAAAGCAAAACTTGCCAGTAACCTACAGAATCTAGAACAGAGGCAAGGACGGCTCTCCCCTAGCGCCTTCAGAGGCAGCCCGGCCCTAGGGACACCTTGATTTTGGACTTACGGGCTGCAGAATCACAGGAGAATGAATTGCTGTCGTTTGAAGCCACCCAGTTTGTGGTACTTCGTTACGGCAGTTCTGGAACACGGCTGCACCCCTATGCCTCCCCCTGTTGCTGCATCCCTGTCCCACCCCCGGCCCCATCTTGCCGCACGTTCGCCAGGGGCGTGGTCCTCTCTGCGTACAGCTCCTGTCCTGTCAAAGAGGCTGTTTTCCATGGTCCTCCTCCCTCTGGGTACCAGTAACTGGGCTGCTTGCCTCAGGCTCCCAGCTGAGATGGGCATCTGGGTATTGCACCGTCCCTGGCTGTTTCCTTTGATCCTGCCCACAGCTCTGTCATCACACACTCTCCAGTTCAACTCCTTTGAGTGGACCTTCTGTTTCCAGCCAGGATGCTGAGGGATACCGAGGGGTACGTGCTTCCGACTCTCCTTCCCAGAGGACACATCCCAACTGTCCTCAGTCTGTGAAGGGAGAGGTTAAGGGATCTCACTGGGCTATCTGAACCCCGTGGCCGGATATTTCTACCCAGCAGTATCCCGTGGTTACTTCTCTGCATCCTTTGTCGTTGCTAAATTCAGAGAACCAGACTGGGGAACGGACCGTGCATTCGCAGGCCTGTGGCATTGCAGAGATGCCCTTGGACCCCCTGTCAATCTACAAGTGATGGATGACTTAACTTGGCTTTGAAGTCCGTGGGGAAGCGTGTTGGCAATATCCTGTGTTAGAGAAAGGCAAATACAGGCATTTCAGAGAATCGAGGGACATCTCCTTTGACAGGGGTGGAATAATATTATTTTTAAAGGGACAATGAAAAGATAATGTTTTCTGATTTTCCCAAAGCACCCTGTTCTCCACGCTCCTTCTCCAACTTGAAGATTTTACATTTGTAATTCTCTAGGAGTATTTCAAGGATGGCTTTGATGCTCTCGGCAATTGAAAAATGTTTGCGCAGTTGAAAAATAACTATATGGGCAGAATAAGTGTTTTCCTTGCCACAGCTGGAGATTTTCTTTGGAATTCAATTTAAAGATGTCCCTCTCTCCAACTAACCAGCCCAGATTTGTGTCTAAAAAGCTGATCTGTGACTCATCAGAAGCTGTTTTGACTTGGTGGCAATGGTTTCAAGGTTGCTGATTAGTTATCCAATTAATGGTACCTTATTCACTGCCTGCCACAAAGAAAATACTCCAAAAATGTGATTATGATTGGCATTCATGTTTTCACCATCATTACGTGATCTTGGGTTTCCCCATCAGTAAAAGGAAGGGGTGGGGGGATGAGCAATGGCTCAGGTCTTTCCCAAGTTTATACTTTCTATTGTTTTACTTACATTGCGTAGAAAGTAAAAACTGCTCTGATTTTAAAGATTATATTACTTCACTGGGGATGAGAGATGGAGATGGAGAAAAAAAGTGATTCTAACATAGGAAGATTAGCGGGAGGGACTCACAGGCTAAGCGCTGTCTCCTTCCTCACGCTGAATGTCAGTCGGAGCCCACGTACTATAAGAGGGGACCCCAGGAGAGAAAACCGCATGCACCGTGGCACAATTAACTGCCAACCCTTAGCACACCAACTTCTCACTTTTTACGATGTCCAGACACCACTGAGTTTATCCTTTACTTAATATTTTCTCTAATAGAGAACAGTATAGGAATTGGGAGCCAACTATGTTGGCGTAAGTCCTAGCTCTGCCTCTGAATGGCTGTGTGACCTTGGACAAGTGGCTTGGCCTCTCTGTGCCTCATCTGTAGAGTGGGAATGGAAATAATACCAGACTCGTAGGACTGTTTTGAGAGCTAAGTGTACTCAGAATGCCTTGCCTGGCACTGGTAAGCCTTCAGGAAATGCTAGCTCTTTTACCTTAAGTTGTTCCATGCTAAACGTCTAATTATATTTAAAAGGAAATGCTACTTCAGTAGGTATACTTCAGAGGTATTGAACCAGTTGTTTATGAATCCCCTAAAGACATGATGTTAGTACAGAAATGTTCACCCATGTGTAGTCAGAATCACCTTGGATGGGGGAGGGGACGCCCCAGGGGAATCTGTCCGCAGCCCGAGTGACCCCAAAACCCCACGTTCCCAGCGAGAGTGCGGTCACCCACCTCACGACCCCAGCCTTCCCGCTGGAATGTCAGAAAAACAGTCCTGGGAGAGAGTGGCGAGAGGATGGGAAGTGGCAGATGACCAGGACGTAAAAATGCCACAGCATGCCTGAAGGGGTCTTTAGTCCCTTTGGGAATCACAGAGACCTCAGGCAGGTCTGTGAACTTGAACGGGAAAAATTCCACCTCCACGTTCACTAACAACCTCTAACCAAAACTCAGCATTTCCGCCCATTATGAACAGAGATCCCCCAAAGTATTAGCAGCCACCACTGCACTCGTTTCACAGATTTCCATACATATTACTGGCGATCCAGGCACCCTGAAATACCATTTCTACTTTTCACTAATTGGAAATTATGGTCACTTTACACCCAATCCTAGATCTTATTTTGAGGTGCACTAACACAGAAGCACATGCATGACTCTAGTTCAGATATTCTTTATATTTTGATACCTGTATTTCAGCACAATTGACTTCCTTTGCAAGCCTACGTATTTTATTTTATGCATTTAAAGACTTTATTCTTTTTTAAATTAATTTTTATTGGAGTATAGTTGATTTACAATGTTGTGTTAGTTTCTGCTGTACCGCAAAGTGAAACAGTTATATATATATACATATATCCACTCTTTTTTAGATTCTTTTCCCATATAGGCCATTACGGAGTATTGAGTCGAGTTCCCTGTGCTCTACAGTAGGTCCTTATTAGTTATCTATTTTATATATAGCTGTGTGTATGTGTCAGTTCAAATCTCCCAATTTATTCCTTCCCCCTTCTTCCCCCTTTGGTAACCATAAGTTTGTTTTCGACATCTGTGAGTCTGTTTCTATTTTGTAAATAAGTTTATTTGTACCATAGCTTTAGATTCCACATGTAAGTTATATCATATGATAGTTGTCTTTCTCTGTCTGACTTACTTCACTTAGTATGATAATCTCTAGGTCCATCCATGTTGCTGCAAACAGCATTATTTCGTTCTTTTTTATGGCTGAGTAGTATTCCATTACATATACGTACCACATCTCCTGTATCCATTCAAGTGTCGATGGACACTTACGTTGCTTCCATGTCTTGGCTACTGTGAATAGTGCTGGGGTGCATGTATCTTTTTAATTATAAAGACTTTATTCTGAGAAGGATTCTTAGGCTTCACCAGCCAGTGAGACATGCGCATGACACAAAAAAGACTAAGAGCTGTGGCCGCAGAGAATTAAACCCTCACCCCACGCCCTCCGTCACCCCAGCCTGTGGGGAGAGGGCGATGCCACAGTGAACCTCTCCTTATTAAGCACCTACTGTGTGCCAGGTGCGGTTTGAGGTGCTGCCCAGCGCCTCCACGCTCAGCATCCTTGTCCTTGCTGAGTCCTCCCCCTGCAAGTCTCCCCGCCACGCCCAGTTCCTGCAGACTCAGCCCATGAGGGTCCCCCTCCCCCCATAGCATCCACAGCTGTCTCCTGACACCCCATGCTGTTGTGCTACCATATCTTAGTCTCCTCATAGCTGAGGAAATTCCTCTTTTATCATTCCCCGACATTCTCTTTTTTACGTTTTTATTTATTTTTTTAATTAATTAATTTTTTAATCGATCTTTGGCTACGTTGGGTCTTTGTTGCGGTGCACGGGCTTCTCATTGCGGTGGCTTCTCTTGTGGCGGAGCACGGGCTCTAGGCGCACGGGCCTCAGTAGTTGTGGCATGCGGGCTCAGTAGTTGTGGCTCGCAGGCTATAGAGCGCAGCCTCAGCAGCTGTGACGCACAGGCTTAGCTGCTCCACGGCATGTGGGATCTTCTCGGACCAGGGCTCGAACCCATGTCCCCTGCATTGGCAGGTGGATTCTTAACCACTGTGCCACCAGGGAAGTCCCACGTTTTTATTTGGTTACATATTTATTGCCTGCTTCCACCAGCCCTCCCCCAATCTGGAAGGTTGGCTCCGTGACAGCTGGGATTTCGTCTCTATTTCATTTCGGCCTAGAGTCCCTTACCGTCCATTTGTTCCATCTTCCATCAAATATTGTCTGCTGGCCGGCTGTGCACCAGGCTGGGGAAACAGCAAAGAACAGGCCCTATCCCCGTGTGCAGCCTCCCATACATTATCCTGCGATGTCCGCTTTGAAAGTCCCCTCTGCGTCTGGGGCCCTTGTTCCCTCCCGCTGCCTCTCACCTAAGACGGCGGGTTCTGAGATGCAGACGCACTCCCGCAGCACCGCCGTCTGCTGAGCCCCAGCAGTTGCCAGCCGAGAAGACAGATCTTCACATCCAGAGGATGCTGGATCCTGGTCAGTTCCATGGGAAGGAAGTCAAGAACGGCCTGGAAACCACTGGGCAGGATAAGTCAGCCTCTTAAAGCCTCCAGGTGGCCGGTGAGATGCTACAGCAGGAACAACGCATTGTGGGCGCAGAATTCTACCCCCCTGCCGGTTGCCCTAACGCCTGCCACACACTCTGATGTGGCACCTGCCCATCTGGGTTGTGTTTGTCACAAACAGGTCTCAGAGGTTGTGGCATCTCCCTGCCTTACAGCCACAGGCTCATCCGAGCCACCGTCATCTCCCTGCTGCCATCCTGACCCCTGACAGCTCATTCCTCATGTTGAGAACCTGACCAGGTCTCTCTCCTCCAGAATGGCACTCCTCTGATAACTCCCCTTGCAAAAGAAGGAAAGACGGAGAGAGAGAGAAAGAGGAAGAAAGGAAGGAGGGAGGAGGGAAGGAAGAAAGAATGAAGTACAGTGGGACTCACCAGGGCCTAGGCAGCCCTGAATGTCTGGCCCACAGCTGCTCTCTGACCTCGTGATCTTCCTCGCCTCCCCTTCCACTGCATTCCAGCCCCAGGGCCTTTGCACTTGCTGCGTCCTGTGTCTGGAACCTCTCCTCCAGATTCCGTACTGCATTTTCCCCATGTTATACAGATCCCTGCTGAAATCTTCTCAGACTGCTTTCAGTGACCTCATCTTCTCACAGCCCAGTCACCCTATCTGCCCTGACTGCCTGGATTTTCTTTCATAGCAGGACAGAAAGTCGCCTGTTTATTTATGTGTTCGTTGTCTGAATTTCCCCACTGGCATGTCAACTCCAGGAGGGAAGGGACCGCTCTATCAATAGCATCTAGAACAACGCCTCGCACACAGTAGGTGCTTAATAAGGAACTGTAGATTGAATGAATGAATAAATGACCCACCGTATCTGTCCTCGAACTGAGAGACTCCTGTCTCTTCCATCGTTTGATCACCAGCCCCTGGCACTGCTCCTGCCAGAAGGACGTTGCTCCAAAATACTTGTTGCCAGAATTTCTCCAGCTGAAAGGAAGATGTATGATTCTTACTGTTTTCTGTGTGGTTAGCGGTGCCAAGGCTAACATTCAATAATTGTCAGCCTTTCTTCTGCCGCCCCATAATGATGTCGGCATTTGAAACCGGTTAGAGCATTCATCTAGGAATGAATTTACAATTCATTTTCAGTAATTGTCCCACAGGAGGAAAAAGGAAATATTTTGGAGGAAAAAACAGAAGATGTGTCTGTGCGGACGTAATGAATTCTCTGGAGCCATTTCAATCCCTTTTACAAATAGACTTTGTATTTAGACCTGTTTTACAGCATCATCCACTCATTTTTTTTCAGATGAGAAGAGAGTTCAAGGGCTACGCAGGGTCTTTTGTCCAGCTTTTGTTCATAAACCTTAAGACTTTAAAAGCAAGTCGTGGACTGAGAAAGGAGTGCAGATCGCGCTATTTAGGCGATTCTCAAACTTCTGAATGGTCAACGTCACCTGGGGGCTTGTTAAAACCCCAGTGACTGGGGGCTGCGTTGCCAGCCCCGCCAGCCCCACCCCAGTGATTCTGGCTCTGTAGATGGCGGGTGGCGCCCAGGGATTTGAATCTCTGGCCATTTCCTGGTGACAGTGATGCTGCTGGTTCAGGGACCCCTCTCCCGGATCAAAGGCTCCCCCCTCCCTGCTCGGTTTTCCCTTTGCAACATCCACCTCTACCCAACATGAGGTTCTATGTGATGTTTTTTGACTCTAAGTGACCCATCTCCCCTCTGGCCAGGCATGTTCGTGTGGGCATGTTCTTGGACTTGTCCGTGGCTGTGTCTTCAACTTCCAGAATGATACTCGGCACCTAGAGATGTTCAACAAATATCCCCATTGAGTTAATGAGTTCTAACAATGTATATACCTTCTGCACATTCCTAAGCGTTATTCATGTCAGTTATACTCTAAGAAGGAGGAAAGAGACATGTTTAGAAACTTAGAAGGCAGTGTTGTCCAGTGGAACTTTCTGTAGCAAGGTTGCATAGCTGCACTGTCCCATACGGGTACCACCAGCTACATGGGGTCATTGAGAACTTCAGAGGAATTTAACTTTTAACTTCACCTAAATGTAATTCATTGTAATGTAAACAGCCACATGTGGCCAGTAGCCCCTTTATTAGGTGGAGCGGTGATACAGAGGGATGGTAATGAAGGTGACCGAGTGGGAAATGTAGGTCCAGATTCTGCCCCAGCCCTGCTGTGAGTCCAAGCCTGTCCATCATTCCTCGTCTGTTCAGCCCTCACTGTAGTTCCTATGGGACTGTCCAGTGATTGGGCTGCATTTTTTTTCATACTGTATGTGATCTGGTATGTTAAATGTAGAAAGAAAAAGCATGATGGAAGATCTTTGAATTCCTTGTGTTTTATCAACTCAGTTTTGGAGCAGGTGTCAAGAAACGAGCTCAGCTGGCTTAATCCAAAAGGAGGATTAATCACTGTTGTCCAAGGGCTTCAGGCACTGTTGGATCCAGGCACTCAAACAACATTTCCATCCATTTGTCTTTTATTCTAAGCTCTGCTTTTCCGTCTGCAGACTTCCTTTTCAGGCAGGGTTTCCCAAAGGTAACTGCGGGCTTCCACCCAAGTAATTTAGCATTCCCAGGAGAAAGTCTGCCTTTTCCCCAAGAGTTCCAACAGAAGTCTCAGACCTCACCCTGAGTCTAGCTTATCTGGGCATCCCATTTTTGAGGCAACCGTACTGATTACGATTGGCCTAGCATGGTGTGTGTACCCCAGAATAAGGCCAGGTCCAAAAAGAACCACAAAGAGTTTCCAAAACTTGAGTTTCCAAAACTTCCAGTTTTAATTTCTAATACAATAAATGTCAATCAGCACAACCTATATAGGCAAAAGCTCTTTAGGGCCCTCAATAATTTTTAAGACTGTAAAGGGATCCCAAGACCAAACTGTTTGAGGACCTCTGACTTTGTGAGGACGGCTGGGAGAAATGGATACTAGTAGTAAAAAGAGACGTTTAGGGAGAGTCGGATCCCAGATTTAGTCTTCCTGACCAAACAGTTCTTTACAAACGTGTGAGTTAACTATGAACACGGATTTTTATTCATTATTTACCTTTCCAACTAAAATCCTCTTCACGTGACCTTCCCTCCAGAAAAATCCGGGATTAATAATTAATATTCTCAAGGCAATGGGAGAACAGCAAAGGGCAGATGTCAGTTTACCTGTAGCAGTGGTTTCGCGTACAGAATGCCCTATTGGTTCATTCACTGAAGACACATTTATTGGATGTGCACAATATACCAGGCTAAAGTTCTAGATTTGGAGTTTAAGAACTGAACCAAATAATCGAGGGTCCTGCTTACATGCTACATGAATCAACATGCCCTTCATTAATGAAATCGAAAAGTAAAGAGGCTGCATTTAGAAACCAGTGTTCTCTGTTTTCGGAGAGATGGCTGTGAAAATACGTATGTGCTTCCTCTTCGTAATCCATGATGTCCTAAGGGAAGGTCCAAACCACTGGCCCAAGCAGAGTCTTCATGCAAATTAGAAAGAGGCGCCCTTGCATAAGACACTTGACTTCCCTCTGTTTTGCAGAACACCTCCAGAAGCAAGCCCTTGTGCAGTGCGAAGCCTGTGCAACTGTACTTGGCAGCCCTGCTGCCTGAACTTATCTGCAAACCAAGTAAAACCCACTTTCCTTAGTTACAGGGAAAGAGATGCTATCTGTTGTTCATTCTTTTGGCAGTTTTCCTTTCACCCTCATTCGAGGCTTTAGCACCGAACTAAGGACTTTGATTTCTGCCTTGCCTGTGCCAGAGTCTAAAGTGACTTTCATTTGTGGCTCAAGGTTCTTGGTGCCCCTCTTACTTCCTTTCCTTCTGAAGGGGCCTTGAAAAGGGGGGATTTATAAGAAAACTAGTATGTGAGCAGTATGTAATTCCTTTTCCAATGACTACTGTCTGGTAGTCATAGCCACTGAAACTGTCCTCACTCTTGTTGATAAATGCTGGGTCGGGTGGGTGTACATATCACCCACAAAAAGGGAGAAATGATCTAGTTACTCAGAGCAAGAATTTTCCATCACTCACTGTCATCAGACCTAAAATTCACTTACGAATGTGAGTATTATCTCAGATACCTGCTTGCATAATATTAAGAGGTTCTAAATAACAAATTTTCTAAGATACTGCATTGTGTCCTGTAATGGAAGAAAAAAAAACAGTTTTCCAAATGCTTACAGAATCCCTGCTGTGCTCAAGTGCAGAAATCACTGAAGCCCAAGTCCCTGCATACTAAAAGCTCTTGAAAGTAAAAATGAAAGGAATTGTTAATGGAATTTCATTTTCAAGGACCTTAGGTGGGTGCAGATTTGAATGAGAATTAATCTTGGTATTTTGCTTTATAAATTAATATAAGAACGGCTGGATGAAATGAGATTTCTTTCTTTGTCTCCATCCGGATGTTGTCACGGAGTTTAAAAAGGTCAAAATCAGCACATTCATTTATCTTATTGAAAGTGTTCCCTTTGCCTTCCAAACACACATCTGGGAGCATTCCAGTTTTCCCTAGGAGGGGCCACCTGCTACCAGGTTACATATGAAGCCCCGAAACTGATCTCCATTAACTAAAAGCAGCCTGCAGTGAAGCTATAATCCCTCGGGGCTGCGGCAGAAAATTCTAAGAGCTCTTGGTAATTTGTGATTCTGTTTCCGAATCTAACGAGAACTTCTGAGCAGCCGTGGCTGACCAAGTGGACGTCATTTACATGGTGCACACTCCCGCCATGCCACCTCCTTGCCCCAAATCCTGGCCTGAGTGGGAGCTGCCCCTTGCCCACATATTGCGGGTAGGCTCCAAGCTTAGGACAGAAGTACTACATGTTGCACACTGTACGTTTAAGGACCCCAGAAGGTGGGTCCAGCCACCTCCTGAAGCCCCCCTCCCTGAACCTCCTTATCTCAGCTCCATTATTCCTCTTGCCCAGGGTGGGTGATGATTCTTTTTCCCTCTAACCAATCCAGAATCTAAGAGACTGGCTAAGAGGCTGTAGCTATAGTCTAAGGCATTTTTTTTAACCATAACCTCTTCCAAATTACACTTGCTAACTCATTTTTAAGGTGTCGCCCCCGTACCCACCTTCCTACCATACAATCCTGCTTCTGGGAAATAAAATAAATATAAATAAATATAAATAAAATAAATATAAATAAAATAAATAAATAAAATAAATAAATATAAATAAATAAAATATAAATAAAATAAATAAATAAATAATAAAATAAATAAATAAAATAATAAAATAAATAAATAAATAAAATAAATATATATATAAATAAAATAAAATAAATATAAATAAAATAAATAAATAAATAAAATAATAAAATAAATAAATAAATAAAATAAATATAAATAAAATAAAATAAAGCCTCTCTGGATACAAACATCCAGTTGGCTCCCACATTTGGGGCAGGTGGAAATTCCCGGAACAGGACTGCCAAATGCACTGTGAATGTTGGCCTTTCCGTGACCTGATTTCTCGGCAGGCTTCCGTGTCGAGGTAGGGACTCTGGAACTTTGGGAATCAGCAAACAAAAATGTCACCCATAATTTGGGGGCTGACACCATGGGAAATATGAGAGCGCTTTCTTTATCTGCAAAACCTCCAGAAGTTTCTAGTTTCACGGAGGAGGCCTGATTTGGGTTGTTTTATCCTCAGTTCTGCAAAGAACTGGACTGGATGCCTTTCTTGGTTCTGTGAGTGGCCAAAGGCTAGACAGTGAGTCGTAACCCCCTTCCCTGACGTCTGCTCAGCACTCTATAGTTTGTAAAAGACTTTCCCATATTTGGTCTTGTTTTATGTTCATGAGTGTCATTCATGGAGAAGCCTCCTTGGAGGCAAACATCACCAGTATCCCTCTGAAAATGTGGTTGTGTCATGCTGGGGAGCCTAACCCAAGAGTCAGAGGCAAAAATCAGCAAAAATTTCCAGAAATTAGAGCTTCCCTGATGTGGTGAATCTGTGAAATCCAAGTTTGCTGAATCACATTGAGATTCATTTCCATGATGATAGTAGTTAACAGTTAACTGAGCGCTGGCACTGTGCTAAGTGCTTCATATTCGTTGTTTCATGCAATCCTTAGAGCAGCTGCTTCAGCAGTGTCTGGAGCCTGTATTGTCTTCAGTTCATGGGTGAGGGCACTGAGGCCTGTGGTGTAGCTAATATTCCTACAGTTACATGGCTTGGGAATGGTACAAAACGGGTTTGAACCCATAGCTAACTCCAGTGTCTCTTTTCTTGATTTTCACACTTCATACTGGAAAAGATCTATGGTAGAAGGGTGCAGAGGAGGAGGTGAATGATGATGAAGCTGTTGATGATAGTGGTGGTGATGGTGATGACGATGATAGCAATGGTGAGTGTGATGATGGTGATGATGAACATGGTGATGGTGAGGCTGAGGGTGATGGTGATGGTGGTGGTGATGATGAAGGTGATGATGGTGATGATGATGGTGATGGTGGTGATGGTGGTGATGATGATGGTGATGATGGTGATGATGAAGGTGATGGTGATGATGCTGGTGATGGTGATGATGGTGGTGATGATGATGGTGATGGTGGTGATGGTGATGATGGTGATGATGAAGGTGATGGTGGTGATGGTGATGGTGATGATGATGGTGATGATGGTGGTGATGATGATGGTGGTGATGGTGATGATGGTGGTGATGATGAAGGTGATGGTGGTGGTGATGATGGTGATGGTGATGATGATGGTGGTGATGATGGTGATGATGGTGATGGTGATGATGGTGATGGTTGTGATGATAGTGATGATGGTGATGATGATGGTGATTGTTATGGTGATGGTGGTGATGATGATGGTGATGATGGTGGTGATGATGATGGTGATGATGGTGATGGTGATGATGGTGATGGTGGTGATGGTGATGATGGTGATGGTGATGATGATTGTGATGGTGATGATGATGATGAGGGTGATAATGGTGATAATGATGATGGACACGAGGATGGTGATGATATGATGATGGTGATACTGGTGATGATGGTAATGATATAATGATGATGGTGATGGTGGTGATGATGATGATAATGATTATGATGGTGATGGTGATGATGATGATGGTGATGCTGATGATATTGGTGATGAGAATGGTCTTGGTAATAATGGTGATATTGTCTTTGAGAACAGCCAAAAGTCAAATCTGATGAATGAGCAAGTAGGAGAAAGAGAATGGTGTCTTTGATTCAAAATGAGGTGTCAATAAATGGAAGAGATTTACTTCTTTCTTTTCTTGTGTCCATAACTTCGCTCTAAGAGTAGTTCCCAAGGGTGAGCAGTCACAGTATCCCAGACATGGGCACCTCACGGGAATAGACTGGCCTCCCAGTGTGGTGACCAACCGTCCCAGTTTGCCCAGAACTGAGAAGGTTCCCAGGATATGGGATTTTCAGTTTTAAAACTGGGACAGTCTGGGCAAACCAGGGTGAGTTGCTTACTCTTCTTCCCAAATTGATTTTGGGGTTACAAACAGTGGTGTGTGTGGTCCACTCTAGTTATTTTAGGACCATCTTTTTGCTTCATAAGCAGAGACCCTAAACTGGAAGAAGTCCTGTGTCTGAATGCAGCCTGAAGATGAGTTTTGTTTGTTGTCCATGTATATCAATTGAGAGATTTCACACAAACAAATCCAGTATCTTGACTTCTCTTGAAAGAATCAGAAGATCAGGGAGTCTTCTGGCCCACATTCTTATCAGGCAGCAACCAGTGGAATCCTTTGGACCAGCACGAACTAGGGTTCGTAATAGTTTCTACCAAATCTGTTCCACACATTTGTTTTTGCCTGCCCAAACTCTGTAGGCATCTCAGTTGAAATGATGCATGTAATTTACACAGTGCTTGGCACTTAGGAAGTACTTGGCTATTTTAGTTTATGATTCCTGCTTAGGAGTTACACCTCTCAACTCAAGAATACCACAGTCTTTCAGCAATAAAAAGGAATGAAGTGTGATGCATATTACAGAACAGATGAACCTTGAAAGCATCACGCTAAGTGAAAAAACCAGCCACGAAAGACTACACATTATAAAACTTCATTTCTATGAAATGTCAGAATAGGTAAATCCGTAGAGTGGGAAGGTAACTTTATGGCTGCCCGGACTGGGAGGGATCAGGGGTGGGCAGCTTAGACATACAGTTTCTTTTTAGGGTGATGAAAAGGTCTAAAATTGATTGTGGCAATGGTAGCACCATTCTACGAATCTACTAGACATCGTTGGATTATACACTTCAAATGGGTGAATGGTAGGGCATGTGAACTATATCCCAAAGAGCCGGGGTTTTTTTTAAGTGCTGCAGCCTAGCTCAGCTCCAAGTGCAAATACTGCACCCCTCTGAGGTCCTAAGGCTGGAGGGATGAAGAGAGACACAGAAGGCTTGGGGGAAGCAGGGGGCTCGAACCAGTCCCTGGTGGGATCGCAGACTTTAGAGACAAACAGTCCGGGTTTGAGTCATGACACCCGGGACCACCAGTCCATCCTGGCACCAGGGTCCTCCCTTTCTTCAGCCACGTTTCAGCACCAGTGCAGCCGGCGTGCTGGGTCCCCCTTCACACGACTAGTTCCAGCCTCAGGCCTTTGTCTGCACCATCGTCCCCTTGTGGGCGCATCTTCTGTCACTTTCCTCACTGATCCCCACCACAGTCTCCTTCGATAATAATAATAAACCAGTAATTACAGACATGTCCTCCCAAGTGTCCCTGTGTGATGGGTGCTGGGCTGGATATGTCCAAGTCCTACCCCCTGGTAACGATGAATGTGACCTGAATCGAAAATGGGGTCTTTGCAGATGCGGTTAAGGTAAGGATCAAGCTGAGATCGTGGTGGATCAGGGTGGCCCTAAATCCAGCCAGAGAGTCCTTATGAGAGATGGAAAAGGAGACACAGAGACACAGAAGAAGGCCATGTGAATTGGAGGCAAAGATGGAGGGATGCGGCCCCGAGCCAAGGAACGCCAGGGGCGTGGCCATCACCAGGAGCCGGAAGAGGCAGGAGGGATGCTTCTCTAGAGCCTTAGGAGGGAGCACGGCCCTGGCGACACCTTGATTTTAGACTCCCGGCCTCCAGAACCGTGAGAGAATACATGTCTGTCGTTTAAAGCCACCAAGTTTATGATGCTGTGTAAGAGCTGCCACAGGAAACTAAGACAGGATGGTACTATTATTATCGCCTTTTTAAAGAGGAGGAAGCTGAGGCCCAGAAAGGTTAAGTGGTTTGCCAAGGACACACAGCTTATGCGTGGCAGGCCGTGCATTTGAATCAGGGGGTTTGTGCCGTTACCTTGTCCATCCCACCCCCTGGCACAGCTGGGCAGAGACCCAGGAAGGGTTTCAGCGAGCATTTGACAAACAGGGGGCAGCGTTTGACATTCGATTGTCTGAAGGCTCTCCATCCTTGTGACTGTAATTATCTCTCACTGACCCTCAGAGAAGCCTTCTTCCTTGAATTTCCCAGAAAAACCACAAAGGCGACAAACTAGCTCTCGTTCCCTTAATCACTTGAAAGAAGGAGGCAAGATCTCTTTTCTCCCCAGGCTCTTATTTATCCAATATGTCAGGAACTCCGCCTGGGACACGGGATTCTTACGACCAGATTACCGCTTACACTTCACGAAATGAAATCTACAAAGCTGAGGGAAAGCAGAGGAACCTGGAACATTTCTCCACTAATTTGCAAAAGGTCTGCCTTAATCGGAAGGATTAGCCCAGGGGCAGTTCAGGGAGCCTCTTGGCTACCGCTGTCTGGTTGTACCCTTTTGATATGGACCTCACATTCTCCTGGATTCTCCCAGACTCCTCAGCAGACACGCTCGTTAATGATTAAGGCGGAGGTAATGAAACCTCGGCTGAGGGACTCGGCTAACCCAGGGCAGAGAGAAACCACCCAGCCGACAGCTGCAGTGCACGTGCCCAGCCGACAGCATCCGAAGCCTGCATTTGGTGCCCTTATCTCATAATTCAGACACTGTATTTGCTGGTAGAGACAAAAGGCAGATTTTTTTTAAATCCCAATTTTACAAGGAAACTTGAAATAGGGAATGTGAAATACTTCTAATTTTATATATATGTGTATGTGTGTTGATAATGAATTTAAATGGTTGTTATCATAATATATATATACATATATATATATATGTATATATATATTTTATTTTTTATTTTTTTGGCTGCGTGACTTGTGGGATCTTAGTTCCCAACCCGGGATCGAACCCAGACCCTCGGCAGTGAGAGCACGGAGTCCTAACCGCCGGACCCCCAGGGAATTCCTTCATAAAACATATTGTTATGTTTGCTGCTTCTAACTACCCTTCTCATTTTCTTCAGTTTTTTTTTTCGGTTGGTGATGGGCCCAAATGCCTCCTTGCTGTCTATCTGATTCCTTCCAAATCCTCTTCAACATACAGATTAAATTTGATGCTCGAGCGATGGTTCAGTGACTGTAGCCAAGACTTACCATAGTTATTCATTTAATTCTGAAGTGTTAGGGGAATTTAAATGCTTGATGGAATTAGTCATTGGGAAATGCAAATTAAAGCACAGTTTACGCTCACTAGGATGGCTGAAATCAAAAAGACGGATAATAACAAGTGTCAGCATGGGTATGGGGAAACACATCTGTCTGTATCGGTGGTGGGAATGTAAAACGGTAAACCATTGTTAGAAAACAGTTGAGCAGTTTAGTAATGCATTAAAGGTTTACTTGCCGTACAACCCAGTGACGCTGCTCTCAGGGGTCTAGAGAAATGAAAACACCTGCTCACATGGAGACAGGTGGGCAAACATTATGACACAACACAACCCATCATCGCGGAAAATCCAAATATCCCTCAACTTGAGAAAAGTAAACAATTGAGGGATAGTCAGAGGACAGAACACTGTTTGCAGTAAAAAGGAAAAAAAAAAACTACCGCTGCCTCAAGCGACTGAGATGAAAACAGCCAGGTACAAAAAAACTACACACTGTAGGAGTCCATGATGAGAATTTTTAGAAAAGACACAACTTTAGAGACAGAAGGCCAATCAGTGATTGCCTGGGGACCGATGTAGGAGCACAGCTTAATTGCAAATGGCCCGAGGGGAACTTAGGCTGATGGAAATGTTCTGAAACTGCATGGTGGTAACAGTTCCACAACTACATAAAGTCACTGAAATTCATCAGACTGCGGATGAATTTTACAGTGTGTATACTTTACCTCAGAAGGGCCCTGGAGCAGCCATCAGGACTAAGGGAGTAGATTCCATTCTACCCGGATCAGGGATATGGGCTGTGGTTTGTGTTTGTTCAGAAAAATCAGTACCAAGTGAAAATTCTCCATTTGCTGCAATGCTGTGTATTACCAATGTCTGCCACTAGGGGGTACTATCATCCATTACTTCTGTGGTCAATGACCAGTCATCAATGCATAATTATGGCCGAGTAGGATTCATCGGGGATTTTGAACAGATTTGGGCAGGCGGTGTTGAAAAGGTAAATAAGTTCTCTGTGCCAACAACTAGAGATGGCATTAATTGGGCACTGAGATGTAGGAACTTTCTGGCCTTCACTGATCAATGCCTGAGGCAGCCCAGAAGTTCAGAGTGGACCACTGGTCCTGCCACTGGAGAAGGCCTGGGATACTAGGTGTGACTGTGTCCAAGCCACTGCCCACAGAGCTGAGGATTCTCCCAGCCAGTCAGGTTCCCTCCCTCCCACCCCTTTGCCACCGCCAGTGAGGGCACAGCCCCTAAACTCACCAGCTGGATTCTCTGACCCTCAACTGGCCTGATACGAGGACACGAAACAACTGTTGGGGTTCATTCATTAGCATCCCCTTGACAAGACGTGGGGCAGCCTTGGTTGCCCAGATTCAACCCTGGTGGCTGCCCCGTTCCCGGGCCTGACCACCTTCTGAAACCCAAGATCCTGCTGACAAATTCCCTGTTGGCTTGAGTTATCTAGAGCTCATTTCTGTGCTCACAACCCCAGATTCCCACTTGATAAAACCTGTCTGTACGATTTTGATGGGAAGAGCCAAGGGAGCGCACCTCTACGATTCTCTCCCCTTAGAGCCCAGGGCTGTTGTCTCAAGAGTTCACCACTGGTACCTTGTGCCTCTGAGTTAGAATTTCTTTCCCTCTCCCTGCGGTTCCCCCTGAAACCCCAGTGCCCCTGGCAGGGGTCGTCCAGTTAGTTCGGTCCACCGTGCTTGAATGTGAGCGTGTTTACTGGAGGGCTTGCTTGTATTCAGGTGGCCGCCACGCCTGGCTTCTCTGGGGGTTGTGTCAGCAGACGTCCTGCTAGCTCCTGCAACAGACAAGAGCTGGGATTTCAGCGGTGCACAAAATTTATTTATCACGCTCACGCGAAGCTTGGTGCAGGTCGACCTGTGCTCGATTCCATCCAGCGACTTAGGGATTTAGCTCCCCCCATCCTGCACCCAACATTGCCCCACCAGGGAGAGAGAAAGCAGAGAGCCGGCCCACTGGCTTTTACCTGCCTCAGCCCAGAAAGGATATACATCAATTGCACTCACTCACGTTTAACTGACTGCAAGCGGTCTGGACACCTGTTCTTCCCAGTGACTCAGGAAGGAGGGGAGGTCCGGGTACCGAAGCGCCCCTGAAATGTCTCTCATACAGGGTGTGTGTGGAAGGTGACAGAAAGGGTCCTAAGGATAAGAAGCAGCACAGGGAACACTGGCCACTTCTGTTCCCTTCATAATATTGCTGGGGTGGGGAGGCTGTGCCCCCAGGACTAGCCTTTGAAGCATCCTTGACTCACAGCAGCAGCATCTGTCTATACTTCCGTGAGGCAGAACTATTGAAAACAGAAAGCGACTACAACTTGGGAGAAATAGAGTACGTTTCTCATTTCTCAACGCCTTTCGTGGCTAGGTTGCAAAAAAATGTGACATTTCTCCGGGAAGTTGATGCCTCGTATTCCCATGTGCCATCCCAGCCCGTGTAATAACTCAATTACAGCGCTAGACCTTCTGGAGACGCTAGCCTTCTTAAATTGAATTGTTTTCTTGTTTTAAATGAACATTTTGGAATAAAATCTCCATCTTGTATTAGAAGCAAATTGACAGATAAGTAAAGTTCGGCTCCTGCACCCCAGTTTGCACTGAGAATGGATTTCAGGTAAATGAGGTGGGAGTTGCGTTTCCCGGTAGTGACAGAACCGAAAATTATTGGTCTGTTACTGCAAGCCCGCAGCGCTGTTAGCGGAGGTCCTCAGGGAGGGAAGGAAATTTGCTCAGCTACCGTTGGAGACAAGTTGCAGCTCCCCGGGATTGATTTGCTAAATGGTTTACTATTGTGCCTCTGTGTTTCTCCCATGCTAACTGCTGGCAGAAACTCGGAGCTGCAATCCGAAGAAGAATGAGGTTTTTCACTTCTCGTGACTAATGCGGTCAGCACAGTTCTGCACAATTGGAAACCCACATGCCTGGACACGTGTAGGTCATTTCGGCATGACCAGCTACCTTTTGTGTTCTGACCCTCCGGGTACCCCCCAAAAAACCTATTAAGATTCATGTAACAGCCCCATTAAAAAGTAATGGACTGGGCTTTTTAATGGACTGGTGGCGCAGTGGTTGAGAGTCCGCCTGCCGATGCAGGCGACACGGGTTCATGCCCCGGTCCGGGAAGATCCCACATGCCGCGGAGTGGCTGGGCCCGTGAGCCATGGCCGCTGAGCCTGCGCGTCCGGAGCCTGTGCTCTGCAACGGGAGAGCCACCACAGTGAGAGGCCCGCGTACCGCAAAAAAAAAAAAAAAAAAAAAACCGTCTTCAAAAAGCCCTCCAATTCTCCTGCCTTAAATGCTTTTAGAACATAAAAGGAAAGGCTGGCAGGCAGTATCTGTTTTCCATCTCTTCCCCATGCATTTGTGGAGCTCCTACACTGGAGAACAGGATGCCTTCCTTCTTGGAGCTTTCATCCCAGACACGGCCCCAACACTGAAATGAAACACATTGTGTCCTGGGTGGTCAGAGCTCTGGAACGCACAGCAGAGAATGGGGATATGCGGAGGTAACATCTGGGCAGAGATGCTTGGGACGTGAGGATGGAGCCACGTGGATGTCTCGAGAAAGCATTCCAGGCAGGACAGTGGGTACAAAGGTTCAGTCGCGTTCAACGCACAGCAAAGAAGCGGCGGTGTCTGGAAAGCATGTGGAAGGGAGAGTAGCAGGAGGAAACCAAAGAGTCTGAGGGCGTCCAGGTCCTGCAGGACTTTGCCTCTCGCTCTGTGTGGGATGCAAACCACGAGAAGGTTTGAGCAGAGCAGGACAGGACCTCCTTCGGGTTTCAAAGGGCGCACCCCTTTGGTGGAAAGTAGATTCTCTCGAAATAGGATCCAGCCACCTAGGTTAGATAATGCTGGAACCCAGTGCCATCCCCCTCTGCACATCAAGGGGTCTGTTGTTGGCTGTGGGGTGGGTCTGTGCCGGGAGCAGAGCCCATCCCGTACAAGGATCCCTTCCTGTTCCCGAAATGGGAAGGGAGACAAGTTCGCCTCACAGCGTCCCATTGATCTGTGCTTTGAAAATCGGAAGAGACACAGGATCCAACAAAGAACTCCTGTGCTAAGAAAGAGTCAGCCGGGAGGGGTCACTAATTAAGATGCAGCTCGAAAGGCAGCCAATGGGCTGAGACTATAATTAATGAGACACCGTCTAGGAACACGCGGAGCTGGGAACACGGCGTTCGTTCTGAGAGTCACAACAAGCGGCATTCACAGCAGCGGGAGGGGGCCGTCGCCCTCATGCCTGGACGTGGAGAGCGGACCGGGGGCCCTGGAACAGACGCCTGACCGGTGGTCAGCATCCGCTCATCCCAGCCTCTGACCTGGGGCACAGACATCTCATTGCCTCTGTGGCTTTATGAAACGACAGTAAAAAAAAAAAAAAAAAAAAAAAAAAAAAAAAAAAAATCACCTCCTTCTGCCCAGACGCCAGAGAGGTGGATTGTATAGGATTAAAAAAAAGTGCTCGGACCGCTTTGGAGGAAAGGCGATTCCTACATTTGGGGGGATTATTGTAACTTTTCCAGTGCCAAGAAGTTGAAGATAATTCATCTTAAGAAAGAGTCTAGGTAATTACCTGGCTTTAAAAAGGCATTTTCACATCCCCACTCCTAGGTATACTCGCCAGAGAAACGACAAGCTTCAACCACACACACAAATCTTGCGCTCAAATATTCGTAGCAACATTGTTCGTGTTAGCCAGTAGTAGCCACTACGTGGTCCAGTAACGACCCAAATGTCCATCAGTTGATGAATGGATACATGCAATGAGGTCTGTTCATACCCTGGAATATTATTAGGCGATAAAAGAAAGAACGAAGCCCTGACACAGGCTACAACGTGGATGAACCTCGAAAACATGATGCTGATTGAAATAAGGCAGACACAAAAGACCATGCAGTGTGTGAGTGCACTTATAGCAAGTGTCCAGAGAGGCAGATCCATAGAGACAGGAAGTAGACTGCTGGTTGCCCGGGGCAGGAAGGAGGGGAGGCTGGGGGATGACTGCTGATGGACGTGGAGTTTCCTTGGGGGCATGAAAATGTTTTCAAACTAAACAGGGGTGATGGTTGCAACTGGCAATTACATGTTAGATTGGTGAACAGCTGCATCTGAACTATATCTCAGTAACACTGTGTTTTCGTTTTGTTTTGTTGTTGTTGTTGTTTTTTGCGGTACGCGGGCCTCCCACTGCTGTGGCCTCTCCCGCCGCGGAGCACAAGCTCCAGACGCGCAGGCTCAGCGGCCATGGCTCACGGGCCCAGCCGCTCTGCGCCACGCGGGATCCTCCCAGACCGGGGCACGAACCCGCATTCCCTGCATCGGCAGGCGGACTCTCAACCACTGCGCCACCGGGGAAGCCCCACACTGTGTTTTTTTTAAGGACCTTTCCTGAGATGTATAATATATGCATTTGCTTTTTCAAAGTCAGTTTACAGCATCTTTAGGGATAGTGCCGTCAGATAGTGTAAGGGCTCGGAGCCAGGGTTCTCTCTTCCCTCCCCTTCTCACCACCTCGCTTAGCAGCTGTAGATTCTTTAACAAGTTACTTAAACTTTCTGCAACTCTTAAACTTTTTTCTAACCTAGGAAGTGGGGGAGAAGGGAAGTACCTGCCTCGTGGGGTTGTTGCAGGGAGGAAAGAAGTCAGCACATGCAAAGAAGCCTGGAACAGCATGCAGTACTTTGAAAGGCTCAGAATCACAGTGGGCTGTGAGCTGGCCCGTGCGGGTGTTGGTACCGTCACTGGTAGAGTCAGTGCTGTGTCAGCTCTGAGGGCTGTTTTGCATAAAGGCAGGCGCTCACGTTGAACGGCTTGGCTGTCAGAAGACTGGAAGGTTCAAATAAAGTCCTCTGGGCCTTAGTTTTCCCATCTGTGGTAACATCAACCCTTTCTACTCTGCCATGTTGACGATCAAAGTGGCAGTAATCCACATGAAGATTCTCTGCAAAGGATGAAAGAGACATTCTTATGGATTTAATTATGCCCCCTGAAATGAGATGTTGGCATCCTAACCCTCAGAATCTGTGAATGTGATCTTATTTGGAAAGAGGGTCTCTTTGCAGAAGTCATCAACTTAAGATGAGATCATTAAAATGGGCCCTAGGCCAACAGGACTGGTGTCCTTATAAGAAGAGGGAATTTGGACACCACACATACAAGACCACAGATGATGGAGGTGGAGATTGGAGTGAAGTGTCTACAAGCCAAGGAACACCAAGGACTGCCAGCCCCACCCAGAAGCTGGAAGAGGCAGGGAAGGATTCTCCCCAAAACGTTCCAGAGGAAATGTGGTCCTGCCAACGCCTTGATTTCGGACTCTTGCCTCTGGAGCTGTGAGAGAATAAATTTCTGTTGTTTTAAGTCCCCCATCTTGCTATCCTATATAAGAAAAGCCCTAGAAAATTAACACGGGCATAAACATAAATGATGATGGAGATGATGATGATTACTAAGAGTGCCTGACACATTGTAGATGCCCAGTAAGTACGAGTGGCTCTGATAATTTATGACTGTGTCCTGGAACCTGTGAGCCATCCAGGCAGCTCTTCTGACTCAGCTCCGAAAGCCCCGTTCTGCACTCTGCTCTGGCATGCTGGACTGAGATGCCTTCAGTTTTTATTTATTTTATTTTTAAAAATTTATTTATTTTGGCCACTCTGCACAGCGTGAAGGATCTTAGTTCCCCTACCAGGGATCACACCCGTGCCCCCTGCACTGGAAGCATGGAGTCCTAACCACTGGACCGCCAGGGAAGTCCCACCTTCTGTTTTCAGATGCGGACCCTCATTGGTCCACTATACCATTGGGCTAAGATTTCTAGAAGGAGTTGCAAAGTGAAGACCAACAGAAATGACAGAGGAGAAGGTGCAACTGGGAACAATTACAGTGTGGACGGATCTGTGGGGTTATTGATGGAAGAGGCCTATTCTCTTGCTCCCTGGAATGTTAGGAAGAGAAAGCCTTAACCTGGGAAACACCTTCTCCTCTTCCCCAGCCTGTCCACCTCCTGACCCTCGCTGCTTCTTGGAAATCCCAAAGCCATTGCAAAGCAGAAATGATAATATTGGTTTCCATTTCCCCGTCAGCATC
The DNA here is from genome assembly GCF_964270905.1 of Leucopleurus acutus. Lineage (NCBI taxonomy): Eukaryota > Metazoa > Chordata > Mammalia > Artiodactyla > Delphinidae > Leucopleurus > Leucopleurus acutus. The sequence continues at coordinate 86,941,198 of NC_139155.1, forward strand.
TCCCGGAGCATTTTTAGAATCAATTCTGCCCCCCCCAAATCATGCAGAACTCTTGGGGATCGTTTCCTTAGGAAACGGGAGGGGAGAAGGTGGTGGTGTCGGTTAGCGAGTCCAATCCAGCCCGCTCCATCAGGCGTGCCGTTCGCACACCAACCAGTAATAAGGTTTCCCTTCTCTCCCTGATGAGAAGAACTGCGGCGGAGCTGGGTGTCTGCATGCAGCCTGGTTAGAGGGAAAATTACGTTAGCGGGTGGGACTTTGAAAGGTCGCCCCTACGATGCCTGTGTGTGTGCGCATAATATTCTTCATCACAGGATTATGTAAATAGCTGGTTGCACCTAACAAAGTCAGCCTATCAGATGGCATTTCCCTGGGCTCATCTGCCCTGAATCCTGAACCCTCATTTCAAGTACTTTCACTAATCAGCATATGCCAACTGGCTGCTGTGCCACCCACGCATCATTTTAACGAGGATGCCTTGAATTGGGAAGAGGAAGCTCCCTCTTGGAGTAGTTTGCCCGGTGCTGTAAATTATGCTGAATTGTCAGTCTCTGCTTGGCCCTCCTCTCATAACAATCCTCTGTCAGCCTTGCTTCCACCACCAGCAGCAGCTAAAAGCAACGGGCTTACTACCATCCCGTGCTATTCCCCAAGTGCAGGCCACCGCCTAGCACCCTTGCCATGGAGTCCCCTTCTTCAGGTTACACAACTGGAAATGTGGCATGCAAGTGCAGCGGATAGCAATCTTCGTTCACAATCTCAAGCGTGCAGAGAAATATCTATGTGAGTTAGCCTTAGGTTAGGCTAAGTATAATAGAAAATGCTCAAAACTAGTGGCTGAGACATAAAGTTTACCTCATGTACATAAGTAAGTCCAGGACCACTCCTTAGTCATCAGAGATTTAGACCTCTTCTGTCTTTCTACCCCCACCATCCTCCATGAGTGGCTTTCATTTCCAAGTCTGACTCATGGACCAAGATGGCTACTAATGTTTCAGCCATTGTATCTGTATTCCAGGTAGGAGGAAGGGGAAAAGGGCAAAAAGAACATCCCACTGCCCTTATCCAGCTCCCATTAAGCAGACTTCCTGAAGAAGAACATTGCTGCTTACATCTGGACTAGAACAGTAGTTCTCAAACTTTTCAGCAGCATCAGAATCACCTGGAGAGATTGTTAAAGCAAAGGGTGAATAGGCTCCACCCCCAGAGTTTCTGACTAAGTGTGTCTGGGGCGGCGCCCGGGAATTTGCGTTTCTAGCAAGTTCCCAGGTGATGCTGAGGCTTTTGGTCCAGGTACCACACTTTGAGAACCCTCGTACTTGAACCCCATTCCACGGTCACCCCCCTGCAAGAGAGATGGAGTTTAGACTTCTCTGAGCTGGTACTGTTTCCCACTCCACCTGCCAAAACTTCATGGTTCAGTTACCAAGGAAAAGGAAGAGAATGGATATGGAGTACCAACTAGCCCCTTTCGGCCACAAGACCTTGGGTCTCTTTTCCTGCGAACCCGACCCATTTATTTTTCTAGTCTCTGCCTTTTTCGGGTCACCTCTGGGATCCAGAGATCTTTGCCGCTGCTTCGTAGACACACTGGACAGCCACCTTCTCTTGCCTCTTCCCAGAGGTACCATCCAGAGACGGGACACTTGTCCCCTCTTCTGACGCCCGCAGCAAAGCCCATCGCTGCAGCCCCCGGGGGTCCTGCCGATGCTGCCTCCAGATGGAATTGAAAGTGTAATTAAACGACTCCTCCATCAACTTCCAAGCGATGCTAAATTAGTTCCCAGATCAGTTACAGTTGAACACTCACCCTCTTACAGCCGAGAGGCTGTGGTGCTCAAGAGTGATTTACGATAGCCCGGAGATGGAAACAACCTAAGTGTCCATCATCAGATGAATGGATAAAGAAGATGTGGCACATATATACAATGGAATATTACTCAGCCATAAAAAGAAATGAAATTGAGCTATTTGTAATGAGGTGGATAGACCTAGAGTCTGTCATACAGAGTGAAGTAAGTCAGAAATAGAGAGACAAATACCATATGCTAACACATATATATGGAATTTAAGGGAAAAAAATGTCATGAAGAACCTAGGGGTAAGACAGGAATAAAGACACAGACCTACTAGAGAATGGACTTGAGGATATGGGGAGGGGGAAGGGTAAGCTGTGACAAAGCGAGGGAGAGGCATGGACATATATACACTACCAAACGTGAGGTAGATAGCTAGTGGGAAGCAGCCGCATAGCACAGGGAGATCAGCTCGGTGCTTTGTGACCACCTAGAGGGGTGGGATAGGGAGGGTGGGAGGGAGGGAGACGCAAGAGGCAAGAGATATGGGAACATATGTATATGTATGACTGATTCATTTTGTTGTAAAGCAGAAACTAACACACCATTGTAAAGCAATTATACCCCAATAAAGATGTTAAAAAAAAAAAAAGAGTGATTTGGTGAAATAGGACGTGGAAATGCCGTCAGGTTTCTCAGACTCCGTTTCCCAGGGTTGAGGACGGTAGGGCTGGTGTTTATGGAATGGCCACCTCTGTGGCAGGCATGAAGCTAGGGGGGTTGCCTAGGTTCTCTCATCTAATCCCCGGAGCCACCCTGGAGGAAAGTGGGGCTGTCCCATTTCACAGATGAGGAAAACAGCACAGAGAAGGCAAGGCCTGGAGCCCCATGCAGCAAGCGTGAGGCAGCAAGATGGGCAGCCTGATGTTGCCTCACTGAAGCAGTCTCAGCCCTCTGCATGCCAGCAGCTGGGCTCCCTTTTCTTGGTTTTCAAAAAAACCGGACCTCTGATCTTCCCAGAGCCTGCCACGTGAGCTGGGGACCCTCCAGCTGCCTCAAACGCGCTTCCTCCAACTCTGCTGTGTGTTTTCCCGACCTACTGCACTTCAGCAGAGACGAAGAAAGAAATGCTCGTTGGTTTTTCCACGCATATACTTTTTAAAAACTTTTCTTATTGAAGTGTAGTTGCTGTACGATGCTATGTAAGTTACAGGTCTACAATACAGTGGTTCACAATTTTTAAAGGTTATACTCCATTTATAATTATTATAAAATATTGGCCGTGTTCCCCATGTTGTACAATATATCCTTGTAGCTTATTTTCTACCTAATAGTTTGTACCTCTTACTCCCCGATTCCCTTCCTCGTCCCTCTCCCCACTGGTAACCACTTATTTCTTCTCTAGCTCTGTGTCTACTCATACACTTTTCCTCCTGAGCAGTCATCTGTAATGTTATCCACCCCCCTTAAGAAAGGCCGATTGTAGGGGCTTCCTGTGCTTCAAGTATTCATACTCACCCTCCTTGAGCTAAAAGTGTGTGCAAGGCACCCAGCGCTGCCGTAACATGAATATAATCACGACTGCAAATTAGGAAACACTTACAAAATCAGCCCCGATTCAAATACCCCTTCCATTTAACACAAGACCCAGTGCTCTAGGGCAGTGCTTCTTGTGGGTCCAAAGCCCCCGGTCTCCGTGTGATGCAAATTATCTCAAGACGGAAATCTACCCAGGTTGAGCAAAGAATGCCGGCTTCCGTGCGGGCTGTGGTGCTGACGTGGAACTGTAGCTGGAAACGCAGTGAATCAGAGGAGATAACAACTGAAGAAAAGCAAAGCTGTAAGGGTAGGCTCAGCTCTACAAAACAGAATGACGACACCAAAGGGTTAGGGGACGCCCTTGGGAGGGCGTGCCGAGAGCCCCATCATTTTGGGAAAATGATCCTCTTGTTCAGGGTTTGGCAGAATTTTTCTGTAAAGGGCTTGATATTACACGTTTTAGGTTTTTTGGAGACACATACAGTCTCTGGCGTTTTCTCTTTCTTTGTTTTTTTTTAAGAGCCTTGATGATGTAAAAATCATTCTCAGCTCACAAGTCCATATAAACACAGACCACAGGCAGGATTTGGCCCCTGGATCTTGTAAAAGTCTGACGTGCCAAAAGGTATCTGTAAGGCTCTCATAGACACCTCTCCGTCTGTAATCCGCTCCGCACCGCCATGTGCTTACGTTTCTGTTCTTCTAGGCAATGTGTGTTCCCGTGCTTGCTACATACAGCCTTATCTTTAGTTGATTTTATTTTCTGTGCCTCTCCCTCCAATAGAGAAAAGAGAGTTTCAGGAGAAGTGTTGGCTATTCTCCATCTGCTATTGCCTCATCCAGACATCTCACATTTATGCTTAATAGCTGCCCTCTCATTCAACAAGGACTTTGTTCCACGCCCTGACAGGCCATTCATAAACATTATCTGATTTAATCTTCGCAGCAACCCAGATGATTCCCCAAGTTCACAGCCGAGGAGACTGACGCTGGGAGAATTTAAAACACAACAAGGAAAGAGCAGAGGCAGAACCGAGGCAGTTCTGTCCCATGTCCTAGCTCTTCAGCACAGAGTAGGAGAAGAGATCATGTGTTCCAGCCCTGGAGGTCCACGTTCAAACCTGGCCAGGCCACCTCCCGGCTGTGTGCCCTGGACACATCGCTTAACCAGCTCTGAGCCTCAGTTCCCCATCCATAGACCTGGCATAAAAAGACCACCTGCTTCATGGGTTGGTGGTAGAGATGAAAGTGTTTAGCAACACCTAGCGTGTAGGAAGCGCTCCCCAAATGTGACCTGGTTTTTTATTTATTATTATTATGTACTACCTCTAAATGACTCCCAAGTACATGTGCATTGAAAGAGATTGGATTTTTACTTTTTTTTTAATTGAAGTATAGTTGACTTACAATGCTTTGTCAGTTTCAGGTGTACAGCAAAATGATTCAGTTAGGTATATGAATATGTTCATTTTCATGTTCTTTTCCATGATGGTTTATCACAGGATATTGAATATAGTTCCCTGTGCTCTACAGTAGGACCTTGTTGTTTATCCATCCTATATATAAGAGTTTGCATCCACTAATCCCAAACTCCCAACCCTTCCCTCCACTACCCACCCCTTGGCAACCACAAGTCTGTTCTCTATGTCCATGAGTCTGTTTCTGTTTCATAGATAAGTTCCTTTGTGTTCTTAGATTCCATATATAAGTGATATCATCTGGTATTTGTCTTTCTCTGTCTGACTTACTTCACTTAGTATGATCATCTCTAGGTCCATCCATGTTGCTACAAATGGCATTATTTCATTCTTTTTCATGGCTGAGTAGTATTCTATTGTATATATATAATATATATACCACATCTTCTTTATCCATTCATCTGTGGATGGACACTTAGGTTGTTTCCATATCTTGGCAGTTGTAAAAAAGGCTGCTATGAACATTGGGGTGCATGGATCTTTTCTAACTAATGTTCTCTCTTTTTTGGAATAAGTACCCGAGTGGAATAAAAAGCACCATTTAGAATCTTTAACTGAGTGGTTCTTAGTATATTTACAAGGTTGTGCAACCATCACTTCTGTCTAATTCCAGAACATTTCCATCACCGTAAAAATAAAACTCAGACCCTTTAAGCAATCCCTCTGCATTCCGTTCCCCCAGCCCCTGGCAACCACCAGTCTGCTTTCCACCTCTAGGGATTTGCCTATTCTTGACATTTTATATAAATGGAATCGTAAAATATGTGTCATTTTATGTCTGACATCTTTCACTTAGCATCATGTTTCAAGGTTCATCCACATGGTCGCACTTCATTCCTTTTTTGTCACTGAATAATAGTCCACTATGTCACACATTTCCGCTCTCCTCATTTCTCTTGATGAGAAGCCGCTGGGGAATTTGTAATGGGTATTTCACACCCACTCCTGGGATAAGTGCCTCCTCCCCTGGCCAGTTGGATTTATCTTTTTAATCAGTTCACACCCCCTCAGCCTTTTTAACCCTCCAGAAGTAATTCTGTGTTCTCTATTTATTTAAAAACCCAATTTGTAAAAAACATACAGAAAATGGCCAAACCAATTTACATTTATGAGGTCAAATCAAACAAAGCGTGTTTTCTCTGAAGCCTCGGGCTTTCTCCAAGCTCGAAATGACAGTGATTTAAAAGTACCTCACTTGATGGATTCTTTTCAGAAACACAGAGCAGTTCTCTGGTTCCTGATGGAAGGAGGTGGAGGGAGAGAGAAAAACGGTGACAGCAGAGAGCAAACATTTAATAACAGGAAAAGGGTCCAAGTAACTGTTGTGCCTTAGTTGTGTTCCGTGAGGCTCTGAAAGGGTATTGGTGGGTGGGGTCTGATGTCCGCTGGGGGCAACAGGAGATGTCCACCCGTCTGCTTTCAGAAGAGGACTCCGTTCCGTGATGCCGAGCACCTCATAGCTCGGGGGGGTCTGGAAGGAGGGCAGCCTGCAGCCTGGGCTCCAGAGCCGCGCTACGTGGAGGATAAAGGCAGGCGGCACCTGCTCCCAGCCCGCCCTGCCCAAAATGAGTTCTTCCAGGTCCGGCTGGGGGTTCCGAAAGCACACAGTTGTACGCATTTAAATAGCGCGCCAGGCACATCGCTATGCATTGGGCTTGACCGTAAAAGGATTCGGGAGCAGCAGCGAGCCCCACATAACTCTGTACTCTGCAGTGTCCCGATCACACACAGACACACACACACGCACGCACACACACACACACACACATTTTTCACTCTCTAGGAAAGCTCCCTCCTTCCCAGCACAGCATCTCTCCAAGTCCTTGGGAGGGGACAGAGGACCTTTACAGTCAGACCTGGCCGATGTGCCCAGTCCATGCCTGGGCACCTCACTGCCCCCTCTGCTTCTACAACGTGTGCTATTGTTTTCTGTAATCCCATAGCTATGCTCGCAACTGGGGGAAACCAGAAAGGTACAATCCAGCCGGAAAATCGCTCCCTCGTGGGGATCCGAGGGTGGTACAGGAGTTCTTCATTTCTCTTTGTGGTTGTAATTTACACTCCCCTGAGGGTTAGTGACGTTGAGCATCTCTTCAGGTGTCTGTTGGCCGTTTGGATTTTATCTTCTCTGGAAAAATGTCTATTCAGATGCTTTGCCCAGTTTTTAATTGGGCTGTTTGGGGGTTTTGTTTGTTTGTTTTTTGCTTTGAGTTGTATGAGGGAAGAACACAGATTTGAGCCATGGAGAATGTAGCTGGGGGTCTACTATGCAGAAATAGCTTACTGACTGATGAAGCCAAACAGAGGAAAAGAGAGTCAAGAGATGGGGAGACGTAGAAATTAATTGCATGCAACTAGAGGTGATCATACTAAGGGAAGAAAGTCAGAAAGAGAAAGGCAAAGACCATATGATGTCACCTATCTGTGGAATCTAAAATACGACACAAACGAACCTGTCTATTAAACAGAAACAGACTCACAGACATAGAGAACAGACTTGTGGTTGCCAAGAGGGAGGGGAGGGGAGGGGAGGAGGGAAGGATTGGGAAACTAGTATATATAGGATGGATAAACAACAAGGTCCTACTGTAGAGCACAGGGAACTATATTCAATAGCCTGTGATAAACCATCATGGAAAAGAATATGAAAAAGAGTGTCTGTATGTGTATAACTGAGTCACTTTGCTGTACAGCAGAGATGGGCACGATATTGTAAGTCAACTATACTTCAATTAAAAAAGAAAGAAGGGCTTCCCTGGTGGTGCAGTGGTTGAGAATCTGCCTGCCAGTGCAGGGGACACAGGTTCGAGCCCTGGTCTGGGAGGATCCCACATGCCATGGAGCAACTAGGCCCGTGAGCCACAACTACTGAGCCTGCGCGTCTGGAGCCTGTGCTCCACAACAAGAGAGGCCGCGACAGTGAGAGGCCCGCGCACCGCAATGAGGACTGGCCCCCGCTTGCCGCAACTAGAGAAAGCCCGCACACAGAAACGAAGACCCAACACAGCCAAAAATAAATAAATAAATTTATTAAAAAAAAAAAAGAAAGAAAGAAATTAATTGCAACATGTTTTGAGAACCTGGTCCTGCAATACCTGAGCTGGAATCTTCCCTCAGATATTGGAGCTGTGCAAGGCAGTAGGTCTCCATTTTTGCTTAGATTGAGTTGCGTTGGATTTTTGCCACTAGTTAATGAAAAGGTCCTGACAAACCCAATATAGTGGCTGCCTGCTTGCTTGTTCCCCCCCTGCCATCCCATCCATCTGCGTGAGCATGGGCTTGTCACTCTGGTTCACTACGTTATAACCCAGTGACAAGAACGTGCTGGGTGCACAATAAGTGTTCATTAAATGGCTGTTGGATCTTCATGGTTATCTAGGATTTGACAGCTGGAAAGACAGAGAAGATGCAGTCCAACCCCCTAATTTGTAAAATGAAGAAGCGAAGATTCCAAAAGATAAGGGATGCGAGGAAGGTTCTACAGAAAGTTAACGGCAAAGCATAGACTAGAATCTGGGATTCCAGACTCCTCGTGCCCACCAAGTAACAGACACTCACCAAAACCATTGATCGGGAAAGAAATTTTTTTCTTTTTACTCATTTAAAAAAAACTTTTTTTCATATTGGAGTACTGTTGATTAACAAGGTTGTATTAGTTCCAGATGTACAGCAAAGTGATTCAGTTATACAAGTATCTATTCTTTTTCAAATTCTTTTCCCATTTAGGTTATTAAGGAATACTGAGCAGAGTTCCCTGTGCTCTACAGTAGGTCCTTGTTGGTTATATCTGTTTTACATATAGTAGTGTGTGAGTGTCAATCCCAAACTCCCAATCTGTCCCTTCCCCCTGGTAACCCTAAGTTCGTTCTCTAAGTCTGTGAGTCTGTTTCTGTTTTGTCAATAAGTTCATCTGTATCCTGTTTTTAGATGGAAAAGGAAGGAATTTTTAAATACAGGGAACTTCATCCTTGTGGCCTAGCCAGGTTATCCTGAAGATCGATGCTTTCTTCACCCGTTTGGCATTTCTAGGACTGTAAATTTCTGCTTCTGCAATTGATCTTGGTCAGTGAAAAATATCTAATGATTCGCCAGTCTTAATCTTGATGTAATTCAGTTTAGGAATAAGAAGTGTTAGGTAAAAGAGGATGTGTGTGTGTGTGTGTGTGTGTGTGTGTGTGAGAGAGAGAGAGAGAGAGGGAGAGAGAGAGAGAGAGAGAGAGAAACTGCAGTGACCACTAGAAAGCTAATCACAATTAGTACACGAGGGAGTTTTCTGCTTTAATGAAGCCATTAGCCAAAGACCATTCTCAGAAAGAAAATGTTAAGACTGAACTCCGAGCACATTACCTGTAATGAACCTGAAAATGGACTTAGGGGATTTCTGCAGTACTCTTAGCATCTGGAATAGCCAATGTGGACACTGTCCAGATGGCAGCTCCAGCTCCAGGAAGCCTGTGGACCCAAGAGAAGACATGGCAGAGGGTTATTGAACTGCTGACTGATGGGCACCAGCATCGGAGAGGGGCTTGCACTCTCCTTAGAACGGATGACTCTTTCAGCGATGCTCTTGGTTAACGCAAAAGGTTGTTTCTGTGCCAGTTGCCTCCCTGGAGGAAGAACTGAGAAAATCTCTTTCCTTGCATCTCTGGCTTCAAAGTGAAGCAGCAGTTCTGGAGAGGGACTTGGGGAGAAGTTGACCCAAAGGTTAAAGGTGCCAGTAGATGTCCCAAAGCCACAGATGCTTTTCATCTTCATTTGACCATAAAGAAAAGGATTACAGAAGTGCAAGCAGGGAGTGCCTACAAATTCAAAAGAGAAGGCATTTTCTTCATCACTTTGCAAATCATAACACACGTGAGAGGTGTGATGCTCATCATTTTGCACGAAGTCAGTATGAACAGGATAAACCCAAGTCATCAGAGGATGGGATGGGCCACAGTGGGTCAACAGAGGAAGACAGTTTGGTTGGCTACACAAAACGATGCAGCCCATCGCCGAGGTGCAGTAGTGATCACAGGCATTTGGGGGTAAAAATTACCTAACTCTTTGATTGCTTTTGTAATGACTATCTATCTGTTGTTGCCCTTGTTTGCCTGATGGGAATCTATACATTCTATCGTCTTCTGATAACACAGTTCTGATTTTTTTTTAAGACTGCCCTTTTCCAGTTGGAATTGATCTTGGTAGACATGTCAATCAGAGTGGCCCCATCCTTCCCTGGATAAGGGATGGGCACCATGATGAAACCAATCAGACTCTCCCTCCAGAAAATTTAAATCATAAGCAGAGTCACTCAGGGATAGAAATGGTTGAAGGGATTCACTCCGCTTCACTCTAGAGAGACTCGCCCATCCTTTCCTCTTTTCAACATCCTGGAAGTCGTTCTTGGTCCTGCCTTTCCAAAGCCTACTTCAGCTTTTCCTCTGATCCCGGGAGTAGCCCAGGGTCTATCCACTAAGAACCTGAATTCATTTCCTGTTACAATAAATGCTCTAACAGATGAACACAAATTTGGTCCGTTACAGTTCTGGAAGTTGGAAGTGAGAAAGGAGTCTTCTGGGGCTAAAATTAATGTGTCTTCCTCCTGGAGACTTTCGGGAGAAATCTCTTCTTTTTCCAGCTTCTAGAAGCTGCCCACATCTCCCAGGTCACAGCCACATCACTCTGCTTCCAGCACCGCATCTTGTTCTCTTCATTTGACCCCCATGGCTACCTCTTCAAAGAACTCTTATGGTTACATTGGGTCCACCCCAGGTAACCCAGGATAATCTTTTCATCTCAAGATCCTTAGCTTAATCACAACTGCAAAGTCCCTTTTACCATGTAAGGCAACAGGTGCACAGGTTCTAGAGATTAGAACATGGGCATCTTGGTTATTCAACCTACCAGAGTACCTTCCTGCTCAAACTAGCTGGTCAATTTCTGTTACTTACAACCCAAACCTAACTGATGTGTAACTTTTACTTGGTCTCTGCAATAAAGAAAAAGGATACATATTTTTGGATTGTTGTTGTTGAAAACTAGGAAGATGATCACAAATAAACTAAAAGTAAATTGTGAGACGCTCTTGGGAAATTGTTCAAAAATGACTCCTTTGCCCAGGTCCCTAAGGTAAGTGCTGCATGTCTTGTCTAAACAAAGACAGCCTGGCACACACCTGGGAAGGCTTCCCCTAGGGTCGGAGAGAACTGAGTAGCTCCCTTGACCCAGCTATGTCTGGTTCTTCCGGCAGGACACTGAGATTCTGAACACCGCCATCCTCACGGGAAAGACAGTTGCCATGCCCATCAGGGTGGTCTCCGTGGAGGAGAACAGTGCCGTGACGGATATCTCGGAGTCGGTGGAATGCAAGTCCACAGACGAGGAAGTCATCAAAGTAAGTGATTCCAGGGATTTCCCTGGTGGTCCAGTGGTCGGGACTCGGTGCTCTCACTGCCGAGGGCATGGGTTCGATCCCCGGTCGGGGAGCTAAGATCCCATAAGCCGAGAGGCATGGCCAAAAAAAGTGCAAAGTAAGTGATTCCATTAGCGTCTGGATTGAACTGGTGGAAGCTTCATGGGGGCCTCCCATTCACTAAGAGAGTTTAGCCTGGTGAAATAGGGGTTCAGCTGGTTGGTTTATGTACACAACACTTCCGGTGGCTTTACTAAACTTTCCCATTTCCATCTCTTAATTTGACATCATGCCAACCTAGCTGTCATCAAGAGAGCTATGGACTATGGGTCAAACCCCCGATACCTACAGTAACCAAGCAGGTAATTTAAGTGAGTGAAGTGGTAAATCAGACAAACCCATTTCTAGAAGGGTAGCAGTAGTCAACTCCTGTCAGTTGCGGCGTGTATAAGTGTGAATTTGGGATTGCTGCGTCTTCAAGAGAAGCTGCAAATTTGGTAAAAGTCACCTTGTTTTTCAAAGTTGGCAACCAAAGGTAATTAAAAAAAAAAAACTACAATGGGAAAAAAATAAAATACATCAGCAGCATGGGTCTGGCCCATAGGGCAGCCGTGACTGCTCTATAGAGAAAATTATGAACTTTGGGACAAATTCAGCTCACCACCTGCTTTATAAATAAAGTTTTATTGGAATAGGATCACTCAAATCTATTTCTTTTTTTAAATTTTATTGAATGATTCTTTAAATTCTATAATGCGTTACAATTTTCAAAAGTTTCACACATGATTTCTTTTTTTTTATAAATTTATTTATTTATTTTTGGCTGTGTTAGGTCTTCGTTGCTGTGCGCGGGCCTTCTCTAGTTGCGGCGAGCAGAGGCTACTCTTTGCGGTGCGCGGGCTTCCCATGGCAGTGGCTTCTCTTGTTGCAGAGCACGGGCTCTAGGCACGTGGGCTTCAGTAGTTGTGGCACGTGGGCTCAGTAGTTGTGGCTCGTGGGCTCAGTAGTTGTGGCTTGTGGGCTCTAGAGCACAGGCTCAGTAGTTGTGGCTCGCAGGCTTAGTTGCTCTGCAGCATGTGGGATCTTCCCGGGCCAGGGCTCGAACCTGTGTCCCCTGAATTGGAAGGCAGATTCTTAACAACTGCACCACCAGGGAAGCCCACATGATTCCATATAGTCCCCTAATAATCCTGGTTTTCTCCCTCTACCCCTATATTGCCCCTGCCTCCCTTCCCTCTCCCCACTGGTAACCACTAGTTTGTTCTCTGTATCTGTGCGTCTGCTTCTTTTTCGTCATATTCACTAGCTTGTTGTATTTTTTAGATTCCACATATGGGTGGTATCACACAGTATTTGTCTCTGTCTGACTTACTTCACTTAGCATCATGCCCTCCATCCATGTTGCTGCAAATTGCAAAACTTCGTTCTTTCAAATTTATTTCCATATTGTCTGTGGCTGCTTTCGAGTAGTTTCCACAGAGCCCATATGGCCTGCACGTCTGGAATAGTTACCATTTTGCCCTTCCAAGAAAAAGCTGGCCTAGAGAAATCCCTGCTCTGGAGACTAAGTGTCTTGAGGGAAGGACCCTACTTTTTGGCCTTTCCCACCAACATGTGCCATGATCGTGTACCCAAAATACTTGCTTAGAGAATAAGACAGTGAGGGTTTTTCCAAGCCAGAAATTAACCGTTTGGTCTCCATCCCTGCCCCTGACAGATAACAATCAGAGTCTTCTCTCTGGGGTTAAAAACAACACCTGTGCGTGGAAGAGAACCTTACAGACCGTTGAAGGGGAGGACTGGGGTGGAATAAATCCTTCTCTGCAGACTCCACCCCCGGCATGGACACACGGCAACCAGCACCGCCAGGATTGTCCACTGCACTTGGTGCCGTGTTCACGTGGTCTAAATTGTTACACCGACCTTCCAGTAGGTCGCAGTAAAGCGTCCCAACAATATCCTGTGACCGTCATCTTTTGGCCGCTGGGAGTGTCGTCTCAAAGAAGGGACTATGTTTTGTAACTAAACCAAAAGCGATTTATGGGCAGATGGTAGCCCTGAGCCCAGAGTGCGTCACAGAAGACCCAGAAAGCCTGTGGAAGGAGGGGAGCGGGTGGAAGAAGTTCTAACAACACTGTCCAACAGAAGTACAACGTGAGCCACGCAGGGAACGTAAATCCTCTCGAGTCACATTCAGAAAAAGAGAAAAACAGAACAAAACTGGTGAATCTGATTTTTTAACGGCGTATGTGTGACCCATTATGTTTAAAAGCTTATTTCAACATGTAGGCAATGTAAAAATGATTAATAGGACATTTCGTATTCTTTGGCACCATGTCTTTCCAATCAGTGTGTGTTAGAACACACCTCCATCATGGCCCCATTTCAAGTGGTCCAGAGCCACGTGTGGCTCGTGGGTGCTGCATTGGACAGCAAAGTTCTAAGCTCGGAGGCAGGATTTTGCAACCTTACCACGCTTAATATTTTGCGCCAGCTAATTCTTTGTTATGGGGACTGTCCCACACATTGTACGATGCTTAGAAGCATCTCTGGGCTCTTCCCAATAGATGCCCATAGCACTCCAAGTTGTGACGAACACACATGTCTCCAGACAGTACTAAGTGTCCCCTGGTAGACAGCATCACCCCCATTGAGAAGCACTGCTCTGAGGGATCTCTGCTCTGCTTCTGGCCGGGATCTCTCTCCTGTGGCTGGGAAGTAACTTTGGTAGGAGGGGAAGGGGAAGAGGCACTTGGTTTGGACCAGCCGTGGTCACATACCGGGTCCTTGCTGATCATTTGCATTTGTTACTGATTTGCAGTGCCCCGAAGGGCCAGGACCCTTGATAAGTGTGACCCTTTGAAAGGACGCCTCCGGTGCTGATGACTTTTCTAGAGGTCCATCTTTCAGCCTACAAAAACCCAAAAACAAATTTCACTGCAGTTGTACACGTAACTGCCCTGAGATGCTCTTAAATAGGTTTGACGTGGAGCCCATGACTAGTATTTCCAGGAATGTAATTAGTATCTTTAGGGAAATGAATGTATTCAAGCTAAAACCCACCCCACCCCCTGAAATGAATTCTGAGTCGATACCCCTGGCTGTTGGCAAAGCAAGGGGAAGTCTCGGGTCAGCAGAAGCCAAGGAAGGATGTCTGAGCAGGCACACGGGAACCCCGTTTCCCAGGACCCAGACACGGCCTGTGCTTCGCGGTCTGACGAGGTAAATGATACAGGAAGAGCTAGTTTGGTACAGCTTAGGGTCCCGTGGTGAGAAGAAAGGGGGAGGGAATTGGCCCCTAATACGTGCCTGCCCTCCAACAGGCTCATAAGATTTGGGATTTAGACAGGCCTGAGCTCTGGAAAGTCCTCTGAAGGCTCTGAGATTCCACCCTACGTGCAGGTTGACAAATCAACCTGTCACAGTTTGCTGGCAGAAGACACGAGACTCCTGGATCAGAGTCAGAGGGCTAAAGGGCAGCCAGTGCATCTGCATCTAAGCTCCAGTCCCCCCAGGGCTTTGCCACACTGCATGTGCTGTGGTCTCTGTTCCAGAAGAGGAACCCTGGGCTTCAGGAACCCGAGTCTCTTTTAACGGGCAGTGTTAGGGACTGAACGTTTGTGTGTTCCCACAGTTCACATGTTGAAGCCTTCAATCCCCCATGTGATGGCACTAGGGACAGAGCTTTGGGAGGTGATTAGGTTTAGATGAGGTCCTGAGGACGATGGGATTAGTGCTCTCAAAAGAGGAGGAGACGGGCTCCCCTGGTGGCGCAGTGGTTGAGAGTCCGCCTGCTGATGCAGGGGACACGGGTTCGTGCCCCTGTCTGGGAGGATCCCACATGCCGCGGAGCGGCTGGGCCCGTGAACCATGGCCGCTGAGCCTGCGCGTCTGGAGCCTGTGCTCCGCAACGGGAGAGGCCACAACAGTGAGAGGCCCGCGTACCGCAAAAAAAAAAAAAAAAAAATTAGAACTGGATGCAGCTTTACCTCCAGTGTATGATTCAGCGACATTTTAGGAAACTTACTGAGCTGGGTAACCATCACCATGACCCAGTCTTGGAATACTTTCGTCACCCCATTTACTGTTCACCTCCATTCCCACCCCTAGCCCTGGGCAAACACGAATCTACTTTCTGTCTTTATGGGTTTGCCTTTTTTGGGGCATTTCATATAGATGGAATCATACAGTACGTGGTCTCTTACTAAAGAAGTTAGGCGATCATTTTGTACATAATCTCTTTTGACACTTTATGGATAACCATGTAGAGAGATGTAATTTTATGAGAATGGGATCCTATCATACAAACTATTTTTTTTTTAATCATGGACTTTTAAAATTGGCAGATCAAATGAACTCGTGAAACAGAACAGAAATAGACTCACAGACATAGAAGACAAACTTACAGTTACCGAAGGGGAAGGGGGGAGGGATAAATTAGGAGTTTGGGATTAACAGATACGCACTACTATATATAAAATAGATAAACAAGTACCTATTGTATAGCACAGGGAACAATACTCAATGTCGTGTAGTAACCTATAATGGAAATTAATCTGAAAAAGAAGAGATTTGTATATACATGTATAATTGAATCACTTTGCTGTACACCTGAAACTAACACAACATTGTAAATCAACTCTAGTTCAATTAAAAATAAAGGGAAAAACTCTTTAATTAAATTGGCAGATCTATAGATACACACACACACACACACACACACACACACACACACACGCTACAGCACACCTTTCCAGCCCTCAGGTAATCAGTGTTAATTACCTACCTGATCTCCTTCTGTGCCTTTCTCCGTGCTCATGTGATCGTAAACACAGACACATCAAGACGTGTGTGTGAGTCTGTTTATATATAAACCCACACACAGAGGGCTTTTCTGTCCTGGTTTGTTCTGCAGAGACGAGGTACAATTTCTGCCTTTTCTCTCCTCTCCCCTTGCGATGCTTCATGAATATCCCCGACTGGTGGGCATTTGGGAAACGAGGCTCCGTCAGTGTGGGGCATGAAGGAACCGCAAGTGAAGAGGGGTGTGCTTTGCAGCGTGTTCGGTGTTTAGGTCAATAGGAGTAATGACGTGTGAGTGGAGAGACCTGCGAACATCAGCGTCTGCGTTGATGGACGTTCAAGGAATGACAAAGAAACGGCCCAGAGAAGGGCAGTGATGTGCCCAACGGAAGCCCAGGAATAGTACGAGGAGGGAAGACACATAACAGGGACAAAAGGACTGGCAACATCCAAGTAACCACCGTCATAGAGTCCTTACTCCACACATTCATCCACACTTGAACGTGCTTGACACATAGAGGAGCCATGCAGTCGACGGCACGGCACAGATGCGTTGGCAGAGGTTTTCTCACTTGTGGTCCACGAAGTGATGGTGTCTTAGATTCGACAACGTACAGTGTGTCGCATAAGCACCTAATGATTCATTCAGCAGAGGTGTATTGGCCTTTCTGTAGGTACCATGCCAGTACTGGGGACATGGCAACAAAGAGGACATGTCCCCTGCCCTCATGGAGCCTGGCATGGAGGGAACAGACAATAACAGATAAGCGTATTACAGGTGGTGACGAGGACCGCAAAGGAAATGCGGCAGGTGCTGTGCTAGGGCGTGGCCTGGGCGTAAAGGGTGCCTCTGGATAGGTCTCCAAGGAGGAGGCGTTTGGGCCAGTTGGTGGCAGGGAACATAACGACTATCGATGCCTGCTATGACTGTGTATCCCTGATTTTCCCAGTGCTCTCTCCAGCCCCCCATCCTAACCAGGTTGACACTAGGGTACCCCACCCTGTACTTCCCGGGTGGCTCCTACCCTGGGCTGCAGCCCTGCCTGTGCTTTCCCCAAAGCTTCTGAGGCCACAGAGGCCAGGCTCTCCCCCGACAGGGTGGAGATGCTGAGATTTAAAATACCATTAAAGAAAGCTCGTTTATTGAATTTCCAGTGCAGCCTGTCTGACCTCCAGGGCACAGTTCCAGCTAATGGATTCCGGTGCAGAGCTAAAAATAATGTATATGGGCAACCACGGGGCCCTGCTTCCCCTGCTGACCAAAGGAGTTCTGGTACATGGAAAGCAACCTCACGTAAGCAACAGACATTCTTCCCTGTGCAATGGCTCCCCTCAGCACAAAGCTTCCTCCCTACTGAGTTTACTATTGATTCCACAGCTCTGAGTCCTTGAGAGAGCCAGGTTCTTTCATAAGAGCCTGACGTTTTTAAAGTGTCCCTGAGATTGATTCCCGCTGTAAGTAGCACTCCCTCGCCCAGTAGGAAAACGGGCAAATTCTTTCCCAAGGAGGGAAGAGAGCTGCTCGTTTTTGCTTCTCATATCAGACAGGCTCGGGAAGAAAAGCCAAAAGGTCTTTATCCTCAAGAGCCATTTGGTTCTAAGAATGAAAGAAAGTCAAGGACAGCAAAGGAGTCCCGGGCATCAGGCTAGGCTGAGTGACACTGCCCAGTTGTGCCCCAGTTCTGGGCTGGGGGTCTCCAGTGTAAAGCAAGGAAGTTCCTTCCATGAAAGTTCCTTGTAGCGCCAGCAGTTGAAATAGCGTGTCTAGGAGCTTGCACTCTGCCACAGACAAGTTCTTCAAGCCTCAGTTTATTCATCTGCAAAATGGGTAATACTCATACCAACCTCGTAAGATTGTTGCGAGTTTTAACATAGTTATAAAAGTAAAGCATGTAGGTCGATGCATTCGGTTAGCTCTTCTTACTATCCAGGTAGACCTAGAGCCAGTGTTCTCTCCCTGGGGTGATCGTATGTCTGCCAGGGGACATTTGGCAATGTTTGGAGACACTTGTGGTTGTCACCCTCAGAGAGAGGGTGAGACTGGCCACACAGGTGGCTCATGGCTACCATGTTGGACAGCGCACCGGCAGGGCATTGGATGCACAGGTGTAGGACATTTCCATCATCACAGACGTTCTTTGGGAAGCAAAGACCCAGAGCCTGCAACCGGTAGGAACTAAGCCACGCATTAATGCTTGGGACTGGCCAAGAAAGAGCAGGTTGTTCTGACCCTCTGTCTTAAGCTCCCAAGAATACTGTGCTCTAATAAAAGACTTTTGCCAAAGATAAGACCGTTTACTTACGAGTCAGACTTTACTTGAGCCAAGGGAAGTCCATCTGGATTTGTTTAACTGAGAACAGAGGTTTTGAAGCCCCGGGGATCCTGCAGCTGGGCGTGGGTGGCTCTTGCATTGAAGAAAAGTTTCTGGCCAGCTCCATGTAGCACAGGGTAGAGAAGCCCAGCCTGGAATCGTGTATCTGGTTGGCCTTGGGACAGATTTCGATCTGGAAAACAGTTCTCCTCCTGTGTTAGCTTTTTCTCCTGCCAGATATTAACATTTCTGCCCTGCTTTGACCTCTCACCTGAAATCCATCTGAGAACAAGGGTTTGGTCTCAGGCGATATCATATGCCAACCTCCCGATGGTTCATCATATCTTTATCAAGGATGATGTGGTTGTTGAATGATTAAGACTCTCAAATTGGCTTAATAAGTGAGGGGAGAAACTGTCTTATTATTTAAATGTCTAGGGCACAGGTGGATTCAGAAATCAATTTCTCTGCCCCTCTAAGCTCTGCCTTTGACTCTTTATATGCGGTCCCCAGAGGCCTTACGTCCACAGCTTCCCAGGAATGAGATGGTACTTTCACTCCATCAGAAATCCTTGGACTTCCTGTTACTGGGCTAGACAGTGTCACGTGACCGTTCCTGGACCAATCCCCATGGCCAGGGGCAGTGTGATGTTATGAGGACACCCCACTGTGTAGCTGAAGTCAAGACCATTGAAGCACAGGGACTGAGCATGAGCATCTAGGGAGATTCCCCTCAAAACACCTAAACACTGTAACCGGAGATAAGATGAGTGGGTGTTGGGGAGCAAAAGTAACAACTCTCCACTGTGTCTGAGCTGGAATTCAGTTTATTATTCCCCGTTTACTCTCACTCCCCTTTCCACGAGCTCTCAGAGGATTACGTCGCCACGCAGTGTCAGCCTAGTGACAGCTGTGCCTTCTTACCTGTCTCCGCTTGTCCTCCTTGCTGAGGCACTGATGGGGAGGGATGCATACAGGTGGGTCTGGGCTGGTGCAGCAGAGCTCTTGCCTCTTCTATCTGAGAGCATGATTTTGGTTAACAGACAACGTGCCTCAAACTGAATTAAGCAAAAAAAGGGAGGGTTGTTTTTGGCTTCTGTTTCTGTACAGGAAGCAATTCTGGCTTCAGGAGTGGCTGCATCCAGGAGCTCACATGGAGTTATCAATCAGTGTTTTATGTCTGGCTCTCTTTCTCTTGGTTCAGTATCCTCTGTGCTCACTGACATCTCAGACGAGTCATACTGTCCCAAGGTGGCTACAGGCAGCTACGAAACCATCTCTTTACGTGGAGCATTCCAGCAGAAAAGAGCAAAGTATCCTTTGTCTAGTCTCACCTGAAACATTCCTGAGATTCCCTCCAGCTGTACCAGCTTAAGTCACGTGCTCACCCCTGAGCCAACCACTGTGACCGGAGAGATGTGAAGCTCTGATTGGCTTAGATCGTCATCACATGACCCTGCTTTGGAGACTGGAGGCCGAGATTCATCCGAAACTCCGGACTAATGTGAGGGAGGAGAGGATCCCCAAATGCAACTAGGGCTGGGGCCACAGGGAAAAGGACTGGGTGCCTGGAGTGGAGGCTTCTCCCTTTCCACCCCAGGGCCTTGCTCTTTACTACCCACCCTGTCCCTGTCCCCCTGTCCCAGGGCCTTTCTTCCATTTCTTAACTTGGCCCAGGTTAGAGAAGAGCCCTACTCCTGCCCCAGCCAGGAGCAGGTTTCCCTTGGTGACATTAGCCAAAGCAGTGACTTACTCTGATGGAGGCAAAGGATGAGAAGAAGTGGAAGAGCCTGAGATCTCCCAGCAAGACTCTGCCCTGAGCTCCCCTGGAG
Organism: Leucopleurus acutus; assembly: GCF_964270905.1. NCBI lineage: Eukaryota > Metazoa > Chordata > Mammalia > Artiodactyla > Delphinidae > Leucopleurus > Leucopleurus acutus. Next base: position 86,961,352 of record NC_139155.1, read on the forward strand.
GAGAGGGGTCCTGTGATTGGCCAGGAGCGGTCCAAGAGGGAGGGGATGTGTGTACGCGTGTGGCTGAGTCACTTCGCTGCACGGCAGAAACTAACACCACACTGTAAAGCAACTATAATCCAATAAAAAATAATAAAATAAAATGACAAATTACTCAGCACAAAGCACTAGGATAATTGACAAGGAAATTGACAAATTGACACCTTAGTGTGTGAGTGATTCCAAATCAGAAAAGGAAAATGAAGAGGAGAAAATACCTGACATGTAACAATGTAACAGACTTACTCCAAAACCCAAACTCATTAGCCTTCCAGCTGCATCAGATCCCCTGAGCTCTGAGGGAAGACAGGTGTGGTCATGGCCAGCAGTTCTCATCCTGGGGCTCCAGCGACATCCCTCCCCAAACTCCCATATTGACCCACGTAGCTGGATCATTCCCATCCTTGCTGCTGGTTTCCTCTATAATTAAGCCCTTTTCCTCCTCACTCCAGTGCTCAGGTGGGGGGCTGCCCTTTGAAATAAGGCTTCCGTCTTGTGAGGAAGCTCTTACGAGGCTGGAGTTTCAAAGAGAAGCTGTGAGGCACCTAGTCCCCTCAGCAGGACAGCTCCAGGCCTTGTGTCCTGGGTCCCAGGACGTTAGGATCTCAAGTGACATCTTTAGGGAGAAAACCAGGCTGATGGTGCAGCGGGTCGTCCAGGGCACAAGCTACTGGAGAGAGCTGTGCACACACAGGAGGGGCAGAGCTGTTTAAGGCTGTCATTCTGGAAGCTTCTACCCCATTCTCCTCTTCCAGACAGAAAAAAATCAAAGCCCCTTGTCTACACACGTCTAGGGGCTAATATGTTCCCCTTGCCCAGCCCTCCGAGATTCCCTCTCTGCCTGGTGTGCACCAGGCACTGGGCTAATTCCTGTATTTGCGGGTTTTCCAATGTAATTCTCCTGTAAGAGCAAATCTGGGGTGCTTTTCGCCCCCTGCCCGACACACCCTAGCCGGCTTCTCTGACCTTGTATCTGCCAACCTTCCTTCTGCTTCTACAGCAGGTCAAAATATGCCTACGTTAGGGTCTTTGCATAGTATAAGAGAGCAGTAAAGGATCAGGGCTTACCGTACTGGACACTTGAAATTTGCGAAGGGAATAGATTCTAATTTAAATCTTCTCAACACCTACACACAGACAATGGTAACTGTGTCAGAAGATGGATAAGTTGTTTAGCTGGATTGTGGTGATCTTTTCACAGTAGATACATGTATCAAAACATCAAGTCGTGCATCTTAAATATACACTTTGATATGTCAAAGATATCTCAGTAAAGGTGTTTTTAAAAAATCAAAGAAAGATTCTTTTTCCTCCAAAACGCTACGTTGCGTCTAATTTTCCTTTTAAGCAGGATGTGCTGAGGTGACGCAGATGAGGCCCTGATCTCCTACAAGTTATTGGGCATAATTATATGAGACAAACTTTTAAAAAGAGAAGGAGAGAAAGACAGTTTAATAAAATTCTTGTCTATTAGTATCTGGGAATTGCAAGAAGTCACAGAGAGAAAGAAGGCTTGATCACAGACCTCAAGAACTTTCTTTTTAATTCCAAAATGAAAGAACTGAAATAACTTTCCACCAATTAAGTTGGCAAAGTTTTTTTTAAAGGGAACGTTTCTGGAGCTAGAGAACTGCTTTCAGATCCAAGTCCAATCCAACTGGCTGTTTGAGCTTGGACAAGTTAGCCAACCTCTCTGGGCCTCAGTGCCCCCCCCCCCGCCCCCGTAAAATGGTTTAGTGAAGACAAAAGGAGTCAGTACGTATGTCCTCTTAGCACAGTCTGGCATACAGCAGGCGCTTAATAAATACTAGATAAGGAAAATAAGAACATCTTCCTGGAAATTTCTTCCCCCCAAATATCTCAGGGCCGCCACCTTCCTGATAGTAGGATCTGTCTAGACATCACTTCCCCTGCTTGTTCCCTTATTTTATTTTTCTCATGGCATTTATTGCCCACATTTACCTTACTGTTGACCTGTTAGCATCTATCCCCACACTCCCCAAAATGGAACTTCCTTAACGAAGTCTCCTTATCACTCCCTTCTGCATCTCTGGTGCCGAGAAAAACGCCTGGTGCATAATAGCAATGCAGGAAGTATTTATAAAAAGAAGGAATCCTCGTTTGCTAGATGAGGTATAGTGAGGAGTCAGCCACGACTCAAATGCAAGCCTGGCCACACATGTGGAGCCTCCAGTGAGGAAATCCGCTTTCCTCTGGGCCTGACCACCCTGGCGAGGGTCCTGCTGTCCAGTTGACCCTCATGGGCCAGACCCCTGCATCTGACCGGGAGCGTCACCAGCTCCCGGGTGGACCAGAGCCCTGAGCTGAGAACCACTCGGCATCTCCAAGTCCTGGCATTTGCATTTGCATTGTCAGCTGGATAAAGTGTGATTTATCACAGAACAGATTTCTGTTTGGCCATCTGTAAGTGAGAGGCAGGAAGCAAGGAGGAGGAAAGGAGAGACATCATCTCAGAAATACTGCTTAGCCCTGCTTTCCCTACCTTTTTCTTTTCCTTTTCTTCTTTTCCAGAGACGTCCGAAAAGTAGCTGTCAGACACTTTACTAGTGAAATGGCAGCAGATCTGCAAACGTAAAACTTGCTCTCTGGCAGCTGAGGGGGGAGTGCAGATTGTGGGTGAGATGCTACCTAAGCCAGAAGTTCTTTGGGAGAACAGGACACAGAGAAAGGAAAGCGTTCTCCCAGCCCAAAGCTGGGGCCAGGCGGAAGTCACCGCCCCTGGATGAGAAGCTCTGACTCGGAGAATTCCCGAAACCGCGGGCCCTTCCTGAACCTGGCAGCAGGGCTCTCCCAGTCCTGCTTTCCTCCCAGCCCTGCCGTGTCCTCCCCACTGCCTAAGGAGGAGAGAAAGGAGGTAGGACAAAGGGGGAATGGAGTGGGGAGGACAGGAGAGGGAATATAAGACCTCCTGAGAGGTACAGGCAGCGTCCTCTTCACCCCAGCTCGTAGCAGAATAACTCGGTCAGCTCTGCTGTGCAACAAGTGACCCAACATTCAGTTGTTGGAGGCGATGATCATGTCCTCTTGCTTATGCGTTTGCGGGTCGTCTGGTGGTCTGTGGGCCTGGCTGGGGTGGACCCCCCGTCCCTGCAGGTCAGGCTGTGATCTGTCCAGGTGCCTCATTCCAGGGCTGGGCTGAGAGGTCTCCGCTACTTTAAGTTCCTCTGGTGGCGAAGTTCACAAGGGCTGGCAGAAATACACAACAGCTCTTGAGTCTGAGCTTGGAGAGAGGTTGGTCGTCACCTTTCTCTGCATTCTCTTGGCCACAGCTAGTCACGTGGCCCAGTTTGCCAGCAATAGGAAATAGGGTCATTCTCCCACCATAGAAGAAAAGGGATAAGAATCAAAGCCAACAACTCAATGAGCACCGAACCAGTGGGCACCATGGTTAAGAGCAGAGCTCTGGGGTCGATGGTGTTTAAGTTCTGACTCACTGACCACCAGCTGTGTGACCTCGGGCAAGTTACATCACCTCTCTGTCTTTTGTGTCCTCATTTGAAATTCGGATGTGATTTTTAAAATGTAGCCCTGTCGTATGTTCACGGTGAGGATTCAGTGAATGATTCATGTTACCTCTTAGAATGTTTACCTCTTAGGTAACCATTCACGTGACCTCTTAGAATGGTTCCTGCTTCACTGCAAGCCCTCAGAGAACATTGGTTGCTGTTATAAAACATGCAGTCACCACTGAGAGTCCATCTCCTCGTGTATGTTCCCACGTGTGAGCGGTGGGTGGGTGAGTGTCAGGTGCAATGTGGGAGGAGCAGCCCTGAGTGTCCCCTGAGGGAGGAAGTGGGGAGCCAGGTACCTGAGCGCCTTTTCCCCGCCAAGGGCACATGCCCTGGTTGCCTTGGCAACACTCTGCTCTGGGGATGTTGAAATGGTTTCTGGCCATTTAATTCTCCATTGAGAGAACCTCCTGTTGTTCGCCAGTAGTTTGCGTGAAGAAATAGTCTCCCAGACAGTCTCCCGGGGCGTGGTCTGCAGCCTGCCCAGCGAGGAATGCTCAGCTGGGCTCTTGGTGGGCGGAGGTTCACACTTGGCATACTGCCAGTGGGGACATTGTGCAAAAGTTAAAATTAAGAGAACAGTAGCAAAATAAGTAAATACACTTGGGCAGTTAGCTATCACGGGTGGAGAGATGGGGAAAGATGGGAGAAAGCGGACAGAAGGGGAGGGAGCCTGCTGCGGGCTATGGGCACCTTTGAGGCTGGCTTTCAATACCTCCGAGGACAGCTGCAGCCCACTGTCCCTCCCAGCAGCTGCAGCCCACTGTCCCTCCCAGCAGCGCCTCCCAGCAGCACTGTCCCTCCCAGCAGCGTCCAGTCTGGTCTATGAGACCAGCAAAGACATCACGGTAGAAAACGCAAATGCTTTCAGGGTTCAGGCTGCTAACAAAATTGAATGCAATGGTTTTCCAATGCTGGTAACTAATTTGCTATTTTAAAAACACCATGCAGGTCAGATGTGACCCACAAGCTCTGATGCATTCATTCATTCATTTTTCAACATATATTTCATGAGCACCTGTTATGTGCCAGGGGCCATTTCAGGCACTAGGGGTTACAAAAGTGAACAAAACAGACAAAAGTCCCTGTCATCCTAGGACTTTATGCTCTGGTGAGGGAAGACAAATAAAAACGAAACTAAATAGGTAAAATGTATAGTGTATGAGATGGCAATAAGTGATAGAGAAAAATAAAGCAAAGCAGAGGGTCAGGTGTCTTGGAAGAGTTGCAGTTTTACATTAAAATGTCTGAGAAAGGATCCCTGAGAATTTACAGACAGGCTTTCCCGACCGCGGCACTGGCGACTGACTCTATGTGTGGGGCTGTCCTGTAGGATATGTAGCGTGTTAGATGCCAGTTGCCCATCTTCAAATTGTGACAACCTCCTTCCCTAGTTGTGACAACCAAAAAGATCTCCGAAGATTGTCCAGTGTCCCCTGGAGGACGCAGTGGTCCCCGTTGAGAATCATTAGATTAAAGACCTAAAGGGAACAAGACAGGGATGTCCACTCTCGCCTTTTTTTTTTTTTTTTTTGCGGTACACGGACCTCTCACCGTTGCGGCCTCTCCCGTTGCGGAGCACAGGCTCCGGACGCGCAGGCTCAGCGGCCATGGCTCACGGGCCCAGCCGCTCCGCGGCACGTGGGATCTTCCCGGACCGGGGCACGAACCCGCGTCCCCTGCATCGGCAGGCGGACTCTCAACCACTGCGCCACCAGGGAAGCCCCACTCTCGCCACTTTTATTCAACATAGTTTTGGAAGTCCTAGGCACAGCAATCAGAGAAGAAAAAGAAATGAAAGGAATCCAGCTCTGCAGCAGAATTTAAGCACCGGGGGAGCTGTAGTTGTCACGCTGTACAAGATGGATTTTCCTGAAGCTGCCAGTTCTTTTAGAACTCATCAAATTGAGGCCGCTCCAACCGGCTCTGCAGTTGATGGATTTAAGGCAAATCTAGTCTTTAAGGAGATTGAGAAGAAGCTTGAAGAGGAAGGAGAGCAGTTTGTGAAGAAAATCGGTGATATTTTTGCCTTCAAGGTGAAGGATGGCCCTGGAGGTAAAGAAGCCACCTGGGTGGTGGACGTGAAGAATGGCAAAGGACCGGTGCTCCCTAACTCAGATAAGAAGGCCGACTGCACAATTACAGTGGCTGACTCGGACTTACTGGCTTTGATGACCGGTAAAACGAATCCTCAGTCGTCCTTCTTTCAAGGCAAACTGAAAATCACTGGCAACATGGGTCCGGCTACGAAGTTACAAAATCGTCGCTTCAGCCAGGCGAAGCTAAGCTGTGAAGAACTCCCGTTGCCTACCTTTGAAAATCAAGATGAGATGTATAGATATATATCCGTATATTTCATTGTCAGAACTTAGATTGAAGCTACACCATGGCAAATAGCATGAGATTTGTTTTTAAAGGGGTGTGACCAATCCTGCTTTTCCTAAGCTCTGGGTGAATAGGACCTGATGGTGTAGTACTGCTTTGCTGAACTGCATACAACTGTGCATTATGAAGTTAATATGGTAATTATGGTTTGGGGTAAAGTTGAGTTTTAGAATAAAATTAGGAATAGCAAAATCCCCAAACTAGGGAAACAAAAGCCCTTATTTTACTGATAAAGTATATTTGAGAATTATTCTGCTGAAGATTCAATTTAAGTTTTCCTTGGGAGAACTAGGGAAGAAACAGAACACCAGTAGCTGGCCAGTAATTGGTGTTGTGCACGTAATGACCTTAATCTCTTTTCCATTGATAATTTTTTAAATTCTATACTGGGATTTTAAAAAAAAAAAAAAAAACTAAAGTTTTGCATTTCATGCCATCAAAACGGTATTTTCTTCCCAAATCAAAGAAATATGATCAAGGCTTGGGAGAAAAAAATCTATAGCTGAACACAGACCTTTTTTTTTTTTTTTTTTTTTTTCGGTACGCGGGCCTCTCACTGCTGTGGCCTCTCCCGTTGCGGAGCACAGGCTCCGGACGCGCAGGCCCAGCGGCCATGGCTCACAGGCCCAGCCGCTCCGCGGCACGTGGGATCTTCCCGGACCGGGGCTCGAACCCGTGTTCCCCGCATCGGCAGGTGGACTCTCAACCACTGTGCCACCAGGGAAGCCCAGGCCTATTTTTTAAAACAAAAATATTTTTTAAGTGAGTTTCCTTCTTGAAAACATATCGATGTATTAGAATCATAAAACACTGTTGTTAAAAATAATTGAACAAAGTTTGCTTTGAGATGCACAGTTTTCACATTATAATCTCGTATTAATTAAATTTGTAAAGCTCTCCTTCCTTTGTTATAATTTTCCTTTCTCATATGTTTAGTTTAACTAGCCACATTTAATTTACTTTCCTAGTTTTTTTTCTTTAATTCAGCTTAAAGGAATATTACTTTTTATTCCTTTTTTTTTAAGGTAAATTTCATATCAGACTTTGGCATATGATGTGTTTTCCCTACTTTTACCTTCCTAGTTTTTCTAATGCTAATGTTATTTCTAATAACTCGGTAAGATATGGAGTAAAATCATGTTTTTGGAAGAATGTTAATAGAAAATTAAAATAGCTCTTCCTCAAAAAAAAAAAAAAAAAAGAATCCTAATTAGAAAAGAAGTAAAACTGTCACTGTTTGCAGATGGCATGAGACACTACCGGAAAACTACTGGAGCTCATCAATGAATTCAGTGAGGTTGCAGGATACAAAATTAATGCACAGAAATCTGTTGCATTTCTACACACTAACAACAAAGGAACTTATATACAAAACAGAAATAAACCCACAGACATAGAAAACAAACTTATGGTTGCCAAAGGGGAAGGGCAGGGGGGAGAGAGATAAATTAGGAGTTTGGGATGAACAGATATTCACTACTATATGTAAAATAGATAACCAACAAGGACCTACTATACTCAATATTTTGTAATAACCCATAAGGGAAAAGAATCTGTAAGAGAGTGTATGTATATAACTGAATCACTTTGCCATACCCCTGAAACTACCACAACATTGGAAATCAACTATACTTCAACTAAAACAAAAAGCCCTAAAGGAGATGAGGAGCAAATCATGCAGACGCCTAGGGAGGATGCTTCAGATAGAGAGTAAGCAAGTGCAAAGGCCCTGCGGCAGGAGCGTGTCTGGTGTGTTCAAGGATCAGCCAGGGGCAGAGCGAGTCAAGGCGAGGATTAGTGGGAGACACACCTAGGAGAGACGTCAAGGGCCGCATCAGGGAGGAGCTTGGACTCATTCAAGGGTTTTTCCTGAGTTTAAAAGGGGGCCACAATTCACAAAAATTTTTAAACATTAGTCCCAGATTAAGAAGCTGGGAAATGGGGGACTTCCCTGGCGGTCCAGTGGTTAAGATTCCAAGCTTCCAATGCAGGGGGCGCTGGTTTGATCCTTGGTTGGGGAACTGAGATCCCACACGCCTCACGGTGTGCCCCCCCAAAACAAAAGAAGATGGGAAATGTTAGAGAAGAGGTCTCTGTGTTGGATATGCTGTTTGCCCCTCCAGACCCCTCTGCCCTTCTCCCACCCTGCTCTGGGAGGCTAACCTTTGTAGATTACATCCCAGTCATCCTCAGGGTTCCCACGAGGCTGGAGGCAGGGGGAGGCACCCCCAGGCACTGGAGGGTGGGGAAACTGAGGTCATTCTGTTTCATTCCTCTGGGCGCCTTGCAGCACGGTTGTGAGTTGACATTGGCTGCATTTTCTGCCAAGGTGGGCAGGCCTCTCGAGCAGGGACAGTGCCCAAGCTGGGCACAGACACCAGCCCTTTAAGGGCCCGCCCTAGGCTGCTATCACCTCATTTTAGCTAATTACATCTGCAGAGACCCTATTTCCAAATCAGGTCCTACTCGAAGGTCCTAGATGAGCATGGATTTTGGAGAATGCTATTCAATGCACTACCCCGACCTCTATCTGTGCTGGGCTTTGCCATCTCTTGCTGGTTTCCTTCAACCCTACCCACACCTTTGTAGAGTCCCTCTGTTAAACTCTCCTAAATTTCAGGTAGCATGTACTATCTGTTCCCTGACGAGATGTGCAATGTTCCGGCCTGTCTGAGTGGGCTGCTTTGGGAATGGGCCAAGAGAGCGAGGGCCAGGGCAACTGGCAGAAAGGACTTGAGCTGGTCCACGTCAGAGTCAGCGGTCAGTGGCCTCTCTTGGGGCCCCTTTCCCTGGTCCCCCAGCCCACAGAAATGGAAAAGAACCTAAGACTCACGTGGCAGGAAGGGCGATTTCCAAGGCCACAATCTCAGGATATTATCTGTTAAGACAACACGACTGAAACAGTCTGATCAAATCCTGCACTGACATAAACCGGTTCTGTTCTTCACCCCTCTTCTCCACCTTGGGCAAGCTGCAACCTCAGTGAGCCTCAGTTTTCTCATCTCTAAAATGGGATCCTGATGGCTGTCCAGAGCTCCAGAAAGGACCGAGGGTGAGAATGATGGGGAAAGCACATGACAGGTGTAAAAGCAGGCATCAGGACAGTGTAAGAGCATTTGATAGTTTATGTTAACAGAGCAGGTACACACACTCAGGTGTACAAGAAATGTAAATCGTTTTTCTGTATTTGAACTTAATTTCTATTCTCAACCCCTAGTCTCCAAAGAGGCAAAACCTATTAGAGTTAGATTTCTGAGCATATGAAGTTGGAAATGCTAATTAGAGAGCCAAGTAGAGGTGTTGAATAAGCACTTTTTATCTGGAGGTCGGATGTGGGGAGTTATCAGAGATGGTATTTATATTATACAGAGATGGTATTTAAAGCCTCAGAGCTAAGTGATTACAGGAATGAAAGGAGTATATATGGACTGAATGTTTGTGTGACGCCCCCCAAATACCTATGTTGAGATTTTAAACCCCAGTGTGATGGTCGGAGGCAGGGGTTTAGGGAGGTGATTAGGCCACGAGGGCGGAGCTTTCATGAATAAATTAGCGTTTTTATAAGAGGCTCCAGAGGGCTCCCTCACCCCTTCCACCAAGTGAGGACACAGAGAGAAGACAGCCATCTAGGAGCCAGGAATGGGCCCTCACCAGACACAGACTGTGCGGGCGCCTTCGTATTGGACTTCCCAGCCTCCAGACAGTGAGAAATAAATGACCGTGGTTTAAGCCCCCGGCCCCGTCTCTGGGTATTCTGTGATTGCAGCCCCAAAGGGCTAAGACAGGATATTTAAGCTGCCACGGAAACACAGAAGGAGGGGCAATTGCAGTATTTCAAGGAGTGAGTCTCTAATTGTGGTCCCCAGACCTGAAGCATCAGCGTCTCCCAGGAACTTGTTAGAAGTGCAAATATCGGCCCCCCCCACACCAGACCTGCTCAACCTGAGACTTCAGAGGTGGGCCCAGCAGTCTGGGGACACTTGCAAGCCGCCTCTGATGCTCGTCCAATTTGAGAACCCGCTGGGCCGAGGGCTTCAAGACAAAAATCGCATTGGATGTCGATGGCTGGCCAACAGATGCCTTTTGCTTTCTTCATGGAAAGTGGTCCCCAGCTTCTCCCCTCGGAAGTAGGCAACGTCCTCCGGAAGTTGCCAAGGCCTGAGCGACAACAGAAGGTGTCAGCTGACCGTAGGTCGCTCAACCGGAACCTACCTCAGCCCCTCCCAGTCCTTAAAAGCAGACATCAGTGGCCGGTTCCACGGCCACCATGCGTTCAGAAGGGAGAGTTTGAATGTCAGAGAGAGCAAGAGGCCAGCAAGCAGTGTTCTCAGTGGGTAGAAGCCCCCCCACAATGAGAGAGAAAAAAGAGTCCCGGAAGTGGAGGCAAGGCGCTGGAAAGGTACTCGCAGGGGCCTCGGGTTCCTTTTCTGCAGATGAGCAGGCTCGCTTCGTGATACCATGGTTCCCGCTGCTGTAGCCGCTTGGGAAATGATGGATGCATCCTGAGACTTGCCCAGACATTTATGGCATCTTCAGGAGTAACAGTGACAATGGCTCTGTCACGCCCGCCGCTTCATACCCTCGGCGTCCCCTTAATGATTTATGCATTCTGGAGCGGCCAGGTTCCTTCCCACCAGAGCTCAGAAAGGTAATAAGTGAGGAAAGTCAATGGTCTGTAAATTACAACATTGATTAAAGAAGTGATTACTGATATAACTCTTGCTTGGCTATTATGCTAATGCCTGCCCGGATCCAGGACAGTGTTTACATGCTAACGACAAATCTGGGACAGGGAAGAAAATTGGTTTCCACTCTTAATCAGTACGTACACATTTTTAAACCACTATTGACCGTGAGTGAGAAGATCCATCCATGTGTTCCCCTCCCACCCGCCCCCTGCCACTGTCCCCAGCAGATGGAGGAAATGCGCTCAGCCCGGCCCTCTCCACCTGCCGCTCCAAACAGAAGTGCGAGCTGAAGATGAAAACTGGGCCCAGGGTACCCATCCATGGTTCCTAGAAGCTGGGGAAAGAGAGCGCGATCACCAGAGTTCACTGCTCAGCGTTGGATGTTATTTAAGCGGGGCCGTGGACACCCCTGAAGGAAATGCTGTTCCTTTCAGCGTGTATAACCTGGACGGGAGACACATAAGCAAACTGGCAGTTACAGCTTAGTGTGGTAATGCTGGGTGAAGAGTCCATGTGTGACTTCATTAACTCTGAAATGCTACACAAAACTGTGTGTATATGCATTTCTAGGGCAAGAATTAGCTTTATGTGTACTCTCAAAGGAGTTCATGACTCCTAAAAGGTTAGGAAACACTGCTCTAGAGCTTTCTGGAAGTTTTCAAATTAACTTCTTGTGTTCTTAACTTCTTTCAGATTAACTTCCACTGCTCTTGGCTCCATCTCAGTCTTTCACCATATCTCCTTCGCCCCAAGATCTTTGTTTGGTTGTCTTGAAGCAAGTACCCCATGAAGAAAGGGCCATGTTCAGGCATCCATCCAGCTGTCCATCCATCCATCCTTCCATCCATCCATCCATCCATCCATTCAGCCACCCATTCATCCATCTATCCATCTACTCATCCATCTATCCATCCATCCACCCACCCATTCATCCATCTATCCATCTATCCATCCACTCATCCATTTATCCATCCATCCATCCACCCATCCATCCATCTGTCCATCCATTTATCCATCCATCCATCCATCTGTCCATTTATCCATCCATTCAGCCACCCATTCATCCATCTGTCCATTCACTCATCCATCCACTCATCCATTTATCCGTCCATGCATCCATCCATCCGTCCATCCATCCATCCGTCCATCCATTTCTCCATCCATTCATCCATTCAGTATCCACTTTGCTGAGCTCCCACTTCATGAGCAGCTGGTATGAGGAACCAAGAGATCAAAGAAGAAAAACATGTACTTATTGCCTTCGAGGATTTTACAGTTTTGCAGTTGAAAATGTGAATTTCCACATGGGGCTAGTGTAAATCCCATCCCATAAACTTGACTATGCAAGATGGGTCATGTTTCTCTATAACCCAACTTGATTTCTCTTTTCAGTTTTCAATTCATTATGGCAACGAAACATCATCGGAGGCTAATTTCTAGGAGATTTAACTACTCTCAAGGCCTTGGGGAGGGGGCTTCTAGTCCTCAAGGATTCTGTTCACGGTTCCTAGGGCACACCCGTTATCATTCAGAGTCCACACGGGTTACCTCTGATGTGGTCCCACCCCTGTGCACTGTGCTCCTAGCAGCCTCCTCCCAAGGGGCACGGGCATCCTCCAGCTGTTTCTTTGCCACATGACAGCATCCGTGGGGCTGTAAATAGATGCATCTTCCTGAGGGTTTAGGCATTGGAACACAAAATCTAGATGCTTGAAGACTTTTATTTTATTTGTCTCTGTGTTTGTTTTCCTTTGTGCTCTGTCTTGTCTCTTTCCTGAGTCCATGATCTTCTAGAAATGGGAACAGTGAAAGGAGGAAATTCAGGGGAAGGAAACATAAGTTGGTCATCACTAATGAGATTCTGCCATTCACTGGATGAACAGTAACAGTACAGATACACAAACAATCCTAGGGCCTCAGGGGAGGTGCTGCAAACAGGGAGGGAAGGGTGTTCCCAGGGAAAGGGAACTACATGTGCGAAGGCCTGAGCGTTCTCCTGATGGGGAGCCATCAGAGCTGCGTGTGATTGGAGCAGAGAGTGTAGGAACTGGAAGAGCCCTGCTAGAGAGAAAGGCGGTACGAGCCCTTCAGACCCTGGGAAGCTGGATAGGGCGGGACGTGGGTGTGGCTCACCTTCTGAGCAGACATCGGCCTGGAGAACAGACACCTCTGGTGCCCAAATCACATTCCCCGGGTCCACCCAGAGTTCAGTCCCAGCTGCAGTTCTGTGCAGGTTCAAGTTCACTTAGTGATTGCTGCTTCTCTCAGTCTGCTTCTGCTTTCCATCCCAGGGCCTGTGTCTCAGCCTAAAAGTGTGGGGATTAACTCACACAGCAGCCCTCACTCAAAGAGAGACAGGAGAGGAGCTGGTAGATAATATCCCTGCCTCTCATACTGCAGGTGGACAATTCTGTATGCTTTCCATGAGGCCCAGAAAAATGGAGCCTGATGGTCACAGCAGCAAATGCAAAGATGTACCTTTCTACCAACTATTCTTATTTCTCTGATTCCCTCAGTCTGCTCCCTGGTCCCCCTTCCCTGGGGTCACCTCCCAAGTAAACCAACCACACTGAATCCTTGTCTCAGGCTCTGCATTGAGGGGAACGTAGATCAAGCATGCGTGCTTTGCTAGAGAAAAGGACAAATGGCAGAGGGTGGTCTCCAGGGCCCCAGGAACTTCTCCTCCTCCATCCCCTCTCTGTCTTGGCAGGTGTCCGACCGCTGCGACTACATCTTTGTCAATGGCAAAGAGATGAAAGGCAAGGTGGACACGGTGGTGAACTTCACATACCAGCACCTGAGCGCCCCCCTGCACGTCACCGTGTGGGTGCCCCGGCTGCCCCTGCAGATCGACGTCTCTGACACGGAGCTGAGCCAGATTAAAGGCTGGAGGGTCCCCATCGTGGCCACTAAGAGGTAAGCCCGGGACGGGGAGATGCATCAGAGCTGTGACGGCAACGGCTGTGGAGACTGACCTTAACGCTAAAGGAGCCAATGCAGGGCCCAGTGCAGACTAGGTGATGCTGTTACCATGGTGATGACATGAGGCAACACATACATGCCTACAGCCTAACAGCAACCCTCTGGGGAAACCAAGGCCCAGGGTAACCCAGCCAGGCAGGAAGGCTGCTGAGCGGCTGGGTCAGCATGAGATCCAGTCATTTGCAGTCTACACGGGCTCCTAGTAAACTGTCTCCTGCAAGTGGTCCCTCCAGAGTGAAGCCACAGAAGTAACAAGATTTTCTAGGCCCTCCACCCCCAGGGAATTTAAGTTTGGGTTTATTTTCTCCAAGCAAAACGGTGAATCCTTTTTCTGTGCTGGATGAATATCTATAAACTTGAAAAGCTCTATGCATATCAAAATATTGGGTAAAGTCTACTTGCATTTATACTGGACCGTGGGGTTGCTGCCTCCTCTTAAACCGAAACAAAAGCCTCTAATGTATTCTGACTCCGGATTGTCTCATGTAGGAATTTGGGGTCTTGTTTTCTCAGCTCTGTGGCCCTCAGTTTAGCTAAATAAGAGTTGTTGCTGAATTCCGGTTTCCTGGATGGAATCTCCCATCTTAAACCACCAGCACTATTTTCCCGACAGTCTCCCAGGCACCAGGGTCTTGATTTTTAAGGGGCAACTGGAGTCCATCTCAGGATGGATGAATGGAGCAGTGAAATGGTGAATCCATTTCTACAGGGTAAACTTGAAGGCATTTGTCCCGCCGGGGAGGACAGCCATGACTCCAGCCAAGACTTCAGACCATTTAGTGGTCACAAGTGGCCAAGATATGGGTTCGTTCCCTGTCCCTGAAGAAGGCAGAACTGACACTTGCTGGGTTCACATCCAAGCTCAGCTACTTCCTTGCTTTGTGAGTTTGGGCCAGCCACCCAATCTCTCCGCCTCAGTTTCCTCATCTGGACATAAGAATAATTAAAGTTTTGCCTCACGGTGTTATGAGATTCGAAGAGTCCATCCGTGCAGAGCTTAGGATAGACACCTCTCAAGAGCATCATACCACCCTGCCCAAGAGACCTTTCTACAGTGGTGGAATGTTCTAGACTCACAGTGTCCAGCATGGTAGCCACTAGCACAAGGGGTTATGGAGTGACTGAGAAATTCAGTGTTTTGATTTGCTAAATTTTCTTCATTGAAATTAAGTTGTGAATAGCCGTGCATGGTTCTCTGCTACTTTGTGGACAGTGTACGTTTAGTAAATATTAGTTCTTCTATCTTTTATTTGTCAATAAATGTCTTCAAAAGAGAGATGGGATTTTTTGTGGGTTGCATATATCAGGAGGGATAGGATGTGGAGAACTCCTCTGGGTCATGCTGTTTAGTGGAGAGAGATGTTCACATTTTCTTCTCAATTAAGTCTTACCTTCCTCCTTTGGCAAGTACAATAAAGCTTGCTTCTTTGCATTATTAAACAAAAGAGAGAGAGAGAGAGAGAGAGAGAGAGAGAGAGAGGCGTTTCACCCTTTGTGCTGCCCGGTGATAGAGCTGGTGCTCCTGTGTGGTCCTGAGGCTCCTGCCCGGGATGCTGTCTTTTGTAGGTTGACGGGGGCACCTGCCCCGTGACTCCAGTGCACCTTGCATCCCATCACCTGACCTGAGAGCCTCTTCTCTTTTCCCGGCAGGCCCACACGAGACAGCGAGGATGAAGAAGAGGACGGGCGGCGGGGCCGAGGCTGCGCCCTGCAGTACCAGCACGCCACCGTGCGGGTCCTCACTCAGTTTGTGTCTGAGGGCGCCAGCCCCTGGGGCCGGCCAAGCCACCTGCTCAGTCCCGACTGGCAGTTCGACATCACCCACCTGGTTGCAGACTTCATGAAGCTGGAGGAACCCCATGTGGCCACTCTCCAGGACAGCAGGATCCTGGTCGGGAGGGAGGTTGGCATGACAACCATCCAGGTAGGAAGCCGGAGCTGGGAACTCGTGCACGCCCATCCCTGAAGGTGGTACCCAGCCCTGGGGGAGGCTCACTAGGTGGGCGGGTCCTCGTGGCCAATTCCTTGTCCTCGTGATGGCATCCTGGGGCCCCCGAAAGGTGAGCCTGGACCAGCTCTCTGAGCCCCAAGCTCCTTCCAGACAGAATTGAGAAGGTGGTGGCCGCACCCCTTAGTGCCACTATGACCCCCTCACTGCTGCATGCTCCATTCCCACCACCCAACCTGCCCCATCCTGACTCTACTCCTCCACCCTCAGTGCCCCCTTTCCAGATGCGCACCTCCTACACCCTCTTAGAACCTTCCCCCATCTCTGTGCTGCTCTTGCCAGCGACCAAAGAAGGATGCGTCCCTTCTTCCTTTCCTCCCTTCTTTCCTTAGGTCAGTCTGTCATTCTGTCATACAGTCATTCGACAAACTCTCTTCAAAATCCTACTGCCTCGGGCTTCCCTGGTGGCACAGTGGTTGAGAGTCCGCCTGCCGATGCAGGGGACACAGATTCGTGCCCCGGTCCGGGAAGATCCCACATGCCGCGGAGCGGCTGGGCCCATAAGCCATGGCCGCTGAGCCTGCGCGTCCGGAGCCTGTGCTCCGCAACGGGAGAGTCCACAACAGTGAGAGGCCTGCGTACCGCAAAAAAAAAAAAAAAAAAAAAAAATCCTACTGCCTCTTTTGCTCAAGGAAATGTATAGAATGGTGGGATTTCAAAACAGATGACAGGGCATGAGGACCTTTCAGTCAGCCCATCAAGTCTCACCCTACTGACTCCACCTTTTTTGTTTGTTTTTTAATTTTACTGAAGTATAGTTGATTTACAATGCTGTGTTAGTTTCAGGTGTACAGCACAGTGATTCAGTTATACATATGCATATATCCAGTCTTTTTCAGCTTCTTTTCTCATATAGGTTATCACAGAGTATTGAGTAGGGTTCCCTGTGCTGTGCAGTAGATCCCTGCTGGTTATCTGTCTTACAGATAGTCGTGTGTGTGACTCCACCTTTCTGGAATGTCATTCTGGATCCTTTCACAACCACCCCAGGTAGAAATGATAGATACGTTTCTACCATCTCACCTGAGACATCTCAGGTCCTACACGTGGTTTATGAGATGAGGCAGAAAGTAATATTTCAGCAGAGGACACATTGTGCTGGGGGCCCGAAGGGAGAGTCAGCAATTTATAATTCAGGTCTCCCGTTGGTTCCGTAATTCACCTAGAATGGGAGTTGGGCCGCGCAGAGTCAGCCTGTGTGCGACTCTTCACGGGTCCAGGCAGCAGGATTGTCGTGAACGGTTGACCAGGTTGTGTGGTACGCAAGAGAGCCTCATCCAAACGGGGAGGGTCATTTCCTTTCAAAGACAGAATGGAGGGCTTCCCTGGTGGCGCAGTGGTTAAGAAGCTGCCTGCCGGAGTAGGGGACACGGCTTCGTTCCCTGGTCCGGGAAGATCCCACATGCCGTGAAGCAACTAAGCCCGTGCGACACAACTACTGGGCCTGCGCTCTAGAGCCCGCGAGCCACAACTGCTGAGCCCACGTGCCTAGAGCCTGTGCTCCGCAACGAAGGTAGCCCCTGCTCGCTGCAACTAGAGAAAGCCCACACGCAGCAACAAAGACCCAACGTAGCCAGAAATAAATTAATTAATTAAAAAAAAAAGAATAGATTTTAATTTTTATGTCCATTTTCCAAAAGATAGAGCTGAAGTGTCTCCGGGGAGGGGTGACTTTATCTGATTCTCACAGAGGCCCAGTTCGGGCTAGTGTATATAGTGAAGTAGATGTGTGGCTCCTTCACACTGTATTCCGGACCCTGTTTCGGATGGAGGGAAAGGCTCCAACATCCAGAAGCAGGTGTGACGGATTTATCTTGTGTCCTGCCCAGGTGCTGTCCCCACTGTCTGACTCCATCCTGGCCGAGAAGACAGTAACCGTGTTAGATGACAAAGTCTCGGTGACAGACCTGGCCATCCAGTTCGTGGCTGGGCTGTCTGTCACCCTTCACCCCAGCACAGAGAACAGCAAGGCCGTCACGGCTGTGGCCACGGCTGAGGAGCTGCTGCGAACCCCCAAACAGGTAGGGGCCTGGATGCCAGAGGTCGAGGGGAGCAAGGCTGGTTGCCACACCTGATTCAGCCAAAGGGGAGGGAGGTGGGAGGAACTGGGACAGGGTGGCCAAACCACATTCCAGGATGGAGTGATTCGGGCTGTGTAAAATGCACGTGGTTACATCATCCAAGAAGCGGGGTCTGTGATGAACCAGAATAATGGTACCCAGTGCACGGGGATGGATTAGTCATCTGTGCAAAGAACTGTCAGAAGCCTAGCAGCTTAAGACAGCAACCACTGTCGTTCACGGTTCTGCGGGTCAGGAGTCCAGGTGGGCTCAGCTGGGTGCCATGCTCCTGGGTTCACAGGCTGAGAGCAAAGCCTCTTATCAGGAAGCTCTGGGGAAGAATCTGCTCCTGCACTCACTGGTGTGGTTGGCAGAATCCAGCTCTGCGCAGCTGAATGCCTGAGGTTTCTGTTTCTTCGCTAGCTGCTGGCTGGGAGCCTCTCTGCTCCCTTCTCTCTGCACCCCCGCCCCCCCCCCCCCGCCATCATCTTCAGAACCAGTAACGGTGCATTGAGTTCTTCTCGTGCTTTCAACCTCTGACTTTCCCTCTGCCACCAGCCAGAGAAACTCCTCTGCTTCCAAAGGCTCCTGTGACTACACCAGACCCACCCAGCTCAGCCAGGCAGCTCTCCCTAACTTCAGCTGTGCATATAACATCATCATGGGGGTGGACATCTCGTTTTGTTCCCAGGTTCCAAGGACTAGGGTGGACCATTCTAGAAATGCTGCGCGTTGCTGCCTGGTATGGTTCCAGAGCATCACCAACAGGGAGCTGGAGTAGGTTCCCATCCTGGTCCAGCTCCCAGTGCTGGAACCTCTGCTCACCTCTCCTGGGGGCAGGAAACTGGCATGGCATTTGCTGGTATAGAAACAGCGGAGCGAGCAAAGTGGGGAGACAAAGCAGAAAGCATGAAGCTATTTGCTGAGAACTGGTAATTAATCAGGGGATAACTGACATTGCCACCTCCCTGGCATGGGGCAAGGCCACCCACCAGTATCCGGCCTCACCCATCTGTCTTCATTGGCTGATGGTAATTGGAGGGCCCCGGCGCTGCCTAAGGGGATCTGTGGATGGAGTTCGTTCCATTTGCAGACATGACTCTTGAAAGAATAGGAGATCTAAATCATGCCTGGACGTGTGTTAGTTTAAGGATTTCAGAATTTCTCATCTTTGGGGAATTGCGTTGGCTTCTCCTGAGACAACCCCTATGTTCCAACCTGGCTGTCATGAGCTAATGGAAGGACTTGGTCTCAATCCCACAGCAGGGATGATGGAGATGGAGGTTGGCAAGCCCATGAGGTTCTGAGGGCTTAATTCGCATTGCCTGCCGTTCATGGGGGCTTGTTTGATGTTCAGTTCATTCTCCGTCTAGAGTTGATGAAGAAAAATGAACTCAAGGCGAAAAGTCAGCCACGATGAACTTGCATGCTGCGTTAACAAGGTTTTATCGCAGCCCTTGGAGTGTGGAAGGCTGGCCCCTTGTTCTTGATATTTCCAACTTTGAAATACAAAATCTGAAAGATGGCTATGCCGTGAATATGAGGCAGTTGCATTATACTCCCCCGTGCCCTACCAGTGCTAAAGAAAGCTAGGCTGGTGAAGTGAAGTGAGGTCTCCCCCGGCGTGAATGCATTCGACTGAGGCTTTAGAAGGGGGGCCGTCCCATTGTATGATTTGTAAGTTGATGAAGCTAAAGGAGAGGAGGGCGGTGAGGAAAATTCCTGAACCAGTCGCGTCTTAGCTTTGATCCCCCAAATAGCTGAGCCTGAGATGAGGATCCACCTGCAAGGACTGCATGTGGGCGGTGAAGGGAACACCAAAAGGGCGTCGGGAAGTGAGGGAAGGAAGGGAAGGCAGCCAGAAGAGTGTGTTCCCAACTCAGCCACCACTGCGGGCTACTGGAGCCTGGGTCTCCTGGGGAAACCGTCAGCCAGTGTCGAAAAGGCTGGAGAGTCATTGTACCTGAGGTCAAGGAAGCTGGGATATATCACACCTCCCGTCAGCCCTTAGTGGAGGGCTGCTTCTGGAGGGTGTTAATTTCTCGGCATTTCTGGCTGCGGGCATGACCACATGGGTTCCAGAGGCCAGAATGCCCTCAGGCCAAACCACCTTGCGGGCTTGACGGCTGAAAGTTCAGCAGGCGGGTATTGTAGGAAAGTGGGCAGGTGCCAACAGCACGCACACACCATCTTTAGATTTCGTGAACGTTCTCACTCACTCCTAACAGGAAGCTGGTGATAGTCTGGGCTTTTCCTTACAAGTGCTAGAGGCCTAACTCGGGCTGGTTGAGTCAGACGTCAGAGTTTATCAGTTCATGTCCAAGCATGGGCATCTTCAGGTAAAGCTAGATCCAGACGCTCCAGTGGTGTCATCAGAAACCTTCCTTTTTATTATTGGCACTTGTCCTCAGTTCTGGAAGATGGCCAGCCCTTATTTCTTTGACTATTGAAGTTCTCCCATATTCTTGGCTTCTGGAACTCCTAACAGAAAACCATTGGTCATTCTCATTCTCTTTCTCATTGCTTTCAACCTTCCTTTCCTATGTTTCATCTCTTTATGTTCCTGTGGGTTACATTCTGGGTAAGTTTCTTGGCTCTGTCTCCCATTACACTAATTCTCTCCTCAACCATGTCTAATCTGCTGTTCAAACTATCCACTGAGTAGTTAATTTCAACCAGAGTATTTTTCACGCCTAGAAGTTCTGTGTGGTTCTTTCCACAGCTACCCGTTCTTTTTCCGGTGACTCCCACTCTTTCAGTGTAGTTTCTACTCCTTTTTACTCTATTTTTTTTTGGCTTATTTTTGTTGTTGTTTTATTTTATAGTCTTTTTCACTTGTTTTATTATCTCGAATCCTTCATCTGCTGATCTTTCTATGTGAAATTTTTATGGTTTTCTCTCATAGTAGAGCCTTCCCTCCTAGGGATTGTAATTTTTTTTATCATGAGCACCTCTTGAGCTGTAGTTGCTTTGTTTTATATGGTTCCTGAGGAATTCCTGTGCGGTTTTGCGTGTGTAGGGGTCCAGTTTCAAGTAAATGTCTTGCAGCTCCTTCACCATCAGGTGTTATAACTTCAGACTCGCCACTCCTGGGGAAGGGGTGAGGTTCTGATTTCCGGGGGAGACATTTTCGCACCCAGTGCTCAGCGCACAGACAAGCATCACTGATGTGCCTCTGGCCCAGTGGGTAGGCTTTCTCACCTGCATATGTGGAGAGGAGTCCTGGCTTTACGTAAAAGGTTTCACCCCAATCTGACACATGCCTAGGTGGGCATCACCATCCCAGCCACTGGCTGGTAGGTCTTCTGAGCAGCTCTGCACGCCCTCAAGCTGTCTCAGTAACAGTTACCTATTTGTACCACTCTAGTGTGCCTTCTCTTTTCATCTCTGACTCCTGGGAATTTGCGTCTCTTATCTGTGCATTTTTACCTAGTTTGCTACTAGTTTATACTTAGCCAGCCTTCTTTGTTGTTAGGACATGCTCTTGAGATTCTCTCTCTCTCTCTCTCTCTCTCTCTCTCTCTCTCTCTCTCTCTCCATTCCAGCTTGCATCCCAACTCAGTAGTTCCAGGGGAAATAAATTCTGCTCTAATTCCAACAAAAGCCCAGAGGTCATGTCCCATTGGCTGGTTTGGGTCATGTGCCTCTTTCTGAGCCAATCACTGTGAAGAGGGTAGTAAAATGTTCTGATTGGCCAGACCTTGGACATATGCCCACCTCTGGAACTGGAGAGGCCGGTGCCTCCACCCATACTCCTCAAGCTCTGAATGGAGAAAAGGCGTGGTTCTGAAAGGAAAATTAGTGTTCTAGCCCCCATCGGAAAGGAGGAATGGAAACTGGTCAGGCCAAATAGATGTCCATCCCAGACCCTATGGTTTAGGTATTCACATTCCCACTTTCATCTGGGGAAACTGAGGCCCAGAAGAATTGGTTTAAAGAAGAATGTTCCCGGGGAAATAGTGCATCCATGTATTTAATTCAAAACTCCCACTTCAAACCCTCTGCCCTTTGCCATGGTGTCCAGAGGCCAGGATTAGAGGAAACACAGGATCCTTTGCCCGCAACAGACCCCTGGGGTTCCGTTAGCTCTTCCCAACCATGAGATCACTGCCCATTTCCTTCCCCGCCTCTGCACCCTGCTTCACCTTCATAACATCCAGCAGATTGTCTAGCAGGAGCTATCCTGGCCATTTCACAGCCAGGGCCAACCCATCTCCCTCCTAATCTCTAGTCACCTTCCTTCCTCCCTGTACACTGAACTGTACATTAAAAAGTAAAACGTAGGGGGCTTCCCTGGTGGCGCGGTGGTTGAGAGTCCGCCTGCCGATGCAGGGGACACGGGTTCGTGCCCCCAGTCCGGGAAGATCCCACATGCCGCGGAGCGGCTGGGCCCGTGAGCCATGGCCGCTGAGCCTGCGCGTCCGGAGCCTGTGCTCCGCAATGGGAGAGGCCACAACAGTGAGAGGCCCGCGTACCGCAAAAAAAAAAAAAAAAAAGTAAAACTTACGGAATTCCCTGGCGGTCCAGTGGTTAGGACTCTATGTTTTCACTGCTGAGGGCCTAGGTTCAATCCCTGGTTGGGGAACTAAGATCTCACAAGTAATGCGGCACAGCCAAAAAAAATTAAAAACTTAACACATCAAACCTATGCAGAAGTAACATCCCAGCCCAGCTCCAGGAAGCATCCCAGCCTGCCTCGATAAACAGCCGTGTATTGTTTATTCTCTGTCAGTCTTCTGTCCAAGACTACTCAGTGTGTGGCACACGGCCTGACCCAGAAGAGGCTTTTAACTCATGTCCTTGACATGCTCAGATGAATGAAAATTGGACCACTCAATGCCTGTTCTTAGAGGACAGGGAAGAATTCCAGACACATCACAGTTGTTTCCTTCAGTCCCTGGCCTGGTCAGTGACCTCAGAGTCAAAGGCAGCCAGGAGATTGACTGGCAACCAGGCCCAAGACTCGAGATGAACTGGCTGGACTCAAACCCAGCTCTGTCACTTAGCGGTGGAAACCTGAGTGAGCCTTGGGTCCCCCCTGTGATCCAGTCTACTCACCTGCAGAATGAGAAGTATAGATAATAGTATGTACCTTGTATACTGTTGTGGTGATCAAATGAGTTGATAATGAAAACCACGTAGAACAGTGGCTGGTACCCAGGAAGCACTATGGACACCTTAGCTACCATCATCCCCGTGGTGGCTGGAATAATGGCGCACCATAGATGGCCACGTGTGATTCCTAGACCCTGTGAATACGGCACCTGATGTGTCAAAGGGGACTTTGCAGATGTGATTAAGGATCTTGAGATGGACAGATTACCATGGATTATGCGGAGAACGGAACATACTGAACTCAATGTCATCACAAGGGTTCTGGTAGGAGGGAGGCGGGGACATCAGAGTGAGGCGTAGGATAACGTGAAGACCCAGCAGACGCGCTCAAGTGACGTCGCTGGTGATAAATTCAGTGGAGCCTGGATTCAGTGAGGGCTTTCTGTGGGGTCTTTTCCCTGGGTAAGGATTACACTGGAGCTGTCACTGCCTGTCTATGTTGGTTCTTGTTTCCGTTAAGGTGATTCTCGGATCTTGATATAAAACCTGGATTTTTTTCCCCCAGGTTCATCAGCCACCAGGTCTGGATTTTAAGTCCTGCCCCTAAGTCTTTGGGTTCTGTTCTAGAATGGCGGCAGGCGCGATCCCCAGAGAAGAGGCGTCTGCCCCCTCTCGCCCCCCACCGTGGCTTTCTAACTGCCCCTCTCCCTGCAGGAAGCCGTGCTCAGCACTTGGCTGCAGTTCAGCGATGGCTCAGTGACACCCCTGGACATCTACGACACCAAGGACTTCACCCTGACTGCCACGTCCCTGGACGAGGCCGTCGTGTCAGTCCCCCAGCCCCGCTCGCCCAGGTGGCCCATTGTCATGGCCGAAGGGGAAGGCCAGGGACCCCTGGTCCGAGTGGACCTGACCATCGCGGAGGCTTGCCAGAAATCCAAACGCAAGAGCGTCCTGGCCATGGGCGTCGGCACTGTCAGGGTCAAGTTCGGCCAGAATGACGCCGACTCCAGCCCCGGCGGGGCCTACGAGGAGGCCGAGATGAAGAACCACGCCAGCGGCCGGCGCCAGAAGGGCCAGGAGGGGCCCTGGTACGGCAGCTCCTCCGCGGAGCGCGACGACGGGGCCCCCCGGAGGGGCAGCCCCACGGCCAAGTCGCTGCTGGACAACAAGGTGGGCAAGAACAGCCGGCTGGACGGGGCCCGGCTGGCGGGCGAGGGCCAGCTGCAGACCATCCCCATCGACTTCGCCAACTTCCCGGCACAGGTGGACCTGCCGCGGGCGGGGGGCGGGCCGGGGGCCGGCGACCTGGTGCAGGCGCCCCGCGGCCTGAGCGACCTGGAGATCGGCATGTACGCCCTGCTGGGGGTCTTCTGCCTGGCCATTCTCGTCTTCCTCATCAACTGCGCCACCTTTGCCCTCAAGTACAGGCACAAGCAGGTGCCCCTGGAAGGCCAGGCCTCCGTGACCCACTCGCACGACTGGGTGTGGCTGGGCAACGAGGCGGAGCTCCTGGAGGACGTGGGCGACGGGTCCCCCCGGCAGGACGAGCACACGACCGTCATAGACGAGAGCGACCGCCTCCTGCTCAACGGAGGTTCCCAAAAGCACGGGCACAGCCAGGTCCCCAGGCCCGCCGACTCCGGGGACAGACAGGGCAAGGACCAGAAGCTCGAGCCCCTGCACTCACCCACCTCCAAGAGGAAAAAGGTGAAGTTCACCACCTTCACCACCATCCCCGCCGACGACAGCTGTCCCACCGTGAACTCCATCCTCGGCGGGACCGACGAGGACATCCAGTGGGTGCGCCAGGACATGGGCGTGGGCGCCCCCAAAGAGCTCAGAGAACACCTGGAGAAGTTCAAGGACACAGCCTAGGCCCCTCTGGCCGAAGGGCCAGCGCTTGGACACCCTCCTTCGGTTCCAGAGTAGCTCTGGGGCTGAACAGGGAATCGTTGGGGTCCCCCTTCGAAACCAGTTGGAAATTCTGAAGCCGGAAAGGGACATTTTTTTGTAATCAGAGGTTGATGACGACAGATGTTTGCAAGTTGGCGGAATAAACTCGGGGAAGGGAGCTTCTTGGAGACGTTTGACCTGCGCAGGGCTAAATTGGGAAGGTTATTTTATGTGTCAAAATATAACCCAGACAAGCTACCAAAAAGCATTTGTTAAAAAAAAAAAGCAAAAAGACAAATAAAACGACAAGTAATCATCTGTTTATATTTCTAATAAAGGAGCAAAATATATTAAAACTAGGGCCTGCTAAGAGACATTTTCCGTTTTAATTCAGTACTCCTTTCCTATTCCGAGGACAGCCTTGGACTGTCACCCTGGGCTTGGGGAGGAGACGTTTCTGAATATTGGTTGCCTCTTGGGATAGACCTGAGGATTTTTACATCTCTACTTAATAATCTTTTCTTCTTCCACATTCTCTTTTTTCCCCTCCTTTTTTTCTTTTTGTGTCTTAGACTTCCATTTGATTTATATTTAATGTCTATTCCGGAGGATCCAATGGTATATTTTCCTAAATTAAACAAATTAGATTCCTATATGTCAGATGAATGCTTAGAAACGATGTCAGTTAACCCACTCTTTAAGTATTACGTTTGATGCTTTTCTGTATCCCTCCAGCCTTGTTGATATTTGCTGGGTTTTCTACAATCAGGGGGAGTTCTCAGAGCCTTTGGGGGGATGGGGGAAGATGCCTTCACCCATCACCACTACACCCACCACAGGGCCAAAGCCAGTGGGTGGGACACTGGCAGAGGCTGGACCAGTGGGACACAGCCAACAGCACAGAGCCCAGCCAGGTTCCCCCGACCCCTCCAGGACTCCATCACTGGTGTCGTGTGGATGCTTCTCCCAGGGGAAGATGAGGTCAGATCCACAAGAGAGAAACCAGACCCAAGAGTCACGAGCACCAGCCTCGCAGGGTAGATCTATCCCGAGACGTGCTGCTATTGCCAAATGAACAAGGATAAAAGAAACTGAGGGTTTTTCCGTTGTTTTTCTTACTTCGTTAGGCAGGGTATACCAGCATAAACGGAAAACACGAACATCTACGTTAGATTGTCAATCAGTTGTGCTTTTTGGTACCAGCCTAGTCGTGTAGCAGCCCATTGCAAAATGCACTCATCCAAAGTGAAGTGTATGAGGCAGAGGAGACCACGAGATAGGGGCACAAACCCCAATACTCCGTTCTGTCCGCAGCTGCTGGGGACGAAGCCGCCCGGCTGTCACGTGATGCTCTCCGTGGGGCGGCGCCCGCAGATACCGGGAGGAATGCTTCCTGTGTTTATTTTTTTAATTACTAAAATCGATAGCTAAGAAAGGGTCCTCGAAGCCTCGATAACCTTAGCTGGACCTTTTAAAAAGATATTTCTAGCACATATTAGAGACGGGAAAAAGGAGCTATTTATTTATACCTGTGATGCCAATTGTCATTAAAACATTTTCCATGGCTTGACAAGTCAGTATCTTGTGGGCTGTCTCTTATTTCACTTAACTCCTATGATTTCTTCTCCCCGCCAAATGTACAACTTGTTAAAGAAATAAACCGTCTGCTGGTCTAGAAGGAAAACTATACACTGTCGGCTTGTTTGCCTCCTGGTTTCTGGGCTGATCCACAGTCATTCCTAACAAGGGAAACTTCCGGTCACCCATCCACTGTCATCTCCATCAGCAGTTCTCAGATGTGAGCATGCTCGGGGTCACCAGGAGAAAAGGCGCATCCTGACGTGTTCCAGGGCGATGCAGATGCTGTTTCCCCCCCTCCCCCCAGTGAACTTCCAATTCACATCGAAGGAGAAGGAGAGCCTGGGCATTGAATGGAGAACTGTGCTGGTCTCTCATCTGGGGTAAAGGTGAACTTTTATTCTGATTATTTTTGCATTTGTTGTTGTTTGAACTTCCAGTGGGATTGTGGTTCCTTTGGCTGGTTGAGGGAAGAGAATTTTGGGGTTGAAGACAAGAGAGTGATGTTTTAAATAAGTTTTATTTTTTTAATTTAGAAAATTATATAATTTTTTAACAACTTTATTGAAGTATAATTGCTTTACATTGTTGTGTTAGTTTCTGCTGTATAACAAAGTGAATCAGCCATACATATACATATGTCCCCATATCTCCTCCCTCTTGCGTCTCCCTCCCACCCTCCCTATCCCACCCCTCTAGGTGGTCACGAAGCACCGAGCTGATCTCCCTGTGCTATGCGGCTGCTTCCCACTAGCTGTCTGTTTTACATTTGGTAGTGAATATATGTCCAGGCCACTCTCTCACTTCGTCCCAGCTTACCTTTCCTCCTCCCCGTGTCCTCAAGTCCGTTCTCTACATTTGAGTCTTTATTCCTGTCCTGCCCCTGGGTTCTTCAGAACTTTTTTTTTTTAGATTCCATATATATGCGTTAGCATACGGTATTTGTTTTTCTCTTTCTTACTTCACTCTGTATGACAGACTCTAGGTCCATCCACCTCACTACAAATAACTCAGTTTTGTTCCTTTTTATGGCTAATATTCCATTGTATACATGTGCCACATCTTCCTTATCCATTCATCTGTCAATGGACACTTAGGTTGCTTCCATGTCCTGGCTATTGTAAATAGAGCTGCAGTGAACATTGTGGTACATGACTCTTTTTGAATTATGGTTTTCTCAGGGTATATGCCCAGTAGTGGGACTGCTGGGTTGTATGGTAGTTCTATTTTTAGTTTTTTGAGAAACCTCCCTACTAATAACAGCCTTATTGAGACATAAGTCACGTAACATAAAATGGACCCATTTAGAGTGTACAATTCAATGGTTGAGAGTGGTGCATCACATCAATTTTAGAAAATTTTCATCATCCCAGGAAGAAACTCCATACTCATCAGATTCACTCCCCATTTCCCCACCCCCTCACCAGATTCCCAGCCCCAGGCAACCACTGATCTACTCTCTGTCTGCATGGATTTGCCTGGGGGTGGTGTGGGGCTAGTATCTGTATCATTATGGGAGAGTCTGTGAGAAGCCGATGGGGTTCATATATTGTCACTGTTTTTTTGGGTTTTGGTTTTGGCCGCGACGCATGACCTTGTGGGATCCCAGTTCCCCAACCAGGGATTGAATCCGGACCCTCAGCAGTGAAAGCACGGAGTCCTAACTACTGGGCCGCCAGGGAAGTCCCTGTGAGTGTTTCTTGTTTGTTTTTTTTGTTTGTGTTTGTTTTCGTTTTGCGGTATGCGGGCCTCTCACTGCTGTGGCCTCTTGCGGAGCGCAGGCTCCGCGGCATGTGGGATCTTCCCGGACCGGGGCACGAACCCGCGTCCCCTGCATCGGCAGGCGGACTCTCAACCACTGCGCCACCAGGGAAGCCCCCTGTGATTGTTTCTTAATCGAGGCACCAGGGGAGCTCTGTTCTCCCACAGCATGGCTGCACGTGTGTCGTAAAACAGCCTGCAGTACCTTTTTTTCTGTAGAAACCACGTCCACTCCTAAAGCAAGCTCCCTACCTAGCCAGCTCAGGTATTGCTTTAAAAGAATCAAGCTTCAGATCAAGAGAAAGAGGACTGTGGTTGAATCTAATGCTGGTTGCTTCATTTCTGCCCCAAGTTCAACTCTAAAAAAGGCCAGCTGGCGTTGGGCAGATACCTCCGCGGTCCACTGGGGTCAACCGAGCTACCCCGGTTCTGAGAGCCTGAGACAATGAGGCTGTTTGACAACCGCCTCCCTCAGGGAGCACATGCCATGGTGTCGGCAGAGCTAAGAGGCCGTGTTGGGGGCACCAGTGGGTCCCATTTCCCCTGGGACTGTCCTGCTTTTAAAACTGGAATCCTCTCAGTATAAACAGGCTGCTTGGCCACCTGGTAGACATAAGTGACTCCAACTATCATTAAAAACTTTCCGTTGGTCACTTCAGGCGATCAGGGCCTCATGGTGTCAAAATGTCTCTTTTATTGTAAATGTAAGACTCAAATACGACCTCGCCTAGGGAGGGACACGGCTCCAGTATTGCCAGACCCTGAAAAAAACTGGGAGGTTCCTCAAGGACGTCTGCTCTCCTTCCTGCGTCAGCGCTGCCCTTCCCGCCAAGCCCACCTACCCTTGGGATGTGAACGTGGGACCCCACTGAATGAGTCTGTAGGTGTCTGACCTCTGACTCCCTAGGATGGGTGTCAGCTCCACGCTGCAAATAAGGTCCCAAGGGAGATGAGTGTGCACCATTTTAAATAAGGTGCTGCCTTTTTACGGTGATGTGAGCCTCTCAGACTGCCAGGTGGACAAAACAATATCTTTCCAGATAGACAGTCTGCAGTTCTTCCTTCCTGCTAAAATGATCAAGTAGAACAAGGGTAGCTTGGCTGTTGGACGCTGGTCCCCTGATTCATGTCACATGCACTTATTGAGCACCTGCTGTGTGCCTGGTTTGGGGAACACACAAAGAATGGAGGACTTAATAAGACCTCAAGGTGCGGCCAGTCAGAGGGTGGAAGCAGAGAAGGGGGCAGCTAGTTAAGCACAGGACGGCGGGGGGATCGGGGGGGTGGGCAGTGCCTTCACGCCCCATTGCCCTATGTTCCCACCAGCTCGTCCACGCTCACCTGTAGACTCCAGCCAGACTGATGGCCTCTCAGAACACAAGGCTCTGAAGAAACAAACTGTCCTTTCTCGTAAGTGAGTAGATCTTGACTAATATTACGGTTGACCCTGCACAACGCGGGGTTTTGGGCCCCGACCCTCCCTGCACTGGAAAATCCAAGTAGACCTTCCAGTCCACCCTTCTTATCCGTGATTCCCAATCAGTGGATTCAACCAACCCTGGATCTTGCAAGACTGTAGTATTTACCTTGGAAAAAATCCGCGTATAAGTGGACCCTTGCAGTTCAAACACATGTTGTTGAAGGGTCAACTGTAATATTTATTAGCATTAATCTTTATTGTGATCAACAATAGTGTATTAACATTATTTGAATAATATTAACAATAACTACGAGGATAGTAATAATGAGACTCCATTTAACAAGTCTGGGTCAGACTGAGTATTAAACATCCTTAGTGTGTGTTGTTATTCACTCACAACAACCGTCTGAGGCATGTGTGTTTCCCCCCATATCAGAGGTGAGGAAACAGGCTCAGAGCATCCTTCTCAAGGTCAAGACTAGGAACTAGCAGAGCCACACTCAAACCCGCGACCGTATCTCCAAAAACTGTGGTCTTGATTATTACACGAATACAAGCTTCACATATATTTTCTTGTGTTAAAAATGTAGTCAAACTGACCGAAAAAAAGCAATTCAGGCTCATGACACAAAATCTAGAAAAGTAGAAGAAATAAAGAAAAAAAATGCCTCTGGTTCCTCCTTCCAGAAATAAAAATTAATAACTCATCTTACACACGCTCCAGTTTTTTTTCAAATGGTGGACGTAATTTTGCACAGTCCTATTCATATTTTGAAAGTATACTGTTTTAAACGTGACTTTTAAATTATTTTTCCACTTTTAAAAGGAGCCCAAGAGCATTGTGAACAGTTTATAAAAATGACCGAATTCACCCCCGTTGGAGCTTTGGTGA
Source organism: Leucopleurus acutus (assembly GCF_964270905.1). Lineage (NCBI taxonomy): Eukaryota > Metazoa > Chordata > Mammalia > Artiodactyla > Delphinidae > Leucopleurus > Leucopleurus acutus. Next base: position 86,991,646 of record NC_139155.1, read on the forward strand.
CGTCCTTCTAGGTTTTTGCCCTCCGATGTCTTTTTTTCTTCCGCGGTTGAGATCAAAGTGCAAAAATTGCTTTTTAAGTATAATTAACAGGGAAAGTTACGCAGCCTTCAGTCGGCGGTGATAGGGCTCCCATGTGCATGGGACAGACGGTGGGCTGCATGAGGGGACCCCTCGGGGCAGGGGGAAACTGGGCACTAAAATCCAGCCCAGTCTTTGCTTGTCAATATACCTGCACCTGGAGGAGAAGCTTACGGCTCTCCTTTGAACAAGAATACCATCTGCTTGCCAAGCAGGCAGCCTGGGCTGCACTTTCCAAGTGGAGGCTACAGTTTACATCTTGCCCTTAACGGCAAACGGAGCCCTGGAAGATGAGGTGAAAGGAATCAAGGTGATGGCCAGCCTGCTTCAGTGAGTAGCCTGCCTTCTATGACGGTGATGAAGGAGTCGCTCATACAGACGAACTGTTCCATGGCTAATAATGACACAAGCGGCCTAAAGGCCACAGAACAGCTGTTTCAAGGCACTGGAGAGCACCTGCAGTTGGGACAGGCTGGGACCTGGGAGCCGGGGCCTTTTGCTGCAGGGTTTGCACCTGGACACACGTCTCCTCCAGTAACAGAATACAAAGAAACTATAAGGGACTAAAGATAACTGCGTGCACGAGCAGTTGGGGCAAATTATGGACAACAAGATACAAAAAGACCAAAATAAAAAAAATCCAACTGCCACTTCGGAAGAGCCGGGAGCAAAAGCGGGGGGTTGGGAGCCAACGCAGGGCCGCGCATGCCCCCTGCACTCAAAACCACCAAAGCGGGGGGCAGACCACCTGAGCCACGCCTCCAGCCCGACCCCTGGACACACCCCTCCCCTCACCCCATGTAATGAGCCAGCTGCCCCCCGCCCTCGGGGAGTGAGCGAGCAAGGGAAGCTGTTACTGGTTCCCGCTCCCCCCGCTGCAGCAGGGGCCCCAGTAAAGCCTGGCCTGAATTTCTTGTCTGGCCTCTGATCAATTTCTATTGATCAAGGAGGCCAAGAACCCTGGTCGGTACCACGGTGATGGAGACCGGAGGGCAAAGATCCCGGGAGCGGGGACGGGCACAGAGGTGAGCCCCACATCGGCCACCAAGCTCTCTCCTTGGGGTGTTGTCCACGCACACTGTGCTCAGAGGCTGAACCAAACGTGACAGCCCAGAGCTTGCAATAGGCTTACCGGGCTGGGTGGACAAATACTCTGTCCAGGACACCGGAGGCAACAGGGAACTGAGGGTCTGAAATTCCTGAAATAAGAGATTTGCAGGGAAGTGAGTCCAGTAAACAATTTCCCCTTCAGGAAATTTCCAGCTTCTCAACTGGACGTGAAGGTAAGAAAGCGAGACAGGGAGGTGTTAAAGGCTAAGCTGTTATGTGGGTGACCTCCTAGGACTCCTTCTGGTTCAGGGCCACCCCGGGAGGATGTAAATTCCCAGGCACTCCCTGGCGTCTGTGCAAAGCAGCAAAGTGGGATTTGGTAAGAAGAAGCCTCAGGTGCTGGATCCTGGAAAGGAAAGCAGGTGAGATCGGGCACACGCGGGATGGTACCCAGAGACAGGGATCCAGGCACTCTCCACTGTAAGTATTAATCAAGTCTTCACACAGACCTCTGCACAAGTTTCAACTATGGCAGAAGAGTGGTAGCTGGGGCAGGGACAGCTCTGATGCGACACTCAAGGTGGCCAGGGAGGTCAGAGCAGGCCACTCTGAGGACATGTGGCCTGAAGCATGGGATTCCTTAGAGGAATTAGGATGTGATCTAGATAAAACACCGACAGAGGGAAGCACAGGTGCAAAGACCCTGCACAGGGAGGTGAGCGCACGGCAAGGACCAGCTACTGAAAAAACACGTGGCTGGAGAGATTGCTTTCCCAGCAGCACGGAAACGGGTTCATGCATATAAAAATTCACGCTCTCGGGCTTCCCTGGTGGCGCAGTGGTTGAGAGTCCGCCTGCCGATGCAGGGGACACGGGTTCGTGCCCCGGTCCGGGAAGATCCCACATGCCGCGGAACGGCTGGGCCCGTGAGCCATGGCCGCTGAGCCTGCGCGTCCGGAGCCTGTGCTCCGCAACGGGAGAGGCCACAACAGTGAGAGGCCCGCGTACCGCAAAAAAAAAAAAAAAAAAAAAATTCACTCTCTCTTCCCTCACAACTGTGGAGGACACAGCTCTACTGGGGACAGAGGCCAGAGGCCCAGATAATATATTGGCTTTTAAAATGCACATGTTTTCCAAGTTCTTTATTCAAACCTTTGGCCAAATAATAATGTTTTGGGTTGCTCTCTGCATCTCAAAATTTCCACCTGGAAGAAGCTAAAATTGGGTGGTTTTCCTAAGTAAGTTCTTCTAAACACCAAACAAATAAACAGAAAGAAACCGCAAGGGCTGTGACAGTCAGCTCCTGCTGTAGGAGTTCTCTGAGGTGGAGATGCTCACTTAAACGTTTGGATCTGCAAATGAACTTACTTACAAAACAAACAGACTTACAAACATAGAAGACAAACATATGGTTATCAAAGGGGAAAGGGGGGAGGGATAAATTAGGAGTGTGGGTTTAACAGATACACACTACTATATATAAAATAGATAACCGGGACTTCCCTGGTGATGCAGTAGATAAGACTCTGTGCTCCTATGCAGGGAGCCCAGGTTTGATCCCTTGGTCAGGGAACTAGATCCCACATGCATGCCACAACTAAGAGTTTGCATGCCACATCTAAGGAGCCCGGGTGCCACAACTGGCAAGCCGCAAGTAGGGAACCTGCCTGCCTCAACTGAGACCCGACACAACCAAATAAATAAATTAATAAATATTTTTTAAAAATAGATAACCAACAAGAATTTACCGTGTAGCACAGGGAACTACATTCAGTATCTTGTAATAACCGATAGTGGAAAATAATCTGAAAAAGAATGTATGTGTGTGTATATATATATATATCTGAATCACTTTGCTGTACACCTGAAACTAACACAATATTGTAAATCAACAATAGCTCAATAAATAAATAAATAAATTTGGATCAAGACTTTACAGAGTAGAACTAGGAGAAGAGGAAAGTCAGGTCATCCTGTTACCATTCTCTTTGAGACAGAACATTAGGTAATGTTTCAAAGAATGAAGCAAATTATGGCTTTGTTTTCCAATTTATATTCTACCGACCAAAATGTTCTGTCCAAAAAGCCTTTTTTTTCCTCTGTCAAAGAGGGCATTTGGGTGGAAAGAAATTACCAGACTGTGAAATTTCATTGATTTAAAAACTTGAGGTTAACTTCGGGGTCCAGATTTACATTTTCTCTCATTTATGTTGTCCTCTAAGTGAAGGGTGGGTTTGGAAGAGCCAGGCCGTGTTGAACGGTGAGATCTCAGGATGCTGTGACTTTCAGAGCTGCGCTTCAGCCGTGGAAAGAGAGAGTCATTACATGAAATGACTGGATATAGTCAGGAAAACCGGGGCACAGACAGGATGAAATTCATCTGTCCGTTCAATAAATACTGAGGACTTTCTATGAATAAGACACTCGTCTATGTAGTTGGAACTGTAGACAAGTAGACAAGAGGAATATACTTGGAAAGTATATTCTTAGAGGGAAAATAGACAAACGTGAGCTAAATCAATGAGATGCTATCAGACTGTGAAAACACGGTGCTATGAAGGAAATAAACAGAGCCGTGAGGAGTCATTGGACGCCATGCGTGGAAGGGCACTACTTTCCACAGGGTAGGTGTGAGACAACATTTAAGCGGAGAATTTAGGAATAAACCCAGCTATCCCTGGGTAACAGGGTTCCAGACAAAGAGAACGGTAAGTGCAAAAGCCTGAAGCAAGAATAAGCGGATGGCTGTATTTGAGAACTAGAAAAATACCAGTGTGGCTGCAAGGCAGAGGTTGCAGGATGAAGTGGTGGAGGATGATGCCAGCCCAGAATGGCATAGGAAGGGGAGCGGGCAACGTGGAGGCCTCTGGAGGCTTCTGAACGGGAGAGTGAACGTCCCTGAATCGTGCTGAAAAGATTGGTAGCATCATCGCGAGAGGAGAGCTTTGGGGAGAGCATCCCATCCGGATGGGGCTCATTCCACCCTGTGCTGCCTTCCTTCTTTTTCTCCTCTCACTTCCCCAGGTCCATTTCGGTGCCTCCTTGGAATGAGCTATTGCAAAATTAATCACTCGCTCCCACATCCTTGTCCCAGATTTTGCATCCGGAGGAACTCAATCTGAGATGTAAGACCAGCAGGATTTGCTAATAGGTCACATCTAGGGTTAAGGGAAAGGAACGATTCTGGGATTTGTACTTGTGCAATTGGCAGATAGTCTATCCATTTACTAAGATGATGATTGAAAAATTAAAAAAAAAACTCCAACAAATGACATCTGTAGAAATTCCGTGGAGGTTTGAAGCCCAATCGTAGCAGAATGCTGGTTCTGTGTGGGATCAGGATCGCAGTATCAGGGCTGTGAAGTCAGCGTAAAGCAGCCGTCAGCCCTCTTCAACGTGTCGGTGTTTCTGCTGTGTGTTTTGCCTGTTTTTTGGGGGGTTTTTTGTTTTTTTTTTTGCGGTACGCGGGCCTCTCACTGCTGTGGCCTCTCCCGTTGCGGAGCACAGGCTCTGGACACGCAGGCTCAGCGGCCATGGCTCACGGGCCCAGCCGCTCCGCGGCATGTGGGATCTTCCCGGACCGGGGCACGAACCCGTGTCCCCTGCATCGGAGGCGGACTCCCAGCCACTGCGCCACCAGGGAAGCCCTTGTCTGGTGTTTGAATAAGTAGTATTCTTCTCTCTCCACCTGCCCTTGGATCTTTTCACCCGGTATAAATGAAGCGCCTTATCCCAGTGGAGTCCACTATCAGTTTCACACCCAGGGAAATTGCTGCAGACCCTGCAGTTACACAAAAATTTTAGGACTAGGATGACTGGGAGGCAAAGCAGTGTTTCAACACCTACGAGGCGTTTTCCAATAAAGGAAGATCAATTACATGAAAAAGAAAATTGTAAGGGGGCTTCCCTGGTGGCGCAGTGGTTAAGAATCCGCCTGCCAACGCAGGGGACATGGGTTCGAGCCCTGGTCCGGGAAGATCCCACATGCCGTGGAGCAACTAAGCCCGTGCACCACAGCTACTGAGGCTGTGCCCTAGAGCCCGTGAGCCACAACTACTGAAACCCGTGCGCCTAGAGCCTGAGCGCCACAACTACTGAGCCCATGCGCCACTACCGTTGAAGCCCACACACTCTAGGGCCTGTGCTCTGCAACCAGAGAAGCCACCGCAATGATAAGCCTGCGCACCGCAACAAAGAGTAGCCCCTGCTCACCGCAACTAGAGAAAGCCCACGTGCAGCAACGAAGACCGAACGCAGCCAAAAAAAAGAAAACAAGTAAAAAAAAAAAGTTGTAATCACCCAGAGTCAAAGTTCAGAAGTAGCAAATGAGATGATGTTCCTCGTTTCTACCCTAAATCAGTCTTCCCTGTTTGTATCAAGGACACTCGTGGCCTCGGGTGGACATGGAAAGTTCTAGAATCTTCTGCTTCTTAATAACTGATTTAAATAATAAATAAACGACTTTATATAGTAAAAGCAAATGGGCTTCCACTTTAAACAACCTCAAGATACAAAAATTTATTTCTGGTGGAATGGCTTTTAGGCCACAAACTCAGGTCTGTAAAGTAATATCATTTTCTCGTTTATTTTCTGTAACTGAAATTAATTTTTCTCATGAAGTCTTTTACCTTTAGGGACAAGAGTTTAATTTCAAGCAATTCGGATTCTCCTCCTTGCTCCCCAAGGATGCATCTAAGTTCCAATAGGCTGAAGTAGTGCCATGAAATTATCCTGGGAGTGGGGCATGGGGACCATATCTAGTAGGGCCCCCTGTCCATGCAGGGGTCATTCCAACACAACCTTCCTCTAGGTCCAGCTCACGTTCAACTTACTCCCAAACTGCTCTAGAATTCCCCAGGATCATTCTAGGGCCCCTACTCCTTACCAGGTCTGAGGAAAACCTAGTGGGGCTATGAAGACCACTCCCCACTTCCACGCCACTCGTGCATGCGTCAAAATCCTTTGCAACAAACCACTTTGGGGGGGTAAGGGAAGTCTTTGAGGTAGGTGTTTAGGTATGTCTGCCTTAACAGAAATTAAATGATGGTAGAAAAGCTAAGATGCGTGTCTCACAGACTTGAGTTGAACTATTGAAATCTGTATTTGCTACATTTAATTTTTTAACATGGCATTAATCAGTCTCCTTCCTCAAAGCTTTGCTCTACAAAAGGACCCACCAGAAGAGTCTTTAAAGAGGAAACATACATGCCATGTTTCGATTTTGCCCTACACACAATATTCAGGAACGCCGCAGTATACAGAGCAAAGTACACAGAGTTACAGCAGGCAGGTGGAAGCACAAGGTGGATTCTAGATAGTCAATGCACGTTGGCATGTTTACCCTTAGCTCAACGCTTAACATAGAGGATGCCTCAGGAGACCTGAATGAATGGGCAAAAGGCGAAATGAGAACCAGTCTAGGTAAGCCGTTGGCCCCCGATGAATGTTTTTGTCGAACATTTGTGGGAGTCTGATACAATACGTCCCTTCTTCATGCACATGGTGGTCAAGGCAAAGAGTCAGGAATCAGACAGACCTGGTGCAAATCTGATTCTGCCACTTGCACGGGTTAGAATGTACAACTCAATCCTGAAAGAAATCATTGTTTTGCACAAACTTGTAAATGCCACCATTACGTTTGATTTGTAATTTCAGTTGGGTATGGCCCAAATTAACCTTCCTTGTTATTTTTAAGGAAGACATACTGATGTCTCAGGTATAATGATGATGGTGATGATGGTGATGGTAACAATAATAATAATAACAACTTCTGGGAGTCTGAATAATGGCTCCCCAAAGATGCTGACATCCGAATTCTTAGAAGCTGTGAAAACTTTAACTTACTTGACAAAAGGGACTTTGCAAATGTGATTAAGGATCTTGAGATGGAATTGAAACAGGAGGGAAGGGGGCGGGGCACAACCTTTAAAAGAATGATACAGCCATAGGACATAACATAGACTGGTTAGAACCAGCTAGGTCCAAGACGGGAGAAGATTCGACTTCCGGTGGACCTTGACCCTCATTATACGCTCATTGTAATACGTCAGCATCTATATGACACACCCACCAGCGCCATGACAGCTCTGAGGCCGACCATAAAAGGCCAAAAAGTGGGCGGTGGCTAAACTCTTGGGAATCCCCGAAATACTTGGAATAATCCTCCACTCATTGGCCTATGAAACTACCCAGCCCATAAAAACTAACCGCTCCGTATTGTGCAACCTCTCGCCTTCTGAGATGGCCCACGCTCTGTGTTTCTCCCAAGGCCATTCTTGCCTTTTGAGACGGACTGCGTTCTGTCTATGGAATGTGTACCTCTCTAAATAAATCCACTTCTTACCTATCACTTTGTCTCTCTCTGAATTCTTTCTGCCATAAGACTTAAAGAACCTGAGCTTCATTAAATCCTGAGACCAGGTGTGTGATCTCAATTAAAAGACCGTGGGTTCGAGTCCCAGTCTGAGTTTGCACGGTTTTAGAAAGTACTACCCAGGATTATCCAAGTGGGTTCAATGTCATTGCAAGGGTCCTTCTAAGGGAAAGAGGGAGACGGGAGGGATACAGAGAAAAGGATGTGACAGGGAAGCAGAGGTCAGAGCAATGCAAACAAAAGGTCGTGAGCTAAGGAATGCAAGGCTTCCTCTAGAAGGCAAAAGAAGCAAGAAAACGATTCTCGCCTGCAGTTTCCAGAAGGAACACAGCCCTGCCTACACCTTGACGTGAGGACTTCTGAGCTCCCGAAATACAAAAACAGAACCAAAACGTTTGCGTTCTTTTAAGCCGCAAAGTGTGTCACTTGTTACGGCAGCAAGAGGAAACTCATACGTGGCCTCGAAGGGTTGTTATGAAGATTCGATGCTAATAGAACAAAGAACATTGAAAACTGCGTATGTATTGGGTCTGTTCCAAGTGCTTTAAACATATTAACTCATTTATTCCCTACCACAAACCTATGGGGTAAGAGCATTACTAGTGCCGCCCTTTTGCATATGAGAAAAGTGAATCACCAAGAGGCCCAGCTGTTTCGCGAGAGTCATCTGTCTGTTTAGGGGGTAAAGTCAGCACCGGAACTGGGCATCCTGGAGCCAGTGCCAAGCCCCTAACCACTGCCCCGCACTGCCCCTCACGTAGAACAGCATGCAAGCCAGCTACTTAGCACCGCGTGCCTGATGAGTGTTAAATAAATGTGAGCTATTCGTGAGTTTGATCTGATGTCTCTGAAACACCCTGTAAAAACCAGGTGTGCCACTCGAGCTCCCTGGCAGTGCACCTGGCAACAGCCCCAGCTGTTAGGATCACTGAGCCCACTGTTTGGGAAAGATCTTAAGCTCCATTTCAATTCTGAAATAAAAGGTCAGAACCAAAGAGTCAGCCACAGAGAGGCTACCGGTGTGAATCTCCGCGTAATTGCAAACCTGCCCTGTGGGCCCCCCCCATCTTCCCTCCCTCCCCTAATCTGACACCCTGCATCATGTTCTTGAATCTCTTTTCTCTCTTTGGTTAATTAAAGACAAGCAGATTGTAGGAAGAGTCCTGCTTCTTCTTGAGCGACCAAAGAGATGACCACTCCTCTTAGCCAACAAACAACACTCCTGCCCCCCAGGGCTGCTGAGGACCCCAGGCTGCTCTGGCCAGGTGGGCAGGTACTGGGCCACCAGATGGTGAGGGAGTGAGAAAAGGACTGGAGAAGCTGAGGGCTCTGTTTTCTAGACTGCTCCCTCTGTCTGTGTGTCTGAGACAATTCTGTGTGTCCAGAGTTTGGGCAGACCACATATATGCTACATTGCCAATCATGCCTGCCCTGACACATACATGATAATAACACAGATCCACCTGTTCTTGCTTCCTGCTCCAACATGCTAAGGACAGACTGTTGGGAAAGTACAGACGCTGGATTGGAGAAGTTATGACTGTCCCAATGGCATGGAGAGGACGTGGAATTCTAACCATAGATCAAGGAGAGGGTTGTGGCGGGGGGACCCGGTACAGCTCAAAAGTCTGACGCCCCTGGATTTAAAGCCTGGATCAGTCATTTCCTAATTCAGGGGGACCCTTGGCAAGGGAGACAGAGATTCTGTCCTTATTCCCTCTTGGGTATCCTGTGCTTTGCACATAGCAGTTTCTCAGTAAATATGTTGCCTGTATGAATAGATAAGAGACATTTCACGGTGCTCTTAGACCAGCACTGTCTATTAAAAACAAAATGTAAGCCATATATGTAAGTTAAAATTTTCTGGAAGCCACATTTTAAAAAATAAAAAAAAAAATTAATTAATTTAAATATTTTATTTAAGCCAATTTACCTAAATTATTATCCTTTTGACATGTAATCAAATAAAAATTTGTCAGTGGATATTTTGTATTTTTGGAGCAAATCTCCCAAATCCAGGCAATCCTGTGTAAATACAGGAAATCCCTAGTAAAATCCTGAGAGCACATCTCCGTTTGGACTCACCACATGCAACGTGCTCAGTAGTATTTGAAGGGGTTCGGAGTATGCCACTCCAATCATTTTGAGGTGAAGATAATTAAAAAGAAGCAAACACAAGCAAAACTCTCTGCTCTCTCCCTCTCTATCAGGAAGGGCGGGAAGATTCTGAATCACCGGACACAACTCTGGATAGAATCTTATCAGCCCAGAGACAGCACCAGGGAAATCTACATAACAAACCTTACTAACTAGCCCTTTTCTCCCATGAATTTCCTCTATATATTCACCTTCAAACAACGTGCCACCTTTGGAAGCTCAAAGTCCCTTTCCTTTGTCTTGTCACTTCTATACAAAATGACTGTGCTTTTATTAAGATGCTTTAGTAGCCCAAGTTCTAACCACCCTTTTGAATTACTCGTCCCTGAGTTCTTCCCTGCGTATGTGCAATGCACACGTGAATAAGCTTCTGTTTGTTTTTCTCTTATTACTCGTCCTTCTCTTGGTCTAGTTCGCAAGGCTCCCGCCAAAGAACCGAGGCATCTGCAGTCACAGCCCGTTTGCTCCTGACCCCAATCTATGCACACAGGTCTGAATTTTTAAGCGTGCCCACATAAGGAGGGCTTTTTGTCCGATTCAACCTGTGCCTGCATTTCTGAAGAGCTGACTTTATGACTTCCAAAGGGGAGCCTCCGTAGCTCGGTGATTTCTCCTCATTTGGAGCAATTTAATGAAAAATGTAGAAATCCCCAATGCGACCGCGAGAATAGATCAGAGAAGATAAAGGAGAACGGTAGCCCAAAGGTCTCTTTTCTCATTAGCCAAGCATATGCTGCAGGTTTAGAGAAGGCATTCTCTCCTATTTGGTCTCGACTAGTTGATCTCCCTTCCCAGTTAAATAAAGTAACTCGTCTTACTTACTTATTATTACTTTTCATTGAGCGGAAGAGAGAAGGGGGAATGCCAGGCCATTCAGACTTGGGGAGCAGAGAAAGAAGGATGGTATTTAACGAGAATGCCCAAGAATTTCTCTCCCAGCCATCTCTTCCCTGCTTCCTTGCTGTTTTCATTTGTTGACCAGTTACTAACTGGCAAAAGAAGACACATAAAAAATCAATAAACATCTCAGAAATGGTCAAATGATTGCAAACGAAGCAGTCTATCATCTGTCCTCTTCCAAATTGGCAATGATTGGTGTTGCAATTGTTTTACTGAAGTCACTCCAAATAGAGGGGGTTGTGGAGAGAGAGGAATGTCACCAAACAGGATGGTGGGTGTTTAAATGTTATAAAATATCTGGAGAGCAACTGGCCAATTTTTTAAATGTGGATAAGCTGTTCCCAAACATGGATCGACTGCCAAAGAGAAGCAGACATACAAAGAAAAGCAAAGGCTCGGGCTTCCCTGGTGGTGCAGTGGTTGAGAGTCCGCCTGCCAATGCAGGGGACACAGGTTCGAGCCCCGGTCCGGGAAGATCCCACATGCCACGGAGCAACTAAGCCTGTGCGCCACAACTACTGAGCCTGCGCTCTAGAGCCCATGAGCCATAACTACTGAGTCCACGTGCCACAACTACTGAAGCTCGCACGCCCAGAGCCCTTGCTCTGCAACAAGAGAAGCCACCGCAATGAGAAGCCCGCATCTGCTCACGGCAACTAGAGAAAGCCCGCACGCAGCAACTAAGACCCAACACAGCCAAAAATAAATAAATAAAATAAATAAATGTATAAAAAAAAAAAAAGGGCTTCCCTGGTGGCGCAGTGGTTGAGAGTCCGCCTGCCGATGCAGGGGACACGGGTTCGTGCCCCGGTCCGGGAAGATCCCACATGCCGCGGAGCGGCTGGGCCCGTGAGCCATGGCCGCTGAGCCTGCGCGTCCGGAGCCTGTGCTCCGCAACGGGAGAGCCCACAGCAGTGAGAGGCCCGCTTACCGCAAAAAGAAAAAAGCAAAGACTAATAAAAGTAAGCAGATGAATTGACCAGGTAGGAAACCAAGATAATTCAGAGAACAGAAGAGAGCTTAAAAAAAATCCTAATTATCATCTTCAAATCAACTACCCAGAAAACAAGAATGTGATAAAGAAGCAATCAGGGAACCACAACCAGAAAAGTGCTCTTGGAAATTTAAAAGAAGATTTACTGAAACTAAACTGAAAATTAAGTTGGATGGCTGGAAGAAGAACTGGAGGAATTTTCCCAGAATATACAGCAAGGCAGCAGCTATGAAGAGCTCAAGAGACACTAGACCTAGTGGAAGGGAGAAAAATATCAAAGAAATAATAAAAATTTCCAGAGCAATAGAAAGACATGAATCTTAGAATAAGAGAATTTGTCTCATGGAAACACAACACGTTTTTAAAACACCCACATCTAACACATCCTCATGAGATTTAAGAACTTTCAAGATAAAGAGAATATACTAAGAGCTCCAAGAGAGAAAGAATTCACTCATAAAGGAATTCAGAATCAAGCTTGCATCAAACTTATCATGAATGGTGCTCAATGCTACAAAAATGTGGAATAATTCTTTCAAAGTCTAAGTAAATATATATAAAATAGAGAACCACCAAGGACCTACTGTATAGCACAGGGAACTATACTCAATATCTTGTAATAACCTATAATGGAAAAGAATCTGAAAAAGAATAAATATATATGTATGTATAACTGAATCACTTTGCTGTACACTTGAAACTAACACAGAGAATTCCCTGGTGGTCCAGTGTTTAGGACTCGGCACTGTCACTGCCAGGGGCCTGAGTCTGATCCCTGGTTGGGAAACCAACATCCCGCAAGCCATGCCACATGGCCAAAAACAAAAAGAAACTAACGCAACATTGTAAATCAATTATATTTCAATAAAACTTTTTTTTTTAAGTCCAAGTAAAAATCTCTTTGAACCTAGGTATTTAAGCCTTGCCAAACTATCATGTAAGAGTGAGGACAGAGTAAGTTCATTTTCAGATATGAAAAGACTCCCAAACCGAGCACATTATTGAAGATGTAAGTTGTGGATGAAAACGAGGGTGAAAAGCCCAAAGATGTGGGACCCAAGAAATGGGAGAACGAATCAAGACGTCCACTGGAAAGAAAACTGCAGAATCTCTGCAGTAGCGGGAGGGAGCATTCATTCCAATTAGCAAGAGGTCAGTGCCTCACTGGGGAATTTCTTCAAGAAGAAAAATGGAAGGATTTATTTCAGGAGATGGAATGAGGGGAAAACTGGACGATCTTAGCAACAGGATGTACATGTACAGCTTTTTACATGTCAATCATAGCTCAATAAAGTAGTGTTTAAAAAAAAAAAGGAGGACTTCCCTGGTGGCTCAGTGGTTAAGAATCCTCCTGCCAATGCAGGGGACACGGGTTCGAGCCCTGGTCCGGGAAGATCCCACATGCCGCGGAGCAGCTAAGCCCGTGCGTCACAACTACTGAGCCTGCGCTCTAGAGCCTGCATGCCACAACTACTGAGCCCACGTGCCACAACTACTGAAGCCCGCGCACCTAGAGCCCATGGTCTGCAACAAGAGAAGCCACCGCAATGAGAAGCCCACGCACTGCAACGAAGAGTAGCCCCGCTCGCTGCAGGTAGACAAAGCCCGCGTGCAGCAGTGAAGACCCAACGCAGCGAAGAAAAAAAAAAAAGGAAAACAGGTATTCACACAAAAACTTGTATATGAATGTTCATATCGTCACTATTTACAATAGCTAAAAGATGAAAGCAACCCAAATGTCCATCAACAGATCAATAGATGAACAAAATGTCCACACAATGGAATATTAAACAGCCATGAAAAGAAATCCGATTCTGATACATGCTACGACATGGATGAACCTTGAAACTATGATGTCAATTGAAAGAAGGCAGACTCAAAAGGACTTACATTGTATGATTCCATTTATAGGAAGTCAAGAATAAGCAAAACCATAGAGACAGAAATTAAGTAGTTGTTGCTTGGGGCTGAGGAGAATGGGGACAAGAAAGCCAAAGGGTATGGGGTTTCTTTGGGGGGGGGTGACGAAAATGTTCTAAAATTGATTGTGGTGACGGTTGCCCAACTCTGTGGATACAGTGAAAACCACTGAATTGTACACTTTTAAAAAAGAAGAAAAGCTGACTGACTCAGGGCACGTACTAGCTGAGTGGCCGTTAGCAAATTCCTCAATGACTTTTATCCTCAGTTTGCTCAGCTGTAAAATGGGAGGATGCCTGACTTCAATGTCACTGAGAAGATTTTTCTCATCTTGCGCAGGCAAAACACTTAGCCCAGCACCCAGTTCTTCTAAGTGACTCAGTGGAGAGCGATGTTGAAACGGAGCAGGGCCCTATGATCCATGCCCCTACCCCCATGTCCTCGGCCTGCCTTTTGTCTGTGGAAAAACTTTAGCCAAAGAATACATTTAATCAGAGAAGTGAGAAAATGCAGAAACAAAGGAAAACAGTCCAACAAGACTAAATTATAATAGTTTAGTCACTAAGCATAGTCAAGGACCTTTAGTTCCTCCTCAGGGGCTATAGATAATATTCTGAGCCATGTCCTGGGAGCTGTTTTGCCGATACTGAAACCCCCATCAGGTGGAAGATGTTAACTACGTGATGACCAGACTGTAGCCATGACGTAAGCTGCCACAATTCTGAGAACTGGCCTCAAAGAAATGGAGACAAACCGACCCTGGAACTGAAGATTAACTGTACCTAAAACAATCAAGATGACACTGGTCAGCCCACTGATGACCAGTTTCAAGATGCCTGTCGGAGCTGCCTGTGCTGGTTCTGCATGTAGCCCCCTCCCTCCGTCTATAAAAGCACTTGCCCACCTATTGGGCTGGGGTGGGTCTGCCTTTGGACAGGCATCCGCCCTTCTCCCTGCCCCCCAACCAAAATAAAGCAAACTTTCCTTTCCACCAACCTGGCCTCTTTATTGGCTTTTGAGCAGCGAGTAGGACCCCACTTTCTGTTACAATGTTATTAGTAAAATTCCTAATTTCAACAACTACGAATCACTTGTTTGTTCTTTTTTCTTTATTGTGTTGAGACTAGATCAGAAGATGCGAAGGTGGGTCCCGGGAATATAGGCATGTCTATGGGCTGGGAATTTTCTTTGAGGATCCGTGTTCAGCAAATTCTACCATTTCGTCTTTGTTTCTGGGAAGAAAGATTGAAGGAGAGGTACCTCCCGCGGGACTTGTCAGACGCCGGTGCCCGGCTGGCTCAGGTTGACAAGTGGAGCGTGCGTCTGCTGTACTAGTTTCCACTTTGCTGGGGGCCTGCAAAGGGGAATGCACTGTTTGCTAATGTTTCAGTTTTCGCAAATGATCAAACTCGGCTCTCCCTCAAGAGCAGAAAAATCAACCTCAGTTCAGTGCACCCTTGGCCCAAAGTGTCAACTCGGGATCTTTTGATCCATCGGAAAGAGCTTTTCCATCAGAAACGACGGTTTTCTGCTTCTCCCTTGTGAAGAGACCTATACCCTCTTGGGGAAACCGCTGATTTTTCCATCAGTAGCGCAGGCTGATGTTTTCCCCCTTTCTTTAGCTCTGCAAACGATTAATCCGGCAAGAGATGTGGCGGTCTTCTATGAGCTGACCACCTTCGACTGGACCGATAGCCCATGAATTTTGGCTACTGCTTCCCAGCCATGCTCATCACTGAATGAGTGTGACAGGCAGATACGATCATGTGCTAGGTCAGAGGGTCTGAGAAGGCCATTTAAATGACCCAGCTGTGAGAAGAGGCCTCCAAAACCAGGGGACCAGACCATTAGCTTTAGCAGTGAGCAAACAGAAAGCCCAGCAGTACCCTCACACCTAGGCAAGGCAGGCCCCACACTGCACAGGGCCCCTGTCTGGCTCTCCTCTGCCTGTGTATTATTACAGACCTGGATCCCTCCCAGGGAAGGAGGCTATTATGGGATGAATTGTATCCTCCCCCAGATTCGTATGTTGAAGCCCTAACCCCCAATCTCTCAGAATGTGTTTGTATTCAAAGATAGGACTTTTAAAGAGAAGATTGAGTTAAATGAGGCTCTTAGGTTGGGCCCTACTCCAACGTGACTGGTGTCCTTATAAGGAGAGACAATTTGGTCAAAGAGACACCAGGGGTGGGCACACACAGAGGGAAGATGACATGAAGACCGGGCAAGAAGGAGGCTGTCTGCAAAGCAAGGAGAGAGGCCTCAGAGGAAACCAAACCTGTCAAGACCTTGATCTTGGACTTGCAGCCTCCAGAACTGTGAAGAGATTAACTTTTTTTTTTTTTGGCCGCACAACGTGGCATGTGGGATCTTAGTTCTCCAACCAGGGATTGAACCCGTGCCCCCTGCAGTGGAAGCGTGGAAAAATCAACCTCAGTTCAGTGCACCCTTGGCCCAAACTATCAACTCTGGATATTCTGGTCAATCAAAAAGAGTTCTTCTATCAGAAACAACGGTTTTCTGCTTCTCCCTTGTGAAGAGAACTATACCCTCTCTGGGAAACTGCTGCTTTTCCCATCAAAGCAGCGTCCTAACCACTGGACCACCAGGGAATTCCCAAGAAATTAATTTTTGTGGTTTAACCCAGCCAGCCTTTGGTATTTTGTTATGGCAGCCTGAGGAAATTAATGCCAATGGGACATGCCCACTGGGAGTTTTGGGCTCCCCTCTGGACCATATTCCAGGTATATGGACCACAGGATCCCTTGCACAATGGCCCCAGGCCCACTTCCAGGCCAGCCAGGGCCTCTACTTGAGGCCAACCTCTGAAGGGAAGACCAGAAAGCCTGTGTGCCCAGCCCTGAGCCTGGGGGCCGCTGTCTGCAGAGGGTCTAAGGAAAGGTTGCTTCTGCAGGACAGGTGGCCATGTGTGTGCGGGTAAGTCTCTGTAAGTTTGGGAGAGGGATGTGGGAAGGAAGAGGTGGGGGAGGACCGTGGGCCAGGTTTCGGGGGCTGAATTTCCCCGTTCAGACATTTTCTGCACGTGGCTACGAAGAATCTAAGGCTGTTCAATCAAGCCTGGCTCTCTGGGTTGTTTTGAAGCGTCAGAGCTGGGGGACGGCACACATTTCATTTAATAATTAGCCTGATCGGTAACTTTGAAACATTTATACATGGTATGTGGACCACCGTGAACGTTGCTTTGGGGCCCTACAAATGTTGGGGTCAGGCCAATAGCATCCAACCAACACGGGAGTTGAGTTGGGGACCCCCTGGCCTTGGGCAGCCACATTCTCAACCTTCTGATACTTAGGGAGGGTGAGTGGCGTGTGGATTCTCTCAAGCCGCCTTTTCCGTCCTCTTAAACAGAGAGTCAGCCCAACATACCCATCTCTGGGGAGTTACAAGTGATATGTGCTGAAGTCATTTTTGAAAATACGAACCAGGGATGCTCATTCAGGAGCAGGGCACAAAAGCAGGATTTCAGTCAAGGAGGTGGGTCTCGTTGGAAAGAGCTGACCTCTCTGCGGTTTGCGTTCTTAGCCAAGTGGGGTTGCCATGGAAACCCTTTTTCAGGCCCCCTAGGCTGTATTCAGGTCCTTGTCACCCATGATGTCCAAATGTTTATTTGATGAAAAATTTTAATGTGTTCTAAGTATTCGGAGGCTGCTCCGTGCATAATTGCTGTCCATGTAAAAGGGCACAGTGTTCCCTGTGTTTCCAGTTCAAAGTGTAACTGTGCCTTTTTTCAGGAACAAGTTCAGCCACATGTTCAGAGACATGGCCCCAAAACAGACGGTCAGAGTTCTTTTTCCTCTGCTTCTGGGTATTGTCCAGTTAGCCTCTGGAGTAAGGCCCTGGCTTCCATGGGCTTTATTCAAGGTTTCCTTCTGGGAGAAGGGAGGACAGATTATAAAATGAGGGGGGTTTTCCCAGCAGAAATATTTCCTGCACATATGTCAGGGATCATACCTGGAATCTGTTCAGTCCCCAGTGCCGGCTTCAGGATGGTTTCTGTAAGCATCATAGAAACCGAGAGAGGAAATAATGACTCTCCCTTGGAAGCACAAACTTGAGTGTAAATATTAAACTTTTGGTGAACTGGCAAAAATAAAATGAATTCCCAGATCGTACAGAGCCTTCAGTCCATACCCCTGTGTGCGGGAAACCAGCTCTCAGAGGAGATCTATGAGCTTGAAAAATGAAGCCAAATGTGGCTTTGGACCCGGGACAGCTTTGCCCAAGGTCAAGTCCAGGTATGTCTTCATTTGGATGGTGTTTAATGACACCAGTGCCTGATTCATTCATTATAATCTGAAAGAAACTTGACGATGCTACTAGCAGAGAGCTGGAAAATTGAGTGGAAGAGAACACACCTAAGAACAACAGAATTTCAAAATTTGAGGGTCAAACAAGATAAAAAAAAAAAGGAGACAAGGAGGGGAACAAAGAATGGGAAGTATGGCCTGATTTCTGTGGCAGGAAAGACTCTTTTGGTTTCGAGCAATAGGAAGTCCAACACAAACTGGTTTAAGAGAGAAAAGGAGGGGTATGGCTAGATAAAATTAAAAGTCAGGTATAGCTGAATCCAGGTACTCCCATTGTTGTCACTCTCTCGGGCTCTCAGTTCTGCCTTTCTCTGTGTTAACTCCATGCCCAGGCAGGCAGAATGATGGCCACCAGGAGAGCCAGACTTGACTTTTCAACCTCTCAGTACCTCCAGTGAAAAGAACCATTCTTTCTGCTGACCATTCAGACAGAATACTCGGAACTGAATCCCTTTAGACCATTGTATTATGTATGTATTTATCAAGCCACCAGTGTGTCCAAGACTGTTCAATGCTCTAGTTGCCTGGGTCAAATGCCTACCTCCAGAGCCAAGGAACACTCATAGACTAAATGTGGACTCAGTCCCCCGCACCCCCAGATTATATGGTTTTGTTAACAGAAGAAGAAGTAATAGATGCAGGGCTGGGAAAAGACAAGATGAAGATGGCCCAGCTTTAGCAAACAACTTAGCGCTCAGAGCATCAGTGCCCTACCGGGGCCACGACCTTGCTGAGCTGTGAACCCAGCACTGGTCATAAATGACTCCTTATGTGTTTGCTTCCTCTGCTCAACCAGCACCTGGAGAACAGACACAATTTTGAACAACTGCATCTCATTCACTGCTGGCCCTGTACACTCCACACACAGGCATTAAGAAAATGCTTGTGTGTCTGGAGAGAGGATTCAGAAGTTGCTGAACAGAAGTGAACATATATTTTGTCATTTCTTCTTGCCTTAGCTAACATGTGTGTGGTTTCGATATCTTGTCTTTAAGAAAGTGGCAAATCCCTCTTGTCACTCTCCTTCTCTTCATCCCCACCACTCTGCTAGCCAAAGGTGCTAGAAAAAGATAACAAGATCTTGGATATGACATAAATACACGGGGTCTGGGGTGGATGGCTCTGAGATGTTGTTGGATCCGTCAAGTGGAAGTTCTGCACATCCTCGCTGGGGCAGCGCTGGAAAAGCTGATAGAGTTGCGTTCAGCCTTCACTGGAGCAGATAACAACCTCTCCAAACAGAGAGTAAATCAATAGCAGCTCAAGGCTGGGTTTTCCTGGTCCAGAGGCATAAAGTGTGAATCATGTTCTCCTCTCTGATTCCCTTTTATGTCTCTGCAGACATCGGTGCAGAAGAACCAGCAAAGGAAACAGTGCATTTGGAGAGCAGTCCACCTGCCCCGTGGAGATGAGTATGTGTAAGGAGATAATGTCACTTACTGAACCAGCAGGACCCTGACACACATTTTATACCGTTTTTCTGCAGGAATCAAGATGGTATAAAATCGGGCTAACTTCTCAGGGTTTTCCTTTGCTAAATTTACACACACACACACACACACACACACACACCAGCTTCCCAGCTAGCACAGCCTCTACAGTGCCACACAGTAACAAATAAGCAAAAGAAGAGACAGCAGTCCAGCAGCCAAAAGTAATACTTTAAGAGTAGCTTTCATTGGGGACTTCCCTGGCCGGCCAGTGGTTAAGACTGTGCTTCCACTGCAGGGGTTTGATCCCTGATTGGGGAACTAAGATCCCACACTCGGGATCTTTGTTCTGCAAAAAAATAAATAAATAAACAGTAGCTTTCATTAAGATCAAGTTTCTTGGTCACAAGTATCAGAAGTTGGCTGTAGCTGCTGAGCTCAGAAATGCATCCTGCAAGGCTGTTGGGGAGCTCACAGAACCCTGGGCAGGACAAGAGAAGCAGCACGGAAGCTGCAACTCCAAGCACCACGTCCAACATCACACGGCAGACCCAGCCAGATGCAGAAACTGACACTGCTATTGCTGGCCCGCCGAGCCCCAGAGAAGACCCTCAGCTGGTGCAGACCTCCCCGTCCCCTCGGGGATTCCACCTCTGCCCCAGGAACATGTCCCTACATCACTGAGAAAGGACTAGAGCTACTCACACCGCCAACAGCTAAACCTCGCTTCAGGCAAAAGGACCAACAAAAATGGCGGCGCTAGGCTGAGCTACGTTCACGATGCCCACATTGGAACTCAAGTTGCATCTGGGTGAATCTCATTGACTCAGCTCAAGTGCATGTCCACATGGGGAGAGGCAGCGCCTGGAGCCCTGGAGCATCTCTGTGTGTCCTTGCTGCAAGGATTACCATTCCCTGATTCGGAGCACTCTCAGTAGCTAGTCACATAGGCAATTGAGAGGGTCAGGGTGCCCGTGGAGGGACCAATGGGCAGCTGCTCAAGCCCCGTGTGTGCTACCGAAGGCACCCTTGGCACCCGGCTGCGGTGTAACCCACGGTGTGTGCAGCTTCCTGCTTTGTGGGATTTGGGCGGTAAATCCGGCACTCCGAGGCAGACATTCATGTTGCTCCCCATGCTGTGGCTGGTCAATTCCTTCCTGTCACCCATGACTCCAGAACCATTAAGTCTTTTTTCCTTCCAGTTTTTTTGTTTTGTTTTGGTTTGGTTTTTTATGGCTGTGTTGGGTCTTCATTTCTGTGCGAGGGCTTTCTCTAGTTGCGGCAAGCAGGGGCCACTCTTCATCGCAGTGCGCGGGCCTCTCACTATCGCGGCCTCTCTTGTTGCGTTGCACAGGCTCCAGACGCGCAGGCTTAGTAATTGTGGCTCATGGGCCCAGTTGCTCCGCGGCATGTGGGATCTTCCCAGACCGGGGCTCGAACCCACGTCCCCTGCATTGGCAGGCAGACTCTCAACCACTGTGCCACCAGGGAAGCCCTCTTCCAGTTTTATTGAGATATAATGGACATACAGCCCCGTGTAAGTTTAAGGTGTACAGCAGAATGTTGTTACATACATCAGGAAATGATTATCTCAAGTTCAGTGAACGTCCGTCATCTCACATCGATACAAAAGTACAGAAAGAGAAGGAAATGTTTCCTTAGATGAGAACTCTTAGGGTTTGCACTCTTAGCAACTTTCATATGGAACATACAGCCGTGTTCATTATAACTGTCATGTTGCCTATTACATCCCTAGCCCTTATTTCCAATTCCCCCTCCCCCCAACCGCTGCCTCTGGTGATCTGATCTCTCCTTTTTTTTTTTTTTAAGCAGATATTCATTTTTAATTATTATTTATTTATTTATTTATTTTTGCTGTGTTGGGTCTTCGTTTCTGTGCGAGGACTTTCTCCAGTTGCGGCAAGCAGGGGCCACTCTTCATCGCGGTGCGTGGGCCTCTCACTATCGCGGCCTCTCTTGTTGCGGAGCACAGGCTCCAGACGTGCAGGCTCAGTAGTTGTGGCTCACGGGCCTAGTTGCTCCGCGGCATGTGGGATCTTCCCAGACCAGTGCTCGAACCCGTGTCCCCTGCATTGGCAGGCAGATTCTCAACCGCTGTGCCACCAGGGAAGCCCCGATCTGATCTCTTTTTCTGTGAGTTTCTTTGTTTTTGACCATTAAGCCTTGTTGTCTACTTTTGGTGACCTTGGAGTTGTGGGAAACCAACCTGCTTTCCTGCCTCGTCATCAGCTTCGGGGTCTTGGTTCTGCTATTCTCTGTGAGGTTGGGGTTCTTCCCTGACAGTCGGCACCCTGCAACAAGACGGGAGGTGGAGGGCCCAGAGGCTCAGACTCTAACTTCTCAAACGGGAAAATGAGACTCAAATATGAGAATCTCTCTGTGAGAGGCAGATTAAAGACATCCCCACCCTAAACCCTGGAACCTGAGAATATGCTACCTTCATGGCAAAAGGAGCTTTGCAGATGTGATTCAGTGGAGGGCCTTGAGATGGGATGAGTACCCTGGATTATCCAGGTGGACCCAGTGTCATCACAGGGGTCCTTAACAGTCGAAGAGGGAGACAGATGTCACTCAGAGGAAGATGTGACGGCTGTCACAAGGCACAGAGAGATGCAACACTGCTGGCTTAGAAGGCGGAGGAGGGGCCGGAAACCAAGGAACGCCTCAGCCTCCCAAAGCTGGAAGAGAAGAAAACAGACCCTGCCCAGAGCTTCCAGAAGGAACCAGCCTGGCTGACACCTTGGTTTCTTAGCTCCGCAAAAGTCATTGCCGGCGTCTGACCTGCTGAGCTGCAAAATAATGAATTGGTGTTTGTTTCAAGCTGGTTTCATTTGTGCTAATTTGTTACAGCAGCGATAGGAAACTAATACATTCCCTAAACGTACAAAGACGTTCAAAAGATAATGAGCACGGAAAGAAAAGACAGGAAAGAGGAGACACAGGACAACGTGTGCAGGGTCTGAGGTGGACAGGACAGGGCAGTGACATTCTGGAAGGCGTCCTTGCCTTGTGTCCACTTAAAACGTGAGAGTTGTGAGTTAAGTTTTATTTGGGGCAACATGAGGATGATAGCCCAGGAGACAGCCTCTCAGGAGCGCCGAGGAACTGCTCCGCAGAGGTTGGGGGCCGGGGGTCAGTAGATAAGTGACTCTGGTGAGGGGCTGCGTGCAGGCGAGCACACATCTTGGCAGAAGGTGGCTGCGCGTCACGAGGAGCAGGTGTCACCATTAATGATGTTAGTGCTTTTCTAGACATGAGGAAATACTAGAACTGGGCTCTTAACGTCTTCCCCTGAAAATCTCTAACTATCTGAAGACCTGTTCTGCCAGTTTTTCCCAGAGCACCGAGGGCCTCCTTCCTGATCTCCACCCAGAGCTCCTTTCAGGGGGTGTTGAAGGTCAGCGGCTGCAGTGGCCAGTGACTTCACCCTTGTAGACCAGATGGCGAGTGACCGTTTTTGGTCACTTGCTGCAAAGGGAAATGTAAGAAGAGACCCAGGCAATGAAGACTCAGCTTGTCAAAACTCAGTCCGGGCTCTCGTCTCTGCTCCATCTCTGTATCCTTCTCCTTGGTAAGCTCCTCTACGACCTCACGATGATGTAAATGGGTGTCTCTCTGCCGCAACCTCTCCTCTGAGCCCCAGAAACTAAAGTCCCCTGCACCTGGCCCTTTTCCTTTCCAACCATCCTGGGAACTTGGCTGGAAAAAGTAGAACTCTCCCGAAATGGAAGACGATGGGGATGAAAAACAACAAAAATTCCTTATTCGGAGGTAGGGGTGAGAGTTGTTATCTGAAAGCTTTGAAATACATTTTGCCTTTGCTTTATGGAATTGAAAAAAGTGGTAAAAAAAAATATTGGGGCTTCCCTGGTGGCGCAGTGGTTGAGAGTCCGCCTGCCGATGCAGGGGACGCGGGTTCGTGCCCCGGTCCGGGAAGATCCCACGTGCCGCGGAGCGGCTGGGCCCGTGAGCCATGGCCGCTGAGCCTGCGCGTCCGGAGCCTGTGCTCCGCAACGGGAGAGGCCACAGCAGTGAGAGGCCCGCGTACCGCAAAACAAAAAAACAAAAAAAGATGACAACATGGTGATATGGCCGGTGTAGTCCCTACACAGTTTGTGCTCCCATAAAAGCACAGGTTTTTGCTGGTCCAAAGGGATCGGACCCACTTGGAGGGCAACTTAGGAACAGCTCCAAGGGTGAAAGGGCAGGGGGTTCTTTCCGGGGTGGTGAAAATGTGCATGGATTATGGCAATGATGGCACAATTCTGTGAATATACCAAAAACTGTATTGACTCTCAATTCTACTCTAAAAAGTATAAAAAGGTATTTGAACATGCGTAGCCCTCCTCCACTCTTCTGTACCACAGAACACAGAATATAGTTTGGCTACTTTATCTGGGTTCCCAAGAGTGGGATGTTCACTAACACCATTTCAGTGCCTGGGAGAAAAGTTCATTTATTACATACAATGGATGCCTTAGGCCAGGCAGAAGGCGTAATTCTCATGGAAACCCTGGTGGAGAAAGTGGTGGGTATCTGAAATGCTGGAAAACTGGGGATGGCCTAGAAGTTTCGCCAAAGGGATAATGGTTGAATCAATCCATTTGTCTAATGCGCTAGCCTGCAGCTATTAAACAGAATAACATAGATGCAGATAGACTGATACACAGATAGTTCCATGATCAACAGCTAAATTCAAAAGAAAATTGCACCATAATGTGATACCGCTTCACACCCACTAGAATGACATTTATTTAAAAAGACAGATTAAAACACGTCTTGGCAAGGTGGTAGAGAGATTGGAACACATACACTGCTAATAGGAATATAAAATCTGACAGCCGCTTTGGAAAACGGTCTGACAGTTCCTCAAATGCTCAAACGTAGAGCGACCATATGACCCAGCGATTCTACTCCTAGGTATACACCCAATGGAAAGGAAAACATATGTCCTCTTAAAAATGTGTACATGAATGTTCATAGCAAATGCTTTTCATAATAGCCAAATGTGTTTACAAAGTGTAAATTACCCAAGTGTCCATCCACTGATGAAGGAACAAAAAGTGGTGTAACCATACGATGGAATATTACTCACCCATAAAAAAGGAACGAAGGGCTGAAACCTGCTATCACACGTGTGAATCTTGAAAACGTGGTGCTGAGGGAAAGAAACCAGGAACGGGGACTTCCCTGGCAGTCCAGTGGTTAGAACTCTGCACTTCCACTGGAGGGGGCAAGGGCTCGACCCCTGGTCAGGGAACTAAGATCCTTCATGCCACGCAGTGCGGCCAAAAAATTAAAAATTAAAAAAAAAAAGAAACCAGGTGCAAGAGGTCACATAGGGTGTGATTCCATTTCCATGAAATGTCCCACGTAGGCAAATCCACAGAGACAGAGTGCAGGCTAGTAGTCGTCAGGGACCTGGGAGAGGGGCGCAGGGAGTGGCTGCTGCTGATTACAAGGTGTCTTTCCTGGGTGGTGAAAATGGGCATGGATTACGGTGCTGGTTGCACAACTCTGTAAACACACTAAAAGCCGTCAAATTGTACTCTTTAAATGGATTCACTGTGCGATATATGAAGTATATCTCGATAAAGCAAGCAAGCAACAAAGTTGCAGGGGAGGGACTTCCCTGGCATTTGCCGCAAGTGGCAAAACTTCACTCTTTTTTATGTCTGAGTAGTATTCCATTGTGTGTGTGTGTATGTATATATATATATACATACACACACACACACACACACACACACACACACACACCCCACATCTTCTTTATCCATTCATCTGTCGATGGACATTTAGTTTGCTTCCAAGTCTTGGTTATTGTAAATAGCACTGCAGTGAACAGTGGGGTGCATGTGTCTTTTTGAATTAGAGTTTAGGTCTTTTCCAGATATATGCCCAGGAGAGAGATTGCTGGATTATATGGTAGCTCTATTTTTAGATTTTTTAAGGAACCTCCATACTGTTTAGAAAGATTTTTTAAAAGTAAGACAAATAACAACATCAAGATTATAATTTAATTTTAGCCAAAGTAATCGTCATAATCTGTATAGAGCTAAAGCATGCAAAGGAGGTTCTAATCTATACTAGTCATTGTCTCTTGATGGGCTAGGGTGAGACATGGCAAGGTACTCTCGTTTTCTACTTTATATATGTTTTCATTGTTTGAATTTTTACAGCAAGCAGGTACTGTCTGAGAACAAAAAAATTGAGATGGGGATTTTTTTTCATTTAATTTTTATTTTATATGGAAGTATAGTCGATTTACAATGTTGTGTGGTTCTAGGTGTCCAGCAAAGTGATTCAGTTATATATATACTTATATCCATTCTTTTTTGCACATTCTTTTCCCATATAAGCTATGACAGGATATTGAGTGGACTTCCTCGTGCTATACAGTAGGTTCTTGTTTGTTATCTATTTATATATACAGTAGTATCTGTGTGCATCTGTTAATCCCTAGTTTATTCCTAGTTTATCCCTCTCACCCACCTTTCAGACAGGGGATGTTTTTAACTGCACAGATAAAACCAGTAGCATCCCAGCTGTTGGTCTTCCTGTGCTGTGTGTCCTCAGCTGGGCCACATGCGTCCGAAGCACCTTGCAGAGCTCACGCACCATCTCCTCTCCACCGCTTCCTTCACAGTGGCGTCGATCCTGAACAGAATTTTGATTGTGGTGAATCGTCCGCCGTTCGCCCAAATACCGCATCACCGTCTTTCTTCTATGCGCATCACCGTGTTTCTTCTTTGCGACGTGTCCTTTCGCCCTAGCCCCTAAAAGTCCTTCTCAGAGGTATGAGCCAGGCGCCTCGGTTATAAATTCATCTGGTAAGTCACAGCACACGTGACCCGTCAGCACCGGAACACCAAATGGTTCTCCAGGGGTCTGAAAATTATGATTCTCTCCACATGTCCGCCCTTCAACAAACCAGCATCCGTACAGACAGGCTCCGACCTTCACAAGTTTGCTGAATGCCAGGGAGGGTCGGGAATATTCCTCAGGCTGACACAGAGCCCAGGGCCCTGATGCTGGCTCAGACGTGATTACATCTTGCAGCCAGCATCTTATCCAGGTGATTTGCCGCTGGACTTCTTACTCTTCCCCAGCCTGATAAAACGATGCCGAAAGAGCCTTTTCCAATCCCACGGGGGAGAACAGATCTCAGCTGGACCCACCACCGACAGCGAGTTTTGAAAATGAAGCACATTTTTTTCCTTTAAATGAAAGACTTTGTCAAGGTTTATGGTGAAGCGGGTCTAAATAACCTTGTAATTCATTCTCATCAGGGCCCTGGAGTTAAAGTCAATGCGTGAGTAGCCAGGGAGGAATGTGGGGCCTCCATCATTCCCAGGAACGGACATTTAGATGGAAAGTGGTAAGCGGAGCTGGGGAACATTTTGCACCCAAGGCAAAAGTCGTCTCATTACCAGGTAAGGAAATTTCCCTTGTCTTCCACTATCAATTTTGTCAATGTTGCCAGAAGCAAGAGAAGAGATTTTTGTTGTGGTTCTTATCCAACTCTAAGGAGCACATTTGCTCTGTTGAAGACTGGAACCGAAAGAGATGAGGCTTGAGGGGGAAACAGCTGCCCCTCGGGTTTGGTGGGACGGGCAGGGTGGCCTCATCAGGATCGAGGTCCTTACTCTGCCACCACGTGACAACGACATCCCAAGATGCGGCCTGGCTCGGACAAGCTTATCACTCAGCGCTCTCCCCAGCCCTTTAAATATTCACTCCACATTTTACAAACTTCCCTATTAATCCATGCATTCAGTTAAGGACTGTTCTGTGTGTGGGAGCTCATTTCTAGGCAACGAGGGCGCTACAATGAATAAGACAAAAGCAAACCCCTAAAGTCATGCATCTTACATTTTCCTGGAGAAAGAGCGGATAAAGAAGCAACTAAGTAATACCCGTAATAAAAAGTTATATTGTTAGCTATGCTAACGATGTGCAGGAAGTTTGAAAACATTGTGTCACGTGAACGAAGCCAGGCACAGAAAGCCATGCGTTAAATGACTCCACTTACATGAAATGTCCCAGAAGAGTCAAATCCAGACACAGAGAGTACATTGTGCAGCCGGGGGCTGGGGAAGGGGAAACGGGGGACCGCTGGTGGGTGCCTTCTCTGATGATGAGAATGCTCTAAGGTTGACGTGAGGATGGAGGCACGCGTCTGTGAACATACGGAAAACCACTGAGCTGTGTATTTTCAAAAGGTAACGTGGGATATACGTGAATGATGCCTGCTGTGTGCTTTTGCTGAGTAAATGCTGCCCCGGGACGATGTGACTTAGTAACTGCTTATTATTGATCCTGAGTTCATGGGTCAGCTGGGGATTCGGCTGACCTTGGCTGGTTGCTTGCGGGCCTGTGGTCCGCTGGAAAGATGGCCGAGGACTGGTGATGGCCTCACTCACGTGTCTGGTCATTGGCTTACTGTCGGCTGGGCGAGGGGACGTGAGTGGACCATGCGTCACCTTCCACCGGACTGGTGTGGGCTTGTGCACATGGTGCCTGCAGGATGCTGAGGAACGGTGTTTGAGGCTTCCGGAGACCTTGGAAGTGACACAGCATCACTTCCGCCACATCATGTGAACCAAGGCAAGTCTCCGAAACAGCCCCGAATCAAGAGTCTAGACCCTTGTTTTAACAGCTCTAGCAGGATATCATTCACACACCATCTAATTCACTCATGTGAAGTGTACATTTCAGTGGCTTTTAGTGTATTCACAGTTCCGCATTCATCACCACGATCACCTTTAGGACATCCTTACTACCCCCCAAAGGAAACGCTTCACCCGTTAACCTCACCCCCTAACCCTCCGATCCCCCACCCCAGCCCTGAGCCATGACTCCTTTCTGTCTCTGTGGATTTGCTTGTTCTGAATATTTCATACAAATGGAATCATACAGTACATGGCCTTTTGTGTCACATTTCTTTCACTTACACGTTTCCAAGGTTCATCTGTGTGGTAGCCTGCATCCCTACTTCAATCTTTTAATTGCTCAACAATATTCCATTATATGGAGGCCCCATATTTAACAGTTACAGACTCCTAGAATATTCTCCACTTCTTTATGGGGGAGTGGCAGAGTCACACTGCAAGGAACACGGATGCAGGATGGGGGAGAATGGAGCCCATTTTTGCCAATAATCTACCCGGCAGCATACATCAGTCCACATAATTTGGAGAGTGATTCAGCTGAATCTGGGTGAAGTCTGTGTTCCCTTTGCGGCAGACGTGGGTTCCCCGCTCAGCAGTGAGTCCTGCTTCTTTTGTTTGCATCGCTCTTGTACAAGTGGCAATAAGCCCAGTCTCAGGGGATGAATCATGATTGACCCAAGCCAAGCACGGCAATCCCATTCCTTTTGTCAAAAACTAGTCCAAGGTAGACGTGTGACACCCTCTGGCCACTAGCAATGAAGTGGAGTCCGCTGGGGGTCTCAGAGAAAGAGCTTCTGCCCTCGTAAAGCAAGAGCTCAGCGCAAGGCCTCTTGGCCTATTTCCCCAAGACCTTTAAGGGTCATTTTGGCCCTGTGTGACTTCTGCCCTTTGCACTGTCTACAGAACTCTCGTCACGTGTACTGGATTGAATATCACGCCTCCCCCCAAATTCGTGTCCACTTGGAACCTGAAAATGTGACCTTATTTGGAAATGGGATCTTAGAGATGGAATCACAATAGGATGAGGTCATTCTAGTTTGGGGTGGTCACTAATCCAATGACTGATGTCCTTATAAGAAGAGGGAAGTTCAGACACAGGGGGACACGGGAGAACACGACGGAATGAGGACAGCAGAGATTAGCGTGTTGTGTCTACACACCGAGGACTGCCAGCCTCAGGTTGCTAGGAGCCAACCCTGCCACCGCCTCGACCGGACGCTCAGCCTCCAGACTGAGAGGGAGCGAATTTCTATTGTTTTAAGCCAGTCCGTTGCGATACTTTGTCATGGCAGCCCTGCGAAAGTCATGCACCACGAGTTCCAGAATTTTTAAAAAATGGACAAATTCCTTACAGCCAACCACAGGGACAGGAAGTGGGAGCCTGTCTGGGAACTAGAGGTGGAGGCGGGAGGTGGAACGGGAGAGGAGACGGCACTCGGGGCTCCGGACGAGGCTTGCATCACACACTCCCATCCTCACTTTCAAGCCCTCCGTGCCCAGAGCATCCCTTGCTCCCAAGCTCAGCTCACCTGGGATGGGACAGGGTGTTTCTCTGCCAGCAAACAAGTGACCTTCGTCGTGATGACTAGAGTAAAAGCCTCCGGCGTGCCCCACTCCCCTCCTCTTGATCGTAGGAAAGAAAATATACAGTTTCTCATTTTAAAGGATGATGGGCCGTGGATGCCCGCTTTCCATGTGTTAGAGCATATAAAAATGTTGGAGCAATGGAAGTGAATAACTTGAGGTCTGCATACAATAAAGTAATTTTATTTTCTATTATAAAGCAGTTTGGCTTCAGGTGACAAAAAGATGTTGATATTTGGGAGGACTGGAGTTTCTCCTTCGGTCAAGGACAAGGGTTGGTCTCTGGGAAGTCATTTAATTACCTACGACTGAGGCTCTGGACTGATTCTTCAAGTAAGAACTTGGATAAGTTTGGACATCCCAGGGAATGGTACCTGTGTGTCATTATCATCATATGATACCCTGAGATTGTGTCTCCAGGGTCGCCACTTAGTTGATCTG
This sequence comes from Leucopleurus acutus, assembly GCF_964270905.1. Classification (NCBI taxonomy): domain Eukaryota; kingdom Metazoa; phylum Chordata; class Mammalia; order Artiodactyla; family Delphinidae; genus Leucopleurus; species Leucopleurus acutus. Next base: position 87,021,597 of record NC_139155.1, read on the forward strand.
TGCATGTGTATGCGCACACACACACACACACACACCTCACAGACACGCCTCCCCACATGCAGATGCATACACACAAACACATGCACGTGAACTCACATGCACACATGTAGACATGCAAAGACACATGTGCACACACAGATACACGTGCACACGCATATATACACAAATACACACGCGCACACATGCACACACACACAAAACTGACATTCATGGTCCCTGCACACACACACACATAGATGCACAGACACACATGAACAGTCATGAACACGCTCAGATACGCACACTGACACGTGCACACATACACACACACCGCTCTCCCTACCTGACCACAGTCCCCCCGATCTCACCCCCAGCAGGCGTGTTCAGTCTGCTGTGGTGTGGTGGTCTCCTTGGGGTCTGATACTGGGGGTCCCAGGAAAACGTGGACCTCCTGAGGCCCTGCTGCTTCCCTGCTGACTGTGTGGACAACCTCTTAGGGAAGGATCATGAGATGAAACTCCTAGATCCTGACAAAGCATGTGGATCCTGCCCCCAGCCCTTGCCCTTCTTCCCTGAGCCCTGCCACCCAGGGAACTGTTGCAGGCAGGGACCCTGATTGCAGGGCTAGTAATCTGAAAAACAGAGGAATCACCACGACAGCAGCCGCTGCCTACAGGTGCCGAGAGGTCCGCGGAGAATGTGCTGCTCTGCTTCCCATCAGAGTGGGCCTGGGGGAGGGAGCCCTTCACCTCCCGGTGTAATCAACGCTCTCTTTTCCACTACTGTCTCTTCCTACCACGAGGGGTCCCTCAGAACACTGCCTTCTTCTGTTGAGGCGATGCTCACGTTGCAACATGACAACGCAGTGATGTTCAGTACATTCACGTCCCTGTGCCGCCATCACCTCCAGAGCGATTCCATCCCATAAGAGAAACCCTGTGCCCACCAGCCCTCACTCCCTACTCCTCCCCTCTCAGCCCCTGGCACCCATCAGCCTGCTTTCTGTCTCTATGGCAGACCTTTCACGTAAATGGAATCTTACAGTTCGTGGCCTTCCGTGTCTGGCTTCTTTCACTTAACATCGTATTTTTGCAGCTCATGCATGTCGAAGCTTGTATCCGTACTTCAGTCCTTTTTATGGCTGAACACTATTCCAGTGTACGGATAGATCACATTGTTTCCATTCATGCACTGATGGGCATTTGGGCTATTTTCACCTTTTGGCTGTTGTGAATAGAGCTGTCATGAATAGTTGTGTAAAAGTTTTCTGTTCGAACACCTGTTTTCCATTCTTTTAGGTAGGAGCCCAGGAATGGAATTGGTGGGTCATATGGTCATTCTGTTTAACTTCTTGAGGGCCTGACAAACTGTTTCAGCCTTTTTATTTAGCTTAAACTTTTAAAATAATTAAATCTAACACAAATACAGAAAGCTAAAAAGACAGAAAAATTTCAATTTATTATTTAAATTATATTATATAAATTATTATATTAATAAGTAATTAATACACAATTATAAGATGAACAGCCTGGTAACTAGCTGGCATATAACTAGTATACCATCCAACCCAGAAGCCCCCCGTGTACGCCCCCCACAATTATAATTCCACCTGTTCCTTAAGAGTAGCTACTATCTTGACATTTATGCATCATTTTTGTATTTATTTTTATTTTTTATTTTTTGCGGTGTGCGGGCCTCTCACTGCTGTGGCCTCTCCCGTTGCGGAGCACAGGCTCCTGACGCGCAGGCTCAGTGGCCATGGCTCACGGGCCCAGCCACTCCGCGGCATGTGGGATCTTCCCAGACCAGGGCACGAACCCATGTCCCCCGCATCGGCAGGCGGACTCTCAACCACTGCGCCACCAGGGAAGCCCCCTATGCATCATTTTTAAAGTCAGTGAACACTATAGCTTGGTGATCTTTTCAATCACAAACATAAAGTTATTCCATTTAGTGGCTGCGTAACATCACACTGTGACGATGAGCTATCGTTTATCTAACCAATCTCTGTCCTTGAACATGTGGATTGTCTCCAGGGCTTGGCTATGACCTTCAGAGGACTCCTCGTCCCTCTAAGACCCTTGGGTCCCCTTCTGTGAAATGAGAGATGGGGAAGTGAGGAAAAGCATTTGGCAAAGTGTAAGGCACCATGTAAACACAGGACCAGGGCCTATGCTAGACCCTGATAGAACCCTAGGTGTCCAGGGAATGAACGTAGAGTGGAACGCAGTCATTAGGGGGCACCTTGCAAAGTCTGTGCAGAAAGCTGAATTCTCCTAAATAACCACACCAGTCTCCCCATCCCACCTGTTCTTAGAATGTGACAGAGGCTCCTGTCCCGGGGAGATGGTCTAAGTTCCTCCTCTTGTATCTTGGTGGGACCCAATGGTTGCTCCACCGATAGCATATGGCAGAAGTGATTCTACGTGACTTCCAAATCGAGGTCTTAAAAAGAATACAGTTCCTGGGCTTCCCTGGTGGCGCAGTGGTTGAGAGTCCGCCTGCCGATGCAGGGGACACAGGTTCGTGCCCCGGTCCGGGAAGATCCCACATGCCGCGGAGCAGCTGGGCCCGTGAGCCATGGCCGCTGAGCCTGCGCGTCCGGAGCCTGTGCTCTGCAACGGGAGAGGCCACAACAGTGAGAGGCCCACGTACCGCAAAAAAAAAAAAAAAAAAAGAATACAGTTCCTGCCTGGCTCTCTCTGGGAAATGCTCACTCCAGGGGAAGTACAATCGCTTCGCCATGCTGTAAGGAAGCCCAAATTGATGCACGTGGATTGACCCAAGCAAGAGATTTACATGGAGAGACCACATAGAAAGACCACATGATACACCCACGAGGAGAGAGTCACATGGGGCCTTACCTGACTTCCCTCTAGCTGGAATGGTTTCATATTCTCATTCCCAAACCAACCCTGTCGAGGAGAACGGGATTCTCATGACTGGTTTAGGGAGGCCTACGGCTCTGTGGAGGGGTGGGCATTCACCCAGTAATGACAGGTTCTTTTTGCAAGAAGGAAGGCAGGCGAATGCTTTAAGGAGGCTCTTTCAGTATCTGCTGGAGGGGAGCGGAGGGGTGGCCGAGTGCAGGTAGAGCTGAGCTGGTCTTTGAAGGATAAGATGAAACATGGAGAAAAGAAAACATCCTGGGAGAACTATGTAGTAGTGGGTCCTGCTGAGACTTTTTAAGCCTAAAAACTCCTAAACCTTCCTTCCAGAGCTGTGACCTTCAATTCTCTTCCCTATCCAGCATTTTAAGATATTTGTCCGTGTTCAGCATTTTACCACTTGGGTCAGAGGTCCGCAGACTTCTTAGCTGTTTAACTTAAGTGCCCAAAGAGTGGTACTTTCTTTTTCTTTTTTTAAATTTGATTTTGTTTAAATTAATTAATTTATTTACTTTTGGTGCACGGGTTTAGCTGCTCCGCGGCATGTGGGATCTTCCCGGACCGGGGCTCGAACCTGCGTCCCCTGCATCGGCAGGCGGATTCTTAACCGCTGCGCCACCAGGGAAGCCCAAGAGTGGCACTTTCTTATCGATTAGCGCTCTCAGCAGGGCTGCGGAATGTGTGAACCAGATTGAATTTCCCATCTGCCCTGAGCATCCCCTTAGTGGCAACCCGCTCCCAGGGAGAGAAATCGATGGAGAGGTAATTAAGGATCATGTAGTATCAGGGAAATAATTACGGCGGGGGAGGAGGGCCCTAGACAGTAGTTCTCAGATGTTGTGTCTTGCCAGGTAATTCATCAGCAAACAAAGACGAGAAGATTCCTTTGTGGGAAGGAAGAAAAGTGCTCTCGATATGGCAATCAAAGGAATTAGAGATGGCAACGGAGGCGTCATTATTCCAGGACAGAAACTGCCCTTCGCCACAGGAGGTGCTCAGGAAAGCTCATGGGCGTCGCTTCCTCTGAGTGTAGCAGCGTGGGGTGGGATTTAGAAATATCGGATATTGGTAGAGAACAATCTGCTATGTGTGAAGCACATTTCACATGGAATCCAGCGAGCAGCTGAGCCACTGTCCTCCAGAACGAAGGTTAAATTTGACCCCAATCCTTTTTTATAACCATAAAAGTTTAATCCATCATTTCAGCAAGTTCTTCATCAGTCAGCCCCCAACATCCCTGACCTGCAGCTCTGGCCCTTCCCTAGAGCAGGCCACTCACGATGAACATCTTGGATTCCATCCATGCCTGAACAATTTACTCTTATAGCAGCAAATCTCCAGGTCCTGGTGGCCTAGTGCAGCCCAGATTGGTTTCTTACTCACACTCTCATCCAAGGCAGGACGGGAAGCCTCCCGTGGACACACTCTACAGAGCATGTGACCTCCAAGATCATCACGGCAAAAGATGAGTGTGGTCACCTGGATACGGGACCCCCCAGGATGTAGACATCGAATCCCAGAAACCCCTGAATACGTTTCTCTACGCGGCAAAAAGGACTTTGCAGATGTGACTGGATTTAGCATCATTCTTGGGGATATTATGCTGGATAATGAGGATAAATCTAACCACCGGGGTCCTTATAAAATGGAGGCAGAGGAAACAGATGACCTAAGAGGGGTGTCGGAGAGGAGATGGACCACAGAAGCAGAGATCAGAATGAGGTGTCCATGAACCCAGGAATGCCAGCAGCCTCTGGGGGCAAGGGACAGATTCTCCCCTGGGGTCCCCGGAAGGAACCAGCCCTTGCTGTCACCATGTATCAGTTTGTTACGGCTGCACACGTGTTACCACACACACACAGAGGGAAGACGATGTAAGGACACATGGAGAAGATGGCCGTCTACAAGCCAAGGAGAGAGACCTGGGCAGACTCTCCCTCACAGCCCTCAGAAGACATCAGCCCCGCCGAGACCTTGACTTTGGACTTGGAGCCTCCAGAATTTCCAGCCCATAAATGTCCGTAGTTGAAGCCACTCCGTTTTTTGCCACTTCTGTATTCTCTCGTCAAGGAGGCTTATTCCAAAACTAACCGCTGATATGAGCCCTTACAAAGGTAATCCTTTAACCGAAGGTCTGGTAGTTGAAAACCCTTTAGGATTGTGGACTCTGAATTGGGAACGGCTAGGCAGTTTTTCAGTCAGGGATCGCCGATCCCCAAAGAGGCCCTGCCAGAGAGAATCAAAATATGGGTTCCACTGACATTCAGTCATAGGCACCTTTCTTCTCTTTTCCCACCCAGGATATCTGGAGACACTTGGCGCGAGTGTTAAAGTGTTTACCACCATCTCAGTATGCTACATGGGTCCAAAGGGGCTGCAGACTCTGGCTCCCTTGCAGTAAACCATGGCTGTGGGGCTGGGTTTCAGCCCACAAAAGGTTAAACCCACATTAAAGCTCTGTGCAGAATTCTGATGGCTGAAAAGACGCTGAGAACTCAGAAGAGGAACAAACCATGAGACAGAAGGAGCCTGGGTTCCTGAATAAATGAGTGATGCAAAGACACACATACAAAAACCTGTACTGAATGATGACGTGGGTACTAAACTTGCATCGCATGTAGGCACTGGATGTTAGGGCTTGTCTGCATTTGCTTGTGATGTTTTTAATACACTTCCACGAATTCTTTAATATTTCTCCCATCAAAAGGAGACGGAGTCAGCAATTCCACTGCTGGGTATATATCCAAAAACCAAAAAAGTAAATCAAAAAGTTCCATGCACCCCAATGTTCATAGCGGCATTATCTACAATTGCCAAGACATGGAAGCAACCTAAATGTCCATCAACACATGATGGATAAAGACGATGTGAGATAGATAGATATATACATATATATATATAATGGAATATTACTCAGCCATAAAAAAGAATTAAAATTTGCCATTTGCAGCAACACAGATGGACTTGGAAAGCATTACGCTAAGTGAAATAAGTCAGAGAAAGACAAACACTGTGTGATATCCCTTATATATGGAATCTAAAAAATACAACAAACTGGTGAATACAAGAAAAAAGAAACAGACTCACAGATACAGAGAACAAACTAGTGGTTACCAGTGGAGGGGGGGAGGGGCAAGACAGGGGGAGGGAAAAAAGAGGTGCAAACTATTTGGTACAAAATAAGCTACAAGGATATATGGTACAACGTGGGGAGTATAGCCAATATTTTACAGTAACTATACATGGAGTATAACCTTTAAAAATTGTGAATCACTATACTGTACACCTGTACCTTACATAATATTGTACAGCAAGCATACTTCAATTGTTTAAAAAAGGAGGTGGAGTCTATCCCCACCTCCTCTCAAATGTGGGCAGTCCTAGCAGTTCATTCTAACTGACAGGATGCAGCAGCAGTGCCACGGCACGGCTTCTGGGCTTAGGCTAGAAAAGGCACTTCAGGGTCTGCTTGGGTCTCTCCCAGGGCATGTGCCCTTGGGCTCCATCCGCCATGTTGTGAGGAAGCCCAAGCCATGGAGACGCAACCTGGAGGTCCAGCCATACGTGGAGTGAGTGAGTCTCCCCACCAAACAGCCTTCGAGCTACCCCAGCGGAAGCCGAGTGGAGCAGAGATGAGCGCTCCCACGTTAGAGATTCAGGAGCAAAATTAAAGTTTTCTTTACTACTCAAAGTACGGAGAAGTCATTTCTAACGCAGCAGTAGAGAAACCAGAACATCACCGTAATCAACACACCCCTCTAGCTGGCTTTACCCCTTTTAGGAGGGTTTTTCAAGTGCACATTTGAAAATGGGAAGGTGGTTGGGACCATCACAGCCACTAGAGGACGCTGCGGCTGCATTTAGTGGAATTATAAGGCTTCTAAGTAAATGTCCTACAACATGTGGGAAAATCCAGCAAGGTGAAGGTTAGCTGCTCCAAATGCGGAGTGCTGTCCCGTTGAGAAACACCAAATCCACCTCATTCGTTGGTTGTTTGGAGCTGGAATGGGCTACTGAAAAGTGCATCTCCTGGACTTGGAAACTGGACCGAGGGCCCTTGTCTCTCCATTTTCTGGCCACGGGAGACATGGAGCCCTTTATCTGCTCCCCTCTGTGCTCTCACCAACACCTGCCTTCTCCCTTTTTCTCCCTAAGCCACATGCATTGTTCTTTTTATTCTTCAAACAGACCTAATACATACACGATCCTGTTCTCCCCTCTGCCTGGTGGACTCTTCGCTGGGAAGGGCAAATGGGGACAAGCTTTCTTGGTCTCCCTCCCCTTACTGAGACCTCAGCTCAGAGGCTCTCTCCTCTCTGTAGTCCCCCCCAGTCGCAAGGAGCCCTACTCCCACTCACCATCACATCACCTTGTTTAATTTCCCACGTGGCATTGATCACTCTGTGACGTTATCCGGTTTCAGCTGTTTACTTGTTCACTACCTGTCCAGCTCCCCTACTCCAGCCCCGACTAGATTTTGAGCTCCATGAGAGCTGCCTTTGGGACTGACTTCTTTCCTGCCCATCCCCCAGCGCCTGGCACGTGGCAAGGGCTCAGCAAATATTTGTTGAATGAATGAGAGATGTGTACATTTCTCTGCACCCAAGTTTCTTCTTCAGTTAACTTGGAATAATATTTCTGACCTCCTGGCACTGTATAAAAACAATAGGGGTTATAATAACCACGGCTTAAATTTGTAGATTTAAATGCGCTACTTGGACTTCCCTGGTGGCGCAGTGGTTAAGACTTCACACTCCCATTGCAGGGAGCCCGGGTTAGATCCCTGGTCAGGGAATTAGATCCCACATGCATGCCGCAACCAAGAGTTCACACGCCGCAACTAAGGAGCCCGCCTGCCGCAACTAAGGAGCCCATCTGCTGCAACTAAGACCCAGCGCAACTAAACAAACAAATAAATGCACTATTGCCTGTAAAAATCTTGCACAAATTAGGCACTTGTGAACGCTAGTTCTCCGACACCGGCTAGTCCTTGCCCGGCATCAGGATTTTTGTTGTTGTTTTGTCATTTCTCTGAGAGAAGCCAGTGCCTGCTGCAGCCTTTTCACCTAATTATTTCATCTTCTTCCCAGTTCATTTAAAGCCACCTGAATAGCAAGGGCTGGCCTCGCGGGCAGTCTCCCCTCACCATCCCCTCCTGTTTATGGGGAATTCGGCCAGCCTCACTCTCCCAGGTTCCAAATCCACAGCGTAGCCAGAAAAGAACCCTTCAGCACATCTCTTGTTGCTGTTTTCACTCTCCACATACTTCAACAAAATATTTACTCTCTCCTTCCAGGAGTGATTGGAAAAAAAATTCTGAAGGTTGATCCAGCGTCTGCTGCTTCCAGAGAGTCAATATTTAGATAACACGAAAGCAAAACAAAAGTAACCCATCAACAATGCACCCGCTGCCCTGGAGAGAAGACGGAGGGGGCAGTGGGGAACTTTCCTCTGCTGGACTTGAAAACAGCCCGTCGCGAGGAGAGGCAGGCCGCTGGCAGGGCCTTCAAGCTCTGAGGCAGCCCAGGCCTTGCAGTCAAGGTTCTCATCTAACGTTGGGTCTTTCTAATCTAAAATAGGATCAGGGCGAAGATCCGGTTCCAAAGAAAGACGGTGGAAGGATGCTGATGATGTGGATATCTGTGTCATGCTTTCCTAGAATTCTTCCCCCCCCCCCCCTTTGCCAGGAGAAGGCGCTGTTTTCGTCTGTGGACCCACCTCTGCCCTGTGCTTTGTAGGGACCACCTCTACCCTCCTCCTCCCTTCACGGGGCGCAGCGTGGTGTCCACGCTTAAGGCAGCCAGCACGTGGCCTTGCCCTGGCTTCTGGGCTTGGTTCGGGGGTAAGCCTGCAGCCTGAGTGCATCTCATGCCAGTGAGATCTCACAACCCTTGCAGGAGCAGCTGAACCCTTGTAGCTCACTCTCCCTGCTGCCCTTGGGGCTGGGAGGATGCGAAGAGCTGAGCTGCCATCTTGCCAACACTTAGAGCATGAGAAAGGTCACAGAAAACGCCGTGTGAACCCCAAACCTTGAGTGGATCCAGGTTTTGTGGGGCCTGAATGGAAGAAGCAATAGAGGAAAAACCTAGATACGAAGTGAGCGTTGCCACGTCACTCAATGGCAATGCAGCCTTATCTGGATCTTGACTGGAACAAACTGTAAAAGTGAATACGTACATAAAACATTAAGGAGCCCACTGGAAATCTGAGTAGCGCCTGGGTCTTTTATGATGTGATGGAGCTACTGTTCCTTTTTTGAGGTATGATCATGGTATTGGGCAGTTTTTAACAGCTCTGATCTTTCAGAGATACATATAAGATTTTTATGGACACCGTGACATACGTAATGTCTGGGATTTGCTACAAAATAATACATGTATGAAGGAGGTAGCTGAGGTTATAAAATGAAACAAGAGTAACCATAAAATGATTATTGTTGACCCTGGGTGTGGAATACACGGGGTTTTATGCTTGACATTTTCCATACTAAAGAGTTTGCACAATTAGTAGTTCTTTAAATGTTCTCTTCCCAAGGTAGAGCTGCTTCACTGTGAAGTATGCCTTTTCTGTTAGATCAAATAACTGCACTTCTCCATTAATCCCTTATTTGCCTTCATATGTTCAAACAGTGAACCAAAAGGTATTGGCTCCACTAGCAGAAGATGAAATTCTCAACAGATAAATGATGCTGAGTTTATATCAGATGTTTTGAATAAAAAGCAGTTGTTACAATAGCAGTTCAAACTTTTTCATACAGTTCATGAAATCAAAGCGAAGTTTTTGGAAGTTGAAGATGAAATAGCTGATGTGATTGTGAATGCTATTATAAACCCAGTGGAAAGTTCAACATTGAAGACAAAATAGTTACTTGTTTTCATAGGAATAATATGAATACAAATTTTAGTGTAGTACAAAATCATGATTAAAAAAAAAAAGCAATAGAAGCAACTTAAATGTCCATCGACAGATGAATGGATAAAGAAGATGTGGTACAGGGAATTGCCTGGAGGTCCAGTGGTTAGGACTCAGTGCTTTCACTGGCGGGGCCCAGGTTCAATCCCTGGTCGGGGAACTAAGATCCCGCAAGCCACACAGTGTGACCAAAAAAAAAGATGTGGTGTATATATATATATATATATATAATATCACTCAGCCATAAAAAAAGAATGGAATAATCCCATTTGCAGGAAAATGGATGGACCTACAGACTATCGTAATAAGTAAATCAGACAGAGAGAGACAAATATTATATGAGATCACTTATATGTAGAATCTAAAAAATGACACTAGTCAACTTACTTACAAAACATAAATAGACTCACAGACATAGTTATGGTTACCAAAGGGAAAGGGGGGAGATAAATTAGGAGTTTGGGATTAACATACACACACCACTTTATATAAAATAAACAAGGACCTACTGTATAGCACAGGGAACTTTATTCAATATCGTTTTTTTCATTTGGTTCTTTTTTTGGGGGGGGGGCATGCACCACGAGTCTTGTGGGATGTTAGTTCCCCGACCAGGGATCGAACCTGCGCCCTTGGCAGTGAGACCATGGAGTCCTAACCACTGGACCGCCAGGAAATTCCCTCAGTATCTTGTAATAATCTATAAGGGAAAAGAATCTGAAAAAGAATATAGAGGTATGTACAACTGACTCACTTCATTGTGCAACTGAAACTAACACAACATTGTAAGTCAACTTGACTTCAATTTTTTTAAAGGGGGGAGGAAAGCAGTAGTGTACGACATTTTAAAACCTTGGGAAGCAGAACGTGATGTGACGACAGTACATAAACAATCCATAATCGTGTGCAATCCGGTTGCGGAATCTACCAAGACAGGCAAAAGCCGCGGCAGGCAGCCTATTAAGTAGACCCCGACGCCCTCCGTTAATTCTCTTCCCTGGGGTGTGGGCTGCGTGGAGAGACTTCACCTAACTGATGGAATGGAGCAAAAGTGCCTCTTACAGGAAGAGTCTGGCTTCCACTTCCCACAGTCTGTTTCCCTATCTCTGCTCCATCTCTTTTCTGGGAGAAGCGAGCTGCCAGGTTGAGACACCCTACGGAGAAGCCAGGTGGCGAACATCTGAGGTCCCGCCAAGAGCTGCACAAGTGAGCTTAGAATTGGGTCATCCCCCACCCCCACCCCCCGTCCAACCCTGAGATGACGGTGGTCCCGGCCGACACCTTGATTTCCACCTTACGAGAGGACCCAGCTGAGCTCTGCCTGGATTGAAACTGTCTGGTAACAACTGTGTGTTGTTTTCAACGGCCAGGTTTGGAGGGTAATCTGTGTCACAGCCCTAGATAACTATCAAAAAGCTCTAGATGTAAACGTTTAGCTATATTTCTACACATTCAGAGTAAGCGGACCTCAAAGTGTTCCTGTGACGTGAGCTGAGTGTGAACAACTCACCGAAGCAGGACACACGGTCTGTTCCGGGCCACTATTTCATCCGATGTTAGGATGTCTGAGTCTTTGGAGAACTGCTTTATAAATTCACCTGCCTGTCCAAATGGCCTTGAAGTGTTTTGTAAAAATCTGAGATTCTGTTCAAAACCAGACGCAGCTCTGTAATCAGGGTATTCAAACAACAGGAGCATCACAAACTTTAGCTTTTAAAGCCTTTGGCAAATTGCAGTCACGGGGGTGGGGGCGGGGGGAAGCTGGGAAGCAGGAAGACAAAGTTTATCCCTATGCAGGCACGTGATTAGCAGAGCAAATTAAACCATAAGGGCGCAACCCCACGGGCAAGATTTGATTTTGAAACATCAGAGGATGGTGCTTTGAAATATCCTGACCTGGAAGAAGAATCTTGTGATAGAGTTCCTCTATATAATTAGAGAAATTGATATTCTGTGTCAGAATGGAGTAAAATTGAGAAAGCCTGCAATTTTGCAGGATCTAAATGTGGTGAAATATTAAAAGAAACCTTAAGGAGAGGTCATTTATTTGATAGGTTTTGTGCTGTAAAAATATTTGTCAAAGAAAGGTCTTCTGAAGGAAGGAGAGAAGGACACGGCCTGTGAAAATATTTGGGCTGAATATTTTATTATTAATTGCAATATTTAACATCTTAGTTTTTTTTAAAAAAAAACCCTTTATGTAGCAGCTTTGGTTCTGAGCTTATATTAGATAGATTATATTAAGAAAAATTTTTTTCTTCTTTAGAAAAATAAGTGGGGCATAGTATTAAGGACACACATGACTAAGAAATGAATGAAAGGATGTGAATATGTACTGTGATGGTTAATGTCATGTGTCAACTGGACTGGGCTTCCCAGATACCTAGTTAAACACTGTTTCTGGGTGTGCCTGTGAGGGTGTTTCTGGAAGAGATTAACATTTGAATTGGTGAATTGAATAAGGCAGATGGTTCTCTCCAGTGTGGGTGGGCATCACCCAATCCACAGAGGGCCTGAATAGAACAAAAACGCAGAAGAAGGGAGAATTCTCTCTCTCTCCCTCTCACTTTCCCACTCTCTCTCCCCCTCCCTCTCTCTGCCTGACTGCTGACCTGGAACATCCATTTTCTCCTGCCCTCAGAATGGGACTTACACCATCTGTTCTCCTGGTCCCCAGGCCTTTGAAATTGGACTGAATTACACCACCAGCTTTCCCGGGTCTCCAGATTACAGATGGCAAATCATGGGACTTCTCAGCTTCCATAATCACATAAGCCAATTCCCTGCAATCAATCAGTCAATCGCTGGTTGTCTCTCTGGAGAACCTCATCAATACAGGCACCAAGAATAACTAGCCTGCTTCTGTTACCCGTAAGTTAATATAAACATTTATACAAAATGTAGTCATATACATTTTTAAAATTAATGTAAAGAAGTTAACGTTTTTCCTGTCATGTACACAGACATCTGTTGTATATGTTTTAGGAAGTGTTGTAGTTTCGAAAGTAATTTTTGAATAGATTTTAAAGGTCCATCAATATAATAAAGCCAATTTTTCAGTCCCTAAAAATACTTTTAAAAGTAGAGTGCTCATTATGGTTTTTTTGTTTGTTTTTTTTGGCTGCGTTGGGTCTTTGTGGCTGTGCACGGGCTTTCTCTAGTTGTGGCGAGCGGGGGCTACTCTTCATTGCGGTGCGCGGGCTTCTCATTGCGGTGGCTTCTCTTGTTGCAGAGCACAGGCCCTAGGTGTGCAGGCTTCAGTAGTGGCAGCAAGCAGTCTCAGTAGTTGTGGCTCGAGGGCTTCAGTAGTTGTGGCTCGTGGGCTGTAGGGCACAGGCTCAGTAGTTGCAGCACACGGGCTTAGTTGCTCCGCGGCATCTGGGATATTCCCGGACCAGGGCTCGAACCCGTGTCCCCAGCATTGGCAGGTGGATTCTTAATCACTGTGCCACCAGGGAAGTCCTGTTAATTATGTTTAAAGCCCTCACTCCCAAAGGTGTCTTGGTTTGGATGATACGTTGTTCCGTCATCCTTCTTGGGGAGAGGAATGGAAATGTCCTCTCTAGAAACAGGAGCGATGGGGAGTACGCATCCTCCCTGTCGGGTGGCTTCATTGGCTCATGGAATACATTATTTCCTAGACTCTTTCCACCTTCTGAGATTCCTCTGGTGGTGCTGCCTTCATCAGCAATGCACTGTTTCTCCCTTTTCCCATTAAATATCTGACGATTGACGTGCTATAAGGCAGGGTCCCCAACCCTGGTGCCAAAAAGGTTAGGGACCGCTGCTTTAAGGCCAAAATGTGGGCTGTGCAGCACGGAGGGTACTCGGGATGATTTATGGTGTGCGGGGCAGGGCATTAGAGTAACCTCATAGGCATCACGCTAGAAACGCTCCCGTTTCAGTTCTCCTTCGTGCTTCCTGGATTCCACCCTTCGCCCTTAGAACTTCTTCTCTATCCAGTGAACGGAGTGATTCTTAGATCTCAGCGATTCACGGACCTCACTTAGATCATATCACTCCCCTGCTCAAAGCTCCCCGATGGCCCCCTGGCTCACTCAGAGAGACGTTCCAGGTCCTAAATCCCTGCTCCATAAAGTCCTGCCCCCACCTCTCTGCTTCAGCCACACTGGCCCATGGTGGTTCTTTCCGGCCTGCAAATAACTAACAGCTCCAGGAGCTGGCAGTGCCACCATCGGGAGCATAAAAGATAGGGTGGTTAGGGGCTTCCCTGGTAGTGCGGTGGTTGAGAGTCCGCCTGCCGATGCAGAGGTCGCGGGTTCGTGCCCCGGTCCGGGAGGATCCCACGTGCCGCGGAGCGGCTGGGCCCGTGAGCCATGGCCGCTGAGCCTGCGCGTGCGGAGCCTGTGCTCTGCAACGGGAGAGGCCACAACAGTGAGAGGCCCGTGTACCGCAAAAAAAAAAAAAAAAAAAAAAAAAAAAAAAAAAGATAAGGTGGTTAGAATGCATGTGTTCTCACCTCTTCCTTCCCCCTTCCCCCTTGCTATGGCTTCCCTGGGGGTGGAGTCTATCTTCTCCACCCCTGACACTGGGCTCAGCCACGGGATGGCTTTTGGCCAACTTGACCCTGGGGGCCTGTTTGTTGCCCGGCATTACCACAGCGATAGTTAACTAATACAGACAGTACATAAGATATGGACATCACTTGTCCATTCACTGCCCCAATTAAGTATGTACTGAGCACCGACTCTGTGCCCAGGATGCAGCACAGAAGAAAGCAAAATCTTCTGGTGCTTACGTTCCAAGGGTGAAGACAGAAAACACCATGGAAAAGCAAATGCGTCTCAGGTGATAATAAATGGTGTGATGAAGTGAAGGGAGCTGCAGGGATAGGAAGTGACGAGGGTGTCCACAGAACCAGCAGGAAAGCCCACTCTGATGGGGAGACATTTGGTTGAAGACCCATACATGTGTATCTGGGCAAAGCATTCCCAGAGGGAACAGCCAGCACGGAGGCTCGGGGATGGGAGTGAGCTTGGAGTGTCCCAGGAGCAGCAGGAAACCCGACGTGGCTGGAGAGGTGGGCAAGGGGCAGGGGTGGTGGAGGGCAACGAGGCCAGAGGCAGATGACACAGAGCCCTGGCAGGAGGCCAGGTAAGGATTTGGGGTTACGTTGTGAGTGACGAGATCTGACGGAGATTTTAAAAGAATCACCCTGTGGGGTCCATGGAGAATGGACTCTGGGCACCAGGGTGGAGCCAGGAGAGCACAGTAGGAGCCCGGGGGTGGGGGGTGGGGTGGAGCCAGGAGAGCAGAGTAGGAGCCCGGGGGTGGGGGGGCGGGGCCAGGACAGCGACTGTGGGAGCGGGGATGGCTGGAGCTGGGGCGTGTTTTGCACGATGGGATTTGATGATGGAGATCCTGTGGGCTGTGAGAGGAATGAGCGCGAACACACAGCACTTGCCGTGTGCCCGACGCTGCTCTGACGCCCTCAGTCCCAGTGACCCCAGGAGGTGGGCGCTCTGTCATCTCAGGCGACTTGCCCAAATGCGGTTTAGCAAGTGGCAGCGTGGGACCCGAACTTCAGTGGTCCAGCTCCAAACTTTCAGCCTTTGTGCTATCGTGCTCCTCAAGAGGAAATGTGGGAGGTTCAAGTCCCCCAGGAGAGAAGTGACTGGTCTGCCGGATAAGACAGGAGGGCGATGCCCGGGGTCGTGACAAACTGGTCCCTTGAGCTCCATGCTGCTGGCCAGCTGTGGGGCGTGGGGGACAGAGGGAGAGACAGAATCCAAAGGCTTCTCAGAAGAGACAACAGTGGACGGAGTCTTAGAGGTCGATCAGGTGCTCACCAAATAGAAAAGGGAGGACACCCCGCCCCTGCCAATTCCGCCACCAGAGAGACACATGGGTAGGGGTTCTGCCCCAGCCTGTTCGTAGGCAGCTCCATCCACTATTGTAAAACACTGGGACAACCCAAATGCCACTAGCCGGAGTCTGGATAAAGAAATCCTGGCAAATTCATATACACGAATACTAAGTATACTGTAGAGCACAGGGAACTATATTCAATACCTTGCAATAACCTATCATGAAAAGAAGCTGAAAAAGAATATATACATATATGTATAACTGAATCACTTTGCTGTACGTTAGAAACACACACTGTAAATCAACTATACTTCAATTTACAAAAAAAGGGGGGGAAAGAATACTAAGGAGAGTGAAAATGAATGAACAGCTGCATCAACAAAGCTGGATCTCATATGTGAACTACTGAAGCACGTTGTCAAAGGATACATTCGGTGAGTCCATTTATGCAAAACTTAAATGCATCCGAAAGTAAAAAGCAACGTCTAGGGACACATACACACACCGTAAAGTGATGCAGGCAAGAGAGAGCGATACATACGGATTTACAGTGGGAGAGGACCAGGGAGGGGGTGTGGGCACGCGGCCGCTCTGAGGGCTTTGGTCAAATGCCATTTCCTTCACTGGACGGTGGGTACATGGGGGCTTATTTGATTCTTCTTTCTAGGCTAGCTATGTTTTGTGTGTTATTTTTTAAGTATAGAATTTTGTATAGTTTGTGTAATTAAAAGGGGAGGGGCCTTCCATGTAAAAGGAAACGTGCACACAAAGTTTAGGAACCCAAGGGGCGTGAGTCATTGGAGAACTGGGTAACATCACCTGAGACGTGGAACCAGCGCGCAGCCCCACCCTGTCTTCACGCCTTCCCTTCCTTTACGGGCTCCTCTCCAAGCCCCTCCCACCAGATTCAGAAGGAGTGATTTTCATCTGCTCTCCTGCCCCCGCTCCAAGCATGGCTCCCGGAGAAGCTGGTGGGAGGGAGCCAGAGGCTAAAGCTGACCCGGGTGCGTGTGATTGTCTACGTGTGCACGTGTGTGCACACATGCACGAGTATATACATGCATGTGTGTGGGCATATGCGTTCATGTGTGTCGCGTGTGTGACGGTGTATGTGTGCACGCATACGTGAGTTGGGTGCACGTGTGTGAGCTTGTGTATTTGTGTGCGTGTATGTATGGCTGCATACATGTGTGTATTCGTTCATGAACGTGTACGTGTGTGCATGCATGCATGAGTATACACATGCATGTGTGTGAGCATATGCGTTCGTGTGTGTGTGTGTGTGAAGAGAGAGTCGCTAAGCTCTGCCACTGGCACGTCCTGCTCTCGATGCAGAATCTGGAGACAAAGGGGGCCTTTATTTCACAGGCTCCCATAGCTGACACTGCCAGGCCTGCTGTTGGGAGCTGAGGACCAAACACGCCCCGCCCCCAGGGGGAGCGAGGCCGCCAGTTCGCGCAGCAGCTGGGCCGTGTCCGGGGAGATGTCTGAGCAGGGGCTGGCATGGCTTGGCTGCCACGAGGCCGCCCGGCAGACACCGTTCTCACAAGCCCCGGAATGAAGCGTGCAGAGGAGCCTCACCGAGAGCCCCCGGCTCGCCACTGCCACAGTCCCGATGGTTGGAAACTGGAGTTTGAAGGAAGCATGAATCGGAGGTGTGGGGCCACGGCTGAGCTTGAAGACTGACGGCGTGAGACGACATTGACCCAGACGCTGAGAAAGGCACTGCGTCCTCAATCCTCCCTGGGCCCCGCAAGCAGCCTCGGCGGGGGCCGGCATTGTTGACGCCGCCCCTGCTTCGGCCCATTGCCCTGTTTTATTGACAGGCAACTGTGTGTAGCTGCGTTCCTGGAATTTGATGGTTCCTTTTCATTGTCGGTGCATGGCCGTGGTTTGCCGTTCCAGGCAATGATATCATTTCCTTTTACAATAAATCCTGTGATGACCACACTCCCCTCCCCTCTTCTGTCCCCTTGGAGTTTGCCCTCCAGTCCAGCGTTTCTCTACAGCAGTCAAAGAAGGCGCATTTAAACCCCCATGCCTCCGTTGCTCTCTGCCCTTGTCAAAAAAAGTGATCGAGGAAAAAACATATATTAAATAGTACCCAGTGGCGTGGGCTGGATTGTGTCCTCCAGAAAGATGAGCCCAAGTCCTCCCCGCTAGGACCTGAGAATGTGACCTTATTTGGAAACAGGGTCTTTGCAGATGCACTCAAGTTCAGATGAGGCCTTACTGGACTAGGGTGGGCAAATGTTTCCTGGGCCAAGCCTCTGTGTCGTGTCATTTTAATTAAAAGACCTCATTTAGTTCTGATGACAACTTGTGAGATGGATAAGAGGTTCAGTGTGAGGAGATTTTGCTTAGAGAGTAAGATAAAGCAATCCAGGCAAGGCTATATCTATTAATAAAATGGATGAAGTCTTCTGTAGAGTATTGACTGCTGAGGGCCTTGAACTTGGACGAAGGGCTGAAGTCCTGAAAGAGTCCGAACAGGTAGAACGGGTAACAGAATAGGTAATACGCATCGGTTAGTTAGCTAAATTTGTTTCCCTTCCTGTGGAGGCCGTCTCCCAGACTTTCCTTGGGAAGCCACACTCCCCCAGTCTTCATTTGTCTGGTTTGGGGGAGCTGAGTCTGACCCGTCTCCAGGGTGGCATGAGACCCAGTCCTGGGCAATCACAGTATTGCACCGTCCTGGCCGTGGTGATGGGCATGCGTCTGTAATCCTGCCAGTAGAGCCAATGAGATCAATTCCAAGATTTTCAGTGGAACTTTTGGTAAACAGAAGCCGTATTTTCATGGGACTTGGAACTGGTAGAATGAAAGCATGTAGCTCCTAGGGATCAGGAGGTCTTGCAGCCTTGTGGGGAAAGACAGAGAGTGAAGCCCACACAGACAAAACCATATTCAAAAGATGGGAAATGTAGGAGTCCTGAAAACATAATGTGAGCTGCTGGATCCAGCCATACCTGAAATCCATACCTGGGCTTTTCACTTATTTAAACCAATTAATTCTGTCACTCATAACTTCATGACAGTAACATATTTCTCCAGGACTGAACCTTTGCAGGATAATAGGCAACATGAGTCAGATTACTTCTTACCAAGGACAAAAAAGTAAGACCGGGCTTCCCTGGTGGCGCAGTGGTTGAGAGTCCACCTGCCGATGCAGGGCACGCGGGTTCGTGCCCCGGTCCGGGAAGATCCCACATGCCGCAGAGCAGCTGGGCCCGTGAGCCATGGCCGCTGAGCCTGCGCGTCCGGAGCCTGTGCTCCGCAACGGGAGAGGCCACAGCAGTGAGAGGCCCGCGTACCGCAAAAAAAAAAAAAGTAAGACCGCATAGAATCTGCCCCTTGGATGGACTTTCCCTCTCCAGGAGGTAAGAGCGATCTGGGCTAAGGAGCGTGAGACGCAATGGCTTTACTTCATTAGGATGATATAAGGTGCCGCAATATGAATTGCCTGCCGCAAACAAATTCATCCAGGGGTTGTGTTCCAACCTGCGACCCACCGTTATGAAGGTTCTTAGAACAGGGGTGTGAAGAGTCTATTTTTCACGTGGATGAACTCTTCAAGAAAGGCAGTTTTGTTTCATTTTGGCCATAACGAACCGTAATAGTCACTCTCTGCTGACTACTGAATTCTCTCACATCAAGGGCCAGAAACATAGAGCTTGCCTGACCCAGGCAGGTGATATAAATGTGTTAACCAGCTTGGCCGAAGGTGTATGTGTGCCCCCCACCCCGCCCCTTGGAGAGGCAGGTACTGTGACAAATCAAAAAGACATCCCTTCCCAAGGACGCATCTCCAGCGTACGCCCCAGGGACTGGAATCCGTCTTGACCTATTTTCAGAAGTGTGGATTTTTAAAAATATACAATCTGCTCATTTTCTGGTGCTGGGTGTAGTGGTTTGAAGAGTATTCCCCCCAGAATTCACATCTACTTAGAACTACAGAATGGGACCTTATTTGGACATAGGGTCTTTGAAGATGGAAGTAAGGTAAGGATGGAGATGAGCTCACACTGAATTAGGGTGGCCCTAAATCCAATGAGTGTCCTTGTAAGAGACAGAAAAGGACATACAGAGACACACAAGAGAAGGCCCTTGGAAGACAGAGGCAGAGACGAGTGATGCAGCCACGAGCCAAAGAAAGCCAACAGCCCCCAGGAGCTGGAAGAGGCAGGAGGGATCCTCCCCTGGAGTCTCTGGAAGAAATGTGGCCCTGTGGACACCTTGATGCCGGACTGGTAGCTTCCAGAACAGTGAGAGCATTAATTCCACTTGATTTAAGCCGCAAAGTTTGTAGCAATCTGTTACAGCGGCCCCAGGAAACTGATACACTGGGTGAATTTTTTTAAATACTCAGGACCTGGACCCATTCCAAGCTCCCTCCAGCCCTCAGCGAGGACCACGTCCACAAGGCCAGCAAGCGGATCTGGACACGCAGCTCTAGGAACCTGTAGGGGTAAAACTCTGGTCCCTCGAGAACCTCTTTCCTTAGGAAGTGTTTTCGCAGCTGGACAAGGAGAGGACACCCACGCGAACACTCCAGGGAGGGCTCCATTCCTTGTCCCTGGGCACCTTCCATCTTGGGAAACGTCCAAATGCAGTTAAGAGGGGTTTGTCTACTCCGGTGCCCTCGAGTGCAGGCTCTCGGCTTCTTCACTTGTGGGAGTCCCCTCGGTCCCCGAGATGCCTTCCTGGAAGACTCCCGGGCTAGCTGGCACTGTCTCACAAGTGCCCTGGATACTCCTCCCCGTTTCAAAACCCTCCCAGCCCCACTGAGCGGGCCAGGGGGCTTCCAGCTTGTTGCCCTGGGGTTTTTCATTCATTCATTCATTCATTCATTTTGGCTGTGCCGGGTCTTAGTTGCGGCATGCTGGATCTTTAGTTGCGGCATGCTAACTCTGAGTTGCGGCACACCTGCAGGATCTAGTTCCTAGACCAGGGATCGAACTCGGGCCCCCTGCATTGGGAGCGTGGAGTCTTACCCACTGGAGCGCCAGAGGAGTCCCGCCCTGGGGTTTTTCTGTCTCCACTGGGGCTGGGGGGCTGGGGAGCTGGGGGATGATGTGCAGACCCGCTCAGCACTCAGCCTTGGCAGCCCAGCAACGAGCGGGGAGCGGGTGCCGCACTGGACAAGGGGGGATGGGCCCAGCGGATGGACAGATGGTCCCCGTGTCCGCAGGCAGACAGCTCTGAGACGCGTTTCAGAAGGGCCCACGGAATCCAGTGCCAGGTACCACAGTGGCAGCAACCAACTCGGTAACTTCTCTGTTACCTGCTCTCCTTTCCCATTTCTCTTCCCCGTCCCCCTTTCCCGCTCTGGGATCCCACCGCAGGCTCTCCCCAGGGAGATGCAGCCTCACAGATGGGGCTGTGCTCTCAGAGGGCATGTAAGTCCCTCCGAGGCTAGAAACGAGATGTGCTTCATCTCACAGGCAATGAGGAAACGTGTTGGCTCATATCACAAGACAGGATCCCACGTGTGAGGGAAAAAAAAGCCAAAGACACATGCAACCTATTATATTAGCTCTAATGAATTCTAAGTAGGTCTCAATACTACGTTGACCCTAAGAGGTTTTGGGAAAAATGACTTTAAAAAAAAAAAACTATTTAATAGCTTTTATTCTACATATTTATAAAAGTAACACTCTTGCCAGGGAAATAGTTTTCACCCAACCACCATATATCTGAAAGTATAAACTCAAAACGAGGCCGGGTATGCTCAGTAATACTGGGGCTCACAATGTAGGAGCTGAGACTTCCCGCTGGAGGAGCTCCATGACCCTAGAAGAGCAGGTTCTGTTTCTACTCGGAGCGGGAACGGTAGACAGAGGTCCTGCACCAGCTACACTTTTTAGTGTTGGTGAAAATGAAAACCGTCCATCTGTTTTCATGCCTGTTCAGTCACAAAAGAGAAAGCCATGAATGGTTCCCCACTTTGCACAGTCCGGTTTGCTTAGGGAGGACGTTCTCCCTGGCCTTGTTGGAAAAACGGGGGAAACCACGATTTCACCTGTTACACCTTTTTTTGCACACACTTTTCAGCCAACACTGAATTTCGGTGGATTCTAACTGTATTTTTCTTCTCTACACAATTAAAATGAAAAAAAAAATCCTTTTTAACCAAAATATAATTAGCATATGACATTGTGTAAATTTAAGGCGTCCATGCCGACTTGATACGTTTATATACTGGCGCTGTGATGACCCCAGGAGCCTGAGTTAAGACCTCTACCTCGTTTCTACATAATTATCATTCCTTTTCTGTGGCTGGGAGCGATCAAGATCTAGTCTGTTAGCAACTTTGAAGTTTACAATGTAGTATTGTTGACTATTATCACTATTCTGTGCATTCGATCTCCGGGACTTATTTATCTACTAGTTCCCAGTTTGTCCCTTTAAACTAGGTGATTTTTGTATCAGTCATTCAAAAACTTTCTTGGCAGTTTTGGAAAATAGCCTGTAGTTCTAATTTCAGCCACTAGATGGCAGGGCAAACAAGAAATGGCAGACAACTCGTGGGCTTAGGGATTGCGTGACCAGAGGGGGGAGGAGAATCACCCTGGGAAGCGGTCTAAGCCCAAGTCTTGCTCTGCATCCAATTGCCTCACCACAGGGGATGATGCTACCCTGTCATCTTATACCGTTTTCAGCATAATCCTTATGCTTTCTGCAATGTTATTGTTTGCTTACATGTTTACTGTCCGTCTCGCTCATTAAGACGTGAGTTCCAGCAGACCTGAGACTTCATGGCTGCAGCCCCCAAGTTTAAAACTGAGCTAGCACACACGAGGTGGCTAAGGGGTGTTTGTTGCATGAATGAATGACAGGAGTGGAAGAATGAACGTGACCTCTGATCCACGCAAACAGGCTGAATCGCCTTCTCTGGCTTTGCTGTTTCCGACGGCACCGTACCTCACGGTGAATGATGATCTGCACTTAACACGGTATCCGGGACATTAGAAAACTGCTGAATTCCACGGTTTGACTTATGTCTTTGAAATATGTGAGCCCTGAAGAGCAGTAAGCAAGAAGTCCTCTGGGTCTAATCAGCTCGGTTTGGGTTTAAAATTGAAAATGGCGAGCATAAATCCACTCGGAGGCTTCTCCGATCATCCCTGAAGTGGGTCCTTCCCCTTTCGGCTCCAGGAACGACAAATGGCTCAGACAGGATGGAAGCTGTAAATTCTGGCACATCGAGGTTGCTTGAGACAAATCACCCACCTGCAATTAGTCCGAGCAGGCGGAGGTTTTGCTGGGAGCGTGGGGAACAGCGGGGATGCCCCATCCTAGCCATGAACAAGCCATGGGCTGAGGGATGGAGTGAATTCACACAGCAGGGCCAGGATGAAGGGTTAGGAGAGTGAGGCTGAGTCTTGCAAGAGCAAAGGGGCTTGTGGTCCCTCCCTCCATCTTCAAAGCCAGCAACCAGATCACTCGGCTCCTCCCGCCCATCCTCACTTCTCTGGGCTCTCAATCTGCAGCCCCCTTCTCACTTATAAGGAGCCCCGTGATTCCAAAAGCTCCCCCAGATAACCCAGGAGACTCTCCATCTCAAGATCCTTCACCACATCCTCATCTTTTGCCACGTGAGAGAAGATACCCTAAATTCTAGGGATTTGGACGCGTACATCTTTGGGGGGAGGGCAGTACTCAGCCTAACACAATGCCGATCTGAGTGTTAACCTGCAGATAATAGAGAATGAAGAAAAAGCTCATGGTCTAGGGGCTGCTTCCATGAAATATAGTTAGCTTTGTTGAACAGGCCACCTTGAGTGGAGGACTGTGTGTCCTGTTTCTAAGGGCAGGATCCAACCTTGACTGCTCTGCTCCGGCCACTGGATGGCCACTCTCTGTGAACTTGGTCATCTCAAATGAGGGGCCCCGCGGGTGACAAGTTCTTCCAGACCCAATGCCAATAGCATCCTCCAGGAGTCACTGGAGATTGTATATACACACAAGGAGGACGATGGGTGAGCCTGCCCGGCCCAGGAAGGCTGGCCCTGTTTGAGACTGGAGACAAGAGTAGCTCCCAGGGGGTGGTAACTTCGCTTTGGTTTCCAGACATACTGACAATCACACCCGCAAAGAGCACGTGGGGATCAAACACCTAAGTCCGAGGTGCGGCCCTGACGACTTCATTATTCCTCAAGGAAGCACGCGTGGGGTTTGAAGGTCTTGGGAGGCCTGGGCATGGGGTCTGACAGGTCCGAGGAGGCGTCCTTTGCAGTTTGGGGCAGGAGAAGGGCTTTATCAACACTCAAGGGTCTAGGAATTCCCTGGCGGTCCAGTGTTTAGGACTCTGTGCTTTCACTGCCGAGGGCCCAGCCAGGTTCGATCCCTAGTTGGGGAACTAAGATTCCACAAGCCTCGTGGTGCAGCCAAAGAAAAAACAACAACAACAACAAGGGTCTAAATGACAAATAAAATGACAAGATATCTAGGGTGTACATCGTGATGATCTGCTATCCCTCAACGAAACTGAACAATCAAAACAGAAAATCAACTTGAGGCCCACCTACTCATCAGGAAAACCCCCTGTCCCTGTCCCAGCGTGTCCTGGGCCTGCCCTGGGGCCTGTGGCAGGCAGGGCCCCTGCCTTAAAGCCTCTCACCATCAGCACATTTCTGCCTTAAAGGCATCACCAAGTGACAGCACCCGAGTTCCTCTTTCCTATTTCCCTGATGGTTTTTTTTTTTCCATTTTTTTTAACATCTTTATTGGAGTATAATTGCTTTACAATGGTGTGTTAGTTTCTGCTTTATAACAAAGTGAATCAGCTATGCATATACATATGTTCCCATATCTCTTCCCTCTTGCGTCTCGCTCCCTATCCCATCCCTGTAGGTGGTCACAAAGCACCAAGCTGATCTCCCTGTGCTATGCGGCTGCTTCCCACGAGCTATCTATTTTACGTTTGGTAGTGAGATGGATGGATCTAGAGTCTGTCATACAGAGTGAAGTAAGTCAGAAAGAGAAAGACAAATACTGTATGCTAACACATATATATGGAATCTAAAAAAAAAAAAAGTCATGAAGAACCTAGGGATAAGACGGGAATAAAGACACAGACCTACTAGAGAATGGACTTGAGGATTTGGGGCCAGGGAAGGGTAAGCTGTGACAAAGTGAGAGAGTGGCATGGACATATATACACTCCCTGATGGGTTATAAATTGCGGCGTGAACGTGAGAAGCGGCTCAGATGTGCATTCTGTCTGGCGGGGATGGGATTCAGAGCAACGTGGGTAATAAAGGGCTGCTTAATAGACCTTCATAAGCAGAGTAAATGTTTAACTTTCTTCTTTTTTTTTTTTGGCTGCACTGCGAGGCTTGCGGGATCTTAGTTCACCGATCAGGGGGTCGAACCTGGGCCCCCTGCAGCGGAAGCGCGGAGTCCTGACCACCGGACCCGCAGGGAAGTCCCGAACTCTCAACTGATATAAATGGCCTGTGGGAATTTTCTTGACATCAGGAACATACTACTTTTGTGTTCGGAATGTAGAAAAATTAAAATCCTGGACCAAAAATGAAAAGGAGGCTATTCCCTGGCAGTCCAGTGGTTAGGACTCTGTGCTTCCACTGCAGGGGCCCTGGGTTCAATCCCTGGTCGGGGAACTAAGATCCCATAGGTGCGGCCAAAAAAAAAAAAAAAAAAGAAAAAAAAAAGAAAACAAGGTGACATGGCCATGGCCGTCCTCATTTTCTGGCCAGCGTGCCCTGATTGGTGGCGTGGATGGATGACCCAATAGGGGAACGTCCCACTCTTCCTAATTCCGTTTTCTACAGCAAATGCTGCTTTTGTTCATGTCCACATCTGTACCCATCAAGTGAATTTATGCAGTAATACAAAGTATAAACATTCATGTCTGGATCTGTCCAAAAAAATTAATTTTGTTGGCTATTAGCACTGCCACAACAAGAGGGGGCGATTTTAGTGTTTTTACCAAATATGTGTGGAAGGTAATTTTGATTTATGACGAGCTTCTCCTGTGAAAACATGCCAGGCCTCACGCAGTGGCTTCAACATTCTGGAATTTTGACTGCCGGTCAGCCGTGGCGATGGGCAGAAGAATGGCCCCCAACGATGTCCACAGCCAGGCTCTCGGGACCTGTGGCTATGTGACCTCACCTGGCAAAGATAACTGCGTTTGCTTATCAGCCGACTTGAGATCAGCCCGGGTTATCTGCGTGGGCCCAGTATCATCACAAGTATCCTTGCAAGTGGAAAGAGGAGGCCGAGAAGGTCAGAGGGATGTGGGGTGACCCAGCATGCTGTTGCTGGCTTTGCAGACGGAGGGAGGGGACCCCAGCCAACGGATGCGGGCAGACTCCGGAGGCTGCAAAAGGCAAGAAAAGTAATCCCTGCGGAATTCCCTGGCGGTCCAGTGGTTGCAACTTGGCACTTTTCACTGCCGTGGGCCTGGGTTCAATCGCTGGTCGGGGAACTAAGATACCGCAGGTTGCAAGGCTCGGCCAAAAAAAAAAAAAAAAAAAAAAATCCTATCCGCAGCCCCCAGAAAGGAAGGCAGCCCGGCCAAGGCCTTGACTTTGGCCCAGTGAGGCCTGCGTTCCATTCCAGGCCTGCAGAGCTCGGGGAGAATACACTTCTATTGTTTTAAGTCTCAGGGCAAACGGCACTTGGTGAAGGCGGCCAGAGGAAACTGCTAACAGAGACGTCTCCCTTCCCACTTCTAGAGGCCAAGGTGTGGGCAGGGCCGTCCCTCTGAAGGGCCTGGGGAACGCGGGGCCCTCCCTGGCCTCTTCCAGCCCTGGTGTTGCCGCACCCCCCTCGGTGCCCTCGGCCTGCGGAAGCATCGCGCCGCTCTACGTCACGGTCACGTGGCCGTCTCCCTGGGCGCCTGTGCGTCCAGATTTCCCTCTTCTCCTTAGGACACCAGTCGTCCTGGATCGGGGGCCCAGCCTGATGACCTCATCTTATCTTGATTCCACCTACAAAGATCCTATTTCCAAGTGAGGTCACACTCACAGGGTCGGGGTGGACACTCTTCAACCCAGCACAGCAGCCGGCGTTTCTCTACCAGGATGGCTTCTGGGAAGCAGGTCTGTTTCAAGGAGGGTGTGGCCTCTCGCACCCTCTGCGGTGTTTCGAATCTGGGGGCCCGTGTGCCCACGCTGTACAGAGTGGTGCTGGGTGCGTGGCTTTTCCCGTGTCCTTTTTTTTTCTTTTTGCCCCCGAGTTTGTGGTCCCCTGCGTTTCTTCCTAAGGCTTTGGCTGGCGGTGAGAGGACACTGGGGAACAGGGTATCCCACACACCGGGGGCAGCTCTTGACAGGCTCGGGCCCCTGTGGGGAAGGGCCTTTGAAAACCTCGCACCCCATACCCCCATTCTTGCTCTCTGGACGCATGCCTAGCCCCCCACCTCCAGCCTCGGCAGGGAGAATGTCACGTTGGGATTCCACCACTTTGCCACGACCATAACGCTCACTTTATGCAGATGCTGGGATTTTGTAAAGCTGTCTCTTTTCTCCATTCTCAAGACCACAGGAGACTCCAAGACCTCCCTTGCCCCGCATGGCCCCTGGCTACCACCCCACTTTCTGGCTCCCTTTAGGGCAAGGTTAGTGGGATTTTACGGGTGCCCAGCCCTCCCCTCTCTGCTGTCTGCAGACCCTCCCGTCCAGCCCACCAGCCCTCGACAGTGGTCACAAGGGTCCCCATGTCTGACTCACTGCTCAGCAGGAGAGAGACTCGGTCTCCACTTCCTTCTGGAGAGACACCGCCACCCCTCATCCCTTCGACCTCGGAACATGGGAGTGGCCGCGTCACATCCCTTTCCTCTTGTGCCCTCACAAACGCAGGCTTCAAGCATCCTCTACCCAAACCGGAATCTCCTACCCAAATACTGTAGTCGGGGTAGCAGAAACCCCTTCGGTCAAGATACTGATCTATTTTTAAGAACAACTGCTAACGACTGCAGCTCCGAGCGTCAGGGGAGAGTTGAGGAAGGATACGGAGAATTACGTGCAAGCCAGAGGTCCTGACTGGCCCGTCCACCTTCAACTCTGCCGCTGGAGTCCCAAGGTCAAGGTCAAGGGCTTCATCGTACATTTCTCCAAAGCCCCACGTAGCTGGCCGCCTGCTCCCCCACTCCTATCCAAGCCGTCTCGCTGCGACCCAGAGCCACTGGGAAATCAGCCTGGCGCCTGTCAGGTCTTCACCGCCACGCAGCCAGGCTCCGGTGAAGTCACTTCCGTCTGGGTCTGCTCACCTGTCAGCCCCCTCCCCCACTGAGGCTCTGGTCTGGAGACACCAACACAGGTAAGCCTGCAGGTGCAACCGCCCGGCACTAGCTCGGCTTCCTTTGTGAGGCACGTGCCTCTCAGTCCATTTGGAAGTTAGTAAATGCTGATTTTTCATGGTGACGCAGCCTTGCTGTGTTTTGGTTTTTCCCTTGCATTTTGTACTGTTCACTTATTTAATACGTCCTAGCTCCATAAAGCACTTTAAAAAATGTATTATTATTTCCTCCAAAAGGCCTGATTTCCAAAAGAGCAAGGTGTTACAAAGAACGTTTCCAAACACCTGCTCTAATGACTTCATTCTACTTGAAATTGCCTGTCAACTACTGGGCTGGTTTTAATGACAGCAAGTCACCGTGTGCTGTGTGGCGATTTCGGATTAGTACAGGACTCTGCTCTACTTTAATGCGCTTCGATTTTCAAGCGATGGGACTGTTTTGCACCAAGTGGAACAGTTTGAAAATACTGAAGCCCATCCATTTTTTACTACCTAGAATTTAGAAGTGATCGGGGTTTTGAAAAGAGGCCCAGTGTCATTTTGAAAGGACTTGTTGTTCTGAAGCTTTTCAGTGTAACACATGCAGTGCTGTGCTTTCCCCACCTAGCGAGAAGGGGCCACCTCAGCATCTGGCTATGAAGGGGGCAAGGGGCTCCAGCGGCCCCTCGGAGGTGGGACCCCGCCGGTGAAGCGGGACGTGAACGGCAGACGGACCGGAATGTCCCCAACAGCGGCCTGTGAGGCCTCTGTCCGAAACCGGGAGGCTCGTAAGCTCAGTCTTGTAGGAGCTCAGCCTTAAGCCAAACCTTCTCTTTAAACCCACCCATGATACTGTGCAGAAACAAGGCGCGCAGTTCCGTCCACCTTCAGGGAAGATAAAGCAGGAATGAGTGTTTTCCAGTGGATGGCATGGACACGTGCCTTCTGAGGCCAATAAATGCCGGCCAAAGACACACATTGAAGTCTCCAGGGCCTGTACTTTTTACATAAAATCCCTACAACAGCATACTCGTTTTGTGTATTTGTCTCTTCAGCTGCTGTTCAGAGCCACGTGGTGACCACAGTCGTACACTCTCTAAACTCAGGTGGAAAGTCAGAGGCTGTCAGTTCTGGGCCTGACTGCCTTTCTGGACAGGTTCCCCTTGACAGCAGAGCGTGTACCTACCTGGCTCTCTACCTGCGCTGATTCCCAGCCCCCCTCCCCGGGGTGTAGGACGGTGGCCCACGTAGGGCCCCATCTGCCGCCTTCACGTGCCCCGGCCACACGGAGCCCAGGAAAGGGCTGGCTCGTCACACCTCCCTTTTCCCTTTCGTGTCTAATTCCCTACAGAGAAAATGTGTTTTCTGACGGCACGGGTTAATGGTCTTCAGTATGCAACAGATCTTGAAGACAGAAACTGTACCTCTGGGGGATTATGTATTTCCTAGAGCAGTGCTTTCCAACCCTTTTTATTTATTTTTTTAACCCAAACTCACACCTTCAGCCCCTCTGAGAACTGGTGTTACACTGAGTCATCGGTCCTCAATCTGTCTGAACCCCACCAGTCACGACCTTGTGTTTTTCTGTACTTTGTATTAAAAACAAGATAACCCAAAACGAGTAGGGTGTTTGTGTTTTTCTGTTTTCGCCAAACATAAAGTTATATTTTAATACAGAGGAGGCTCAAGAATCACTCTCCTAGAGAATCAAAGAGCTGCGTCAGGAACAGGTATTTTATTGTGACTTTTCGTCAGTTCCGGACTCAGGACCCTGTACCCCGTGACAGTTCAGGAACCTCATGACATCCACACGTAAACGCAAATACACGACGACTGTGGACAGACCACGCAGAGAAGGAGCCAGTGGGTCTCATATTCGAGGTGCTTTTTATAATAAAATTACACCAAAAATACAGCAACAAATAGACAACGGTTTATTAGACAAAATGCGAACCCCCATGTCACGGAGAACAGTGCGACCAGCGTCGGTGACTGTGGACAGCCCCGGCCCGCAACGAGCGCTGCCAACGGCCTCCAATCACAGCGGTGCTGCTCGGAAGAGGGGTTTCCTTCCACCCACCATGGAGGGTCTTCAGTCTCGACGGTACCAGAATGAAATTGTACACAAGGACTGACCAGGCAGGGTTAAAACACGCGTTAGGCTGCTCTGCAGGCTGAGACGGAACACACAGTCTTAAATAGGTTTTAATGAAACATCGTGCTCTTAAGGAAAGAGCAACAAGAGAGCAGTGGCGATGGTTTGAGAACTCGGCACTACGTGAAGCAGCAGACAGAACACACTCACCACCAGCCTGCGCCGAGGACCCGCACGGGCGGGATCTGCGGCTCATGAGAGAAACCATCAGCGGGACTTTTCTTTAAAACCTCGCCAGCACTTGACCACGCTTTCATTTCTTAACAAACCCTCCCTTCCTCAATATAAACACATGTTTATTCATCAGAAGAAGAGAAAGTGAGAGCGTGTTTTGTGGGAAGGAGAGGATGAGATGTGTTTAAAATACCGGGACGCCAACCAGCACGGGTGTCGTCTCCCGAGACTTTGTACCCGCGGCAGCAGGTGTCTGTCAGAGGGGAAACCGGCGGCAGGGCGCCCGGGGGCCTTCGGCAGGGCTCAACCGCAGGAAGGCACTTACCTAGGCCGCGGGTGGAAAAGAGGGAACCAACCCCGGCACCACGCAAGTTTTAGGGAAGTCAGCCGTTTGCTCTGCGAGCCCCCAGAGCACCTTCCCACGGATCCATCTGTCCATCTGTCCGTCCAACAGACCTGACGGGCTGCAGGAGCATCAGGTCCTCCTGCCGGCGGGCGTGCCGTTTGCTCTCGGCCGCTGCAGGTCGTATTTCACGGAAACAATAAGGAAGAGCAGGAGGGTAGCGCCTTGAATAGCGGCCAGAAGAAAAAAGTAATAGTTCAGATAGCAGCCGTTGATGTTGCCTAGAGACAAGGAAAGAGAGCAGCACGGAGGCTGCACTTAGAGAGCGTTGAAAAGGTTTTACTTATTTAACTTGGTTCCTACGAAGGTCAGGGCGACATTTAACTGTGGTCATTAAAAAAGGAAAACAAGAAAGAGAGAAAAGAATCCTACCCCTAATTCAAACTACACAAGTGCTTTGTTTCCAAAGCCACTGTGAGTCAGCTGCGTCTCAACACGGGCTCCGGGCTGGGGCCTCCTGCCCCCACACGATGAGGGGCCCCCACCGTCTCCACGTCAGATCCTGCGGCGGACGGCCCTCCTCGCCTGGGTCTACAGTCTGCACACGCGCCAAGACCGCGCGTCGGGCCAGGACGCAGCCTGGACGGCACGTCAGGTGTGAGTGCTGGACTCCCGTGTCGTCACCTGACATCAAACGAAGTACCGTCACAGGCCGGGACAGACGGCTGAACACACACTCCCCGCGCTAGGGGAAGGCACAAGCTTGCTTTTCATGTTTCTCCTTAAAAAGTTCAGGCTGCAGGCTGATACACAGGCACCCACTTTAACCCTAAGAGCGGACACACTGAATGGCCGACTCTGGCCCGAGCACCACGCAAGGCGTCCTATGTGCAAGGCTCCGTTCAGTGCCTGATCAATGCCGAGGCGGCGGAGGTTAAGGGCATGGACCGCGGAGCTCCACCAAGGAGGCTCAAACCCCAGCGTCTTGGTCTCTGGGCCCAGGTTCCCTGCCTGTCAAATGTGGAGACAGCACCCGGGCCACGCGGCCGCCTCCTCTTCACGGGGCCCCATTAGGAGCCCCAGACCACACGTAGGTCCGGGGCCACCAGGGCTGTAAAGCTGCCGTCTGTCCCCTGAGCAGCGGCCACGCGACATGGAGACGCAGGGCTGTGTGGAGGGGACGCCGGGGCCGCACACAGCACGCCACCCCGGCTCCCAACAAAGACGGCGTCGCCGCAACCCTGGACGGTCTACCGCTGACGCTGCTGGTCACCCACTGGAAAGGGCCGGGCACACTGCCGAACAGAGGGGCAGACAGGGGCGGCGCGTCAGCAGCGTCTCTGGAGGACGCTGGCATCTTAGGAAAGCTGCTGTGCTCTCTGACCGGCTTCAAAAGCATCTCCCATTGGCTTATTTAAAACGCCAGACTTCCTTTCCTCTGAAGGTCTCGGTCAAGCTGGGTTATTCTGCAACTTCCTTTTTCTATCTGAACATATACTCATTAAAATCGGACGTTTAACACTGCTTTTATTTAACAGAACTAATGAACAGATATAATACACGTTTGTATAATAAGCACTCACACGTTTTTAAAGAATTCTCACTCCTTCGGGCTGTAGAAGACAGTGATTTCCTATGTTTGCTGCTCTGGGAAGAGATCCAGCACTACCTAGAATTCCTACCAGACCGTGTTATCTACTCAACAGCGGTCGGAGTTGGAAACAGTGGTTTAGACTGTGTTACTCAACAGTGGTCAGAGGTGGAAACAGTGGTTTGGTCCTGTTGTGGGTGGCCTCCACCCTGGACACAGAGATCCCGCCCCCTGGACCCTGGTTTGCAGACGCCAGCGCGGCAGTGCTGCTTGGTGCCGCCTCGGCGCGGCTGTCGTCGAAACACCACGCACGCCATTTGCAGTGCCAGCTCTGAAACATCAATCTCCCCAAACTAAAAGTCATTTACAACTTCCAAAGCTCAAAGCCGGCAGGCCGAGCAAACCGTGCGCCGTGTCTTCCCTGCCAGGGCCCGTCGCAGTCTGGCGTTAGGAAGGGTTTGCAGAACTGGGCCCACCACCTAAAAGTGATCACCCTGTACTTTCTTGGGCCTCTTCACAGACAGAAGGTAATCGCATGTAAACACGGTAAACTCTGGGTGCTTCCTATTTGATAAGACTGACTCCTGGGCCCCAATAAACAAGCTTCATGTGTCCCCCAAACATGTGCACAAGAACATTCCCAGCTGCTTTATTTGCAACAGCCTCAAACTGGAGACACCACGAACACCCACACGCAGCAGAACAGATAAATGAATTCTGACTTATTTGTACGGCGGATACTCCGCAGCAATAACGAAGAACCGATCACTGGGATGACTCTGAGAACGCAGTGCTGAGTGAAAGGCCACGGCCACGGACGAGAGAGGCCACAGGACTCAGCAGGGCCGACCTCAGAACAGAGTTCATCTTGCCGGGGGCTTAAGTCAGAAAGGACAGAAGGAACCCTTCCACGTCCTGCATTTTGATCTGGACGAAATGCACACCAGGCTGTGCACTTAAGACCAGTGCCCTTCACAGTACGGACGTGATCCCCAGTCTAAATAATAATAGTAACGAGGACAAGCAGGCCTGGGGCAGGACAGGGTGAGAAGGAAACAACGAGGGGAGAATCTGGGGACTCTTCCTTCAGACGTGGTCCTGGAACCTGACAGCAAGTTACCCACGTGTCAGTCAGGAAACGCTGAGCCAGCCCCACTGCCGCCGGAGCCCTAATGCAGGCAGGACCTGCCGAAAGGCAGAGCCGGGGAGAGCCCAGGACACAGAGAAGCCGTGAAATCTGGGATCACACCTGCTGCTCCTCCTACAGAAACAAGGATGTGGGGGCGGCGAGGAGGAGGTGTCACCTGTCCCATTCTCTCTCCAAACCACCGCCCGTGACAGCCACCTGCCCCTAACCACGCGGGAGCCGACCTGCCACGTCCTCTCACCTCACTGGACATGGGGCTCCGGGCAGAGGGACTGGAGGGAAAACAAGGAGAGGCCACCCTGCACTCCTGGACACGGCAGCCGATCCAGGACACACGACAAGGTACTTCTCTTTCGTGAAAATAACACAACGAACAGAATCCAGGTCCAACATCTGTCCACGTGTGCCACGTGCATCAATACCGGACATAAACCCCACAATGAAAAGTTTTAAAATTACCTGTCAGAAGTAAAGGATGAGTGACAGGTAAACTACCAGTTATTAAATTAGTAACGGCTGCAGGGGGAGGGATGGATTAAATCACTGGAAAGCAATGAGAATGACAGAAACCAATCGATCCTTTAAGATACACATGTAAGTAAAAAAACAGAATCTAGATCTCAAGAACTACCGAGGTGTGGTCCCGATAACAAGTCTTTCTTTGAAGGAGGTCTGTCACACGTACAAAACAGATTACGTGACACCAAGAGCACAGGAGAACTCCCAGAACCCTGTGTAACCGGACTTGCCCTCCGAGGGGCAGGAGTAATGAGCACAGCCCCCCTCAGCACAGCCAGGAGGGCCTGCCGCGCACACCACTGGCTCTCACAGCTGGACCAGCTGGACACATCACCAGTGGTGCCCGGGGGCAGCAGGGGCCCCAGTTTCTGGAAGCTGCATCAGGGGTCTCTGGGCCGAAACGCCCCCCTCAAGACGGGAATTTTAACTGAATCATGGGAGGGCTTTTGGAATTCTGCAATTTCTGGAGAACAGTCTCTAAGCTTTCAGCAGATTTTCAAGGGGATTTAGAACCTAGAAGTGGCTCAGTACCCAGGGGGTACTGAGCACAGAGAAGCCACAAAATCTGGGATCACACCTGCTGCTCCTTCTACAGGGGACGGCAAACGCCACACGCCTATACAAGGAAAAGCAATATGGTGGTTTTTACTGGTACGACATACGAAGAAGCAGCACACCTGCACCTCCCGGGTCTGCTTAAAGGCTACATCGATGTGGAAACAGCAAAGCTTTCATCTCTCGGGAGTGATTCTGCGCAAGCTGCCACCTACTGGCATTAGCTGTAAAACCCCATTAGGAGTGATAGTGAGTCGTACTTGTTTTTAACAAGGCAACTTATTATCTTTTTTTTTAACAGCAGGAAATTAAAAGGTACCGTCAGGAAAAGAAAAAAAATACGAAAATAAGATACTGGGTTGGCCAAAAAGTTCGTTAGGTCAGTGAACATGTTGTTCAATAAAGTTCTTCATGAAAATGAAAACGTGGCTTTACTTAAAACCGAACAAACTTTCTGGCCAACCTGATAAATGAAGGGAAATTTGTGATACAGATTTTATTTGCCTCATAATAAAATAAAACTAGTGCTGGACCTGAAGGTGGGAGGGTCAGTCTACTCATCACAGACGCGCCGAGAAAACAGCAGCCACAGAGCTGCTGCTGGAGGCCGACCTGGGGCAGGAGAGGCCCACCCGTCCCCAGGAGACCATCAGGGACGTGGGTAAACGAGGGCAGGCGGGTGGTCTGGCGGCGCGCAGGGAGCAGCCGGGGGCCCCCGGGGCAGCCCAGCGACGCTGACCGTCTGGTCCCGGGCGCCCCACGCGGCCCGAGGACTGGGCGCTGGTCACTGCCGACGGCGGGAAGGGGCCGCGAGGGGGACTTACCGAAGTCCGTGTGGCTGCTCATCCACCCGATGGCCTTGAGGGACACCAGTGCCAACAGGCCTGAGCCCACGAAGGACCCGACGCCAGAGAAGAAGAAAAACAGGCCCATGATGGCACTCTGCATGGACTTGGGGGCGGCCGAGTACGCGAATTCCAGGCCTGGGGAAGAAAAGGAGGGCGTTTCGGGAGGGGAGCAGGGCGCCCGCGCCGCTGCGCTCGGACACCCGGGCTCTGGGGCGCGGCTCTGAGACAGCACCCAGGCTGGTTGCTCGCCTGCTGCTGTCACAGCCCCTAGAACTCCGCGAGGTGGCCAGTCACCTCCCGCCTTCACACTTGAAGGCGGCATGTGACTTGTCAGCTCTTGGAATTTCTCGTTCCTCATGGAAAGAAAGAGTTTGAGGAAGCAAAATTTGCCTACATTCTTAACTAACGGGAGTTTGCAAACAAAGTACTTACACTAAAATGGGGAAATCTACTCAGGATTTCTATCTGAAAGGCCAGGTCTTTTAGAACAGCTTCAGCAGGTGCATCTATAAACCGAATCACCACTGTAATAAGCAGACGTGGAGATCTGCACTGTGCTCTAAAGGACGGGCCACCCGGTGCGACTCATTCCCTCCACAAGTTCATTAGCCAGTCCGCGTGAGCGCTGTAGGAGGCAGGAGAGGTGAAAAGTGCCGGCCTCCCAGCCCCACCGCTCTGGGCATCACTCATTTTCTCCTTCCCTCGCTCCCAGCAGCTGGGAACAGGCCTGCACGGAATTTACTTGTCCACATGCCACCACATGATCTCACCAATAGGGAAGAGAGGCCTGTGAGAACAGGTTTTAAAAATTAGG
Source organism: Leucopleurus acutus (assembly GCF_964270905.1). Taxonomy (NCBI): domain Eukaryota; kingdom Metazoa; phylum Chordata; class Mammalia; order Artiodactyla; family Delphinidae; genus Leucopleurus; species Leucopleurus acutus. The sequence continues at coordinate 87,057,600 of NC_139155.1, forward strand.
TTTGCTTCCTTATAAATCTGAACGGAGACACTGAGGGCCAGGCAGTGAGGGACGCCCGAGGCCCGGCCGTGGCGGCGGGACTGCAGGGCGTGGTTATTAGCAACTGCCAGGTAGCCCTTACGGGGGTCTTCCTTCTTCTATCCTCTCTCCTGTTGACCCTCTACGGTAGATGAACTTCATGTTGATGTTCTGGGGATCCTTTTACACCAAGAAAGGAGAGCCTCAGCCGTAGCATTGCTCTTTCCTCACCAATTCACATTCCGCACCACAACTGCCCACCAGCACCCACCAAGCACTGTGCTGTTTCCGTCTTGACGCGGCCTAACAAAGAAGGAAACAGCACGGGCTTTATCGTGCTGAGACAGGACTGGACGCGGACGCCCCGACAGGAAGGAACCTCACCTGCGATGCTCGCAAATATTTCACTGACGCCAATCAGCACGTACTGAGGGACCTGCCACCAGATTGGCAAATCCGCAGCATAGTAAACGACATTTCCAATGGTCTGGTTAATGGTCTTCTCCTTCACGAGGTCCAGCCGTTTGCTTTCCAAAATCCCTACAATTCATAAGTAGGTTATGAGCATTTGTTCATTAACATTTGCAATTAAAGTAAAAAACTAGATGCTTGGTACAAGATGTCTGTTGATGATTCTGAGAAATAGATGAAAGGATAATGCCCGATAACATAGCTTCCCCCAGAACCCCCCGACCTCAGGAATCTCCCTACTTTCAGCTTCCGAGGTAGGTTACTAAGAAACAGAGGTCATATAACCCACACTTCATGGGGGCGCCCTGCAGTGCCCTATAAAACCAGTGTTCAACGTGGTTAACGCAATCCTCAAATCTCTGGACTGCTCACCTAAACACCTTTCATTTCTCTTAAAAGGGGGAGCAGGGGAGAGCTAAACAGTCCTGCAATAAAAAGGTTACTCGTGCTATTTACTTATCAGAAGGTAATGAATTTGGAGATGTTTTTCCCCTCAAGGGAACAGATTTAAGCTGATTCACTGATCGTCATCACTATTACAACTACCACGACTACTACTAATGCCAGTTTCCTTGTGCAGGCGGGCTTAACCTTATCAGCAAAGTACAGTGGTCCCCCCTTCTCTCTGGGGGATACGTTCAAAACCCCCAGGGGATGCCTGAAGCCCAGGACAGTTCCACATCCTACATATACTATGTTTTTTCCTGCACACACATACCTCTGATAAAGTTTAATCTATAAATCAGGCACAGTAAGAGATTGACAACAGTAACTAATAATAAAATAGAACAATTATAACAATACACTGTAATAAAAGTTACGTGAAGGTGGTCTTCCCCTCTCTCTAAATATCTCATTGTACTGTGGGTATTTTCGGACCACCGTTGACCGTGGGGTCACTGACCACGGAAAGCAAACCCAGGGATAAGCGGGACGACTGTAACCCGGACTCTTCGAACCACCCTCTGCCCTCAGCAGCACAAGACCTCACTGGGTCGTCGGTCATCTGTCTCGCGGGGCGGAAAGACATGGGAAGATAAGCAAGACAGAAACAGCTACTCTCCACAAAACAAAACATAAGCAGGTCAATATAAAGCTTGAAACAACGTGTGGGACCGACTTCTCAAGGTAAAGGTGTCGCTAGATTGTGTTTTTAAAGGGTTCTAACTGCAGATGAAATAATGGGCCATAATATCTAATGTATATGTAAAAGCTTACGGATTTAAAACCGTATGAGGAAGGACAGGAGTCTGCGTAGAGGACAACGGAATATATTAAAAATATTCCTTTCAAAACCTGAGCATGAGAAAGGACCAGGGTATGACTGACGGGATGAAAGACAAACTCTGTAATCTGCAGCCCACAACATACCTCAAATGAAATGTGCAAACAAAGAGAAAACACATCAAAGGGCCAAGGGAAAGAGAGACCTCCCAGAGGTGAGTCGACCTTCACACCCGTCCTGCGACTGAGAAACACAGAGCGGGCCCAGGCGTGCAGAGCGGTCACTGCAGAGTGCCTGCTGCTCTGGAAAGGGGCGCGTGCAGCTCGGCCCAGCGGTTATCAGGACGCTGGTGATGGCATTGAGGGCCCTGTCCACAGCGACAGCTCTGCTCCCTGGCAGGGCAGCGGGCAGCACCAAGGGGGCCGTGGCGTCAGCCTGGTTGGAGCACCTTCAACGCACAGGATAAAGCACTGTGGGCTTCCTCTGCGTGGGCCGAGCTCCAGCCAGCCCGGGGCCACTGCCCTGAGACCGGAAGATCACTGCGCTGTGCTGGCCACCGACCCTCTAGCTGGAAGGACTCCGTCCAATCCAAGAGCAGAGGGGGAAGCACCCACTCAGCCTGTTTTAAGGGAATAAATATTGAAGCTGGAGAAGACTCTTGTCCTCCACAGGAAAGGCAAGAGAGGCTGAAGACAGTGCGTGTGTGTGTGTGTGTGTGCGTGTGTGTGTGTGTGGCTGCCTGTGTGTGCATGTGTTTGTGTGTGTCTATGTGTGTGCGTGTCTGTGCGTGTGCGTGCGTGTGTGTGCATGTGTCTGTGTCTCTGTGTGTCTCTGTGTGTGTGTGCGTCTCTCTGTGTGTGCACGTGTGTGTGTGTGCATGTGTGTGTCTGCCTGTGTGTGCGCATGCGTGTGCGTGTGCGCACACGTGCGCGTGATGGGGCAGTACTGGTGGGGACGATACACGGATTTAGTACTTCTGCAAGGCCTGGCAGAGAACGGAAGTAAATTGTCGGACGGGATCTGTTCTGCGCTCTTATTAGTTAGGAAAGCACGACTCCGTGAGGACTGGGGGTGAACAGTAACGGAAACGAAGGGGCGCTGGCAAGGGGGACACAAATAACGAGGGTCGAGCCCCAAGAGACAAGAATGTGAGAAATCACTGAAGCTCCTCTCTGGTGGGACGGATGGCCGGACAGCGCAGAGAACAGAGGCCGAGGGAGAGGGCGAGCCCTCCAGACGACGCAGGGGCTGCACAGCCCGCAGAGCTCCTGACGGACGGGCCCAGGAGCACCGGCACAGACCAACGTAAGGGCCGATGCTGGGAGAGCGCCACAGCCATCGACGGGCCAAACTCTTCAGTTAAAGACACGGACTCACATCACGTCAAAACGAAAGAAAACCCATCGCTGCGGGCGAGGCAAGAACTAAAGCGTAAAGTGGCAAAGGTCTGAGTGAGGGAGAGGACGAGCAGAGTCACCGAGAAGGGAGGCGTGACAACCACAGCGCACGGGCACCAAGAGAACACGCTGAAGGTCAGGTGCACGGCCCCGTGCCCGCAGCAAGCCCAGGAGAAGCAAGCCGGAGCCAGCAGCTGGGCAGAGACAGGGGCGCCGGCCTCAGAGACCGTCGGGGTGTGAGCTGGGCTTCCGCCGGGCCTTAGGGTCCCCGTGTGCGCCTCCCGCCACAGCGCTACTGCCCGAGGACGGCGCGTGCCCTCCCCAGGGACGACACAAGCCACAGACCTTCGTGAGTGAAACGTCGTCATCTGCTAGGAACGCAGCGAGGCTCTGAGACCCAGGAACCCTCTCGGTCCTCACCAGAGCGAGCAGATGGAAAGATGAGGCTTTGCCGGGCAACTGGTTGCACCGGAGGCCCAAGGGCAGACCCAGGTCCCGAACTTTATGGACACTTAACACCTGTGCCCTCGCGGGGCTCTGTTCTAATGGGCCCCGCCCAGACCACAGCATCCCTGGACACAGGCCATCGCCGTGATCCCAGGCCCCTGGCAGCACTGGACTTCAGGGCTCTTGCTACAAGGGATCTGACCCACTCAGCTGACGGTAGGACAACCTGCGAGCCATCCTATGTGGCACCCCACGAACGTTTTTAGAAAGTAACACTGGCCAAAACGGAAGCCTTGAAGTCCACAGTACAGAATTATAAAGCCAGGATCTTTCCCAGCTCCTCAATTAAAGCTTTTTCATTAACAAATGGAAAAACAAAAGCATCAATATTATGAAATGAAAAAAACTTCTGTAAAATTTCTCTTGGATCAAAAAGAAAATAAAAAACATAGTTTCAATATTCGTAGGGATAAAAAACACACTACAACAAATCAGAGTACAGGAGACCCTGGTAAAGCAACAGTAACAGGCCAATTCATGCCATTACATGGTTTTTACTGTTAAGCAAGAAAGAACAAAAACACGTGAAGAATTTAACTCAAGAAATGAGAAGAAAAACCCCACAAAACAAACCAAAGGTAATAGAAATTAATATCTTAAATTCTCTACTTAGAAAACATAAAAACAATCAAATGATAAATTCAAGACAGACGTCTAAGGAAAAATTATAAAATACAGTCTTGGCAAGCCTAATAAAAAAAGAGCACATAAAAAAGGGAAACTAGAAATGAGGAAGGAAACACATCAGATTTATTTAAAACACTATTTTTATCTCCACTCTAACAATTTTTCTAAAACTCAATAAATGATTTACTAGGGACATTAAAAAAATAAAAAGCTTAAGTGATTCAAGAAAAAACAAGATCTGTACAAAACTGAGAGAAAGATGGAAAAGTTACATTTCCTTTCAGAGAGGATGTACTCATATGATTTTCTAGGCAAAGACTTGGAACTTCCTGGGAGCACACAGATAATTCTCATCCTGTTAAAATACTCCCTGCCTTCAGAAATAGGGAGTTTGGACTTCCCTGGTGGCACAGTGGTTAAGAATCTGCCTGCCAATGCAGGGGACACAGGTTCGAGCCCTGGTCCGGGAAGATCCCACAGGCCACGGGACAACTAAGCCCGTGCACCACAACTACTGAGCCTGCGCTGTAGAGCCCGTGAGCCACAACTACTGAGCCCACGTGCCACAACTACTGAGCCTGCGCTCTAGAGCCTGTGAGCCACAACTACTGAAGCCCATGCACCTAGAGCCCACGAGCCGCACCTAGAACCCAAGTGCCACAACTACTGAAGCCCGTGCACCTAGAGTCCGTGCTCCACTACAAGAGAAGCCACTGCAATGAGAAGCCCGCGCACCGTAATGAAGAGTAGCCCCCACTCGTCGCAACTACAGAAAGCCCACGTGTAGCAACGAAGACCCAGCACAGCCAAAAATAAATAAATTTATTTTTTTAAAAAAGAAAAGAAATAGGGAGTTTACCAACACCTTTTATGAAGCTGTATAACCCTGACACCAAACCAGACTGATATGGGTTAGAAAGAGACGCACAGTCGCTCAATAAAAGCAGATTATTGAGCAGACTGGAATTAGCAGATTCCAATCAGACCTTTTAACAAACAGGGTGTATTTTAGAAATTCAGGAACAGTTAAATACCAGATGTTACAATAAATAAAAACCATGAGCAGCCAAAGGCGGGGGGGGGGAGTAAGGAGGGCATGCAATCGTCCCGAAAACCAAACTAAGATGTTCGAGAGAAACTCAACATCCACTTCTGCCAAAAAATACAAACTTGAAATAAAGCTTAGATACGTAACATCGTCAGGAATACGTATGCAGACTCAGAGGTGGGAGTGAACCTTCCACAGCGAGGGGCTGAAGGTGCGCTCGTCGAAGTCAGGGATAAAGGGGGTCATCCGTCACCACCAGCAGCCTTGGAGAAAGCCGGGCCACCCTGCCAAACAAGGAGAGACACAGGGAGGCGCGGCAGGAAGGCAGGAAAACGGGACTCCCCGACGGCCCGGGGTTAGAACTCAGTGCTCTCACTGCCCAGGCCCGGGCTCAGTCCCTGGTCGGGGAACTAAGGTCCCACAAGCCGGGCAGTGTGGCCTGAATAAACAATAAATGCCTTCTTTTTCTAAAGAAGGCAGGAAAAGAAACTATGTTCACTTCAAGACGAGCAACCATCTGAAAATAATTCACTGAAACTCAGAATTTTAAAAAATCTCCTAGGTGAGAAACCAAAATGCATAAAAGCAGTTAGGAATAAACCTAACGTAAAATGTACAGGACCTAAACGAAGAAGCACATAAGACTTCACGAGATGTCACAAACAAAATTAAAGGGAAAGTGAAAAAAATGGGAAAAATATTCGTAAAATGAGATAAAATTCTGAGTAGTGACAATCTACACTCTATTACAAGAAAAACCCACAAGAAAACTGGTCACAACACACCAACCGTACACAGAATAGAATGTCTGACACATTTTGGGAAAAAGTCTTAAGATCACTCCTAGTACACATTAAAGATACAGAATGCTGTAACCCTTCAGATAAGAGAAGATTAACAGGACACAATAATCAGTGTGACAAGGGCACGGTGAGATCAGACTCGCATTGGCACGCTGTTCTGGCCCTTTCACACGAGATGAGCACACACGTGCGGACGTGTCAGGGTGTGCACACAGCACTGCTTCAAGTAGGACAGACTGGAATCAACCCTCATGTTTAATAAGAGGACTGGTTTTAAAAACTGATAGTACAGCCCAAAATGGAATATTACGTCATTGTCAAAAACTATAATTTAAATTTGTAATTGACTTGGAAAAATGGTATGTATTATATATAGTATATAAAAATAGCTTATAAACTGTGAATAGTTTGTTCCATTTCTGTTGTTTAAAAAAGAACAATTTAGCTGTAATAAAATATTCTAGGAAGATATAAACACAGGTGTAGGCGTCATCACTGGATGGTGGGATTAGGAGTAAATTTAGGTCACCTCGCACTTCTATCTATGTATTTTTAACTTTTAAGGACCGTGGATTGACTCTGTGATAAGTTTGTTTGTTTGTTTGTTTTTGCAGTACGCGGGCCTCTCACCGTTGTGGTCTCTCACATTGCGGAGCACAGGCTCCAGATCCTCCCTGACCGAGGCACGAACCCGCGTCCCCTGCCTCGGCAGGCGGACTCCCAACCACTGCGCCACCAGGGAAGCCCTGATAACAGTTTTTAAAAAAGTGCTGTAGACCAGTGGCTCTGAACTCCTTCCTAACGAAAGCTATGACCCAAGAAAAAGGCACTCAGATGATTCTGTCTCCATTCCAGGATGCTCTCCATGCCCTGAAGTCCGGGCACAGACTCCTGCCTAAAAACCGCTGTGGTAATAGGGCATCCACGGCACAGCCGGGTGGAAGAGCAGACCGTGAGGCACACGGATGGGTACCGTCAGCCTGGGATGACGGAAGGTAACTCTGTCATGTACACACATCAAACAAGGATGCAGTGATTACACTTCCAGGGATTCGAGAAGTAAAGCAATTTCACTGCAGTGATTACCGTACCGTGAAAACTAGAATCCTCGACACCCAACAACAAAGGATTGCACGTGAATGTTTGACACGGAGGAAGGATATTTTAGGTTTGTTTTTTTTATTAAAGCAGGTGACGAAGTATAAACGCACACACACATCACATCATACTTAATTTTTCCCATGCACTTGCAGAATGGTGGTAGAGGATTTCCTTGGAAGCCCCTGGTGGAATTATGAGTGCTTAAATCTGGGTGTATGAGAGAGAGAGAGAGAAGGAAAAGGAGGAGGAAGGGGGAAATGAGGGGAGATGGCTCATCTGTATTTGGGGGATCTTTCTACCCCCCAATAGTAACAAGCGTAGCTTTTATTATATTTTTATGGTTTCCTTACACTTAGTATTCCTTAATCAGGCTCAAATCTGCTTACACATCAGTATCTCATTTTCGCAAAAACACAGAAGGTGTGTGTGTATGTATGCAGAGACACACAAACGGGATTAGACAGATACACACCATCCCAGGAACGAGCATGTCTGGGGAAATTACAGTTGCTTTTTATTTTCTCCTTTATGTTTCTAAGGTGCCCTTTTCTCCAGTGAGCATCTATGATGTTTGTAAATTAAGAACACACACAAGTTTTAAGGGGCAAGGAAATCTGACAAATTAACACACCTCTTTTTTTCTCAAGCAGACTAGAAGAAACCACTTGGACATGCCTGATTCTCATCTAAGAAAATTTAAAGAAAGAATTATTACCGGCAGGGATGGTACTAAATGCAAGATCCTGATTTATCATGGTTAAAGGTAGTAAGCTAAAAGGCAAAATAGTCTCTTTTCTATTAAAACTTTGGTTTGCTGTAATGATTTTAGGTCTGTATTCAAAGGTCTTTAATGTTCCAATTAAATAATATTCACTGGAGCTGGAAATGAAACGGCACGAAACACCAGTTACTGCTTACATTAAATTTAATAAATTGTGCTTAAGTCCAGGTGCCAGGTATTTAAACTCTTGAAACCAGTGGCCATTAAGCTCCTTCCCAACTTCTGGCCACTCAGCAAAGAGCGCCTCTTTAGGACACCAGCCTCAGCGGTGTTTTCCGCGTGTAAGTGATCAATTCAGATGCTGAAGTTCAGAGCGGCCGTGGTCACACAGTGCAGAGCACCTGCCTCTCTGCAGGTGCCCGTGGCCACCTGACGACAGCCCGACCTGCTGAGCAGGAAGTGAACTGCCGGCACGGCCCGCACTTTTAAGACAGCACTGCCTGCCCCGCTGGACAACAGTCACCTGTCTGCTGTCGTTTCCCACGTAAACAGGCAAAGAAACCACCGGGAAGCCCCTGGGGTTCTCAGGGCAGCCCGGAGAAGCTATTCAGCCATAAATGAAACTGGAAGACAAGACGGTATTAGAGGAACCAAGGCCGGAGTCTGCTAGAAAATGCCTGGGGAACCAGCAGCCTCCCCTTTCCCACAGGGAGAGGACAAGGCCTCCTTTCCAAGGGGTGTGAATGGCTGGTCGTGGCACAGAGAGGGGGCTCCCCAGCCCAGGAAGAAGCCGGGCCCACGGCAGGCACTCGGCACCACCCCCGCACAGCGGCTCTGCCCATCACCGATTCTGCGGCACGAGACCTGCAATCAGAGCCCCGCTGTAATCCAGCTCTCGTCTGCTCTGCCTTACCTCCCCATGTGCACAGGACTGGAAGAGAAACGAATCACACAGCAAGCACACAGCAGAAGCTTCATTCAGACACGCCCTCCCTTTAATTACCTATTTGATTAAGAAAAAACATAACTGTCTCCTAAGATGTCCCAGTGTCTGGAATACAGAATTCTTAAGCCTAGGGACTCATTTCTTTAAATCTATTGAGTACTATATCAATAGATAGTACTACATTTAGTACTGTGTTCACCCTGGCGAGAGTGGATGGAGGCTGCTGTGAAGCACTGTCGGAGAATATTAGATTCCATCTCAGCAGTGCTTAACATTATATTCCTCATGACAGAGATGACATATAGGTGATTCAGGAAAGCAGCTTTTCTTGTCTTGTTATATAGGTAAGCTATCTCACTGTTCAATCATTTTCAAATATTAATGAAGGAAGAGCTCCAAAGCAAGGTGAGAAAGTCAGCAACAGCTCAGCTTTATCAGCACACGATATTTCAGCTTATGCTTCAGAATCTAAGAATTATGCAAACAGAATGGAGCCCCCAGAAGGTGCTGGAATACTCAGGCATTAGTTCTTAACCTCTTTCTTTTTTTTCTGGGGGATGGAGGCTGGTTACAAACCTGTATTTGATTTAAAAACAAAACAAAACAAAACAACCTTTCTCTCCAGGAAGATGCACGTAAAATTTTACATAAAAGTGCAAAGGGTTCAGGGTATATAAAGCTGATTAATGGACCTGACATTAAGAATCACAGCTCTGAGGATTATTTAACACCTTTAATTTATGAAGTTTCATCTACACGGCAGTTAACAGTTGTCTAAAATCTAAATCACTAGGAGACAACAAGCCTTCTTTGATTCAACCCAAAAGTCACTTTCCAGAGCATTTCACTGGTTATAGTTCTAAAAAAAACAAACCAAAACAAAACAAAACCCAGACAAGTCCTTAGGAAAAAACGCTTAAGCTTCATAAATGAAAAACTAGAAAACAAACACCAGTCAGGGTTAGAATAACCCATATATGTCCTCTTGAAGTACACACACTTCCTGAGTGCCACGTGGCATGTGGCCACATTCCACATCACCCACAACCGGAACCGGAAACGGCTTCTCACCTGCTGCGAAGGCCGAGCACATCACAAAGAACATGCCCACCGCGATCCTTTTCAAGGACGATGGGAGCAGCCCGTTTCTTCTCAAGATGGGATCCACCAGTTTATCTTTCAAGGGAATTAACAGAAGGATGAGCACAGCATCGAACATGGTTAGCCAGGCTGCCGGAAACTGGAAGCGGGAAACACAGAAGACACCTGCTTATTTTTCTGCAGTGTCAGCACTCACGCATCTGACAACTAACATCTAAATGGGAAAAGCTTATTTCAAGAATAGTTCATCAGGGCTTCCCTGGTGGCGCAGTGGTTGAGAGTCCGCCTGCCGATGCAGGGGACACGGGTTCGTGCCCCGGTCCGGGAAGATCCCACATGCCGCGGAGTGGCTGGGCCCGTGAGCCATGGCCGCTGAGCCTGCGCGTCCGGAGCCTGTGCTCCGCAACGGGAGAGGCCACAACAGTGAGAGGCCCGCGTACCGCAAAAAAAAAAAAAAAAAAAAAAAAAAAAAAGAAGTTCATTTGTATAAAGTATAACCTCCTAGGAAAATAGTCTGTCTCAAGACACTGGTACTGAGAAAAGGCTTCCACTTCTAAAGGGATTTGCGTTTGTTTTTCTGTGCTTTCTCGGGGGAAAGAAGAATCAGGTAAAATGTTAACGTCAGGAGTCAACTTAATCTAGCAAAGGACATAACCAATGGGAAACAGTCTCAGAAATAAGCAAACATTCCATTTCAACATTCCATTCAAATTCCATTTCAACATTCAAGGAATGCTTTTAGTTCAAGCTAACTGCTGTCATTACAAAGTATCTACCATTGGTAGAAGGAATCCATTTGTCACGTAAACCCCCAAAGACAATTTTCAGATCATTTCAGCTGTTCTCACCGTATGAGGATTGGTTGTAATACTGGAAATTTCTGGAATCTTCAAATGAAGACTTTGTAAAACATACGTCGTCTGCATCTGGGTGTAGAAAGCAGCTGTCATTACATGAGCACGGCTGTCACTCACTCGCAGCGTGCGCCCTCCCCCAGACTACACCGCGCTGAGACTTGCAACGCTCAGGTTTGAAAACACGGGTCAACTACTTGGTCACCATAAAAGTTGTCTGGAGATGAACTTTGAAAAAGAAGTAACCATTATCCCAATGAGAAACCATATTAAAAGGTGGGGTCTGGAAAAACAGAAGCATCCCCATTCTTAGCTTCGTTTTAAGGTTTTCAAAACATTTCAATCAGCAAAAAGGAGTCCATAACTAAAAACAAGATTCCGAGACCCTGAAGACTCGTGACAAAGAAAGCCAGGAACCCTGCGCACTTCAGTGATGGCCAAAACGAGTGCCGGGGGGCGTTCACGGGGAGACAGAGGAAATGAAACCTGAATGTCACCACTCACTTGAAAATACACTGTCCAGTAAGGTATCAAAGCCAAGAAAACGGGGACAATCTTGACAAGGGCTTTCACATCTTCCACTTTATCTTCCGGGAATGGCCCTCCATGAGACATCTTACATGAATCAAACAGACTGTGTTTAGAAGATTGCTGAAAGACTCCAATGCCTTCACTTTGGGAAATAAAATGAAGGAATTAGTTTTCTTCCACCCCCAGAAATCAATTATTTGGTAACAAATTAAGTTTGGAGGTAGGAAACCAGCTTGCTGTGCTGAATTTGCTCCAACTCCATTCTGCTACCTACTAATGGTCCCCACCCAGTACAGCTACCTAGATTATTCCTCAACACTGGGACACATGGACACAGCTGGCAGAAGGACTTCCTAGCCAGAGTGAGACTGTAGCCACCATCCTTTTCTTGAGACTAGGAGACATGATAGGATCGCCCCTCACCGTCTGAAAGGTGGCTGACCTCACCCCCAGCGTTGTCACCCTGGCCACCAGCCCCACTGTGCTGAGGAAGGCCCGCAGTTTCATCCGAAGCTGATGACAACTACGTCGGCTGCATGACTGGGTGAGCATCTGAAAAAATTACTGTGCTGGACTGTTTGGATTTTAAATTAGGTCATTTATCAAACGTCAAGACTTGACGACCACACCGACGGTTACAAACCCGAGCTGCTTTACTATTACACCAGTGTGACTGGGAGGGAGGCTCTCAGGGAAGCCACCAGCTCTTCCGTGAAGGAAGAGCCGAGAGGGGAAGGGGCGATGCTTCTGGTGATGATGGTAACTTGACGATGTGACCTTCCACAAAAGCATCCTCATCAGTTAGTTAGCGTTAACCGGGCTCTTATTAGCTCACTGAGGCCTCACACTGATCCTATGAGAGGGGTCCTTTCCCACTGCACGAGAAGGAAAAGAAGGCTTTACAAGGTCATAAACCTGCCCAAGGTCATACAGCCCTAACCTGTGCGTAAAGAGAGCACAGCTGGAGAATTCTCTAGACCATCAACTTTTCTGCAAGCTGGTCCTTTTCTAATTGTGCCAAGGAAGACTTCAAAAACCAATCTAAAGGGAAAACAGATTCCTAAGTCCAAACTGACTTCGCCATGCCACGTGTGCATTAAAACCCAAGTGTCCACAAAGCAATGGTGTTCTCTCGCAGAACTGTCTACTAGGTACCACCCACACAGACACACCGAAAATTTAACAGTATATTTTGCTAATGGCATTCAATCTGTAGCCTAAACATCTAGGATCTGAAACCCTGCTTCTGCCTAATTAAAATGAGGCCCCGGTAAAGCACTACTGCTTGCTGCTGAGGCAATGAGGCTTCAACTGTTAAAAATTCTTTAGTGTGGTCCCACCAGCTGCAGTTCTGAATTATGAGTCTGAATGCCACACTGACCCACTAGAATTCCAGGGCACTGGGGTGGTTAGCTGTGCCGGAATTCCGCACGGGGACAGCTGAAGCAGCTAGAGACGTTTAGCCGGGAGCGAAGGGGCAGGGCCATAGAGCTGCTTTGGTACGGGAACATCAGACAGCTGTTATGGCTCCAAGGACATAAATTAGACACACGCAGACAAGCCAAGAGGGGGCAGACAGACGCGGGGTCGGCCTGCAGAAGGTTCCTGCAGGACGTCAACCTCCGGCTCAGGGACTGAGCGCCCATCTCAACACCGGCCTCAATCAAAATATTCCAAGAGGCTCAACTCCAAAGGGTCCTGGGGACTTTTCTGGGAGGATGGACATACTCTGTATCCTGAATGCACTCTGGTTACATGATGGCATCTGTCACAATTCCCAGAACTGTATAGGCAAAAGGGACGTATTTTACTACAGGTTGTTGTTACATCAAAAAGTAACAACAAAAAAAATTCTGAAGTCTCTTTTTGAGCTAAGTTCTGGACTTTTCTTCATTAATCTGCATCTAGGGTGACTGACATTCCGCCACAGTTTGCCCAGGACTCCCCGGGCCCCGGGACTCTGGGCTTTAAGACCTCAGGTCATGGGCATATGGTGCTAAAACCGGGAAGTCCCCGGCAAAGGGGATGACGGAGTTACCCTACCTGCATCTCAGTTCTGCTCTCCTGCCCTTCTCAAAGAGCGGCTGCAGTGACCCCTGGGGGACGGGCCACGGGAACCCGCACAGCAGCTTCCTGCTTAAGGAGCACAGACAGGCAGCGACCACGTAAGTGACTGCTTGGTTTCTCATTCAAAGGAATGCATCAAGTAGTACACTGACTCTTCGATGCCCTTGGCAAGGTTCTGTCTTTTATCACCTTTACACGACTGCGTAGTCGGGAACCTCCATCTTACACCAGCAGTGGGAGGAAGGCCAACGTGCAGATCAGAAATGAAAAGCGCGAGCCCAGGAGGGAGGCCGCCGGTCTGTCTTTAAGATGGAGACAAAGTACCTCACACTCGCCTCCTGCAGCTGGCGTGAGACATTGCAACCTCAGCCCCGTGTCCCCCTCCACGGTGAGCACAGGACAGACATAAGCCAGCACTTTATTTATGACGGTTGGTAAGTCACGTGGAAAACTGAGCCTGTGATGAGAATAAAGTGCTCACCCACTAGGACTGCGTTCCCTGATTTGCTTCTGGGGGCAGCACGAATACACCAGGATCCTGAACACGTCAGTGAAGGCGCTGCCATCGGGCGGCTTGGTGATGAAGAAGGTCTGGCCGCAGAGGAAGGCCACAAAAGCCACTCCGATGCAGACAGCGGGGATGGTGTAGCCGGTGACAAAGCTCACGTTCTGCTGAATGTAGGCAATGCCCCCCAGAGAAACGATTGCTCCCAGATTAATGCTCCAATAAAACCAATTAAAAAATCTTCTCGTGGCTTCTGGACCGCGATCTTTAACCTAAAATAACCGGGAGGAAAAAGACTTAAAAACGTGTGATCATCCTCAAGGATGAAAAACATATACGATGTTTTCATATATTACTATATCTTTATATCAATTACTGTTGTCACCACAGCCTTTAAGAGAGGCAGCACATGGGAATTCCCTGGCGGTCCAATGGTTAGAACTCTGCACTTTCGCTGCCCGGGCCCAGGTTCCATCCCTGGTCGGGGAACTAAGATCCCACAAGACGCAGCCAAAAAGTCCAGAAATGTAGCCAATCAATCAAAATGGTGTTTACAGATACAACCTGCCAAAAAAATGTATCTTTTATGCTTTTAATTACTGCAGATTCTGGGTAGTGTTTCTCTTAACTCTACTTAGATCCAACAAATCCTAGAGAGTTTCTCCAAGTATCTCCCGTGGACCACCTGCTTTGGAAACGCCTGGCATGCTCCTTAAAAATACAGATTCACAGGACCCACGTTCCAGGACTACCCAATCACCATCTCTGGGGTTGGGGCCCAGGAATCTGCATTTTAAACAACTTTCCAGAGGACTTCTACTCATAGCCATATAGCTCCACGCCTTGATAAATCTGGAACTAGGGGAAAATTACAGACAAACTAAAACCGCATGCCATTTTTAGACCAGGAAGCCTCTCAATGGAATCAGGAGAAGTTCTGATAAGGACAGAGATCCCTGGAAGGCGCAAAAATCACTGATTTCCTCAACGCAGACAAACACAAGCACCAGGGAACACAAGCGAGTTCCAGGTGCGCACTGTCCACAAGACCTGCCCAGCCGGAGCCCGTCCTGGCAGGGACAGTCCGTGTGGGGTGGGCACCCCGTGACGTCCCTCCGAGGATGGCTTCTCACATCTGCGTGGACACCACGAGAATGTGCTCTGCACCAGCCAGAGTCATTCCTAGCCAGTTTCACCTCATAAGAGGTTTAAACAAACTTTATTAGCTAAAGGCTGACAATGGACCATGTACAAAGACTGTCAGGTGTTATGTGTTGGGAACTTCTGTTGTCTCGTCCTTAAGTTACAGGTTGTGAAAAGGCTGGACAATTCCTGGTCCAGTAACAGATCTGAATTCTGATCCACAGAGCAATCTCCTTTCCTAAGTAAGAGAGGAGGTTTTCAATGGGGGCCTAAACAACCAGTTGTGATGCACAGAAACTACCTTTTTAGCAGTCATATTATGCAATATGACACTTTAACCTCTACTTTTTAAGATTAAAGTACAGGTGTAAATATACAGTCAAAATCGTTTGTTCCTCCAAAAAAATTTAATCCAAAATGATTAAACATGGATATTGTGATAACAAATAATATGCCTGAAGTAATTATCTGGTAACCCCCGTCTCAAACTGAAAATCTGAGTTTTAAATAAGCCGCAGCAGGAGGAGGAGCTTAAACTTGGCCCCCGCACGTCAGAAGGGAGCAGAGGTCCTGGACCAAACACTGGCATGATCACTGAATAAACGATCTGTACGGAGGATGCCTTACATTTCTAAGACAGCTCTCCATGAGAACACAACGCGTTTTTTTTTTTTTTTTATCATTTTTGGCTGCGCCATGCCGCTTACAGGATCTTACTACCCCGACGAGGGATCGAACCCGGGCCCCCGGGCAGTGGAAGCGCGGAGTCCTAACCACTGGAGCGCCAGGGAAGTCCCCACAGTGCGTTTAAATGTCACAAAAATGGACTCAAATATTCATGCTATCCTGGAAACAGACCAGAGGGAAGAAAAAACTGTAAGCAGACACGGTTACAGAGAAAATTTAACTAAAGATATAAAAGCAAGTAATTAGGGAGGGGGGCAAGCTTAAAAGGGGGCCAGTAAACATAATATCTAAAGTTAATGCAGGGGCTTCCCTGGTGGCGCAGTGGTTGAGAATCCGCCTACCGATGCAGGGGACACGGGTTCGAGCCCTGGTCCGGGAAGATCCCACATGCCGCGGAGCAACTAAGCCTGTGTGCCACAATTACTGAGCCTGTGCTCTAGAGCCCATGAGCCACAACTACTGAGCCCGTGCTCTAAAGCCCGTGAGCCACAACTACTGAGCCCACGTGCCACAACTACTAAGCCCGTGCTCTAGAGCCTGCAAGTTACAACTACTGAGCCCGTGCTCTAGAGCCTGCGAGCCACAACTAATGATGCCTGTGCGCCTAGAGCCTGCGAGCCACAACTACTGAGCCTGTGCTCTAGAGCCTGCGAGCCACAACTACTGAGCCCGCATGTCACAACTACTGAAGCTCGTGAGCCTGGAGCCCGTGTTCCACAGCGGGAGAGGCCACCGCAGTGAGAGGACCGCGCACCGCAACAAAGAGTAGCCCCCGCTCGCCGCAGCTAGAGAAAGCCCGTGCGCAGCAACGAAGACCCAACGCAGCCAAAAATAAATAAATTTTAAAAAAATTTAAAAAAAAAAGCAGACAATATACGTTTTAACTGAACTATATATCGGCCCTTCCCAGTATCTATAGTGGCACAGCACACATCTGGTAAACTTGGCAGTCGACTTATTTGAACTTCCAAGTGTAATTCACTAAAATTACTTCAGGAACCTAAGCCTATCACTAGACCCTAAATAACCACATAGCAGTAATTTTCTTACAGGAGCCTGCTGGCTCCTATAAACCGCAAGTCACATGCCTCCATGCCCTGGACTGACACCCGCACTTCATGTGGGTCACATTACGTCACCATCTGTACACCTGCCTCCAGCCCTACCCAACCAAGGGTAAACGGGACCATCATATGACCGGTCAAAAGACACTGCTGCGGTCAACTCAGAGAAGTGCAGTTAAAGGAACAGGATCCTGGGGAGTGAGTCAGACAGTTGGCTGATTTGGAAAAATTCCTTTAAACACATAACAGCGTAACTCTTTTTTTCCCCTCTAGAAAAAATGTATCTTTGCTCTCTTTGTCTGTAAAAAAGAGTTCTTTCAGTTCACTCCTTCAACTACAGGAGCCATCCATTTAGAATGACTGTGACCTTTGAGGAAGGTTAATCCCTCGGGGGAAAAGACGGGGCTGACATGATTTACATCAGCATCACCCCCGGACTCTGGTGTGCATCTTCCTTCAAAAGTCAGCTAAGGCCTCCTTCTCAGGGCTGCACAGCATGACCCCATTCATCTCTCACTCAGAGGGCCTCCTAGAGGCCCTGTATCGCAGACAAAGGCGTCAGTGATAGAGAAGCATAAAGGTACCTTCAAAGTATTACTCAACCATAAAAAAGAATGAAGTAGTGCCATTTGCAGCAACATGGATGGACCTAGAGATGATCATACAAAGCGAAGTCAGTCAGACAAAGACAAATACCATATGATATCACTTATATGTGGAATCTAAAATATGACACAAATGAACTTATTTCCAAAACAGACTCACAGACATAGAAAACAATCTTATGGTTACCAAAGGGGAGAGCTGGGGGAGGGATACATTGGGAACTTGGGATTAATAGGTAACACACTACTATATATAAAATAACCAACAAGGTCCTACTGTGTAGCACAGGGAACTATATTCAATATCTTGTATAACCTATAAAGAAAGAGAATCTGAAAAAGAATATACAAATGTATAATCCCGCAAGCCGTGCGGCACCTCTCGGGGACGCCTCTCAAATCCCCTTCAAAGACCAGCAAGCACCTGGCACACAGCAAGCACCTTGGCGGAAGGCTACTAATATTTTCCTCTTACATGTTTTTTTCACTGAGATACAATTCTCATAATAAAAAATTCACCCTGTTGAAATGTACCACTCAGTGGTTTTCGGTCTACTCACAGATGTGCAACCGTCTCCTCTATCCAATTCCACATGTCTTGTCACACCAAAAAGAAACTTCCTCTTACAGTAGCTTCCCTTTCCCCTCTCCTGACTCCTGGCAACCACTAACCTCCTCGTCTTTGTGGACCTGTCTATTCTGGACATCTCATATAAATGGAATCACATAACATGCCGTGTTCTGTGCCTGGCATCTTTCAGGGGCATGATGTTTTCAAGGTGCATCCACGTTGAAGAAAGTACTTCATCCCTTTTTACTGCTGAAGGATATTTCACGGTACGGAGAGAGCACACGTGCTTTATCCACCCATCAGTTGATGGACATCCCCTTAACTTTTTAGTAAAAAAAATTTTAAACATACAGAAAAGTTGAAAGAATAGTAAAGCATACACTTCTATAGCCTTCGTTTACAGCCTGAGTTCTTTTTCTGTATAGATATGAAGTACTCTTTGGGCTGAACCATTTAAAAATAAGTTACAGCATCATTATTTCACCCCAAAGATTTCATCATGAATCTCCTAAAAATAAGGCCATTCTTCTACATAACACAAACCATTATCACACCTAAGAAAATTAACACCAACGCAACTTTATCTAATATGTGGTCTATAATCAAGTTATCACAATCGTCCCAATAAATGGCTTTTAGAAAAGCTGGGCCCCAATCATGAAGCACATGTTGTGTTTGGCTGTCAAGTCTCTCTGATATCCTTAAATATAGAGTGGCTCTCCTTTGTCCATGGCAGTGTCACGTTAGAGACGATGAGGTCAGTTCTCTTGCAGAAGAGCACGTTTCTTTTTAAGGTCCACATCTAATTACACATCAAAAGAGCGCAAATTCTGTCGTGCCTTCTAGAGAACCTCTACAGAATCACTCATTCTTTTCAGGAATATTAATCGTCTATTATCTACTGGAGAGCAGGAATTTTTAAGTCAGACTTTCCGGGTTTAAACCCAGCTCCTCCACTCACGTGCTGTGGACCTGGGTAGGTCAAACCACCCAAGCCTCCGTTTACTGTAAAACAGGGACAATTCGGGATATAAATTGTTGCAAGGTGTTAGATAAGATCGCATAGGAAGAGCGCTCGGTACAGTACGGGGCACAACCTAAACACTCAGGGCGCACTTTAGTCCTGTGGTCTGGCCTTTAAAGATGGGTAATCCCAGTCCTGTGCCTTCGCGGTTGGCCTGTGAGCTGCCGGCACCCCAAAGGCCAAAGCCGTCACAGAATGCCCATCTCAGTTAAAGGACACATTAAGAAATCAGACCTGCACCTAAACCCTGGCTTGACCGCTCACTACCTATAGGACAACAAAAGAAATAAATCTTTTTGCACCTCCATTTTCTCATTTAAAACATGGGTATGAGATTCACATGAGATTCAAATGAGTTCACGTATGGAAACCACATTCCACGGTGCAGAGAAGGAAGTGAAGAATTCAGGACATTAGGCAACTAGTATTTCCAACATCATTATAAGGCGTCGCCTTTCACAGGGGTAATTAAAGTTCAGATGCAGAGGCCAGGCTCTTGCACCCTGGCTCAGTCACGACTAGCTCTGTATCACTGGGCAAATGATTTAACCTCTCAAGCCCCAGTTTCGTCATCTGTAAAATGGGCACGGTAACAGCAGAGGAGTCCTATGAACTCTGACAAAGTACTCGGCACGCGGCCTGATGCACAGTAAGCCCTCCGTAAATGTTCGCAATCACATGGCTACTTAGCGCAAAAACCCAGGAGTTATCTTCCCTGTTGCTTGCGTAAGATCCACCAGCAATCCCGGCCCCTCTACCTCCATAACTTATCCTGAATCGACCACTTCACTCCGTGTCCACTGCCCCCGTCCTAGTCCAAACCTCTCATCTCTCACCTGGCCAGTGAAACAGACTCCTGCCTGATCTGTCTGCTGTCAGCACTTCCCACACAACCTAGTCTCTATACCTGACATCCGCAAACTTTTTCTGTGAAGGGGCAGGGTGTAAATAGTTTAAGTTTTAAGTGACGTTCAGTCTGTCACAACTACTTGATGCTGCTACCATATTGTGAAAGCGGCCACAGCATATGTGACCAGGAAGGTCCAGGGCTGTGTTCCAATAAAGCTTTATTTGTGGAAGCTGAAATTTGAGTTTCCTATCATTTTCATTTGCCACAAAAATATTCTTTTTACTTTTTTCCTATCGTTCAAAAAACTAAGTACCAGTCTTATTCTTAGCTTGTGGGCCCTCCAAAAACAGGAAGTAGACCAGATTTGGCTGGCAGGCCACAGCTGCCAGGCCCACGCCCTACAGAGACTGAATTTTTTAGAAACATAAATCAGATCACATTACCCCTGCTCAAACCCCCAAAAAGGCTCCCTACTGTATTCAAAACAGACCTCAAACTCTTTACAAAGCTTCACATCACGAAGCACCTGCCTGCCACCCCTGTTCCCACTTCTTCTTTTGTTTGAAACATACTTGTCGCATAACCTGCCAGAAGTTTAAGGCGTACAGTACGTACAGACTTGGTACACTGATGTGTTCTGTACTGCAACACGACTGCCACGGTAGCTGCAACATCCCGCTCTTCGGGCCCCAGGGCCTTTGCACTTGCAGAGGCCCAGTCCAGAAACCGCTCTGCTCTCCCCCAGGTCTCAACTCCTAAAGCCCCCCCCAACTCCTAAAGGCCCCCTCTTAAAAAAAGGAGGCCCCTCGGTCTGCTGCCCCCGCGCGCCAGCGCCCACCCTGCGCGGTCCCCCACGGTACTTGGGTTTCCTGGTCCGCGGGCGACCCCGCCCCCTCGCCCCGCACCTGCGCGGCCCTCACCTGGTCGGCGCCGAAGGGCGTGATGTTGGCCTTGACGGCGCCCACGCCCAGGCCCACGAGCGCGAGCGCTGACAGCGCGGCGGGCGCGCAGTAGCGGTCAGGCGCGTCGGCACACGGCTGCGCCGAGCAGTTGCGGAGGCGCGTGGGGCGGGGGGCCCCGCAGAGCGCCGTGCGAGTGGCAGGCGCGGCCAGCAGCGGGAAGGCCAGCATGCCGAGTAAGTAGAGCGCCAGGCTGAGCAGGATGGCGCGCGCCCGGCCGAGTCGCGCGTCGGCGAGCCAGCCCCCGAACGGCGACACCAGGTAGGTGAGGCCCATGAAGAGCAGCAGCGCCTGGCTGGCCTGCGCGCCCTCCCAGCCGAACGCCGTGCCGTTGAGGAACAGCACCAGGTTGGCCGTGACGCCGTAGAAGGCGGCGCGCTCCAGCAGCTCCGTCAGCAGCACAGCCGCGCACGCCGCGCGCCGGCCCTCGAACGCCGGCCGCCGCGCTCCCAGCAGCGGCGTCCGCTCGTCGCCTGCGCCCGCCATGCGCCCCACAGCTCACCAGCCGCTCCACTGCGCTGGGCTCAGCCCGGCTCTGCCGCCGCTGCCGCCCTTCTCGCGATACTAGGCTCGCCAGCCTTCTCGGCCCGCCCCGCGAGCGTCCCTATTGGGCGAGCCCGCCGTGTCGCCCGCCGGGACTTCCGGTTCCGCCCCGGAAGCCTGCCCCGGCGGGAGACTTGCTTCTGCTAGCGGTGGTGCCGGAGTGCAGGAGTGTGACCGCAGAGAGGTTTTTAAAAGTGAAATCAGAGGCAGGCCCTCCGAGGTTCCGAACCCAGACTTTTTACGGAGGCTTCAGCCTCTGCCTGCCCTCCAGGCTGGTTCGCTCAGGCTGGCCCCTGCTCCCGCGCCCGGCCTCCTGCCTCCCTGCCCTGGGACCAGGTTTCTCTGTGCTCTGTTGACATTGGGAGCAGAGCGTTCTTTGTGGCGTGCGTTCTGTGCATTGTAGGATGGGTAACGGCATCCCTGGCTTCTACTGCACTATGGCTGTGCCACCCCTCTCCCCAGTTGTGACAATCAAATCTGTCTCCAGACGTTCCCAAATGACCCGCGGTGGAGCAAAGTCGCCTGCACTGAGAACCACCACCTGACAACAAGCTCAGAGCCTTGTTTCCTTGTCGCATGGCTGACCTCCTGTTTTCCTTCAGCCCTCAACTGGAGTGGTGACTCCTTGTAAGCATTTCTTGACCAGCCCTTCTAAAGTGGATCCCACGCCCATCCCCTTACCCTGTTTTAGTTTCCCCCATGGTAACTGCCACGTTTTTTGTTTATTCCTTTGTCCCCAGCTTGTACATGGTCCCCACAATGATGAGCTCCATGGTGGCAGGGTTCTTGTGCCTCACCATGCCCTCCAGCGCCTACACCAGTGTGGGACGTTACACCGGAGTGGAGCGGAAGAGTGTTCTCCAGAAACGGCCTCCAGCATGGCTTCAGAAATTGGGACCCAGGACTGTCATAATTCAGTTCATCTGAGACCATTTCTTCTTCTTCCTCCACCCTTAACTCCAGCTAAAACCAGGATGGAGCAATTGCCTAGGAAGTGGGCTTGCTGGTAAGTCATCTGGGTAAGTAGTCCTTCCTAAAAGGCTTGAAGTAGCATGCATGAACTTTATTTTTCAAAATGTCTGACATCTTGACTGTTGCCTAGCAAGGTGCTGGCACACAGTGGGCAGTAGATACATATTTAATGAGAGAATAATCGGATGCCAAGATAGGACTTGTCCCACCCTTTCCATTAGTGCTAATCATCTTCAGCTGTCAGCTCAAATGTCACTTTCCTGATCTTCCCAGATTAGAACAGATCCCCCTTTTATATGTCATTAAAGCACAGTGTACGTTTTTCTTCCACCACACCCATTATAGTTTATAATTATTTATTTTGTGAAGCTGTTTAGTAGCTGTCTTCAAAGCTAGGAGGGATGAGATTTTGTTTATTTTGTCCGCTACTATATTCGTAGAATCTAGGACAGCAGTCGCCAGTGATAGATATGTGTAGAATTAACTGAATAAATGAATGACTGAATATTTGTTGAATTGTAAATGGTGCCGGAAGAACATCTTACGTTCACCTAATTTTTTTTGAGACTCTTGTGATGTTCTACAGCATGTATTAGTATCCTAATTTCGCTAGTGGAAAAAGCAAACCCCTCAAGATTCCGGTCTAGGATCACACATCTCATAGGCATTAGAATTCAGACTTGAGTTAAAAGGCTCAAAACTAATTCCTAGTCCAGTGCTTCTTCTACACCCCAGCTGGTACCTACGTCAAAAACTATGAGTGTCTGTTTTAAGACTGACGGCATGATACGCTCAGGCAAAGATCAGAATAACGTTAAACGTGGAATGAAAATAAAGCCATTCAGCTTGAAGCCTGTGGTGACTTAGTGGTGACGCTCTGCCCAAAACAGATGGGCCATTTTGGATGACGGCAAGCTAACCCAGTTGGGTTGTCTTGTTTAAGAAGGATAAAGCCAGGTGAAAGGGGGCTGGGAGGTGGGAGGCGGCAGTTACAGAGCTTAGGATGTGCACCCAGGACTCGTGAGCACTTGTTGCTGGTCCACGGGAGGTCTGCTATGCACCCCAATCTGGGTACCCAGAGGCTGCAAAACAAATCCAGCGGGCAGAAATGTTTTCATTTGGTTGTGATGTTTAAAAGAAGCGAACCAAGACCATATAATTCAAGATTCCATTTCTATGAAATGTCCGGAGTAGGCAACTCTGTAGGGACAGAATGCAGACTGGTGTGTGATTGCCAGTGCTGGGGGAGAAGGGAAGATTGGGGAGTAACCGCTAAAAGGTGTGGCGTTTCTTTTTGTAGTAATGAAATGTTCTGAAATCGTGGTGATAGTTGCACAACTCTGTGAATATACTAAAAACCATTGAATTGTACACTTTAAATGGATGAACTGTATGGTATGTGAATTACATTTCAATAATGCTGTTACCAAAAAAAAAAAAAAGTGAGCCAACAGTTAAAAATTGGGAGGTTTCGGGCTTCCCTGGTGGCGCAGTGGTTGAGAGTCCGCCTGCCGATGCAGGGGACATGGGTTCGTGCCCTGGTCCAGGAGGATCCCACATGCCGCAGAGCAGCTGGGCCCGTGAGCCATGGCCGCTGAGCCTGCACGTCCGGAGCCTGTGCTCCGCAATGGGAGAGGCCACAACAGTGAGAGGCCCGCGTACCGCAAAAAAAAAAAAAAAAAAAAAAAGGGAGGTTTCACATATAAATTTGGATGCCCTGCTGCTCTTGAAAAAACAGAAGGGAGCCCTAGCAACACTGAGACGTGCGACTGCCTGTGACACTAGTGACCACCTCCCGCCCCTGCGTGAACCACGCCTCTGGTATTTGTTCCTTTACGCATTCTTTGCAGGTCACAGTGCCAAAGGGCTGAGACTGTGACCTGCTTTGGTGAAGAGACTGTGGCAGAAGCGTCCCTGAGCCAGGTCTGAGCGTAAACCTTAAGAATTTCTTTTGTGCCTTGGGAGCCCTGAACCAGCTACCTTGCTGGAGAGACCGCGTGTTGGGGGAGATCCTGCAGCTACATGGAGAAGGGGTCCCGGTGCCTCAGCCTCCCAGCCCACCTTCCCGATGAAGGAAGACACACAAGTAACCACCAGCAAGACCAACGGGACAAACTGCCCACCTGAGCCTCCACCCAGCTCGCAGAATTAACAGATGCAGGTGAACAAATTAAATAATTGTCATGTTAAGCTGCTAAGTTCTGGGGAGGTTAGTTAGGCAGCATCAGGTAATGAAAACACACCTGCCTTCCCCCAGAGCCATGATCTGCTGACACCAGGTACCTGCCCCTACCTTTAGACGGGGCACCAACTGTCTGGCTTACACAGATCCCCAACTCTCTGTTGTCTTATTTTTCTTCCAGTAGAGAAATTATTCCCCATATCTGCACTGTCCACTGCCCAACTTAAATTCATTCAAATTTCATACAGTGAAATACTTTGTTTCTCAAATCATACCAGCCACATTTCAAGTGCTCAGTGGACCCAGGTGACCAGGGGCTGCCATATCGGACAGCACAGTACTGATCACTCCACTGCTACAGAGACTTCTGCTGGACAGCCCTGCTGTATATTAAGGTGCAGTGGGCCCGATTGGCTCCTTGTCACCAACATCCACACCCTTTTTCTCCCTGCTCCCCACCAGCTACCCATAGAGCTCAGAAGAAACTAGCTTCATCCTTGTATCTGGATCTGGCTAGTCAACACCAGTGCTAAGTCTCTAACACATCTTCACAGTGTTCAGAAACCCGGACTCTAGCCATTCTGGATGTGAATTTTCCCTGGGGCCCAGGAGAAGACAAGTGACATAGATGGGCCCAGCCAGCCTGAAGGAAAGGACCCCAGTGACTGCAGGAGAGGTACACCCTTCCAGACCAGGCGTGAATTAGGACACCCATAGCCCTAGTTGCCGGGGGTTGGGGGGGAGCTATTTCACAATCATGTGATAAACCAGTGTAGGATGAAGCCAGCTGTGTGGATAGCACAGTAAAGAATCAGAGGGCTTCCCTGGTGGCGCAGTGGTTGAGAGTCCGCCTGCGATGCAGAGGACACAGGTTCGTGCCCCGGTCCGGGAAGATCCCACATGCTGCGGAGCAGCTGGGCCCGTGAGCCATGGCCGCTGAGCCTGCGTGTCCGGAGCCTGTGCTCTGCAGCGGGAGAGGCCACAATGGTGAGAGGCCCGCATGGCCGCTGAGCCTGCGCGTCTGGAGCCTCTGCTCCGCAGCGGGAGAGGCCACAAGAGGCCACGACGGTGAGAGGCCCACATACCGCAAAAAAAAAAAAAAAAAAAAAAGAGAGATGTCACATAACAAAAGATAGTAAATTTGACATTGTTTAAGCCACTGTGTTGGATTTTCTGTTACGTGTAGCCCCAAAGCACCTATTGTGATTCGATCAAAAAGTGGGAAAATAAAAAATATAAGGGGAGGGCAGCCTGATATTTCTCCCTACACACACAGCCCAATTCGTAGAGTTTTCTCTCAGAAAACCGCTCGCAGGCTCTAGAGACCAGGCTTCAGTAGTTGTGGCATGTGGGCTCAGTAGTTGTGGCTTGCGGGCTCTAGAGCGCAGGCTCAGTAGTTGCGGCTCGTGGGCTCAGTAGTTGTGGCTTGTGGGCTCTAGAGCGCAGGCTCAGTAGTTGTGGCACTCGGGCTCAGTAATTGTGGCTCGTGGGCTCTAGAGCGCAGGCTCAGTAGTTGTGGCTCATTGGCTTACTTGCTCCGCAGCATGTGGGATCTTCCCGGACCAGGGCTCGAACCCGTGTCCCCTGCATCGGCAGGCGGATTCGTAACCCCGGTGCCACCAGGGAAGCCCTCTTAGAGTTTTCTGCCTGGCCCCTGTGATCAGTGAGCTTGCAGCCTGTGTACTAAGCCCCAAGAATTGAATACTTAAAAGAACTGATAGTTGATGTACGTTGAGTGTCACCACTTTGTTGGGTATACTTGTGATACACCCCCTGTTCCTGAAAGTAGTTGTGTGAGTCTCTCCCATGCACCTAAAATAATCAAGTAAATAAAAGACTTAAGTCACACAGCAGGCGTCCAGGGATAGGTGACACCGTCTTATCAAGTTTTACGGGCGTCCTCTTTGCCTCCAGGGCCCTCTGGGAAAGAGGACCTTACCGCAGGTATGCTTGTGGTGTGGACTAGAATTGGAAATGCGCCGTTTGCTCAAAACCCAGGGCCCTTCCTTCTCCGCCGTCACCCTGTCCCCTATGCCTTTCTCAGAGCAGAACTCAGAGAAGATGCTCTCTGATGGGAGGTATTCAGAAACCACCCAAGGTTGAGGACATTTCAGGGGCTGCCCAATTTCTCTTTTTTCATGATATTTCTGCTTCTCATTTCACATCTGCATGGCTCAGCCCTTGCGACCAGACCGTGGCATGTGCCTACTCACAGTTTCAGCTTCCTCAAAATGCTGGTTTACAGATAGTCATCATGGATTTTCTCCACCTCCACACATCACTCGCTCGATCCACAAACGGCTGAACACCTTCCCCACATGTCGTGGCGGCTCATTGTCGGTGCTCACGGCCAGTGCTTCTGCTTTTCTGTGTCCCAGTTCCCTGCAGAGGGACTTAAGCCCAGCTCACCTTTGTGCATCAGGCCATGGCATAGGTCATTAGCTAAGGTCACAGGCCACGTCATCGGTCTTTCAACTCTCCTCAGGTATGGAAAGTTGTCAGAAATTCTATTTATCGCAGGGAGTCCCTATTACGATAGTTCTATCTGGCTGGGGATAATCTAGGTAGAAGCAGAAAGTAGAAGGACTAAAAACGGAGCCAACCAATGGAATGGAGTCAAGTCTTGTTTTCTGGAGCCCAAAGCTAAGCCATACCAACCTGCCTTTGTGAGAATGAATTCAGCTTTCAGGATGACCTGTGTTTTATTTTTACAGAAGACATGAGAGCATGTGACCAGGAAGATGGGTTTTGATTTGACTTTTTTGAAGCACTTGCTTTATTTGACCTTTGGAGTAGCAACCTCTGCTTCTTGGGTTCTTTTCTCTCCTGGGTTTTAAAGACCTACAAGACATCTGCTAAAGTCGGGCATTCACAGATAAAAAGAGGGAGGTATAAGAGGGAGTGAGAGAGTTAAGTGAAAGAAAGTGAACTTCTGTTTCTTTCTATTTGAAGTACAAGATGTGAACAAATGTGGGACCACGCCTAACCATTCTCTTTTAACTACCACTTTAAAAAAATTCCTTATAAATATCTTAATTTATGTTGCAATCATAAAATAGATAATTAGTACTTATAAGTGTATTTATTTTGAAAATTAGGCCTTACAGGAAAGATCAATGGAGATGAATCCAAAGGATAAAAATTGAAGCACATACATAAAATAATTCATCATGTGATAATTAAAGGCATTTCCAAATCCATGGGGAAAAGAATGGATTATTCAATAAATTCTGTTGGAAGAAAGTAAATGTGGGGAAAATTGGCTTCACATATTGTACTGACATAAATTCCAGACGGATAAAATATTATCATGGACAAATCAAAAAGATAAAAGCGTTAAGAGAAAACTGGGCAAATATAAAATCTCAGGAGGGGAATGCTTTTCTAAGTCTAACACTAAAGCCATAAAGGAAAAGTTAATTGATTTGACTCCATAAAGATATAAAACTTATCTGTAAAAAAGAAAAGAACCATTGCAGTTAACAGCAAACAAACTGAAAAAAAAAAATTGAAATACATATGACAAAGTTGCTGTCCTGTTTTATAGAGTTCTTTGGAATCTTATGAAATGTATTGGATAAGCATCCCGTAAATAAAATTGGCAAAGTGAATGTCCAGGCATTATGGGGAAGAGCTGTCCCTTGGGCCTAGTCAGCATCTCTTCCTCCTCTGGTAAGAGAACCTGGATATTCTAGGGAAATCAATGCTCCCTCTGGTTCAGGTAGGACTGGCTGGTCCCCTAGGCTAGGAATGGTCGTGTGACCTAAGCCCATCCAATCAGCAGTAGTCCATCTATTGCACTACAGCGGCTGGTTCAAAGATGGACATGCGACCCAAATTGGTTTAATCAGAGCTAACCCCATAACTTATTCTGGAGTAACCAGGAAAAAACATTCCTCTTCCTGCTAGATTTGGAATTATAAAGATATAAGCCTGGAGTTGCTGGGGACCATCTTGTGAAACCCAAGAATTAAGCAACCCAGAAGAAGGTTGAAATCAAGTGAGAAAGCCCTTGTTTCAAAATGACATTTTCTAGGTCTTGGTTCTGACCCTGGCTTAAAGTAGCTTCCCGCCCCACCCCGGACATTTCAACTGTGAGCCCATAACTTCTCATTTTGATTAAGCAAGAGTGACTTTCTGTCATCTGCAATTGAAAAAGCCCCAACTAATACAAGCAATACATACATATGCCTGCACAGAGAGAGAAAAGAAAAAATACAATGCCCTTCAGGAAAAAAAATCAAATTTCACCGATGATTAAAAATGCAAAAAAAGGGATGCTTTGTCACTTGAATGGAGAAATACCCAGTGTTCGCAGTGTTTTGGTAGATGAGTGTGCGTGTAAATGACCAATGCAGAGTTACATTGTACGACTGTTCTGGAGGACAATTAGTCACTTGTATGAAAACCACATTTGCCTACACTTTGAAAGTGCAATTCCATTTCTGGGAACTTAAGAATGTGTGCAGAGACTTAGATATAAAATGTTCATTGCAGTGTTGCTTAAAACAGCAAAAAGATTAGAAACAGCAAAGATACACAATAAGAAGGCATTGGTTAAATAAATTACAGTGCTTGCATACACTGGAATGTTATGTAGTTACTCGCATGATACTGTAGAAGTAGGTTCTGAGAAGTATTGCTGATATGTCATTGTATTAGTTTTCTGTGCTGTGTAACAAATGACCCCAGCCTTAGCAGCTCAAACAACAGGCACCTACTATCTGGCAGCTCTGCAGGTTGGGAGACTGGGCATGCCTGCCTGGGTTCTCAGCTCCGGGTCTCACAAAGCTGACAGCGAGGTGTGGATGGGGCTGAGATCTCACCTAGAGCTCTTTCCAGCTCCTGTGCTTGTGGCCAAGTGTAGTTCCTTGAGGTCGGGGGGTTAGGGGGGCCCATCTCATGCTAGCTGGCAGTTGGGGGCTGCTCTCAGCCCCTCGTACCTGCCAGTACTCCTTGTCACGCAGCCCCCCTTTATCCCCAAAGCCAGCAATAGAGAATCTCCCTGACATCGTATCCTCTCTCATACTTTGCATCTTTCCAACATCAGGAAATGCCCAGTCCCTTTAAAGAAACAGCTCTTGGGTTTGACTCACCCTGCATACGGAGGGCAACTGATTTGGGAATTGAATCACTTCTGCAAATTCTCTTCACAGCACCAACTGGATGGGTGTTTGAACTGGAAGAAGGTGTAAAACAGGAGGTGGGAAATCTTGGGGGCCAAGAATTTTGCCTATCACAATTGCAAAAAGAGCAGTTACTCCCCCCCACAAAGTGTAGAGTGTTCCTATTTTTTTGTAACAATCACACACAAAAAACAGGATAAAAGTCAACAACTGAGTCCAAAAGAGAGCCAAAGAATCATAGTAAAGAATTGCATTGCCTGTGTTACTTTGGGAGGTCTCCTGCTTCCTGTGTCTCAGTTTGCTCATCTGCAAAGTGGTGAGAACCATAGTGCCTACCGTCTAGGACTGGGGGCGGGGGGGACTGAGGAGTATGGCAGAGTGCTTAGAACAGTGCCAAGCACAGGTGAGCACCACTACTACGATGATTATTTGTGAAGTCTGGAAAAACTTGAAACCAAAGTGTTTATAGCCTTTTTCTCAGATAGTGGGATGCTGTGTGATTTTAAAATTCTGTTTTGTTTATCTGTATGGCTATGTAACAAACTTGGTTATGTAATAAAAGTTAATTGAAATTTTTAAAGATTAACTATGGGCCTCTGCAAATAACAGGTTGTTACTGGAAGCAGTTAGAACATCTTCCCTTTAGTAAACCTCCAATGTGCACAGAATTGGACTTGTGTCTCTTCCGTAATTAGAAATAGGAAGCCTTATAGCTGCACCAAATGCTGTCAGACTCACTGTCTCGTTCAGCAGTGCTGAGAATCTTTGGGGAGAGCATCCTCCTGCCGAAAAGTTATGAAATGAGTCTGCGCAGCTGTCAGAACAGCAGTGGGAATCACAGGCCTGCTTTCTTGCCCGAAGCTCAAGGGAAAATCACTCACTCCCGGTTGACTTCCACATGTTCATTAAACGACACTGGAGGGAACTAGTTACTTTCAGACCAACAGCTTTGTTCTTTTGCATTTGGTCACTTTCAAGTGCTGTCAGTGAAAGCCAGAAAAAGGAAACATAACCAGTGCACTTAAACCACAGTTCAGTTCTGCATGTATCTTTTTTTTTTTTATGAAGATCTCTCTCTGTCTCTGTCTCTGTCTCTGTCACACACACACACAGCATTTGTAGTTCTCAGTACTATGGAGAGGAATGATGGTGCAAAGATGGAAAACTCTGATGGAAATAAGCAGAATGCCTCACGTGTTAATATC
This sequence comes from Leucopleurus acutus, assembly GCF_964270905.1. Classification (NCBI taxonomy): domain Eukaryota; kingdom Metazoa; phylum Chordata; class Mammalia; order Artiodactyla; family Delphinidae; genus Leucopleurus; species Leucopleurus acutus. Next base: position 87,088,453 of record NC_139155.1, read on the forward strand.
ATGAAAGAAAAAAAAGAGAAAAAGATGTCAAGTGTTGCTTTTTTTTTTTTTTTTTTTTTTTTGGCTGCACCACGTGGATTGCAGGATCTTAGTTCCCGGATCAGGGATGGAACCCAGGCCCTCGGCAGTGAGAGCGCAGAATCTTAAGCACTGGACCTACAGGGAATTCCCCTGAAGTGTTGATTTTTATCACAGACCCATTTCTAAAGTCAATATGCCCACAGTGCCCTCCCTTGAAAACACTATCACTTTTATACAGGGTAGATAATTTTCCCTGGTGCTAGGAACTAAAGAGATGGTCTGAGCAAACACTATGATTAAAGGAAAAACACATTTTTGTCTACAAATATTTTAAGACCCTTATGTTAGAAGCATCTGGAGAAATCTCCTAAGAGATGCCAACAACCTTTTCTGTTCCACCGCCCCCCCGTAATTATTTCTACATTATTGAATAATAACACAGTTGTCTTCGTACTCTTTTATATTACCTATTTGGGAGAATCATAAAGGACTTCATCAAAATGAACTAATTAACTATGATACTGTTTATAGTTCTTATTTTCCAAATGGGTAAACGGAAGCCATGAAAAGATAAAGTTATGGGCCCCCAAAGATATGTCAGAATCTCTTACCTTATGGAACTGGTGTATTCCAGAAAAATCGAATAAAAGCCAGTTTCAGCCCAGAAAATCCTATTGTGGCAGCACTGACTTTCACTAAAGAAAAATCAGGAATGCACTCTCATGGGAATAAAATCTCACAACAGCAAATTCAGTGGTTTTATTTAATCCAACAAACATCTATTGAGGGCCTTCCCAGTGCAGGATGTTGTCCCCAGCAAGCGGAGGTTAGAGCTGTAAGTGAGCTCAGGACCAGGGTGAGGGGTGGGCTGACCACTCCCTGATCACGAAACAGAATATGGGGTCAGTACAGAAGGGACAGAGAGTGTGGGGGGGAGGGGGAGGACGTGTGTGGAGAACAGTCCCAGATGAGTCACTGGGGGCCTTCATACACGCAGCCATCTGTGAAAGGGGCCTCTGAAGTGGATTGAATGGTAGCCCTGAAAAAGATAATGTCCACATCCTAGTCCACCATTTTATTCAGGGTGGCAAGGTACCCAGCTAACAGACTGTATTTCCCAGCTGCCTTGGGTGGAAGATGTGGTCATGTGCACAGTAACATAAAGTCACAGAGGCAGTGTGTAATTCCAGGAGGGGCCCTTAAAATGAAATGCACCATTTTGCCCTTCCTTCTTGCTGGCCTGTAATGTGAATGTGATGGGTGGAGCTCTGGCAGTCACATTGCACCTAGAGGCCATCTTAAGAATAAAGGCCAGGGACTTCCCTGGTGACGCAGTGGTTAAGAATCCGCCTGCCAATGCAGGGGACATGGGTTTGAGCCCTGGTCTGGGAAGATCCCACATGCCATGGAGCAAGTAAGCCTGAGCGCCACAACTACTGAGCCTGCGAGCCGCAACTACTGAGCCCACATGCGACAACTACTGAAGCCCGTGTGCTCTAGAGCCCCTGCTCCGCAACAAGAGAAGCCACCGCAATGAGAAGCCTGCGCACCACAACGAAGGGTAGCCCCCGCTTGCGGCAACTAAAGAAAGCCCAGGCCCAGAAACGAAGACCCAACGCAGCCATAAATAAATAAATAAATAATTTAAATAAATAATAAAGGCCAAACAAGACCATGCTGGAGAAGAAAGAGAGAGGTCTCTGTCCCTGGTGACTATGGAGCCAAGATATAAACTTCAACTTCTAACAGCAGGAATACAGATTGAGCTCACAAAGGAATTGAAATGCACTTACAACCACTGTGGTAAACTGGGGAGCTCAGGGCCCATCTGTTAAGCAAGGAGGCCACCTGACTGAGGGGGCTTAAATGCCCAGGTTCTTCCTTAAACCAAAACCTAAGCTGTAAATGCCTCAAGGTTACAGAATCGAAACCTAAAGACAACCAATCACAAAGAGCCAACTAGACTTTCAGCAGTAGCCAATCAATGATTGCCTTGCTCTGCTTATGCCTTCAGGTATAAAAGCCTCACCGCAGCTCCTGTTTGGGGGCCCTCCTGGCCACTTCCGGCTCTGTGCTACCCAGTTGGAGTAAACTTCTGCTCTAACTAAAACTTTAAATAGCCGTCAGTTTCTCTCAGCACTTCTGAAGGGGCACCTGCTTCTGAGCTCTGTGTGCTGTGGGAAAGGTGGCTGCTCTTGCCCCATCTCTCATTTTCAGGAGATACCGGAAATCCCTGGTGGTGGCCCCACGGGAGTGGACACTGCTCACCCTGGTCCCCTTGGGAGTCCACCCATGGCCTCCTCTGGTCCCTGTGGCAGGGAATCGGCCATCGCCCCTGGTGCCGACCGCCGTGGAAAGGGACCCGCGGACCCCTGGTGCCCATGGCAGCAGCGCGCAGCCACCCTGGTCCCTCTGAGTGTGTGTGTGTGTGTGTGTGTGGTGGGGAGCCTGTGGCCAACCCTGGTCCCTGTGGCAGAGGATTGTGGCCACCCATCCCTTGTCTCTGTGCGAAGGGACCCGAAATCACCTCTGGTGACAGTCCCCATGGAAGCAGACCTGCGGCCGCTCCGGGAACCCCTATGGGAGTCCCTTCTGGTTCCCTTGGAGGGGACCCAGGGATCCCCTGCCGCTGGTCCCGTGGGAGGGGCCCCGCCCCCAGTCCCCCAACCCCCCCGGACACGCCCCCCCGCCGCCGCTCCGCGCGCCCCTGAGCCCCGGAACTGGCGAGCGCGGGCACAGCCTGGGGAGCGGCGGGCGGGCTGACGGACCCCGGCCGCCCCGGCCCGCGTCCCCGCCCCGCCCCGGGCCCGGCCTTGGCGGGCGGTGGACGGCCGGGCGGCGGCGGCACCATGCGGCTCCTGTTCCTGGCGGTGCTCCGGCGGCACACGGGCAACGCCATCACGGCCCAGCGCGTCCGGTAGGTGCGGCGGCGGCCCGGGTCCCGGCGGGGGCACCGGCCGGGGGCGCGGGGGTCGGCCCGGCCTCCCCGAACCGCGCGCCCAAACGGACCGGCCAGAGGGTGCGGGGCCCGGGGTAGCGCGGGGCGGCGAGGGGCGCGTGTCTGACTCCGGCGCGGGTGCCCGGGACCTGCCCGGCGCTGCGGTCCTAACGCTCCCCCGAGGCCGCTCGGCCGCTGACGCCGTGGAAAGGTATCCAGGTGCCCGGCGCCTGGGCGGCCCCGCGAGGCAGGCCTCAGCGCGGCGGAGGCTGCTCGGCGTTCCGCGGGCGCATCTCGGCGCGGCCGTCTTCACGGACACTCCGTATTGATCGATCGTGAGCGCCCTAGGTTTGGGGAGGCGGCGACGGAATGCGAAGTCGGGGCTTCGGGACACGGCACGTTTGCGGGGACGGGAGAGAAAGAATACAAACACATGGGCATAAATATACAGTGATACCTATAGATCCGTGTACACACACCCGTGAGGGCCGCTTGTGCGCGTGCGCTGTTTTAGGCGGGATGCTCCGGGGAGGCCTCCTTCTTAGAGTGACGTTTGCGCAGCATCCTGGGTGCGACGAGGGTCCCTTGAAGCTGGGGTGGCCTGGCGGGGTAGGGGTGGGAGTAGGGTAGGGGTGGACCAGGATTTCCAGGCAGAAGGCGCAGCAAAAGTGCAAACCAGTGTTACTGGACCTGCCATCCAAAGTAGCCTTTCCTTGGACTGCCCTGGCGGTCCAATGGTTAAGACTCTAAGCTTCAGCTGCAGGGGGCACGGGTTCAATCCCTGGTCGGGGAACTAAGATCCCGTGTGCCTGCGAAGTGTGGCGAAAAAACAAAACAAAAAACCCCCCAAAGTAGCCTTCCCTCTTCCCCTCAGCCATTTCCACGTTCCCCATCTCCTTGCTTGGTTCTCTTCTTAACATTTGTTTTTTCCTGCAGTTATCTTGTTTTCTAGGTTTATTCCTCCACTTTTTCTCTTCTCCCCGCTGGAAGGTAAGTCCCCAGGGCAGGGAGGGAGCTGATTAGTGCCTGCAGTTTCATAGCAGCTTTTTTTTTTTTTTTTTTTTTTCGCAAACTGACTTGCTTCATGAAATTTCTCAATTGACTTCCCCTCTGTGGGCCTTCTTCCTCATCATCCAAATGAGTGATTGCGGCCACACCTCCCCTTTCACGTCCTGTTCTCCTAAAGAGCAGCAGCGACAGGATACATCAGTCTTCGGAAGTTTACGGTTAGGTTTTTCCCATGAGGATTTTCACTGCACAGGTTTATCTTAAGTCAGTGGCACCTGCTATCACTCATTTGGAAGGCAGCTATGCTCACCACTGTTTCTTTATTTATTTTTTGGCCGTGTGGCATGCGGGATCTTAATTCCCCCACCAGGGATCGAACCCCTGCCCCCTGCCGTGGAAGTGCAGAGTCTTAACCACTGGAGCGCCAGGGAAGTCCCAGCTGTCACCCATTTGGACATAAACAGCCAGGAGGCACATGGTGGTCTCTGCCCTCATGGAGCACATTCCAGTGGGGGAGAGAGAGACTGCAGGATTAACCAGAAACGAAGGAGGTGACGGGGGCTGTGGCTTCAGAGGAGGACTCTCTGAAGAGGTGACATTCAGGCCAAGACCCCAGTGACAGAAGGAGGCAGCCACTCAAGGATCTGGAAGGATGGATGGACCTGGGACAGAGTAACAGCACGGACACAGGTCCTGGGGTCAGAGCAAGCTTGACAGGCTTGAGAAACAGAAAGAATCCATGCTCCCTGGCTTACGGCAAGGAAAGGAGGTCAGAGAGAGAGGGGCCCGTCCAGCAGAGCCTGCACCCATAGTTTATGCTGTGGAAACTAGCGAGAACATCCATTATTTAACACTGCATCCCTCGCTCTAGCTGTCCACTGGAGCCCCAATCTTCCAAAGGCTTGCAGCCACCAAAGGGCCCTCAGGGGAGCCAGGCAGGCACTTCCACGGACATTCAGCAGGGTGCAGGGCCCTTTAGTTACTTTGTTCTTTGTTTTCCTGGCTGTGCATGACGCAGAATAAAGATTGTTCTTTGTGCTTTGCTCTGTCTTCAGAGCCAGGCTTTGGTCTCCCCTTCACTCAGGAAGGATGGCTGGGGGGGGGGGGGGGAAGAAAAAGGGAAAAGCGGAAGTTGCTGGAAGACATCTTCTGTCTTGTGAAAGCCTAGGTTCCTTGAGGAGAGGATGCTCGGTCTCCTGAAGGGGAGGGCAGGGAGGTTTCCATGGTGACAGACTTCCCTGGGAGCCAATTACCAGGAAGCAGTGAGAACCAGAGGAGCTCCTCAAACGTTCTCTGTGGAAGACCCCTGCGACCCTCAAGGGACCCTGGGCAGCAGCGGAGGGAGCCCCCCCTCAAATGAGTAAGGTCGGGGTCCTCATCAGTCTCGCAGGGGAGGGTGTCTGAGTTAATTAAGAAGAGACAAAAAGAAGAAATGAGTCTGCTCTTGCACACTCAAGCTTGGAGTTGTGAACGAACACCCAGTACATAAATAGCGGTGCTGACTTGTGATGGGCACATCCGTACAGGACTGGACGTGTAGGATGCTCTGGGGAACCACCCCAGGCTAGACGTGGGATGGTTCAGGCATCGCAAACTGGTAGAAAGACACAGGCTCTGGAGCAGACCTCCTGCCTTCACAAGGCGGCTTCCCGGCTTAAAATCCCTAAGGTCTAAGCCAGGTTACATGATTGCAGCTCAGACCTGCCACAGAGGCTTGTTCTCAGGGTCAAATACAAGTTGATACATTTTCAGTGTTTGAACCAGGCCTTGTGCTTAGTATACACTTAACAAACGTGGGCTCTTCGTCAGAGCATGAACCCGAGTTGGCGAGGCAGGGAAGGGTTAGTGTTTGGGCGGGTGTCTCAGGCAGAGGGGCGGCAGGCAGGATGTGGGCAAGAGCGGATCCCTTCCCAAACTGAGTTGTGCAAACTTAGCAGTATAGAATGTTCTAGGTCAGTGATTCTCCATGGGAGCAGAGGCCAAGAGAATGTGCAGAGGAGGAAGGAGTGATTCTGCCCCCCGGGGACATGGAGTAGTACATGGAGACATTTTTGTTGTCACAACTGGGGGTGAGGGGCTCCTGGCATCCAGTGGGTAGAGGCCAGGTGTGCAGCCACACACCCTGCAATGCACAGAACAGCCCTGCGACAAAGACTGAACGAGCTCAAAATGCCAGTGGTACCGAGGCTGACAAACCCCGCCCTCGGGGGAGTCTGCAGACGTGGCCGAGAGGCAGGTAGGATGCACGTCACACAGGGCCTGCAGTTTTGTGTCAGGCACGGGATGCAACCACGAAACGCTATCAGGTTCATATGTCATCGAAGGTGGTCTGGGCTGCAGCCTGAAGGGTAGATCAGGATGGTGGCAGAGGACATGCCATTTAGAAGTGACATATTTAAGAAGTGAAACGCACAGGGCTTGGCAGTTGAGTATGGAGAGTGTCAGATGACAAAGCGAATACAGTTTAGTAATGACACTGATGCCCCTTATTCAAGGGAAAGCAGTCCACGGATTGGGGGGGCGCAGCGCCTCCCACAGCCTGGCCCTCTTCTGAGGGATTGTGGCCGAGAGCGACTTTTATAGAATCTCAGAAGCAACAACATGGAAACAGGGCATGACTGGCCGGGCCATCGGGGATTCCCTTACAAGGCAGCAGGCCCCATTTTTCTAGGGTCAGAGACCACGCCAGAGATGATCAGAGCATCCTGACTGACCTGTATCGTTTCCTTGACCACGAGGCCTGTCCTGGGCACAGACTGACGTACGCTGAGATTTGTGACGTCAGCCGGGCCATGGGGTGGCCTCCACTTTGTGGGTCCTGATCTACCAATTAACTTCATCGGGAGTGAGGGGAAAAAAAAAAAATCCACAACTTCCTTCATTATAGAGGGAAAATACTGAGAGAAAACCAAGAAAAGCTGGGTATATTGGGGTCTTTGTAGTAACCTGGGGCCTCTGCTGTCTAGGAGTTCTTTAGAAGGTGTAGGTGATGGGGAAGGCATGTGCGGGGAATATTCGTCCGGGGATTGATAACTAGAGAGGGACCGTTTTATTGTCTGTGTGGCACCTTACATATCCTTCGGTACAATCAGTCTGCCCTGGGTCAGGTGACTTTCCCTTCTAACCTAGGGGCTGTTTGCTAGAATTTTTAAAACCCTAATCAGGGCCTACTCTCTGGGGTTGTCTCCTCAGCACTATAAATGTTAGGAACCTGCATCAGAGGTTTTTTTCACCTCTGAACAAAAAGGAGCTATGCTTGGGGTATGCGGTTTGCTGGCACTGTTCCATGGGCTCTTGCGTGGACGAGAATCAGGGAGCCTGGCCTGCCCAGCAGCGCTGCTCTCTGCGTCTCCATTTGGTCTGTGTCCCCATGGTGTCACCTGGGTCAGCTAGAAGCCGGGTGCAGCGAGGGGACCCACGGGCCCCCATTCACCTCTAATCCCCAGTTAAGAACCAGGCAATCTTGAGGATCCTCTAAATCAGGCGAAGGGGTTCAGATCAGTTGCTAACAGTGAAGGTCGAAGTTTAAATTGCACAAGTCATAGATGTAAAAAAAACAAAAACGAAAGTCACACCGTTGCTTTAGTGACGAGGTAACAGGAGATCAGAGTTTCAAAGTGCACCTCCTGCTAGGCTGAAATAAATAGCAGAGCTGAGCAGTTGGCCAGAGATCAGCCACCTGCCAGCCCAGAGGTATTTACTCTCTGACCATTTCCAGGGAGGGCATGCTGACCCCTTGCTCTAAACCGGACTATCAGAGGCTCGCTAGCCTCCTGGGCCTCACACCCAGAGTTTGTCTACAGCACTGCTAAGGGTTTAGGGAAATGCAGGAAAAGAGATGGAAAAGAAGGGAGTTCCCTGGTGGTCCAGTGGTTAGGACTCTGCACTTTCACTGCCAAGGGCCCAGGTTCAGTCCCTGGTTGGGGAACTAAGATCCCGCAAGCCGCAAGGTACAGCCAAAAAAATTTTAAAATAGAATACGTACATACATACAAAATAAGAAGAGAGATGGGAAAGAAGAAAAGGTGAAGGATTGAGGCTTCCGAGGTCCAGAGTAGGGAGTCCTAGAAGTCAGTGCTTGGATGAGCGCCCTGGCGCCCCAGTGAACGCAGCGTCCCCGAGCAACAGCAGCGCTTTGTACAGCGGCTGTGACTTGTGTCCTTCCTTCAGCCTTCGTCTGGAAGACGGTGTATAAAAAAGTATTTTTATTTGAATGGGAAGCACTTTAGATAACAGAAGCAAACAAGACTTTCTGGAAACTCACTGGAAGGGGAAAAAAAAAAAAAAGGAAGAAAGGCAAACATCGTGGCATCCAATGCCACCCTGACCCTACTGCCCAGCTGCCTTCTGCTGGTCTAAGTGTGAATTCTGCTGTGAGTGCCAAGCATATGGGAAGGAGAAAAGCCTGAGCCTATTCAAGTTTTCTACTTTTTCTTTAGAAGATGCCAAGGAAATGATGCCGAAAACCTGGCCTCTGTGCCCCGGTGCCAAATCGAATCTCGGAAGCAGAGTTTTGGGTGAAGTAGAAAACAATAGCTTTATTGCTTTGCCAGGCAGAGGGGGCCACAGTGGGCTAATGCCCTCAAAAACTGTGTGTCCCAACCTGGGAGGATTTGGTGAGGAGTTGTTTTGGCTTTTGTTAGTTTTGGCCAAGCCATGCGGCAATCGGGATCTTAGTTCCCCAACCAGGGATTGAACCCATGCCGCCTGCAGTGGAAGCGCAGAGTCTTAACCACTGGACCACCAGGGAAGTCCCTAAGGAGTTTTATAGCAATGGGTCAAGGGCAGGGGGGGGGGTGGTTGCTGATAAGGATCAGAGTGGGTGCAGGGCCTACAGTCCTTTAATCTGGCCTCAGGGGATCTGGTGAGCTTCTGTGGTTCCCAAGGTTATAAAACTGTGACCTTCTCTCTGGAATGAAAACTGCTTTATCAAGTAGTTAACATTTTCCATTTGTTGGGGGTTTTAGTTCTGCAGAAGAGCTCAAAGATATTGTTCTGTGTATCCCTTGAGGTAGAACCAGGACCCTGCCCCAAGGTTTCTTTTTTATAGTTTTATAGTTCTTTTTATAGTTTCTTTTTTTTAATTAATTTTTATTGGAGTGTAGTTGCTTTACAGTGTTGTGTTAGTTTCTGTTATACAGCAATGTGAATCAGTTATATGTATACATATATCTCCTCTTTTTTAGATTTCCTTCCCATTTAGGTCACCACAGTGCATTGAGTAGAGTTCCCTGTGCTATAGAGCGGGTTCTCATTAGTTATCTGTTTTATACACAGTAGTGTATATATGTCAGTCCCAGTCTCCTACTTCATCCCATCCCCCTGCTCTATTGTGTCTTAGCTGCTCCCCACTTGTCTCTGCATCCCCTCCCTCCGCTGATTAGCAACTGTTTGAACCTGCCCTTTGGAACCCAGGGAAGGTCATGGAGGCTGCAGCGTATTTCCTACAAACAAGAGATGGGGGACACAGAAAGGCTTCTGAGCCCAGTAGCCCCACAGGGTCCTGCTCAGTTTCAGAAACTGCAGATGTACATTAAGTCAGTGGGAAGAGGCTATTTCCTTTCCTCCCCTGATGTAATCATTGTCGGTTATTGTTTTCGTTTGGCAAATATTTATTATTGAGCATCTCTAGTGGGCACAGCACTGTGAAGACCCTGGGCGTGGAGCCAGGGAAGGACAGGTGAGCCCTGCAGAAGCCAGCAGCCATTCAGCCGGAGAATTTTTAGCACATCAGCTCAGTGCTAAGCCCTGTCATTTGAAAGAAGTTTCCAGCCTTCTAGCACGAACATACGATTACACAGATTATTTAATTACAATATGATCAGTGCTAGGAAGAAGTGCTGGGTGGTAAGAGTATGTTCGAAGGACAGACCTAGTTCTGGGGGTGGGGTCTGGGAGGCTCCCCTGAGAAATAGTTTTTTCTTTCTCATACAGTTTCTTTTATTGAGGTATAATTCACATACCATAAAATTCACCCTTTTAAAAGCATCCAATTCAGTGGTTTTTAGTATATTCATAAAGTCACACACCATTGCCACTATCTAATTTCAGAACATTTTCAGCCGTCTCAAAAGGCACCCCAGACCCGTTAGCAGTCACCCCCCCCATGCCCCTTCCCCAGCTCTGGGCAACCACAAGTCTTTCTGTCCCCATGGATTTGCCTGTTCTGGACTTCTCCTATAAATGGAATCATATGCTATGTGGTCCTTTTTGAGGACTTTACATAATGCATCAGTACTTCATTCTTTTATGGCTGAATAATACATTCCGTTGACGGACATATCACATTTTGCTTGTCCATCCATCAGTTGAAGGACATTTGGGTGGTTTCCACTTACTGGCTACTATGAATAGTGCCGCTGTGAACATATGTGTATGAGAAATAACTTTTTAAGCTGGGGTTTCAAACCTGTAGGTTAGCTGGGTGAAGAGGGAGAGAGGCTGGGAACAGCATTCCTGGCCAAGGGACCTGTATGTGCAGATGCCCCGAGGCAGGAAGGGGCTTGTGGAGTTGAGAAGCCAAGGCAGCTGAAGAGCCAGCAGGAGAGAGCAGCTGGCCTGGCCGGCGTGAGCCGAATGGTTGCCACAGTGAAGGTTCTGGATTGAATGCTAGCAGGATTGCAGTGAGGCACTGAGGTGGTGACATAGGGAGGGAGAGTAGAGATTCGAAAATGATTTGGAAGGACCTGGGATGATGCAGCAGAGGAGAGACAAGACGGCAGAGATGCTCGTGGAGCTCTGTGTGTGCTGCCGAGTGAGCAGTGGGTACTTCTCACTGTGTTACTCAACCGAACCTCGGGTCCACGCGCCCGATGCACAGCAGAGCCGATCTACTGACACCAGGTTGCGGTGAAGGAAAGTACAGTGTTTATTGCGGGTGCCAAATAAGGAGAATGGGCAGCTCATGCTCCGAAGACCCAAACTCCCCAGTGGTTTTCAGGGAAGTGTTTTTAAAGGCAACATTTGGGATGAGGGCTGCAGGGTGCATGCCTTTCTTTTGATTGGTTGGTGGAGAGGTAACGGAGTGATGTTCTGGGAACCTCAGTCCTCAGGGTCCACATGGTTACGCTCAGTGTGTAGTCACCATCCTCCACCTGGGTGAGGGGTCTTAGTTCTTGCAGAACGACTCAAAGAGATGCATCACATTGTTATCTGTATCACTTCAGGAGGATCTGGGACTCTGTTTTATCACTGAGCTATTGTTTCTTTTTTTTGGAGTATAGTTGATTTACAATGTTGCATTAGTTTCAGGTGTACCACAAAGTGATTCAGTTCTCTACACACACACACACACACACACACACACACACACATACATTCTTTTTCAGATTCTTTTCCATTATAGGTTATTACAAGATATTGAGTATAGTTCCCTGTGCTATACAGTAGGTCCTTGTAGGTTATTGATTCTGTAATAGAAGCACTAAGTACGATGTGACTGCCTTGTTCATATAACTGCATCCCAGAGTGATTGTGGTAGCGATGGGCTCGGAGAACAATGGAAACAGTGAGAGAGACGGCTGTGTTAGCAGCAGGGGCTGTCAGATTTCACTGAAGGGAGCTGGCATTGGGGAATGTCGGGACATGGTCATGGGGCTCAGAAGACATGATGTGTTGCGTGTCCTGCAGGTGGAAGGGCTGGACTGGAACTAGGGGTGTCAAGAGTGGGATGTGCCTGGCTGTGCAGGGGATGCAGGCTATGAAGGGTGTTGTGTGCTAGGCTAGGGTGTTTGGACTTGATCCCAGAGACACATTCAGCCATTAGTTCATTCAGTAAGCAAGACAGATCCAGGCCCCATTCTCATGGAGTTGACAGTTGGGCTGACTACCCCAAGCCATTTGAGGTTTTTTGTTTTGTTTTTTTAATTTTTATTTTGGCTGTGCCATGCAGCATGCAGAATCTTAGTTCCCCAACCAGGGATCAAACCCACATCCCCTGCAGTGGAAGCACAGAGTCTTAACCACTGGACTGCCAGGGGAGTCCCCATTTGAGGGTTTTAATGAACCTGGTTGGATTGGTTGTATATTCACATGCACCTCAAACAATTTTAAAAGATAAGATAGTGCTTCCCTAGTGGCGCAGTGGTTGAGAATCTGCCTGCTGATGCAGGGGACGCAGGTTCACGCCCCGGTCCGGGAAGATCCCACATGCCGCAGAGTGGCTGGGCCCATGACCATGGCCACTGAGCCTGCGCGTCTGGAGCATGTGCTCCACAACGGGAGAGGCCACAACAGTGAGAGGCCCGCGTACTGCAAAAAAAAAAAAAGATAATATATGCACCTGGTCAAAGAATCCAGCCATGCAAGATGGTCTGTGATGAGAAGATAATCTCTCCCCCACCCTGGTCCCCGGTCCTCTTTAGACAGAATCATTATTACCTGTTTCTTCTGTGTCCTTCTAGAGATGTTCTGTGCACACATACTATATATGCACAAAGTGTTCTTCACCTTTTGAAGCACACTTCATTAACAGTGTGTCCTCTTTTCATTAACACTGTGTCTTGGAGTTCATTCTACATGACTGCACAGTGATCTGCACTCTTTTCATGGCGTCAGCCCTGAGTACCTCATATGCGCCATAATGTGACTGGTCCCCTACGGACGCACGCTGAGGTCAGTGTTAGTCTTTTTGCTGCTTCGGTTATAGCCTCAGTGCTTACTCTTGGGTGCATGCTTTGCACCCATATCCAAGTGTGTCTTTGGAATCAGTTCTGAGAAGTGGAGTTGTTTGGCCACAGAGTTTGTGCATTTTAAATATATTAGCTGTTTCTACTTTGCCCACAGAAGAGGTTGTACCAGTTTACCCAGTATAGGAACGTTTATTTCATGAAGCCATAGGCACACTCTTGTTCTTTACAGATTTTCTACGTTAAAAGGATGACGGAAGTTGATCACCATTTCTCATATTTAAAAGCCCAATTGTAGGGGGTTTTTTTTGTTTTTGTTTTGTTTGTCATGGACTGCAATTTTATGGTGATACCTATTTTTCTATTGGGTTGTTAGGGTTTTTTCTTATTGATTTATGAGAGTTCTTTACATATTAAGCAAGTTAGCTTCTTTCCTTTTGTAAGTGTTGTAAATAGTTGTGTTTCCCCCCCCAGTTTCTCATTTGTCCTTTGATCTTGCCCATGCTATTTCTGCCACTCAGGAAGTTTCTTTTTGGTTTATCGGATTTGTATTTTAGATTTCTGTTGCAAGGAACTGAACCGGGATGAGAAGAAAAGAGACATATTTGAAAGATATTTGGGAGGTAGAATGGAGAGGCCATGGAGTATTTCTTGAAGCTCTGATAATGGGTGACTTTTGAATTCTTGATGAAAAACTGAGTCACAGATGCCTAAACACAAACTTTGAGAAACAGGAGGAAAAGGTGAAATCAAAGAATTAAAGAAGGGGAGGGAGCTTTCTGGCGCAGCAAATGTCACTGGAAGTGGCCGTGGGTGTCGCACGTGCCAAGGCTGCCAAGCCTTCCTGAATTGGCCCTTCCTCCGGCTGGCCTCAGTGCCAGTCCCAGTCCTGGTGTCTGAGACTGGTGGATGAATGTATTTTAGGTGGATTTTCTCTAAAGGACAATTCAGAAAATATGTAGTATTAACTTCTGATTTGACTAATCTCTGGATTGGTTTTCAGTTTTAACCACAGCAGCAACTTGTGCCCTTCTAATGCTTTTCTCTCCTGTCCTTTTCTTTCTCTGTGTGTTTTTTGATAAAGGGACCATCTAGAAGCTGCGGGTCACGTGTGTATTCTGAAAAATGCCTTGGACTTTGAAAGCCCATCCGAAATCTCCAACTTCATCAAGGCTGAGAGCTTGGAGGCAGCTATGGCTCTTCATCTATATAGAGGGGGTAGACTTCTGCCAGGTAACCCCCCCTTCCCCAAAGGTGGAGCCCTAGCAGTCACAAAACCAGAGCGCCCGCGATTTCAACTTAAACATCGATGAAGTGGCTTATCCCTGCTCAGAAATGGAAGGGATACAATCATCTTTTTGCTTTGCTCTTCTAAACGGAGTAGTTTTCTAAAAACGAGGTAACTACACCAATTGAGAATGGATGCATATATACTGAAGCTGTTTTTCAGCATGAAGAGTCATTTTTTTTTTACAATTTTAAAAAATAATTTATTTATTTACTTATTTATTTTTGGCTGTATAGGGTCTTCGTTGCTGCGCACGGGCTTCTTATTGCGGTGGCTTCTCTTGTTGCGGAGCACGGGCTCTAGGCGTACAGGGTTCAGTAGTTGTGGCTTGTGGGCTCAGTAGTTGTGGCTCACAGGCTCTAGAGCGCAGGCTCAGTACTTGTGGTGCACGGGCTTAGTTGCTCCACAGCATGTGGGATCTTCCCGGACCAGAGATTGAACCCCTGTCCCCTGCACTGGCAGGCGGATTCCTAACCACTGCACCACCAGGGAAGTCCCTACGGCATGAAGAGTTTTATCCTAAATGTTTTTGATGTGTATTTCTTAACTCAAAGTCTAATTTTCAACAGTTAAAAATGTGACTCTTTCACAAAATATAGAAGTGAGCACGTAGGAGAGAGGTTATTCAACTGATTTATTAATGAAGAAACTACTAAGATACTAAAGCCAGTTTAAAGAGCATTTGAGGGACTGAGATTTTTTTTTGAATTTTTGAATTTTATTATTTTTTTATACAGCAGGTTCTTATTAGTCATACATTTTATACACATCAGTGTATACATGTCAATCCCAAACTCCCAATTCATCACACCACCACCCCCAGTTTCCCCCCTTGATGGCCATACGTTTGTTCTCTACATCTGTGTCTCTATTTCTGCCCTGCAAACCGGTTCATCTGTACCATTTTTCTAGTTTCCACATATATGCGTTAATATACAATATTTGTTTTTGTCCTTCTGGCTTACTTCACTCTGTATGGCAGTCTCTAGATCCATCCACGGAGGGACTGAAATTTGAATAGGCTAGGATTAGGTTAGCTGCAGAACTGGTTATGTCCAGCAGGGCAATCAACCGTAAGCTTTGGGGCTTTCTTTTCTTTTCTTTTCTTTTCTTTTTTTTTCTGGCTGTGCTGCATGGCATGCGGGATCTTAGTTCCCCAACCAGGGATTGAACCCATGCCCCCTGCAGTAGAAGCTCAAAGTCTTAACCACTGGACCACCAGGGAAGTCCCGAGGGTTGCGGGGAGCTATCTTTTCTACTGTGTTAGTCAGGGTTTTCTAGAGAAACAGAGCCAAGAGGAGATATAGATATAGATACAGATGTAGATATAGATACACACACACACACACACACACACACACACACACACGTATGTGAAGATTTATTATAGGGATTGGCTATGTGATTATAGAGGCTGAGAATTCCCACAGTCTGCCATCTGCAAGCTGGACACCCAGGAAAACCAGTGGTTTCATTCAACCCGAGTCTGAAAGCCTGAGAATTGGGGGGCTGACGGTGTAAGCCCCAGTCTGAGTCTAGAAGCCCAAGAACCAGGAGTGGTGATGTCCGAGGGCAGGAGAAGATGGATGTCCCAGTTTAAACAGAGAGCATGAATTCACCCTTCCTCCCCCTTTTAGTTCTATTCAAGCCCTCAACGGATTGGGTGAGGCCCACCTGCATTGTTGAGGGAGATCTTCCTTCCTCAGACTACAGATTCAAATGCTAGTCTCTTCCAGAAACATCCTCCCAGACACATCCAGAAATCATGTTTTACCAGCTCTCTGGACCTCCCTTAGACCAGACAAATTGACCTCTAACATAAACCATTACAACTGCAGCAAAATGATTGGCATCTCTGCCTGCAAAGTATTGGATGCAACTGCACAGAGCATGAGCTCTTAATTAATAGTAAATACTGAGGTCAAACAGCAGTACCTTCTCTTAGAAAACGAATCCACGGGGACCTTTAAACACTGCTTCTGGGATTCCCTGGTGGCGCAGTGCTTAAGAATCCTCCTGCCAATGCAGGGGACACAGGTTCGAGCCCTGGTCCGGGAAGATCCCACATGCTGCAGAGCAACTAAGCCCGTGCTCCACAACCACTGAGCCTGCACTCTAGAGCCCGCGAGCCACAACTACTGAGCCCGTGAGCCACAACTGCTGAGCCCATGTGCCACAACTGCTGAAGCCTGCGCACCTAGAGCCTGTGCTCCGCAACAAGAGAAGCCACCGCAGTGAGAAACCCGCGCACCATGATGAAGAGTAGCCCCTGCTCGCCACAGCTAGAGAAAGCCTGCGTGCAGCAATGAAGACCCAATGCAGCCAGAAATAAATAAATAAAAATAAATCAAAAACAAACAAAAAACACTGCTTCCTTGGACCTCGAAAGGATGTGCACGCAGTCATCCTCTTGGCTTTAGCTACAATTTTTGGATATTTCTTCTTAACCCTCCCAAGGCCAGTTTGACTTCACTGAGAGCCCAGCGGCCACCAAGTAGAGGCAGGGCAGATAATTTTGCTGTTGAGCCGTGAGTGGCTTTTTCCAAATACGAATTAAATGACCTGGCAGTGCCAGCTTTTCAGGAGGTAGTATGTCACCTGAGGCCCCAGATTACCTACAGTAATCATCATACGGGGATAACACTTCACTTAGCAAAATGTGTCAACTTCCGAAATTTTCAGACGTTTCATTGCTAAAGGTGACTTCCTGTTTTCCTGCACTGTATCAAACCTTATTTAATCTTCCAGCTCTCTCTCTTGCTTCCCACACCATAGGAAGTTGGACCCTCTCTTCATATGCAGGCCTTACTTTGTGTGTATATACACACACACACACACACACACACACACACACACACACATATTTTTTTTTGTTTTTTTTTTTTTTTTGCGGTACGCGGGCCTCTCACTGTTGTGGCCTCTTCCGTTGCGGAGCACAGGCTCCGGACGTGCAGGCTCAGCGGCCATGGCTCACGGGCCCAGCCGCTCCGCGGCATGTGGGATCTTCCCGGACCGGGGTACGAACCCGCGTCCCCTGCATCGGCAGGCGGACTCTCAACCGCTGCGCCACCAGGGAAGCCCTACTTTGTATATTTAAGTGCATAACTTAGCGATCTTTCCACATCAGTGCTTATGCTGAAAACCGGTCACTCCCAGTAGCTGGCTGAGAAGAAAATCTCGTGGTTTCCTGAACCTGGCTTCTTAATCAGACACTTGATGCTGCCTGTTCTTTTAGGTTCAAGCCTAAAGCATGTTCTCAACAAGAAACAGGAAGAGATTAGTCAAAACCTTAATTTCCCTTTGCTGTGTGACATATTCATAGATTCTGGGAATTACAGACAAACGTCTTTGGAGGCCATTATTCTACCTACCACAGACCTTTCTCTGGTCCCCAAAGATTCAAGTCCATCCCACGTGCTAAAATCATTCTCCCCATCTCAGCATCCCCCAAAGTCTAAGCCCATGGCAGAAGAGGAATCGTCTCTACCACACTCGCCTTTCCGTGTCTGCCTGACTGTTTAGTATTTTTGGAAAAGGTCACACCAGTCCATAGTAAGAAATGCAAACAATATAAAGCGTTATAGAGAGAAAAGAAGTAAGTTTCTCTCCTGTTCCAAATCAGTCGCCTTCCGGGTTCCTTCTTCTTTCTTTTGGCCACACCGTGCAGCTTGTGGAATCTTAGTTCCCCAGCCAGGGCTTGAACCTGGGCCCTCAGTGAAAGCATTGAGCCCTAACCACTGGACTGCCAGGGTCCCTTCTATGGAGGCAACAGCAGCTAGGTTTTTTCTGTTTATCCTTTTACAGGTGTGCTTTGTACAGAGAAATGTATGTTTATTGTTTTCCTACACACATATTGTGTTAATCAAAATGCACTTGATTTTTTTTTTTACTTAAAAAAAATTTTTTTTAAGTTTTCATTTGAGTTTTTTACTCACAGCCTTTCTGTACCTCTTATGTGTTATTGGTGAGCTTAGTAGCTAAAGGCTGAATTCTTCGCAGTGAAGTGAGAGACACTTCACCAGAAAGAGAAAAGATAGATAGAATCTGCTCAT
The DNA here is from genome assembly GCF_964270905.1 of Leucopleurus acutus. Lineage (NCBI taxonomy): Eukaryota > Metazoa > Chordata > Mammalia > Artiodactyla > Delphinidae > Leucopleurus > Leucopleurus acutus. Next base: position 87,106,387 of record NC_139155.1, read on the forward strand.
TTGCGTGACAAACACTTCTAAGGCAAATACAAGGAAAGATCTGTACCTTCTCCACTTACATATTGAATCTCAGTAGAGATGGCTTGTTTGAGAAACCCCAGTATGGACTGAAGTTAGATCTGGTCTGTTTAGTGGTTTGCCTTTGCTCTTTTCAAATTTTTATTGACCTTTGGAAGTCCTTCTAGGGAGCCCTGTGTGATGAGCACACTGTTTAACTTGACCTGTGCACGCTAGGTGCCTTGTGAAAAGACCCAGCCAGGGAATGTGCCTTCCATCAGCCCAGGGCCCTTCATTCAGAATAAACATGCTCCCGGGGGGAATCCTTTTCCATTTGACGCGCAACATCTCCAGTATTTTTGGTTCCCATATATGTGTGCCCTCCACGTTCTATCATTGCTGTTGTACTGTGTGTGCCTGAAGATACAGTTTGTGTCTCTTTCCTCTCCCTCTTGGTTCCTTGCCAGCACGGTGAAGGTTACTATGAACAGCAGATCTAAATTTGAAGCCCTCTTTTTCTGTCATAAAAGCACCAGTAGCTCCAGATTAACCCATTTCCGAACGATACGCTTGGCTTTGATAGATGGAGGCCAACAACATTTTTCATGTGTTAAAATTGAAAGCAAATTGATTTAAAATCGTCTTGTCTCACGTGATTAACCCCATGTCATGTTCTTAACAGTGACACCTGTTCTATTCAGAAGAGCTGTGGGTAAAATTCAACAAACCACCAAATATGCCCCCTACGTTGTGGGAACTTCAGTTTTTGATATCGTCGTTTTGGGATGGTTACCAAGGGGTGTTTCCGAAGGTAAACTGCTTTGTTAATTATCCTATTTTGCAGGTCATGGAATTCCTTTTGGAATCATCTTTGGTGGAACTGATTTAAATGAAGACATTAAGCAGGGAGAAAAAAACAAAGTGATGGGAAAAGTCCTAGAAGAAGCCAGGTAAGACTTAAGAGAATTTCACAGGAGTTAAGCATCTAACCCTTTTGGTTGAAATTCACTGACACACAAAGACAGAGGAAACCAGTAGTTTGGGAGGTTTACATCTTTCCATGTAGAATCAACTTCTTTCTTTTTGTTCATCTTTCCTTTCATTTGGTGCCTGTTTATTTTGCCACAAACAGTCATTGTAAACAAGTTATTGCACTTGAATAGTTATTTGACTGCAGTTAATATTGGACGAACGTGCTTAGAATGTTCTGAGTGGTGGAAGAAACAGAATTCTTGCTAAGAGATGAGGTGGATAAACTCAAGCTCTATTAGCACACAAGTTGGGGTTGACTTTGCATCAGATTTGCCCAAGTAGAATATTTTTTCCAGTTTCCTTGAGATACGATTGACGTGCAGCCCTGTATAAGTTTAAGCTGTGCGACATAATGATTTGACTTGCGTACTTGAAACGATTATCACAGGAAGTTTACTGAGCATTCGTCATTTCGTATGGATACAAATTCAAATAAATAGAAAAAAGAAAGCTTCTTTCCTTGTGGTGAGAACCCTTAGGATTTACTTGCTTAACTTTCACGTATAACATACGGCAGGGTTAATTATATGTATCGTGTTGTACGTGACATCCCTAGGACTTATTTTTCTTACACCTGGAAGTTTGTACCTTTGGTTGCCTCCATCGAATTGCCCCTTCCCCACTCCCCGCCTCTGGTCACCACGAATTGGATCTCTTTTTCTCTGAGTTTGTTTGTTTGATTGGTTGGTTTTGAAGTATGATTGACCTACAGCTCTATGTTAGTTCCTGTTACACAACATAGTGATTCAATATGTGTCTACATTTGAAGATGATCCCCACGATAAGTCTCGTTTCCATCTGTCACCATACAAAGATGCTACATAGTTACGTACTGTATTTACTGTCTATCGATCTACGTGATTATGTTAACTTGCTGTTCTCTGAGTTCAAGCACATTTTAACAACGCTGCCTTTTTACTTCCCCACCCTGCTCCCCCCAACATTTACTGGTTTTGACGTCGTACGCATTGTACATCTTTTTGATTTGCATCTCCCTTAACTATGTAGATTGTGGTATACAGGTGATTTTCCTACTCTTTGTCTTTTAACCTTCCTACTAGCTTTGTACACGGCTGATTTACTACCTTTACTGTATATTTGCCTTCACTAACAAGATGGTTTCTGTGGTAATGTTCATGTTTCTAGTTGTGGCAAGAGGAATCTCTTTGGCGTGGCTCTTAAGCTGTACGGGTTTCTGGGCTACATTTGTGAGAGCAACCAGTGAGCGGGTTTCTCAGTCGGGTCACTGTGGGTATTCTGGGCAGGATAGTTATTCACTGTGGGGCTGCCCCGCATGTCCCAGACTCTGGACACTGCGTGTCCACAGCACCTGCTGGGTACTGCAGCAGTTAAACACACCTGCCCACATTTCTAGCCCCTGGGATGGGAGTTATTGCCCCTGCTGAGAACCCAGAGCTGTACTTCCCAACCTTCTGCATGTCAAGGCATTCTTAGAAAATGATAATATCTGTACAGCATTCTGGAGTGAACTGGGAGGCTTGGTGGGGAAACAGAAACACCCCATTTTCTCTTTGTAACAATCACAGTCATAATAACTAACATCATAATAAAATAAAAATCCTCTCTGTTCATATAAAAATTGTGAAAAAAAAGAGCTAATGAAATCGAAAGAAGAAATATACATGCGTACCCAAAGCAAAGCAAAGCACTCTTCTTGGCGGGCTTTCTGGGGTGATTCCACGGAAGGGTTGACGTGGGTGGATGTGGTCTCTGCCCCCCATGCACCCACTGGCTGCTGGTGCTTCAGAGTCTCACCTGCCATCGAATCACCCTGAATTCAAAGCTTACCGAAAACCCAACCAGTACTGTTGAAGCATCCTTTCAACTCTAGTAAATTTTTGAATCATTGTGGGGAAAAAAAAACCCAAAAAACAGGTGATGAATTTTTAAAATGTGGACACACGACTTATTGATTTTTTAACCACTTTACTGAGGAAGGATTGCCATGCAAAAAGCTGTACGTAATCAAGGCACACAACTTGATGAGTTTGGAGATCAGTGTATACCTGTGAAACCATCGTCACAATTTATGCTGTAACCACATCCATCACCTCCAGAAGTTTACTCCCACCTTCTTTATTTTTATTATTTTATTTTAATTTTTATGATAAGAACACTTAACAGAAAATCTACCCTCTTAGCAAATTGTTTACCTACAGTATTATTACCTGTAGGCTCTCTGCTGTACAGGAGAGCTCTAGGGCATGTTCATCTCGTACAACTGAAACTCTGTGACCTTTGACTAATAGCTCCCTGTTTTCCCCTCCCTCTGTCTCCCCCTCCCCCAACCCCTCCCATGCTACTCATGCTTCTATGAGTTTGACTACTTTAGATTCCACGTGTCTGTAGAATCATACAGTATTTGTCCTTCCACATCTGGCTTGTTTTCCTGAACATAAATATGTCCCAGATTCATCCATGTTGTTGCAGATGTCGGGATGTCCTCCTATTTTAAGGCTGAAAAGTATTCTAGTGTATGTGCATGCCACATTTTCCTTATCCATTCGTCTGTTGATTGACATTTAGGTTGCTTCCATGTCCCCAGTAAGTGGCCAACCATGAATTTTCTTTTTTCTTTCTTTTTCATTATTATTTAACATATTTATTAGAGTATAATTGCTTTACAATGGTGTGTTCGTTTCTGCTGTATAACAAAGCTATACTAACCATGAATTTTCTGTGCTCGTCTGTAACCCTTGCATGGCTGAGAAGCTGTGGGAATCCAGACTCCTTCAAGTGTGTGTAACTGTCGCATTTCTGATCCACACCAAGGACAGAACCCCAGGTTCTATTTCGCAGCCTAATTTTTTTGTGGGGAAAGATAGGTGTCAATTTTGCCTCTTAAAACTAGGGTTACAAATAGATGGCATTGCATTTCAGCACACTGCTTCTTCCTGAAGACTTCCTGGACATAAATGTGGAAATGTAAACTTTTTAAGATAGAGAGTACGCTCCGCGTATGTGTGTGTGTTTTACAATAAATGAAGGTATTAAAACAGTGTTGGCTCACCTCGAAAGGTGATCTATCATTATAGGTTTTCTTCTTGTTGTTGTTCTTACACCCTAAGAATTTATTGCCTTTACATTCCTGCAGTTTGTAATGCACTATCTCATAGAAGGAAAATCATTCTGCTTGGGAGAAACAATGTGGAATGAATTCATTTTATGATATTATCATTAACATTATTCATTGTGTTGTTAGTAAAACACACATTGATTTTTTTTTTTTTTTTTTTTTTTTGCGGTACGCGGGCCCCTCACTGCTGTGGCCTCTCCCGTTACGGAGCACAGGCTCCGGACGCGCAGGCTCAGCGGCCATGGCTCACGGGCCTAGCCGCTCCGCGGCATGTGGGATCTTCCCGGACTGGGGCACGAACCCGCGTCCCCTGCATCGGCAGGCGGACTCTCAACCACTGCACCACCAGGGAAGCCCCACACATTGATTTTTATTTGGGGATATTGATTGGAGTTAGTGGGCAGGGAAGTTGCATGTATCACAGATTTCTTGTCCGACACAATACAGCATACTTTTCTGTAGAACAAAGCATTGAACTTGTCTAGCTTTATAACAAGTGTTTCATTTAAATAGTTTTATTTTCCCTATAAGGTATATCTTTCAACTTTTTTAGTATTGAAAACTTTTCCTGTATGGTATAGTATGCGAACTTATTTTAGCATCCACTTTTGGGCTTATGAATATTATAATAAGTATTTGGTCGTTATAAACACCAAAATTAAATAAGGAGTATTTGAAATTTGTGGAAATTGTTTAGCGAAGTCTTATCCAGGTGCATATTAGAAAAACTTAACATTGCCAAGCAAATGAGCAAAAGAGAGTTTGTATGAAATGAATTGCCACACAAATACTCTCACGATTACGGAATCAATGGCATGTGAAGTTACTGTTTTGTAGGTCAAAACTGGTTGAATGTTGGTAATCTCATATGCTTTTTCAGTGTTACTAAAGATGTTTTTGACAAACAGAACTCTATGTCAACGTAAGTGTGTTTTGAAATGGCAGTGTTCAAGCAAAAGTGCAAAAGTGGTACTTTTATATTTTTCCTAAAAAATGTGTTATTTTATTTTATTTTTTATGTTACCTTAAATAGTATTTTATTTTATTTTTTATTGAAGTATATAGTAGATTTACAATATTGTGTTACTTTCTGCTGTACAGCAAAGTGATTTAGCTTTACATATATACACACTTTTTTAAATATTCTTTTCCATGATGGTTTATCTCAGGATATTGAGTATAGTTCCCTGTGCTCTACAGCAGGACCTTGTTTATCCATCCTATATATAATAATTTACATCTGCTGACCCCAACCTCCCACTCCATCCCTCCCCCAACACCCCTCCCCCTTAGCAACCACCAGTCTGTTCTCTACATCCGTGAGTCTGTTTCTGTTTCGTAGATAAGTTCGTTTGTGCCATATTTTAGATTCCACATATAAATATCATATGGTATTTGTCTTTCTCTGTCTGACTTACTTCACTTAGTATGATCATGTCTAGGTCCATCCATGTTGCTGCAAATGGCATTATTTCATTCTTTGTTACGGCTGAGTAGTATTCCATTATATATATGAACCACATCTTCTTTATCCATTCCTCTGTCGATGGACACTTAGGTTGCTTCCATGTCTTGGCTGTTGCAAATGGTAGAAATGTGTTATTTTAAATATCTTTATCTTCCAAGGATCTTTGGGCTAGAAACTCTCTTAAAAGGTTATCTATTAGGTGGATGTAAAGCCAGGCCCCCTGTTCCTATATGAGGAGCCAGAAGAAAGACCTTGTTATCTGTGGCCCTGGAATAAGTGGCGTGTCTTTCAAGTTAGCTCCAGTTCACCCCTCTGACTCCGAAAACATTTTCACACGCACCTTTGAGGAGAACCTTCCCAAGACTCTCATCCTTCCCTGCCGTCTTAAACTGACGCTGTAGCTCCTACTGATGCCTCATCTTGGGTTCTGAAATGAGCAGGACGTGATGGTGGGGACGGTCACATGGGTGGGGGACAGTCACAGTCAGCCGCCGGGCTGCCGTGCACACAGAGTCCGCTCCTCACACCTGGGACATTTTCCTGCTCTTTCCTCCCCCTCTCCACCCATCCCTCCCCCTCACCTGCTTCCTGTTGGAATTTAAGGCAGAACTGTTCCTTCTCTTAACTTATACACATATACAGGCAGCAGGTATTTTTGCCCATCTCCTGGGTGCCAGACAGTCCAGGGGCTTGGGAGGTGGCCATGAACAGAGCCGCGTTCCAGCCCATGTGGAGCTGACATTCTCACCGAAAAGTAGAGCGTCACGCTTGCCAGATGAGTGGCTGTTCATAAATGCCGTTATGGGGTAGATTGCTTGGTCTTTGTGTTACTGACCTTATTCTTTGTTCGTTGGCTGTTCTTGCTTTTGGTGTCTTTTTTTTTCCTGAAAGTTTTAGGCTGTCAAATCATTTGTTCACTGGCCACGTGGGGCGCCCTAATGTTTTGCACAAGTCCCAGTAGTGGTGTTAGTACTAGTAGAAAATAATAATAGCAGATGTTTATCAGATGTTAAATGAATTAGGGACCAGGAACTGTGCCAGGCGATTTACATGCATAGTTTGTTCTTTGTTTGATTCTTAAGTTTCTCATTTTTGCGGACTTCCACAAAGGAAGGCTTCTGCACCCTCCTTGCAGTTGCTATTTAGTTGCTCTTCTCTCCGTTTTATCCTCATTTTTTGGAGTAAAGTTGATGCCCTCAGAATACAGTTTATTTGTGTTTCTTGCCAATGTTCGGGGGACGTGGAGAGCATCTCATAAGTGATGCCAGCAGTCCGATCCCTGCTGGGCTCAGATGCAAGGTCTGATGTGGTCTGGTCCTGCTTGTTCACGTTTATTCTACCCAAAGGGAAGTATTCCGTATTTCTCCCTTAAGTAAGAGGCATGCGATTGGCTGTGTCTGCGATTGGTGGCTGGTTTGGGGAGAGTGAGGAGGGGGAAGAAGGAAGGCTTGGAGAAGACACAGGCAGGGGGACGTGAGCTCCCCTTTCCAGGTCATGCCAGTGGGGAGGAATCATCTATTAACGGTTCTTTTTTTTTCTTTCTTTTTTTTTGGCCACGCCAGGTGCCACTTGCGGGACCTTCGTTCCCCGACCGGGAATAGAAACCGGGTCCCGGCTGTGAAAGCTCTGAGTCCTAATCACTCAACCGCCAGGGAATTCCCTATTAATGGTTCTTGGTTGCAACAATTTTCTATTTCTACCACTCATACATTTGTTAATTGGAATTCTACTATAAGGAAGAGTTGTCTGTTTGACCCCATTTACTTACTCCGTTATTTAGTTACATCAACACGGACCCATGGCTATTTATTGTATTTGACTCTGTGGGTTACCCATCACTCCTATTACTTATTTTGGTGCCCAGATCACCCCAGCCATGGCCATTGGAGATATTTTGAGTTGACTCCTGCATCCTTTCGACAGGCCCTTGCCATGTTTTGAGCGCTTTCTTACTTTCTGGCCCCAAAAGATATTCCTGGTTCATTCCATGTGTACCCAGTCCTGCTTCTGGAAACCGCCATTTCTCGATGAATGGGGACATTCAGTAAATCTTGAACACTTTTGCCAGTTTTCCTTTGGCAAAGCCAGTGGACCAGATCACCTGCCCCTGAATATTATCTAAGGTCCTTGCCTCTCTAGTGCATCTTGTTTTCTGTCTTTTTTTTTTTAAATAAATTTATTTATTTTATTTTTGGCTGTGTTGGGTCTTCGTTGCAGCGCGTGGGTTTCTCATTGTGGAGGCTTCTCTCCTTGCAGGGCGTGGGCTCTAGGCACACGGGCTTCAGTAGTTGTGGCTCACGGGTTCTAGAGCGCAGGCTCGGTAGTTGTGGCGCACGGGCTTCGTTGATCCACGGCATGTGGGATCTTCCTAGACCAAGGCTGGCACCCATGTCCCCTGCATGAGCAGGCGGATTCTTAACCACTGCACCACCAAGGAAGTCCCTCTGCTTTCTGTCTTTATCTCTGCTTCCCTCACCTTCCCTGAAGGAACAAGAAACATAGGAAGTTTTGAGCTTCATTTGTTCATTTTCTGCAGACAGAACTTTGTTTTTGGATGTGAGTGGAGATGAAATCTAACAGCCAATGACCCCGACTAATAAAGATTGGTCGCACTGTACACTCAGCTACTTACCTGGCTCTCACAATTCGTCCCGAAGAGCTGCCTCACAGTTATGCCGATTAGATTCTGCCCTAATCATTTTCATTATTTTTTGCTCACTTTTCTAGATTCGCTGTCGCTTTCACGGAGTCAATGAAGGAAACGGCACAAAGGCAGTGGGTACGTGTCCATTTCACGTTTTGATTTGGGTTATGCTGGCAAAGTTGCAGGATCAGAGAACAGAGAGGCAGTTTTAGTAGAGCTGACATGGTTCCCATCGGCACCGCCCATGGTGGCCACAGCAGTATGGTATGTTTCCCATATGTTGATGTTTTTTTATTTGGGTAGATACTCTTAGACCATCACTGATTTTTTTTGTTGTTCTTGAATTGCAAAAATAGCCCAATAGCCAGCTCTTTTCTTTTTTTTTTTTTGTTTGTTTTTGCAAATCTCTCTCTCTTTTTAAAAATAATTATTTATTTATTTGGTTGCACTGGGTCTTAGTTGCGGCAGGCAGGCTCCTTAGTTGCGGCATGCATGTGGGATCTAGTTCCCTGACCAGGGATCGAACCCGGGCCACCTGCATTGGGAGCGCAGGGTCTTAACCACTGTGCCACCAGGGGAGTCTCCGCCAGATCTTTTCATGTTTTGTCTGTTTTCATTTTATGTGCTCAGATGGGATGATTTACGGACTAGACTGTAAATGTTGCAGCATCCTTGTACACGTTGGGAGTAGCAATCCCTTAGGTGGCAGCTGGAGTTTCCTAGGCTGGACTCTTCATTTGAAGGGCTTTAATGAGTAGAGGGCTTTGTAGCTCTACAAGTTAATGCATTTATTGACTTTTAAAATTCATTATGACTTGGGTGGGGGGGTGAAATGAGCTGGCGGGAATCTGAATCCTCCGTGGGGAGTTCTGTAGAGGACTGGTGGGGCTGGTGTCTGCGAAACTAAAGAAAAGGCCAGCTGAAAGGTTGCTTTCCTCCGGTGGATCGTAGGCACGATGCTGTTTTCTCAGATGGTGACCCCTGCAGTGCCCCTGGACCACCAGTGTTGCTGGTCCTTGTGCTTTACCAGCAAACCGTTGTGCACAGCACTTAGGCCCTTGTCCTCTGGAGGCATTATTCCTGTTGGTGGCATTTTACAGGCTGTGCACATTCTTTATCTATAGGCTTTCACTTTGTAACATCTAACGCTTGGAAACGGCTGCAATGCGACGAGGGCAAATGCAGTATTTTGTGGGACTGGTCGACCTTTGCCAAAGCCCAGAGTACTGTGTGCACGTGAACGTGAAGATTCCCTGCAACCAGAGTGTGCATATTCTTATTTTTGACCTCAAACTCCCCAGGCAGAGAATCGAGGGTGCATTTTTCAGTGCAATGTAATGAATGAAAAACGGCAAGCTTCCTGGCTCCGAGTTTCGTGTTTGTATCAGTTTGACTGTCAATCTGCCTTACGGCAGTGATGTACCAGTGGTTCTCAAAGGGGGGGTCCCTGGGACTCTTTCAGGATCTGCACAAAGTCAAACCTATTTTTGTCATAATGCTCAGACATTATTAAAGGCATGATGAAAGGCAAAAACCTTTTTCACCATGTGAAGAGCAGTGGCGAGGAAAATGGCTGACGCCTTCATCGTCATGAAAGCAGGGGTACCCATCTGCACCGACGGATTATTCACCATCACCCACTTATAGTTAAAAAAAAAAAAGAGCCAGTTTTTCACTTAAGAATGTCCTCGATGAAGCATAAAAATGATAAATTTTTATCAGACATTAACCTCTGAATACATGTGTTTTTCTTAACGTTCTGGGTGATGAAACAGGAAGTATATATCAGCTCCTTCTGCTGCCTCTGAATGAGGGATGGGGGTTATCTTGAGCAAAGGCCCTGGTGCAACATTGGGGTCGCAGACTGAACCAGCCATGTCTTAACCCAATTTTTTTATCTGAAGGACTGATAACCAAACTATGGTTACTCAGACTTGGGCGTTTGGCACTCATTTTCTTAAAAATGACTCAATTGAGTGAGTCACTTCAAGAAAAACAACGGGCAGTATCTATTGCCAATGATATCATTTAAATTTTAAAGCAAAAATTAGAATCTGGTAAGCCACCAGGAAGTGGACGGCTTCCCCTTACATCCTTCCCTGATGAGATCAGTGGTTGTGTTAACAAATGTGAATTTTTTTTTTTTTTGGATGCTGTGTAATGAAATGGTTCAACATTTGCGAGATCTGCATCACTCAGTGAACCAATATTTTTCAAATGACTAATACGTGGCATCACAGAATCATGCATAGATAACAGGTGCATCAAAGTGCAAGACAGACCTATGGATTCGAATATATCAGGATATGATATAATTTCAGGTTCCATATTGCGACTAACCTTTAAGAAGCTACCATTTGTTGAGTTTTGGTGTCATGTCCAAGACTAATACCTATAATGATCTGAAAAGGCTCCTTAAAGGCCCATATTAAAATATTCCTCCCCTTTCCAGCTACCTATCAGCAAGAAGCAGGATTTTCTTTATACACTTCAGCCAGAGCAACATATGGAAACAGATTGAATAGAGCAGCAGATATGAGACTCCAACTGCCTTCTGTTAAGCCAGACATAAAAGAAAGCTTTTCCCTGCTGAAGCAAGTTTATCCTCCATGATTTGCCCCCCTTGCCCTAACTTCTCAGTTTTAAATGTCACCTTTGTCTGTAAAACCTGTGGCCCTCCAAACCTGGTACAGATGTGTTCACTGCTGTATCAGTTATTTTTGCTACGTAACAAATCACCTCAAACGTAGTGCTTTAAGACAGCCATTTATCATTTATGCTTTGTGTTGTCTGGGCATTTCTGGCCGGGGTCAGCTCAGCGGGGCTGGGTAGTCCAGCATGGCTTTGCTTACGTGTTGGGGCCTCGGCTGGGATGGCTGGGACAGTTGGTGTTTCTCTCCATGTGGTCTGTCGCCCTTTGTCAGGCTCAGCGGCAGGAGAGAGCAGGCAGCAGTGCGCGAGCAGGCTGCAGGCTTCTGCCTGTGTGCTGTTTGCTACTGTGTGTGGGCCAGAGCAAGTCAAGCACGGAGCTACAGCCTTTTCCTCCTTACCGGGCGATCTTCAGCGTGGCCTTAAAAAGCAGGGGTGCAGGGAGGGAGCCGTTGATTAGGTCCATTTTAATAATCCGCCGCACTTAGTGCTTATCCCTCGAGAGTGTAACACCTATTTATTGATTGATTTAGTTTTGGCTGCGTTGGGTCTTCGCTGCTGCGCGCGGGCTTTCTCTAGTTGCGGCGGGCGGGGGCTACTCTTCCTTGCGGTGCACAGGCTTCTCATTGCGGTGGCTTCTCTTGTTGGGGAGCACAGGCTCTAGGCGCACGGGCTTCAGTAGTTGTGGCACGTGGGTTCAGTAGTTGTGGTTCGCGGGCTCTAGAGCACAGGCTCAGTAGTTGTGGCATGCGGGCTTAGTTGCTCTGCAACATGTGGGATCTTCCCGGACCAGGGCTCGAACCAGTGTCCCCTGCCTGCATTGGCAGGCGGATTCTTAACCACTGCGCCACCAGGAACGCCCCTGTAACACCTCTTTCCTTCACTTTTCGCACCGTGTGGCTGTGAGTTCTTTGAGGACAGGGACAAGGTGTGGTTCACCCCTGTATCCCTAGAGGGTAACGTACCACCTCACGTTCAATAAATTCTTGTCCGATTGACTTGGCCAGGAAGGGATGCTTCTTTACAACTTTTTATTACAGAGATGTCCAAGCATATACAAAAATAGCAAGAATAGTAGGGTGAGCTCCTATGCGTCCACCACCCAGCTTACCATTCTCCAATTCTTTTTTTCTTTTTTGGCCGTGCCGCATGGCTTGCGGGATCTTAATTCGGGGACCGGGGATGGAACCTGGGCCACGGCAGTGACAGCGCCAAGCCTAACCACTGGACCGCCAGGGAACTCCCTCCAATCCTTATTGATTTGACTCACCCACTGCCCCACCACTCCTGCACACACACACACACACACACACACACACACACACTTTTTTTTCTGGAATATTTTTTTAAAAAGCACAACCACCATGCCCTTTTACCTGCACGGGATATAGATTTTTTTTTTAACACAAGCCCCATGTTATGGATCCATTTCTGTGCGGGAAGACCATAGCATGTGAGGAAGAAATAAAGAAGGGCTCAGAGATATTAACATTTTTATGAATATATTTTGGAAGAACTCGAGGAAAGGAGTATAGATGCAGAGAGGAGGAGGAACAGGGTCTTTGAGCTGCAGACACGTTGAATTAGAGACGAGTATTGGACTCGGGGATGAGTATCCAGAATGTAGCTCACAGTGTGGGGCTGTCGTCAGAAAGGGGTGCAGCTGGAGGTACAGATGTGGAAGTCATCAGTGTCGAGGTGATACGCGATCGGTGATTATTCTTAGACGGGACTAACTTTTATTTTATTTTTTATTTTTTTGGCTGCGTTGGGTCTTTGTTGCTGTGCGCGGGCTTTCTCTAGTTGCGGCGAGTGGTGTCTACTCTTTGTTGCTATGCGTGGGCTTCTCATTGCGGTCGCTTCTCTTGTTGTGGAGCACGGGCTCTAGGCATGCGGGCTTCAGTAGTTGCAGCACGTGGGCTCAGTGGTTGTGGCTCGTGGGCTCTAGAGCGCGGGCTCAGTAGTTGTGGCTCATGGGCTCTAGAGCACAGGCCAGTAGTTGTGGTGCACGGGCTTAGTTGCTCTGCGGCATGTGGGATCTTCCCGGACCAGGGCTTGAACCTGTGTCCCCTGCATTGGCAGGCAGATTCCTAACCACTGTGCCACCAGCGAAGCCTGGGATTAACTTTTCGATGTAACGATGAGAAAACTGCATTAAATGCATAGACCAGTTACGTTTTGGGCAGGCTTGCTAGCAGTGGTGAGAATATCCAGCAGTGTCCTGTCAAAAGATCTTTTTTTCTTTTTTTTTTTGGCTGTGCCGCGTGGCAGGTGGGATTTCAGTTCCCTGACCAGGGATTGAACCCAGGCCCTCAGCAGTGAGAGCGCAGAGTCCTAACCACTGACTGCCGGGGAACTCCTGGAAGGATCATCTTACATGTCAAGATTAAGTTGACCATTTGCCTGTCACCCAGGAGGTCAGCCGCACCAAATCTACCCTCATCCTAGGTTAGCAGTCTTTGTTTTCCGACAGATGCTTTTCCAAATATAATAACAAGGCATTTGAAGAAAGAAATGGAGAAGTCGGCAAAAATTGTTTTGTCTTGGATGATGATGTCACAGGCAGCATCAAGAAAGCTCATAAAAGAAAGGATGAATTTGTTTTTATTGTTTAAAGTGGTGGAGGTTAGTTATTAAATTCGAATGTGAACCTGTTTTTTAATACCGCTTTAGTACTTTTTTTTTGGTGGATGATTTTTCAATAAAGTTCAGCTCAATACCTTTATTTGATTAGTTTTTGCAAATGAAAACTGTGTAGAAACAATATAAAGGTTCATTGTTCAGCCACATCTGTGTAATGCTTTGAGATGGATTTTTGTGGAGAGACTACTGGTAGTTACGTGTTCGGAACAGTGATGCAGTTTTTGAGTGGTTAAGTTTCGTGCTGCATTATTGAACTGCCACCTTTTGTTTTTAATTTTCTCCTTTATTTTGGTGAGCAGGCTTGGCTCAGGTCCAAACTTAGTTAAGCTTACGTAATTATTATCAAACCAGAATCAAATTCCAATTATCCCAGATTAGAAAGATTTATGGTCTTTGCTTCTTACTGCTTTTGTGGTTTCATGTAGAGTCTGTATAGATAAATATAGTTTTGAGCATAAAATCTGGCCTAAAACTTGTTATTTTCTCAAACTTCATTTTTATAAAAACACAGGCTCACTCTTGATGCCAGCACTGTTAATAGAAATACAATGCACCCTACAAAGGTGAGCCATGGATATAATTTACAATTTTCTGAGAGTCCCTATTTTAAAAGTAAGTGGAAACAAGGAAGATCAGTTTTAATAATCTGTTTTACTGAATCCACCTCCCCGAGTTAGCCAGCCTGCAAAGGACAAGGGTAAGGGTGCTCTCCCCAAACCTGCCCCCACTTTTGACACCAAGGGCAAGTTCGGGGGTCCCCATCACCACCCTCAAGTTTGAGAAATGGCTTGAAGGACTCAGAACTCACGAAGAGTTACACTCGCTGTTATGGTTTATTACTGGGAAAGGATAAGACTAAAATCCGCCAAAGGAAGAGACGCCAGGGCTGGTCCTCCATCGCCCTCTCCCTGGGCAGTCAGGACATTTTACCCTCTGGCTGTTGATCTATGACCACCTCAACGCCCCGTTATTGATCTGAGACGTATGTACGGAGTTTTGCCAACGCGGGAAGCCCACTGCGTCTGGTGTCCAGAGTTTATCCTGGGGCTTCATTGCACAGACTTGATTGATTGATTGTTTGCGCACAGGGTTGCATCCAGTCTTCAGGCAGATTGATACCACTGGGCCCAGAGTGCCCAATTTCCATCACATGGCTGGTCTTTCCGGCATGGCCAGCCCCTGCCTAAGACTGTTAGCTGTGGCTGGCCTCACCCTAGAGAAATACCTGCCCCCTTAGGAATCACATAGCTTATTTCCTAGAAGCCCAGGGCAAAAGCCAGACCACCTCTTGGCCAAGGCCAAGTTCCTAACTGCACACCTACTGTATCCAAAATCTTATTATTTCAACACATGAGCAACATAAAAATGACTAAGGTGCTATTTCACATTTTTTTGGTACTCAGTCTTTGAAATTGAGTGTGCATGTTACTTTTAGGAGGCACATTTCCATCCAGACCAGCTCCGCTTCAAGGGCTCAATAGCCTCATGTGCCCAGGGCTGCAGTATTGGACGTGCAACATACCACAGATATGCATGTGGGGAGCACCCTGATTCAAGCTTTCCAAAACATATGCTCCGATCTGGTCGTGGAGAAACATTAACAGGAAGGAGCGAAGGGAGGGTATATTCTGCAAGCTGTGGGTTAATTTCAGCCCTCTGACAAAGCTAGGATGCTCCTTTGGAAACATTATTTTGGGACCTACTGTATAGCACAGGGAACTATCTCAATGTTTTGTAATAGCCTAAAAGGGAAAAGAATCTGGAAAAACAATAGATAGGTATGTATGTACACCTGAAAGTAACACAACGCTGCAAATCAACTATACTTCAATTTTTTTAAAAAAAGGCACAATGAGGGGAAAAACAAAGAAACATTATTTTGGAGGCTGTGTTGATGAGCACCCTTCTGCCTCTGACTGACTTCATACAAATTAGTTTGATTGAAGTTCGATAAAGAGAGTTTTATTTTATCTCTTTTAATTTGAAGTGCCTTTGTTTGGGCCCATTGTTTTTTTTTTTTTTTTTGCGGTACGCGGGCCTCTCCCTGCTGTGGCCTCTCCCGCTGCGGAGCACAGGCTCCGGACGCGCAGGCTCAGCGGCCATGGCTCACGGGCCCAGCCGCTCCGCGGCATGTGGGATCTTCCCGGACCGGGGCACGAACCCGTGTCCCCTGCATCGGCAGGCGGACTCTCAACCACTGCGCCACCAGGGAAGCCCCCGTTGTTATTTTTTTAGTGTTGTTTGTATCAGCCTTACTTTGATGTTGTGCCTACTTTGTAAGGGTCGTTGTCCCGGGGGCTTTGTACTGGCGTCCGCCTGCTACATAGTTAGTACTTATTGTCCAAGTTCAACATCGGCCGTGTTTTGGGACAGTGCTCCTCTGTCGGTCTGTGATATTATAACCTTGATTTCGTGTTTTTGGGAATTAGATTCACTGCACATGTCTAACTGTGATATATGCATTGTGCAAATTTAAAACTAGTCTAAATAGCATTTTGATTTCTTGCTACAGTGTGTAATAGACATTCAGAATACAAGTTTGGGCACTTCTAATTCTAGTCTGGGTTTAGAATACTTTCTCTAAATTCACCAGACTTTTACCAGGAAATGTAACTATTTCACCAATATAATTAAAAGCAAACTAGGTATCCACATATCTTAATTGAAGGCTTTTCTCTCTGCAGAAACGATTGTGGTTTAATTTGTCTCCACTGGGTTCAAAACCCCACAGGTCTGTGTAAAGTTTAACTGCACTGTTCACATGCTTTTTCTAAAAAAAAGTACTCAGCTAAGAGGACTTTCTCTAAATTCAAATATTTATTTATGAACTATTTAAAAAAATCTTGAGCATGAGTAAATACTGTTTGACACAGTTATCGAATTCAGAAAAAGCAGAGTGATAACCAACATGGCACATGGATACACTTTGTTGAGGTTAGTGCTGAGCTAAGCTTCCTGGTATTGTTACTTTTTAGTGATTTTTTTTTTTTTAATTTGGAAACTTTGAGTCCCTACCTTCTGGGGCCTAATTCATCTACCCTGCCTTGGCACTCCTTAAAGAAAAGTAACTTTCTGGAAGCAGTTAGGCAATACCTAAAGAGTAATTTTACTTTCACTGTGTACATATACTCATCACAATTCTTTTGGAAATTGAAATACAGAAAGCAAGACAGATCTCATTGGCTGTCACTTGCCCGTTCATGGCACAGGGGAGCTCAAAAGGCTGATGTAGGTGTTAGTTCTTTTCTAATCTGAATGAGCTGCCTCTCGCCTAATTGCTGAATTATGCTGTCCTTTGAATTACTGTTACTTCTTCTTCTTCCTGCATGGCCCATCGCTTAGTATTTGATCATCTCCAAAAATCACGTTGACAGCACAGGAGCTACACAGACCCCATCTTTTATTATAGTTTCTACTGTAATGTGAACTTAAAAACATTCACCCCTCTGTTCCATCTTTGGAAACCCTAGTTTGTATGCTGGCCCTCCCCACAAATATCCTGTAAGGAAAACTCCAGGGAATGGTCATATCTTAGGAAGCTAATCATTTTTAATAACTTCTATTAAGATTGGCTTCCCTCAGAGATTTCTTGATAGAACTGCACGTGTCCTTTGCATTTTTTTCCCCCATGTGAGATCCCTGGGAATTGAAAAGTTTTAAAGGAGCTCAAAGGATGGAAAACTCATCAATTTCAGAGCACAGATTCTGAGTTAACGTTTCCCATGACCTGGGGCACAAGCTTTTGGGATGATCAGAAGCGTTGCTCTAATTCATCAGATTGCAAAGGCAGAGAACAGTAGGGGAAGCTTTTGAATAAAATCAGCAGTGATTCCATGTTATTTGCTCCGTAGATTTAACTGCATTTTACTTTTTAATCTTCCTGGGAATTTTCCTGCTGGCATTCCTATTTCTTGGGTTGCTGGGCTAGATTACGTGTTACACATTCATCCTTTGATTTTGCCCAGGGTTGTTTTAGTTTCATCTTTATTTATAGCCTGTTTCATGTCAGATCCCATAAAACTGGATCCCAATTCAGTTCTCAGACATCCTCCCCATCTCATCTGTGGATTTTTTCCTTTTCTTGAAAAATCTTTCCTTGTCTGGTTCAGTTGCAGGAATTTAGTGACAAGGTTGTTCCCCCCTCCTTTTTATTTTGAACATTACTATTATTAATTTGCCACGCCACGTGTCTTGTGGGATCTTGGTTTCCCCGACCCAGGATTGAACCTGGGCCCTGACAGAGAAAGCACTGAGTCTTAACCACTGGACCGCCAGGGAATTCCCTGAACATTATTTTATTTCCTTACTTAAAAACAATTTCTAAGGGAAAAGAGAAGAGGGAGAAAAGAAGAGACCCGTGTCCCCTGAAAAATGCCCAATTTCTGTGTTTTGTGATGTATTTTGAAAGCTATACACTTACAGGCCATGATTTCTTCTAAGTAATTTGTAGCTGTTTTTAAATGACTTTTAACAAAGCCATCATCAGAAGTTGTAAAATAATATTTTTATCACCTGTAGAGGATGAAATTGTGCATAGATTTTAAAAGTAATATTTATTGTGGTTTCCATTTGGTGGAAAGCTTAATTTCAGAAGGTTATATTAATAAAAGAATGGGAAATCTTTTTGTTGTTGCTGTCTGTCTGGTGTTCCATCATAAAAAGGCATAACTGAGCATTTGGGTCTGTTACAAAGTCACATGTATTTATAGGACACTGACTTTTTATATTTAGTAGTGGGTCAAATTAAGTAATGTTTTCTCATAGACTTTAAAAATGGAGGAAAAAATGGAGAATCTTCCCTCTCCACCCTTCCGACACACACACACACACACACACACACACACACACGTCTTCTTTTTCATTTTATGCATCAATGAGCTGATCTTCCAAGGGAAATGATATATATAAGGACTTCGACTCATGTTATTTCAAGGCAAGTGAAACAACAATTAATATTGAGCAAAGAAAGCTAATTTGTATTTAGAGCATTTTAATATAGAAAATGATTTTCGAAATCAATATAAGCCAATTGGCTTTTGCCAGATCGCTTTTCTTACAATGATTAAAAATAACTCAGATGCAGATTTCCTTTATACTGTCCCTCTATTTTCTTGATTTGCTCGGATAAGATCTTCAAATACCATTTATGACATGTTTTAAAAGTCTATATTGGACTTGATACTTACTTGTTTTGGGGGGGGGAGTTCAGTAGATTTGGGGGAAATAATCCTCAGAGATAGATAACATCAGCAGATAAACCCAGACATTTCCATATAGAGTCAACTTATTCTGTTTATAGAGTTGAGATACCCTTTTAATTAATTAATTTTTGTTTGTGCCCAAAGGAACTTTCTTGAGAGGAGCATTTGGGGTTTACATATTTCTAATTGCACGGCACAGTTCTAATGAAAATAGTAGTAAGGCTGTAATCTCCATTTTGCCTGACAGTCATGAATTGAATTTATATAGAATTATAGTGAATCTGTTTTTGTCAAACACTCGTGTTACCTTTAAAGTTAAAATGCTATCCGGGTATATTTTTGACAGTGCTTCAATATCCTTCTTATGGACATTTTTTGAGCCAATGTTGTAGGCTTAGGTCTGGTTAAAGAAGAGGCACTCTTAGCCTGCACTCTATTCCAGTACAATTTTCTTCAGTGTTCTAGTGAAATTATAATTTAACAAAAAGCAATCTTTTAGGGCTCTGAGCTAAACTCTGATTTCACATGGCTGCTATTAACCATTTTTCCCATTAAGGTTAATATCTCTTTTAACTAGTAGAGAAGAGATTTTTGAAGCTCTTTTTTTGCAGGCTTGCTGTTTTAAGGGCAAAAGGGGCTGCATCCTGCTCTGTGGCGTATGGAGGAGGATACTCAAGACTTTTAGAGGTCTCAGGTACCTCTGATGGATAAATATAAAATGTAATGCTAAGGTCAAAAGCAAAACCAAACCAAGACTTGTGTCTCTGTACCACCTTCCTTATTTTTTTTTTTTTGGCCGTGCCGTGCACGGCATGTGGGATCTTAGTTCCCCGACCAGGGATCAAACCTGCACCCCCTGCATTGGAAGCCTGGAGTCTTAACCACTGGACCGCCAGGGAGGTCCCTCTGTACCAACTTCCATTCAGCCGTCCTAGGATGGCCAGATGCTGCCTCTCCCAGAACCTTCCCATCCACCAAGCGGAGGGCAGGGTAACTCCCTCTTCTCCCCATTGATCGTCTCTCCCTTGTCGGGACTGCCTCACCTTTAGTTGGTTTCCCAAAACATAAAGCTGATTTGAGGATGAAGGTCAGAGTGGGTCAGCAGACCACATGCAATTCGCAGGATCCCGGTCACCTGGAGGACCACCAGAGCCCTTCACACACGTTTAGGTAGAGAGAGCACGAAGATGCAACTTCTGTGATGGCCACTCTTTACCTAGTTTAGTCGTTTCATGCACGGAGCTGATATTCAGGCCACATGGTAGAAAGATGCACCTTTTTAGACTTTATCACCAGAATGACCGTATCTTTGATCACTTACGAGAAACAGCCCTCTGCACCTACTTGACCCTGCTGCCCTTTAAAGCGGATTTCTCACTCTGCTCCCGTAACATCCACCTTTGGGTCTAAACCTGATTTTAAAAATATCTTTGTCACTGTTTCAAAACGAGCTTGAGAAATGGATTCTTTTTCTTTCTAGTAGTTTTATGAAGTTCTGCCGGAAAACACCACCAGGGATAGTACGTATGCATCTGGGGACACATATCTAGATCAGTCATGCAAGTGTCACGGTGTCCCTTGATGTCAAAGAGGCTTTGGGGGTGGTCCTTACAGGGTCCTTGAGACCAGTCCATTCACATCCTGGAAGAATCTGACCCCTGGTGCCTGTTCTCTTGTTTCCCAACATACTGGGTACCCCTCCTCCATCCCCATCTCCATCTCCCCCTCCATCCCCATCTCCTCCTCTGTCTTCATCTTCTTCTCCTCCCCCCTCCCCCTCCTCCTTTCTTCTCCAAAGGTAGGGAGTGTACTCTCTCTATTCAAGGGTTTGTATCCACAAACCACATTTCCCAAAACGTCTGCCTTCAACCTCAGTTCCTGATACGCACCTGATGGGCTGTATCCCTGGCATGTTCTCTGTCTGAGCTTCATCACTTTTCTACTCACATAGTAACTATAAATTGGTAATATTTCATTATGCCTGATTTAAGGGACCTCTTTGTACTTCTTCCCTTAGATAAGCTGTGTTTTTAATGGGCTAACCCCCATTAAAAGCAGAGGTAACTCTTTGCTCTGATAAAGTAACTAGTCTGTGAGTGGCTGTGTAGATGATTCTTTGCGATGTTTTCCAACAGGATATTTTTATGGCCTTCATTTTCTCTCTAAGCAGCAATGGGAATGGACTAGCAAACTTACTTTTTTTTCTTTCTCCCCTTTTTTCAAAAGCCACATGCCAAGGATAAGATCTATGTCCAGAGTCAAGGTAAGAAATTTTAAATATATGTATATTTGGAAAAAAATGAGTCTTTTATCTTGTAGAGATACCTACTGAAATGAAATAACATGATGTCTGGGATTTACTTGAAAATAGTAGAATGGGCACACTTTTATTATTTTTAACATTAAGATAAAAATAAGACTACTTTATAAAAGAATAATTTAAAATGTTAGAAGAATGGATAAAGAAGATGTGGCACATATATACAGTGGAATATTACTCAGCTGTTAAAAAGAATGAAGTAATGCCATTTGCAGCAACATGCATGGACCTAGAGATTGTCATACTGAGTGAAGTCAGACAGAGAAAGAGAAATATCGTATGATATGTGGAATCTAAAAAGAAATGATACAAATGAACTTATTTACAAAGCAGAAACAGACTCACAGACTTAGAGAACAAACTTATGGTTACCAGAGGGGAAGGGTGGGAGCAAGGGACAGTTAGGGAGTTTGGGATTGACATGTACACACTGCTATATTTAAAATAGATAAACAACAAGGACCTACTGTATAGCACAGGGAGCTCTGCTCAATATTCTGTAACAACCTAAATGGGAAAAGAATTTGAAAAAGAGTAGATACATGTATATGTAAAACTGAATCAGTTTGCCGTACACCTGAAACTATCACTACATTGTTTTGTTTTTTAATAAATTTATTTATTTACTTATTTTTGGCTGCGTTGGGTCTTCGTTGCTGTGTGCAGGCTTTCTCTAGTTGCAGCGAACGGGGGCTCCTTTTTGTTGAGAACGGGGGCTTCTCATTGCGGTGGCTTCTCTTGTTGTGGAGCATGGGCTCTATCTAGGCACGTGGGCTCAGTAGTTGTGGCTCACAGGCTCTAGAGCGCAGGCTCAGTAGTTGTGGCGCACGGGCTTAGTTGCTCCGCGGCATGTGGGATCTTCCCGGACCAGGGCTCGAACCCGTGTCCCCTGCCTTGGCAGGCGATTCTTAACCACTGTGCCACCAGGGAAGAACCACTGACGCGCAAAATAGAGATCAGGGAAACAGTAGCTCCAGAGAACATGTGGCTGATTCTGAGCTTAGGTGTGAACCCGTGCTGAGCCCAGGGTCACGCGAACAAGTCCACCTTACAAACATCACATTATCAAGGCTCTAGTGGTTTCGGGGATACTTTTAGCAGCAGAATCACTCATGAAATGAACTCTTTCTTGGAGCCCCCATTTAAAAAACGATGCACTGACTCAGTATGCATAAAAGGGGTGTGTAAGTGTCAGGGCAGGCCTGGGGTTGGACCTTCCATTCCTCTGCCACAGCCCCTCGTTTATAGCCACGGAAGACGTTGGTGCTGCAGGAAAAACATGGGCTTTGATGCAGCGCGTGGGTTTGGACGCAGCCTCTGACACCTAACATTTTGCATCCTGATTAACCGCGATGAATCTCGGTTTCCAGCCGGATAAACGAGAGGACTCAACCTGCTTAACAGGGATTAAGGGTTTCCAGGACCGGGTGGAACACATCCACTCACAGTCTGTGCTGGGGCAGGCAGGGTAGTGGACTTTACTACAAACTTTACTAACTGTAGTCTATATTAGTCAGTGTGAATGGCCAGCTTACAAGTGCCTTGGAGAGGCGGTTCGACGACTTAATTTACATTCCATAAAATTTCACATCTTTTCTGCTCTCGAGATAATCTGTTAAATGTTGCCTCTGGATTTTTGAAATCTTAAAATGTTCGTTTTTTCAAAGAACTTTAAACTGAAAGCTGGCTGAGAAACTGACACAGATAGCAGGAAATTATGTATGATTTAGAAGGTTGAGATGAGGAATTTTAAATACATAGTTTCTGTGTAATTTCTTTTAGAGTTTAGTTGGGAGTGTTTGGGATACCTGTCACCTATATGCATTTTTTAGGAACTCAAGCTTTCTGTGACCTAGAGACAGTTTGGCCCAGGAATGGATGGTGGGGTTGAAAGTGATGAATCTTTTCTCCTTGGGAACTGTGGGCGAATTTTATTTTACTTTTTATTTTTGTTTTTGGCCTCACTACGTGACACGCGGTATCTCACTTCCCCGACCCGGGATCGAACCCGAGCCCTCGGCAGTGAAAGCGCAGAGCCCTGACCACTGGACCGCCAGGGAAGTCCCCTGTCGGCTCATTTTAAACCTCACAGCCTTGGAGAGATTCATGGGAATTCAGCAAAGCCCTCAGAACTTTAGTTCTTTATAAGAACCGAGTATGACGGCTATTTGAATGTCAACACAAAATAACTGGTTATGTCTCAACCACATGAACTTTCTTTTGTTCTCTTTCCTTTGACCCAGGAATTGCAACAGTGCCGAACACCACCTTTAACTGGAACACCTTCCTTCGGCGTTCAGGTAAGAGATGAAATCTTCTGGTAGGATTTGGACTCAAGTGCATCTTGCCCACTTGCGTCGGTTCCTCGCTAGGTTCACATGGTTTTGAAGAAGAGGCTGCCAGGGTCAAAGAAATGGACTCTTTGGGTAGAACAAAGGAGGGAGCAAGGCATGATTAGAACAAACTTGGTTTCTCCCCGTTTGCCGAGGTGTCGTCAGTGGTCCCATCCCAGTGAGGATGGGGGTGCAGCTGAGACGCAGGAGGACGCGTAGTGCCAGCCTCTGGGACGCTGCTCTTCGGACAAACCTCCCAAACACCTAGTGTCTTGTGGCGTTTGTCCTTATTAAGGACGCCATCCTCCTGTGCTCATTCGGTGTTACTTTATTAGCTACACACAGAAGAAGCGACTCTTGTGGGACTTCCTGGCGGCCCAGTGGTTAGGGCTTGGCGCTATCACCGATGGGGCCGGCTTCGATCCCTGGTCGGGGAACTAAGATCTTGCAAGCCGCGTGGCGTGGCCAAAAATTAAAAAAAAAAAGTGACCATTGTAAGATGGAGATCAGATTAAGAAACAAACTTTTAAACCACTTGAAATCTCAGCACCAAAAAGGAACTGCTATTAGTGTTTTGATATATCTTTCTCAACAATTTTTCATATATATATTAATGCTTTTCATGCATTAATATATAATATTAAATTATAGCTGTATTAACCTATTATATATTTTTGTCTTTTAAAATCATCATGTAAATATATAAATATGATATTTGTATATTGTAAATGCATAATATGTATGATACCTATATTATTTATATTATATATAGATTATATATAAATTATATATAATTAGGTGTGACTTTATATTTTATGTTTAAATAATACATATGTATAAATAATCATATATATGATTTTTAAAAGACAAAAGTAGAGTCAAACTGTACTTACCGCTCTAACCTGCTTTATTTATTCATTATGTTAGTAACAATATGAGCTAACTTATTCTTTTTTAAAAATTTCTAAACTAAAGTAAAATTTACGTGGCGTGAAGTACAGACTTCTAGGGTAAGATTAGACGAGTCCTGACAAATGTATAAATACCCTAATCCAGACAGATCACATTCCTACTGCTCAAGAAAGTTCCCTCTTGTGCTTTTCCATATTTAATTCCCATCCCTCTGTAAGGGACCCCATTCCAATTCCTATCACCATCGGTTCGTTTTACCAGTTCTTGAACTTCATCTGAGTGGAATCATACAGTAAGTACTTTTTGCGTCTGGCATCTTTTTTGCTCAACATCATGTTTTTGAGATCCATGCATATTGTGTGTCTCCGTAGCTCCTCCTTTTTTTTTTTTTTTTTGCTCCTCCTTTTTTATTACCGGGTCCTGTTCCATTGTATGGATGTGTCCCACATTGTTTCTCTGTTCTCCTATTGAGGGACTTTTGAATTGTTTTCCATTTTTACGTACTATAAATAAAACTGCTCTCTCTCCACATTCTTGTGCAGGGATTCTGGTGAATAGCTTGAGGGTAGGATGGACCCATGCTTAACTTTAGAGAAGAACAGCCGAACAGTTTTCCAAAGTGTTGTACCATTTTACATTTCCACAGACATTGATGAGAGACCTAGTTACGGTACATCCTTGCCGACAATTGGTGTGGACAGTCTATTTAATTGTAGTTGTCCTAGGGGATCATGAAATGGTATTTGATTGGTGTTGGGCATTTATGTATCGATATCTCCCTTGGTGAGGTGTCTAGCCAGGCCTTTTGCCCAAATGTTTTAGTGTGTTGTCTTTTCATTCTTGGTCTGCAGGAGGGTTTTCTGCTTTTTTCTTGCCCCTGGGTGGAAGCTTTTTGTCAGATACATATATTGTGAATGTTTTCTTCCATTCTCTGGTTTACCTTTCCGTGTTCTTAACTATGTCTTTTGAAGAGCAGAGGTTTTAAATTTTGTTGAAGTCTAGCTCATCAATTTTTTCTTTAACAGTTAGTCCTTTTGGGTCCTGCCTAAGAAATCTTTGCCTACCCTAAGGTCGAAAGATATTTTCCTTGTTTTTTCCTCCACAAGTTTAAGCTTTTCCATTAAGATTGTAATCCACCTGAAATTAAATTTTGTGTGTGATATTAGGAGGTAGGGATCGAAATTCGTTTTTTTTCCTGTAAATTGCAGTATCATTGAAAATGTTTTTCAATGAATCGCTCTGGTTCCTTTGCTGAGAGTCAGTTTACTGTGTGTGTTCCTTTGTGTCTGTATAAATCTACCTTTATGCTGTCATGCTGTCTTGTTGTAGATTTATGGTACGTGTAGAAATCAGATAGGGTTAGCCTATGACTTTGTTTCAGAATTGTTTTAGCTCTTCTAGGTTTTTTGCATATCCGTATACAAAATTTAGAATCATCTTGTCAATTTCTGTAAAATCTTGTTGTATTGAATCCACAGATCATTTTAGAGCAAATTGCTGTCTTAACAATAATTTGTCTTAAGATCTGTGAACATGATGTATCTTTCCATTTGCTTGGGTCTTACTTATCTTCATAATGATTTGTACAGGTCTTTCATGTCTTTTAAAAATATTCTTAAGGATTTTATTATTTTTGATGTGCTATAAAGGTTTTCTTTTTTTCTTTTTTTTTTTTTTTTTTTGCGGTATGTGGGCCTCTCACTGTTGTGGCCTCTCCCGTTGTGGAGCGCAGGCTCAGCAGCCATGGCTTATGGGCCCAGCCGCTCCGTGGCATGTGGGATCTTCCCGGACTGGGCCACGAACCTGTGTCCCCTGCATCGGCAGGCGGACTCTCAACCACTGTGCCACCGGGGAAGCTCTAAAGGTTTTCTTTTTAATTTCAGTTTTGAATTTTAGTTGTTGCTAGTATATAGAGATACACTTGATTTTTGTAATACATTGGCATTATACCTTGAAATATAAATTTATTGGTTCTAATTACATCATGTTTTTAATTCCTTTATTGTATTTAAAATTCTATAAATGTATCCAAACAATCCTTTTGGTTGGGAATTTAGATTTTTTTTAAAACTTTTTGATATGCAGGGATGAAAGTGCTAGGATTTTCATCTTCATATGTTTGCCCAACTGTTTTCATAGGAGCAATTCCTAAAAATAGAATTGCTGGATTAGATTATGTACTTAACCAGAGCTTTCACACATCTTACGTGATGTGTAAGTGTGTCACCTCGGAAAGGTGACATCCGGGTGCGCGTCCATCAGTGAAGCTGGGAGGCACCATTTTCTCTACGTGTGGTACCACTGTGTTTTCTGTGCATGGCATGACCCAAGCATAAAAACGCTGTTTAAGCAAAATTTTATTGTATTGTACAATGTCTTGAAGTGTAAAAACTTCAGTTGTCCGCAGATGAAGCCCATAAGTTTATGCTATTTGGGACTATAACTGCCTTGCAGGCTGATCAGCCCTGTAATTCTGGTAAAGGTACTAGAACAGCTAAAATTATCTCAGCAAATACAATGTGAGGCCTGAGAAGTCATCTCTTTTAACCTGAAATACTTCTCTCTAAAGACGACAGGGCAGGGGGTACGATTATGAGGAGTTGAAGTTGCAGGTCCTGCTGTAAATGTCAGAGAAGAGAGTGAAAATGCAAACTCAGCGCCCTGCCCTCAGCAGACAGGAGGGCACCCCAGGCCTGTTTATACTCCGAAAACTTCAGACAAAACCTCCAACACGCGCTCCGTGTCAGCGTTCGCTTCCCTTGAAAAGAAGAAATTTCCAAACATTTGATTAGAAATAGTTTTCCAAGTGTTTTACATCAATCTCAGCAAGAATGGCAGAACTCCTGTCAGCATTACAAATGAACCCACACCATCCAATTGCTTTATCATGTCAGGAGGTGTAAGCCATTATTCAGAACCAGGAGGCCCATTTTAAATGGCCTGTTGTGGGCTTCCCTGGTGGCGCAGTGGTTGAGAGTCCGCCTGCCGATGCAGGGGACACGGGTTCTGTGCTCCGGTCCGGGAAGATCCCACATGCTGCGGAGCGGCTGGGCCCGTGAGCCATGGCCGCTGAGCCTGCACGTCCGGAGCCTGTGCTCCCCAACGGGAGAGGCCACAGCAGTGAGAGGCCCGCGTACCGCAAAAAAAAAAAAAAAAAAAAAAAAAAAGGCCTGTTGTAAGGTTATTCCATCTTCTGTATATCAGAGGTCACTGTTGTGGTGTAACTAAGATTCATAATTTCCAAAAGGAGAGTGATTTGTCATCAAGGTCTGTACCCTGATGGTTGCTTGTTTCACCAGTCTTACTGTTGAGTGATTAACGGAATAGCCAGGACATTTAAAATACTCCGCAGACAACATCCCCTCTTGGGAACGTTGGCTTCACTTCACTCTTAATGTGTGCGATCAGAAGCTGTAAATACATTCAGAATATATGGGCTCAGGGAGGCTCCGGCGGGGACTGCGGGAGCTGACTGCTGGAGGATGGCTTAAGCGTTCAGGTGGAGAATTCAGCAGCGTCTCAGGGTTTTATGATCAGGTGTCTGTTCTCATTTGTACAGTCATTCATCTTTGTCAACTTTCAGACTCCAGAGGTAGACCATCTTTCTCACCCATCCTCTATCTCACCCTGGCCACTGGAGCATTCTAAACCTATGATTGTGTTTTGTCACTTCCACTCTGGGCTGAGACAGTGAAAACAGAAGTGACAGTGAACTTGATGCAGACCGTTAGTGATCAAATCCTCACCCTCTGGATTCCTGTGAATTGTTAACCTTGAAATCGAGGGGAGTGGGTTGGGAAGGGCCTCACTGAACACTGAATATTAATAGGCGGGTAGCCGATTAGTCCCCAGGGTTTATAGTCACCTTCTTAAATATCTGATGTCAATTTCGGGGTTTATTCCCCTTTAAGGTATGTCTCGGGTTTGCTGAGAATGTTCAGTTATATCTCTAAGCCCAAGCTAACAAATTAACTAAGTCTCCTTAGTTTAAGACATGAAATCAGTTGTATGCCAACCAGATTCCATGATCAAACAGGTCAACTAGGAACAAATAAAGAATAAAATAGATGAAAGGCACTAAGTGGTATTGTTGTAATTTTTCACGCGATGTTCTCATTAGCTCTTCTGATCCGAAGGTATGTGTTTAGACATCAAGTTAGCTATCTGGTCTTTGTGTTTTCAGGTACGTCTTAAATGTTGTTATGATTCGGTGATGTAGGATTTTTGCTTTTAAATGCCAGTAACTAATGCATCTAGAGTAATGGTGCCTCTCAGGCCATCAAATCCCGAAACTGTGAAAGCTTAAACTTGACCCGGACACACCTTCTTGGTTTTTATTTTATTTCTATTTTCACTGTTTATCTAATTTTCTCTCTCTCTTCTTTAAAACTCTATTTGTATTTCTATATGGAAACTCTCATATGCAAAACTCAAATGGTCATATTTTCCTTCCTCAGGCTGTTCCTAGGAAAACTCACTTGTTTTTTGGTTTTTGTTTGTTTTTTGCGGTGCGCGGGCCTCTCACTGTTGTGGCCTCACCCGTTGCGGAGCACAGGCTCCAGACGCGCAGGCTCAGCGGCCATGGCTCATGGGCCCAGCCACTCCGCGGCATGTGGGATCTTCCCAGACCGGGGCACGAACCCGTGTCCCCTGCATCAGCAGGCGGACTCCCAACCACTGCGCCACCAGGGAAGCCCTCTCACTTGTTTTTTCACATGGAAAATTCATGTCATTAGATCCCTATATGCGTTCACAGCCCCCCAAATGAGATTTTTCAGCTAAAAGTCACTAAGTCTAATCAACAGAAGTTCTTGAATTCTCTTATAATCAGGCATGAAAAAAAAAAAATGACAGAGCTGCTGGAATAGCAAACGGCAAAGAAAGTAGCTTAAACGTGGATCGGGTTTCTATTCTAGAACCAGCGGATGGATGAGTCACTTAGAGGACTTGGGAGCGTCGTGCTTAGTCTGTTGGGACCGCTAGGGTGCCAGACCATGAAATCAACACGTTTCGTTTTGTAGATAAAAATACCGTTCTCCAGGAAATGGTAATATCGGAAAGACACGTAAATGGTTGCATTTGTAAGGGATGAGTTCCAGCCTTGACTTCTGTGAATCCCAGATGTGAGAGGAAAAGTAAAGAGAAGAAAAATAAGCTTGGGGTTAAAATGAGGAAATGAAATCCACTAAAAAAAATTAGGTAGGTACCTGCCTCACCTCCAAACCTCTAGAGGCCAGTATGTTTTAGTTCTTTTTTAAAAATCTAAGAATGAACACGGTACATTTCCCTAAAGTTGGCCAAGGCCCTGGGAGAAGCTGAAATGGAATTACTTAGAGTTGATGCATCCATGAGGTCGGGCCTGAGACCTTGGTTGTTTGATCAGGATTTTTGCACTGCATTTCCTGAAAACGATATTGGTGTATGGGAAAAGTGCATGTAAGCTCTCAAACCCAAATGTTGTCTCTGCATTTAATTAAAAAAAAATTTTTTTTAAATCCTAGAATAAGACAAAGCCTTAAATCCTAGAATAAGACAAAGAACAAGACAAAGTTCTTTGTTTGATCCTATTCTAATATAGGTTTCTAAATTCCCATGACATTTGATCTCCTGCCCAGGAAGAAGAGGGGGAAAGAGGCAAGCGAATATGGGATTTAACTCCGTCTACTTCTAGGGTCTGGTAGGTTGGGGGGGATCTCAAAATCATTTAGTGAACTGGACAGCAGTGCTTTAAAAAATAGAATAGAAAATATCAGAGCGCCTGTATGCAATAAATCTAAATGATTCTTTGAAACTGTACCGTGTCTGTGTGTCTGTATGTATAAACACATATTTCACATGTACAGGGTTGCAGTATAGTGTGTACATCTTACTGTAAGTCATAGTCAGCACATTGTGAAGATCAGTGTTGTAAATTACGGATTATTGTCTCTCGAGCTTGGCTTTCCTAGGGATCCTGGGGTACGTAGAGGGCCACGTTTCTCCAGCTTTACCTCACCAGAAGGCCAGCGGGTCTTCCGAACCTGCTGTTCTGAGTAGCTAACACGTGTCAAATCGAAGTCAAGCAACAAAGTAGGTTTCCAACATCTACACTTGCCATAAAGCAAAAAGAAAGAATTAGATGCAGCCTTTTTACCGAGACATCACATCGGTTCTTAAAATAGGGCTTTCTTTGGGTGCTGTCTCTGGATGCCGTCTTTGTGTTTATTTTGTTTCTGTATTTACTTTTTTTCAATGTGGTAATACAGGTTCTTTGATTTCCCCCTCTTTTTGGTACTTCCATGGTTCTCCTTCCGCCTTCCTTTTTTTCACTCCTTTTGTATAGTTGAATGGATATTCCATGTACTTACATGATGATGATGATGTAAGGGATGCTGTATCCTTCTCACTGTATCACACCTGGAGACACATAACATCACCTTCTTCCATTACTGGTGATTTTTTAAAAAATATATCAACTCTGTGTGTGTGTGTGTGTGTGTGTGTGTGTGTGTGTGTGTAAATAAAGCCATGTGCGCTGGGTTAAGGTTTCTTCCCTTAGTTAAGCGGGTGTCTTTCTCGGTTTCCCCATGTCCAGGTGTTATATTTCCTTTGTAATCAATAAGTTACTTTTGAGAAGGCACTTGTAATTTCTGTCCTCATCAAACTTCCCCTCACCAGTTTTAGCATTCATTGATGGTTCTTGCCTAACTATGTGGGTCTGGGCTGTTTTTCACACCTGACCTTCCTTTCCTTAACGGTATTCTTCAATTTGTATCATTTTTAAAAATTTATTTATTTTTTATTATTTTTATTTTATTTCTTTATGGCCGCACCACTCAGCACACA
Organism: Leucopleurus acutus; assembly: GCF_964270905.1. Classification (NCBI taxonomy): domain Eukaryota; kingdom Metazoa; phylum Chordata; class Mammalia; order Artiodactyla; family Delphinidae; genus Leucopleurus; species Leucopleurus acutus. The sequence goes on from NC_139155.1 coordinate 87,137,508, forward strand.
GGATCCTAGTTCCCTGACCAGGGGTTGAACCTGTGCCCCCTGCAGTGGAAGCGTGGAGTCCTAACCACTGGACTGCCAGGGAAGTCCCCTCCATCATTTACTAAAGAGGAGAGTTTGTCTCCTGAGCCCAGATTCAAATGCCTGACCTCAGATTCTTCTGATCTCAAATTCAAATTCTGGACATAGCCTCTAGCTTAAACCTTTGGTCAAAGAAGTATTCACGAAGGTCTGTATTTCTAAGGTTAGTTTCAATACTGAAAATACAGGAAAAATATATAACCAAAAAAACTCAACATATCTCAATGAAACTGTCAACAGTCAATTCAGAGACAGTAATAATGGTTTAAGGTTTTTCTAAGAGGACATCTGAATCTTAACACTTCATTAAAGACTTTCTCCAGTGCTGGTTATGTATTCTTCTTATTATTATTATTAGCATTTGTGATTGTGTGAGAGTGCTGTCAATATATCTTATTACATTCGTTCTAATTATATTACTATTCAAGACTTAAAACACAGAGGGAATGAAATTATTTGCATTAAAAATGGGATGGGGTTTCCCTGGTGGCGCAGTGGTTGAGAGTCCGCCTGCCTATGCAGGGGACATGGGTTCGTGCCCCGGTCCGGGAAGATCCCACATGCCACGGAGCAGCTGGGCCCATGAGTGATGGCCGCTGAGCCTGCGCGTCCGGAGCCTGTGCTCCGCAACGGGAGAGGCCACAACAGCGAGAGGCCCGCACCGCAAAAAAAAAAAAAAAAAAAAAAAGAATGGGATGAATGAATGAAAAACCTTCTTCTTGTATGATTTTATGTCCAATTACATATGTTTGGAAATAGTGAAGTTTTAGGCTAGCTTGGGTTAATATTAATAATTTCTTTTTCTTTAATGAAATTTTATAAAGAAGGCAGGGTGGCTTCTTTTCTTTTCTTTTTGTGGGGGTCCATGCCATGTGGCTTGTGGGATCACAGTTCCCGACCAGGGATTGAACCCAGGCCGTGGCAGTGAGAGCGCCGAATCTTAACCACTAGACTACCGGGGAACGTTCCCAGTATTTCTGTTGACGGCATGATCTGCCGAACAAACCTCCTCAACAAATGGTGACTTAAAACAACCGCCATGGATTTTCTCATGATTTTGCGGATTGGCGGTTTGGACTTGGGTCATCCCTGCTTCCACTGTGTGTGCTGGGCTCACTTGTAAGTTGGGCTGAAGCCTGACGGGTCCTGCATGGGTTGTTGGATCTCTCCTAAGGAGGCAGGCAGGCCTGACTGTAAGGCAGCAGCATCCCAGTGGGTGGGGACGCTGCACACCAGGCTTCCCACGGCCAAGACTTAGAAGTCACTCCCGCTCTGTTATTGATACCAGTCACCAGGTCAGCCCAGCGTCTAAGGGTGGGGAAATGGGTTCCACCTCTTGCTGGGAGGGACCACAAAGAGTGTGGTCACCTGCAACTCGCCTTACACGACGACTTTCAATGTAACAAACCCAAACCTCTTATTTCACGTATCTGTGGGCACGTATACATTACGCGTGTGTCCCTATATATAGACATATACGAACTCAAGAGGACATTCCTATATAAACCATCTTTCTAGTTTCCTAAAGAAAAGATTCTTCCTAACTGGAATTGCATGGAAATATTTTCTAGGACCTGTGGCTGACATTTCAGTAATAACTGAGTCAGTTCTTATCGCCTCATCCTTCTGCACTGCAGCAAAAGTACCTTTACTTTATTAGGCCAAGTTCAGCTCAGGTTGATTCACCAGGAGGAACGGTTAGTTCATGCAGTGAAATGAAGATAAAATTTAGGTGTGGGAGCAGCTGCCTGAGAGGTCAGAGCCCAGCAGCCTCTGAGCTGTGTCTGCGGGGACATGGTCACTGGGTCATCGATTCAAGTCCTCTTCATTGAAAATACCCTGAACTCTTCTGTTGCAGAGATTAACCAAAGTGCTGACAGTCTACACGTGTTTCTCCTGATCTGTGGACTCCGACAGGTGAAAGACCCTCTCTATCTGGTGGATGCATTCTCAGGTATGTGTTCTCAGGGGACCCTTCACCTGCGGAATTCCACTGGGGTCCCTGTCTTCACATGTCTCTCCTTAGGACTTTGAGTTTTCTCATTTTTTTTTCCCATCAGCAGAACTGTTTCTAGATTGTTACTTTGGAAACAACCAGAAAAATAACCTCGCTGTGTAGTCATTTCAGTAGTTGTTTCCTACTTCCCTGTGCCCTCAGCTTCTGAGGAAATCATAAAACATAGCCAATGATGATAAGTCTAAAATAATTTTATCTGGCAATATTTTACACATGCCAATTTGTATGATACATTTGGAGTTTTGTTGTGTTGCTTAAGTTAATCTATAGACGCTTCAGTGTATTCTAAAATCCATACTGAATTGTGATGGCGTATCCATCCTAATTACCTAATAAATTAGAGCTCTGAATAATGTGCAACGTGCTAGAAAAAAATATTTTCCTTAAAACCATAAGATGTCACATACTTACATTTAAAATAATTATAAGTTGACTAATATGAATGAAAGCAAAATGATATGAAATAATTTATATTGTAGCGTAATCAATATTAAACTGATTTATGTTTTCAGCTGTGACTTAAAACCGTTTTAAAAGTCTTTTTTTTTTCTTTTTTCCTCCCCAAGAATGGCATCAAGAGGAGCCCAGTGTTTATATGGTTATCGTTGGCCCTGAAGTAAGTTGATCTGCCGTAAGCATTGATCTCCTCTGTGTTTTCCTCTTTATTCTTCTTATGCATTTTCTAAAATTAGTTTCTGTTACTTTTCTAACCCAAAGTTTCTTGCTTTCTTAAGTAAATAGTCTGTTTGCCTTTTTAACAATGAACACCAGACCAAGGTGAAAGATTATGAGGCTTTATAAGTCTTCACAATGAACTTATTGCTACAAAGGGTAAGAAATTCTTACGGGAATACAGAGGAGTCATATGAAGACAGTCCATGTAAGTCGGTGTATGAGACACACGTTCCATGTGGTCCAGATCATCTCTGAAACTTCCTGGAAGTGCTCACCTGACAAACACAGAGCTGTTCCTTCACCCGAGCACCGGATTAAGCCATTGACTTGCAGTCAGGAGCCGAGTGGGGTGGAAAAGCACAAGAAATACAGTCTGCACTGGGGCATGTCCTTGCCTGTCAGTGGCCGTTGTCCGGGGAACAGAGACCAGTGGCAGGGCTTGGAGGTGCTGCCTCTCTCTCCCCGGGACTCGGGATATCCGCTCTCCCCTCCGGCAGATCCGGAGCAAGCATGTGCTCTGTTCCAGAGTCAATTCTAAGCACTCAGGAAGCAGAGAATCTGGGTGGTGACACACTGGTCATCTCATGAAAGTGAACACTGATTTGCTCCAAGCAGTTTGGAAAATAAAGTACGCATCCCACCAAGTGGGATGTAACACTGCAGTAGCAAGGCCTTTTCTTTTCTTCGTGGGGCTTCTGTGCCAGGGCTGCACAGTGCACCCTAGGACGACTCACGCTTCCTTTCCCTTTTGCCCAGCCGGATGGCCGAGTCTGTGCACGTTAAATGCCTGCATGACCTCCCTGTTCTGTTCTGTAATTCCTCCTCTCGTGGTTTCCTAGTTCCCTAGGGACCCACCGAGCATGCAGGGGGTGGCAAGCTTTTCTTTAGAATACTAAAGACCTTTGGAAATAGTACATTTACCTCGAAAAAGGCCCTCTAGCCTAAAAACATAGCAAGGGCTAGAATCTGTGTAGCCACATTGGTTGTCACGTGGAAGATGAATCACCCCATCATCCATGTTCTTTGTTGGTATAACAGACACTCACACACACAGGCACGCACATACCCCCATCCATCACACGCTCAGGGCCAGCCTTCTGATGGTTAACAAGATAATCCCTAGTGCACTAACGAATGCATGTTGAATAATGAATGTTAGGTCCCATAGTGGCAAAGTTCTTACTATTATTATTATTTTATTCTCTTTCCATCCTGCTGTTCGAAGAGCATGATTGACTCAAAAAGTTTTAGCTTGATGCTAAATTCCTTGCTAACCAAGAAGGAAGGCCTGAGGTTAGAGCCATGGCAACAACAGTTATCCTGAAAGAATTTAGTAATGTGGCTTGTTTTCCATTGTTTCTACTTTTATGGTTTTGTTCTGCTTATGGTGTGTGATACTTGCTTTCCTACGCTTGAAAATTTCCTTTAAAAATGAATTGATGTCACAAAAAGTAGTAAATAAGCAATAGTACAGCTGGGGCACAGATGTGACAAATTGTGACAGTACGCAAATAGCCAAAGTTTGGGAAACAGTTTTTATCGAGAATCGATCGGTGTGCCCAGTGGAAGAAATACCAAAAGAACAACGCTTGGTGGAGAAAAACGTTCGCAAACATCGGGGTAATGATGATCTGATTTCTCTGTTTGACTTTTTCTGTCGTGTTTCCTTTTAAGGAAACCTAGAGGGAGGTGGCAAACTTCGAAGCACTAGTTTAGCACTAAATATGTGCCAGAAACCCTTTTCCAGAGACATAAAGACCAAGGCAGCATTTGAGCTGATACAGAGGTCAGAGAAGAGGGAGTGACCAGGACACGTGGTGCTTTCCTGCATTTATTAAGCATCTTCATCTTTAACTCAGTTGCCTACAGGTGAAGGATGCCATTTGTTTCATACAGGCTTCCTAAGTCATAGTCCTTTAGAAGAAACACTGTTGTATTGTTTTTTACAGTAAACAATTAGGAAGGCTTTTCGCTTCTCAGGACAAAGATATTTATTTTGCCACGTGTTTTTGGAACATACAACTTTCCCTCTAACTTTAGTTTGCCTAATTTTAAAAGAGCAGTGAGTGTAAAAAATGTGTCTCCTCCTAATTTCACTACAGGCTTGTCAGGCTCCCTCAGGCTCCGGGTTGGGAGGCGGTAGGGGAGGGTGGAGACTGTGGCCAACTGTGGAATGAATGGTGGGCGGGGCAGGATTCAGCCACAGCAGGGTTTGCATTCAAAGATGCAGGCTCCCTTGTCAGCCTTGCAAGAGAAGCCACCATCCAGAGGCCTTTTTCTTCCTCTCTTTTGAAAAAATGCCCGTGTGTGTGAAATGTCTTATTTTTAACTGCTGGGAACTAATTAGACAAACGTACTTATGCTTGTTCACGTGTGCGCACACAGACACGCACACACACACTCTCTCTCTCTCTCTCTCTCTCTCTGTTTGCCTTGTTGGCCCTACAAAATGCATCTCTGTATTTTCTCTTTTGTAACTTCCAGAGGGAGGCAATCCTAAGTGGTTTTGAGCAAAGGCTGTCATGACTTTGCCTATTAAGGATCAGGGAGCAGAGGGTGACATGAGCTGGGCGGGCAAAGCAGATTTGCAGGGACCATGGAAAGACGTGTCTTGGGAAGCTTAAGTGCTTCCGCAATTCCAGGGGCCCCTCCTCTCTTTTTCCAAACTAGTCTAATAAATCTCTGATATACCTGAGGACAGGATGCTTACTGGGCAAATGCAGGTCTGGGACTAGTCTTGTAGAACGCGCCCCCCCAAGGCCCCTGTGCGCCCGTTCTGAAGCTGCATCTTCAGCCACCGAGCTGGTTTGCTTGGGTGGAGTGGGAACACAGAGCAACAGGGAATGAACGAGAGGAAGAGGAGCCGTGAAAGGGAGCTGTTGAGTGAAGGGTGGTGAAGAGTTATGATCTGAGAGCTGCTAGCCCTTAAGTTCATTGCCATGAATTAGTAACAGTTCACAAACACTTCTTGCACAAGGCACTCCACTCTCTATAATTAAAAGCCCTCAAGGAAACGGAGAAAGGCATCCTTGGGTTGCAAATTTGCTGCTTAGCAAAGCCAGCTGTAAGCACCTGGCCCTGTGCAGGCAGGCACACTCAGCCCAGAACTTTACTGAGATTTGCTCAGTAAAGCACACACACACACACACACCCCAGAAACAAGCTTTATTAAACAATACTCCTGCTTCATGTATTTCACACACTCTGTTGTTTTAAAAAACCTGTTCTATGTCTCTGCTTTGCTATTCCATGTCATTAAAACAAAGGTTATTTTTATTCCAAAATTGATTTCATGATGTGCTCCCTGATCTGAAGTTTGGACAACACTGACTTGGGCCATGCTTGATGGTATGTGTGTATGTGTGTGTGTGTGTGTGTGTGTGTGTGTGTGTGTGTGTGTGTCTCCATCCACTACACATATTCCCTCTTGAAAGCCAGTGCATTGGCTGCTTCCTCAGTGAAAGATGCCCTCCCCAAATCTTGGGCTGGCTCAGATGTGCTTCTCCTGACCCAAGCTCTTCCCCACCATCATTATAAGATTTCCAAGCATCTATCGGTTTTCAGCGTCAAGAATTCAATTTAACATCACTTTTTCTATTTTTTTTTTTAATGAAAGCGTCTTTATTTATTATTTTTGCTGTGTTGGGTCTTCGTTTCTGTGCAAGGGCTTTCTCTAGTTGCGGCGAGCGGGGGCCACTCTTCATCGCGGTGCGCAGGCCTCTCTCTTGTTGCGGGGCACAGGCTCCAGACGTGCAGGCTCAGTAGTTGTTTGTGGCTCACAGGCTCTAGAGTGCCGGCTAGTAGTTGTGGCGCATGGGCCTAGTTGCTCCGCGGCATGTGGGATCTTCCCAGACCAGGGCTTGAACCCGTGTCGCCTGCATTGGCAGGCAGACTCTCAACCACTGCGCCACCAGGGAAGTCCCCAACATCACTTTTGAATTCAGATGTAGGAGGAGACTAAAAGGATTTTACATTTGACGTTGAATATTTGCTACAATGTTATGGGTTAATATGCTGATCTTTTGGAAATAGATTTGAGAAGTGGGTCAGAGGGCAAATCTTAGGACACATTAAGATTCATCTTGTAACCATTATCTCTTAGAGCAGATCAAACACCCTGAGTGTTACAATTATTTTCGACATCTACTGTGAGTACACTCTTCTTCCATTCATCTTTTTCTTTGTTAACTGCTAAGCTCAGTGATTGAATAAAGTCTTTAAGTCTAAATTACACACTTTTGGAGGACTGTAGCCTTTCCAGGTCACGTGCAGGGTCTCTTAGTACAAAATTGCATTGATTCTGTTAGTTAATTATTATTAACTAACCTATTACTAGGGCCTATTATTAGGGAATAATTGCAGTGCATGCAGCAGTGATTCCCTCTCTCTCTGTCCACGTCTCTGCGCGGAGCCTGGTCAGATCTGAGAGCCCAGTGAAGACCTGGCTACGCAGCTCAGCCAGTGCCCCCTTGGGTGCCGCATCAGTCCAGCTTCAGCCCGAGGGAATTCATTAGGAGGCGACAAGGGCTACTAAGAGAAGTGTTGCGGAGGCTGAAGACCAGGTTTGGCTGCATCCGTTGCTTAGTCTCTGGATCTTTCCCTTCAAGGTCCACGGTCCAGTGTGGGTTACATCCGCCCTTCTGTAAGGAGAGGAACGGGCACCCGATTCCACTTCCACCAGACCACATGCGGTGGGAGGAGGTGAGGAAGACGCCCAGACGAAGCGGAAGAGGTGAAATGGATGCCAGATAGTGAAAGCAAAAGCTGGATGAGCACGTGGCACACGCGGATCAGCTGTTTGTGCTTACGAGTGCTCAGACAAGGACTGAATACCTTCAGAGGTCAGAGCTCTTCTCCAAGACATGTTAACGTAACAGAGTCAGTGCAGGCTAGAGGTGTGTCTGCCAGGACAGGGGAGCCCAGGGCCTGGACTGCATAGCGCATTCACCTTTGTTCCTGCCATGTCCAGTGGCCGGGCTCAGAAGGCATTTGTCACACTCTTCTCTGGAATAGTATTGCTTTGCTTTTGGAGTGGCGTCACCTTTCTGCCAACGATTTATAAAACAGGAGAGTAAATGTTCTTGTGTGTGCTTTATATTTTAGATGCGATACATACGTTTCCTTCTGTGGTCATTCTTAGCAAGAACATTTCAAAAAGCGGGATCTCAGTCCCCTGTGAAATCTATCTAATCCTTCATTAGTGTTTGCTGCTGGCAAGTTAGTTAACACCTTTGGACCAAGATTGCATCATCTGTGTCAGGCAAAGTGTAGTCTTGCATGGCTGTGTAGTAGAGCGGTTGTGTGCTAGCTGGGTGCACTTCACTGCTCTGGGCCTCAGTTTTCCCCATCTATAAAGTGGGTGTGACTAAGAAAACGTAACCTGCCTCATCGTTTCTTGAGAGGCCAAAGTGAGTGCATACTTGGCCCAGCGCCTGGTTCGTAGGCGGCATTGTACGGGCATTAAATGAAAGAACTTTCTGTGCTGATGTTTCCTTTCTGTGTTGACATGCTAGAATGCTGTTTTAGCTGCAGAATGGTTTAAGGCATTGGTTTTCTATTAAAGCTTCTTTTGATCTCTTGGTACAACCATCTCGGCAAAGCATGTGGTGTCTGCTCGCAGCGGGGGGTGCCCGGAGTGGGTGCATTTTCTGATACTCTTTGATAAGCATTGTGGTAGGAACATTTCGACTCGAGCATGACAGCTTAATGACTTTCCACCATAACTTCGTATATCAAAGATGATTTTCCTTAAGCCTGGGAGTTGAGACAATATATTTTGCTAGAAAGTAAATAAGCTTAGAAGGAGGAAATGAGAATTTTCTCTGCTGCTTGCAGTGCTTTCGCTTTTTAAAATTTCATAACATGTGCTTTCATTAAATAAAAATATCTACCCTTCTTTTTTCTTTGCCTTGTGTTTTGTTCCCCTTGGCTTCACTAAGAGATTTGAAAATGAACTGATGTGGAAGACAAACCCAGAAAAGTTTAATGCAGTTTGTACTTTCAACTTGAAACTTGATGTTATACCTTCAAAATTGTAGTTAAAGGGTTAGGTGTTTCAGCTGTCTTGTAAAAAAATTTTTTTCCCTTCATGAATTCTTTTCCCCTAAATAGTTAATCATGAGAGCAGAAAAGTGTTTAAAAAAATTAAAAACAGTGGGGCTTTCCTGGTGACGCAGTGGTTAATAATCTGCCTGCCAATGCAGGGGACACGGTTCAAGCCCTGGTCCAGGAAGATCCCACATGCCGCGGAGCAACTAAGCCCGTGAAACGCAACTACCAAGCCTGCGAGCCACAACTACTGAAGCCCATGTGCGTAGAGCCCGTGCTCTGCAACAAGACAAGCCACCGCAATGAGAAGCCCGCGCACCACAACAAAGAGCAGCCCCCGCTCGCTGCAACTAGAGAAAGCCTGTGCACAGCAACGAGGACCCAACGCAGCCAAAAATAAATTAAATAAATTTATTAAAAAAATTGAAAACAAGAAGAATTTCTAACTAAAATTTATCATAAGTAAAACATGCATGTCAGAATTAACATTGCACTGTTTATCTTTTCATGATGGGATGTTAGGGTTATATAATGCAATTCGATGGTTTAGGATAATTTGAAGGAAAAGGATCAGAAGTGGGAAATGGAAAGGTAGAGCCAGTATAGAACTAGCATGACATTGGGAGGAAAATGAACATGTCTAAGGAGAAGAGATGGACAAGTACCCCCAAAAAGTAGGCCCACTTTTGGTGGGAGGGGGTAGAAAAGTTTGGGAGGAGATGTTACTTCTGGTTTGGATAACTGGGCAGAGTTTCTCCGAAAGTTGACATTTGTCTGTGCCTTGGGGGATGAATGGGTTTTAGGGACAGAGGGTGGCATTCCTGGTGGAGAGGAAGACATGCAGTTAGGAGAGAGGTGAGAAGTGGAGAGTAAGTGTTACGGAGTCCGTGCTCATGTTACCCACCGCACCACAGGCCAGTAAGTCAGGAAACAAGTAGCTGGGGCAAGGGACAGCAGCTTTATTTGGAAAGCCAGCAGACCGCAAAGATGGTGGACTAGTGTCCCAAAGAACCGTCTTCCCTGAGTTAGAATTCAGGCTTCTTTTATACTAAAAGTGGAGGGGGTGTGGTTGGTTGTCACAGACTTCTTGGAATCCTTTGTTCTTGCAGCTGTTCGTGAAAGTCAGATCACACTGTTCCTGTAAACTTCCAGCAAGACAAATGTTATTCTCTGTTCTGCAGCTTTTTATCTCCGTATGAATGGAAAAGTGTTACAGCTTTAAGAATGGGCTCTTGTATATTTCAGGCTACAGGCAACATTATTAACTTGTAGCAAAAGCAATAGAATATAAAAGTTAAAGTAAAAGAAACAGATCCAATATGGAGTCAGGTTTGTTCTTCGCTGTGACATAAATAAGTAAGTAGGTGGGGGTTCCATAACCCTCATGGGCTTTGCATAAACTATATGATAAAAATCCTTTGAGTAGAAACCAGAGGGGCAGTGGAACTTGGGTAAGAGTGCTGTCTCCAGAGTCAGACTGCCTGAGTTTGACTCCTGGCCCAGCACCTTCCTAGCTGGGTGATCCTGGCTAAGTTACACCAGCTCTCTGAGCTCCACTGGCCTCCCTCCTAAAGTGGGGATGATGATTGCAGGACTGTTGGCAAGAAGTCATGCACACATAGGACGTGGAATAGCTTAGGCCCAGAGTAAGCAGCGAGTGAGTACTGACTGTTAACAGCAACACTAAGCAATAAATCGTGCATGGCTCTGAGCTTATTCTTTAAAGATCTTTCTAGCAATAGCATTGTGTTCGTAGTTCCTTGTGTCCCTCTGTCACCCCACTGTTGCCCCTAGCTTGCAGAGCTCCAGCCTAAGGACAAGGGGGCTGAGTAAGGAGGTCTCTGTTCAGTGGCTCCTGCAAAAATGACTGCCTGCAAGTCCACGGAGGGTGAAGCCCCCAGGAAGCAACTGACTACAAAAGCCTCTTGCGAGAGTTCTCCCTGAAGACCTAAAGAGACATTTCCCCAAAGAAGGCATACAGATGGCCAACAGGTACATGAAAAGGTGCTCAACATCACTAACTATTAGAGAAATGCAAATCAAAACTACAATGAGGTACCACCTCACACTGGTCAGAATGGCCATCATCAAAAAGTCTACAAGTCATAATGCTGGAGAAGGTGTGGAGAAAAGGGAGCCCTCCTACACAGTTGGTGGGAATGTAAGCTGGTGCAGCCACTAGGGAGAACAGTATGTAGGTTTCTTAAAAAGCTAAAAATAGAGCTACCACACGATCCAGCAATCCCACTCCTGGGCATATATCTGGAAAAAACTATAGTTCTAAAAGGTACATGCACCCTTATGTTCACAGCAGCACTATTCACAATAGCCAAGACATGGAAGCAACCTAAGTGTCCATCGACAGATGAATGGATAAAGAAGATGTGGTGCATATATACAATGGAGTATTACTCACCCATAAAAAGAATGAAATAATGCCATTTGCAGCAACATGGATGCAACTAGAGCTTATCATACTAAGTGAAGTAAGTCAGACAAAGACAAATATCATATGATATCCCTTATGTGTGGAATTAAAGTATGACCCAAATGAACTTCTTTTCAAAACAAACTCAGACACAGAGAACAGATTTGTGGTTGCTGGGGCGGGGCGGGGGAGGGGAGGGAGTTGGGGGGGTGGAGGAGGGATGGAGTGGGAGTGTGGGATTAGCAGATGCAAACTATTACATACAGAATGGATAAACAACAAGGTCCTACTGTAGAGCACAGGGAACTATGTTCAGTATCAAGAATATGAAGGTTACATATATATATATATATAAAAAACTGGATCACTTTGCTATACAGCAGAAATTAACACAACATCGTAAATCAACTATGCTTCAATAAAATAAAATAAAAAGAGTGCGCCCTGTACTGGAGAGGTGCAGAAACTCATCGTTACAGGACTGTAGCAGCTCGCGGAAAAAAGACGTTATCACGTCCACTGAACTTCTGATTGGCAGGCGTTCCTTCCCGTGTCTGGTGCGAGAAATTGCTCAGAACTTCCAAACAGATCTGCACTTTCAGAGTGCAGCTATCTGTGCTTTGAGAGAGGCCAGCAAAGCCCGTCTGGTGGTCTTTTTGGAAGACACCAACCTGTGTGCGATCCATGCCCAATGTGTAATAGTTAGGCCAAAGGACATCCAGCCAGCATGCTGCTTACATGTTACATGAGAACATGCTTAAGATGACTCAGATGGGAAACCTTTCATTGTTTCAAAGAAATTCTCTTCTTTGATAGTTCCGAACGTTAGGTTTTTTGCCCGCCGATGGACACAAAAGGTACCTAAGTGTTTGCTTCCCGAGTGGAAAAATAGGGGGCAGAAATCAGGGATTGGCAGTTTTTCCAGTTTCATTTTGTATGTGAATTTTTAATGTAAAAGCAGAGACAGTAATTCAGGTCATAATGTTTCAGTAAACAAGCTTCAGAAGTTGAATTTTATAAAAATTATAAATAAACCTGTTAAAATATTCTGGATAATTCCAGCGTTTGGATTTTCTTAAAGCAAGTAAATTTCTTTTTTAAAAAATATTTATTGAAATATAGTTGATTTGCAGTGTTGTGTTAGTTTCAGGTGTACAGCACAGTGGTTCAGTTATACATAAATACATATATATGTATCTCTATTCTTTTTTAGATTCTTTTCCATTATAGATTATTACAAGATATTGAGTATAGTTATATAGTATATATTATACAAAATATTGAGTATAGCCATAAAGTAGGACCTTGTTGTTTACCTATTTAATATATAGTAGTGTGTATCTATTAATACCAAACTCCTAATTTATCCCCCCCCCTTCCCCTTTGGTAACCATAGTTTTGTTTTCTAGGTCTGTGAGTCTATTTCTGTTTTGTAAATAAGTTCGTTTGTATCATTTTTTTAGATTCCATATAAAGCGATATCATCTGATATTTAAAACAAGTAAATTTCCAGCTAATGGCAACTAAATGGTCTTTGCAGCATTTTAATCGTACGGTAGATTCCATCCATTCACTACACTTTTCTGAGTTGCTTTACATACCTGTGTTTAGCGGTTTGTGTCTTCTGTACTGTTCCTGCAAGTTTGTTATTAAAATAAATTAAGCGGGCTTCCCTGTTGGCGCAGTGGATGAGAGTCCGCCTGCCGATGCCAGGGGACACGGGTTCGTGCCCAGGTCTGGGAAGATCCCACATGCTGCGGAGCTGCTGGGCCCATGAGCCATGGCTGCTGAGCCTGCGCGTCCGGAGCCTGTGCTCCGCAATGGCAGAGGTCGCGACAGTGAGAGGCCCGTGTACCGCAAAAAAGAAAAAAAAAAAATAAATAAATAAATAAATTAAGCTATAAAAAAAGTCTAGGAATAATTTCAGTTTCTTTAAGCATCCAGATTTGCTGTGTCCGCCGTCAAAGTGATGTTATGACCTCGGGGATGGAAGTGAGCTTTGCATTTCTGGTTCCTTGGGATACATCTCGGGCGTGTGAGTAGTTTGAAGGATTTGGGGTTACACACACACACACACAGCATTTCCTTGCCAAGTGGAACTTAAATGAAGTTTCTGGAAAACACAAAATTATTCAGTTAGTATGATAAACTCTCTAGGGATATCATATTCATTAAACTGACTTGGATTGTAATTCCTGGTACGTACTGGTGAAGCATGAATGAGAATAGAAATTGAATCTGCTTTCACTTCTAAGCTCATTAGTAACAGGACAAGCCGGCAGACACTGCATTCGTAAAATGTGCTTACACCCTCATCTGCCTCTATCTTTTTGTGTGTGTGTGTGGTACGCGGGCCTCTCACTGTTGTGGCCTCTCCCGCTGCGGAGCACAGGCTCTGGAGGCGCAGGCTCAGCGGCCACGGCTCACGGGCCCAGCCGCTCCGCGGCAATGTGGGATCTTCCCGGACCCGGGCACGAACCCGCTTCCCCTGCATCGGCAGGCGGACTCTCAACCACTGCGCCACCAGGGAAGCCCTGCCTCTATCTTTGAAGACACGTTTAGAAATTTGTCTTACACGAGCATAAATTTAAAAATATTTTGTCAGTTATTTTAAAATTGTTTTCATTGTTAATAAAACCATTGGAGGGGTGGTGCAGGGCAAAACCAGTCTACTGGTTATTTCACTGAAGAGTTTGCAGTTGGATGAACCAGATGTGATAAATATATTCTGCAGCTCCATCCTAACTAGGCTCATAGGAACGCTGTGACAGATGGAAAAGTATCCCTTAAGATCCTCCTGGTACCTCAGTAAGTAAATTGACCTGAGAAGAGCTCATTGTGCACAGAGAGTATTATAGTTTGGCTTCTGATGGTTGGGAATAAGGTGTGCTCCTCCGTGGGTACGATGATTACCTTCAGGTGTCCAGGTGTCTTCCTCTTGCTGAGAAGTGTGGCAGTGTCACTGGGAAAGTACACATTTGAGATTAAGTGTATACATGTTTTTGTATTAGTGGTGCAATCTGCAGATTTCATTCTTATTCTTTTCTGTTTCCTTCTACTACTTGTATAGCAGTTACCATGTCTCAGAAATAGCTGTAAGCGCTGAACGTGTTTCTCATTTTATGAGATGAAGAACCCAAGGCCCAGAGACGTCCATTAATGTATGCACGGCCATGTGACTCGTGACTGGTTTTGGGGGGGTTTCACCCAGGTGGTCTGTCTCCAGAGCCCCTCTCAGCCTGTACCGCCTCTCCTTCTGGCCTCTGGATATCTACATACAAATCTGATTAAAAACACATGGCGTCAAAAATGTTGGTAGAGCGGACCAGCTTGAAAACACTGCTATTAAATTTTGCATTAATTCAACAAACATATTGACCACCAGGGATGCAATAGGACAAAACACGGTGCCTGTCCCCAAGGACACATTTCCTCCAGATGTGAAATAGGAGTGAAATGAAGACTCAAGCATATTAGATTGTAACTATTTAAAATGTTGGACTTGGCTTTTTAATTAATTAATTTATTTTTTAGTTTTGGCTGGGTTGTGTCTTCGTTGCTACGCGCGGGCTTTGCTCTAGTTGCGGCGAGTGGGAGCTACTCTCCGTTGCGGTGTGCGGGCTTCTCGTTGCGGTGGCCTCCCTTGTTGCGGAGCACGGGCTCTAGGCACACGGGCTTCAGTAGTTGTGGTGCGCGGGCTCTAGAGCACAGGCTCAGTAGTCGTGGCACACGGGCTTAGTTGCTCCGCGGCGTGTGGGATCTTCCCGGACCAGGGCTCGAACCCATGTCCCCTGCATTGGCAGGTGGATTCTTAACCACTGTGCCACCAGGGAAGACCTGGACCTGGCTTTTTAAAACTTGAAATATAATTCATATGCCATAAAATGCACCGTTTTAAAGTATATAATCCAATGGTTTTTAGTATAGTCATAAAGTGTTGCTACCATCACTCCTATCTAATTCTGGAACATTTTCATCACCCCCTCAAAAATCCCATACTCATTAGCAGTCATTCCCCATTCTCCCCACCCCCCAGTCCCTAGCAACTACTAATCTACTTTCTTTCTCTATGGAATTGTCTATTCTGGACATTTCACATTAAAAAGAGCCACAGTTTATGGCCTTTTGTGTCTGGCTTCTTTCACTTAGCATCATGCTTTCAAGGTTCATCCACATTGTAGCATAAATCAGTACTTCATTCCTTTTTGTGGCTGAATAATATTTCATTGTATGGACAGACCACATTTTGCTTCCCATGTATCAGCTCATGGATGTGCCCTTGGCTTTAAAATTGTGTGTCTGGGAAGGCTCCCTGTTAAAAATAAAATTTTAATGTGGTCAGATCCTTTGTCTTAGATGTACCAAGGGTTCCAACTCCTTCTGCCTCAAAGGTTTTATGACAAAATCCACCACTGTAATGAGCCAGACAATCCTTCCAGTGAAATGTTGTGTTGTCCGATTTTCCCTTGACTGTAAATGACTTCTGTTTCAAGACCTTGAGTTGGGTGGACGGCTCTTGCACTTTTGTACCTGGGGCTTCACCAGGCTCTTACCTTACAGGCCCAACAGGAAACAGGAATACAGTTGTCCCCCTGTATCTGTGGGTTCTGCATCTGCGGATTCAACCAACCATGGATGGAAAATATTCAGAAAAAAATTCCAGAAAGTTCCAAAAAGCAAAACTTGAATTTGCTGTGCATTGGCAACTATTCCATTGCATTTATATTATATTGGTGTTGTAAGTAATCTAGAGGGATTTAAAGTATGCAGGAGGCTGTGCATAGGTCATATGCAAGCACTACACCATCTTATATAAGGGACTTGAGCCTCTGCGGATTTCGGTATCTGAAGGGGTCCTGGCACCAACCCCCTGTGGGACGACTCTACATGTATATTTCTTTAAACTTTCTCTCAAGTCCTTCTCTTTCCTTTATTGCTTTGTAGTAGCTGGACTCGGGGATATTATTTCCTATTTGATTTGTTTTTTCCCTTTCTGAATTGTTAGGTTTGGCTCTCTTGCCATAATCTGCAATTCTCTTGAGACTTAGATTCACTTCCGGCTTTTCCTAAAATCCATCTTTGTCTCTTTTCAGGTTGATCCAGTGTTCACAAGGGAAGTAAAAGCCAAAGTAAAGAGGTAAGTGTAGGTGTTTTGCAGGAGAGGAAACCTAGTGACCGATATATGATCCCAGTTTCCAAGTACTCACCGTGTCCCAGGCTCTGTTCCCAGCAGTTTACTAATAATTCCTCCTTTAATCGCCTGTGCGACTAGGGTGATCCTGTGCCATCCTAGGCGCTATGATTTTCCCCATTTACAAGCCAGGAAGCTGATATCCTGGAAGCATCAGCAGTTCCCTAAGGGGCGGCAGCATGGACACACGTGTGAAGACGTGCAGCCTCACTAGGTCAGGAAATTCCCAGGAAACCCACTTTGAGGTTACAGTTGTCACTGATCACACTGGCCAGAATTGAAAAGACTTAAAACATCTGCTGGTGACGGTGAAAGTTGCTGCCACCCCTTTAAAGGGCAGTTTGTCAGAGTCTTTGTCATCAATTGCGTCTGTCTGCCAGTAACCCGGTAACACTGGCTTACACACCCTGGCGCTTAACTGCTCACATAAGAAAAATCGTTGGTCGTTGGTCCAGGACCAAGTAAGACCTCAGCTCCTGTCCTGCTGTCCTGCGGCCCCTACCTGTGGCTTCCATCCCTAAGGTGAGTGGCTGTAGAACTCACGCATCACATTCCGAATTTTCAGTGGGGAGATGGGGAAGGGCGAGAGCCAGAAGGGTTACCTCGCGTTTGGGTCAGCCCCTTTTATGTGAATTTCCTCACACCCCCGGGCTTCCAGCTCCTCTCACTGGCCACACCATCACCCCAGGGGACTGGGAAACTGATTTCATCCCCATATGCACTCAGCTGTCTTTACGTTGCTCATAGATACAGAATGCATGTATGTGAAAGTACAACCAATTGTGTGAAAGGATAACCTCAAACTCCTGAGACTGGTGGAGAGGGGCAGGGGATGGAGAAGAATGTCCATATTTTGGGGTGAAAAAAAAAAAGAAACACAAGACAAAACCTATGTGACAAAGTGCTGGGAACCTGGGTATTGGTTGAGTTTCTCTATTTTACTATTTCTCTCTGTTTATGATTCTCTTTCTGTGTATCTTTAAAAAAGAATTTGAAGAAAGGTTGCATTCTTAGGAAAGGTTTGTTTTCTAAATCATCCAGAGAAAAATGGCAAGAGCTGTATCTCTGACGTCCAGTATCTGAGAAGCACGTGTCTCCTTGGTCAGAGGGCTTCAGAATGACGGCGGGTGTGTTAACAGGCTTCCTCTCTCTCTTATCAGGGATGGATGTAGAATAGGTTCTCACTCCAGTACGGTTTTCTGTATGGAATCCTTTAGCAGTAATGCTTCCCTGTGGATCTAGGGTATTTCTCCAAAATCGTCATCTCCCCTTCTCTCAGCCCCTCCCCGTAAGATTCCCAGCCATAAGCTCTCTCTCTGCCCCGTGTTGTTCCAGGACCCCTGGGGTACGATTGATCGGGGAGATGGCTCGGGAGGACCTCCACGCGGTCGTGAAGAATTGCTTCGCGGTGGTGAATAGCTCTGTCTCTGAAGGCATGTCAGCCGCAATCCTGGAGGTAATGATCTAACGGGTACTGAAAGTGGAAATATGAAATTGTCCATCACCCCTTTTCTCAGTTATGGAGGTGATGCCTTTGTCAATAAAATTGTGCGCTTCTCAAAGCTAACAAAGTGAAACGGCATTTCCTCGGGAGTTCTAAAGTAGTTTTTAAGTTCTGTCTGGGGCTTAAGAATACTATTTTCTTTCTCCTTGCCATTTTTCCTTGCCAGCTACAAAATGCAATAAAACTAGGATAGTGTCGCCTCTCTGACTCGCCACTTAGCTTCAACGGGAAGGCGGCTGAGGCTCTGAAGGGTCGGGACAGGATGTGGGGTGAAGGTGTGTTTTGTAGGGAGCCTCCTTTTGTCTTGATGTCTCCTCCCTCTTTTCAGTGTGTCCTATGATCCCAGAATTTAGGGGATAAGAAAGGGTTGGGCTTGGATTTCCCTGGCGGTCCGGTGGTTAAGACTCTGCGCTTCCACTGCAGGGGGCACGAGTTCGATCCCTGGTTGGGGAACAAAGATCCCACAGGCACTGGCGCAGCCAAAGAACGAAAGAAAGAAAGGGTTGGGCTTGTGCACATGGCAGGGGGTGGGGCTTCGTACACGGAGGAGAGCAGTTGCAGATGCACAAGGCGGTGGGGGTGAGTGTGGACCTCATCTCTCTGTCTGGTGTTCAGCTCTGAAAATCTCTTACACTATTTGGGCTAAGCGTGCACAGCCCAGCACAACCGCGCAGTCTGTGGCTGGAGTTATCTGTGTTTTGCAGGGAGAGGCTGAGATAAAAAGCCCCTGCACTTGATCCTGGCAGCCTCTGGATTGAGTGTATCAGCTCCTGGGTTAGAGGGACTTAATCCAACCTCACAGCCCTTTGCAATCTCTTCTCCTCACTGAGCGTTTTACGTGATGGAGTGTATTACCAGGATCGCTTAAACTGCTTCATGCTGATGACCTGAGTAATCCCCAGCGTGCCGCTAATGCAAAAGGATTTTCCTTTCCCTTATTTTGCTGTCGGTTCACAGCACACTGGGTTCCTTTTCAAGAGTGATCTTGGCAAAGAGGAGACTCCGTCCCTCCCGTCATAACCAGCATTCAGTGCTGGATTTTCTTCATATCATTAAATCACAAGCCACCCCTCGCATGGAGTCTCCTTTAGTTCTCACACAATAGATGCCTTGTTAAGTCCTCGTGGTTAGCGCGTGATAAAACTTGCTGTAGAAACAGAAACGTTTGGTGATTGGCCCTGCAGGTCTTTAAATCGCGTTTCACATCCCCTTTCTCACGGTGCTCGTTTCTTACTTCAGGGTCTACTTAGGGCGATGCTATTATTTTATCCTAAGTATTTGTAACATCCATTTATTCTTTTGGATGCTAGTTGAATTTACCAGCCAAAGTTACACTTGGTGAATTTCAGTGTTTCAGAGACCCTGGTAAATAATTAAAGCAGGAAAAAAAATCATGCTCCCTAAACTTAAGAAATGACTGATGTCGCGTGCCTAATATTTTCTGTGAATGTGGCATCATTTAAAAAAGCAAACAAAGAAAACCAAAAACAAAATACTGTGGGCGGGGGTGATATATACTGACGCCTGTAATTCCAGTGTTGAGAAGCTTTCAAAGCACAGAGCTTGGATTGGTAACATGTTCATCTTCAGCCAGATGTTTGAGTACCTCAGTCTAAGCCTACTGATTAGCATTAATCTCCATTGTGGTTTAGAATCAGCTTTGGACTAGAGCCACTGGAGCGATACATTGTACTCTCCCTGTTAGCTTTAAAAATGTCTGTTCTTACAGTACCACGTCCTCAAGCCATCGCAGGATCGCTCCTTTGTATGTAAATACACATTTTTTTCTCCCCCAACTTCTTAAGAAAAGGTGAAGTGGAGTTCGGGGATGATTTTATAAGCAGCGCACACAGCAGTTCACTGCAGATGAATGGCTGTCGAATTTCATTTACTTCAAAGGAAAGGCAGCTGTTAGCAATTCTGTCTGCCTTCGAATGTGGACACTGTGTTCCTTTTGAAAATTCCAGAATAACCTTTGGGCTGAGGGTTTTGAATGAAACTGATTTTAGAGGAGTCGTGTGGAGGGTGGATTTCATTAGAATCAATTCAAAGAACCAAAGTGGTTAATCACAGAATAAGTGCATATCACTTTTGAAGGAAGGGATCCTTTGACCTTTCAGAATTAGCTTTGTTTTGTCATGGAAGCATGTAAAAATCCATTTGCTGTGACACACTTCTTTTCTCTTGCTGATAAACTCCAAAAATCAAGCGTTAGCTGGATGCCCGGGCAGTAGAGTGGACATCCCTGCAACGAATCTGTGGTTTCAAGTTTGGGCTTATGATGGAGTTGAACTCTACACAGAATTAGAAGAATACAAAAAATTATTATTATTATTAATTTTTGTTTTGTTTTGGCCGTGTGGCATGCGGGATCTTAGTTCCCCGACCAGGGATCGAACCTGGGCCCCCTGCAGTGGAAGCGCGGAGTCCTGACCACTGGACCACCAGGGAAGTCCCAGAAAGTTATTTGCTTATCCCACACTTCCTCACTGGGCTCTCCTCCCTGCCCTGGAGCGCACACACACACACACACACACACACACACCCAACCTCCAGGTCAAAGTTTTCACTGCCCAGAGGAGAGGAAGGCATCTTCTAAAGCAAAGAGCAGTAAAAAGGTAATTCTTGGGCTCTTAGCTTCCAGGCCCAGGATGTAGTGATGAAAGATTCATTTCAGGGCTTTTCAAGGATAACTGTGACCCTGTGTCATTTGACCTTGGCTAATTTCAAAAGTGTGTGGGGCAGAGCTGAAACGGGAGGGCTTTTGGAGTTGTCGCAACTAGGAGGCTGCTACTTGCAGTTATTTTGGCGGGGAGGGAGTGCAGACAGGCAAAGTATTTTTCAACGTGCAAGACGGTCTTTGCGTCAAAGGTCTGTCAGCAAGATGCCATTGGCGTCCCCGTCAAGAAGCGCTCGAAACTCCATGGTGTCAGATCCGGACGCACTGTGCGTGCACATCAGTGGGGCACTCAGACGAGCCGCATCCCCACGTGACAAGCAGTGATCACGGTGCTGGACGTGTGCCCAGTTAAGGCCACTGAAATGCACGCAGACCTCTCTGCAAGGAAATCTGGACCCCAGAGGTTTCAACCTAGGGTGTGCCTCAGAATTCCCTCTGAAGCTTAAAAAACCATCGGTATGCGTGACGGTGCCCTGCAAAAGCTCTCTTGGCTGTGCTGACGCGGAGCCCTGGCGGCCGTGCTTCCAAAGGCTCTTCTCCGTGTAGACTGGGGGCCGTGTCTCTGGAAACCTCTGTTAGCCCCGCTGAAGACGGTGCACCAGTGACAGAGCTTTTTCAAAAGGTCAAATAGGAAGCTTCCACCTACCTGCTGGAAGGTTGAAGAGCTCATCAGGGGGCAAGAGAAATTTAGTGACTGCAAACTCGACCGGCTGTTAGGTGCCCCTTCAGCCCTGATGTTTCCTCTTTTTTGTCCCAAAACGGGGCCCCAGATTCCAGGTTTGAGCGACTCTCTGCTCCAAGCCCCACCCCCTCCACTGCCCCTTTCCCTCCACTGTCACGACCAGAAGGGGTTCAGAGGGCAAGCTCGCCCATCTCCAAACACCGTCTCACCCAAGACATTGCCAGGCCCGGTTCTCGTCAGGACCAGCGTCACAGCACTGCTGTGTTCCAGGACTTTGCCCTTCTTGCAGACACAGTTTGTTTTTAAAGAGGTGACTTCGCACCTGAAGAAAGTGACTTGTGAATTGACCATCTGATTCCTTAATGCCATGTCTTGGCTCTATGAAAATAGCATTTCCACATGCTTACTTATTCTTAAGATCCCTCCTTTCTTTGTTTCTCTTTTTTCTTTTGTTGGAGTATAGTTGATTTACAATATTTTGTTAGTTTTAGGTGTACAGCAAAGTGATTCAGTTATACATACGTATATCTATGTATCTATATTCTTTTTTTCTGATTCTTTTCTATTATACGTTATTACAATATATTGAATATAGTTCCCTGTGCTATACGGTAAATCCTTGCTGTTTATCAAGACGTCTCCTTTCTTAAAGACAGTTTATTTTTAAGAGGGGGCTTTGAAATTAGTTTTCTCTGAATATACAGCTTTCAGAGAACATTTAAGTATCATCTTCCTCCACCCAACTCACAACTTCAAGACTCAGATTGTATTTCTCTCTCTTTTTTTTTTTTTTTGCGGTACGCGGGCCTCTCACTGTTGTGGCCTCTCCCATGGCGGAGCACAGGCTCCGGACGCGCAGGCTCAGTGGCCATGTCTCACGGGCTCAGCCGCTCCGCGGCATGTGGGATCTTCCCGGACCGGGGCACGAACCCATGTCCCCTGCATCGGCAGGCGGACCCTCAACCACTGTGCCACCAGGGAAGCCCTCTCTTTCTTTTTGAGGTATAGTTGATGTACCTTATAAGTTTCAGATGTTCACCATAGTGATTCACAACTTTTAAAGGTTATACTCCATTAATAGTTATTACAAAATATTGGCTATATGCCCTGTGCTGTACAGTATATCCTAGTAGCTTATTTATTTTATATGTAGTAGTTTGTACCTCTTAAGCCCCTACACCTATCCTTCCCCTCCCCCTTCCCTCTCCCCACTGGTGACCACTAGTTTGTTCTCTGTATCTGTGCGTCTGCTTCTTCTTTGTTTGTTTTTTTTGGGGGGGGGGGATTCCACATATAAGTGATATCACGCAGTATTTGTCTTTCTCTTTCTGACTTATTTCACTTAGCATCATGCCCTCCAAGTTCATCCATGTCGTTGCAAATGGCAACATTTCCAGACTGAATTTCATTCTTTCTGCTGAACTGCAGTTTTCCTTGAAGGCAAGAAGCATGTCCTCTGCAACCTTGAACCCTCCCCAATAATCAATAATCAATAAATATTCACTGGATTGAGCAAAGCTAAACTACTATACGGTATCACCTTTTTGACTCACCTTTAATCAGCTGGTCTCGTCGCCCAAACCTCCTGTGTCTTGCCCTTTGCAGGTTGATGATTATTTGTTGAGTGAGGGACAAGGAATGGGTGATCTTACCGGCCCACAGCCTTACCTGTGTGTTGGGTGCTTGGTGTGCACTGGTTGATATACAAGTAAGTCTATACTACAGGAGGAATGATGGGATCTGTTTTATTTTTTGCTGAAACAGGGATATAAACTCTGTCCTCCCTCAGAACCGGCCGGTTCTGAGATTCTCTGATGGCCAGTTTTATAGATCTACCCTTACATCTTCATATCTGTATTTATAGAATCTCCTCTCAATCTGTGTGTCTGCCATAGTTTCTCTAAAATGCACCGGTGCTTAACGACATCAGTGGATAAATGTACCATGTGGATTGGAAGATGCTCCGGGGCCCACCTGGGACAGGGAACAATGAGAACAGAGCTAGCCGTGTGCCCTGACGTGTGTGATCAGCCTCTAGCGAGCCTCCCCTCATCCCCTCATCGGTGGGATGAGATGAGACAGTCTGGAAGGTCTCAGCTACATGGAAGATTCTGCAGTCCCTTGACAGATGCCTAGAAATGGAATCACAGTGGGTCATGCGAGTTTGATGAGCTAATGACCTGAACAGGGTGACAAGCAGGGAAAGGAGCCATCAGACATCATGTCGTCTCACTCACCTTGACTGTATCACGACCCTGTAACTTACATAGTCAATGTCAGCTCAAGCCAGCAACCACCTAAGCGGTATTTGTGCAGAATGACAGCTGAAATTTTCATTTATTCTGGAAAGTTCAGCCCCTCGTTCCCAAATGATAAAACTGGAGCCCAGGAAGAGGTCCGGTACCGGGTATCGAACTTCGACTCCATTTCCCCAGAATGACTGATGAGCAATGAATTTGAGACCCGGCATGTTAGTTGAGGGCAAAGCCTCCACCAGGGCAAGACCAAGGTCTCACAAGTCCTGGCTTGTGCTCTTCTCCAAAATACCAGATTGCACCCACGGAATGTCAGAACGCAAGATCCAACCAGTGGGTTCATAAAGCACCTGTGACCCTGATGTCGAGATGTGGCCGTTTGGGGTGACTTTTTGCCTGTGCTACTGAGTTTCTTTGTTCCTGAATGTAGTGACAGTGGAAGGTCCCGATTTTTACCCTACAAGATGAGAGCGGAATATCACGACTTGGAGACTTTCTGTGACCATGAAAGGCCACCATGAGAGGCTGTCGCGGTGCTGGGGAGGGGACTCTGAAGCTGGGGGCAAGCAGGAGGGCTCCAGTCCGAGCAGCCAGCCAGCTCCACTGCCGTCCCCGATGGTGGGAACAGCACAATCTCAGGGGGGCAGAAAGGAGGGCTGTTCTCTCCTCCGACCTTATGCAGGGCCTGGATCTCAAACTCAACGTGTACTGGGAAGATACAGGCGACACAGAACCAGAACACCAGGTGAGCTCACCAAGAAAACTGCTGACGAGAGAAGGTGATCCTAGTGTGAACCATTGACTTATGATTAATTTGCGTTCAGATGCTTCTGGAACTTTTGATCCACAAGCATCGGTTGAGCTCTTAACTGTGTGTCACACATGGCTCCGGGCACTTGGGCGTTGGTGCCGTTTGTGCCATGTGAAGTCCCTGGTGTCAGAGCTTCCCGTGGTAATATACTAAGCGGCTGAGGTTGGGGAACTTTACCTTTCTGAAAACCGAATGCCACCCCTTCGTGACCAAATTGTTTATTATGTGAAATGAGACACCGCCTGCCGAATTGGAGTGCCTGAAACATCCTTGTGTATAGTAAGAGCCAGAATATCGGTTTGCTGATAGCATCCCCTCAGGGCTGCCTCTGGACACCAAGGTGTGAAGGGATGTCCCTCTCCCCTGCTGAAAGGCACCCGTCACATGAAAGCTGCGCTGGCCCCTGTGAAAGTCACCATGGGAGAGTCCATGCGGGGAGCTGAAATGGAGCTGGGAAGGGCTGGCCTAATCCTGTATGTTTCTAGATGCCCCCCTGCCGGGCAGGGGAGGCCAACACTGCATGCCACGCTTCTGGGCATCTTCCTGAGGCCTCGATGCCAGGTAATGCCGACTCTGGGGTGCCCCAGCCTGGCTGATCCCAGCCCTTTGGGACTGGAAAGGCTGCTTAGTGGGTAATCGGAATGATAAATCGTGCTTCTCACTGCTGTGCACATGCCAAAGGGACGTGTGCAGTCCTGGTGGCACGTGTATGGCTGGCGCTGGGAGAAAATTACTCATCGGGGAAAGTAACGACGGTAGTTAAAAACGTATCCTCCACGCTGCCGCCGAAGAGGTGTCGACTGAACATTTGGAGAGAGAGGGTTTCTTGGTGACATCGCAGTCACGACGTCAGACAGACCATTACAGCATGTAGTTTCCCAAGACTCACAAATCCAGTCAGTCGTTAAGATTCAGTATGTAGTTGGGAAATCTGGGGTTTGGACTGGGAAATCATTTTCGGCAAGCTTTTGGGGTACTTTTTGTGCGGTGCAAGGGGTCCAGTTAAGCTAAGAAGTTATTCTCCCACAGACTGGCTCATCTGGCCACAGAAGCTCTTACAGGGATCGCCCACCTCTCCTTTGTTCTTTTCGTCCTCGTAGGCAATGGATTTGGAAGTCCCTGTGTTGGCAAGGAACATCCCTGGGAACGCGGCAGTGGTGAAGCACGAAGTTACAGGATTGCTGTTTTCTGACCCTCAGGTAAAGGAGAGTAATGTCCCCATGTTCACCTGGTCTGAGTAGCTTTCGTCTCTGTGCGGTGATCAAGATTCTGTGATTTGCGTCTTTGTGATTAGCTCTTGGTGTTCCCTTTATAATCAGTAGGAGAGAGTGTGCAGCACTGTGTCACCGTTGTCACGTGGGCAGCTGCCCGGATGTGTCACTAAAAGACACCTAGGGACTTTCAAGAAAGTCGAGACTTGAGTTCTATTTCTGAGGCCTCTGGTGATGATCCTTGTGACCTTGAGCCAGTCCCTTCCCCCTTATATGCTTGGGTTTCTGGTTTCTTTTTTTTTTTAATTTTATTGAAGTATAGTAAATTTACAGTACTGTGTTAATTTCTGCTACACAGCACAGTGACAGTTATACATTTTGTACGTATTTTTTCGTATTCTCCATGATGGTTTATCACAGGATACTGAATGCAGTTCCCTGTGCGCTACAGTAGAACTTGTTTGTTTGTCCGTCCTACAGATAGTATTGGATTGGCCAAAAAAGTTCGTTCAGGTTTTTCTGTAAGATGTTACTTTTTGGCCAACCCAATAGTTTGCATGTGCTAACCCCAAACTCCCAAACAGACTTCTGGTTTCTGAAGCAGGCTCTCTTCAGATAACCATCCTACACTTCCAGGACATCTCCTGGTGTTCAGAAGACTGCCATAGATCTGATCCCTTGCAGTCCTTCAAAGCAGTGTACGGAAGAGGCAGCGTAGTTGTGTTTATACGTGTGTGTATCTGAAATTAAAATAAAGGTGAATGCAGCTGATAGTGGGCACAGCTGGTGGAGCCAGTGTCATCTGGGGCACACCTGTGTGCCAGGACCTGCCAGGACATGTGTGAAGGGGTCCCGGTCACAAAGTCTGAGGGTCCAAGGATGTGCCTACACTCGAAGCCCTTGGGACCCTGTGCAGGGCGCGTAGCCTGAGTCTCCAAGCTCTGTCTTGGCCTCCGTACGATTACAAGAGCTCATTATGACTCTTGCTCTTAGAGGTGTGATGTGGGCTGAAGGGGTTGATATACAGGGCTGAGCGGTGGTCACGGCACACGGCCAGGGCTCTGGGTCCCCGTTATCACCGAAAGGAGAGCCCATCGCTGCTGCCTACGGCTCGTGTTCGGTGGCAGCAAAAAAAGAATCTGAGGCCCATCCTTTGCTCTTCAAGTCTTTAGATTTAGATATTAGGTTCTTATCATCTTTATGAAGGCACATGTTACATAACAGAAATAAAGGGATTTATACTTAAAAGCTCGGGTCAACTCCAATATTTGAAAATGCCGTTTTTCAGCTCTCCTACCGCAGATACTTAATCCCACATCGCTTCCCCTTCCCCGTAGTATAATTATGCGTCACCTAGTTTCACTGCCTTCTTATCACAGGCACACAACAAGATGGAAGCCAGCTTCCCTGGGGAGGGGCGGGATTGCAGGGAGTCGGGCATCACCAGGTGCTGTGTGGATGCAGCCGCTCACCTGGGAAACAACTGAAAGAGCAAAGGGCAGGCCCGGGGCTTATCAGTGATTATCTAACAAAAGGCACATCTAACATGAATGCCTTTCCTTTGAAGAGCGACCCCTAAAAGCTAAAACAATACCCGCACATGAAGAGTGTGCAGCGGTTCCTTGCCGATCCTCCAGACAAAGGCATATGGCTTTTTACCACATTCTGCATCTCCCAGCGTCAACGCCAGCCAGGCTGGAGGTCACAGAGTGTTGTCTCCCCGCGGGCAAAGAGATTTTATTTTCATCTCCCCAAACCCAATGTCTATATATTTTATAGCTCAATTTCAGAGCACGATAATTTTATCAGTGAGTGTCTGAACAGCCAGCACTTATAAATGGCTGTATCAGGTCCAGTGCTAGAACGAGAGCAGTCTGGCTATCCTGACTTCGTTTCACATTCCTTGTAAGGCATTCCTTTCAATATTTGCAAATAACCGTCCTATCTCTGACGCGTCCAAGTTATTTCTGCGTCACCGGCTTCCCGTGAGTTACCAGACGCAGTTCCGCAGCACTCATACGATTAAGGCGTGGGCTTATTTTGTTCCCAGCGCCTTAATGTTACTTCTACAAAGGACGTTACCAAAGAACAGAACGCTCTAGGGGTAGCATCTGGGGGGAGGCTGCGTTTTCTTAACACGTTTTGAGAAGCTTGCTTGACGCGGATGTCACACGTGACTTTGTTTTATAGTCACGAGCAGACTCGACCTAGCACGGAGTGGGAGCATTTTCCGTAAGTCAGTGGCCGTGGTTGCTGTCACCTAGCTCAGGGGCGCAGACGGAAGCAGCCACTGGTTTGTTGCCAGCGTTTGCAAGGTTTATTCCAAGTGTGCGTTCAAATACGTATTCAAAGCTCCATTTCACTTCTTGAGAAGGGACTTCCATGCCAGGGTGTCAGCCTCATAAAGTTAATGTAGATAGATGCATAGACAGATAGATACATAGATACAGACAGACAGACACATCGAATGCAGAAAAATCATACTTTGGATTTTCAACAAAACGATGATTAAAAGTATTCAGCTGTGGTAGGAACAAAATAATCTCTATTTTTATACACCTCAGCCCCGGAAAACCTTAATTTAAGTGAAGCTTTCCAAACCTACTAAACATTGATTTTTTTTTTTTTTTTTGGTTACTGCGACAGTCCCATTCTTTTTCTTTTTAAGAAGAAAAGAGCTGAGCTATTTTATGGCTACATTTTATAGCTTCGAAATTAAAATCCACTTGACATTTAATAGAAACTGTGAATCCATTTCCTCTCTCAAGGACAGACTTTTGAAGTGTGGCCCAAACTAATTTCGCTGGGAGGTTCTGTTTGTTTTTTAGGCAACTATAAAAAAAGTCATAACTTTCGGAATAATGGTGATGATGACAGCTAACATTTAGCGCATGTGTGTCATGTGCCGGCGTCTGTTCTTTGCCATCAGCATGGATCTACACTTTTATTGAGACTGTTTCATTGTAAATCTTTGACTTTTGATGGTCCATGAACAGTTTAACGTTTGGAAGAAGCAAGGCGTGTTGGAGACACATCAGCCTCCAAACTTTTGTTTGGGCAGAGCTGTGCTTGGGTCTCGAGTTTTCCCCCTCGAAATCTGAGTGATCCTGGACACGTTTCTTCTTCCTGTGCTCGTTCCTTGATCCGTAAGATGCAGATAATGATGCCCGTCTTTGGGGAGTAGCAGAAAGCACGTGGGGCGGAGTGCCGTCCTTGGGCTCCGAGGAAAGCTGCGTGGACGCAGAGTTAATCACGTTCACGGTGCGCCGCTGGGTGAAGCTGTTTGCTGCCGCTCGACAGCTGTACGGTCTGCTGAGCTCTTAGGTTTAAGCAGTGGAATCAAGCTCAGTACAGCGAGACGTTCTCCTCGCGAAATCTGGCCAGCGTCATGCAAAATATCATTTCTCTCTTTCTTCTTTTTATTTTGTACTTAAAACAGTTTTTAACCAAACATTTAGAGTTCTTGGATGTTAAGTACAACTGTGATGTGTAAGCCCCCAGCCAGTCCCTCTGAAGTGTGAAAGCACAGATGCAGGCTGGACCAGTGCTTGTTGGATTTCCATTTAAGCCCAAAGGAAACTCTGGGAAAACTCTATGTGAACTAAAATGGAAGTCAGTCCAACATTTTTTTTTTGCATGGATTTGTCCACAGGGTGACCATATTGTTCATTGTGAAAAACCAGGTAGCTTTGAGAGTGAAAGGGGTGTTATTGATAATTATGCTGGGATGACGGCCATGAACCTGAACCAAATGACCTAGGTAAGGACCGTCTGCTTGAAGAGCTGGGATCAGATGCATAGCTGGTATTTGTTAGGGATCAAGGGTGTGTCCAGCCACGTAGGGGAGGCACAGTTTTCTAATAGCCACGTTGAAAGAAAATAAAAAGAAACAGATGAAATTCCTATCAATAATATATTTTATTTAGCTTCATCTATCCAAACCTGCATCATCTCAACATGTAATCGATATAAACAATGTTTTCCCCATCCCGCCTGCCCATAGAACTGACCGTTGGTTTCAGTGCAATCTACACAATTTTTAATGAGATCTTTACATTCTATTTTTTCCGAGGCTCTGAAATCCTGCATGTATTTTACCCACCAGCTCATCTCAGCCTGGAGATTAAATTTGTATCGAAATACTTGGTTTGCATTGAGACTCTGTACCGTTTGCAGCTGGAAAAGTAGATTCACATGTCCGGGCTGTTGCAAGTATACGTGTAAAGCTTCGTAATACCTGCATCAAGCACCGGTGTCAACATTTCAGTTTAAGTCCATTCAAGTGAATCATTTAAAATGCAGTTCCCGGGCACACTGGCCCCATTTCCAGAGCTCAGAGTGGGTGCTGGGCGGCACTGCTCCCCGGAGAGGGAGCGATGGGGCAGGTGGTCCCAGCCAGGCCTCCTCTGTGTGCCGGGCACCACCATAGGGACCTTGCCCGTTTCTCTTACTGATCCTCGCGGGAACCCCACACAGGTGTTGCCGTGATGATCCCAGAGAGGGTGAGGCGTTTACCTGCGAAGCTCAGCGGGAGCTGACAGGGCTGGGACTCGAGGTCTCAGCCTGACGGGCGCTCGGCCACCCCGAGAGCGTTTGCACGATGCCTCGTGTGGCTGTCTCTCCCTCTGTCTCTGTCTTTCCTTCTCTCTCTGTCTCTGTTTTTCCCTCTATCTCTGTATGTCTCTGTCTCTACCTTTGTCTCTGTCTCTCACTCTCTGACTCTCCCTCTCTCTGTCTTTGCATCTCTCTCTCCTTCTTTCTCTGTCTCTGGCTCTGCCTGTGTCTCTGGCTCTCGCCCAGTTTTCTGTGCCTGTCTCTCCTCCTCTCTGTGTCTCTCTTTCTCCCATCTCCATCTTTCCTTCTTTCTTTATCTCCGTTTGTTTCTGTCTTTCCCTCTATTTCTTTCTCTCGCCCTCTATCTGTATCTCTCTCGGTGTCTGTGTCTCTCCCTCTGTCTCTGTCGCTGTCTCCCTCACCATCTCTCTCTTTCTCCCTCCCTCCCCTCCTCTGTTGCCTGGGCAGAGAGGGGACACTCTTCCATGGGACCGTCCTCTAAGAGGATTCTGCTCACCATTTTGTCCGACTTCTTGGGGAGAAGTCCGCCAGGAGCATCCTTCCCCCTCGGCTTCACTGTCTCTTTCTTGAGAGGCTTTCCCAGTCACCCTCCCCCATCTTCTCCATCCCCCCCCACCCCCGCCCTGTGCTGTTCCTCCGTAACCCTCTGCACGGTTCACACGCGCGCCCTTGCTTTTATCATACATGACCTCCCCACCCGCATGAATGAATGCCCCCCAGGTTGGTGGTCATGCTGGCTTACTCACGTGGCCCCTTGTGGTGGTCCTGGCACAAATGGGTGCCCCGCAACTATCAGGAGAGGTACTTACCGCAGGGCATTAAAGGGATAATCTTTCTTGGGTAGTAACCAAACACCTTTGATTATTTTAGTTTGATGTGAGTCTATACCGCGTGCCACCCAGGTGTAGTTGAACTGCTTTCTTTTCCTGTTTTCTTTGCAAAGTAGCAGAGGACAGCCTCGGCCTCTGAACTCTGCCCGGACTCCCTCCCTGGATGGTTCTTTCCACAGCCTCGCTGAAGTCAGCATTCCTTGGGTGACACTGCCGGTTGGTGTCACGCTCATGCCATCTCCCCCGAGTACGACCAGGATGACTTAATTGCAGATTTCCTTGCACATTTCTTCTGGGTTTTGCTCTTTCCCTCTGACTTTCTGCCGCTGGCAGCGTGCCCACCAGAGCCATCTCCCGGGTCCACCTCTTCTCTTCCAAGCCTTTCCTCACTTTCTTCCCTTTCCTTCCTGACATTCTCCTCTTCCCTGCCTCCGAACCAGCCAGGGGGGCGTGAGCAATTTTCTGCCAGCTCGTGTATTGAAATGACGCTCTGGTCGGAATCTGGGAAGCAAGAGAGTGGGAGACACAGAGAATATTCACTATCCTTGCTTTTAGTTTAATCAGTAGTTCCCAAATCTCATGGATCTGTGCGGTAGCTTTGGAGGTTTGCTCCATCCTCCCGTGAAGCAGCCAGGCCTGGTGGAAAAGGACCTCGACTCTGGGGCTGCACTGTCTGAGTTTAATTCCCATTTCTGCCGCTTACTGCTGTGCTACCTCGGGCAGGTTCCTGGACCTCTCTGTGCCCCTGTTTCTGTCTCTGTGAAAAGAGTCATAGTGATAGCACAGAGTCCTCGTCCCTTTTCTGCAATTCCAAAATCCAAAAAGCACTTGAAAAACAGTTTTATTTTTAGTAAGTTGGGTGCCAAAACTCAGTTGGCAGCAAACTCATATCTGAGCTGATGTGAAGTTATTCGTGGCTTTGTTTAGCCTGCTTGGTGGGACGGTTCTTAAGTTTGATTTGGAAGTTCCGGTGTGTTGTTTATGGGGCGCTGCGTTAGACCCCTGGAGGGCGTATGTTACTAAAAGGGCACGGAGACCATTTTATTAAAAACCCCAAATCCTGGATTCTGAAACATGACTGGTTGTTACCTGGGTATAAGCTCTTGCTAACTGTTGACTGTTGTTGTAAATTCTGACCAGTTCTGGCCCCTGTGGGAGGCTCTTGGCCAGAGACCAGGTGTCACCGTTGAGAAGGTAGAGAACAGGTTGGCACCTCACCGAGGCTTTCTGCTTGACTCAGCCAGGGATGGAAGAGAACTGAAAGGCGGTTCGCTTTCTCACCAAGTGGCCCACGGTCGTTCGCTCCCGCTACCTCTCACGGGCCACCCGAGAACAGTGATCTAGATCACAGGCCAGAGCCTCCAGGGCTCTGCCCCACCACTCCTGGGTATCGCTGGGTTTGGGGCCTGGCTGTGAGCGGGCTTGTTAGACGCGAGCTCAGGAATTGTCCTGTTAAAGGGCCTGAGCTTGCAGTGTGAGTGAACAGGACGCCTAGCCAGACTCTGCAGCCACCAGTCTCGGAAGGGATGGGCGGGAAGGAGCCAGATCAGGCTCCCAGCTGCCGCCATTCGACGGCCACGGGTCATGGTCAGGGGCCCGAGCCCCTGCCACCTTCTCTGGCTCTGCATCGGGCGGGCAGTGTGCATGGGGATGATCTGCCGGGAAGTTGCTTCTGCACCTACCCAGGTTGGCTTCTGCTCCCACATCTGCCCAGGGTTCTCACGCTGTTGTTGATATTCGTTTTAAAGTCAGCTGCTCTCTCTAACCATTACGTTGTCATGGGAACAAGCAGCCCTCCCCAAACTCAGTTATCGCTGCTGCAAGTTTAAAAGATAGGCTGACCATGGAGAACAGTATGGAGGTTCCTTGAAAAACTGAAAATAGAGTTGCCATACGATCCAGCAGTCCCACCCCTGGGCGTATATCCAGAGAAAATGATAATTTGAAAAGATACATGCACCCAGTGTTCATAGCAGCACTATTTACAGTAGCCAGGACGTGGAAACAACCTAAATGTCCATCAACAGATGAATGGATAAAGAAGATGTGGTACATACACACACACACACACACACACACACACACACACACACACACACACACACACACACACACACTGGAATATTACTCAGCCATAAAAAAGGATGAAGTAATGCCATTTGCAGCAACATGGATGGACCTAGAGATGATCATACTAAGTGAAGTAAGTCAGACAGAGAAAGACAAATATCATATGATGTCACATATATGGAATCTATAATACGACACAAAGGAACTTACTTACAACACAGAAACAGACTCACAGACATAGAAAACAAACTTATGGTTACCAGAGGGGAAGAGGGGGCATAAATTAGGAGTTTGGGATTAACAGACACACACCACTGTGTGTAAAATACATAAACAACAAGGTCTTGCTGTATAACACAGGAAACTATATTCAGTATCTTGAAATAAGCCACAATGGAAAAGAATATATATATATGAATCACTTTGCTGTACACCTGAAACTAACACAACATTGTAAATCAACTATAATTCAATTAAAAAAAAAAAAGACTGGGAATTCCCTGACGGTCCAGTGGTTAGGACTCCATGCTGTCACTCTCGAGGGCCTGGGTTCGATTCCCCGGTCAGGGAACTAAAATCCCACAAGCCGTGTGGTGTGGTCAAAAAAAAAAATAGACTGAAGGTTTATGCTGAATAATTCCAAGGCTATTTGCACGTTCTTACAAGTGGTCCCCACTTTACCCAACAGCAGGAGTCATCGAGAGAACAGGTCACGGAATTATTATGTGGCCACGTGTACATATACATCATTGTGAACGATGGCATTTGGGTAAAGCTTAACACTACACCAGCGAATGCTGTTTTGTGTAAGAAAAACAAGACAGATGCGCGCACGTCACTTCTAGATGGGTCTTGAAGTGTGATTCTCGCAACTTACAGTTGTCAATGAGATGAATCTATCCTTTTTTTAATATATAAATTTATTTATTTATTTATTTTTGGCTGTGTTGGGTCTTCGTTGCTGTGTGCAGGCTTTCTCTAGTTGCGGTGAGCAGGGGCTGCTCTTCGTCACGGTGCCCGGGCACCGTTGCAGTGGATTCTCTTGTCGTGGAGCACGGGCTCTAGGCACGTGGGCTTCAGTAGTTGTGGCTCATGGGCTCAGTAGTTGTGGCTCGTGGACTCTAGAGCGCAGGCTCAGTAGTTGTGGTGCACGGGCTTCGTTGCTCCGCGACATGTGACATCTTCCCGGACCAAGGATCGAACCCGTGTCCCCGGCATTGGCAGGCGGATTCTTAACCGCTGCGCCACCAGGGAAGTCCAAGATGAATCTATTCTGTGGCCAAATAACTTGTGTAAAATAGGGTAGGCACAGTTGTCCGTCTTAGGCTAGTGTTTTTCATAGTCTGACTCTCCAGAATCACCTTGGGGGGAACTGTTAGAAAACACGCATGTGTCATGGACTGAATGTTTGTGCCTCCACACACTCACCCCCAAATTCACGTGTTGAAATTCGAACGTCTCCTGTGATGGTATTAGGAAGCGGGGCCTCCGAGAGTCCATTAGGCCATGAAGGTGGAACCCTCACGAATGGCACTAGAGCTCTAATAAAAGGGACCCCACAAAGATCCCTCGTTCCTTCTGCCATGTGGGATTATAGTGAAAAGACAACCATCTCTGAACCAGGAAGCAGGTCCTCACCAGACGCCGAACCCTCCAGCGCCTTGATCTTGGACTTCCAGCGTCCAGAACCGTCCGCTGTTTCTAAGCCACCCCCTGTCTGTGGTATTTTGTTATAGCAGCTCAGACAGACTAAGACACCATTCCTGGACCTCGCCCCTGACCTACCCAATCAGAATCTTAAAGCGAAGTGCGAGGACCAGAGGCACAGACTAAACCTTAATTAACTCCAGGGTTCCGAGGAAAACCACAATCCACGATCGAAACGACAGCACATCTGTCAGTCTTCAGAAGCCTCCTTGTCAACACCCCCCGTCAGTGACATCAACATCCCCCATCGACATCCCCCATCATCCCCCATCTCCCATCGTATTCGAAGCCTCTGGAGAAGCAGCTTCGGGGTTGTCTAATTGAACATATCTTCCAAGCCTGAAATCCAGAGTTTTTATGCCACTGACTTTCGCTTCTCCTGGAAGAATACGTGTGTGTCCCTTACAGAAGGTGGTTGGAATGCAACGCTCTTTCAAACCGGGCCACGTTCAGTCTGCCAGCTCCCGGGGTCTCTGCATGAGACGCTTGTTTATCGTTGAGGGGCTCCCCCCTGCCCCGTGGCTTTCAGCTGACACGGTTATGAGAAGGATCCCACCAGGGGTCTAAACATCCATCCTGTAAAACTGACACTGCTTCTCACGCCCTGCATCTGGCTGGTGCCTCGGGGCGACAAGGCAGGTCGAAAGGATTTAGTGAGAAAAAGTTTTTTAATTGAAATATAGTTGATTTACAATATTATATTAGTCTCAGGTGTACAGCAGAGTGATTCAATATTTTTATACATTATACTCTATTTAAAATTACTGTAAAATATTGGCAGTATTTCCTGTGCTGTATAATATATCCTTGTAACTTATTTTATACATGATAGTTTGTACCTGCCTTGTACTTATACCCCTATCTTGCCCCTCCCTCCTCCCCTCTCCCCTCTGGTAACCGCTGCTTTGGTCTCTGTAGCCATAAGTCTCTTTCTGTTTTGTTGTATTCATTCCTTTGTTGTATTTTTTAGATTCCACCTATAAGTGATAACATACAGTATTTGTCTCTCTCTCTCTGCCTGACGTATTTCTCAGTGAGTTTTCTCCACCAGCAGGGACTACTCAGTAAGGAAGAAAACTCTGAAAACAGTCAACTGCTAATTGAATAATTATGAAAACAAACCATGGTGTTTTACATGATTTTTTTTTTTTTTTTTTTTTTTTTTTTTTGCGATACGCGTGCCTCTCACTGTTGGGGCCTCTCCCGTTGCGGAGCACAGGCTCCGGACGCACAGGCTCAGCGGCCATGGCTCACGGGCCCAGCCGCTCCGCGGCATGTGGGATCTTCCCGGACCGGGGCACGGACCCGCGTCCCCTGCATCGGCAGGCGGACTCTCAACCACTGCGCCACCAGGGAAGGCCGATTTTTTTTTTTTTTTTAACTTTAGAAATCTGTAACTTAAGCGAGTGTTTGCATACCTGTGGTCCTGGGGTGGGTCTGGTCTGCACACATGTTTTGTTTAGTTTGCTGTTTACTTAAAATTTTGAGTTAGTTGTTGGTATTTAGCATGGAGTGCTTTTACATAAATATGCCGAATTTCGACTTCTCTTGAGAAACACAGCAAACGTGGGAACAAGTGGAGGCCCCTACTCACTGAGGCAGCCGGGGTTCGGCTCTGCGGGCCTTCCCCGCCGGGAGCTGTTGGGCACTTGAGTTTCCAGCTCTGATCTAGGGCAGTGCCTACATCTGTTTTTAAACTCTCTTAAGATGTGGAATCCCAGTACTTGGTTTCTATTTTCTTTTGTTTCCGTGTGTGTACCCTTTAAGGCCTCATAACTTATTATCATGAATAATTTTCAAGAATAGATCATTAAATCACATAAATGATGAATCCTCCCCTCCCCCAGTCAAGACTTGGTGATCAGATCTGATGGGTGTTCTGGCGCGTCCTGCAGCTGACGGTTGTATAAAACCTTTTGGGCTTTGGTTGGGATGATGGTGAATTGGCATTTGTACTTGTTTCCTGGAAGTTTTGCTACAGCTCTTACGACGTGGTCCTTTGGTCCACTGGATGAGTGTCCGGTCGCTGGCACGGGTGGTTGCTGGGCATCTCAGTCCAAGTGGTCATTCATCCTCCAGCAGGCTACCTCAGGCTCCTTTATGGGCTGGCCTCAGGCTCCAGGAGGGCGAGAGTGGGAGCTGTCAGACCTTTGGGAGCTTTGTTTGGAAGTCAAACTACATCACTTCTGACCTATTCTGTTGGTCAAAGCAAATTCCAGGGCCAGCCCAGATCCAGGAGATGGGGAAACAGACCTCCTTCCCCCTTTATTAGAGGAGTGGGTGAGCCCTATTTCAAAGAGACGTTCATGCAAGGCTGGGGGACTGCGGCCACCATCTTGCACACAGTAAATGACAGTCTGTGTCAACGGGCTTTTCTCATTGTCCGCACGCGTGTGTTCAGAGTACTGCCTTAGTTGTCGCGGAGGAGCTGTTTTAGCCCAGAAGAAAAGAATCCCAGGGCCTCAGGGAGTGACTAGTACAATTCAAGAGTGAGATTCTTCTTTCCTTCTCTTCTTTTCTGTCAGCCACCCAGCCAGGGTTTTATGCCACCGGCCAAGATGTTTCCCACTCCTTACCCAACTCTCTCTTGCTTTGTTTAAGCCAGAGTTCTTTGTTCAGTCGTCCATGCAGAGAGGAAAAAAAAAGTGCTCTTTATCACATCCTATTCCTAGAAGCTCTCGTTCAGGATTCCGTTATAAAACGGTCATATATTCTATAGAAATCATAAGCAGGGGGTTGGGTTTTAGCCAAAGTGTCTGCATCAGATAAATCAAAGATATGACCAGCATCATAAAATAATGTACCAAAGCTATAAGCCTCTCGAATAATTTTAATAAGAACATTGTTCTCCTATGAGATGGGAATAAATGTTACATTTTTATTATAAAAAGAACACCAATTTACCATAAAGTGTATATATACTACATAAAAATATAATTCCACTCTATCATAATTATTGCTTTTTATATTGCTAGCTATAAAAATCATCCAACGTTTAATTAACGATAATTTTGAGAATACGTGGACGTTCCTTGTAAATGGCGCAAAGCACTGTGTATTAATCTTAGGCACTGTTGACTTATTGGAATTTACACGGGTTGGGGAATCACAATAATGACGATAGCTAAGTCTGGGCTAGGCGCTGCCCTGAGTTCTGTGTATTAACTCATTGAATCCTGTCAACACGCTATAAAGCAGGTACTGTAATTATTCCTAATTTAAAGATGAAGAGACCGAGGTTCAGAGAGGTGACGAAACGCACCCAGCGTCGCTCCCGTGAAGGGTAGGGTGTGAATTTAAATGCAGGCCTCCTGGCTGGTGAGCCCTGCTTTGACTTATGTGCAAACATAATAAATAATGCGTGCTCCCCTCCCCGCTCTGAATACTCTTTAGCAATCAAAAGAATTCTAGTTCTTTCCAATTATGAAGGGCTTTGATATTAAAAAGTGGCCACTTTTTCATTGCATCAGCGTCTGCAAGCGTCAATAAACATAGAGCAAAGCACACTTCCTCCCTCTGAAGCAACAGAAGGAAAGTGTAGAAAATCCAGGCCGGTTAAATCCCCTCTCCCCTCCTTCACCCATGGAGTGAGTGAAGGAGTCTGGGAGTGGAGTCTGGGGAGTCTGGGGCAGGGCGGGGCTTACCCATCCAGTGCCCACTGCCCCTTTGGAGATGATCACTGTAGGGTTCAGAGAGGTTAACTAGCTTGCCCAAAGCCACACAGCTAAGTTATGTGTCGAAGAAGGTTTGAACCCAGATCTGAACCAGTGGAAGCCTGGCCCTTTCCACTCCACCAGGTGATGTTCACGATTTGAAGACACACTCCATGCTCGGGAAAGATGAAAGGATCAACACAATGGAAAACAAACGTGGCAGGGGTAGTGTTGTCTAGAGTAGAGGAGCTTAGATTCTGGAATGAGACCTGACTTCATATCTCAGCTGATACAAAGGAGGGAAGAAACTGGATCTAACTGTGGAGTCACTGTAAGGACTCAGTTACTGTGAGAAACAGTAGCTTTGAGCAATCTAGGGAAGAAAGATGGGGAAGCATAATCGATGACGACAGTATTTTTCCACGATGTTCACCCTCGCACGTGTGTGTGTGTAATTTCTTAGTCCCAATGT
This sequence comes from Leucopleurus acutus, assembly GCF_964270905.1. NCBI lineage: Eukaryota > Metazoa > Chordata > Mammalia > Artiodactyla > Delphinidae > Leucopleurus > Leucopleurus acutus. Next base: position 87,176,395 of record NC_139155.1, read on the forward strand.
TTGCGTTAACGCGCATCCTTCCGGAAGGCCCTTTCCTCCAGAATACGGTAGGCGGGCAAAGGACGGACCAGGAGCAAAGGCAGACGCGGGCTTTGGGGTGCGTTTGCAACCCCCCTTCACCAGCTACTTACCTCTCTTTCTCCTCCACCCCCTTCTTTGCAGGAGTTTGTTCGGCTGGCAAAGAGACTGGGGGGCGATCCGGCGTTAGAAAAACAAATCGTGGCCAACGGAAGGGAGTATGTGAGAATGTACCATTCGTGGCAGGTGGAGAGAAACACCTATGGGCACCTGGTCAGGATGCTGGAGGGAAGCAGTGAGGACTAAGGGCGTGCCCGGTGCCGTGAGATGCTCAGCCCTGGGCAGACACGCAGGGGCAGGGCTCTGGGCAGAGGGGCCGTCCAGTCGGAATCAAGCCAGGTTCATTGGAACCGTAGATTATTTGTCATAAGACGATTCATCCAGAACCTCTCTGTGCTTCCAGGTAACAGCCCAGATGTGTTTCCTGATCAGTCCTCACGGAGATGCAGTACTAATTGGGGCAGGGAAACTGGTTTTAAGGGGCATCAGGGAGAGAGTTTGATTAGCTGCTTTAGGACTTCTAGGGACCGTAGGGGCTTATCTGTAAGCCGTCACAGGGAAGGGTAGGCCCCTCTCCCCTGTCTTCTGATGACCTGTCACCCATCACTGTCTGTTCAAAGAGCAAAAGCAAAAATCAGACATGTTGGCTGAGAGGGTCACTGGCAGTGATTATAATGGGTACAGACCCTGAAGCCAATCTGGGGCCCTGACAGATGTGCGGCTGGGCCCCCAGGCTCTAAACACTGGAAAGAGTGCTGTGCATGAGTTGACCTAATCAGTCATGTAACTGAAAGAGCGGGTAGTGCTCTACATAAGCAGGCCAACCCCTGCTCCCCCCATAGGCTCCACCCGCCTCCTGGTTGAATTTGGGTTGAAAAGACCAATTGGAACAAAGCCCATTATCGCTCATGGCCTGGAAAATACTGGAGCCTGGCTCTTTGGGTTCAGCATCAGGGACCCAGCATCAGGGACCCAAGGATGAGTGTCGATCTGGTCACCAGCCTCCAGCCCATCGCAGAACCGGCACTTGGGTCCCCTTGACCTTATCCATCACGAGGCGAGTTTGACCAAGTGTCTTCATCACCGTAAGGACGTCCCGGCTGCACCGGTGCTGCATTCCCCAAACCCTGTGCTTGTTCTCCTTGGTGGCGGTACTTGCCTCTGTTGGATCCTGAAATCCCTGCTTTCTCATGGACGTTCCATGACAACAACTGGGGGTGAAATGCTCCGTTTCTCGTGTGAGGTGAGGAAACAACCCGGTCCAGAAGGAGGAGATGAAGGTGGCTCCGAGCCCGTCAGAAGAAGCGTTTCCTTAGTGTTTGTTCCAATACCTGCAGGCCCTGGAGTGGGGAGGAGGGATCCACATCATCTTTGCCTCAGACTTCACGACATCTTGGACTCTTTTCTTTCCAACCATCCTATTTTTGTGAACGACCAAACCTACATCTTGTTTTTAAAAGAGTAAGCCTCAGACCGAACGTCTTAAACTCTAATGACTTGGGGATAAGAACAGCACGTTTATGGATTCTGTACCATGTCACTTCCTGAGTCGTTCTACGCCTCAATCTCAGAACAGGATCCCTTCCCAAAGGCAGTTACCTGGAACCCGAAGATGCTTCTAGCACCCAGGATTTGCTGTCCTGCTAACAATACCCCTCACAGTCCCCCCTTTTTTGGCATCTGAGGGTCACTAGGGTCGGGGCTCCCCTGTGGCCATAGCGAAGAGAGGGAGGGAGAAACAGAGTCCAAACTCCAGGTGGACAGCTCCGTCTGAGTCTGGAATCAGCGATGCCGGCCTAAGGAAAGGCCGCGTGCGTGTTGTCCCGGGTACCAGCCATCGATGCTGCTGTTGATAAAATGCTGGTGGTCGGGAAGCTCCGCTCTCGTCCTGGTTGAATGACATGGTAGGTGCTTCGCTCCAGTGAGCCTCAGCATCGTTCATTCGTGTCTGTATAGAAACACTCACACGTGCTGCACGCCCTTTGGGGAAGGGCGTGTGGGTTTTAAATGAATAAAGTGTCACCATCCGCTCTAGAGAAGGAGCCCCGGTGTGTTTCTTTTGTGAGCCTTGTCCTGCCAGAAACAGACCCTCCACAGCCTCTAGTCCCCGCACTTCAAAAGAAGATACACTGGAGCATCTCATTAAGAGGGGTTTAAAATGCAATTGCTGGGCTTCCCTGGTGGCGTGGTGGTTGAGAGTCCGCCTGCCGATGCAGGGGACACGGGTTTGTGCCCCGGTCCGGGAAGATCCCACATGCCATGGAGCGGCTGGGCCCGTGAGCCATGGCCGCTGAGCCTGCACGTCCGGAGCCTGTGCTCCGCAACGGGAGAGGCCACAACAGTGAGGGGCCCGCGTACCGCAAAAAAAATAAATAAATAAATAAATAAAATGCAATTGCTATTTTAATACCAAAGTATAGACGTTAAAAAAAAATGCTTTTCTTATAAATGTTCTAGACGCTCTCAGTTTCATACTCAGTCAACTTTATGTTTAAACATTTTGTGTATAGTGTCCAATTTGCTGATGTACAGGTGTGGAGGACGGCAACAGTCCATTTCCAGATAGAACTAAGATACTATAACCTTCACACGTGGAGGGAAGATGCATTTCATATAGCATGGTGTCATCTAGCAAAGAGGCGGTGTTCACACCTGGCTTACGGTTTCTGCCGGAAGAACCCTCCTCACGCTTTCCCCACACTCTCACAGCGAAGTTAAATACAACAGCATCGTTTTGATCTGAAAGGTTTATCGGGTATCTTCAGGTTTCCAAAAGCAGGCTCTCCGTGCACGTGGGAACAGGCGGTCCAGCCTGATGCCTGGCGCAGCCAGCAGACCTAGAATGTGCTGCTAGCTGGTCTCACCATCAGTTACGGGTGGGATGTGGGAATCGTTTGCACCCTCAGCCGGCATTGTGGCTTCAAGGGTTCATTGCACTTCAGTGTCATCCTCAGTAACAACAGTTAGCACAGCTGCGTAAACTCTTCCCTTGAAGCTGCCTGGTACTTGACCTCGCAGTTCGTTTACTGCAGCCCTCATGAGATGCTGAAAGCTAGCTCTTGTCTTCCTCCTCCTTCCCTCCCTTTTTCACTTGGCTCTCCCCATGCCCCAGCCTCCCTTCCCCTTTCTGACCCAGTCTCCCCTTGGAGAGTCAAGGGACTGATGTGGAATGACACACAGGAAGTCCTCCCCACCCAGAGCCAACCCTCACCAGGGAGGCCACTTAGTAAAGCAGCAGTTCCCAGCCTCGGTTTTTAAAACTCCCAATGCTCGGGCTGCATCTCAGACCAATTACATCAGAGTCTTGGGGTCGGAGGTACCCAGACCTAAAGCTTCCCTGATCCGACGTGCAGCCACCATGCACTGCTACTGACTGGAAACCCCCCTCTTGAATACGGACCAGAATTTCATAGAAAAGAAGGACCATCAAAGAAAAAGTTGGATTGTGACTCTGTATTCAGAAATGAATCCCAGCATTAAGAAGATAGGTTACATTGGTCTCATGTTTACTAAGATTTATTTCTGCAGGTAGAATTGAAACTCGAAGCACAGGGCCAAGAAATACTTCGCGCCAACAAGTAAACAAAACCATCCACAGGGATTTCATCAATATTCCCCAGAGCTTCTTTTCTTCCTTTGATGTTGAAGTTTTCTTTTGCAGCGTCTGCCCTGTCATCATGCTTACTTACAGTCACTCGTTATCTGGTTCCGTCCTGTCAGAGCCTCATTTGCCTGGATTTCAAGTAATTCTCCAAAATCCTTTTCATCAATTTCAGGGAAATCCTGCATTTTCTGCAAGGTTTGCGATTTTACTTTTTACTTGATTTACATTGTGTTGGCATTTAAACACTTTGAACATGGAACAGTCATTAAGAGGGGCCAACTCGACACTGGATGGGAGGGTATTAATTAGGATTAACACTTGGGTAAGGCTGACAGAAAATCCAAAACAACGGTGGCTGAAGCAGAAGATGAAGACATCTTCTTCTGTCAAGTAAAGAGATTAACAAAGCACAGATGGTGTTTCCCGGGGTCAGGGACTCAGACCCCTCCATCCTCAGTATGTGGCCATCTCTACCTCATGGCATAAGGTGGCTGCCCAAGCTCCACCACCATGCCTGAATTCCAGACTGAAGGAAGATGCAAGTCGGGAGCAAAGATTTATTTCCTCCCTTTCAGGACAATTCCTGTTTCTGAGTACATACCATGCCCACACCCAGTTGCAAGGGAAGCTTAGACTGCAGGCTTTTCTCTCAGCAGCCATGTGCCTAGTTAAAAAACAAGGGTCTATTAATAAAAGAGAAGGGGATGAAAGACCAAAGCAGACCATCCTAGAACTGTGGGACAGTTTCAAAAAGTATAGTGTGCATAATGAGAACACCAGAAGGAAAAGAAAGAGAGAAGGAAGCAGAAGAAATATTTGAAAACAATAATGACTGAGAGTTCTCAAGATCAATGTCAGACACCAAACCACAGATTCAGGAAACTCAGAGATCACCAAGCAGGGTAAATGCCAGAAAAATATACACCTAGGGTTATCATATTCAAACTACAGAAGGTCAAAGATAAAGAAAATTCCTGAAAGAAGTCAGAGGTAACAAAACCCACTTCACTTAAAGAGGAAAAAGTATAAGGATTATATCTGACTTCTGTTACGGAACCATGCAAACGAGATTGGAGTGAAATATTTAAAGTATAAAAAAAAAAAGAGAGAGAGAAGGGGAGAATGTCTATTTGAAACAGCTTGCAGTGCAGTAGGCACTGTGAAAAACTGGTTTTAGATTCTGTAGTCGTTACAGCCATTCTACCTTTTACTAATCACTGAAGACCTTTTAATGCCAAGAAAAGGGGCTTCCACAAGGTTTTCATTAAGCCTTGAAGGCCATCCCAACACAGCCCACCTCTTTCTCCCCAAGATCCCATTTGTATGCAAGCCCTCAGCCAGGGCCACGTATCCATTATTACCCCAACCCCTGCAGCTCATCAATTAAAAATTCAAGAGTCTAAGAGTACACAGGCTCCCATCTAAATCTCCTACAATGTTTCTCTGTGTTAGGTGAAACACAGCCCTGGAAGACACAATAAAATGAAGTGTACTGACTCCATCTACATAATCCTGGTCTTTCCACCGGGTGTTCCTCCGGTTACCCTGAATGATTAAGCACACCACTGCTCCTGTCGGAAGGTCTTGGGAAATACTGTAGAAATCGTTTCTGAAATGATCCATGAGCCAGAGTTTGACTGAAACAAAGCAAGAATTTGCATTGAAAAACAAGATGCTGGGACTTCCCTGGCGGTCCGGCGGTTAGGACTCTGCGCTTTCACTGCTGTGGCCCAGGTTCCAACTCTGGCTGGGAACTAAGATCCTGCATGCTGCGTGGTGCAGCCAAAAAATAAATAAATAAATTGTAATTGATAAAAATAAATAAATTTATATGAAAAAGAAAAACACAAGATGTTATGAAGTTCCAACATGCATCGTGTTTCGGTTCAGTGTTTAGAACAAAAATTTTGCATGGGCAAAATTATCTGCAAAGACTCCCCACAAGTCTGGCATATTCGGTTGTGTATTTACAGCCCTGCCCATTACGTCCCGGGCACAGGCAAGTGTTAGAACCAGGGAGGGAGGTTGAAGAACGTCACCCTCTGAATGTCTGGTTATGAGACGGTTCTCATTTTATATATAGAACTGAATCCCTAGAAGCACTCCCTGTTTCCCAGGGAGGTTTGTTCCATTCCCTTTTCATGGTATCTATCTAACCATTCATCCATTCATTCAGCCAGTATTTCTTTTTTTCCCCCCATTGAAGTATAGTTAATGTACAATATTATATAAGTTATAGGTGTACAATAGAGTGATTCACAATTTTTAAAGGTTATCCTCCATTTATAGTTATTATAAAATATTGCCTATATTCCCTGTGCTGCACAATATATCCTCATAGCTTATCTCATACCTAGTAGTTTGCACCTCTTCCTCTCCTACCCCTATATTGCCCCTCCCCCTTCCCTCTCCCCACTGGTACCCACTAGTTTGTTCTCTTTATCTGTGAGTCTGCTTCTTTTTGTTACATGCACTAGGTTGTTGTATTTTTCAGAGTCCACATATAAGTGATATCGTATAGTATTTGTCTCTGTCTGACTTATTTCACTTAGCATAATGCCCTCCAAGTCCATCCATGTAGCTGCAAATGGCAAAATTTCATTCTTTCTTACGGCCGAGTAGTATTCCGTCGTATACATGTACCACTCTTCTTTATCCATTCATCTGTGGACGGTCACTCAGGTTGCTTCCATAGCTTTCACCAGTATTTCTTGCAGTAGTTGAGGCAGGCACTGCTCCCTGGTGTAGATACAGCAGTGAACACTCTTTGCCCTCATGGGGGGGTCTCTTCCTAGTGGGCTTAACTGTTCCCACGGACATGGATGGATGCCTGCTACAAGCAGTCAGCGAGCGTGGAGCCAACCCTCAGGAAGGGGTCAGGATCAAAAGTCAGTGAGAACATGACCCACAGGGCAGTTACACCCCAAAAGTTGGAATGAAAACCGCAACCAAGGCGCTACAGCTAATTTCTAAGAGAATTTCATTAGACTCTAAAGGAACTTCTGGTAAAAAATGAATACAAAAAAAGGTTGTGTGTGTGTGTGTGTGTGTGTGTGTGTGTGGCAGGGGAATTTTAAAAAATAACTTCATCTTTATCTGTGGCCACAATCTATTTTAAAGAGATTATTTTACAATGTACTTCTTTCTTCAAACTCATTAATAGTCCTTGAAAATCCAGGCTGAGAGAAATATCTTCCCCCCAAATTACACAATTCTGCTAAATTACAAAAGAAAAACAAAAAAATTAACATCATGATACCTTTCTCAGTAGAAGCCCTTGAACTCGTTCTACCATCTTCAGAAAAGCCTCAGCTGTAAGGAGAGTCATGCTTCAAAGTGGATTTTCTTCTTTGCATCTAATACAAAAATATGCTAAGTATTTCCCCCAAATCAAAAAGGTTAACAACCAGACATTTGCAAGAAGCCAGAGAGTGAGGCACAAAGCAATAGTAGGAGACTAGCTTTCTGACTTGGTATTTGGTGCAAATTCCTCCATTTTAGAAATAGTTGGAAAAACAGCTCACAGAGTCTACAGATCTGCTAGATTTCCGCTTGCTAAGATGGGTTTCCTCTCTGTTACCGAGTCTAACCTCATACTGCTCGCTGTACAACGGGTCAGTAAATCAAGAGAGGAGGTGTAGGACAAGGAAAATCAACTTTATTCGAAAAGCCAGCAGATGGAGAAGACGGTGGACTAGTGTCCCGAAGACCCATCTTCCCTGAGTTAGGATTCAGGCTTGTTTTATACTAAAAGGGGAGGGGGTGTGGCTGGTGGTTGGGAACTTCTTGGTGCTGGAATCCTTTGTTCTTGCATCTGTCCACCTAGGTCAGGTCACCATGTTCCTATAAACCTCCAACAAGACAAATGTTATTCTTGTTCTGCAACTTTTTATCTCTATATGGGTAGAAAAGTGTTACACCTTTAAAGGTCAGGGCCTTGAGAATGAGCTCTCCTGTATATTTCAGGCTCTAGGCAACATTCTTTTACAATAAGTGCAGAGCCAGCACGGACTCAGCACAGGCAACAGAACACGGGGGTTGAAGCTAAAGGAGTAGATCCAACATGCGTCAGGCTTGCTCTTCTCCGTTATATCCTGTACGTTTCCATCCTGTCTCTTCCAATGTCTAAATGCATTTAGAGGCTCAGTGGTATATAAACGATGAAAATGCACAAAGTGCTTGAAAAAGCAGCTGCGTTTATGACTTCAAATGGTGTCATTGCTCCAATTCTGTCAGTGATCACAAACATTAATTGGACCCTCTCTGTGTGCTGGGCACAGCGCGCCACGCAACTTCAGCCGAGCCCTGTGTTCCTGGAAAACAGCAAAAGTTAAGAAATGCTCCCACATGCTTATGTTCAGGGAAATGGTTTACTGCAAAGGACTTCCCTGCCCCACATGACTTAGATGAACTCAGGGATGCGCCCGTGTGTACCTCTCCTTCCCCGGGTTCTGGTCCAGCCTCAGCCTGAGCCAGCAGACAGCCCATCCATCAGAGCCACCACCCGCAATAGGCTGGCCTCAGGACACAGCCTTCTGCCGTCATCCCGCTTCCCCACACCCGGCCCTCTCTAGCCTTGTGTACTCTCCCTAGAAAATAAAAACCCACCCTGCCTAAACCCACGAGATGCTTTTGCAAATGTTACCGTCAGAGGGTCCTCTCTGTTGCGAGAAATCCTCAAGAATCCTTTCCAATAAAATTCCTCTTTACTAAGTCAGGATTTGCTTCTTATTTGACAGTGCCTTATCTGCAGTATCTCAATCCTCGCACCAGCCCGGTGACTTAACAGGTGAGGAAACTGAGGCTATGAAACTGGTCCAGAGTCACGGGGCTGGAAAGGGATGGAGCCAGGAAGCATACTCAGCCGGGCTGCTTAGAGCATTTTCTCCTCTCTCTCTCTCTCTCTCTCTCCCCATCATTCTCCTCTGCCCCCCGCATTCTCTTTCTCTCTTTCTCATTCTCCCCCCTCTTCTCTCTCTCATGCTCTCTCTCCCTCTCTCTCATTCTCTCTCTCCCTCTCTTTCTCTCTCTCTGTCTCCCCCCTTTCTCTCCTTGTCTCTCTCTCTAGCACTACAAGTTGGAGATATGGACTATCTCCATATTCCACGCAGTTAGTTGTCAGCTAGACTCTAAGGAATCTGGTTTGCACGCGAGTTAGACAAGTGTTCAACCCAAGTCAAAGGGAACTGAAAAGGAGCAGAATATGCGACCCCTAAATGTGTCACTTTGGCATACGGATTACTTTGAGCTAAAGTCAGTACCCAGATGGGCCTGCACAAACAAACGTTACTAACTAACATCTTCCATGCGTTTCCCCGTCTGTTTACCTTCCCACAATTCATTGCCCCTAGAATCTCAAAACCCTCTTCCTTTGTCTTGTCACTTCTCCACAAATATCTTGCCCTTTGTTTAAAGGGTATATAAGTCTCCAGGTCTGAGCACCTCTGTAGGGTTTTCATTTCATTTCTGTGATCCTTTTCCTCCTGTTCATCTGTCTTTTGTCATTCAGATTTGCAGGATCCGAGCCACTGAACCAAAGGGGGAAGAGGAAAAAGCGTTTTTTTCCTCACTTAAGTTATAATATCAGTGCGTTTATTTTGAATGAATTACATAGAAGAATTGTTCTTCGTTGATAAGTAGCACCGAGATGGAATCTTGATCAATAGGTCTTAAAACAATTAAGATTTTGTTGTTTTTAGAGTGTTTTTTCTAGTAGCCTGGAAACAGCTGTTTACCGGATAACCTCATAAGCTATGATACTGCCTTTATGCAAACTTCTTTTCTATTTTTTGGAGGCAGAATAATATACCAATATATTAACTAAGTATATATTTTTTGCATGCGCACACACAGATGTGCGTTTATTCTTTATGAAAATTAGACCATTTTGAGCTTATTGCATTTGGGCGTGGAGATGGGCATTGCCTGACCAAATTCAGATGCGAAAGAGTCAAATTCTTGCTGTTGAGTTGCTAAGAAACCTTTTGAATTTCAGGAGAGAGAAAACAACCGTCTTGAAAACCAAGGCTTTTGAATTGCAAAGCAGGGGTTTTTGAGAGAGAGAGAAACGTTCTGCCGGTCAAAAGACAAGGTCTGGACAGTGTATCAGAAGCAAAGTCCCGAAGGACCTGAGGCATAGTGTCTGTGCTTTCATTATCAGATTGGAAAGAAAATAGCGGGGGAGTCAAGACACCTGGGCCCGGGAAGTCGGCCCAGGCTAGGGCTTTGGGGGTTGCGGGGGAAGTGTTGGGAGAAAAGCCTGGAGCCTGGGTACGCGTGGAACAGGATGCACCTGCCCTCCTTCCCCGCCTCCGCCCCGCCTGGGGGTGAACTAAATGCAGGGACCTGGCAACCAGGGCACGAAGACCCCTCCCCTCGCGGAGCTTTGGCCGGTGGTGGGCCCCAGAGCTGCATCCTGCCCCTCAGTGGTCGCGGAGCTGGAGGGGAAGCCCCCTGTTCTAAAACATAGTGTATTCATGGAAAATTTGAGGTGTAGCGATGCAACAAATCAGCTGCCATTTCAAAGACAGTCTTTTTACTCACAGTTCCCAAAAGGAGGGGCACACTGTGCGTTGAGGACCCCACAGGGAAGCCCCAGGGTCCATGAGGAGACAGAGGGAGCCTTTATCGAGGATTCCACGGGAAGGAACGTGCCGAGCAGGGTGCGCGGCCCTGGGCTGGGCTAGCGTGAATACTTGCAGGAGCTCTAGGGCACAGGGACTGCCTCTGCTTCTCAGGGACTCGGCCCCTGGGGAGTAGGATGGGCACAGTGGCCCTGAGTGTGAGAAGCCCACAAGACAGGTGATTTGGGACGTGCCTCTGGATTGGTTGGTTTGCATTTGAAATAATGCTCCTGGCCGAGGACTCCTCCCCAGGAGTGGGGAACATGATGCGGGGGCAGGAGGTCGAGGCAAGGTGACGCAGGCGCATCACTGGGGTGTCCCGAACAAGGCATGTCCTGCACGTGCCTGCAGGGCAGACGTGAAAGCATCACGTTTACAGAAGCAAGTGTAACCGGGAAGAGAGAAATCGGACTCCACGCTGGATCTGACTCTCTTTCACTGTATCTTTTCATTGTAACCTTTCCCTGCTTTTACTGTTATAATGGTACATAATGGCCTGCCTCAGGGAACCCTGCCCGCTTGGGAACGGCTGCAGAAAAGATGAAACTAACACATCCTCTCCCCGAGGCTGGCCATTCCAGGAGATGTTTTGCAAGACTGGTGGCCCTTTTACTTTACTTCCTCACCGCCTCTCCCTCTCTGATTCTATAAAAGAAACTGGCAGCCGGACCCAGATGAGATGATTTTTCGGAGACACTAGTCTGCCGTCTTTTCGGTCTGCCAGCTTTACGAATAAAGTCGTATTCCCTGCCTCAGCACCTCATCGCCGATTCATCAGCCTGTCGTGCGGTGCGCAGAGCGAGCTTGGACTCGGTAACACTAGAAATATGGTTAAAATACCATATTTCAGTGTCAGGGCCCCGGGGGAGAACGGAAGGGGAAGGGGGAACCCTGAAATGGTTGTGTTTAAACCTGATATGCAAGATAATAGTAATAATAATACCGGGCTTCCCTGGTGGCGCAGTGGTTGAGAGTCCGCCTGCCGATGCAGGGGACACGGGTTCGTGCCCCGGTCCGGGAAGATCCCACGTGCCGCGGAGTGGCTGGGCCCGTGAGCCATGGCCGCTGGGCCTGCGCGTCCGGAGCCTGTGCTCCGCAACGGGAGAGGCCACAACAGTGAGAGGCCCGCGTACCGCAAAGTAATAATAATAATAATACCAAATGCTACGGAGAGCTCACCATGGGTCAGCCATGATTCTGAGTGCTTTCTGTGGATTTAATCTGCACAATAAGCCTAAGAAACAAGTATATTTATGATTCACATTATACAGATGAGGAAAGAGAGGCATAAAGAGGTAGAGGATATCTTAAGGCACCTGGTTGGTGGTGATGTGTTATAGCAGCCATAGGAAACTAATACGTCCATAAAACTCGACCTTAACGTGCCTGTGAAAAGTACTCGTAATACTGTTCTAGATGCTGAGGATGAAAGAGGAAACCAACTTTTCTGTAAAGCTTCCCTACTCCATCTTCCTTTATCAGGTGCAATTCTTATGTCTTCCTCCGTATTATCTCTGGTCCTTGTACTTAATTCCATTATGGTCCTTATCACCTTATATTATAAGTTATTTTTAAATCGATCATGCCCTGAGAAGAAGACCAATTTTTCATTCACGTCTCTTCCCTAGGACATTGCACAGTGTGTGGCTGAAAGCATGTACTCAGAAACTACTTGGTGAATTAAATAAAATTGCAGAATTTTTTTTTTTTTTCTCTTTTTGGCCGTGGCGCGCCACATGCGGGATCTTAGTTACCCATCAGGGATTGAATCCGCACCGCCTGCAGTAGAAGCGTGGAACCTTAACCACTGGACCACCAGGGAAGTCCCTGAATTAAATTATAAAGTTTTAATAAAGCCTTTTCAAAAGAAAAAAAAAAAAGAGGCAGAGGAAATGCTGACATGACAACTTAACCCGGAAGTGAGCGGTTGGGTCTTTTGTCCAGCAGAATGAGAACCTGATGGCGTCTAAGTTAAGCTGCTACAGCAGATGCTGGGATATGTCCTTCATACTGTCCATCCGGAGGGAGGACTTCTTGCTCTCAGCCCTGTCTGGTGATGGCCCAAGTTAGAGAGCTTCCTTCCTGGAGGGCCCCCTGAGTCCAGGGATCAGCTGATGTGGGTTGTGGAGGCCCAACCTTCTCGTCCTACCTTGGACAACTCCGTGGGGATGAGTCCTTCTTTGGGTGAGCATTGCAGCTCTGTGTTTCCAGACACTTCTTTTCCTTTTCTTCCACGACAGTCTCCATCTCAGGGTCTGGTTCCTGGGGACCTCAACCTGTGACACTTACAGAAAGAAGACATCTGATCTTTCCCACACTTGGATACATGGCTTGAGAGAGTTGCATCGTCCACGTACAACTTTCCACATTTAATCCCAACTGTTCTTGCTTGAGAGAATGTAAATATCATCCGATATGTCTTAGGGAGGCAGAATCTTTCTGAACTCCTAGTCAGAAAAAGCGAGGAGTTGTCAACTGAACAAAATGCACAGTGTGAGAGTTGTGAGTTGAGTTTTATTTGGGGCAGAATGAGGACTGTAGCCCAGGAGACAGCATCTCAGATAGCTCCGAGAACCTGCTCCAAAGAGGGGGCGGGGGGGGAAGAAGTCAGTAGATATGTGACTTTGGTGAAGGGATGCGTGTAGTCAAGCACACATCTTGGCAGAAGGTGGCTGCTCGTCACAAGGAGCTGACATCATCATGAAGGATTTTAGTGCTTTTCTAGACGTGAGAAGATGCAAGAAATTAGACTCATAAAATCTTCTCCTGAAACTATCTGAAGGCCTATTCTGCCAGTTTTTCCCAGAGCACCAAGGGCCTCCTTCCTGATCTCCACCCTGAACTCCTTTCAGGGGGTGTTGAAGGTCAGCGGCTGCAGTGGCCAGTGTCTTCATCGTTGTAGAGCCAGAGGGCGAGTGACAGTTTTTTTCTTTTCCATTATGGTTTATTACAGGATATTGAATATAGTTCCCTGTGCTCTACAGTAGGACCTTGTCATTTATCTATTTTATATATAGTAGTTTGTATCTGCTAATCCCAAACTCCTAATTTATCCCTCCCCCTTGGCAACCACAAGTCTGTTCTCTATCTCTGTGGGTCTGTTTCTGTTTTGTGGAAGTTCCTTTATGTCATATTTTAGATTCCACACATAAGCGATATCATATGGTATTTGTCTTTTTCTTCCTGACTTACTTCACTCAGTATGATAATCTCAAGGTCCATCTGTGTTGCTGCAAATGGCATTATTTCATTCTTTTTTATGGCTGAGTAGTATTCCATTGCATATATGTACCACATCTTTATCCATTTATCTGTCACTGGACACTTCGGTTGTTTCTATGTCCTGGCTACTGTAAATAGTGCAAGTGACAATTTTTAGTTGTCAGGGTGAAGTCAGATCCCTGCTACTGGCCCACCTGTGCAGGAAATGAGAAAGAATTCCCCAGGTGCCCACCCCATCCTTTAACTCTCTCTGCTGGGGCTTCCTTCCCCACCTTTACTGATGACAACCCAATACACGCAGGTGAATTTGTATTGAGATGGGTGTTTTGCAGTTACCCGGTCCCATTTGCACAACTCTCTGATAATCATACTAGCCTTGCGACCCCTAACCCACGGGCATGGGTAATATCACGAATAGAATTTTCAAGTTGTTAAAAACATAATTCTACACATGAGACTATGTCAGGCTTCATTTAACACATTAATGAGGGAATCGGTGGGAAATCAAAGCCAGTTTAAAGGACATGAGGAATTGATTGTCTATGCAGTCAGTGAAATTCTAAGAATTATAAAATAGGACCAGGTAAAAGTGTAGTTATTGTGGTTGGCTTCTCTAAATCATTTGCGTTGCAATTTGACAAAAATTATTTTAAATATATAAATGTTCAGATTTGTAACACGTCTGAGTCCTAATCAGTTACACACACACACACACACACAATCTCCTCCTCCGAACTCTTAATGCTGGCTACAATTAGTTGGTCCAGGAATGAACATTCAATCCAAGATAGGCAATCAGAATCTTCCCCTGAGAATTTTGAGATGGAAAGAGAGAAAAAATGCAAGCAGAATGTGGAATGAGGAGAGAGAGACAGAGAGAGAAAGAGAGTTTAAGGCATTCATTTTCCAGAATCTGGTTGTTCTGTGTTTCTTGTCCTTTGGTTTAAAGTGACACCCCTTATCTTTAAATTCTGTTTTGCTTCTGTCGGTTTGAGTTGGATTTCAGTGACTTCTTACAGTTACCTGCGTGCTGCTCCTGAACGAGGCTGCTTGGCAGTCTGGAGGGTCATTAATACAGGGCACCGAAAGGTCAAGTTCAAAAGCTCTAAGCTTGAGCCAAGCCTTCGTGGCTCCTGAGGTTCCTTGGCTTGTGGCAGCATCACTCCCATCTCTGCCTCCGTCTTCCCAGGGCATTTTCTCTATGTTATGAACTGAATTGTATCCAATTCATATGTTGAAGCCCTAACTCTAAATGTGACTGTATATTGAAGGTAAGGCCTTTAGGGAGATAATTAAGAAAAAATAAAATCATTAGAATGGGGCCGTATTCCAATAGAACTGGTGTCCGTATAAGGGAAAGAAGAGCTACCAGAGACCTCTTTTGCTCCCCCCATGCCCAGAGGAAAGGCCACATGAGGATACAGCAAGAAGGCAGCCGTCTGTAGGCCGGGAAGCACAGTCTCCCCAGAGACCAACCCTGGTGCCTCCTTCACTTTGGACTCCCAGCCTCCAGAACCAAGAAAATAAATGTCTGTGGTGTTAGCCACCCCATCTGGTATTTTATTTTGGCAGCTTGAACAGATTGATATACTGTGTCTTCTTTTCTCTCTTCTAAAAGGACACTCGTTGGATTTCGGGCTCACCCTAATCCAGGGTGATCTTATCTTGGGATCTCACCTCAATTACATTTGCAGAGATGCTTGGTCCAATAGTATCATGTTCCGGCTTCCCTGGTGGCGCAGTGGCTGAGAGTCCGCCTGCCGATGCAGGGGACACGGGTTCGTGCCCCGGTCTGGGAAGATCCCACAGGCCGCGGAGCGGCTGGGCCCGTGAGCCATGGCCGCTGAGCCTGCGCGTCCGGAGCCTGTGCTCCGCAACGGGAGACGCCACAACAGTGAGAGGCCCACATACCACCAAAAAAAAAAAAAAAAAAAATAGTATCATGTTCCAAGGTTCCAAGTGGGCATATCTTTGGGGGCCCAATTCAACCCACTCCACCACCATGTGTAATTTTTAGCCAATTTAAGACCACCCAGGTATAAGCCAATACAGGGCCTCTGTTTTTATAGACCGTAATGTGTGTGGCACGCTCCGGAGTTGTGCAGTGTACGTGGTCTCCTGCACAGACACAGGCGACCTCCTGGGAATGTGGGTGGAGGGCGGGGCATTTGACACCAGATCCCGCGAGATCATGTGGAATCAGGAGGCTGGTCCCATGGAAGAAGGGAGAGCATCAAAGCCCCCACTAAAGATGTGAGCACTTTAAAAAATCATCCGACTGTCGTGTGCTTATCCTGGGAGTGGAATGGGTGTAAACTTTCTTTAGGACTATTTGGTTTTCTGTATGTGTGTGTATACCTATATATGTAGATAAATGTATACACACAGAGTGCGCAGAACAGCATCTCACTGAAATAACACTGTACTGATTCCTTCCTGCCACTAGCAGTAAATATATATTTTTAATATATGTATTCTTAAATATTTACTTAAATCCATACATAAGTATATATTTAATTCATTTATTTTCATTTATAAATTAAATATTTTATAAATTTATAACTAGTTCTAAAATTATGTGTATTTGTAAATATATAAATAAAATAATAAAAATTATAATTATCCTATTAATTTCATTAATTATAATTTATAATTATCTATAATTAAAGGTAAATTGTATCTATAATTTTTTTGGGGGGGGGGCGTGCCCTGCGGCATGTGGGATCTTAGTTCCCTGACCAAGGATCGAACCCGCACCCCCTGCATTGGAAGCATGGAGTCTTAACCACTGGACTGCCAGGGAAGTCCTTGTATCTAAAATTATTTATATATAACCAAATACACAAATATAAATTATTATTTATGTATTTTATTAATTGTAATAAAAATTATCTATAGTTAAGACTAAAAAATTATCTACAATTATACATACAATATATTGTATTTACAAAATACATGTTTTATATATATGTATATATAGAACGAAATACATAAATATAACCTTTGACCTAGCAATTTCACCTTCAGAAGTTTATCCCAAAGACACAATCAGAGATGATTAAAAGCTTATATGAAAGGTAAGTCCATCACAGTGTTAATTATAATGGCCAATGATTTCAAACAATGCAAGTATTCAGAAAGAATGGATTGGTTAATTAAGTTATTGTATAGGTTTTACATGGACGAGTGTGCAGCCTTTAGAAATTATAGTATAAATGATACGACTTGACAAGGAAACATAGGCACCCTAGTATGTGGAGTATGATCTCAGTTTTATTAAAACTTACACACATATGTGCATAACCCAGAACCTGTAATGGTTCACACATGTGTATTTGGGTGACGAGGTTAGGGTTAACATTTATTTTCTTATGCGTTTCTTCTGTGGCCTTCAAGTTTCCCAAACTGACCATACGTTATTTTTGTAGGTTAAAAGTGATATTTTTTTAAATAATAAAAGAGATGAAGCAGGAAAAATCATCGCTAAGCCCTGACATCTGCATCCCTCAGTGACTATGTCTGGAGTTCCCATTAGATCCAAATCTTAATATGAGATGGTAACATGTGATTTCTGGAACAAACTAGCTGAGGCCGCGACATGAAATGAAGGGCATCGTTCCCTCTTTTTCTTAGATGTCTCACTGGAGCTATCTCTTCAAGAAAGAGTCTTAAAAATCTTCATCGAGAACAAAAACTATGTTTCATTTAAGTATTTCATGGGCCTCTGGCTTAAGGCTGTATTTCAGTCTTCTTGGAAGTAGTTAATAAAATGGTAGCGAAGGGGGAGTTGGATGCAGAGGAAGGACACACTTCAAATACAGTGCCCTAGGGCTGAAAGTGGAAATGTTTATTTCATACCCAGACCAGCACCTGACTTTAATCTGAGAAGGTTTTTTTTTTTTTTCTTTTTGGTGTTTTTTTCTTTGGCTGCGTTGGGTCTTTGCTGCTGTGCGGGCTTTTCTCTAGTTGCGGCGAGCAGGGGCTACTCTTTGTTGCTGTGCGCAGGCTTCTCATTGTCCTGGCCTCTCTTGTTGCGGAGCACGGGCTGTAGGCACACAGGCTTCAGTAGTTGTGGCACGTGGGCTCAGTAGTTGTGGCTCGCAGGCTCTAGAACTCAGGCTCAGTAGTTGTGGCGCACGGACTTAGTTGCTCCGCGGCATGTGGGATCTTCCCGGGCCAGGGCTCGAACCGATGTCCCTTGCATTGGTAGGCAGATTCTTAACCACTGCGCCACCAGGGAAGCCCCTGAGAAGGTTTAAGGAGGAGAATTGAAGTCAACTTTACAGTTAACTCTGGGGTGGTGTGTAAAGGATCAGTATGGCCAATGTTGAAATTAACCTAATTGAAATTAACCGTTCTGTGACTGTCAGATTGTCAGCGTGTGTCAAGTCCACCTAAGACCCTACCCTGTGAAATCTTGACATTTGGTAGCAAGTGTGCTCAGTGGATTCACTGCAGGCATTCAGGATGCCAGCTTCAATTCAGAGGTGGCCAGAGTCACCTCAAGATTTAATGACCAGCCCAGGAGCGACGAATTAGCCAAACGTGGATGATTTCTGAGCTCGCAGAGCTAATCTCTCATTATTTCATAACCTCAGTTATTAGAATTTGAAAACCTCCAAGGAAGGGGCTTTATTTTTCCTGGTAGAAGGCAGTGGTGGTGAACTACACTGGAAAAAAGAAACTAGCCCCCTTTCTGTATGAGCAGGTTATAGCACAGATCAGCTCAGAAGCATATAATTAATACCTCATTATCATTGGATGGGGAAGCATCATCCGTCTCTGGACTTCCTTGTTCTGCCCCTGGCTGAGTCTTCACTGGTGAGCAGTGAAGCTCAAACAACAAGGCTGCAGTTGGGGAAAACCTTTTCGGTTAATCTTTATCGCCCATAACACGTCCATGAAAAAATAAAGAAACAGTTTGTCAAGAGCTTGTCACAAGCCATGGAGGCTTCCATGTGGAAACGAACCATTTAATGCCTCAATGGGAACCAAGACTTTTTCATTAAGCTGTCCAGTGTAATTTCATCATTCTGGAAAGTATTCCTCTTTCTTCTGTTCTTTTGGGTTGGATAGAAGCCAGTCATTAGAAAGTCGACAGCTCTATCTAGGTGCCCAACTGCACGGTCAGGGCAAACTTCTTGAAGCACGCTGTTCAGAGCCATTATTTACCACTTCACTCTTAATTGATTTGTGCGTGTGTCTTCTCATGATTTGTTCTTTCATGATGGACACTTGGTTATTATCTCCATGCCTTCAACTACGATCCATTCTGATCTCATCCAGGTTTGCCTCGAATGGGGTTCACGCATTTATCCATTATCTGTTCACTCAACAAATAACCTTTGACCATTCATTATGGATCAGACACTGTTGTAGACATTGGGGAATTTGGCCATGAACCAAGAAGGGCAAGCATCCTACCCTCACAGGGGGCTATCTTCTAGAGGGCCACATGCCTCACATTCCCGGGCATAAGGACCTATTTCTAGACCTACCAAGCCTTTAGGGAGACGGGAACCAATGCCATTTCTATCCCTTTACATGACACATCTTTGATTTGCGTAATCACCCTTCTAGATAAAGGTTTTATTTTATCGTTTAAGCTTAATTTAGTCAAGCATTAGCTGACATCTGATGGGGTCTGAACCATTTTCAGAGATTACTTGTGCCACAGAAAGGCCCAAATTATTACTGGGGCCCTGGGGAAATAAAATGAGAAGCAGTCACTTTAATCGAACGTTAAGTGATCCATTGAAATTTATGTGTGCAAACATGCCCATACATGCACACGTATCTCTAAGACTTTCACAGAGAAATGTTGCCCATCCGCTTATAGAAGCTATCTTTCTTCTCCTCTCTTTGGATTCAATATGAAATGGAAATGTTACATGGATGCCGCCTACTATGTCTTTTAAACAGACCTTTTAAAAATATGTTTGAAGGGGGACTTCCCTGGTGGTCCAGGGATTGAGACTCCACGCTCCCAATGCAGGGGGCCCGGGTTTGATCCCTGGTCGGGGAACTGGATCCCACGTGCCGCAACTAAGATCTGGTGCAGCCAAACAAATAAATAAATAATTTTTAAAATATGTTTGAATTTCCCTAGGAATCAAGGCGGTTTGTTTTTTGTTTTTGAATTTGTAACACTTTATCGAGGTCACACTGTTTATAACATTATATACGTTTCCCATGTACAACATTATATTTTCACTTCTGTATACACTGCAGAGTACTCACCACCAGAAGTTTAGTTTCCAGGAATTCCCTGGTGGTGCAGTGGTTAGGACTTGGTGCTTTCACTGCAGGGGGCCTGGGTTCAATGGCTGGTTGGGGAAATAAGATCCTGAAAAGAGAGAAACCAGGGAGTTACTCAATAGAAAAAAAGTTTAGTTTCCATGTGTCGCCATACCGTTGACCCCTTTGCCCATTTTGCCCTCCCCTACCCCGCCCCTTCCCCTCTGATAACTACTACTCTGTTCTCTGTATCTGTGTGTTTGTTTTTGTTTGGTTTGTTTCTTTTCCGTTTATAGTCCGCACATGAGTGAAATCATATGGTATTTGTCTTTCTCCATCTGACTTATTTCACTTAAAACAATGCCCTCAAGGTCCATCCATGTTGTCCCAAATGGTAAGATTTCATCTTTTTATGGTGTAGTATTCCATTGTGTGTGTGTGTGTGTGTGTGTGTGTGTATCTCACACCTTCTTGACCTGTGCATCTAGCGATGGACACTTAGGTTGCTTGCATATCTTGGCTATTGTAGATAAAGCTGCAATAAACATGGGGGTGCATAGAGCATGGGGGGGGGCTCATGGCCCCTTCCTCCATCTTCAAAGCCCACAGCATAATATCTTCAAATCTCACTCTCTGCCCTCTGCTTCTGTCCTCACATCTCTCACTATGACTCTTCTGTTTCCCTCTTGTAAGAATTTGTGACGACACTGAACCCACCTGGATGATCTAGGAGCTTCTCCCCATCTCAGGACCCTTAACTGAATCATACCTGCAAAGTCTCCTTTGCTATTAAAGGTCACAAATCCACAGGCTCCACGGATTAGGTTGTGGACTTCTTCTGGTTGGGGGGTGGGTCATATTCCATTTACTACAACATCTAAATTGAGAGTTGGGGGAGGGGACAGAAACATAGAGCTAATTTGATTAATCCACATTCCTGGCTTCTGCAAATCCGTTTATTCCAGGTCCGTCCTATGCATGTGTCATTTTGAGAATCAGGTGGTAAAGTGATCAGCTAATTACTACTCAGAGAACATTGATTAAATCCTACTGATACTGACCAGGGTTCTGGGCCTTCCCCAGTAAATACAAATAGATCAGAGGCCAGAGAAGAAATTCAGGCAAGGCTTTGTTGGGGCCCTTGCTGCAGCAGGGGGGAGCGAGAACCAGTGACAGGTTCCCTTGCTGGCTCCCCGAGGCAGGGCGAGCCCGTTCCTTATATGGGGTGAGGGTAGGGGTGTGTCCAGGGGTCAGGCCAGAGGGATGCAGGGCGCATGCACAGTACCCTGTTTCTGCTCCCAGCTCTTCAGAAGCGAAGGCTGGGTTTCTTTTGTTTTAGCGACGGCTGGGTTTCTTTTGTTTTGGTCTTTTTGTATCTTGTTGTCCATAACTTGCCCCAACTGTGAATGCACGCAGTTATTTTTAGTCCCTTATAACTTCTTTGTATTTTATTGCTTGAGGAG
Organism: Leucopleurus acutus; assembly: GCF_964270905.1. NCBI lineage: Eukaryota > Metazoa > Chordata > Mammalia > Artiodactyla > Delphinidae > Leucopleurus > Leucopleurus acutus. The sequence goes on from NC_139155.1 coordinate 87,197,622, forward strand.
ACATTTGTCTAGGGGCAGGCACTGCAGCAAAGTGTCCCAGCTCCCAGCCTGTCTCACTACAATGCACATTTGTGCCATCTTGAACTAAGTAGGTTCTTAGTAAGATTCTGTGGAATTTATGAGTGATAATGGTGATAGCTTGTACTTATATAGTTCTTCCTTTGTTTCAGGTCCTGTTTTATTACATTAATATAAATCTACACATTCTAGGCAGAAGGTAGTAAAAGCTTTCTCTGGAGGGTTATGGTGTTAATACATTACTGAAATTGTATTTTAGTTAAGCCTATTCACTTTTTTCATTATTTTCAAGGAGTGCTATCTATAGAATTAACTCCAATGGTGTCGGGCTTCTAATTTCAGCTTCCTTAGAAGACTATTTCCCTGGGAATAGGAGCAAAGATTAAAACTGGGCCTGAACAGCCAGAATTTATCACGTGTCAATAAACCATTTCACTTAACAGCTCTTCTTTTTTTTTTTTTTTTTTTGCGGTACGCGGGCCTCCCACCGCTGTGGCCTCTCCCATTGCGGAGCACAGGCTCCGGACGCGCAGGCTCAGCGGCCATGGCTCACAGGCCTAGCCGCTCCGCGGCATGTAGGATCTTCCCGGACCGGGGCACGAACCCACGTCCCCTGCATCGGCAGACGGACTCCCAACCACTGCGCCACCAGGGAAGCCCAGCTCTTCTTTTTTTAGATTTTTATTTATTTTTTATTTTTTGGCCGTACTGTGCAGTATGCAGGATTTTAGTTCCCCAACCAGGGATTGAACCCATGCCCCCTGCAGTGGAAGCTCACAGTCTTAACCACTGGACCACCAGGGAAGCCCTTTAATAGGCTACTTGTTGTTTTTCCACACTGTCTTTCATTAAAACAATCAGCAATGGTTTAGGAGAGGAGCCCTGAAGGAGGAGGTGGGAGGGCTGCAAAGTTGACCCCAGTGTCTTGCCAATACTCATCAAGAGTCTGTTTTCCTACCCCTGGGTGGGAATCAGTCTGGCCTTTTGATTTGCTTTGGCCAATAGAATGCAGCAGAACCAGTGTCTTATGAGTCCTGAGTCTGGACCCAAGAAGTGTTGCATGCTTCTGATCGTTTTCTTAGAAACCTGCAGAACCGCTGTGTAAATAAGCCCAGGCTAGCCTGCTGGAGGATGAGAGCCTTGGTGGGACAGAGAAGAGCCGTTCCAGCCGAGGCCGCCCTAGACCATCCGGCCCGCAGCTGACCACAGATACATGGGCGAGCCCAGCCACAGTCAGCGAGCGTGGCTCAGGTCAGCCAGGCCACAGATTCCAGAGCAACAATTATAATAATTAACAAATCATTACAATAAATTATAATTCATAAACTGTATCATATATTACAATTAATAATAACAATACATAATAGTAAAAAATAAGCCATCCACTTTCGTTCCAAGTCACTGACATTTGGTGTGGTTTTGTTATGCAATAATAGATAAACAAAACAGAGTGAACTTGGGTGGGCTCTTCAGGCTGGATATAAAAGAATCACAACGATGCTGGCCACGTTAGGGTCAACCTTTTCAAGCATCATATTGTCTTAACTAGTTCTAACTCAGAGGTAGTAATGTGATCTATACCGTTTTTAAAGCCAAACTGAGTCAATACTTTAAAATTGGGACATTTCATAAAGAAATCCCAGTTTTGGCCTCTTTCCAGAAAATGAAACAGCTGTTGATGCTGAGTGTGCGGCGGTGACTCTCAGCTGCTGCTTCTGGGGGGTGCGTGCTTGCGTCCTCGCCGCTTGGTTCTGACTCCTGTGGTCAGCTGCAGCGTTGAAAACCAAACTGGATCACACTGGAATGTCAGGATTCTAGCTCCTGGCTGACTGCACGCGTTTAAGGTCCTCCTTCTGCAGCCAGAACTGAGCTGGCTTTCCCTGTGAACTGAGCCCCGGATGTGCCATTTTCTAGCTGAAATAGCAGGTATACTTCTCAATCTCTGTATGCCTCGGTTTCCTCATCTGTAAAATGGGAATATGAAGGTAACTTACGATACAGGTTTGTTGTGAGAATCCAGTAGCTTATGACATGCAAAGTGATTCGTCCAGGGCTTGGCACCTTGAACGCGCTGTGTGAGCGTTTGCTGTCCTCATCATTATGATCTTTATTAATTTCCGCTCCCTGTAGGTATGAGAGTTTTAAAACTTCTGCTCGAGTTCCCTTTTACTGCTTTATCTCCCACCCTGTTCCTGTGCTGTGAATTTACACCAGTGAAAAGAAAGGACAGCGGTTTGGAATATAGATTGGGGACGTCGTAAGATTCCTAGGATATGGATTTTCAATTCTGTGTGGAGGTCTTCCATCGACTCCATGGTAGGAAACATCTGTAGGGCTATGTTGACCTTAAGAAAATCCCACAGGTATAGCCACTCTGGAGTGCAGTTTGGCAGAAAATATTAAAAGTAAAGATGTGATACCTTGTGACTAGGAAATTCCTCTCCTTAAAGGGCACCCTAGCTTCCCTCTCATGGTGCATGGGTAGTCGGGATAGCATTTGTGCTAGAGTGATGATGTTTAAAATAAATTTAATTCTTAAAAATGGACAAAACTAAACTTGGCTTCCTTTTTGTGTAGCGTTCCATGAATTTTAGCAACGTATGGATTCCTTGTGCCTCCCTTTATTTATTTATTTTTCAAGTCAAATAGTTTTTTTATTTCTAAACCAAATTTCTTTTCTAGATCCTTGCCTCTTTTATTTTTCTAAAATTTTTAAAATTGGATATAGTTGATTTACAGTGTTGTTGTGTTCATTTCTGCTGTCCAGCAAAGTCAGTCAGTTATTTACTTACATATAGCCACTCTTTTTTAGATCCTTTTCCCATCTAGGTCACTACAGAGTATTGAATAGAGTTCCCTGTGCTATTCAGTAGGTTCCTGTTTTTTCTAATTAGTTAATTAATTAATTTATTTATTTTCGGCTGCATTGGGTCTTTGTTGCTGCGCGCAGGCTTTCTCTAGTTGTGGCGAGCAGGGGCTGCTCTTCGTTGTGGTGCGCGGGCTTCTCATTATCGTGGCTTCTCTTGTTGTGGAGCATGGGCTCTAGGTGCCTGGGCTTCAGCAGTTGTGGCTCACAGGCTCAGCAGTAGTGGCTCTCAGGCTCTAGAGTGCAGCCTCGGTAGTTGTGGTGCATGGGCTTAGTGGCTCCGCGGTGTGTGGGATCTTCCCGGACCAGGGATCGAACCCATGTGCCCTGAAATGGCAAGCGGATTCCTAACCACTGTGCCACCAGGGAAGCCCTAAGCAGTATTTTTCTGTTTTAAAATCTAACCCCTTAAATTAGCAAAACATTTACATGGTACAAAAATAATATCCCTGTTCCCCTTCGTCCTTTCACCCCAAACAGGTCATTATTTCATTAATTAATTGTGTATTATTACAGAGCATCTTTATGCAAGCAGAAGCAAATACAAAATATATTCATACTTTCCCCACTTTTTCATAAAAATAGTTGTCCGTTATACATACTGTTCTGTAACTTGCTTTTTTTTTCACTGAAATGTGTCTCTGTCTATATCAGTACACATTTTTCTCTTTCCTTTTTTTTTTTTCAGATGCACGGTGTGTGATTATATACTTTACTGGATAGTATAATGTAATTTATCCAACCAGTTCCTTGTTAGACATATGGGCTGGTTTCAATCTTTTGCTATCACCATTCAATCTTTTGCAACGCAGCAGTGAATACTCTTGTGTACATGTATTCCTGCATTTGCACATATATGGGTGGGCTATATTCACAGTGATAGAGTAGATGGGTCAAAGGTATGTGCATTTGTAATTTTGACGAACATTGCCAAACTAATCCATATGGAGCTTGTATCAGTTTACGCTTTCACCATCGACGTAGGAGCGTCTGCTTTCCCTCAGCCTCACCAACACAGTGTGTTGCCATGCTTTGGGATTTGTGCCAACCTGCTAGGTTAAAACATAATATCTCAATCTGCTTCTAATCTATACTTGTGATACTATGGAGTCAAGTTGAACCTTTTCCCATATGTTTGAGAGTAATTTCTTTTTCCCTGTGAACTTTCTGTTCACAAACGGCATTTTCAAGTCTCTAATGAAAGACCTGGTTTTCCCATACCGGGTCTTTCCTTAGAATACCTTTACCTCCCTGCAGTTTGGGGGGTTCCTCAAGACCACCCTCAAGTTTTGATTCACTAGAAGAACTCCCAGAACTCATCAACGCTGTTATGCTCACGGTTACAGTTTATTGCAATGAAAGGGTACAGAATAGAATTAGCAGGTGGAAGATGTGTGTAAGGTAGGAGTACATCCTGTGTAGCTGGCTTAGCTTAGAGGAGTAGTACTTCAACACGGGCTTTTCAGGGGGTTCCTGGATGACCCAGTTGGAGAAACCTAGAATTTGAGTAGGGGGAAACACTGGGTCAGGGCTCTTGTATTAGTCAGGCTGGGTTAACTGATGTCAACAGTGGCTAACACGGTTTGTTTCTTGTTCATGTAATAGTTCGGGGCATGGGTATATAGTGGGCATCCTTCCACGTGGTGACTCAGGAACCCAGGTTCTTTCCATCTTGTAGCTCTGTCCTCCTGTAGGGCTTCTTCATTAGGCTGGTGGATGGGGAGAGAGCCTATCCAGAGGCTTTCTATGGTCCAGACCTTAATTGGCAGGTATCATTTCCACCCACATTGCATCGATGCTTTATTGCTTTATTCCACTGCAAGGGACACTGGGAAATTCAGTTGAGCTGTGTTCCCAAGGGGAAAGGAAATTGGGTTTTGGTGAACCCTTAGCAGCATCTGCCACAGTCAGTGAACTGAACAGCTTTATCTCCTTGCTTTCTCCTCACTGCTGGGTGGGACTGAGTTGAGCTAAGCTCGCTAGTGTCAGAAGCAGGGGTGTGAGATCAAGGAGGACCGTGTGATACAGGAGGAAGGAAGGCACTTCAAAGGGGGAGACGGCCAGGCAGCCGGGAGGGTTCCTTGATGAAGTAGTAAGTGCTGTGGCTCCAGGATCTTTCCTGGGCCACCTGTTAGTGCCTTCCTTGCCATGCAAACATTGCAAAGTACTTTTAGCAAGGCCCAGATTTCCCTTAAGCACCATAATTATCTCCGTTGGAGATATCAGGAGAGTTTACAGTTAAAGCAGGAGTTGGCCTTCCGCCCCGCATGATAATAAGGTACACTCTGTGCTGTGTTTATGGCTTCGGAACAGAACATTCCTGCAGCAGCCTTTACCTATGGACTGGGGACTCACTTGTCCTTTGGGGAGCCAAAGAGGCATAATTTGTCATCAGTAGAGCAGGGTGAGTTATTCCGACCCACACAGCTCCCACCTCAGGAGGGAAGAAAATCAATCAGCACTCTGTGGAAAAGCTTCCCTTGTTAGACCAGCTCTGATGAGACCCCGGGGGTCTTGCCGGTCTGATGGCAGCACACAGGCTGGCTTCCGTGGAAATGAAAAAAAAAAAAAAAAAAAAGCTGAGATCGTGCAAGAGAGCTTTCTCAGAAACTTGGGGCTGTCTGAAGAGAAATAGAACATGGGCACTTGGATCCCCCAGGAGAGAAGTCATCTGTCGGAATAAATGGCCTGGGAGAGAGGAGGTCGATTGTGAGGGTCAAGAGAGTACCGTCGGGGGCCAGATCCCCCAGATGTGAGGTCAGGCACTGCCAATGCCCAGCTCTGGGGCCGTGGGCAGGCCCTCTGTTACCTCGTACGTGCAAAGCGGAGCCTGCAAAGTGAGTCCTCGACTGGCCAGCAGAGGCTGATCGTTTCCCAGTCGCAAATGACCCTCAGATCTCAGAGACTGGCAACCACTGAGGGTCATTTCAGGCTCACGTCCTACATCTGTCGTGATAGAATGGCTCCCAGCTGCGATGCCGCCACTCTTGTGGCCGAAGAAAAAGAAAAAGGGTGAGGACCATTCAACAACGCTTAGAACTTCTTCTGGAAAGTAACGAAAGGCACGTCCTCTCACATCCCATTGGCTAAAGCAAGTCAGTCGTTATGCTTGACGTCATGATTCTCCCACAGAAACTGGTCCTTAACGGAGGAGCGGGGGGGACTATTTTAAACAACGATACAGCCTCCCACAGGTGCACAGTTCTCCGTCCAAATCCTTCGGTGCGCAGTTGAGCTTCAAGGTTTAGAAATTTCCGAGTTTCACACACACACACACACACACACACACACACGCACACACACACACACACACACTCTGTCTTTATTATCTATCTGTCTTATCTATCTATCTATCATCTATCTATTCTGTCTACCATCCATCCATCTATATATCTATAGTCATCCATCTTTACCTATCTATTTGCCTACCTATCTGTGTATACAGATATACACTATGTACACTCTCTAATATATAATATAGATATATAATACATAATATGGAATAATATGTAAAATATTTATATAGAGAGAATATATAAAGATAGAGAATATGTTATATATGACTATATACATATATACTGATATATTTGTATATTTACTACATACACCCTTTTTCTCTCTCCCCTAATATAAATTAATATCTCTCTATGTATGGTGTATACATTCCCTCTCTCTCTCTCCCTTTGTCTTTTTATTTATCTATACATAGAGAGAGTGTGTATATAGAGAGAGAGACAGACAGACAGACAGACAGAGGCAGAGAATGCGTGTAGTGTCTATACAGTTAGATAGGTGTATATATAGTAACATACTCAGTGTTGCCCACCCCTGGGGGAGCACCCCATAATAAAATTGTTTAATACTTACGCAGCAAAACACGTACAAGAGTTATGTAAATACGCTACATAAGCACTTTACAGAGTTCCTCATTATTTGACCCGCACAGAGTTTTGCTGCAAACCTATGAAAAACGTTCCTGGATTTTGAGATTTATTTTTTGGATTTCGGAGCTGTGGGTGTGTGAGGGTGAGAACCCTTCGTACCCTCCCTGGCCTGGAGCAGGAACTGAGTAAATGTCGCCACTGTCCTGCCATTTTAGGAACCGGAGGCTGTAGCACATCCCTTTGGCAAAAGCAACAACAGGAGACAGGAGGACTGAGGAGCGACCGTGGCCATTCAGGAGACACTTTATGGCCTGAGCCAGGAGCAACTCAACCCAACGGGACCCCGTCCTTGGAGGAAGCAGGGACCGCAGGTTAAGAAGATGATAAACTGATGTTTGAGTCCCAGCCTCGGCATCTCTAAGTGCCTGACCTGGGACAGGTTACCTAACCTTTCTGTGCCTCGTCATCCTCATCTGTGCAATGGACATTCTAAATTATTTTGTCTGAGGTTTTTGAGATGATGCAAGGGGTCGTTTCCCTCAATGGCAAGTCATTGCTTTCATCAGCAAGGAGCAGATGGTGGAGAAAAACTATAACTTTGGAGGGGAAGCATGATATGCCCAGGGGGCAGTTAGGAAAGGGAATCCTTGTAGGGAACATTCTTAAGGTTACAATCAGAGATGGCAAACTCCTCATTTGACTGACAGGCTCAGAGGGGTAAAGTGACTTGCCTGAGGTCACACAGGAAATCCTTCACACAGCCTGCCTTGGGGCTTCTATCTTCTGACACCTATTTTGTTTCTGAAATACAGAAACATATCCCTTTATTTTTCGAATACAGAAGCAAATAGTCCCAAGTTTCTTAGTATCAGCAACCAGTGTCGGTGTGAATTCAGGCAGAATGGAAAGTGATCTAATAAGTACAACAGGTTGCGAACGAATTTACAAATCCGTGGTCAAGTGCAAGTCATACCCGTGAGAGCCAGGGCCCTAAAAGTTTCCTGCAAGACAGAAATGGCAAATGCATGTTCTGAAACACAAGCAGATCTGGAGTACTCAGCAAGCATGCAGTCTCCAAGCCCTGGGTTAAAATTTAGAAATGACTGTCCCAAAGTATTCTTTCCCTTTGAGATGTCACCACAACCGAAGGCTGCTGAAAACTGTTCAGAAAGAAGTTGTGCCATGTCTGCCTGGGGTGCCGTCTGGGTGGGGAAATCTATGGACTGTGACAGATGTCAGGAGACAAGTATATACAGGTATAAACTGTGGCAACTGGAAGCACCAAATGAGATCATTCCAAGAAATATTTTTGGCTGCTCAGTCTTTGGACTTTATTATTGCTCCATTAAAAAAAAAAAAAGAAGAAAAAAAAAAGCAGGGACTCCCCTTGGTGGCGCAGTGGTTAAGAATCCGCCTGCCAATGCAGGGGACATGAGTTCGAGCCCTGGCCCGGGAAGATCCCACATGCCGCGGAGCAACTGAGCCCGTGCGCCACAACTACTGAGCCTGCACTCTAGAGCCCGCGAGCCACAACTGCTGAGCCCACGAACCACAACTGCTGAGCCCGTGCACCTAGAGCCTGTGCTCCATGACAAGAGAAGCCACCGCAATGAGAGGCCCGCACACTGCAACGAAGAGTAGCCCCTGCTCGCCACAACTAGAGAAAGCCCGCGTGCGGCAATGAAGACCCAAGGCAGCCACAAATAAAATTAATTAATAATTTTTTTAACAAGCAGCCCAAATTAGTTTCTGCTGCTTACACTAAAGAACTCTGACTGAAAAAAATGGAGTCAAAACCATTCTTTTAAAAAATTTTCATCTCATCTCATTCTGTTATTTTTTAAAAAATTGTGATAAAATACGCATAGCATAATATTTAGTATTTAACCATTCATAGGTGCTCAACTTCATGCACTCTCTATACCCAAAACGTTTCATCGTTCCCAACAAAAACTCTCGACCCATTAAACAGTAACTCTCCACTCCTCCCCTGCATCCCCAGTAACTTTTATTCTACTCTCTGTCTCTATGAATTTGCGTATTCTAGGTACCTTGTGTAAGTGGAATGATACAATGTTTGTCCTTCTGTATCTGGCTTATTCTACCAAGCATAATGTTTTCAAGGTCCACCTATGTTGTAGCATGATATCAAATTTTCATTCCTTTTTAGTTTTGTTTTTTGTCCATGCCACTTGGCTTGCAGGATCTTAGTTCCCCAGCCAGGGATTGAACCTGGGTCTTCAGCAGTGAAAGCGCCGAGTCCTAACCACTGGACCACCAGGGAATTACCCTTCATTCCTTTTAATGGCTGAATAGTGTCCCGTTGTAGATACACACCATATTTGTTTATCCACTCATCTCTTGTTGGACACTTGGGTTGTTTCTGCCTTTTGAATATTGTGAATAATGCTTCTAGGAACGTGGGTATATAAATAACTGAGTCTCTGCTTTTAATTCTTCAGAATCCTTCTTGCTGATCCCTTACAAAGGCACCATGCTGAAAAACAGCACACACAGCTTCTTATTTCTCTTACTGAACAAGTGTTGATGAATCTGAATTTAATTGTCTCTACTTTACTTTGGGGTTCTTCTAAATCATTAGTTTTTCAGCAAAGCTCTTTCATTATTTCCAGGATATTATATGCTCATTTGTAACTAGGGACCTCAGCAAAGCCATTCCCTTCCTGCTTCCTTCCCCATCCCCCTGTGAAAACTTACCCGTCCTGTGTGCCACCTCTCCAAGGCTTGCAAAGTAATAACAGCCAATCTTACTGAATCATGTCAAAAATAATGGATTAACATCACTCTTCCCTGGGAACACATTTGCATCTGCTTAGGACCTGAAGCATCTTAACTTAAAGCAATGTCAACTGCAGGGATTTCTGGCATCCAGCTACCTAGTTGGTGGGGAGGATAATTTGAGTTTGAGGACTTTTCTAAGTTAGGAAGCCCCTCATCACAGCAGCTGACCACCAATCTGGCTGACAGCTTTGCACAAAGAAAGATGTGAGGCAGCCCCCAAAGCTGCCCCTGCCCCCAGCCCTGGCTAGCTGCTTGCATCTGCTTTGCCAGGGAGCCCTGTGGGTCCAGCCCCTCTCTCCCACTAACAGTCAGAAAATCCACTCAAACGTCATTTTTGTTTTTAAGAGATGTGACATTTTTTCAGTCAGTGAATGACAAACTGGGTAATTGAAGTGTGTTGGTCTGTGATGATACTCAGATCAGGGGAAGACACAGGGCTCACATTTGAACTTCAGACTTTGGGTGAAAGAGTAGGAATCAGCTTCTGTGTGTGTGTGTGTGCGCGCACACACACACACACACACACACACACCCCTCCCTCCCTCTCTCCCTCTCTCCCTCTCCCCCCTCCCTCTCTCCCTCTCTCCCCCTCTCCCTTTCTCCCTCTCCCCCTCTCCCTTTCTCCCTCTCTCTCTCTCCCTCTCTCCCTCTCTCCCTCTCTCCCTCTCTCCCTCTCTCCCTCTCTCCCTCTCTCCCCCTCCCCCTCTCCCTCCCCCTCTCCCTCTCCCTCTCCCTCTCCCTCTCCCTCTCCCTCTCTCCCCCCAGCTGGTCTCCACAAGTCACAGCTGGTAGCACATGGGTGCCAGCTGGTCCTTTCAGGTGGGTGTTTTGAAGTTTGTTTTAAGTTTTCTTTGTACCTTGTCTGGAGACCAGCACATTCCAGAAGCGCTGCCTGTATTCTTCACCTGTAAGGGGGGTGGAGGGGGAATGGGAAATGCCTCTTTCTCCCAATGGTTCCGTGCTCGTTCACCTCTCGCCAGCCCACGCTAAACACAGCACTCAGAGCTATCTTGTGCACGTTGCAAACAAGATCCTGACCCACCTAAGAGCTTCTCGTTGCTCAGAGAATCAAAACCCATTTCCTGTATCACAGCCACCGAGGTCCCCACCATGTGACCCCACCCACGACTCCAGTCTCATCTCCTGGCACTGCGCACTCAGGGTCCTCCCTGCCCTCTCTCCTTAGCCCCTCTGGCCTTCCTCCTGTCCCTCGGGCATGCTCCCCCTTGGCCCCTGTGGTCCTCTCTCCTGCGATAACCAGCCCCCCGCCCCGTGCTCAGAAGGCTGGCTCCAGGGTCACATCCTGTACAGAGACCTCGTGGTCCACCTTCTCCAAAGAGACTCTCAGGACTTCACTGTATCGCCAGGTTTATCCTCTTCACGGCACGTGTCAGTGTCTGAAATGACCCACAGTCCATTTACTGCTTTCCTCGCTCACTCTCAGCCCCCATCTCCACCCCTTACAACGAACGAGAGCCCTGTGCGGGATCCCACACCGCTAACGCTGCCCGGCCAGCAGAGGGCGCTCGAAGGAGACGTGGAAGATGAATGAATCCTTGTACACCTGTAATTGTATAATATTGTACATCAACTATGCTTCAATTTTAAAAAAGTAGTTTATTAGTTGAAACCTCAACATTTAATTGAAAAAAGGTTAAGAATAAATAAAACGGTGAGTACGAATACAAACAAAAGGAATGAAGGGATGGCTAAGCACCTTGTGGAGCTGCCAGAAAATTAAGTGACGTAAGCTCCTAGCACCGGGGCTGGGCATGCAGTTGGGGCCACATTAATGTCATCTGTCATTATTACAGTTGAAGTTTCATTGGAAGGTAGAGCTCACATCTGGGCCACAGTTCAACTTGGTGCGGGTTTCGGAATGTTTTTTAAAACTGAGCCACTCATAAAATGTTGGAGGGCTTATGTCAAATCCTGATTTCTAGATTCTTTGCCACTCCCTCTCATCACCCCCCGCCCCGCATCAGAAAGTCTGGCGACACCAGACTCACATGTCTCTGGCAGCAGCTGGCCGAGGTGCTGCGTTTCCCTGGGGGTGTCTGGCCTGCCTCACCACCGCTGGCACTGTTGGCCCGGCCCCCCGGAGCATCTGAGTCTTCAGGACGAGTGGGCGCCTGGTGATCCTAGCAGGAGCCCTGATTCCTCAGGGTCTACCTCTCTGAATCAAGGGCAGGGCTGAGGCAGGGGAACTGCAGTAAATCTGCGCTCTCTTTCCTGACACTCCAGAGCCCCAGACGCATCCTCGGGCTCCTCATGGCTATGTGGTCTGGGCTGCAAAGCTGCAGTGCCTGGGTTTCCCTGAAGCAGACCGGGGGCGGGGGTGGGGGTGGGTGGTCCCGGATCTGGCTGACGCGTCTGTGGGTGATGCTTCCCCAGCCCCCAGCTCTTTGCACCCATGTGAGCACGGGCGGCTTAACATCCCTGCGATAACTCAGCGAGGGGCCCTTCTGACGCAGGAGTGGTCCACGGAGCGATTAGAATGGAAAAGTGGAGGCTGCTCCTGGCTAGGAAGCTTCCCACTGTGTCACCCTGGAAATCTATGCTGCTGCCGGATGCTGGGCGAGGGGCTCGCCCTGGGGGCCCTTTTTTTTTTTAACATCTTTATTGGAGTATAATTGCTTTACAATGGTGTGTTAGTTTCTGCTTTATAACAAAGTGAATCAGCTATGCATATACATATGTTCCCATATCTCTTCCCTCTTGCGTCTCCCTCCCTCCCTATCCCACCCCTCTAGGTGGTCACAAAGCACCGAGCTGATCTCCCTGCGCTATGCGGCTGCTTCCCACTAGCTATCTACCTCACGTTTGGTAGTGTATATATGTCCATGCCTCTCTCTCGCTTTGTCACAGCTTACCCTTCCCCCTCCCCGTATCCTCAGGTCCATTCTCTAGTAGGTCTGTGTCTTTATTCCCGTCTTGCCCCTAGATTCTTCATGACTTTTTTTTTTCTTAGAGTCCATATATATGTGTTAGCATACGGTATTTCCTTTTCTCTTTCTGACTTACTACACTCTGTATAACAGACTCTAGGTCCATCCACCTCAGTACAAGTAACTCAATTTTGTTTCTTTTTATGGCTGAGTAATATTCCATTGTATATATGTGCCACATCTTCTTTATCCATTCATCTGTCAGTGGACACTTAGGTTGCTTCCATGTCCTGGCTATTGTAAACAGAGCTGCAATGAACATTTTGGTACATGACTCTTTTTGAATTATGGTTTTCTCAGGGCATATGCCCAGTAGTGGGATTGCTGGGTCATATGGTAGTTCTATTTGTAGTTTTTTAAGGAACCTCCATACTGTTCTCCATAGTGGCTGTATCAGTTTACATTCCCACCAACAGTGCAAGAGGGTTCCCTTTTCTCCACACCCTCTCCAGCATTTATTGTTTGTAGATTTTTTGATGATGGCCATTCTGACCCGTGTGAGATGATATCTCATTGTAGTTTCGATTTGCATTTCTCTAATGATTAGTGATGTTGAGCATTCCTTCATGTGTTTGTTGGCCGTCTGTGTATTTTCTTTGGAGAAGGGGCTCTTTGAAAGTGGCAGAGTCAAATGCGCTCTGTGGAAAGGGGACAGAATTGTCCCGCGCATGCTCATTCTTGTGTTAAAGGCTCATTGTTATAATTCGCCAGCAAAACTAGGGTGTGTCTTTTCCAGATGCCTCCGGATAAAGTATTGGTTGGTAAGGAGCTTTCTCTGCAGCAGAAAAAAACTCTTCCCCCATCCTGTTTGGTCTAAGACCACTCTTTTCTGAGGTTCATACTGGTCACAGTAAATATTTTATGTTCAACAGGCTTTTTATAAGGGCTTAAGTCTCACGGTTGCAGAATTTTCTCTCTAGTCGATGCTTCCTGACGACATATTAGCAGGCACTTTAGTCTCATCAATAAATAGCTTGTCTCCAAGCTATACTTTCAGGAAGATTTGCTTCAGGGAAGCATCCCTGCAGACAGCTAATTCCATCTGTGGAGTGTGACTTCTTGTTATAACCTCATGGATTGATTTATATCATCTCTATAAGCTTAGGGGACTCATTTTGGGGGGTTCATCCAGTATTCTTTGGTTGCTAGCGACAGAAATTAATGTTGACTAATTGTTTTCCCTTGGGTCAGCGTTCTTGCTTTTTTTTTTTTTTAATTTGCATTGGAGTAGAGTTGATTTACAGTGTTGTGTTAGTGTCAGGTGTACAGCAAAGTGATTCAGTCATACATACAAATATATCTCTATCATTTTTGATTTTGACTAATTTAAAGAGAAACAGCCTTTATGGGTATCTTACAAAATAAAAACTGGGGGAGTGATAAATGAGGAGTTTGGGATTAACAGATGCACACTATTGTACATAAAATAGATAATCAACAAGGACCTACTGTAGAGCACAGGGAACTCTACTCAGTACTCTGTAATAACCTATATGGGGGAAGAATCTAAAAAAGAATGGGTATATGTATATTTATAACTGAAGCACTTTGCTGTACACTTGAAATTAACACAACATTGTAAATCAACTATACCCAGATATAAAATAAAAATTAAATTAAAAAATAATTAAAAAGATAATAATAGATTTTTTTAAAAAGGGAAATTAGGCTGAAAACTAGACTTAAAATGGACAGGAAAGGGGCTTCCCTGGTGGTGCAGTGGTTGAGAATCTGCCTGCTAATGCAGGGGACACGGGTTCGAGCCCTGGTCTGGGGAGGTCCCACATGCCGCAGAGCAACTGGGCCCGTGAGCCACAATTACTGAGCCTGCGCGTCTGGAGCCTGTGCTCCGCCACAAGAGAGGCCTCCATAGTGAGAGGCCCGCGCACCGCGATGAAGAGTGGCCCCACTCGCCACAACTAGAGAAAGCCCTTGCACAGAAACGAAGACCCAACACAGCAAAAATAAATAAATTAATAAACTCCTACCCCCAACATCTTCTTTAAAAAAAAAAAAAAAAGGACAGGAAAGGACCAAGGGATCACAACATGCGTAGGGTGCAGAAACTGGGGGCACCTAGGTGGACATCCTTTGAGTGGAGGAGATCCAGGCATCTTGATTGACAGCTCCACCAGAGCATCTGTTAGGGGAGATGTAGCTCCTCCGAAGGAAATTGGCGATGCTGTCACCGGATTCAGGGTGATACCAAAACAGCAAAACAGCACATGACCACCATGCCCTCTTTTATTTTTTTTTAATTTTTAAATTCTTCGGACATAATGCAATGCCTTTCAAAAGGCAACTTTTCAATACAAACTTTAAAATTAATAATACCAGCTTTTTCTCTCTAAAACTTGCTGTAGCAAGTCGAGGTGCCTTATTCTGGCATTCACAATTTAGAAAAATGTTTTTTGCAAGCTTCATAGAAAAACATTTGAGCAAATTAAAAATCATTGCAGCAATGTACAGAGTTCTCACATTCCTTTGATTTCGCCCTTCTTTTTTGATTTCTACATCTTTTATATTATGAGAAGACATTACCAAAGAAAAGACAATAAATTACTACAAAAGACAACATTGGTGCTTAGGGAGAAAGGATAGTGAAAATCGGCTCTTTTATGTGACCAAAGAATCTATTTAATGTCCTTATTAATGTGAACTGAACCTAAAAATGTGAACATCTAGGTGTATATATATATATATATGTATATATATATATATATGTATATATATATATGTATATATATATATATATAGTTTAATTCCAGTTTCACCTGCATTAGATAAACTGTCTTGTAACTTCCTTCTTAAGGAATAATTGTTATATGTTCATTTCTATTCCTCAATTTCTCACTAACCTTCAGATCATTTTGGAGTAAATAGTACAGTAAGGTATTATACAAACAGGAAACATGTAAGTACTACAGTAAGGCATTATACTATATACCCTCATTTTAAATTTAATTTTATTTATTTTTTAATTGAAGTATAGTTGATTTACAGTGTTGTGTTAATTTCTGCTGTACATCAAAGTGACTCAGTTATACACCTATATACGTTCTTTTTTTAAATATTCTTTTCCATTATGGTTTATCCCAGGATATTGAATATAGTCCCCTTTGCTATACAGTAGGACCTTGTTGTTTATCTATTCTAAATGCAATAGTTTGCATCTACCAACCCCAAACTCCCAGTCCGACCCTCTCCCTCCCCACCCCCTTGGCAACCACAAGTCTGTTCTCTATGTCTGTGTGTTTGTTTCTGTTTCGTAGATAGGTTCATTTGTGTGTGTACATAGGCCTCCCATTTCCTTGGGTGTCAGAATCCCCCACCAGCGGCCGGCAGGCGCCCTACTTGTCGGGAGACACTAAGTCTGCGTCTTTCCACACCGCCATCTTGACTCCGCCCTCCATAGACTTTTTAATGGTGGCCATTCTGACCGGTGTGAGGTGATACCTCACTGTAGTTTTGTTTGCATTTCTCTAATAATTAGTGTTGTTGAGCATCTTTCCACTATGCCCTCTTTTAACTGATCCTCTCTTGATGGACGTAGTGGTTGTATTCAAAATATTTAATAACTAGTACTAACCCTGACCAATTAGAGTGGACCTGGCTATACACACCTGCAGGGGCCCAGCAGCTGATGCCCCACTGCAGGTACACACAGCTGCACTCTTACAGAACTTTTCCCCTCTCCTGAAAGCTGGGGAAGTAAAAATAAGCACATACTGGTTTCTTGTTTGCACTGTCTTCCTTCTCTGTGTCTTCATCTCTGGATAATTTTGGAGCCTGTATGTCTAACAGGATGAGCCCTGGGTTAGGAATTCTGACATTCTGTCATTTCGACTCATCTTCAATCAGGTCTTGTTGTTTTACCTGGGGTCTCAGGGTTCCCACTGTAAAACTGGGGCAAGGGACTTTTAAATCCAGTTGAACTCAGCAAGTTTCTTAAGGTCTGGTTCACCTAGCATCTCTCAGCAACGGGTAACCAAGTCATTAATTGTAGAAATCTACGTGCCCTGAATGAGGCGGCCACTCAGAATCCGGCTGTTCCCTTAGATTGAACAGCAAGATCGCCTAAAGTTGGAGATTTCGGTCTCTCACGTGGATAAAAGTTAAAAGTACACGCACTAGTGCCTGTTTAGCATCTCTGCTGTCAGAGCTAGCTTTACACAGAAACCTTCCCCTCCAAAAAAACAAAACAAAACAAAATAACAGCTTAATGTCTCAGCCATTTAGAAACCAAACCACTGGTATGTTTACTAATGAAATGTTTCATGCTCTTTGGAGCCTTTGAGAGGAGAAAAGACAAATGCTCAGGCCAATCTATAAATCACGTTAAATAATTTCCGTTCCTTTCCAAGGAAACTTTTTTCACCCTCTGTGTGTTATATTATCTGTGTGCAGCAGACACTGGCAGACGGGAAAATGACAGGACACTTCAAGCAAATGTAATGGAGTAGCTCCAAATATTATATCAAAATAAATGAAGTGAATAATGCAGGAGTGTATTCCTGGGTCTGTTTTCACAACAATAACCACTGTGTGAACCACACACCACAGGCCATTCAGATGGACAGCTGAATGTAAAGGTGCCACTGTGATGTATTACGTACCAGGAGGCAATAGGCAGCTTCAATTGCTGTATTTAATTTCAGTAATTCTTTGCGTCCACGAACTGGGAAGAAACAGGAGTGGAGGGGAGAATGAGAGTTACAGCCCCTTTGAGCCCAAGTTTTTGCTTTAGGTTCCATCAAATAGCCCAGACAGGTGCTTGGTTTTTTTGGGGTTTTTTTGTTTTTTTAGTTTTATTGAAGTATAGTTGATTACAATGTGGTGTTAATTTGTGCTGTACAGCATAGTGACTCTTATCCATATACATTCTTTTTCATATTCTTTTCCATTATGGTTTATCACAGGGTATTGAATATAGTTCCCTGTGCTATACAGTAGGACCTTGTTGTTTATCCATTCTATATATACTAGTTTGCATCTGCTAATCCCAAATTCCCAATCCATCCCTCTCCCACCCCACCGCTCCTTGGCAACCACAAGTCTGTTCTCTATGTGTGTGAGTCTGTTTCTGTTTCGTAGATACGTTGATTTGTGTCGTATTTTAGATTCCACATATGATATCATATGATATTTGTCTTTGACTCACTTCGTTTGGTATGATCATCTCTAGGTCCATTCATGTTACTGCATGGGTTCTTGGGTTTTAACTCTTCTGGATCTATTGGTGGGACCCCCTCTGTTTTCTGAGGGAACATTACTCAGAAATTAGCGGCTCCCTTTGGGGTGGACCTTTGTCGTCTTTTGATTGTGCAACACCGGTGATCCCTTTAGGGAAGCCCTCACTGTTCTCTGCTGTAGAAGCTGAAGGAGTAAGATTCTGTCTCTGACAGCGAGGGGCCAGCACGTGGCCTGGACTTGGCCAAGCTGATTCTTTCTCCAAGATTCTGATTCTTGAGTAACAGGTACAGGGAGGTGGGGGATATAGGAGGTCACACCTGTGGCCGGGACATTAAGTGGCTTTTGTCACCTTTGCCGTGGTTTCCACTATCTGGGTCTCTGCAGCCCCCTTAGTCCCTGCTCATTTCCCAGGATTTTATCCCTGTCTCTGATATCTTTCCAATAATGGGTCAATTTCCGTTGCTTGCCACCAAGAAAACTGACCATCTTAAATAAGCTTCTTAGGAGAAAATGCCATTTTTTTGCCACAGGGAAAGAGAGGTGAGGTATTTTTAAAACACCCTGGGGCTGAAGATAAGAAGACAGTATGCCAAACACTCATTAAACTCTTGCTGTGTCAGAAATGGTTCTAAGTAGTTTGTGCCTATTAGCTCAGTGCTCACAATTATATTTTAAGGGAGTTCACTATTATTTCCATTTTACAGATTAGAAAATGAAAGGTGAGAGATGATCAGTTACTTAAGTGCATCAAAGTAGAAAAGTGGAAGGGCCAGGAATTGAACCCAGGGAGTCTGGGTCTAGTTCTTGCCTCTTAAGGATATTCCATTGCCTCTCTTGAACGGTAAAACTGCCCACACCCAAGATAATGCCAAACAATGAGGCAGCTCGGGAAAGCCTCTTACTGTGGTCACAAGAATAGTGACTTCTTTGGTGGACAAGGTTTATTTTGATGCTCCTGTGGGTTCTCTCTGCATCCTCTCCAAACAAGGTACCTGAGAGCAATTTCCCATCCCTATTGCCAGTGGTATCACATCACTTAGATAGCATAGTAGGCTAGAAATATTATTAATCTGGATATAAGGGAGGTGGTACTTGCTGCTTTGGGCAATTATCTGTCAGCCGTGCACCCTCTGTATAGATCCTGGCTAAGCTTCCTGTACCTGTCCCTCTCAAACCCTGTAGAATTAATATTCCTCTATCCAAGGACATCATTATATAGTCACATCAACGCCTTGCACACATGTTACTTTGTCATTTTCATACTGTCAGTGGACAGAGAGCATAGCAAAAATGCCTAGAATTTTACTCCAAATGGCATGTGAGAGTTAGGAGCTCTGGTTACTCAGAGTCATCTCTGGAATCAGGAAAGGTGCTTTTGGGGTAATTTCACCGCAGCACAGCTGGGGATGCAGGAGGCTTGGGAAGCTTTCCTTGGGGCTTCCCACAATGCTGACAGACCACTGCCACCATCTCTCTTGGGGAAGGAGGAGCCTTTTTGATTATCACCCAGCCCAGACCTCTGGAATCCGTTAATAACGATTTACCCTTTGTGTTGACTGCAGAATTCGGAACTTGTGTAAGATTTATGCATAAGGTTACTCCTTGCCGCTCCCACCCCAAGCTTCAGCCTCTGTTCTTCATGGGATTACTTAAGCTTTACCCGGCTACCTTTTCTCCAGGTATAGCTTTTCTGGCTTGGCCAACCTCCCTCTAATCTTGCAGATTTGGAAATACAACCCAGTTACTCTCAATGTCTCCCAATTACCGTCCAGGTCTCGCATCTAGATGAGCACGTATTTTTATTCTTCTTTATTCTCCATTGGGTTGATAAGCACCATGGACAGGTGTACTTATCATTACCTTGTGATAATGACCAAGTTGAGTGAGTTCTGGGCTCAGCCTTGGTGTCATAAATGCGTGATCGCCTGCGCAGCCCAGTTAACAGATTGAGAAGCTGCAATTAATACGATAACGTTTCACACAGGACATTTCATCAGCAGATATAAATCACAAGGAACATGCATTGTGTTCGGCTAAGGTGAATTCAACTGAATCACTGAGAAGTTTTGGTCTCACTGGGACAGCTGAATGCCTTGAAAACAAAAGTAGAAAATGAAGGAATTAAAGTGAGTCTTTTTTTTTAACGATTTTTTTTTGATGTGGACCATTTTTAAAGTCTTTATTGAATTTGTTACAATATTGTTTATGTCTTTTTGGTTTTTTGGCCGTGAGGCATGTGGGATCTTAGCTCCCCGATAAGGGATCAAACCCACACTCCCTGCAATGGAAGGTGAAGTCTTAACCACTGGACCGCCAGGGAAGTCCCCTAAAGTGAGTCTTATCTGTAGCAGACACACACAGATGTAAGTTGGGATTGTCACCTTGAGTTACTGTGTGTATGTGTGTACATACATGCCACATGTATCTGTGGAACAGGGATTAAGAATGCAGGCTCTGGAGGTGGCCTGTCTTATTTCATATCCTGGGTCTGCTACTTATGAGATGTACGCTCTTGGGCAAGTGCCAAGGAACTCAGCATGTGAGCCCAGGCATTCTGGCCGCAAGTCCAGGCCTTGAGCCACCATGCTGTACTGCTTCTCCAGCATACGTAATAAGTCAAGAAGACAAAACAAATATCCTTCCCGCTCCACCTTTTGTCCTCTGATTCTTTCCAGAGTCAAACAGAGTTACTAGTTTCTTAGCTTTTAAGATTTATTATTGTTTTTATTTTTTAATTGAAATATAGTTTCAGGTGTACTGTACAATGACTTGATATTTGCATAATTATGAAATGATCACCACAATACGTCTAGTAACCCTGTCCCCATACAAAGTTATTACAATATTATTGACCGTATTCCTTATGCTGTATATTACACCCCCATGACATTTAATATATGAATACAGGTTTGTACCTCTTAATCCCCTTCACCTGTTTTGCCCCCCACGCTCTCCCCTCTGGCAACCACCTCTTTCTTCTCTGTTTCTATGCATGTTTTTTTGTTTTGCTTTTTAGATTCCACATATAAGTGAGATTGTGGTATTTGTCTTTCTCTGACTCATTTCACTCGGCATAATACCCTCTAGATTCATCCACGTTTTCACAAATGGCAATATTTCATTCTTTATTATGGCTGAGTAATATTCCATTGTGTATATATAGTGTTTCTCTTTGTGTATGGTGTGAGGAAGTAGTCCAGTTTGATTCTTTTGCATGTAGCTGTCCATTTCCCCCAACACCATTTATTAAAGAGGTTGTCCTTTTTCCACTGTATATTCTTGCCTCCTTTGACATAGATTAATTGACCATAGAAGTGTGGGTTTAGTTACTGGTTTCTTATGTATTGCTCCAGTAATAATAGATTTTGATTAAGCGTGACCTGGCCCTAGTCCTTATATCTGCATGTTTGACTTAATGATAGAACACAGAGTGTTCCATATTATATAAAGACGTCCTTCATTCCTTTTAGTATGCTTTACATAAACTCCACGGCACAGAGCTGTCCCTGGTGTGAGACACGGTGTGGGCAGTCCTGCTAGAGTTGACATCATGCTGGTGAACAGGGGGGTGGGCAGCTCAGCCAACACCCAGATTGACTTTTCCAGAGCCACCCACAGTGACAGCATCCCCTTGATGGCTGTGGTGGCACTGTGGCCAACGTCTTCCCCAGAGACACCTATTTCGATGATGATAGAAGGGGGTTCCTGGGATCCTGTGGTGACTTCATATGTCCAGGGAAGACCCCACGGACCCCCTGTAACCATGGAAACTATAGAATCCTATGTGGCAACAGGAAGCCACACTGACTCTGGAGACTAAAGAATCATCATGGCCTTACCAACGTGTATCAGTTGGCTATTGCTGCGTAACATCCAAGCACAGAAATCCAATTGCCTAAATTAATAAATATTTCTTTAGTTCCTGCGTCTGTGCATTGGCTGGACATTTCTTCTGATCTTGGTTGGGCTTACTGAGGTTCCTATGTCAGTTGGTGAGTCGACTGTTAGATCGATTTTGCTGATTTTGGCTGGACTCTCGGGTGTCTGGGGCCTTGACAGGACGACTGGATTTCCTTTACTGCCCTACATGACTCATGCTCTGGCAGGCTACCCCAGGCTTGTTGACAGCGAGGCAGCGAGCTCCAAAGAGTGAGGTGGAGCAGATCCCTTGAGACGTAGGTGTGGGAAAGGCGCAGTGTCACTCCCACTGCACTTCGCGGCTAAAGCAGGCGACGAGACGAGCTCACATCCACAGGTGGGGAAATACACTCTACCTCTTAACAGGAGGCGCGTCAGAGTCATGATGCAGATGGTGTGACCCACGGGGAAAAGAATCGGAGCCTCTTTCTGCAGTCAGGGCCTCACACCGGTAGAGTATACTGTCCCAGAAGCTTGGAGACACTTACGGGTTGAGAAAAGGCCTTGGAAGCCTGTACTGACCCCTTGGGGCCTGAGAGCTGGTTATAACCCAGAGACCCAGAGGAGCCCCATGGACTCTGTAGCCAGTTCCCTGTTTATGGACATTTGATAGATTGTTTCCAGGGTTCTGTCATTCAAAAGAGCTCTGCAAGAAATATCCTTAGGCCTACATCTGTCTTTGTGCAAATGTGCAGGTCCAGTTGTGGGATAAATCGCCTAGTGTACTTTGGAGAGAGAAGCTTTCTTTGTGGGGGGAGCGCTTGGTGAGGTACCTAAATAACTCCGCACAGGCTCCATACAAGAACGGATCTCCTAGAGGCTGATCCATCATCGGAGGCACCAGTGTCCGGGACCAGCGGCCGTGCTCTGCACCCAACCTCTACTCATCACCCCTCCCCAGCATTCAGCGTTGGTCCTCCCGACAGCGTTCCACTGAGTGCTTCTCCCGAGGATCCCTCTGCCGGGTGTGCTGAGCCAAGGGCTGCATTAAATCAGGTCTCGGTTGAGTGGCTCAATAATGCAGAGCATCCCGGATCCAGTGCTGCGAGCCAGGGCTGTTGCTTAAAGAGAGCATTCTTTGCCCACCTCTGACCTCAGGAACCTCAGAAACCTACAAGCAGCTCATGCAGCTCAATATCAAAAATACAAACAACCCAATCCAAAAATGGGCAGAAGACCTAAATAGACATTTCTCCAAAGAAGATATACAGATTGCCAACAAACACATGAAAGGATGCTCAACATCACTAATCATTAGAGAAATGCAAATCAAAACTACAATGAGGTGTCACCTCACACTGGTCAGAATGGCCTACGTCAAAAAATCTACAAACAATAAATGCTGGAGAGGGTGTGGAGAAAAGGGAACACTCTTGCACAGCTGGTGGGAATGTGAATTGGTACAGCCACTATGGAGAACAGTATGGAGGTTCCTTAAAAAACTACAAATAGAACTGCCATACGACCCAGCAATCCCACTACTGGACCTATACCCTGGGAAACCATAATTCAAAAAGTGTCATGTACCACAATGTTCACTGCAGCACTATTTACAATAGCCAGGACATGGAAGCAACCTAAGTGTCCATCAACAGATGAATGGATAAAGAAGATGTGGCACATATATACAATGGAATATTACTCAGCCATAAAAAGAAACAAAATTGAGTTATTTGTAGTGAGGTAGATGGACCTAGAGTCTGTCATACAGAGTGAAGTAAGTCAGAAAGAGAAAAACAAATACATATGTTAACACATATATATGGAATCTAAAAAAGAAAAAAAAAAGGTCATGAAGAACCTAGGGCAAGACAGGAATAAAGATGCAGACCTACTAGAGAACGGAATTGAGGACACGGGGAGGGGGAAGGGTAAGCTGTGACAGAGTGAGAGAGTGGCATGGGCATATACACACTACCAAACGTAAAATAGATAGCTAGTGGGAAGCAGCCGCATAGCGCAGGGAGATCAGCTCGGTGCTTTGTGACCACCTAGAGGGGTGGGATAGGGAGGGTGGGAGGCAGGGAGATGCAAGAGGGAAGAGATATGGGGATATATGCATATGAATAACCGATTCACTTTGTTATAAAGCAGAAAGTAACACACGATTGTAAAGCAATTGTACTCCAATAAAGATGTTATATAAAAAAGATATAAACGGTATCCATATTGGAAGGGAAGACGTAAAACTCACTATTCGCAGACGACTTGATGATTTATATAGACAATCCTGAAGTCTCCAACCCAAAACAAAAAAAAACCAAACCAAACCAAACCAAAAAAAACACCAGCAAGTGAACACAGAGGACTTCAGGCAAGGTCAGCTTTCTTCCCCGCAGCTGAGGCCACACTGAGGTCCAAGCCCAGACTTCTGCCCACATCTGCCACTCACAGGAGTGGCAGTTGGAACCACGTTCAGTCCTGCTGTTTCCTGACCTTAAGCTGCTTGGTGGGTCAGGGGAGCCGGGACGGGAGCCAGGAAGCACGGCTGAGTGGAACTTGCCTCCTTGGAACTATAGCACCGGCATCTGTATGTCGATACGCATGCTTCAAAGGGTAGATTGGGAGCAGGGCCGCCAGTGGAGCTGGGAGGCCCAGCCAGCACAGAGGCCTTTGGGGAACGTCGGGCTCCTGGGCGACATAGCAAAGAGCAAAGCAGAGACGGTCCGTTCTCGGCTGCCTAATTGGCTCACACCAGCTATGAGGCACTGGCAAGAAAGTCCCCAATCATTCAAGTTGGTAGTGAGAATCCCAATTAGACCTCAAGAGACCTCTTCCCTCTCAAGATACTGTGCTTGTTCTGCTCCTTCGGGCCAAGCTGACACTGGCAACCGAGTCATGCAATCCTTAAAGGGGAAAAATAACCCAGTCGGGCATGCATCCGGTCGCCCCTCCCTCTGTCTTCCTATCTTTACAGGAAGGTTGGCTCTCAGGAATCCAGCCACTCCATAAACCAAGCAGCTTCTACTGGACGCGGCTAGTGTATTCATCAGGTGGGAGGAGGTACTGCTGTAAGGAAGCCAATATAGCAGTTAGTGAAACAGAATCAAGGTCTGTTTCTCGTCAAGAAGGGTCTGGGAGGGTCCGATCCTCTCCAGAGCCACGAGCGTCCTGCAGCCACTCAGGGGCCGTCCCAGGCTCCCTCCAGCCGGTGGTGCTACCTGCCAACGTGTGTCTTCCCCAAATACCGTATGATATCACTTATATGTGGAATCTAAAATATGACAGAATAAATAATAAAAAACAATAAAATAAAATATGACAGAAACAAACCTATCTATGAAACAGAAACAGATTCATGGACGTAGAGAACAGACTTGTGGTTGCCAAGGTGGGGGGGGGGTGGGGATGGATGGAGTGGGAGTTTGGGGTTGGCAGATGCATACTATTACATTTAGGATGGATAAACAACAAGGTCCTACTGTAAAGCACACAGAACTATATATTCAGTATCCTGGGATAAACCGTAATGGAAAAGAATATGAAAGATGAATGTATATATGTACGTATAACTGGATCACTTTGCTGTACAGCAGAAATTAACATTGTAAATCAACTATATTTTAATTAAAAAAAATAAAACCCAAAACAAAAAACATACGTCTTCCTGGTCACGCAGGCAGGATAAGAGAGAGCATGGGGCGCTCGCTCACACTTGCTTCTGACCGCCCCTTCTGGGAGTGACCTGTCATCCCGGTTCACTCGTTGCCAGAACTAGTCACGTGGACCCAACTGGACTGCAAGGCTGGCTGGGAAATGTACCGAGAACAACTGTCTCTACCACAACTTCCATGTGTTAAAACACGCCCAAGTATTTGGGCTCTAGACAAAGAAGGGAAACCCCTCCCTTCCCTGGGGATATGAAAAAGCCAGAGAAATGTCTATTTGTCAGTAGACTTTGGAGGTACTGATTGGAGCACAGCTGGCAGGATTCTGACTAAAGTGAAGACGTCCACACGGGTTGATCTGGGAAGGGGGGGATATTTAATTCTTACCATGCTGCACTCACAGACAGTAAGCCAGCAAGGTCTGTATAGAAAGAGATGAGAAGAGGTATTATCTCCTGTGCCCCTCTTGAGGGCAGGAGTTGCATCAACCTATATTTGTCACCCCTGAAGTGATCGAATCTGAAGACTTGTCTACTGGCCCAGGGGAAGAGGCTGGTGTCACATCTATGAGGCAGCATAGCTACATTATAGTAGTTTCCTAAATTATTATTCAGTTTCCTGGTTTCCACTAGGTGGCCAGCTTAATTTATCAGACTATGCCTTTGTCACTCATGCTCTGTAAACCATTCATTGTCTGTCTGCCCATCCATCCACTCACTCAAACATTCATCCATCCATCTACCCAGCCAAACATTTGTCCATCCATTCAAATATCTAATCATCCATTCATCCCTCCATCCATCCCTCCATCTATCCATCCATCCATCCAGCCAGCCAGCCAGCCAGCCATCCATCCATCCATCTAAAACAGCCATCCATCCATCCAAAAATTTGTCCATCCATTCAAGCATCTATCATCCATCCATCCATCCATCCCTCCACCCCTCCATCCCTCCATCCCTCAAGACAAATGTTTACTGATTGCTGACTCTTGCTAGGCATGGCTCTAGTCATGGAGTACACAGCAGAGGACAGGTAGGACTAGATCCTGTAAAATGGGATGACAAGAGAAGGGGGACTTGAACGGGAGGGGGTGTGAGGCTACTCTAAGGTGGGCAGAGAAAGCCTCACTGAGGATGTGACATACGAGCTGAGACCTGAATGGTAAGGAGGGGTCAAGCCTGTGACAATACGGGAGAACAGAGTTCCAGAAAGGAGAGGCAAAAAGGGCAAAGGCTCCGAGGTGGGGATAAGCGTCTTTCGTTAGAAGAATAGACAGAAGGAAACCAGTGGGGCTGGCGTTGGTGAAGCAAGAGGGGCTGCAGTGGGAAATGAGGGTGGGGTGATGGGCGGCGCTGCATCGCGCTGGACCTGCCGGCCACGGTACAAAGTCCAGGTTTCACTCTAGGATTTATGGGCATCTATTGGAGGGTTTTAAGCTGGGGAGTGACATGATTTGAATTATGCTTTTAAAAGGTCACCCTGTTAATTTTCATTTCGCAAACACTGACTGTCTACTTAGTAGGTTCATTTAAGTGCCATGAAATGCCCTGGAGGCAGGGGGAGCAAAGGAGAGCAAGACAGAAGCTTTCACACTTATGAAACAAACGTCGGCCATCATGCTTTGAGTCCATCAGCGTAACTGGCAGATCTGACTAGGTTGAACGTCAGGGAAAAACCGCCGTGAGCAATTCAAAGTCTGGCTGTCCTGGAGAGAGGAGGGGACACAGGGTCTGCTGGCCCATGGGACTCTTCCATGGGGATCCAGCCAGAGTGATGGGTGGGTTTCCAGGGTGGACCCACACAGTTGGTTTGTGAAGAGATTTGCTACCTCTTCTTCAGCATGAACCTCAGTTTTCTGGGGTCCTGTACCTGTGGTTCCAGGGTCTTCCCGAATGTCCAGAAGGCAAAGCTCATGGGAATGGAATTGTGGGCGGGAGAGGTGAGGAAGCCGGGAAGAGCCAGTAGGGGCCGATCGCTTTGCGGGACCAACATCCATTTTTGCGGCAAAAATATCTTGATTCTCCCTTTGAAGTTGGTCCTCTCTCACTCTGAGTCCCTACTTTTTTGTTTTTTACCCGAGATTTAATGTACATTTATTCTTAACACGTGGACCAAGAGTATAATGGTTTCATACTGAATACAAGATATCCATTAAGCCAAAGAAGGAAAAAAGGAGGAATTTACATCAAGTTTTAGCTACATTGTTTGAAATACAAATATGTAGATTTTATCACTGAAAGAAATCTCAGTCGTGTTTCTTCATCAGAAACTTCAACTGAACCTAGAACTTTTCCACACCTCGATTAGAAAGAAAATAGAACAAAACAAAAACCCAGAAAAAAAAATAAACTATAAGTTGATTGGCTGCTGAAACAGCAAGGCACTAATCTCTCCCCCAGGCTCCAGCTGGAGGGAGATGTCTGTGATGGAGGCCTGAACATTACATCTTGCAGGTGACAGACTTGACTTACGTTCAGCCCGTGACTCCAGTCGGCCAATAGGGGTCAATTGAGGGACTTTATGTGAAAGTGTCAGGACACTTACTGTCTTTACTCGGAGGTTCTTTGCTGTGAAATGCCAAGGATAGGGCTTCCGGAGGCCACTGTATGTATGACCTAAGCCTCAAGTCAAACAGGCAAATACTAAGCCCGGAGTAAGAGAGGGGAGGAGATAGAACCCTGGGTCCAACCATTCCTGAAGCCAGCTTCACCTCCGCTTGTTCAGTCCTATGGAACAATAAATTCCATCCACCTCCCCTATTATTTTTCCTGAAGTCCAGTTAAAAAACAATTTTTAAAATCACTTGCAATGCAAACATCAGGATAGGACTTTTCCCCTCCTAAGGGGACTACTTCCTCCCTGGAGTGGGTAGACTTGTCTCCCTCAAAAGATGTGTTGAAATCCTAACCCTCAGAACCTGTGACTGTGGCCTTATTTGGAAAGAGGGTCTTTGGAAAGAGACAAGGGATTCCAAAGATTGCCAGCGACCAACAGAAGGCAGGGAAGGAGCATGGGACAGATTCTCTCCTTCACAGCCAAGGGAGGAGCCAATTCTATTAACTCCTTGATTTTGGACTTCCGGCCTCCAGAACGAGGAGATAATACGTTCCTGTTGTTTTAAGCCCCCTAGTTTGTGATATACCTCCCAAAAGACATGTAGCCTTTTTTAAAAAAAAAAATCTATCTATCTATTTATTTATTTATGGTTGCGTTGGGTCTTCGTTGCTGCACGTGGGTTTTCTTTAGTTGTGGCGAGCGGGTGCTACTCTTTGTTGTGGTGCGCGGGCTTCCCATAGCGGTGGCTTCTCTTGTTGCATAGCACGGGCTCTAGGTGCGCGGGCTTCAGTTGTGGCACACGGGCTCAGTAGTTGTGGCGTGTGGGCTCAGTAGTTGTGGCTCGCGGGCTCTAGAGCGCAGGCTCAGTACTTGTGGCGCACGGGCTTCGTTGCTCCGCGGCATGTGGCATCTTCCTGGACGAGGGATCGAACCCATGTCCCCTGCATTGGCAGGCGGATTCTCAACCACTTCACCACCAGGGAAGCCCCGAGACACGTAGCCTTAGCACTCTTCAATCCTCCTATGTGAAGGAGGCTAGATTCACAGATTAGCACTCCCCCCCGCCCCCCCCATCATGTGATACACACGTCAGCTGGGGCCAGATGTAGGCAAAATGTATGGTAGAGAACTTAACAGGAAGGCTTCTGGGGCCAGTCAGGGGTCAAACTTGCATCCGGATCTCTGGCCACAGCATCCTCTTCGCTCATCACCCCTCAGGTCGTCCCTGATCCCTGGGCTGGAGGACCTGAGCCGCCCTGGGGGAGCATCCCTGCTTCACCCGCATTCCTGCCGGAGCCTCCACGGCTGCAGCCACAGCAAAGCGGTGGGGGGGGGGGGGCGGGGGGGGGCAGGCATCCCCGGTGGGAGCTAATGACTGCATCTTGGAAAATGACACACGGGGTAGTTAACTCACAGTTCTGAGCTTCCCCAGAGGGAAACAGACAAACCATTCTCTTGCTCTCCCAGGGTGTCCTAGCACAGCCTCATTTGTAAAGTGGGTGTGAAACTGAGGAGAAGGTGAGGCTTTTCTAGGTAAGACACGGTCCTGGAAGCCCAGTGCCCTGGTGGGTCCGCAGAGCAGTCAGCTGCCCTGGGTCTGCACACAAGTTTAGCTGCCCTAGACCTCTGGCCAGAGGCCGGTGTTATGGCCTTAATTGTGTCCCCCCAATTCAGGTTTTGAAGGCCTGACCCCCCAGTAACTAGATGGGACCTTGTTTGGAAATAGGGTCTTTGTGGATGCAGTTAGTTAAGACGAGGTCTTCATGGAACACGGTGGGTTCTACTCCCACTTGCCTGCTGTTCATCTAAAAAGGGGAAATCTGGGCACGCACACGGGCGCATCCTGGGGAAAACACCAGGTGAACATGGAGACAGAGACGGGGTGAAGCGGCTGCGGGACAAGAGACACCAAGGGTGGCTGGCCGCCCCCGGGAGCCGGAGAGGGGCTGCACCAGAGTGTCCCTTAGAGCCTCAGAAGGAACCAGCGCTGTCGACACCTGATCTCAGACTTCCGGCCTCCAGACTGTGGGAGAGCACATTTCTGCTGCTCAAGCCCCCCAGCTTGCGGGACTTTGTTACGGCAGCTGGTAATGGATTGCTCAAGTCTGGGGCACCAAAAGCCGCAGGAAGCCACGGCCTCCACTGGGGGGCGCTGATGATCCCGGGTTCCATGCGCTTGGGGGTCTGGTCTTAGGCAACAGGACCTGAACTCACTGTCTCGGGGAGGGGGGCCGGGGCTTGGCGCGGGAGGTGGAAATGAGCAAAAGCAGGTCAGGCTAGGAGGAACCCAGCAGCATCACTTATTTTATTCACACCCCAAAGACACCCTGTTGAAAAGTCAGTTCGTTAAGACGTTCATAGCATTTCTTTCTCGGGCTCTGGGCGCACAGAGGGCGGTGTGTAAGCTGTGTTCTTTAGGCGATGTTCCCTCTCTTCCCAGGAGGCGCACAGGGGTACGCTCTCCCTTTCCTATAACAATACACTTCTCCTGATTCTGTCTTGAGAACACACAGCTCCCTCCATCTATTTTTGTTTTCTGCCCTTGGGGGTTAGAGACATGGCTGGGGAGGACTATTTCCCTATTAGAGGAGGAACGGTGGCGTAGACGGCAAATGCGAGTTTGCCCTCTGGGCTGGGGAGACTGGGTGTGAAGAGGCCTGCAGGGACGTCTGCCTGGAGACGACAGCAGCAAATTCACCATGTCCAATAAGGGCCACGCTGATTGTAAGCCCCATTTTCCCAGAGTGTCTGCATTTTCAAGAGAAGGCAGAGATCCAGATTTTTTAGGTGAAGTGGCCAAAGTCTTAAATGTTGACTCAGTCTTTTTTCTATTCTGTAACCTGCTTTATTATCCTTCATACAGTTTATGACCATCTGAAAATTATTTCGTTTGCTGTTAATCCCCCCAGCCCCGGCTAGAGGTAAGGTCTTTGAGCGTCGGCCTGGGTCTGTTATATTTACCGCTTCCCTCCTGTATTTGCACTAGTTCCTAGCACACAGGAGGTGCTCAATAAATAGCAGGTGAATAAGTCAGTGACCCATCACTTGATACTGTTTGCACAAAGACAAGGATTTCACGCAACTTCTTTTTCTGGGGAATCGTCTCGGGACTGCATTTGATTATTAGAGGAATCTAAAACTCAACCTTTTTAAAAACACTCCAGCCCAGAGTCACCACGGGCACACACGTGCCTCAGGAAATTGACCTCTGAATGTACGTGTGAGATCCAAAGACAGGACAGAGCCCTTTTTGCTCCAGCCCAAAGGGAGGCTGGACTACACGCTTGCCTGCCGTGGTTCTCACTTACTGCCATCAGTCAGCAGGCTTTTAGCAGAGAACTGCACACGTGATTGATTTTCAAATCCTTTCAGGTCCTGAAGGAGAGATACTTAGCACACAATGTACTTTGTCATCATGTGTCAACATCGCCTCAACGCAGAGAGAGGCATTACGCTGCGTAAGACTGTAATCGGATTGTTGCCGGGATCCGTCAATCTGCTTCTTCATTTCCCCAGAGCTCAGCTTTGGAGAGCCATTTGCCATGGATGCCAGCCGCTGGGAGGGGGTCAGTGTGTAGAAAGACAAAGGACAGCCATAAAGCCGTGGAAGGCAAATTTTATATTTACAGCCGGTAAGTTTATAAATATATATTACATTCTTACTATCTACAATACATTCTGCACGCAGACGGATTTGAGAGGGGGCAGCGGCAGCGTTATGAAATGGAACATCACGCGGGAAAGAATGAAAGAAATGAGGGGGGGGTTACTGAAAGCAAAGGATTATCCTTGAAAAGGGGTGACAGTTTAATCACCCAGCCAGACAATGTAAGTCAAGTGGGGGACAGGAGCAGGTAGCTGATGGCTGCTGGAATCTCAGTCTTAGAGCAAACGGACAGCACCTTAGTTTGGGGGAGAGTGCTGAGGTCGAGGGTGAACTGGTGGAATTTACACACTTGATCTCAGGAGAATTCAATTATATGCATAGAGACTGAAAGAGAGAGAGAGAGAGAGAGAGACAGAGGAAGCAGAGAGATAGGTTCAGAAAGACACAGGGACAGAGAGGCACACAGAGAAAGAGAAACTGACCTTAGAACCCAACACTCGAATAACCCAGCTCTCTGCCCCATAGGTGGTTACCTCAGGTCCCTCCATCTCTCCAAGGTGGAGAAGAAGCCTCCCCCGCCGCCCCCCTGTGTGTGAATGGGCCAGGCTTCCTGCCCAACCCACCTCATCGCACACCCCGAGTCCCAACTCTCCCCGCCCTGTACCCTCTGTGTGGACACCCAGATTTATCTCATCAACCTTGAGCAGCAGACTGGATTGGACCGTCCACAGACGCATCACAGAAGAACCTGCTTTCAGGAAGAGCAAGGGGAAGGAGCATCCCTGGGTGTTGAATTCCTTGTGAGCGCTGCTGACCCTCCAAGACCAGCCTCTTCAAAGAAGGACACGTGTGAAGTTTGCCCAGTGGGGCTTCAGCGTAGAATGTCACCTGGTGGTTGACACAGACGCCACAGTGGAAGAGAGGGAATGGTGACACTGCCCTCCACTGCCGAGTGACCAATGACTTTTGGAAAGGTGGCGATGTGGGGCGTGGTGGGGGAGGAGTACAAACGTGAACATAGTGAATTTGCTAAAAAAAAAAAAAAAAAAAATTCTGGTCCTTCGAACCCAGTTGAAAGTCTACACCCAGGCTCCCTAGTTTACTAGTAAAGGGATGCTCTGAATGGCTCAGAGCGCTTTTGTTTGTTTGGGTGGTGGTTCTTGGCATGTAGTTACAAAGGTACTGGTGGCCTATTTACCCTCCTGTTCCCTTTCAATCCTCGTCAGCGATCGCCTTGCTTTGCCCCAGCCTTTGGGAGATAATAACTCGAAACTCGAAACTCTTGCTTCCCAAGAGCTGACTCTAGGTGGCGCTAGACTCCACCTCTGCTCATATGCTCACAGCCAGATGTGCTGCCCGAGGTTCAATGACACGCTTCCTCCCATCCATCCCCTTGAGCCCCACCTGAGTCTCATTTTTCTCCTGTGGTCCACAACATTGAATACGGCAGCTGTGCGGCTTTGATGAAAGAAAGTGAGATGGCAAGAGAGGGACTGTTCTCTCCTGGAGGTTCTCTGAAGTTCAGTGATTCAGAACTCATCTTTCTTCCAATGTAAGAATCTTGCCGTGCATGATAAACCCCTTAACACTGACAGAAACATTGGACCCTGGAATGTGGACATCAATTCCAACTCGGGGCCGTCCCAGGGGAGCCAGGGTCATTGTCTGTGGCTCTGTGGATAGCGTCACCCTGATCTTGTCCCGTCTTTTTATTTCCCCACCGGGCACACGGTTGCCCCACATCCCCAAGTTAAAGGCCGAAAGGTGAGTGAGAACCAATGTCTGTGAAGGCCCGACTTACACATCTTCATGTAATCCTTCCATGTAGCCGCATGACTCTTGGCATCCCCCAGGGTCCAGATCCTGGCAGACCCATTTCACGGCATCCTCACTGCTGGTCGCTATGGAGTTCACGGCGGGGCATCTGTCATCCGTAGAGACGGTGGTGAAAGTGGTGAATTCCACTCTTTTCCTTTTTGAGGTAGGGGACGTTGGGGGCTCGCTTTTCGGATCGCTCCCGTCCATGAGTGCGGGTCCTGAAGATGCGAACAGCTGTCCGTTGGTGCTGTTTGGGGAGTTTGTGCTGAGGAGATACTTACTCTCTTCGAAATCCATGCCCCTGTCGATGGCGGTGATCTGCTCGTCCTGGGAGGAAGCCAAGTTGATGTGATTCTCCAACAGTTCGGCCCGGTGGCTCAACCCGACCCAGTCATGGTAGTGACTCATACCTTCTTGTTCCTCGAAGGGAACCTGCTTGTGCCTGTACTTTAACGCAAAGGTCACACAGTTTATTAGGAAGACCAGAATGGCCAGGCAGAAGACACCCAACAGGGCGTACATCCCAATTTCCAAGTCGCTCAGCCCTTTGGAGGCCTGCGTGAGGTCATTCTCATCCATTTCCCCATAGCTTCTGGGCAGGTCCACCTGGGCGGGGAAGCTGGTGAGGTCAATGGAGATGGTCTGCAAATGGCTGTCATCATCCAGAAGGCTTTCCTGGCCACGGTTCTTCTGGAAGGTGGACCTTTCCGTGGTGGAGCCCCTTCCTTCCATGAGGCCCATGGAAGAACTGCCGTAGTACCGTCCCTCTTGACGCCCCCATTCTTGCGAGGGTCTTTTGGGTCTTCTGTCACTGACATTATTATCCAGGTGACCTCCTGCCCCCGTGTGTCTGCTGTCGCTGGTGTTGGGATTGGCATCGTTTGGGCCAAATTTAACTTTGATGTTGGCTGTCCCCACGGCCAACACGCTCTTCCGTTTGGATTTCTGGCATGACTCACAAATAACCATTTCGACCTTCACCAGGGCACCCTGTCCCTCGGCCTCAGCGGTGATTATAGGCCACTTGAATTTGGGGTCTTGGTGGATAGAGACCACCTTCTCATCCAGTGATGTGGCCATCAGGGAGAAGTCTTTCGCGTCATAAATATCCAAAGGGGTGACAGAGCCGTCACTGAATTGGACCCAACAACTGATGGCTGCTTCCTATGGAAGAAAAAAAGTAAGTTCATCAAAACGGGCCCCAAAGCTCACTGAATACAGAGTCTTAGTAAAAACAGACACTCTGTCACAAAGATAATACGCCAAGAACAAAGGGAAACCTTTTATGCAGCGTAGAAATAAGAGGCAAGAAGTACCGAGGGTATGAAAGAAAATGAATTCTTGTAAAGATGTAGAAGCCAAAGAAAACTACAACAGCAAAATGACAATGATGGAACAGGACCAGGAATAACCCTCCCTAATAAGATCTGCTTTCTCTCCTGAGGTGTTGAAAGAAAGATGGCTTCTTTCTGCGGTGCCAGATCTACTTCTGCATAGTAACCAACTGCCTATCGACGGAGATCTACCGGTTAGTGGGGTCACTTACAAATGTTACGTGTTTAAACGAAAAATATTTATTATGTTATTTTTAAGTTGCTTTAATACCGACTCTCCGTGCACTACTCACAACACAGGTTAAAACCCCTGACCTAGACAAGGGTGCCCCAGAGGGGCTGCAGGCTTTGGTTGTGTGGGTCCTGCTACATCAGCATCTAAGGATGGGTTTGTATTGGCTTGTGGACAGTCTTGGCTTGGAGGTGAAGAGTAAAACCAACCAGCCAGAGAGAGGGTTAGGGCTAGGGTTAGGGTTGGGGTTGGGAAGGGTTAGGGTTAGGGTTAGGGTTAGGGTTGGGGTTGGGAAGGGTTAGGGTTAGGGCTAGGGTTAGGGTTGGGGTTGGGAAGGGTTAGGGTTAGGGCTAGGGTTAGGGTTGGGGTTGGGAAGGGTTAGGGTTAGGGTTAGGGTTGGGGTGGGGTTGGGGTTGGGAAGGGTTAGGAAGCTTTCTGTTGGGAGAATCTTTGTCTTCCCTTCCACTCTCCAACCCAACCAGTTGGGGGAAACTGGGAGACCCAAAATTAGCCAGGGTCAAGACTTGTGTCCATCTCAATCCCTTGTCTTTTTACTTTGTTGCTTTAGACCAGCTTTCCTTGGGACTAGTCTGTCCAGGGAGACTGTAATAGACAAGATAACCTCTAAGCCTTCAGTTTCAGTGACGATGTCATTGGCCTTGAGAGCAAACTGGGAGGCCCATTGCTCCCTCCTCCCTCCTCCTAGCTCCCGCAGAAGCTGCTCCTTCCCAAACCCAAAAGGATGCACAGCCCTAAGAGGCTTGTGTGCCTGCCCACCTGGCCACAGCTGATTGGACCCATAGGACGGCTGCTGTCAGAGCCATTCATCTCTGCAGCTCTGAGCCAGCCGGCATCTCCCCCTCCAATTTGAAATAAGCAAGATGGGAGAGGCTTCCCTGGTGGCGCAGTGGTTGAGAGTCCGCCTGCTAATGCAGGGGACACGGGTTCGTGCCCCGGTCCGGGAAGATCCCACATGCCGCGGAGTGGCTGGGCCCGTGAGCCATGGCCGCTGAGCCTGCGCGTCCGGAGCCTGTGCTCCGCAACGGGAGAGGCCACAACAGTGAGAGGCCCGCGCACCGCGATGAAGAGTGGCCCCCGCTCGCCGCAACTAGAGAGAGCCCTCGCACAGAAACGAAGACCCAACACAGCCAAAATAAATAAATTAATTAACATTAAGATGGGAGTGAAGCACTCAGTGGTGGGAAGATGTGTCGGAGCTCATATAAGACTGGAGGATGAAGCCCCGCTTTGGAGCCCCACGATGGTCAAGGTGTAAGCAAATGTCTGGGCACAGCATTTATTTAATGAGATGATGGACATGAGAGAGACTGTCGACCCCCCAGTTTCCCCAAGTTCTTACAGCTGGGGCCTAAGAGGGTCCCACTATCCTTGTAATAAATCCTGTGTTATTTAAACTTGCTTGAGGGGATCTCTCTTACTTGCAACCTAAGAGCCACTGACCACGACAGAACTTAAGTTTACCTGGTGGTCTCTGGTCTTTGAACTGAGAAGGGAGCTTCTCACATATGACTGGTGGTCTCTGCTTCTCCTTCAGCACAGCCAGTAAATACCGACCTTGTTAGCCATCGGCTTGGGGTGGCTGCTAAGTGGAAAATGCCTCCATGACACAGGCCAGAAGCCACTGGATGTGACCTCGGTTTACCTGGGCCTTCGGATTGGCTGTGAAATTGCAGCAGGAACTTCAAACGCACGTTGGATTTCTTGAAACTGAAATGTCAGAGCCAAGTTGCAGGCAGGGACTGAGCTCCATTCAAAGCAAGCACGGAGCAAACCTCAGGGTCACGTGCCTAGCTCTGCATGTGGGAAATGGATTCGCTCTGTGGCCCTATTCTGTGTCTTATCGCTTCCTTAACTCCTAACCGGCAGTCACCTGATTTGATCACCCCAGGAAGACAGGAAGAAGCCTCGGGTCATTTCTCCTTTGCTATCTGTAACTTGCAACCTGGCTGGCATCATGCCCTGAGAAAAGGGAGGTTTGTCTCTGGCTAGAATTCGTATCCGTTATTGAGATCATCCACTTTCAAGTGCTTTCTAATCCAAACCCCTGCACACACAGACCACAGTGAAAGGACAAGGGATTAGCTAACACCTGGCAGGGGAGCCTTCAGTGCTGGGTACGGGCTGGGAAAATGGCAAGGCTCTGTGCGTCCAGGGGCAGGTACAGCTTAGCCCACCTTCCTGCCCAAACATAGTCACAGCCTCAGCAGGTGCAAGAGGGGACCCAGATGGCAATGTACCTGCCGAGGGGAGAGCTTCCAGGAAGCGCTCCTGACCAATAAGGAAAGCTGCCCGAAAACCCCCTATGTGGGCTGGAGGCCTTCTAGCATCCCCACAGGAGGACAGTCCTGTCTCATGGGGCGCACAGAATCGGCAGCCTGAGACCACCGTCCTTGGGCATTAAACAAGGCTCACCAAAGTCTCCATCCAGTTTCCGTCTAAGAAATAAAGTTGTTCCATCTCAGATGAGGGAGGAGATCAGATGACGTTTCCAAGTGCCCTTCCCACAGTCCTCTTTGTTTGGAAACCATCGTATCAACACACAAACATGCACTACATGATACACACCACAACATGTACACATACACAACGCACACTACACACATACATAACACAAACATACACATACGCACAGTACACACATACACACAACACACTATTAGCGCACGCTGGTTTCCAGTAAAGAGAAAGAAGGCCATGACTGATGTCACCACCGGCTTGTTACTTCTGCTTTGAGCTAAATGACAAATGTGGAAGCATCTCCTCCAATCTCCTTCCGACCCCCAGACCCGTTAGCCCAGTTTTTTGCGCAGGGACTCAGCGGAAGGCTGTGGGCCCCTCCTTGGAGTCTGTGCCCGCCCTCGCTTTCACCCCACTGCTCGGGGAGGTCCGCGGGGTCCAGAGCCAGGACCGTCTGGGGGCAGGGGGGCTGGAGAAGCAGCACAGGTGACGCGGATGGGGCGCGAGGAGACTGCGCCCAGCCTCTCTGGCTCCTGGTGCGCTATAATCCATCACTCCTGGCAACCTTGGGGTCTGGCATCTACGTCAGGGGGGCTGGGAAGCCTGAGGCTGAGCAGTTGCCCCTTCACAACGCCTCTCCAGACTGCGGAGCGCCCGATGTGCGAGCCCACTCTTTTGCGGGACCCCTCCACCCCAATTAGTGATTCCACCACACAGGCAACCTGATCCAACGCGTGACCTCACCCCACTGTGCGACCTCACCTGAAGTGTGACCTGCTCAAGGCGGAAGCCCATCCAGTGAACGACCCCACTGACATGTGATGCAACCCCACCACGTGACCCCAAGAGACGTGGGATTCCCCCGCTGGTGTGGGCCCCACCTGCTGTGTAACCGCACCTGGTGTGTGACCTCACCTGGTGTGTGACCTCACCTGGGTGTGACCTCACCTGGGTGTGACCTCACCTGGTGTGTGACCTCACCTGGTGTGTGACCCACTCCCCCATGTGTAACCCCCCTGGATATATGACCCCACCTGTTGTGTGACCTCACCTGGTGTGACCCACCTGCTGTGTGACCTCACCTGGTGTGTGACCTCACCTGATGAGTGACCTTACCTGGTGTGTGACCCCCCCATGTGTAACTCCCCCTGGATATATCACCCCACCTGGTGTGTGACCTCACCTGGTGTGACCCGCCTGCTGTGTGACCCCCCCCCCGACATGTGACCCCTTCCCACGGTGCCCCATTCCCACCCCACACCTGTCTGGGCCTTTGCAGAAGTTCTTGAGCCACCGCGGTGGCGAAGATGGCTCTGTTGCTCCCAGGGCTGAGCTGCAGGGAGAGGGACAGCCCTGCCACCAGCTGGACCCCGAGGTCTGTGATCGTCACCTTCTCGTCCAGCACGGTGATGGTCTTCTCGGCCAAGATGGCATCTGACAGAGGCGACAGGATCTGAAAGGCAGAAGCGACATAGGAAGGAAAAGCTCTCTGTGGTTCCAGAAATCCCCCCGATGGTGTAAACGATGGAGGTGGATAGGGACAGACAGAGCCAGAGGAGCAAAAACGGGTCTTTCCCACTCATGCCTTCTTCTAAAAGATATAGCTTGCTTGTGAAAATATAGCGCATTTTTTAAGTAACAGCAAGATGGTATCAAGGAGTGGATGGGGTAGGACCTGGCATCCCACCCACAGCATCAAATAAACTCCGTTGCCTACCATGCACTGCCCTCAGACCCTGAGAAGAAGAATTAACATTTTCATTCATTTCAGCACTAACTTTACGATTCTTCTACAGCATGGATCATTTCTACTCTTACTTAGTGCATATTTTGTTTAAAATCATTTTATGTAAATAATTTGTTTAAAAAAGCTTCATAGCGTCATAGAAAAACGGTTTCGATATGCTAGCTATACAATTCTATATTTCTCTCTTCTACACATGATCGCCAATGACCAGTTACACGCAAAGAAGAGACGGTCGGTCCATGTACCACCTAAAGCATCCCGTGTGTCACCGGGAGCTCGCACTCCACACTTTGGGGAACACTGAGCAGCGACACTCAGTTGCATTTTGGAATATCAGCTTTCGTCCTCTGATAAACTCAGCTGCGAGTCCTACCCTTGACGCCGATGTCCCAAAGTCTCATTGGTCTCTGGACACCTGTGATGCCCTGGGGAATGAAGCTTCTGTTCAATTTAGACCCTGAGGAGGAAATCCTGCTTTGGAAGATTGTCTGTGGAAGCACCTCTGCTCCCCCCGCCCCTCATCCAAGTTACAAAGTGCTGACTTAGACTCCGCTCTATGAATCCTCAACCTTCTGGGTGAAACAGGTTTCGTTCTCCCTTCCCCAGCTTTTTTTGACGTATTTCTCTTTTCAAGTTGTTGGTGATATTGATGAAGATGTATCTCAAGACAGTTTTCCCTGGATTCATTAAATTCCTTTATCAAAGCCCCACATTTCTGTTCAAATACCTTCTTCAGTTTCTAAATCTGGTTGGGACACCTTGAATGGCGCTGGGTATGAAACAGGAGTCCCCAGAAGAACGTGGCCGAATGAATTTATAACTCAGGAGGACTCGGTGGCCATAAATAAGAGGGAAAAACGAAGTGTCTCAGGAGCAGATGCCCCACTAGGACAATTTTCATGTTTCGCGCATGGGAAGCTGGCCCATTCGCACTCACTGATTTTCACAGAAATACCTGATTTCTGAACAGTGGTTCATGGCGTCTTTGTATTTAAATGATCATTTTGAGTGGTTAGTGTCAAGTTTCCAGATCTCAGCAT
This sequence comes from Leucopleurus acutus, assembly GCF_964270905.1. NCBI lineage: Eukaryota > Metazoa > Chordata > Mammalia > Artiodactyla > Delphinidae > Leucopleurus > Leucopleurus acutus. Next base: position 87,237,674 of record NC_139155.1, read on the forward strand.
CACTTTAGCCCATGGATCAACTTTAATTTAGATCTTTCAGGCAAAAATCAACTGTGAAGATTACAAGTGCTTGTCTATGGGGCGGATGTGTTTTGTTTGACATAATACTTCAAAATGGGATGAATGGCCATCCTTAAAAAACAGACGATTTCGTATGAAAGATAGATTTCTAGCTATTCTGGAAAAGTTGCAGCATCTCTCCACACTGGGCTCCCATTTCCTCTTGGCACCTTTTGGAGGTGAGTATCAGCCTCCCTTTGCCACACTCCTCACCACTCCCTATTGTCCTCCTAACACTTAGGGCCCAACTCAGTCATCCTCTTTCACCTGATGCCCTGGCTGCTTTCCTCACAGAGGGTACCTTCGCAGCTTTTAGAGAGCATTGCAGCATGTGACTCCTGAGTCCCAGTTCAAAGTAATTTACTTTCCCCCTTGAATAAAATGATCTCTTTTATTTTTATTTTTTTCCAGTGGCTAAAGTATTTTATCAGATTAAGTACGTCATTTGCAAATGGTTTCATGTGAAAATTTAAAAGCAAAGTTATAAAACATTTTTAATAAAACAGTACAGAGTTAACAGCAAAATTACATTTTCTTGATTGTACAAATAAAAACATTTTGTTTCTGATAGACTGTCTGAAAATTTTATAACGTATTCTCCAACTGACAGCTGCAATATTCTATTTTAATGAGACGTCTCAGGGTTAATTCAATCATTTGATAATAATGGGTTCAAAAATGCTCTCTCTTAAATATCAGCCCATTTTCCAGAATGTTTGAAATCTTCTACAGTCCAATAGAGTAAACCTCACTGTTTGGCTAATAGGATGATCACCTCTTCTATAAATGGGGCAGTCACTGAGGAACAATATTTGCTCTCAGACAGGAGGTAAGTGACTCCCAAGCGACCTCCCAGAACTGTGTCTTGTGAAAGTGTTTGTTTCAAAGCTCCCATGTTGCATACTGGTCCACCCCATCCATTCCTAGCAGCAGGTGCTTACAAGACCAGTGGAATCATAATAACTCTGTTGCTTCCTTCAGTACATTTCTGAAATGCTCCAGGTTTCATCATGGGGCAGGCTGGGCCCTGGTGGAGACAGCTGAGCATCATGGTGGGATGGGAAGCTTTTTGGGGACCATGGTCAGTGAGGTGGAGTGACCAAGTGAGAAGCTGCTGGCCACACCCATGATTCTGATGCGCTTAGCCCACCCCAAGAGCTTTTTAAAAAGTATTTTTCAATTACAAAACTTTTATTTTATATTGGGGTTGGCTGATTTACAATGTTGTGTTAGTTTCAGGTGCACAACAACGTGATTCAGCTGTACATGTATCTGTTCTTTATCAGATTCTTTTCCCATGTAGGTTATTACAGAGTAATGAGTAGAGTTCCCTGTGCTATACAGTAGGTCCTTGCAGGTAGTGTGTATATGCTAATTTCAAACTCCTAATTTATCCCTCCCCAGACCTTTCCCCTTTAGCAGCCATAAGTTTGTTTTCTATGTCTGTGAGGCTGTTTCTGTTTTGTAACAGTTCATTTGTATCATTTTTTAAGATTCTACATATCAGTGATATCACATGGTATTTGTCTTTCTCTGTCTGATGTACTTCACTTAGTATGATCATCTCTAGGTCCATCCATGTTGCTGCAAAATATTTCATTCTTTTTTATGGCTGAGTAGTGTTCCATTGTGTACATGTACCACATCTTCTTCATCCATTCATCCATCGATGGACATTCAGGTTGCTTCCATGTCTCAGCTGTTGTAAATGGTGCTGCAGTGAACATTGGGGTGCATGTATCTTTTTGAATTTGAGTTTTTGTCTTTTCCAGATATACGCCCAGGAGTCGGATTGCTGGATCATATAGTAGCTTTATTTTTAGAGCTTTTGTCCCAAGATAGTAACATCCACCATGTCTCAGAGACAAATAATGTCTTGGAGGTTCAAACATGACCCATCCTGAGAAGCCAGTCCATCATTATACCTCTTCTGTTGTTTATCTGACAGCTTCTTTCAGTCTATTCACTCTGAAAATGGATACTGTCGAATAGAGCTACCATGTGATCCAGGAATACCACTCCTGGGCATACATCTAGACCAAACTCTAATTCGATACATGCACCCCAGTGTTCACAGCAGCACTATTTACAATAGCCAAGACATGGAAGCAACCTGAATGTCCATCTACAGATGATGGATAAAGAAGATGTGGTACAGATATACAACGGAAGATTACTCAGCCTTAAAAAAAAGAATGAAATAGTGCTATTTGCAGCAACAGAAATGGACCTAGATATTATCACACTAGGTAAAGTACGCCAGACAGAGAAAGACAAATATCATATGATATCACTTATATGTGGAATTTAAGAAGATGATAAAGTGCACTTATTTACGAAACAGAAGTAGACCCATGGACATAGAAAAAAAACAAACGGTTACCAAAAGGGAAAGGGGGGGGATAAATTAGGAGTTTGGGACTAACATATACACGCTACTATATATAAACTATGATAAACGACAAGGACCTACTGTACAGCACGGGGAACTCTATTCAATATCTTGTAATAACCTATAATGGAAAAGAATCTGAAAAGAATAGATGTATACATATGTATAGCTGCATCACTTTTCTGTACACCTGAAACGAACCCAACATTGTACATCGACTATACGTCAATAAAAAAATAAAAAAATAAAAATAGATATTGCTCTAAGTGACGACAAACGGCCGAGTTCTCCTCTGGGTAGAGACGTGACGGGAACACAGAGAGGCCTTGCCTTGGGGGTCTTACCTGAATGGCGGTCATCCCGAGCTCCTGGCCGATCAGGACTTGTCCCCCTTGCAGCTTGGCAATCCGGGGCTCCTCCACCTGCATGAAGTCATTTACCAGCTCCGTGATGTCCACCTGCCAATCGGAGCCCAGCAGGTGGGCCAGCTGCCCCCCGGGCTCAGCCACTTCGGCCACAAACTGAGTCAAGACCCGCACCATGGCGTGCTGGTACTGGAGAGCGCAGCCCCGGCCTTTCTTCTCATCTTCTTCCTCCTCCTCACTGTCCCGAGCTGGCCTGTCAAGGGGTCAGTTCGATTGAACAGGTGCTGATTGGTCGGGTCAACGGCTGGGGGCTGGGGGTGAAGCATGGCAGGGGCTGCAGAGGTGAGTGGGCATGAGGCCTGCCTTCGGGGAGTTCACAGCCTGGGCGGGGGGTGGGGGAGCTCAGACACATGTGCAGGGGTGATGCTCAGAATATCGGAGCCCTGCTGTGGCCTGAGCGCTGACCAGTCAGAATGGGCTGGTGTGGTCAGCAGAGTTCTAAGGTGTCCCCTATGAGCCCCATCTCCTGGGATTCACTTTGTGAAATCCCCTTCCCTTTGGGTGTGGGCTGGACCTAGTAAAAGTTTCTTCCAATGAAAGATTACAGCGGGACTTCCCTGGCGGTCCAGTGGTTGGGACTCCGCGCTTCCGATGCAGGAGGCACGGGTTCAATCCCTAGTCGGGGAACTAAGATCCCACGTGCCGCGCAGTGCGGCCAAAAAAAAAAAAAAAATTTACAGCAAAAGTTATGGGATGTCACCTTCAAGATCAGGTTTTAAGAAACCATGACTTGTCGTGTTCAGCCCTCTTTCCTTGGTTCTTCTCTCTGTCTTTTTAATTAATCTTGCTTTCCTTTTCTATTACTCGTATACTTCCTTTTTTAAAATTTTATTTATTTATTTATTTATTTATGGCGGTGTTGGGTCTTCGTTTCTGTGCGAGGGCTTTCTCTAGTTGCGGCGAGCGGGGGCCACCGCTCATCGCGGTGCGCGGGCCTCTCACTATCGCGGCCTCTCTTGTTGCGGAGCACAGGCTCTAGAGCGCAGGCTCACTAGTTGTGGCACACGGGGCCAGCTGCTCTGCGGCATGTGGGATCTTCCCAGACCAGGGCTCGAACCCGTGTCTCCTGCATTGGCAGGCGGATTCTCAACCACTGCGCCACCAGGGAAGCCCCAGGTTCTTCCCTCTTGCCTGCCCTGGTGAAGTCAGCTGCCGTGCTGTGTGCGGCCCTATGGAGACACCTGACAGCTGGAAGCAGCGTCCTCTGGCCAACAGCCAGTGAGGAGCTAAGACCTCCCAAGAACCACATGAGCTTGGATGTAGGTCCTTCCCCACCAGATCCTTGTGCTGAGACTACAGCTCCGGCTGACAACCGGACTGTAGCTTGCGAGAGATCCAGCTAGGCCTGGCCTGGATTCCTGATCCAGGGGAACTGTGAGATGACAGGCTTTTCTTTTAAGCCACCTGGTTTTGGGGTAAGCCACTCAATTATGTAGCAATAGATAATTAATACAGTAAGGCTCTGGGTGACCAGTATAGCCCTACAAACCAGTACACGAGGGGAGTGAGTGTTTAACTCAAGGGAAGGTATTTTGTGATAATGAATGTAGAGAGGGCCAGGCAGCAGGCAGATGTTAGCTGCTCCCTCAACATCTGAGCCTTATGTGCTGTCAGTCCTTCCCAGCACCATCAAGGTCTCCGTCAGAAGAGCTGCTCACTCCTCGAAGTGGTTCTCTTGCCGTATCTGAGCTGGACAGTCGTGACAGCACCTGGACTGTTCACGATCACACTCGGCCAGTCCTTGGGTGAGTCTCTCCCTGCACCCACTTTCCCTCAGTAGCGTCAGTAATCACGCTGAACTCCATGCTCCCAACTCAACCTCAGAAACCCCTGTGGTTAAGGAAAGGGTCATGGCTGAAGCCACCTTCCAACGGCACGCAGGACCCAAGCCTTCATTCCTGAAGCCCTGCCCTCTCCCAGGTGCCGTAAGAACTCAAAGGGGTGGACTTCCAAGGGAAGGAATAGAAAAGCTGCCCCTCACCTAAGTACCAGTTCACCCCTCCCTGCTGAGTGCCCAGACTCCAGGAATAGTTCCTGGTCTAATTCCTCACATGCTCGCTTTTGACCTTCTACAAGTCCCTTAAGCACGGGTTTCTCCAAGGTGACCCAGTCTCTGAAAAAAACTCTCTTTGTACCTGATGCCTGTTTATTTGCCCGAGGTGGGCGATGCAGACTTATCAGTCCATCTAACGCCACCAGAGGCACACAGGTGACAGGCCACGGACTTCATCTCCCCAAGGGAAACTGATCTCAGTGTTGCTGGGGAAAAAGAGACTGCCCGGGTCAGGCAGCATCTGTTCAGACAGCTCTCTAGCGGACCTCTGTGGCCTGGGGCCTCCAAGAATCAATTCTTCCCTCCTCCTGGTGTTGATCTCTTGCTTCAGGCAGGGTTGACCTCTTTCCCTAGCTCCTCTGGCCCAAGCCAGGGGAATGTGGCTGCAGCCTAGCAGGCCAATCAGTGTATTCTGTCTCCTCCCCGTCCCCTCCTCTCCCCCTCTCCCTCCCCCTCCCCTCCCCCTCTCACCGCCCCCTCCCCTCCCCTCCTTCCCCCTCCCCCTCCACTTCTCCTCCTCCTCCCCTCCCCTCCCCTCCCCCTCCCACCACCCCTCCCCCTCCCTCCTCCCCCTCCCACCACCCCTCCCCCTCCCACCACCCCTCCCCCTCCCTCCTCCCCCTCCCCTCCCCTCCTTCCCCCTCCCCTTCCCCTTCTCCTCTCCCTCCCCCTCCCCTTCCCCCCTCCCCTCCCCCTCTCACCACCCCTTCCCTTCTCCTCCCCTCCCCTCTTCCTCCCCTCCACTCCTTCCCCTCCCCTTCCCCTTCTCCTCTCCCTCCCCCTTCCCCTCCCCCTCCCCCACCCTCCCCTTCTCCTCCCCTCCCCTCCCCTCCCCTCCCCTCCCCTCCACTCCTTCCCCTCACCCTCCCCTTCTCCTCTCCCTCCCACCTCTCCCTCCCCTTCCCCTCTCCCTCCCCCTCCCCTCCCCCTCCCCCTCCCCCTCCTTCTCCTCCTTCTCCTCCTCAGCTACAGTGATTGGATCAGGAATGGACATATAACCCAAGTGAGGATAACACTTAACTCCAGGGTTCTTGCATGAGTTATTGGGCAAAAGAGGATGTTCTCTCTGCACAGTCACGGAGAAGGTAGAGTGAAAGTCTGGAACCTCGTGAGAAAAGCCTGATGGATGACGAAGCCAACACAAAGCAAGCAGGAGCCAGGAGGTGGAGAGAGACCCAGTCCTTAGGGTACAATGGACCCCTGGAACCAGACACACCTGAAATGGGCTACCCTGTAAACTTCCGTCTTCAGCCTAAGCGCACTTGACTTGTTTCTGCTACGGCGCCTGACCTGCACACCCACCTCTTGCTGGAGACAATGGGGACTCTCCAGCCCTTGATCTGGTTGAGCTCGGTGTCCGAGACCTCGATCTGCAGGGGCAGACGGGGCACCCACACCATCATCTCCAGAGGACTGGTCAGGTGCTGGTACGTGAAGTTCACCACCACGTTCACCTTGCCCTTCATTTCCTTCCCGTTGACAAAGACGTAGTCACACCTGTCAGAAACCTAGGAAGAGGGGAGAGAAGGGTGGGCGACGTATGAGTTTTTATCACATCCCAAAGGAAGAGCAAGAGAAAGCGGAGGAGGAAAGCAGTGTCGTGACTCTTTTGGGGTCACAATCACGAGGAGCTGGTCCTAACGTGGACACTGGGTTTTGCTTTCCGAGACAGCAGAGGCTGTGATGACAGAAGCCACGGGGCCCATCCACCTCTCCTGGGAGCTCTTCGACTGGCTGGGTACACTCACCCCCACCTGCTGCAGGTGCTTTGCTGACAATCTGTGCTGCACCTCCTCTGACAGACTGCCCTTAGGTGCTGGAGCCGAACCTGCAGAATCCCCTGGGTGCCCTGTACCGCTCAGCCCACCTTTTTGCCCGATGATGACTTCCTGGTTTGCCTCAAGGAGGGATGAACCGTGTGTATAGTTCCTGACCCGGAGCTCCTCTGGGGATCGGCCGAGGCTCGATTTCATCTGAAACCACCCGGCTCAGCTTGTCCCCTTTCTGCATCCGGCCTCCCTCACTCCCAGACGGAAGTCTCCAGAGAACATCCTCAGTAAGTCATGTGCAGACAAGCTCCCATCTTAGCTGTGCGGGCAGATTCCGAGATATATATTCCTCACGCTTCCTGGGAGCCTCTCAGTGGGATTCTCCCCACCTGCCCACCGTGGTAACTAGCTCAGTAATTCATTTCCCGTCGCTTCCATCTAGGTGTCCTGTCCTGCCCCCACTCCCGCCTCCACGTCCTGGAATCAGTCCCCAGATGCACCCGCCGCCCTCCAGTCCGTGGCCCAGGCTCTGCTTTCCAGAGAATCCAGACACGTTAATCCAGGCCCACGTTAGCTCATTTCACCCTCAGAACAACCCCGAGACGAGCGTTCCCATCAGTCCCGTATTCCAGATGCGGAGGCTGAGAGTTAAAGGAGCTTGACTGTGCTCCTGGGATGTGGCCCTGGGGTCCTGCTGTGGAATCCACGATCTCAGCTTGTGCTGGTCTACCAGGCTGCTCCCCGCTGCCCACGTGTGACAGAAAAGCCAGGTTCAGAGAAGAGACCTTGTGCCCTTGTCTTTGTCTCCCAGCTCTCCAGGGGAGCTCGTGCTCATCCTAAGCAAGACTTGGGGTAAAGCTCTGGGGTCGTGTGGTAGCATGAAGACGGCCCCCAAAGATACCAGGTTCTGATCCTCGGAACTGGTACGTTACCTTATTTGGCAAAAAGGACTTTGCGGGTGTGATTAAGGGTCTGGAGATGCGCAGATTACCCTAGATTACCCAGGTGGGCCCTAAACGTAGTCCGAGTGCCTTTATAGGAGAGGAACAGAGGGACATTCGACCACCGTGACAGAGGAAGGACATGTGTCACCAAAGCAAGATGCTACACAGCCGGCTTTGAAGATGCAGGCCAGGGCCAAGGAATCCAAGGAAGGCGTCTCTAGAAGCTGGAAGAGGCTGGGAATCATTCTCTCCTAGAGCCTCTGGGAGCAGTGCGGCCCTGCCGATAACCTTGTGAAGCTGAGGAAGGACTTCTGCCCCCAGAACTGTGAGAGAATAAACGTGTGTGATTTTCAAGTCACTTTTTTTTTTTTTTTGGCCACACTGCACAGCTTGTGGGATCTTAGTTCCCTGACCAGGGATCGAACCCGCGCCCCCTGCGGTAGAAGCGCAGAGTCCTAACCACTGGACCGCCAGGGAAGTCCCTAATGTGTGTGGTTTTAAGCCACCGGGCTTGTGGTCATTTGTCCCAGCAGGAGACGGCCACAGAGAGGGAGAGGAGGATGGGCAGAGGCCACGCGGGCTCCTTCCCGGCTCTGGGGCTTGGCTGGTTGAGCTTGGAAGAAAGATGGACAGGAGCAAGGCCCCTGGTTTATTGAGCACGTAATACGTGCCCGGCCGAGCAGCTGAACACATCCCAGGTGTGGTCCCAGTTAGTGGTCACGAGAACCCAGGACATGGGTGCTGTTACTGTCAGTTCACGGGAGGTCAACCTGAGGTCCAAGACATTAGGTACCATTTCCCAAGGACGCACAGCTGGGAAGTGGAAAAGACCAGACTCAACCCAAGTCTGCCCCCAGCTGCCCCGCCTCAGGCACGGGCATCGCTCTTGCCCGGATGCTCTCTCGCCGTCTGTTGTTTTGTTCGTTTGTTTGTTTTTGTGGTACGCGGGCCTCTCACTGTTGTGGCCTCTCCCATTGCGGAGCACAGGCTCCGGACGTGCAGGCTCAGCGGCCATGGCTCACGGGCCCAGCCGCTCCGCGGCATGTGGGATATTCCCGGACCGGGGCACGAACCCGTGTCCCCTACATCGGCAGGTGGACTCTCAACCACTGCGCCACCAGGGAAGCCCGCAGTCTGTAGTTTTTTAAAGGATGCGGGCCTTCCCTCCAGCACTTAGAGGGGTGTGAAGAAAAGCAAAGCAGAAATCACTAGGTTGTTCAAACATCTTAGAAAGGATTGCTAATGACGGCCCCTTTGATCTTCCTGGTGAGGGGACAAGGGCACAGCACACACGTGGGGGCACTGGGAGGCTTGGCAGCCAGGGGATGGCCAGTGACTCGGAGGGAAGCACGGGCCCGGGTCCACTTCTGAGCTGGAGCTGGTGACCCTCCTGTAGCGGAAGTACTTAAATCTGATGAAAGGCAGAACGGAACCAGCCCACGGGGCTCTGCTGTAACTTGTGTCCTGGCCACGGCCCTTTCTTCTTCAGGGCTGGCGAGTCTTGAATCTAGGCTTTTCTCTTTTTACGCCTTTCAAGTCTGAATCAGGCTGAATTGCCACAGATAAGCTGACGGGGGCGGGGGTGGGGGTGAGAGAGAGAGAGGAAATAGTGACAAGACTTGGTTTCAGAAAAAGAAGCTGTTTCATGACCGTAATTTTCTGGGCCCTCTTGCCAAACCAGGGGTTCTAAGAAAAGACACGTGGAGATCATCGTGGGGAAAAGCCCATCCCCGAATCCCCCTGTGGGTGAGAGATGCAGATGCCTGGTGTGCTTAGTCTTCATGTTTTGTTGTTTTGATTTAAAACTCTGTGTTTTCTCCTTGAGGAAATAAGAAGAAGTTGGGGCTAGACACGGGTGAAAGGGCCGAGGAAGGTAAGCGGAGGGACACGGGTGAAAGGGCCGAGGAAGGTAAGCGGAGGGACACGGGTAAAAGGGCCGAGGAAGGTAAGCGGAGGGAAGGCAGGGCTTGACACCCAGGAAGCTGCTCTTAGCAGACACGCGTGGGGGTAGCTGATGCCCCGGACTTGGAAGGGCAGTGCTGGGTCGGAGGGGCGGAGCGCTGAGGTAGAGATTGTGTGTGTGTGTGTGTGTGTGTGTGTGTGTGTGTGTGTGTGTTTACATCAAGTAATAAGAACAGCACCCTCATTTGATGGGAGGTTTGTAAATCTCTGCCCCCAGACGCTCCTTCGGGGTGGACTGCAGTCAGCACCCAGCCCTCTCTGTCTCCCCTTGGGCTCTGCCTGAGCTGCATAGGTCACCTCCCTGTGGCAGGTCACGCCAGGTGCATGGGAGAGGAGGCAGCACCGCCCAGCAGTTCAGCCGGCAGGGGACAGAGCCCCTGCTGTGGCCCGATTTCTCCCTCTGCCTGACGCTCTCCCTCTTTCTCTTCACAGGGCTTGATCCCTAAGAGACATCTTGGGACCTCCCTGGTGTTCCAGTGGTTAAGACTCTGCGCTTCCATTTCAGGGGGCACAGGTTCGATCCCTCGTGGGGAAACTGTAAGACCTTACATGCTGAGCAGATAGGCCAACAAAGAAAAATAAAAAAAGACCCGAGACATCTTGGCCCCAGATTCCAGCTCAGCATCTGTTTCTGCAGAGCTCACCTGTCTTAGTCAGCTCAGGCTCCTATTAAAAAATGACCAAATGGGGTGGCTTATAAACAGCAGACATTTATTTCTGACATTTCTGGGGGCTGGAAGGACAGGATAACGGCTCCATCAGATTTGGTACCCGCTACCTGCTGCATACACGGATGTCTTCCTTCTGTCCTCACAGGGTGGAAGGCGTGAGGGAGCTCTCTGGGTCTCTTTTATAAAGGGCACTAATCCCAAAGTGAGGGCTGCATCCTCACCTAATCACCTCTCAAAGGACCCACCTCCTGCCACCATTACATTGGGCACCAGGTTTCAACGTATGGGTTCCGGAGGGACACAGACCCCTCAGTCTATAGCACCACCTATGACACGAGCTTCTTAGTATGTCCTTTCCTCCAGGCAGCCCTCGATTTGTCTTGTGTTAGTGGAGAATGGTTCATGTCAGCAGGTTCCTCACCTTGAATGGTCATGGACCAAGGTCATGGTTCCGATGGTTGAGTTTCTATTAACAGGGTGCTAAGCAAGATAAGGACTGACTACATTTCACTGTTATTTGAAACCATGTGGAATATTGCCAAAGAAGAATAAAATCTAACAAAGGCAGACTCCAAGATCTTCTGCAGACCTACGATAGTGGATTGAATCCCCCCAGATTCCTGTCTACCCAGCACCTCAGATTGTGACCTTACTTGGAAATAGGGTCTTTGCACATGGAATTAGTTAAGATGCGGTCAGACTCGATTAGGGTGGATTCTAAATCCAATGAGAGTGTCCCTGTAAGAGACAGAAAAGGACACACAGAGACTGAGGGAAGAAGGCCAGTGATGACAGAGCCAGAGCTTGGAAGGATGCGGCCACAGCCAGAGGGTGCCTGGAGCCCCCAGTAGCTGGAAGAGGCAGGAAGCCTCCTCCCCTAGAGCCCCCAGAAAGAGCACGGCCCTGCCCATGCCCTGATTTTGGGATTCAGGCCTCCAGAACTGCGAGAGAATGAATGGAGTGACCCAGTTTGTGATCATTTGTTACGGCAGCTCCAGAAAACGAGTGGACCTCCTAGGCGAGACCTCCCAATTAAGCCAGTGAACCTCCAGTTTGATGGACGCCACGGCTGCTTCTCATGTACACTGACAGTTCAGAGCTACTGACAGGAGGACGTCCCACGCCCAGAGAAGGGGTAGTTCTATTACCTTCTCATTCCACAAAGAACGGGCTGATCTGAGTAGCTTCTTCCAAAGATGAAATCCAGCCGTCTGTTCTGAAAGGCTCTGGCTTTGATTGCATCTTCTAAGGTGAGTGAGAACTGATCATGAAGCCCCTTGTCCCTGTCGATCCTTCAACAAAAGCCCAGCTTTCCTGGCTGCTTTGTGCTGTAGGATTCTCTGCTTAATTTCCAGCAATGCTGGACAGCAATCCTTACGAGGCTAACATAAATGCCATCTGAAACACGCATCGCGAATGCAGCCTGATGGTGCCTGTGTCGACTCAGCGTTACCTACTTAACATGTTTATTCACCACCACCGTAAGTGACGTTACGGGTGGTACAGGGGTCCTGGATCAGCAGTTCAGGGGGTGCCCCTGCAGCACCTTTTGTTTGGTGGAGGTGGTGGGGTGGCAGTGCCACGGCTGGAAATGACTGCTACATTTCTGACATCACCCCCTCCCTCCCTCCATGCATCCATCCCTCCCTCCCTCTCTCCTTCAGTCCATCCATCCATCCATCCATCCTTCCATTCATCCATCCATCCATCCAACCATCCATCCATCCTTCCATCCATCCATCCATCCATCCATCCTTCCATCCATCCATCCTTCCATCCATCCATCCAACCATCCATCCATCCATCCATCCTTCCATCCATCCATCCATCCATCCTTCCATCCATCCATCCATCCATCCTTCCATCCATCCATCCTTCCATCCATCCATCCATCCTTCCATCCATCCATCCATCCGTCCATCCATCCATCCATCCTTTCGTCCATCCATCCATCCATCCTTTCATCCATCCATCCATCCATCCTTCCATCCATCCATCCTTCCTTCCATCCATCCATCCATCCATCCATCCATCCATCCATCCTTCCATCCATCCATCCATCCATCCATCCATCCTTCCAGCCATCCATCCATCCTTCCATCCATCCATCCATCCATCCATCCATCCATCCATCCAACCAACCATCCATCCATCCATCCTTCCTTCCATCCATCCATCCATCCTTCCATCCATCCATCCATCCATCCATCCATCCATCCATCCATCCTTCCATCCATCCATCCATCCATCCATCTATCCATCCATCCATCCATCCATCCCTCCTTCTTTCTCTCCCTCCTTCCTTTCTTCCTTCCTTCCTCCCTTTATTATTTAAATAATCTTATTATGACTTATTTTCTGTTTAACTTTTTTATTACCTACAGATAGGTGTACACATCATGACTGTTCTGCTCAATGACATTTCACAGTGAACAAACTTGTAACCTGAACCCAGTTCCAGAGGCAGAGCACCGTGGTTCACATGGGAAGCCCCTCATGCCCTTCCAGCCCTAGCCCCACCCCCGACCTGAGTAAGGGCTCTAACCTTTCTCCTCATATCTTTGCTTCGTCTTCCCTGTTTTCAGCCTTTGGTATAAATGGGCTCACATCCCCTGTTCTTGTGTTTGTGAGACTGAGTTATGTGGTTCATTCCTTCTCATGGTGTGATACACCACAGTTTGCGTATCCATTCTCTCATCTGTGGACATTTGGGGGTTTCCAGTTTGGGGCTCTGACACATAGTGCTGCCATGGACCATCATACACATGTCTTTAGGTGAACAGACATAGGCTTTTCTGTGGGTACATACGTGGGTCACAGAGTTTACATGCGCCCCACTTTTATTTGTACAAAAGTGCACAGGGCATTCTTTAAAGATGCAAACATATATTACTACCACGTGACTCTCTGGACACTATTCTAAAAACTCATCCAAGGTTCTCCACTGCTTTAGGGTAATATAGTAGATTCTTCACATGAGCCGCCAGGTCTGACGTGGTCTGGCTCCTGCTGGGTTCCTTGGTCTCATGCAACACGACTCTCCTCCTTGACCCTGCATTTCACTGCCTTTCAGTTCCCTGGAGTTGGAAAGATGGGACAGTCTCCTTAATCAAGACTCTAGGATGTGATGCAATCCATGGACGAGTGGTTGGGTCTTGGACATCTAGAAGGGTGAGGATGGTGACGAAAATCGGGCTCACCCACACCTGGGCATCATGGAACTCAAGAGAATTGGCTGGAAATCACTTACTAAAGAGAGGTGAGGCCAGAACACATTCCTTTTCTATTAATAAGTAACACTCAGACTGTATGAAGGAGAAAACACGTATGCAAGCATAGTAGAGACATGATAAATGGGAAGGGGAAAAGTGAGTCAGGAATAGCGAGTCTGCTAGATGGACACCAGGAGTCTGCAGGCACCCTGGCCGTCAGGAAGGCTGAGCGCTGCCCCCAGGCTGGTGGAAGCCCGCGCCCAGGACAGCCACATCACAAGCACCGAGGTGGCACATGAGGTTACCTGGATGGGTTCCTGCTACTTCCTGGCAGGACTGGCTGCAGGCTTTGGTGCAGGGGGCCCAGCAGATGGCAGGTGAGGGCAGCCACACCTCCCCTTGGCTGGACACACTCTTTTTGAAGGCATGGAGGAGGGTGTAAGCAAACCATCTTAGGGTCCCCCGGTTTCCCTTCCCAAACGGAACAAAAGAAGCAGTGTAGCAACCTTATGCAGAAACATCCGGCACAGATTTCTTTGGCTTTTGACTGAATTTTGCAGTGAAAATGCTTCTCCAGGCCACCTGCAGAGAAGTTCGCCCTCCCTGCCCCTTGGCAGGCATCGCGTGGAACTCCTATCTCCAGCAAGGTCTCCCACAGGGAATCCCTTATCCAGTGAGACCCCAGATCTGTCCTCAACCACAGAGCCTTCCTCTGGTGCACCCCGGGCAGGCGAGTGCACGAGAGGCTGATCAGTTAGGAGATCTGACGGGTCATGCGAAGCCCGAGGGCTTGGCACAGAGATGGAGATAACATGCTGTCGCTTCTCACTTAAAAAATGATGCAAATGAACTAATTTACAAAACAGAAATAGACGCACAGACATAGAAAACAAACATGGTTGCCAAATGGAAAAGGAGTGAGAAAGGGATAAATTAGGAGTTTGGGGTTAGCAGATACTCACTACTATATATAAAATAGATAACCTAGGACCTGCCATATGGCACAGGGAACTATACTCAGTACCTTGTAATAACCTGTAATGGAAAAGAATCTGAAAAGGAATACACACACACACACACACACACACACATATATGGCTGAGTCACTTTGCTGTACACCTGAAACAAGCACAACATTGTAAATCAACTACACTTCAATCAAAAATAAAATGATAGGGCTTCCCTGCTGGCGCAGTGGCTGGGAGTCCGCCTGCCGATGCGGGGGACGCGGGTTCGTGCCCCGGTCCGGGAGGATCCCACATGCCGCGGGGCGGCTGGGCCCGTGAGCCATGGCCGCTGAGCCTGCGCGTCCGGAGCCTGTGCTCCGCAACGGGAGAGGCCGCAGCAGTGAGAGGCCCGCGTACTGAAAAAAAAAAAAAAAAGAAAAAGAAAAAGAAAATGATAAAAAATTCTTCTTGGGTAAAGGAACAGCTAACCAACCCTTGTCATTTCTTAGCAAGAAAGGCACAAGAATACTGCAAATCTAAATTTACATGACTGATGGAGAATGATAGTAATCACAGCTAACGTTTAGACAAGCCACAGCCTGGGAGAAAATATCTGCATGCATCTGATAAGGGCTGGCGTCCAAAATATACAAAGCATTCTTAAAACTTAACAGTAAGAAAAACAAAATAAAATGGGTGAAAGATCTAAACAGATACCTCAGCCAAGAAGGCACACAGATGGCAAAAAAGCACATGCAAAGGTGTTCCATATGCTGTCAGGGAACCGCAAATTAAAACAACGAGATACCACCACACACCCATCAGAATGACTAAAATCCAGAACATTAACGCCGCCAAATGCTGGCGAGGATGCAGAAGAGGGATACTCTCCTTCACTGCTGGTGGGAATACAAAATGGTACAGAGCCACCCTGGAAGGCAGTCTGGCAGCGTCTTACAAAGCTGGGCATATCCTCACAATAGGATCCGGCAATTGTGCTCCTTGGTATTTACCCAAATGAGCTGGAAAACATATGTCTACATGAAATGTTTTTAGCAGTTTTATTCATAATTGCCAAAACTTGGAAACAACCAGGATGTCCTTCAGCAGGTGAATGGATGAATAAACTGTGGTCCATCCAGACAGGAGTATTCAGCGCTCAAAAGAAATGAGCTATCAAGCCAGGCGAAGGCGTGGAGGAACCTTAAAAGCACGTGAAAGAAGCCGATCTGAAAAGACTACACACTGTATGATTCCAACTCTATGACTTTCTGGGAAAGGCAAAACTCTGGAGACAGGAAAAAGATCAGGGGCTAGGAAGGAGGGAGGGAGGGATGAACAGGCAGAGCACAGAGGACTTTTAGGGCAGTGAAGCTACTCTGTGTGATACTGCGATGGTGGATACACATCATTATGCTTGGGTCAAGAATCATAGAAGGCACAACATAGACGTTTCACCAAGAGTGAACTCAAGAAGATGAAATAATGCCGTTTGCAGCAACGTGGATGGACCTACAGAGGATCATACGAAGTGAAGCAAGTCGGACAGAGAAAGACAAATATCATATGATGTCACTTATAGGTGGAATCTAAAATATGACACAGATGAACTTAGCGATGAAAGAGAAAGAGACTCACAGACATAGAAAACAAACTTGTGGTTACCAAAGGGGAAAAGGGATAGGAGAGGAATAAATCAGGAGTTTGGGGTTAACAGAGACACACCACTATCTATAAAACAGATAAACAATAAGGACCTACTCTATAGCACAGGAAGCTATATTCAATATCCTGTAATAAACCACAATGGAAAAGAATCGGAAAAAATACGTATACGTATGTACAACTGAATCACTCTGCTGTACACCAGAAACAGACAAATCAACGACACTTCACTAAGAAAGAATGGAGACTATGAGCTTTCGTTATTAATAAAATATCAAAACTGGTTCAAAAAGCCCCCTTAGTGTTTATTATAGTATTGTCTATACTCCAGACTGTTCTAAGTGCTTTTCATGTTTTATTTAATCTTTATAATAACTCAGTCAGGTAAGTATTGTTATCATGACTATGTTTTGAGAGAGGAAACTAAGGCATTGAATGGGCCAGGTCACAGCTGTCGGGAATCTAAGTATCCCGGCTCCTGGCGCTGCACTTTCAGGCTCTCTCCTATACTGAGCCTTGGACTCCAACCCAGAACACACCAGTCAGCTCTGAAATGACAGTCTGATCTCAGACTGCATGGCCATGCAAAGAAATACTTCTGTCAATAAGGTCAGGTTTCCTCTCAATGAGTTTTTAAAACTTATAAAGCTTTGTCATATGTTGTAAACGTTTTAGATTGGCTTTTCAAGTCTGAACACCTCGTTGGAGATTTTCTTCTCAACTGTTGATTATTTTTCAGTATAAGAATTGGAAGTTGATACAGGCTCATGGTTTAAAGTCAAACAGAACAGGAAGAAGCATGTGCAGTGAAATGTAAGCCCCGCCCCCTCCCAGCCTGAGCTCTCCCAGCTCCCCACCCTGAAAGTAACTGTCATCATCAGTCTCTCATGCCTCCTTCCAGAAGGTTCTATGCATGTACAAGCATTTAAGTATATATTTTCTTATTTTTTTAGAAAACATGGCCAACATTCTATGTCCGGTGCTTTTTCCTTAAAAAATCTAGCTTGTGGGTAGTTCTAAATCCTTCTCAGTCCATTTCAGGTTTCTAATATTCAAGAGTCTAAGAATCAAAGCCATACTTTTGAGTTGCCATATCCCACTCCCAGACATATATCCAGACAAAACTATAAATCAAGAAGATAGCTGCACCCCAATGTTCACAGCAGCACTATTCACAATAGCCAAGACATGGAAGCAACGTAAGTGTCCATCGACAGAGGAATGGATAGAGAAGATGTGGTGTAGATGCAATGGAATAGTACTCAGCTATAAAAATGAATGAAATAATGCTATTTGCAGCTACATGGATGGACCTAGAGATTATCATACTAAGTGAAGTGACTCAGAAAGAGAAAGACATATATCATATGATATCACTTATATGTGGAATCTAAAATATGACACAAATGAACTTAGTGATGAAACAGAAACAGACCCACAGACATGGCGAACAAACTTATGTTACCAAAGGGGAAAGGGGGTGGGGGAGGGATAAATTAGGAGTTTAGGATTAGTAAATACACACTACTATATATAAAATAGATAAACAACAATGTCCTGCTGCATAGCCCAGGGAACTATATTCACTACCCTGTGATAAACCATAACGGAGAAGAATCTGAAAAAGAATATATCTATATCTGAATCACTTTGCTGTACACCTGAAACTAACACAACACTGTAAATCAACTCTACTTCAATTAAAAAAAAAAAAAGCAGGGGATGGTAGAGATTAAGTGTCTGATTTCAAGAAGCTGATGGCATCGTCGGGGGCAAAGACACACATTCAGATCACGGTGGGATTGAGAAAATGAAACAGAACCACTGCTAGGCTACAGAGGGATGAGGGAGGGGAATGGGGACAGGGGAAGAAGGCGATATTTTAACTGAGACCTGAATCTTAAGTCATGGGTCAACCATGAGAGGACATGAGCTGAGGGTATTTAGGAAGAGGAAAAGGCAAGTGTAAAAGTCAGACAGTAGCAATGACCATGAAGTCTTGGAGAAATAAAACAAGTGCAGGACACGATGGCCGAAGCCCAAGGGAGAGAAGCAACGTGGGTGAGTGGAGGCTGGCAGGGCCAGATCACACACGGTTAAGGTGAGGAGGTTAGATTTTAGGAAAAGCAGTGCGTAAGGCCATCAGGCCGCTTTGTGCATGGGCCTGATTTACGAGTTTAAGAAGCCACTTTGGCTACTTGGTGAGACGTGGGCTGTGGGGAGCAAAAGGGCTGAACGCAACGTCCCCAGGTGGATGCTAATGTCAGTGCGCAAACGTCTGAGGAGAAGCAGGATGTTTGCATGGTAGCAGGGTGCCACCCCGAGATTAACTGCAAAGGGGAAGAAGTAACTTCACAGCGGAGACACCTGCCACGTCATCAAAGTGAACACCACCGGGGAAGAAACCACACTGATATCCCATCACATCACTTTTGGGCTGTGCTTGTCAGAAAAGCATGACCTCCATCTAATCAGGAGAAAATATCAGACAGACCGAAATCGGGAAACACACTACAACACAACTGACCGGGACTCTTCAAGGATGCCAAGGTCATGAAAAATAAGGACGGACGGAGGGATTGTCCATGGTGCTCACCTGGCCCCAGGAGGGCCAGTTGCACCCACGCCCCGGACCTCCAAGTCTCACCTGTAGGCACACGTACTTGTTTGTAAAACAAGTTGAGTTATAACTTCCTACCCAAATGTGCACGCATCTTACCTGCACAACTCGCTGGCTGCTTGCACGTGTGTACACCTGTGCAGCCCTCCAGCTCCACACCACCCGCAGCCCTCCCAAAGTATCCCTCATCCTTCTTTCCAGCACTCCCCCACCCATTAACCCTTACTTTGGCTTTTCTTCCTGTGGATTAGTCTCACGCGTTCTAGAACACTCCACAGAGAAGAAATGATATTGCATATGTCCTCTCTTCCTTCCGGCTTCATTAGCTCACCTTTAGGCTTGTGAACTGTGTCCATGCTCACTGCTCTCATTGAGTAGCATTTTCTTCCTTTTTTTGTGTGTGTGTGAGAGCGGTATTTCATTGTGCGAACCCACGACTCTATGTTTATCTATCCTCCTGGCTCATGTCCAGCTTTGGGCAATCACACATGATGCTGCTGTGAACGTTCTCGTACACAGCTTTTTTTTCTTAATTAAAAAAATTATTATTGAAGTATAGTTGATTTACAATGTTGTGTTAGTTTCAGGTGTATAGCAAAGTGATTCAGTTACACATATATCATATATATGCATATATATATCTATTCTTTTTCAGTCTTTTTCGTTATAGGTTATTACAAGGTATTGGATATAGTTCCCTGTGCTCTACAGTAGGTCCTTGTTGTTTATCTATTTTATACAGAGTAGTGTGTCTATGTTTATCCCAACCCCCTAATTTATCCCTCCCCACGCCCTTTCCCCTTTGGTAACCATAAGTTTGCCTTCTATGTCTGTGAGTCTGTTTCTGTTTTGTAAAGAAGTTCATTTGTATCTTTTTTTTTTTAGATTCCATGGATAAGTGATGTCACATGGTATTTGTCTTTCTCTGCCTGACTCAGCCATAAAAAAGATGGAAATAATGCCATTGGCAGCACCATGGATGGACCTAGAGATGATCCTGCTAAGTGAAGTAAGTTGTATACAACTTTTGATGATGCGTGCACGCCCTCATTTTTCTTGGATGAATTTGCTCAATTCCGGACAGACCTGTGTTTCATCCCCAGCACTTCCTCTTCTTTCTTGGCGGATAAACTCAGTTTCTGCTGAGCTACTGATGTAATTACATTTCCCCAGCCCATTACAATGAAGCGGCTACAGCTGTAACTAATCCCAAGAGGAAGACGAGAGGAGAATGGGCCGTTTACCTTCGGCATGAAGTACATCCGAATAAGCCTGGGACGGGGGAGGGGGGAGATGACTGATGGTTAGTAATGATGCTTCATGCTTTTCTGTCAGTTCCCACAGAGCCATGATGCGACCCGGCTCAGAAATAATGGGACGTCTTCCTGGAAGTGCGCTCGTTTCTAGAGGGATTATGTATGTTGACGTTAGAAAAACCTAGACCCACCAGTAGGCACCCTTCTGGGATACTATCTCCTAATAGAAATTGTATCCGAGCGGTTGAGCACCACATCCTGGAAACTCATCCCCTCCATCCTTCCAGAATTTAGCAAGAAACTAGCTCAGTGGGTCTGAGTTATGCCAACATAAGAACACAGTTCTTCCAGCTCAGGGCTCCTTAATCTCTGTGTGATGGAGAAAACTATTTATTTTTCTTTAATTTCCATCTGGCACAGACTAACACTTTTGTAAAGTACAATAAAAATGTGTTTGGAGGATGTGTCAACGTTGAGTTACTATAAGCCTTCCTATCAATAGACGCTTACCCTTGATTTCTGTACCTGGCTCACTGAGGACGTGTAGCAGAGAATACGTGGGTCTGGGCTCATCCACGGACCACCCTGAGCTCACAGCGATGAGACGCGGTCCTCTCCCTGGCCAGAAACTTCCTCTCGAAACACCATCAACACGGCATTCCTTGCCCCTCCCAGTCTCTTGCTAATTTACACAGTGCACAGGGCCAGGCCACCTTCTGGAGGATGTGCCCTGCTTGCCCAGCCGTGTCTGACCCAAGCACGCCTCTCCGTGAGATGAGGGGAGCTCGGAGCACCGTGTGCCTCTTAATAAATTTCCCTTTACTTCTGCTCAGTGCGAAGCGAGAAGTACATGGGCTTTAAAATTAGCCCAGGCCAGACGTACAGACAGAATATTGAAACGCACTGATAATAATATCTATAATCGCTCTCTATGTTTATATCTATGTATCCATAGTCACATAAATATCTGTGGCATCTATTTCAGTGGCATTCCAGAGCCAATTAAAAATCTTCGCACTCAGTCATAAAAAAGAATGAAATAACGCCACTTACAGCAACGAGGATGGACCTAGAGATGATCATACTGAGTGAGTCAGACAGAGAAAGACAAATACCATGTGATGTGACTTCTATGTGGAATCTAAAAAAATGATACAAATGAACTTCTTTACAAAATAGAAACAGAGTCACAGAATAGAAAACAAATGTATGGTTATCAAAGGGGAAAGAGGGGGCAGGGATAAATTAAGAGCTTGGGATTAGCAGATACAAACTACTCTATATAAAACAGATAAACAACAAGGACCTATTCAACATCTTGTAATAACCTATAATGGCAAAGAATATGCAAAAGAATAGATTTATATGTATGTATAGCTGAATCACTTTTCTGTACACCTGAAACTAACACAACATTGTAAATCAACTCTGCTTCAATTAAAAAAGAATCTTTGGGTGGTTTTGAGACCTTGGGGACATGGCTTTCTCTCTCTTGTCTCCATTTTTTCATTTTCCAGCAAGATCTTGTTTGCAGTTTCTGGCCCCCAGACCTCTCCTCCAGCAGAGTTCCCGGAGCACTTGAATGTATATAAGGAAGGGACAGACGTCAGAAGCGGCGAGAAATGCTACAGTGGGTTTCTTCTATCTTAGTTTAATTAGCGTAGATAAGATCTCGTGTACACGAGCCCACTCAAGGCTGTAAGCATCCCATTCGTATCTAAGGAATTTGCCTAATTGAAGAACAAAAATACGACAGCACTACGGGATGGTGGGTGAATGGTATGGGAATAACTACATGAAAATACGTACACATTTGGCAGGAATTTATATTAGGGATTGAATTAGCATTCCTTGAACTAACACAGGGTTCTACTTCAATACATTTTTCAAGAGTCTGATCAAATGAACTAGCACCGAGAGTTTTTTTCTATCTTAGTAGCACTAAAATTTTAAATTTAACAAAGAGCTTTTCTCTTATTAGCATCAGGCATTTACAAGAGAGGGCTAAGGTCTCCATGAAAGGACGTGTCATGAGCGCTAACAGATTGGGACACTGAGATGCCAAGAGTCATGAAGAGGATATCACAGCTGCGGTGATTCGGGGTGTGGGACGCCCTGCAGTCGGAGATGACATCGGAGGGATGCAGTCCAAACGAACTCAATGGTTTCAGGGAAACATTTAGAGGAAAAGCATTGGGCGTCAAGGACCGACAGAAATGCCCACGTCAATCACAGAGGCCGAGAGAGAGGGACTCATAACATGAACGAACACATTTACGTCCAGGCTGTCCTATCACGCTAAAGGTACCAAAGCACACATTTCCTTGATTAAGTTTTTGATATTTCTAATCACTCACATTGAAAGAGTGCTTTTTCTCCTCACCTTAGATCTTTTAAAGAAAGACTAAGCCTTGTGGAACAAGGCACAGACAAACCTTTCCCGCCCCCTCACGCCAAATGCCTCACAGGCCCCAGAGCCAAACCACCCTGGAGCACCTGAGGCTATAACTTCATGACAGCGGCCGAGATTCAACAACCATCAGATGTGGGGAGACTTGCCCAGGGCCTGAGGCTTCCGGCAGGTCCGGAAGCTTTCCCAGGAGCCAAATGTTTGTCCTTACTCGTATACAAATGACAGCAAATAAGCCAAATGCCCAAGAAAGTCGACCATTCAAGAATATGTAAACAAGCGACGCTCCAGGCATTTGCTAAATACTGGGGCTTCTGAAAACGCTCCTATCTTACCCTAGAGTTTTGGCCAGGCTGAAAGCAGAAGGCCACAGAAACACTCCCTCAAGCCAAGAAAGAAGCAACTAATCCAACCACAGCAAAACAGACCTTTGCTTAATCGGTGTATCTAATTTTCTGAATGAAGATGTCTGGCTGATCAAGAGGAAGGGTGAAGATGACTGGCGTTCTGTGCCGGACACCTCCTGTGTCTTGTCTCATACGCGCTCACCTGTGATGGTTCCTCCTGCAGTCAGCACCTGCAGGCGTAGCCCAGAAGATTGTCTCCGACTGCCACGCTGACACCTGGAGGAACCTGTTCATGGGGGTAACCAACCATCCCGAGGTGCCCAGGAGGGAAGAGCACCCTAAGGTGTGGGACTTGCAGCACTCAAAGTGGGCCAATCAGGGCAGCTGGTCGCCTCCTGTTGGCCGCAGGGATGCACGCGCACACTTGAAGCGCAAGGGCGCTAAGAGTCCTGGTCGCCCCTGGACCAGTGGGGGATGGGAGCTGGTAGGCGATTACTCCCCCTCGTGGTGTCCTGGGCAGATGATTCTCAGGTGCCCTCTGCATGCCTCCCGAGGGTCCTAAGCAGGACTGAGCCCTGTGGCCCACAGCTCTCTGGTGGCTTTCCTCCTTCCCTGCGTCACTCTCCCCAGTCCTCCAAGCCTGCTCCTTGGGATAACACTGAAGTGAGGTGGACCCTCCATCTCCACGTGGGCACGTGGCTCAGGACTCGCTGAGGAGAGCATCTCATTTCCTTGCAGTCTTCAGTTAGTTGAAGGTGCAACTGGCTGATAAAAGTTCTATCCTCAGCAGTTGTTGGAGCTATGGGAATATAGACTGGTATGTATTTCCTCCAGGGTTACTAAGGTGGGAGAAGATAAACTTAGAGCTGTTGGAAACCATATTTGCCACCTAATGGAAGAGCCTGCCTGAGAACAAACCTGGCACTTAGGGAAGTAGGGCCAAGAGATGGAGAGAGACAGGTCCTCGGGACATCTGTTGAGCTGCTGGATCCAGCAGTACCTGAAGCTCATAGGATTTTAAAGTTATAGGAACCAACACCGTATTGTGTATATTAAATTAGTCTGAGTTGGGTTTTGGTCACTTGCCAGAGAAAGAGTTCTGAAAACCCAAATTACTAACAACAGAGTTACGTATGACACTGCCCTTTCTCCAGCCAGTCTTGAAACGTTTGTTCTCATCAAGTACACAGACAGAGACAAGCAGCCTGGAACTCTAGCGGGGGCATGGCTTGTTGCCCTCCCTCTGCCCACCTTGTGATTCAGGACCGGCTCCGTTTCCTCCTTCTGACAACAGCTTTAGCTCAAGGTAATTCTTTTCCCTGATACAGACAGGGGTTGAAAATGATTTAGAGCCTTTATTCTTTGCCAGACACTGTTCCAAGGACCCTGTGCACATTATCTCATAGAGGCCATGTGACCGACGTGTGAGGTAATTTGTATTATTATTCCCATTTAATAGTTAGAAAAGTGAAACTCCAAGAGGATAGCTTGTCCGGTGGTATTCAGTAAGTAACTGATGGAGTCCTATTTCAAGCCTAGGCCGCCCACCTCCTAGCTTGGGTTCTTCACTGTTACACGAGGTACGGGATTGTGTTCTTGGCCCTTACAAGGCATATTTCCAAGGACTGAGGGAGACTCTGGGCTCAGCAGGTCAGAAAAAGGTTGTCTGTGGTTAATGGTCTGATCTTTGATGGTGGACAGACCAGCCCACTGTAACCACTCATTATGGGGTGACGTTGGGCACT
The DNA here is from genome assembly GCF_964270905.1 of Leucopleurus acutus. Taxonomy (NCBI): domain Eukaryota; kingdom Metazoa; phylum Chordata; class Mammalia; order Artiodactyla; family Delphinidae; genus Leucopleurus; species Leucopleurus acutus. Next base: position 87,262,152 of record NC_139155.1, read on the forward strand.
TAAGCAAAGACCTAAATGATTGCTCTCATGGCCATTCCTTTGATTATCCCACTTCTTCTGGGATAGACCTCATCCCGCAACTGGCACAGGTCTTGGCTGGACCCATCACAGCACCTGGCTGCAGTGACCTGTCCAAGGATGTGCCCTCAACCCAAGCTGGACCAATCAGAGTCCTGCCCTCAACCCAAGCTGGACCAATCAGAGTCCTGCCCTGGTATTTTGCTTCAAAGGAAAGTCTATGAAGAGACATTCTTTCATCCTCTCTGGTCATGGGTCTCCATGATGGAAGAAATACATGAATTTCTCGTGACCGTGCTCCCATTGCCATGGGGAAAGCTTGCTGGGGGTAAGAGGAAATTATGTGAACACAGGTAGGAAAGACCAGCCAGGATGGAGAGATCAGAGACTGAGGACAGTTTCTCGGTCTTTTCTGATCACTCACGATCTTGACAGTTCAGGGTATCATTCAGTTATTTGGGAAGATGCCCCCTGATTTGGATGTGTCTGGTATTTACTCATGATTCAACTGAGGTTACGCATTTTGGGGAACAGTGGCGTGCCTGTCTCGGGGGGACATTAGCACCACTTCAAAACTCTATTCGAATTTGAAATAGAATAGATACATGTGTATGTGTAACTGAGTCACTTTGCTGTACACCTGAAACTAACACAACATTGTTAATCAACTCTACTCCAATATAAAAGAAAAATTAAAAAAGAAAGTTCTATAGCTTCCATGTATAAGTTCTAAATGAAAACCAATCACCATCATCACCTTTTATGATTGCCAACCCTGTGCCAGGTACTGTGTGAATTCCTTCATAGTCACGAACTCATTAACTCTCACGAAAATCTGATATGATAGGTACTATCACTACCTCCATTTACCAAGTTAGAAACTGCGGGTCAGGGAGACTAAGTAACCTGGTAGTAAGTGGTTAAGTTAGACCTTGAATCCAAGTCTTAGTGACTGTATGTCCCATATTATAGTCACCCTTCCTCGAATCTGATATTCACCCCTTTCTGCCCATACAGTGTTCAGTGCTGCAATGTGTCTACTTTTCTAAATTCCCTTGAAGGTGCCTGGCTATGTGATACCTTTTGGACAACAGGAAATAAGCTGAAGTGTTCTGGGAATATTTTACTTTCCTGATATAGTTTGTACTCCTTTCGGTTTCATTCTTTGTCCTGTTTGGAATGTAGACCCGTGGCTGGAGGTGAGGCAGCCACCTTGCAACCATGAGGCAACAGACCTGAGTAAGAAAACCAACCTGCTAAAGATGGTGCCGCAAAACCAAAGAAAGAGGCTGAGCTCCCTGGTAGCATTGCTGAGCGCTACAGCAGCTCTGGACTCCAACCTGTGGACTCCTTGTCACAAGTCCAATCACAAAAATAGAATTTTGTTTTTGTGTATGTTCCTACTGTCAGATCCTTGTTATTTTTAGCGATGTGGGATCCTGACTGATCCCCAAACACAAATACAGCTTCCTTCTGTTTAAGGTATGCTAGTTTCTAAACTTTTTTTGTAAAACTTTTAGTCAAATTTGGGGGTCACCAAAGTCAAATGGCTCCAGAGGGTATATACCATAATATAAATAATAAATAACATAAATAAATGAGTTAAATGTGAACTAGAAAGCCCCCTCCCAGGCAGAAGAAGAGCAGCTGTTAGATTATCTCACTGTTGCCTTGTGAAAAAGGGGGTCAGCTACCAGCTATTTCATTCTCTAAGAGAAGCTATAAATCCCATTTTAATATAACTTCTAATGTAACAATTCCAGATTTTAAAATCTTGGCCACTATTCTAAAACTTTAAGGCCAAACACAATGCGTGTATTGGCTGCACGTGACCCAAGGACCTCGAACTGGCAACCTCTGACTTAGAATAAAAAGCTGGCATCATGATATTTATTTATTTTAGGGATATAGGAGAAGAAAAGTGCTTCAAGAAAGCAGGCTGGAACCTTGTGATCTTTGAACTGGCCATAAAAACAAACAGCAGAAACACGTTGACAAATAGAATCTTCTCACATTGCCACTGTTCATCAACACAGAGGCTGGAAACCATGAAATATTGTGACGGGAAGCCCGTTCTTCCAGCCTCTGCTGTGTCTCTAACTGTAGCACCCACACCAATGACCCCCACCTTCATTCTGATGACAAATGGTTGCCCCCAGACTCAGCCTTGGACGCTGACTTTTAGAGTTGGAAACAGCAGCCCTGACTATTTTAGTAAGAGCACATTAAAATCCTCCCCTCACCCAAACACTGACTTTTTTTTTTTGCAATATTAGTTGAAGCCTGCAGGGAGCAGGAAAGCTGAGTCCCAGTTTATAGTTAGAAAAAGAGAGGGAAAAAAATGATCAATTCTCCGAGATCCAGCAGGAGGAAATTTGATGTTGCCTGGAGCACATGATGGCTTGGCATGACTTTCAAAGTTTTTCTCTTTCCGGTAGTTTCTGGCTCCAAAGAAGGTGTGTGTGTGTGTGTGTGTGTGTGTGTGTGTGTGTGTGTGTGTGTGTGTGTTGGGAGGTCTGAATGGTTTTTGAGTTGCTGTTACTTGCAATGCTGGTTTTCAGAATCTTCGGCTTCCATGGCTAGAATGGCCACCTAACCAATCAGTTACCAGCTGTCAACTCGCGGTTCAGTCAGAGTGGAATCTTGCTGAACGCCCACCTTGGTCACAGAGAAGACCCAAAGGGGTAAGGACAGAGGGAGAGAAAGGCAGCCTATTTACCCGACTGATTCCACTTGCCACTGGTAAATAATGACATAGAAACACATTTGAAATCTTGTCTCTGCTGCAGAACTGTTGCCTGGTCAAATAAACAACTGGTTCTTCCAAAGGCTGTATGCACTTATTTTAGTATATTTCAAAGTCTGTAGAAATACATGCGTTTTTCAAACCTGCCATGAACTTGTCCCTCTTTCTTGTTTATTAGGATATTATTCACGTAACAATAATATTCAACAATATTAAGCGTACAGTTTGATGGATTTTGGTATTTGCATACAGTCGTCACAATCAAGATACGGAACAATCCTTCAACCTGTGAGTGTCCTCACGCCCTTCTTACGTGATTCCCTTCCCACACTCCTGACCGCAGGCGACTACTCATTTGCTTTCTGTAGTTATCGTTTTTTTTCCCCCCAGTACTTCATACAACTGGAATCCTACAGTATGGAATTTTTAAAGTTTACTTCTTTCATGTAGCATCATGTTTTTGAGATTCATTCACTCCTTTTGATGGCTAAGAAGCACGCCCTCGTACGTGTATAACACAATTTGTTTATCCATTCACCACTCACTGGACACCTGGGCTGCTTCCAGGTTTTGGCTTTTATGAATAATATTGCAAAGCCCCGACTTTTCCCTTGATGTTTAGCACTGCACCTCACACTGATGGTCTTGCAGATCTTACTTAGAAATATATAAAAATTTGTTTGTCACTGGTATCAGTAAAACTATGAAAGCCACAAGAAGGTTGATGCCCTTGGTGTTTATGTTCCTTATCAGGTTCAATGGCCAACACGATTAGATGGGAAATCATTCATTCAGCCAACAAATGTCAATTGAGCACATTTTTTTTGCGGTACGCGGGCCTCTCACTGTTGTGGCCTCTTCCGTTGCGGAGCACAGGCTCTGGGCGTGCAGGCTCAGCGGCCATGGCTCACGGGCCCAGCCGCTCCGCGGCATGTGGGATCCTCCCGGACCGGGGCACGAACCCATGTGTCCTGCATCGGCAGGCGGACTCTCAACCACTGCATTGAGCACTTTTGATGTCAAGCCCTGTTTTAGTATTTGGGGACACGATTATGAATTAGACAGAAAAGGTGTTGGTGCTTTTGGAGATTACAGTTTAAAATAGGGGGTAGGGCAGGAGGTGCACAAAGTGAAAAAATAAATGAACAAGAGCACTTCGGGTATTTAAAGGGCCTGATGGCGAGCCCTGTTTTTGATTGAGTGATCAAGGAAGGCCTCTTTGAGCGGTGTCGATAGGAAAAAAATGTGGTCGTTTAGGGAACTCAATTGACAACTGTCTTTAGACTTAATTGAAAGAGACCAGGCATAACCTCGGACAAATTATTGAAAAATAGGCTTCTTTGGGGCCGCGCTCTAAAGACTCAAAACAAGCACCATTTTCATGGAAATGACAAGATTGTTTAAAGGTAAGACTAGCCGGAAGCAATAAACTGGACATTATCTCATAAGTGGACAAAATGTACGTATGACACAAACCGTGTCCCACTAGTCACAGATCTGTGGTGCATCTTGGAAGGTGCCCCCGTGTCTCCTGCTCCGAAGACAGAGCCCGTCACCTGCACGTACGTCTTCAACCTCAGCAGATGGTGACCTTGATCCTCTGCATGAGTGAAGAACATCAGATGCCCCCAAAGGAATAACAACGTGAATTAGAGACGAACAGATTCACAACCATGGTGTCAGTTTTCATTTATATCCAGTTTCTGTGTGGTTCAGTGGGTTGGTTTTATATTCTTTGCTTACTATGTGTTCTGCCGAGTTTAAAGCATTTATGAAGATCTGATATATTAAACTTGTGATTTTAATTGAATGCTTGGAAATTTATAATTGATTATGTTTATAATCAATATTTAAATCTCATCTGTAAAATTTGTTTAATTCAAAAGTATTAAACTTTTTGGGCTTCCCTGGTGGCGCAGTGGTTGAGAGTCCGCCTGCCGATGCAGGGGACGCGGGTTCGTGCCCCGGTCCGGGAAGATCCCACATGCCGCGGAGCGGCTGGGCCCGTGAACCATGGCCGCTGAGCCTGCGCGTCCGGAGCCTGTGCTCCGCAACGGGAGAGGCCACAGCAGTGAGAGGCCCGCGTACCGCAAAAAAAAAAAAAAAAAAAAAGTATTAAACTTTTGAATGGGAGTAATATATGACACTTTAGGGTGTGTTGACTGATTGGTTAAAGATTGATCAATTGGACAGGAGAGACAATAGGAGGAGTTGTGAGCACTGTCTTCTGAGAACAATGGTGCCAGTGGGAAATTCTCTCTCTCCATGGCTTTCCTTTGCTGCCTTCTAGTCATAAACCTTCTCAGACAAGCATGCCCCTTTGGGTGTATGACGTCTACCAGCAGTGCCAGCCAATTTCCCAATAATACACGCTAATTTCCAAGACTGACTTTCATTGGACCAAGCTGGGTCCCATGACCATTCCTCAACCAATCACTGTGACCAGAAGGATAAAATTTTCTATTCTGCAAGACTTGAGCCAGAGAGGGTTGACTTGGTCCATTCAAACCACAAGCACACACGGGATACTCCTCTGCCCCTCCTCAAAAAACCTCCAGGGGAATGGCCAGGCCGAACCAACATACCCTAGATTGATGAAAAACTGCAGAGATAAGGAGAAACAGCAATTCTGAGTTCCTGGCAGCCCGTGCAGATGAAAAGTTTTTACTGAATTCCTGTGCTTCTAGACTGTTCTTATTTTCCCCCTGAAAGCCAGTACAGTTTGAGAACTCAAATGACGCCCTTCAGAAGAGAGGTGAGCAGATCTGCTGACCGGCCTGGTGACCCCACCCACTTTGGCGCTCCCAGAGGAAATTCCCTGGATTTTTTCAAAAAATAAATTTATTTATTTTATTTATTTGTTTTTGGCTGTGTCGGGTCTTTGTTGCTGCACACGGGCTTTCTGTAGTTGCAGCGAGCGGGGGCTACTCTTCCTTGTGGTGCACGGGCTTCTCATTGCTGTGGCTTCTCTTGTTGTGGAGCACGGGCTCTAGGTGCACGGGCTCAGTAGTTGTGGCTCGTGGGCTCAGTAATTGTAGCTTGCGGGCTCTAGAGCGCAGGCTCAATAGCTGTGGCACACAGGCTTAGTTGACCTGAGGCATGTGGGATCTTCCCCGACCAGGACTCGAACCCGTGTGCCCTGCATTGGCAGGCAGATGCCTAACCACTGCGCCACCAGGGAAGTCCTGGATGTTTAATTTGGAGCTGTCTTGTGACAGCTGAGCGCTGCCCTGATTCATTATTTAGCATTTCTCTTGCTGGACCCTTATCTACTCAAAGAGCTGACCAGTGGCCTGAGGGCTAAGATGATATCTTCTTACCTCTCCCCGTATCCTTTCCTACTCCTAGCATTGAGCCTTCCCTGCAAGAATCTCAATTAATGAAGAAGAAACATGGGGAGAAAGGAAAAGAGGGATGAACCAGGGTGAAGGACTCAAGAACAAGCAGAGCATGGAAAAGACACAGCAGGAATCACGTGCTTGTCACTCTGTAGTAGACGTTATGCTAATGGCCCCTGATCACTCGTGCACCCCCCGACAGTGTCCAGATCCTCGGGGAGTCCCTTCCCATATCGGCTCTGGGCTTCATGTCAAAATGATAATTTTCCAACTCACTTTGGCTAACGTAACATCAGTGAGCATGACACAAAGGCTTGGTAGGTGCCTACCTGTCCTTTAGGAGCCCAGGAAGCCCCAGCCAGCCAAGTGGAGAAAGCTGGTGCAGAAGAAACGAGGTCACCAGCTGACAGCCTAGCTGACCGCCAGGCCTGTGAAAGGGTGTCTGGGACCATCCAGCCCTGGGTGGGCTTCCAGACGACTGTAACTACTTGCGAGATCGCTGCAGCAAGTCTAAACTGCAGTCATACGTATATTTGCATATAACTGATTGCTGTTTGAAGCCACTCTGGTTTTTCATGCAGTAATAGATAACTGACACACACTCCATTTGCCATCATCAAAGGCAGTATGTGTGTGTGTGTTTATATATGTACATATAAACACATATATGAATTATTTATATGCATGTGTTATTTTATACATGCATAGGCTGAGACACAGTGTTCCTATAGAAGCACATATAACCAAAACGGAAGTTGTAAAAAGCAAGGCTTGTTTTTGCTACATCATGCATGTTATTTCCTTGCTTTTCATCCCATTCTTTCTCTTGTTCCCTCTCTTCTGCTTTCTCTAATTCTGGTTAACCCACTAAATAGATTTCACAATCCACTAATGGCTCGTTACTCACAGTTCAGTCCCTGACCTAGAGAAGAGGTTTTTTAACTTCAGCGAGGAGGGAGGTTGGGGGGATGAGCTTCAGTGGTCGTTCCTTAAATTTATATGAAGATTTCTCAGTGTAAGTGGGCATGTGCGTTTTCCAGGAGAGAACCAGAGATTTTGTCAGGTTTAAAGACCCTGCCACTCATCCTGAGAGTCACCCTGTCTGGGTGACATCATCCACAATCACATGGTCACCAAGGTGACAGTGATAACCCTGAATCTGTCTCCAACCCTGAGCTCTGGGCTCACAGCCAACAGCCTATTGGACACTTCCAACTGGATGTCCATTAGTTTCCAAACTGTTTCAATTTTTTTATTGTGTGAAAAAAATTTAAATAATTTAATACATTTAATGCCTTTCTTTCAATTTACACTATGATAAATTACAAAGTATTGCTCACTTCACAAAACAAAACCATTTCCAGATCTTTTTTTTTTTTTTTTGCGGTACACGGGCCTCTCACTGTTGTGGCCTCTCCCGTTGCAGAGCACAGGCTCCGGACGCGCAGGCTCAGCGGCCATGGCTCACGGGCCCAGCTGCTCCACGGCATGTGGGATCCTCCCGGACCGGGGCACGAACCTGTGTCCCCTGCATCGGCAGGTGGACTCTCAACCACTGCGCCACCAGGGAAGCCCTCCAGATAATTTTTGACAGTATCCAGAAGTACGTAAGCTACAACCCACAAACCTGTACAGTTGGGAGGAACGATAACAGCAGGGACCCTGCAGAAGCATCTTGACCCCTGTGGGCCAACAGAGGCCATCCACACAGTCCTTGGGCTGTTCCAGGATGACAACTGCAAGTCCTCTGCCCCAAACGAGCTCCTCCTATCATTTTCCAAGCCAGAAGCCTGAGAAGGCATGTTTTTTTTTTTTTAATTGAAGCATAGTTGATTTACAATATTGTGTTAATTTATGCTGTAGAGCAAAGTGACTCAGATATATATATATATATATATATATGCACATATATATTCTTTTCCATGATGGTTTATCACAGGATATTGAATATAGTTCCGTGTGCTATACAGTAGGACCTTGTTGTTTATCCATTCTCTATATAATAGTTGGCACCTACTAACCCCAAACTCCCAATCCACCCCTCCCCCACCCCCTTCCCCTTGGCAACCACAAGTCTGTTCTCTATGTCTGTGGGTCTGTTTCTGTTTCTTAGATAAGTTCATTTTTGTTGTATTTTAGATTCCACATATAAGTGGTCTCATATGGTATTTGTCTTTCTAACTTATTTCACTTATGATACTCTCTAGGTCCATCCATGTTGCTGCAAATAGCATTATTTCATTCTTTTCAATGGCTGAATAATATTCCACTGTATATATGTACCACATCGTCTTTATCCATTCATCTGTCGATGGACATTTAGGTTGCTTCCATGCCTTGGCTACTGTGAATAGTGCTGCTATGAACATTGGGGTGCATGGATCTTTTCAAATCATGGTTTTCTCAGGGTATATGCCCAGGAGTGGGACTGCTGGATCCTATGGTAGCTCTATTTTTAGTTTTTAAGGAACCTCCATACTGTTCTCCATAGCGGCTGCACCAACTTACCTTCCCCCCAACAGTGCAGGAGGGGTGGGAAGGCATTCTTGGTGTCTGCTCGACACCCACCAAATCAGTCACCCAAACTGTGTCGGTTCTGCCGATTTTACCTACTAGACATCTTCAAATCCTTCCCTCCCGTCTAGACTTTCTGCAGTTTCCCTGGTTCCGATTCTCATGATCTGTTCCCTGGATCGTCACCATCCCTGTCCACTGGCTGGCACGTCACTTTGATCTGTCAGGTCTAGTTTCTACCGCAGCTACCAGAGTGGTCTTTGAAAATTACGAATTGCTATGCCACCACTGTCCCGTCGGAATCTACATTAGTCACCCAAACACCGCACTACGGAACGGCAAATAGTAACACTCCTTTGCAAGGAAGAACCACACTTCGTCGTCCGGCCCCTGCTCAACTGTCCAACTTATGCTACGTCCCACCTCTCACTGGAGTTTTCAGCAACATTTCCCTCGAATCGACAATGCTCTTGCTCTGCAGAGCCAGCTGGCAAACTTGTACCCATCTGCCAACTCTCAGCTAAATATGACCTTTTCTAGGAATAATAACAACACAGTAGTTCTGCTGGGCACTGAGCCCCCTCTTCCAAGGGCTTCATGTGAGCTAGTTCATCTGACCTGCACACGGCCCGACCGGGGAGGTGCTGTGTGTATCCTTATTTTACAGATGGGGAAACAGGCACAGGCTGAAGTTCACATAGCTAATGGGAGGGCACGGCCAGGACTCAGCCCCAGGCAAGTCTGGCTTTGAACTCACACTTTGTTCACTTAAAAAATGCTTTTTATTTGGAAATAATTTCAAACTTACAGAGAAGTTGCAAGAATAATACAAAGAGTGCCCTTGACCTACATTCATCTACTGTTAACATTTTACCCAGTTGCCGTAGTTTGTTCTAACCATGAGTCTATTCTCTATTGTCACTCTATCAATTTATCTATCTATCTATCTATCTATGTTTTCTTTTTGAACAATGTGACAGTGAGTTACATACATCGTGGCCATTTGCTCTTAGAGACTCAAGTATGTATTTCTCAAGAACAAGGATATTTCTTCTTGAGAAATACATACTTGAGTCTCTAAGAGCAAATGGCCGTGATAACCATGGTGCAGTTATCATGGCCATTTGCTCTTAGAGACTCAAGTATGTATTTCTCAAGAACAAGGATATCCTTCTTGAGAAATACATACTTGAGTCTCTAAGAGCAAATGGCCGTGATAACCATGGTGCAGTTATCAAATTCAGGAAACATTTTATTTAAATTCATCTAATCTTCCTTCCATATTCCAATTGTCTCCACTAACCCAGGAATCATGTTTTTCTCTCCAGTACAAGAGCCAGTCTTAGATTGGGCATTGCATTAGGTGTCATGGTTTTTCTTTAATTTGGAACATTTCATCATATATCGCTTATATGTGGAAGCAAAAAAATGATACAAATGAACTTATTTACAAAACAAAAACAGACTCACAGACTCAGAGATCGAATTTATCGTTACCGGGGGTGGGGGAAGAATAGATTGGGGGATTGGGATTGACATATACACACTACTATATATCAAATAGATAACCAACAAGGACCTATTGTATAGCCCAGGGAACGCTGCTAAGTATTCTGTAATAACCTAAATGGGAAAAGAATTTGAAAAAGAATAGATAAAAGAATTTTGGAACACTTCCTTGACCTTTTGTTCTCTTTCACAATATTGACATTTTTGAGAGATACCGCCAACTTTTCAAAATAAGATGTTCTCCATTTGGGGTCCGTCTAACAGTTTCCACAGGATTCGATAACTCTATGCCTTCCCAGCTGGGATGCTACCAAGGGGATATTGCATCCTTCTTGGGGGAATCCCAGCCATAGGCACTAGATGTCCATCTGCCCCTCATTAGTGATGTTAATTGACGCCCTGGTCAAGGTGTTGTCTGATTTCTCCACCCTAGAATTACTACTTTTTCCCTCCTTGCAACGAATAAGCTTTCTTTGGGAGACACTTCAGACCGTGAGAACATCCTACTCCAACAAACACCCCCTCCCACCCTAGATTTAGCATGACTGACGATTCTTGTCGGAATCAACTTCAGTATGATTGTTTCAAAATCATGACTTTCCATTTCTAGCACTCTCTCCTCGTTTCCTGGCCAGCACCTGCACATATGCCATGGTTTCCTTCATTCTTCCGGATTTAGGCATCCCTCATCTATTTCCCCATGCTACTGTAAGAGTAATGTATTGCTTTGCAATTGTTTCGTTTACCTAGCTTTTTCCGCTATTAAACCTACAAGCTAATTGAGGGCAAGCACCCCACCTTTTCCTCTTTGTATGAAGAGCTTGTCCTAAAATCTGCTTTTGAATGAGATAAAATCTGTAGCCTAGTGGGGTAGACAGACCAATGGCCCCCCAAAGATGTCCACATCCTAACCCCTGGAATATGCTGCCTTACATGGTAAAGGGAACTTTGCGGATGTGATTAAGTCGCGGCTCTTGAGATGAAGAGATTACCTCTTTGGCTCCCCCAGACCCCTTCCTGGGACCCTCAAGACATGCCCATTATACAGCAATTAAAGGCAAGGGCAGGCTTCTGGCATTGACTCTGTGTCTGCTGCCTGCCTCTGCTACCTTTGTTACCTATTTATATATCACCTGTCCAAAACCCCGTGCCTTTAATATTATTATTTAGTGACTCTGTACCTTTTATAAATTCCAGCTTGACTGAAGTATAAAATTGTAAGATATTAAAACTGCACAGGGTGAAGATTTGATCTATGTATACATTGTGAAAGGATTCTCCCCATTTAGTTAATTAACCCATCTATCACCTCAGATATTTATTTTGTGTGTGTGTGAAGATTTAAGTTCTACTCTTAGCAAATTTCAATGATATGATACAGTGTTACCACCTACAGTCACCACAGTGTACCTTAAATCCTCACACCTCATTCATCGTATCTACCTTTGAATCAACTCTCTTTTAAAATCAATTCACTTTATGAATTATATGAAACATTTAAATAGCTACATAGATTTTTTTTTAATTTTTAATATTTTTAGCTGAGCCGCAAGGCTTGCAGGATCTTAGTTCCCTGACCAGGGATCGAACCAGTGCCCCCTGCAGTGGAAGTGCAGAGTCTTAACCGCTGGACCCCCAGGGAATTCCCTAAATCAATTCGCTTTAAAACAAACAAGCAACACATTCTGGGTTTCTGTGGCTGGGCTGGGACATTTTCCCTGCGGTCCTCCAGCCTCTGTTGCTAGGTGATAGGGTGTTGAAATAGAGCATTTTTCTATATTCCTGCCAACTTGAAAATTCCATCAGCCGAGGTCTTAATGCAGAGACTCCAACCCATCTCATCTTCAATCTGCATTTTGATCAGTGTCAGGGGAGGGAAAGCAGGGGCAATCGGGCTTGTTAACTCTCCAGTCCTCTTAACTTTCTGCTCAATAAGGCAGGCGCACCACGAATGTGCTTGAAAATCCCCCCGGGTGGGACCTTAGATAGGTCCGGGCTCTGGCAGGAAGGCACTGCAATGAGCAGCAGTTTGCCTTGGGCTGGCCGCCCTTTCAAGAACCTCCAGCCACTGCTGCAAGGGCGTTTTCTCCCCCAGACAGAGAAGGATTCCAGCGCATCCAGGGAGAGAATCGGCATTCCTGGAGGCCGGCTCTCTCTCTCTTCTGTAACACAGAAGTTATATCCTGCGTACCTGGCATTTCCTCCTATAAATGTCACCCCCACCCCTCCCCGTCGCCTTCCACTGCTCTGAATCACACAGGTCTTTGCAAACCATTCCCAGGCTTCAGTGTCAGCTGGCTTCCAGGTAGGTCAGGCCACCTGGAGGTAGGGGTGGGATGGGTAGGAGTGGGGATGCTGGGGGATGTCCCCACTCTTTCTGTGTCTTCCATAGCATCTCTGGTAGGGGCTGGGTCCCTCCGTGGTTCTGCAGACACCGCCTCCTCCGTTCATCCTTCCAGACCCACTGCTAATGGTGCGTGTTGTTGCTAATCTCTCGGTTCTTTCATCATCCCCCCTTTGCCCTTTCAGCTCCTTGACGCCAGTCCCACATCTTAAGTTGCCTCTCTGGAGCCTGCTGCCTTGGCTTCCAGTGTCCTGATTGGACTTTGCTTAACGCCCTGACTTGGTATCCAGCTGGCGCCAGGTATGGGGAGAGAAGAAGGATTCAGACGTGATGATGTATCAGGTGCAGGCCAGAGAGACGTGTGTAAGGCATCCTTGGGGGAGCGGGTGCTCACCGATCACAGTTTAAATGTGGCATTGCCCACAGCAGAATCCGAATATGGTGAGATCAGGGGTTTCTGCCCACAGAAATGGAAATAGATGCTCTGTAGCTTTTTCCGTCTCTCCCCTGAGGCTGGATCTCGGCGTTCAGGTCCCAGTGAAATGTCACAACCTCCTAGGCTCTGTTGGGGAGACAGGAAGAAGAGCTGTACATACTAATCATTTCTACCTTCGACTTTTCTGTGCTTCCAGCTGACTTGGTGAGGCATTTTCATAGTTCTAAACAAATATGATAAATATTCCATCTGAAAAATGAATAAGTGCTTTTCAAAACTGCCAAATCAGAAGGAAGTTGGCTTTTCCCAGAACCCCAGGCTTGGCTGACTGTGGCCGCCACCTGCAAGACCAGGGTTTCCTGGGACCCCCTCGTTTTAACTGAGAATCAGCAGAGAGGCAGAGTTATCAGGTGAAGTTTATTGGGGTGACTCTGGGGGGGTGGGGGGTGGCGCTCCAGCATCTTCGCCTGTGCGCCTGGGATGACGTCGGCTCTGATTTCAGCTGGGAGTCATTTCATGGACTGGAACCTGACATGGGAAATGTATTTTGCAGGAGTGAAGCCCTTTAGAAGTCGGGAGATGATACATCACAGCTGCCCATTCCAGGCAAGACCATTCAGAACATTTACTAAGTTTCCGGTTACTCTTTCACTGTTACAATTTTCTTTGAAAATCCTAATTCATCTTATGTTTAAAATGCATGACATCGTCACGTTTCATCGCCTCTTTTCTGACAACTGAGAACAGCTTGATAGATTGCTGGGTGGTCCGCAGACCACAGTTTGAGATGTTCTGGGGATGCAGTGAGGGGGAGTGACAGAGAGACAGTGCACTGGTGGGATTATAGTTCAGTAGGGTAGTAGAGACACAGGCAGGTAGCAGCATCCAGAGGGACACCTGTATCATTCAGGTTTGAGCGCTACCTTCCTGCACGTTTTCAGAAAGTGTGGAAACTATGCTTAAGTTTCCCCAATTTTGCAATTTATATTAGAGAGCTAGGATGAGATGACATAGATTTATTCAATAAGTCAACAAATATTGACTCTTTTTCATCCATGAGGATTCAAGATTTACAGAGTGTGTAGAAGATGGATCTCGCTTTGGGGTACTCTTTCTTCAACGTTTGGCATCCTCAGATCATTTAATGAAGATTTGGATGCAAAACACAAATTTATAAATAAAAAATAATATCTTAAAATGTAATAACAATGATATATTACTAAGAAGGGTCATATTTCTGATAATTCCCTGTTACATCTCTGAGTCAATGACAGATAGCTTGCACCCTAAGCCATTTTTTTCACTCACTTGGTTACTTTTCTCTCCCTTCCTTCCTTCCCTCCTTTCTTTCTTTTCTTTCTTCCTTCCTTCTTCCTTCCTTCCTTCCTTCCTCTCTCTTTCTTTTTCTTTTCCTTTTCCTTCCTTCCCCCCTTCCTTTCTTTCAAGTTTTTTTTTTTTTTAAATGCGGACAATTTTTAAAGTCTTTATTGAATTTGTTACAATACTGCCTCCATTTTATGTTTTGGTTTTTTGGCTGTGAGGCATGTGGGATCTTAGCTCCCTGACCAGGGATCGAACCCACAGCCCCTGCATTGGAAGGCGAAGTCTTAACCACTGGACCACCAGGGAAATCTCTCTTTCTTTCCCCCTTCCTTCATCTCTTTCTTTCTTCCTCCCTCCCTCCCTCCCTTCCTTCCTTTCTCTCTCTCTCTCTCTTTCTTTATCTTTCTTTCTCTCCCTTCCTTCCTTCCATTCTTTCTTTCTCCCAGCTCATGAGAGACAGCAGGTAGAATGCATTGGTTCTAACAGCTCTGTATGTCTGAAATGACCACAGACCCAGAGCCTTTGGTGTGGCTTTTAATTGTCAACTGTTTCCTTAGAGTTATGTAATTCCTGCCCCTTTTGCCACACACTCCCTAAAAGGACATATTCCCAGGACATCTTTGATCACATTTACACCTCTCTGGCATTACAGAGTCAACATCAAGAAGCATATTGTTGACCACAAAATAATGAACAGAATATGAAGTCATCTAACATTTCTTTCTCATTCACACAGGGAACAGCATACACACAGAACTGTTTTGTATGAAACACACGTTATCAGTGATTCCTTACATTTGTAAAATAAAATATTTGTGAGAATACACAAATACAAATGATTGCTTTTCCACATAGAAAGCTACCTGATAAAGGAACTTACCAATACCGTATTGCACTCTCTCTCCAAGCATCTCTCGCATTCAATTTGCCCCTGACTTTGCAAGCTTCTTAGAACTAGTGTGCTAGGTACTCATTTTATGGTACAAGGAATACATACATCTTTGTTGGTGATTATGTAATTTTGATTTCTTTACCTTTAACCATGATGCTAGTTTGGCACAAAAAGCATTATGTTGCTCGTGTTATAACGGGTTTATCAGAGAGATACTTCTTTTGAAATGTCGCAAATATTTCCATGGCTTCCTGTCAGTTTAATAAAATCCAATTTTCAGGGAGTCATTATCATTCTTACTAGTTGGTCTTTTCTCTTTCATGAAAACTCATCGTATTTTCAGATTCACCAGACTCAGTACCTTCAGATCTACACTTGGGATCTGTCCACTCTTTATGTTAATATCATCATTCTAGATAAAATACTAATATTGCTATTTTAATCACTCAGTTTGACACTTAGTTAGCCTGTGTGGAGTCACTGACCTATTTTTATGAATTCGGAATATAATGACAACACGATAGAAGCAATCCACCTTGCATACTTAACAAATGTCAATGAAACCCACAAATTATATAAAAATACAGTAGCTGATGTTAATTCCACCCTGATCACTGAATGTTCGCTGCAAATAAAACCCCAGGCCATCTGGTCTTTGCAGTGCCCACACAGCTTTAAAGTTATAATGATTATTAAGAACAGAATGCAGTTTCCTTGATAATCACAGCCCATATTTACAATGTATGACATGTCTAACTCCATTGTTTTTTCCCCTGCAACTGTCAAAGCACTTGCTAGATGGCTAGATGTAATCTATTAGGAGCAGGGTGTGGAATTTATAGCACAGTGTGTTGGTGGAAGAGTAGTTCAGTTTGGCTGGAAAAATACTTTTTTTTTTTTTTTTTTTTTGCGGTACGCGGGCCTCTCACTGCTGTGGCCTCTCCCGTTGCGGAGCACAGGCTCCGGACGCGCAGGCTCAGCGGCCATGGTTCACGGGCACAGCCGCTCCGCGGCATGTGGGATCTTCCCGGACCAGGGCACGAACCCGCGTCCCCTGCAATGGCAGGTGGACTCTCAACCACTGCGCCACCAGGGAAGCCCAACGCCATAGACTTTTAAAACAGGCTTCAAATATAAAACCCCAGAACTTTCTGGTTAGCAAAGCTTTCTGCAGACATTTAGCATGATAACTGAATTATCTCAAGGAGCTATTTCAGAGAGCTGGGAAACATTTATAATAGATCCCTTCTATGTTAACAAAACAAAGGCAAGCATATCTCACTTCTAAACCAATCCTTTATGTGTTTCCAGTAATTTTACAGTCTCTTATGTAACTGTTAATGTGTAAGAAGTTAGATCATAATCCCACTCTTTTCTTTCAGCTTCCAGTAAAGCATTACTTCCCAGAACTTGCTGGTTTTATGTCGAACTGCTAGGTTCTCCCTATATTTACCTTATCGTTTTGGACAATTCCAATATTTTTTCCTGACTTTTAATTTTTCACAGCCCCAGCAATGCCAAGATTTTTGTTAGGATCTTGTTTAAAAGCTAAAGCTTTGAGCAGATTCCGAGATGAAACTTTCTTCTTCCTCTATGGGCTCAAACCCACTTCTTTTTCGCTGTTACCCTAAATCCCTGAGTCATAAATTTCTCTTTGCTTCTCTCTACAACCTGGATTGATTCTCACCTGGTGGGCACATTAACACGCTGGCTGGCTTCTGGTCCAATTATTTGGTACCTTGGCCATTCTGGACCATGAACTGTTCCGAGTACCAGCTCCCCTACTTAGGAAACAGCTAAACAATCCCCTGAATCTCCTGAATCCTCTGCCCTCTTCTCTCCCCTCAGGCCCTAGAACTTGGAACTTATACTCCCTTCTTGAAAAATAGTTGGAATAGACAGGAAAAACCTAAATGCCCCTCATTGAGAAACAGATTAAATAAATCACGGTACATCCACGCCACAGAATACTACAGAGCGGTTAAAGCAGAATGATGCAATTCTATGTATGTGTGATACTGTGATTCATAATAAGACATACATATTTGGTCTTCTCCATGGTTCCTGACTCACAGCTCCCCAAACCCTTGGAATTTCCTCAGCTCTCAAAACAATGGGAGCATCTTTTGTTGTAATATTTGGTCTCTCATCCTCAGTTCCTGAAAAACTGTTCCAGAGCCATAAAGATGAAATGGGTGTCTTCTCATTCATAACAAGCCCCCTTCCACCTCAACAGCGTTCATGCTAATGAGGTGACTTTTGGAAATCATTTAAAGGTGGGGAAGCTGGCTGCCAGAAGAACCACCCTTGAATAGAGCGTTGGAACTTTCAGTCCCACTCCCTGATTTTCTGGAGCAAAAGGGAGAGGGGCTGGAGGTTGAATCAATCACCAATGGCCACTGATTGAGTCAATTCTGCCTATGTAATGAGGCCTCCATAAAAACCCCAAAAGGATGGGGTTCAGAGACCTTCCAGGTTGGGGTATCAGAACACATCCACGTGCCACTGTGTCAGGGCCCAAACTTCACTAGGACAGAAGCTCCTCTGTTCGGGACCCCACCTTATGTATCTCTGTCTCTGCCTGTTGATTTGTACCCTTTAATATCCTTTATAATAAACCAGTAATCTAGTGAGTAAACTGATTTCCTGAGTTCTGTGAGCCGTTCTAGCAAACTAGATGAACCCAAGGAGTAGGTGTGGGAACCTCTGAGTTATAGACAGTTGATCAGAAGCACAGGTGATGACCTGGACTTGCAATCGGTGTCAGAAGTGGGACAACCCAGGGGGTTGTCTTGTAAGACTGAGCCCTTAACCTGTGGCATCTGATGCTGTCCCCAGGTAGAGAGGGTCAGAATTGAGTTGAATTGTAGGACACCCAGCTGGTGTTGCAGAATTGCTTGCTGGTGGGGAATTCCACCCCTCCCCCCAAACAGACACACATTTGAGTGGATTCCTGAACTTTTCGTATGCTGATCTGATATGCTCTCCGAGTTTTAGGGTTAAGTGGAAAAAGCACGGAGCAAGACCCTACAAATAGTGTGATACATTTTTGTATCACAAAGGAGGGGGTTAGAACTGGATGGGCATTTGAACTGTTGCTAAGTACAATGAGTAGCTCATTCGGATGAGCTGGGCACTGGGGTTCAGGTGTGCCGTTACGTCATTTCACTGTCAAGACAGCATTAAAGTTAATATATGAGTCCTATAACCAGACAGCCTGGGTGCCAATCCTGGCCTCTCCACTTACCATGAGTCACCACAGGCAAGTTATTTAACCCCACCGAGCCTCAGTTTTTCCATCTCTATAGTGGGGATAATAACAGTACTTACCTTATATGGGTGTTACAAAGATTATGTGAATTAATATATGATTATTAATTGGCTCATACTAAGCACTATATGAGTGTTCATTATTATATAATCCCTGGTTGGAACGCTTTACCATGGACATGTAAAGCCTTTGGTAAATTAGGGGAAAATGTGTGAAAAAAATAGATGAAGGTAAAAAAGTAAAACACTTCACACACAGACCCTGATTTGGACTCAGAAGACCTCCTGTCAAGCCCAGGAAATGAATGATCTTTTCTCTTCACTGCCTGCTACCTCAGCTCCCAGCATCCCCAAAGATGAAAGCAGAGAGAAGCAAGGCTGCCTAGAGAAAAAGACAGTACTTTTGAAAAGGACTAAATAACAGTGTCCACACGCAATAAACACCAAAGGACACGGTACCCAGAGGTTCTCAAGTTGGGGGGCTCCAGGCATCAACTTGAAAGTTGACTTGAAAATTCAAATGGACACTTGGAGCCTCCAGCCCACCTTCTATGGTGAGACCTTTCCTGGCCTGAGAAAATGAAAATAGCAAGAGCTCCACACTCTTCCTGTCAGTTCAGTTCAGAGCCCACTTCCTCTTCACCTCTTGGTCATGACCCTGTGGTTCTCTTTGTACATCCCTGTGACCCCTGCATGGCCAACGCCAAATTCCCTTCCTCCCCCTCCCCCTCCCAGAGGTAGCAAACACACCAGACTTTTACTGATTGTTTCAGAGTAAGAGAGGGGTCTGCTGGGCAGAAGAGGACAGACAACAGTTCCCCCTGCATGCTGGACAGACTGCCAGCAGCACAGAGTTGCACGTCCGACCACTAGGGGGCGCCCCTTGACCATGGAGCTCCATCGTTTCTTCCTAGTCCCTTTTCTTTTCTTCCTTCCAAATGTCAGTCTCCAACTTCTAGGTTGTTGCTTCTGTTCTTGCAGCACTCGCTTCATATTCGTCCCCTCCTTCCAGATGATGCCTCGTCCTTAGGGTTAAAGACAGTAGCGGGGGCTTCCCTGGTGGCGCAGTGGTTGAGAGTCCGCCTGCCGATGCAGGGGACGTGGGTTCGTGCCCCGGTCCGGGAAGATCCCACATGCCGCGGAGCGGCTGGGCCCGTGAGCCATGACCGCTGAGCCTGCGCATCAGGAGCCTGTGCTCCGCAACGGGAGAGGCCACAACAATGAGAGGCACGCGTACCGCAAAAAAAATCCCCAAAAACAAAAAAACACAGTGGCGGGGTGGAGACAGTGCCCGGTGGAGGGGGTAGTGGCTTACTTTCTGTCCTTCAACAGCTATTAAGGTGGCCTCCTGAATCTGTCAGCAGTTTCCCGAACCCAGGTTCTCTGATATAGCTTTGCCTCTCTCTCCATCCCTCCGCCAGGCAGGGGCGGGGTTGGAGGACCACTGAAACAGTCATCCAGATTAGGCCTCCTGTCCTATGCCGACAGGCGGTCGCCACAGGCCCCCTTGAGGATGACCTACTTTGCTGTGTCAGAATCCCATCATTCTAAAAATGGAGTGTTAGGAAGCATCTAATGTCCCGGAGAAAGGGGGCAGTTAAAACCTTGGGGGCTTCTAGAGCTGGGCCCTCCTAACACTCCTTTGGTTCTAGGAAGGAGGTAGGTTTTTAAATCATGTGAAGGTACTGACTGACCCCAAGAGGGGACTGCACCAGGAGTCAATGACTAGTCTGCCTTGGTGACTCACGATTAGGACAAAAGCCCAAGGGTGTTTTTTTTTTTTTTTGCAGAACATGTGGTTTCACCTTCTGGAGTGTCATGTTTTGGAGAATAATCGTTTTCAGTTTTAGACTAAATTGTGTGTCTCTCCCCACCTCCAATTCATATGTTGACGCCCAGTACCCCACTCCTCCCTACCACCGCCAAATGTCTTTGGAGATTGGTCCTTTAAGGAGGTAATCAGGGTCATAAGGGTGGGACACCCTAATCCAATAGGACTGGTGTCTTTATCAGAGAAGGAGGAGACATCAGGGTCCTCCCCACTCCCCCGGCCCTCACCCATGCACAGAGGGAAAGCCATGTGGGAACACAGCAAGAAGGTGGCCATCTGCAATCCGGGAAGAGAAATACTGGAAACCAACACTGACGGCACCTTGAGCTTGGACATTCAGCCTTCAGCAGTGAGAAAATAAATTTCTGTTGCTTAAGCTGCCCGGTCTGTGTTATTTTGTAACAACAGCCCGAGTAGGTTAATGCAGTGAACGTGTGAAGTAAGTAAGGGTTGATCTTGGCATCTGTGCAGGCCTGTCTCAGACCTGGGTTAGCAAGGTCTCCACCTCAACATCAACCACGTGGCCCCTGGACTCTGCAAATCCAGGTCTTGACAGTGCCACCACGTGGCTGCAGGATGCAACAGCAGTTGTGAACCTATCACAGGGCGTCCTGTACGGGTGGGAAACTTCCCCCTTGCTTCCCACCTATGCCCCCTATCCTCCTCGTTCTCTGAAAGCCCCTGTAGCTCTTGGAAAATGCACGAGTGGGTGGCCATGGAAAAGAAGATTCTACACATCCTGATAATAAGGCAGGTGTGTGCTTAAGAAATTAGTTTGCAACAGTACAAGAGGTAATTAATTGTATTTGTGTCCAAATTGGTGAAGCGTTTCATGAGATAACAATGCAAAAGTAGCTGCAGCAGTTACTGTTTTGTTTTTTTGCGGCGCGCGGACCTCTCACTGCCGCGGCCTCTCCCGTTGCGGAGCGCAGGCTCCGGACGCGCAGGCTCAGCGGCCATGGCTCACGGGCCCAGCCGCTCCGCGGCATGTGGGATCCTCCCGGACCGGGGCACGAACCCGCGTCCCCTGCATCGGCAGGCGGACTCCCAACCACTGCGCCACCACGGAAGCCCAGCAGTTATTGTTTTAAATAGCATTTTAATTTCTTCCTCCTACAGCTAAGCAACAGCTACTATGAATTCAGTGAGCTTTGGGACTGTACTGTGTGTGTGTGTTTTTCTCTCTTTCTGCCTCTTTGGATACATTCTCTGCCCTTCCCTGTCCGTGTCCTCCCCCAGGAAGCCGACGTCCATGAATCAGATCAACAGATCTCCTTTTCCCACTTAAGATTCTGGGCTGGCTTTGACCAAAGGAAGACAGTGACAGGAAATCAGACTGGGTGCAGGGAAAGGCGGGGGTATTTATTCCTCCCTGCCGGGGTGCTGACTGGCCCCTGGTGCCTCTAGCTCCTGTATACACGGGCATAGCTACTCAGGGGCAGTGTCTCTCCTGCTGTGACTTTTCCTGGGGTCCAGCACCAGCTCCTCCTCGCTGCCCCTCCCACCCCAGGAGTTAATGGTTTCCCGCTGTTACTGTTTCCCGGGCTCCCCACATTGTCTGTCCACACCTCTGAAAATGCCCTCCGTTCAATTCTGTTCAGTTCCCTCTTCCAGTTTCCCGCTAACCCAGAGTGGTATAGGATAATGGACTCCTTGTTCTACTCTCGTTCACTTGTCTTGACTCCCTAATCTGCTTCACCCAAAATTACAATCTACTCTGTAGGAAAGAGGAACGTTTAGCTGTATCAGCTGGATGGAAACTGGTGCCTAAGGATTGTCTGTTCTTTTTCCAACTGTGTGATTTCTGTGACGCTGCATGGCCTCCTGTGGGACCGAGGACCCCAATACTGTGACCTTCTCCAGCAACTCAGCTGTTTCCTCAGAGTTTCCCCATGGGCATCTTGATTGATAGATATGCAAAGTCTTCAGGAAAAACCCACAATGCACGCTGGGGGTCTGGAGGCTGGTGGGAGATCATTTCAGCTCCCGGCTTTGTGCCCACCAGGACCCGCGTTCCCCGGTCAGCTAGCGGCAAGAACTGGATATGATCCATTTGCTCTGAACCAAGTCAAGCACTGACGTCCCTGGTACCCACAGTTCTACACTGGCCCAGTGGCTCCTTCACTACAATGGGATCTGACTGTGCACCCACTGGAGCGGCTGCAATGAAAAGGGCTAAAGGCATCATTTAAATATTGCTTGAACGTTGGCAAGAACGTGGAGCGACTGGAACTCAGACTTGGTGGGTGGGAAGTCTGGCTGTTTCTAATTGCAGGAATTGTACACCTAGCTTATGACCCAGAAATTTTACTCACAGTTACAGGAAAGCCATGAAAATACATGACCACGTGAAGACCCAGAAACGTTCACACCAGTATTCATATGAGCTAGAAACTGAAAACGTCACAGGAAAGCTCACAAACAGTGGTATATGCAGACAATGGAAAACTATTCAGCCATTAAAACGAAAGAATGATTGATTCACACAGTAACACGAATGGGTCTCAGACATGTTGCACTAAATGAAAGAAGCCTCCCACACATACTGAATGGTTCCTACTGAGCAGCGAGCTCCCCTGACAACGCCTATAAATGGCTGGCATCTGACACCAGACTACCGGTGTCTAGGTCGTCTGCTGGTTTACCAGGTGCTAGGGCTGCTTCACACCTGCCAGGTAAAACGCAACGGCAGCAGCAAGAGTCAGGGCCCCTCTGCAGGTACCCTGCAGCCCTTGGTCTCAGCACATCTCTCCATGGGACGATGAAAGATCAGGGGAACTTGCCTTCTCTCGCTGCTTCTTGATTCATAATTTTCCCCATTAAAGTCCACCCCTTAACACGTATCGTGTGACACTGTGGACTTTGCCGTAACTCCCTTTGCACAAGAGGAGGCATAACGTAGGTCTACAGGATGTGCGTCTCTGTAACATTTAAATAATCTAGTTTTAAAAAATTATTATTTATTTATTTAGGCTGCACTGGGTCTTTGTTGTGCCACGTGGGATCTTTAGTTGCGGCATGTGGGTTCATAGTTGTGGCATATGGAGTCAGCTGCAGCACGCATGAGGGATCTAGTTCCCCAACCGGGGATCGAACCCAGGTCCCCGGCACTGGGAGTGCGGAGTCTTACCCACTGGACCAGGGAAGTCCCTACATAATTTAACTTCGAATTCAAAGGGCAGTTTGACAAGTTGGAAGCCAGCCCACGCCCCGCATTCAGAGTTTCTAAGATACGCGAGCTCAGGGAAGTGCAAAGAATCACCTTGGCCCAGAATACTACGGAGGCTGCCCTGAGCACAAGGGCTCACGCACTCTGTAGCTGCTCAGGGAATGTGTGAGGAGGGTTGGAGGGAACCCTCCAGAAGAAGAAAGCTGTCGAAAATAAGTCTTCTTCCTCTGATCCTCTCGTAGTGGTTTCCAAAACAATCAAGCCTTTTGCAAAAGGTAAAAATGACAGCCATATTCACAGAGATAAGATGACAAATTCAGAGTTAATAGAAGGAAAAGTACCAAGTCATGATGATTCTTGGAAAAATGTATTCTCTTTTGAAAAAAGTTATTAGTAGTGGGAAAACTGCAGCTTTTTCTATGAGATAGAACTGTGGTTTCTCAACAGAAAGAAAAGTTCGCACCGCAGGTAATGCTTTCACTAGAGTCCTCTGTTTAGGCTTTTCATTTCATCCCCTCATCCTTTTTTCCCCAATAATATAGTTCACATACCATAAAAACAACCCTTTTTAAGGGTGCAATTAAGTCGTTTTGAGCATATTGACAGAGTTGTGTAACCATCACCACTTCCAATTTTCGTCACCAAAAACAGAAACCCTAGACCCATTAGTAGCCACTGCTCTTCCCCCCTCCTGCCGGACCTGAGCAACCAATAATCTACTTTCTATCTCTATAGATTTGCCTCTTCTAGATATAAATGGAGTCTTACAATATGTGGCTTTTTGTCTCTGGCATCCTTCACTTAACAGAACGTTGTCAGGGTTCACCTGTGTCGTGACATCCCGAGAGCCATCTCAGGGCTCCCCGGCGTTGGCACTATTGACGTTTGGGGCTGGATGATGCTTTGCTTTGTGGTGCTGTGCTTTGTACTGTAGTCTGCTCAGCATCGTTCCTGTCTTCCACCCACTAGATGCCAGTAACATCCCCTCTCACTTTGGTGGCAACCAAAAGCGTCTCCAGATATTGCCAATCGTCCATTGGTGGGGAAATCGCCCCTGGTTGAAAACCACCGATCAGATCAAACCTCTTCCCAAACCTGTCCCCCAACTCCCGTTACCATCTAAATAAATAAAATCTGGGAGGTTAAGTTACTTCCTGAAATCACACCGTTCGCTAGTGGCCGAGAGAAGGACCAGAACTCTAGCACTTGATACCTACTTTGTCTTTTTAGCATCTACCTTTCAAACTTAAAATCAGGCTGCTTTTTACCCAAATAGCATTTTCCTAAAGCAGTGTTTTTTAAACTTCATCATGCAACGAAATCATCTGAAGGGCTTGTTAAAACATATACTGGTCACCACCCTCAGAGTTTTTGATTTGGTTGTTCTGGGGTGGGGCCCAAGAATTTGCATCTCTATCCGGTTCCCAGGTGACGTTGATGCTGCTAGTCTGGGGATACCACTTTGAGAACCAGCGGCTGGAGGAAGCTCATCCTCCCCTTTATTATGGACTAAGACTCTCAAACACAAACATCTGCTGTGGCCAGGCGGGAAACATAACTATGAGACATGGTGGTGTGAGGATGTTGTAGCTGGAGCTGTGGCAGCCATTCTGTGACAGTGAGTTAAAAAGCCAAGAGATCACTGGAAGCCAGGTTGGAGCCCTGATATCAGGGGCTGCTGACACAGCCACATCTGGAACTGGCAACCTCTGGGCATGTCGTCTTGTAGAATGGATTATAACTCCTATTAACCACTTTTAGTCTGTTGTTCTATTATTTTTATCTGATAGCATCTTGAAAGATCCATTCCCATCTTAGAATGTAAATACACTGAGGGAAGTTACTTCATCTGTTTTTGGTTTATCTCTGTATTTCCATTATCTGTTCTCGAAGAGCGTCTGACATTCAGAGGGGTTTCAAGATGTACTTATTGAATGAATAAGTGAATGAATGAATGAATTTTCTGCTATGACCCTTGTCAAGCTTCAGTCATCCATATATACCATTTTCATTATTTTTGCCATGTATCTAAATACCACTTCTACTACTACTTTTTTCTTTTTTAACAAAAATACCCCTAACCTTCTTCCAAGCAAAATATTTGCAATCCCAGTTTTGATATGTTACTTATATTTTTCTAAGAGAGTAAATGAAATACACACATACTGCGTCTCAAGAACATCCATCTATGTCCCACCTAGAATCCTCGTGCTTGCTATGGGCTGTAGTCATGTCCACACTTCAGGATGCCCTGCTGGACCACAGCCAGTCCTTAATTGGGTCCAGGGCAGTCTGACTTTTCCGTGAATAATGAGGAAGTCTCCAGATCCCTTTCTCATTTAGAGCTGCTCCTTCTAGGTCAGGGGTGAGGTGATGAGGGGAAATTGTTCCTGAATGCTCTTATCATATGCAAACTGTGAATAAATAGAAGATAATGACATCTGAGGCTGGCAGAAAAGATCCTCAAGGCAGTCACTAATTCACCAACAGATTTGGGGCACGGATTACAGCGAAGAGAGCAAAGCAAATACGCCCAGTAGGTATTTGTTGCTCTAAAGATTAATATACCTTGTCTCCTCCAAAAGTCTCTAAAATGGACTCTAGTTTTAGAAAA
The DNA here is from genome assembly GCF_964270905.1 of Leucopleurus acutus. Lineage (NCBI taxonomy): Eukaryota > Metazoa > Chordata > Mammalia > Artiodactyla > Delphinidae > Leucopleurus > Leucopleurus acutus. Next base: position 87,288,156 of record NC_139155.1, read on the forward strand.
ACTACTTTTGAGGTGAAGGACATGATGCTTTGTGCTCCTGGACATTTCTCTTACATCGCACCCAAAAACTGTAAAAAGGATGTTCCCTAATGAGACATTATTTCTCAGGCCAGTTCAAGCAGCCTTTTTCTAGCTGCCTCTTTTTGTCCAAACCCCGATTATTTCTCACCAAAGATTTCCAGGGGCTTTCCTGGTGGCGCAGTGGTTGAGGGTCCGCCTGCCGATGCAGGGGACGCGGGTTCGTGCCCCGGTCCGGGAAGATCCCACATGCCACGGAGCGGCTGGGCCCGTGAGCCATGGCCGCTGAGCCTGCGCGTCCGGAGCCTGTGCTCCGCAACGGGAGAGGCCGCAGCAGTGAGAGGCCCGCGTACCGCAAAAAAAAAAAAAAAAAAAGGTTTCCAGCCTGGGGGACTCTTCAGCCCATGAGTGGGTGATCTTTTCAACACCAGCAGTTTCTGACTCTCATATGGCATTGATCCAATCTTCTTTTGTGATTTATACTTATGCCGATGTTCAATTCTTCCACCTTTTCCTTCCCACAGCCTCAATTTCCTCTCCAATTGTTTTTGTCCTGATAATATCATTTTTGTAGCTACGTCATAGGCTGTTACTTTACATTTATGAATGGAGCGAGAAATGTGCGTGGTTATTTTTATGACTGCCCATGATGACTCATGCATCGATCGAATCTCTAGCAAGGGGTTTTAACTTCTACCTAATGGACTGTCCCCCCACTGCCCACCCCAAATGCTCAGCTTTTTAACACTCTGCCTGTGCGGGACAGGTGATGAAAATCTGTCATTCTTTTTCAGATGTTCTTTCAGATATTGTGAAGAAAGCCAAGCCTAGCCTCCAATTGCTTGAATTTCAGAATAATTTTAAGTTGTGGTTCAAGACAAGAGGGTAATGCACATCTATTTTAATAAAAATTGGACAAGGATGAACTTAGCCTGGCTAATATAAATACTCCTCCAAAGTCATAGTGAGGCCATCTGGAGAAACGACGTTCTGCTTTTGCAAGGGAGATGCAGCGTGGTGGGCTGGTATGACTCCAGGGGGGACACGCAGAGCCAGGTTCTGATGCCACCTCTTACTTGTTCATCTGATATCAAGCATGTCAGTTAACATTACGTATTTCAGTTTCCCTATCTGTCTTACAAGTTTCTGTAAATGAGGAGAATATAAGAAATTATTCAGAAACCTGTAAAGTTGTAAATAAACCTGTAAATAAAATCACCCTAATAAGGCTAGGCCAGCTTGACAAAATTTATTGCTGCTGCAGATGCAATGGTGCCTTGTCTACCTAACTTCCTAGAATTAGTACCCTTAGCCTTCCAAGCTTGTTTTTGTCACACCCAGGAACCGTCTAGTTTTAGCAGAATGGAATCTCCTATAGGGGTTAGGATGTAAGGCAAAATATTTTGGAGAGCCCACAACCCCCTTTGGAACTCCTTAGAGCAGCACGGGGTTGGATCTGGAGACTGTCTCAGTAATTCCAACACGGTCGTGCCTCCTCCCAGCACTTGACTTGGTCACCGTTTCTTTGGCTGGGCGGTGGATCCAGTGAAGGGGCTTGTACCAGGGGCCACGCTGTGTGGAACCAGGTATTTTCAAAAGCTAGTGCGGGAAGATGCTCACATCCGGAGAAGCATCTGGGGAGGAAGATGGTCAGGGGAAGAGCAGATTCTGGCTCCCTTCTTGCCATTGGCCCCAGGGAGCTCCTGTGTGTGTGGAAAGTGGGTGAAATCTCCTTATTATCTGATTAAGGCTTCTCTCTCCAAGCTCATGCATGTACTTGAAGTTCCATGACCGATTCACACACGATGTGGCTCCATTGGGCCTAGCTCTGACTCCTGAACTTCATAAAATCTTCCCACCACGTGGCAAAGGCCATGGAGAAAGTGGGTCTCCAAGAGACGTCTGAATATTAGAAACACAAGCTTTCTACGCTACAGAGATGACCCCTGACCTTCTGGAACTTGCCATCTCTGCTTGGATGACTCTCTCTACAACCCAGCAGAGAATACACTTCTAATTACATGCATTAAAATCCATTTTGAGGATGGAGAGAACGTGAAACATCCCTCTGTCAGTAATTCGCTTTGCTGAAGGGCAGCCAATGATGGCAGGTCTGGCACTGCTCGTCACAGCTGTGAGGACCAAGTTCAGAGGGTAGCGTCTAAGAAACGAAACGACTTTCCTCGACACGCGCCGTGGGCACTGCCCGGTACCAGCTGTGACGAAGCAAAATGCCACGTGCAGAGGTGTATTCAGCCTGAGAAGAAAAGCTGCCATTTGGGAAACAGTCTGTCAAACACGTTGCAAGGGAAGTATGCCAATACAGCCAAGGATCGCCTTCAATGGTCTTGCGCCAACTTCACCGTTACTCTTCTCTTTAACATGGCGCATGGCTTGGAGGAGAGTCCTTACCAATGAAGGCACCCAGAGCCCTGAAAAGTTTGTTGGTAAAACCACAGTGGGTGAGGTTTAGTCCTCAGGAAATGGGGAGTTGATGGAACTCAAGGAAAAAAGAATGACATTAAATACTTACAGGTGGAATCACAAGGAAGGGTTTCTCTCACTTGTAAGTTAGGTTCTAAGTCAATGAATTCATTCATTAAAACAAATGTTTACCGAGGGCCTAATGAGTGCCTGATGAGAAATATCCCCATATGGGCTCCATCAGTCAATACAACAAACAAAAATCCCTGTTCTTATGGGTCATGTATTCTACTGACGGTAAAGAGACGATGAACAATCAATACGATAAATAAGTACGTTACACAGTAAGTTGGAAAGCGATCCATGTTACGGAAAAATAGATCAGAGTAAAGGAGGATGGAGAGCCCGTGAGATTTTAAATAAGATGAGTAGCCTAGGCTTCCTTGAGGTGATATCTGAGCAGAGACTTAAAGAGGATGAAAAAATAAGAGTAGTCAAAACGACTATCAAAAGCCCTGAAATTGCTTTAAAAAAATTATAGAATAAAAAAACAACAACGGCTGCACGTTCATGCCACGCACGTGCATTTGCTACTGGGCTTTGCTGATGTCGCTACCATCGTGAGACCTATGTCTTCACCCCTTCCTACTGGGCTTTGATGTCGCTACCATCATGAGACCGATGTCTTCACCCCTTGCACCTGGGTTTGCTCCTGCGGCTGCTTTGGCCAACGGAACATTAGCAAACGTGAAACAAGCCGAGGTTTCCAAAGCACGTGTGCAGTGCGCTTCTTCCCTTGCTACCCCTGGAACCCTGGGGCCACGGTGAGAACGGCAGGAACTAGCCTGCCCGAAGAGAAGAGATGCATCGCGAGTCACACCCACACCTGAGCGGGACGCCAGACCGTAGACCGTCCTGCCCCAGATGAGCAGCCAGGTGACTGCAGCCCTGCAGATGTCAACTGAGCTGGCCTGGGGTGAGGTGTGGCTCAGAGAAGAGCTGCCCTCTGCCACACAGGTGGGGCTGGGCAAAATGTGGTCTCTGCAGGAGGATGGAAAACCCATCAGCAGGAGGAATGGGATGGAAGAGGAACAAACAAAAGGGGCCACAGCCCCAACAATGACTCCCAGAAAACCCAAGCCCAAGCTGCCCCCTCCCAGTGCCGGGAGGGGCCCCTCCGGAGGCGGCTCTTTTGGAGAAGATACAGGAGCTATAGCTTCTCAAGCTGCAGTAGGACAGCTGTAAAGAGCTTCCAGCTTCTCTCCAGTTTGGGAGTCAAGACACAGGGGGCGGGGGGATTCCTGGTGTCTTGCTCTGTGGCAGACAAGGAATCTGGTGTCATCCTCATCAGCTGTTTCAGGATCCAGAGGTGTGGAGGGACGCTGGTGCTGCTTCCTTTATTTCCGTCCTACCAAGGCCATTGGGCGATTCAGGCCTGGAGAAACCATGGCTTCTGTCTGTCTGTTTAGAAGGCAAACAGACCCACAACGAACTGCACACTTTCTCACCGGCTATGCAGTGCTCACGTGGGAAGCTGCTGACCTGTGGTCTTACGAAACATGAACTTGGGTCTGATGAAGACGGGGCAGCTTTTATGTTGTCCCCAGCTTCCAGGAAGTGACACCAGGGAGGTCAGAGCACTGTCATAAACGGCAGAATCTGCACCTGCCATCCTCTCTGGACCACTGACCAGTGAGCTTCCTTCAAGAGATGTCCAATTTACTCTCAAGCAACACAAACAGGGAGGAGAAGGCGGTCTGTACTTAATTTTCTCCTCCCTCTATATATGTTCCCCGGGCAATGACTCCATTCGCATGGTTTCAACAGCTAACTTACATGAAGGCAACTCCAGCTGGACACAGCTAGCCCACAGTTCTTTGATGGACACCCTGACTCATGCTGAGTGCCTGTATATGCATTTATCCACTAGTTCACACACTCATTCAGCCATTCATTTATGGATTTATTCAACACTGACATGCTGAGCCACTACTGTGTGTGTGCCCTGCACTATTCTAGGCATTTGGAAGATGCTGAGGCCAAGACAGTCCGGTCTTTGCTTTCATGGATCTTAGAGGGAAACTTTCAGATAGTGTTAAGCTCTATGAAGGAAATGGGGGGAAAGATTAAGCAGAGCAATGGGATGGCTTAAGATGGGGGTGGTCAGGAAAGGTCTTTGAGAAAGTGACATTTGAGGGTTGAGTGACGGGAAGCAGGTGGCCACCCCCGGATCTGGGAAAGAGCATCGCAGACAGGAAACAGAAAGGGCAGAGCCCCTAAGCTCCTTCTTTAGTCTCCTGGCTCATCCAGAATTGGCCTCCAAGAGAAAAGGAAAGAAGACCAGGGTAGTCATAACACGGTGAGTAGGGGTAACGTGGTCAGAGAGAGGGGCAGAGGCCAGAGGACATCAGGCCTTATAAACCACGGAGAAGAGTTTAGATTTTTTTTCCCTGCTGGGATGAGAAGATACTGGAGGGCTTCAGCAGTGAGAGGACATGATTTGATGGAGTTTATGGGACCACAGAAGGAAATATGGACACTCATAAGAAGGATGTTGCAGTTATCCAGGTAAAGGATGATGGTGGCTGGACACAGGTCGTAGTAGTGCGGCTGGGGTATGTGAGCAGACACAGGAAATGCTGCAGGCAATACCTACTCACTATAAACAAACTAAGTTCAACCATTTTTCTGCAAATCTGTTCCTTCTCTCTCTCTCTCTTTTTTTTTTTTTTTTTTTTTTGCGGTAAGCGGGCCTCTCACTGCTGTGGCCTCTCCCGTTGCGGAGCACAGGCTCCGGACGCGCAGGCTCAGCGGCCATGGCTCACGGGCCCAGCCGCTCTGCGGCATGTGGGATCTTCCCGGACCGGGGCACGAACCCGTGTCCCCCGCATCGGCAGGCGGACTCTCAACCACTGCGCCACCGGGAAGCCCCCTTCTCTTGCTTAAAGGTCAGGTGCTGCTCTCCACCCAGAATTCTGGAAGCCTCTGAACTTCCTCCTCCTCCTTCGTTTCGGACACCCAATCAGTCACCTAAGCCTGCAGACTCCATCGAAAGAGAGCCTCTAACATGCACCCTCTTCTCTTCAGCCCCGTTTTATCATGTCTCGCTCAGACTATTACAGTGGCTTCCAAATGGATCTCTCTGCCTCTGATTCCTCACCCTGCTTTGACTGATTCTGCAACAGGAGGGCGATTTTTCTGAAATGGAAATCTGAAGATGCCTTTCCATTTCTGAAATCCATTCAGTGGCTCCCATCCCTACAGGACAAAGCCTGAACCTCGGCAGGGCACACGTTCTGCTCCCCAGATGATGCTTTCCCACGTCTCCTGCCTTATTTCCCAGTGAGCTCCTAGCCCTAACTCTAAGCAAGCCTGCCGGGCATAGGATCCAGGCTGTTTTCCCCTCTACGCCTTGTTAACAGCCATTCCCTGTGCCTAGGATGCATTTCTTCTAAACCACATACTGGATGAAAGTCTGTGTGATCTCAGATGACCCAGCTTCAACGTCATCCTCTGACCATCCTCTTCCGTCGCGTAGCTGTGACTATTCCCTCCTGTGTGTACCTGCTATACTCAGTTTACTTTTCTATCATCTCCCGTGCAATTCTTTATTGCACTATTTCGAAAAAGCGTTTTTCTTTTAGTGCAGATTTCTCTGTTTCTTACTGCCACCGTGTGTTTTATTCATCTCAGTATACCTAGCACCTAGCAGAGCATCTGACACACATCAAACACAGAATATAGCCGGTGGAAGGCACGAGCGAAGGTAAGAAGAATTTCTCTGCCACCCACGTGAATGAAATGTGGAGCAAAAGCAATTGACCCTCCTGTTGACCGGTGCATCCAGCAACCGGAACATCGTCAATACCAAAACCAACCACGCTTGCCTCGGTGGGAAGGTGCACAGGTCAGGGTTCTCTAGAGAAACAGAACCAGTGGGACGTAGGAGTGTGTGTGGGGGTGTGTGTCTCTGTGTTTGTACACATATATTTATATAGACATCTATAGACATCAGTGGATATCTGTATCAGATATCCATACCTGATATAGTGTCTATATCAGATACTTTGCTATATCTATGTATCTATCTATCTACCTTTGTATCTACCTAAGTATCTATGCATCTATCATCTATCTATATATCTATGTATCTATCTTTGTATCTATTATCTATCTCTTTGTTATCTCTCTACAGATCTACGTTTTTATGTATATCTATGTATCTGTATGTATATTTGGCAAAGATATAGATATATTATAATATATATAGAGATATTAGATATATAGATATGGCAAAGTGTCTGATATAGGAACTATATCAGATGTATATACGATATAGATCTATGCTTTTACAACTATGTATCTGCATGTATAGTTGGCAAAGATATAGATATATTAGGATATATATAAAGATATTAGATATATAGATATGGCAAAGTGATGTAGGAACTGTATCAGATGTATATGTCTGATATACAGATATAGATATATCAATTGATAGCTATTGATATTGATATCTGTCTATGTTTCTATCTACCTATGTATTTATGTCTTTGTCTATCTAGAGAGATTTTGAGGAATTGGCTCATGAAATTGTGGAAGCTGGTAGAACCAAAGTCTGCAGGATAGACCGTCAGGCTGGAGACCCAGGGGAGAGCTGATGCTGTGATCTGAGTCTGAAGGCAGTCTGCTGGCAGAATTCCTCCCTCCTTGGGAAAGGACAGCCTTTTTTCTCTGAAGACCTTTACCTGTAGATGAGGCCCACCCACTTTACGAAGGGCAATCTGCTTTACTCAACGTTCACTGATTTATAGACTGACCTCACCTAGAAACTAGCTTTACGGATGCATCTAGAACAATGTTTGATCCAATACTCAGGTACTGTGACCTAGCCACTCTGACACCTAGACTTTACCGTCACACAAGGGAATGAGGTCATCCAGCTGTTTGATCCTGTGCTGCTGGGGGACACATTGCCCCAAGGCTTAGTGGCTAAAGCAACAACCATGTTATTGTTTCTCGAGATCACGCGGGTTGGCTGGAGCCCATCTGGGTGGTCTCCTGCTGGCCTCCACTGGGATTTCTCATGCTCTTAGATGGCAGCATGGCTTGGAGGGGATGGCTGGGAGGCAGAGACTCCCCTCTCTCTCCACACGGCTAAATAAAGCTTCTTTATGACAGCTGGATTTAAGAACAAGTATTCCAGGAGCCAGCCCGTGTGTGCACTTATCAAGCCTCTGGTTGCACCACTCTTGTTAAAATTTCATTGGTTAAAATTGCCACATGGCTAAGGCCAGCTTCAGTGCGGGAGAGGACAACATGGGCGTGTCGGTACCAGGAGGCCTGTTAACAGTCAACCACAGCAGTCAATGCCAGGCTGCGTGGCAGCCTTTGATGCCAGAGGGCACGTTACAGGCGGAAGTGGTACCCTTGCTGCTCCCTGAAAGGAGAACTTCCTGTCACTGTCTTCTCACCAGTGAGGAAGTTCTCTGGAGCCAAAGGCCATTTCCTGTCTTTGTTTTCATCACTGTTCATCTGTAAGAACTTACCTTTACCTGTGCCCCAGGTGCATTTCCATTTCCACAGCACTGGAGCTCTTAGATTACAGAACTTCTAGAAAGAACCTTGGTATATTTTAGGCCTGAGGTTACTTACAGTGGCCTTTCAGCCACATTTGGCTCATGGAATTTGTTTTTCTTTTTTTCTTTTTAACATGTACCTGTTGCCACCATTTCAAAAAAATGAGAGATTTTACTTTCAAATGATGAATATACTAACAAAATGTGGCATATCTATATAATGGAATATTATTTGGTCATAAAAAGGAAGGAAGTACTGTCCATACATGGATGAACCTGGAAAACATGATGCCAAGTGAAAGAAGTCAGTCACAAAACACCACATGTTCAATGATTCCATTTATATGAAATATTCAGAGTAGGCAAATCTATAGAGAAAGAAAGATTAGTGGTTTCTTGATGCTGGGTGGGGGATGGAGAAACGGGGAGGATGATCGCTAAAGGGCACAGTGTTCTTTTGGGGGCAATGAAAATATTCTGAAATTAATTGCGGTGATGGTTACACAACCCTGTGACTCTACTTAAAAAGCTGAATTGGAGGGCTCCCCTGGTGGCGCAGTGGTTGAGAGTCCGCCTGCCGATGCAGGGGACGTGGGTTCGTGCCCCGGTCCGGGAAGATCCCACATGCCGCGGAGCGGCTGGGCCCGTGAGCCATGGCCGCTGAGCCTGCGCGTCCGGAGCCTGTGCTCCGCAACGGGAGAGGCCACAGCAGTGAGAGGCCCGCGTATCGCGAAAAAAAAAAAAAAAAAAAAAAGCTGAATTGGACCCTTTAAATGGGTGAATTGTATGGTATGTGAATTATATCTCAATAAAGCTGTTACCAAAAAGAAAAAAAAGAGAGAGAATTTACCTAAAAATCTGGGTGTCTAGTTTCTGTTGAAGAGCTGCTAGCTCCGGCAGCACGGGGGCGATGTCTGGTCACAGGGACGACTATCTGGGGCTGAGTGGCGGCGGGCCCCTTGAAGTGGGGACCTTCTCGCCAGTTTTGCAGAAGGCCCACCACTCCCTGTTTTCCCTCCGAAATTACGTCACACGCCAGATGCGATTTATCGTTGAGCGAATGTTGTTTTTCTTTTCGTGGAGGCACATTTCCCCGTGACCGTGGTTTTAACCCAAGAGAGACAAGAAAAGCTGGCCTGGGAGAGGGATGTGCTCCTCAGACCCCCCCCACCTCCCCGCCACAGAACCCACTCGTGTCACTGCCCTGCTCCGTGCCACCACTGAGTCTACAGTCCTTGGCCAGACAGACTCGAGTGGAGCCAGGCAACTGTGCATCCCCGTCAGCAACAGGGCAGGGAAGAGGGAAGGATCTGGACAGGCTCCAGGAGAAGTGGGGATGCTCTCCTATCTCATGCCTCTCGCTGTGAGAATTCCTCACGTCTCACAAATGACCAGTACGGAACCCAGAAACTGGTCTCATTTCAGGAGCGCCTGTCTGCCTTTGCATTTCAATAGAGGCCCGAGGTTTTCAGAGCTACGCTCCTCTGTGAGCTGTCCTTTGTATGAGCTGTTTCGAAGCAAAAGAGAAGCGTACTTGCTGATGGGCTTCTGTGGGGCAAAAATGCTTACAGGAATCGGGGGCTTAAGGGCTGCGTCACTCCCGGGCACATTCACGGCATCCCCATAACCTACAGAAGGGCTACACTGGATTTAGTCTCTTCATGGCTTTTATATGTGAAGTTCAAGACCACCCATCCTCAAGCACAATCCACTCTAAGATTGTGATCACATCCTCAGGGTGGTTTTGTTTTCCCCCCCAGTGGCCTCTTCTTTTTGGCCCTGTATTGTTCAGCGATAGCTCACTTAGCTGAGTCTGACTCAGAGAGGGCTTCGTGCTGCTGCCCTTAGCACACTTCCTCTTTCCTACAAAATCATCTTTGGTTGTTTCATCAGAAATGCAATACATTGAATTCTGGGGAAATCTACCCAAAAGAGAATTCAGAGTAATGATAGTTAAGACGATCCAAGACCTCAGAAAAAGAATGGAGGCACAGATGGAGAAGATACAAGAAATGTTTAACAAAGAGCTAGAAGATCTAAAGAACGAACAAGCAGAGATGAACAATACAATGGCTGGAATTCCGGTGAAAAACAGGACAGGTGTTCGGGTGAAGGCAGGACATGGGCCTGTGTGTTTCTGCCTCAGGCGACCTGAGCTGACCCAAGCCTGAGCCTCACACGAGAGGAACGGGGACTAATTTGCTAAACAAAGCAAACAGAACCTGGGTAGAAATTATATCGTGGAATCGCAAGGCTAAAACCAATGCACATGAGCTGGGTTGAACCTGGACTGAAAATGTTTATTTTCTAAAATTATGGAATCATCTTGGAATTGAACTTGAAGCTGATCTTACAGGTTAAAATTCCCACTTCTACCTCCAGGGAGAGAAGATGCAGGAGCTCGTTTACGCCACCCCAAGAAATGGACCAAAGGATACACAGAGCATCAGGAATACGGATGGTCACCTACATATGAAAAAACATGGCTAAGGTTTCAAGAAAAGACGATTTCTGTTATCTGTCAGCACTAGGACAACGGGTGTGGCAGGACAGAAAAAAAGAATCACATTTTCAATTCAAAAGAGCTTTTAAAACAAAACAAAAGAACAAGTTATCACACGGCAAGTTCTTGATTAATTGTCCACCTAGAAAGTGATTTTTTCCCCCAAATATATCAACAGTTGGTGATTTAGTGCGTCCAACATTCTAAGCTTGCTTCTCAAAATCAGTTGGTTTAAGATTTCCCATAGGAATGCTTAAAGTTTCTATCTATCTATCATCTATCTGCCTTTCCATCTGTCTATCCATCCATCATCTATCACCTATCTATCCATCAATTCATCTATCTCTATCTATCATCCATCCATTATCTATGTCTATCTGTCTATTATCTGTCTTCTATCTATCTATCTGTCTTCTTATCTATCTATCTACCTATCAATCTATCTAGTTTGATAGGTAGTTATATCTAGTTATATCTGCCTTTCCATCCGTCTATCCATACATCATCCATCTATCATCTATCTATCCATCCATCCATCAATTCATCTATCATCTCTATCTGTGTATATCTATCTATCTATCTATCATCCATCTGCCTATTACCTATGTCTATCTGTCTATTATCTATCTGCTATCTATCATCTATCTACTTGTCTATTATCTATCTATCTAATCTATCAATCTATCTAGTTTGATAGGTAGGTAGTTATATCTAGTTATATCTGCCTTTCCATCTGTCTATCCATCCACCATCCATTTATCATCTATCTGTCCATCCATGCATCAATGCATCTATCATCTCTATCTATCTGTCAGTGTATCTATCTATCTATCTACCCATCTGTCTATCATCTATCTGATCATTTCCATATCACTGAATTTAAGCAATTTTGCTCTGAAATAGACTGCATATAGAGCTTCTGAAACAATCCAGAGACCCTGGAAAAGCGTCTTATTCTAATGAAGTGATTTTCCCCTGACAACACCGTGGGAAACCTCTAAACGGAGCTGCCACAAGAAATCCTCAGACCTGTCGAGGGTTACACTAAAAAGTCCAGATCTGGCATTGAGCTCCTTGACTCCCACTGACAGCAGAGCTCAGAGAGCCTTGAAGTCTGCAAAATGCCCGACCCTTCCTTGGGGAGGTGGCTGGGATTCCCATGGAGGGAGAGTAGGTCCAAAGGGGTCTCATTTGTGCACCTGTTCAGACTGCAGAAGCCTTTGCATATTTGAAATCCAGGTGAGCCAAAGCCTCCCTTCTGGCACACCTCCGGCTTAAGCCCTGCTCCTCTGGCCTGAGATGGGTATCTGTGTTTGCAGCCTCTGTAAGGAGCCCTCTGGGCTCACCCAGCCTTGGCCCAGCTTCGCCTCCTTGACGCCTCTGCTGGGCCAGACTTGACCTTCATTCCTCCCAGGCCACCGCGTTTCCCCCTGTGCCACTGGAAAGGGGTCCAGACATCCCCTGTGGAGCAGAGAGCTCCGGGCTGCCTCTCTGCACCTCCCTCTGCATGACCGTCCACCCCATCCCTTCGGCAGTCTGCATTTTCACGGGTCCCCACTTTCTGAAGGAGGGCTCTCCCTTCTTTTTGTCTTCTTGTTCATCACAAATTGTGTTTATCTGTGATGAGCACCCTGGAGAACGCTGGAGCCAGACAGCCTGGTTCCAAGCTTGGGCATGTGCCCCAGATTCCTCATCTGTAGCACAGTCCCTTTATGGGGACTTTAGGAAGGTGAAATGAGTAACGGGTGTAAGTGCCCAGGACAGTGCCAGGACCAGATGACCATAAAAGGTTAGTACACTTATCATCATTTGCTAAAATGTAACGACAATTGCAAATTCATTGCAAAAATGACAACGTCATTTTTTTCAGAACTGATTTTGCATAACATTAGTATCTCATGTTCTTCAGAATTCATTAAATTAAATATTTATTCATAGAAACACTATTTATAATAGCCAAGGCATGGAAGCAACCTAAATGTCCATGGATGGATGAATGGATAAAGAAGATGTGGTACATACACAGAATGGAATATTACTCATCCATAAAAAGAATGAAATAACACCACGTGCAGCAACATGGATGGACCTAGAGATTATCATACTAATTAAAGTCAGTCAGACAAAACAAGTATCAAATTATATCCTTATATGTGGAATCTAAAATATGATACAAATAAACTTATTTACAAAACAGAAACAGACTCACAGACATAGAAAACAAATTTATCGTTACCAAAGGGGAAAAAGGGGAATGATAAATTAGGAGTTGGGATTAATAGATACACACTACTATATATAAAATAGATAATCAACAAGGACCTACTGTATAGCACAGAGAACTATATTCAATATCTTGTAATAGCCTATAATGGAAAAGAATCTGAAAAAGGCTATATATATATATATATATAAAAAACTGAATCACTTCACTGTACACCTGAAACATTGTAAATCAACTATACTTAAACAAAAAATTTTTTAAAAACCTAAAATTTAACACATTTTAGATATTATAATTTTACATGTTATACAAATCTGTAGTAAATTATACATTTCTAACATGACACATGTGGAACAACTACTGTCAATTTAATATAAATAATTAGTTGCTATAGGCTCTCCTACATCTTTACATGTGAGTCCCCTCCACCCGGAGAGAGCTTCTTTGCCCCTCTTCTTCACGGGTGCACACCTAGCCCCTCTTGCACTTAGGTAGGACCATGTGACTGTGTTCCAGCCAATGGCACGTGAGCAGAGGTGCATCCCTTTCAGGCCTGGCCATCAACCATTGTGCATGATCTTCCATGCTCTCCGCAGCTCCACCAGATGGCGCTAGAGGAGCCCCAGGGAGGGAGGAGCCACAACAGGGAAGCTCGGGTCCCTGAATCACCATGTGGAGGATGACAGCCAACATCAAGACTGGACTGTTTCACAAAAGAGAAGGAAACTCTGATCGTGTCAGGGCCCTTAAACATGGAGGTCTATTTGTTACAGCCGTAAGCCTTACCCTAACAGATACAGACAGAGAAGGGGAATGGGAGAATACTAAGAAAGTAGCTTCAGGGTATTGGAGGAAAATGGGGCTGGAGGGATTTAGGTGAGGGTGTCAGGGATGTAGTGGTGATGTGGGGGTGAGTAGGGAGGAACTGGAGTGAAAGTCTGAAATAGTATTACTTAAAAGGTATTTAAAAATTAGCGCAGGTTATGAACCTCTAGCATAAGCATGAAGCCAGAACCTTTAACTTTTAAAATAGTAATAAACTCAGCGGTGCAAAGTGGATGCTTCTTCCGTGTACGACTGCATCCTCACAGAAGTGATGGCTTGCAGCTCTCTGCCTTCTAAGAAGTGATGAATCATTGTGTGACACTGGAGCTTTACTTGTGTCTTTTCCTGTAGAGTCATACTTCTAACGGGTACAAAACAGAGCAACTGGGAATTTCCACAAAGAGGGATACCTGTGCTTATTGGGGTAGGTAACGATCTCTCCACTTTAATGCAGTCACGTGTCAAAGCAGCATGGTCTGATCACTTGTGTACAACCTTCACTGTTTGTCACTCTACCCATGTACCACCTGTCTTATCATTTACCACTATGTTTCTTCACATCTTCTTTATACTAACAACTTTTAAAATTTAGTCTGGTCCAAGGAAGAATATACATAATCACAGTTGGACGTCCCAGACGTGTCATCCAGGTAAACATTAGAATAAACAGAAACCTACTAACATAGGAAACGTTCTTCTCACCCTCTAGAAAAATGATGTTATTCTACCTTAGAAAACACTGCATGAAAGGATCCAGGACATGAATTTTCCTTAAAAGCAAACTGCTCAGTGTGTGAACCCTGGAGGCCTTCCAAAATCACTGTTGTGTTCTTTCAAAGTCTTACCTCAGGGGTGACTTTTCCTTTGGAAATGGCATTCAGCTGTAGGTTGCTATTCAGTGAGAGACTGTTTCCCAGTTCTGAGCCATGGAAAACACAGCAGTGCTCACTGTTAAATTTCTCTGAGCTCATGATTATCGCCCTAAATATCGGATGCACCCCACCCAGTGAAACACATCCTCTTGACCCGCATTTGGGGTGACCACACATCCTGGTTGGCCCAGAACAGGTCAGCTTTACACCTGTCATCATGAATACTGTCTCCTTCCATTCTCAAAAGTGGCCCAGTGTGAGAAACATACTAAATTATATTCTACCCATAAGCTGTCCTGATGACACTATTCCCTCAGCATCTGAAATCTCAAACACAGCGTCTGTAACATCTGAACTTCATTTCTCCTCCCATCCCCCATGAACCTGCTTCTTCAGTATTTTGATGAATGGAACCACTGTCCCCAAATACGCTCAAGCCACCCATGGCTGATCAACCAACGGGGTCGGGATTGCAGGATAAGAGGTCGTTCTATTGGGGGAGGGTAGTGTTCCTGAGAGGAACTCTCTCTGGTCCTCAGTTCCCCTTGAGAGAGGAGAGGAAAGCCCTTGAGAGGTTACTGTCCATCAAATCATCAGATGCTAAATCACCTACAGCATTCGGAGGTGTCCAAGCTGTCCCCTCTCACAAAGTCAGAGGCTGATGACCCACGATCTGAAAACGTGGGAGCCCATGGACCAGTAAAATGCCTGATACTGCTTGGAGGTAAAGAAAGTGAGAATAAAAGGATGGTTTGATGTGAAAACTCTCAAGTTGCCAACTGAGAGTAAGGAAGAGGGTTCCTGCTCAGGCTTTGGAATCGGGGCCAAGAGATTAGATAACGGTGGAGGTGAGGCATGCTTGCTGGAGGCAAGAGGGACATGTAGCGGAATGTGGAGCACAGCCCCACCATTCCTGCAAAGTGCAGCTGGATATGAAGGGCTGTACTGGCCTGGAGCCAGCAGCCCAGGCATCCCTACTGATGGATAAAACGTGTGATGTTCAATCTGGAAGAAGATGTGCACGGCCGCGGCAAGCCACGGGAGACCACGTATGTGCGTGGCCATGGCAAAGCCACTGGAGACCATGTATGTGCATGGCCATGGGAAACCACGTATGTACATGGCCACGGCAAAAGCCACGGGAGACCACGTATGTGTGTGGCCAAGCCATGGGGGGCCATGTATGTGTGTGGCCGCAACAAAGCCACAGGAGACCACGTTGGGTTTTTCTTTCTCCTGTTGTGTCACCTCCAAGCCAGAGACGTTTGTTCAGGAGAAAAGGGTGTGCGTAACACTTCTTCATCTAAATATCAAGAAAGGCACATCCAGTTGGCTGAGAAGTTGGCAAGATGGCAGTGGTGAGCAGGGCAATGTGTCTCCAAGGAGGCCGACACCCTGGTTCCTGGAAGCTGTGCACAGGTTGGGTTACATGGCAAACGGAAATGAGGTTTCTAGGTTCCTAGATGGAATCAAGGCTGTGATCAGCTGACCGTGAGCCATGGAGATCGTCCTGGGTGATTCCAGCGGGCCCAGCGTAGCAGTGGAAAACAGAGGCAGAAAAAGAGAATCAGAGAGAGCTGTGACCTTGGAATAACAGACCAGAGACGCAAAGCTCTGCAGATGGAGGCAGGGGCCACAGACCAGGGGCTGAGGGGGGCCTTTATTTGCTTACTTTCTTTTTAAAAATATGTATTTATTTATTTGTTTATTTGGCCGCACCAGGTCTTAGTTGCCGCACGCATGCGGGATCTAGTTCCCTGTCCAGGGATCTAACACGCGGCCCCTGCATTGGGAGCGCGGAGTCTTCACCACTGCACCACCAGGGAAGTCCCTATTTACTTTCTTAAAGGCAGATTTTAAATTCTAAGTGGGAACATCTTTGAAGTTTTAGCCAATACATCTCCTGCTTTGTGCATTTAGACAAACCTTCCCTAAGGATATTGAAACGTAAAAAAATAAATACCTTTTTAAAAGCATTTGCCTAAAGCAGACTTTACAAGCCTAGGATTCTGTCCCTAAAGGACGACTGAATTTCATCTGTCCTAAGACTGCTCTTTTCTCCTTCCCATGTGTAACATCTCTGAAACCAGGACGCACTTTACAATTAACAGTGTCAGCCTTGGGTCCTGTTTTTAGCTGCAGCATTTTTCTTTCTTAGTGGTATTTGAAATCAATGTGAAAATCAATGATGGATTAAATCAGATGAAATATGAAAATTGATTTATTCTTTCATTTTTTATAAGTATTGTATTTTATTATTTTATTATAGCTATCGTAATCCTTTCTGTTTTTATGAGTTTTGCTTTCACTCAGAGACAAAACTGGAATCACCGCTGGTTTCAATATTAAACCTATTTTTTCCTAGTTTTTTTCCCAGTTTTTTTCCCCTTGCTTTATTGGGATATATGCGACATACAATATTGGGTAAATTTAAGGCGTACAACGTGATGGTTTGATACAAGTATATATTGTGAAATGATGACCATAATTAGGTTAGTTAACACCTCCACTTCCTCACATGATACTGGTGATGATTTTATTTGTAGTGAGAACATTTAAAATCTGCTCTCCTAGCAGCTTTCAAGTATATAATACAGTATTATTATTTTTTTCTACATGATGTACAGCTTTATGTTTTGGGAGGGGGTACATTCTTTTCTAAAATTAAAAAAAAAATTAAATTGAAATGTAGTTGATTTACAGTGTTTCAGTTGTACAGCAAAGTGATTCAGTTATATATATATATATATATATATACACACACACACATTCTTTTTCAGATTCTTTTCCATTGTAGGCTATTACAAGATATTGAATATGGTTCCCTGTGCTATACAGTAGGCCCTGATTGTTTATCTATTTTATGTATTGTAGTGTGTATAACACAGTATTATTAACTGCAATCACCAGGCTGTACATTCGATCCCCAGAACTTACTCATCTTAAAACTGGAAGTTTGTATCCCTTGACCAACATCTTTAGAGGATGATAAAGTCAAGGGAACAGATTTTCCCCTAGAAACGTCCCGGAAGGAATGCGGCCCTACTGACCCTTTGATTTCAGCCCATACTGGCCTTCTAATCTACAAAACTGTAAGATAATTAATGTGTGTTACCTTAAGTCAATACATTTGTGTATTTTTTTTACAGCTGCAATGGAAACTCATGCAGACTTCAAGGGGGTTTGAGCAGTCCCGTCACTAGCCATCTACCGTCTACAGCAGCCAGAGACCTCCCGCCACGTTCAGACAGATGGCGGCCCCGCTCTGGTCCAGGCCTGCTGGCTCCCGGCCCCATCACGGTCAAGGCGCGGTTCTCGTCTCCCCACAGCCTTCACGGACCTGCCCCTCTCACCACTGCTCCCAGCTCTTCCCCGACCCTGTCTCTCACTCACTGCTCTCCACTGCTGTTGCTCTGGTTCCTCCCACACACCGAGGGGTTCCCACCTCCGGCCTGTCCTGCGCGAAACGGTCCCGCCTCTGCTCTCACCGACGCACTCACTCAGCTTCGAGATCTGGACCCAGCGCCACTTTTTCAGGAGGCGCGGACATTTTATATACACATATATATGCGCACACACATACACCTTGCTGAAGAGGCACAGAGGAGGAAGGTAGAATATATGTATGAAACTATTATATAGCATATAGGACTATACATATATAAAGGATAAATACAGAATATATATATGAAAAGAGGATATCTATATATGTGGAACTATTATATAAGATATAGGACATATACACTACACATGTATAGGATAAATATAGAATATACGTATGAAAATAGGATATTTATATATGTGAAATTACTATATAGAATATAGGACGTATATGCTACACATATATAGGATAAATATAGAATATATATATGAAAAATAGGATATTTATATATGTGAAACTATTATATAGGATATAGGATGTATATATTATACATATGATATATATATGAAAAGACTATGTAGGAAAATATGTATATATAGGATATATAGAAAAGTGAAACTATCTCTTCTTTTCCTCCCCTATAAAGGACACTATATAGATGAAACGTTCTTTAGGATATAGATAGATAGATAGATTATATATAATATACATACATATATGTAATATGTATATTAATATGTAAATAAATAATACACAAATAGGATATTTACGTAGGTGTCCTATTTTTCGCCTCCATGGAAGAAACTATGTGAAACTATATATAATATATATGAAAGTATACATATAGGATATATATCTGCCTATATGGTAAACTATATATTATAGCTTATATAGGATATAATACATAGAAGAAAATATCTCCTACTTTCCTTCTCTGTAAGGTATATATGAGAAGCAATATTTGTGAAGAAATATATGTAGGAGATAGGAGATACATATATGCATGAAAATAGAATTTTCTGTTTTCCTCTTCAAATCATGAGGGCAGGACTTTGTTTTGCTCACTGCTGAATCTGCAGCACCTGAACCATGCCTTCCGTGCATCAAAGACTCAGTAAGTGTGTGTTCAATGATTTATGTTTATAGTTAAGCTCTTCATTAGACCAGTCACAAGCATTTCAGTGCAGTTTTAATTCTGACTACCATATGGGCGCCTCCACAATATTTTCTGCAATTTGGGCTTCTACAGTCTTAACCTGGCTCTGTAAAAAAAAAAGTATTTCCATGTACAGTGGTGGCCCAAATGCTCATCTCTGGTCTTCACCAATACCTGAGCATTACCTGGGCTGGGCCTCTGCTGTTTCTTACAGCCTGACTTGTGTTCAGGCCTGCTGGAGGCCTGGGATTTGGGATGGATCTCTGAACCCTCCATCCAGTTGCTCAGAGATTTGAGGGTCCAAAGAGGACCCTCATTTGCGATTTGAAACCACACGGATTCCCCTCCTTGACCGTGACCATTGCCTCCAAACTGAGAAATCTAACTCACTAGTTTTACTTGGAAGGGCCCTAAGCTGGGCTTTTATCTTGGTCACAAGCACTCATTATGCTCCTGGCACTGTCTCTCCCTCTCTTCTTGGATCAAAGATCACTCCCTCAGGGGAAAGCCAGCAGAAACTTCTGCAACTCACCCTAAAATTAAAATCAAGACTCTGTGTCAAGCTCTTGTCAGACAGAAACCCTCAGTGCCAGGCCCTGAAGGACAAATAATGAAAAAAAAAAACACAACCTTTTGGCCAAGTATAATCTCAAATCTTGGATTCCACATGTACATTTTTGCCATCCTTTATCCCCCTATTAATTTTAACTCAGTAGAAGCAGAAGATAAGGATGTGCTGCTGGGTTAGTACTAATTATTACTGCTATCTTCATTAATGAGAATTTCTGATGTAAGTTGGGGTATGAATCACAGCAGATGTGTTGTACATTCAGATACATTTTAAATGTGATGTGCGAGCTGGTAGCTGTGTGCCTCATTTTACCACCAATGGAGGTTTGACTCCTAACTCATCATGCAAAACACTACCATTCTTTTGTTAGGTTTCAAAAGAACAATGCAATGGCTTTGTGCCAATGACATGCATCCTGTACATGATGTAGTCTTTAAATGCCTGAGCACTGAGTCAGAGGATTTAAAAAGGCTTATGACTCATATCTCATGCCTTAATGCACCTGTTGTCAACATGTTTTCCTTCTTCATATAACAATGTCCTTGTAGTCACAGAATTATAAGTCAAAGAAATAATTTCCATCATAGAAACGGAGGGGAATTAGTCAGGCTCACCATTATAAGCATGTTAGAATCCTGGAAGGTGCTGTGCCTGCAATTTGGGCTTCTGCCACCAGGAGGTGCACATCAGGAATCCTTTGGCTGATAATGAGCATCTGGCTCCAGGTGTACAGAGATGATGCCTATTGGCATCAAGCAAACAATGCATCCGAAATCCAAATTTCACAAAGTATGTGTGTTAACAAAAAAAATCAATGTAACAGAAAATACCATGCGAAGGGAACAGAAGATCTGATACTTTGTGCCTTGCTGGATGTTTATTAATGTTCAATACAAATCTGGGTTTATTCTACCATTGATTCATTCCACAAACATTTATTTATTAAGTAACTGCTATGTGCCAGGCCTTCAGTTAAGTCCAAGAACACAGAAATGAGTCTGACAAATACCCAGTCTAGAATGTCTCCAAACCTGGCAGTCTGTCCACACATAAATAACTGAGGATAACCACATCCCAAGCACAGTCACACCTTTACCTAAGAGTTAAGGTCTAAAGAAAGGTGCCTTCACCTCTAGTGAAATTACTCTTGAAAAAGTTTTTAAATTGGGGCTTTTTGGACGATGAATGTATTGTTTGACCTCTAAAGAGGTCTCATCAGAGCATATCCCAGAAACCATATATTCTTTGTTCTTGGATTTGAGCCAGTTCTGAGACATCCATTTTGCTCCCACAAGGGGCAGCCTCTGTGAGAATGAAACTCATACAGAAGAAAATGTGGCTATAGGTGAGGGGGTGGGAGAGAGAGACAAGGAGAATATTCTCATGGTATCTCTTGAGGTTCTGAACAAAACCCCCCAAAACTAGCCCTGAATGAACTTTTCAATTACGTCAACCACACTTATTTTTTTTATATAAACTTATGTCAGTGTGGGTGGGATTTCCTGTTATTTCCAACCCCTAAGAATCACAAAGGATAGTCTCGTCAATATCTGAAATGCATGCAGGTACCCACTGCCTTCTTAAAAACCCAGCATCCTTGGGAGGCGTAAGGTATCACGCCTTCACATAATCTACAATTCAGCGCGAATCAGTCTTCCAGTGATTTCCTGAGAGGAGGTTTTGATATGGATGGAGGAGAACACAGGAGCTTACTGGGCCTCTGGCTGGGAAGGAAGAGAAAGCAAATAAAAATAAAAAGATGGGGGGCAGGGGTGATGGGCTTTAAAGACAGACCTGCTGCTCAGAGGTTTCCCAGGAGCCTCTGAACAGGTGTTGAGATGCTTCTCCAAGGACCCCTTGGCTTCTTTCTCAAGGGCCTCTAAATGACACCAAACCATTATCTACACCAAGTGATTCTCTTTGAACACCTGTGATTCACAGAGCAGCATGGTGACAGCAGTGGAGGTTGTGGATTTTGATTTTTAAGTTGTGCATCAGGTGGTGAGTCCTGTGGATGGATATGAAATTGAATGCAGGGAGCTTCTCTACTTTCCTTGAGTCTCTGCATTTCTGACGGTGATTTCATGACTCCCAAGATGACTCAAGTCATTCGGAACTCTTTAGGGCACAAATATCAATGCAGACTTCTTTGATGACTGGTATGATAAGACTTACACAAATTGCTTTGCACAAAAGGACTCTATTCGCTCTTATTTAGGAAGTGGTGTGGTGGGATTCAAGTGTTTGAGCAGTGTCATAAGGAACTGACTTTTCTGCACAGCGGTCCTGGCTTCCTCTGTTGTTTTTAACTCCCCGGCAGGCTCTTTTCTCAAGATGGACCCTAATAACTCCAGCATATCCTCTCAGGGATAAGGAATAAGAACAAAAGGAGATAAAATGCTTCTCTTGCAGGAGTTCCAGCCAAAGTCTCAGGACTGCATCTGATTGGCTGGGATTGGATACTGGGTCTCTCCCTAAGCCAATGACAGTGTCCAGAGGGATGCAGAGCTTTGATTGGCCACGACAGGTCACATGGCCACTGAAAGCTGGGATGGACATACCATTTAAATTGCATGGATTTAAAATAAATGAGGGACCTCCCTGGTGGCGCAATGGTTAAGAATCTGCCTGCCAATGCAGGGCACATGGGTTCGATCCCTGGTCCAGGAAGATCCCACATGCCGTGGAGCAACTAAGCCTATGAGCTACAACTACTGAGCCCGCGTGCCACAACTACTGAAGCCCGTGTGCCTAGAGCCCATGCTCCGCAACAAGAAGCCACCACAATGAGAAGCTCGCACACCACAACAAAGAGCAGCCCCTGCTCGCTGCGATTAGAGAAAGCCCGCACACAGCAACGAAGACCCAACGCAGCCAAAAATAAAGAAATTAAATAAATAAATTTATAAAAGAAATTAAATGGGCCACGGATATGAAATACACACTGTGGGAATGCAGTCAGTAACTATGCATAATATCTCTGTGTGGTGACAGATCGTAACTAGACTTATCTTGGTGATCATTTTGAAATGCATAGACATATCAAATCACTAGGCTGTGTACCAGGAACTAACATAGTGTTGTAGGTCAATTATACTCCACAACCAACCAACCAAACAAAAGAGATCAGATTTGTGGTTACCAGAGGCGAGAGGGGAAGGGAGGGGGAATTGGATGAAGACAACCATAGGTACAAACCCTTAGTTACAAGATAACCAGGTACTAGGGATGTAATGTACAACATGATAGAAGTAACCCTGCCGTGTGTTATACATGGAAGTTAAGAGAGTAAATCCTAAGAGTTCTCATCACAAGAAAAAACACTTCTTTCTGTTTCTTTAATTATGTATCTATAGGAAGCGATGGATGTTCACTAAACTTATTGTGATAATCATTTCATGATGTAAGTCAAATCATTATGCTGCACACTTAAACTTACACAGTGCTGTATGTCAATTATATCCTCATAAAACTGGAAGAAAAAAATAAAATAATTAAAAAAAAGAATTTTGAAAAAGAAAGAAAAAATTTGCACAAATTTGCTGCAAAGACGTGGAGGAATTTTCTAGAGAAAACCAGGTTATTGTTATCAGAAAAAGGGTAGATGAAAGCTGGAGAGACAAAGCATACACGTCCATGACAGGAATCGGCAGTGCTTCCTAAAAGCTGTACAACCGAGAAGAAACGCACAATGGATGACATACCCCGTTCATAATAAATAACCGACAAATAGACTTTCCGGAATATAAAATGACACGCAGAGCGTCGCAAACCGGAAGCTGATAAAAGTTTAAGTAATAGACCTCCCCAGGGGTATTTGTGGATTCTGAGATCTTTCTCTTCTGCAGGTTCACCTGCATAGTTTCCTTAGCACTTTCCTGGGGCCATGATGGAGAGGGTCCTCAATAAATGATAAACCAGACGGAATGGCATATGGTTTCAGTGATAAGGAATAGCGACGTGGGGCGGACGCATCACAGAAGACTTCATGGAAGAAGCACATCTTCAGCAGGACCTTAAAAAGCAGGAAGAGCTTGGATGGGTCAGAGCAAGCTGGTCAATGGTCTTCTCGGCCGAACTTCCCGATCGTGGTTCAATAAATGCTTGTTTGAGGAAATAATAATAAAGTTAAGTAAACCACCCCTCTGCCTAGACTCTTGCAGTGATTATCTGACATCTACAGGACTAAAACCCCAGGACCCGGCTTCCGTGGGTCCCCTGCATCTGAGTTAGACTCCCTCTCCAACTACACGTCTTCACATATCAGGTTGTGATGTTTGACTAGTGAAATGAGACCCAGTTTCCTTATTTTTCAAATGAGGATCCTGCCTGTCTCTAGAAGTCAAGACCATCACTGCGCCTGGCACGTAGTAAACGCTTCAGAGAAAGGAGTTATTTTTATCATTATCATGAACAATCATCCTCCCACATTCAAGCCATGCTGAGCTCCAGTAGTTTTCCAAACATCCCACGATCACTCATGCCTCTGTCCACTATCTTAGTTTGGAGTCTCTTTTTTTTTAAAATAATTAATTAATTTACTTTTGGCTGGGTTGGGTCTTCGTTGCTGGGCGCAGGCTTTCTCTAGTTGCGGCGAGCGGGGGCTACTGTTCGTTGCGGTGCGCGGGCTTCTCATTGCGGTGGCTTCTCTTGTTGCAGCGCACGGGCTCTAGAGCGCACGCTCAGTAGTTGTGGCGCATGGGCTTAGTTGCTCCGCGGCATGTGGCATCTTCCCGGACCAGGGCTCGAACCCATGTCCCCTGCATCGGCAGGCGGATTCTTAACCACTGCGCCACCAGGGAAGTCCCAGTGTGGAGTCTCTTGAAAGCAGAGCCTGAGACCATTAGCTGTAGGCAGGAAAGTGGTTCCTGGCAGCAGATGTGACGAAGGTAAGGAAGACAAGAAGAGGAAGGAGGAACGACAACCAAAGCTGTGTTGTTGATTTGGTTGCCCCTGGAGCATGGGGGGCTCAGCCCTGCTGGGGGCTTCTGAGCAACTGCGTGGAAGGCACAGGCGTTCAGAAGGCCGGAGGCGGCAGCTGCTCTACGGGGGTAGGGTTGCCCCTGGGGATGCTCGCTCCCCAGAAGACTGAGAAAGCTCTCCCAGCTTTGGAAACATCCCTGAGACCGATAAGCTGAGAGGCTCACCAGGCTCTAGGGTGGGACACCGTCAGAGCATGTGCAACAACTTTCCACTTCAGTTACAGCTGAAATCACAGGGGGCCAAGGTAATACGGCCACACAGCACCAAGACCACCTCCGACCACCTTCCTTCGTGCTGTTTCCTCTGCCTGCCATGTCCTTTCATGTCTGTTTTCAATCTCGCCGACTGGATGTATATTCATCCTTCAGGTCTTAATTGAAATATTTCCCCTGAGAACGCTTTCATGATTCAGTTACACATTTCCTCTTCAGCGTTCCTTGTTCATTACTGCACTGTTGATTCCTTCATTCCACAAACACCTGTTGAGTACCTACTACAGGCCTGGCATTGTTGTAAGCGACGGGGATACAGCAGCGAATGAAGGGGACCAAGGTAGCACTGCCCTCGTGGAGTTTACATCCCGGTGAGACAGTGTGACAATAAATAAAATGAAAAATTTGAATATATAATATAGTTGAAGACATACAAATGTATGATGTACAATTACATAGACTAGACTATAAATAGATGACATATATGACTAAATATGATGGATAAAGGGGAAGCAGGGATGGAGAAAGGCAGGGCTGTGTGAAAATTTTATGAACTTTGTGCAGGAAAGGCTTTGGCAGGAAGGTAAAGGAGGGAGCGGGCTGGGCAGCCATCGAGGCGAAGAGAGTTGGCAGATGGGGGAGGAGAAAGGGTTTCTGAACTGTAAGAGGAACAGCAAAGTCTCGCGGCTGGAACAGAGGTAGCGAGAGGGAACTTGGCAAGAGGTCGGACTTGAGGCAGGCGTGGCCGGCTGGGCTGCGCTTGCCCTGTCCTCGTAAACACTCTGACTTTTCCTTTGAGATGGGAGGGAGCCAGGGGATGGTTCTGAGCTGAGGAATGACATCACCAGGCTTGCACTTGGGTCATCCCGGCTGCTGCATGCGGCCAAGGTGGCCCCTGGGAAACCAACGAGGAGGTCACCGCTTTGACCCAGGAGGGTTACGGCGGCTTGGAGTGGGGTGGTGGCAGGACACCTGGGGAAGGGTTGGCTCCTGGCTCCTCGGTGTGTTCAGATAGCACTGCCAGCAGGATCTGCTGAAGGACTGGATGCGGGAGAGAGAGAGAACGGGAAGTCCAGGATGTGCTATGATGCTGCTCTGGGCCGCTCCAAGGATGGATGTACCATGTACTGATGTGAAGGGGCTTCTGGAATAAGTGGGCGGCGGCGTGCCATGTAACGTGCCACAGGGCTCTGTCGTCTTCTCCCATCTCTGCCTTCTCTCCAAGCAACTAAGGACAGGGATGCGCCTCTAACTTGTGGTCCTAACATCCGAGACGGGACCCAGCGCTTAGCGGCGCGTCAAAGCTGCGTTTGCCCGCGGCCCTCTCGTGGGCGGAAACGCGCCCTGGGGTTCTCACGGGGGCAGAGAGGTCCTGCGGTCCCTGCGCAGAACAGGCAGGAAGGCTGTGCCTAGTGCCGGGACCACAAGGCTGGGAGTCCCCCTCCCCGGACCGCACCCCTCACCAGCCTGGGGCATTTGCTAGCATCTCACAGCATCAGAGGAGGTGCCGGGATGCCTTCGTCTCCACAGTGGGTGGTGGCAGCGTGACAAACCCCTCTCCGCTGCCGACTGGCATCGTGCTACAAGCTGCCTGGCAGAGCAAACTCAGTCCCCCGCCTGGCACAGCCCCCAGAGGGCCTTTGCTTTAGAGCACTTCTGCGTTCAGTGGAAAAGGAGAAAGGAGAAGCCAGAGGAAAGCAAAGAGTCTGCGGCACTCACACGAGGCCCGGCGGGAGCTGGTCGCCTCATCCCTAAGTCAAGGAGAATTCTGCGGGTTGGCCAGGGAAGCGGAGACCGGTTGTGAATCAAAGCTGGGGGTAACTGTATACTTTATACCCACACTGACGTTCCACAAACGCTTTGCGCGCTGAAATCACCCCAGAGCGTGGCTGCGTACGTGTTCATCTAGCTTCCCTCCCTTCCCAGCCGGGCAGTCGGGGGCCCGGAACCTCGCTCAGGACGCTGGTCCCTCACCCTCGCAACCTCCCCAGGAGGTGGGGAAGAGGCCACAAGCACTTGGAAACGCGGAAGGTCAGAGCATCACAGACCGAGACTCCTCCCCAGACCAATTCTCATCCTGTTCTATTCCTGGGCAGGGAATGGAGGCGGCAGGATAACCAGAGCGGGATCGGGGGGCATCCCGAAGGGCCCCGTGGTCCCAGCGGGTCAACCAACACTGATGCCGACACGACAGCGGATTTCTGCGGGGGCCGGGAGGTGTCGACTTGCCTTAATGACGTCTTCATCGGAAGAGCGGCACTCCACAGACTTGAGATCGGTCACGGCGCCGTCCTCCTCCACGGAGACCACCTTCACCGGCACGGCCACCGTCTTCCCAGTGAGGACGGCTGTGTTCAGGATCTCCGCCTCCTGGAAGACCAAACACATGCTACGGTCACACCCCTGCACGCACGCATGCAGACCGCCTTCCCCAGCCTCCCTACAAAGAGCCCCACCCCTACTCAGGCTCAAAAAGCCCGGCACTGGGCACCGGCCGAGGGGTCACGGCGGCCAGGAGAGAACGTTCCGCCATCACCCAGACTTGCGCAGGGAGAGTATGATGGAGAAGGGGTATCACATGTGGGGGCGAAGGAGCAAATGTATCACTAATATTGTGCTTGACAAACCTCACCATGTACCAGGAACTGCCCTAAGCACTTTATAAATATGGACCTATGAATTCTCACAGCATCCCAACGCGCATTCGTATTCGCTCCATGTTGTGGATGGCACAGAGAGGTTTTGTCATTTGCCCAAGGTCACACAGCTAGGAAGTAGTGAAGGTGGGATTTGAACGCAGGATGCTCAGCTCCTGAGTCCATGTGTTCGCCATTCCAATTGCTATAAATCCACACAAAATGATTCCAATGTCAGCAGTCAACTGTTGACCAGAGGAGCAGGGTGCCTAGATTAGTAATGATGCAGGGGGCAGGCAGAGGCTGTGAGAGACCCTCACTCTGTAGGCTGTCGCTCAGGCTTCTTTCACTTACTGCCAATTTTCACATCCTGGCCTCTGTGCTTGTCTGGAATGCTGTGATGGCCCCAGTGACACTCTCAGTGCCCCATCAATGTGACACACGCACGCACAACACACACCCAAGCACGCGTTTTCCCTACTAAACACTCCCTCCAGAGCTCAGCTCAACACACGTGTGTCCTCTGGGACACCCCCCGCCTGCCCCTGTTATTTGCTTGCAGAGGCCGAGGACATGACAGCCCCTCAGAGCCCAGGAAAGAAAGGCAGGGCCTCTCCTTCAGGCACCCGACACACCTGCTGTTTTACTGTTACTTATAGTCGTTCAATCCTTTCATCCCTCTTCTAGAAGGTAAGCCCTGCGGGCTCCATCTGCTTTCTGCTCACCAGAACCTCGCCCAGAGCCCGTGGAAGGCATGGAGAAGGGCCCAGCAGGGAAGGAACTGGAATCCACATCGGCATGAGCACCTCCTTGCTGTGTCTCAGTCCTCTGTGCATGAGCACCTCCTTTTATTAATTTTAATTTTTATCGAAGTATAGTTGATTTACAATGTTGTGTTGGTTTCAGGTGTACAGCAAAGTGATTCACTTGCATATATACATATATTTATTCTTTTTCAGATTCTTTCCTATTATCGGTTATTACAAGATATTAGAGTCCCCTGTGCTAGACAGTAGGTCCTTGTTTATCTCTTTTATATATAGTCGTGTGTATCTGTTAATCCCAAACTCCTAATTTATCCCTCCCGTACCTTCCCTTTTGGTAGCCATAATTTGTTTTCTATGTCTGTGATTCTATTTCTGTTTTGGAAAGAAGTTCATTTGTATCATTTTTTTAGATTCCACATGTAAGTGATATCATATGATTATTTGTCTGCATGAGTCCCTTCTTCTTGGCACTGGGTACACAGGTGACTTTTCCCGGACACTGAGCAATAATCCTTACTCTGCACTCAGTGCGCCCATGCCTTCTCTGGCTACTCTTATACTGTTGTGGCTTGTGAACTGGCACAGTCCTGGGAAATCATATGAGCCCATTTCTCAGATGGAGAACATTGAGCCCTAGGAATCTCATTCTTCTCTGCAGGGATTGTCACTTCTAATCACATGAAAATCAAAGTCCCTGGGCTTCCCTGGTGGTGCAGTGGTTGAGAGTCCGCCTGCCGATGCAGGGGACACGGGTTCGTGTCCCGGTCCGGGAAGATCCCACATGCCGCAGAGCGGCTGGGCCCGTGAGCCATGGCCGCTGAGCCTGTGCGTCCGGAGCCTGTGCTCCGCAACGGGAGAGGCCACAACAGTGAGAGGCCCGCATACCACAAAAAAAAAAAAAAAAAAAAACAAAGTCCCTGTGTAACCCGAAATCTCTGTATAACAAGACTTCCGAGTTCTAGCCCATGGCATTCTCAGTTCAACCCCCGTTCATCACACATCCATCGTGTTCTAAGAGGTTCTGTGTCAGCACACACACCGAGTTTCTCCTGTCAGTCTGAACTTGACTGACCTAGCCTTGGAACAGCAACAAGAGAACATCTGGACAGGCCTTAGGAGCTGTTTAGGGAGGTTCTGCATGTCTTAGAGACAGGCTTGCAGAGATTCTGGTTAATTTGGTTTTCATGTGAAATCACAAACGCCTGTTTAGCCGCACGCCAGAAGAAGGCGTAGAAGTTTATCATCTTAAAATTACATAACCGTTTTCCTTATGTCAACTCTCCATTTCTTATATAAGATCTTACTTTTCCTTTATAGGACACGGTTCATTTTATACTTAGCTCATTTGGTTTAGCCTTTGGAAATGATAATATATATATACACATATATGGATATAAATATACATTTTGTTCCTTTATTTTAATTCTGAAAGACAAGACTACAGTTTGTAACGTTCCTGAATTTCAAAGCCCATGTCTCAAACTGTCTGAATATGCATAGGCCTCCAAATACCCCATTGCTTATGCACCTTTTTTTTTCCTCCCCTGTGGGTTCCCAGCCAGATTTTGTTTTATTTTGGGTACAAACATAGTAAAAGAATAAAGGAGCCCAGTCAGAATGTGGTGCTACTTTCTGTTGCCTCTGGGAAGGAAAAAGGCCGGCCGTACTTTTCTACTCTAAAGGGTAGAGATCAAAAGGAACTATTCTTACTTTGGGAAGAAATGGAAAAAATGCATTTTAACTCTCGGGCCCAAACTGGCCCACTTCACAGGGAAAAAACAGACTAGAGGAGCAGCATTAGGACGCCAGTATCAAAGAAAACAATTTTGCACATCAGTGGTGGAAAAGTAAAGAGCACGTCTGCTCCAACTCAAAAGGCCTTTAATGCATTTGCAGTCAGCTCAGCATCATGAGAAACGGCCCTGCGGTAACCAATGAGCAGCTGTGAGCCCGCACATCTGGGGTGTTTTCTTATCCTCTAAACAGAAAGCATCGCTCTGCCTGCAGGATCTCGGTGGGGATGAGGGACTGAGATTTCAGGCTTGGTATTCCCCTGCCTTCTCTGGGCAATTCTTTGATATTAAGAACCTTCTCTTAACTCTGCTCAATATTCGGTAATAACCTAAATGGGAAAAGAATTTGAAAATGAATAGGAGATATATATATATATATATATATATATGTTTACAGAGGATATATATAACTGAGTCACTTTGCTGTACACCTGAAACTAACACAACATTGTCAGTCAACTATACTCCAATATAAAATAAAAATTACAAAAAAAGAAACCTAGATCAAATCCACCCAATAATCCGTGGACTTCATGGTTATAAAAAGCAATATATTCCCTACTGCTTTCTTTTTTTTTAAGTTGTTGCTGTGTTTCGTTTGAATGAGTTAAGTTTGTTTCTTTCACTTGCATTAATAAAGTTTTGAGTAGTGCAAAAAATAAAATAAAGGTGAAAACAAAAAAGAACCTTCTCTTCTGCATCACTGGCTTTCTCTAGGACGTGAATGGTGGGTGGATGACTCACAAAAGTCTCTAGACAAGAGGGTGGTGGTGATAGTGCCTGCTGAGCCCTGGCTTGGGCTGAGACGTCATCCCATAAAACCCTTGAACTCAGCTGCCTTATTGCCGTGGGTTCACCTTACCAGAGCCCCTGCGCCTAGGAAACAAAGGCAGCATCTCTTGAGAAAGCTCTGTCTCAGTCCTTACTGATAGCTCCATGCTCGCCTTCTGCCACCTGGACATCCTGTTCTTGCCAGTAAGTCCTTCCTGGGGATCTGACAACACAGCTGCAGAACTTCAGGGTCACCAGAGGATAGGAGGGAGTGTGGGTGGGGGAAGAGAAGCTGACTGTGGCACCAGAAAAAGGGACAACCTCCTGAGTGAGGCCACACATCCTTTTCTTGGAATCTAACTAATTATCATCTATTGTAAGGAAACAATAACCGTCCTCATTTTGCTGGAGAAATGATGACCCGCATCTCGTTTTGGAAAGCCCCTAGAATAGATGCTGGGACGAGGACTCAAGGGCCACTTGTTTGGGAGGTTCAGGAAACTTCAGGAAGGGAGTGGGGAAAGGATACAGGGAGCAAGAGGCAGCCAATGAGGCTGTGTGTCCTGCCAGCGACCACAGTGGAGGCTGGAGCTTAGTCCTGCAGGGGTTGATCTCTTTTACGAAATATACCGTGCATTTTATATATTTCAATAGGTTGAAATGGATTATGATATATTTCCCTGCGGGGACGTTATCTGAAATCACCCCTAAAAATAATTCCCCGGAGGGGCAAGGGAGCTGGGGTATTTATACACGCGTCCAGCCTGCTGTGTGTGTAGGCAGACAGGCTTCGACAGTCCCAAGGAAAGCTCCTGGCAGACGGTAACACTGGGAATTGGTCTGGAAGGGTGTAAGGGAAATGCATACAGCACCGACAGTCTGCTGTGACTTAAGTGTGAAGTAATTTGACATATGGAGGTCTAACGGATTGGAACCAACATTAGAGTGTTTGTTTGTTTTTTAAAAATTTCCTCCTGCTTCTAGGATTCCAATTTTCTCTTCGTGTATGAGCACCGTCATTTGTTCACAGGCACTCTTGAAAATTAATTGTAAAACAGAGGAGAAGATAATGGGTACAGGAAAACATTACATGAGATGGGAAACAGTCTAAATCACGTCAAAAACAGAAACAGACTCACAGACAGAGAAAACAAACTTATGGTTACCAAAGGGGAAAACAGGACAGACGGATAAATTAGGGGTTTGGGATTAACAGAGACACACTACTATATATAAAATAGAGAACGAACAAAGACCTACCATATACCACAGGGAACTATACGCGATATCTTGTAATAATCTATAAGGGAAAAGAATCTAAAAAAGAATATATATGTATGACTGAATCACTTTGCTGTATACCTGAAACTAACACAACATTGTAAACCAACTATATTTCAATAAAAATTTTTAAAAAACACGTCAAGGGGGCTTCCCTGGTGGCGCAGTGGTTGAGAGTCTGCCTGCCGATGCGGGGGACACGGGTTCGTGCCCCGGTCCGGGAAGATCCCACATGCCGCAGAGCGGCTGGGCCCATGAGCCATGGCCGCTGAGCCTGCGTATCCGGAGCCTGTGCTCCGCAACGGGAGAGGCCACAGCAGTGAGAGGCCCACGTACCGCAAAAGAAACACACATCAAGAGATGGATCTGTGTGTTAGAGACAGTTTGTAACTCACCCAGGGTGCATTCTGCCTTCCTGCCTACTCACCAAAATGCCAATTTCGTTTCAGGCTGTAAAATGCCCAGCTAAAATTATTCCATTTCTCTGGCTGTACTTAAGCTGTGACACAGTTCTGGTCTGTGACATATAAATGGCAGTGACTGGGTGAAGCTTCCATGGAAGTTTGAAAAAAAAAAACAGATTCTGAAGGTTGTTTCGTGCTACCCCTTTCTTCCTTCCCACTGTGCACAGATGATGCTGGAGTTGGCGCTGTCTCTTGTACCCCCAAAGTTGGAGTTTTCTGTTAAGAGCCACACGGTTCAGTGTAGTACAGTTGGTTAAGAGCGTGGAAGCTCTCCCTGCTGGCACGGTGTTTGAGAGTCCGCCTGCCGATGCGGGGGACACGGGTTCGTGCCCCGGTCCGGGAAGATCCCACATGCCAGGGAGCGGCTGGGCCCGTGAGCCATGGCCACTGAGCCTGCGCGTCCGGAGCGTGTGCTCCGCAACGGGAGAGGCCACAGCAGTGAGAGGCCCACGTACCGCAAAAAAAAAAAAAAAAAAAAACAGTGAGGAAGCTCATATGGGACCATTGGGTTCAAATCCCACCTTTGACACGACTCACTGGGTGACCTTGGGCAACTTAACTCCATTTTTAAAACAATTTTTTATTAAATATAATTTTTTTTGACTTTTTGGCTTAGCTCCCCAAACCCGCGCTCCCTGCGTTGGAAGTGCAGAGTCTTAACCACTGGACTGCCAGGGAATCCAACTTACTTAACTCTTGGTGCCTACATTTTCTCAACTATAAAATGAGGATAACAGTACCCACCCTCGCGTTTGCCCTATAGGTTTAGGTGAGTTTATAATTGCAGAGTGTTTACAACACTGCCTGGTGTCTAGGAAGTTCTAAGTGTTCGATAAAGACAGTAGGTCCCTTACATACGAACCTTCAAGTTGCGAACCTTCAAAGATGCAAACGTGCATTCCATCAACGTCAGGCATGAGTGCAATGGCAGCTTGCCCTCCGTCTCCTATTGCTGACGATACTTCAGCTCTACCATCTCCCACCTCCTCTCCCTCCTCCAGTCAGTAACTCTTCCTGCCTGTTCACTCGATGCCAGCCCCTGTGTGCCAGCTGTTGTACTGATACTACTGTACTTTTCAAGGGACTGTATAGTAAGATTAAAAATGTTTTCTTTATTTTTTGTGTTTGTTTTTTATGTATTATTTGTGTGAAAAGTATTATAAACCTATTACAGTACAGCACTATATAGCCGATTGTGTTAGTTGGATACCTAGGCTAACTTGGTTGGACTTGAGAAGAAATTGGACCTATGCACCCGCTCTCAGAATGGACCTCAGAATGGACTTACTGGACCCAAAGGTGCACGATGACTGCAAACGAGTAATGCCCCCCAGAATTCCTGTCCGCTTGGAACCTCAGAATATGACCTGATTTGAACATAGAGTCACTGCACATATAATTAGTTAAAATGAGGTCATGTTGGGTTTGATAATCCAATGACTGGTGTTCCCCATAGGAAGAGAAAACACAGTCAGAAGCTCAGGGAAGATGGTCCTGTGAAGATGGAGGTGGAGACGGGAGGGATGCAGCCACCAGCCGAGGGGCATCAAAGATGCTGGCCTCGCCAGAAGCTGGAAGAGGGAGGAAGCGTCCTTCCCAAGAGCTGGCAGAGGGAGCATGTCCTGCTGACGGCTGGAGTTTTGATCTGGAGGTTCCTGAACTGTGAGAGAATAAATTTGTTTTTTTTTTAATTGAAGCATAGTTGATTTACAATGTTGTGTTAATTTCTGCTGTATAGCAAAGTGATTCTGTTATACATATACATACATTCCTTTCATCTTCTTTTCCATTGTGGTTTATCACAGGATATTGAACATAGTTCCCTGTACTACACAGTAAGACTTGTTGTTGATCCATCCTGTATAGAATATCTTACGTCTGCTAACCCCAGACCCCCAGCCGGTCCCTGCCCCCGCCCCCTTGGCAACCACCTGTTCTCTATGTCTGTGAGTCTGCTTCTGTTTCGTACATAAGTTCATTTGTATCATATTTTAGATTCCCCCTATAAGTGATAGCATATGATATTTGTCTTTGTCTGACTTACTTCACTTAGTATGATAATCTCTAGGTCCATCCGTGTTGCTGCAAATGGCATTATTTCATTCTTTTTTATGGCTGAGTAGTATTCCACTGTATATATGTACCACATCATCTTTATCCATTCATCTGTTGGTGGACATTTAGGTTGTTTCCATGTACATTTCTGTAGTTTTAAGCCACTGCATTTGTGGTACTTTGTTAGGGCAGCCCCAGGAAACTAGCACAATGACTGAGCCCCGAGGAGAAGCAGCCTGGATGCTGGAGGCCCCACAGCACTAAGCTGGGACAGCGTCCTCTGAACACACCTGGAGAGAAGACTAAAATCGTGCTCATTTCGTCCTTCTGTGTTTGTGTGTCCTGCTACTCACAGATAATCACAGTCCTATCTGACACCCTGCAGGGAAGAAATCCTCATCAGTTTTCACAGGTCTTAGGCTGAAATAAGCAAGGTAAATTGCCTATTGTCCCTTAATGAGAAGAAAACCATGTTTGAACCTTCAACATTACTGTGGCTTTTGGAGATCATTTTAACATGTGGTTTTGAGACAATCCCACGTTTGTTCAACTGGACAAACACGGTTGGAATAGAACAAATGCGGTGTCAGCCGCATCCACTGCTTCCTCTCTGAACGAAAGCATCAGAGATGAGCTGTGGGCACCCCACTGGAGGAGCGGCGAGAAGGACAAATGTCCCATTAAACAAACAGAACGGAGCACAAATGGAAGCACCGCCTTCGGCTACGATGTGCGAAGCTTGGCTGCACGTCCGCGTCTGGGAAAGTTGGAGGCTTGTCTGATCGAAGCGGCACGCAGCCCCAACCCTTCACCTCCAAGCAGGGCGTTTCACATCTTTTAACTCAGTGAGAGAGAAATTTGAAAGATGGGCGTTATGAGGAGTTGGCAATAAAAGTTAACTGGCACACTCAGCTTACTCTTACTTAGATTTGCACAAAGATAGCATCTCCTCTGGGGGCTTCTAAGGACAGAAGAAGAGGGTGTAAGCTCTCCAACAAACAAGATTTGAGTGAAATATCAAAGTAAATTTCCTTATAATATTTTTAAAGGAAAATAAAGAGTTCCTGGGATGGACAGCTTTTGTTTTCACCTGCCCCAAGTCCTTCTGCCTAATAGGACTTCAGTTTTCCTTTGGGGAAACCATCCCTTCTTTTTAGGACTGAAAATCACCATAACCCTCTGCCCCTGGCCACAGAAGTCGGCAGACCTCTCTGAAGCTATGACAGTCAGGTCCTCCTACCCTGGATTTGAACTTCATTCAAGGAGAGTGAGGCAAGGGCCAAGGATGTTTCTATTTCCTTCGTCCCACTGGCGGCACCTGGAAAAGTCTGTCATTTGTCCTCTTATCTGTATTTCCACTAAGGTACTGGTTCCTGCCTTTTTAACTATTTTTATCTACTCTCTGAGAGAGCCTGGATTCATTTGATAAATTCCTTTTTAGAGGGTAGAACTTATGTTAAGTGTTCTCACCACATACACTAGTAATAATAATAAAAATAATAGGGGAGGGAAGAAACTTTGGGAGGTGATGGATATGTCCATGGCCTTGGTAGTGGTGCTGTTTTCACAGGTACAGTTAAGTCCCCTACATACGAACGAGTTCCATTCTGACAGCGCGTTCGTAAGCCCATTTTGTTCCTAAGTCCAACAAGGTTAGCCTAGGTACCCACCTAACACAATCGGCTATATAGTACTGTACTGTAATAGGTTTATAATACTTTTCATGCAACTAATACATAAAAAGAAACAACACAAAAAATAAGGAAAACATTTTAAATCTTACATCGCAGTCCCTTGAAAAGTACAGTAGTGCCGTACAACAGCTGGCACACGGGCTGGCATCGAGTGAACAGGCAGGAAGAGTTACTGACTGGAGGAGGGAGAGGAGGTGGGAGATGGTAGAGCTGAAGGACCGTCAGCAATAGCAGACGGAGGGCGAGCTGCAATTGCACTCACCCCTGACGCTGATGGCTCAGGTGCTGGTTCCTTGCTGGATTCAAGTCTATCCACCCTCTTGAAAAAAATGATCCAGTGATATCTGGGTAGTAGCTCTTTTTTTCTTGTTGTAGATGACACGGTAGCACTGGATTGCATTCTGAACGGCCGCTGCAACCTTCGTGTACCGTTCTACGTTCGGGTCCTGTGCCTCAAAATCTAACAGTGCCTCCTCAGATAAAGAAAAGCCCCTGCCACTTCCTGCGTCGTGAATCTCTTCGGTTCTTCAGTTACTTCTTCTTTCTCTTGTTTCTCACGAAAGCACAAACACTTGTAGAGGATACACGCACATGACAATGTACGCCAGACACGTGAACTAACTTATGTGATTGCACATGTGGACGGACGTTCACGTCTTTGAAAGTTAGCAACTTGAAGGTTCGTATGTAGAGGACTTACTGTGTATACTTATCCCCAAACTCATCAAGTTGTATACTCTAAAACGTACAGCTTTTTACATATTAGTCATACCTCAGACGTGGTTAAAACAAACAAACAAACAAACAAAAAACAGAATCATTTTCTTTTGCTTACAAAGAATCCTACTTGATAAAGGCAACCAGGAGACTTTAGATGAAAGCACATTGTTTTATAGGGTTTCCTTCTAATTCTTATTGAGAGGCAGACTTTTTATTTCTTTAATGATTATCAATTTGTTAGCCAATCTGCAAACTGGATACTGCATTAGTTTGAGTTTTCCCCCAAAGCAGAGCCTGAGACAAGGCTCTGGATTGAGTTAATTTATTTGCAGGGGGTGGGAGTGAGGAGTGAAGCATGGGAGGCAGGGAAGGAGGGAAAGCCAACAGTAGGGTGTGCACAGGCTGGAAGCACTCGTCCCCCAGGGGTGTACCCTCCACACTTGGGTACAGGCTCCCAGGATGTAAGAAAAGCCCTGGGCCCACCTGTGGGAAGTTGTCTGAACGACTCAAGCTGGGACCAGGTCAGGGAACTTGCCCAGAGGAGGGCTGAGGGCACGTGACAGGGCACCAGCGACAGCAGCTCCAGAAATGGCCCCAGGTGTTAGAAAGGTGCTCCCATGTCGGGTAAGAAATTTCCCAGGATAAACTCTGGGATGAGTATTTTACTTAATTTTTTTTAAAAAAGAAACACACCTGGACATTCCCGCTTGCACGGAAATATGTGGGCAGAACTCACACTAATTTAAACAGCAGGTTTCAGAACTCAAGCTTCTTTACTTGCCTGCTTCTCATCCTTGGAGAGACTAAAATAACTTGTCACTGAATAAGACCAGATCAAATGCTCCACTGAAGCAAAGACACAAACACGGTGGCATCCCTACGGGTCGTCAGGAGATGAAGAATTCACACACCCTGAATCAAGGACCTGCACTGAGAGCAATGGTACCATCTGGGGAGCTGACCTTGTGCCTTTGGGAGTACAGCTGAGATCTGCCTGCAATTTGCAACATTCTTATTCTTTTCCTGACACTTCTGCAACTTCCTGTATTGCTAATAGATTTGTTTTTTAAAAAAAAAAAATAGGTACTCGGGCTTCCCTGGTGGCACAGAGGCTAAGAATCCGCCTGCCAATGCAGGGGATACGGGTTCGGGCCCTGGTCCGGGAAGATGCCACATGCCGCGGAGCAACGAAGCCCGTGCGCCACAACTACTGATCCTGTGCTCTAGAGCCTGCGAGCCACAACTACTGAGCCCGCGAGCCACAAGTACTGAGCTTATGCGCCACAACTACTGAAGCCCGCACGCCTAGAGCCCATGCTCTGCAACAAGAGAAGCCACCGCAATGAGAAGCCCGCGCACCGCAACGAAGAGTAGCCCCCGCTCGCCACAACTAGAGAAAGCCCACGAGCAGCAACGAAGACCCAACACAGCCATAAACAAATAAATAAAAATTAAAAAAATAAAACACTGGTACTCGATTTCTTACCATATTTACCCATTCTTCAAAATATCTTGGAACTAATGTGCAGTTCCGAGAAACACTTGTCAGTCAAGGATCTCAGCTGCAGACAACAGAATCCACCGTAGCTCATTTCAGCTGAAAGGGATTTGTCGAGTGTGGGCAGAGCCCTGCACTGTTGATGGACTTGAAGGAACCGTCTCCAGCCCACGTCCCAAGATCAAGGCCTGGAGCCATGCACTGGCCGCCTCTGCCATGATTAGGCAGCTGACAAATCAGCCAGATTGTTCTAGAAGCTCATCACCTCTCCCCAGATCTCAGGCAGCCACGTGGATGCCCACACACTTCCTTGCCCCAGCGTTGGAAACAAGCATCACAGGTGCCTCCCACTGGCAGAAAGTAAATCGCAAGCCTGAACCCTCAGACACTTTGCTCTCTCCCAGGAGGGCTGCATAAAGTAGGCTTCTGGAATTTCCCTAGAGAAGATTTATACCGTGGGGAGCTCTACGAATGCCAAGAGGTACGTGCCTCTGGGGCAGCTACGCACGATAGTTTTCCACTACATATATCAACGCTACATGTGCTGGTATTTTCCTGATGTTAAAACACAAGAAGGCATATTCTGTTGTCTGTTAATTCCCTTAAATTAACATTTTATCATATTGGCACTAGTCACCCCTCTGATTTTGAGGCCAACTCCAGTGACACAACAAATAATACCTTATGATTCCTTGTCCACAGCAGACTGCATTCTAGGACATCGAACGTCAAAGGGATATAAGAAGCGAGAATTTAGGTTTCATACTAAAATAAATACACTGCTGACTTAAAGACGGATGCCCAGATCAGGTCTAAAAATGATTTTTCCCCTTCTTGCCAAAATAGATCATATTCAAACGTGACATTTAAAATATAGGTGAGGGGAAACCCTAAAACACCAGTATGGCATGGGTACCCATCAATCGGAAGAGATGCCTGGTCAATCAGTCTAGATGTCGGTGGGTATACCATGCAGTGAATTCCAGCTGACACCAGAGAAAGGAAGGCTCAGCAAATATGCCATTTGCGCCTCTGTACTTTCCACCCTTGCTGTTAGGTAGGGCCATGTAAACACTTACAGTCACTAAAATGTTAGGGTCAATGTCGTTTGCTACCTCTGGGTTGAGGCAGTAACGCTTTCAGGCACAATTATCCATTCTTATCCATTCTTTCTCATCACCTGCCCTGACTGAAGAGGCTGCACATTCCAGGTGGTTCAGGCTCCAAGGTGGTAGAGCCTGTTAGAGCCAAGTCAGTGTACGGAGAAGAGCTTCCTGCTGCCCCATGTGGGACACAAAGCAGGAGTAATAAAAATGCTTTCCTTGTCTTACGGCAATGAGACGGCAGAGCTACTTGTTACCATAATATAACCAAATCCACCCTAATACACATTTCCCAACTCCAGTTTCAACAAGTATATATCCATTGAGTTCTGGACTGTGCCCCCAGCCAAAGGAGACGGCTCAGGTGTGAAAACTCAACACTGCTAGGCGACTGGCCCTTCATCTCGGGGTTGACCGGCCTGATTCCTGCTGAAATGAGCTGGGGCGGACCCAGCCTAAGTCAGTGGGGGACCTAACATCTCTGTAGCCAAGCTCTTCCTCAATGTGATTCCCTCACTGCGGTTAATTTCTTAAATCTTTTCTATTCACTTCCCAACAAAGATCAATAACCTAATAAATAGAATAGTGGCTCATCACCCTGTCTTTGTCTCTTGCCTGTTTGGCCAGGCTCTGTTATTCCAGCACCCCTAATGAGTACCAAACATGCCAATTCCTACCACATTAAACA
The DNA here is from genome assembly GCF_964270905.1 of Leucopleurus acutus. Classification (NCBI taxonomy): domain Eukaryota; kingdom Metazoa; phylum Chordata; class Mammalia; order Artiodactyla; family Delphinidae; genus Leucopleurus; species Leucopleurus acutus. The sequence continues at coordinate 87,328,375 of NC_139155.1, forward strand.
GAAGAGCCATTAGATGACCGTGCAAATACTCATCTCATTAGCGATAACGGTACATCACGATCAATACTCTCTGTGCTTCTCTTAACAAGCGAAAGCATCAGTCAATTTGGCACCTGCATTGCAAACAAATTTATAAACCACTCTGTCTTGTTAAGGTACAGCAGCCCTTGGGTTTAATGGCTGTCGTGTGGTATGGAGAATTATTTCAACAGCCATACGGGCTAAAATAAAATTATTCTCCCTCTCGTGGGGAAGCAGGGAAATGTCCCACCGCGGAGCCCCAAGGCGGCTGGCGGTCTGCTCATGCCTTTCACCAGTTAGGCTGTTTTTTGGATGCCACTGAACCACAAACCCAATGCACGGTGCGTTTACATTTTTTTTTTTTTTCTCGGTACGCGGGCCTCTCACTGCTGTGGCCTCTCCCGTTGCGGAGCACAGGCTCCGGACGCGCAGGCTCAGCGGCCATGGCTCACGGGCCCAGCCGCTGTGCAGCATGTGGGATCCTCCTGGACTGGGGCACGAACCCATGTCCCCTGCATCGGCAGGCGGACTCTCAACCACTGCGCCACCAGGGAAGCCCACGTTTATATTTTTGTGTGAATTTTAAAATTTTATCAAGGTCACACAACCTCGTTGTTAAAATATTGCATTTGTGATAAAAGGTTTATCATAAAATATCACGAAAAGCCATCCCACCCATTTTTGTTCTCAGGTAACCACTTTCAACTCTCCTACTATGTTATGAAGACTTTTTTCCATATATCTAAATAACATGCTCTATTACAGTTTCTTGACATAGTAGGTTCAAGTCCTATCTACTGATTTTCTGGGATGATGGATGAAATCTTCTCTCTCCCTCCACAGTCTCTCCTGTCCCTGTCCATATGATTAGGTTCCTGTTCTGGTCCCTCTATTAGCTATCTTTTTCATTTTAAGCAAACATACCTCTCATCAAGAGATAACGTGTTGACTCCCGAGTGGTTTAAAAGTCTGTTTGCCCAGTTCTGACACTTTTCCTATGCAGAAGTGGAGTCTAGGGACCCTCCCCTGCAGTACAGCCTGGCCTTAGTGACTAATGTCTGAAGCTTAGAGTGCAGTGAAGTGATGCCCTGTTACTTCTGAGGCTCGGTCATCCAAGGCAATATAGCTTGGGGACCCTTCTGCCTGGGGACCCTTGTTATTGGAACGCAGCCGCCATGCTGTGACGAAGCCCAGGCCACATGGAGAGGCCGCTGTCGTGTAAATGATCTGGTCGGCAGCCCTGACCCACCAGATACATCAATGAGGAAGCCTTCGAGGGGACTCCCCCAGCTGAGCAGAAGGCAGCTAGCCGAGTCCTGTCAGCTCCCAGAACCACCACGGAAAACAACATAAATGACAATCGCCTTGGTTAGGCCACAACATGCGCTTTCTTGTGCAGCGAGAGGTAACTGAGACCCCACACACTTTAGAAGATGAGAATATTAGCACCGCTTAAACGCCCCTTCAGCTCTTAATACCACGCGGACCCCCCAACTTTTCTCATTTCTAACTTCGCCTTTTATCCTCTCAAGGTTGATAATATCTACATTGTGTCCTGAAGTATAATGAAGCCTCCGGTGCTTTCTACAAAGGCTGAGTCTAAAAGCTGGAAACCAGTAATGGATCCATTATACTCATACAAATATTGTTCACTGGGGAGCAGAGGTTCTCCGTCTAGATGCTATTGATGTTTGGGGCCAGAAAACTCTTTGTTCTTGGTCTAGTCTCTGCACTTTACATATTTAGCAGCATCCCTGGACTCAGCACACGAAATGCCAGTATCATCCTCCTGTTGTGACGGCCAAACATGTCTCCAGACTTCACCCAATGCCACCTCAGTTGAGAACCACCGTGGTAGGACTAAAGAGTATCCTAGGATCCATTTCTTTCCACTCTAATATTTACAGATGATGGTGTTACTGATCACCTGTCTCTTCTACCTTTCTCAATTTATCATTTTCATAACCTTCATTGTTGTCAAGCTCTTTACTGACCTCTCCATTCTCCTGGGGGTCTTCCCAGCAGAACTTCCCATGCTTCTGTTCCAACAGATACATTCTCCAAGGAAACAGCATAGATGTAATTTGGGGACTTTACTAGATTCAGAGTTTAATAAATATATGCACCAAAGGATGGAAAAAAATTTAAAATGCTAAAGCAGGAGGGAGGGAAATCCTTAATTTTCTTCATCAGCAGCAATTACGAACTCTACTGTGTACAGGGTTTCGTGCAAGCAGAACTGGCTGTCTATAGTAGATGTGCCTTTGAAAACTGAATGTAAAGAAATTTTAAAAAATCATTTTTTGTGTGTGTGTGTGTGTGCCAGTGGAGCGCACTGTTAAAAATGATCCTAAAATGGTAAGATCAAGGTCCGGCTCAAATGCTACATTCTTCTTAATCTCTCCAGGTAGAAACAATTGTGTAAAGTTTATTATAGATATTATAGAAAATAAATTATATATGGAGACAGTAGAGCATAGAGGGAAGAATACTGACTCGGAATAAGGCAGCCTGGCTTTGAACCCCAGTTTCTATATCTACGAGCTCTGTGACTCAGGCAAACCAGTGCCTGCACTGTGCCTCTGTCTGTCCATCTGTACAATGGGGGCTGTAAACGTTTCCATGTTATTGGGTAGATGTGAGGATTGTATGCATGAAAAGTACTTAGAACTGTGAATGGCTTGTGGCAAGCAAAAATACATGCTAGCTATAACTGGACAAAACTAAAATTCAGAAAGATACATGCACCCCTATGTTCATAGCAGCACTATTTACAATAGTCAAGACATGGAAACAACTGAAATGTACACTGAGAGATGAATGGATAAAGCAGATGTGATACACACACACACACACACACACACACACACACACACACACACACGCACACCATGGAATATTACGCAGCCATAGAGAAGAATGAAATAATCCCATTTGCAGCAACATGGAAGAACCTTGAGATTGTCATACTAATTGAAGTCAGAAAGAGAAAGACGAATTTCACATGATGTCATTTCTCTATGGAATCTAAGATACGACACAAATGAACTTATTTACAAGACAAAAACAGACTCACAGACACAGACAGCAGGCTTTGGGTTGCCAAGGGGGAAGTGGAGTGGGCGAGGGATGGATTGGGAGTTTGGGGTTAGTAGATGCAATCTATTACACATAGAATGGATAAACAACAAGGTCCTACAGTATAGCACAGGGAACTCTATTCAATATCCTGTGATAAACTATAGTGGAAAAGAATAAAACAACACATGCTAGCATTGCTATCATCATCCACTTTGCCTGACCTCAAGAGCCCTTCCAGCCCTGCCTCATACGCTGTGGGAACAGGAGAAAGGGAGCCCAGTCTGAAGGATTTGAGCCCCAGCTTTACACAACTAAGCGACCTTGGGCACATCGTGAATGCTCTCGGGGGCCAGGTTTTCTCACCTTAAAAGAAGATCTAAATGAGATATGGTAGAAGCCTCCCTCTGTGTTTCCTGCTCAGGCTCTGGACTCAGCCTGCCTGGGTTCAAAGCCCAGCTTTGCTCCGTCCTAGTTCTATGACTTTGCAAGTTACTTAAACCCTCTGCCCCTTGTTTTTCTCATCTGGGAACAGAGTTCTAAATAGCATCTATCTCTGAGAGTTCTTTTGAGGAGCAAAGGAGTTAACGCGTGGGAAGTGTAAAAACCGTGCGTGGCATTTATTAAGTTTTCACTAAGGTTGTTTATCATCGGTAGAATCATGCGATACACACCATGACAGATACGTATTCAATATGTTCTTGGCAACTGACATAGCGAGAGAGGGAAGGAGGGAGACGAAACCATCACACCATTCAGTGAAACCCTGCTGCGTGCTGGGGGCAGGCAGGAATTCTCTGTTCCCTCAGTCACTCTCAGCAACACAGCCCCTCCCACTGGGAGCACGGGAACCGCACTGACAGTCACTCCTGGATTAAGGATGTATTTTTCACACACAGTCTCCCCGCCCAGAAGCCAACTTGGTGTTCAACCAAGGAACGCTAATCTGCTTCAACGCCGGAGGAAAAAACTGGAGGTTTTGAGGCTTCTAGATTGTATCTTATCAGCGGTTGAAGGAATTTTCAAGGGCAAGGTGGACTGCGTGTTATTTTCACGTCACACATTCACTTTGGAACCCGAAATCCCATAGAAGATGGGCCTCCACTCCCATGTGCAGTGCCCGGCACACAGTGGGCTTGCAGAGAGATGTGGGTGAATGAAATCTAAAACCATGAGTTCATGCAGATGGCCAACAGGCACACCAAAAGATGCTCATCATCGATAATCATTAGGGAAATGCACGTCAAAACTACAAGGAGGTACCACCTCACACCGGTCAGAATGGCCATCACTAAAAAGTCTACAAATAATAAATGCTGGAGAGGGTGTGGAGAGAAGGGAACCCTCCTGCACTGTTGGTGGGAATGTAAGTTGGATGCAGCCGCTATGGAGAACAGTATGGAGGTTCCTCAAAAAACTAAAAATAGAATTACCATATGACCCAGCAATCCCACTCCTGGGCATATACCCTGAGAAAACTACAATTTGAAAAGACACATGCACCCCATTGTTTATAGGCACTATTTACAATAGCCAAGACGTGGAAACAACCTAAATGCCCATCGACAGATGAATGGATAAAGATGTGGTACATATGTACAATGGCATAGTACTCAGCCATAAAAAAAGAATGAAATAACGCCATTTGCAGCAACATGGACGGACCTAGAGATTATCATACTAAGCGAAGTAAGCCAGACAAAGAAAGACAAATATCATATGATATCACTTATATATGGAACCTAAAATACAACACAAATGAACATATCTATGAAACAGAAACAGATTCACAGACCTAGAGATCAGACTTGTGGTTGCCAAGGGGGAGGGGGAGTGGGGCAGGGAAGGAATGGGAGTTTGGGATTAGCAGATGCAAACTATTATATATAGGATGGATAAACAACAAAGTCATATTGTATAGTACAGGGAACTGTATTCAGTATCCTATGATAAACTGTAATGGAAAAGAATATGAAAAAGAATGTATATATATATGTGTGTGTGTGTGTGTGTGTGTGTGTGTGTATAAGTGAATCACTTTGCTGTACAGCAGATATTAACACGACACTGTAAATCAAATATACTTCAATAAAATTTGTAAAAACTTCGTGAGGGGTCTTCCCTGGTGGCGCAGTGGTTGAGAGTCCGCCTGCCGATGCAGGGGACACGGGTTCGTGCCCCGGTTCGGGAAAATCCCACATGCCGCAAAGCGGCTGTGCCCGTGAGCCATGGCCGCTGAGCCTGCGCTTCCGGAGCCTGTGCTCCGCAACGGGAGAGGCCACAGCACTGAGAGGCCCGCGTACCGCAAAAAAAAAAAAACAACAAAAAAAAAAACAAAAACAAACAAACAAACAAAAAAAACTTCGTGAGTTCTTGGCCACATTCATTCTTCATATAAATCCACATCAGGTTTATTTCTGGAGGAAACATCTGGGCAGGACTGCAGGATGACGCAGCTCAAACCCGGAGCATTTCTAGTCACATCCATGTTTCCTATGGAGGTTTTCAGAGCCTCCAGGTGAGGGCTCACATGGCATCTCAAGGGATGGGGCAATTCTCATACAGTTTGCTCTTGCCTTGAGTGGCACCTTATCTCTTGGTCCAGACAAATGTGCCCGGACTCGGTGTCTCAGGACATGGTATCAAAGCTTTGGTTTCAACCAGGGGCCTGGAAGGTGATGATGGTGAAATCTGGTGAACCTGGGTCTCATGCCTGATCAAAAGTGGGCAGTTTTAACTCCAGCTAAAGGATGCCTTGTAGGAACGTGGACCTGGGGTTGCACATCTCCAGATTTTTTGAGAGAAGCCAAGAATCACTATTTTTATGTAAGATCTCTGATTTTTCTTACATTTGGCTCACCTTTGGTGAAAGCCCCTTGGAAGCCCAAACAAAACACATTTACAGGTTGTGTTGGCCTATGGGCTCCAATCTGTGACTTCTGTCCTAGTAGATAATAATCATCCCTAACAGTAAAGTCCTTTTGGATAAAAACAGGAAGAGTTTGAACTCTACTTGTCTGCACTCCCCAGCGAGTTGAGTTGAGGATTTTCCCAGGACCCCAGTTCATCTTTTTGGGTCACCCCACGACCCCTGCTGGCTGCGAATAAGGTCCCCTTTATTTTGGGCCACCTGAAGAAATCCCCTGGTATCACAAAAGAACTGCTTACTTCTGCATTACTAATTTCAAATCTTATTTAGCATCAAGTTTCAGAATTAAGAAGCTAAGTGACAGCTGTTTAATTAACTCCTTAAGCTGATTAGACAGCATTATTGAAATCCCCTCAAGGAAGAATGTGTAGCTGTAGGGAGAACCCAGGGCCATGCTGCTGCCCCTGTTTAAATTCTGTAAGATGCTAAACCCATCAGCCAAGCAGTCTTGACATCTTCAAGGATGTGGTCAAATATAGATTTTTATTTATTACATTAACTGCTACAGAAGACTCCAAATGATAACAGTCACACGAACTTCTTTAGATCTGCTAAGCAAACGTGTCCTGCATTGAAAAAAAAAAAAAAAAAAAGAGAAGAAAAAGGAATTTATTGGGGGGTTCTCAAAAAGCACTTTATGACGTGCAGAAATCCCAAGTGTTTAGTTGTGTTGTATTAGGAGAAGGGTTTGAATTAACCCTTGGTCCTCACATAATGGGTTGTAAATCCTCCTCCTAATTAAAAAGACAAAGGCATATTAATGAGTTTAAGACTTAAAGCCAATTTTGTCTTCAACATTTTTGTTTTTAAAGTGGAATTTCCAAGGAAGGGAGGAAGCCACCATTTTTTGCCTGATTTTAAATGTGAGTCTGAGGTTGGCTGGACATCCCTGCCCTGGAGAAAGAGTACAAAATGATGGATTTTTAAAAAAAATTTCCACTTTTTAATCCGTCCAGGCAACACTGAGCAGATGCCAACAGAACATGGAGTGAAGAGAATGTCAAAGATCTCGCGGCAGAAAGAGAGGCTGGAGAATAAATTCCCATTTGCCTGAATTCTTTAGAAATGGAACATAAGTTTAACTTAAAAATTTTTTAAATTTCGTTTTTAATTGAAGTATAGTTGATTTACAATGTTGTGTTAGTTTCAGGTGTACAGCAAAGTGATTAAGTTATACATATATATAGGCACTCTTTTTCATACTCTTTTCTGTTATGGTTTATCACAGGATACTGAATATCGTTCCCTGTGCTATACGGTAGGACCTTGTTGTGTATCCATCCTATAGTGGTTTGCATCTGCTATAAGTTTAACTTTTGAATTGAGTTTTAGGGGGACGTTTTCAGGAGGCTGGGGAGGCATGGTGTGACACAGATTTTGTGGGCTGGTTTTGTGTGCTGAAAATTTCACCTCCTTGCTCAAGGCACAGAGGTCTTTGCTGTTATCTATTTTCCAGACAGCTTATGGAGATGTAATTCACATATTATACAGGTCACCCATTTAAAGTTTACTGTTTTTTAAGTTTTTTTAAATTTTTATTTATTTATTTATTTTTGGCTGTGTTGGGTCTTTGTTGCTGGGTGGGGGCCTTCTCTAGTTGCAGCAAGCGGGCTGCTCTTCGTTGCGGTGCGCAGGCTTCTCACTGCGGTGGCCTCTCCTACGGTGGAGCACGGGCTCTAGGTGTGCAGGCTTCAATTGTGGCACGTGTGCTCAGTGGTTGTGGCTTGCGGGCTCTAGAGCGCAGGCTCAGTAGTTGTGGCGCACGGGCTTAGTTGCTCCGCGGCATGTGGGATCTTCCCGGACCAGGGCTCGAACCTGTGTCCCCTGCACTGGCAGGTGGATTCTTAACCACCGTGCCACCAGGGAAGCCTATTTATTAGTTTTTAATATATTCACAGGTACATGCCACCATCACCACAGTAAATTTTAGAACATTTTTGTCACCTCAGAAAGAAACCCTGTATCCGTGGCTTTTCTTCCCCTCCAATCACCACCCCTACTCTGACCCTAAGCGATTACTCATCTGTCTCCTGTCTCTAGGGGTTTCTCTGTTTTGGATATTTCAAAGGAATTGAAATATGCAATATGTGGTTTTTTTTTTTAACCTCACTTTTTTTTTTTTTTTTTTTTGCGGTACGTGGGCTTCTCACTGTTGTGGCCTCTCCCGTTGCGCAGCACAGGCTCCGGACACGCAGGCTCAGCAGCCATGGCTCACGGGCCTAGCCGCTTCGCGGCATGTGGGATCTTCCCGGGTTCGTGCCCCCCTCATTGGCAGGTGGACTCTCAACCACTGCGCCACCAGGGAAGCCCCTCACTTTTTTTTTTAATTTTAAAAATTGAGGTGTAACTGATGTATAATATTATATGTTATATGTATAAAATATAGTGATTCCCAATTTTTAAAGGTCATACTCTATTTATAGTTATTACAAAATATTGGCTATATACCCCCATGCTGTACAATATATCCTGGTAGCTTATTTTATAACTAATAGTTTGTACCTCTTAGTCCCCTACCCTTCCCTCTTCCCTCTCCCCACTGATAACCACTAGTGTGTTGTATTTTTTAGGTTCCACATATAAGGGATATCTTATGGTATTTGTCTTTCTCTGTCTGACTTATTTCACTTAGCATAATGCCCTCCAAGTCCATCCATGTTGCTGCAAACGGCAAAATTTCATTCTTTTTCATGATCGTGTAATAGTCCACTGTATATATATATATATATATATATATATATATATATATACCACATCTTCTTTATCCATTCATCCACTGATGGATGGACACAGGTTGCTTCCATATTTTGGCAACTGTAAATAATGCTGCTATGAACACTGGAGTGCCTGTATCTTTTCAAATTAGTGTTTTTGCTTTTGTTTTTTGGATATATAACCAGGAGAAGAATTGCTGAGTCATAGGATAGGTCTATTTTTAGTTTTTTGAGGAGCCTCTGTACCGTCCTCCGTAGTGGCAGCACCAATTTACATTCCCACCCACAGCGTAGGAGGGTTCCCCTTTCTCCATATCTTTGCCAGCATTTGTTATTTGTGTTCTTTTTGATGATAGCCATTCTGATTGGCTTCCTTTACAAAGCATAACGCCACCACGGTTCATCTATGGTGTGGTGTGTTTCAGTGCTTCAAATCCTCTCATGGCTGAATAATATTCCTCAAGGCATGGAGTTTTACTGTCTTCCATTTTGCAAAAGTCAATTCTAATGCTGTTCAAATCAGAGTTTGTAAATTAGGGCTCTGCAGACTGAATCCAGCCCATAGACATGCTTTGCTTGGATTGTACAGACTTAATTCTTTTTAATGGGTCATAATATTTAAAAATTGGTACATAGGCAAAAATCTGGATTTTTGGTTTGTCTTGAAAAATCAGAGGTGCAGGCAATTCTGGGGCATCGTTCAGTGGGCATGGAGTAGTGACCTCTCTCCACTTCACCAAATTCCACTTCTTTGTACAACATGGCCGGCCACAGGAGGCTTTGAATCTGGGGTCCGTTGTTTAGATCTTTGCAGACTGGCGACACGTGTAGAATTCAGCAATGCCAGGATGCAAACATTGCCCAGTCCCAACACTAAAGCTGAAATGTATCGAAAAGTATGAACGACACAAGGGTAAGTACCCAAGTTCCTTTATTTATTTATTATTATTATTATTTTTTGCGGTACGCGGGCCTCCCACTGCCGCGGCCTCTCCCGCTGCAGAGCACAGGCTCCGGACGCGTAGGCTCAGCGGCCATGGCTCACGGGCCCAGCCGCTCCGCGGCATGTGGGATCTTCCCGGACCGGGGCACGAACCCGCGTCCCCTGCATCGGCAGGCGGACTCCCAACCACTGCGCCACCAGGGAAGCCCTATGACACTTTTTTTAAAGCAAATTTTAAATCCAGTGATTCACTGCCCTCCCTGATAAGGAAGTCTGACATAAGACAAAAATACCATTGAGCACACTTAACATATATCAAACACTAACAGCTCTGGACGTTGGTGAGGGTTCTTCTAAGAAACTTAAACTTCATGTATGGCCTCCGAACAGCAATTCCATGAAACTCAGCGTGAATATTTAATTTATGTCTGTTGACAGAATCCTCTTGATACTGTAAAGTATTTGCTCTTTGAAAATGGGGGAGTTTTTGCCTTATAGCCTTGAACGAAACCAGCTGTCAGACCCTTTTCCCTGTCACTACAGAAAAACGCATGTCAAATTGTCAAAGGCGACAGAATTTTCCATAGGCTGGGAGAAGTGTATTGGTTTTATGAAACCAAGGAATTCATTCAGTTGAGGTGGAAAGGACATACAGAATTAAGAAACATGAAAGAACTTCATTTCACTGAATGGGTACACCTAAAAGTGGGTCTAGTTTAGCATCTCAACCCTCCAGGGGGACTGTAAGTGGTTCTGAGTGCTTTTCTGACCTGCAAGCCACAGGGATCTCAGCAAGACTTATTGGTGGGGCTTGGAGCCCAGCCTTGATTATCTATGCTAATGAGGATTCAGTGGTACGCCTAATTTGAAATGGTGTAAAGTCCAAAAGTCGTTTGCAATTTGGCCCCAGAATACATTATGTGCTTTTTCCTTTTTTCACCAGACAACTTCTTAATTATATTTTTCTTAGGCTAATGTCAAAATGAATTTGCACGTCTTGAGCCCAAACTAATTAGGAAGAGAGCGGACACAATTAACATTATTCTGGGAGGCAGGGGAAAGTCCATCTGGGATTTTATTTTATTTATTTAATTTTTTTGCGGTACGCGGGCCGCTCCGGACGTGCAGGCCCAGCCGCTCCGTGGCATGTGGGATCCTCCCGGACCGGGGCACGAACCCGCGTCCCCTGCATCGGCAGGTGGACTCCCAACCACTGCGCCACCAGGGAAGCCCCGGGACACACAGTGTTGAGGGCATTATCCCGCTGTGGCCCCCCTTTGCCTGGCAAAGCAATGAAGCTATTCTTTTCTGCTTCGCCCAAAACTCTGTCTCCGAATTGAGATTCAGTTCGGTACTAGTGTACAGAGGCCACATTTTCAGCTACAATATTCACATTCTGGTCATTTCCAGAATACGTCTCCAGCGCTGACCTTTCCCATGAGCTCCAGACTAAGATGTTCCCTACCTACTCGACCTCTCTGCCGGGGTGTCTCAAACTCTCTGGGTCCGAGACAGAAGTCGTGATAGACTCCCTCAAACCAGCTCGTCTTTTCAGTGTTCCATGCACTGGGCAACTGGCTGCTCCAGCCAGAACCTCAGGCACCACCATTCATTATGTTCTTCAGCTCATCCCCCAGGTCACATCCATCCACGAGGTCCTGGCCGTGGAAATGGTCCTGTGGGCATTGTTCCAATACGTTCTGTCAACCCAGCCACCTCCTTCCACCTCCACTGTCATCACCTTAAATCAAGCCACCACGATGTGTAGTAGTCAGGATTACGAAGAAGCCTTTGAAGCCACCCATCTTGTTTATTTACTCCATAGGAGAGCACCTGTCACTCTCAGACATCATTTTTTCCCTCTGAATTTATTGCCTGTCTGACCACATCAGAACATAAGCTCTAGAAGGGCAGGGCTTTTGTGTGGCTTCTCACCAGCCCAGAGCTGACCCCAGGAGGCAAGTGAAACTCGCATGTCAACCTTCAGAGGATCACGTGCTTAACGCGGGACTCATCAGTACTCCTTGAGTTGGTGTTGAAGTCTGTCCCATAAACGTCCATCTTCAGCAGACACTCTGCATGACGGCCAGGTTCTCTTTGATATTTTGTTCCACGGTGAAAGCTAAATACATCCTTGGTGGATCCTCGTAGAAATATCTCTAGCGCTCCACATTTCCTGGCTGGAATTGGGAAATCTTGTCACATCCATTACAGCTCGAAGTGAAAAATGAGTCACACGTCTAAAGCAACCAGACTTCATTGGACTTTGTCCAATCCAGAGCAAGAACTCAAGGCAGTGTTGCTTCATTCGCTGGGATCGCCCTGCTAGGACCACCGTGTGTCACCATTATCGTCATTATTTTTCATTTAGTTCAGCTGGACTTTGGCAGGAGCGTTCCTACTGATGGGCAGCCAAGGTAGCATCTGCCGCTGACGAGTTCGGCTGGTCGCAGCACGGTGTTACTGAGCCCAAGGCCATGGGTTCACCCTACCTGGCTGTAGTTTTGCTCAGAATCAGCTGCTAATTTTTGGAATAAATATTCTAAGCAAAACAGAAAGACAATGACATCGAATATAAATGTATCTCATGACTTTCAAACCAAATCTTTCACGCAAATTCTGGCCAACAGCTTAACACGTACAAGAGGAACCATGGACATATCAGAGCCAAACCGTCTCGTCTTCCTAACGCTCTGGGGCGCTCGAGGTTGAGTCCAGAGCACTGGTTCTCAACCAAGGCTATGGAGGATAATCCCACAGGGAGGCCTGAAAAACACCAATGCCAGCGATCCCACCTCGAACCAATTATATCAACATCTGGGGAGGGAGACTCAGACACCAGTCTTCTTTTCATACCTTCACCAGTGATTCTAACCCAATGGTCCTCACACTCTGCTGCACATTAGAATCACCTGGGGAGATTAAACATACTGATGCCGGATCCTGAACTCATGGATTCTGATTTAATTGTTATGGGTTGCAGTCCAGATCTTGGGAGGTTTCAAATCTCCCCAAAGTTCTCATGAGAACCACTGAGAATCACCTCTGTCCATAAAGGATGGTCACTTTCCTTAGTGATTCAAAAGCACCCTCCACTCTGTCTGATGTATAAAACACCTGGCCCACGCACCAACATGGCCCAAGACAAATGACTAGACAGAGAGTGCAATCGGCAAAGCCGTGTGAAACAAGAGGTTTACTGCTCAATGTTGAAGGAATATTCAAAGACAGTGATGGTGCCGTTAAAGGAAAAACAGAAGCAAGGGAAGTCGGCTGAGTGCAGAGCTAAATTCAGGAAGAACCACGTGGGCTCTGACTTGCCTGTTGGACCCGATCTGGTCCAGAGGTTTCGAGCTGTAGCCCAGGCGAGGCACTGCCTCATGGCTCCAGCTCGTCTTTCAGGTTTCCACTCCAATACCCTCGTCTCAGAAGGGCTTCTTCTCAAACTGATTTACTATTGTTTGTCCCAGGTCCCCAGCTCACAGCCCTCCCTACCCCTCCCCCATTACGACGCCTCCTTTTTCATCTTCAGTTGGAAATGATCTTATTTTTATACATATTTAGTTTTAAAATGTAACTTATTAAATATTATTACGATTTAAACATGAAAATAATTAAAATGATTGAGTAATTAAGATGAATTATTTAAACTTTTAAAATGTCTACCTCTTATGCTAGACTTTAACATGTGTGCGCACAAGAAGGATGTGTGTTTTGCTCACGGCTCTGAGCCCATCCCACGATGTAGTGATGCACAGTGCTGGCTTTCAATGGATGGATGGATGAATGTTACCATGTTTTTTTTTTTTTTTTTGCGGAACGCGGGCCTCTCACTGTTGTGGCCTCTCCCGTTGCGGAGCACAGGCTCCGGACGCACAGGCTCAATGGCCATGGCTCACGGGCCCAGCCGCTCCGCGGCATGTGGGATCCTCCCGGACCGGGGCACGAACCCGTGTCCCCTGCATCGGCAGGCGGACTCTCAACCACTGCGCCACCAGGGAAGCCCCTACCATGGTTTTTAGAAGAAAGAATTCTTTTCTTTCCTAGACTTAGTCTTCTTTTTCATACTCAAACCCCCCAAACGGTAATTTTTCTTTCAAAAATGATGTCCTGCTATAATGGTTTTGAAAGCTCTTATATCCTAACTCATTATAGGATATATTTTTGGTGAGAGCAGGATTGATTCTGTGAAATATGCTTCCTAGTATATTGGAGAAACTGAAGCAAACAAGGTGATAAATACCAATGAAACTTGGGAGAATAGATTGAAATCACAAACTGATATTAATTTTTTTTTTTACGTGACTGGGTCTCTATATTGCCAAGGGTCAATGGATTAAAATAAAAACAGCAAAGTATATATTTTAAAAATCACTACCGGGCTAAGTTTTGGAATAAATATTCTAAGCAAAACAGAAAGACAATGACATCGAATATAAATGTAGCTCATGACTTTCAAACCAAATCTTTAATGAGGGCTGTAAAGCCTACTTTGTTTTCCTGACCCATAAGTAAGAACTGCGCATACAAATAGGATTTGAAATGTAAATTCTGCTCAGCCTGTGGCGAAACGTGACTTTAGGAGTTTGGCCATTGAGAAGAATTCGTAAAAGTGATGGTAGAAAAAAATTCAATCTAATCCGTATCTTCTTTATTGCAATGCAGGAAGCATGGTCAGAAATTAAAGAATGGAAATTAAAAAAAGGGAAAAGCATGAAGATCATGCTGTTGGTCATTTGCAAGTCTAGGGAGGTTTGGAAATGGGGAATTGAGAAGTCATTATGAAAAGACATGATTGGTCTTATAATAATATTCTTAGAAAGTCCTGTAAGTAAAGGCTTCCAAGCCTTTCTCATTGTACGCTCTGCAGCAACGTTTAAATAGCTAATCTTTTCTGACTGGTTCCAAGAGAATTTATGTTAATGCCCACTCTGTACTCAAGAGAATAAATCTGGGCTTGACTTCCGCTTTCCAAGACTGTGCTTGAAAAATCTACATTTCTCCAAAAACTGATTTATAATGACCTGTAGACTTGTTCTCACCTGCCCCGAACACAAAACCCGTATTTCTTTGCTGCTTCTTTACAAGAATGAAGTACATTTCATGAAATTTCCTACTTTATCTAAATCTCTTTAAAATACCATAGGCACACAGAATCACAAATCCATAAAGAGTGCCAATAGTAATGACTTCTTGTGTTAATTGGATAGGTTTTTAATAACTGATATAGAAGTGCTATTATTGTGGGTGAATATAATGATTTTTATTCTCAAAGGCAATCTATGTGAGTGAAATCCATTATCTTAGAAGTATTCTGATAAGGATAAATCTGTGGAGAAAGGGCTATGCATCTCGCCTGCTACTGTTAGCTCCATTAAACATGCTGAATGATTAGTTGGCCGAAGACTCTCATTAGATGTACATTAAATGGGTATTTAAGGCATATCTGAGACACTTCATTAAGAGTGACATGGTAAGCTTTACTGCATACCTTTAATAAACATTCTAGTTAAATTAAAACTTAAATTTATGGTCACTCTTACACCTTCTTTGAGAATAGAGTATTGCCTTGAAGTCTATTCTATTTTTTTTTCCTCCACAAGGACCAGTCTTGGCCATGTTACATATTTCGTAACTGCTGTGTTTGGGTACAATTTACATACAATAAATTCAACCACTTTAAAGAATCTGACGTTTTAGTAAATGTATACAATTTTGCAACTATCACCACAATGCAGTTTTATTTTTTTTAATTTTTTAACATCTTTTTTTAAAAATTTATTTTATTTATGTATTTATTTTTGGCTGCGTTGGGTCTTCGAAGCTGCACATGGGCTTTCTCTAGTTGTGTCGTCGGGCTTCTCATTGCGGTGGCTTCTCTTGTTGCAGAGCACGGGCTCTAGGCGCACAGGCTCAGTAGTGGCACGTGGGCTCAGTAGTTGTGGCTCGTGGGCTCTAGAGCACAGGCTCAGTAGTTGGGGCGCACGGGCTTAGTTGCTTCGTGGCACGTGGGATCTTCCCGGGCCAGGGCTCGAACCGATGTCCCCTGCACTGGCAGGCAGATTCTTAACCACTGCGCCACCAGGGAAGCCCTTTTTTTCACATCTTTCTTGGAGTATAATTCCTTGACAATAGTGTGTTAGTTTCTGCTGTATAACACACACAATGCACTTTTAGAACATTCTATCACCCCTACAAAGTTCCTTCATATCCCTTGGTAGTCAGTCCTGACTCCCAATCCACAGCTGATTTTTTCACTAGTTTTGTATTTCCTAGAAATTTCATATATGTGTCGTCATACAATACAGCATCTTTGGTGACTAGTTTCTTTCACTTAGCATGATGTTTTTGAGATGAATCTATGTTGCTGTGTATATCAGTCATTTTCCTTTTCACTACAGAGTAATATTTCATTATGAGGCTATAACACAACTTGTCCAGACATTTGCCAGTTAATAAATATTTGGGCTGCCTCATCTGGCTGTGATGAATAATGCCTAATCGAATATTCACATACATGTCTTTGTGTGGACATATGTTTTCATTCCTTTTGGAGGGTGGAAATCCTGGGTCACATGGACGTTTATGTAACGTTGAAAATCTGTCAGCTGTTTTCCAATGAGGCTGTACCGTTCACCTTCCTGCCAGAAAAGTATGCAGGTTCCAGTTTCTCCACATCCTTTCCCACACTTGATCTTTCACATTTTAGCCATTTGAGTGAGTTGTATAGTTGTATCTCACTGTGATTTTACTGTGCATTTACTAAGAACTAGTGCTGCTGAATATATATAGATTTTATATTTTATTTATTATTTATTTATATTATTTATTTTTGGCTGTGTCGGGTCCCAGTTCCTTTGAGGCACGCAGGATCTTCATTGAGGCATGGGGGGGGGGTCTTTCGTTGAGGCGTGAGGTCTTCTCTCTAGTTGTGGTACGCAGGGTTTTTTTGGTTTTTTTTCTCTTCCCTAGTTGTGGTGCGCAGGCTCCAGGGACACGGGCTCTGTAGTTTGCTGCATGCAGGCTCTCTAGTTGAGGTGCACGAGCTCAGTAGTTGTGGCACGCAGGTTTAGTTGCCCCACGGCATGTGGGATCTTAGTTCCCCAACCAGGGATCGAACCCGCGTCCCCTGAATCGGAAGGCAGATTCTTTACCACTGGACCACCAGGGAAGACCCTTGAATATATTTTTAACGTGCTTATTTGCCATTTGTATATCTACTTTCATGAAGTGTTTATTCAAATAATTTGGCTATTTTTATAGGACTGTTTGCTCTATATCCTGACTTATAGGATCGACATTGAATTATAAGTGTTTTTAATACACACTGGATACAAATCCTTTGGAAAAGATGTTAGTTTTTGAGTCCCTTTGGTGTCCTTGAGTGACTATAGTATTGGCATAATCCTGGCCTCATAAAATAAATTGGAAACTTGCTTCTAATTTAAAAGAGATTGTGCAGGTTTGGTATTGTTGAATTTTTAAAATTAAACACCTTTGTTGACGTATATCTGTCATGCAATCAACCACACATATTTAAAAGTCCATGGTTAAGTGTTATATGTATACCAGTGAAACCATCTTTACAACCAATACAATAAACATATCCGGCAGCCTCGAAATTTCCTTGTGACCCTTGGTCATCCTTACTTACACCCCTGCTACCACCTCTCTTCCCCACCCCATCTCCTGGCAAGTATGCTCTGCTTTCTGTTACTATAGATTGGTTTGAATTTTCTAGACTTCTATATAAATGGAATCATTACATAAGTATTACTGTAACATACCACTAAGTTTAAGAAAACCTGTATTGAGGGTTGAACTGAGGCCCCCCGCAAAAAGATATATTCCAACCCTAATCCTCAGTATCTGTGAACCTAATTTGGAAATGGGGTCTTTGTACATGGGATCAAGATAAGATGAGGTCTTAGGGCTTCCCTGGTGGCGCAGTGGTTGAGAGTCCTCCTGCCGATGCAGGGGACGCGGGTTCATGCCCCGGTCCGGGAAGATCCCACATGCCGCGGAGCGGCTGGGCCCGTGAGTCATGGCCGCTGAGCCTGCGCGTCCGGAGCCTGTGCTCCGCAGCGGGAGAGGCCGCAATGGTGAGAGGCCCGCGTACCGCAAAAAAAAAAAAAAAAAAAAAAAAAAAAGATAAGATGAGGTCTTACTGAATGAGAGTGGGTCCTAATCCAATGACTGGTATCCTTGTGATAAAAGGGAAATTTGGACACTGACACAGAAAAGGGGGAATGCTACGTGACTGCCATGGCAGAGATTGGAGTAATGCATCTACAAGCTAAGGAATGCCAAAGATTGCAGCCACCAGGGTTAGGGTTAGGGTTAGGGTTAGAGAGGCAAGGAAGGATACTCCCCTAGAACCTTCAGGGAGACAGCACGGCCCTCCTGACCCTTTGATTCAGACTTCTACCTCTAGAAGTGTGAGAGAGTAACTTTCTGTTGCTTTAAGCCATCCAAATGTGTGGGAATTTGCTAAGGCAGCCTTACGACACTAATACACTTTGTCTGGAACAACTGTGATTTCAGTCTCCTGGGTCTGGACCCAGATTTCCTGAACATACTCCCTCTCAACAGTTTAACAGAACTGGTCTTCTCTTAGCAAGGAAGAGTGAGAAATGGCCATTAGGTTGGCAATCAATGATGTCTGTCTCCCTGTCCAAAAGGATGGATATCCATTCTTTCGCATTAGAGATAAAAGTGGACTCAGTGTTATTGCAGAACATTTGGAAGCTACATCTAAGCCTAAAGAAGAAAATAGACATAAGCAGGAATCCTACCATCCAGACAGAACTACTGTTAAATTCTCATTGCATATCCTCCAGGACTTTTTCCAATATGTACGAATATCTGTTGGTTTCATGTGTAAAATGACTCCCTAGCTTGCTTGTGTCATGTGGATGCCTCGCATTTCCTATTCTACCGCTAATGTACACGTGTTCGATCCTGGTCCAGTAAATTGGTTGGAATTTCCCCCAAGACAGCAGTGATTATGATGCTCAAGTAGATGTTACAACACAGAGGGGCTGAGGGAGTTGGGCCATCGTCAATTCTTAGAAAGTCTGTGCTGAATGAATAAGAACCTTAGAATTATCCCAGAGGAGCTTGTATCCACCTAGACAATATAATGTTTCTAAACTAGGACATCAAGAAGCTGAAGAACGACGCAAGTTATCAGAATCAACGTGCAGAATACCTTCTCGATTTGTGATTTAAAAAAGAAGGCTTGGTGATTTTTAAGTGTTGCATTCACCTCTGTCATCGTTATATTTTTATGGATATTTTCTCCCGCAGACTGAATTCTTCAAGGTCGAGGCACTCGGCCTTGTTTATATTTGCACTAATGCTCAATTTCTAAGGTACTTACTTCAAGTTCAATAGACACAGACCTAAGCCTATACTTCCCCCACAAACTTGGTTTGCTTCAGTTTTCCTCATCTTAGAGAAGGACATTACCTTCTCTCCAGGTGTTCAGGCTATCAGCCTAGGAAGTTAACAGACATCTTCACTTCCCTGTGCATCACTGTTCTGTCTCTATTCAACCTGCTGACTCTCCCCCTAGCCAATCCCCCTCTCTCCACATCCATCCCGATCCACAAACACCCTCATCCAAGCCGCCATGTTCTCCTACCTGTGTTTTGGCAACAGAAAGGACTCACTCATTGGCTCACGCACCTCCAAACATACTCCAGCCAGAAAACTCCTTGTAATCTCCTGGCACCCCATTCCGCTTGCCCTTCCCCACCCCTGGCCCCAACCCAACTTCAATACTTTCCATTGCTCTTGGAATAGCAAACCTTCCTGGACTGGCCCACAGGCTCTGAGTGATACAAGCCATTGGCTACCTCTTCCTCCACTATTTATGACACTTGCCCTGCTCTCTGTTCTCCAGTCGGAGTCCTGCTTCCCGCATCTCTGTGAGATGCTCCCTCCTGCCCCAGATTCTCTGCATGTGCTGTTTCCTCAACCTGGAACACCGTTCCATCCCCTGGGACCCTGGTTCCCTCCCATCTACCCTTTAGATCTCTACGTATCACTTCCTGGGAGAAAGCTCCTCTGACCTCTCTTAATAAGCCAATCTCTGTACTGTAGCTCTCCTAGCACGTCCTCTCTCTCCTTCATAGTACTTGTCAGAGACAAAGTTTTAAATTTATTTGTGTAATTATTTGATTAAGATCTATCTTGCTCACCAGATTCTGTGCTCCCCAGGGGCAGAGACTGAACGGAGTGCTGGGAAAAGAGCAGAAGACCAAAGATATTTCCTGAATAGAGGATGCACAGAAGGTGCCCATAATTAAAAAGAGGAATGCAAGAAGGGAGAAAACCAAACTTATTTAAGGAGAGAAAAAAATGCATTGTCTCCTTTGATCTCACTATTCTGAAGGAGGGAGAGAGAGACCCTGAAGACTGATCCACTGATCCTGGGTGTTTGGTCAAGGAATGCTTTGTGACATCCATTCCTAGTGGTCAAATGGGTCTCAACTGGGACACTAGAGTCCCTCAATCAAAACGTCATTGCAAAAGTGGCTGTCAGCCCTATTCTTTCCTATCTCTGGCAAATGGGATTTTACAGCTTCTCCCACTGACTAGTTCTACAGTTGAATCCTCCCCCATTCAAGAAAAGTTTCCTTATGTCTAAAAAATTTGCTTTTCATCTTAGGGGAGGAGTAAGGTTTCAGAAGCCTCTTATTTTTGGTGAAATATTTATGCACTTAGAAAGGGTACAGAATGTGTGTATATGGGTACATGGATAGATAGACAGATCTATCTATGATAGATAGATATAGACAGATAGATAAAGACCATTTTTATGTCCCTTACACTTTTTACTTTAAAATCTATTTCACTTGATAGTTATATAGCCACACTAACTTTCCTTTGGCTAGGATTTGTTTAGTATATGATTTTACAACCTTCTACTTTCTTTCTGTGTCCTCATTTTGTAGGGGTGTGTGTGTGTGTGTGTGTGTGTGTGTGTGTGTTTAACACAAACATACAACTGGTGTATTATATTTTTCAAGTTTAGTCTGACATTCTTGGTCTTTTACTTGCAGAGTGTAATTCATTTTCATTGGTTATCATTACCTATATGTTTGAATTCATTTCTTTTGTGATTTGTATATTTTGTGCCTTCTATTTGCCTAGGCTTTTAAAATGTGTGTTTTCTTCTCTTCTTGTCTTTATTTTTTGATTTTTTTTTGATTGTGATTTTCTCCTGTCTTTCAGTTTTTCTTCCTCTTCTATTTTCTATACCCTCATCTCCCCACTATTTTCAGTAATTACTCCAGAGATTTTATTTTTAATGGTCCATTGATTCGTTCTTTAATCATTTAATTGCTATTGAACTGTGACAAAATGGCAGACCGTGGGAATGTGAAAATGAATAAAGCATCCTTGAGGACACTAGAGTTCAGGGAGAGAGGCAATAGTTTTAAATTAGCATCTACAAGTATGGCCCAAAGCCTGGCTTTCCCAGAGCTTGTGTATGGAAAACACTGTTAATGGAATGCAGAATCTAGACTTCGTTTCATGATTCTGTTCAAAACCAATGGTTGGATTCAGCCCTCCAACACAGCAAGGCGAAGCAAAGCAAGCACACGTATGCACGCACCCACACATTCACACACGTGCTTCTGCACCTCTGGTCAGAATAGATGAACCATCACACAAATCTCTAAACGCTTTTCTGAATGTAACGTAAGCACACGGAGCGTTATAGTTGTAGCTAAAGGCACTTCTACTCGCTCACAGCTTTTCCTCGTGGTGGTATTTCCTCTTCAATTTTACAGATGAGGACTTGTGCGTTCAGTAGTCAGCAGAGTTGAACCCAAGATTTATGAGCAAGTCTGGCGCTCTCTCTCTTATACCGCAGTTGCTGGATAAGCATAATTTTCATACAGGACATATTTAGGGGATAGTTGCCTTGGTGTTGGTAGGCTGTAAACGTGTATACGGGTTAGAAGCCCTGGGGGCGGGGCTTGCAAACCTCAGCTCAACCTAGTCCTACCCTGCATGCACGTGCAGGTGCTTAAGCAGTATAATTTTGCACCCCAGGTTAGAACAGCTGCAAAGGGTTCGACCTTTGGTTGATCACTTGGTCAACACAGCGCTTCATCTCCAGATACTTTGTCTCATTGTTATCATCAGGTGAGATTTGATTTCCATTCTTGTATAGGTGAGTTTAATGAAAAGTAAATTCGATTCTTCAATGGGATTTTCTTTAGCATGAATGAGAAATATAAAATGTCAATATCAAACAGCAAATTACTCTTGACTAATTTTTTTTTTTGCAGTACGCGGGCCTCTCACTGCTGTGGCCTCTCCCGTTGCGGAGCACAGGCTCCGGACGCGCAGGCTCAGCGGCCATGGCTCACGGGCCCAGCCGCTCCGCGGCACGTGGGATCCTCCCGGACCGGGGCACGAACCCGCGTCCCCCGCATCGGCAGGCGGACTCTCAACCACTGCGCCACCAGGGAAGCCCTTGACTAATTTTCTAATGGGTTTAGCTAACAGCCAATTGAATACACCTTAGATAAACACTTCTATGACCCCCGCATCTTGGAATTTTAATTAACTGTTGAAATGCTCCCGTTTTGATGGATTTCATTTTCTTGGGTAAATGAAGCAGGTACCTGCCTTAGGTTTGCATCTGGGATCTTAACACCCCTCAGGGGAGGAAGTGCTGGGGACTCCAAGAGTCACAGTCACTGTTCCCACAAGGATAGGGACAGTGGTGAACGGTGAGGGGCATCACAGAAAGTGACTGCCACTGACCACAAAACAAAGGGCAAACATTAACATGTCTACATGCATGTTGAGTCTACTGTGGAGAAATGAGAAAAGGGCAAGAAATGAAGAGGAAACTAGGAAACGTGAAGCGGGTGGACTGAGAAAGATCGGTTCATTACACCAGAGAATAAAAATCTAAAGGGCCACTTAACAGCTCTCTCGTAAGCACTGAACAGTATTCCATTGTCTGGATGTGCCTCCGTTGGGTCATTCCTCTGTTGAAGAACATCTTGATTACTACCAATCAGGGCTCAGTTATGAATAAAACTCCTCTAAACATTTATGTGCAGCTCATTTCTTATCATGTTAGTATATATTTCTGGATAAAGACAGGTTTTGCCCTTGGTCGAGTTCTGATGTCAGCTGATAAATTAATAGCTGTCACTGCCCATATTTTTATGGGGTTGTGGTGTGTCTGTAAAGGGCAGTGACAGCCAATGTAGTAGGAGACAGGGCATTGCTATGGGCTGCAAAGCAAGTAGTGGGCAAAGCGGTAAAGAGAGAAGAAAATTGACACAATATAAAACAGAACGTGAGAACTGTCATCCCAGAAGGCAGACCTGGTCCACAGATGGGTTCTGCTTAGCCTGCCTAGTGTTAAAAAACAAAAACAAAAAACAGAGTTACTCGCCATCCTTTAAAAATCAGGAAGTTTCACCTAAAAATAAGGAATTAGGGATTTTATTGAAAAAACTGGAAAATCTGCCCACTCGAGGTGTTACTCTGGCAGACATCATTTGACCGAGTTGAGAGGCAGAGGCTCCTCTTAGGCTAGAACATGTATTGGCTGATTTGTCATCTTTCCTGCCCGGCCCTTTTCATAGCATCCACTGACTTCTACAGGCATTTACGTTTTTCATCTCACGAAGAAGGGTACCATGTTCATAGAGAACTTAAGGCAACTGAAGTTCTTTTAGAGTAAAGATCACTAGAAGAGAAAGGAAGGATGGTGTATCATGGCAGGACGCAGAAGCGTCGAGGCTTTTTCTTTTCAACATACGAACCTAAGCTGGTAAAAGAAGAGAGATGGAAATCAGTGGAAAGAGATGGAATGAAAGCTCAACAAGGTCACAGAGGAGACTGTACACAATAGGATCAAAAGTTCTCATACCCGAGGGACTTCCCTGGTGGCACTGTGGTTAAGAATCCGCCTGTCAATGCAGGGGACACGGGTTCGATCTCTGGTCCGGGAAGATCCCACATGCCGCGGAGATACTAAGCCCACGCACCACAACTACTGAGGCTGCGCTCTAGAACCCATGAGCCACAACTACTGAGCCCGCATGCTGCAACTACTGAAGCCCGTGCACCTAGAGCCCGTGCTCCACAACAAGAGAAGCCACCACAATGAGAAGCCGGCGCACCGCAGTGAAGAGCAGCCCTCGCCTGCCACAACTAGAGAATGCCCACGTGCAGCAATGAAGACCCAACACAGCTAAAAATTAAAAAAAAAAAAAGTTATACCTGAGACATGCCAAATACATTATTATTATTATTATTTGTACAGCAGAAACACAACATTGTAAAGCAACTATATCCCAATCAAAAAAAAACCAAAACCAAAACCAAAGTACATTATTATTTAGCGATAGGCCAGTTTCGTTCATTTACTGGAATGGGAGGGTCTTTTATGGTCCAGAATAAATTATATACTCATACAACCAATTTTTTTTCTGCTCATTAAGTTGGTAACAAAGGTATGAAAACTGTACATACTATAGTATGGATTTTTTTGTTTATGTCTCTTGTTCCTTAATCGAAAAGGTGTTTCAAAAGCCTTCTGAGTAGCTGATTTTGTTTTCTAGAAAAATGTATGTCAGCAAATTGCTAAAGCTAAAAATCTGGAAGTCAAAGTACAGATTTTCTTTGGGAAGTGGACAAATTGTTATCAATTTATAGTTCACTAATTCTTCAGATTTGGGCTTAGTCGTAGAGATTTTCTACATTTCAGGCCTCAGAACATAAACAGGCAGACCTCACATGTGCGGAGGGCAAGGGTTGGGATCAACATGGAAAATGATGACACTTACAAGGGATGTCTAGACCAGATTGCCAATTTCTCCCTCTCTGGCTTTCAGAATTCTCAACACATATTAAGCTATCAGCCTCCTAAAATATTACGAAAATAGGTCATGCTCTGGATTTGGCAACTAAATGATATTTTCTGGTATATAGATGACCACAAAACCCAAATCCTGAACTGCTTTCTCTCCTGTAATACTGTTCTGTGGCTTCTCATTCTTTTTCACAGACAGGAAACAAAATTTTAATGTAAATTGTCCTGATAAGATTCACAGGGACGCGGAACAGAGGATAGACACAATACTATCGAAGATAACTAGATACGATACTATCTAGAATAACCGGATATAATACTGTCTAGAATAACGAGGCAGAATACTATCTAGAGTAACTGAAACAGTCATTAGCTCTCAGGAAAGTTCCCTCATAATGGGGGGGATGTCCTTCCACAACATCTCAAGTCAAGGTGCAGCGCTGGCTAGTGTGGAAACAGAAAATGATTCTGCCTGGCTAGAAAGGTGTCACTGCAATTGGAGGCTTCCAGCCTCAAAGAGCAGTTTTTCATGATAAAACTTGAAAGAATAGAATAGGAAACTCGTGCTTTGAAGCAACAAAGTTCCAAGCTAGCAATGACATTTTAATAGATAAATAGGATTGCACTGATTGAATATTTACATACCTATAACACAGAATTTAGGTCAAATCTATAATTATTCTCTATCTTGATATCATGGAGTGGAACCTCTGCAAGTCTATTTGCAAAGAAGGGTAAAATGTTTTCATATCAAATTCAAATACCTAATAATTCGAATCACTTTTGACTTGTGATTTTGAGACAAAGGATGATTGTTGAGGAATCTACCTGTGTTGAAATGTTTGCTGAAGGAAAACAGCATTTGTTCCCTTAATGCTGAAACTGTCATAGATGGTTGATTTCCCCATCAACTTTGTGCCGGAATTCAATATAATCCTCTCATCTCACACTAATTAACTCAGCTATCATGAAAGGATGCTGCAGACACGCTTAATATTATAAAATAGCGAAGATATTCCTCCTTGCAAAATTCATTCTCCAAGTAAAATGAAGATAACTCTAATGGATTCATTTTAAAATCGAATTCAGAATCTCATCGTGGTGTGGCATAGAAATCGCTGAAAGTGCTAAATGGGAACAAAATAAATGGTTATTTACTGCCACACAAAGGACTTAGAAGCTAATGAGAACAGAGAGGTTTTTTTTTTAATTAAAAATTCTGCTTTAAATTTTCTTTTCAGACAAGATTGGTTATTATAGAAGCTATCTCATCTCTAAAATCCCACGATGCTATAAGGGAGCTCATTAAGCATAATAAAATCACCTTACAATCATGTAGGCAGTCACGTTTCAGAATACTGAATTAAATAGAAAAGTCACGTTCATAATCAGTGCTTCCTGGGGAAGCCCTAAAATGCTTTCCAAATCTTTGACTACCCGAAGTACCCTGTCACATCCAGGCATCATACAGTTGCTTGAAGAAGGTCTTCTTAGCATTTAGAACTACCTGCAATTACTAGGTCCATTTATTAGTTTATTCATTGTCTGTCTTGCCCCCCCAGAGGAGGCACCACCAGGAAGGGGTTGGAGGATACACTTGCTTGTGGAGGGAGTGAAGGAAGCTGTTGTCCTCAGGAGGTCACTGTGTGACAGGTGAGGGGCTGTGGTCCTGGCCGCCTAGCCTCCGTCTAGCTGCCTCTGCTGGCCTTCTTCCATGTCTCCTTCCAGATGGAATCTCCCTCCCTTTGCCCCTGCTGGGTGGCCTGGGTAGTGACTGGTATGGAGTCCCTTTGCCCTACCGGCTTCTGGTTTGGTTCCTGGATGGGTTCAGCCAGTGGGAGGCGCCAGAGAAGTGGGAAGCTCTTGATGGTGCCCATGGCCCTCCTCCTTGCAAGCTGTCCCCTGATGGCTCCATCCCTTTTACTGAAGGTCTCTGTAGCTCTAAGTCACCCTTAGCCACACAACCCTCTCTGCCTCCCACTTCTGATAATTACTTTCTCTTCTCATCCAGTCAGGCTTCAGGGGTCTGTTGTCACTATTCGTATCACATCCTGTGAACAGCTCTGCTAAATTCTTTGTTAAAATTGCCTCATATCTCCTAATGTGAGTGAGTCATGTGTTTTCTACTGGGACCCTGAACGATCCACTGTCCATTTTCTAAATGTGGTTCTAGGGTTTCCCCTGTGATTCTTTAAGCCATTCAGTATCTTTTCACATATATTCCTTTTCTGTCTCTACCAGCCAAGGGAAATATCTGTTATTGCAACTGAGAACCCCAGTAGACACAGCAATTGGTCACTCCACATGGGCAAGACCCTGGCCCAGCTATGGGGACTGGCACATAGTAGGAACTCAGTATATGTTTGTTGAATGACTGAATGAGTGTGGCTAATGAAAGAAGACTGAAGATCCAACATATGTCACAATTATATGCAATGACTTCTGGGACATTCAAAGTTGTTCCCTTGGAAAATCATCTATTTACTTCATTGCTCAAAGTATTCTTGGAAAACGATGTGACCAACAAAGGCTTAATTTCCCAAATATACAAAGAGCTCATACAGCTCACAAACAAAAAACCAAATAACCCAATCAAAAAATGGGGAGAAGACCTAAACAGATACTTCTCCAAGTAGACATCCAGAGGGCCAACAGGCATATGAAAAGATGCTCAACATCACTAATTATCAGAAAAATGCAGATCAAAACTACAATGAGGTATCACCTCACACTGGTCAGAATGGCCACCATCAAAAGTCTACAGATAATAAATGCTGGAGAGGGTGTGGAGAAAAGGGAACCCTGCTACACTGCTGGTGGGAATGTAAATTGGTGCAGCCACTGTGGAAACACTATGGAGGTTCCTCAAAAAACTAAAAATAGAGTTTCCATATGATCTCGCAATCCCACTCCTGGGCATAGAACCAGAAAAGATGAAAACTCTAATTCGAAAAGATAATGCACCTCAATGTTCACTGCAGCACTATTTACAATAGCCAAGACATGGGAACAACATAAATGTCCATCGACAGATGAACGGATAAAGAAGATGTGGTACATATATACGGTGGAATATTACTCAGCCACAAAAAATGAAATAATGCCATTTGCAGCAACATGGCTGAACCCAGAGATTACCATACTAAGTGAGGTAAGCCACACAGAGAAAGACAAATATTATATGATAGCATTTATATGTGGAATCTAAAACATGATACAAATGAACTTATTTACAAAACAAACTCACAGACATAGAAAACGAACTTATGGTTACCAAAGGGGAAAGGGGTAGAGGGAGGGAGAAATTAGGAGTTTGGGATTAACAGAGATAAACAACAAGGTCTTATTATATAGCCCAGGGAACCATATCAAGATCCTGTAATAAACTATAATGGAAAAGAATCTACAAAAGAATAAATGTATTATATAACACAACACTGTAAATCAACTATACTTCAATTAAAACAATTCTTCAGAAGTCTTCTTTCGGAATTACTTTTAGAGTAAAACAGCTCATTATTTGTGTAAGTTGCGTGGAGGCAAGCGCTTACTTCAATTGGCTCAGCAGCACGAATCCTTCTCAAGTCCAATCCTCTTGCACCTCTAATGAGGGTTTGGGGCAGACAGAGCACTTCTGCACAGGGTGAATTTAAAAAAGCCATGAAGTCCCCAAGCTGCTCTGAGATCAGTGGTCCCTCTTAGACCAAATGTCTGCTTATGCTTAATACAGGGAGCGATTCATTCATTTTTCTCTATGGGGTGGTTTAAAATGATTTAATGACAGAGCTGCCCATTTTCCCCACAAATATACGGTGCTAGTGGCTGACCCTGGGGAGGATAACCAGATCCTCCAAAGACAAGAACACAAGCCCGCCTGGTTCTGGTCCTTTGGGCGAAGTTCATGTACCCCAGGCTCATGAGATGAGAGGAGAGTGGGAGTTACTAATTCATAGTATTTCTACCCCAGATTTCCTGATGCAGAGGAGTTGTATTTTACATAAGAGGTAGTTTAGGTCAGCAGGTGCATAAGGTAAAACTCTGTGTAATCAAAAAGAGTTTTGAAAATCGGCTTAATTGCCCATAACTTTCAACTTCCATGGTTTCATGTGTGCAGCCCTGCCCAAACAATTCTCATGCACGATGA
Source organism: Leucopleurus acutus (assembly GCF_964270905.1). Lineage (NCBI taxonomy): Eukaryota > Metazoa > Chordata > Mammalia > Artiodactyla > Delphinidae > Leucopleurus > Leucopleurus acutus. The sequence continues at coordinate 87,357,064 of NC_139155.1, forward strand.
AGTTTGGAAGCACTGAGCAAGATGAAAGGAAGGGGTGGGAAGCCAGCTCCCATGTGGACCCTATAGGCCATTGAAACTCCTCCACCTTGAAGTTCACCAACAAATCCTTTGCATGGATGAAGGATGGATAAATAATTCTCAAGTGTGTTCCTACTCGTCTGCAGGAAGTCCTTCAGTTTACCTTATAGTAAGCCTCTGACTTTCACATGTTCACATTTTCCTTGAAGACTCCATGAGACGGAGAGGCTGCGTGTGGTGTTAAAGTGTTAAGGTCATGGTTTTGGGCAGAAACTCGGGCTATCACCTACCTTCACTCTCCCCTTTTTCCGGGACACAAGGCTGGACTACATTTCCCAGCTTCCCTTGCTGTGGGCTGTGGTCACGTGACTCAAAATGTCCAATGAATGGGCTGACATGGAATAACGACTGCTCCTTGGAGCATCTCCTTTAAGAGAGCAAGGGTGCCTGCTGCATGTTCTTTATCGACTTGTGTGCCTGGACGTCCGATGTCATGCCTCTAGGGAGATGGCAGAGACACAGGATAGAAGGAACCCAGGCCCCTAGATCACTACTTGTATGAGAGCTCCTTGGCAACTGCAAGTGTCAACCTGTAGTTTTATGCGAGTGAGAAATCCTTCTATTCTAGCTGGGCCACAGCAGTTTAGTCTCCCTAACTAATAATACGAGGTAGTCAAGTCATTCACCTATTTAATAAATATTTATGGATCTACATGCATATGATGAAGAGTACAGAGCCTCCCTGACTCGTATATTTCAAATTTTCAAAACCTGAGAAAACGAGACGATTGTTTAGAAAATAAAAGGAGGGACGTAGGCATAAGATCTCAGCCCAATAAAGAGAAGAACCAGAATATGGACAGAGTGTTTTGTCTAGAGCAGAGGACTGGTTGTGGGATTTGCTTGTCCCCCGGAGATGGAAGGGCTGTATCCGTGTGTGTGTGTGTGTGTGTGTGTGTGTGTGTGTGTGTGTGTGTGTGTGTGTGTGTGTGTGTGTGTGTGTGTGTGTCTGCAGGGACAGGGGGCAGGGGGCAGGGGGTACCAGGAGAGAAGGTGATTTCTGACTTCAGGCTTCTCGCCATCACCGCTGGGGAAGCGTGAGCACCCACAGATGCGACTGGTGGTGAAGCCAGGCAGAGCAGACCACGGCTTGCCTCCTGGAAAGATTCCAAGTTCCCAAGCGTTGCCTGGAACCCTCAGACAGCTCCCGGTTCACGCGACCAAGATTACCGAGGCAATGGCCCCCCAGCAGTGACCAGACTGGGTGGGCGATCCGAGGACCCGATGGGCCCACCCCACCCTAAGTCCCAGTACTCTGAGCTCATTCACCACACGTTTAAATGACCTCAGAAACGAACAAAATGACACCAGGGTTAATTTTCCAGCCAAACCATAAATCACGGGGTCTGGGAAAAGTAATTAAGTTGAGCGACAGCAAAACAAATGAGATCTATATCCACTAGAGTCAGGCTTTGGGTGTGGAGAAAAACGGAGACCTCAGATCTCCTGGTCAGGAGTGGGTTTTCTGTTCCGTGTCTCAGCTGAGCAAAGGGTGGGCGTAGCAAGGCAGGTAGCCTTGGAAGGAAGTGCAGATTTAGCTGGGTCCTTTCTGGTGCCTCTTGGGGGATGCCTCTTTTGTTTTCACTTCACAGTGTGGGAGGGAAAGGGACCTACTTTCCCGCAAACTCAGAGACTCCTAGCTGAGCATCTATGCTTCTAGGTGAGCTGGGATCTGGTGAGTCTTCCCACGGTAACAATTAAGAAGAGAAATAAACGCACAGTGGTGAAAAATTAATCTCCTACCAAAGCCATTTGAATCGAAAGAGCTCTTTGAAAGGAACTGGGAGTGGGCAATAGGAAAACTCAAAACGAAACCCAACCTCGCAGACTCTCCCCGAAGGGATCGGACTTCGGGATGTTGGCTTTCTCGGCGGAAGTGGAGGAACTGATGTAGCGATAAGGCCGATTACTGATATTATCTTACTGTGGGAGGGTCTGGTGCCGAAAAGAACTGAAGGCCCAAATCCTCCAGCCAGGGCATCCCCACCACGTGGGGTTTTGTGGGAAATTACCCAAAGGAGAAAACTGCGTGACAAAGCAAGACTCAAAATTGAGGGGGGCTTTGAAAATGGTGCCTCTGCTTCACGGCATCCCTTTGAAGGGTGGGGAATTTAAGTATGAGCATGGAGTGTTACGTGGCCTTGGTGCAGTCCCCAGCTCTGCCACTTACTGGATCTGGGACTTTGGCAAATCAATCTTGTCCAGTTAATCTCTCAGATCCCTCAGTCATCAGATGGAACTAAATAAGAGTATCTAAATTGTAGAGGTGCAGGGAGGATTCAATGAGACCACGTCTGTAACGAGCTCACGGCAGTGCTTGGAACATTCAAAGGACTCAACGAACGTCATGGAGTTTTGTTTCTCCTAAGAGGGCACGCCTGACGAGAACAAGGCTCTTATGACCACTTCTGGGATGGGCCCTGCCCAGGGACACGTCTGTGAGTCTCCTTTCTCATCTCCCCCACCTCCTGCATCTCCTTAGGGTCTACACATATCTTTATTTATGTTAACCAGGTTGCAATCCAGTCTTTCTAGCCTTGAAGTCTCCTCTCTCTCTCTACACTGTCCCTGGGTAGCGGTCAGGACCCAACTCAAGCTGAAGCTGGAAGGGAATTTATTGTTTTGTAACGGATGAGTTCAGGCAAGGCTTGATCCAGGGGCTCAAGCTGTGTCCCCCTGCAGGGACCTGATTACACCCCAACTCAAAGCGTCAGCTTGGCAAGAGTTAGCAAATAAAAATACTGAATTTCAGATAAACAATTTTTCTTTAGTAAAATTATGTTCAAATATTGTATGGGACATACTTATACTAAAAATTATTTGTTGTTTATCTGTATTTTTGTCTGGCAATCTTATGGCTTTATAAGTTCTCAATTTCCACCTCTCTCTCACTGCACCCCCTAAGTGCAACCCATCTCTGTTCTCCAAGATCAGCACTCTTGCGAGTAAAGTAACCACAGTATTGCCAGACTCCAAGTCTTCCGATGATGTCCATAGAGGGAGAGGAAAATAATTTACAAAGGAGGGAGTTTTCTCTTTTTCAGAAGCGCTAACAAATATCTCCTTACTTCTCATTGGCTCTGATCGGGCTTAATAGCCGTTCAGGAACCAATCACTATGCCCTGTGGTGTGGAGCGTGTTGAGTGGCTTACATCACTCCGGGGCCACCCCTGTAGTTGGGGGAGGAGTTAATCCCACCCAAGTCACGGCTGATAGAGCAAGACTGCACCGTTTGAAGGATTCTCCCATAAAGCGGATGGCTAGGTGCTGGGGGTCAGATGAAACGTGTCCATTTCCCCAAGTAGCTCTTCTCTGATATGACACATCTTGTTTTTATTGTTTAATTACCAGCAGGAATCCTAGCTTTGAGGCTTCCTGGGATTTTAGGCACTATCCACACGCAATTATGTGAGCAGATTCTCCAAGAGTCCACTCTGATGCTCTAGAACTGGGTCAGAGACCCACCACGTGATACGCAGCATCCTAGCTCACCGGGAGAGGCCACGTGCCCACACGTGACATGCCAAAGGGACTTGGCAAGAAATGAGCTCACGGAAGAGTGAACTTACCTGTGTTTGACAGGTAAACGGAGCTTGGCAGTAGAGGCAGTTCTAGCGGCACCCCCCTCCCCGTTTTGACCACCATCCGCCTTTCTCCTGATCAGGCCACCCCACGATGTACTCCCAAGGAACCAAAGCCTCTTCCCAGACCAGCCTAGTCCAGGGGTGAACATGTGACTCAGGTCTGGGCAATCGGAGCTTCGCATTCTTTCGGGCACAGCAATGGGTCTACATATGGCTATGTGACTTGTGCAGAGATAAGGCAGCAGAAGAATGTCCCTGGGGTTTTCTAAGAGATGCCACTGGATTTGAATCTAGGAGGATCGAACTGGAACTCGAACTACTGTGGGCATCCGGACACCACATGGCATTAAGCTGTCTGGGAATGGAGCGGGCTCAAGGGATGGAGAGAAAGCAGATCCCAGTGACCTTGTTTGAGCTCCTGGATCCAGCCACACCTGAAGTCAGTGCTCACTGACTGTCCTATTCCCTGTTATTTACATGCGATGTAGAGTTACACGAGCCTTTTCTACCTAAGCCATTTTGGGTTAGGTGATCTATCTCTTGCGACTAATAGAGTCCTAACGGATGCAATAATTAAGAGAGGATGCACAGCCCTCACACTCCGCTGTTTAAATAGGACACACTTTTTTTTTTTCCATAAAACTAGACACATGTGTTTGAATTCTATTCGAATCCCTTCTGGATGGCTAATCCTGGCCAAGTCATTTAAATTCTCTGAGCTTCAGTGTTCTCATTTATACAGCTGGGCTAGATCCCACCTAACTTACAGGGACTGAGGGTTGTTTTTGAGAATTAAATGAAGTCATCTATGTAAATCAGAGAGTACATATATGAGCCACAGTCAGAACACTCTATCCAAGGTAATTATTATTATCATCAACATCACGATTAATAGTGACTGGAGTATCAAACATGCACGTATATAAGGCGACTCTATTCTGGACCTATTCTGCAAAAACGGAAAAGGTGCATTCCATGCCTATAAATTGCTTATCCTCAAATTAAGGAATAAATCATTCCTAATATATATTGGCTTATAGTAGGCCAATGGGAGAAATCATTTCTGAATGGGAAGTTATGTGACAGTCCTAAACGAATTCCCATTGACATCTGCAAGGGGAAGGATAATGACCTGAGCCACGTGTTCACTTTTTGCCTCAGTGCCCGAAGCCAGTCAGTTTGCTAGTCGGTCACGGAAGACAGGCTGCCTGCTTTGCGTTCGCTCGTTTGTTCAATTTTTCATTTTCTTGTGTAATATTTCTAGGCACCCATTATCTGGGCTTGAATGGCACCGGACATGCATCACCTCCTTTCAAAAAGAACTTATAGCGAGAGAAACAGACAGAAAATAAGCAAACAAATAGATCGACTGGATACATTCAGAAAATGATAAGTGCTATGAAGTAAATAAATAAGATAATGGGGTAATGTGTGTCTTTGGTCCAGTTTCCGGAAGCAGAGTCCGAGATGGGGTTTTGGGGCGTGTGGCTTATCGAGGGAGTGGTCTTTAGGAAACACTCTACAGTAATGAGGGAAGCAAGAATATGTCTCAAGCAGAGTCTGGGCTTGGTGGACCCTCACGGGCTTCTAGGGCATCAATCATACAGCATGAGTGTCCACAACTTAGATGCATACATCAACCAACCGTTGGCTCTGGGCCACCCTCAGGAGAGGGAAACGGGCGTAGGAACATCGGTGGAGATGCTGGGCTTAGAGTGTAGATCTGGGGTTCCCAAATTGGCAGTGAAAGAAGAGGGCTGTGTGTGGACGCTCGGGTCACTCTCGATTTGGGGAGTTGAGAAGAGCTATCCAAGGAGACCAAGAAGGAGTGGGCCACGAGGTGGAAGGAGAAAGAGCAGGAGAGCCTGAGAGCACCGCAAGTGTCTGGAGGGAGGGAGGCACGCGCTGTCTTAATTCCGCGGGCGCTGGTGGTGGTCAGATGAGAAGAGAGGGGACACCGCTTGACTGAGCAGGCTGGACTTCCTTGGTGGCTGTGATAAAGAGTGGTTTCAGCCACGGGGAAAAAAAGGGAGAAGTGAGCCAGGCACCAAGACACGCATTGAACAATGTTTCCAGGAAAGCGGCTTGTAGCTGGAGGTGGAGGGGAGGTCTAAGGGAGGGTTTTTTTTTCAAACTGAAGACTAGTTCCCGAACCATACTATATGTTACAGGTGTACAAGCTGGTGATTCGCAATTTTTCCAGGTTATACTCCTGCTGTTATTACAGAATATTGGCTATGTTCCCCGTGTTGTACAACACATCCCTGTAGCTTATTTCATACCTAGTAGTTTGCACCTCTTAAGCCCCGCCCCCTATCTTGCCCCTCCCTCTGCCCTCTCCCCCACCCCCACCCCGGTAACCACTAGTTTGTTCTTGATATCTGTGAGTCTGCTTCTTTTTCGTTCTACTCGCCAGGTTGTTGTATTATTTTTTAGATTCCACGTATAAGTGATGTCATACACTATTTGTCTTTCTCTGTCTGACATTTCACTTAGCATAATGCCCTCCAAGTCCATCCATGTTGCTGCAAATGGCAGAATTTCATTCTTTTTTTGTGCCTGAGGAGTATTCCATTGTATATACACACCACATCTTCTTTAACATTCATCTGTTGATGGACACTTAGGTTGTTTCCATATCTTGGCTGTTATAAATAATGCTGCTGTGAACACTGGGGTGCATGTGTCTTTTGGAATTAGTGTTTTCCTTTCCTTCAGATATATATCCAGGAGTGGAATTGCTGGGTCCTATGGTAGCTCTATTTTTAGTTTTCTGAAGACCCTCCATTCTGTTTTCCACAGTGGCTGCACCAATTCATACTCCCACCAAGCGCAGGAGGGTTCAAAGGGAGGGTCTGTATTAGCGAAGCTCGCCTTCAAGAACAGAAATGTAACTTTCTCACAATTCTGGAGGCTAGAAGTCTGTGATCAGGGTGTCAGCAGGGCTGGTTTCTCCTGAGACCTCTCCCCTTGGCGTGTAGATGGCTGTCTTCTCTCTGTCTTCACTTGGTCACCCCTCTATGTGTGTCTGCGTCCCAATCTCCTCTTCTTATAGGGATACCAGTGATTAGGGTCATCACCTATTTAAAGACCCTAGCTTCAGTTACATAATCTTCTGTGGTGCTGGGGTGAGGATTTCAACATAGGAATTTGAGGACATGACATTACAGGACACTACAGCATATTTTCTTGTTGATACAAATGGGAGAAATTGACGATGCAGCAGAGAGGAAGAAACCTCAGGTGGCCATGTCCCTAGGCTGGTTAGAGGGGATGGGTCCAGTGGCACCAGCACAGGGGCTGGTCTTTTCCCGGAAACCCCTGTAGCTGAAAAATTCCCTCCAAAACCTACGCTTGTGTATTACTGCCTGTCATGGCTGCTCATGTACTATTTGTGAAGAGGATGTACCAACAGAGCAGAGTTTCAGCTAATTTCTTACGGTAATATCCTTGATCACGTCAAAAGACCTTCACTGTATAAGCGATTAGCTTTGAAAATATCAGTGCACACAAAGGCATAACAAATGAGTTTTCTAATTATTCTTCCCTTCCAGAAGCATCAGCTGTTTTGGCCTTTGACAGGAACCTTCTAACCCTTGTAGGTATGCCATTAACTTCTAGGTACGTACTGAGTTCTGGGCATGTTAAAGGTATAAGGCGGATGTCCCAAACTCAAGTGTCGGCTGGGTTGGGAAAGCTTATGATGGGTGAATGACTACAGAGGATCAGAGCCATGAGATTCTGGAAAGTACACACTGCAACTAAAGAAATAATTGTGGAAGAACGTGGGTTCAGGGCTGCCTGATGGGTCTTTCACAAAAAAGGCAGCAGGACCCAGGAAGAACTTGAGTGTATCCTTGTCGATATGACCCTAGAGGCTCCAGTGTGCCACCTCTGGTCTGGGGTACCAGCACCCCTTTCAGAGGCTCATGGTTCATGCAGAGGAGGGTGGGAAGGTTAGCAAAGTCCATGCCTGAGGCGTTCAGAGCACAGCTCAGGACAGGGCCAAACAATGACAATAACATGTTAATGCTTGTGTTCTAGGTACCTCATCCTCCAGACCAGTCCTACCCCTCCCCAACCTGCTCAGTGACCTGGAGGTTGACCAGCATGGCATATCAATGGCTCCTTGGCCTTGGGTTTCCAGTTGGGTTAGTCCAATGGGGAGCTCCAGCAGCAGACCAGAGAGAAGGGAGAAGGTAAATCTCAGGGTTCATTCCCCTGCTTGAGCACCTACTCTCTGCTGGGTCACTGCTTGAGCACCTACTCTCTGCAGGGTCACTGCTTGAGCACCTACTCTTCTCTGCTGGGTCACTGCTTGAGCACCTACTCTCTGCTGGGTCACTGCTTGAGCACCTGCTCTTCTCTGCAGGGTCACTGTGGGCTGGCTGTGTCCTCTGCCTGAGGCCATCGCTTGGGCTCAGCGGTCCTCTCCACCTAGCGTCCCTCTGGATTAGAGTAACTGCACCCTCTGCTCGTTTCTTGAGATCTCCGGGTGGAAAAGTTTCCTTGCTGTTACTAATCCTGACACACGACACTGTGCTTTGTTGCTTCCCTGCATCCCTTTATTATACTCTTCTCGAATGCCCCCATTTCAGTGTCCTTTCTTTTTTCTGATGGGATCTAGAACACACCAATAATGTTGTTGACAATGTTCTAACTGGTTGGAACTCACTTCATCAAATACTGTATTATTCCTATTTCGCAGGCAGTAAGACTGAGGTGTAGACTTGCCCAAGGTCACACAAATGGTAAGCGGTGGAGCTGGGGTTTGAACCCAGGCAGCCTGTCTCCAGATGCTGTGCTCTTGACTGCCATACAGAGGGAAGCCCTTTATACCAAGATAGGAGGAGGCCACAGTGATCAGGACAGTCTTAAAGATCAGCTATTTTAACCGTGTCCTGAAGGATGGACATAGGCAGAGAGGAAAAAAGGAAGAAGGAAGGAAGGACACACCAGACGTACGACTGCTGTGAGCAGAGGAGGGGGTTCTGTAGACGTGCCGAGGGGCTGATGAGGCAACTGTTGTCACCCGAGAGTAAAGTACAAGTCCTAGAACAGGGGAAAAGGAAGCAGAACGACACGGCAGGCAGGGTTCTCTAGAATCAGTAAGATGGGTCAGAATATAAGACAGTGAGTGTAAATAGTCAGTATGATATCAGATCCAAGTGACAGGAAATTAGTTGAAAACAGACTAAGAGAAAGCAAAAGGAACTTGTGGACTCATGTGACTGGGACTCCAGGGGTGGGCGTAGCTTCAGGGCGCTGGAGTCTGTGACCTGAAGGAGACCATCGGTCCTCGCTCTCTCCATCTCCTGGCCCTGCTTGCCTCCATGATGCTGGTCACTGTTAGGCAGCCCCTCCCCCAAAGTCCAGGCTGCCATCATCCTGAAAGATACAGTCTTGGTGGGAAGAGAACGGTCCTCTCACAATCGTTCCTACCGAATCCAGGACTTCACTGTGAGCTGCCTGGCTGGGGTCTACTGCTCACCCATGGACCAATCACCAGGGCCAGAGGGATGACATGCTTTCATTGGTCATTCCAGGACCAAATGACCACCCCTGGAGCTGGGGGGGTGGGGGTTAGCCCCATCTGAACCATGAGGATTAAGGGTGGGGCAAGGATGGTTCAACAAAGAAAAACTGGGTTGAATGTCAGGCAACTAAAAGAACGAACGTCCACTATAATGGTAGATGGCAAGCCACAGGAAGTTCTTGAAAATGAGGCGACACGGAAGATCTGTCTGAGAAATCTGCTTTTGCTCGGCACGGGGCATGTAGAGCTATACACGTGGCCAATAATCTACAGTGTTGTCTAAAACACCCGTACGCCCTTCTTCACCTTACCTGAGCCCCATCTCCCTCGGAGTCACACCCAGCGTTCTTCCTATGACCTGCGTAGCCGTGCGCGAGGGGTCGTGTTCCTCCTGCATCCTCATTGCTTCTGTGAATACATCTCTTCTCCTCTCCCCTTGGCACCTAACCTCCAGCCACCATGGCCACCTCCGTGGGTCTGCATCACTCTCCCACGGTAGGTTTTTGTCCTTGTTACCCTCTCTGCTTGCTGGGCTCTCCCCCTGAGAAACCCAGGTGCTCAATCACTGTCTTCCTGCAAATGTCATGTTCCCAGTGACGTCTTCTCAGACCGCCCTAACCAAAATTTCTAACCCCTCCCCTCCGACACTGCTGGCCCTCTTACACGCTTTTTTTTTATTCTTTTTAGCACCTATCACTAACAGAGCATGCATCTTACTCGTCTCAGTTATCACGTCTTCCCAACAGTGATGTCAAACAAAGATTTTTTTGTTTGTTCATCGCCTAGCTTGACACCTAGTAAATAAACATGTTGAGTTGATTGGATGAATTCCACCTCAATCTGCTCCATTGGGGGTTCTGTCTTGGCTACTAAGGTCACTGATGGCCTTTGTGTTGCCCTATCGGATGGACATTCCAACCTTCTTATCTTTGCAGAGGCAACATGAAGCACAGATGTCTCCTACCTCCTTGAAACACTTTCTTGTCCCGGCTAATGAGTGTCCAATGACCACCACACAGTGCTTCCTCTTCAGCCTCCTGGGCTGGCTCTTCCCTCTGTGCTCAGTCTCTCCGGAGCCAAGGGCCAACACTCTCTCCTCCTTCCGTGTTCATCTCCCTCCATCTCCGCTGTGACCGCCCGATCTCACCCAGACAGACAAGTCTCTAAATGTTGCTCTATCTTATCTCTCTCTCTGGACCATCCCACATCCCCATCCATTCTTCACCCAGCAACAGAACGAGCTTTCAACACCCCTCCCTCACTGCTTTAAAAACCTCCAGTGCCTTCAGATCACACCTTGGAACCAAACCCAACTTCTCACAAGCCCTGAGACAGGGCACCCCCCAACTCTCTGAGCTCCCCCGTTTCATTCTTTCTCTGAATCATCCCATTCCAGCCACAAGTGCCTTCTTTCACTCTTCAAACAGGCCAATCTGGTTCCCCTTTGGGATTTTCCACTAGCTGTTCCCTCTTCTAATTACACTGTTTTTCTGATCTCTGCGTTACCAGCCCTTTCGTCTTACTCAGAACTCAAGACTTTGTCAGAGGGAAACTTCCAGATACCCCAGCCTAAGGGGGTCCTTCCTATTGCATTACCTTACGTCCTTTCCTGAACAGCACTTATTCTGATATTTTCTCCCCGCTCCTTTTTTTTCCTCCCTCCCCTCCTTCTTCTCGATGTCTGTTCCACTAGAATGTTAGTTACACAGAAGCAGGGACTTTGCCCACTTCGTGCTCCGCTACATTTCCCAGGCCTAAAATGGTGCTTCGTATGCAGCAGACGCTCAATAAATATTTGTAGAATGAATTCATGAATGAATGAATTCATTACGTGTTCACGGCCAGCCTGGCAGAGAGAACTGAGAGGCGGGTTACCAGCATAGGATGACCGCAGAGGGGGGAGGAGATAAGCCTGGTGACTTCGTACTTAGAATCCTCAGGGACCCTTGTTCTCAGCGTTGCTTCAGCTCCTTCCCCCTCAGTCCCACTGGCAGTCTGGTGCTTTGTGTCTCATTATTGGGTTAGACCCAGACCCAGCTTCCTCCAAGCAGAGACTAGATCTAATTTCCACGCTGTATGCAGAGCCCAGCAACTCGTTAGTGAAAGTGTCAGAACAACAGGGCTTCAGCTACTGCCACTTAGTAATGGATGGAATGTGACCAAGCTCCTCCAAAAGGGAAGGCAGAGGCGTGAATCCAAAGGGGTACCATCTGATGAGTGAGTGACACTGACAGCCGGACCGGAAGGGGAAAACCCAGCTGAGGAAGCGAGGAAAGGGTCTCATAGGGCTTTGGTAGGCTCTGGCTTCTCAGAGTGGCACTTTGTTTTGATTCTTGGGGCTGGTGTCCTGTAGGCAGATAAGTTTATGCTGGTTCTTCCTTTGTTCTTTTCTCATTTTTCTTCCTGCAGTGATGTCTCATCAGCACCTCTGCTAGAAAGGTAAGTGTTGTCAAGAGCAGGTTCCCACAACCGAAGTTCAGGAGCCGCATCAGAATCAGAAACCCAGCCCCCGCCTGCCTGGCCTGGTTACCACAGACACTGCCTGGAGCACAGGGTACCACCTGAGTTTAAATTCTCAGACCGAAGAGTCAGGGACGACTTCTGGAAAATGAAGGTATTTAGACAGTCTATCCAAGAACTGACTGCATCATTAGGCAAGATGGTACCAGCCTGCATGTGTCATCTTGTATTTCTGTCAAAACAAAGCTTCGCGACATCCCCTACTTAAATGCCATTAGGATCAAGTCTAGACAAATCTCCATCAGGTGACAGAATATGAAATGCAATCGCATATTCAGAGGGCTTCCCTCTGATCTCTGGAACTGCCTTACATTCTTCACGGTCAAAATCCCACAGGGTTGGCCTGAGCGTGAGAGCGTGTGTCAAGGGAATGGGTGGGTGATAACGGCTTACGGCTCAAGTCGCAAAACTAAGTGCTGTACTAGGCAAGTGAGATTCTAAAGGGTTCCACCAACAGAAGGCTGAGCGCCTTTCAAATTAGCCCTCATCCTCCAAGTTGGTCACATGTCAAAATATTAGCCTCCATTTGGAATTCATCACAGATAATGACCATCATGACAAGGTTCAACTTGCATTTTAAAACTGGTTGTCCCTGAGTATCTTCCAGGAGCATCTGCGGGCCTGGTTTTCTGAGATGCAGGGATACTTTTGCCACAGACAGTGCTTCCCCATGACAGCTGCCTCAAAGGCTTCATTGTTGAGAGCAAATAAAGGAATAAGGCTCATTTTTTATAATGCCACAGACGTGCGCACAATGGTTTTGTTGCTGTCTTTTGTTTTGTTTTTTTTTTGGAGTATATTTTCCCTAAAGCTGTAGCTTTTAAGTCATGTTTGTGAAGCTGATTTGAAAAAAAAAAAAGACCAAACCATGTTTTACTGAGACTGAGTGATGCTACCAAGGGAAACAAGACAAAAAACCACCTCCTAAAAAACAACAACAACAAAACAACAAAAACAACAACAACACCCGCCCCCAAAACACCCCAAAAGCAAACAAACAAAAAACCCCCCAGACAATCCACTCTCAGAAGATTGGGGGCTCCCTTTAGTGGGTATTCAAGAAGACTGTTATCCTCAGCTTTGTAACATCACAGCTAAAAGCAGGGATAGAGAGTTCTCCTGTAATGTTCTGGCTCGAAAAATTATACCTCTTCTGTAGAAGGAGAGATCTCAGGAAGATCTTCCTTCTCCAAAGTTGGGGTGGTTGAATGCCAGGTACTAAAACATCTCAGGGGTGACAGGACCAGAAAGAAAAGGACACCCCAAGCCACATAGCACTTGGCTCTTCCAAAGAAGGTCCTTGGGGCACCAGAGACGACACCGGAGCTTGCTAGCAATGCAGAGTCCCAGGCTCAACTAGACCAACTCAATCAGTCTTCATTGTAACCAAATCGCCAGGGAATCCGTATGCAGATCAGATCTGGGAGGTACTTTTCTATCAAGTCAGGGGATTAAGTCATCAATAACCCTTGACTGTAATACTGAAGGATCACCTACCAGCTTTTTGTTCTTTTTTTAAAAATTTTTATGGGGTATAGTTGATTTACAATGTTGTATTAGTTTCTGCTATACAACGAAGTGAATCTGTTATACATATACATATATCCACTCTTTTTTAGGTTCTTTTCCCATATAGGCCATTACAGAGTATTGAGTAGAGTTCCCTGTTATACGGTAGGTCCTTATTAGTTATCTATTATATATATAGTAGTGTGTATATGTCAATCCCAATCTCCCAACTTATCCCTCCTCCCCCATCCTCCCCCAGCATCTCCAGTAACTATAAGTTTATTTTCTACCTCTGTAACTCTATTTCTGTTTTGTAGACAAGTTCATTCGTAGCTGTTTTTGTTTTTAGATTCCACATATAAGTGGTATCATATGATTTTTGTCTTTCTCTGTCTGACTTACTTCACTCAGTATGATAATCCCTAGGTCCATCCATGTTGCTGCAAATGGCCTTGTTTCATTCTTTTCATGGCTGAGTAGTATTCCATTGTGTATATGTACCACATCTTCTTTATCCATTCCTCTGTCGATGGACACTTAGGTTGCTTCCATGACCTGGCTATTGCAAATAGTGCTGCAGTGAACGTTTGGGTGCATATATCTTTTCGAATTATGGTTTTCTCTGGATATATGCCCAGGAGTGGGATTGCTGGATCATATGGTAATTCTATTTTTAGTTTTTTAAGGAACCTCCATACTGTTCTCCATAGTGGCTGTACCAGTTTATATTCCCACCAACAGTGTAAGAGGGTTCCCTTTTCTCCACACCCTCTCCAGCATGTATTGTTCATAGATTTTTTTGATGAATGGCCATTCTGACCAGCGTAAGGTGATACCTCATTGTAGTTTTGATTTACATTTCTCTAATAATTAGTGACGTTGAACATTTTTTCATGTGCTTCTTGGCCATCTGTATATCTTCTTTGAAGAAATGTCTATTTAGATCTTCTGCCCATTTTTTGATTGGGTTATTTGATTGTTTTGATTTTTTTTTGATATTGAGCTGCATGAGCTGTTTGTGTATTTCGGAGATTAATCCCCTGTTGGTTGCTTCATTTGTAAATACTTTCTCCCATTCTGAGGGTTGTCTTTTGGTTTTGTTTATCGTTTCCTTTGCTGATTCATGATTCATTTCGTAATTTGAAATCCCGCAGATCTTAACATCTTAACACTTAACTCATGAGCCCCTGCACAAATTGGATATTTCTTTGCTATTGAAACACAGTTTTGTCCTTAAGTGTGTTTGCACCTGACTTCTAATACAGGACTCACCATGTCTTTACTTTGCCAGTTATGGAGACTGAAAACACACCTCACTTAGACACGTCCTGTACTTGCCATGGTAAAGAAGATACATTCTCTTTGCTGTGCGTCCCATCGCTGTGGAATAGAGAGGATGAACTTTAAAGGACCAGCTTTCCCCTAAAAATGGGGAGCTGGGCATGAATGTTAAAAAGAATGGTGGCTACTTTGTTCCCGCTGCCTCTCCCCCTACGGGAACACTTTTACTCAACATTGCGGGCTCTTCAAGCTTATAGAAAACTACAATGAGGTATCACCTCACACCAGTCAGAATGGCCATCACCAAGAAGTCTACAAACAATAAATGCTGGAGAGGGTGTGGAGAAAAGGGAACCCTCCTGCACTGTTGGTGGGAATTGGTACAGCCACTGTGGAGAACAGTAGGTCCTTGTTAGTTATCAATTTTATATATAGTAGCATGTATATGTTAATCCCTATCTCCTAATTTATCACTTCCCCCCACATTTCCCCTTTGGTAACCATAAGTTGGATTTCAAGATCTGTGAGTCTGTTTCTGTTTTGTAAAAAAAAGTTCATTTTTATAAGTACTACCATTATGGAGAACAGTATGGAGGTTCCTTAAGAAACTAAAAACAGAGCTACCATAGGATCCACCAATCTCATTCCTGGGCATATATCCAGAGACAACCATGGTTTGAAAGGATACATGCACCCCAGTGTTCACTGCAGCACTGTTTACAATGGTCAAGACATGGAAGCACTGTATGCATGGAAGTATCTGTCAATGTCCATCGATGGATGAATGATAAAGGAGATGTGGTACATATATACAATGGAATACTACTCAGCCATAAAAGGAATGAAATAATGCCATTTGCAGCAACATGGATGGACCTAGAGATTATCATACTGAGTGAAGTAAGTCAGACAGAGAAAGACAAATATCCTATGATATAACATGGGGAATCTAAAAAAAGATACAAATGAACTTACCTACAAAACAGAAACAGACTCACAGACTTAGAAAATAAACATCGTTACTAAAGGGGAAAGGTGGGAGAAAGGGATAAATTGGGAGTTTGGGACTGACATACACAGACTACTATCTATAAAGTAGAAAAACAACAAGGATCAAACTGTAGAGCACAGGGAACTCTGCTCAGTCCTCTGTAACAACCTGAATGGGAAAAGAATTTGAAAACGAATAGATACATGTATGTGTGTAACTGAATCACTTTGCTGTACACCTGAAACTAACACGACATTATTAATCAACTATACGCCAGTATAAAATAAAAATTAAAAAAGAAAACAGGACAGAGTCTGCTCCAACAAAAGATGCCCCTGCAGTGGAATACTTGGGTCTGGAACTTCTCAGAGGATGGCCCTGGGGGAGGTTTCAGTTAGTGAGACGCAGGGTCCCCACTTTATTCCTCCACCAACGGTTCTGAGGACATTACAGGGTTTGATGCTGATGCGATTTGATCATCCTTCAAACACTGCCAACACCTCCCACCTTTTTTTCCTTTTAACAAAGAGCA
The DNA here is from genome assembly GCF_964270905.1 of Leucopleurus acutus. NCBI lineage: Eukaryota > Metazoa > Chordata > Mammalia > Artiodactyla > Delphinidae > Leucopleurus > Leucopleurus acutus. The sequence goes on from NC_139155.1 coordinate 87,373,095, forward strand.
AGAAGTCTTTTCCTGGCAAGGAGATGCGCTGGGATCGTTTGCTTTATAATGCTGTTATTTTTACACTTACACTTTTGTAAGCAATCATAGCAATAAAAGCGATATAAAGTGTCATTTAAAACATATTTATTAAAGGAAAAGTTGAGTCTGTTCGAAGAAGAGCACGGAGCTGTTAGCAGAAGCAGGAACACAGAACTGCCACGCAGGTTGTACTTGCGTGACTAAAACTGGGCCAAGCCTGCTGTGATCTAAACAATAAGGTGTTTATTCATATTTAGTATCGGTCTATTTCTGTGCCACTTCCCAGCTTTGAAAAGATGCTAAAAACGCAAAACACGTGCTCAGAAAATGCAAACTCCTTGTAGAGTTGAGTTACCAAAACAAATGGTTCAAGAGGGACCCAGGGCAGCTCAAATACCGCACCCCAGGGGATGGGAGGACACAGAGATGAAGGTCAGAGGGATCCGTGTTCCATCTTTTTTCATTCTGCAGTCGTTTTCAGATCGCTTCCAGGTCCCACATCCCCTGTGAGTCACTAAAACTATTCTTGAGATCAGGGAACTTTCCTGCCCCCAAAGGAGTAACGTCTACAAGGGTGTGGAGCCTAACCGGGTCTTTCAGACTCTGTCCATTTAGGAAAAGAATATCTACATAACTCCCTGATCATTCTTGCATGCAAACTTTCTCTTTATATTGTTACCCAAAGATAAAATGTTTGCTACCCAAGGCACCATTTCGTTGAACAGCAGCTTTGATGGGAACTGAGTCATTGGCAACTCTGAAAACCATAGCGTCAATCTGCGGGGAGTGTGCAAAAAAAAAAAAATTTTTTTTTTGAGATAGCTTTCAAGGACACTGACGATAAATCTTGAAAACAGAGCTACTTACAAGCCAGGGATTTATGGAATCTGCCAGTTATTTGTGTCTTTGCTTTTGTCAATAGCAGTACAATTTGCTGTTGGTGCGGAATTAACCACCGACCTAAATCCTAGCAAGCTATCAAAATCTGTTTCTCAGATAAAGTCGTGCAGGAGTGCGATACATATATCAGTGCCAGGCACGAGGCCACTCCACAGAGGGGGCTGTTTGCAACTCCTTTCAGCGCCGGACAAAGTGGGGAATCAGAGATGAATCACAACCGACTTACACGGAGAGTTTTTCAACCATCACTAAGTGCTCATTGTTTAAGAAGTACAATAACACGATCGCTGTCTCCTGGTTTCCTGCAAACTATTTAAGGATAATGACACACAATTTGTTTACCTAATGCACAGCCCCAAGAATTACTGCCAAGGCCAACATGATTTATTGTTCTTACATTATGCAAAGTGCTCCGGGGAGATCACGGCTCATTATGCAAAATCAAAACCATTGCTGTTCACTTGAATGAGTCCCAGCGTGTCATTGCCAGGTACCCTCCTTGACTGACGACAGTGTTTGTTAGCGTGCCGCTGCCGAGGAGTTCACGGCAGGACCGAAATGCAAGTACGCAGTCTTATGGGGGGAGACGCAAGTTTGGACCAAAGGCTGGGCTTCCAAAGCCAGCATGAAAAAAGCAGCACAGAAGGTGCTCAGCAATAAAAAGGTGAACTTCAGGGTCTTAAAATACAAATGCGAGAGAAAACGGTGGCTGTGTGTAAACAGAAACTGTAGAAACAAGCCCGCCTCTCTCCCTTTATTTGTCTGGCTAGAGGGATTCGGACTTGTGTGCCCGTGAGTCTCTTTTTAAAAAAAAGAGATTTATTCTTCTCAACCACCAGACTTAGCGGTATCTCTGTCAGATTAGAGTTTCATCATTACTTTGAAATATATATATATATATATTTTTGCGGTACGCGGGCCTCTCACTGCTGTGGCCCCTCCCGTTGCGGAGCACAGGCTCCGGACACGCAGGCTCAGCGACCATGGCTCACGGGCCCAGCCGCTCCGCGAAATGTGGGATCTTCCCGGACCGGGGCACGAACCCGTGTCCCCTGCATCGGCAGGCGGACTCTCAACCACTGCACCACCAGGGAAGCCCTCTTTGAAATATTTGATATAAAAAAAAGTTCATTTGATTAGCGATCTACTCATATTATCGCAAAACATTTCAACATTAAATTTGTCAAGGGAAAAAAGAAGAGGTAGCTTCAACTGCTGTACATTTTTGAATGCTTGTAGAAAATGATTAAAAAAATTTTTTATCAACTGCTCATCAATGCTATCAAGAATTTGAAAGGTTCATTAAAAAAAAGATTTGATGCGGCCATTTCAAGAATAAAACCAGATATTTAAAAGTTATGCTCAGGCATGCCAGGTAAAGTTTCTCATTAAGAAATGTAAAAGGTTGTATTTGGAATTTATAAACAAATTTAGTATCTAACGTTTTTCTTAATTGCTTGTATTGTGTTTTTCCTATCATAATCATATCCTCATAAGAAATATACCACTTTTTCAGGGACCCCCATAGATGCTCTGAAATGCCTCTCAATCCCCCCCAGGGCTGCTCAAGTGTATACGGATGATAAAGCTTGGTACATGCGGATACCGAGAATGATTTCACAGGAGTAAGAACCCCCCTCTCCTCATATCATCTTTGAAAACTCCCATCTCTCTGTAGAGACAAATGTCCAGGCCTTAGTTGAGTATCAGCTTTCTGGTCGACCCTCTGCCTTTTGCAACGTGTGAATCCAAGCCAGGGGGAGAGATCAGAGAACTCAGGAACAGGTGGTCCCAACAATAGGTCCTCCTCAAGACAGACCTGGTCCTAGGCTAGCTTGAGTCTTTTTTTCTTTTTTTTTTTTTTTTTAACTTTATTGAGGTATAGTTAATTTACAATGTTGTGTTAGTGTCAGGTTACAGCAAAGTGATTCAGGTATACATGTATACATATTCATTCGTTTTTAGATCCTTTTCTCATATAGGTTACCACAGAATATTGAGTAGAGTTCCTTGTGCTATACAGTAGGTCCTTGTTGGTTATCTGCCTTATATATAATAGTGTGTGTGTGTTCATCCCAACCTCCTGATTTATTTCTCCCCCCACCTTTCCCCTTTGGTAACCATAAGTGTGTTTTCTATGACTGTAAGTCTGTTTCTGTTTTGTAAGTAAGCTCATCTGTATCATTTAAAAAAAATTAGATTCCACATATGAGTGACATCATATGATATTTGTCTTTCTCTGTCTGACTTGAATGTAAGTTGGTAAACCACTATGGAGGTTCCTTAAAAAACTAAAAATAGAACTACCATATGACCCAACAATCCCACTCCTGGGCATATACCCTGAGAAAACCGTAAGTTGAAAAAATACATGCTCCCCTATGTTCACAGCAGCACTATTCACAATAGCCAGGACATGGAAACAACCTAAGTGTCCATCGACAGAGGAACAGATAAAGAAGATGTGGTACATGTATACAGTGGAATACTACCCAGCCATAAAAAAAGAACGAAATAAGGCCATTTGCAGCAACGGGGATGGACTAGAGATTGTCACACCGAGTGACATAAATCAGCTTCAGTCTTAACTGCTCTCTCCTTTACATACCACCCCCAACCCCTGCAAGCCCTCAAGTGCAATGCAAACTTTCACAGCACATTTCCTTGAGGCCTCTATGAGTTCAGCACAGCAGCAAACTTCGTATCACAGTGGTGGACGTCAGATGAACGATGAACTCAGAGCTGGGGAAGGGGAATTCAGGGACTGTCATTCCTGGGAATGACTCAACGACAGCAACCACACACACACACACACACACACACACACACACACACGGGCCCGAACGCCCCTGGTGATGCTATGTTACTGCCGGGTGACTAGAGAAGGTCAATGAAATGCCTGGGGAGGAATTCTTCCAAGAAGGGAAGGGATTAGTACAGAAGGGAGCAATAATGATTTCATTCCAGACCACACACTCTAAGACTCCATCCTAACCCCAGTCTTTCAGCTGGGTCCCAGCCACTCTTGGCTTTGAGATGAGAGGACACAGCACTCTCAACCTTCTAGGGTCAAGTGACCATCTAACTGCATTTTGATTCCTCCTTAGGAAACAGGAGAACTACCGCTATTTGAAAAAGTCACCTGTGGCACGAAGGGCTTCTGTGGACTTTGGGTCTGGGAGGAATAAAGAGAATTTGGCTTTAGAAAGAATCATGCTTTCCTTCCTTCAAAGAAATCTACTATGTAGTCTTAATAGCCAGCCCTGGATGGTCCAGAGGGTAAAAGAAATGCAGAGAAATGAGCAGAAGACAGGGTAAGCGTCACGGGCGTCAACAACTTGGGACAATATTTATTTAGAGATCACTTTGTTGTCGTTGCTATTTGGATCAGAGGTCTCCCACAAATGCCTAGATGGGGCCAGAAATGGAGGGGACTGGGTGGGTCCTGAGGTCGGCTGGAAAATGCAGTGTCTGAATCGGACAAGCTCAGCTGGCTGTGACCGGGCGGAGTCCTCACCTGAACTTTTTAGTTTTACAAGAGAACTCAGACATCCAGAACTGACGTAAAATTTGCCGATGTTAAACTTAGCAGTGAAATTTAATTTCGTTTTCTTTTAGAAAAAAGCTCTGTGAGTAATCAAAATGCCCTTCAGTAGGTGAATGGATAGATAAGCTGTAGTTATTGTTTGTAGATTTTTTTGATGATGGCCATCCTGACCGGTGTGAGGTGATACCTCACTGTAGTGTTGATTTGCATTTCTCTAACGATCAGTGATGTTGAGCATCTTTTCATGTGCTTTTTGGCCATCTGTGTATCTTCTTTGGAGAAATGTCTATTTCGATCTTCCACCCATTTTTTGATTGGGTTGTGGTTAATAATTAAGTATTCTTTAGGGCTATAATGAAATGAGCTATCAAGCCATGAAGAGACAAGGAGGAACCTTAAATGCACACCCTTAAGTGAAAGAAGCCATCTGAAAAGGCTGCCTACTGCCCAATTCCAACTTACGACATGGAAAAGGCAAAACTGTGGAGACAATAGAAAGATCAGTGTTTGCCAGGGGTAGGGTGGGGGGATGAATAGGGGGCACAGAGGAGGCTGAGGGAAGTGGAAATACTCCATATGACACCATTGTAATGGATACATTTCATTACACGTTTGTCCAAATCCATAGAATGTACAACATACAAGTGGACCCTCACGTAAATTATGGACTTCCGGTGATAATGGATGTCAGTGTAGGTTCATCACTTCTAACACATGTACCACTTTGGTGGAGAATGTTGACAAGGGGGTCATGCCTATGTGGGAGCAGGGGGTGAAAGGGAAATCTCTGTACCTTCCCCTCAATTTTGCTGTGAACCTAGAACTGCTCTAAAAATATAAAGTCATAAAAAAAGGTAGCCCAAGCCCAGCATATCTGACTCACGGGACACCAGTCTGCAGCTTTTGATTTAAAAGGAGAAGTTACTATCATCTAATTAGTGTGTAAGAAAGACACTTAGGGAAATAGGATTTTCTCTCGCGGATTAATGGTCAGTACCTAAAACTCGGTGAAGCCAATAGCACATTAAGTAAGTAACTCTAATGGACCTTGGCAAAATAATAAATGTTACGGCAAAGGATTCTTTTTTCCATTTCCTTTGCTTCTTAACGAAATTTTAGGAATGAGGACTTTGTACTCCTTTAGGAGAGAACTGCCCAAGAGTTCCAGCAGCTTGAGAAACATCATTGCTAAAACTGCAAACCTGGAGTAGAAATGGTAACCACACTTCATGCTGTTTGAAAAAACAGTCTGAGAATTCCCTAATGGGTACAATCTTTAATATTTGATTTTTTTGTTTGTTTTTGGTAGAAAAGCCCAAAACCTAGGAAATCTTTTAGCAAGAGATTAAATAATGAATCAGAGCCAATACTTTAAGGGTGTTAAGTCAATGGGAAACCCACCATCTCTAAAGGTGGAGTTTTTGGTCTCATGAGTGAAAACTGAGAAATCGTGCAAAAAATTTTCTGTCCACCCTTCCCCACGGCTCTGTCACACGACTTGGAAAATCGATAGCAGTACAAGTATCCTATGATGATCTCATTTTATTTTTTTAAGGAGCTGCGTCCATTCCCTTCTAAATGACAGGACTTCATAAAGGACAGAGTCAGGTAATTCCGTTGGATCTGAAGTCGAGTACGTTAATGTAGCCTGAATTAATTTTCTTGGTGTTAAAGTGCAAACTGGGCTAATAAAAGTGACAAACTGACTATTCTAGAGAATAACGTGCGGCTTATGAGGGATGGCAGAGAATAAATGAAAATTAGCCTCAAGACAATGTTAATTATCCTCTATCCATTAGCAGGAGGGGAACTGAAGTACTCATTTTATAGCAAAGAAAACCCTGCTGGCTTCCTAAAGGGAAACTATAGTATTTAATGTTCTAATTAAGGCTAACAATGTAGCTGTATAGAGAGAAGAGGAAGTGAAACACAGAGTATATTCGGGATACAACCTGTGAGTGCCACCTTGTTGAGTTCTTTTAACACCCTCATCATCCCTCTAATTTGTAAGGAGGTTAAGTCACGAAAGGCGTTCAAGACAGGTGCTATATAATGGCAGTCATTTCTATGACACACACACTGACCCTGGCAACACACAAAGTCGGTGTATCACTGCCGATATAATTTAAACCAACATAATTGTGTTTACAGTGGAGTCATAATACAGTGTTTGTTTTTCCAAAACAAACAACAAAAAATGAATATCAAATGGTTGATTTTTTACAACCAACGGCCATTTCCTTAGGTCTTTTACCAAGTCCAACTCCCTACTCCGCTGTGGACCTTCAGAAGACGGCTGAGACGGGCTCACGCTAAGGCTGCTGGTGGATATGTACGGACTTCCCAGTGGTGTGAGCCTGAATTCTGTGGATGCAGAGGCATCTGTTTTGCAACATTTGGAATACTGTGGCTAATCTAGATTGTCAACTCGCTGAGAACGGAGAGGAACTCCTCGATGCCCAGCGGCAGAGTGTAGCGCTCAGATGTATCCAATTATCTTGTATGTCTAGATAAACGGGACCACGAAACCCCTATCCCAACCCTGAATCTGCTCTGGTGGTTGGATGCTAACAGCTCACAGCTCAGGAATCCCTGAGAACTGCCTTTGGCCAATGGGATCTGCCTCCCCTGGTATTATCTGGAAGGTTCTGCTCTTCTCGAAAACCAACCCAAACCACTGCCCAAGTTGGACTGATCGGGAAGACAAAAGACCGTCTTTTTGGCTTGAAGGGGGCTCACGTCAGTGATGCATTCACACCCTCGAGCTCTCCATGGGGTCAGGCTGAGGTTGGGCTTCCCTGAACCTTTGCCTGGCTTCTCACTCAGCTACCTGGTTCCCTTCCTTCTCTCCTTATAGGTTTCTCCTGAGAACGTTCCCTCAATTAATCACTTAGACGAGAAACTTCATCCCACTCCTAGAAAACCCAACCTAAGACAGAGTCATAGTCGTGATATCCCTAACCCAGAAATAAGAGTGAAGAAAAAGCTAAGGGTTCCTGAGAGGGCAGCTGTAACCTGACTCCATCCTGGGCTGAATTCCAGAAGGAATAACGTCACCTTCAGGTAAGGTTGGGAATACGAGGGCAGAAGGAACAGAACCCTCCCCCCAATTCCATCCCAGAGCATAAACTGGGAGCTGACAAGGGGTAGCCCCTGAAGACAGCAGCTGAAGTATAAAAAGAATCTGCATGAACAGACTCACAGACTCAGAAAACAAACTTATGGTCACCAAAGGGGAAAGGCGGGGAGGGGGGGAGGGATAAATTAGGAGTTTGGGATTGACATATACGCAGTACTATATATAAAAGAAAGAACCAACAGGGACCTACTGTACAGCACAGGGAACTCTACTCAATATTCTGTAATAACCTAAATGGAAAAGAATTTGAAAAAAAAATAGCTACATGTATATATATAACTGAATCACTTTGCTGTATACCCGAAACTAACAGAACATTGTTCATTAACTCTACTCCAATACAAAATAGAAATTAAAAAAATAATCTGCATGAAAATAGGGGTTGAGACAGACACGGACCCTGCTACATCTCCCAGTGGCACAGGGAGTAGAAAGGGCACAGTTGTGGCTCGGAAAGCAGGCGTGTCTGCAGAGGCCAGTGGTCCCAACGAAGACCAGTATCATCTGGGTTGACCCACAACCCCAGGTGGCAAGAAGGACTGACCCGGAAGTTCAGTGACCTTCTCTTGAACCCAATGCATGATGCGGCAATAAGAAAGTCCATGGAATTTGTACCGGATCCTGGAGAAAGTGTGAGTTCAGACTTTGGATCACCTGAAATATAAGTGGAGCGCAGGAGAAAATGAAAATCAAGTTGAGAATTAGAAAACTACACACATTTACATTTCTTGCATGGCTAAGTTACTGGGATAATGGTTGTACTCACTAGGCTTCAGAAGCATTTCAGGTCCTGAAAACCCGTTGGATGCTACGGCCCCAAAGCACATGCTATGAAAGGTCAAGTATCTAAACTGAAGCACAGGGCTGGTGGTGCTTTTCTCACTTGTGAGGCCAGCCAGAAGGTGGGAAACTCCCCCAAAACCCATCAACCGACGAATGGATTAGCAAGATAGGGTCCATCCCTACAAAGGAATCTGATTCAGCCATAACAAAGGGATGAAGTGCTGACACATGCTACAAAATGGATGGACCTCAAAAACATTATTCCAAGTGAAGGGAGTCGGACATGGAAGGTCACATATTGTATGATTCCACTTATATGAAACGACCAGAACAGACAAATCCATAGAAACAGCAGCAGGCAGATTGGTGGTTGCCAGGGGCAGGGCGAACGGAGTGGGAGGAATTATTTCACGGGTACGGGGTTTCCCTTTGGGATGACAGAAATGTTCTGGAACTCCACAGAAGGGGTGGCTGCCTAACTTCGTGACTGCAACCGAACTGTTCACTGAAATGGTTAATTTTATGTTATTTGAATGTCACCTCAACAAATTATATTTAAAAGCAATTATATTACCTTCATGCCACTAAGACAGTATCCTTAAGTGGTGACGTTGTCCTTTGTGCAGGAGGGACCCGTTTAAATCTCAGATCGGGGCCATAACGCAACAACAGGTCTACAGTAAACCAGACAAAAGGTACCATTCTGATTCCAAGAACTGGGAAACCAACCCCAGGTCGCTACGATTGATCGATGACATAACTAGAGAAAAATATGTCATCGTAAAAGGGAAATGATTGAAATTCATTTTCACCTTTATTTTCTCAAGTAAGTTCCTATTTTGATACTTTTATATTTAAATCAAGTTGCCTAAAATATAGATGTGAAAAGAACCTACTCTCTCCTTCCATCGTTATAAAAATATAATTTCAGTCCACCTCAGTCTTCTCTTCCTACACCAGCAATATTCTTCCTTCTGCTTCTGCAGTTTATCCATCAGAATCTGCTTGTCAGAGAGGCTGCTAATCTAGATTTTTCTTTAGCCATAGTTTGTGGTAGAAATGATGTAACTTTTTACTAACCACATCTCACAGTTTCATATTCTATTTATTCAGATGGGTGCTTTTTAAAAACATGTTATGGAAGTCTCTGATTTTCTTCTTGCTAACAAGAGAGGTGTTTTTTTTTTTTTTTTTAAATGAACAGTTTATAGAAGGCTGTGGCCACCAACCCCTGAGTCTAATTATGGAGAGAAGGTTTCTCTAGTTTTGGGTTCATTAGGGGAAAAAAAAATCAAACTAAAAATAAGGTAACTAGAATCAGAGTTTCAGACATACCAGCTTGCTACAATCCACTTGAGATCGTTATACAGGGAAACCAGCTGATGACAGACGCAGAAAAGAGTGCAGAACCCAAAATATATGTGGGCCATGGTGTTTCACTTGTGGTGGCAACTAAAATTCAGAAAACATCACCATGGCCATATTTGAAGCTGTCCTGATCTTCTTATAGATCAGCTGAGATATATTTTAGTTACAAGGAACATGGATAATCTACTGGGAATGTGACCAAGGAGACAGGCGTGAAGGAGTACATCGTGGGGCTATTTTTAAGAGTGAAAAGTTGGAAAAACAGGACATGGGTAAATAAACTACCGAGGGCTCAGCACACTGAGTGCTACTGTAGTGGCAACGATGCTCTGTGCTCATCACATTGCATCCTCTTCTGGGTACCGGAAACATAAGATTTCTGTCTCCCTGATTCTTAGGCTGGGAGCATGTGATGGAGAGCTGGCAACTGGGAATGAGAGCAGGGGACGATGCACTGTGTCTGTTCAAAAGCGGTGAAGAGCAAGTGTATGCCCCTAGGACCCAGATCGTGGAGCCTAAATAACGTCTCCAATAAAAGGAATCAGGGATCCTTGGAGAAATGGCAGATTCCAGTCTGTGACGTGAAAAGTACCAGGTGAGCCTGGGAACTCTTATGACGGCGGGACATTTAAAAAGTGCTCCAAAAAAAAGGATGGTGACATCCCCCAAAGACACAGGACCAACTGGAAGCTTCTGAATGGACACATCTGGGATCATTTGAGCCAGAAACGAAATCATGAGAGTGATGGATTATATCCCATAGAATGAAACAAATACCCACGGGTCCACAGATGATATAAACACCTAATGGGACACATCAATGAACCGCAATGAATAAATATAGACGCAATGATGGAAACAGAAAACCAGCAGGGGCAAACACCACGGTGATGATTGTTTCGGAGTACAATTATCCAAAGATGCTACAATTTGTGGGCAAAGTGTGACAATGAATAGGATATTTACATAGTCTCAAAGTATCTCTACAGTTATTTAATACATGGGGGAAAACAGAAACGTTACAGTTGATAAATCTGGCAGATGCTATCCTAACCAAACGCCCCAAGCTAACCTCACCTGTAACAGGATATAATGACATCATCCACCTGCCAATACAACACACCAAGAAAGGCACAGCATAATTTCCATGGTATTCAAGCCAAAAAAGGACATCCTGAATTTAATCACAAGGAAACATTAACCAAACCCCAAGTGAGGCACATTTTATAAAATAATTGGCCAATATTCATTAAACATGGCAAGGTCATGAAACACTAACACAGTATAAGGAATTATCCCAGAGTAAAAGTGTGTAGCCCTGGGCTAGCTCAGTCATGCCAGAAAAGGACATTAATGGGTGGAATTCAAATAGGTCTGTATTTAGTCACAGAGTTCCAGATCAATGTTTATTTCCTGGTTTTGATCATTGCACTGTGGTTACATAACACATTTAGGGAAGTTCAGTAAAGGGACTATGGGAACTCTTTCCATTATTTTTGCAACATATTCTTAAGCCTAAACCTATTTCAAAATGGAAAGGGAGCAAATACAGTCCATGTGTTTCCTTCACCCCTCTCTTTCCATTCCATGGTATTCTTGGAAACCATGCATTGAGGTGGGAGCGTCACGAAATGGAAAAAGCCTGGATCCCTGAGTCACCGAATGAAGAAGCTCCTTGCCGACCTGACGGTAACTCTGCATGAGCGAGAAACACATTTTTGTTGTGCTAGGACCCTGAGATTTCAAGGAACGTTCGTTACTGTATTACAACCTGCATTATTCTGCTTAACATAACTATGCGATAGTTAACGGGAATAGCTGGTTCTAGGTGTAGAGACGTGGGCTGATCTCTAGAAATAGTGCTGGTTAAAGAGAAAGGAAGTTGCAGGACAATAGTTTCAGAATGACACCTTTTATGTTGAAATAAAATTCAAAAATTCAATATAGGTTTCACCTGTGCAAGAACGTGTACGTGTATGAGATGTGGATGAACGTGTAGGAAATGTGTATACGTTACATGTGCATGAATGTGTATATAAAAGTCTAGGAAAAGGTCAAGAAGGATACAGAATTGAAACAGTGGTCATTCCTGATGAGGGGAGAAGGCGTCAGAGTGTATACAGGATGGGAATTTTATCTGCATATTTAAAATATGATAATATATTCAGAAATCATTCTTGTCATTAAAATTGAGAATAAAAGCAGGCCGTCTGTTAACTTGTTGACCTCAATGAAGTGATTTGTAAACCCACGGCAAAGATGTATTTTCATAACAGACATCATTAGTCTGGTAGGGCCAGACTGTCTATTTACTGTATAATGAAGTTGCATTTCCCCAGAGGAGAAAGGCTCAGAGTCAGAGCAAAAGGCAGAAACAGCATAAAGTTCATTCCTCTTAAAATTTTCCTTTAACTGTCCATAAAGTACAGTGTAGATGGTTTCGTGTATCCAACGCAATACAGTGATTCTCATGGACTTGAATGTTAAAGAATCATTAGGCTAAAGAGAGAAGCCAGACAAAACTCTAGTTGCAGATGTTTGGGCTAACTCCCTCCAATGTTAAGTATACAATCCCTAACTGTCGATGGCTGGAGAAACATCCCTGCGTGATTTCTTTTATTTTATTTGAATATTTTGTGTCTCTAGTATAAGGCATGCTAATAGATGTGTCCGTTGTTGGAAAATTAAGCAAAATAATGAAGTTTCATCTTCCTGGGGTTCATTTCCAAAGACAGTTCGTAAGTTAAAGTAATTACAGCCCAACTTCACTTTACGAGGCTTTCTTTTTTCTTTCTTTTTTTTTTTTTTAATTGGAGTATAGCTGATTTACAATGTTGTGTTAGTTTCAGGTGTACAGCAAAGTGACTCAGTTATACATATACATATATCCACTCTCTTTTAGATTCTTTTCCCATACAGGGCATTACAGAGTATTGAGTAGAGTTCCCTGTGCTTATACGGTAGGTCCTTATTAGTTATCCATTTTATATATAGTAGTGTGTATATGTCAATCTCAATCTTCCGACTTATCCCTCCCCCACCTCTTACCCCCTGGTAATCACAAGGCTTTCCTAATGGGGGCTACATCTTGTCTGTAGTCTTTGCACCTGGCTCTTCCTTACAATGATCTGGAATAATTACAATTCTCTTGCTTTCTTCTTGTTCATCCAGACGTTTTGTCTTAATCTGAGCTACTGAACTGCGACTCAGTCCCCCGTCTCTCTCCCCCTACCCACACCTGGATGGACCAACTTTTGAGATACTTATTCAATACTTTTACAACAGCAGGTAGGCAATAGAGGAAGATGCTCAGTAAGAATTGGGGGCACAGGCTATGAAGTTGGAATTTGAGGTCTCTTCAGGGTTAGTTTTGACTTGAATGTTAAGATAGCCCATGGACCGCAGGGCTCCCTCCAGCCACTCCAGGGCTCCCTGGTTCCCTCTGGGGTCCGGTATCACTGGGAGAGGGAGGATGGTGAGGGAGAGGAGATCGCTGGGAGAAGGGCTCAGGAATGATTATAAGGCCATTGCAGAGCAATGACTCCTGGCCTGAGCAGAGGCTGGGAAGCTGGGTAAAATCTAAGTAAGCATCACTTCCAAGGGAGACGGCAAAGAGGTTTGCTGCAGGGAATCAGAAAGACAAAGTGAACGGGCTTGAAGAAGCCCGCGTGAGGCAGACAGGGGAGAAAGCGCTGTAATGTGAGCCCACAGCGCAGCCTGTGGCGGTGAGGAAGTACTGCAGGCCGAGATGATTAGAGCACGCCTGTCACATAGGATGGGGTTTACAATCAAAAGAATATATATCAATGGAATATATATCAATGGAACGGGATAGAAAGCCCTGAGATAAGCCCACACACATATGGTCACCTTATCTTTGATAAAGAAGGAAAGAATGTACAGTGGAGAAAAGATTAGTCTCTTCAATAAATGGTGCTGGGAAAACTGGACAGCTACAGGTAAAAGGATGAAATTAGAACTCTCCCTAACACCATGCACAAAAATAAACTCAAAATGGATTAAAGACCTAAATGTAAGGCCAGACACTACAAACCTCTTAGAGGAAAACATAGGCAGAACACTCTATGACATAAATCACAGCAAGATCCTTTTTGACCCACCTCCTAGAGAAATGGAAATAAAAACAAAAATAAACAAATGGGACCTAATGAAACTCAAAAGCTTTTGCACGGCAAAGGAAACCATTAACAAGACCAAAGGACAACACTCAGAATGGGAGAAAATATTTGCAAATGAAGCAACTGACAAAGGATTAATCTCCAAAATATACAAGCAGCTCATGCAGCTCAATAACAAAAAAACAAACAACCCAATCCAAAAATGGGCAGAAGACCTAAATAGACATTTCTCCAAAGAAGATATACAGACTGCCAACAAACACATGAAAGGATGCTCAACATCACTAATCATCAGAGAAATGCAAATCAAAACTACAATGAGATATCATCTCACACCAGTCAGAATGGCCATCATCAAAAAATCTACAAACAATAAATGCTGGAGAGGGTGTGGAGAAAAGGAAACCCTCTTGCACTGTTGGTGGGAATGTAAATTGATAACAGACACTATGGAGAACAGTATGGAGGTTCCTTAAAAAACTACAAATAGCACTACCATACGACCCAGCAACCCCACTACTGGGCATATACCCTGAGAAAACCATAATTCAAACAGACACATGAACCCCAATGTTCACTGCAGCTCTATTTACAATAGCCAGGACATGGAAGCAACCTAAGTGTCCATCGACAGATGAATGGATAAAGATGTGGCACATATATACAATGGAATATTACTCAGCCATAAAAGAAACAAAATTGAGTTATTTGTAGTGAGGTGGATGGAGCTAGAGTCTGTAATACAGAGTGAGGTAAGTCAGAAAGAGAAAAACAAATACTGTAGGCTTACACATACATATGGATTCTAAAAAAAAAAAAAAAGATTCTGAAGAATCTAGGGGCAGGACAGGAATAAAGACGCAGACATACAGAATGGACTTGAGGACACGGGGAGAGGCAAGGGTAAGCTGGGACGAAGTGAGAGAGTGGCATGGACATATATACACTACCGAACGTAAGATAGATAGCTAGTGGGAAGCAGCCGCATAGCACAGGGAGATCAGCTCGGTGCTTTGTGACCACCTAGAGGGGTGGGATAGGGAGGGTGGGAGGGAGACGCAGGAGGGAGGGGACATGGGAATATATGTATATGTATAGCTGATTCACTTTGTTATACAGCAGCAACTAACACACCATTGTAAAGCAATTATACTCCAGTAAAGATGTTTAAAAAAAAAAGAATGTACATATATATGTATAACTGAGTCACAACATTGTAAAACTCAATTATACGTCAATAAAATTTTAAAAAGAGAGATGGAAGAACATGACTAAAGGACAAACTTACGTCCACTGGTGCTATTCACATTCTTTGTATGATTCATTGAACAAACCCATTCTCATCAGTAAGAAGAGATATTGGTCCCTGTAAAGATACTTCCTCTCCCATTTCCCGAACATAGCTCTGATGTGGTCAGTAGAGCAATAAGAGAAGAAATCTGTCGATTTCCTCCCCATTAGCCTGCCTGAGCGTAGCAAATACTAACAGAGCAGCCACAGATCCTCATAAAAAAGAGGGAGCCACCCACATCTGCCTCTTATCGCCAGTCAGATCACATCCACACGAGCAAATGAGGTTGATCCGTCCTTTAAAGAGAATCCTTTAACTAGAGAAGGGCAGGGTTAATGACCAAAGGAAAGAGACTAGCACACTTCAACCTGTTCTCGGGCATCTCAATTCCAGCCTCAGGTTTATAAACCGTACTTCTGGTTCCTCATATCCTGCCACCAATTTTCCTTAGTATAGAAGGACATGGATAAATGCAAGTAGAACCACCCAGAAAGTCCAGCTGGTATTACTGAGGATTATAAAGACATTATTTTTAATAATATTCGATGATGAAAAATACAGACATACACATGATCAATTACGCCATTGTGTGGGACAAGATGTGTGAATAAAAAGTAGAGAAGAAAGCAAAAGGAGAGAAAAATCTCTTCCTGGCTTTTAATTTCCAAAAGTCTACACTGGAATAGAAAAGAAAAATACAGCCAGTGTTAAGATTTGAGGGAATACTCAGTAAGTAATAGCAAGGGTCCTTTAACTTCCTGAATTTGCTTTCTCAAGCTAAAAACAGGGGAAGATGATCATTGAAGAAGTGGGGTTGGCGGGGCTGGCGGGTTTCACATAGAGCCTTTGACTTCAAGCTAAGGAAAGATGGGATCTGAGAACAGAGAATCTATTCCATTACTTGCTCCCTGTGGCAAGTTCCCAGGGATGTGGAGAGTCTCCGGAGAGAGGAATTGCCTGAGATTTCACTAGGCTGCCAGAGCATCTTGGACATGTACCATGCCCTGAGTTGTAGAGAAGCACACAGTTCTTGTGTGCCCAGGAGTGGCTTGGAAGTAGCCAAGAGAGCTTTGGGACCTGAAAAGATGCTTTACTATACAGATGAGGGTAAAACGCTTTTCCCAGTGGCTTGTGTGCACGGGAATTTTCATGGACCAATGTGTAAAAGCCAGATGGGAGAGCTGGCATCTCAGAAGATGCTCACATGAACAAATTATATGCACTCAGATGTCCCCGTCTCCATACGCTTTGGAAATACATTCTGGGACTTCCCAGGATGTAAACAATTCAAGAAGAAAAGGGGAGGTGGGGCTTCACAGTGACGGAGATGAGGTTTCTGGCAACTAGCCTAGCAGAACTTGGAAACTTGAAACAAACCAAGTTACTGAAAAGTAATAAAAATATTTATCTTGCATCTTGAAGTTTATGGCTCAGGACACCGTTCCCATGGATTGATCACGAACATTTATGTAATCAGAAGAGTGAGTGATACGGACCAAAGTTCAATGTCTCTTCCATGATTCAGAACACACTTCAAGATGTTCGGTGCCTCACATGCAAATTATGGGCACAGGGAAAATCACTGGTTGGCAGATCTTTACGTCTGTTTCCTAATCTGCAAAACAAGGTCATTGGCTGAAATATTTTATAAAGTGAAACAATGCAGTGAAGCTTATTGTAAAATCGTAAAGCTGGTCATAACATTGCTTGCCCTGTGTTAGTGATTTGGGGCTCAGGCAAGGAAGGCATCGCGGGGAGGCATCTCACCATGGGGTGTGCAATTGCTTAGCACAGTCTCCTGCTCAGGACAGAGCCTCTCAGCAGGGCCAGAGCCTTTCTCACTCACCCTGTCCAGACAGCAACCCTTCTGTCTCACAGTGGGAGCTTGGTGGACAGGTGACACTAGCAAGGGCTGCAGGAGGGGCTCTGGGAGGGTTAAGTATTTCTTACATAGAGTTTCAGCTTGCCTTCCTGTTTTCAGTAGCACCTCACACTGATTTCCAAGATAACTGGAACCAAGTCCTGAGCTTTTTTATTCTCTCTCTGCCACACACACGCTGCCTCTCCCTCTCTCTTAATCAACGTATCCCCCAGACCGCTCTGCAGGTGGTTAGCTACCTCTGGTCTGCTAATTCAGTGACCACCTGAGAGGCTTCTTTCCACAATTTCAATATTTTGTTGAAATCTCTTATATGACTGTTTACTTTTTTCTTCAGGTGATGGGTGTTTTGAAAAAAAGATTCTTCACTGTTGCGATGGTTAATTTTACGCATCAGCTTGACTGGGCTATGGGGTGCCCAGAGCGCTGGTTAAAACATCACCCTAGGTGTTTCTGTAAGGATGTATTTGAATGAGATTTTAACATTTAAAGCACATGGCTCTCCATGATGTGGTGGGCCTCATCTAATCAGTTGAAGGCCCGAATAGAACAAAAAGAACGGCCCCTGCCAAGCAAGAGAGAATTCTGCTGCACACTGCCTTTGGACTTCACTGCAGCAGTGGCTCTTCCTGGCTCTGTAGAGGACAGCCTTTGGACTCACACTGGAACATTAGCTGTTTGTGTCCTCAGTCTGCTAGTCTACTCCGTAGACTTCAGACTTGCCAGACTCCATAACTGCTCTTTATAATAAATCTCTTCATATATATATATATGTGTGTGTATATATATAAAATTCTGTACACGTACATATATAATGTATACATACATTAAACATACATATATAATGCATATATTGTATATGTATATATATACACATATATAATGTGTATATGTGTGTGTCTATATATACATATATATGTAAAAGTAAAAAGTATATATAGGCAGAGACCTCATTTCATTGTGCTTTGCTTTATTGTGCTTTGCAGATACTGTGGTGTTTTTTTTGCAAATTGAAGGTTTGTGGCAACCTTGTATCAAGCAAGTCTGTCGATGCCCTTTTTTCCAACAACGTTTGCTCACCTTGTGTCTCTGGGTCTCATTCTGGTCATTCTCTCAATATTTCAAACTTTTTCAGTATTATTATACTTGTTACAGTGATCCGTGGTCAGTGATCTTTGATGTTACAACTATGACTTGCTAAAGGCCCAGATGATGGTTAGTATTTTTAATAATGCAGTATTTTTGAATTAAGGTATGTTTAGTGTTATTTTAGACATAATGCTATTGCACACTTAATAGACCACAGTATGGTGCAAACATAACTTTTATATGTACTGGGAAACCAAAAAATTCATGTGACTCACTTTATTGTGATATTTGCTTATTGGCAGTGGTCTGGAATCAAATCCACAGTATCTCTGAGATCCGCCTGTATATATACTATTGGTTCTGTTTCTCTGCATCACCCTAATACAATCGTAAATATAAGTAACAATCCACCACAGAAATCTAGATTTGGCAACAATAAAGCCTTTTGACTGTGTTGTATGTACTGGGAGAATTTGAAGGCATTATCCCATTTAAACCTCCTAATGGTGTTGTAGAGAGATGCTTGGACTGAATAACAACTGGATTGTCAAAAGGAAAATGGCAGTACAGGTATTTTTTAATATGAAGTGTTTTCAGCTTTATTGAAGCATAATTGAAAATGAAATTATAATATATTTAAAGTGCAGAATATGATGATTTAACATATGTATAATTGTGAAATGATTATCACAATCAAGCTAAATAACACATCTATCACCTCACCGTTCCCTTCTTTTTGAAAGAACACTTTACATCTACTCTCTTAGTAAATTTCAAGTAAAAAATACAGAATTATTAACTATAGTCACCACGCTGTATACTAGATCCCCAGAACTTATTCATCTTATAACTAGAAGAGTGCACCCTTGGGCCAACATCTCCCCATTTCCCCCACTGCCAGACACTGGTAACCGCCATTCTACTCTCTGTTTCTATGAATTCAACTTCTCTTTATTTAGATTCCACATATAAATGATACCAGAGAGTGTCTGTGTTTCTCTGTCCAGCTCATTTCACAGTCTCATGTCTTGGAAGGAATGTAAGTTGGTGCAGCCATTATGGAAAACAGAATGGAGGCCCCCCGCCCCCCGCCACCCCTGCAATTTAAAATAGACCTACCATTACTATCCAGTGATCCCATTTCTGGGTATATATCCAAAGGAAATGAAATCAGTATCTGGAAGAGAGATCTGCACCCCTGCACTGCAACGATTGCAAACTTATTCACAATAGCCAAGATAGGGAAACAACCTAAATGTCCACTGATGGATTAAAAAAATGCACTATATGTATACAATGGAATATTATTCAGCCATAAAAAAGTAGAGAATCCTGCCACTGGTGACAACAGAACAGATATTTTAATCTAACTGCACTACACCAGAGTTACCTCTCTAATCACCTCTAAATCACCTTTACGTTCTGTTCTAGAAGCAACAAGATATTCTTTGGGCAGGACGAAAGAATCTCCTGCGTTATGTACTTTGCCTTCATGCTTTTCACAGCCATGCGGCATGATCAGTGGACAAGTGTTAGAAGCTTCCGAACCATGCTCTTGTTTCTATGTCTGAGTACTGTGTAAATCTGGATAAAACCTGTAATTCTGTTTTACTGAAGTGTATCTTCCTCCCCATAGTTCCATCATGTCCTAGGTGTGTGAGGCACTTTAAGGCATCTAAGAAAGAAAAGGCACCCACTTCTTCCAAATAAATCATAAATAGTCACTCAACCTGTGTGGAACAGAAAGCAGAGCCCGAGGCAGAGGTTATGTGCTATGAATGCACGAGGGGCGTGCCAGCCTTGGGGCAGAAGCGCCGGAAAAAAGGAGAGGGGCAGGGAAGGAAGGAAACTGATGAACACACGTGAAGGAGTTGGCCAGTGTTTGATATCAAGCATGAGAAATTGCCCAAATCTGCCAGACTCTTTTCTGGGAGACCATACTAATGGCTGCTTCTCAGATCCGTCCACCTGGGGAGGGGTTTATCCACTAGTTTCCATCTTTTGTTGGTCAAAGGTGTGCCCTGCAGGATGCTAATTCCTCTTTGCTTCTGGGTAGCGTATGTGTACTTGTCCAGAAAATGTTGCACGTTACAGAGTGAACAAGAGAGCCCTAGGGCGGGACAGCACAGGCCTAAGGTCAGGCACTGTTTTCTTGTGCCAAAGCAAATCCCCTGGTGTCATTAGGGAGTTTAGTGCTACAGCAGCTGAAAAAAACAGCCCAATGTCCCTGAACCAGGTAGACCTGGCCTTCAGAGAAGGTCTGAAATGGCACAGAGATGTGTAACTGATAGAAATTCTTTAGTCCAGCTCTCTCACCCTGCCCTCCAAAGGCCATGGTGGGTGATTCTGGCCTGGCTAAATTTCACAGTGGGTACAGGGCAAGTATCCTGATGACAGTGTTTAAGCGCCTGGATCAAGCCATACCTGAAACCTATGTGCAGACTGTTTCTTACGGAAGTCGACCAATATCTCTCTTCTGTTTCACCTAGTTGAATTGGGTTTACAGTCACTTGCAACAAAGGGTTTTAACAGTTTCACATTAGACGGATGTTTCTGAAAAGCACATTTTGGTCCAAAATGATATAAAGAATCATTTACAGAAAGCTAGGGCAGCTCAGAAAATGTTTTAGGTGTGACAACGCATGACAATCTCCACCATCCCGTCTCTCATCAAACTGGACATTTTTAATGAACAACTGACATTTTTAAAAAAACTCCTGGAACCTGCAGACACTATTAATAATCAGATCTCATTTTGACATCTTCATTCGCACTAAATTTAATTCACTGCTGAGACAAAAGGGAAGGGTACCCAACATCTTTCTCAGATGTCCTTCAGGATGTTCTCATAGCGGTGCTAAAGAAGAGGGAGCTATCATTTCTATGAACCTTTTGTGCTGTCAAGTTAAACCAGTTTCTTCAGTGAACCATCAGGCAAGCGTCATACCTCGAGCCCTTTCCTTGTGCTTTCAAAATCTGAAATTAGTCAAACACAAAGATAACTTGAGTGCTTTAGAAGTTGACAAAAAAAAGTGCAAAAATGAAGGGAAAAAAAAAACCTCACTTTTTTTTTTTTTTTTTTTGCAAGTCTCTGCACATTTGGAGTTTGGGCACAAAGAAGATTCAGAGAACAATGGCTGTTTTAATGGGCCTTTCACAATGTACCGGGAAGCCGACTCATCTTAGAGGCGATGGTGAACACCTGAGCAGCTACTTTATGAAGATGCAGGAGTGTGGGGTGTGAATGCAAAACTCCCACTGGCCAATCAACGCTCAGAGAAGCTATGAACCCGCAGAGCAAAAGGCACCTTGCCAGAGAGTCACCCTGTAAAAGGAGAGAATTCTGAGAGTCATAAAAACGGGAATGTCATGGACCCGCTCAAGTGAAAAGACATCCGATGTTGTTTGGAAGCCAGGGCTAGGGATGGAAGAACAGGCCTACAGATGAGCACGCTGGGCCCCGCCCACCTTAAGAGCTCACACACATACAAGCACCTGTTAAGGACCTTGCATTAGTTTCCTGTTGCTGCTGTTAACATGTGACCACAAGCCCGGCGGCTCAGAACAATGCAAACGCATTCTCTTTCACGTCTGCAGGTCAGAAGTACAAAAGCAAGGCGTCCACAGGGGCATGTGCCTTCTGGAAGCTTCAGGGGGAGAATCTGTCCCCTTGCCTTTCCAAATATCCAAAGGTTGGGGCTTCCCTGGGGGTCCAGTGGTTAAGAATCTGCCTTCCAATACAGGGGACGTGGGTTCGATCCCTGGTTGGGGAACTAAGATCCCACATGCCGCGGGGCAACTAAGCCCGTGAGCCACAACTACTGAGCCCACGCGCTCTGGAGCCCATGAGCCACAACTAGAGAAAAACAAAAGCCCTTGTGCCACAACTAGAGAGAAGCCCGCGCCCGCATGCTGCAACAAAAGATCCCGCGTGCCGCAACTAAGACCCAACGCAGCTGTAAATAAATAAATAAAATAACATATCCATACAAATCCAGAGGCTGGCAGCATTCCACGGCTTGTGGCCCCTTCCAGCATCACTCCAATCTGTTGCTTCCCTCCAGCCTCCTCTGAAAAATCCTCACGTGCGTGTCCTACTGTAGCCGATTCTCTGCTTTTCTCTCCTTTATCAGGACTTTTGTAATCACATCCATGTGGATGATAACGGCAACCACCTCGTGTCACACCCTTAACCACACCCGCCAAGCCCCTCTTGCCATGTAAGTTAACATTCCCAGGTTCCAGAGTTAAGGACGTGGACATCTCGGGGGCCATTCTTTATCCCACACAGTCTTGAAAGTGGATGATTGAGATCAGAGCACAAACTCTCATTCTAGAAAGGACTGTCCCATTGGAGCAAGACCTGGGTTTGGCTGTGTCATTTATTCAAGCTTCTTGCTAATGTCTGGGTTTTTTTCCCCAGAGTCTGGTTTCTCAGGTCCCTGTATTATAAGTATCTGGATCGTCTTCTGGGTGCTTGTATAGAGCACATCCCAGTACAGAGCTCGGGGCTGGGCTGAGGGCTCACGGCATTGTCCCACTCTTCTCTATCTCTTAACATTTATTCAGGAAATGTTGAGCAAAGACCTTTGGGGAGATGTTTAAAGAAAAGAGACTCATACAGGAGACTGAAGTGTCCATGGTAATTTACCTCATCATCAAACTTGCTTCCAAAGCATAGACATTCTTCTTATTTTTCAGATTGGGAACCAAAGCACTTCTGTTGTATTAGGCACTGTTCTAGGACTTTTATGTACTATTTACTTACATCTACCCTCCTCCCCAAGCTGAGTGGGTGGGTATCATTGCCTCATTTAACAAATGAGGAAACTGAGGTTTAGGGAGATTAAATGAAATACCCAACAGCAAGAGCAAATAAGTGGCAGATACAGAATTCACTCTCAGTCTTGCCTAATTTCCGGGCTCTGCCTTTTAAGCACCACATTCTATTGTCTCAAATGATGACGTCTCTGGGAGGGAACAGAATATTTTAAGCAGGTGCATTGTTTTTTGTTGTTGTTTAATTTTTATTTTATACTGGAGTATAGTAGATTAACAATGCTGTGTTAGTTCTGGGTGTACAACAGAGTGATTCAGTTATACATACACTTGTACCAATTCTTTTTCAAATTCTTTTCCCATTTAGGTTATTACAGAATATTGAGCAGCGTTCCCCGAGCTATACAGGAGGTCCTTGTTGGTTGTGTGTTTTAAACATAGCAGTGTGTATATGTCAATCCTAAACTCCCAGTCTATCCCTCCCCCCCGCAACCTTCCCCTCTGGTAACCGTAAGTTCGCAAGTGCATTGTTAAAGACCTTCACAGCACCAAAAGGCCTGGAGAGCTATCAACTCTTTTCTTTTTTCTTTTCTCTTTTCTTTTCTTATCATCTATCTACAGCATTTATCTTAAGGACATACACTGTAGCTACTGTGAAACCTAGCAGATTCCCAGGCTCCAAAGGCTTTGCTTATGAAGAGGCAGAGCAGGGCTTATCCATATTCATAAGGCTTGTCTGCCACACTTCCTACGGCTGGGCTGGTGCCTCTGAAGGGCTCTGCCTCAGTTAGCCAGCGGCGTACCATACGGAGCATTTATTCTCAGCATCCCTGATCCGTGGATAAGATGGCGATGCTCTGCTTCAGGCTGCGGGTCAGCTGAGCTCAGAAGGTCCACAGAACTTGGCTCCAGGCTCCACATGGGGTTCAGGCCTGCTCCACATGTCTCTCATTCTTCTGGGGCCGCCTGACTACACGGCATGTTTTTCTCGTAACGATGTCAGAAGCACAAGAGGGCAAACCCAGCCACGTAAGCACATTTCCAGGACCTGCTCCGCTCACCTCCGCCAACATCGCCTTGGCCAAAGCAAGTCGCGTGGCTAAGTTCAAAGTTAACGGGAAAGGAAGTGAACTCCATCCACCAGCAGGCAGGGACGCAGCTATAAAATACGGGACGGAGGGCTGGGGTCCCAGTGTAATCTACCACAGCCTGTTCATATCTGGTTTGTTTTCCCTCACTGATGGTGATTCCCTCACTTCTGCATCTGCTTTGATGGAGGAAGAACCAAAAAGTAAAACCCAAGCTATTCTACTCCACTGACAAGTTCTTACTCTTCATTCCATCCCCATACATTGAATCCACCGCAAGCTCCAAGCGTCAATGTCTCCACCCGATTCTTCATCTGCACTGTCTCACTGCAGCCCACCTCCCACATCACTGGATGTTCAGAGCCTCAAAGCAGTGCCCTTGACTCAATACATCCCCTCTGGACTTCACACACTGGCTGGGGTGATCCTTTAAAGTGTAAACTCCCTACCTTTCAACTCTGCACTCACAATAAAATTCAAATCCCAGATCATGCCCTAAAAGACCCCATCTTCTCCAAGGCCCTGTCAACCTCTCTCATGTCATCTTGTAACCGTCCCCCACTCTGACCTCGTGTCCCAAGCATACCTGGTCTTTTTTTTTTTTTTTTTTCAGCTCATGAGTAAGTTATTTATTTAAACCATCTCCTGCCATAAGCAAAGGATGGAAGATAACAAGTATAATGGTCATCACCGGACACAGGAAGGTGAGCTTAAGGTCCCGTAACTTTTCTGGTCCATGTGTGCAGAGTAATGGCCCAAACTAGTGCTGTGGTCCCCACTGTAGTGGTCCAGGTTCTCTTTATTCATCTTCGTAGCCAGTTGGAAGCAGATTCACATGAGGGTTATGGACAAGGGTATGGTTACCATCTTCCCAGGGAAAGGGCTTGGACCTGATGCGGAGATGGGGGTAGTCGACCGCCTCCGGTCTGTCCTCCTCTCCGTGGCACGACTTCAGGAAGACGTCCAGCATGCTCGCTCCACCCTGGGGAGCGCCACGAGGCAGGTGAGGGCCTTCCACATGCGAGCTGTGGGTACCACTCGACATAGGCCGACTCAGCTGCAGCGGCCCAGAAACCCGGGATCCAGCTGCTGCCGCCATTTTCAACCGGCATCACCGCCTACCTGGGTCTTCTCATTTGTTGTTAGCACTTGCTGCTCTCTTTGTCTGGTGCCCTGGGACCCCGGATCTTCACACTGCCAGCCCTTCTTGATATCCAGGTCTCTTAAAGGCTAACTGTGCTTATGAAGAAGCCGGCACCTTCCCACGCCCACACTACGTGGACCACCACGAACTAAACTGTTCTCAGCTGTTCGGATTTTGGTATCACTTGGGCAGTGCCGGTCTCTTCCTTAGAAAGGAATTTAACTGACAGCAGAGACCTTATCCGCCCAATTCAGCGTTGTACCCCAAACAGGAAGGCAGAGACCTTATCCGCCCAATTCAGCGTTGTACCCCAAATAGGAAGGCAGAGACCTTATCCACCCAATTCAGCATTGTACCCCAAATAGGAAGCACAGGGCGAGCTTGTGTTAACAGCTTGCTAAATACTGCATCGAATTCAAAAATGATCAAAGGCATCTGAACAAGAAACTCACACGTGCTCCAGAAAGTTGGAGGAAGCATGGCTTCATAGAGATTACCGGAAACTAAAGCACTATTGCTCTAAGTCTGAGCTGCTCATCAACGTCAGCGGACGCCTACACGCATCGCTGATATCTGGGAAGTGGAAGCCTGATTTGAGTTTCACGGAGTCCAAGTGTCACTGTACTCCTGAGGCTTGGCCAAGGGCCCCCAAAGAGTAGGGGCCCCCTAAGAACATTGAGTTCTGTGTTAGTTACCAAGTCAAAGTGAAGGAATTGGGCCCCCAATTTGGGCCCCCAAAGAACATTGGGTTCTGTGTTAGCTACCAAGTCAAAGTGAAGGAATTGGGCAGGAATGTATGTCTGAGGACAGAGAGTTATGCGATGTGTTGCAAGGCTGGTGAAAGATAGCTTGATAGGAGTGTGAGCTTTGGAGCTACACTGTCTGAGTTAGAATTTGGTCAGTTTCTTAACCTCTCTTAACCTCAGTCTCACCATCATTAAAATGAGGACAATAATAGCACCCACCTCCTAGGTTATCATGAAGATTAAATGGGTTAGTTCATGCAGAGCCCTTGTGGGCACTGCCTGGTACAGAGTGAGCAATCCATCTGGCTTGGCTATTATTAGTATAAATAAATATTAATTTGGATCAAATTGTAGATACAAGCAGAAAGAGGGGGAAAATCATAATCAGAGCTGTTAAATAACACTTGTTATAATTTTCTGTGCTGCCTTCTCAAAATAAGGTCTTCTGTAAATGCTACTTCAAATCTCAGAATTCAGCAACTCACCCACGAGCCAGCTGTCAGGGAATGGGTTTAACTCGTAGAAGTGGTTCTGTTCAGCCATTTCTTTTTCTCTGACAATGTTATCTCAGGGTTACCCAGTAGAAAAGTTACACTGCTTATTATAACCACAGTACAAACAAGGCCTGGGATTTATATAACACCTCAGATACCAAAAGCTAAAAAGCACATCTAAGTGATGCAGTCCTGTCTCTTTTCACAACATCCACTCAAAATCAAGAGTTTGATAATATTGTCCCCTGAGCAGATAAAGAGATTAAAAAGAAATCAAAGAACTTCTTCAGGGAGACCCAGGAGAGAAGTTCCATAGCTGAAAAGAGGTCTGAAAACCACTGTTAGCATACCAAGCCTTCGGTAATTTACCCGCCTTTACATTTTCAATTTGTTTACTTATGTTTCATCTCTTTCCAAAAAAGGAATTGGAAATATATTTCCAATTAAGAGATCCCAAACTGCATCCCATGGAACAATTACAGATGGTGGTCACTGTGACTTGGGAAAAATCCATTGGCAAATAGGATTCCATGGTGAAGAGAATCTTAATTCCTCTCCTGCAGAAAAGGATCGTTATTTACAGTTCCGGGTGGTCTTACTGTGGAGAATCCTGCTAACTTTGGTTAGCCCAGCATCTTACATCCCTGGCAAAGCATTTTTTAAAATACAAAATCAATACTACTCAGGGCACCAGTGTTCCATGAATCATCTGTTTGGGACACGCTGACTTGAGGAAATCACGGTGCAGAGAGAAATGAGGGTGATAATGAGAAATCCAGGGTCAGGGGAGTGTGTATCAGTCCAGACCACCACCCTCTTTGCGTCCAGCTGCTACAGGCGGGATGCAGACGTGGCCATCGGCATATCCTACAGGCCAAGGGAGAGGTAGGAATACAAGCGGTCCTAAGGATCAGCTTATGGACAACAGGTAAATCTGGAAACAGGTAGTTTTGGGGGATTTGGTGAGCCTTTAACCCAGGCTGCTTCTTCAAACATTTCAAGATCTGAAATAAAGAAGCAACACAGGGCACCGAGCAAAGACTACCCTGGATTTTTTTCCCTAAGCAAATTTAGCGATTCCAAATGCAACGCGTGACATTCATAGAGGTACTATTTAAACTTGTTTTAAAATTAGTGCTACTAGTTTGAAAATGGTAGTGTATATTAATGCAGAAAGATTTTAGAGCTTCTAGAAGTAGAGAGAAACTCAACAACACCATGGAAAGGATATAAATTTTAGAAATGACAGCAGCTATAAGGCACCTACCGTGCACCTAACAGAGAGCGGGCATTCAGCAAATGACTCCCTTGTTATTATTACTGCTATTTTAAAAAAACAAAAAACACCAGTGGAAATACCACAGCTTAAGCTTCAATGCTGTGCTTAGTTGGTAATTCAAGCCTAGAGATTCTTCTTGGCAATGAACATCTGATTTATATGAAGGTCATAACCTTAACATAACCTTAACTCTTCTTCCTATTTCCCAAGCACCCCCAAATTTACCTATCGACAACTAAATTTTTTTTTTTATTTCTCCCTGAAATCCTGCCACCCCCTCCTTCACCTCTCCAGTTCGTAGCAAACGCCTCCTTATTTCCATTTATTTGAAATCAGACACAGACTTATCAGGATCCTCTTCTTTCTCTCGATGCCCCCATGACCATCCACCAGCAAGGCTCAACAGCTCTCATTATTATACAGTTAGTCCCCTACATACGAATGAGTTCCGTTCCGAGATCGCGTTCTTAAGTCCAGTTTGTTCGTAAGTCCAACAAAGTCAGCCTAGGTGCCCAACTAACACAATCGGCTACATAGTACTGTACTGTAATAGGTTTATAATACATTTCACACAAATAATACATAAAAAACAAGCAAACAAAAAATAAATAAAACATTTTAATCTTACAGTACAGGACCTTGAAAAGTACAGTACTACCAGCTACATCACTGTTTTTACGCTTGTTTCTGGACATCCTGGGCTTGAAATAAAGGTATTGTCCTACTGTGCTCTACACAGCACCGTACAGTAAAGTACACAAGAGCACAACCACTTGCAGAGGATGAAAGCACACGACAATGTACGCCAGACATATGAACTAACTTACCTGATTGGACATGCGCACGCACACTCGCATCTTTGAAAGTTCGCAACTTGAAGGTTCGGATGTAGGGGACTCACTGTAACCTCAGGTAACTGGACTCCGCCCCCTTCTCGCTGCCCCTCCCTCTGCCATTGTTTCCCTGCAGGATGCTGTAAAGTAGTCCGCAAATTCTCCTGCTGCCTGCATCGCTGCTCTCCTCCAATACAATCTCCACTCACAAAGTATTTAAAATCCATAATATTTAAAATTTCTCTAATTGACACCCCCCGAATTCTAACTGCTGCACTTGGAATAAAACCCAGATGCCGCTTCAAGCTCATCGTGAGACACTTTTCTCTGACTCTTTGCCCTCGGGCCACCCTGGCCACTTTGAGCTGTTTTTTTGCCTTAGACCCCACCTGTAGAAGGTTCCTTCTGTCTGCAGCGCCCACATCTCCTGAACTGTGTGGGACTGACATGTCTGTATCCCGCAAGCCTCAGTTTAAACACCACCACCTTAAGGCTGACCTTCTCTGATTTTCCAAACTAAGCGTCCCCCTTCCCCAATCCTTAATTCTCCATCCCTATATTCTGTTCGATATTTTAAAGCATGTTGTCTGATACGCGCAATGTTCACTTATTTATTTATTTACCTGTTCATTATCTGTTTCCTACATCTCTACCGCTAACATCATGGGAGTGGGATTTATCTCTGCTTTATTCACCAAACCTTACACGATACCTAATATATTCAAGACACGTGCACACACACAGACGCACATATTTGTAGAATACATGCACGACTGAACGAATGAGGAAAACTCCAGAAAGGATTCTTTATGACAAAGGAATGTAATTTGATTTCATGGTACAGTATGGAAATCATTTGTAAACCATCCGTGAAAGGATGATTCACTGTTTAATTCCCTTCCATTTTCTCTCTGTCACAAAACCCACTTCGGCCAACGTATCAAAATACAAGCAGGGCTTGCTGACTATCATCTCCCTTGAAAATAATCAACGACCCCTTGCCTGTTTAGAAATCATAAAATGATTGCAGCTGCAAAATAAAATAATTCTCCAGAAAGAGCAGAATGCCACTTAGTTAATTCTCAAATGAATAATAAAACACGATAAACAGCCCATGCCACTTAGATGGACTTATTAACTAGAGTTCAGGAAAAGAAAGAGCAGTCATAATTCAGCCAATCTTTCTGGGGCACTCCCAGCTACACGTGCGCAGAGAATGTTCGATGGAATGAGAATGTCCTAGGTAAGTGGTCTCTACCTACCAGGACGGGGTCGATAGCAGACTCTAGGTCGATATTGATTAATTCTCCATTTTAGATGTTCATCTAAATGACATTCTTATAAGGGAAGTAGGTAGTTGCTGGAAAGGAAGTAGGTAGCTTTTGGTCAAAATTTGTAAGGAAAATTAAGTAAGGATAAGTAGCTTATGTAAGAGGAGAGCCAAAGAGTTAGTCCTCAGGATGTACGGGATGCTCTTCTGAGCCTCAGTTTACCCATTCACTGGAGGGAGGCCGACCCTTCCTCTCTTTATGTCACCTGTGTTACCTCCTGAACACACACACTCAGAAGCCAGCTATGTAGTATGGCTGTCAGGAGCAAAAGCCATCATCATTATCTTCTCTAAAGAGTGAACTGCAGGGCTTCCCTGGTGGCGCAGTGGTTAAGAATCCGCCTGCCAATGCAGGAGGCACAGTTTCGAGCCCTGGTCTGGGAAGATCCCACATGCCGCGGAGCAACTAAGCCCGTGTGCCACAGCTACTTAGCCTGTGCTCTAGAGCCCGTGAGCCACAACTATGAGCCCACGTGCCACAACTACTGAAGCCTGCGCGCCTAGAGCCCGTGCTCCGCAACAAGAGAAGCCACCGCAATGAGAAGCCTATGCACTGCAACGAAGACCCAACACAGCCAAAAATAAAAAAAATAAAAAAGAGTGAGCTCCACCTGGGTCCTCCACCCTATGTTCCCTCCGGTTCTCTGTGAAAGTTGAGTCTTAACGTTCTTTTTATGGTTGCTGGTGACATGTTGCTGTTGTTAAACACAGAGGTTTAATAGGTGTTGTTAAACTGTCCAGTCACCTATTTAATTACTAGTTCAGCAGTTACTTTACCACAATTAGGCACCAAACTATCTCAGTAGCTTTTGTTCCAAGATCTGTCTTTACAGCCCTCTGGGGTTTGTCTCCTTAATGTAATTCTGGCTCTATCTCTCTCCACACATGAACGTGGGTGGCGTCCGTAGGGATGAAAGTAGGATTGGGATTGGGGTGACCCATGGTTAGAGATGCTCTGTAGGTGATGATCCAACCTGCAGTCTGGTTTCAGAAGGAAATGTAGGGCAGAGCTGGGCTTCGTGCAGGACCCGTGAAATCTGACCTTCACTGTTCCTAATTGCTAACTGGCCCCCGCACATTAGGAGCACAGGAGTCTTACAGACTGAACCATTAAGATGTGCTCAGTGAAGCTCTAATTGGAAAAAGAAACACAGGGCACTCCAAGCTCACTGGAGGTTAAGAGGCGGTCAAACCACGTAAAAGGGAATCCTGGGAAAAAAAAAGAAAAGTGAAGCTAGAGCTCAGAAAACTCTAAGAAAGCAGCCTATAAAAGCTAGAACGGAGTCACTCTCTACACTTGGAACGTTCCCACGAGACACCTGGCTGAGCTGGAAGTGGTCAGTGGGAAAAAGTCACTTGTCACCAAGCAGGGTCACAGAAGGAAGCCGATTTCTAAAAGTTTTGAGAAAAGAAAAAAAAGTTCTACGGACAGAAAATCTAGATGAGGTCTGACCAAGGGGGAAAACTGAAATTCTGATTTCACAAAGGCAAATGATTGCTAGAGGAAGGAAGCCAAAAACATCTGAAGGTCTAAGTTTGGCCAGGGAAGGGACAGCTGGGGGGCTGTGGTGAGAAGTGGGTCTTTTTTAAAATTTAATTTTTATTGGAGTACGGTTGCTTTACAGTGCATTAGCTTCTTGCTGTACAGCAAAGTGAATCAGTCATACGTATACATATATCCACTCTTTTTTCTTTTTGTTTAACTTTTTGTTTTCTGTTAGACTACAGCCGATTAACAACGTTGTGATAGTTTCAGGTGCGCAGCGAAGCGACTCAGCCATACGTGTACATGTATCCATTCTTCCCCGAACTCCCCTCCCATCCAGGCTGCCGCATAACATTGAGCAGAGTTCCCTGTGCTCTACAGTAGGCTGTCATTAGTTGTCTCTTTTATACGTAGTGGTGCATATATGTCAGTCCCAACCTCCTTGAGGGAGGATTCCTAGAGCATCAGTCAGGGTCCCCACAGAAAACAGGAGGGCAGGTGGATAAGGGTTAATTTAGGAAGGTGGCAACACAGAGGGACCACAGAGAAAGCGTCAGTAACCGGGAGCCAGCGCCTGCCCTGCTGTTGCCGACCTTGGGGGAGGAGGGACGCTGCTGGGAGGAGCAGTGATGTTTGGCAGAGGGACCGCCCCCCGCGGAACACGCAGAGAGACAGCCAGGAGGCAAGAAGCTCCGCCCCCCTCCATTGCTGCCCTCTGGCCTCCTGCTGGGGCTTCCAGAGGCTTCTCTCTGGCCAGATCTGGCTGCAATCCAGAGGCTCTTGAAGTCCTTTAAGGCAGAATATGCAACAGGATGGCAAAGCAAACGGGTCTGTCCGAGCAAAAAGAAGGTTCCAGGCACAAACATCTAGGAAAAGGAAGGCTTCTGGAAAATGGTATCAGCTACCAAAACACCTCATTTCCATTTCTGCTTCGATTCCATTGTCAGAAAGTCATCAGAGCAGAAGTGAGAGTGGTTAAGAAGGAATTAGACCCACGTTGGGTGAGTAATTTGCAAGCCATCACCGAGCCTTTTTAAGCGAGAGCAATCCTCCAGAACTGGGTGTATCACTGCGAGGGACAGACAGACTTTGTAGTGCTTTTACTGAACCTGTGAGGAACCATATACAGACAGAGAGGCCCCAGAATAATTTCCAATGAACAAAAATGGACAGGACAGAAAGTCGGTTATGAAAACTGCAGATCAGTAAGCCTGGTATCAACACAGACAGAGGTGCAGAAAAGGTGGTTAAAAATACCATGCGTACTTTAACAAAGAGCTACCGCTCCCTAGAAGATGCTATGGCTTCATAAGGACATGTCATGCCTGACTACCCTCCGTTATTAATCGGTTGGATCTTACATGCACCATCGTTTCATCATCCAGCAAGTATCTTGAGCCCCTACTATGTGTCAGTTCATGTTCCAGGTGTGTGGATACTGCCTCCATCAAGGTGGACAAGCTCCCTGTGTTCAAGTCTAAAATCTAGTGGGGAAAAATACTCGCAAGGACATGTAAAAATAAGGAGGATAAGTTCCCATAATTAAAGGTAAATCAAAGCAGGTGAGCCATGTGATGGAATAAACATGTCTTGATGGTGGTGGGTACAACACTGATTTCTTCACTGACTGAAGAAAACTTATACAGAAGGACAGGACGAGTGATGAGTCAGCTGTGAGACATGCTTGTGGAAGAGACCTCCAGGCAGGGGAACAGCCAGTGCAAACACCCTGCGGTCAGGGGAAGTTTCAGGAACACCAAAGGATGGGAGTGTGAAGCTTACTAGCAAGGGAGTTGGTTTTAGGAAATGAGGTCAAAGAGGTAGGTTGGGACCAGACAATGAAGGGGTCTTTGAGTCTTAGTAAGAACTTTGAATTTTGCTGTAAGTGTGGATAGAATTGGATGCAGTGATCTTAGGCAGAAAGGACGGGTAGGTGCCTGGTGTTTCGAAAAGATCTCCCAGCTGCTATTGGGGAAAATGGATCAGGTGGGAGTGGGGGTGTGGCAAAAGTAGAGGACAGGAGACCATGTCGTTAGGGCAAGAAATTAAAGTGTCTTGAACTTGGGGAATAGCAGAAGAGATCAAATTCAAGGATATACTTTGGAGACAAGACTAACAGGGTTATTGGTTGGCACGTAGGGTACCAAAAGTCAGTACCACGGACAACTCTTAGGTTATTGGTTTGAGAACAGATTTCAGGCTGAAAACATGGGAAGAAAAGGTTTAGGGAAAATTTTTAATTAATTTTTAGAATATGGCAGACATGTTGTATCTGGGATATTGGCCAGACAGTGATAGAATATCTCGCCGTGTTATTGTGGACGGTGGGAAGTGATACGAATCTGAATGAGGGGGCGCCGCCTATGATTTATTCATCTGAGACATTTTTGAACACTTACTGTGTACTACAAACCGTTTTAGATACTAAGAATAAACACGTAAGAAAACACACAAAAATTCCTGCCCCCGTGGACTTACAGTTTGAGGAACCAAACAATAAACTGAACATCAAGTGAAAGAGATGGCGTGTCCGCTGATGTCTTGTACCGGAGTATTAGCCAGATATATGATCAAGTTCTGGATTTATTGTTAAGGTAGAACTACTGGGACCAACCAAGAGACTGGATGTGAGGTCTGAGAGTGAAGGATTCCATAGTTTGGGTCTGAGCAACTGGAACGATGGAATTACCATTGACTGAAATGGGGACATTTCCAGAAGGAATACGTTTGCAGGGTGAAGATCAGAAGTTTGGTTTAGGACACGCTAGTGTGAAACGCCTACTGAACAGCCAAGGGTAGCTGTGGAAACTGGAGTTCAGGGGAGAATTCCAGGCTAGAGACATACATGGTGGAATTATCAGTGACTAGCTGATATTTAACATCACAAGAAAGGATGCCATCACCAAAGGATTAGATTAGGCAGAAAGGAACTCTAAGGACTTCCCTGGAGCAGAACAGGTGGGTAGATGAGAAGGAATGAGAAAAGGGGTTCAAGAAAGTAGCCCATGAGTTCGGAAGAAAAGCCGGCACGTATGTGTGTTAATCTCAGAAGCTTTGGAATTCCACAGAGGGCGCTGTCCTCGTCCACGTTCTGTTCAGAATTCCTAATGAACTGAATGCGGACACTGATAGGATGCTAATTACAGTTACACATGACATCAAGCTGAGATGTATCATCAAAATGCTCCATGACAGATTCAGGATCCTAAAATATTTCAAGGAGCTGGAATGACAATGGACTGCATCCAACGAGATCAGCTTCCTGGCCCCAAACCCTCACGGAACCAGAACAATCAGCGATAAGATGCAGCTGAGGACCCGCATGTGAAAAGAGCAGAGATCTATGTCATTGGGAGTTGACAATGCCACGCGGCCTCCCAAGAAGGGTCATGGCAAACTGGCCGGCATTCGGGGGAATATGTTGCCCCAAATAAGATGTTAAAGCCCAGCTCCACTCTCTTCTTGTCGGTTCATGCCCTGAATACTATTTCCAGTTCCAGGACTAAAAATTCAGCTTGGGATCAAAACTGAGACTCATGGACAATTGAATGCTGAAAAGAGGAGAAACTGTCATGTCCAAGGATACTAACCAACCCAAGGGTATTTAGGGAGGAACGCCTGGCTTAGTTAGACAGTGATAACAGTTGAAAGAACTGAGAGATATTTAAACTGGAGAAAGACTGGATTTGCCAACTCCTCAGGCAGGGAAAACGACACTTTTCAGCTCTCTTTTTATAAGAGACGATGATGCTAGAAGAGGCTGGAAAGGTAGGCAAGGGGTAGATCACAGACAGTAAGTAGGCTTCACGTGCCATCTTAAGCATTCTGGTGTCTCTTCCCAGAGCAATACGTCATGTCATTCACATGTTTCAAACGGAAGGTAGTAACATCATCAAAGCTGAATTTCTAAAGGATTACTGTCTGCCATGTAGACAGCAGAATGCAGAGGGATTAAGAGTGGATGAAACATATGTTATGACTGGAAATGAAGATAATTTGCACTACGATAGTGGCAGTGGATATGGAAGAGAAGGATGGGTTTGGAATTAGGAGGTAAAATCAGAAGTTCTTGGTACTGGGTTGAATATAAGGATACGGGACAGACGGGTATCAAAGATGGCCTGAGTGTGTAGTGAAATGGCAGAGATGCCATCCACCAGATGTTGAACATTACAAATCTCTCTCTCTCTCCCTCTCTCTGTCTTTATGTATATGTCACCTATAGCTGAATTATCTCTATCATTCATATTCATATCCATATTTTACCCATATCTTTACCTTTACCTATTATGTCTATGGTGTGGGTTTCCCTAAGAGGTAGTGTGTTATTCTCTATACCCAGAGAAGATCCGTAAGAGCCTATACAGTTCCCTAGAGGGGAGTGCTGTAGAGGAAATTCCATCGTAACATGGAAAATTCGTTCGCTGTTGTGAAACAGATCACCACTGATCTAACAAAATGTCAAGAATTCTATTCAACGGATGGGCTCAATGCGGCAGTATTTCATAGATAAGAAAAGGGAGAGAGGAAGACAGAAACTTGCCAAAGTTACTATGAGAAGAGGTGACAGCGACATGGGTTTTATTTCTTGGGAGTCTCGTTTGTTTTCTCCTGTCATTTAGAAAGCTCCTAACGTCATCCATCTACCACTTAGTCATACCATAGCTCTGCGTTTTCGACTTCCAGTTTGAAGATAAATGTATACAGGATCACTGCGTGAAGTACACCTTGACCATCCATTCACGTGTGGGACTGATGCTGTACGTCTGCTCGTCTTTAGGCACATAGATGTGGCTTATGTCCTGCATCTCTGTTCAGAGGGCAAGTGATGCTTCTGCACATTCTTACTGGCATAGCTCCACACTTAAACCCTGCTGGTTAACAAGTGCCAGACTCTTTCTAGCCGTGTGACTTTCAGTAGCTTATTGTCTTTCCATGAGTCTCAGTTTTCCCATCTGAAAAATGGCCATGATGCCTCTCGTGTTTTTGTGAAGCTTAAATAAGAAGTTCTATAAAGAGCTTACCTGGTGAGTCAGGTAACAAAACACAATAACTCCCTAGATAATCAATAAATGAGACAGTCTCTTTCTTTTGCAGGATTGAGCCCTTTTCTCAGTAACGTATGCTTATTATGATTCCCCAACTTCATTACCACAAAGGGAATTTCTTTAAATTAAGGACAGAATTTTCTAGAAAGACATGGGCCCTGGGTTCCATCACTCTACCTGGATTCATAGACTGGGAGGTTAACTTTGCCACCTGTCTTGTATCTCGGAAATGAGTTCAAACTTTTCCTATGTTTTTAAAAGATGAATCTGTTATACACAGTAAGAGGTAGGTAATACCTAACCCGCTTATATCCGTTAAAAGAATTAACTGGCTAGTCACACATATTTTCAAAGTGGAGAAAGGCAAGATTTATGGATAGAACCCTCAGATCTCTGGTAACATGCTTAGCAAAATCCTTTTCTTAATTACTCCATTGCTTTTCCATATGTTACCTTATTATACTTGCATATAACTACAAATTCATAAGGACTGATGGCCTCCATTTCCATTTTAATATTGTCAGGCAAACAGATCTGCATGGAACACAGGAGCAGTTTAAATGCTTCCTGTCCCACAGTTTGTTGCTGACACGTTTAAGAAAAATAAGTTCTGTTAAAAAAATCACTTTGAACTGTAAGTACTGCATCCCTCAGGTAGTAATTCTGAAGAATTCTGCTGCAGGCAGTTGTTCCGCTGCTTTACGGTACAGCTGCCTTTTTAGACGAGGCATAAAAAAGTCCCTTCTTCCTGTTACTGTTAATATTTCTCATGTTTTTACAATTTAAAAAGCTTAAAGAGTAACTTCTTCCATCTTTTCTGATCTAGCCATGATATTCTCTGACACATACGATCATTCTATTAGTAGAAAAATGGATACACGTGCGCTTGCTACGGCCTTGGGGATGAACACCAAGCTTTGTGAACACATTCCAAACAGAGAAATTAACAGACAAACACAATCTAGCCTTAGATGAATTAATCAACCAAAGACTCACCACCGGGGAGCCACAGAGAATTAAATGGATTCTGAAGGAGAGTGCTGATTCTTTAGGAAAATGTGATTAGAATTAGTTTGGACTTGAGTTTCAGATTGTCCGATGACTCTGTTTCATGTTTGTTAAAATCCCTTTTAGTGGGAAATTCACAGGTTACAAATAAACACATTTCAAGGCTTTAAACCTTGGCTGACACTCAATCTTCAGCTTTTAATATCACCAAGCATTTCAGATCAGCTATGGACGATGAGCTATAGCAGGACCAATATGTTTGCTTCAGTAAGGACCACGGTACCGTGGGTGATATTCCCAAGGTGGGAAATAATTTGTTTCCTACTGTACACAGGTGTGTTTCGCTAATGAAGGATGGGTTCTTTCTTCACAGGTCTATTATTTTGATTTTCGATCACCTTTCCTATAGGAAGTGTTTCACTGTTTTTGTTGGAGGTTTTAAGGTTCGTTTTGTACGTGATATGGAAAGGTAATTAACTCCTTTCACCCAAAACCCTATGCAATCATATCTGTCCTGTATTTTTCCGCCAGGGATTTTCTAGGCAACTTTCATGTAATTTCATGCTTCCATTCTTCCTTCCCTCCTCACTATCAGAAACCTGGTTTTATTCAAATATCCATCCTTACTTACAGCCTGTGGATTTGGAGAATGCTGACGCTACCTGCCCTCTTAACCGAGCATGTCAGTCCTATCCCCTCGGCTATGATGAGTTTAGGAAGCCAGTCTTAGACTTTTCAGAGTATCTGGCGACTGTTTAGGGGCAGGTGATGGCTTAATCTGGAATGAGCTGACCAAGAGGAAGGACTTCCGTTTGAGAGTTGGAGGACAGCTGTTCTTTCTGTGGCTGGATCCCTTTGCTCCAGTGGTTTGGTGATAACCACGAAGGGAGTGTGGGGGACAGGATCCCGCAACAGCCGAGCAGGACTGAGAGGATTACAGTGAAACAGGGTTGGCGCCTGGACCGGCCACCCCAGACACCGCCCCTCTAAACTCCTCAGGGTGTGGCACGAGAAGTCTGTTCGTTGGGTTTGCATGCTTGAAGTGCGCCCCCTGTTTCTTGCATTCTGAAAGTGTCTCAACTGATAACACACTGACACCTGATAAATTCAGTAATAAGATCCTTAGACATCCCACAAGCTAAAGGCCCAGGAGAGC
Source organism: Leucopleurus acutus (assembly GCF_964270905.1). Taxonomy (NCBI): domain Eukaryota; kingdom Metazoa; phylum Chordata; class Mammalia; order Artiodactyla; family Delphinidae; genus Leucopleurus; species Leucopleurus acutus. Next base: position 87,411,642 of record NC_139155.1, read on the forward strand.
TGGCAGTGTAAGTCCAGGCTGGGTCTGAAGGTCTGAGAAACGGGGGAGCCGCTGGTACAAATCCCAGTCTGAAAGCAGGACAGGATGAGATGAGACGTCCCATCGCCGGGAGGGAAAAAAGGGACAAATTTCTTCCTTTTCTTAGTCTGTAATGTAATATTAATATAGTATAATATAGCATAACATTAAGAAAAGGAGAATACTAAGAGATAATTCTATAATATATATCCCTCCTCATCTGTCTGTCTGTCTCTCTGTCTAGATACATATATAGATGTAGAGATATAAGTACATAGACATAGAGATAGATATATCTATGTCCCTATCTATCTATCATCTATCTGCTATTGATTCTGTTTCTCTGGAGAACCCTGACTAATACAGGAGGAGAGAAAGGAATAGGGGAGAGAGAAGAGGAGGGGAGAAAAAGAGGAAAGATAGTCTCCTCCACCGAAGTAAGAGTAGGGAAGTGATGTCTTCTGCATTTGCATTCATAACCTCCTCTCTGAAGCAAAAGAGAAATTGCATTTAAGGATAAATCAATCACTGTTGCTTAGGCTACATTTAAGGGATAACCGAGCCACACAACTGGAAAGATTGGTTTATACAGACGGAGATGGCAGCTTTTTTTTTTTCTTATTTGCCCACATGGTAAAGCTCTAACTCTGCATTTACCATCCGTCACACAAAGACGAATAAAGAAGTTGTGGAATTGTTACTTCAAAAGGAGTTTTCTTTAACTCTACACCAACTCAAATTTCAGCATCTATTGAAATTTCCACTTTTCTTAGCATCTGTCAAGAAAATAATGTTTTTTTGTTGATAACTTCCCAGAGTTAAAGAAGACTGGGAAAATATTTCAGTCCCACATGAGACAACCACTACTTTGTGAAAACACATACTTTAATGTGCTATTTGAAAAAAATTTTCAAAAATTTTAATATTTTTTTCTCAATATGACTGTCACGTAATTACCAACGTGTTTGTATTTAGATTTTTTCACGTTTTGTATGAAATGAGTTCTCTCCGCTTTCCCGTATGCTTTACAGCCAACACTGCTGAATGCTGAATGGCTTCTTATCTAAGACAAACATGGTCTAAAAGAAAGAAAATAAGGTTCCCTGGAGACTCTCTTATTTGGGGCTGTTTTTCACATGCTGTTCTATTACATGACATCTGCATTTAAAAAAATTTTTTAAACATTGTTATTGGAGTATAATTGCTTTACAATGTTGTGTTAGTTTCTGCTGTATAACAAAGTGAATCAGCTATGCATATACATATATCCCCATATCCCCTCCCTCTTGCATCTCCCTCCCACCCTCCTTATCCCATCCCTCAAGGTGGTCACAAAGCACCAAGATGATCTCCCTGTGCTATGCAGCTGCTTCCCACTAGCTATCTATTTTACATTTGGTAGTGTATATATGTCAATGCCACTCTCACTTCATCCCAGCTTACCCTTCCCTCTCCCCAGGTCCTCAAGTCCATTCTCTACGTCTGCATTTTTATCCCAGTCCTACCCGTAGGTTCTTCAAAAAGAATAAAATACCCAAGAATAAACCTACCTAAGGAGACCAAAGACCTGTATGCAGAAAACTATAAGATACTGATGAAAGAAATTAAAGATGATACAAACAGATGGAGAGATATACCATGTTCTTGGATTGGAAGAATCAACATTGTGAAAATGACTATACTACCCAAAGCAATCTACAGATTCAATGCAATCTCTAGCAAAATACCAATGGCATTTTTCACAGAACTAGAACAAAAATTTCACAATTTGTATGGAAACACAAAAGACCCCGAACAGCCAAAGCAATCTTGAGAAAGAAAAATGGAGCTGGAGGAATCAGGCTCCCTGACTTCAGACTATACTACAAAGCTACAGTAATCAAGACAGTATGGTACTGGCACAAAAACAGAAATATAGATCAATGGAACAGGATAGAAAGCCCAGAGATAAACCCACGCACATATGGTCACCTTATCTTTGATAAAGGAGGAAAGAATATACGATGGAGAAGAGACAGCCTCTTCAATAAGAAACTGGACAGCTACATGTAAAAGAATGAAATTAGAACACTTCCTGACACCACACACAAAAATAAACTCAAAATGGATTAAAGACCTAAATGTAAGGCCAGACACTATAAAACTCTTAGAGGAAAACATAGGCAGAACACTCTATGACATAAATCACAGCAAGATCCTTTGTGACCCACCTCCTAGAGAAATGGAAATAAAAACAAAAAGAAATGGGACATAATGAAACTTAAAACCTTTTGCAAAGCAAAGGAAACTACAAACAAGACGAAAAGACAACCCTCAGAATGGGAGAAAATATTTGCAAATGAAGCAACTGACAAAGGATTAATCTCCAAAATATACAAGCAGCTCATGCAGCTCAATATCAAAAAAACAAATATCCCAATCCAAACATGGGCAGAAGACCTAAATAGACATTTCTCCAAAGAAGATATACAGACTGCCAACAAACACATGAAAGAATGCTCAACATCACTAATCATTAGAGAAATGCAAATCAAAACTACAATGAGGTATCACCTCACACCAGTCAGAATGGCCAACATCAAAAAATCTACAAACAAAATGCTAGAGAGGGTGTGGAGAAAAGGGAACCCTCTTGCACTGCTGGTGGGAATGTAAATTGATACAGCCACTGTGGAGAACAATATGGAGGTTCCTTAGAAAACTACAAATAGAACTGCATCTGCATTTTAAAGTCTTGAGTTCTTACTAAAAAGACAACAAATGCTTCACTCATGTCCTGACAATACTTTTGGATAGTGGAGTCACCAGGTTTTGTAGTAGCCATGTGGCCAGACATCTGAATCCTCAGTCTTGTCTAATGGGTTTGCAGGCTTCTTTGCAGAGCAAACCTGCAAAATCTATGAAAGTTCACCTCTACTGGGCAACATAAAGAGGCACAGTGGAACCCATTTGTGCCCCTCCCAGCATCCAGTTCTTTCCTCTCCCATCACAGCCACAGATAGTTCTTTGAGGAACCATTTCTCTTCCCCCTGGGTTTGGAACAATGAAGATGTGCAATCTGTATAGTCTTCAGCATTTTGCTGCCAAGAGGGACTCAGCCTGAGGATGAATCTGGTTCCTGGATGAGAATACGGATGAGAGAATTTCCGGGAAGCAGACTCAAATCAAAATCAAAACAAGACAAACAAACAAACTCAAAACAAAATCCATCTATGGTATGTTAGGTATCAAGAAATACCATGAGGAGAAAGAAAATGAAGATGAGGGGGTCAGAGTGATTGAACATGCTCATTAGACAGGGTGGTCAGGGAAGGCTTTTCTGATGAAGCTGGATTTTACGGACCGTGACCTTGACCACATGCTATGTAATGCCAAACTCTGACCCTGACATGTAAGCCAGGTGGAGCTGGATGTTCTCTCAAAATTACGTGGATCCTGAGATCTTCCAAAATTTTGAGTTGGGTTTAGGTGGTCTCTCTTGTGAGAAATATAACTTTCACAGAGAGGAGAGACAACAGTGGCTCGGAAGTTGGCATAAATGTCTGAAAAGCCTGTGGATCGTCCATGCAATCCCATTTTCTGAGCGGTGTTTTCACCTTCTGGTAATTGCTACCAAGATTTCAGAGGTCTTGGAGACAGCCAGGCTTTGAGAAATAATTCAAGAGGCGAGGAATTGTCGGCTCTGAGATTCGGTGGCAAGCGCGCTCGTAAATCCGTTACCACCTCTCTCCTTCCTGTACCACCTTCAACTCTTTGATAATGAGGTTAATTGAAAGGTTAACGGAAGGTGTTCCGCCAACAAATTTTTATATCATCCAGTGGATATCACCAAAGAGGAAGATGATGATGTTAACCAAACAGCACGAGGGATACTGAGGCAGATTTAAGAAGAATAAACGTCCTGAGGGTGAGGGACCTCCCAGGACTCTGAAAAGATGTGAGACATTCATTTGCCTGTTAAGTGTCAAGAAGGGTTTGGTCAAGAGGGGAATTAACAAGCGTGGGGCTGAGTTGTCAAAGCTGAGATGTTGATCAAGGCTCAGACTCTCTGCTCTGGCTAGCCTGAATCTTGTGGAAACTCTCCACAGAGTGGAATACGATGGGAAATGCATCCCTCTGTACTGCAGAAAATACACGTTTCTCATGCTAATGTTACCTTTTAAATTTGTTTCTATTTTTAGGGAAGTCTTCAGGCAAGGAGGTCAAGCTTTACAGCACGACTGGACCCCACGGGAGGGATGTTCTCAACCTCCAGAAGGAGAAACTGAGACAAAGATAAGAAGAGGCTATGTCTACCTTAGACCAGGGATGGGCAAATTATGGCCTGCGAGCTGTAGTTTTTGTACAGCCTGCAGCTAAGAGTAGTTTTTATATTTGGGAGAAAAAAATAGTTTTTACATTTGGAAAAAAATCAAGAGAAGCATAGTTTTTTTGGTGACACATGTACATTACATAAAATTCAAATTTCAGCACCCAGAAATAGTTCTGCTGGAACTCAGCCACACCCATGTGCTTCTGTGTTATGGCTGCTTCTGAGCTACAAGAGTGGGGCTGCCTTGCTGTAACACAGACCGTATGGCCTGCAAACCTGAAAATATTTACTACCCGTGCCCTCACGGAAAACACGTGCCAACGCCATTGTTTTCAGCCCTATTTGAGCTATTGCTCCTTTTATATAACAAATGAAGTATTTTATTTATTATTATCCCCAAATAAGAACCACAGTGAATATAATCTACCAGCACACATGCTTCAAAAAGTCAATATAATGTCTTAACTGAATTATAAAAGGAGAAATAAAAGCGAATTGTTTATAATAAAATAATATGTATTTCCACGCATGCATTTGGGGGCAGGAACTATACAATAAGACATAATAGTGCAACAGATACTTCCACCTAATTGTAGAAGAAGTGTGAATAACACAACCATCGGTGCATAGGGACACAGATGCTTGTCTCTGCGACACACACCCCACAACTTGTACTGACCCTGTCCCTTATTCAGAATGTTGATTGACAGGAGCTGATGCCATTGGCAGAGCAACACAGCCATTGAGAGACTGTGGCCCATCAGGGAAGGAGGTAGGGGATGCAAAACCCAACCTTTCTCTTCACCCAATATCTGATCTTCCATTGCCCTCCACTGACTGGACCCAACCAGAATCCAGTGGACAAAGCAGCCCACTGGAGGCAATCCATACAGGAAAGACTCCAGGGGCATAGCTCAGGGTGCAGAAGAGGGAGTGCGGGTCCACAGAGCACGTGGCGAACGTGCAGACCACCACCTCAGAAAACAGCATGACAGCCCTCTCAGCTTCCCAAGCCAAAACCTTAGCACTGTACCGCCCAACCTGATAGCCACCAGCTCATATGGCTATATAAATTTTAATTAATTCGATTACATAAAAAGTCAGTTCCTCCGAGATATCAGCCACCCTTCCAGGGCTCAATAACCCCACATGGCAATGGCCGCCATATTGGAAGGCTCAGATGTTAGAGCACTTGCATCACCGCAGAGAGTCCTACTGGACTGTACCGTCTAGTCTAGGCTCTTGCATCTCTCCCCTGCAAACACGCTCCTTGTCTATAAGCAGGTTCTGACGGCTATACTTAGAAAGGACATCCCGAGACCTTCCATTTGTCTTCAATATCACCATCATCTTAGCCTGAGTTCTCATCTCTTTCCACTTGGACCATTGAAGTAGCCTCCAATACGGTCTTTCCATTTCCATTGTTGCCCCCCACCCCAATTTGTTCTTCCCTTAGTGTTCAGTGTGATATTTTAAAAATAGATCATGAATCAGATGAGATTTGAACACAGTAAATCAGAATCCTACTGCACACACCATGGCTGATTAGGTACCTAATCCAGTGTCTGCCGGCTCTGACCTCATCTCCCCATCTCACTATTCCCCAGCTGCACTGGACGTTCTCCATTCTAAGGTACATCGAGCTGGCCCTGCTCTGGCATCCACTTCTCCTTCTGTCTGCAAAGCCAGCTCTTCTCGGATCTCCCCAAGCTGGATCCTTCTTCGCAGCTCAAATGCCACCTCTGCAGAGATGACTCCGTCTCAAAGAGCTCGCCCAGCCCGTCCCCCTTCTTCTCAACATCCTGTTCTATCTTCTTCCAAGCATAAGTCAGTTCTGAATCCATCTCTGCTCAATTATTTTTTACGTATTTTTTTAAAATTAAACTATACTTGATTTACAAAGTTGTGTTAGTTTCAGGTGTGCAGCAACATGATTCCACTATACACATATATATATTCTTTTCCATTATAGGTTATTACAAGACATGGAATATAGTTCCCTGTGCTGCACAGTAGGTGCTTGTTGTTTATCTGTTTTATATGTAGTAGCGTGTATCTGTTAATCCCAAACCCCTAATTTATCCCCCTCCCTTTCCCCTTTGGTAACCATAAGTTTGCTTTCTATGTCTGTGAGTCTATTTCAGTTTTGTAAATAAGCTCATTTGCGTCATTTTTTTTAGATTCCACATATCAGTGATATTTGATTCTATTTCAGTTCTATTTCTATTCTATTTCTATTCTGTCAGTGATATCATGGTATTTATCTTTCTCTGTCTGACTTATTTCACTTAGTATGATCATCTCTAGGTCCATCCATGTTGCTGCAAATGGCATTATTTCATTCTTTTCATGGCTGAGTAACATTCCACTGTATATATGTGCCACATCTTCTTTATCCATTCCTCTGTCGATGGACATTCATGTTGCTTCCATGTCTTGGCTATTGTGAGCAGTGCTGCTATGCACATAGGGGTGCGTGTATCTTTTCAAATTAGAGTTTTCTCTGGATATATGCCCAGGAGTGGGATTGCTGGATCATATGGTACATTTTTACTTATTTACCAGCCACCTCCCCTCAGCGGGATACGAGCTCTGTTATCCCCTCCACACAAAGGTCAATGCCCGGCACGCAGAGGGAACTCAGTGAATGTTTTGTGAACGGGCTGCCTTTCTGTAGTGTCTACAAAATGAGTTACATTATGAGCATTTGTTCACTGAGAGCAGTTGGTTGTCCAGTCTCTGGGGCTGTAATGACCACACAACACAACAATAGTAGTAAACCTCCTGGTTTGTTTTGTTTGTACCATGTACCTTTAAAAGCCCTGAGGTGCAGCGGCCGCTGTCTCATTATAAATTGCCTCTGAAGAGGGCAGCTCATTAGGGAGCATCAAAGGCAGCCGAGTGGGCTGAAAAGAAAAGGCTGTGGCTTTATTCGTAATAAACAATTCATTTCCAGATGACTTTTCCTATTTCAGTAAGACTTCTCAATTTCATGTTTGCATGAGAGTGCTTTCCTGCACTCGCATTTTCCAAAGATCTTTTTGCACACTGAACTGATCAACAGCCTTAACTCTGTTTTCACCTAACTTTGTTTTCGCGCTGCAGTGCACGGGTTGTGAGCACAGACTCTGGAGCTCGTCAGTCTAGAATCTACTTCCAGCTCAGCTTCTCAGCTGAATCACTCGGGGCCATTCTTCAAACACGGTGTGCTTTCCTCCATCTGTGACATGGGGATGAGAGGAGTACCAGTATCAATGGGTCTCTGTTAGAACTGAATGAGGTAACCCCTAGAAGGAGGTACCTAGAGCCATACCTGGTACATAATAAACAGTAGGTACCTGGTGTCATTATTACTGATGCTGTTTGGAGGGGTCATGGTGACTCAACAGAAACACAAAGCAAGAGTGCGTCTTGGGGCAGAGATTTTTCTCAAAGCCTGTTGCAGCATCTTAATTTGCACTTGGTTGAGAAAGTGTAAAAATGAAAGCAGTGCTGTGCTGTTCAGTGTGACTGAATTTTCAAAAAGTCTTGAGGAAAACAACAGAGGGTATCTGGCATATTAATTAACAGGCTGACACAGGAAAAGGGTATCACGAAAAGTCGAATAAAAAGGAGCCAAGAGTCTGCTTTCATGCCAAAAATTACAAAAGAAACTCCATTATTGGAGCCAGAAAAGACAGTTTCCCTCCATAATTTGGGAGCCTTTTCTCAAGTTCTGATCTCAGAAGGTGACTGTCACGGCCAACGACCTGTGCTAAGTTCACAAGTGATGGGGGATGAAGCAGCCAGTGTGACCCTATTCCACAGACCCGTATGTATTCCCGTGGGTGGTAAGACTGTTCTCTGGGCTTCTACTGAGTTGTGCCATGCCTTCTGCCAGGTGTACAAACGGGAAGGGGACATGGTTTGATAACAGTCACAGAGTTGGCAGGAGATAATTCAGGGAAGGTGGACGAGCCGGAAGATTAAGTCCTGAGGGTTCTAACGATTAGGGGAGGGCGCAGTGGATGAAAAGGCAGTTCATTTTATCCAACAAGAGAAATGTATTCAATTCAGGAAAGCTTACTGAAAATGCATTTATTTCATCAGAAGCTTTACAATAGTAAATTATATGGTTATGAACATGCGGGTGAGTTTTGTCTGTGAGGTTTACAGAATAGAATTTCTATTGAATCCTAGATTTACGAGGACATGCCCTGATCAGCAAGATTTAAGAAGATGCAGATAAGATGAGAAGGGAAGACGTTATTTGATGATTACTTTCTTGGAATCCCAAGAATTATAGAAGAAAGAACTCAAGACTCAATCAAGTAAGTGAAGGGTCTGGTGAAGTCTTAACTGCATGGCTCCTACCTGCCATTGTCTGGGTTACGGAGGCCCTTAATGCAAGCTCATGAGAAGAAGGCATTTGAACTGGAGATAAATGGAAAGTCAGGAGTGGTGCACCGGAGTCTAGCTGCTTCTACTTTGGAAGTGGGACTTGGAGATCAGAAGGGTTTAGGTGGGGTTCCAACAATAAGGTGACATAAGGAAGGACTTGGAAGGTCAAATGGACATCCTGAGTTTAGGTCTCCCCAAGCATCTTGGGTCCATTTCGACTTCCAATGGTGTGATCTCAACGGGCAAAAAGAACTCAAGAGTGTTTGAATTCCCCAACTTGACTACTGTCCTCGATGTGAGCAAGGAAATCATGTGGTAGACAGAGCAGGAGAGCCAACGAGAATCATGTCTGGCTCTAAGGATCCAGGAGGACCCCCTGGAGGAGGTGGCATGGGTGGTGGGCTATACAGAGAATTCTGAGTTGTATCTGTGCTCCCATGAGTGTCACATTTGAGGAAAGGCTTGCAATATATCAAATTTCACCTCACAAAGAGCACATGGCACGTATGACTCTTTGATCTTGCTTAAAAAGCTCTGTTGGTCTTCTCCAAGCAGCTGCAGGCCTGGGTCTGGGAGACACACCTGTACTCTTATAGCATCTCATGTAGACACCATGAAAGGCTGCCACCGCCAGGTCACTTTAGGGTGAGAGTCCTCCTTTGATTTTTTTCAAGGATGACCTGTCTGTCCAGACTGTATCTCCTGATTACATTTCATCTAAAGTCACAACTCAAGTCTAATCACTAAAATTCAGTGGTCAAGGCTGAGACACAGCGAAATGAGAAACTCATCAGAAACCCAACACGGTAAAAGGGTGTGTCCTTACAAACCAGAAGAGAGCTGAGTCACACACATCCATCCCACACTTAGAACAGCTACCACAGTCACGGTACCTGAACAGCCACTGCCCAACAGGAATGAAAATAATGTTTGTTTTATTTTAAAAGAAAGAGCACACGTTAATATGTTTGAAAGGATGTTCCACTAGCCGGTATGGCATTCAAAGTGATGAATATCAGTATCATTATGTCTGAATCCTGGCGGAAGCTCAAAACACTTACTTTAGTGGAAACTCAGGAGGCAGATGGGAGAGAAGAATAATGAAGAGCTTGAGAAACTGGGCACCCCCTGCCACCCCAGAAGGATGTGTTCCAACTCTTCTAAGAAATGCAAACATTGCTCTCCAGAATCTGACACTGACACGCAGTTACAGATATGCACTAATTAGATTAATGGTGGTACTCACTTAATGACCTTTTCCTCAGAATTTTCTCCCAAAGGACAAAAAAAAAAAAAAAACAACAACAAAAAACAAAGATTTACCCACGACATAGTAAGGCATCATTTTCTGAACAGAAAAAATGACTAATGTGATAAAGTCCTAGAAATACATGAACGGATTTAAAAAAAAAAAAGAAAATGTTTTAAGGCCATAGACATCAGGAAAAAGTATGCAAAATATCGAGGAAGAAATAAATGTCTTTTGGAAAATGAGCTTTGAATGGAAAGGCTTAACTGCATCTCATCTCAAAGCTTTCCTGGAGATGGAATTATACATCCTACAAAGAATAGTGGGTCATGTGCTCACTCCCGAGTTGATCTCAAATCCTTAAAAAGAGTACAAGGAGTCACAACTGCGTTTACTTTTAGCATTCTTTTCTGAAGATTATAGTTCTACCTATTCAAATATGCTGTGTGCGGGTATTTTAATATTTGGAGGTTTTACGAGAACACACAAAACAGGCACTTTTTTTCTTCTTGGTTATAACTGGGGGAGAGGAAGGATGTGCATTATGGAAAAGATCAGTAGATTTGACTACATCAAAACTAAACAAATACCTCCCCCTCAAACGTCTGCATGCTACTATATATACGATCTGCGACATCAGAAGGCAAACGGGAAATTGGGAGGAATATTTGCAGTATGTCGATCAAAAGGCTGGTATCACTAATACATGGAAACTGAAAATAGAAGGTGGCTTCCAAGGGCGGGAGTAGGGGGATGGGAACTAGCGTTGAGTGAATGTAGAGTTTCAGGGTTTTGCCAGATGAAAACATCCTGGAGATCTGTTGCACAACAAGGTGAAAATATTTAACAGCAACAGTTAAATTGCTGTTAAATTGCAACAGTTAAATTAAATTTAACAGCAACTGTTAAATTAACAGTTAAAAGGGATCGAGATGGTAAATTTAATGTTTTGTGTTTTTAAACAGCAATGAAAAAAATACTTCTTTTAATGACAAAATAAGAAGCTGAATTTCCAATAGGAAAAGAAAGTTGGCTCAGATCAAATGTTTAATAAGGAAATGTTTAAAATTAAACAAAACAGGGCCAACGAAAGCCACACTGAGATATAAGTTTTGCTTAACAAATGGTCTACTTTATGATTTTAATATTCTGTGTTAGTGAAGTTGCAAGGAAATGGGTATCATTATACACAGCAGGTGGAAGAGTAAATTGGTTAAACTTTACGGAAGGCAGTTTGGTGACCGTTATCAAAAAAATACTATAGTATTGCAAATCCTTTGATTCCCATCCTTTGATTCAAATGTATTTCTAAAGGTTTATCTCAGGAAATTAATCAGAGATGTGTGCAAAGATTAGAGGGCAAAAAGGTAAATCATAGGATATTTTATAATAGAAAATCCTTTAAACATTTCAAGTTTGTGTGTTGGTATCATGGAGATATACAGAACTTTGGGGTTGGGTCTAAAACTAGAATTTTTTTTGCCAGTGCCAATAATTTTTAATATATTTTAAACAAGTTTAACATAATACATTGAAAAATGCACAGATCATAACCGTACATCTCCATGAATTCTGTCTCCTAAAGGTAGCCACTACCCTTAGATTTATGGTTTAGTTTTGCCTGATTTTTGATCTTCATGTAAATACAACCACACAGCTTCCGCCCACCCCTGCTTCTTTTGTTCCACACTGTATTTTTTTAAATCGAAGTCTAGTTGATTTACAACGTTGTGTTAATTTCTGCGGTACCGCAAAGTGACTCAGTTTTATATATATGTATATATATATATATATATATATATATACACATATATATATACACATACTTTTTAAAAATATTCTTTTCCATGATTGTTTATCACAGGATATTGAATATAGTTCCCTGTGCTCTACAGTAGGACCTTGTTGTTTATCCATTCTATACATAATAGTTTGCATCTGCTCATCCCAAACTCCCAATCCATCCCCCCAACGCCCCCTCCCCCTTGGCAACCACAAGTCTGTTCTCTATGTCTGTAAGTCTGTTTCTGTTTCGTAGATATGTTCACTTGTGTCCTATTTTAGATTCCACATATAAGTGCTCTCATATGGTATTTGTCTTTCTCTGTCCGACTGACTTCACTTAGTATGATCATCTCTAGTTGCATCCATGTTGCTGCAAGTGGCATTATTCCATCCTTTTTTATGGCCGAGTAATATTCCATCGTGTATCTGTACCACATCTTCTTTATCCATTCCTCTGTCCATGGACATTTAGGTTGCTCCCATGTCTTGGCTGTTGTGAATAGTGCTGCTGTGGACACAGGGGTGCCCTCCCAAATCTGCTCTCAACGTAGTGCTCTTCTAAAAAGATACATCGGTTCAGCGGCTGCTGTGCTGGAAACCTTCCAGTGGCTTCCCATCACATTTAAAGATTCGCCTCATTCTAGCTTACAAGCCCCTGTGGGACCCTGAGCTCAACTCAAAGTATTCTCTCCTCATGGACTTATCATGGTGCTGGCCTTCCCTCTGCCTAACATTTCAAGAATGTGTAACACAGATGTGTAGATAAATAGATGCAATGATATCAGATGCCTTTCAAAATCTCTCAGTGTATGCATAATGAACAAAAACAAAGTAAAGATGAAATAAAATGGCAGAAGGTCTGTTTATGGAAGGTAACCCCCCTAAAAATGGCAAAAGTCCTTTCACCAGTCAAGTCAAAGGTGAAATGAAGCAGCTTTCTCTGGAAAAGGGACTCAGCATTCCAAATACAAAAGACTGGGGGTCGGTACTCTGAAGACTTTACTCTTAGTTCCAGAGGAAGATGCTCAGATAGTATTAGTAAAAACTCATCAGACCAAACATGTTTTAATGCAATTCGTTCATTTCAGTTCAAGAATCAGTGAGCATCCCCCAATGTTCCTAGCAGCATTATTTACAATAGCCAAGACACAGAAACAACCTAAGTGTTCATCAACAGATGAGTAGATAAAGAAGATGTGGTACATATACACAATGGAATATGACTCAGACATAAAAAGAACGAAATTTTGCCATTTGCAGCAACATGGATGGATGTGGAGGGCGTTATGCTACATGAAATAAGTGGGACAGAGAAAGACAAATACTGTATGAAATCACTTATATGTGGAATCTAAAAAATACAACAAACTAGTGAATATAACAAAAAAGAAGCAGACTCACAGATATAGAGAACAACCTAGTGTTTGCCAGTAGGGAGAGGTGGGGGACAGGCAATATAGGGGAGGGGGTGGGAGGTATTGGGTGTAAGACAGGCTCAAGGATGTGCTGTACAACACTGGGATATAGCCAATACTTTGTCATAACTGTAAATGAAAAGTAACCTTTTAAAATTGTATAAAAAAATCAGTGAGCATCTACACAGTTCCTAGCACTCTTCTTATCTTAGGATCATTCCCTTCCCGAAAGAATTTACAACATAATTGCCAAGGAATTATTTATCCTTTGCATTCTGTAACTAAGTGATCATAAGAAAAGCAAACATTTACTGTATGTTTGACTGTACTCGGTACTCTTCCAAGCCCTCTTGAATTATCATTTTATGCTTACATCAACCTTATGAGTAAGTATCATCTCTCCCCACTTTACAGATGAGGAAACAGCCACAGTGAAATTAAGCACCGTTGCATAGCTAGTAAGAGCAGACCAAGATATAGGTGTCTTATTTTGCTTCCCAGGAGGCCCAAAAAGATGAATACAGAATGGAAAACACTCAGGTGCCGGGATGAGGGACCTCTCTGAGCCTCAGTTTCCTCATGTGGAAATGGAGGAGGATTGTTTCAAATACTGCTCATTGCCTCAGAATATCTAATCTCCTCTTGTTCCCTTGTAATAACAAAGCCTGAGCGATGTGTCATGCTAAAAAGTCAATTTACAAGCCTTCCTTCCAACTAAGTACGTCCATGTGACCAAGTTCTGGCTAACTGGATATAGCCAGAAATATTATGTTGGATTCTTGTGAAGACTTCTTGCAAGGGAAAAGGAACTGATCCAGTGTGATTTGCATTCTTACTTTTTCTGGTAAGCAGAATATGGATATGTTGGCTGGCACTCCAGCAGCTATTTTGGACCATGAGGTAACCATGAGGATGGAATCTATACCCTTGACTGCTGAAGCAGAAATAAAGATGGAGGCTGAATCTCAGATAGCACGGGGAACCATACCAGCCCTAGACCACCAACCTTAGGAGTTCTTTTACATGAAAGAAGAAACCTACTTGTATTAAAGCCACTATTGGCCTGGGTAGAGTGGAGTGAGTGGGGTTCGTTAGGGTTACAGTAAGGGTTATGGTTAGGGCTTGTTCTCGGCCAAATGCAATTCCTAACTGATAAAAGGGTCAGCTAGGTCTTAGCTGAGATTCTTTCTAGCTCTGCCATTACACACTTCTGTGATTACACGTATCATAGCCAGAAAGGTTGATGTAACATGAGAACGGTTTCAGAGACCAGCGGCGGACAGAGAAAGAGGCTCTTGTGAGCGTGGGGATTCCTGTGAGTTGTGAAGAATAAGGGGGTTTGGAACAGGTGGACAGTCCAGGCGGGAGAAATGCTGAGCGAGGGAACCAAGCACAGCACCCGGTGCAGAGCCAAGCAATGGAAGCCACTCAGAGCACCACTAAAAGCTCATCAGACCAAAGGTGCTGAAAGGGAGCAAATTCAAATAACTACTTATTTGAGACAAATGGTCTCGCCATCCCCAGTCATAGAACCACGAATAGCCTAAACGAAGGACTGCTGCTGTCACACATGAACCCATGAAATAATGTACCAGGGGAGGCTCGGTGCCTTTAAAAGAAAAGAAATCGTTAATAAGAGCCCTGATCAACTGAAGGACCGCAACAACTTTGCGGTTCCTAATGAACAGTATAATAACTAACTTATTGTCCCTAGGCAACTGTCCGCGTCACCTTGTATTGAAAGACTGATTCCTGACGTCCTTTCACAGCCACATAATAACACTTGTCAATAGTTCCTAATAGATGGTGAGGGGGAGACAGCAGGCTGTCAACGGATAGGTCAACCCATCCCTCACTTCCGACAGTAAAAGTACTTTTGTAACAGGAGAAAGCTCAAATCACCGTCCTCAGAGTCACAATCCCAAGGCATTTGAACTGGGAAAATTCCCATTAAGAAAATGTGTTACTCCTTTGCAGAGAGGCCCCGGGGAAAGGCGGGGCTAGAGAGGGCGTTAGTGTGCTTTGTTTAGGTGAACCTGGGTGATTAGTCTTCCCACAGGCAATGTATTCCGTTGCATAGCAACCAGGGGGCGGTCCTTTCAAGGAGGAAAGCCCATCTCTGTTCGACAAATCGTAGGAAACACGTGGACAGACCTAGAGCCCTAAACCGTTTAGAGGCAGGTGACGAGTTATACATAGGTGGCCTGTGAATGAATTATAGTTAACTCTTTCTTAGATGGGCTTGATTAAAAAAAAAATTAGTTCTAACAGGGACAAATTGCTGTTTCGCATTAAAACTATATTTACGGCTTCTCTCGAGAAGACAGTAGATATTAAGAGTTCAGAATCCGGCTTGGTTTTCCTGCATGGCAAACACGGCAGGGCCTTTTCACTGGGTAGGTGTTTGGCAGTCACCTGCCACATTTCACTCAGATACTTGATCTGTCTGGTCTCTGCAGGTGTATGTGTTTGAGATCCTTGAACTGTCTCCAATGTATCATACAAACATCTCGATTAAATCATTAATACTTTTCATATAATGGAAGACCCAAATCGAATTCCTGGATTTTGATTACTTTCTAAAGAATATTCTGAAGATACTACGTAGAAAAACATTTTTACAGAATCGGCGATTTGCAGTAACTTCATCATTCAGTTTCCCCCCACCCTGGTTCTGAGCTCACTGATATGTCCCCACTGTGTCTGGGTCACGGTGTGGTACCTTGCCTTTCCCTGAGGTCTGTATTAACAACCCAGGGCAGGGACATTCTTACCATGGCCAGTGGGATGACGCCAATCAGGTCCTTCTGGCTCACGTAGATCTTGGAGACGCCCAAGTCAGATGTGATGTCTCCTGGGTATTCAACCTGCCACGTAACAAGCTGTGTGGTTGGCGGGTCACTGGCCTCTTGGATTTCTACGTCGATCTGCATGACTTCATAGGAGGTGCCCTCCGCACTGGAGAGAAGGAGAGAACAACTTTGAGGACTGGGGTGGGCACCCTCGGCAGGCAATGGACTATTTCAATGTGTGTCTACATCACCCCTGCAAAGAGCTTGTCAGAAATGTGATCCCCAGCGTCCACTGACAGATGAATGGATCAGGAAGATGGGGTACATTTATACAATGGAATACTACTCAGCCATAAAAAAGAACAAAATAATGCCGTTTGCAGCAACATGGATGGACCTAGAGATGATCATACCAAGTGAAGTAAGCCAGAGAAAGACAAATGTCATATGATACCACTTATATGTGGAATCTAAAAAAATGATACAAATGAACTTGTTTACAAAACAGAAATAGACCCACAGACATAGAAAACAAACTTATGGTTACCAAAGGGGAAAGCAGGGATGGGAATGGAGGAATAAATTAGGAGGTTGGGATTAAAAGATACACACTACTATGTATAAGATAGATAAGCAACATGGACTTAACTGTCTAGCACGGAGAACTATATTCAATATCTTGTAATAACCTATCACGGAAAATAATCTGAAAAAGAATATATATGAATCCCTTTGTCGTACACCTGAAACTAACCCCACATTGTAAGTCAACTATACTTCAATAAAAAAAGAAAGAAAGAAAAAAAAGAAATTCGATCCCCAAAAGAACAAACAACCTTTAAAAGATTCACAGCCTTGGTCTGGCCTTAGACACCCTCACTCAAACTTCCCAAGCCCTGTTTTCTGTGAGCCTCTCACAGTCCCCAGGACAGGTGATTGTGGATAATTATGGGAAATGCTGATTGAATTTCCTAAATGCTTTCTTCCCTGTGCTCCTTCTAGGAGGATGGAGGATAGGATTCTTTCCCTCACTCCCAGAAATCTCTTTGCTGCCTATATCGGATTTTCCAAAGCCACGGTCCATTCAAGTTGGGTGCACAGAATTTTAAAGGACTTTGAGGGTGATGTGGCTTTGTTACCCCGTGGGGGGGCAAGAGAGAATTGCAGAGAATCAGAGCTGAGGCATGAACAGGGGAATGGGACCACAGGACCCACACGGATGAACAAGGAGCAGTAGCCAGATGTTACCTGGATACAGGAGTCATTCTGACAATGATTAGTTTTTAGACAGTCTGGGTTTTCTAGAAACACGTATCCAGAAATGAACCCAAGTAAGAGTATCAGGATGATTTTTGCAGCTATTCTGGTTAGTTTAATTTACTAGCTACCCCTTCTTCTTTTTCATAGTCTGCTTTTAGAAAATGTGTACTCTTCTAAGTGACAGGTTAAAAAAAAAAAAAAGGCAGAGGTGGTACCAGACACTCCCTGAGGGAAGAAGTGAAGAAATACAGGTGAGAATTCACCTGGGAGGCAGCAAGGAGAGACACTTTTTAACCCTTCGTGACCAAAGCCACTTCCACCTATCAGATCCTTCTCCAGAGATTTGAATTTCACATAATTGCAAAATGACCACTGAGTCTGACATTTAGGAGGACAAGATTTGGCCTTTTATATACATATGACCAAGCTATTGAGACTTCTTTATCAAACCCACGCAAATGTATCAATAAGAAGCTCAGAGATAAATGGTGGTGATTTCGGGGAGCCTCCTTCTTAAAGTAAGGGATGAGGTGGGATACTGGGATATCAGGGGTGACTAGGATAAGAGGAGAGAGGGAGGGAGGAAGGAAACAAGAGGAGGAGGAGGGCAAGAAACAGAGAAGGAAGATCAGAAGTGCTGCCCAAAGAGACCGCCCCCGCCACAGAGGTTAAATTCCTGCACGAGCACTGATCTCTCACACAGAACAGGAGTAGCTACAGTTGTTAAGAATCCACCTCCCAATGCAGGGGACACGGGTTCGAGCCCTGGTCCGGGAAGATCCCACATGCCACGGAGCAACTAATAAGCCCATGCTCCACAACTACTGAGCCTGCTCTCTACAGCCCACGAGCTGTCAAATTCTTCCCATTCCACAAGACCCACCTAGAAGACAACATCAGCAATAATTTTTATTTTTACTTTTTTATTTTTATTTTTTATTTTTTTGCGGTACGCGAGCCTCTCACCGCTGTGGCCTCTCCCGCTGCGGAGCACAGGCTCCGGATGCGCAGGCTCAGCGGCCATGGCTCACGGGCCCAGCCGCTCCGCGGCACGTGGGATCTTCCCGGACCGGGGCACGAACCCGTGTCCCCTGCGTCGGCAGGCGGGACCACGCGCCACCAGGGAAGCCCCGCAATAATTTTTAAAGTGCTCTATTTACTTCATCTAATTTTATTCCTTCAGTAACCTTGCATGGTTGTCCTATCAAGTTTGATTTTCTCTTTTCCCTTAGACCCCTTGTCTGGCCAAGATGTAAAGGAAACAGTTTCTTTTGAGCTAACTTTCCTCTATCTGACGCGCTGATGAAAACACCCTAAGTTGGGAATTCTTAACCTGGAGACCACAGCAAACTTTAGGAAGGTTGCGTATCCTGAAATGGTAGCTTTCCTTGAATGATTCCTTAGCTTGCACGAGCTTCTCAATATTTCTGATGCACCAGGTTCCTGACAATTTCCTCTGTAAATTCTGCATATGGTGATCTAGCCTTTGGAATAGCTCATGTGTGTCTTGTCGAGTCAGTGGAAATTTGAATTTCAATAACTTTTTGTAAATATTTAGCACTTGAGAGCTTCCAGAACGCTTGCATATTTGGCAATGTTTACCACTTCCTCATGTTTAACTGGAAAGCTAAGGGCTGTACCTTTGCAGTTGGAGTGTGTGTTTTAGCCAGAAGCATCCTGAAAAGAGTAGCCATGCTTAGCCTGTGTGGCTAGCACAGAGGATAACGCCTGGCATCTGCTGTATTACAGGAGATAAACAGAGTAGAATTAAGGAGAATTTTATATAACGTGTCTGCGTATTTTACATGCGGTGGTTCTCCGCTTTACCTAGGCACTAGCGTGGCCTGGGCAGGAGGACTTTCCTGGTGGTCCAGTGTTTAAGGCTCCCCACTTCCACTGCAAGGGGCACGGTTTGATCCCTGGCCAGGGAACTAAGATCCCGCATGCCACACGTCAAAAAAACCAACCAACCAAACAAACAAAAAACTGCCTGGGGGAATTTTACAAATAAACCAGTGGCCACAGGCACCACTCAGATTTCTGACTGCTCCTGAGTGGCATCAGGCACCAGTTTTATTTTCTCTTCTTTTCTTTTTTTTCTTCTCTGCTTTTCTTTTCTTTCTTCCCTTCCATTTTCCTTTCTTTCTTTCTTTCCTTCTTTCCCTCTTTCCTTCCTTCCTTCGTTCTTTTTTCCTTCTTTCATTCTTCTTTCTTTCTCTCTCTGTCTCCCTTTCTTTTGTTTCTTTCCTTCTTTCTTTTTCTTTCTTTCTCTTTCTCTCTCCCTTTCTTTCTTTCTCTTTCTCTCTCTCTCCCTTTCTTCTTTCTTTTATTCTCTTTCTCTCTCCCTTTCTTTCTTTTTTCTTTCCTTCTCTTTCCCTTTCTCTTTTTCTTTCTTTCTTTGTTTCTCTTTCTACTTCTTCTCCTCCTCCTTCTCTCTCTCTCTCTCTTCCCTCCCTCCCTCCCTCTCTTCCTTCCTTCCTTCCATCTTTCTGTCTGTTCTTTTATCCAGGTGATTCTATTATGCAACCAGGATCATGAACAACTGCGTTCGAGGTTTATAAAGGTTTAATTATGTGGATATCCACGCTCTTGGACGTATTTTGTGTATACTGGTATTAGAAATAGAATGTCCTAAGAGAGTGGATTTGGGAAATACGGTCAGTAAATCGTGAAGACACAGATGAACCAAGAAGAAGAAACATTCAGGGTTTCCGATGTCCCTGAGTATGAAAGTGAGGAGGGACAAGAATAGAGTTCCAGCCGAGGGGGGCAGAGGGGCTGGATAAGCATAAAGCGTTCAGATGCCACTTCTGGTGGCCCTACACCCAGCCCCACCCTCCCTACCTCCCTGCTGTCCAGCCCCCATGGGCGAGTCAAATAGCAACACGGATGGGCAACGCTCGATGTGTGAGCTCCATCTGGAAGGCGGTACTGCTGTTGAGTGTGGGCAGGGTTTGCCTGGAGAACAGTGCAGTCACCCACGGAGAGGCTCAGGGCTGGATATATATAGGCCTCAGAACACTGTGGGCACGGAGCTGCCTGTAGGTTTAGTTTCTCCCACCGGTGTAGGTGCTACCAGCACAGGTAAGCTAAGAAGCCACCTTCCTGCCCTGTCCTGCTTGCAGCCGTCCTTTGTATGGAAGACAACAGACGTGGAAGCAAAGGAAGGAACGCAGGCTCTCCTGGGCACCTCAGATCCCTACTGACTGGTTCCACATGTGTGGGTGTGGAGGGATCTTTTTGTAGTTTATTCTCTTTGACAGAGAAGATGAATAACATCTCGATTTGAGGAACTCTTCTCATTTTCCAATAACGTTCCCCGACGTGGGCCCCTTGGTACACTGGGTTCAAAATCTAAGCCTTTTAGATGAGCAACAAGGACTTACTGAATAGCACAGGGAATTACGCACATTATCTTGTAATAACCTACAATGGAATATAATCTACAAAAATACTGAAACACTATGCTGTACGCCTGAAACTAACACACTATTGTAAAGCAACTGTACTTTAATAAAAATCTAAGGTTTTTTTCACTAGGAAGGGCTCCCTTTGCATAAAGACACACGGTTGGTGACCTAGCCTGAGGCCTCCCCAAATTTAAGGAAACTAAAATGCCCTTCCAGGAAACAAGACACTGGGTCAGCTCAGACACAGGCAATGACCACATCCTCCAGGGCCACGGCTCCCAACTCTAAGAAAGGAAACTGAACATGAGGCTTTGCAGGACCACCTCAGTGCATCCCAAGGCCACAAAAGGGCATCATTTTCAAAGAAGAAGAAAAGCCTTGCTTTGGGATGGTCATGCTTCTTCTTCCTGAGTGCTGGAACAACTAACCTTCATTGAGTACTTTTAATGTGATAAGCACTGTTTTAAGGGCTTTTTATGTCTTACGTCACGCAACCCTCAACGTATTCCAATAAATAACTGTTATCTACTCGCAGTTTGTAGACTAGAAACCTAGGCTCAAGAAGGGGAAAGTATTTGTCCAGGGTCACCCAGCTACTGCATGCAGGAGCCAGGTGATCTGGTCACAGGACGCCCACACTCCCGATCACTGGGTTCCAAGCCCCCCACCTCTTTTTCCAGTGCGAGGACAGGCGTGCTTATTAGCGATGAGGATCATTAAAGCAACTTCTCACCCCCCAGTAGAAACACAGGTCAGGACGTTACACAGGGCTTCTTCAAGACCCCCAAGCTGGATGCTTTGAGTGAATTCTGCACAAGCAAAGCTGGGGCATTTCTGTAACAAGATGCTTTGAGATGAGCATGTCTTCGTGGTCTTCTGACAACTCTTTAAGTTCCGTGATGTGTCGATAAATCAAAGCAGAGATGGGGAAACGAGAGCTTTAGATACGGAAGCCTACCATTCATTTGGAGAGATGAGAAACCGGGCAGACACAGACCTGCTAGCACTAGAACAGTTAAGAGCTAAGTGTTTGAGATGCAAGTCAATGCGTCTTGAAGCTACCTGTATTTTTCTCCAGTTTAGAAAACCAGCGTATCATGGGAGGTCCTTACAAGAGCATACCAACGATCAGACCGCGTTCTGCCACCACCCACGTGGGCAACTGGCTTCCACCGCGAGTGTGAGTGTCGCAGGTAAGCTCCTGGGGTGGGTGGGGGAAGAAGAGAGCGAAATTCCATTTCCAACTTAGGTTTTTCCAGATGGCTCTCTAAAGGATAAATGGGTGAAATTTCTGGAAACAAAAGTAAGGCCGGAGAGAGGGCGAATCTGTATCTGAATGATCACAATCCTTAGGAAGGAGTGGGAGATTTCTTCCCAAAACTTCAGGACACTTTCTAGAGGTCATATGAATGACAGCCATTTACGGCTGGGGAGCAAGTTATGGTGGACAGTGTCAGGGTTCCCCCCAAATCTCCTCATATCCCTTCACCGTTTCCACATGCCTTACCCCTGGCTTCTAAGTGCTTTTTCTTTTTATAATTTTAGGCTTTTTAGTTTTTATACAATTTTTAGAGGTTACTTTCCATTTACAGTTATTACAAAGTATTGGCTATATTCCCCGTGTTGTACAATACATCCTTGAGCCAATAGTTTGTACCTCCCTGGCGCCCAGCCCTACATTGCCCCTCCCTCCCTCAGTGGTAACCAGTAGTTTCTTCTCTATATCTGCGCTTCTGCTTCTTTTTAAAATTATATTCACTAGCTTGTTGTAGTTTTTACATTTCACATATAAGTGATATCATACAGTATCTGTCTTTCTCTGTCTGACTTACTTCACTTAGTATAATACCTTCTAGGTCCATCCATGTCGCTGCAAATGGCAAAATTTCGTTCTCTCTTATGACTGAGTACTATTCCATTATGTGTGTGTGTGTGTGTGTGTGTGTGTGTGTGTGTGTGTACACACACACACCACATCTTCTTTATCTATTCATTGGTTGATGGACACTAAGCTTGTTTCCATGTTGTAAATAATGCCGCTATGAACACTGGGGTACATGTATCTTTTCGAATTAGTGTTTCTGTTTTTTTCAAATATATACCCAGCAGTGGGATTGCTGGATCATACAGTAGCTCTATTTTTAGTTTTTTAAGGACCTTCCATATTGTTCTCCACAGTGGCTGCACTAGTTTACATCCCCGCCAATGCTGGAGGAGGTTCCCTTCTCTCCACGTCGTAGTGCTTTTGTTTTTTCATGACATCTACCTGTGGCTTTTGTTTTTCATGACATCATCTACCTGTGACTTTCCCTGGGTGGCTCTTCTTGAGTTTCTGGAGCCATCTTGCCCACAAGTGCAAAGAGCTGCACGTGCCTCAGTGTTTCCTGCCCTGGGAGATGGCCCTTGGCCAGAGTCTGATGGTGCAGCAGGCAAACCCAGCTCCCTGGCCTCCAGCTGGGTCAGCTGGGGGCACTGTGCATGCTCCAGAGTCCCCCCATGGGACTAGGCTGAAGCCACCCTGCACGTAACTTCCGAAACGGCACTAGTGCTTGGGTTCTTCTCTTCTTCTTTTACTCTCTCTGCCCTCTTATTGGTTTCTCGGGAACTCTTCCTTCATAAATCACTTGCACACACGTTCTTGTCTCAGGGTCTGCTTCTTGGGAAACTGAAGAAATTTTTCAAGTAAGGAGGACACCAAGGGCAACTGACAAATGCCATGTGAAAGATTCCGGCGATGGAAGAGAAATGAGGAATGCGTGAAGGGGCGGAGGGGCCATTATTCAAGGTACTAAGCTGTCCTAGCTCCACTTGGAGAAATCCTTCTAGCCAAGCCAATATCTGTCTGCAATGGCATTCTGGAAATCTGCATGAGACCCAGTCACGGGCAACCAGATGTCTCCCAAATGCAGGAGCCGTGGTCCTCGTTTTCCTTCCCTTCACATCTCATTTTCAAGATTAAAATAAGGATATTACTCAAACTGTTTCTTCTTAGACATTATCACAGGATTAAAATTTTCCATTACCGACATCTTTTTTCTAAGCTTTTTCATTAGCATATTCAGAATAAAAGCTTTTCATTATGAAGTAAAGTATACTCAAGCCCTTTAATGCATGTACTTTGTAATGAGGTTTTCGTCCCCATAAATTTGTCTTCTCACGTCCTCTTGTTTCTGCCCGATAATACTCTGGTAACCACGGTTATTCTAGAGAAGAAAAATGGAAAGCTTGCAGCTTGAAAGAAATCATGCTGCATTTCTTCCTTTTATTCTGTGCTTCAGTGCTCTCTGTCCCAATATTTACTTCATTCATTCATTCAAATGATATTTCTGTAATTCTTCTTATTTACTGGACACTCTTCTGGGTGGTAGAGATGCAGGTCCAAAGTGAGTTTAAAAAGGTGGAGATCCAGCGGTCGCCCAGATCAAGCTGATTCTCAGCACCTCTTTCCATCTCCACACTCAGTGACATCATTTTGCTAACTTGACATTGACTGGGGGGAATATTTTTTTCTTTTTTAAAAAAATTTTTATTGGAGTAGAGTGGATTTACAATGCTGTGTTAGTTTCTGCTGTACAGCAAAGCGAATCAGTTATACATATACATAGATCCACTCTGTTTTAGGTTCTTTTCCCATATAGGTCATTTCAGAGTACAGAGTAGAGTCCCCTGTGCTATACAGTTGGTCCTTATTAGTTATCTATTTTATATATAGTAGGTGTATATGTCAATCCCAATCTCCCAATTTATCCCTCCCCCCATTACCCCCTGGTAACCATAGGTTTGTTTCCTACATCTGTAACTGTATTTCTATTTTGTAGATAAGTTCATTTGTATCCTTTCTTTAAGATTCCACATATACGTGATATCACATGATATTCATCTTCCTCTGACTCACT
Organism: Leucopleurus acutus; assembly: GCF_964270905.1. NCBI lineage: Eukaryota > Metazoa > Chordata > Mammalia > Artiodactyla > Delphinidae > Leucopleurus > Leucopleurus acutus. Next base: position 87,436,159 of record NC_139155.1, read on the forward strand.
TCACTCAGTATGACAATCTCTAGGTCCATCCATGTCGCTGCAAATGGCATTATTTTGTTCTGTTTTATGGCTGAGAATATTCCATTGTGTATATGCACCACATCTTCTGTATCCATCCCTCTGTTGATGGACACTTAGGTTGCTTCCCTGTCTTGGCTATTGTAAACAATGCTGCAAGGAACACTGGGGTGCATGTATCCTTTCAGACCATGTTTTTCTCCAGATACAGGCCCAGGAGTGGGACTGCTGGGTCATATGGTAGTTCTATTTTCACTTTTTTAAGGAACCTCCATACTGTTCTCCATAGTGGCTGCACCAATTTACATTCCCACCAACAGTGTAGGAGGGTTCTAGCAGGGGAATATTTACACCATGGAAATTGGCAAATGCCATAACTCAGGGTTCCCTCCAAACCCCCAAAAAGCAGATGGCTGAAGATCTTTGCTCTTCTCAAGCATACAGTCTAGTGGGGAAGATGGTCACGCAATAAGTTGTCACTTCAAAAAGCGTAAATTGGCCACTGTAAGAAAAGATGAGAAACAGAGGTAGCTGGCGAGATACAAGCTATGTTAGAGGACCCTGGTGTAGTCAGGGAGACACGGACACGTTCCCTGGGGCAGCAGGGCTTGGGCTGTGATCTCTATACAGGATGGGTTCCAGGCGGAAGGAACTGCACATACAAATGTCCTGTGCTTGGGGGAGCAGGGTGGGTTGAAGAAAACAAAAGAAACTGGCGTGGATGGAACACCCAGAGGGCTTGGAATTGAGGCGTGAGATGCAGGGTGGGTAGAGGGAGACAGTCCTTGTAGCCACATTCAGAGCATCTTTTCTTTCCAGAGTCAGCAAACTATGTTTGGTCAGTCAATTCCAGCCATAGCTTGTCCATGCACAGATCTTAGACTAAAAACACCTTTGACGTTTTTAAACATTGTCAGAAAATAAATAAGAATATGCAGGCTAAAACCCCATTGTAGTATTCCCCCACTGAATAAAGTCTTCCTTACTGTTCAAAAAAAAAAAGGAATATGCAGGCTACAAAGCGGAAAATATTTACTATCTCACCCCTTACGGGAAAAGTTTGCAAATCTCTGCTCTTTATCATGGGAAATGGGAAATCATTAAAACTTTAAAAAAATAATAAACTAACATTGATTTCAATATGTAAATGCTTGGAAAAAATCATCACTGGAAGAGATTAGGAGATGGGCCAACATTTATTCCCAATGATGAAAGATAAAATTTGGGTTTAAGAGTTGATCTGAGACTGTTCTGAATAGGAAAAATAGGAAATGAAAGAGCACGGGTGCAGGCAGAACTCCTGGAATAAAAACTGTAGCTAGGATAAGAATTCACGGACCAGACTTATTTGTATAAGATAAGAAAAAGCATAGAATGACTCAGAGAACTCTATTCAAAATCCTATGATAAACCATAATGGAAGAGAATATTAAAAAAAAGAACATATATATATGTATAACTGACTCACTTTGTTGTACAGCAGAAATTAACACAACATTGTAAATCGACTATACATCGATTTTTTTAAAAAAAGTACAGAATGGTCTTAATTGAACTAGGAACAATTGGTCAAGCCAAATTATAGATCATTGTAATGGGAGAAAAAAATGGAAACAAAAAGTGACATTCTTTCAGATGGGTTATGAGTCCTACAAAAATGTCTGCAGAACATTAGCATTTGAAACAGAGTAATGGACATTCTTCATTGTGTGGAACCACCTGTCATCCTGGGCCCTGCCCTATAGGTGCTGAAAGCAAACCCTAATTATTATGACAATTATTATTAGGCTGAACCACACCCAACACTCGCTAAAGAGAAGCACAGACCCGCTGCGCGTCTAGGATCTTTAGTCTGATTTATCTGTCCTTAGGGAGTCCTTCTCTGAACCAGGTGGGGCGCAGAAGTGGTCATTTCCTTTCTTTTCTCCCAAGTGCACACCCGGTTTTGAACACCGCGATCCTCCATGTGAAAGTATAAGTGTAGGATCAATGGGGATGAAGGTGGGGGGACGGACAGAACAAGAGGAGGGATTCTTGCTGAGGCCTCTGGATGGGGGGAGAGGAGGAGGCAGTGATGACTTTGCTCATTCCACAGTGTAGGGGGTGTGGGATAGGCTCCCCTGAAACTTGCGACCACAGCTACCCTCCATCTGACCACCCAGTGAAGGTTCCTGACCCGGGCATGCTGGGTGGGTTTGCGGTGGGAATGCGGAAAGAGGGTTTTCCAGATCAGTCCACGGATGGGTGGGGGTCAGGAACGGCTCCCACAAGGATGTCAATCCAAGAAGAGGTGAGGTCTCCCCTGGAAACGTGGCCACCACCTTCTGGGCCAAGCAACTCCTGATTCCTCACCTGGATTCCTCCCACTGCGCAGTACGGCTTCTGCCTTCCCCGTTCTGATGACAAAGGTGGCTTGCAGAGTCTGCATTTCAGCCTACGGCTCCTTCGTGGATAGGCCCACTGCTGGGGTCTGACGGAGGGGACCCTAGGGGTCAAGCAGTCAAACCACGTATGGGTTTGTCCTTGTCTAGGAACACAAATGAAGTTTAGTAGTCAGGGCATCCTGGGGTACACCAGGACCCTGCCACCTGCCAAAGCAGCCCTAGAGTCCCACAGTCTAAATGGAGTCCATCAAAAGGGTGAATGGTTTGAAAACATCAAGATGGCTACAGTGTTGAGAAAGGATCAGAGGTGGACCAGAGAATACCCAGTAGAGATTCAAAAGCAATGAGGTTGTAGGAGACACACTTGAGCTTGGGTGGGCGGTAGGAATGGGCAGGACTGATGCTCAGGGTGTACGTATACGAGCTTCTGTCTTGATTTTAAATTTTAAGCTCCTGTTGGTAGAGCCACTGTCTTCCTGCCCAATGACTGTCTCCACTGGGTACCACCTTCTACTGCAGATTTGCAAGAAAACAGACACACCACAAAGGTATTCACTGCTCCTGTTAACCACAAAGACACTAAAGCATATAGACCAGCCTTCCCTGCAGCAAGGAAGGGTAAATGAAGAAACTGAAAGCAGGGAAGATACTTGAAGAAATATAGGGGCTCCTTGTATCTGGACAAGGATTCTGTGATGTGCCACTGACAGAAACACAGACCTCCTTTAATGATCTCTCCTCACTCAGCACCTGCATCCTAAATGTCCATCATAAACGTCACTGCTATGCAAACTATTATATAGAGAATGGCTAAACAACAAGGTCTTTCTGTATAGTACAGGGAACTATATTCAATACCCTGTGGTAAACCCTAAGGGAAAAGAATCTGAAAAAGAATGTATATATATGTATAACTGAATCACTTTGCTGTACAGCAGAAATTAAATCAACTATACTTCCATTAAAAAAATAGAAAAAAACAGATTGAAGTTAAAAAAATTAACTAAATGTCATTGTTGATTGCTATTTGTATATAGAATGCAGTCACAGGCAAACACCATGCAAATCTACTGCAAAGGGATATTTTTAATCTTTTAAAAGATGTCATATTTAATAAAATCCACCAATGGAATCTTGGGTAGAATTGCTTGCATTGCTTGAGTCACACATGAAATGATTGACAAATGGGGACATGGCAGACCTATTAGTGCTTCAGATATAGGGAAAATCAGGAAGGATGATGACAATTTAAGAACTTCAAAAACATATGACATGACTAACAAAAGCATGAGATAAGCCTTTGATAAAAGTTGATGAAGACCTAGATTACTTTTTCAAAATTGATCAAAACTGAAAGAGGGTTTTTTTGTTTTTCCTTCTGAAAGATTACCTCTCCCACCCAATGAATACTGGTTTCAGTCTTTATCTGAGAATAAGGCCATAATTCTTTTTTTTCCTGCTTTTTTAAAATTATTTTTTAACATCTTTATTAGAGTATAATTGCTTTACAATGGTGTGTTAGTTTCTGCTTTATAACAAAGTGAATCAGTTATACATATACATATGTTCCCATATCTCTTCCCTCTTGCATCTCCCTCCCTCCCACCCTCCCTATCCCACCCCTCCAAAGGCCCTAATTCTAATTATAACTTTTGTTTACTTAAGGTGAAATAACCTGATCTTCTCTGTCTTAAGCTTCATTTATAAATGGCAAGCTCCTAATCAAATTCATTTGTAACGACTTTTATTATGACATTTCAACCTCTATTTGACATATTTAGAGTATAGTTGATTTGTTACATTGATACAATTTTGATACAATGTTGTGTTAGTTTCAGGTGTACAGCAAAGTGAATCAGTTATACATATACATATATCCATTGTTTTTTAGATTCTTTCCCATATAGGCTATTACAGACTATCGAGTAGAGTTCCCTATGCTATACACTAGGTCCTTATTAGTTAGGTATTTTATATACAATAGTGTGCATATGACACAGATGGCCTTTAAATGATTTTTTTAAAGAGTATGTGTTATCCTCAGTGAAAGAGGGTTTCCCACACTCATAGTAAAAGAGACACAGGGATGAAGTGGGAAGGATGGAGAGTCAGAAACCACGAAAGGTTTCCGCTCAAAAAGAGGAAAGAAAGGCAAAGTCCTACTTAAAAGTGAAATGTTCTTGGAGTGATCCTGGAAGCGCCCCCCACACCCTCCCACCCCCATCAGGAAGTGTTTTCCACACGTGAGTTGAAACTTCTGCTGCAGACAAATATAGAAAGAAAAATATAGTAAACTCTTTCCTCTCCATATCGTGACATTTTCTTAAACATATTCACTTGGAGATGGAGAGATATTTTATTGTATGTATTTCTTTCCGTCGGGAGTTTTTTTTTTATTATTTAAAAAATCCGATGTGTACGGCACAGACACATTAGCATCCTTGCCAGGGCTGCGGACGGTTGGAGATCACATCGCATCTGCATAAACGGGTAACAGGAATGCCATCAACTCTTTCTGCTTGGCATCTCCGATGAAACCCTAGATGCGCCTTGGGCAGAACACACAAAATCAGAATACAGCGGAACTGGCAAGGAAGGGGAGCAAACTAATTATGTGCAATTAGCTCTGAGTATCTCCATCTCTCCTCTTCGGGTCTCAGCCAGAGGGTCTATCTTTGAAACACCAGCCCTGCATGCAAGCTCCTTCAGCCTTGTAACTCAGACTGACAATTGTACGTGGCACGGCGTTTCCCCTTAGTCTTTGTTCTTGATAATTTTTAATGAAAAATATTTCCTCTGCGATTTACTGTATAGTACAGGGAACTATATTCAATACCTTGTAATAACCTATAATGGAAAAGAAAGTGAAAAAGAATATGTATATAATATAATATAATATAATATAATATATTATATACATGTATAACTGAATCACTTTGCTGTATACCTGAAACCAATACAATGTTGTAAATCAACTATAGTTTAATAAAAATAATTTTAAAAATTAGTATTTCACAACTTCAAAAAATGTTTCCTCTAATCCCTCCACTTTTATTATATTTTCTTATATTTTAAGAAGAACACACTAAGAGGAAAGTTCATCTCAGCAGACGGGTCAAAGGAAGGCAGTTTGGAATGAAATTCTTTGTGTTTTTTTTTTTTTTTTACATCTTTATTGGAGTATAATTGCTTTACAATGGTGTGTTAGTTTCTGCTTTATAACAAAGTACATCAGCTATACATATACGTATATCCCCATATCCCCTCCCTCTTGCGTCTCCTTCCCACCCTCCCCATCCCACCCCTCTAGGTGGTCACAAAGCACCGAGCTGATCTCCCTGTGCTATGCGGCTGCTTCCCACTAGCTGTCTGTTTCACGTTTGGTAGTGTCTATATGTCCATGCCTCTCTCTCGCTTTGTCACAGACAAGGGTTTTTAGTACCTCATCTCAGGGGAAGTGCCACGGCTCACAAGTGACGGCCAAAGAACTGTCTCCATCAGGCAAGCAAGGTAGGATTCCCCAAACGTGCACCTCTGACAGCTACACTGAATGTAAAACCTTAAGCACAAAAACCTAACACCGTCAGCTTGATCCTGAAAGAAACGACAAGCGAAGATGAATTTTCTTTACCTAGCTGTGATCACTTGAAGCACGCAATTGAATTGCTGGAGTGGAAACAAAGGTTCTCCATTCATGTGGAAATGCAGACAGGATTATTAACTGATGGAGATGACCATGCTAGCTCTCCCAGTGGTTTTCTCAACTCCCATCTGATGCGACTAATGAAAGCACTGAGAGGCTCAGTTGTTTTATTCTTTCGCAATAAGAAACCAATTAAAATATGTATCTAGTTAACTGCTCCTAGGAAAGCGAGGATTCTGTTTCTTTAGGCTTACCTGGTCCACTCCCACACGAACAAGCCACACCACCCCCCACGATCAATATGTAATCGTGCTTCAGCACCTCACGTGCTCCAGGTCTGAGGTTGAAGAATTAATTTGCTGGTTGAGTTAATAGAATGTCAATGAATTTCTCGGTATAAATGTCAACACATTCACTTAAGCTTCATGATTTAAATATAATTAAAGATAAACTTTAAGTCAATGGTGGCTTTATGGTTTGGAACAAAACTGCTGGGAAGGAGAATTTCATCAAGAGTTTGTTTTTCTCCTGTAAGCAGTTGTGTTCGTTATCAGTTTCAAGTGAGGAAAGAGAAGTCACTCACATGATTTTATTGACGGCTTCAAACATCTACCTATTAACCTTCACAGTTCAGGTCACTCCCAGAGAGATTTTACAGCATGGAAGTTTATTTGGTCTTTGTGAACATTCTCTAAATGGGATATAGTAGCTATAGGCAGGGAAATGTAGTGGTTGAGAGAATGGACTTTGGACCGAATTACCCTCAGAATAGAATCCTATGTTACCAGTTATGTGATCTAATTTTTTTTTTTTGCGGTACGTGGGCCTCTCACTGCTGTGGCCTCTCCCGTCGCGGAGCTGTGCTCCGGACACGCAGGCTCAGCGGCCATGGCTCACGGGCCCAGCTGCTCTGCAGCATGTGGGATCTTCCCGGACCGGGGCACGAACCTGCGTCCCCTGCATCGGCAGGCGGACTCTCAGCCACTGCGCCACCAGGGAAGCCCCGTGATCTAATATTTAATCTCCTTAAGCTTCAGGTTTTTCAACTATAATATAGTCAATAATCACAACTACCTCAGCACAAATGATCCCATGTAATCATCATCACCAGGGCAAGGACTCCCTCATACATCCGTGCAGGTCGTGCACTGCCCAAGTCAAAGATATACCGCACTGACTGTGTGACTGATGCCCCTGGAACTGTTCAGTGCACACCTGCACACTGTACTTAGAGGGCTGACCACCATACCAAGAGACAGATGCGGTTCTTGATTAATTACCCATTTTCATATCTGTTTCTCTTAGCAGAGAGTAAATGTTTTGAGGACAGGAAATATTCCTTCCCTTTCTTCTCATTTCCTTCCTCCCCCCTTCCCTCCCTCTGTCCCTCCTTTCTTTCATTTCTTTCCTTTCGACTGTTTCTTTTACTCAGACTTTATCGACCCTGTATGTTCTAGGTTCTCAGTAGATTAGTATTCTATAATGGAGTGATTCGATAACTGTGTGACCAATGTTGGATTTACTCAAATTCCATTCTCCCCTCCCTCTTTACCAACAGAGCATGATTTGTTCAAGTTGAAAATACCTACCCCCCCCCCCACCAACAAAAGTATAACTGACTGGGAAGCTAGGTTATGTGTATATTTCTGGCCAATAAGATATAAGCAGAAATCTATTGTGTGGAGCTTCCAGGAAACAAGATTTTCCCCTGATAGAGAGGTGGCGTTTCAGAGGGCATATGCTTTTCACCCACCCTCCTTTCTCTTTCTTTCTGGAAACACTGATGTGATGCCTGGAGGTTCAGCTGCCATCTTGTGATGGTGAGATGGCACAGGAGGAAGGTAGAAGAAGGAGACCCCATTGCATCAGTTACAGCCATCATACCAGCCACGGAGTACCTACCTATATCTTTTTGTTGTTTGGGATACACAAACCCCAATGTTTTAATGGTAATTATGTTTGGGCGTTGGTTATGTGCAGCTGAATGCCATCCTAATAGTACAGAGAGGGTGTATACCTCTTGCCGTGTGTATCTGTGGTGTCTGTGTGAAGGTCTGCTGGGACACAGGAAACAAAGCCGGGAAAAGGAATGTTTGCTTTTCTGGACAGTATGTGACAAACAGAATGCTCACTGCCCGTCTCCTTAATCAATAATCCACCTTTAAAAAATCTAACTTTATAAAAATGATCTGTTCCTCATGCTGTTTTTTTCTGTTTTTAATGCAGGTATCGGTCTTGCTGTATTAGTACTTCTGTATCTGAGCCTTGTCAGGAGAATGAGGTAAGAAACTGACGGCACGCTATACTAACCTGGAGAATACAATCACAAGGTTAACCCATCATGTTTAAATGCTCACAGGTAGCTGATCTGATCCACGGGAGCCAGCAGCCCCTCTGTCATTTATTCTTGAAACGTCCCGCCTCGCCGTTGAGAAGCAACTTGGGGCGGATCTAAATAGCTGGGTCTCTGTCTGCCAGAAAGCTAATTTGCAAAGATCGCTGCATGATGAAAGTGATATGAGACATGACAACTGAATTTTCCAGCAGCAAAGAGAAGAGCCGAAGGCATGAAAGTCATCTTAAGCTACAAACAGGGAAAGGGAGGGGGAGAAGTTTCTCTTAAGAAGAGATTAAAGCCAGGTGAGATCAAGTAATTTTAGCGTGCTTGTAAGCTCTCTTTATCTTTGACACATACAAGAATATAGGACTGGGAAAGAGAACTCCAATTTCAAACACTACAAAGGCCAACCAGGTTAAACAGTGAGGGGCGCAGCCAGCTGAAGGAAAACAGCAGTGGTAGACACTGTCGTCAAACGGAGGAGGTTCTGGAAAGAAACCCAACATTGGCAGATCTTCTGATTCTTTTAAAAGGAAAATCCATCAATCCGCTTTTAAAAATTCAAAGCTCCTGATTATTAAACATTGAAAACGAATTCACAAGTTCTTAAAACCCCAAGTAGACCAAACAAATATGTCTTCAGACCAGGTCTGGCACAAATGGTTTGCAATGTCCTCAAGGAAACTTAGAGACTGGATGTTTCATCCTTTGTTGCCACAAAGCTGTGAAAGGGATAAAGGTTTCTGGAGAATCCTTCTAACTTCTGACATCCATGGTTTCCAAGGAAGGCTGACCCGTACAGTGCTCGTGTGAATGAGTTCACGGCCCCTTCTCTCTATAGTGACAGCTCATGGCAAGAGGCATGGGGTTGGGGTTCAGAGCCTTCTGCCTGCAGAACTTGAATAAGCAGGCTTGTCCATGAGGGGCCCCCGTTAGGTCTTAATCTCAGTAGGGAAGGTATATTCTCTTCCCTCCACATTTGATAAGTCCACTTTTCTTAGTAAAGGTTTTACAGAATAAAGTAACACTAACTATCTGACCTTTAAAAAAGATGATTTTTATGATGAGGACAAAGGTGGTGATGATAATAACGATAATGATGGTGGTGAAGGTGATGGTGATGGTTATGGTGATAATGGTGATTATTATGGTGGTGGTGATGATGGTGATGGTGATGATGGTGGTGATGGTGATGATGATGGTGATAGTGATGGTGGTGGTGGTGATGATGATGGTGGTGATAATGATGGTGATTATTATGGTGGTGATGATGATGGTGGTGATGGTGATGATGATGGTGATTATGATGATGGTGGTGATGGTGGTGGTGATGATGATGGTGGTGATGGTGATGATGATGGTGATTATGATGATGGTGGTGATGGTGGTGGTGATGATGATGGTGGTGATGGTGATGATGATGGTGATGGTGGTGATGGTGGTGATGATTATTATGGTGGTGGTGGTGGTGATGATGGTGGTGATGGTGATGATGGTGGTGGTGATGGTGATGATGGTGGTGATGGTGATGATGATGGTGGTGGTGGTGATGATTATGGTGGTGATAATGGTGATGATGGTGGTGGTGATGGTGGTGATGGTGATGATGATGGTGATGATGGTGATTATGATGATGGTGGTGATTATTATGGTGGTGATGGTGGTGGTGATGATGATGGTGGTGATGGTGATGATGATGGTGATTATTGTGGTGGTGATGATGATGGTAATGACGATGGTGATGATGATGGTGATGGTGGTGGTGATGGTGATGATGGTGATGGTGATGGTGGTGATGGTGATGGTGGTGATGGTGATGATGATGGTGGTGGTGGTGATGATGATGGTGGTGATAATGGTGATTATTATGGTGGTGATGGTGATGATGATGGTGATGATGGTGATTATGATGATGGTGGTGATTATTATGGTGGTGATGGTGGTGGTGATGATGGTGGTGATGGTGATGATGATGGTGATGATGACGATGGTGGTGATGGTGATGAGGGTGAGATGGTGGGGCATTGATTAGACATGGAAAAATACTGAAGTCTATACAGATCTATACTTATCTGCTAAACTTAGATCAGTGTTGTGGGGTTATCAAAAGACATTTAAGAACTCGTCTGCCCGACACTGTCTCACCACACCACATCACGGCCATGAACGGCAGGACACTTGCCGTTGGGCCAACATATGTTCTGCAGTCCAGATTCTGACTGTACCAATACGCTTGCTGTGATGGTACTTAATGCGTTGGCCAGGCCGAGCATGTGATACAATTTATCCCTCAGTTGTTACAAAGAAAGAAGGGGCTGTTTCAGTCAGCCCCAGGCAGGGGAGGTTTCCTGCTGCCGTTGGACAGGTGGGTGTCATACGGCAGAACTGAGGGCTGTGGAGCAGGTAGAAAAAAATATGCATTACTGCTTTTATTTTTTTTTCTCTATCACGTCCCCAATATTTCTTTCAACTAAGAACCAGTGTGGTCAGCTGAATAATGACCCCCAAAGACTTCCACATCCTAACCCAAAGAACCTGCAAATGTTTCCTTATATGGCAAAAAAGACTTTGCAGCTGTGACTAAGGTAAGGCTCTTGAGATGGAGAGATTATCCTGATTATTCAGCTGGGCCCTAAATGTCATTATAAGTGTCTTCATAAGAGGGAGATTTGGAGATTTCACCACAGGAGAGGGAGAAGACCGTGCGACAGGACAGAAACAGAAACTGCAGGGGTGAGTTTTGAAGATGGAAGGAGAGGTTATAACCCAAGGAACACAGGTGGCCTCTAGAAGCTCAGAAAGACAAGGAAACAGATTCTCCAACAGACCCTCCAGAAAGCCCTAGCCTTGCTGACACCCAGTGAAACTGATTTCAGACTTCTGACTTCCAGATCTATGGAAGAATGAACTTATATTGCTTTAAGCTACACGTTTGTGATTACAGAGGTTCATAGGAAACAAATACAACCAGGGACTCCCTCCGTGTTAGAAAAACCAACTTACTAGGGCAACATGCTATTTCAAATATTTAGAAGGTCACATGCCAAGTGCTATAGACTGAATGTCTGCGTCCCTCCAAAATTCATATGTTAAAACCTAACCCTGGGGACCTCCCTGGTGGTCCAGTGGTAAAGAATCCGCCTTCCGATGCAGGGGACGCGTGTTCGGTCCCTGGTTGGGGGGCTAAGATCCCACGTGCCGTGGGGCAATGAAGCCCGCGTGCCGCAAACTACAGAGCCCACGCACTCTGGAGCCTGAGTGCCATAACTAGAGAGAGAAAACCCGCACGCCACAATTAGAGAAAGGCCTGCACACCACAACTAGAGAGAAGCCCATGTGCTGCAAGGAAAGATCCTGCATGCCTCAACTGAGATCCGAAGCAGCCAATAAATAAATAAATAAATAAAATATTTTTAAAGACCTCCCAAACCTATGATGTTAAAAGAAACAAAACAAAACAGGGCTTCCCTGGTGGCGCAGTGGTTGAGAGTCCGCCTGCCGATGCAGGGGACGCGGGTTCGTGCCCCGGTCCGGGAAGGTCCCACATGCTGCGGAGCGGCTGGGCCCGTGAGCCATGCCGCTGGGCCTGCGCGTCCGGAGCCTGTGCTCTGCAACGGGAGAGGCCACAGCAGTGAGAGGCCCGTGTACCTCAAAAAAAAAAAAACCCCAAAAAAACACCTAACCCTTAATGTGATGGTTTTAGGAGATGGGAACTTTGGGAGGTGATTAGGTCATGAGGGGGAGCCCCCATGAATGGGATTAATGTCCTTATAAAAGAGACCCCAGAGAGCTCCCTGGCCCCTCCCATTAGGTAAGGATACAGCCAGAAGAAGCCATCCATGAACCAGGAAGAGGGTCCTCACCAGACAATGAATACACGGACGCCTTGAACTTAGACATCCCATCTCCAGAACTGTGAGAGAGAAATGTTTGTTGTGTAAGCCCAGTCTATGGTATTTAGTTATAGCAGCCTGAGAGGGCTCAGACACCACGTTATTTTTACATAGATACATGCATCTGAATGCATTGTGGAAAGTGATTTCATGCCATCACTTACATGAACAAATCCTTCCAGCCTAATTTATTACCCCTCCACCACCCCATCTTTCAAACCTCATTCCAATAATAACTGTATTTAAGTGATAAAAGTTTGGGTCTCATAAAAATAGAGAAACAGAATAGGACCTTACACTCAGCATCATGAATTTGTTAAAAAAAAATTAGGAAACTTGTTGGCACGTAAATAAACACTTCCTATTTCCCATTGGTGTCATCCGGGTCACATTTATATTAACTCTAGAAGGCCAAGATCTGGTTAGTCCTTAAAGATTTCAAGATATAAAATTAAGCCAAGTCAACTGAGGATTACGGTAGGGTAATGTTTTTGAAAAAAATTAACTGTTTATTTTCCTTTTTCTTCCTTTCACCGCATTCAGGCAGAGAGGGTAGTTGGTGCTTTGTGTTTCTGGGAAACAAGAAAAAATGGAGTTTACTTCCTGGCTGTTAAAGGGCCTCTCACTGTTGTGGCCTCTCCCGTTGCGGAGCAGAGGCTCCAGACGCGCAGGCTCAGCGGCCATGGCTCACGGGCCCAGCCGCTCCGCGGCATGTGGGATCTTCCCGGACCGGGGCACGAACCCATGTCTCCTGCATCGGCAGGCGGACTCTCAACCACTGCGCCACCAGGGAAGCCCGAAATGAAAATCTTGAAGAATAAAAAAATGTGTAAGAATGCGTTTCCCCCACTGCCCAGAGAATAGTCCAACATGCTTTCTTCATTGGCTGGGGCTGCTGGAGCAGAATATCACAGACTGGGTGGCCTAAACAATAGAAATTTATTTCTCACAGTTCTGGAGGCTAGAAGTCCCAGATCAGGACCGGTTCTGGTGAGAGCCCACTCCCAGGCTTGCAGACGGTCGCCTTCTTTCTGTGTCCTCACGTGGTGGAGAGAGAGCTCTCTCTTCCTCTTCCTATAAGGACTCTAATCCTATCAGACTAGGGCTCCACTCTTATGACCTCATTTAACCTTAACTCCCTCTTAAAAGCTCTGGCTCCAAATACAGTCCCTTTGGGGGTGACGGCTTCAACATGAATTCTGGAGAGGGGAGACACTATTTTGTCCATAGCAGATGCCTTGGGCTGTGAGTGGAAGGGGATTCAGAGATGGTAGGAAGAAGATGTCTCTAGGTGAGACGTGAGGACCCGTGCTGAGGAGAACAGAGTCATGGAACAGACTCACAGCCTTGTTTTGAGAAAGCCAAGAGGCATCATCACCAGGACCCCAAGAGCTATGCTGAGCATTTTCAGGTTGCCTGTGAGTATTGCCTTTTGGCCACTGCAGCACAAGTCCTGGTGAGTGACAGCAAGAAGGACACTCATTTTTGCCCCAAGAGTACTTAATATACTTTGGCTTACTTGATGTAAACAACCCATTGACCCAACAGTATTTCAAGGAGCATCAGAGAAGGAGGAGAGAAGTTGGTAGGGTAGCAGTAGAGTGGAGTATAATGCTTCAAAAACTCTACTTGGATGGGGCTTCAGGTCACCCCTGGGGAACCACCAAAATGCACCCCAGCTCCAGGAAACATCACAACGACCCCTACCCGGCGCTCTCCCTACCTGGGCCGAGCACCAGTTCTCCAGCCACTTACAACAGCTATGCCTTTGCACGGTCGACCAGGCGAATTCTCGAAGTGACATAAACGTCAGCCACGATGCGATGCACAGGGAGCTTGGGCGCCCTCCAGCTTACTTTATCTGTCATCATTTCTGCCACAACGAATCCAACAGTCATTTGCCACTTTAAGTAAAGGAGCTAATAAACCAACATCAAATATATTATGCTCAACCTTACAACAATTCAATAACTTATTCACTACAGCAGTCAGTAAACAGAGCAATTTACAAATAGCCCAGTCACAGGAGACTGTGATTCAGGCCAAACATCTGCAGTTGTGTCTGCACTGCAGACTCAAAATCGGTGTCACATTAGAACAGAGGTTTAGGATGCTGGCTGCATGTTGGGGATCACCTGGGTTGCCAGGTAATACGGATGCTGAGGTTCCGCCTCCCACAGAGTTTGATTTCATTGGTCTGGGGTGTGCTCTGGGCATGCCTTTGGGTTTTAAAAATGTTGCCTTGCATGCTTCAAATATAAAGCCATGATTTAGAACCATCATTTTTGACTGCAAGGAAACTAACCTGGGGCGGTGATCCTATCAGATCTGGGGAGGAAGTGTGGAGAAGGGACCATTTAAAGCAACGTCCTCACCTGGGCAGCATATTAGAATCACCTGGATCAGGTGAAGCCTCCGCTGAATTGGAGGTCAGCATCCCCTTCTCCCCATTCCTTCCTCCCCCACTTCCTAATCGTTGTATCTCCCCAATAAAACTTCTGCACCCAACTCTTTTCCTTAAAGTCCATTTCCAGGGAACCCTACCTAAGAGAAAAGCTCTGTAGAATACATAACGAAGGGAAGGGATAGAGATTCCACTTTTGATATGGTAGGCACAGGAGACGTTACGGGCTGAATGATATCCCCCCAGCATTCATATATTGAACTCCTCTTCCCCCCAGTACTTCAAAATGTGACTCTTTGGGGAGAGATGACTCCTTTAAAGAAGTCTTTAAGCTTAAATGAGGTCTTTAGGGTGGGTCCTAATCCAAACCAATTGGTGCCCTTATAAAAAGAGAAGATCGGGAAACAGACACACACAGAGGAAAGGCCACGTGAAGACAGAGAGAACATGGCCAGCTACACACCAAGGAGAGAGGCCTCAGAAGAAATCAACCCTTGAGCTCAGATTTATAGCCTCTAGAACTATGAGAAAATAAATTCCTGTTGTTTAAGCCACCCAGGCTGTGGTCCTCTGTTATGGTAGCCCAAGCAAACTAATACAGAAGGCTTCTCTGGGCATTGGGCATTTCAAACAAGTCATAATTCAAGAGCGATGTGAGCCATGGGGACATCTTAGAGACCAGCATGCCAGAAAAGAGAAAAGCAAATGCATTAAGCTCTCAACCTACATTGAGAAATATTAAAAAGAAACAGTAGAATAAAAATGAAATATTCTTCCTAATTGTTGAGATATTGCCAAGGGCGTGGTCTGCCATATTCCATAGTGGCCCTTCTCTGAGGACCAATATAAAACATCTACTCAGGTCTTGTTACCAAGAGAAGTTGTGCATCTACTGAGTAACTAGTTTGGATCCGTTTTGTGGTCGCTTTGAATCTTTTACTTGATTGCATTCTTTGGTCTGTACATCACTAGGACTTTAGAAAGAAACATCTGGTCTACCCCCTGCAACTGTGCAGAACCATGCGGTATATATTTCCATTATGAATCCCCACTTGTCTCCATCCAAGTTTTCCTTTCCTTTCCTTTTCCCTAATTATTTATTTTTTAAGTCTCTTCTATCATTAACTAATCAACCACTTGAAATCATTTGTGGAATGAAGTAGGTATAATTACACAAACTATAAAGTATTCATATCGTCAGTATGTTTGAACTATGGTCACCATCTTCAAAGTCAACACATCACATTTTTGTAATCTTATCAGTTTCTGCCATTGCTGGACAGTATCCTGAAATATTTGTGCGCATCTCTTTTAATGACACTTAATAATCACTACTGCCTCTTTTCCTTTTCAAGGTCACATCAAAATAATCACTTCCTCAAAGTGAAACGTCAAAATATAGTGGAGAACAATTAGGTGCCCTACACCTCAAAGGGTATTTTAATTAAAAGCTGTGAGGGTATTTTAAGGGTGAGAACATGCACATCATACAACCAGCTCTGTAGAGCCAGGCAAGTCCAGCCTTTGAGGCCGCCTTCCAAGTCTAAAGTTGATCAAAGTAACGTTACTTTCAGTTATCCAGTACTTTGGGGGCAGTTCTGCCACTCAGCACTCTTGAAGCTAATTGAAAGCTGTGGTCAGGCTGTGTCCTGAAACACACACACTTTCAAAGTTGTCAGTGGCTAGAAGTAGGTTTCTCAGGAGCTAATCAAAGGTTTTGGGGGGAACCTGAGACAAATAATGTCAAAGCCAGCTGAAAGCTAAAGAGCTTTGGCTGAAACTAAAAATTAAATAATGGGGACTCTCCATGCTTTGCTAGCTCCCTCTTAGGGCTGTCTGCCCTGAGCAGAACGGGCCAGCTCTAAATGGAAGAATGCTACCTTTCCACTCAGCTACTTGCAGGATCCCATTTCCTAGCTGTCGGGACTCGGTGAACTGTGGCAGAGCTGAGCTATTTTCAAACCTAGCCATCAGCACCATTATTGCTGGCTGTACATTTTTAGCAAGGACTCGGATGCCTTTGGAAGGTTCAGTCAACACAAATGGCAGAGCTGATGGAGTAAATTTTGCAATAAATGTCTTAAGCAGATTCAGAGACAGAAACAAATATAAGCTCTGAGTGGTATTTTCAATCACAACATATGCCTTTGAATGCTGTAGGGAGTTAATTGCCTGGGAACACTGGTGTAGTCAATCAGATAGGTCTGTTGAGAATAGGCCTTTAATTCAATCAATGGATTACATTTAATGAACCTGATTATGTGTAATAAACGATGAAAATGTGTTATCCTGGGGAGGGCTTTCATTCTAAGATGTGATTTAATGTTGTGGAAATACTCTTTCAGTCCTGTCTAAATCTGTTCACAGCCCTGCTGTCAATTACACACACACACACACACACACACACACACACACACACACACACACAGAGACAAGCATAGGTGGTTAAATTACATGCTTAATAGATTTCACTCAATAAGAATAGAAAGAAGGGAAGATATTCTGCACAGCTTTTAGAGCTGCACCTATTGTCTAGGTGGTAGCAATCACCAAAGGTCTATGAATGAATGAATAAATGAATGAATGAAACTGGGCTGAAGATGTCTCTTTCCACAAGAAGACATTTGGATTAGTAAGTGGGAAATACATATACTTTTAAAAGATACATGCACCCCAATGCTCAGTGCAGCACTATTTATAATAGCCAAGAAATGGAAGCAACCTAAACGTCCATTGAGAGATGCATGGATAAAGAAGATGTGGTACATATATACAATGGAATATTACTCAGCCATATAAAAGAATGAAATAATGCTATTTGCCGCAACATGGATGGGCCTAGAAATTATCATGCTAAGTGAAGTAAGTCAGACAGAGAAAGACAAATATGATACCACTTATATGTGGAATCTAAAAAATGATACAAATGAGCTTATATATTGTACAAAACAGAAACAGACCTATAGACATAGAAAACAAACTTACGGTTACCAAAGGGGAAAGAGGGGGAGAGGGATAAATTAGGGGTAGGGGAATAACATATACACACTACTATATATAAAATAGATAACCAACAAGGACCTACTGTATAGCACAGGGAACTCTACTCAATATTTTGTAATAACCTATAAGGGAAAAGAATCTGAAAAAGAATACACACACACACACACACACACACACACACACACACACACACAACTGAATCACCTTGCTGTACATCAGGAATTAACACAACATTGTAAATCACCTATACTTTAATTAAAAAAAAGAAAACAAGTGGGAAATACAACTGTTGAACCTGAGATTTAATCACAAGCCTACATTATCAGAAACGCCCTTAGTAGTAGGAAAAAAATGCCAGTATTCCTCTCCTGGCATAGTTGAGTTTTAATAGGAAAAAACATTCCACAAAAATACGTTTTATGAGAGGTGGGTGACAAGAAGGTTTCACACATAAATTGAGATGTTACAGAGGGAGAAATATTTGCTTACAGACATAACCCACAGACCTTGCTGAGCTGTATAGTTTATTTTCTTGCAATACCAGTGACAAACCGAAGTTGGCCTTATGTTGCTTTATAATATCTCTCTGGTATTCCCTAGACCCTGAAACTTCTTCATCTCCTCAGTTCTAAGATGACTTTTTCCCTTTTACATTTTCATCCCTTTGAAATTGGCACGATGGGGTTATCTTTGCAAATGTGTGAACTTGGTTGTTCCACCGCTGGTGTACCTGAACAAAGGCCACCCTTAGATATTTTTTAGTCAACAATCCACTTCAAGGGACATTTGAGGGAGGAATATGAGTCCTGGTTGTGTTCCGAAAACCTTTCAGTGACATCGTCTGGAATATCAAGAAAGTGTCAAACTGTAGCATTGCTGCTAGAAGGGGTGGCAATGGTTCGGAAGGGAATTCTGAAGACAACAGTTGAGAATCCTTTTAAGAAGTGCTTTCCTCTTGAAGGTGAGACGGTATTACTGGGTTGGCCAAAAAGTTCATTCGGGTTTTCCACAAGATGTTACAGAAAAACCCAACATACTTTTTGGCCAACCCGTACATACTCTTCACAACCGGGGTCACTGATAACTCAGAGTTGACGTGACTCAAAGAAGTTAGACTCGATAGGAGAGGGTTAGAAATGCCACAGCCAATTTATTTTGCTCTATCTTCCTTTATGTGATAAAAACCTGAGTCTAAATAAGTCTAAAAGAGATCTTTCATTTAGCATAAACAACTATGAAGAAGAAAGATGGTGTCATAGTTTAAATGGCAGAGCCTTTTCTTACGGCAATCAACATATTAGTACATTTTATAACCTGTGGCACTTTAGCTCTAATAGAACACGGTAGTAACGACATCCACTTACACGAGAAGGCAATTAATAAGGTATGTTTCTAAAAACTCCAGACAAATATGTCATAAACTGCCAACTATCTTGAGGATTCCCTTAGTAGGCAAACACATGATGCAGAAAAGAAAACTTTCCATTTCTTTACAGGAAATATTTTTAAATGATCAACACTCAAAGACTGCACATTTATGGTATTAATTGAGTATTTTTAATTTAAATTTATATTGAGATAATTGGAGTTTCAAGTACAGTTGTAAGAAGTAACAAAGATCTCCTTTACCCAGTTTCTCCCAATGGTAACATCTGCGCAATATCACAGTCAAAATATTGGCATCGATTTAATCCACTGATCTTATTCAATTTCTCTGGTTTCACTTGTACTCATTTGCGTGCGTGTGTGTATTTAATTCTACACAATCACAAGTATTGGTTTCTGTATCCATCACCACAATCAGAATACCGAAGAGTGTATCATGACAAGGATCCCTCATGTTGCCATTTTATGGCTGCATCCACATCCCTCCCGTCTCCCTGCCCCCCAACCCTAATCCCTGGCAACTGCTATTCTGTTCCCCATATCTAAAATGTTATCATTTCAAAAATGTTATATAAATGGAATCATAAAATATGTAACCTTTTAGGACTGGATTTTTTTTCCCACCCAGCATAAGTTTCTGAAGATTCTTCCAAGTTATTGCATGCATTAATAGTTCATTCCTTTTTATTGCTAAATCAGGTGTTTTAAAGAAAGAAAATGGATACTGGATCTTTTTGAGTATTGTTTTGAGTGGGTATTCGGATAAGTGTATGAAGAATGTCATTTGTATGGTTTCTGTAAAGGATAGAAGTGATCCTTCGAGGCTAGTAGTAGCAAATTTGATATAAATCATTTAATCACGCCTGTGAGGTGATAAGAGGGCTGAAAGATACAGCTGAAACTCACCGGTAATTCTAGAAGCTTACTGTATCTGAAATCATCTTTTCAACACCTGTATTTTCTTTTTACAACAAAGTTACTGCTAAGCGCAACTATGCCTCTTGGTATGTGATTTCTTGTTTCTTTCCTCCTACAAACTCATAGATATACAAATAAACAGTGATAACGTTGCCCAGAAAACCTAGCAAATGAGGAAGATTAGGCTCTGAATGGCTCACCAAAGGATCATCTGCCTCTGAGAACACTGGAAATCACTTCTATCCTTTCAAACAATCCCCGACTTGGAATTACAGCTTTTCATTGCAGTTAGGTTTGGAATATTCTTTCTGGGTTTTTTTTAGAATTTATTTAACAAATGCTTCTAGAGTGCCCGCTGCCATGTCTGAGGTAGATCTTCTTTTTTATGATTCCCATTTTTCACGTGAGGAAATGTAAACCCGTATGGTTACAAGAGTTTCCCCGGGTTCTGTGGCTCTAAAGGGAAAACCCAGCATCTGATTCCAGGCAGTCTGACGCTACTGTTGCCTCTACTCCCTTTTCACTGTTTACACTTTTCACTGAAGTATATGATACCTATGCCACGTGGCGTAGGTGCCGAGCTTGACAACTTTTCACAAAATGAATTTGTTGGGTAAAATCAGCAACTGGATCAAGTAACAGGAAATTAACAACGTCCAGAAGTTCCTCTCCAGATACTCTGTCCTTTTGCCAAACAGTAACCACTTATCTGACTTCTCAAAGCATAGATTTGTTTTGCCTGTTTTGGTACTTGAAGTAAATGAAATTACAGAGAGTGGACTCTCCTATGTCCGACTCATTTAATAAGACCGCATCCCTATTGCTGAGTACAATCTTAGATCATTTATTCTCAGAGCAATATAGTATTCCACTGTGTGACTGCGTTGGAATTTATTTATTCATTCTACTCTTGAAGAGCATTTGAAAAGTTTGCCATTTGGGGCCATGTTCTATGAATATTCTAGTACAATATCTTCTGGTAACATACATGCACCCATTTCTTCTGGAGTATAATTCACTCAGGAGTGTAACTGTTGGGTCAGAATCCATAATCTGGGCTTCCCTGGTGGCGCAGTGGTTAAGAATGAGGGGACACGGGTTCGAGCCCTGGTCCAGGAAGATCCCACATGCCACGGAGCAACTAAGCCCGTGCACCACAACAAGAGAAGCCACCACCATGAGAAGCCCGCGCACCGCAATGAAGAGTAGCCCCCAATCGCCACAACTAGAGAAAGCCCGCGCGCAGCAACGAAGACCCAACGCAGCCAAATAAATAAATTTATATTTTAAAAAAGAAGGTGCAGACAAAGCGTTGCATTGAAAATATTTGGGGGACAGCTGGATTAGCAAAACCTTAAAACCTTATGTATAAAAAAAGATGAAAATGCAATATTCCGCTACCTAGTCGACTATGAAAATTTAAAAGAGCTTATTGAAACTTTGAGTGAATTCAACAAAACCGAACAAAGCAAAACAAATAATGAATAATAGTCAAAAGACAGCTGGCAACGAATTGCATCACAATAGGATGGGCTCCACAAAGCTGTCTGGGGGTACATCTGCAAGAAACTAACATTAGGTAGGACTCCTGTGGATTTAGACCATGCTTTTTTCTTTTCTGCAGATGAAAACATCTCAAAACTCAAGGGTATCCCTGGGTTCCTAGAAAACAAATGAAATGACAACACTTTGCTCTCCTGGCTCTATTTATGGAAGGAGGGTCTAGACCAGGTTATTGTTCCACTTCTTCCTCAAGGACAAACCCTGGCTACTCAACGTGTGCTCCACGGACCAGCATCTCTTGGAACTGGTTGGAGAGAACACTATCACGCCTGCTCCAGACCTCCTGAAGCAGAATCTGCATTTGAACACAATCTCCAGGTGATGCATACATACACGACAGTCTTAAAAGCACTGGAAAAAAATGCCCTCTATTTCTTCCCATGTTAGGCTACAAGTGTTTTTGCTTCCGTTTTAAAGTATCACGTCCTATTTTAAATTTTTGGAAATTCACAAGAGGAAGCCAATCACCCCTCCCTCCCAAGACAGAATGTGCTGATAGACCCCCTCTTTTTTTTAAAGTGGTGATGGATTTTATTTTATTTTATTTATTTATTTTAAAAAATATTTATTTAATTATTGGCTGCACTGGGTCTTAGTTGCGGCGTGTGGGATCTTTAGTTGAGGCATGTGGGATCTAGTCCCCCAATCAGGGATCAAACCCGGTCCCCCTGCATTGGGAGCGTGGAGTCTTAACCATTGGACCACCAGGGAAGTCTGATAGACCCTTATAGAGCAAAACCGTTCCGTTTATCTCAAATTGTCTATAATATACATACATCCTAGAAACTACAGTTTTGTCCCTCTCTGCATCCAAAGAGCATTTTAAACGGTTCAAGTTCTTCTTCAACTTACTGGACTACAGATTTACTAGGATATTTGCAGGAAAATAGTTTTGTATCTTGGTTATTCCCAGTGACCTGAAAATAAACAGGTTATGCATTCACCTCCCGCCCACCACACTGGCTCAGTAATTGATCTCTGACTCTCCGGTTGGTTTTTAAGAGAATAAGACTGCAATTTCCCTCTTCTTTAAATAAGCAGCAAGAATTAGTGGGAAACACAAATCACATTTCCTGCGCACTGACGGGAGAGTGAGGAGACAAGATTAACGGCTAAAAATGTCTCTGTCTTATCTTTAGGTTTAATAATTTAGAGCTTGAATTGTTTGCTCAGAAGGCAAACCATGTCTTCTGTTGCATATTTCATGACTGTGTATTACAGAGAGCAGTGGGCCGACCCACTGGTGCCTACTTCACGGACTCCTCGGGGAGACAAGCTTTATTAGGGAAGAGAAGGAAGAGGATGGGATCAACGCCGGCCAGCGCAGAGGTTCGCAGACAATCAACTCACTGCAGTGAGTTAAGAACCTCTTCATTAATTTCCACCGGAGACAGGCCGCTCTGTGGCGTATGCAGCTCACAGGCTGTTTCTGCAACCTCCCGTCCCTGATGTTCTGTCTACACACCGGCCAATTAGGACAACACTTCCCTGATAATTCACGGTGCCTCAGTCCTGGGTAACCAACTGGTTTATGGGATGCACACAGCCCTAATCCCCTGTTACATCAGGCTATCTGACGCTGGGGGTGGAAAGACCTCTGCCCAATTATGGAAACAGTAACAACAGCATAGAGTGACTGTTTCAAAGGGCTGAAGACACTAATACTAACACCAATACTAATACTAACCCTAATACCAATACTAACCCTGACCCCAAACCCAACACTAACACTAATACTAGTACTAACCCTGACCCCAAACCCAACACTAATACTAATAATATTAACAACAAACCCAAACCCAACACTAACACGAATACTAATACTAACCCTGACACCAAACCCAACACTAATACTAATACTAACCCTGAACCCAAACCCAACACTAACACCAATCCTGACCTCAAACCCAACACTAACACTAATACTAACCCTGACCCCAAACCCAGCACTAAAACTGATACTAACCCTGACCCCAAACCCAACAGTAACTATAATACTAATACTAACCCTGACCTCAAACCCCAAACTAATACTAACACTAATACCAACCCTGACCCCAAACCCAACACTAACACTAATACTAATACTAACCCCGACCCCAAACCCAACAATAATACTGATACTGATACTAACCCTGACACCAAACCCAACACTAATACTAACCCTGAACCCAAACCCAACACTAACACTAATACTAATCCTGACCTCAAACCCAACACTAATAACAGTAACACTAACACTGTTACAAATACTAACTCTGATACTAACACTTCACACAAGTAGTAACCCTAACAGTAACAGCAACACTAACCCTAACCCTAACCCCAACACTAACACAAATGCTAATACTAACCCTAACAACACTAATACCAACCCTAACACTAATACCAACCCTAACACTAATAGCAATGCGATCCCTGACTTTAACCCCAACACTAATACTAATGCCAGTGTTGAGGCTAATACTGTGCTGTGTTCATACCAATATGAATGCTAATACCATGCTAATACTGAAACGAATGATACTCTATAAATAAAATCATAAAAGCTAACACAGATTGAGCGCTCACTATTTGCTCTAAGCTATTTAAAGTTTTGACTCATTTAATTCCTCAAAACCTCTCTGAAGTAGAGATAGTCCCACTTCCAGGAACAGTTGAAGAAACCGAAGCAGAGAGTGGCTAGGGTACTTGCCCAAGGTCAAATGTCTGATGAAGACAGAAGGTTTGAAGATGGGCCGTCTGATGGCATAGCTGAGGCTTTTAATTCCCCTCCTACCGGGGGACATGTCAGGTGTTACCCCACAGACGGGTTTCTAGGACATGCCGTATAGGAACCACTGTCATCAGTGAGCATCGGGACCTCCTCTTTCAGCATCAGGATCCCACTTCACAGCACCGAAAGCTCGCCACCAGCCGGGATGCCGGAGGACCAGCTGGGGAGGAAGGTCGTTGTGTGACAGGGATTATCACTGTTGTGGATGCCCGGATGTTCCCGTACTTTCTAATAGCAGTAAACTTTTCTAGAGTATAGTCTACACCAGAGGCTAACAAACTATAGCCTAGGGCGAACCAGGCCTATCTCTGCTTTTGTACATAAAGTTTTATTGGAACACAGCACACCCACCTGTTTACAGATGACCTGTGTATCTTTAGTGTCCCAACGACTGGGAATGAGTACTTGTGCCGTCAAAGCAAAGATATTTACACCCCGACCATTTTCTGGTCTATAATTACCACCTGAACTTCTTTACCCCTTCACCTCCCCCTGCCCCCATGATGATCTGGAGTCCACGCCACTGACCAGAAACAGGTTTCCAGTCCTTCTGAAGTTTCTAGAAAGCTGCAGATAAAAGGCACAGATGAGTCAACTCAAAGTGGCTTCAACCACAAAGAAAGCATTAAGCGCTTTTTAGAACTAAAAAGATCAGATTGACGCTGGCTTTAGATGTGGAGGGAGCCAGAGATTCCTGAGGTCCTCTGGTCTCCACGTGGCTGAGCCACGAGTCAGGGCAATTCTCTAGAGTAGAACCCAGGTGTTCTCACTGGCAGAGTGGGTCCAAATGCTGGGAGGCAACTGATACGATTGTCCATTATCACCTCCCATTTGCTGATTTCAAAGGACTGTTCTTGGTCCTCATGCTTCTTCTTGCTGGTGACCCTGTGATCACCATTCCTCCTGATCTTGTCACCTGACACTACCTGGGTCAACTTTCTATCTCAGGCTATCTTATCGAGAGAGGGTATGGACCCAGGAGCCAGGCTGTGTTCTCAATCCCAGCTCCACACTCTGGGTGGGGTGCTGGGAAAGCTACTTAAATTCTGTTCATCTTAATTTATTTATTTGTAAAATGTGGGTCTTAATATTACCTATCATAGGATTTGTGTGAATCTTAATTACTTAATACGTGCTAACACACATACATACGTATGCACCATATATACATCTAGCACATTGTAAGTTCTATATATCTGTTAATTATTATATCTGCTGATTATTAAGATCATTATTCTTTCCATGGCTACCTTTCTCCCTTTAACCTAAGAAAGTCAACCCCAAGTTTCTGCCATTAGCATGCTTCTTGTAATTTCACTATTTCCCTTAGGTGAACTCACGTCTACTTGCACATTGACACAGTAATGACATAATAATAAGATTAGCAGCAGATGATATGGTGTGCTTGCAATATACCTGTTCTAAACATTTTGAGTGTATTATTGTATCTGTTCAGAAAGCCCTCCCCTCAAAGGATACCGATAGGTCGGTGGTGCTCTAAATGAGACCCCGAGGCCAGCTGCCTAAGGATCACCATGAACTTGTTAGAAATACAAATTCTTGGGCCCCCAACTATGTTTACCAAATCAGAAACTCTGGGTGGGGCTCACAACCTTTGACGTAACACCCCCCAGCCCAATTTTCATCCCTTACGTGAATTTGACGCATATAAAATTTGAGGACCACTGTGATGTGACAACCCCATTTGAGAATATCTGCACTATATCAAATATGACAAAATCAAATGCTTATAAGGACCAGACAGGTAATTCAAGTGAATAGACTGGGCCAGTAATAAGAAAAATAATAAGACAAGATGGATGGTAAATGCCTCATGACGGTCCCCTTCATGTTGAAATAAGCATCGGAGAGAGGGATGTGGCTACCTGGAGCTGGGTCCCATCTTAAGGCTCTACTCATCTCCGATCTATGTTACAGACGTTTTTGATTTTTCAAGATGCTAGATGCCCAGATTTTCAGGTGAAAGCCCTTGATTTTTCAAACAAGGCATGTAATTAATTTTAATTGAAACAGGATTCAAAACCACATCCCGTGGCAGCAACGTAAATGTCCACTGACAGATGAATGAACAAATAAGATGTGGTATATAACTACAGTGGAATATTACTCAGCCATAAAAAAGAATGAAATAATGCCATCTGCAGCAACATGGATGGACCTAGAGATGATCCTACCAAGTGACTTAAGTCAGAAAGCGAGAGATAAATACCATATGATACCACTTATATGTGGAATCTAAAACATGCTACAAATGAACTTATATAAAAAACAGAAACAGACACAGAAAAACTTATGGCTACCAAAGGGGAAAGGAGGTGGGGGAGGGATAAGTTAGGAGTTTGGGATTAGCAGATACAAACTACTATATATAAAACAGATAAACAATAAGGTCCTATTGTATAGCACAAGGAACTATATTCAATATTTGTAATAAACAATAATGGAAAAGAATATATTATATATCCTTATATATATCTTTTATATGTGTATATATACATATATATATATTTGAATCATTTTGCTGTACACCAGAAACTCACATGACATTGTAAATTAACTATGCTTCAATTAAAAAAAAATCCCATGGGACAACAGAAGACTTATCTGTGGAACAGACTCAGCCTGGGGCTCTGAGTTTCTGATTTCTGATCTAGACTGTGGAGGTTCCTGGAAGGAAGGGCTAGGCTGAATGCACCATCTTTGCCCAGTGTGTGTGATTGCAGAGGCACAGAATGGTGTTCACCGAATAAATGAGTGAATGAATGAATAAACCAAAACGGACACTATCCAGCTCTTTGTTAAAAACGTCAATCCACCTGGTGTGCCAATTTGTTTAAATGGTCAAAACTTAGAGTCAGTGATTTCTGGGGATTTTCCCCGTCTCTTTCCAGGAGAACAGTGGTTGTGTCTGAGGAGTGGCTGAGACTATGTTACGGGGTTTGCCGAAGACATACTTAACCTTCTTCGGTTTGGACGGCATGGGGCCAGACTGCAGCCTTCATGTTCTCTTTTTGAGGGGAGCAAAGTTCACATAATTGCCGTAGGCTGCTTCTCGGAAACTTGGCTACATTGAAAACTACTCTTTTCCCCCTCTCCTGAAAAACTTTTCAAAAGCCCCTCTGGAAAAGTCTTGAGTGGCTGTGCTCTCATGAAGATAAATAGACTCCAGCTGGCTTGAACACAGCCAGCAACTCATGGCAAACTGAAGTAGTTTCCCTCTCGCAGGTAACATCCATCACTCAAAAATGCCCATCACAACCCACAGCGGTGCATGTACACAGAAGGAGCAAAGCAGTGCTCGCCAAGTACCGACCCTGGGAAGCATAAATATCACCCCAGAACTCAATCACTGATCTGTCAGCCTTCTCCAAAGACACATCCACCTCGCGACCAGATAGAAATATTTTTCTTGACAGGCCCATCATTTAACATTAATATGGAAATAAGTGACAAAACTTTTTCATCATCACCACTTCGTTAACAAGGCAGAATTACAAGTTGAATTAAACGGCCTCCATCTCAAAGCGGTTTTGTGGCATTGCACGTTTTTCAGTAACAAGCCAAGAATGCTAAACCATTGATCAAACTCTGCCATCTCAGAAAGATGGGCGGGGAAAAAATAAAACTGGCTTCTGAGCTGGGAGTCGTAGCTGTTACTGTCAATTACGATTTCTGCTGAGAAGCATGAAGAGATTTTATCCTGGCTCCCTGCTGCTTCCTTCAATACAACTGGGGATACAAACCCTGAACGTGAAAGGAGGCCATTACAATTGCCTGCTAAGCTGAAATACTACTCGGAAACTTGAGGACTAGACCCAGTTGGTCAATAAAATGATTGAGATCAGTTGGCTTAGAAATGACAGTAAATGTTTTTCTTACTAATCACTAACTAAGGAAACAGCTGGATCTCTGGGGGCCTGCATTATTTCTTGGAAATTTTGTGGGAGGTTCTAGAAGTGATAAAGAACTCCCAAACCTGGGCCATCCCGGAGCTGGGGGAAGTCGGAAGAGGTATCCCAGGGGGAAGGAGTTTAGAAGCAGGGGTACATCAGTGCAGCATGTGATGACATTCTGGGCTTGGTGGCTCTGATGCACTAAACTGTGCACATAAGATGCCCCCAAACATACTCCGTGACATGTCACATCACACCTGCTGAAAACACAACAACATTGAAAAGACCACAGATTATATGATTCCATTTATATGAAATGTTCAGAAAAGGTAAATCTCCAGACAGAAAGTAAGTGTGTAGTTGCCTGGGGCTGGTGGCAGGAAGGGAGATTGACTGCAAAGGCTCACGGTGATTTTTCTGGGGTGATGAAGGTGTTTTAAAATTGGATTGTGGTGACGGTTACACAACTCTGTAAATATGCCAAAAGCCACTGAACTGTACACACAAAACAGGGGAACTTTATGAAATGTAAATTATACATCTATAGAGTTCTTAATGAAACATGACATGGAGGACTCTGTCATCCATCCACCGTGCTCTACATAAGCACCCCCCAAGGGTATGAGTACACCAAACCATCTATGAGTTTCTACCACCAAGTAGAACAGGAGACTCAAAATAGAAATTAACTTGTGTTTTCGATTTGAATTTTATTTTATTTTTTTATACAGCAGGTTCTTATTAGTTATCTATTTTATACATATTAGTGTATATATGTCAATCCCAATTCATCTCCCCCCTGCTTTCCCCCTTGGAGAAATTAACTTTTATTATGAAATATTAGAGGTGCCTTTTTTTACCCATTAGATGGGTGCCAATTATGATGTCTGACAGTGAGAAGGGGAGCCAGAATGAGGAAGTGGTATTCTAGTGTAAGACTGGTGGGGTGGTGAGTTGCTAAAGCCACCTTGGAGAGGAATTTGGCTGTACTTGGTAAAACAGAAAATATTCATAACCCAGAGTCCAGTAACTCTCTAGTATACACCCGAGAGAAACTCTTTTTCATGTACTCATGGGGATATGCACGAAGATGTTCATTGCAATAATGTTTATCCCGGTGAAAAAGAGACAACAACAAAAATGTCCAAATAAGCCAATGAGCCAAAAAAGGATGTATTCATAGAGTGAAATACTATTTAATAGTTAAAATAATCTAGAAAAATGGTATAGATGATCTTATCTGCAAAGCAGAAATAGAGACACAGACGTAGAGAACAAATGTATGGATACCAAGGGGAAGAGGGGGTGGGTGGAAGGAATTGGGAGATTGGGATTGACACATATACACTATTGATACTACGTATAAAATAGACAACTGATGGGAACCTACTGTATAGCACAGGGAACTCTACTTAATGCACCGTGGTGACCTAAAGGGGAAGGAAATCCAAAAAAGAGGGGATATATGTATATGCATAGCTGATTCATTTTGCTGTACAGCAGAAACTAACACAACATTGTAAAGCAACTATACTCCAATAAAAATTAATTTAAAAAGTTTAAATAACGTGATACATATATATATTTACACACATGGTATGTTTCTATGTGTATATGTATATATATTCACACATATACGAATATGGGTATGGCTTAATCTCAAAAAGCAAATTCACTGAAAGAAAAAATTGCAAAATGATATGTTCAGTATCATTATTTATGTAAAATGAAAATAAATACACATCCACGTAAAATTTAAAGGTGCACACCAAACCAAGGGCAGAGGTGGGTCGCGGGATGGTGAGGAAAGAGATGGGATTGGAGAAGGCAGTTGTGGAAGGAACTGCTAACTGTCTCCCGCATTTCATTTCCCTTCCTCCTGCTAATAATAGGAACCTCTGATTTGTGAATTGAGCGTATGGCCCGCTAACCTCATACCATGTGCTTAGGTGTAGACATGCGACTAAGCTGTATCCACTGGAAGAGGAGAAAAAAATCATTTGTGCAACCCCAAGGTCACATCCATAAGTGGGATGTGCTTATCGGCCACCTGCCCTTTCCCTTTCCTACTAACTGAAAGAAGGACTTGATGGTGCTGGGCCATTTGTGTCCATGTGGACGAGGGCACCATCCTAGAAAACAAGACAATACAAGGAGCCTGGGTCTTATGAGACGGTGTAGAGTGGACCTGCCTTCCTCATCGGGGTGGCCCGGCAGCCTGGCTTTCTGTGGGAGAGATGAACACATCTTTTATCCTGTTCCCACTGCTAGTGATTCTTCCTTAAAGCACCTAAACTCAACACCCTGCATAAGGTCATATTTAAAGATGTTATATCTGAACATTTTTATTTCTTAACAAATCCAAGAGCACATATGATAAAACCAAATTGCCTTTCATTTTTATGGAGGTGAGCTATGTCTCCGTAGTTATTTCTACATCTGTGTTAGTTTTTAAGCTTTCCTGAAACTTTCAAATGTACCCAAGAAAATATAAAGACAGTCACGTCACTTGTACACCCAAAATTGTGATTTAAGATCTGTTTCCAGGGACTTCCCTGGCAGTCCAGTGGTTAAGAGTCCACGCTTCCACTGCAGTGGGCCTGGGTTCGATCCCTGGTCAGGGAACTAAGATCCCGCGTGCCACGAGGTACAGCCAAAAAAAAAAAAATTCTGTTTCCACAAGGGATCTATCCATTTGTTTGGTTTGTGAGTAATTTGTTTAATGTCTCAGGCATTTATTTAATGCTTCTGCCAAGCCCTGAGCAGAAGAATAACCCCATTCTTAACCTTATAGGAATATTGCCAACACGCTCCCAGGTTTTTAGTGCCAAGGTCTATACGGAACCCACAGACCACTTTGAGCATCTCACCACACACAGTGCATCTCAGCACAGAAAACACAATGGATATTTATTAACCTCTTCAAATAGCCTTTTATAAATTCCTCTTTGCCCTGTGAGCTTTCGGAGGGGTCTTGCTTCTCTGGGAGATGGAGTTTCCCATGCCCATCACTCACCAAGTGTGTGGCTGTCACTTAGGGTCAGAAACTAGACTGAATTGTGTTCTTTTTTTTTAAAATGTATTTATTTATTTATTTATGGCCGTGTTGGGTCTTCGTTTCTGTGCGAGGGCTTTCTCTAGTTGTCGCAAGCAGGGGTCACTCTTCATCGCGGTGCGCGGGCCTCTCACTATCGCGGCCTCTGTTGTTGCGGAGCACAGGCTCCAGACGCGCAGGCTCAGTAATTGTCGCTCACGGGCCCAGTTGCTCCGCGGCATGTGGGATCTTCCTAGACCAGGGCTCAAACCCGTGTCCCTTGCATTGGCAGGCAGATTCTTAACCACTGCGCCACCAGGGAAGCCCCTGAATTGTGTTCTTGATGAACAGGGGTCTTTACAACTCCACCAGTCCTTAACTGCGTTAGGCATTTAACCTTTCCAACGAACACCGTAAGACTTAATAAAATATAGCCCCAGAAGGCAATCAGAGTGGTGCCCATCAAAAACTTGACTGAACACTTCCTCGTCTCTTGATTCCATTAAGCCCATCCTGGGACTGAGGATAAACAGAGAAAAGAATCTGGGAGTTGAGAATTCAGGAGCACTTTAGTGACAATATCTTCACTGCCTGGGAACGTGTCTGACATAATCAGTGATCATTATGGGTAGGCTGAATGATTTTCCAATCAACAAATTATTCTGTCTCTGCCAACATTCTTCTTTTCCAAAATGGCCTAGAATGGAAAGCAAAGCTTGAGAGCAGCGTCCACTCTTGAGAATTCACATCTGCTTTAGCTACACTACTTTGATTCACCTCAAGTTACGGAGCCAGAGTCTTCCAAGAAAGCAAAGTCAACCCGCAGACATGGAGCTGACGGACCTCTGCAGCCAGGGCCACATATGTAGGGCCAATACTTTGGTTCCTACAAAGTATTGGGAATGTACTGGGGAAATAGTGTACGTGGTACCTGAAAGTCACAAGAGATGAGAGGAGAGTGGATTGGGGAAACTTGTAACCCAGGAGTTCCAAGGGAGAACCAGAATGAAGACTAGGTGAAAAGGCCAAGTTCAGGGTTGGTGGGAGCAAACACATAAGGTCAAATCTCCAAAATTATTACCCAGATGAGGCAGGCTGGGGCCTGGGCCCCTCTGCTGCAGGGCCTGCACCTGGACAAACGCCTCCTCCAGCAACGAAATGCAAAGAAACTAGAAGGGACTAAAAGTAACCGCTCGGCATGAGCAGCTGGAGCAGACTATGGACAAAAAGATACGAAAACACCAAAAACCAACTGCTGGGGAGTGTGCACATAAAGGTGGTGGTTATAGGACCACCCAAGGTGCCAGTATTAAAAGATGTGCTTTACACACACTAACCCATTGAACCGTCCTCCTGACCATATGAGGAAGGATTGCTATTCTCCACTTCAGGCACAGAGAGGTTAAGCAACCCCTCCTAGGTCACACAGGTAAGGAGCAGGGATGGGAGCCCGGGCTTCTGGCTCGAGTCTGCGTGCCCTTCCCTCCACTCCTCTGTTCTCCTGCCTCCTCACCCTCCGTGTCCAGCACAGTCTGGCACTCTCTAGACACGTGATCACGTTGAAGGATGTGAACAGACCCAGCAAGGTCAGCCTGTGGAACGACGCACTTCTTGATGCGTCCGCTGGCTCTGTGATGGTGGTGCCCGTGTCGCAGTACCACCAGGGGAAGTGGACAGAGGGGGATGAGTTCTCAGGGAAGCCCAGACACCAAGCCTCCATTTCCATCCATTTCCACAACCCAATGTCTCCAAGGACAGAAAACAACTACCCCAGGCAGTCTGGGGGGGTCAATGTGCTTCTTGACTAGTCAGGTCCCATGTCTGCACTTAGCATCTACTTTTGGAATTTGTTGTTGTTGTCTGTCTAGGGAATGGCAGAGAAAGATGGGAAACTCTTAGGGGAGTCTTGATGACAAACTTGTAACAGATTTCCTAGAAGTCTGCCCCTAAGGCTTCATGAAAGAAATCAAACTCATGTGCTATCTAGAATCCTACATTCGTTTGAGCTTGTACAACTCCGGTCAATGACATTTTCACACAAAGGAAGAGGGGCTGTAACAGTCCCTCTGAGAAAATGCCCGGGAGGCAGGGGTTAGTGTGTATCGCACGGGTCTAGGAGATTTCCTCACTGGGGTACTCACCGGAAATGTTCAATCTCAGCTAGTCAACATGCCTCAACCCTTTAGTTCAAGGACGGGACATGGTCCATCCATTTCATTTTTTAACTGATGGGATAGAGAAAGTGTTTCTTTTGCATTGGCCATGAGGCTGAGAGGATGGGCGGGGAGTCTGGAGGGACAGCTGGTGAAGAGCGGAGAGACTAAGGATCTAGTCCTGGGGGTACTTCTCGCAGAACCCAGCGTCAGCCTTATTTCTGAACGGCGGCTTACATACACCAACCAATTCTCCTTTGTTTCGTAGTTTGGATTGTGTTTCCAGCCATGGAAGCCCCATCCAGCAGAATCATTTACCAGGATTGTGGCAGGCCCTTTAAAAGTCCCAACTCAGTGTTAAATACAACGTATTAAAGGACTTTAAACAGGAGTCTTCATTAGAGGTCCTTCCTGCCACCTCGATACCCAAAGGATAAAGTTCCCAAGGCTTGAGTAATTCAACTGCTTGTTCTCAAAGACTTGTCAGGCAAGGCAACTGCTCCAGTGAGCCCCAGAGAGATAGAAGATTCATCTAGAAAGCTCAAAAGCAGCACGTGGCTTCAGAAAACGCTCCCAGGCGTGTCTCTCTTAGGAGAATCTAGACACATCCTTGAGAATACACACGTATCTCCCTAGAAAAAGACAGTGTAGCAAGGGCTACATTCACGAAACAGATGCTAGGAGTGATGGCAAAGCATTCACCTGAAGTGAGCAACCTCAAACAGAGAACGCATTAATCATTTTAAATAGATTTCGACCTGTGAAAATTCAGCTCACACATAACTTTTGAGGAACACATCCGGTGTGGAAAGTGCAATGCACTTGTAATGGGGAAAATAATCAGACAAAAGTGAGGACCCCTCCTGAACAATTTGTCAATGTTCATTTACGTGTCCGGTTACCATCTCTTGGGCATCTGCTGTGTGTCAGGCAAGGTTGTAACAACTGCAGATACAGAGGAACAGGAGAGGGAAAAAAGGTCCCTGCTATACGCATTCTGTTAAGTGACACTGGGTTAGTTTTTTTTTTTAATTAAAAAAAAATTTATTTTAAAGTTTACTTTTAAATAGATTTTTAATGTAAATATAATTGATTTACAATGTTGTTTTAGTTCCAGGTGTACAGCAAAGTGATTCAGATTTTTTTTTTTTTTTTGCGGTACGCGGGCCTCTCACTGTCGTGGCCTCTCCCGTTGCGGAGCACAGGCTCCGGACGCGCAGGCTCAGCGGCCATGGCTCACGGGCCCAGCCGCTCCGCGGCACGTGGGATCTTCCCGGACCGGGGCACGAACCCGCGTCCCCTGCATCGGCAGGCGGACCCTCAACCACTGCGCCACCAGGGAAGCCCTGGTTCAGATTTTTTTTTTTACATTCTCTAAAAATCATAAATTCATGACGATGCTGTAAAGTGGATGGAGAATAATGAGGACATTAATTAGAACGGTTGGTCAGGAAAGGCTCTCTGCACAGGTCACGTTCAAGAAAAGAGCTCGGGCTGCCAAGTGGCCCAATTAGGGTTTCTTTTGGAGAGCAGACCCAGCAGCATTTGCTGATGGACTCAGGGCGGGCCTTGGGTGACATAAGGAAGTCCAGGCTCCTTCGAAGACTGCCATATTTCTTTACAAAGACAAATCCCTCTCTGCTGACCCTACGCTCCCACAGCTCATCACTTGTAGGGATACAGAGTAAGTAGAAGACTTCCTCTGAATCTTAAAAAAGAGGGGAAGCAAGAGTTTATGAAAGATACCGGGTTTTTCTTTAGCATTCTTTTTTTTCTTCTGGAGGGGAAATCTTAATCAAATTCTCTATTTTTAGATAATGGTGCATTAGACAAATTAATTAAAATGCCCAAACGTCCATAAAACTCAATTTGCTAATTCACTCAGAAACCCCATAGAAAGACAAGTATCCTTCTTCATAAATATACATACATTTTCATGACGGTTATATAAAAATGAAATTTCAGACCTGTCAAGGCTTTAGTTAAGTATTTGTATTTTAGAGTAATTCAGCTTTACAACCTATGCTTTTTTAAAACAGTGCCTTGTTATATAATTTAACTGAAAGTGATTTAGGAACAAAGGAAGTTTTTTAAGCAGACTTCAATATATAGTTTTATGAAATACATTCACATATACCTACTTATACACAAATATTTATACATAGACAAACGTATATACGTGCACCTGCATATATGCACACACACGCTTTGCATGTGTTAATGTATACATGCATATTTATGTATAAGCACACACACATGGTGCACACTGGGCATGCACATAAACTTTCAGTAATGAGATGACAGGCTGGGCTGCTTCACAGGTCATGTGTTGTGTAATTAGATTCTCATGTGAATGGCGGCAAACACCCCACTCCCCCCAGACTGTGCAGTGCGCCAGCTATACTCCCAGGAGCGGCGCTCTCAACCCCAGACTGTGCAGTAACGCCAGCTATACCCCCAGGAGCGGCGCTCTCAGGTACAGACACAGGAGATGTGAGATCTGTTTCCAGCCCATTCATTTTTCTCCTTGCCTTGTGTCTCTCTGCCCCAAAACACCCTGCATATTAATGACAGATTAATTTTCTTTTATCAATGTTCCTAATAGATAAAGCAAAGGTCCCCTTGATCCAGGAAAAACTTCTACAAGAAAAGGCAACTCGAAGTGAATCTTCTTAAGCCAGGGTCCAACGTTTCAAAATCAACAATGAAAAAAGGCTTAAGGCTTGATTAAGACTTAATTTAGGAAGCTCAAGTTATTAACATCAGTTTCCTTCATATCACATCAGCAAAATTCAGGTCCTAACTGCAACTATAGATGGATTCTCAGGAAAAACAGAGAATGCAAGCCAAGTCATTCCCTAATTAACACAATTTTTACAGAGGTTAAAAATGTTAATTTGTTAAATATAAACCTTTAAAATGCAACACCACACTTGTAACTCTCTTTGCCATCTCTTCATCGGTAAGAATCATGGAATCCTTACAAATGGGAAGTGGCCCTACCCCTCTACCAGACTCTAAGAAGTTCAGAGAAAAAGGCGTAAGGCTTTACTAAATTTATTAATAAATGATAAATAATTTAATAAAGTCATGTATTTGTTTTATTGGACACAAATATAAAAATATCTAAACCACCATGGTGGGATGATTCGAAACGTCATCATTAATAGATGCTAAATTATTAAAATACACAAGTTCGTTTCTGGATTAAAGTCTGTGCCATTGACCTATCTTTTCCAGAGAAACCTTTCCTGGCAATCCAACCGAATGTAGCATCCTCCTGACCCTGGGCCATCATCCCTCACAACACACCGTTTTATTTTTACCATCACTCTTGTCTATAAGCATTATCTCTTTGTCTCCACATATGACAACATAAGGGATCTTGCTTTCTTGCTTATCTTCTGCACTAGGACAGCGCCTGACATGATACATACTCGCTGAGTATGAATGTTTTCCATTTCTGTACCAGCATTATGTAGTTATTAGCACGTAGATTTATAGTTTATTTGTAGCATGTGTCTTCCTTCGTTACGTCCTTTTTTATGAAATCTTTTGGCTCTTTTAAGCATTTGTGCTTCTAGATGAATGAGAAGTATTTTGTTATTTTTCTGAATACCCTGTTAGGGTTTCAGTGAACGTAATATTGCATTTATAAATTAACTTGCTGTGAATCTACCACTTCTTGGTATCAGCTTTTTTTTTTTTTAATCATCTAGGAATATGGAATGCTATTTCAATTACTTAAATCTGTTTCTTGCCTCTTAGTTGAGTTTGGGAGTTTTTTCCATGTTGTTCCCAAACAACTGTTCTTGAGTTTATTATTGGGTATTTGACATTTTTACACAAGGTCATTTAATATCATTTAGAGATGTTCAGAGGAAAAACAACAAAGCGTGCTCTGGGTCAGTGGCTCCAAACCTTTTCGGGTCATGAATTTCTTTGAGAATATGATGAAGCTTAGTGACATTTATGAACTCTCTGTACATATGAAATGTGTGTATGTGTGTGTGTCTGAGTTTCATGGGTTCCACGACCATGGGTTGACCATAAGTTAGGTAAACCTTCTGTAATGACTTTTTTTTTTTTTTTGCTGTACGTGGGCGTCTCACTGCTGTGGGCTCTCCCGTTGCGGAGCACAGGCTCCGGACGCGCAGGCTCAGCGGCCATGGCTCACGGGCCCAGCCGCTCCGCGGCATGTGGGATCCTCCCGGCCGCGGCACGAACCCGCGTCCCCTGCATCGGCAGGCGGACCCTCAACCACTGCGCCACCAGGGAAGCCCTGTAATGACTTTTTAAGTACAGAAACTGACACACAACCAGAGAGAAATCCTCTTTTATTTAAAGAGATCATAATGTTCGTACGTCTGTCCTCCAACTTATGTCTTTCTTGGGAAAAAAAAGAGTGAGGAATAGAGGTAAATTAAGGTAGGAAGCCTGTCCATCTGACTCTTATACATACGTATGCACACGCACACACACCCGTGTGCTCTTAAGTTCAGGAGAGGACAAGGAAAGCACTGTGAACATTTTTCTGGATCCTCTGGGAGAAAACATAAACATTTCTGTGTCTTTAATCATTTCTGTTCCAGCAACAAAAACACCATGGGAGAAAAATTTGCATCCTGTAGATGCTGAGAACCTGGTGGTGAATCACCTGTAGGAACTGTGAATGGCTGCGTTCAGCAATTCGGGAGGTTATCTTGTCAGCAGTGTTCTGAAACTCCCCTGTATTGTTCTAACTTCCGTAAAATACACAGAAGTGTTTCTTTACATGTGGAGTGTGAAGGCACTGGGTATAATATAAATAGTAAATACACGTATTTGAACAGTATTTTATTTCATATTTATATGTTACAGAACTCCGACTGTGGAGCTTAATAATGCATATAAGATAGTAAACATCATTCACTCAATTTGATACACACACAAAAACACAACTCAAATGCCTGAATGGCCCAGAAAGGTGGGCATGTTTATAAATGGAGAGACAAAACACTAGAGGGTTGTAAAATCTGTTAACAGCATTTAATTGGGTAATTGAGCGTCACCCAATCGGTAAGGCTCCAGGAAGCTGATATGCCTTTAGAATAAATCTTTGTTTTTTTAAACACTGTATTTTTAAATACTTTTATAATGAACATTCAAATAATAAAAATCGTAATCATCATAAGCAATAAAGCTATTTCCACTCAGAGAGTAAAAGGCATACTATCACAATATAATACAAAAATTCATTTGAATGATGACTCCTAGATCATTGGTCAACATTACATGAACAGAGCCCGATAAAACGGCATCACTATTGGGTTCTCAGGATACAGCCCTTCATTTAAGGAGGTCACCCACCACCAGCGCAGAGGTCGACTCAGCAGCTGAGGGCACTGTGAATCCGGCTGCGGTGAGTTCTTGGGCTCTCACCTTAACAGCTTTCTAGGGCTGTCACCCTGGGAACTGATGGACAACCGTAAAAAGGGCCCAGCAGCCCAAACCTGAGTCCAGTCTGAGTGAAATTGCATTTGGAAAGAACTTGCATGGCTGCTTCTAAAATCACCCTTTCATGCACTCAGAAACCTCGTTCAAAATACTGGGTCCTCGTAATAAAGATGTGGGTGCATGTGTTGGGATTAAAGGGAAGATGTCTTGGCATTTCCCGAGGACGGACCGTTCCTTTACAGGGATCTTATGTCCTCTAATACTTTGATCATCTGCTTGGATCGCCTGGCATGCTTGTTTCCACACAGAGATACTGAGGTGCGGAGAGTCTACGTAACTCACCCCAAATACAAGTTGATTCTCTCGTTTTTCCAATGAGAATATTTCTCCAAGTTTCTTTTCACCCAATTGGATATATCTATATTTATATCTGTATCTATACGATATACATAAGCCTTTAGGGATATAAATGAACTCATCAAATACCCAATTACACAATTTTAATATTTTAAAAATTATGTGATTGTGACATATTGATTTGGAAATATTTGTTTCCCAGGCTGAAATTTTATGATAATTTTGTACAAACTCTCCACATATCTTTTGAACATAACTTCACTTAATTGGATATACACACACACACGCACACGCACTCACACAATATATGTATATATATGATATAGAAGACTTTAGGGATATAAATGAACTCATCAAATACTCAGTTATACAAACGTCTTTAAAATTATACAATGTATACAGTGATATATTGACTTTGAAATGTTTATTTTTCTCATGCCGAAATTTTATAATTTTGTACAAACTTTCCACGTCTCTTCAACATAGCTGTCTTTGTCACAGACATAATTGTTTTAGTGATTCAAGATTTTTATAGATTATACTCCATTTCAAGTTATTATAAAATATTGACTATCTTCCCTGAGCTGTACAATGCATCCTTGTAGCTCATTTATTTCATACACAGTAGGCTGGACCTCTTACCCCTATCGTGCCCCTCCCCCTTCCCTCTCCCCCCTGGTAACCACTAGTTTTTTCTCTATAAGTCTGTTTCTGTGTTGTTATATTCGTTCCTTTGTTTCATTTATTAGATTCCACATATAAGTGATAATCTGTCTTTCTCTGTCTGACTTATTTCACTTAGCATAATACCCTCCAGGTCCATCCATATTGTTGCAAATGGCAAAGTCATTCTTTTTTATGGCTGAGTAATATTCCATTGTGTGTATATATAATGTATATACCATATTACGTATATACCATATACCACCTCTTACAGACACCATTTGTCAATCACAGTTTTTCAGAACACATGGTGGTTACCCCCATAAAGGTTGTTTGAGGACATGTGTAACCACTTATGATATTAACACTGTAAGTTTTACTCCAAGCTGTGAGAACTCCTTCATGTAATATTTGGACAGTTGATTTTCTCATTTATTCTGTAGGTGTGTGCTCATGAGCCTTAAAAACTAACTGCTTACTCTACTGCTTTTTAGACTGAATCTTCTAAATCACGTTTGCAATCATGGTCATTTCCTCAGGAATAATAATCTGTTAAATTTCATCCCTCCTCCCTCCCTCTTATTTTGTTTAAAATCTGTCCTGTTAAAGCTCTGTAAACCTCTAAAGCTACTATTGGTTGAGTGAGGTTCAGCTGATGTGTCTTCCCCAAATGGCTATTAGCAAGTAAATAAGACGGTTTCAGATGCTCCCTGCTTTCTAGAAATCTCGCTATGATCACACTAAGCAATGTTTCTTTTGACAACCTTTGTTTTCACCAGCACACAGGGCTACAACGTTTTTCCCATAAGCAATTATATTTGGCACAAGGTAACCCTTGACTTTTACCTTTACTGCTGTCTCAAAGTCATACGCTTTAAAGAATAATCACTTTGGTATACGTTCAAAATCAAACGTCATCATGTAAGAAACTTCTTAAGAACTTCAATATAAGAATCCTCCCTCTTTTCTGAAGGATGACTTTTTGGGGAAAACTCACTTTATATTTGTTCATGTAAATGTCAGACACCTGAATTAACCCTAGAATTTGACTCCAAAACGTATGCTCTCCTCACCACACAGCCACTAGCCCCACGTGGCTATCCAGCACTGGAAATGTGGCCAGTGAGACTGAAAGACAGAATTTTAAATTTTATTTCATTTTAATTTAAATAGCCACAGGTGGCCAGTGGTGTCCATACTGGACAGTATATTATGAGT
This sequence comes from Leucopleurus acutus, assembly GCF_964270905.1. Taxonomy (NCBI): domain Eukaryota; kingdom Metazoa; phylum Chordata; class Mammalia; order Artiodactyla; family Delphinidae; genus Leucopleurus; species Leucopleurus acutus. The sequence continues at coordinate 87,477,260 of NC_139155.1, forward strand.
CCACTTCCATGTAATCATAGTGAGAAGCAAGAAAACAAAGACCACATGGATTTAAAAATACCTGGTTTATTTGTCCTGGTCCTAACAATGCCGTGGGATGAACAATGCTTGTGCCCAAGGTGCCCTCAAGCAAGCAGGCTCACATATTCTCTTATTTACCTCCCGAGCCCTTCTTTGTATGTTCTTACACTTCCTTTTTGCAAGCTCTCCCAACCCATCTCCTAATTCCTCTTCACAGGCGGTGCTTACAAAACAGGTGTCACTATCGCGAATTACTGTTCATGTCATCTGAATAGGATTCTATTGTTTGTGATGTAATTACAGGAGCAGGGGCCAACAATTGAGCACACTGCAGTGGTACCCAAGCAGTTCAGATGTAGGCAGATCTCAGCTCCAGTGGTGAAACCCCACACATTTTTTACTATTACAGCCTTGCAAGAAAGTCTTGTGCATATCCAGCTCTTCATATACTTGGCAGTGTACCCCGGAGAGAGATCTCTTGGCACGGAATTGCTGGTCAGAGAGCACATGCCTGGATAATCACTGGGATATTGTCAGATTCTCTTCCTTGTGCCATTTTTTATTCATCAGAAATGTAAGAGGGTGCTCACTTCTTCACGGCTATGCCAGCAGAGGATGCTGTGAAACTTTCAGTCTTTTATTAATTTGGGGGGTGAGATGTGGTAGCTCAAAATACTTTTCATTTGCATTTCTCTTTTTATGAGCAGGACTGAGCATATTTTAATATGCTTAAGGACCATGTGCTTCTACCTTCTGCAATCTGTTTATATTTCTGACTGTTTTTCTATCGGGCCATTGATCTTTTTTCTCCTCTGGTTTTAAACTTTCTTACAGGGATATGGTCAGGTCTGTCTTACGATTTGGAGATATTTTCTAAAGCTTGTTATTTTTGCCTTCTTATGAATTTTTCCCATGCACATCTTTATGTCATCTATTTATCTTTTTCCTTCTGAATTTTGTGTCCTAGAAGACTTTTTTCTCAGTTTCAGATAATAGAGGAATTCATCCATCTTATCTACTAATACTTATATTTATTGTTTCAATTTGTTTTGTTTTTACATTTAAATCTCTGATTCATTTGTTATTCATCCTGGTATGATATGTGCAGAGCAGATCCAATTATGTAATTTTCATATGGCGTTTCCAGCTATTCCCATACCTCGTATTAAAAACTCCATCTTTTCTCCACTGATTGTGATCCTACTTTCTCTTATAATAAATTTCAGTATGATAAAGGTTTTTTTTTTAAATTTTCTGCTATGTTCTATAGATTTATCTTGCTACCCATGTAACATACTGCAAGGACCAATACTACAATCCTGATTTAATTACAGAAGATCTCTGATGTGTTTTAAGATCTGATAGTTATACTGCACCTTATTCTTCTTGTTCAAGCTATTCCTGGATCTTTTTGTTTGTTTATTCTTCTAAATGGATTTTTAAAGCCACTTGTGTAGCTCCAGAAAAAATATATATAATGGTAATTTTACTAGAAATGCATTGAATTTATTTATTACTTTAAGGAAAACTGACATCTTCATGATATAAAGACTTCTTATTCAAGGACATGGTGTATCTTTCCATTTCAAGTGTAGGTTTTTTTTTTCCTTTTGAACATTTAAGACGGTTTTATAGTATCCTACATTTTGGTTCTGAAATTTTTTTTGCTAAGTTTGTGCTTCAGCACTTTAATTATGTATATATATATTTTTTGCTATAACAAGAGGGATCTTGTTAACTGTTTTGTTGTTTGCACATACAATGCCTATTAATTTTTGCGCTGATTTTTATAAATCCATTATTTTGTTATTTTGTCTTACTCTTTTTCTTAGTTTTCCCATTGATTACTTGGAATTTTCTGGATACATAATTATATCATCTGCAAAGACAGATGCTTTCACGTCTTCTTTTCCAATTCGTATGCCTCTAACTGCTTTCATTTGTCCATTGAATGACCTGATATCACCAATGCAATGTTAAATGGTTGTGAAGAGAATGGACATCTGTATTTTGTTTCTGGTTTTAGAGAATTCCTCTCCATTCGTTAAACGGCTCTAACACTAGCTTTCTGCGAGATTTGATATTTTCAAGTCCTAAGCTCTCTGAGGTTCCGAGGGGACACGCAGCCCTTCAGCTGTTCATCCCTACACCTCTCCCCAGCCCCCTCCATCCACAGAGACCTCGACATCCCCTCCTCACAGGTCCCCAGTCCCTGTCTTTCTCTGTTGTGTGTTCATAGCTTTTTCATTTCTTTCCTATATTTTATATGGTACCTTGGCAGGGAAGGATGTAATATGTGTGTATAATCCTCTCCTTAAACTAGACTTATCAAACGAGAAGTTGACTGAAATATAATCCTCTCGTCCACCACCTTTTTCTGTTCATTTGCTTTGAAAATTAGTTTCTTATCAATAATCTGCATTGGAACAATTAGCCAAAATGCCAGAAAATCTCATTTCAAAGATAGTCCAAATACACACACACATATATATATAATATCAATATTATTTTAAATTTATTTATATTTAAAAAAGAAATATGTTTAATATACATATAGAATATACATGTATATGACAGACTATCCTATATATAATATACGTATCTATGACATATATATATATTTATGACATATATATGTGACAAACACTATGGTAAATGCTATAACAGAGGTTTTAGACGGTGAGTTAAAATGTACGAAAACACTCATTGCTTTTGCAGAGTCTAAATTCCTATTTGTTTGGGATTTTTTTCCAATTCGCGAATCGCTTGGTCTATTCCACACAATTACCGCACAGATTAGTCAAGTAGCGAAAATAGAAAAGAGGGGAACGAGCCTCTCCAAGAAGTCTGGGAAGGAAGAAACTTCTTGTTTTTGAGGAAATAAAATATGACTGGGCTCTCTCTCCAAAGCATGAACAGCTTGAATAAATCGACTCGTTTATTCAGGAACCCTGTGTGGATGACATTGCTAGTCATCTCTCCATAATCCAGTTCCCTTCTCTCCATTATTTAGAAGAACCTCAATTTTGCTTGGGTTGGCAAAGATCCTACCCTTGACAAACCCAAACAATGACTCCCCTTGCCTACAGGGTGGCCGGGGCACAGTTCTGCCCAGCATTTAGGACGCAAAAGTCTGCTGGGGATTCTGAAAACACCTTGCTTTCCTGCTGCAAGAGCCACCTCTGTCTCGTTCTTCCTTCAGAGGAGGAAAGAGGGGGAGGAGCCTCTGTCTCGTTCTTGCTTCAGAGGAGGAAGGAGGGGGAGGAGCCTCTGTCTCGTTCTTCCTTCAGAGGAGGAAAGAGGGGGAGGGGCTTTCTGAAAACCAAGAGGGAGAGAAAGCCATGCTTTGGGGACAGAAGAGTGGAAATGAGCCAATCTCGGACTTTCGATGCATTGCGTCTTGGGCCGTCTTCATCTGGACTAATTTTTTTTTTTTTGAGAAAAACATAATCCTCTTTTGGGTTAAATAGGTTAAATTATAGTAGTCCAGTTTTGGCCACACAGATTCAAACACTATCTAATCAATGCACGTTTCTGGATATTTAATATTACTGGTTTGAGATCAAAAATTCCTATAGAAAGTAAGCTATGCTATTTCCTACAGTTTGGGCATAAAACTCATTTGGGAAGATGGGGTGATTTTTGCACCCTGAGAAATATAGGCTATATTACAAAACGTCAGATAAATCCCTTTTTCAGCAAGCACTATTCTAGAACCTTTAGCCTTTGGAAGATGATAATACATCCCCCAAGGTTTTATGTTCCACAAGTATTTATTACACGCCAAGTACTTCACTAAGTGCGACATGAAGAGGAAACTCTTACCTTGACCTTGGAGAGATTATACTCTATTCTAGGAGACAATCAAACAATATGCTAAATACTGTAATAGAGGTTTTGGACAGTGATCTATTGAAGTACAAACAAAAGAGTAATTATTCTTTCCATGAAGTCTTATGAATTAAGTACTAAGAACATCTTAGCTGGCCATGAATTAACAATGTCTTACACTCAACAAGCACTCACAAGATACTTTGTAAATAAAGATGTTAAAAAAAAGATACTTTGTAAATGGAATTAAAGCATTTCATCCTCCAGGGAGAACACAACCCACACATACCTCTGAGTGCTCTGGCCCTGTGGTGCTTTATTATAAAGAACCAAAATCAAGTCACTACAACTGAACTGTGTGCCTGGCCGACTCCTGTTCAGTCCTGGATCTCTTTGTATAAGCCGGGATGCCTTATTACTCTTTCTCTTGACACCACACATTTTTCTTCTTAGCGCTTATTACAATTTTAAGTCATGTGTTTGTTTCGTGTTTATTTTTAACGTCCGTTATTCAAACAATATCGGAACCTTTGTGAGGGAAGGGAATGGATCTCTGGCTCGTTATTTTTTCCAAACGTCCAGCACATAGTACACACTCAATAACCACGTTAGCTAAATGAATGAATGTCAGGGTTGCTGTGAATGTGTGACAGCCATATTTGAACTTGATATTAATAAGTCACTTCTTCCTTTGCAAGTAGAAGGTCTGGTTTGACACAGAGACCAGTTGTGATAGGGAAATGTCAAGACAGAAAGGAAGTTCTAGCTTTATAATTTGAAAAATATCTTATACAAGAAACACAGGTGAGTAGACATAGATAAATAATGTTTTCTGCCTGGGACTAGATTCACTTCCCAATACTGTCTCTGACCCAGAGGAGCTGTGACTCAGGAGACATCTGCTGAATTACCTTTTAAAGTGTAAATGTCATTCAAGGGCAGTGGGGTCTGGACCTCGCCTGCAGTCCCCACGTTAGTGTCTAGGTGGCGCCAGAGGATCCACGTCTTCTGCAGTGATGCTCTCCATCCCCTCCTCCAGCAAACTCACAAGTGCATCTGGTTGCACGGAAAGCAACCAGTGCCTGCCTTTAGGGACCATTCATGTCAGTAAATCTGGTGACCAGACAATAGGTGGAAGCTTTGAGATTTTCACTGAGATCAAGGAGAGCCTGATTCTCCTCTGGGGAGCTCAGACCTCTGCTATTCTTTGCTAATTTTTGGCCACTCTTGGTTTCAAGGTGGGTTCTGTTTGGCTTAAGGAAGTTAATACTTTCCCTTCTGTATGGGGTTGCATAGTAACCCTCAAATATCCATGTGTACAGACTTTATGATGATGCCAAAGCGATATGCATTCAATAGAAACTGTACTTCGAAGTTTGAATTTTGATGTTATCCCACGCTAGTGACACGCGGCACAATCCTCTCTTCAGATTCTGGGCAGCGGCAGCTGTATCTCCCATCAGCCATGCCATCACCAGGGTAAACTGACACACACCATCCTGGATGCAGACCACCATTCTGTTTTTCACTTTCACTACAGTATTTAACAAATTACATGAGACATTCAACACTTCATTATAAAATAGGTTTTGTGCCAGATGATTCTGTCCAACTATAGGCTAATGTAAGTGTTCTGAGCATGTCTAAGGTGGGCCAGGCCAAGCTATTATGTTCAGCAGTTTAGAGGTATTAAGTGCATTTTCAACTTACAGTATTTTCAACTTAAGATGGGTATATCGAGACATAACCCCACTGTAAGTCCGGGAAATTGTGCACTTGGAACCTCAGAAGAACTTGACCTTATTTGGAAGTAGGTTGTTATGGTTGTAATTAGTTAAAATGAGGTCATACTGTATTAGGGTGGAACTTAAATCCAACAGCTGGTGTCCCTAAATCCCAATGGCTTGTCACAAAGGCAGATAAGAAGGCCATGTAAAGATGCAGGGGCACAGATGCACGTGGGGAGGCCGTGTGATGATGGAGGTGGAAATTAGAGGGATGCAGCTACGCCCAAGGAACACCAAGGATTCCCGGTAACACTGGAAGTTGGAGGAAGCAAGGAAAAATCCTCCCCTAGAGCCTCCAGAGGGAGCATGGTCCTGCCTACACCTTGATTCCAGACTTCTAGCCCACAGAACTGTGAGAGAATAAATTCCCATTATTTGAAGCCACCCAGTTCGTGGTACTTTCTTCCAGCAAATTAGGGGCAGGAAACTAATACACCATCTTTTTTGTATTTTCCTTGGGGGAGTCACCATTTCCCCAGTTTAACCCCCAGGTTCAGGTGGGGCTGATGCCATCAGCGTGTTCCCATGGTGATCACAGGACCCAGACCTGGCCAATCAGCCTTGGCTGTGACGGGGTCAGGAAGAGGGATATGACCCAGTTTTGGTCAATGAGAGAGGACTGACTCACAGCAATTCTGTGGAACCTACTGAAGAGTCTCTGTTTCCCCTGGATGCTCTGGGATGAAGATGTAAGTTCAGGCACTATGGCAAGTATTTTGTCACCATGAGGGAGACAGATGCTGGCAGGAGACGTGTGTGCAGCTTAAAGATGAAGACTTCTACAGAAGAATATGGCAAAGGAGATAACAAGCCTGCTCCTGGTAACATCACTTAGGGTAATTAATGAAGCTTAGCCTGAAACCAGAACTAACACTCTACTTTTCAGTGGCTCAAGCTAATATTACCTTTCATGGGCAATCTACCTCAACTTGTACTTTCTGTTACTTACAACCAAGAAAATCCTAAATATATATATACTTGAAAAGGGCTATACTATATATATAGTTTTCTTCACTGCATCTATGTTTAACCCTACCCCATATAAACGTAAATTGCGAAGTCCATGGCCTTTTGTTTCAGAGGTAGCAAGTTATCTTTACAGATTATATATAGCCACGTCTTTCTGTAAAATGTAAACTTATCTGGGGGCTAACATTTCTAGGGGGAGGGTTAATTTTTGTTTTGTCCTAGTTGACTATCCCTCACCATCTAACCAAAATGAACCTAGGATATTAAAACTGTTGTAAGTAAAAATTTAAGACAAGTTGGGCAAATTAGTTTCATCTTGAATGGCCATCCTTAGACCCTGGTAGTAATTTCTGGAGAACAGTGTTAAGGAGGATTCTGAGTTCATGACAGCTCAGGGGAAAAGTGTGCTGTGATCAATTAATGATGCCTGTTAAAGCAAGATGCTATATATCTTTAACTATCACAAAGAACATTCTGAAGTTCATTTTAAAAGATTACACATTTTGGCGGGATTATCTGGGCCACTTCCATTTGCAAGAATAATTGTCAGTCATCTCCATCTCACACCAGTCAGAATGGCCATCATCAAAAAATCCACAAACAATAAATGCTGGAGAGGGTGTGGAGAGAAGGGAACCCTCCTACATTGTTGGTGGGAATGTAAATTGGTGCAGCCACTATGGAGAACAGTATGGAGGTTCCTTAAAAACTAAAAATAGAACTACCATACGACCCAGCAATCCCACTACTGGGCATATACCCTGAGAAAACCATAATTCAAAACGATACATGCACTCCAATGTTCACTGCAGCACTGTTTACAATAGCCAAGACATGCAAACAACCTAAATGTCCATCGACAGAGGAATGGATAAAGAAGATGTGGTACATATGTACAATGGAATACTACTCAGCCATAAAAAGAACGAAATAATGCCATCTGCAGCAACACGGACGGACCTAGAGATTGTCATACTGAGTGAAGTAAGTCAGACAGAGAAAGACAAATATCATTATGATATCACTTATATGTGGAATCTAAAAAGAAACGATACGAATGAACTTATTTACGAAACAGAAACAGACTCACAGACTTCGAGAAGGAACTTATGGTTACCGGGGTGAAGGGTCAGGGGGAGGGACAGATTGGGAGTTTGGGATTGACAGGTGTACACTGCTATGTTTCAAGTAGATAACCAACAAGGCCTACTACCACAGGGAACTCTGCTCAATATTCTGTAACAACCTAAATGGGAAAAGAATTTGAAAAAGAATAGCTATGTGTATATGTATAAGTGAATCACTTTGCTGTACACCTGAAACGAACACAACATTGTTAACCAACTATACTCCAATATAAAATAAAAAGATTAAAAAACTGTCAATCATCTCCACACAAAACTGTCACTGATAGGCTCCGCTAGTTTTTACGTGAGCGCTGACAGTTCCAAATCATGTCTAAAACAGCGGAGTGTAGTTTCCTGTGATCAGTAGCATGGCAGACCTGCCTGATAAATGAGGAAAGCAGCAGGGGGACAAATGCAAGCCAACAGGACAACCAGAACCGACAGGAAAGCTAGTTCTTGTTTTTGTTTTATATCTTTATTGGAGTATAATTGCTTTACAATGGTGTGTTAGTTTCTGCTGTATAACAAAGTGAATCTGTTATACATATACATATGTTCCCATATCTCTTCCCTCTTGCGTCTCCCTCCCTCCCACCCTCCCTATCCCACCCCTCCAGGCGGTCACAAAGCACCGAGCTGATCTCCCTGCGCTATGCGGCTGCTTCCCACTAGCTATCTACCTTACGTTTGGAAATGTATATATGTCCATGCCATTCTCTGTTTGTCACAGCTTCCCCTTCCCCCTCCCCGTGTCCTCAAGTCCATCCTCTAAAACGTTCATTGCAGCTCTATTTACAATAGCCAGGAGATGGAAACAGCCTAAGTGCCCATCATCGGATGAATGGATAAAGAAGATGTGGCACATATATACAATGGAATATTACTCAGCCATAAAAAGAAACGAAATTGAGCTATTTGTAATGAGGTGGATGGACCTAGAGTCTGTCATACAGAGTGAAGTCAGTCAGAAAGAGAGAGACAAATACCGTGTGCTAACACATATATATGGAACCTAAGGAAACAAAGGTCACGAAGAGCCTAGGGCTGAGACGGGATAAAGACGCAGCTATTTCTTTTGCTGGCTTGTTGGTGTGCTGTCTCACCAAGCTCAGGTCCTGCAGGAAGTCACAAAGGCAGGTAATTATTCCTGCTGCTAGGAGTCTGTCTGCCCAACTGACGAAACGGTGAGGGATAAAGCCCCTGGTAGACACCCGCATTTCTGTCTGCCTCTCAAATCTGTCTCCAACTAAACCAATACAGAGTAGGTGCGACCTCCAAGTATTTTTTGAGTACTGACACAGGATACCCAATATTAACCTATTAACTGGCGAAACATTCCGGGAATGTTTATATGTTTCCATATTTAATCATTCCATATGGTGTCTGAAGGGGGTCTTTGGTAACTAGCCTTCATCCAGTTAAGAAAATTCTCATCAATTCCTACAATTTGAATTTGTGTATCTATTTTAAAAACCAGGAAATGGCATTCAATTTTGAGACATTTTATTTAGACGTTTATGAGACATCCGTTGAGATGTGCATATGTTTTTTCATTTATACTGCTAATCAATGATATTAATCCAGCCGTTCTCATCTAGGGGAGATTTTGCTGCCTGGGGGACACTTGGCAATTTCTGGAGATTTTTTTTTTTTTTTTGCGGTACGCAGGCGTCTCACTATTGTGGCCTCTCCCGTTGCGGAGCACAGGCTCCGGACGCGCAGGCTCAGCGGCCATGGCTCACGGGCCCAGCCGCTCCGCAGCATGTGAGATCTTCCCAGACCGGGGCACGAACCCACGTCCCCTGCATCGGCAGGCGGACTCTCAACCACTGCGCCACCAGGGAAGCCCTCTGGAGATATTTTTGATGGTCATATCTGATGGTGGAGGGTGCTGTGACATCTCGTGGGTAGAGGCCAGGGATGCTAGTAAATATCCCACAGTGCCCAGGACAATATCCCCCGACCCCTCGACAAAGAATTATCTACTCCCAAATGCCAACAGTGCTGAGACAAACACACCAGTCTGGAGAGATTGCTAATGCCGATCCCCCTGATGTCCTAATGTTGAATTCCTAATGAGCTACATTCCAAAATAATCTCGACTTGGTCATGTTTTTATTTTATTTTTTTTGTGGTACGCGGGCCTCTCACTGTTGTGGCCTCTCCTGTTGCGGAGCACAGCCTCCGGACACACAGGCTCAGCGGCCATGGCTCATGGGCCCAGCCACTCCGTGGCATGTGGGATCTTCCCGGACCGGGGCACGAACCCGCGTCCCCTGCATCGGCAGGCGGACTCTCAACCACTGCGCCACCAGGGAAGCCCCTCGACTTGGTCATATTTTTAATACATGGTTTGACTTGATTTACTAATATTTTATGTAGGATTTTTGCACCTATGCTCGTAAGGGGTTGACATTTATTTTTCTTTGTTTTTCAACTATTGTCAAATTTTGTGATCAGGGTAAAGCTAGACTCATAAAATAGTTGGGAATCTTTTCTCCTGTCAAATTTTATTTATTCATTTAGATTAACATGTAGTACAATTCCCTCTTAGGGTGTGCATTTCTGTGAGTTTTGACAAGAGCATAGTTATGTGACAACCACAATAGTAAAGATACAGGAAAGTCCCATCAGCATTCCCCCCAACCCCAAGATGACTTCCTTGTCCTGCCTCTTCATGGTCAAATCCTCCCTTAACTTCCTTCCTTCCTTCCCTTTTCTCTCTCTCTCTCTCTCTCTCTCTCTCTCTCTCTCTCCCCCCCAGTCCCTCCTTCTCTTATATTCTTAATTTTAAAATTAATTCATGCTCATTGCCATTAATCAAACCATACAGCAATGTCAAATAACGCTTCTCTATTTTTCTCTCATTCCCACTCCTTACTGGAACTAATGTTAGTATTTAAGAGAATATTTACATACTTGGGGATTAGGAAATGTCCTCTACAAGAGACAACAATTCACATCCATATAATTTTAAAACTTTTGTCGGTGAAAGTCACCACCAGCAAAAACAAAAGAGGGGTGTGTGGTTGCCGTATCACCACACAGAAATGTTGCCTCCTCGCCACAGGACAAGATATAGGACAGAATGTTGCCTACAGTGGACAAGATAAGACACACAACGAGAAACAGAAACATTAGCAGAGGGTATCAACAGGCAAGTACCCAAAGAGAAGCTGCTTAAGGCCAAGAAGCATCTGGAAAATGCTCTTCCTCATTAGTAGTCGAGTCAGTGCAAAACAGAACCACAAAGATAACACTTTTCCTTATCAGATTAGCAAGAAATAAGCGAACATCTAAGTCTGGGAAGCTCGCTGCTAAATAAGAGCTTTTACAAAGCAATTCAGACAAATGAATTGCTTCAACATTCTGATAATAATCTGGCCAATGTCTATCATCCTCAACAACTCAACGTATTCTTTGACTCATAAATCTCACTTGGGAATCTATCTACAGTAATAAAGTCACTAGTAGGGAAGGAGGTGTGCAGAATTATTGATACTGACAAAAATATTGGGAGGAGACTTACCCGTCAGTAGGTGAATGGCTGAATCAATTATGGTTAAACTATTCTTTTGATTATCATGCAGAGTTTTAAAAAGAGAAAGAATTCATTCTATAGGTATTGCTCTGGAAGAACATACAGAACATAGTTTAAGTAAAAATATGTTAATCCCTTATGAAAAAACATGCATACACATACAAACACTTATTTAGACAGGTGTGGCTGACAGTTTAAGTCTGAAATGAGATCATTTGATAGTTTCCTTTCTTTCTTTTTCCTCTCCTGCATGGAAACATGAAGAAGTGCTCCGCAGATTAGAATCAAATTAAGGATGGAGATAAGCCCAGTGGACTCACATGACGGAGGGCATTGCAAGTCTTTGCACTGGTGACAGTCCCTGTACCTGCCCTGTCTTGTCACACAAAACATACTCTCTTCTGTGACATTTTGGTGACGTTCTCATTAGAGGCCTGATTCTTCCGGAGTTGGGGCGGCGAATGGATTTCAAGAGACAAATTTGGTCGATTGGTAGTGGCAGCCTGGAGCCACATCGGGGCTCGATGGGAAAGCATCATGATTGATCACCAGTGCCTTCCACACATGGGGGAGGGGACTGGCGAACGAGAGTCTGCATGCTGCCAACCTAGTTCTAGATGCTGTTCAAGACAGGTGTTCTAGGGGCTTCCCTGGTGGCGCAGTGGTTGAGAGTCCACCTGCCGAAGCAGGGGACACGGGTTCGTGCCCCGGTCCGGGAAGATCCCACATGCCGCGGAGCGGCTGGGCCCGTGAGCCATGGCCGCTGAGCCTGCGCGTCCGGAGCCTGTGCTCCGCAACGGGAGAGGCCACAACAGTGAGAGGCCCCCATACCGCAAAAAAATAAAAAATAAATTAAAATAAAATAAAATAAAAATAATTTAAAAAAGACAGGTGTTCTGGGATGGGAAACAGAAATTGCTGTGTCCATCAGTAGAAGACACTAGTACCAGATACCTTCAAAATGTCTCCATACATAAATATTAACTCCTAATATTATCTATGGTAATATCTGTTGACTTGAAATAGAAAGATGTCACAACTTTGGACAAGGAAAGCCCACTGCATCCTAATTTTTAAAAATATATTGTCCAATCAGAGCCATTTAGGGCATGAAATTCAATTCATTAAAGCCAGACAGACCATAAGTCTGAAAGTCCTTCAATTTTTTTAAAGATTTTTTTTTTTGATGTGGACAATTTTTAAAGACTTTATTGTATTTGTTACAATATTACTTCTGTTTTACGTTTTGCTTTTTGGTCCCGAGGCATGTGGGATCTTAGCTCCCCAACTGGGGATTGAACCCACACCCCCTGCATTGGAAGGTGAAGTCTTAACCACTGGACCACCAGGGAAGTCCATACTTCAATTTATAATAGCCTCCTTTTTTTCAAAAAAACTTTTTGGCCGCATCCCATGGCATGTGGGATCTTAGTTCCCTGACCAGCTTCATGGGAAAGTCTCCTGGGCAGCTTTGGCTGAGAAAATATTTAACACTTTTACGAAATTACATAAAAATTTTCCAACCTTTTAAAAAAATCACCTTCACAAAGATGTATTATTTTCTATGAGTATTATAACTGTCTGCTACTGATGACAGTTGGATGATGATGGTGATGATGATGATGATGGTGATGATGATGTTGGTGATGATGATGATGATGGTGGTGATGGTCGTGATGATGGTGATGGTGGTGATGGTGATGGTGGTGAGATGATGGTGGTGATGGTGATACTGGTGATGATGGTGACGGTGGTGGTGGTGATGATAATGAAATTTCGAAGCATCTCTGGGCATGGATGATTTACTTTCCAAAAAGCTACTTGTAAGTCTTTTCATTTGTGCCCAAGGGGAGTCTATGACAAAACTTCCATAAACAGGACTTCCACTGTTTTTACCACCAAGTTTCCCAAGTATGTCATACCTTTCTCCTCCATTCACACCAGGAATATAGGTGTTAAATCTTGGGGCTGACCCTCCAATACAACACTCCGTTTTTTCCATCCCATCATCCTCCCCTGCCTCACCCTGATTTTGGCATAGCCAAGGCATTCCCACCTTTTATGTGATAATACTCTTTAGCCTTCAGAATTCTTCCTGTTTTCTGATGACTCCTAAACAGGAAGAATTCTTCACTGTGAAATGACTTTGGGGTTTTCAAAAACATGGATTGAAGTACATTTTAAATAGTATTTAATTCAACTATTGCTGGTGTACATTTCACTTATTTTAATTACATTTACCAAGTTGTGCGACCATCATCCTAGATCAATTTGAGGATATTTCCATCATCCTAGCAAGATCCCTCATGCCCATTTACAGTTAATCTCCATTTCTACCCTAAGCCCCTGGCAACCACTAATCTACCTTCTGTCTCTGTAGATTTGCCTTCCCTGGATATTTCATATACATGGAATCATGCAGCGCGTGTTCTTGTGTCTGCTTTGTTCACTTAGGATCATGGTTTTGAGGTTCAGCCATGTTGCAGTATATATCAACAGACCATTCCTTTTTATTGCACAGTATTCCTCTGTACGACTATAACACACTGTGCTTATCCATTCATCAGCCGATAGGCATTTGTGTTGTTTCCAATTTTTGATTATTATTAATAATGGTGCTAAAATCACTCATGTGCAAGTCTTTGTGTGGATATATAATTTCATTTCTCTTGGGTAGACATCGAGCACTGAAATTGCTGGGTCACATGGTAAATTCATGTTTACCATTTTAAGACAAAGTTTTCCAAAGTTGCTGCACCATCTTCCATTCCCGTCAGCGGGATAGGAGGGTTCCTGTTCTCCACATGCTTGTATTGTAGGTTTGTTTTTTAATCCCTAGGTTTGTTCCATCGTAATGGAAGCTTTTATATTCCAGTTGATTTTAACCTAATTTACATTATAGGATTAAGATACACCCAGTGTTCGCAGCAACACTATTTACAATAGCCAAGATGTGGAAGCAGCCCAAGTGCCCAACAACAGACGACTGAATTAAGAAGATGTGATACATACGCAATGGAATATTACTCAGCTATAGAAAAGAATGGAGCACTGCCATTTGCAGTAATGTGGATGGACCTAGAGAATATTATGCTTAGTGAAATAAGTCTGACAGGGAAAGACAAATACCATATAATATCACTTATATGTGGAATCTAAAAAATTATACAAATGAATATATATACAACACAGAAACAGACTCACAGATATGGAAAACAAACTTGTGCTTACCAAAGCGGAGAAGGAAGAGGGGAGGGGTAAAGCAGGGGTATGGGATTAACAGATACAAACTTCTATATATAAAACAGATAAGCAACGGGGATTTACTGTACAGCACAAGGCATTACACCATTATCCTGTAACAACCTATAATGGAATCGAATCTGCAAAAATACTGAAGCACTACGCTGTACACCTGAAACCAACACAATATTGTAAAGCAACTATACTTCAATAAAAAATATTAATCTCTTTTGAAAAACACTTTGGAAGCAGGACAACATGCCGATGACTAATGACCACGGTGGTCAAGAATAAAGTGACCACACACACCCCCTGCTATATTTTAATCCTGCCCTGCCCTCCTTTCTGAAAGTGGAACTTTGCTGCTATTTACACAGTCAAGTAGAAGTGATTCTGCGATACTGATGTGGGGAGCAGGATATGGTATTTGCAGCTGACATTCAGCGAACACTTTCCAAGAACAAGCATCTACTGAAGTAATTTCCAGCTTTATTGTGTGTAATCTAGAAAGACCCAGTGAAGCAGCTTCCGCTGTCTCCATCCACAGGTTCACAGACTGATGTCTGGAAAAGTTCAGCACAGTCCTCAGGGCCACACGGGCCGTAGAGGACTGAGTAAGACACATGAAGGCCTGCTTGGTCCATCATGAGGTCTTTGGGAGGAGAGTCTGACAATTGGTGCATGTTTGAGGAAGAATGGGACATTGCTGTGTGTGGCACACAGATTTTCAGGGGCCCATGAAACTGGCAGCTGAGAGACAGCTAGATCCACTGAAGGTCACTGTTTGTATTGGCTAGAAATTATGTTCAGGTGCTTGTAAGTGAAACCAGAGGAGCGATTCATTTTTCTCAAAGGCCCACAAGTCCAGAAGTAGGCACTCCAGGCTTGCATAACATCTCCTTGTGTCTTCATGACCTACTGCATGGCCTTCATGCTATGACTGTCTCATGGTCACAAGATGGCTGCACCATCTCAGTCCTTCTATCAATAATTCAGGAAGGGAGATTATGAAGGAGAAAACAAGGAGAAAGGAGGCTCCCTGAACAAAAAAGCAAAACCTTTCCAGAAACCTTCTGGGAGCTGTTTCATAGGACCTCACCTGTGAGCAGAGGAGACTCAGAAATGTAATCTTATAGCTGAGACACTTATTCCCCAGTGCAGAGTCAAGATTTTATAATAAGAAGGAGGATGGGGAAGGTAATGAGCAGTAGTTGCCATATTAATGCCCAAATGTCTCTCGTCATGCTGAGATGCTGAACACTCTCCTCCCTCTTTGATCCTGTCTTAAATTGTGAAAATACTGGAAGAAGCATTTGTAAGCATGAAGTTCTAAATAATAATAGCAGCAGCTAATACATGGTGCTTACTCTGGACCAGGTACTCTTCTCTAAGCTCTTTACGTGTATTAATTAAATTTAAATCTCACAAACATCACGTGAGGGAAGCACCATCATCATCACCATTATTCAATGGGGACACTGAAGCACAGAGAGGTTGAGTAATTTGCCTCAAGCCACACAGTCTGGAAGTGGCAGAAGTGGGAGGGGCCACGGGGCAGCGCGGCTCCAACGTACATGTTTCATTCATCTGACCCACTGCCTCTCACAAGCAGAATGTGTGGTCTCGTTCAGAGACCTACAACCTCTTAAAAGATACATGACCTTGGCCAAGTCACTTTCCTCCGGCTGAAACATTCTTGCTCATGTGAAATGGGGGTGATGACACAAACCTCAGAGGAAGTTTGTGAGGAATACATAGGATCCCACACGTGAAGCTCACAGACTGAACGATCCTCGTACTACCAGCGCGTTCGCCGAACTGTGTATCATCTACTCGATTTGAATCTCCTTCAGGGTAAGAACCACGATGTGTGGATGGTGAGAGGGAGACGGACAATCTAGGAGGTAAACTTGCAAGGTCTGGCCAAGAGATAATACTCCATCACTTCTCGTGTTCAGAACATAGAGCCTAATATTATGAGCGCACCCTCTGCTTTTAGTTCGATCCTGGTCATTTTCACTCCCTTTGCATCCCAGTTTTTGTAAGAAAAATGTAAAATTAAAATGTACTTTTAAGAGAATGGGCTTGAGGACACAGGGACGGGGAAGGGTAAGCTGGGACGAAGTGAGAGAGTGGCATGGACATATATACACTACCAAATGTAAAATAGATAGCTAGTGGGAAGCAGCCGCGTAGCACAGGGAGATCAGCTCGGTGCTTTGTGACCGCCTAGAGGGGTGGGATAGGGAGGGTGGGAGGGAGACGCAAGAGGGAGGGGATATGGGGATATATGTATACGTATAGCTGACTCACTTTGTTATACAGCAGCAACTAACATTGTAACAACATTGTAAAGCAATTATACTCCAATAAAGATGGTTTAAAAAAAGAAAAGAAAAGAAAAAAAATACTTTTAAACAACTGCATTTCTGCAAGAAAGTAAATTTTGTAAATTTCCTACAGGAGGAGAATAAAATAGTCAATCTTAGGATACCGCAAGGCAGTAAGTATTAAGACTTTGATTTTACTTCAAGGGTGATTTTCACTTTAATTGCTATATTAACAGATTTTCCAGGTATCAAGTCCCACTGAGTTGATCCCAATCCCACCTTCCCATCTTATCTCTGCTCTCATTGCTGTGTTTTCAAACCTCTCTAGGATTAATGGAAATTTCTGGATGGGTCATTTAAGCTTCTATAAAAATGTATATATGATAGTAAATGTTTTCACCGACCTAACAAAGAAAAACACAAAATCCATGAAGAGTGGATACAGGGACAAAAAACAAAAACAGAAGCACAAAGAAGAGAAAACCAAGAACACAGTTACGTCAAATGTAACAGAATTAGGGATAAGAAATCTGTTTCTTTTATGTGGATTTATAAATCAATTTTTAATTGGATAATTCAGCTTCCAGGTGTACTTTACAAATATGTCACAACGCCACAGCATCATGTTAACAGAACATCAAAACACCTTTCCTTTAAAGCAAAAACAAAAGAAAAATAAAACCTTCAGGGCCGGAGTGTGAAATTTAAATGATGAAGACCAAAGAGGTGAAGCCTTCGAATTTGCATTTTTCTATTTTGTAACTTTGTGATTAATGCTATCCATGTTCAAGAATTCGTAACAGGTGTTATTGCTTGGATGCGGGATTTCATTGCTTTTATTTGACATAGAGGGTTCAAACAGAAACCTTCATTTTTATTGATTTTTTTAGCCCTAGGACAAAATCTAGTTTTCCTTAGTAGAGAACAATTTTACATATTCATAGAGGCTGACATAAAACACATTTGGCAAAAAACACCCAAAACAAAACAAAACCCAAAAAACAATATTTGGCTTCAGGAGGCATTAAGCTTTTTATGCAAATGCATGACTTGGACATTTTCTCCAGGGAAAAGCTATTAGGATTCATCCTCACTCCTTAAGAAAGCACTTGATGAGAACAATGAATTCCTTTCACTACCGCGGGGGTGGGAACAGAAACATGCCGTCAGCAGTGGCTGGATGTTCTCATCCGGACACAGAAGACTCCTTGGGAGCAGCTGAAAAAGTGTGAATTTTGCCCCTTAATTGCATTCAACAGTTCAACATCACTCATCAGAAATCACTCATCAGAAATGACCAGGTCTTCGGGACTCGCGCCCTAATTCTATGGGAAGATGGATTATATGAGCTGGGTCTGTCCGTCGGGGTTCAGCTGACATTCACAGAAACCCCCCTTGTGGTGGAGGAAGGGGGTTCAAGATGGGATGACTTTGCAAAATCATTGTCAGCGCTGGAGAAACCGGCCCCAGGGTGGGATTCAGGAACCCACGGAGGACGACCACCTCAAAGCAGCTGCAGCCTTTACTAATCAGGAATCCAGAATTCGGGAAACACTGCCCCACCAGTGGCTCCTGGGACACACGTCAGCTCTCGTTGGGGAGGTTTTGCCAGAAATGCTGGATCCAGAATGGCGCTGGCCCTGCCAGATACACGCCAGGGAAAGGATGCCCGGCACCTGCCGCTTCTCATCTTGCGAGGTAGTTTCGCGTTTTGATTGTGTTTGAGAGCATCGGACGGACAGATCCTTAATCTGCAAGGTCCTGGCTGCCAGGGAGTCTGGGAAGTAGAGTGTTTAGCTTTTCTGTCTTTAAAGTCTCAGAGGATGTTGACTGGGCCAGCTGACCATTTCTGCCGCACCTGGGTTTAAATCCAGCTCTGCACTTTGCCTGTGGAACAGCCCTAGACGCCACTCTGCCTCATTTTCCTCATCTGTAAACAGTGATAAGCGTCACCTTTCTCATAGGGTTGACTGTGAGAATTAAATAATCTCTGTGAACCCCATGACAATTTGCAAATGCACAAGAAACGCTGGTTACCTGTGACTTCCCTGACCTTTCCCGTGGGTACGATTCCCCAGCTGCCAACAAGAGCAGACTGAGTTGGAGACTCACGGGAAGGAAAATGTTCTGGCTCCTTAAACTTGGGGAGGGAAGCGGGGAAACTGCTAAGGGGAGTGGAGGAGACCAGCATATTTCTCAGCCAAATTAGATTGAACACCGAGCTCACACTCTGGCTGGGCTTCGCGGATGCATACCTGGTGGAGGGAACCTGGCCTGAGATTAAGTGTTAATGCCGGCCAGCTTAGACCCACTGGGCATAGGTCCCAGGAGCTCAGGTTCATGTTCTTCTGCCTTATTCTGGGGAGCTTCCGAGGATGGGAGCTGGTCCCGCACATCCTTAACACAGCGAGTGGGATGGACGCCTCTCACCTGTGTCTCATCAGGTCCTCACAACTTCCCCTCACGGGGGCTACTGTTCTTAGCCCATATTTGTGACAAAGGACACTGAGTTTCACAGTGATTCAGTGACTCGACAATCCCAGCAGCTGAGTCTAGAGTCTGCGCTTTTCCAGTTCAACATGCCGCTCTCCTGGATTTCCCAAATGATTATCCCTCTTGGCCACAGATGTTCCAGAAAGCCAACTTCTTTCCTGTTTACCTCTCACAGGATATGAAGGGCAAAGACACATCTGTCATGTCTGGGCTGAGAGCCTGAAAACCCAGCTGCCTGGAGTGTCTCTCATCTTCTCCAAAACGATGCAAAAACAGGATTCCTTTTGGGTATTGGATGCCAACCTGTGGGCCCTACTTTACCAACCAGATCCAGCTTCCAACCACATGTTCCCACTCCTGCTCTGGTGCAAGCCATCCCGGATAATTACAATAGCCTCACTGGCCCTAATGCTCCACCGGGACCCCTACAATTTCTTGTTCATGCAGCAGCCAGAAAGGACTCAGAAGAGGCCCCTCCTCTTCACGGGTTTCCCATCTCACTCTGGACAGAACTTAACTGATCGCCACCTGCTCAAGTCCCCGTATGATGTGGAACTGGGCTACTTGGTGGACTCACCTCCTCTCATACCCTGCTGCCCCTCTGCTCTATCCCCACTGTCCTCCTTGCTTTCCTGAAGCACAGCAGCCACAATCCTGCCCCAGAGCCTTTGCACATGCGGTTCCCTCTGTCTTTAGTGCCCTTTTCCCACATACGTACAGGACATTCAGGTCTCTGCTCAGACGTTACAACATCAGAGAGAACCTGCCCTGACATCCAATACAAAATCCCACTGAACCCTCCTCCATCACCTTGCTTTGTCCATCTCCAAACACTTATCATGACTCCCAGGTTACGTACGTATGTATGTTTGGATTTTACTTCCACCCGCTAGAATGTAAGCTTCTTTTAATGCATACATAGGTCAGAATTGTTTTTAATTTTTAAAATTTTTTTTATTGAAGTAGAGTTGATTTACAATGTTGTGTTAATTTCTGCTGTAAGCAAAGTGATTCAGTTATACATATACATACATACATACATACATATATATATATATACATTCTTTTTCATATTCTCTTCCATTGTGGTTTATCACAGGATACTGAATATAGTTCCCTGTTGGGCCTTGTTATTTATCCACTCTATATATGACTTTGCATCTACTAATCCCAAACTCCTAATCCATCCCTCCCCCTCCCCCTCTCCCTTGGCCACCACAAGTCTGATCTCTGTGTCTGTAAGTCTGTTTCTGTTTTGTAGATAAGTTCATTCGTGTCCTATTTTAGATTCCACATAGAAGTGATATCATGTGGTATTTGTCTTTCTCTTTCTGACTGACTTCACTTAGTACGATCATCTCTAGGTCCATCCATGTTGCTGCAAATGGCTTTATTTCATTCTTTTTTATGGCTGAGTAGTATTCTGTTGTATATAGGTACCACATCTTCTTTATCCATTCATCTGTTGATGGGTATTTAGGTTGTTTCCATGTCTTGGCTATTGTAAATCGTGCTGCTATGAACAAAGGGGTGCATATATTGGTTTGAATTATAGTTTTCTCTGGATATATGCCCAGGAGTGGGATTGCAGGATCATATGGTAACTCTACTTTTAGTTTTTGGGAGAAAACTCCATGCTGTTCTCCATAGTGGCTGCACCAATTTACATTCCCACCAACGGTGTAGGAGGGTTCCCTTTTCTCCACACTCTCTCCAACATTTGCTATTTGTAGACTTTTTAATGATGGCCATTCTGACCAGTGTGAGGTGGTACCTCATTGTAGTTTTGACTTAAAATGCATAGGTCAGAATTTTTAAGTACAAGCAACAGAAATCAACACTGATGGACTCAGCCAGAGAAGGAAGATGAGGCAGCCCCAGCATCTCCCAGAGGAGGAAAGCCAGGCTCAGCATGAATCATCTGGGAGCAGAGGCAGGCAGGAAGCTGCAGACCTGGCAGCACACGGGCATGTGATGCTTCTAACAAGCAGAAACGGCTGAGCTCACCCGATGAAAGCTCAGTACCCGCCGTGGAGGTTGCTGTTGCTGCAGGGGCCACGTGCGTCACACCTCACAGCCATCCCCACCTGACCTGCTTCACACCTTTGCGTTACTCTCCTGGCCACTGCAGGCAACTGACTTTGATGGTCAAATCAACCCTAAAGGTTGGTTTCTCACCTCCTCGCTTTTCCCACACCACCTCTCTACCTCAAATGTTCTCCTCTCCATTTTCCTTGGCGAACTCTCCATTCATCTTAGGGCTTACCTCGCCAAGAGACTCCTGGAACCCCCTGGTTTGAGCACCTTAACGCAATGCTCAGATAAGGCACCTGTGCAGACCCGTATTCCTGCCCTTGCCCCATCACTCATCCCTCCTGCTAGGACTAAGAGCCAGCATCTATGGTCTGGTACTGCTCTACGAATATTATATATAACCAATCATTTATTCTTTACAACGATCCAGCAAGGAAGTACGGTTTATACCATCTTCATTTACAGAAGAGGAAACGGAGGCACAGAGGGCTGAACGAGCTTTGGCCAAGGATATTCACCCAGCATGTGGCCAAGTCAAGACTTAGTCTCAGGTTCCCTGGCTCCAGAGTCCAGGTCTCTATTTACTATATGAGACTATCTCTCCTGTACACTAGAGTTTGTTTATTGAAATGTCTCCTTCATTAGTGAGAAAAGTCCTAGAAGGGAGCGGATTTGTCTCTTCCATCCTCTCCTTCTGTTGCTGCATCTTCTCTTCTGACCTAAGAAGGATATTTTCATTCTATGGTAACTCACATCTACTGTATGTGAGACCCTAGAATGTCATTCAGGTCTGTATAACCCTGGAGAGAACACCAGGGATGGTGTTCCAGGTTGCTTCTCCACCAAAATATGCCCCTGGTGACACTTCTCTCGTTCCTTGGTTATTGGATATGAATCTAGAGTCATAAACTTAGATGCACAAGAAATATCGATGTCTCTGTTTTCTACAGCTCAAATCACTTTCTGATTCCAGACCCAATCCGTCTGCCTGGAGGGACATTTAGCCTCTGTTATGCTCAAGGATTTTTCCCCAATCCTCTTGTTGAAGGGTTTTTAAAGAATGGAAACATGATCATACTTGTATTTCCAAAAGATCAAAAAATTAAATTAAATTTAAAAAGACTTTTGACGATGTCAAGTGTTGGTGAGGACACGAAGTAACTGGAACGCTCCTACACTGCTGGGGGGAGGGGTGGAACTTGGCATAACCAGTTTGGGAAAGTGTTTGTCAGTGTTCATGGTCAACATACCTATTCCTTACGACATAGAAATCCCATTCCTGAGTACACACCCTTGGGGAATGAGTGTTCATGTTCACCAAAATGCACATGCAACGATGTTCAGAGGAGTATTCTTCATAACAGTCCCAAACTGGGAACCACGCAATTACCCACCAATCAACAGAATGGATAAATCTTGTGCAGTAGACACATGTAACGGCGACCACACAACAACAAAAGAAAACACTCCTCCTTACAACAGCATAGATAAATCTTGCTGCTATAATTTTGAGCAAAAGAGTGTATACTCTATGACTTCATTTCTGTGAAGTTCAGTAACAGGGAACACTAGTTTATGGTGAGAGAGGTCCAAATAACTCTTCTCCTCCAGTGGAGGCGGGTCCTGGCACAGAGGGACGAGGGCATCTGTTGGGATGACGGAAAAGTTCTGTATTTAGGTCTGGGGGGTGGGGACCTGACTGCATACATGACATTTCATCACGATTGACACTTAAGATTTTGCACACTCACTGTATATATTAGAACTTGATAATTTAAAAAATTATATTGTTCTATCACCAATTAGTTGAAGAGAAATAAATTGCAATTAAAGGGTAACTCAGACATAATATCACAGAGCAGTATGTGTTTTGAGAATCAATTTACTTGTCAGTTCCATGTATAGTATGCCATCTGCTTTGAAAGTTTTTTTTCTTTCTTTCTTTCTTTCTTTTTTTTTTTTTTTTTTGCAATTCTCAATGGAATCGCTTTCACAATAGCTTCTTGGCCACTAATTCCTCATTCCAAATCCCCAGGTTTTATCCTGGCACAGGATTGATTAAAAGTAGACCAATAGCTACAGAATTCACAACTCTTTTCCAGGGCTTTCCTCCTACAAACAACACTGCAGGAGGTTAGGGGGAAAGGACACTCAAGCAGGATTCGGGACTTTGGGAATGACTAAATACATGGGAATTAATAGTAAATACCCCAAACTGGAAATGCACAAAGTTAATCAGGTTAACCTCTGGGAGCAGATTCCTTTCTCTGGGGGCTCTGAAGAGCAGTACGAGAACTTCTGTTTGAAAACAATACCCTCATCTGGTAACAGAAAAATCCCTGTAAGTATAAGGTCAGTTCAAACGCCTGATGGCCAGTGCTCTGCTTGCATTTATGGTGAGACCACGTTTGTTTGTTTTTTTAATTTTTAAAATTGCACTATAGTTGGTTTACAACGTTGTGTTAATTTCTGCTGTACAGCAAAGTGATTGTTATACATATATATATACATTCTTTTTTTAAAATTCTTTTCCATTATGGTTTATCATAGGATACTGAATATAGCTTCCTGTGCTCTACAGTAGGACCTTGTTGTTTATCCATCCTATAAATAATAGTTTGCATCTGCTGACCCCAAACTCCCAATCCATCCCTCCCGCAACCCCCTCCCCCTTGGCAACCACAAATATGTTCTCTATGAGACCATGTTTTTTAACATTACCTTAGGTCCTCCTCTCCCCACTCTCTGCCTTTTCTCTTCACCCACTTTCTCTCCACCATTCACACATAGGCTAGTCTGTTCTGAGTGTTCAGCATAAGGGCAGACACAGAGTGTCTTCCAGGCACTGACATTTTTGAAAGTGTGGTAGATTGTTCTATCGTTTCCAAATACGTGCTGGCGCTCCCTTTGGTAGGATTCTGCCTTCCTGCCTATTGACATCAGGCTTGGGCACGTGACTCACTGTAACCCATGGAATACGGGCAGAAGTCATGGAGGGCACTTGGGGGCAGACACCTGAAGAATTATGATGCGGCTCTAAGGTCTCACTTTTCCCCAAAACAAACCCGTCCTGATAGCAGCAGCTCCTTTGCTCCTGTCCCAGAATGGAAAAGAGGAGGCCCATAGCTAAACACCACCAAGTAGAGGCTGGCAGTGAGGGTAAAAAGCAAGCTTCGGTTGGCATGAGCCCGAGGCTTTGGGTTCATCTGTTACGTAAGCTGACTTCTACAAAATATAGTTCTCCTAGGAAACAGGAAGGATGCAGGTGCATAGAAGAAGTAGTGGATGTTGGAGGATCCGTGATAATTTAAGAGTGAAACTTCCCGTCGTCAAGACAGAAAGTTGTTTTTTTCAAATAACTTTACAAGGTAGATATTTGAAAGGAAAGCAAGGAATGCGTAGATATCGTGGATGTCCGATTTAAATGGCCAGGTCCTCTCCCTAAGTCTCAGGGAGAGAAGGCCGTAGATGAAGAGATTTAGAGAGTGAAGAGCCGTGGAGACTGTGACTCACCTCTTAACTAGAAGCAAGAACCCAGAGAGGAAATGATCGGGGGGTGTGACGAGGCAAAGAACTCAAAAAAGAGGGTGGAGTTTCTCCAGATCCAGTGATGTAAGAGCATGAGGATAAACAGCTCACGTGTCCCATAGGAGCACGAGGGTATCTAAGAGGCATCTCCATGCAAGTGACCTGCAGCAGGACAGATTCATGATGTAGAAACCGCCTGGACAGACCCGCACCTGAAGTCCAGGTAGACCTCAGACATCTCAGGAGACGTCAGCTGGCTGAACGATGGTCAAATCCGACCTCCCTCCACCTTCCTCTCGAATGCTTGGTAACTGCAGACCACTCAGAACGTAGATACAATTGTTCAAAGAGACTGGGAGTCCGGATACGCAGGGTGAGCGTGTGAAAGAACCCGAGTTGATTGAGACTGACGGGCCTTCTTCGAACAGAACGGAAGTTTGAAACAGACCCTAAGATCGACCACAGAAAAATCAGATTAGGTCTCACTCCTGCGAGTTTTTAGATTGGGATTTGTATCCATCGCTATTCTATTTACCAATTATTTTTGAGGTCTTCATTTATCTAAGTTTGATTAGTAATTTTATGGATTTAGAGTCCAGTCAGGAAAACACCGACTTTGTCTGGAGTTTAACAGGGTGACTTTAATCCAGGGGATTAGTTTAGAAGATGCTGGATGTTCCCAGAGATGTGAAAAATTATATGAACTTATCTGTATACATAATACATTTCAGCAAAACTTCAAAAGGTATTGGAAGAACCAAAAACCATACGAGGAAATAGCGAGGCAACCCAGGGATCAGTGATGGCAGCAAGAAACTCACCTCTCTAGGGAGAGAGGCAACCAGAAGGAGGTGGTCTTACCAGAGCCAGAAACTGAAGCCACCTGATAGGAGCTGGAGTCATGGCGGAGGATGTTTGGTGTTAGCGGGGGCTACAGGGGAGGCATGACTGCTGCCTGAAGCAGAGACAAAGAGACGTGGCTGGGGGAGAGGGAGTGGGAGAGAGAAGGGGGAGAGAGAAAGGGAGGGAGAGAGACAGAGAGAGAGAAAGAGACAGAGAGGGGGAAAGAGAGAAGGAGGGGGGAGGGGAGGGGGAGGGAGGGGAGGGGGAGGGAGAGAGGAAAGAGAAATCATCCCGAGTCTCCTGTGTCTCTGCTCTCAGAGCTCCTCAACTTGTCTTCCACTGGCTGAACCTTACCAGCATCCAGGGAGCAAGGGAGCCTGAAAAATGGAATTTGGAGCCATCAACCCTTTGTGATCGCGAGTACAGCAAGGAAAGTGTGAAGAAGGGATCTGTGAGCAACTTGCCAGAAACGCCTGGTTCTACATCTGCCCAGATAATTAGCGCAGTCGTTCTTGGGAGCGAGCTCCATGCCTCCGTGTTAAAGTAGAAACGATCCTGGACTTAAAAGGCTCAAGATTCTTCTCTTTCCCCACCGTGTAACCCTGGGAAAGTCGCTGAACAGCCCCCATGTACTGAGGGACACAAGCCAGGACTCACCAAGTCTTTGGATGACCCACCCAATTCCCCTTCCATTCTGTCACGTCACCTCTTGAGTGGCAGAGACGGAAATGGAACGGGGTGCTGGACATGACCGCAGTCTCAAAGCACAGCAAAACGCTGAACGCATATTTACGGTCGATGGTGCTGGAATTCACACCCAACACAGCACAAGCTGCATTTGGGTAAGACGGGGGAGGCGGACTCTCCTTCCATGAACACAGTCCAAATAAGCACAAGGGAAAAGTCACATGCGTTTTGTTCATGACCCAGTGTTTCTAATTCCTTACCTTTGGTATATGACAAGAAACAGCCTCATGGAGGCCATGGGACGCTGCCCAGACCCCTGCTTCTGGATAAAGGCAACGATTCCCCAGCTGACTGGAGCACTGGGGGTGGACAATCTCTGGGAATTGCCCCCAGATAAAGAGAAGCACCTCCCCTGGGGTCATGCTCCCTCCCGCATAGAAGCTCCCATCAAAAGACTGGTCAAGGTGAATGCCAAGACCTGGTACCCTGGCTTCACCCCAGCTCCAGAGCTCCCCTTGGGGTGGGCTAGGACCTTTGTAGAAACCACATTGAATATGCCCAATCCTGCTTTCTCCATGAGCTTTTCCCAAGGACACACTTCCAAACACGCCCTGTACACACCAACCTCCATCTCAGAGCCAGTTCCTGGGGACCCCGCCAGGGATAAGCGTGCATTTCAGCAATGGGATCCTCAAGGCTATCGGCCTCCTGCACTGTGTCCCACGCCTCAAGGGCCCTGTAACTCCGTGGCACTGCAGAACCCGAGCATTTGAACCGTCACGTCCCATTCTGATATCATCAAAAACAGCTTTACATGCCCTCTGATGGGAGGATAAATGTGGGAGGATAAAAGCGAAGCTTGTTGAGCAATGACTCAGCCTAAGATGGGTGCCCAGGTGTCCTTGGACACGGTCTCCCATGGTCTCCCCCCACTTCCGCCTCTCCCCTTTCTCTCTCTCTCCACGCCCTCTCTTCCTGCCCCCTCTCCCCTCCCAACTGCAGTTAACATGTTTAATTTCCACTTCACTGCTCACAGCGTCTCTCCTTTCCTCTGGAGAGCCACCCTCCTCTGCTGCTGGTCCATGTGATTCAGAAGCTACGCATGCTTTCCTCCTCCAGAAATAAGCATCTAACCCAGGCCTGGTCCATAAACGTATCTCATATTCTCTGTCCAAAGCCATTGCTTTCAGTTTGACCATCTGATCCGAATGACTACAACGATCTCAATCCAGCATTTATTTCTCTCTGAACTGACAAGGGAAAGAGTCTCTTTCTTTCAGAATCCAAAGTACTAGGATCTAAGCCTTCAGTTTCTGGAGGCCATCTTTTCACTACTTGAGGTGTTTGCCCGAGACTAAAGCCAACCCAGACGAAAGAGGAGACAAAGGTGGAAAGAGGTCAAATGATGGCATCATCGTATGAACCCCTGGATCCAGCTATACCTGACGCTCCCCCCACCCTGGATTTTTCAGTTTATGAGTCAGTCAATTGCCTTCTAGGCTCACGACAGCATGGGTCAGGTGTCTGTCCCTTGCACCTTCAAGTCCTAGAGTTCACCCCAATAAATCAATCCCAGCAAATCTCACAGCAAAGCCCTACCTGGCACATTTTTACTCTTAGGCGTTGCAGCTCAGGCTTCCCAGGAAGCTGATTCTGAGGTAGATTTACATGCAGAGAAGTTACTGAGGAGTGTTACTGGGACAAACGCCTGTAGGGAAGGAAGGAAGGAAGCGGGATAGGACAGAGGGAAACATCGAACTGTGATGGCGTCACAGGGAGCCTAGCCCCGGGGAGGTATGGAGCTTGGGGGGCCCTTCAGGGCCGGAGGTTGTACACAGCTATGTCCTCCAGTCACTGGACAGGGGCTGCCTCCTGGAAAGGAGCCAGACACCCTGGATGCTGCCCAGGGCAAATCCAGAAGAGGGGCTACGTGGATATGCACCGGCTGCTCCCATCACTCCCCACCCCAGTAGCCAGGGCGGGGGAAGAGCCTCAGGGCTGGAGCAGAAGATCTGCGGGGCGGGGGGGCAGTGCACCAAGACCCCCACCACTGGTGCAGCGAGTCCTTGAGGGCAGAGAGAATGGGAGACGTTCGAGAGAATATGGTGTGACGTGGTCAGTCCTTCCATCCCTAATACGCAGGGTTGCATGACTGCTGCTTAAACGTGACAGGGCCTGACTTCCAGGGGTGTGCAGAGCGCCCTCCAGAGCCGTGCACCTTAGCTGCCCTGCTGGTTCCTATGCAGAAATGACTTATCTTTTCATTTGAAGCTATTTGCTGGGAATCCAGTGTGCCAGATGGAGGAGGTAGAGCAGGGAATGAAGGGGACAAGCTCAGTGCCGTCACGTGGAATTAGATGAGCCCATGCATTTATTAGCTGATGGTGAATGTCCACTTTTTTTTTTTTTTGAACAACAACCAGGGCCAATTTTATTTTTATTTATTTATGTTTGCTGTGTTGGGTCTTCGTTTCTGTGCGAAGGTTTTCTCTAGTTGCGGCGAGCGGGGGCCCCTCTTCATCGCGGTGCGCGGGCCTCTCACTGTCGCGGCCTCTCTTGTTGCGGAGCACAGGCTCCAGACCTGCAGGCTCAGTAGTTGTGGCCCACGGGCCCAGCTGCTCCGCGGCATGTGGGATCTTCCCGGACCGGGGCACGAACCCGCGTCCCCTGCATCGGCAGGCGGGCTCCCAACCACTGCGCCACCAGGGAAGCCCTGAACGTCCACTTTTGACATGAACGTTTCTCAGACCTCTGTCCTTAAAGAGCCCAGTCCTCCCCTGCCTTCGGAGCAGTAAATATATCCACTGTTCCATGTGCTGTGGCCAAGGCAGGTGCATGAAACTCATTAAAGGGAGGGAATTAAAAGCTGCAGTCAACAATGTCTTTCAGGCTTTGGGTTTTCTCCTTCTGTTACTTTAAGAAGGAAAAATGCTGTAAGGGGTGAGTTCTGTATCAGAAACAGCACCTGCGCCTGCCCACGTTCAATCAACTCATCTGGCCGTGAGACCAGGCTGGCGTTAACTGTCTTCGGGAATGACATGCCTCCGATTTTGAGCATACGAGTAGCATGGGGCCAAGTCCCCAGGTGGACACAGCATTATTTAACTACCATTTTGACTCTAAAATAGGCTAATGTGCGGTGACAGACACCTACAGCTCTGGAATTCCAGGTGCTGGGTTTGTCCTTCACAGACAGAAACTGACAATTTCTCTGTTTCTCTTCGCATCTCCCCTGACTGCAGGGAAGTGACTTTTCGGCACAGAAGCCAGTGAACACATGCACAGTTTGCTTTTCCAACTATTCAAAGTTGCACTTCCTCCAATTTTATCTTTTCTTTAAAGAGTTATTTTTAGCTCAGTAAATAGTCTGGCTCAGGGATTTTCTACTTCAGTCATTCTGGAATCTGACGTTTGTTCCATATGCATGCAAATGGCACTCTTATGCAAACTTAATATTTTTATTAAATTGACTTGCTTTCTTGACTTAAATACATTCATTTGGAAGGGAAGCTTTATTGCACAACTGTTAAGTGAAAATGGTGTCATTTGCCATAAATAGAAAGCAGTCGTAAACACAGGCAAGGAGCAAATAAACAACATGATTAATTCTAAGTGTATACTCTTGCCTGCCAAAGGCCCTGCCTCTGACTTGCATTTCACTGTGAAAAATGAGGGAAGCGAATACTGGGGTTTAAAGACAGCCTGGAATGAATGGATCAAGAAGATGTGGTACATACATATACAATGGAATACTACTCAGTCATAAAAATGAATGAAATAATGCCATTTGCAGCAACATGGATGGACCTAGAGATGATCATACTAAGTGAAGTAAGTCAGACAGAGAAAGACAAATACCATATGATATCACTTCTATGTGGAATCTAAAAAACGATACAAATGAACTTATTTACAAAAAACAAAAATAGACTCACAGGCATAGAAGATACACTTATGGTTACCAAAGGGTAAGGAGGGGAAAGGGATAAATTAGGAGTTTGGGATTAACAAATACATACTACTATATATAAAATAGATGAACAACTAGGACCTACTGTATAGCACAGGGAACTATATTCAATATCTTGTATTAACCTGTAATGAAAAAGAATCTTAAAAAGGATATATATATATGTATATATGTGTGTGTATACGTGTGTGTGTGTGTGTGTGTGTGTGTGTGTAGACGTGAATCACTGTTCTACACCTGAAACTACCACAACATTGTAAATCAACTACACTTCAATTAAAAAAAAAAAAAAAAGGACATCCTAGTATCAAATAGAGCCTTTCTCTGTAAGGGAATCCGCATGGTTGGAAAAGAAAGGAAATGAGGTTCACGTTCTTACCCTGGGAATCATCGTTATCTACTGCTGGGTCCACGTACCTGCACTGAAGCACTTCAGCTTTCCAAGATATACAATAACGTAAATATTATACACGGTCATTCATTTGGTGATGTGGAAACAGCAACAGGATCAAGAGACCTTAGTTCCTTGTCTCTGCCACTAAACCAGCTGTGTGAAGCTACCTAATCACTCTGCCCATCTGGGTACCACTCATCTGAGCTGCAATAATCTGTAAGTCTGGCTGCCAGCAAACCATGAGCTCTGGGAAGTTGAAAATTACATCTTATGCGTTGCTATCTCCAGGACAGGAACAGAAAGAGATAAGGTCTGTAGAACCTTCAGCATGATGCTCGGTGCGTTGTAGGTCCTTAGTGAACTTATGTGTTGAATGTCTGTGCACCAGGCACTTTACATATTAATCTCTTGACTCTTGACAATTATACAACAGAGTGTTCATTCCGTGTGTTTTACAGTTAAGGAACCTGAGGCTTACTTTGGTTAAATAACTTCTTCAAAGGATGTAACTATATATGGAGAAGTGTGTATATATATATTTTAAACTTTTTTATTCTGAAACACTTCAAGCCCACGGGGAAAATAAAGGCAAAGACATAATGAAAGCTTGCAAATCCTGCACCTGGATGTAAACGGCTGTCTGTGCTTTGCCATATTTGCTTCATCTCATACTGAAAGGCAGAAGTACTTCAACGTAATATAGTAGTTTGTTATTAATTCCTACACTATACTTTCTGCTATAGACTGAATGTTTGTCACCTCCCCCACCCCAAAATTCATATCTTGAAAGGCGATGGCCAATGTGATGGTGTCAGGAGGTGGGGGCTTCAGAAGGTGATGAGGTCGTGAGGGTGGAGCCCCATGCAGGGGATTAGTGCCCTTATAAAAGATGACGGAGAGCTCCCTCTCCCCTCCTGCTATGTGAGGACCCAGCAAGAAGTTGGCCGTCTGCAACCCTGAAGAAGGCTGTCAGCAGAATTCACCCTCACTGCTCCCTGACCTTGGACTTCCAGCCTCTAGAACTGTGAGAACTAAATTTCTGTCTTTTACAAGCCACCCAGTCTGTGGTATTTTGCTATATAGCAGCCCAAACAGACTAAGTTCCTATTTGACACAATGCCACTAACATATCACAAATGAAATATTTTCAAATGACCAAAAGTAATAAGACATGTTATGTACTCCAAATCTTCTAAAAGAAAGACAAGGTACCCAGGTATTCCACCCAGTCATTAGTCCCCAGTGAAGTGTGATGAAGATTTTGCAGCTATCTCTTACCCCCATCTGACTTGCCTGCTTTGTATCTTCTGATAAGTGAGATTTCACTGTCCACAGTGGGAATGCAGTTTGAGGGGATGGGGAGGGTGCTGGAAAGAGCATGACTATTGGTATTGGGAGGTCCAAGGTTCAAATCCCAGGTCAGTCACTTCATCAGTCTTGGGCATTCATCTATTAAATAATGACAATTAGAAAAATATCAACTTCATAAAAACGCTTTGCAAATAAGCTACTTGAGGACAATGTTTAACCCTGCCTAGTGTTCAATTAAGGAGCAGGGAACTGACCAGGTCAAGTTCTAGTAACCTTGCAGTGGGTGGTTAAGACTGCACTGTAAGTTTCCACCACACCTACTGGGGCTTCTGAGGCTTCGGAGAAGGCTCTGAGGTGTAACACATCTTTATGTCTTCATACTTTGTTGGGGAAGCAACCCTTATATGACCCTACTCTCCTAATCCACACCCTAAGTGTGGAGCGTTCCTGAGACGCAGGCCAGGTGACGAGCACTGTTGGTCCGGATTCTTCTTCCATGTTGGGAGAAACCTTTCCCACAGAATGAACTTCACAGTATTGGCTAAGGATGTGGTCATATCATGTGGGGTCATACTGGCCCCACCAGTATATCTGCCCTCCATGGGGTGCAATTGAGTCTTCACCTTCAGCACGAGAGGGGTATCTGCAGCCCATTGCCTGGTGTGGGCTTTTGGGAGGCACCTGTCCCTTCTTCCTGTGAAGAAAGCATGCCAACCTGTCCCTTGTGTGTTCAGCCCTCCTTGGCATCTCCAAGCCTGGAGAAGATGCAATGGCCCTAGGTCTGTGGGCACCTGCTTCCCGTGCTTGGCAACATCAGGATCTTCGTCCTTCACACCACGGAAGGCCTCCCTTGGGGTTGGTAGGTGGATATTCCTGACTCCCCCGGCCATGCTAGACACCAGCGCAAGTCCTGTAGAATCTCAGCATATATGTGGTCACTTATACAAATGCAGCTTCAGACGACATTGACCATCAGGTTGGCTGGCCATCCGACTGGTCAGCACCTTGGAGAGGGATGCAATGGGCGACACGAATGTGCTGTCTTCTAGAACCTCACAGCGTGAAAAAAAATCTGAGCACACGGAGCAGGAGTCCAGGGTTTGAAAATGTACATTTTCCTGCAGTGTGGTCCTCGGTATCTGCCAGCCGGCGACCTCCTTGGGTGCTCCAACAAGACAAAGCAAACCTCCTAAGACAGAAACGACGGTCTACTCCGTGCTGGGGGAGAAACGGATATGTTTGATTAGTTTAAAGTGAGTGTATTGGTCTTGTGATGAGGGATTTTCAAAAACGATTTGCCTCTAAGTGATTTTCAATGATGCTTTGATTTCAGTCTGATCCTTATGTAAGTTAAGATTCCAGGTATGGTTTTTAAGTAGAAGTGAAATGCACTCCTATTAGAAAAGAAAAAAAGCGAGCTCTGCTATGTTTTGAAAAATTATTAACGAGAATGTGCTGACAGTAGCATCAGCAGTGAAGCCTGCACATTCCTCTGCTTCTCTGCAACAAGCAGGTATTAGTGCTTATTAAAGAAATCACCTGGCATCCAGACATGCATTTCGTCCCTGGGAAGTTTCCATAACTTCTTATCAAGGTTTCCTGGGCTCACCAGCAAGTGTGTCTGACCTTTGCTTCCTGATGCAGTGACGTTTAAATCATGGCCCACAGATGCCCTGTCCTCTGTGAATGCTCACTTCTTGAATTTCCCACAAAGTGAAGCTCCTCCGTGTTCTCAAGGAAGATAAAATACACAGATGCTGGCAAGGAGGTCTTCATAAATAAACATCACCAAAATCTGCTGGAATGTATCCAGCTGGCAACACGGAACCGTGATAAACAGGCATTAATCACGTAGAAGCATCGTTAAAACTCAGATCTGCATGACTTTATGCCTCTTGTTTCCCTGTGTAAACTTCTTGCGCCATGTCTGGTGCCTGCAGACGGAACACTAGTTATAGCTCCTATGGAACTCACACAGAAGTCTGAGTGGCAATCGCAGGGTAATACCTCATGTAAATTAATGAAACATTCAGAAAGAAGGGAACCAGCGTACGACTAACCAAGCAAAATTATTATGCAAAAATCTGTAAAAAGCCAAAGAAAGAACTTTAAGAATGAAGCAGAGGTAGAGTGAAGTCATTCAACGTGTCAGAAATCAGACACCTGACTATAGAGGTTTGTCATTGTCTCAATGCGACCTGCCTAAATCCAGGTTTTTCTTGGGTAACAGGAACGTCAGATAAAGGATGGCCAGGATTGAGTAGCAGCTTACTAAAGGCCATAGGAACACAGGCTGGAGGGGAAACTGAAGATGTATGTCACTGAAGTATATTCTCCTAGAAGCTCCACCTGGAAAATTCCACCTGTGCTTACTACAAGAACCGTGTCACATGCTTCTTAGTGGCAAAGGAGTCTGGGAGGATGGTTTCACCTAGAACACTGCTCTCTCCCACTGTTAGTGGGGAGGGAGTGCAGAATGGATATGAGGCAGACAGACAGCCATCTGCCACGGTGACACAGAGGCTAGAACCAATAGTTCATCTTGAATCTGGGTTCCTTGAGGTCAGATTAAAGAGATGAAATGCTACCTCCCGGCCCTGGAGCATGCTCCCCGTTCCTCATCTCCTCGGAGACGCCACATGGGAATCATGACGGGTGATGCCTCCCCACCATCCATTTGGCCCACCGTGCAGAGCAGCTAGAATTATTGGATTTTGCCTGAAAAGAGGGTAGTGCAGTATAGCGCCTGCTTGGGGGCGGCGGGGGGAGTAGCGTGCGGCTGACAGATGGAGAACCGAAGTCCTCAAACTTGTTCTCTTGTCTATCAGTAAAACTCGGAAGCCACCTCCAGAGGGAAGGATGCAGTTGTCATCATTCATCCACATTCACAAAGGATGCTGGTTGCATTCCTTCCTCTTGCTTTTCCTGGATGTTGACTTAACTCCTGTCGGGGTTATTATCTCCATCACAACCCAAGTCTGCGATTGCGTTTCCCAGCCAACATCCGGGAAAATGAAAGGGTGTTCAAATCGGTGGTGAAGTTATCTTAACAGAAACATCCTGGGAATTCATAAGTGGACCATTTTTCTTCCTAAACCTTTGTTGATCCATGGTTTGAGTATTTTTTAAAAGGAAGGAAGGAGGGAAGGAAGGAGGTTGGGAGGGAAAGAAACCTGTTTTTTGCCTCTTTTGTTTTTAGAATCACTCATACCCCTCCCTCCCCCATGCTGTGCAACAGTTTAACCAGAATACAGTGTAAAGATTCTTTTGCAACGTTTTAGGATTATCTTTGTATTCTAGCTCTTAGCACAAACCCAGGCATATTGCAAATTATCTAAAAAATCTTTGCAGACGAAGTGAGCAAACTTTGCAAAAACTTTTGCAAAAAGTGAGCAAAGTGAGTTTCTGACTCTTGGCTTCTGCGTGTGGCAGTCCTTTGCCTAGAATCCCCTCCCACAATGTCCCATCTTTTCTAAACCCCAGTTGTGTTCAAAGAAGGGGTTAAAGCTGTCTCCTCCAACTGGACAGGACCCTTTCTAATAACAACACATGTTCATCTCAGTTGGTTGCAAATAATAGAAACCTCAACCTAACTGAAGCCAACAATAATAATGTAAAAAAAGATTTATTTCACATGCAACGAAACAGTCTAGCAGTGGCTGGACCCAGGGCTTCAAACCAGGTGCAGGCTTAGCTGCTTCCTCTAGGTTTTTTTTTTTTTTTTTTTCCGGCTCTTTTCTAGCTTCATCGGGGTGTAACTGACAAATAAAATTGTCATATTTCAGGTGTACGATGTGGTGATTCCTCTTGACTGGGCGATCCTCCCTGTGACTTCACTCCATCCCCTGGACAGGCCCCGAGAGCTCCAGGCTTCCCATGCTCAGTGCCATTAAACCCAGGGGATTGGAACCGTCTCTCCCTTGATGTCTACCCAACAGTCCTAGAATTGAGTCCCAGCACGTCTTATTGACTTGGCTAGGGTTCTATGCCCATTCTGGAGCTAATCACTGCCCCTCCTGTGTGTGTACGTCTGTGTATGTCTGTGTGTGTGCATGTGTGTCTGTGCGTATCTGTGTGTGTCTGTGTATAAGTGTGTGTATCTGTGTGTCTGTGTGGGTCTCTCTGTGTGTATCTGTTTATATGTGGGTGTCCCTGTGTGTATCTGTGTGGGTATCTCTGTGTATCTGGGTGTATCTTTGCGTGTATCTGGGTGTAACTGTGTGGGTCCGTGTATATGTGTGTATCTGTGTGTGTGTCTGTGTGGATATCTCCGTGTGTGTATCTGGGTGTATCAGTGTGTGTCTGTGTATATGTGTGTATCCCTGTGTGTGTGTATCTGGTTGTATCTGTGTGTGTCTGTGTATACGTGTGTGTACCTGTGTGTAGGGGTGTGTGTGTGTGTGTGTGTGTGATGCTCTCTTTGCTCTCCTCTTGTTCTCACATCCCCGCTGGAGCCAGTGTCCTGTCATTTACTCAACCACATGACAGGACAGTACAGGAGAGGTGGCTGGAGTTCTATTTCTCAAACATACTAAGCAGCAACTATAACATTAACTCTCTATCGCCACTCATGTTACACCTTGTATTATAAACCTCTGTAGCGTTTGATTATCCCTCAGGCCAGAACTCCTTGAGGTTACATTCTGTGTCTCTGGGCTTTGTTTCCTGCCAGTGGTAAACAGAGTGCGTGACTATCACGCGTTTCACTGAATGACAGTTTTGAGCATCGCTACTGCCACTGAACAAGGATATTTATTTAACTCTTCTAGAACTACTGCATGGGAGGCATTAAATTACTATTAATATTGCAAATACGCTATGGAATTTTGGAAAAGATTAGACTTCAGATGCAGGGCTTTGGGTGTAAGGCCCTCCCCTCAGCAGTGACGGAGCGGTGGGTGTGATGCAAGTGACGGACCCAGGAAGCAAAGCTAACAGGGGCAGAAACATCTGGGAAACAAGCAAGGCACGTTCCTGTGAAAGATTTTCCTTGTGAGAAGATCACACAAGGGGCTACCACTGACTTTAAGAGTTTCTCCCATTTTGCCTCCAGCTGGGGGATGAAGGAGTTCTGAGATGGGTGATTTAAGGCGCTCTAGACACAATGATACTTCACTAGCGAGTGAAAAGTGTCTTTCCCAACATGATACACCAAATGATCCTTCAGCTGGTGTACGAGACAAGCTTACGAAGTCCTGCATTTGCCCGTCAACGCGGCAAGAGCTTTCTCCCTAGAAATCACCTCTTCACCCGTTGCACTAGCCAAGGATGATACGGTCTGAGAGAGAGCTGACTCTCCTGCAAGAGGATGCGCTTCCTGTCTCTCTCTGCCTCTCCTCTTCAGTTTGCCAACGCTCCCTTCTGAGCCATTGTCTGTGACCATCACTGCAATCCAAGAGCTCCGCGGCTGCAAACACTGGGCGTGGCCTCCCATCTTTAATGATGACAACCAAAGTTAAGTGCAAGAAATCCAGCTAACTCACAGCCAACCTTTAGAGAGTTTGAAAAGAGTCCAAAAGGCAACCAGCACTCACAATCCAGCTTGAATGCCTGGAACCACGGGCAACATGTCTAAAGCAAACAGACGTAGGTATGGGAGCCCCGAAGCTCGCAGGGTTCATCAGTGAATACAGTCCAGTGTCCGGACTCTGGCTGCTCATTCCAAGAGGGAAGCTGAGTTTATCCAATAAACATGTATTTGGGTTCTATTACGTTCTAGAATTATAAAAGTGTAAGGTAGTCAAAGACAAGTATATAAAGCCACGGGGATACGACACACACAGTGCTGAGGGATTCTAGAGAGGAGTTAAGAATGAGCAACGCTTGGGGGCTGGGGTGTTGACATCCTGGGTTCAAACCCGACAGCAGCACTTAAACGCTGTGCATCTTTGGGCAGAGTACTTAACCTTTCTGAGTCTCCATTTCCCCAACTTTAATTGAGAATCATCATACACTCGTCTCACCAAGCTTTTCTTTTTTTAGTGCTACAGGAGGTAATATGAATGACTTAGTTACTATTTTAGAGCTTACAGATTTGAGGTGGAAGCTGACTTCAGCAAAGCGATTACAACACATTGTGATGACAGACACACAGAGCAGCAAGGACAGAAAAGGAAGACGAGTATCTTAGAAGGAGGAGACTGGGAAAGGCTTCCAAAGAGAGCATCACTCCCCTGGGTGCTGAATTATTACTAAGAATTCTCCATGGCAGAGGGGGTCGGGGGAGGAAGGAGGGAACTGCGGGCGGAGATCACAGCAGGGGCAAAGCCATCCTGTGTTCTGGAAGGGGTCTGATACATGACCCATTAAAGCTCTTCAGCTTGAAGAGCAGGAAGCAGTGGCCTCACGAGAGGCTGCTGGTGAGATGGGTTTAGACCAGCTCGTAAGGACCTTGCCTGATGCGAAAAGGAGACTGAACCTGTCCTCTGGGGAGCCAGAGGTTTTTAGTTCCGGGTGACACAATGGCTGTGTTTTTCCCGAAAGACAACCCTACTTTTCGTGTGTAGAAAGGACCCACAGGGAGGGGGGACAGGGCAGGCAGGGAAATGATTTCAGGGCCCATTGCCATCACCCAGGCAAGACACAACGGTGGGAGGTGAAGGGTTCAAGAGATGCTTAGTAGCTGGAACACCCAGAACGACATGATGGACCGGACGTGCAGAAGAAAGGATATTGCAGACGTTAAGACTCGAAAAGCACCTGCTTCAGATCTTCACTTTGCTACCTAACCACTCCGTCTGGATACATTATTATGCCCGCGGATACGGTTTCCTCATTTCTAAAGTGGAGACAATTTTAGTGGCTCTTTTTTAGGGCCCTCATGAGGATTAAATAAAAGAACACATAAAAAGTTGTTAGCACAGAGCCAGATACATGGAAAGCGTCCAGTAAATGATAGCGGCTGTTACCGCTGATTTTATTACTGTTGTCATTATAATGATTGTGGCGGCGCTGGGGAGGGGGGAGAGGAAACACACCGAGTTCTGTGTTCTCCGCACTCCTGGCGAGCCCGTCTCGGGGTCCCCTGGCTTAGAAGACAACCCCAGTATCTTCCCTTCTTTCCAATCACTGACTCCCTAGAGTGTCTTCAGATTCTTTCTGGAACAAATGGAGCTGGCCTTCCAGATGGCTCTCCTGCTGCAGCTATAACGCAAACAGTCCCTGTGCACGAAATCAAGAGTTTGTGTTTGTCCCTAAAAAATGAAGTGGCAGGGCTACCAACCATTTTCTTTTGAGCTGTAGATAACGCAGGCCTCTTCATCTGCTCCCTTTATCAATAAATGATCTTTGGAGCTGGGTTTTCTCTATTAATATCACCCCTCCCACCAACCCATCTGCCACCCCAGGTCCACGCCCTTTCCTTCTGCTCTGCTGTGGGACCCCCTATAGGCTGCATCTCCGAGATCCCTTACTTTCTGGCTTCTGGGTGGTTTTGGACAAAGGGCAGAAGAAGACAGCGGAAGGGGTGTTTATACCCCAGTTCTACCCTGATTTGCTGCCCCATTTCTGACAGGAGCTATGTCTCTCCGTGGTGAGAGCTCCTGCCCCCGGGGCCTTCCTCCGGGGGTCCAGCTCGACCTGCACTCTGATGGTATCATTTTCTCCCTCTGTCCTCCAGACCCGGGGAAGTAAGAGCTTCCTGCTGCTGCTGGTCACTTAGTGGGTCTTTCTTCCTGCCCACACCTCTGAATAATCTCTGCCTGATGGTTCCTCTGCATACTCACTGTTTGTCTCCTGTTTCTTGGCGAGACCTCGGCTGTAACAACAATAAATGGGGCAAAAACTCAGCCAGGCTGGCTCGTCTTTTGGTATAAGGCCTCCCTCTCCACTGCAAGGGATATTAAAACAATTAAAAGTAAAACGACAATAGTGTTGCTATTTCACAAGCTGGTATTTGCCTTACATCTGAGAAGGAAAGGAAGAGGATTGTGTTTTCCTTTGTTCTCTCTTTTTTATTTTAAGATGGGGGTTGAGTCCACTGATAATGGTATCACAAGACACAAGCTAAATTCATTACAGTTTTCTGCCTTTTCTACTACAAGATCTTCTGAAGTGGTTTAATCAGACGCATCTGATAAGGATAATGACACAGTGAGCTTTGGGCATCACACGGAGAAAGAAATGGATGTGGAAGAACTGCTGATGAAACTCGGTCCTAAGGGGATTTGAACACACAGCCTTCCAAGCAGGGAGGAAGAGGCGACAGGCTAAAACGATGGAGTTCCAAAGGAACACCGCGCAGGTGCTAAATTATTCCCCGGAGAGGCCCACGGTGGTTATGAAATTCATCAGATTCGACCTACAGGAAGACTGGAATTGAACACACACATACAAGCTGGCTCTCCACTTCTGACAGTTTCACCCAGTGAAGTGGAGAGAGATGACATCCAGCTCACAGCTGGTAGGTAACACCCACCGAGTCATGGACCTGGGAGCTGGAAGGCAGCTCAGAAACTGTGGACTCCACTGTCTCCCCTGAGACAGAAAAAGGAAAGATATTTTTCTGAATTATCAAGAAGGAGC
This sequence comes from Leucopleurus acutus, assembly GCF_964270905.1. Classification (NCBI taxonomy): domain Eukaryota; kingdom Metazoa; phylum Chordata; class Mammalia; order Artiodactyla; family Delphinidae; genus Leucopleurus; species Leucopleurus acutus. Next base: position 87,517,892 of record NC_139155.1, read on the forward strand.
CCAAGGCTAGCGTGTGCTGTCTGAGGCTTGGAACAACGCAAGTTTCCTGAATAAGAGCATCAGGGCTCGGGGCTCAGCGGGTTGTAATGATACCAGAAACACCTCCTTGTGTGTTCCCTGAACATCTCCGTAACTTTCCCGTCACTTTGGCTCCTGGTGGCTTTCTGCTGGATGCATATCCTGGGCAGCTCAGAGAATCACCCAGAAAGGAGGACAGGCTGCAGACCGGCAGTTCTATTGGTGCCCCTAAAAGGATCCCTTCTGCAGTCAAAATCAAGAAAGTAGCCGTTTTGTTCAATGATCAGGATCAGAACACTCTTTCCTCATTTGCAATGCTTTGTTTCTGCACGCTCTAAATCATGGGTCACGCTAACTCAGTCATCAATCCATCAAATGTTTATTGAGCCTCCACAACTTGCCAGGAGCTGTTCTTGGTGCTGAAGTTACGTGGTGGACAAGTTAGACAAGTGTCCATGATGGTGGGCCATGCAGACCACGGCAAAATGATTTCCATTTGTCATGGAAGTATGTATTTTAGAAAATGTGAGTTGCCTGGCTAGAAGTATTCTAGAACACTGGTTAAAAGCAAGACTGCATCCAGGCTGGTGTTATGAATTCTTGAGCGATACGAATATTTGGGACTTGCAAAAGAGAAACTGAACTTCCCAGCAATTCTCAGAGGATTTTTGAAATCACAGGTTATTCTTAAAATACTTCCAACACTCTTCACATCCTTTACTCATTATTACGGATAAATAAAGTGTGTCTAATAAGTACTACTTTTAGTTGCATTTACAAATAACGAGAGCCCATGGTGAATATTCCAACACTAGAAAACACCAGCGAACATTTTGGGGTAGACTATGAATAAATTTACATTAAGATTTCATACCAAGGTTAACAGCAATCACAGATTGGGGTTTGAAGTGACTGACTTAAGGACTTATTTTGCTTCGCAGATGTGTTATATCTTGATATGTCATCCCAAGTGTTGACATAAAGTATGCTGTGTGTAAAAACGTTTTGCCATTTCTTTTATTAGCAATAATGAAACTCACTGTTAGCAGAAGACGGGGCCTCCAGCAAACATCATAAGAGACACAGTTACAAGCAAGACCCATTGGATCACAAGGGCTTCAGTCCTACGTGCTGTGGCTTCACTGTCCCCAAATGTCCACCTTGTCCCTCAGGGCCACTCCCAGTGTCCCCTCTCTTGTTTTTCCCTTGACTCTGGTGGATTCTCCTGGAGCAGGACAGCTCTGTGTGGTTTGTTGAGCTTTAATAACTTGTGTGAGAATTGTCTTACTTTTTCTAGATTTCCCCACTCAGTTTTCTCAGGATTCAAGATTTGGAAGAACAGATATGTTTCTCAAGACAGGCTGGGAAGAAATTCCTGCCTGGGAACGCTAACTCATGCTGTCTGGGTCTGAGGAGCAGCTGCGACTTTGGACGTGTTTTCTAACCTTCTACGGGACTCCATTTCCTACTCTGAAAAGGGCATAAAAATTAGCACCCACGTCATGGAACCGCAGTGAGATTCAATTCTTCAATGTGTAGAAAGCAGTGAAAACAGCGTTCGGCATGTCATTAGCACTGAATAAATGTTAGCTGTTGTTAAAAAGTTACAGTGGGGGATTGCTAAAGACCACCTACAGATGACGAGGGATGGATCGCTGAAGAGACTTACTATGTGTTTGCATATGCGCGTGCGTGTGATCAGTGCCTATAGAATTCAGAGAGCTTGATCAGAAGGAGAGACAGCAGGAGAGCCACACACACACACAGACCTATTAAGGTGATTAGAAAGACCTTATTTCCCATCGAGGTGCTGACGAGAAGGACACGTTCAGATGCCTGTGGCTATAAAGGCAAACCCAGACTGCTGGAGACAGAGAAATGGAAGTGAAGTTGAGAAGCAGGTGTGTGACGCATCTCACTGGATATCAAGCATGCATTTAATGAGCCAAGGTAATGCGGGCTTGTCGGATGTGAATGGAGGTGGTCCTCGAAGAGGTAATGGGGCTCTCTGGCTGCCAAGCTCATCACTGTGAGTTTAAGTTACGGCAGAGCTGGAAATTTTAAGGCAACTCTGCTGCGCAAGGCTGAAGGTGACGGGGGTGTCCAGTCAATGTAACTAGGAAGAGTAGAGGCTTAGAGGAAACCAGCTGGATGGAGGAGGGAAAGACAAGAAAGAGCACAGAGGCTTGAAGTTCAGGATATTTTTACTGGAAGGTTCCGTTCAGGAAGATGAAGCAAAAGCCAAGAAAAAGACCGAGAACCAGAAAGGGGACTCCGAGAGCAAAGCCACGTGTCATCGGCTAACCTGAGCTTTTCAGGGGATGCAGTGAAAGAGATTTGAACAGAAGCCCTTAGAGGGCAGGAGCCAAGATGTGGATTGAGAAACCAGACCCAAAGGCTCTGTTAGTCCAGGGGCCTGAGAGGTGAGAGGGGTGTTTCGTTTGTAGACAGGCATAGATGGACTCATATGCAACAAGTAAATACAAAACAAAACAGAAAAACCAAAACCCAAAGAGAAAGCAGGAAAGTGAGACAAGTCTCTATCCTTGTGTCTCATGAAAGGAGCTAATCGAAAATTCCATGTTCCTTCTGACTCATTCATTGGTCGTTTTGAGGGTCTTCACATCAAACTGGAAAGGCTCGAGGGGGCTGAGCAGATGTGTAAGCTCTTCTGCAGAGACCAAGGAAAGAATAGAAGAGAACCAAGTGATGGGTGGTTGGTACACACAGGCAGATACATACAGATGAACACGTTCTTCTCAAAGACGGAAGGTTCAGTTCAAGACTAAGCAAGGAGGCATCACAGGATAGACATTCCAGGAAACTCCAAGACCATATCTCAGTGGATTCTCCAAAATTCCAGAAGGTAGGCGTTGCTATCTCGTGTCACTTCAGTAGGAAGAGTTAAGCGACTCTCACTCCAGGCTTCAGAGCCAATAGGTCGTGAGCGGGGATTTGAGTCAGATCTGAATGACATCAAAACCCAGGGCATTTCTCCTAAGAGGAGTCCCCAGGCAGAAGAGGCAGGAGAGAAGAGAAATTCACACACCGAGGAGAAGTGAATCTTTGGTGTGAGATCACTGTAGGGGCCTCTTGTTCTGAAAGTTTAAAGAGAGGTATGAGGGGGAGGTGCTGTTTCAAGGAGTGCTTACGAAGCTCATTCCATAGCAGGAGAAAGAAACGGAGACAGAGACCAACAGAAGGCGGCGGAGACGGAAAAACAGAGCGAGGGGACCATGGAGGAAGCCTAAAAGGAAGGAGGGCGGTTAATTTTCATCTTAAGACGGACAAGGAATTTGAAACATTGAAATGGTATCACAGCCCAGAAAAAAAAAAGTGTTACAACCTGAGCTGTAATTTTCGCATTTGTATGATGGAGATAAAATGATGCTCAGGACAGGGTTTTATGGCCGCCTTTGCAAAGGAAATTATTACGAAATCTATGCGGTTAATAAACGCTATTCACGCTACCACTCTCTCAGCCCTCGGACTATTGTGGAGGTTGAAGCATAACACACCCAATTAATTTCACAATGGCACTAAATATCCCTCTTTGTTAGACAGAAATTGCCTCTGCACAAACAAGGCTCCAGCACCTACATTTTGGCTACCCTTGGGATACGGTAATAAAGAATCCTTTTGTCCAATTAACAATTTCAAATTGATTACAAACGGGACTTGGCGAATGGGAGGTCAAGGCAATAGAGAATTCACCCACTGAATTCCAAGCCTTCCATGGAATGAGACACGTAGTCCATACATACCCTGTCCATCTTGTGTCTTTCACTGTTTTTATGAGAAGGGAGGTCTTGGCAAATAGAGAGGCAGGCTCCGTCGCCTTTGCTTCAGGAGACCTAATCCAGGAATTCTCAGAGCCCACAGCAAACCCCAAAGATCTTGAACTGACAAACACCTGAGATTCTTATTTTAAGAATTCTGACCTAAGGGACACACAAAGGGACACTGGGTCCAGCCAACATCACTTGCTCCTCAGATACAGTGGATCAGATCGCTTTGGACAAGAGCTCACAATGGAGACAGTCCTTCCTGGGATCAAATTTTGGTTTTCTCTCCTACTAGCCTTGAGCGAGCATATCCCCTTAACATCGAATGAACTTGGTCAAGATGAACAGCATCCCCTAGCCCCATTTCTCTCATTAAAAATAGGGATATTCATAGTTTCTGTATCGCTGGATTAACGTCTACAGTGATTGACACAATGCAAGTCAATCGCTCGGCACAGAGAAAGCACTCCACAAATGACAAACCACTGCTAGTTAAGAATATTTTTGTTGTTGTCACTTGCTACATGCCCAATCCAATTAAATGTCAAAGACTGTCACGTCTGGTCTCCCATTCAAAGTGGGTTTGGCAGGAAGGACTGGTGTAACACTGGTTGGTTGAGGAGACTTTTAGGTTTCATATAAAAATTTACTTCTCTGAGCCTCAATTCATCACTCCTTCTCATAGTGATAGCTGTTATGAATCTTCTACTACCTATAATAGCACTTGACAATGACATTCACTCATTAACTCACTCATTCAATGAACATTTATTAAATACACTCCATGGGGAAAGCACTGTTCTGTAGGTACTTCAGGGATCATTTGGGAACACTGGACAGTCTTCCTGCCGTGATGAATTATGTGTATTTGCCCCCAGATTCACTATGTGTGCTCTTATCTGTTCTCACACGTTACTTCCTTAGCCTGGAACGCTTAGTCCCTGGTGGCCTGTGTAGGAAACTCCTACTCATTCTTCAACATGTAGCTTACACGTCACTACCTCCAGGAAGTCTTCTCAGATACATCCAGGGTTGCATGAACAAGGTAGATTCTCCAAAGTGTCTAGTGAGATACTTTGCACTACTGTAATTATTTACATCTCCCCCTTTAGTCATTAGCCCTTAAGAGGTAGAAATCTGACAAACAGGGAATCCGACAGATACTATGTACTTAATAAAAATGTATGTTAAATGAATAATTGAGAATAAAAATTAAAATATGCATTCATGATTATAATCCAGCCAAGAAAATAAGTACTACCGCTTTTATAAGTACCTGAATGAAAAAGTCAGTAACGCAACTCTGGCTTAGACCAAAAAATTAATAATAATTTATTGGATAATATTCCTGGGAAATTCAAGTGGTGAGTCTTGATCCAAACCCGGCTGAATTTAGAGTTTAAACTCTGTCTTCAGGTCGTGCTTTTAGCCGTGCTTTTCTCTATCTCAATTTTATTCCCAAGCAGATTCTCAAAGATGGTGATGGAGCCCTTCCAAGATTAAGTGATATCAGCTCCATACCACCCGTGCAATGAGAGCTATTTTCCTAATAGCTCCAGCCAAAGTCCTGGGATGGGATCTTATTGGCTACGCTTGAGTCACATGATCATCCCCAACCAATCACTGTGGCCCAGGGGAGTGGGCTGTTCTGATTGGCTGAGGCTGGATTACCTGCCCACACCTGTGAAAGGGAGCAGGTTCCCCTCACACACTCAGGATGCAACAAGGGTAAGAAGAGGCAGGGATGCTGGGCAGCCAGAAGAGCAGACCTCCACCTTTCAAACCTTATAAAGAAAATGAGATGCATCACAGGAATTCGGAAATGATGGCAGGGCGGGCATGGAGGGGTCAAGGCATTTGCCCTTGGCCTTCAAACCAGGAAGAATTTAGACAGGTACACGGGGCTCTTATGGGAAGAAGGCACAACGGGGTGATGCGTCCAGTTTTGCGTTGGAGCAATTATAATGGGCTAAACATTTGGAAATGCAGTTTAGAACCAGCTCCCCAAAAGCCTTGAGTGCTGGGCTGCAGGCGCTGACTTTTACTTGGAAGCCAGCGGAAGACCACTGGAGCTCTTCACTTGGAAGGAAGAAAGCTGGACCCTATTCGTGCTTTCGAAAGATGAATCAGTCAGCTGCGCGCGCTATGCCCTGGGTGGGCGTGGAGAGAGCGTTTCAGTCATCCAGGTAATAGGTAACGAAGGGCTGGCGTCCTAAGAAAAGCACACGGGACAAGGGGGTTGTAGAGCAGCTGGGTAGGGAAAGGTCGCTCCTGAAGTAGTTTTGCCACCCAGGCCAACTCCGCACTTCAGCCATTCGGCGTCTGGGGATGGCATTTATGAGAAAAGCCAAGACGTTTCCAAGCGCTAGCATTACGAGGCATTACGCACAGCTGCATTGTTTTTTCAGGCTTCTGCCTCCCAGGGGTTGCTTTTGCGTTCTCTTGCAGAGAGAAGAGGGCGGTGAGCTAGGAAGGTGAATTCCGTCACTCTCTGGGGCGCTCGGACCCTGAGCAAGGCCACTCGTGGCTGATTCCTCCCAACGGTGATGACCAGAGACAGAGAAGGCAGAAAAGCACATTCCTGGCTCCCTTCCCGGACGCACATCAGCATTTATTATTGCAAAAGACACGTGGATGATGCCAATGCAAATGTCACCCAGGCATCATTCCTGCATCTCCCGGAAGGTGGGGGGGGGGGACGACAATGAAACAAACAGAGTTCGTCCCCAACCCCCGGCCTCAGAGAAGCTCCGAGCATCTCCCCAGCCTCCGGAGACCTTCCGTCCACAGCCTCTGATTTTCGTTTTTTCACCTTTTTGCCTTTCCAAAATGCAAATCATGAGGGCTTCATCAGAAATGCAACTAGATCCATAAATGCTTCCCCAGTTGTATCTTGGTGATTACACTTCTTTCAAACGCTCCTTAGCAGCCTCTGCGTGGCTCTCTTCACACTTCACGAAACAATGTTTTCCGTAACGTACTTTGCAAACCGCTCTCTCCCCCGACAGCCGTATATTTCTAATGACGCCAAGCCGAGGGTGCGTGCTGCACGCTGCATTTTATCTTGCTTTATCTTTATGATTAGATAAACCAGTTTTAACGTCACACCTTTCAAGTCTGGCTTCTTCCCGATGGAAACAGATTTTTGCTTTCTTGAAGGTGCCTTAATGAGGCGTTCTCTGAAAGAGGCCCAAGTGGTAAGACAGGCTACTTAAATTCTCCTCTCTTACGCTGTGCTCCAAACCTGCATGTCACCTAACAGGGCGGTCCCCAACCTTTTTGGTACCGAGGACCGGTTTCATGGAAGACAGTTTTCCCATGGAAGCGAGTGGAGGGGGGGGATGCTTTAGGTGGTACTGCGAGCGAGGGAGAGCCGGGGGGAGCGGCAGGTGAAGCTTTGCTCGCTCGCCTGCCACTCATCTCCTCCTGGGCAGACGGGTACTGGTCTGCAGCCCCGGGGTTGGGGACCCCTTTCCTAACACATTAAAACAGCAAGAAAACAAAACCTTTCCTCCCCGACTTAATGAAAAAAATTGGCCCACAAACAAGGGACCTTAAGATCAAAAAGAAAGAGTTTGGTTACATGCTGTAAAGATACAAGAGACTGTATGTTTAAAAAAAAATTTTTTTTTTTCGGTACGCGGGCCTCTCACTGTTGTGGCCTCTCCCGTTGCAGAGCACAGGCTCCGGACGCGCAGGCTCAGCGGCCATGACTCACGGGCCCAGCCGCTCCGCGGCATGTGGGATCTTCCCGGACCGGGGCACGAACCCGTGTCCCCCGCATCGGCAGGCGGACTCTCAACCACTGTGCCACCAGGGAAGCCCTAAAAAATTTTTTTTTAAATAAGGTTTTTAAAAATTATTTTCTTATTTCAAAGTAACATACGGTAATTGTAGAAAATTAGGAAAATGCAAATAAGTAAAAAGGAACAAGAATCAGCCACAAATATACCGCTTGTATATAAGTTTTTTAATATAAAACAATTTGGGTATTTTCTTTTTTTACTTTAAACTGTGTGCCTTTGTAGTCTATCTACCTACCTGTCTGTCTATCATCTATCTCTTTTCAATGAGGTCAGACTATACATACTTTGGGCGGTTTCCTTTTTTTCCTTCAACAATATGTCATAGATAGCTTCAAAAGAATTACTTTCAAGTAGTTCTTTGCTTTTCCCCCATTCCCTTTCATAGAAAGACCTGATAGCTCTTTAATACTGTACATTCATTTATTTTGAATTATTTGATATAGTTTTTTAAAAAGTGTCTTGTGCACAGCCTCATAGTAAGTTCAATTGGTTTATGAAGAATTTTAACTGAGAACGTGTCCAGGCAGGCAGCGAAAGCAGAAGCAAAATGACCAGGACTAGAGAAGTGTTAACTAGAAACATAATATTCTGATATTTAAATGAAAACAAACCACTCCAATTCCCAACCTGTCTCAGAGCTCTTGTGACTTATATTTCAATTCAACACCCATTATTCATAAATTGCTATTGTCATTGTATTCCTATGGGTGACGCGAGGGCCAGCAGTCCCACAGAATGATTGCCTTTTAGATATTTACTGCATGGTTCACCCATATGAGGCTGTATCTTATGCAGTCATTCAGAGAGAGCAAGGTTGCTACTTTTTTGTCTCCGTTAGTACAACAGACATTTATTCATTGCCTCAAATCAAGAGGTTAAAAATGTCTGTCTTGATGAACAGATAAAGAAGATGTGGCACATATATACAATGGAATACTACCCAGTCATAAAAAAGAATGAAATAATGCCATTTGCAGCAACATGGATGGACCTACAGATGATCGTACTAAGTGAAGTAAGTCAGACAAAAAAATATCATATGATATCGCTTATATGTCAATTTAAAAGAAATGATATACAAATGAACTTATATACAAAACAGAAATAGACCCACAGACATAGAAAACAAACTTATGGTTACCAAAGGAGAAGAGGGGGGAGGGATAAATTAGGAGTTTGAGATGAACAGATACTACTATATAAAATAGATAAACAACAAGAACCTACTGTAGAGAACAGGGAACGATACTCAATATTTTGTAATAACCTATAAGGGAAAAGAATCTGAAAAATAATAGATACATACGTATATGTATAACTGAATCATGTTGCTGTACACCTGAAACTAACACAACACTGTAAATCAAATATACTTCAATTAAAAACAAAAGTCTGTCTTTTCTAGTTTCTATGCATGCAAGACATTTTTGCTTTCAAGTCTACAGATGTTTAAAACAATTAATGGGATGAAAAGTGATAGGAGTTCTCAAAGTGTGTCCCCAGCACAAACTGGGAGCTTGTTAGAAATGCAAATTGTATGCTAACACATATATATGGAATTTAAGGGAAAAAAATGTCATGAAGAACCCAGGGGTAAGACAGGAATAAAGACACAGACCTACTGGAGAACGGACTTGAGGATATGGGGAGGGGGAAGGGTGAGCTGTGACAAAGCGCGAGAGAGGCATGGACATATACACACTACCAAACGTACGGTAGATAGCTAGTGGGAAGCAGCCGCATAGCACAGGGAGATCAGCTCGGTGCTTTGTGACCGCCTGGAGGGGTGGGATAGGGAGGGTGGGAGGGAGGGAGACGCAAGAGGGAAGAGATATGGAGACATATGTATAGGTATAACTGATTCACTTTGTTATAAAGCAGAAACTAACACGCCATTGTAAAGCAATTATACTCCAATAAAAAATTTAAAAAAAGAAATGCAAATTCTCCAGACCTGTTGAATTAGAAACTCTGCGAGAGGCCCAACGATCTGTGGTTTCACAAGCCCTCCAGGTGATTTTGATAAGTGTTAAAATTTGAGAACCACTCCTGTCGGGTAACTGAGAAATTAAAAACAGTCTAATAAGAGAACAGAATGTTTATTCCATCCATCACTCAAGCAATCACTGATCACCTGTTCTCTTCAAGATACACGACGTTGACCATGCCACCGGGCACAGAGAGTGAGAATAATACTCATTATTGCTGCTGTAGCATAGCTCTTCCTTTCTTACAGAGCCAGAAAGAATGACCCTTGTGTGCTTCTGAAATCTACGCAACGCCTTCAGATTACAAAGGGCCAAACGCTGCGGGTTTCCCGCTGGGGCAAATCTGTGTCAAGGGATTTTCCCCTCAGGAAGCTGAACGGACAAACTTCAGCTTCAGTCTTCACATCACTTCCATTTTGTCACTTGTTGTCTCTGTTGAAGATCAAAACCCCAGAAGCACCTCTAAAGTGGCATCACAGACAATGTCTGGCAAGCTGAAGCTAAGAAACTTGAAACTGAAATTCCCCAGCCCCTGCTGGACGCAAAGATAACCTCTATGAATTACCTCCTCCCCGTCTCACTGGGGTCATATTCCCCTTCAAGCCTTTATAAGACACGCTGAGTGGAAAAGGTATTGACTATGTAATTTTGAAGAGGGATGGAGTGTGGCTGCCGGGCCTGTGCATAGTATGTGAATCAACCTGGAATCTATAGATGGGAAGATATCGGGGTGATCAATCTTTATTCCCATGCAATGAAGCAAAGCAGCGTCTTCAGCTCTCCCCATAGACAGCTCCTAAAATGGGGTAGTGATCAAGGGGTCCAAATTTGTAGTTTTGACTATAAAAGCCATTTGTTTTGTGGAACTGTCATAAAAGATGAATGCATTAGGGTGACGAACTTCAAAAACAATTCCTCTGGGTAACTCTGCAAGGCTCTGCCGCAGGTTTCTTTATGAAGTTGCCACGCAGTTTTCAGGTATTTTTATGGGCGTGTGCGTGTACATCATTTTAGGCGATTTAAGTGCCTACCAACACATCTGGAAGCGTAATTCATACTTTGCGATCCTCTGAATGACACGAACTAGCATTTATTAAGGACTCCCTATTTTGCGTCAGGTGTTTAATGGGGTTTTGCTTATGATTCCTGATTTAATTTATCCTCCTGATAATTCTATGTGTGGGGTATTTACTTTTCGTCTTTATTTTTCGGGTGAGGAAATTACTGCTATAGCAGTGACGTAACGTGCCCAAGGCAACATAGCTAGTAAGCCAAGAATGGACCCAAGGCTGTTTGTCTCTAAATCCCGTATTTCTTAAGGGGGTTGCAAATATTGCGGCAATTGTACATGCCGGGTTCCAGGCCACATGACAACATGCAACGATGTGTACAAATCTAGAAACAGCTTCTTCCCTCAAAAACGGACATTCATGAAACGAGTTGCTCCTTCAGGGCGCTCAAACTAGCCCATACATTGTCTTAGCACCTTTTGCCCCTAGAAAAGCAGAGGAAGGTTGCCATTTGTGGTGAGAGTCTGCAGGTAACCAGGGCTACGTGTAAGTTAGTAAATGATCAGAGAACTAGTCCGCAGGGTAAGAAGAAAAAAGTAGAGTGTAATAGAGATGAGGAATCATGAGGACCCAGAGAAACAGAGAGAGATGAGAAAGTAGGTACCCGAGAATTCTGGGGACCTATGAAAGCTGACCACGTGTCTTCCACTAATTTGTAAGTATTCGGATTTTCAGCATGAATCCTTGATGACATAAGCAAGCATTTGTGAGTTTCTCCTTGTGACATATCCACTTAACTAGGATATAAACTACAGTCTATGAGCTACAAGGAAGCAAACATTCAACCTTTCTTCTTCACCATTGTTTCCACATGCCTAGCACAATACCGGGTACATCACAGGTACTCCACCAAAAACTGACCAATGGGTGAATTAATTCCTTAAATACGTGTGGTTGGAAACCACGTTTCTGTACAAGCAACACAAGCCAACTCTGAACCCCTGATCTGTGCCTTTTGGGTGGAACTCTGGAGACTTAAACAACAGGGCTTTCCAAAATGCAGACACTGGCAAAGTGGATCAGTGTGCGTCCCCTTTGTTTTCCTTTCAAAGATCTGTCTTCTCCCCTTCTAACAGTTCCGATGCCTGTATTAATTCAGGTCAATGGATGACAGAGTTATTTCTCAAAGCTAATCCTTCAAAGGCATCTGCATTATAATAGAGGATTCTGGGACACAACAGTCTTCCAAACTGTAGAAACACTATTAATAACTACATGTGTGCAGAGATACATTCTCTTCTAAAATATTACCCATTAATTTGATGAGTGCTTGCTCTGGTCTAGGTCTAGTGACGCTTTAGGTAATTTATTATGTTTGATTCTCACATCAATCCATCAATCGGGTGAAGCTGGTGTGATTATTCTCTTGCTAGGGCTGTAGAAACTAAAGCTTAGAAGTGAGATATTTTGTATAAGTTCGCAGAAAATAAGTAGAATAATTGGTGCTCAAATGATGTCCATGGCACCAAAGTGTGTAGGGCTGACATCCAGCTCACTGTCCTTTTGTTCAGACTAAACCAGTGTCTCTACTGACCCACTGGAGTGGAAGGGATCCAGTGACAGAAGGCTGGACGGATACACTTAACATTGTGCCACACCGAGAGGTGAAAATTCCATCAACTTGCATGGCTCACGTTGACCATCTCTAACCTACAGGCCATGGCAGGGGCAGTTACAGGCAAAGACTAAATCATAGGGTATCTCTACCGGCTCAGTCTACTGGTCCATTTGTCCAACTCACGTACCTGACTGTCATGCCAGGAGATATTTCCTGGAATGTGTGACATTGACCTGTAGATGTTGGTACCATATTCTAGCTTCTAAATATCTGAGAGAGACAGAAAAAGAGAGAGAAGACACATGGAAAGCTAAGGTTCCAGGTAGGCTGTGCTGGGGGGGAAGAAGCTTTCCTCTGCCCTTCTAGGTTCATCTGGCTGGTCTAAGACTTGGGAAGCAGATAAAGAGGAAAAACTCAAACAAAAGTTTAATCCCATGTATACTTGGAAGAGACCCAAGAAAACTGAATAACTCACCCAAATGGCCGAGACCCTCACCTTAAATACCATCTTCAGCTAAAGACAAAAGAGGATATTGGGGTAGAGGTTTGGGACCTCAAAGGGGAGGGAAGGCAATTCACATGGAGATGGAAAAGCAAATGTTTGGTAAATAGATGTTTGCTGGGCCAGACAGAGACAATGGAACACAGAGAGGAATTTAACAAACAGACCTTGCACGTTCCCCCCTGTCTCCGCGGCTAGTTCAAACTATGGTACAGGTCCTAGGTCTACATTCTTTAGGCAACCAAGGGGAAAGGTAAAAACTTCCCGAGTCTTCTGTTTCTTTTTAAAAGAATAAACCTAAATGAATCGTCATGCCAAAGAAACACATTTTGGGGTGGCCTATTTTGCTCTCCTGCTGTTTTTGGTTCACTGAATATTTCCTCTGTCCCTACTCTGCGCTAATATCACAGTCACTCCTGAGCATACAAAGGTGAATAAAAGACTTTAGGAAGCTTGTACGTTGGAGGAGTTAACAGGAGACACACAAGGGGGCGAGACCCATGTGTATAATTATAAACTGGGTCATTGCTATTAGCAGGCTGGGTCTTGAGAATGCACACCAGGGGGACCCTTTCACTATATTAACAAGAAAAGTGGCATTAACTGAGATCGTAAAGAGTAAGTGGACTCTGCCCCATAAGTAGTGAGGGGCCAGCATAGATGAAGATCCTGGTGTAGAAACAGCTCAGTGCTTCAGGAACCTCAGAGAAGGCCACTGTGGCTGGACTTTCCCAGACGTGGGGAAGGTGGGACGTTGAACTTAGGTAGGCATCTGCCATCTGCCATCTCCCATTCCTGTGCTACTCATTCTGTGCACATGACTCTTCATGCAGCCGGACCTGTAGAAACAGGCTTCCCTCCACAAACTGCTTCTTTGATTCAGGGAAGATAGAAGAGAACACACATAAGGCACAGAGAGGGAAAATAATGGGGTCAGACCTTCTTGAAAAGTAGATTTTGCCTTCAATCTGTCCAACACAGTATTTTCAATGCCCCCTCTTTGTAACAAATAGTTTGTTTTGTCCTCTTTCATCTCTAAAGTGAAATTCATAGATAAGGGGATTATCTACATCCATAATTCAAACGAAATATAATGACTTAACCATAAGGTAATGGATCAATGAAAGGAAAGTGATTTCGAATGAAATAACACGCATGTCAATGTGAAGATGCATCACATGACTACTCTGAAAGGCACGAAGAAGTCGTCAAAGGCTTTTGCCATTTGAAGACGTACCATGAATGTGATACCACGTAAAGTGATAGAACTCTCTGGAAAGCTATACAACTTTTGAAAAAGTTCTGAATTCAGTGGAATGCAATCTTGTTTTGCCCAGTGATTGCATCCTCAAAATTTGGTGTAGAGTAAAACGATGCAAAATACATTGTGTTTATATATAAACAGCCTCAAGTAGGAAGATCGAACACTTACATATAGGCTACCAATCTTTCATCACCATTGTACCGCAGGGCATTTGAAAATCGTGTGTGCATGCAGGACTCGATTCTCTGTCGGATGGACAGTCCCCCACACTGCAGGGCATTAAACATCCCTGGTTTTTGTCCACTAAACACCAGTGGCACCTCCCAGTAAGTGTGTCAACCAAAAACAATGCCTTCTACACATTAACAAAATGTCCCCTAGGCATACGTGCGTGCATGTGTGTGTGTGTGTGTGTGTGTGTCCACGTGTGCACGCAGTGGGAGCGATTGCTATGGAAATTTATGGGGTTGTTGCTTTTGGTTGGGGAATCACCGTCCTGAGAAGTGATACTGCTTGTGACCACAGTGACGAAGACACCAGGACGACTTCCCGAGTTTTACATGACCAGGTGACCCACGGCCATTTTGAAATATATTGACGTATTAATAAAGGAGAATGAAAACAACATGATCAATGGAATGTCATATTCCTGAAAAGAAAAATTCATAATTTCAAAGGCATCTGTCCCCCCGCCAATTAACCTATAAATTTATTACAATTCTGATCCACATACCAATAGTAGTTATTAGGAGATTTTCCAAGACAATTTTTAAATCCACACGAAGGAGGAATCTGTAAGAATAACCACCACGATTTTGCAAATGGTGAACCATTATGAAGGAAATGTGGTACCCACGACTAAAGGCAGAAGTATAAAGTTCATACAATTAAAACAGTGTTAAACCTGTTCAGTGGAGAGGGGAGCAGGGGATGAAACAGAATATTGAGTCCAGAAATAAATGGATTGGATTCACATGTAGAGATTTAGTACACACCATAATTGGGCACTTCAAATCAGCAGGAAAATAAGACTATATATTTAGTAAATGGTCTCAGAACATTTTGGCTATCCATGGCAGAGCTGGTGGAGGGGAATCTATAAGGTGTCTGTGAGCTCAAATAGAAAAATGAGAAAATGCAAACTGAAAGAGTACAGCAAAGTGGTTACTACAAACGAAGTGAATCAGAAATGGTAGAATGTAACAGTAGATTCAATGTGAAGAATGACCCCTGCCCCCCAAATGAGCCAGTGTTGAAATTCAGGATGAAAAGCTGTATGATGGTTAAAGGTCGCAGTGCCCTGACTATTCATTTTTCAAGAAAAATTTAGTTTCTTCTAAAAAATAAAATAATTAATTCACTAATTAATTGATTTGTGGATCCCCTGCACAAAAGCTAAATTAACTCCCAAAGCCTTGGCTCTCTGACTCTGGGTGTTCCACACTTTGCGTAGGTAACAGAGTTGCTCAGGTGTACAGAACCTGGCCCAGGTTACCCTGACCTTGATCGTCCCATCACTACCTGGGGCCAGTGACTGACACCTGCCACTCAGTTTTATGCTAAAGCTCACTTCTCTAAATTAATTAAGAGCACATCTCTGAGCTTGCCATGATGGAATACTGTCAGGCACACTTTCTCAACCTGGACATTTTGAGCCAAATAATTCTTTGTTTTGGGAAGCCATTCTGTGCACTGTAGGATGTTCAGCAGTATCCCTGGCCTCTACCTGCTAGATGCCTGTAGCAAACCCCTCTCCTGCCAAAAATGTCTCCAGAATTTGCCAAATCTACCCACACTGAGAACCACTGATATGAGATGTGATATTCGATGTCTCTTGGTAGTCATATGAAAGGAACGTACACAAACTCTTCAGCTGTCTTAAGATTGCTCCTGCACTTTACAGGCTTAACGTCCTGAGATATTCTAGGCTAACTCTCATATATGCCCCAGGCCCAAATGGAGAGGCCAAGGGAGAGACAAAAAAAAAAACTAGATAATTTTTTAAAGTCTTGTCTTTTCTTCACTAGATTGTCACCTTCTATTCCCAAAGTATCTCCTCCTCTTAAACCTGGCCTCTTCTTCAAGGTCTAAGTTTGGAGAGAATCAGGCAAAAAATATATTTGACCAAACTGACAAGGCTAGGGTTTGAATTGGCCCTTCATCTGTGGGGCAGTTCAGAACTTGCAGGCCAGTATTTCATTTGGAACTAGACCGAGGCACCCAGCGGTGTCTCTGCAGCCCACATCCCAAACCTCCTTCAGTGTGCTGAGAGAAACTCCTCTTGGCTTCAAAACTGACTACGTATGTAGCTGTGTCCAAAATGTCTTGTATAACTGGCAAATCTCAGAGGCTGGGGAGCGTTCCTGGACCCCCACCCTAAATCCAAGAGCAGGGATGCAGGATGCTGACTTCAAATTTTAGAATCTGAGCTTCATGAAGAAGTTTTCTTTGAATGGGTCTGAAGCTAAAATAAAATGTGACTACCTGCCTCATTTTCTTTTTTATTTTTGTTTTTTAGGATTTGGTATTATGCCCTCCAACCTCACAAAGACTTAAAATATGTTAGAAATACATAAAAAACGAAACCTACACACATGGATGAGGACACATTTGCTGAGCACTGCTGGAGCCGAATTCACTGTTACCTCCTCTCTGCTCCCTGCCCTCTGTGGGATTTCCAGCGCCTGCATCTCTATTTTATACCCAGTGGGTTGGGACCATCTCAAGAACTTGGGGCTGAGATGGAGCTCTTTCAGACCATGGTGTTCTCTCAATCGCCTCTGAATCTTCAGCACCCAACAAAGCATGTGAAATGACTTTGATTTTAGTTTGTTAACAAAGTATGCTGAAAACCAGGGAAGTTTTTATTATTATTATTAAGGGGAAGTAGGAAGGGATTGGACCACATGAATAAGCCCTGGTAAAACAAAGCAAAACAAAACCCCCATTTTGCTGCAAATTTATGGACTCTGTAGCTAGATCGCGAAGGAAGAGAATGATCTTCTTTACTGGTTGAATGTCCGGAGTGGAGACCAACTCTGGAGTTTCTGGGAGGATGGAATCCTGATGGACACGACTGGCCCTCATCACCTCTTAAATACTTATGGAGCTCCCAGGATGCCCCAGGCACTGGGGATACAGGAGGAAGATGGCAAAAGATAAAATAAGACCCTGTAGCCATCTGGTGGAAGATGACGCTCTGTGGGCCAGCCCAATCCTCGGGGAGCCTCAAGCAGAGCTTTGAGTGGCGCTGCCCAATAGAACTTCCTGCAGCGGCGGAGATGTTCTCTAATACATGATCACCTCATCCCGAGTCCCATCGCTGAGACCCCACATTCAAACATTTCTTTAGGGTCAACTGGAGGACTGTGGATTTCCAGGGTCCAGATAAATTTGTTGCCATATTTAGAAAGTAGGACAGTGCTAAGTGTTGGCAAGAACATGGGGAAAAAGGACCCGCCCTGCAGAGAAAGCTGGAAGAACGTGCTGAAATGAAGTCGACACGTCCCCTCTGCCCCAGCGATCCACTTCTGAGACGCACCCAGAACGATTCTCACGTGGGACCGTAAGGCACACGTGTGAGGATTCTGCTGCAGCATCGTCTGTGCAGCAGGGCTCTGGGGCCAACCTGGTGGCCTTGATGGGGATGGGCAAGCACAACGTGGTCCATGAGCTCTATGGAATATTACACAGCAGTTAGAGGTAGCTCACTAGAGCCACACGGATGGACTGTATAATCACGGGGTCACATGATTAAAGTAGGAATCAGAGGAAGATCTAGGGTACATCAGAAGTCCAGATATCTAGAACAGGTACACACAGCCACACGGATGGACTCTGTAATCACGGGGTCACATGAGTAAAGTAGGAATCAGAAGATCTAGATCAGAAGTCCAGAGATCTAGAACAGGTGGTTCCTAGTGAACTAGAACTTAGGGAAGAGATTCACACACAAAAAGATCCCATAAAACTCTACAAGAGCCACCTTTATACAAAAGGAGAAAAATATAAAACAATTTACAGAAGCGGAAATTCAGTGGACCAACAAATATACGAAAAGATTCTCAATCTTAGTCATGGCAAAGGAAATGGAAACTAAAAAGATACCAGCTTTCACCTACAATATTGTCAAATTTAAAAAAGTAACCTTTACTATGTACATTGAATTAGTAAACGAGCTCTCACATGTTACTCGCGATAATGTTAATGGCCACACCTTTCGGGAAGGTGATTTGGCAGTGTTTACTAAGATTAAAACTGCGTATACCCTTGACCAAGTAAAACTACTCTTAGGACTTCCCTGGCAGTCCAGCAGCTGAGACTCCAAGCTTCCACTGCAGGGGGGCAGGGGTTCGATCCCCAGCAAGCCATGCGGGGCGGCCACACAAAAAAAGACTGCTCTTGGGTGGCCCCCAGTGAGCCATTTCTCCAGGCATTCACACCATTCTGTACCCACCCATTGCCACACACCCTCACAGATACTGGACTTGACCATGACACTTGCACTGGCCAATGGGACTTGAGGAAGTATGAGACATGAAGAGGTTTGGATCACTCCCTCTTGGAAACCTGAGACCACCCTATTGTTAGAAACTCCAGCCACACTGACAGACCATCTGTTGAAGAAATAAGGGGTCCAGCTGACCAGCCAGAATGAGGTCCCAGACCTACGGCCTTAGTAGAGCTGTTTCACCCAAACCTAGCCATTCAAGCAATCCCAGCTGAGACCTCAGATGTCATGGAGCAGGGCTGAACCATCTCCACCACGGCTGTAGCATTACTCCAGTCAGTGGAGTGGTGAAAACTGGAGGCAGCCAGGATGCCCACCAACAGGGGGATGATGGAAGGACTACATCCATCCTACAGACTCATGTGTGAGGACCACAGAAGGAAAACTCTTACACCCGCCCATCCAAACACATACCATCATCCTATCATAAGTGAAAAAGCAAACGGCAGCATCGTGAATAATCCCGATTTTGTAAAAAATACATTCAAATCCTTAAATAAATGCAAAATAAATGTGTGCAGGAGCAGGAGAAAAGTGGAAGACTGCATTGGGTTGATGACACGACTTATTTCAGGAAGGTGGGAGGAGGGACATGGTGAGGTGGAGATTATTGACTTTTTAAATGTGTTTTTAAAGTAATGCACTCATTACACGCACGACTCTGCTAATTAAAGAAAATCTAATGAGAAAAATGGGAGCGCAAAACCGGTTTTTAAAAAAGATCAGCCTCTGAAAAAAATCAACATCAGAAAACTCGGAAAGTAAAGCTGAGGGTGTCTGCAAGAAGTTTCTCTCACGAATTTTAAATGCAGCATCTTTTCTTTTTTCTTTTTTTGCCAGCCTTAAATTCAGATTAATTCTGTGAAAAGTTTCAGTAGCCTTTTTCCACCTGGGTTTTCAAGATTCATTTAATATGATTGTTTGGCACTTTTCCTAGCAAGTTCCATTGGAAAGGGCAAACATCTGGTTTTATCTCTGGGAACATATTTACTGCGTGTCTGTGTGTTGCAAGAGGTGTACTAAATGATCAAACCTTCCAGAGCAGAAGGATTTTAATTCCTTTTGCTCAGGAATTCAAGTGACCTGAAAGCTTAAAAAAAGATCTTGTTTTCTAAATACCAAACTCATGAAACAAATGGCCCCAAATGCTGCTGTCAGATAGATCCCTGTCATTGTGTTTCTTTTTTTGTAGGAAACTTCTGCCTGTACAGTAGAATCTGGACAAATTCATGCCAATAAGCTTGACTTTTTCCTTCTTTTGTCTAATACGCTGGTCTCTACTTTGCCTTCCCATTGGAATCTTCCAGAAGGCTCTGGAAAAAATACAGATGCCTGGGTCCCACCCAGAGATTTTGATCTAATTGGACGAAGCCTGGACATGAGGATTTGCGAAACAAACCTCAAGTGATTTTAATCTGTACCCAACATTAAGAGCCATTGGTGTTATGATGAATGTAAGTCATAACTATTCTCAACGAACACTTAACATATTCTTATCTTGTTTTTTTCGGATCCGTGACAAACTGAATTATATTTCACATAGTTTTAATATGAACTTCACTTTATGGAAGTTGAGTCGTTTGAAAATTGGTAAAAGAAGTATCATTTAGTTAAAAATTCTGCTAACCAGGAACATAATTTAGAGTGAACACAAGCTTGTGTGAATGCTAGAGGTTTTCAGAGGCTGGCATGTGTGTCTCCATGTCAAAATATCAATGCCTCACTTGAAACGGACACAAAATACAGTGTCCAGGACTCGGTGCTGTAATTAGGTGGCATTTCGTAGCTCTTTTGTAATATTTTATCAAGGTTGTAGCATTTCTTTCACAAAATTGCCCCCATAAGGTAACCCCTGATAAAAAGTATCTGCATTTCTCAATGATTTCTCTCTAATTTAGTTTGAACTTGCCAAAACACATGTGGACAAGCGCTCTTTAAAATCGTGAACTTTCCCTGAATTGATCTTCACTCGGTTCTTTATTTTTAAAAGCATGTTTTGAGCACTTGTTTTACTGCCTCAAATTCCCCTAAACTCTTCCTCTGGACCACACACTTCTCCAGGGGACAGAAAGTTTGTTGTATTCACAGTGCTAGGCACACGATAGGGTAATTAAATGCCTGCTCCCCTGGTTAATATTTTTGCCTGGCAATGTTGTTTGCTATAAAATATCATCCCATGTGCTAGAAAGGTCACAAATATTCTGGCTTATTTGAGGAAAGGTCATCAGTTCTCCAGGGACCTGACAAGTAGTGTATCTGCTCTATGAGTGGTGAGACAGACTTCATCTTGTTGCTTTTCTCAAAAGGTCTGACGTGTTCTCTTGCAACTCCTGTGTCTTCATCAGCCCAGGATACTATACCAAAGTACCACAGACTGGGTGGCTTATACAAAACAGACATACATTTCTCATAGTTCTGGAGGCTGCAAGTCTAAGATCTGGTTGCCAGTGTGGTTGGGATCTGGTGAGAGTCTCCTTCTAGGTTGCAGCCTTCTTGCCTCCTCTTATAAGGGCACTAATACCATTTGTTGGGGCTCCACCCGCATGACCTATTCAGCTTCCAAAGGCCCCACCTCCAAATACCATCACACTGGGCATTATGACAATGACTTCTGGAGGGACACAGACATTCAGCCCATAACATCTTGATCTGGGGAAAGAGTGGCATCCACCCTCCCCTCTCCTCTCTGTCCCCACTTTCTGGGAAAGTTAGAGGCAAGTTAGCATCCTTAGCTCATTTACCCAGTGTTTTCCACAGAAACTTCAAGGAAGTTTATTAAGTGAAATCACCCCTAAACACAGTTTTCTTCCATTTATTAGAAATAGCTGGCACATATCAGAAAGAACGCCACATAAGAAACCCAAAGATCTGGGTTTTTAGAAAGTGATAATAATTACAATACAAATACCACTGACGGGGCTCTTACTAAGTGGCAGGTGGGGGTGCTCCTGGCCCCAGACCCCCACAAATGTAAGGGACCCTGCTCGGTCACTCCTTTACAAATGTAAGGGACCCTGCTCGGTCACTCCTCCCCACAGGACGAAAGGGGCAGGGTCACCTGAAACTGTGACACGCTTCTAGACCATACTGTGGGGACCCAAGGGAGATGAGAATGTGAGCGTAAGTGTTTCATTTGGAAGGTGATCTCTAGAGCAGCCGCAGAGGAATGTGAACGTTGGGAGGGAAGGGAAGGATGCCAACACATGGTGTGTTACAGGGCACGTGAGTCACTGTGGCCAACGGGGTTCGGTCTCTCTGGGGAGCCCCGTAGATCTCGCCCCAGATAACCCAACTGTGCACGGGTGAGGGAGCAGGTTGGGGGCAGCTCTGGGTGGCATGAACCCTCAACACATCCAGCCTGCCCCACAGATGAGCTGAATGCACTCCAGCCATCGAAACAAACAAACAAACAATGACAAAAAAACCAGGAAAGTCACAGGCGACTGCCTTTGGCAGCTGTGAGGTGAGCTTTCAGGGCTACAGTGAGGGCAGTGGGGCTAGGAGTCAGGCAGTGTCAGTGTTCACCCTCTGGGGACCCTACAACGTGGTGTCCCAATGGACCAAACCCACTTCCACATCTGCACATCCTCTTCCCTGAGGATCCTCTAAAGGATGGACCCACCCTGCCCACGTGTTTACGGCCAGACCCAAGTGGTGGCCCGGGGGCAGCTCTTTGTAGAGCTGCACCAAAAGGACTCTTCAAACACCTGAATATGTCCCTTGCAGTTACTGAGGCAGTAAGCGTGGGACGTGGTTGCAGCCTGCTTGTCCCACGGCAGGCAGACTCCAAGGCAGAACCTGAGGACTCACGTCCAAGAATTCTGAACTCTGACGTGGCATCCCAGGTAGTTATGAAGGTAGATTTGTCATGGCAGGAGGACAGAGCATCTTTTATTTATCAGTTTGTTTGCTTGATTTACAACTCTTGAGCACGGAGACCTACGCTGTGTGCAGCAGGTGCTGTGGGTGCCCCTCCCGTGGTCCTGGGCTTCCCTACTCAGGTGCACTCAGCCTGACTTCCAACTGCCAGGTCAGCATCTCTGTGCTGTGGGGCTTCTGGTTACTGCTGGAGTCTGCTCTGCTGCCGGGACAGCAGGCAGAACAGGCAGAGGAACGGGGCTCCCGGGAGCCACTTCCAACAAAAGCTTGATGGCCTTTGGGATAGAAGTAGCCCAGGCTCCTCACCCTGGGGTGGACGCTCTCAGAGCTTCCCTGTCAGGGGGAGGCTACAGCCATCCACAGGAGGGACGTGCTTGATGATGCCTTTTATTGGCTCTATTCCCTTCCTGGTGTTTTCCTTTGTGTCCACAACAAATATCTGCACGCTGACGCTTGTCTCAGCACCTGCTCCGGGGAGAATCCAAACCAAGGTGGCGCATGGGCCTGCGTTTACGTTCTTGTCCCAGGCCTACAGACGTGAGGGTATGGAACCGGCGTGACCGCTCTGTCTCATGCGCAGTGGTTAAGCATCTCACTCAGTACAGCCAAGTGACCAAGGTTATGATGATCCCCATTCAAAAAGGCTTTGAGCATGAAAGTCCTTTGTCCAGGGTCCCAAAGTAAGACATAATAATAAAACCATGCTTGTGACCTCAGCTCTGTCCCTTATTTGCTGTGCACCCTTGTGCAGGTGGTATCTGATGCTCATGATGGGGACGATGGGGAGGCTGTATCCACCTCACCTATTTACTGGGTTGCTGCAAAGGTCCAGGGAGATGATGACACCGAGAGATGAGATACGCTATAAACCACAACGTGGATATCAGGATTACTGTGTCCACACTGCCGTAACCTCAGGAGCATGGAATTGGGCCCCCATCTCTTCTCTACCTGTTTATCGTTCTCTTATTTCATCCTCCTTTTCCTCCCCTCCTACCTTCCTTTCTGAGGACTGAATGATAAGAATGAGGATTTCTTATTCTATGAAAATCACAATTATTTCGAAGGAAGAATTTTTCTTCTGGAATCAAATTAAAAAAAAGACGAAATTTTCTCCATGAATGACCCTCTTTCTCAGTGTCACTTCAGCTGAACAAATACTAAGGTCTTTACTCTAGACTCAGTGCTCTGCTAGAACCATGGAGACGTCAGACATCGGCATTCCTACTCAAAGAGCCTACCAGCTCTTGGGAATACATGTCATCTTTAATCAATGTTTACTAGGTCTCAAAAAGGGTTTGGGCATCCAAAGAAAACAACAATATAAGATACTACCTTATTTATTTAAAATAAAATGATAAGGGATACTTGTAAATGTCTATGCGTCACTTGTATATGTTAAGACACACATTCCCTGGCCCTGTGGTGCTGACAATTGCAGCTGTAAATGTGCTTTGGCTTTGGTTTTTTAAAGAACGCCATTTTTTATGTGTTTTCGTCCTGTGAGATCATTTGAGGGAAATGGGAATCATTAGATTAGAATATAATTATCTCTTTTTAAACTTTTATTATTTTCTAAAACACGCAAATAGTATTTCTAAACAGTAGACAAGTTCATAATTACAGATACGCAAGTGGATTTTTAAAGTGATCATTATAAAATTCTGCCATCCAGAGATAATCACATGAGCATTTTGGTACAGGTTTTCTGAAGTCTTTTAAAAAGTATCTATAATACAACAGTTGTCCACACGAATAGTTGACCCATCCCTTCAGAACAGTGGCTAAGCCCTCCTTCTTACTGTCCGTCTGGTCAATGAGAGAAAGAGAGAGAGAGAGAGAGAGAGAGAGAGAGAGGGAGGGAGGGAGGGAGGGGGAGGGAGGGAGGGAGAGAGACAGAGAGAGAGAGAGGGAGAGAAACACAGGCCCATAGGGACAGAGACTAAATTCAAGTACCTCCCGAAATTCTACTAAGCATGCTCTTTCTTAAAATGCTTTGGGCTTAACCTATATCCAGGATATCCTTCCAAATCTATGTCATCATATCTAACGACCGCATGCTATTCTGTTTAATGTAGCTACTATAATCCATTTGGTCAATTCCAAACGACTGCGTATTTGAGTCTTTCTAGTACTGATCTACTATATGCAATACTCAGAAAAACATAAGCTTCTACCCTCATTTCAGTGCACCTGACATACTCTGCCAAACTATTTGCTGTGGGTCTCCAGATACCCACCTGGGTTTCTAAGATACACAAAAAAATCAGTTCCTCCAACTCTCAGCCAGAAATTTGCAAACTGATGACCCACAGATGGATCTTGTCTGTCCCAGACAAACAATATCCCCAGTATTTGAACATACGCCATATGAATGTCTGGACGCCTTCTTCCTCAGAAAGATCTCTGGCCACCCTAGGTCCACGGCTCCATCCAGCAACAACAAGCAGGGTCTGAGTTTCAGTGCCCCGTTAGTCTGCACCCCAGCGTCCACAACAACCCCCCTCCCCATACCCTACTCACAGTTTGTATGCTCATTTATACGTCCTGCCTGCCTTCACTCCCGAGTCATGTCAACGTGTGACGCTCTGTTGGCCGCCATGCATTTCTTTGTCACTGAACGGCACCAACCTGTGTCATCCTACAAGCATTGGAATCCGGGCCAAAATATGAGGTCCCAGCAACTTCAAACAACTGAGTCTCCCTGAGGCTGAATTTTCCCTCTGACCCTATCACCTCGTTAGCTCGTGACATTTGTGAATATCAAATGTGATGACTCATGTTGAAATCCCTCTGAATACAGCACCATCCCCAACGAACGTGTGGTATAATCATCAGCGGGTGGGGAAAATCTTCCTGGTCTATTAACGTGACCACTTTGACTGCTATATAAAAATGAGGGCAAGGGTAGGTCAAGAAGACCAGTTAAGCGACTGCCCCACCCTATAACATAACAAAACACCAAATTTACAATATTTATGCAAACAATGCTCATTGGCTGTTCACCAAAGACCATTTCTTCTCATCTGTGGCACAGAGCTAGACTACATTTCCCAGGCTCCCTTGTTGCAGAGATGGTCATGTGACTGAGGTCCACAGAACCTGAACGGAAGTGATGTGCGGCCACTCAGAACAATCCCAACAACCTCTCCCATGATCCTCCCTGCTCTTCCCCTCCCTTCATTCCATCCTGATGACTTTGGTAACCTTGGAAACCATGTGCTGAAGACAATGGGACCAAAACTTGAAGGAGCCTGGATATGTCAGTCTTTGCTTAGTGGAGACTATCTATCAGCAATACCTGTTTGGATTTTACCTGCGTTGGAAGTGAACTTCACTTGTGTATGAGCCATTATCAATTCGGGTGTGTTTGTTAAAAGAAAAAAAAAGAACGTTCCTTATTAAAGAGTGTCAATGGAAATAATCACTACACCAAATATGTAACAGGAAGAGAAAAGAATTTTATTCATGCCAAACTAAGGACTATAGACCAGGAGACACAGATTCAAGAAGCACCTGAATTCTGTTCTGTCGAACTACAAAATGGGGGAGGCTTAGAAAGGCAAAAACTGCAAAATTACATAAGTTGTTTTTCAAGAATTAGAACTGGAGTTGGCAAGAAGTAAAGGTGCTTATTAAAGCAAGGACTGGTTGGGGTCTGAAATGGTTGCTTAGTTACAAGGAGAGACCTTAAGACCATAAGGCTGCAGGTGGCAGATGCTAACAGACATTGTTTTGAGAATGATTGGCGGTATCCTTGAGTCTGATACAGTTCAGAAAAATTCAAGTTCTCAGTAATACAGGAACGTGTCTAAACCCAAGTCCACGATGGCCACCCAGCTCCATTTTTTTTTTTTTTTTTTTTTTCCGGTACGTGGGCCTCTCACTGCTGTGGCCTCTCCCGTTGCGGAGCACAGGCTCCAGACGCGCAGGCTCAGTGTCCATGGCTCACGGGCCCAGCCGCTCCGCGGCACGTGGGATCTTCCCGGACTGGGGCACGGCAGGCGGACTCTCAACCGCTGCGCCACCCGGGAAGCCCCCCATTTTTGATGCTTGAACCACAGCTGCTACGTTTTGAGTTTTTAAAGGCATTCTTTTATTTAATGGTTAAAGCCTAAGCACACTGCATGTTTAACAGGCCACAAAGAGGCTATTTTGTTTACCTTAAAGTTCAAGTGAGATCACGTAGAAGCCAGAACGACTTCCCCACACCTCAATATGTAAAAATTTCTTCCATCAGTCGTTTGTAATGTCTGAAAGATTATCAGGTCGAAAAACTTCCCGGATTTAGTTATGAGATTCTTTTCTTTTTCTGTCTTTCTCTTTTTTTTTTTTTTTGAGTTAAAATTAGTAAGAAAAAATAGCAAACGTCAGTTCCAAGCCAATTAAGAATAGTTTTGGTTACAAATGCAGTACTTGGAAACTGATTATGAAATACTTCCTGGGAGACACATCTCCTTGCTCACAGAGTTTGCTGAAAAGCAATTAATTTTTATTTTAAGAAAACATGAAAGAAACAGACATTTCACCAAGGAAGACATACAGATGGCCAAGAGGCACATGAAAAGATGCTCAACATCACTAATCATTAGAGAAATGCAAATCAAAACTACCACGAGGTATCACCTCACCCGGTCAGAATGGCCATTATCAAAAAATCTATAAACAATAAATGCTGGAGAGGGTGTGGAGAAAAGGAAACCCTCCTGCACTGTAGGTGAGAATGTAAATTGATAGCCACTATGGAGAACAGTATGGAGGTTCCTTAAAAAACTACAAATAGAACTACCACACGACCCAGCAATTCCATTACTGGGCAAATACCCTGAGAAAACCATACTTCAAAAAGAGACATGCACCACAATGTTCCTTGCAGCACTATTTACAATAGACAGGACATGGAAGCAACCTAAGTGTCCATCGACAGATGAATGGATAAAGACGATGCGGCACATATATACAATGGAATATTCCTCAGCCATAAAAAGAAATGAAATTGAGTTATTTGTAGTGAGGTGGATGGACCTAGAGTCTGTCATACAGAGTGAGGTAAGTCGGAAAGAGGAAAACAAATACCGTATGCTAACGCATATATATGGAATCTAAAAAAAAAGGTACTGATGAACCTAGTTGCCGGGCAGGAATAAAGAGACAGACATAGAAAATGGACTTGAGGACACGGGATAGGAGGGTGAAGCTGGGGCGAAGTGAGAGTAGCATCTGCATACATACACACCGAACGTAAAATAGTTGGCTGGTGGGAAGCAGCCGCATAGCACAGGGAGATCAGCTCCGTGCTTTGCGATGACCTAGAGCAGTGGCATAGGGAGGGTGGGAGGGAGGCTCACGAGGGAGGGGATATGGGGACATGTGTACGCGTACGGCTGATTCGCTTTGTTGTGCAACAGAAACTAACACAGTATTGTTAAGTAATTATACTCCAATAAAGATCTATTAAAAAAGAGAGAGAGAGAGAGCTTTTCAGTACAAAGCGATCAAGAAAGAAATCTGTCTATAAAGTGCTAGAACATAAGTGCACTTAGGTGGACAGCAGAGAACATCTAATTATATATCACATTATTAAATACACCATCACAGAATCACAACTGGTGCACAAAATATAACCATATGCAGCCCCCGTTTTTCTATATCACCTTGCATGTATTCCACTCATCACCTAATCACATCTTATGATTTTCTTTTTGCCACGTTACTCATTAGGAGGTCTTTTTTTTCCCTCAGAGGTCCAAAGGAAATGCAGTGTACACACAAGACAAAGTTGACTTTGCCTTTCATGTGATAAGCGTACCTTTTTTTTGGCGATGACACCCTTAATTTTGTGGGTAGGGGCATCTATTTCCCATTATTTAGAGACACAAGAGGCTGCCCGACCCTCAAGTACCTAAGTCTGCCATAAACCAAGCCTGGACAGTGGGGCCTGTCCATAGGCTAAGGCTCAGAGGGACACATGGCCCGAGGCAGATCACAGAGTTACAGACCCGGAACTTTTGTTGGGATCGTTGTGAATTAGCAATCCTCCTTTTTCCTGACGTTACTGTCTACATGGTGAGCCCAAGCCACCACATGGAGTCTCCTGAGAATAACAAATAATAAAGCTGAGTCCAGCAGTGGAAAAACCACGCCCTCAAGACACCACCATCTGTGTCCGCATGTCCAGCTGTACCTGAAGCTACGTATGCTGTGTACGTCCAGGTCCTTGAGCCAATAAATGTGTGCTCTCTCATTTTTGTTTTTGTTTGTTTAATTCTGAGTTGGGATTCCATCACTTGCAATCAAAGAGCCCAAATTAATCCAACAGTGAATGGAAAAACATTTTCTTATAGCTACGATGATTAAGCATCTATTCTATGACAGGCATCAAACTTGGTAATGCATAAACCCACTCAAATGTCCAAAACAATATTAAAGGTGATGTCAGTTACCATTTATTAGGTGCTCGCTGTAGGCTGGACAGTGCTCTAAGTAATTTTTATGTTGAAATAGTAGTAGATACATATTGTTAAAAAATTCAAACAGTACAGTTTAGTGTACAATTAAGTCTCTTCACTTTCCCAGACCTCATTCCCCAGTTCTTTTCCTCAGAGTTAATACTATAGCCAGTTACTCTGTAATCTCTCAGGAATATTCTATGGAAATAAATGTGCATAGTAATAATATTCACAGATACATGGAGGTGAGGGTGCGTTCATTTTTAACCCATACAACACCAGTTAACATGAATTGACTGGTTATCATGGACTAGGTACTATTTTAAACACATTACACTTGTTATTTAATTCTCATGACACTCAGGACGTAAGTCATCCTATGAGGAAGATGAAACACGGGTAAATCAGGGAAACCAACCAGGCAGTCGCCTTCCAGGCAGGAATTCTAGAAGCCACCCTGCTTGTGGACATGTTAGGAGATCGATAAATAACATCCCAGTTCTACACCGGAGTTTGCAACTCGTGCTGTCTTGCGATCAGGGTTAGGTTGTAGGACGCGTCTCAGGAATACCATTGGGAGGGTGGAGGATTCTTAAACCTCTCCCTTCCATGGGAGGAAAAGGGAGCCCTCCTACACTGTCAGTGGGGATGTAAATTGTTGCAGCCATTATGGAAAACAGTATGGAGATTCCCTAAAAAACTAAAGATAGGGTTGCCACATGATCCAGCCATCCCACTCCTGGGCATATATCCGGAGAAAACTCTAATTCGAAAAGATACATACACCCAATGTTCCAAGCAGCATTATTTACAACAGACAAGACACGGAAACAACCCCAGTGCCCACCAACAGACTAACGGATTAAGAAGACGTGGTGTATATACAATAAAAAAGAATGGAATTCTGGCGTTCGCGGCAACATGGATGGACCTAGACAGAACCATGCTTAGTGGAATGTCAGACAGAGAAAGACAAAAATTATGTGATATCACTTACATGTGGATATATTTTTAAAAATTTTAAAAATAATACAAATGGATGTATATATAAAACAGAAAGAGACAGACACAGAAAACAAACTTGTGGTTACCAAAGGGGAGAGGGAAGGAGGGTTGGACAAATTAGGGGTATGGGGTTAACAGATACAAACTACTATGTATAAAATAAGCAACAAGGATTTAGTGTAGAGCACAGGGAACTATATCCAGTATCTGGTAATAACCTATAATGGACTGTAATATGCAAAGATACTGAATCACTATGCTCTATACCTGAAGCTAACACAATACTGTAAATCGGCTACATTTCAATAAAATCTTTCCCTCTCTGTCTCACTCCCACCATCAAGTCTAGAGTTTGGAAAGTTAGAATCCACAGATGCAAGCTCACCCAACATTCCTGCCTCACGCTGGTGGGGATGGAGAGGAAAATTAAGAGACACAATCCCCATGGTTCAGGCATTTAACAGAAACTTGGATTTAGGTGGAAAACTAGGTGGATGCCACCTACATAGTAAATAAGAGGCCAGAAATGGTTCTCTAGTGCCTGTATTTGGACCCATGAAGAGTAAGCTATTCGTGTTTTCTTTAGCATCCTTATTCAGTTTACGGGGAATTAAGGATCAGAGGAGTTAAGGAATATGCCTAAGGTCACACAGCTAAGTATCAGGATTGGAAAATCTCTGTCTCCAAAGCGTGCACTGACTGTCATGAGCTGTCTCTCAGAGACATGCTGCATTGAAACACAGGGGCCGCCTACCTGCAGGCACACCTTTTCTTTTTGACACGACCCATGCATCTCATTTTCTTAACACTGTACGCGTATGCCTGCCATGTGGACAGGATATGCAAATGACTTGTTTGCCTTGGCATATTAAGAAGTGAACAAAGCAGTATAAACCAGCTTATATGTAATAGATTTTTCAGCTTTAATCGCTGGCATTGCCTCCAATTCTATTCCTGGGCCTCTGCTGGTCTTTGATAATATTTTATTGTAGAATGATTACCCCTCCCCCCGAAAAGAAAAAAAAAAAAAAAAAGACAAAGCAAGTCATATCCCTCCTCTAACCTCACCAGTATCTTCCCATCACCGAATCAAATCAGATGACCGTATCCTGGCCTCGGTCCTACCTCTCCTCCTCTCAGCTCTAAGCATCCTGGCTTCTTGTTGATCCCCAAACACCTGAGTGGTCTCTCCTGCCTTCAACAGTGGATGTCCAGTGTCTAGAACAGCGCTTGGCACGTGGTACATGCTTCGTAATTATTCAGCTGAATAAAAGGGCAAGCATTTCCAGGCAGGGCAATGAGCATTTGAGGCCAGCATGGTGAGTAGGAGGAAAGAGGCTCTGAATGACAGGGTCCTGTAGGTCTGGAGAAGGGGAGCGGGCAGAGGCGGGCTTGGTTGTATCTTGAAAAACCTAATTTTCTCAACAAAGGGGGAAGGAATTCAGCCGTAAGATAATATGTGTTTCGACTGTCAAATGAGATTCACACCAACAACAGATCAAAGCCGTCATCAAGCTTCACCAATAATTTCAAGGATACAAATGTTTAGGCAAAGCGGAAACAGCTTCAGGACAGTCAGGTTTTTCTCCTCTCTTTGCACACAGCTGGCCCAGGTGAACATCTGAGGTCTCCAAGTGGGGCATGTACAGAGTGCATGTCACTTAGAAGAAAGCTGGCAGTCATCAAGCATCTCGGTTTTATATGCAGATGGTCACTAGCTGATGTGATTTTCCTACGAGCCATGACCCATAACTCCATCGATTCCAGTTTTGTTTACGTGGGCAAAGAATGTCTCCTGCCATTTCAGTAAAGAAAGGATGTTGCAGCCATTAAGCCACTGCAGCCGCCCCTGAAGGTGCATGCAACCCTGAGGGGATTCAGGATGGAGAAAAGCAGGATACTGACCCTAGATAGTTAAGGTTCATATCAAAGGAATCATTTCAGTAAGCCCAGACTCTTGCATCTTCCCATCCATAGAAAAGTGTTAAATTCATTAAATTGATATGTCTGGGTTTTGTGATTAGCAGTAATCTTTTGATGTTCGACTACATGTGTTTTTCCAGCAAAAACTTCTATATGTCCTGGCTCCTCCCAGACCTCTTTGGAGTGGTCCCTCAGAGCTCTGGGACAGGCTGCCATCTACCATAAGCAATCTTAGGCTGAAGTATTACTGAGATAAGGACACTTCTGCCAGCAAGTGGCAGGAGGTCTGTCATTATGTTACTGAATTGGTCAACTGGACCCGTGCTGGGGTCCTAGCCCCAGCTGAGGCCCCCTGTCCTGGCCAGGGAGGTTCTTTTTCTGCTCGGATGAGCACAGCCAATAAGGAAACCAATGCTGAGACAGGAACAGCACAAGCTTTATTCAATGGCCAAAGAACGGAGAGGTGAGAACTTGGATTGCAAATCAACTTCTCAAGCCAATTCGGGCAGAGACTCCATATAGAAAACAGGGTCAAAGTAAAAGGGAGGGGATTGGAAAGAGTGGGGGGAATACTGATGACTTATCCAAGAACAGGGGGTGTGGTTCAGACCCAGAACTGATGCAACTCTCCTTTTTGGTCCTTGTCTGGGCTTCTCCGGTGGTTGTCATGGCAACTGTCAGCTGCCATGGCGCCAGGTGTGTATGCCATTTAGCTAATGCATTACAACAGTGGGTAATGAGGTTCAAGGTCCACTGGAAGTCAAGCCTTCTGCCCTCTTGGACCTCGGTGGTTCTAACCAGTTCTTGTTTTTCTTTTTGCACCTTCCTCCCGAAACTCACAGTAATTGGCTTCCAGTTGAGGGAGGGGCAGGGGTATGATCCTGGGATGACCGCCTTGGTAACAATTAGTGAGCGGACAGGAAGTGAGATGGGATCACCCGGCTTCCTTCTTTCTGGAGGTGTCCCCACCACTGCCTCCTACACCGAGGGAGAGAATTGTGAACCTGCTGGTTAATAAGCCTTTCCTTCCAAACCAAAAACTGATGGAGAGCTTTGAAGGGTTTTTAAAAAGGAGTAACACAGGACACGATTAGACTGTCTCTATATCAAGGAGTTGCTTCTGATCACCCTCTAAAGAGAGGGGCGCTGCTTTAACATCCTTGGGCTGAGGACCACGGCTCGGGATTTTTTTTTTTAATGGTGTGGTGGTGGGTGAGTGCTTTCTTTTTTTTTTTTTTTTTATAGAGCTTTTCTTTCTCTCTTTATTTATTTATTTATTGGCTGTGTTGGGTCTTCACTGCTGCACTCGGGCTTCTGTCTATTTGCAGGGAGTGGGGGCTACTACTCTTCATTGCGGTGCCCGGGCTTCTCATTGCGGTGGCTTCTCTTGCTGCAGAGCACGGGCTCTAGGCTTGCGGGCTTCAGTAGTTGTGGCGCACGGGCTTAGTTGCTCCGCGGCATGTGGGATCTTCCCCGAGCAGGGCTCGAACCCGCGTCCCCTGCATCGGCAGGCGGACTCCCAACCACTGCGCCACCAGGGAAGCCCTCGGGTTTTTTTTGAATCTCCTTCCACCCTGGGGTAAAAATGTCAACCTCTCAACCAATGTTTTTTGAAGTGATTACAAAATAATTAGGAGCTTCATTTTGACTTTTACAAATTCATTACAAAATAAGATATGATAAATAGAAAACATGGTAGGTAGGGGGTCTAGAAATTCACTATGAACACACAGAGAACAATACACATGCTTTTTTTTTTCTTTTTGGCAAGAGCTTTATTAGTGGAGAGCTTAAATTTTTTCATTCATCACCGTACCCTTCACATTTAGTACAGTACATCCATACAATTAATATTTCCTGAATGAATTTATTGAACGAACACCAGTAAAGAGAGATTCTAAGCTACCGAGAAGGAGAACTGCCATATTTAGAAGTGCACTTAATGGATGGGGGTGGCAGGGCTGAGATTTAAGGTGCACATGCACTCAGAGAAAATGACTAAGCCCTTTAGGAGAGAATCTTAAAAATCAGGAGACATGCTGAACTGGTTTTAGCAGCAATGGAAAAAAAATAGCACGCATGATGACAAGGCTGGCTTGTTGAAGAAAGAAAATTGTTTGGCCGTGTCAGTCTGGACCCCCTGATGCTGAAAGAGTAAAGGCTTAAGCGGAGCACAAAGGGGGCAATGACAATAGTTAACGCAGGAAACGATGTCGGCATGGATAATATAATGGGCAGGGTAAGGATATATTTCGGAAACGTTCCAAAGGTCGTAGCAGGCAACTCACCAGCCAGAAATATTCATGTGGGAAGAAAGACAATATGGATCTCAGGAGTAATAATATTATTATATTTCCCTATTGCAACTTAGAGTGTGTGTTGGGGGGGGATGGGACGGGGAAGTCGTGAACCACCAGTACAAGGAGAAGAAGCAGAAAATCCCAAAGGTTTCAGTGGCTTTCGCGAAAGTAAACACTACGCATCGACCAAACCCAGAATGCAGAAGACTACTGAAAGTCATGGGGTACCGATTATTTTCTATTTGCCTCCCCTTCGCCCAAGATTCATGCTACACCTCCTATCAACCCAGGGGCTGACTCAGATGGACCACATCCTCCAGGGGCTCAGATCAAGGTCTCCCTTGGCCTCTTCAGCTTCCAAATGGGTTTGCCAATGGGATTTCTGGCATGAGACTAGAAAACAGGAGGATAGGTGTGGGTTTTCTTTCCACTTCTCTGCTTTATTCCGGATTGCCTATGGAGGCTGTATTTCTTCAAAAGTCTAGCTTGGGACAGGTGGTCCCTCATCTGTGAGTCCACCACTCACTGGGCCCTGTAACTCTGTTCCCTTCCTCCCCTTGTCAAGCAAGAGTCATGGCTTATTACCCTTGGGAGTCTCTGGGGGCACCAGTACAGCCGTTATTTCCCTTAATCCCGCTCTGACCTCACTCTTTACTGAAGTCTCTTCCATTCGAACCATGTGGAGTTTCCTGCTGGAACCCTGGCTCATACGAAGTACTTCAGATTCTTTCACAAGGTATTTGAACACATCTAGAATTCCAGAATGACCTGGGAGTGTCGAGTGACTATAGCTGCGAGGCAGAAACCAACTGCCCATTGGCTTCCGGAAAGTATTAGAGAAATTCCATCATTTGAGGCTCTTTTTTTCGGACTTAGCTACAGGATACTGACAAATTTCCCAGGCTTGGTTGTTGTGTTTCCCCTCTGAACAGTGAAAATTAAATAGATAAAAAGAAATCACACTAACACCCTTCCCCCATGGCTCACCTTCCCACGTGAACCCAGAGAGGAAAAAGGACATGGGAAGCCCAATAACAAAATGTTCCAGTGGTTTCTCAGAGAGTTAAGTATGTCCAGGCACCGTTAGAATGAATATCTCCAGGGCTGTAACTTCAAGATGAGACACAGCCTACCAAGACCTTGATGACTAGAAACAATGCTAATTGCAATTTCCCAAATCCTTCTCCTTCTCAGAAATCTACTGGCTGCTTTGGGTCGGAATGTAGAGTTTTGGGTACATAACAATTCAAATACACTTTTAGACAAAATAAAATAAGCTACTCCGTCTAGAATAATGCCTCTATTGAGTATCTCTTGTTTGCCTTTATCAGCTAAGCTTCTTTGGTGGCAAGAAAGAGAGTTTGATTCAAGGTTGTTTAAGAAGAAAGAAGTCTCACATGGGAATCCAGGACCACCCTATGGAATCTAAGGCTGGGGATATACAAGGACTCAGACAAGAACCGAAGTTAGGGGTCCGTACGGTCAGGGCTCTCTCTGCTGCAGCCCAAGCATCACCTCCATCCTTTCTCTATTTCTCTATCATCTTCTATTTCTCTGCCTTTGAAAAATATGCTGCCAAACACAGTAAAGTACCAGCTCGCCTCTATTCATTCACTCATTTAAAATATTTATAGATTCCTTATCACAGGCACTGTATTATTCTAGGAGCTGCTGAAACCGTAGGGAGAAAAAAAGGAAGGTGATAAAGTTACTGCTCTCATGAAGTTTGTTTTCCAGTGGGAGATACGGGCCATACCAAAAAAAAAAAAAAAAAAATATATATATATATATATATATATATATATATATATATATATGGTGTGCTACTGATTTATTTTGTATTTTATCTAATTATTACTATCATGTAACTACAAAACATAATAAAATCACATCCTAGAATATGTAAGTTTGACCTTTAGAAGATGGTTTTACATTGTAAATTGTAAACCCTGGAGAGAAGACCTGGGTGACATTGATCAGAACAGATCATTGCACTAGAGAAACGAACAGAATACTGTCAGAAATTAGTGTACAACATGAAAAGCCATGGATATGAGGTTAAGCATGCTTCAGATATCCTTTGTGTTTCTAGAGTAGAAATGCAATGTTCTACCAGTTGACCTTGGTCCGTGAGACCAATGGCGAGGACAGAGGTATCGTAAGGAGGATGCAGAGATGCAGAGTTTTGACCTTCTTGGAGCCACAAGAACACATAAACTGAGCACACCAGTGGAGTCTGGTCCCAATATAAGAATTGTTCCTAATGTTCAGATAAGGGGCTTCTTCTCCACGCTGGTGACATCATGAAGAAAACAAAATGAAGTAAAGTGGATAGGAATGAGGCATTCTGTGCTACTAGAAATGCAATTTGGGGACCTTCTCTGCAGGGGAATCTTTAGGGTAAGTTTGAGGAGGAATTTGAGTATGATCTCACCAAGAGTGAGGTCATACATGGGAAGAGTTGTCTTGGTCACGGCGGTGTCACTTGATGTTTCCCCCACAGTGAGATCCAAGTGGGGAAGCAACTCACATGACCTCATCTGTCCCCTTGTTTCCAGCGTGGCTTAGAGGAGCTCCCCGCGTGGAGGAAAGAGACGACCCCAGCCTCTCATTGGCTGTCGTGAGTTGCCTGGACCACCAGCGGCTGTGAAGTCTGCACCTCTACCCTTGCTGCTGTTAGAAGAGGTAAAACACGCCCAGAGGACATGGGGTGGGGTCTTCCCAGACAGAGTGAGGCATTTAAGTGTCTGCTCCAACACTTGATGAACAAAATATGTCACTGCATGTACATTCACTCAACTGCACCCTCAATGTCCCACTTCCCCTCTCTCCCTGTTTCTGATGGACGAAGAGAAGTTCTATCACGGGTTCCCAGGAACATGCCTACTGAAAGCAGCTCGTTTGCCCCTTCCCTGTTTGCCCATTTCTGTTCCCCTCTAACCTTAAAAGAACCTAATTATAGGAATGAGATCCCTAGGCAATCTAACCGAATTCCTGACTTGTGCTCTCCTGAATGCACACCGCGCCTTGCCTAACCTGTTGATTCTTTTCCTACATTAAAAGAAGTCAGAATGAAGAAATCAGTTAAAGAATGACTAGATCCCTACCGCCAGGGGCCCCCTTAGCAATCCTGCAGGCAGAGAGTCAGCCAGTCTGCACACAATGGAGAAGGATGCAGAACCCACACCGCCCCAGGAATTCCCTGGTGGTCCAGTGGCTAGGACTCTGTGCTTTCACTGTTGAGGGCGCGGGTTCAATCCCTGGTTGGGGAACTTAAGATCCCGCAAACTGCGCGGTGTGGCAAAACCGACCAACCAACCAACCGATGAACAAACAAAAAAACCCAACCTCCTACCTTGATGATTCACTGAGACTCTTCCCTCTTTTTTCCTTTAAAAACTGTCACGGCTGAGCACGATCTTCGGAGTTGGTCTCTGGACAGGAATCCACCTCCCCAGATTACTGGCTTTTCTGATTAAAACAACTCTCCTTTCTATTGACACTGGCCCCTTGCATTACTGGTTTTTGAGTGGTAACAGCACCTGAACCCTGAGCTCGGTAACACTCCTTGCTCCCCAGCTGGCTTCCTCTCTGGCAGGAGACCGGACGTTCAGCTCATGAACGGCCACCACGTGCCCAACGCTTAATTGTATTTGTGTTATTACGCATCTCATTTTCTACACCAATGACCCTGGTCCTTTACGGGCATCTGATAAAACATCACATGGGAGTGATGATAAGTGCTTTATGGCAATTCCAATGGTTTACAAGAAAACTGGGCAGGTAAAATGAGTTTATCTTCAAGACATTGTAATTTCAATCATGACAGCATTTGCTTCTTTTCTGTTTTCTCCCTACACTTTCCCCTGTAAATGAGGGTACAGTCTGAGCACCTTCTGTCTACCCCAAAGCACAATACCCTACATAAAGAACAGAACCTAGGAATTGCAGCATCAAAGTAAAATTAAATTTCAGGCTATAGAAAGAGGTGCAAAATGAAATAAAGCTTCCAGGATTAAGGGGGAATTCATACTTAAAATGACAACCAAAGTGAAAACCATTTCACAGAGATTGAAAGACTCGAGATCTATCACCTCAGGTTAGAAAAATGAGGCAGGGGAGCAGAAATGGAGGTTTACTTAGACAATCCTAAAATACAATCTCACGTCTCATGATTTCTGAGGCTGCTAAGAAACGTAGCTTGGGGAACCACCCTGCAATCTCCCCCCCCCCCCCCACCAAAAACCGATGTGCTCATTTCTCATTTAAAAACTTTCTAAAACCTTCAGACTTCCAGAATATCCTCAAAGCAATACATGGAAAAAAATATCAAACGTTTGCGGCAGATTCTGAATTCAACTAAGGCTAACTCCCACATGGGAGCTGGTGCTGATAACTGCCTTGAACATCCTGAGATCTGGATTCTAACAGTCCAGGCTCAGAACAATTTCTCCATCTGTGAAATATATGTCTTGGACCAAACAATCCCTACTCATAATTTCTGTGATTTTCTTAATTCAAGTGGTGTTGGGGACCACCAGGGAGACAATATCAAGTATTAGATAATGGCTTCTCAATTTGGCAAAAGATGGGAAATCACAGGATAACAAATGTTAATATATTCCCCACTTGTAATATATTCCCCACTTGAAGGCACAGATCAAATGAAGAGACACTCAGAGGACATCCTCCCAAAGACTTAAACATTTTGATATAAGCCGTATGCATACTTAGAAGCCTAGTAGTCTCAAGCTCTATATCTTTAGTCATTTAAAATAATTGCTTTTGCACACTGGCTGGAACCAAAAGCTCTTCTTCTTGTGCCATTTTTGCAATTCTGTGACATGTACTATAAAATAAAATCTGACATTTTTATACTAATTAATGGTATATAGTCAGAACTGTAACCTGGTGTATAAGACAGGTCTGCAAAGGGCAGAAACCCAGCTTCAACTGGTTTTAGCAAATAGACGTGATTGGCTCATGTATGTGACAAGCCTAGGGAAAGTACGGACTTCAGGTAGAGCTACATCTAGGTGTAAAACATGGCTATAAGGAATCTGGACCTCACCTTCAATTGGACGCTTTTCTCTGTGCATCTATTCTCAGGAAGAGTTATGCCACATTGCTGGCAAATTAATTACCAGCTGCTCTAAGTTTGTATCCTACCATTCCAGGTAGCAAGAGCAGAAAGAAAAAACAAAAAGCTTATTTCCTGCAAAAGTCATGGGAATGATACTCATTGAACCCACGTATGTATCTCTCACTCATCTACCTATACATGTGTCCAGGGGAATTGGTTAGATTTGGACCACGTTGCTGTCTCCCCTAGAGTTAGAATATGGAGTTAGCTCTACTCCAAGCAAATGAACTGAGAATTGGGGCGGACTGGTCCCACTTTTATTTAGTTATGTGTTAGTCTGTCTTTTGCCCGTAGCATATAAGCTCCATGAGGGCAGGAAAGTTGTCTGTCTTCTTTACTACTGTATCCCTAGTACCTATAATACCGAATATCACATAATAGGCACACAACGAATATTTCATGAATGAATGAAAAGAAGAATAAAAAATGATGGTCAGTCAAAAGCAACAGAAGTCCAGTACCCAATTTATTTTGTAACCTTATAATAAGTATGGAGTATCTGGTTGCAGTCCACAGATCTGTAAATCACCAGAAACAGGCTTACAGATATCAAAAGCAAACTTATGGTTACCAAAGGGGAAACATTGTGTGTGTGGGGGGATAAATCAGGAACTTGGGACGAACACACACACACACACACACACACACTACTATATATAAGACAGATAACCAACAAGGACCTACTGTTATAGCACAGGGAACTCTACTCAATATTCTGTGATAATCTGTATGAGAAAAGAATCTAAAAAAGAATGAATGTATGTATATGGATAACTGAATCACTTTGCTGTACACCTGAAACTAACACTTTAAATCAACTATACTCCAATAACATTTAAAAAAATTAAAAACCCAAATCTGTAAATCGCAAAGACTTATTCTATATTGTTTAGTACTTTCCAATTGCCCTAATATGTATGTGTCACGTGCAGAGTCTACAGAAGATTCCCCCTCTGGAGAAGGAGATAAAAATCCCAAACAGTAACATAGACACACTACTAAGTATAAAATAGGTAGATAACAAGAATCTAATAATCTATAACGGAAACAATCTGAAAAAGAATATATATATAACTGAATCACTTTGCTGTACACCTGAAGCTAACACAACATTGTACATTAACTATACTTCAATTTAAAAAATGGTTAAAAACATCCAAAACAGCAAGTGAATTATGGACAGAGCATTATGGGAGCAGAGAGGAGAGACAGATACTCTGATCTTTGTTCAGGGGGCTAGGGATCGGCGATGCCCAGAAATGGGGACGTTTAAGCTGAATAATAAAGCATGCGTATATTTAGATAGGCAAAGCATGGAGGGAAGGACAATGCAGGCAACGGAAACAGCATATGTAGATGCAAAGAGAATTTGTTTAAAAAACAATCTTAAATATTTTATTCACATACTTTTAACCTACACGCTGCAGCTGTTTGATAGATTGCATTTCACAGCACCATCACTTAGCTCACACAGGCATCTACCCCCAGGTTGTAACCACCATCATCTATACCATCAAGCTTTCTTAAACCTACTGAATCAATCCTAACAGTACCACGGAGGGGGCTGAGATGCAGGTAAAGAAGGATGAGAAACAGGCAAAAAGACGGACCCAAGTTTCTGGAACGTTTCTTCTCTCTGAAATTGCAGCCGAGAGTCTAGTAGGTGTTCCTTCTTTTCCTTCCGTTCTGAAACATCATCGTCCAGATTCTTCCTACTCCTCTTCCTCTTCCTCCTTCTCTTCTTGTTCTCCTTCCCTTTCTCCTTCTTCATAATCTGAGCCCCCGTTCAACTGTTCTCTTATCTCTCTGGAACTCCAAAGCTTCCACGCCCCCTGTAAATTCATCTAAAGCCCATTCCGACATCCAACATTTCATCACTGCGGATCTGTTCCTCTCTGGCTCTTCCACATATTCTATGTGGTCCGCTGCCACTCAGCATCGTGGCCTTCACGCTGTCCCTCTTCTGTGCACTCTTGAGTATACAGTCCAATCCACCAGCTTCGTGAATGACGATTTTATCCTCTCCTCTGAGAGGATGGGAACAGCCGTGAGCTTCAACTTGAGGACGGCATCTATGGACCAGACATGCTGAACGGACAGAGAGATTCTAGAATCTGAAGGGCTCAGGGGCGTGCTACAGAGTTTTGTTTATATTATACAATATTCTTTTCAGTTTTTAAAATGCTATATAATATGTGAAAGGTAGTGCTTTGGAACTCTTTTTTCAGGTGTTGGCATGGAGGGAATATTCGATTTTTAAAAATGAAACTGGGCAACAGGGAAGACATATGGGAACATATGTTTATGTATGACTGATTCACTTTGTTATAAAGCAGAAACTAACACACCATTGTAAAGCAATTATACCCCAATAAAGATGTTAAAAAAAAAATGAAACTGGGAATATTTGAGGAGAGAATTAATTCAGATCAATGGCAGTGACGACAATTAAGCACTGACTGCATGCTGGTTGAAGCAATGGATAAACCAAGACATGAAAGTACGAAGGAAACAGACATTAAATAAACCTTTATTTTAAGTAATTTCTCGGGACTTCCCTGGTGGCGCAGTGGTTAAGAATCCACCTGCCAATGCAGGGGACGCGGGTTTGAGCCCTGGTTTGGGAAGATCCCACATGCCAAAGAGCAGCTAAGCCCGTGCACCACAGTGACTGAGCCTGTGCTCTAGAGCCCGTGAGCCACAACTACTGAGCCCGCATGCCACAACTACTGAAGCCCTTGTACCTAGAGCCCGTGCTCTGCAACAAGAGAAGCCACCGCAATGAGAAGCCCGTGCAGCGCAACGAAGACCCAATGCAGCCAAAAATATTTTTGAAATTAAAAACAAAAATTTCTCTCCTTCTCCTCCCCAAACATCCTCTTCTTCCTCCTCCTTTTCACTAATAAAAGTATCGTGTAAGAGAAAGAGACTGTTTGAATGCTAGACCTGAAAATTCCCAGCTATGTGACCATGGGAAGGTCACTTCATTTACGGACCTGATGTTTCCTCCAGTGTAAAACAGAAGAGTATCTATCCTGGAAATTGTTATAGAAATTAAAGGAGATGCCACATGTATCAAAGTGCCTGTAAATGCATACCCCAAACCACGTGTACCGGATAAACTAAGGGTTTTAAAAGATACCTTCAGGGAGTAATCAGGTACAGGCAGACCTCAGAGATACTGCAGGTTGCATTCCAAACCACCACAATAAAGCTAATACCACAATAAAGGCAGTCACAAGAATTTTTTGGTTTCCCAGTGCATACAGAAGTTATGTTTACACTATACGGTAGTCTGTTAAGTTTGCAACTGCATTATGTCAAAAAAACAAGGTATATACCTTAATTTAAAAAGACTTTATTGGGACTTCCCAGGCGGTCCAGTGGTTAAGACACTGTGCTCCCAACGCAGGGGGCACGGCTTTGATCCCTGGTCTGAGAACTAAGACCCCACATGCTGCACCGCGCAGACAAAACAATAAAAGACTTGGTTGCTAAAACGTGCTAACCATCGTCCGACCCTTCAGTGAGTCGTAATCTTTTTGCAATCCTAGCATCACACATCACCGTTGCAAATATAACAGTAATGAAAAAGTTTTGAGATATTGTGAGGATTACTGAAATGTGACACAGAGACACAAAGTGAGCAAATGTTGCAAAAATGGCGCCAACAGATTTGCTCAATGCAGGGTTGCCGCAAACCTTCAATTTGTAAAAAACACAACTTCTGCAAGATGCAAGAAAGTGAAGCGCAACACAACAAGGTCTGCCTGTATTCAAAATGAGTGAAGGGTCCTGGCTCTCAGGACTGTGTCCTGATGCAACCAGGACTGTGATTCCTCCAGCAGAGGGTACCCACTCCACGCGCACTGATTGTAGCCACAGTCTGGCAGACCCAGACCGTGTCGATTTGCATGAGAAGCAAAAGGCTACATTTGGACGTAAAATTTCCCAAATTCTAAAAGCACAGGAGGAGGGAAATAAAATGTCTATGTAGCCCTGATCTGGCCTGCAGGTCACCCTATGGCAAGCCCTGATTATACACGTTGTTCACTGAAGCTACCATTTTGATCAATCAAACCAATTGCATGCTTCAGAACCTGCCTGCCTGCTGTACGGAAATGTCTAAACCTGTGTCAGCTCAATGTATCTGAGGCCACTTTAGAGGACTCGGTTTCTTTTACTTATCACCAGAAGGCTGTTTTAAACATTTGGAAGGTCAGATGAGGCCATATTTAAAAGTTAACTTGGGCTTCCCTGGTGGCGCAGTGGTTGAGAGTCCGCCTGCCGATGCAGGGGACGCGGGTTCGTGCCCCGGTCCGGGAAGATCCCACATGCCGCGGAGCGGCTGGGCCCGTGAGCCATGGCCGCTGAGCCTGCGCATCCGGAGCCTGTGCTCCGCAACGGGA
The DNA here is from genome assembly GCF_964270905.1 of Leucopleurus acutus. NCBI lineage: Eukaryota > Metazoa > Chordata > Mammalia > Artiodactyla > Delphinidae > Leucopleurus > Leucopleurus acutus. The sequence continues at coordinate 87,561,501 of NC_139155.1, forward strand.
GAGGCCACAACAGTGAGAGGCCCGCGTACCACAAAAAAAAAAAAAAAAGTTACCTTACTTTTCAATGAAATTTATTGAAGTACAGTTTGCATATCATAAAAGGCACCCACTTGAAGCATACAGCTGGATGAATTTTGACAAATGTATTCAGTCATGTAACCACAATCAGGTTATAGAACAGATCCATCAATGCAATAAGTCCCTTGTGAATCTGTGTAGTCAATTTCCAGCCTCTCCACTGCCCTAGGTAACCCCTAACATGCTTTCTGTCACTATGGTTTAGATTTGCCATTTATCGAATTTCGTATAAATGGAACAGTACAGTATGCACCCGTTTGTTTCTGGCTTTTTCTACTCAGCAAAATGTTTTTGGGATTCATCCATGCTGTGTGCACCAGTACTTTACTCCTTTTAATTTTCGAGTTTTATTCCATTTACGGGTATTTGGAAGTGTGTTCATAAATTCACCTGATGCGGACACTGGGTTATTGTGAACAAAGCAGCTGTGAATAAATATGTAAATATAAGTCTATCCGTCTTTTTAATAACTAATAGTGTTGAATATTTTTTCATGTGCTAATTTACCATCTGTATATGTTCTTTTGTGAAACCTCTGTTCAAATGTTTGGTCCATTTTTTAAACTGGGTCACATTTGTCTTCTCTCCTGGATGCCAGCCCTTTGTCAGCAATGTGATTTGCAACTATTTTCTCCCAGTCTGTGAACTTGGTTTCAATATCAAAAACAATATTCTGTATTTTACAGAGTTTCCACATCCATCACCTCGTTTTATCCTCCTTGCCAGGGAGGGAGAAGACACGTTGTATCTTAATATTGCAGACGAAGAAAATAAGAGGAGAAAAAATGACTTATTTTATGTTACACAGCTGTTAACCGACAAATATCGGGCCATTAATTAGATCCGCAGTGTTTTTAACCACCTCAGAATTCGTTCACCGAAAGGTAAGCAATACGAAAAGGACATTTTTTTTTCTTTTTTTTTCTTCTTTTTTGTTCCCTGATGTATCTCCAGGGCTTAGAACTGTGCCTGGAACATAACAGTCGCTGAAGTAATTGTTGACTAAATTCCTCTTTTCATAATAAAACTAAGGTCTGACTGATAGAAAACTGCCTCTCCCCCGACCTCTTTCTGCGTTTCACTGACTGTTCCTCTCCATCACGTGACCTAAGTCCCAGCCACAGCGATTGGTCCAGAGAGAGGCACATGACCAAGGCTGGTCCAATCAGAGTAAGTCTCAGGATTTCTGGAGGAATTAATTAGAGAGACACTTTATCGTGTCTTTCCTCCTGGATTGGAAAGTGCGATGATCTGATGCTGGAGCAGCTGTACCCAATGTGCCATGAACAGAGGTGACCTTTCTGAGAATGTAGCCAGCGCAGAGAAGAGGCAGATGACAGACAGAACTTCAGGAATGACGCCAGCTTCTAAACTACAAATCCAGATTGTGTAACAAAACGACAGTAAATATTTATCATCCTCACGTTCTTTGAGGTCAGGGATTTCGGAGGGGCTTAGTTGGGATGTTTCGGCCCAGGGTCTCTCAGGAGGCTTCGGGCACCTGAAGGCTTGACTGGGCTGGAGGACGTGCTTCTGACGAGACTGAGACACAAGGCTGGTAAGCTGGCACTGGCTGTAGCAGGGGCGCTTCCGTGCATCCCCGCGTGGCCTTTCCATGCGCTACCTGAGTGTCCACATGTCATGGCAGCTGGCTGGCTTGTGCCACAGTGAATGTTCCAACGAAGAGCAAAGCAGAAGTGATGATGTCACTGACGATCTGGCTTCAAAAGTCACACATCATCACTCTGCTAGGCTTAGCCACTAAGTCGGACCCACACACAAAAGGAGGGTTAGTAGACTCTGCCCTTTTTTTTTTTTTTGCGGTACGCGGGCCTCTCACTGCTGTGGCCTCTCCCGTTGCGGAGCACAGGCTCCGGACGCGCAGGCTCAGCGGCCATGGCCCACGGGCCCAGCCGCTCCGCGGCACGTGGGATCTTCCCGGACCGGGGCATGAACCCGCGTCCCCTGCATCGGCAGGCGGACTCCCAACCACTGCGCCACCAGGGAAGCCCTAGACTCTGCCTTTTGAAGGGAAGAATGTCAAAGAATTCCTAAACATTTAAAAAATTTATTTCATCGAAGTATCGTTGATTTACAACGTTGTGTTACTTTCTTCTGTACAGCAGTGTTTCAGTGAAACATATATGTGCATCCTTTTTATAATCTCTTCCCTTATGGTTTATCACAGGATATTGAATAGAGTTCCCTGTGCTACACAGTAGGACCTTGCTGTTGATCCATTCTATATATAATAGTTTGCATCTGCTCATCCCAAACTCCCACTCCATCCATCCCCCAACCCCCCTCCCCCTTGGCAACCACCAGCCTGTCTTTAGACATTTTAAAGCCACCACACCAGCCATACTTGAAGCTCTACTTCAAAAGTTTTTTGTTTCATGAGCCAATAATTCCACCACCACCATCTCCACCAAATCTCCTAATTTACTCTTTTTTTGCACCTTGAGTAAACTAGCTGGACCTCAGTTTTCTGCCACTTTCACTAGAAAGAGAGAATCCTAACTGATATAGAAATCAGAAATATGTCTTCTCACTCTAAATGTAGCATTCCTTCTGACACACCATAGCTGTCAAATTATGGTCTGATTTTTGACACTGAAAGGCTAGATTTTTATGTTGTGTATGCAACACTGGGGCTTCTTAAAAAAATCAATAGTAATGCACACATCTCTCATCTTGCTTACCTCAATGAAAGGACATAGTTTATCTGTGCACATGAGCTGCATGAACACGCAAGGCTGCGTTTTATTCTCTTTGCATCCCCAGTGCCTAGCAAAGTGTCAGTTGTAAATTAGATGTTTCATATACATTTGCTGAACAGGGCAGATTGAATTGCACTGCTTGAAATGAGTGTCAGTGTTGAAGATGCTTAGAATTCTGCTTCTATGATACATTCTTTTCATAGTTATGATTCGTTGGAAGCTGGAGCCCCTCCATCAGGAATGCAACCCTCCAACTGCAGCCCTGTTCTTATGGGAAAATATGGTCCAGTGTGAGACAGATATGCTCTACGATTAGCGATGCTCCAGAATGCCCAGTGATGGAAAACAAGAACTGCCGACAATAGAATTGCTCTTTAGTCATTCAGAGAGACTGATTTAATCAAAGCCTTCCAGCACCAACTGCTGCTTTGTGCCATGAGAGGCAGTTTCCAAAGAACATTAACTCTTACATCTCCCCAGAAGCCCAATTCAGCATGCTTTTTAAAATATCTATCTATCTATCTATCTATCTATCTATTTATGGCCGCGTTGGGTCTTAGGTGCGGCATGCCGGATGCTTTCATTGCTCTTCGTTGTGGCTCGTGGGCTTCTCTCTAGTTGTGGCGCGTGGTCCAGAGCACGTGGGTTCTGTAGTTTGCAAGCACGAAGGCTCTCTCCTTGAGGCGCGTGGGCTTAGCTGCCCCACGGCATGTGGGATCTTAGCTCCCCGACCAGGGATCGAACCCACGTGTCCTGCATTGGAAGGCGGATGCTTTACCACTGGACCACCAGGGAAGTCCCTCAGCATGTTCGGAAATCAGCATTTACCTCCTAAGCACCGTGGATACAATGCTACCCACTGAGTTTCCTCATCTCTTAATCTAGATGCCTGTCAATTTTCCCAGTAGGAGACCACGCAACCACACACATAACTGACCCCAGAAGTCAAAACTCTGTGTCTCATGACTATCAGTAAGTTGGTTTTCAGACTTTCACTGCCTTTTAAACTCATTTCAGGAAAGACTTTTTGTACACACACCTCCCCTCGCATACTAGTTATGAATAAAACGAATATGAATAAATGAGTGAATAAATAAATGAATGAATGAAGGGTCTGAGAAACAATGAAATTTGACATCTGAAACTTTACTGGCCTTATAAAGTCTTGCAGGGGCACCGACAGTGACGCAAGAATCACGCAAAGCGCTTTTCACGCATCAACCTCCTCCATCCTTGGGACCCCTGAAGGCAGGTGTCACTATTATGTCCATTTCACACACGTGGAGAGTGAGATTAGGAGGCCATATATCCTGGCCATCGCCACACAGCTGACAGGTGCCAGGGCAGGGACACTGTGAATCCGCATTCCCGTTCACTTAACCACTAAGCTTTCATAACTCCGGGGGGCCTTACTGGAGTCAAATGACCTTTTAGTGCAGCATGGCGGCTGAGAGCTCAAGCTTGGGACCCGTCTCCCTTGGGGTTTGAGACTTCATTCTGCCAATATTGCAGGAGTGAACTAGGGAAGTGTCCTAGATTCCTTTTGCTGCTCTAACAAATTACCACCAACTGAGTGGCCATTCTCTTACAGTTCTGGAGGTCAGAAGTCTGAAATCAGGGGTCAGCTGGGCGGGTTCTTTCTGGAGACCTCAGGGGAGCATCTATTGCCTTGACTTTTATAGGTTTTAGAGGCGGCCTGCATTCCTGGGCCCCTTGGCCCTTTTCTGAATCCTTTAAACCCCTGATTCCATTGTAACCTCTCTGTTTCTATAATCAAGCCTTCCTCTACTTCCCCCGTGTAAGGACCATTGCAATCACATTAGGTCTCTACCAGGATGACTCATGATACTCTCCCCGTCCCAGGATCCCTAAGGTAACCACATCTGCAAAGACTTCTACCTGGTGAGGTAACACAGTCACAGGTTCCAGGAATTAGAACACAGACAGTTTCTGGGCGGAGGGAAGGAGGGAGGCATTATTCAGCCTACGCCAGGGAGTCACTTAGGTTACCTAAATTGTGCTGGGTCTCCGTTTCATGATCCATAAAATGAGGATGGTATTTTTGCCTTTAGTGTTGAGAGAATGAATCAGATGAGCTCAGCGTACAGTAGTTATAGGTAAAACACTTAGAAGATGTTGGAACATACTCATCTCTTAATAAGTGGAAGATATTAGCAGTCGATTTACTGTTTGGAGGCGTCCCCAAATAGACATTATACTGTAATGAAAAGGGCTAATCTGAGGTTCTGGGAATATCTAAAGATGGAGGAGATGAAGGAGGGGATTAAAGACAGCAAAGCCATTGGGGCTTGGAGGGACCACAACTGCCCATCCAGGGTGGGATAGAGCTGACCTCCATCTTCAGTGGTGTCAAGCCATCTCATTGCCCTATGTTAAAATAGCCCTCGCCAATAAATACTAAATGAAATTTCCCTTCCCCATGCAAAATTCAATTCACATCTTCTCATAAACCCTGCCTAAGCCTTCTGCTACAATTTCTTAGGCTGTAACCCCATCACAAGGTCGCTCTGAAATTAGTTTGGAGGTAGTTTTCTCTGTGGCAGGCATGGGTGAATAAGGAATAAGGGAAGGAAAATTATGCTTTTTTTAATATTTGTGCTTTAAAAATAAAATTCAACTTCTGATACTATCCATTGAGTCAGAACTTGTTGATTTCCTTTATTTTATATGATATATGTCCTAAGGGTATTATATAATGGATCAATTCCAATGTATCTTACTAAAAGATAAGCAAGGTACATTATATCTCATCAGCACTGCAAGTATTTTCATTAATCCAATCCAAAGTGAATTTAGCTTTGTGTTCTTAAATGTAAACACACACAAAAATGTACCATGTACGTAATTACTAAGATAGTCAGAAGGCAATCATTTTTCAAAGGTAATTCTTTTTCGAAGGAGAGTAAACGATTTCATGAATCCCTTGACAGCTCCCTTCAAGCCAGCCCTCGTTTCAGTCCTAAAGAAAATGCGTGTATTTCTCTATGGCAAGTTTAGAATAAAAATAAAAGAATTAAACCTTCTTGATATTTTATGTCATTAATAAAACTAATCTATGCTTATTGTAAAGACTGGCAAATGTCAACAAATGAAAGACAGACTTAAGATCCATGAGAACAGATATTCTGTTTTGCTTAGCATTGAACCCATGTACAATACAGTACCGGGCACATGCTGGGTTCTCAAAAAAAAAAAAAAGGCGAATGGTCTGAATTGAAGAGAAAATAAATATCACCCATAATCTCACTGTTATTAAAATTTTGTGGAAGAAATTTCATTTTTAGCCTTTGGACTACGTTGTATGTATGTGTACACATATCAGTAAATTAAGAGCATTTTCTTTTACCAGTAAATCTTGAAAATAGCATTTTATTGGCCCTGTCACATTCTCCTATGTGAATGTGATCAAGTTTTTTAATCATTCCCCTATCCTTAATGTTTAGTGGATTCTAAAATTTTTACTATTAATTAAAGCGTGAAGACCATGCTTAATATTTCTGATGAATTATTTAGGATAAGTTCCTAGAATATAGGACCAAAGGGTTAATCAACATTTTAACAAATCCTGGCACATACAGATACACTGCTTTTCTATATGGGAACTTCTATGAAGATCTTCTGTTGTTTACAATTATACTCATGTGAAGTTGTACCAACACAGACTTTTCTCAAATGCAGCATAGAGGGGTTTAGGCTTTAACATGTTACAGATATTCTGTCCTTGAAATATGTCTCACCCCACTTGTTTTCTTTCGTAGATAGTGGCCACTTTAATTCACGCAATGATTGATACAAACCATTTGAAGGCAGGAAAGCAGTTTGACACACAGAATTTTTTGGCATGAAAGTGGAGAGGGGGTGAAGAGAAGAGAAAGACGCTAACATTTTTGTCTCATCCCATTTTAAGGCACCTAAACTTTAAGGAAGGGTTATTAATCTGGTGTCCATGGAGATGGAATTCAGGGATCTTGGATGGGAAAAATGCATCTTTATATATATATTTATCTATCTAGCCGCGAACTGAAATCTATCTATCTATCTATCATCTATCTACCTATCAATCTATCTATAATTATCTGCTTTTCCATCTGTCTATCCATCCATCATCCATCTATCATCTATCTATCCATCCATCCATCAACTCATCTATCAACTTTATCTATCTATCTATCTATCAATGTTCTGTCTAGCCTTGAACTGAAATTTAGAATATCCTTCAAAAATAAATGTAGGCAACGACCAAAGTAGTGGTGACGGTGACTTTTCAGCAATAGAAGTCTCAGTGATCTTCATATCACATTGCATTTGTAATAGAGATTTCAAAATATATTCCACCCTTAACGTATATTTAAAAGCGCAGTACTTATCAGACGTGCCGCTAGGCTTCGTTCTTAGGGTTTTATTAAGGAAGCACACATACCGCATCACAATGGAAAATATTTTGAAAGACGTAAAAGAAAAATCTATGCACACAGCCACGAAGCCATGTATGTTGACAAACATCTTCATTCCAACTTAGTACTGGTATTTAACAATCATTCTCTCCACACAGCCCCTTCAGGGACCCATACTGTCTCATTTCTTTGCTAGGGCTTCACACAGGTCTTCTCTGTAAGCATTTGTTATACAAGCACCGACACACCACACAAAATGCTGCTCTCATCCGCGTTCCATTCAGCTCCAGGAGCGTGTAATCAAAACCACATTTAGCAAGTATCTCAGGCCTCAAGAGTTCCACGAGGAAAACGGTGAGTGCTTACAGACAAACACAATACCCTTGACAGAAACTGATGTCGACTGACTTGAAAGAATACCTTGGTGTGTTTAAAGGGTCCCACATGACTTCTGCACATCGTGAAATTGATCCTAACACAATTACATCCTTCCTCTATAGGTATTCTGCCCACAACTGAAAAAAACAACAATGCTTTTTTCTTCTGAGATATTTCAGACTTCAGAGTATAGGAAAGGGGTCCCTGACCTTGCAGAGTGAGTCACCCTAGGCACCTTACTTCTATAGTGTATTTACTGGATCTACCTTTATGACAAAGATGAAAGAGCTAGAGTCCCCTGCATTTACCGACTGGCATCTTTTGTTTAAAGAAACAAAAGCTCTTTAAAATAGTGGGATGAAAGCTTTTAATGCTGCCTGTAATTAGAATGGCCGGTCAGTGGGTCATTTCTCCTCGTGATGGTAACAGAACATTTAAACTGAAGCTAAGTTTTCCTTTGAGAGGAATTTTTCTAAAACTTCTAAAAGAGCAAGTTTATATAAAAAGAAAAGGAAAATAAATTTAGAAAGAATTCAGGTAAACTGGTGCCTGATAACTTAGTGGATCCCAGTGAAAACCTGAAAATCAAGTAATTTAAAATGAGATCTAGAAATTGCATATACAGCCACCCCTCAGTAACTTGGGGGATTAGTTCCCACCCTCACCTCCAAATACCGAAATCTACGGATGCTCGAGTCCCCTATACACAATGGTGTTTAGTATTCGTGTATAATCTATGCACATCCTCCCACATACTTTAAATCATCTCTAGGTTACTTATAATAACTGATACCATGTAAATGTTACATGAAGAGATGTAAAAACAATGTAAATGCTATGTAAATAGTTGCTGGTGCGAGCAAATTCAAGTTCTGCTTTTTGGAAAATTCTGAAATTAAAAAAAAATATATTTTTGATCTGCAGTTGGTTGAATCTGCAGATGTGGAACCCGTGGTAAGGAGGACTTCCTGTATGCGGACTCGTAGAATGTGTCATGTCATGTGACTGGCCCCTACCTCTCAGTATACTTCTGAGATTTATCCAGGTTTTTTTTGTTTTGGGTTTTTTTTTTTTTGCCATGCTGCACAGCTTGCGGGATTTTAGTTCCCCGCCCAGGGACTGAACCTGGGCCCTCGGCAGTGAGAGTGCAGAGTCCTAACCACTGGACCGCCAGGGAATTCCTTATCCACGTTTTTTCATGCATCAGGAGATAGTTCCTTTTCACTGCCATGTAGTATTCCACTGCTAAAATGTAGCACAGTTTTTAATCCACTCACCAGCTGATACACATCTGGGTTATTTCCAACTTGGGCTATTATGGAAAAAGCAAAATTAGATTCAGAAAAGAGACAAGTGGTTGTCTGGAATTAGGGAAGAAGTGGGGATTCATGGCAAATGGGTAAAAAGGGACTTTTTCTGCTGATGGAAGTGTTCTTAAACTGGATGGTATGATGGCTGGACCAAAAAATAAATTTTCTAAAACTCATTTAACTGCACACTTAAAATAGGTTAAGTTTAAGGTATATGATTTATAACAAAACCTGTTTTTTTTTTAAAAAAGAGCTCTAGGTAGGAATATAAAGTCCCATGCCCTTATTGCTAATTTTTCTAACTATGTCTCAGTTCAAGTACCATTCCTAAGAAGTGAAAGTCCACCAGGCTAACTGCTGACAAAATCAATCACCAGGGTTAAAAGACTAAAAAGTTACCAAAGAGACTCCTTGAACTGGCACACAGCATGGAAGATGAGGGCTGCCAGGGAAAGGTGCGTTTAGAAATGATAGCAAATCCAAAACACAGACACTTCAAAGAAGACATCCCATCCAAGAGCACAATAATCAGAGTGAAATTTTTAGAACATAAGAAACAAGGTGATGCTTTTCACAGTTGGACAGTAAATAAAGCTTCTGTGGATGGGTCCCATCATTTTTTCTTTTGTTTCTTTTTTTAATGTTCCATGAAATACTATCATCTTTCTAAACTGCTCCGCAGGCTTTCAGGAGATAGATGATCCAATTACAGCATTTGCTTCAGCAAAGCTGAGCACACCAGGGAGACCTGGGGATTTCGAGTTGCTTGCTAGGGTGCTGACAGCAAAGGACTGTCATGGAGGATGAGAGGTCCGTACAGCTACATGATCCAAAAACTGACTTCCCCAAAGAACTTGGCCCTCACTCTCAAAAATATCTAAGGTATGCGGAAATCTGTGCACTTTTTTTTTTTTTTTTTTTTTTGCGGTACGCGGGCCTCTCACTGCTGTGGCCTCTCCCGTTGCGGAGCACAGGCTCCGGACGCGCAGGCTCAGCGGCCATGGCTCACGGGCCCAGCCGCTCCGCGGCATGTGGGATCTTCCCGGACCGGGGCACGAACCCGCGTCCCCTGCGTCGGCAGGCGGACTCTCAACCACTGCGCCACCAGGGAAGCCCTTTTTTTTTTTTTTCTTTTTTTTGTATTTTTGTGTGCACCTTTTTTTTGCAGTGGAGACTTACCAAAACAAATATGACTACAAAAGCTCATGAGCCTTTTAAATTAAAATAATTTTATATTTTGCATTGTGCATATATATTATGCATACATATGTAATTATAAATATAGACATGTATAGTTAAGTTATAGATACGGATATATATGTAGAGACAGAGATAAAGATATACAGATATATAGATACCAATTTATATAGATATAGACGTGTTTTTTCCTGTAGGACTTTTATTGATAATGTTTTCCATGTTTGGAAGGAAGGACCCTAAGGGCTATGTATCCATGGCTGTAAACACACACACACACATTCACTGAAGTTTCAAGTTCAGAAATTTGCATGAAGACAAATATTAAGCCCATGGCTTTCTTGATGGGATGTTCACATGTCACATCAGATATTTCTGCTACTGCAGATATTTTTGGTCATTCCAATGAATGAAGATGCTTTGTGAAATCACAAGCCCAGGGCAACTCAACATTAGCCATGATCTATGACCCTGGAGCGTGTTTACGAAGTATTCTGATGAACACCAGCAAGTGGTACCATACAATTATTGTCGCTATTAGGTTATTATTTATGCTGCATTGGTGTAGCTCTAGCAGAAAAAACAGTCGGTGTTTGTTATTACAGCGCCCTGGAGATCCTATCCAAAGCAAAGGCAATTTCCCCAGTAAAGATGTGCAGCCGTAACTCACTGCTGTTACCCGCTGAAAGTGGGTGCTAAATAATTTAATTCTAAATTTGGTAGTCTACTTGGAAATGGGAGATGTTAAATACCAAATATATGGATGTAATAAAAGTAAAGTAACACAAAGGTAAATTAAGGCAAACCTCACACTTCCCCGTGAGACTGCCTAATGGGATTGTATGCGTGTCAGGAAGTGGAAAATGAGTCAGCCTGGGGTATAATTTCATAGGGAACTGGGCTCATAACTCTCCTTCACTGTAATGCCATCTGCTTGAACGATCACCGCTTCCTTTCCTAGTCTATATGTTTCTAATGGGAGTGATACAAATAAGCTTACATTTCCTGGGACACACTCAAATGCTATTTTAGGAAGATCTTAAAGCGCTCTCTTCCAGGATGCCTGCGAGACATCCTTGCACACCTTCCTCTGGGTTGTCTTTCAAATGCTGGTCTTTTAAGTAGCAGCCGTGTCTCATCCCGTTTATATCTGTATTATTTCAGCATTTTTCTGTGGGTCTCTTTTTAGAATTCCTAGAGTGGTATCATACTGTACATGCTATTATTCAAGTTTCCCACTCCCCTTAACATTACATTTTCAGGTCAAACTGAGACAGGCTGGGAACTGGGACCTGGGACCCTCTGCTGCACTGCTTGCACCTGGACAAACCTCTCCTTCAGCAACAAAATACAAAGAAACTATAAGGGACTAAAAATAACCGCTCGGCATGAGCAATTGGAGCAAATTATGGACAAAAAGATACAAAAACACCAAAAACCCAACTGCCACTTCTGAAGGGCCAGGAGCAAAAACAGGGTGTTGGGAGCAAAAGCAGGGCACTGCGCATGCCCCCTGCACTCAGCACCAGGAGAGGGGTGGGCAGACCCCCTAAGCCACGCCTCTGCCCCAACCCCTGGACCCACGCCTACCCTCACCCCAGATAAGGAACAAGCTCGCCCCCCCCTCAAGGAGTGAACAAGAGAACCTGTCCCTTGTTCTCTCCCCACTACTGCAGCAGGGGCCCCAATAAAGCCTTTCCTGTATCTCTTATCAATTTCTATTCATTAAGGAAGGCTAAGAACCCTAGTTGGTAACAAAATTAATGTCGATAAACATTAATCACTACATGTAGGCAATTCTTCATAGTTGCTGCGTAAGTTTCAATTATATGAATGTATCATTTTTAAATCAATTCACCTGTTGATGGATATTCAGGTTGCTTTCAACAGTTAGCTATTTTTTTTAAATGCAGCTATGAACACTCTTGTGCACATCCCTCCATATCCACGGCTAAGCTTTCATCTGGAGGAGAGGTACCTAGACCTGTCATTTTAGGGTCACGTAGATGCATGTTCTAAAAGTCAGTAGCCAGTAGGTCCTTGTTGGTTATCTATTTAATATATAGTAGTGTGTATATTTTCATCCCAAACTCTTAATTTATCCCTCCCCCTCCCCTTTGGTAACCGTAAGTTTATTTCCTATGTCTGTGAGTAAGGACCTACTGTATAGCACAGGGAACTATACTCAATATCTTGTAATAACCTATAATGGAAGAGGATGTAAAAAAAGAATATAAATATTTATATATATGTATAACGTTGCTGTACACCTGAAACTAACACAACATTGTAAATCAACTATATTTCAATAAATTTTTTTTAAAAAGTCAATAGCCAGATATTGATAAGTATCTCTCCAAGGAGGACAAACATTTTATAATTCCGCCGACAGTGTATAAGGATTCTGGGTTCTCCCTTATTCTCAGAAAAACATTTTATTATTTGCATCTCTTTTTCTGCCAATACGATTGGCAGAGGAGAAATGATATTGGAGAAATGATTGGAGAATCATTTATTGGAGAAATGATATCTTGTTGTATTGGAAACAATACCTTTGTCTGTTGTATCCCTAATGCAGAAGTGATTAAAACAAACCTGAATGGAAATGCTTCTGACAAATTCTAAATGTAAAGACAATCTTAAAAAATGACACAAATGAACTTATTTGCAAAACAGAAACAGACTCACAGACTTAGAAAACAAAGGGGAAAGGTGGGAGGAGGGATAAATTAGGAGTTTGGGATTAACGTATACACACTACTAGATACAAAGTAGATAATCAACAAGGACCTACTGTATAGCACAGGGAACTCTACTCAACAGTCTGTAATGACCTATATGGGAAAACAATCTGAAAAAGAACAGATGCATGTATATGTATAACTGAATCACTATGCTGTAGACCTGAAACTAACACATTGTAAATCAACTGTACTCCAATATAAAATATAACAAAAGAATAAAGACAATGGGGAACCTTTGTTCACACTTGATACAGACTCCATGTACAACTAATGTAATTCATCTGGTACTCTGAGAAATTGTCAGGAAATAAAGTATAATCTTTCACATCTAGGAGGACTTGGGTATGTGTGTTGCATATACTATGTAGTCACATTAACAACTTAAGGACAATTAATAGATGGGTTTTCTTGAACTGATGTTTTTTTTATATAAGATGCATATTAAAAAGTTTTCTTTTTTTTACATCTTTATTGGAGTATAATTGCTTTACAGTGGTGTGTTAGTTTCTGCTTTATAACAAAGTGGATCAGTTATACATATACATATGTCCCCATATCTCTTCGCTCTTGCATCTCCCTCCCTCCCACCCTCCCTATCCCACCCCTCCAGGCGGTCACAAAGCACCAAGCTGATCTCCCTGTGCTATGCGGCTGCTTCCCACTAGCTATCTATCTTACGTTCTGTAGTGTATATATGTCCATGCCTCTCCCTCGCTTTGTCACAGCTTACCCTTCCCCCTAGAAAGCCCAGAGATAAACCCACGCACATATGGTCACCTTATCTTTGATAAAGGAGGCAGGAATGTACAGTGGAGAAAGGACAGCCTCTTCAATAAGTGGTGCTGGGAAAACTGGACAGGTACATGTAAAAGTAGGAAATTAGAACACTCCCTAACACCATACACAAAAATAAACTCAAAATGGACTAAAGACCTAAATGTAAGGCCAGACACTATCAAACTCTTAGAGGAAAACATAGGCAGAACACTCTATGACATAAATCACAGCAAGATCCCTTTTGACCCACCTCCTAGAGAAATGGAAATAAAAATAAACAAATGGGACCTAATGAAACTGCAAAGCTTTTGCACAGCAAAGGAAACCATAAACAAGACCAAAAGACAACCCTCAGAATGGGAGAAAATATTTGCAAATGAAGCAACTGACAAAGGATTCATCTCCAAAATTTACAAGCAGCTCATGCAGCTCAATAACAAAAAAACAAACAACCCAATCCAGAAATGAACTGATGTTCTTGACTGATTATTTCAAAGTCTGTCTGTTCACATGTAGGATTATGTAAGAGTCTCACAACAGGCCAGCGAAGACTGACATTGTTGGGGCCGATGGTACAGAACAGGGTGTTTTGCCCCTTGTTCCGTCTCTGGTGAAATGTGAGATGGCTACTAGCATAAAAATGAGAAATGAATATTAGATTTCCTGAATCCTACACCCATTCTCTTCCTACTCTCTGTGAAGGCATTATCTTTCAGATGGTAATATGTATGACTATTACAATCAGTAAGAGCCAATGATAAGGATACTGAAAGCATTTAGGGCATCAGAAAAATCCCACTCACCACAGGAAAGACATAACATTTTGATAACTTTATACCATTGTCTCAGGTTTTGTTGTTATCAAACTCAGGTTCCGGATGTCCGTAGAGCTGAACTGTCTTGCCGAAGACAGATTGCTAGAAAATACCTCTAATCAAATTATTATATTAATTAAAAACCTCAAGATCTTTTTTTTCCATCACTCGATCTGTTATCCTGAGTCAAGAAGCAGTAAATTGCAATCATTAAAACTGCTTTCTAAAGCAAAACCGAACATTTTTAAACAATCTATAATACCTCCATTATGAGTAATTTTTGCCCAGAACAACAACCAAAAAAAAGGCCAGATCTTTCTGGCTTCAAATTTGGACAAGTCAGCAGATGAATTAAGCATCCCAAAATTGTTAGTATGCCACTCGGCAATGACAAGGACAGATGTCCAGACTCTATTAAACAATCTTCCCAGCCACGCTGCATTATAACTTTATTTATTGTTTGTTTTCCATATCTTATCTTTTCCTAATTAAAAAAAAAAATCTATGTTCACTATGGGACTTTTCCAAAATACAAGTAATATCGCCATCATAGACAAGAGCCTGATTGAATATCTTCTAAATTTTCCCTGTCCTATATTTATTGATAAACAAAATTGGTGTTATCTCGTAGGCCCTTTTGTAATCAACTGATTTTCATAACAGATTTATCAAGATATTATTCATATGCTATAAAAGTCACCATTTTAATGTTTACCATCAGTGGTTTTTAGTTGAACAACCATCAGCACTATTTAATTTTAGAATATTTTTATTACTTCTGAAAGAAACCTCATAACCATGACCAGAATCTCTCCATTTTCCCCTCCCCAGGCAACCACTAAGCTACTGTGTCTAAAAATTTGCCTCTTCTGGACATCATGTATAAATGGAATCATACAATGTATGGTCTTTTTTGTCTGGTTTATTTTACGTAGTACCATGTTTTCAAGGTTCATCTATGTTGTAGCATCTATCAGCACTTCTCCCTTTTTTATTGCCAAATAATATTCCATTGCATGAATAGATCACGTGTTTGCCCACTCATCTATAATATATATATAATATATATATATAAAATATATAATATATATATATATGACAAATGCTGCTGTGAACTTGTGTGTTCACATGTGTGGACATTTGCTTTCAGTTCTCTTAGGTGTAGAACTAGTAGTGCCGAATCTTATGGTAACCAGGTAATCTCCAGCTGTTCCTGTGGTCATTCTTTCTGTATACTCTTGCTTGACTGGTTTTCAGGTGTTTCTCTTATTTTCACCTCTTTCTCATTCTCTTCTGAAGGTTCTCTTTCTCCTAAAGTTTTCTCTCAAGTTCACTGATTTCATTTTCTACAGCAGCAAATCCAATAGACATGGAGTTTCTCACCCCATCTTTATCTCACATGGCTTCTTCTCCTTGCTGCCTTCCTCTGTCTTTGATGATACCATGCTTATTTTGAATCTGAGACCACTGATCAATGCTTAAAATCATCTCTATTTCATGCACAAAGTTCTGTCTTTGTCTCTGATACTTAAGAGTTTTCCCCCAAATTCTTATGGTTATATTTTCATATGCCTACGGGTTTTCTGCCTGTTTGGGTATCTGCTCCAAAGGTGTGTTCCTCACCCAGTAACGGCCTTTTATTGTTACTGGTCCAGAGAGGAAACCTTGCTGGCTTTGACATGTCCATGCTCACCTGTACCAGCACCTACTGGCGATATTAGGAGGTAGGCCTGATTTTTTTTTTTTTTAATGCCTGGGTATCCTCCACTCACATTCCTGGTCCTTTTCTTTTTAATGCACAATTAAGATTGGCGATCTTTTCATCCTCCTTCAACCCAGTCCTGCAGTTTTCACAAACGCTTCTCTATGTTTCTAACATACACATGGTAATTTTTCTTATTTATTTAATTGGAGTATAGTGATTTATAATGGTGTGTTAGTTTCCGGTGTACAGCAAAGTGATTCAGATATATATGAATAAGGTTTATTACAGGATATTTAATATATTAAATGCACTTAACAAGCACGGGCAACATCCTGATTGAATATCTTCTAAATTTCCCCTGTCCCATATTTATTGATAAACAAAATTGTTATTATCTCTTTTCCATTATGGTTTATTACAGGATTTAATATTAATAGTTCCCTGTGCTTTACAGTAGGACCTTGTTGTTTATCTATTTTAAGCATAATAGTTTGTTTTATATATACTAGTTTGTAATCATAACCTTTCCAGTGCATTGCTAATGTGGATCTTCACACCCTTATTATATTTCACTGGAAATTTCCATGGGAACCTGGTAGAATGAAGGAGATAGTTAGGTACCATGCTCTTTCCATCATCCTACTGGAAACCCCACAACATTTATTCTTTATAGATTTCTGAGATCAAGGTTTCTGGTTCCCCAACCCATCCAGTTTGCTTTTCTCTTTGGAGCAGAAAACTGATTCTGAGTTAAGTATACTGCTGCCTGTAATACATGATGTTTCTCACCTCCCTCTGAAGTCTGGTGTGGCCATGTGATTAAGTCCTGACCAATGAGAGGCAGGAGAGTATTGGGGGTTGACATGAGTTTCTAGAAAAGTTCCTTAAAAGGAACTGATCCAGTGGTGAAGGCTCTTTTCTGTCAGTTTTCTTTAGCCTGCAATGCAGATATGATGACTGGCGCTCCAGCAGCCATATTAATCTATGAGGATAAAAGCCATGCATTAATATTGTGTTAAAGGAAGATAGGTGCCTGGGACCTGACAGTACTGAGGAGTTGCCATGCCAGCCATGGCCTGCCTACATCAGGGCTTCTTCTATGTGACAGAGAAATAAACTTTTACTTTAAGTCACTTTTTTTTTGTTAAGTCACTCTTATTAAATAATCAAACCTAATCCTAACCAATGTATTATGAGATGGATTTATCATGCCAGCATACATTTTTCTGAACATACATTCATGACTGCAATCTTATCTCTGTATACTTTAAATATTACTCTTTATTTATGATACCTCATGTTACCATTTAAGCTATATTTGTTTTAAAATGAAACATGTTGTAATGGGGAAAAACAAATCTGAATCCATATTGTATCTCTTTCTTTTACTTTAACCTCTGTATTCTATTGCTTTTGCTACAAGTTAAGAATTTGCCTAGACCCTGAAATATACAAGACAGCCCATTCTCAAGGCTCTGACCTTTAAAGGTATAACACTTTTCCATTCGTATAGAGATAAAAAGTTGCAGAACAGAGTGTAAGGTTTACAGAGACATGGACAGCTGCAAGAACAAAGGATTCCGGCACCAAGAAGTGTGGCGCAACCAGCCACACCCCTCCCCTTTTAGTATAAAAGGCGGCTGAATTCTAACTTGGGTTAAGATGGTTCTTTGGGACACTAGTCCACTGTCTCCTCGGTCTGCTGGCTTTCCGAATAAAGTCACTAGCCCTTCCCCCAACAACCCGTCTGTCAATTTACTGGTGTGTCGTGTGGTGTGCGGGCCGAGCTTGAACTCGGTAACAAAATTACCTATAAATAAATGGAAAAGCGGTATAGTACGAAGGATTATAAACAGATAATTATGAAAAAGGATTAAATCAAACTATGTACTCTTGCTTGTCTACAATCTATTAACAAAGGATAGAGATTTTATAGACATATTAGCCCCTAAAAGAGAAGAATTTCTCTTCAATCAGTAGTCTTGCTGGAGAACTGGAAAGCACATATGTTTCTGTCATTCAAGTTTATTTGACCTCATTTCTTTGTACCACCTGAAATCATTTAAATAGCAACTGTGGCAAACTCTGGAAAATGCTCATCTGTGCAGAGAAGAGCAAAGAAATAAAAAGTACATGACTTTCGTTACACATTTATCTAAGTTTCCATAGTGCTCTAACAGTGAGCAGGATTCAGAAAACGTCAAATGAAATTTGATGGATGGAGCATAGTTAGTTATCCTCCTTCTGTTCCATAATATTTCCTGGCAATGCTTAGGCAAAACAGATCTGATTGATAGCTGTGGGTAACATTCAGATATTAATACTGTGATGATAAGGCTTTCAAAAACCAAAGTTCTGGGCTTCCCTGGTGGCGCAGCGGTTGGGAGTCCACCTGCCGATGCAGGGGACACGGGTTCGTGCCCCGGTCCGGGGGAATCCCACATGCCACGGAGCGGCTGGGCCCGTGAGCCATGGCCGCTGAGCCTGCGCGTCCGGAGCCTGTGCTCTGCAACGGGAGAGGCCGCAGCGGTGAGAGGCCCGCGTACCGCAAAAAAAAAAAAAACAAAGTTCTTCAAAAAGCAAAGGATGTATTTCAACTTCGATAAGAATCTTCACTCACTCCTGTTGAGTTCATCACTAGCACAAGTGTCTCCTTAATCCATAAAATTACACCTGTCACAGGGACTTAACTTCCTTAAGACAACTTCACAATCCATGGTGAATTATTACCAATGCACAATCCATGACTCTCAAGCTCATTAAGGCTCCCTTTTTTGCACCCCGATGATCTGATTCTGACTTTTTAAGAATAACTGAAAGTCAAAGAGAGTGGGAAGAATGTATAAAGCAAAACAGCTTCTGAAGCAAAACCTACTAATGTGAAAACATCCACTCCATAATACATTCTCCAATTATCCTTCAAAGAAAAGAGAAACAGATTTTCTCCCGGTCCGTTCGCGATCCCAAAGAAGGGAGCATGATTCTTCTGTATTTAATTCCATAAAGACAGAAGTGAAATAAACAATTTTGAAGTGAGGATAAAGGTTGAACATAGAAATGAATATATCGCATTCAAAAAAGTCTATTTTAACTGTATACATTATATTAAGTGGTAATACATGCACACAGTAAAAAACAAATCAGAGTCCAAACGGCTCGCAGTAGAAAGTAATTTACGTTCAGTGCCCTCCCCCAACTTGCCAGCTCCTCCAGTAGAAATCACAGCTGCTAGCCCCTTTGCTCAAAAAGTATTCTTCTCTGGGTTTTCCCCAAATGGGGCATCAATATAGATGCTGTTGTGCACCTTGCTTTTTTGAACAGGTGTATCAGAGGCCATTCAATACATGTACGTACAGATTTGCATCACTATACATAGAGTAACAGAGATACAGTCTAATTCTAGAACATCAGTAAACAAATATTGATGGAGAGCCTCATGTGTCCCAGATGCTGCTGTAGGGACTGCAAACAGCTACCAACCAGACCGACATGGTTCCCCAACTAAAAGAGCTTGCATTCCACAGCTTCCTCATTAAGCAAAGCCTTCCTGGCTGCAGTGTAAGAACTGAATTCCAAAAAAAGAATAAGCCTCTGCGTCTTCATAACACACGTGAGTACATAAATCACATAAAAATGTACACGTGTATACAGGCACGTATTTAAACACCTGTATCATATATATGTCCTGTATACACAAACTATGTATAGATATACTATATATATATACTATGTATACATACATGATGTATTACAAAGACACATAATGTACTGTATATGCACATATAGTATTCTATATATACACGTACACATATATTACATACATAGACATACATATGTGTGTTTGTGTATGTCTGTGAGTGTACATATGCTTCTTCCATCATCTAGGCCCACAGCAGGAAATAGAAAACTGACTTCAGAATCTACAGAGATAAGGAATATTCTCCATGGTGAATGGCATGCTGATGCCAGCCCTTTGAAGGACTAGGTTGATAGTCCATTCGGGGAATTTGTTTCTTAAAGAAGATACTGTTACAGATAAAAGGGGGAAAGAAATGGCAAGGACCACACATACGTATGATTTGCTATGTTCTAGAGCTGTTGATTTTTTGTTTCATTTAAGGAAGTGTTAAAACCCCTTGGGAGTGCCTGCCTTATTTGATCCATGAAAAGGCAGCTTACACTTTATACCTCAATGGGGATGAGCTGCCCTTGGAAAGTTTCCTTCTTTCTCCATGCCCAAGACGAACTGAATGAATACTTAGCCAGAAATTTAATAAAATGTTGCAAAACGGTTCAAATCTCTCTGCATTTCATACGTAACACTACAATCGCTACTACTCCCACTAACCCACAGAGGAAACAGCAAGAAGAAACACGAGGGAAAATCAGCACATTGGTTGAGAATTCTCCCAAATCCCCCCACTCTTTCTGGTAAAGAAGAGTAAAATATCTATCCATCTATCATCTATCTATCTATCTATCTATCTATATCCATCTCGTCTACCTATCATTATCTATCTACCGAGCTACCTACCTATCTGCCTATCTATCTATCCTTCCTAATTTTTGCTAACTTCGCAACACAAAGGAAACCTTTCATGGAGGTGGCATCTTATTTCCCAAATCGTATCACTGGCACAGACACCTTTGGAAGTGAGCTTATTTGTAAGCTCATGAAGGTACTCCGTGTGGCACAGCATCACTATGTAAACATTTGGGGCAGAACTCAGATACAGACTCCTTCTTTTCCCCTCTCATCTGCTCTACGAGCAAATCTTCAAGAAAAACATCTTGAAACACTGCTCACAAAAGCAAAGTCACAGGCCAGAGCTTGACAGTTGCTAACCCGAATCCCAGAGCACCCACATGAAACAGAGGAGCACAGAGCGAAATCCACATCACATCACCCCCAAACTGGCATCCAGTGCTCTTTGGAAATAAACCCCCCAAAAGCAGAAGAGCCATCAGCTGAGATTCACGACCTCTATATTAGAATAAATAATGGAAAATAAATATTTTCCAAACACTGAGCTATGAAGTTCAAACAGCTGACTCCTGAAATAGTGCTACATACCTAGGATTGGTCCATTCGTAATTATTTCTATTGCCGGCAATATAGGGAGCAAATATCAACCAACCTGAAAGCGGCAAAAACCGATCGGAAATATTCTGGAGCCACAAAGGAGGTTTCGGAAACAGAAATAAACCAAGAACCACTGAGCTTCCAAGTCGCTGCCCAGCTGTGAATAGACTGTTTCTAACTTGGTGGGTATCAGAGACAGCGTCACAATTCCCTATAACTCCACAGCAGATCATTCACAGGTCCATCCGAAAATCCCAGCACAAAATGCAATCCACGCGTTATATTTAAATCGGCATGGCAAATGTGCAAGGCGCCTTTGTGTGCCCCGAGATCTACAAGCTCTGGGTGTTTTGTCTTGTTTTACAACAAACTCCTGTTTGAAACGCTTGCAAAATGGGCCATTTTATCAGAACTGCCCAGACTTCTCGTTTTACCTAATCATCTGGGATAGAAAGAGGCCGTGTTGCAGTGGAACATCATTTCGAGATAAATTCCGTTTGCATGGAGTAGTCCCTGCAGGGGACCGGGAACTGTGCTGGGATTGTAAGTAGGTCCACTGTGAATAATAGCCCACCTTTTTCCAAGAAAGGATTCTATCCATCTCACCTGGAAGCACTAATAATATAGACGACGCTCCCCAAATGCAAACCGTGGTCAAAGTGGCTGTCAGCAAATTTGGGAAAAAGGAGGCCATCGTTGCAGCTAATCTGAATATGTGGCAGGCCACTGGGACTCACCTGTTTTCCGAGCCAGCTGATTTCTTCTGACAAACGATGACAGCTGGTGTGTACTTCCCAGCGTAATCCATGCTCTTCTTAACCTCCCACACGGACGGGCTGCTGGCTCTCACCCCAATGATGTTCATGCCTTTCATCACCTTTACCCTGTTGGAGACAGCAAAATGCACAGCTGAGACGGCTCTGGGGCATCCTTGAGTTACCGCTGCTTCTGGGGACACAGTGTACTTAATGGCCCATTGTCGCCTGCCAGGTGTAAGCTCGTGTCTAATAGAACTTAATCACACACTGGCAATCCCCTTCCAATCCATCTGCCCTAATTTTCCCCCCAGTCATTCCTTCCTTTAACAGAGGAGCTAGAACAGTACACTGACATAGGCAAGCATCAGTCACATAAAGAAACAGAGTAATGCTGTGCTAGTGGAAGGCTTTACTTTTAAGAAAAATAACTGAATACCCTCAGACTGTTAAAACTAAACAGAAAAAGGGAATTCATTAACACTGCAAAAGTGGGATTAAAAATAACGCACATTCATTGAATGCCTTTTCCATGCCAGGCACTGATGGGACTGTTCCTCTGTATTATCTCATCTAATTTCCCAAGCAACGTTCCAAGTTCAAAGGTGGGGAGGGGCTGCGGCTCAGACAGGTTTGGGAATCATGATGGTTCATCGCAAAACACAGGTGCTGAGAGGTGCACAGAGGCGCCTGACTTCCACGCGTGTGCCCCTCCCATGACATGATCATCATCGTCGTCATCAGCAGGACCATCATCCCATCATCATCACTATCACAACAAGCCAGGCGCTCTGCTGAGTTCATGGCACCCTTATCTCATTTCACTCTCACACACACCCTGTGAGGTCAGTACCATTTTAATTTTCACTGACCGGCTCAGCAACCAGGGCGATCAGGTGGCAGGTGACCCAGGATTTGAAACGGCTCCCAACCACAGCGCCGGTCCAACCAGGCTCAGTGCTTTCCTTGGCATCACATAAAATGTCCCCGTGCTGAAGCCACTTACTTGACCTGCTCAAGTCCTTCGTTACCCAACACTGGCCAGTACCTGTCCTGAGACCTAACATCTGCTCAGACTTTAGACAAATTTGCCAAAGCAGGTGTGCCCTCCATCACAGACTTGGCTTATTATTTCTCTCTTCCATTCACTTATTCCTTCCTTCCTTCATTCACAGAAAGGGACAGGTGACACACTTATAGGTTTTTCTCGAGGATATCAGAGAAGCCGGATGAGAGAGGCAGAAGGATGTGCAGCAAAACTGGTTTCCTAGTATGCCCTAATGTCCAGAAGGAGGAGAAAGGTTCTGGAGGTGGAATTAATCACCAATGCCTAAGGATTTAATCAACCACGACTGTGTAGTGAAGCCACCATTAAAATCCAAAAGGAGGGGCTTCAGAGAGCCTCCAGGGTGGTGAAGAAGAATGCCACTACGTGCCACCATGCTGGGCTCCAAACTCCAGGAGGACTGACGTTTCTTTGTTCTCGACCTCACATATATACACTACCAAATGTAAAATAGCTAGCTAGTGGGAAGCAGCCGCATAGCACAGGGAGATCAGCTCGGTGCTTTGTGACCACCTAGAGGGGTGGGATAGGGAGGGTGGGAGGGAGACGCAACAGGGAGGAGATATGGGGATACATGTATACATATAGCTGATGCAGTCTTTTATACAGCAGAAAGTAACACAACATTATAAAGCAACTGTAGTCCAATAAAGATGTTAAAATAAAAACATATATGGAATGGAAGGGATATAGTAAAAGGACAATGCAATACATCGCAAACAGTTAGATGTATAAACTGCTGCAAAAATTCATGTTTCCTGTTGTGTTTTCTTTTCTTAGTCCCTTGAGGAAAATAAAAAGGGTTTTGAAGCAAGAAAGCCAGGGGACAAATGGGGCAGGTTGATGGGTGACTGGGTGGGAGATGCTGCCAGGAGGGGCAGCCCTGGAGGAGGTACACTCCCCAGATTTACAACCGTGGTAGCTGTATGAGCACAGAGGCAAGGAGGTGGGTCCTGAGGCCGTCTCTTAAATCCTTGCTCTTATCATCAGAGGAGATGATCCAGGCCACCCCCTGATATTAGGATCAAGGCGGGAGGAAAAGATGATGTGTTTAGGGCTGGCGCTTGGCGAGCAAAGGACATGCCTAATAGAACTAAGAACACTCTCTCCCACAGAAACAGCTTGAAGACATATTGTGCAGAAGAGTTAACACTGCAGCTCTGAGACCACCGCCTAGAAAGGCCTACTGGCAAGGCTGGCCCCTGAGTGGCATCTGGAAACTTGGATTTCAGGAGGGGTTCCCCAACTCCTTAATAAGAGGGGAACACGGAGCCTCTGCTTTTTTACAAACAATATAGCTGCTGCTGGACACCTGCTTTCTTTCTGGTGGTCTGGAGGTATGGTGCCTGTCAGGCAATGGTGCCCAGGGGACCCGCCCCCAGTAAAAATTCTTGGCCCCCAGGCTTGGATGAGCTTTTCAGACAGACAACAGTTTACCCCTCTTGTCACAACTCATTGCTGGAGGGGTGAAGGTCATCCTGTATGATTCCCTGGGAGTGGACTTTACTGAGCTTGTGCCTGGTTCCCCCAGACTGCGCCCCATGTGCCTTTTACCTTTGCTGAATTTGCTTTGTGTCCTTTTGCTGTAATAAATCTTAGCAATGATTATGACTCTACACTGAGCCCTGCTGAGTTTTCCTAGCAAGTCATCAAACACAGGGGTGGTCTTGGGGACCCCAAAACACACACTGATTTGGTCTACAAAGACAAGAGGAATCGCTTCTCACACGTGGCCCCCAGGGCTAAAGCTGGCATTTTTAGGAGGTGAGCGCCACGTAAAAATGTTTTGTGTTGTAAATAATCCTTGTAGAAGCCAACGTTTTGAACGCAGTCATTTATAAATTGGGAATTGCATGCGCAGGCCAGAAAGCCACCTGACCTTTTGGTGACACACGCTATGATTCCTCATTTAAATTGTAAGCAAACTAGATGGGGTGATGAAAAAAAGTTCAATTCACTATGGACAGCTGCTATTATATTAAGATGAATTCTAAGTGCTGTCCCAATTACTGTGTACTGGAATTTTCCTGAATCAAATTTGCTTTAAATAAATAGGTCATCAACCTGGATTTGGCAACCTTTGTATTATACAGGAGCTATCAGGAGCTAGGGCTTTTCTGATACAGAATGGGCTCTTATTTTTCTTACATTTTATTCACAGGTAGGTCACTTGGAATTCAGATAATGTTTCTCCAATGAATCACTTTTAAGTTCTTAGGAAAGAACATGGTTGCATACTTAACCCAGAAGTACCCGATACCTGTTGCTAATAATTCTAGGGCAGCTACACAGAGTTGTAATTTATAGCACTGTTTCTCAGGGGAGATTCTGAAATTTAGTGCAGGGCAATAGGAGATTGTCTTTCGTAGACACAGTGTTCTCATAAGAGAAGACACATGTCTACGGCATACTTCAGATGTTCTGAACTGGATAAGGGGTCCCTGATCTGTACAGCAAGAATGAATGTGTGCAAGAAATCGAATGGTTATTTCTCAGAGACACTTCTGTTATACACTGAACACGGTTTATGTTGGGTTCATAGTTTTGAAACACTTAGAGCTGTAAGTGGCGGCGTTTTGGAACTATTAAGATAATCCTTAGAGCATGTGAAATTTGGCTTCACTGGGTCTGAACCAAACGCTAATTACTTCCTTTGTTTATGAGAGCTGAGTTACTTACATTCATTAGTGCAAGTTTTATAACCTACTTGTGGCTCAATAAATACAGGTTACACTGACAGCTTCATTACACAGGGATAAACAGCACTTGATTTCCAAAGACGTTTGTTATATATTTACACTTAATAATATATCTACTATAGTGATTTGGGGGAAAGCCATAATTTCCCCACCATAGAACGCACATGCACTGTGGACTGGAATAAACACTGCTTGACTTAAGGGTATATTGTGTTTTTAAAACACAACAGAGCTATTGTGTGTGTGTGTGTGTGTGTGTATGTGTGTGTGTGTGTATATATATATATATATATACACATACACACACACACATATACACACACACAAATATATCCATACGTAGATATATATACAAATGCAAACATAAAAACACACACATATATGCACACAAATATAAACACTGAGATATACACATATATACACACAGACATATACACACATACAGATATATATACACATACATATATACACAGAGAGACATATATACACACAAACATATATATACACAAATATACACGTACATACACACACATATAGACATACATATATACACATACACACATATGCACACAATGACACACACATGCACACGCATAAACACATACATATATACATGGACACACATATATACACAATGGACATACATGTAGGCATAATACGTATATATACACATACACACATATATACACACATACATATATACACATATACACAACACATATACAGAGATATATAGGCACTCACATAAACACACATTATGCATGCATATACACACATACATATATACAGACACCTGCCCATATATACACACACGTACATACACACATATATGTGCGCATGTGTGTGCTCCAAGCACAGTATCCAGCAACAACGGGAACAGCCAGCAGTGTGGGATCCGAGCTGTGGTGTACACATTTTGTTTCTGCTCCACCACATCCCACCTCTCATATGCTGGGTAACAGAAGGATGCAACACACTGCCAGGTGTTGCGGGTTTAGTTAGTGGCATCCTTTCCGATTAACTGATGGGAAACCTGTCTTTCCCCATTGGGAAATTATCCACATGTATGCACATATTCAGAGTATTAAAAATTGCTATTGGAAAATTATAAATGTTTATACGATAAACCTGAAAATATGCAATAAATATGAATGAGATTTTTTTTAATTAAAAAAAAAGCCATTCTAGAGCTAAATGAGTCCTGTACCTAATCCTCAGTCTTTCCAAGCATCTGGTTTTCCTCTGACTCTCAGTTCATTCATAAGAAGGTTCCAGGGACCCGTCTTTCCTAAGGGCACAAATTCAGAACAGATGTGGTGAGTAGAAATAGGACAGATGGGGCTGCACACCAAATGGGAAGCACACCCGCAGGATGAATATGGATACCAATGGTTAGAAGCTTTGGAGGATGTGACGGTCGTCCCCTACCAGCACCCCTCCCCCGACCAAAACTTAAGATATAAATGCCTAAAGCAGGTCATGAATAACACTAGGTGAGTAAACCAAACCTGTCTTTTGTTTGCTTATTTGGTCATTGGTTCATTCAACAAACACTTTCTGAGTCCCACCTGTTTCCCAGGCATCATTCACAGTACTGGAAATTCATTAAGAAGAAGAAATACACGCTTCCTCTTGACATGGAACTAACATTGTAGTGGGAGAGCCAGAACACACACACACGCACTCACACACACATTTATTACGTTGATAAGTTCTATGAAGAAAAAGAAAGCAAGACAGGGAGCTGGAGAGCCCAGTATGGGTGGCTATCTTAGAAGATTGATTTTATTTTATTATACACATAGCTGCAAAATGGTAAAGCCAGCGACCAAACCATATGGGCAAGTAGAAGGGAAAAGGGTAGACTCTGGGGGGAAACTCTGCCACCCCAAAATGTGGCATTCAGATTATTTCAAGGCGAAAACAAACATGACCCAAAAGACTTAGGAAGAAACTCTGACCTTCCCCCTAACTGCATGAAGAATTTTGATAGAGGAGCTGTTACAGGAACTGAGCTGTCACCAGAGACACCTGCAAAGAACATGGACCAGGTGTGGTGAGGGGAACTCACAGAGGTCAGAGACCTCGCCGTGTCCCACTGCCCCTGCCTGGCCCAGCAAACATCTGTTCGCCAAACATTTGCTTTTCCATCTCCGTGTCAGTTGCCTTCCTCCCCACTAAAGTACCGAACTCCTACCCCCAACACCCTCTTTTGTCTTTAATCGAGGATGGTATTTAAGGTGACAGCTTTGGCCATACTGGCAACTTACTCAGCTTTTGTGGTCTCTCTCCTGTACACATGTGATTCAACTTTTGTTTGATTTTCTCCTGCTCCTCTGTTTCATCTCAATTTAATTCTTAGACCAGCCAGAAGCACCTAGAAGGGGAGAGGAAACTCGCCCCCTCCCCAGCACTACACATTGGATATCTTTGCCTGGCATGTGAGCGGGGAGTACAATTCTCCTTGTTCCTACTGAAAATAGACCAACACCCAACAGTCAGGGATGCTATTTAAATATTCCACAGCTCATTATGTGAGAGTCCAGTTTACGGATTCCTTGGGAAAACCAAAGCCTTGATATAGACAAGGTCGCTCAACACAGCCTCCCAATAAACGATGGCTGAGTTGGGAAGAGGTGGAAAAGGAATGCAAAAGATGTCGCACGAGCACATCACATTTCTGGAAAGACAGGGCAAGTTATTTGCCTCATTGGTACCAAATCATTAAGTGACCACACTCTCTGAACTTCCCATATGTGCATGATCAGAATAGGGCCACCTCATTCTTTAAATGCTACTGAATCTCCCATCGTGGAGTCATCAAAGAAATCAGCAAACATGCAAGAAAAAATAGTCCTATTCTTTGTCGAACGTAATGAACTCTACAAGATACGGTGAGCCAAGTCCATAATGCCCGGTAAAAACTCATTTTTCTCATTATTATTATTATTTCCCTTGTTACACAGAAACCCGGACACCTATTTTGAATCAATTTTCACTCTCCTTCCATCTCATCCATACAACAGTCACTACCCAAAGCCCCGGTTTTCCTAAAAAAGCAAAACAAAATGAAAAAAATCCATCTGTGCGTTCTCGTGGGAGGTGGAAGACGCAGACTTGAAGTTCACATTGGTCTTAGAAGTTCCATATTTCGCCAAGGCCATAATCTCAGCAGAGCAAGCAGGATGAGTATTTGCAGAATAGCAAGTCTGGGTGGCCTTCCTCAGTAACTAGTGTTTGGGAACATTAGGCTCTCTTCCCTGTTCCCAGGGCACTGAGAGGCGCTGGGGGCTGGGATGTGGCTGGTTCCCGGGTTTGGGCTAAGACCTAATTTTATTGTCTCTTATCAGTCCCAATCCTCTAATTTCACTACAGCACATAACAGAGCAGGATTGCTGTTTTCTCTAGCCTTCAAGGTTACCAGGGTTTTAGAGGGACTGTTTAAATATACTTCTTTAATTAAAGGAAACATTCTAAACTAAAACCAGAACTATGGTTAACTAACATATTTTCAGGGACCCTTTTCTGAGGGATGGTTACTTTTTTCTCGTTTTAGAAATATTTTTATTATTTTTTAAAAATGTATTTATTTAAATTTTTTTGGCTGCGTTGGGTCTTCATTGCTGCACAGGGGCTTCAGTAGTTGTGGCACGCGGGCTCAGTAGTTGTGGATCGCGGGTTCTAGAGCACAGGCTCAGTAGTTGTGGCGCACGGGCTTAGTTGCTCTGTGGTATGTGGGATCTTCCCAGACCAGGGCTCAAAACCGTGTCCCTTGCATGGGCAGGTGGATTCTTAACCACTGCACCACCAGGGAAGTCCCAAGGGATGGTTACTTTTTAATTAATATTTTTTTCATTGAAAATAATCACACAGGCATGTTGGTGAATGCTCCAATATTACAAAGGGGGAAACACAAAAAGTTTCACTGCAGACTTCTATCCCCCTACTTCTCCCCAGTTTAGTGTCCATTTTCTGGGCGATCAACACATTGAGAAATGTAGATCTTTAAAAAATACCAATGGCAACACACTGTATGCACTTTTACGCATCTTATCTATACATATACTTAAAAATGTATCTTGTAGTACGTCTATATCAGCATTTAAAGATCCACTTCCTTCTATGCGCTACTCCAGTGTGCAGATTTATCTGAATAAAATTTAATTGCCTGGTGTCGTCTGATGGACCCATAGGTGGCTTCCAGTCTTTGCTACTACAATCTGTGCTTCAGAGAATTTCCATACACAACCAGCTTTGCACGCACACACAGCAGGTCTACAGTGTAAATTCCTAAGAAAAGAAATTGCCAAGTCAAAAGAGATGCCCATGGACAATTTTGATAGAACTTGCTAAATTACCACTCAAGGAGATTCTTCCAATTTGCACGTTCACTGAGTGTCTTAATGTGTCTTTTTGATCTAATAAAAACAATATTTCATCAAGTCTGAGGGGCATTGAATATTTTTTCATATCCCTATAATCTTTTATACTAAATGCCTGTTCACATCCTTTGTCCATTTTTCTATTGTTTTGTTGGTCTCGTTTTTCATGTCTATTAGAAAACTGATTGGTAAGGAAATTAGTCCCTTGATCCATCTGGAATTCATTTTAGTGCGAGAAGTGAGTGAAAGAGGGATCCAACTTTACTTTTTACCCATATAGTTTCTACCAGCACTATTTATTCAATGATTCACCCAGTAACTGTTGATTTAAAATGCCATCTTTAATATGCACTAAATTCATCTTTTTTAGCCTTACTTTGGCCTCTCCGTCTGCTTTTATCGATCGGTCTGCCTTCTCATGTGCCAGCACCCAAATGTTTTACACACAATAGCTTATGACGTTTTAATATCTGGCTGGGCTATTCCCTTATTCTTTCCTTTTCTTCAGGAGTATCTTGATGCGTATTTTAAAAGGAATCATTTCTGTCGGCACATTTTCAAAGGTGGCCTTTCAGTTTGCAAGAAAAAAGAAAAGAAAAGAAAAATGTGCTCCTGTAACATCCCTCTCTGAAACTGAAGCTCATACGTGTCAATCAATTATGAGGGGTGATGGCCACAGCAGAAGTTACCTCTTCGAAGGGTAACAGGCAAGTGTGCTGCCGTTGGGCACAGGGTGACTGCTGGATCCGAACACAACACCGGCTGCTTCACACACAAGGTTCTTTACAACAGTGATAGCCTTCCAGGGATTTGTGGTTTGCCTTGAAAGTATTCCAGTTCTTTGGGGAACAGCCTTGGGTCCATGTGGGGCTACCCTTAGCCAATCAGCACACTTCCTCCTTCTGGTCACAGTGGTCCAGTTCAATCAGACTGATGGGCTCAGGAATTTTCCAGGATCTACAAGAAAAGAACCACCCCCTGCCCCCCACCGGATTCTCACCCCTGACCTGACCAGAGCCTTGGGAGGGTGTGGAACTTGAGCTATTGTGCTGTGCAGGGACCGAGTCTAAAGTGACTCCAGGAGCCTGGAGGAGAGAGATGGAGTCTGGCTGGTCCTGGAGTCCTGACTCCAACGGTTAGAAAAGAACGGAGACCAGGCTTGAAGATTCCTCAAGCAGACAAAACCATTTACCCACAACAGCAAAACGAAGTGCAGCCTCTTTCATGAACGTAAGCGAAACTGAACTTGGCTTATGTCTTGTAAGTGCCTCTGATCATCACAAAAGAAACTTAAGTCATCTGCCTAAAAATGATGTAAGATCATCACTTTGAACCAATCCCCTGCCATCTGGAAAGCCCCGTGGTAATAACCTATGGTTGTTAAGGTTAAACCATCCTCATGTCCATGTTATAAGCCAACCCGTACCGACATGCCTCTGAGCTTCACATTCATTTTGAATTTGAAAGCTCCCAGTTGGAGAACTGTTCTTAGAAGCACGATAAACTCTTACTAAATACTCTTCAATTGATCTGGTGGCTTTAACTTGCTGTTTCTGGGTTTTTGACATAACCATGTCTGAAGCAAGATCTACGCCTGCCTGCTTGTTACCAATTCCCCATTAGCTATCATCCATCCAATTCTCCTCCATCCCACATTTTAAATTTTGTTTTCATCATTCTGAGTTTGGACTTTTTTTTTTTTCATTTTTACCTTTACTTTTAAAAAAAATGTGATAAGAACGCTTAATGTGAGATCTACTCCATTAACACATTTTTAAGCGCACAACACCTTATTTTATTCATTATATCTAAAAAGACTGTATTTCCAAATACAGTATCTCCACAGGTACAGGGAGTTAGGAATTTGGGGGGACAGAACTCAACTCACAGAAAGGTCAGTTCAGTGGGTTCTCTGAGAACTCTAGTGGACAGCCTTTTATTAATGCAATTCCACCCAAACGTGATAGACAATTAAAATTTGTTCTACCCGATATTCTCCAACTAAAAACTGACTAGAAAGCGTCCAGTGAATCAATCAGTGAATGTGTCTTTGCTTAAGACTTTAATGTTTAAATAACACTTTTTAAAAATTAATAAACTTTATTTTTTAGAATGTTTTAGGTCTACAGCAAAATTGAGCAGAAAGGAGAGAGATTCCCTGTGTACCCCTTGTACCCCTCCGCCCACAACCTTGCCCCACCAACGCCCCGCAGCACAGTGGATGGACCTACAATAACACCTCATCATCACATCTCATACTGTGTTTCTGGACAGAAAAATCAATACACCACATAGAAGAATCTTGTCCAACAAAGAGAAGAGATGTGTGGTTGCCAAGAGGGAGGGGGGTGGGGGAGGGATGGAGTGGGAGTTTGGGATCAGCAGATGGAAACTATCATATGAAAACTGGATGAACAGCAAGGTCCTACTGTAGAGCATAGGGGCCACTATGCAATATCCTGTGATAAACCAGAATGGAAAAGAATAGAAAAAAGAATGTATATATGTGTATCACTGAATCACTCTGCTGTACAGCAGAAACTAACACAACATTGTAAATCAAGTGTACTTCAGTTAAAAAAAAAAAAAGAAAGAAAAAAGAATCCTGCCCGGAAAATGGTATAATTTTGCAAGGGCAGTTATGGAGACAAGATGTAGCCTCATTTTACAGATGAAGAAACTGAGGCACAGAGAAGTTAAGCAAGTTGCTTAAAGTCCCACAACTAATAAATGGTAACAGCCAGTTCCAGGAGCCCTATTCTTACCCACTACGTTCTACTACGACTTTTCTCTCCCCGTAGGGTATCTTTTGGCCATCTTGACAGTCCGCGCCCTCAGCTACCTTCCCTGTCCCTCTAAGGACACGTGGGAACTTGGCCCATGGATACCTCTATAGCACACAATTACCATCAGGCTGACATAAATTTCGACCTCGCCTCACCAAGCCCTGACGATCAGGTCGCTGAGTAACCAAGCCTTCAGACAATCTCCTCTCAGAACCCAAACGCTGCTTGCTAGCAGAGACCCTTCTGGCCTTGGAGTTCCTGATGACTTTTCTGGCAAATTCCTCTCTTCCTGATCAGGGTTTCTCTGCCCCACTGGTGGCAACAGAGACACACAGCTCACCCTGTTCCCACTACCTCTGGCCCCTTTCTTCTTTCCACAGTCCCTCAGGCCTACATTTATGTCCTCAGAGGTGGTATTTGGTGTTTCCACGTCCTCTTCTCCCCCTCCCCCTATATATTGTGCAGTATAACACAATCTATTGATTGTATCTGTCAGGCCTCCCTCATGGCGTGTGACCAAGGCAGGCTGGGATCAGGAATACTGCCAAGAGATTCTTCTCTCGCTCCATAAACCTGACTTTCCAACGGATGGCCTCTCTGAGGACAAGAGAATCCCACTTTGGAAATTAGGACCTGAATATTGACCCTTTTTATTTCTCTCTTTGACTTCCATGCTGTACCGTTCCCTGCCACGATGCCACGGGGTGGCTTCAACTCTTCCAGCTCCCACCTGAATTCCACACCTGTCAGTTGCCTTCACATGCTATTGGCCAAAGCAAGTCACGTGACTACACCTACCTTTGGTGGGGAAAGTTGATCCTACCATCGGCCATTCTTAGGCAAGCAGGTGCCTTGAACTAAGAAGAAAGTCGTTTACCCACACGAAAGTATTTCCAAAACATTATCAACTTTCTCATTTTACAAATGAGAAAATAAAGACTAAAAAGAGATTAGAAAGACTGGCTGTTTCCTTAGAATACCTGAGTGGCCTGTTAGACACACAAGGGAGAGGGGACACTTAGCACATGCACTGTCACTTGCTGAGCATGGCCGTTGGTAGGGCTTTACTCAGCTTTTCTTCCAGGTACGAGGTAGGATTTACTTCTCCACTCCCCTTTGAAGTGAGGTATGGGCTTGTGGTTCTGGCCAATGAAATGTGGGCTAGAGGGGCACGCATCACATTTGGTGAGGCTGGAGGAGTTAAAGCATGCCCCCAGTGACTGTGAATGCTCCAGACGGTGGCTTTCCATCATCTGGGACCCCGACTGAGGATACACCAAAGCAGAGGCACCCGCAGATGTGTACTGTGACAGAGAAATAAAACTGCGGTTTCAAAGCACCGAGGTCTGGGGGTTGTCTGTTACAGCAGCATAGCCTAGACTATACTGTCTCTTACAGAACTCCTTCTCTGACTCCTTTTCCTAGTAGCAGGTAAACTGAAAGCTTGAGTAAGAATCTGTGAAGGTTTACTCAGGCTGGATTAGGTAAGAAGTAACTGACCTGGTAGTCACTGGAAAGATTTATTCTTTGGGTAGAACAGAGAGAATTTTCCAGAATCTATGGCACTCACTGGGTGAAAAGGGACACATTCCATTTTTAAAAATGTATTTTATTGAAGTATAGTTGATTTACAGTGTTGTGTTAATTTCTGCAGTACAGCAAAGTTATGCATATATATATGTTCTTTTTTGTATTTCAATAGTCCTGTAGAATGTGGCAATATCTTTCTTTTGATGCAACTTTTTATAAATTAAAAAAAATTTTTTTAATTTATTTTTTATTGAAGTATAGTTGATCTACAATACTGTGTTAATTTCTGCTGTGCAGCAAAGTATTTCAGTTATATTGTACATATATATACATTCTTTTTCATGATGGTTTATCACAGGATATTGAATATAGTTCCCTGTGCTATACAGTAGGACCTTGTTGTTTATCCATTTCTAAATATAATAGTTTGCATCTGCTAAACCCAAACTCCTAATCCACCCCTCCCCTTTGCCCCCTCCCCTTTGGCAACCACAAGTCTGTTCTCTATGTCTGTGAATCTATTTGTTTCATAGATAAGTTTATTTGTGTCATATTTTAGATTCCATATACAAGGGATACGTGCCGTTTTTGAAGCTAGTTATTATTCCACCGTGATGTGTTTTCCTGTATTTTTATATTTAAAACAATCCTGATAGAGAAACTTGATGCTGAAACCTTGGGAGCCAAAGGTGAGGACTTAATCCCTCTGCTTTCACACCTGGAAAGGGGGGTTTATTCAACAAGGGAAGTCTCAGGAGGATTCCTCCTCTCTGATTGCCCCCCACCACCTGGAGACTGTTCTTTTGTGCTGTAACTCCTGAGACTCCTGAGCGACACTGAAGCAGAATCCTCAGCGGCACACCTGAACCAGGTCCTCTGTTGACACCGCGTGGCGGCCCTGCACAGCCCACATGCTGCAAGGCTGGTATTCGTCAGCAGCCGGCTGCTTCACTTTCTACAACACTTAAGGAACAATTTCACAGCCATTACCACCCTGCAATCACGACACTGTCTGGAAGCTAAGTATTAAGCTGGTTGCAAACTACAAAGCAATCCAGGCGAGGTGAAGACAGACACTTTGATAAATAAGGAGGGACAGCTTGTACATTTTAATCAGTTGACTAAAATCTCCACTCAGCTTCACTTTCATCACCTCAGTCCACGTGGTGTTTAGCAGATACGGGAGACTGTCTTTTCCAAAGATGACCCCAAGAGCGTCTATCTCCGGTCCTATGTGCCCTTCCCACACTGGGAGCTTGTCTCTCTTTCCATGAAGGAGGAAGGCTTGCATGGAGGGTGAAAGAGATGCTATGAGACTGTGAATTAGGTCACAAAAGATCCATCAGCTTCCACGGTCTTCCCATGATGCTGAGCGCCGCCTGAGCAGTCTGAGACTGCCACGCTGTAGGGCAGTCCCACCGCTAACGAGGCCATGCGCCAGGGTCCTGGCTGACAAGCCCAGCTGAGGGCCAGGAAAGAGCAGACATCCAACATCGGGCATGTCTGCAGTGAGACTTCAGAGGATTCCCTCCATCAGTGGTCTTGTCTGACCTCTTT
Organism: Leucopleurus acutus; assembly: GCF_964270905.1. NCBI lineage: Eukaryota > Metazoa > Chordata > Mammalia > Artiodactyla > Delphinidae > Leucopleurus > Leucopleurus acutus. The sequence goes on from NC_139155.1 coordinate 87,597,498, forward strand.
GAAGCCCTCCTGGTTGAAGCCTCAATGATCATGGAGCAGAGACAGGTACTGTGTATACAGCAGTCCCCAGCGCCCGACACACAGAATCCACCAACATAAGAAAATGACGGCTGTTACAGCAGTAGGTTTGGGGTGCTCTGTTATGTAGCACAAGAAAATACAACAGCGCTCTGATGCAAAACTGGAAAACCTTTGCCCGCCTGTCCTTGGTTTCCATTGGAGGCTAGGCTCTACTTGGGAAGATGGGTCTCTCCCTCGGAAGTCATAAATGGCAGCCCATGGACTGAATTTAGCCTACAAGTCTCTTGTCTGACATCGTTTTATTCCATTTTGAAAATCTGAACCAGTTGTTTTAAAATTAAGACATTTCTAGGACTTCCCTGGGGGTCCAGTGGTAAAGAAGCCGCCTTCCAATGCAGGGGACGTGGATTCGATCCCTGGTTGGGGAACTAAGATCCCACAGGCCACGGGGCAACTAAGCCCACGCGCCACAACTACTGAGCTTGCACGCCTCAGCTAGAGAGCCTGTGTGCCACAACCAAAGAGAGAAAAACCCTCACGCCACAACTAGAGAGAAGTCCGCACGCCGCAAGGAAAGAACCCGCATGCCTCAACGAAGATCCCGCATGCCGCAACTAAGACTCGATGCAGCCAAAAATAAATAAATAAATCTTTAAAAAAATAAATAAATAAAATTAAGGCATTTCCTTTAAAAATCCACATCATTGGCTTGTCTTGAAACATAGTACTGATATAATAATACTTGCTCTGCTGCCTTAAACACCAATCGGTTGAGACCGCCACCTGTAAATAGTCCACGTGTTCTTCAGTTTTCCATGGTCTCCACCATCCCCTAGCGATCTCCAAACACAAACATCTTTCTTACACCCAACCAACCTGAATTAATTCACTCAATTTTATTACCTGCCCGTCCCCTGAAGGCAACTGAGTTTGGGACCCCTGCTTTTGCCCTTGGAACGAACAAAGGGTCCAATGTTGCTTGTGCATCAGCAACTGTAGAGTCTAATGATTTAAGTACAGTCCTGTGACATTAAACAACAAATGGAACTCAACATCCTCTGATATTCTGGTTGAGATGATGAATATATTACTGGAAAGACAGAAGTAACATACATGGGCAGAAACAACAGGAAGTCCTCTTCTGACTGGGAAGTCCCTGTACAGAGTTTAGTGAGGCGTCTCTCCTGCTCTAAATTCCTTCCCATAAGATTGGAAAGAAATATGTCTGTTGAGGCCTGAGAGTCAATGAATAAACTGTGTTCGGAAAGAAACATCACAAAGAAACGAGCAGGGTGAACCCATGTGTTACATGGACAACTTCCAGACACACCATTCTCCCTATTCCTGACGGAGTTCCAGTCACTTGCATTATGCTCTCCTCTAGCCCTTCTGTGACTTAAAACATCCAGTCTTCCAAACAGTGTATTCTCCCCAGCTACTTTACCGTCTCTCTGTGTCCTTCCAAGACACCAAATATACCACCGGTTCTTAGGCTGCCAGTGAAAACAACGCCAATAGGAACTGCACCGTCACTAAACCCATCACAATGCCTTCTTGCCCAACTTGGAAAGAGAAGCTGATTATACAGAACTTAAACTCATTGTTTACTGGGGCTCAACAGCCCGGTGGCATTGATGTAGAGCTGGCTGGGTGTCAGCCAGATTGAATGCATAAGAAAATATTTAACCTACAATAGAGCATATTTGAATTTGAGGATGCCCTAATGAAAAGACAGGTTTGTTCCGGGCATTACCTTTCAAAGAGCAAAGCCTGCAGGTGGCATGACCTGGGTCTGCAGCCACAGAATCACCCTGCATTGACCCCCTGGCAAGATGGTAACTTGAGAAGAGTTGGATTGTCTACTGGGTAGAACAAGTGTCAGGCCTTGCGAAACACACTCACAAAAAAGCTAGCAAAACAACAGACATTTATGGCAAAGGTACTGATCTATAAAAGGACATTAGATTGTCATCAGAAGAAAAAAGATTTTTTGGACTTTTGAAAATGTATTTTGTAGTTCATATTTTATTTCTACTTCAAATTAATTAGCAGAAGAAAGTGGATCTCATGATCTGACAGTGCCCATGACTTTTAAGGTTCTTAATGTGATTCTGCTAATCTATGTCAAATCTCCCCTAGAGTCTGAACAAAGTGAAAACAAAGAGGAAAGATCAAGAAAATAAACTTGCTTATGATACAGATTTAAGTGAATAGATTTTTTCTGACATTATAGTTTTCATTGTTTATGCTCCTTCCTGTAGATAATATAGATGAAACTAAGAAAGCTGGACATATATGTCAAAATTGGATAGTTATACCTTAGGCGATTGGGTTACAAGTGACTTACATATTTTGCTTTGTATTTTCTCCATCAAGACACCATTTTCTATCAGGAATATGCATGAATTATGTAGAAAGGGAAAGTTTAGAAGATGTCACATGCAGTTTTACATTTCCTTTTTGCCTTCATTGCTTGCATATATAATTGGGCTTAATACCGCCTTGAGGAATGTGCGGGGCAAAGGGAAAAACATTCACTTGCTTTCTGAGCTGTTCATCCTCGAATGTAAACACCTGCAGCCGACCATCCCCCCATCAATTGTCCACACTTCCATCCCCCCCCCCATCACTTGTCCATGCATCAAAGTGGGAAGGAAAGGTATCTCTGTCTGGGCTACTACTTCTGCCAACACCTGACCACTTGGCATCTGGATCTGCACTGGGCTGAAAGAGGTCCCTGAAACTCTGCTCCATCGGTCCGAGCTCAGGCAAATGTCGACACATCCCTCATTACAACGGGGTGCCTCTCACATCTTCCTCTGGCAATGGACTGGGGCTTGATCTCTCAAAGGTGCTGAAGTGGGAAGTACAGGGTTGTCTCTGTATTTGGTGAAAGTTTGCTGGAAAGACCTCAGATGCTTCTTTCTATAGTAGGTTACCCTTCTTTTAAATCAGTGAATGGAAATAATATCACAATTTTACTTGGATGTTTTTTAACATCAGAGGGCCCAGTAACCTAGTCACCTGGCTTGCACAGATCCTGAAAATGCACTGTCCAAAAAGGTAGCCCATGGTCATGTGACTATTTAAATTTAAAATAGTAAAGATAAAATAAAATAAATTCAGCTCTTCAGTGGTATCGCCAGAATTCGAGAACGTGACAGCCACATGCAGATAGAGGCTACCGTTACATAGTACAGGTAGAGAACATACTCATCAACGTGGAAAATTTCATGGGATAGCGATGCTCTTGAATAATTTCTACAAAACTAGGTGCGCCCAGGCACATTTTAAAGCTGACATTTAAAGCTTTCCCTCCTCAGCAACAAAGGTTGAAATTTCCAGTATATTGTAACGACTGACATTTTAAAATTAAACTGTGATATCATTCTCTTAAAAGCATTCACTGGAATCGGAATATCATGGTGACTTGATATCTACCATTATTTGTTTTCAAAAGGAACACAGACAACCCCTTCTTTACCAGGCTTGAATTTTATATTTCTTCTCTTTTAGTTTGCATATCCATTTTATTTCTTTCAACAGAATTTTATTTTAATGTGTTCTATTTCTGTGGCAAGGTCTTTTATTGATCACTCTGTCATACTTCTCTGCAACAAATATATGTATATAAATTCAAATTTATTTTTCCTGGTGTCCGGAAGTCTCTAAATGTGGTTTTTAAAATTCTAGATTGAGATGCATTACAATTATGTTCAGTACGTGCTTAAGAAAAAATATATATATCTATAACTTTGAAAGAATAATTATTCAACATAAGACAGTGAAGAATTAGTGGAGATGCACTGATTAATAACAGGAATGGGGGGCTTCCCTGGTGGCGCAGTGGTTGAGAGTCTGCCTGCCGATGCAGGGGACACGGGTTCGTGCCCCGGTCCGGGAAGATCCCACATGCCGCGGAGCGGCTGGGCCCGTGAGCCATGGCCGCTGAGCCTGCGCGTCCGGAGCCTGTGCTCCGCAACAGGAGAGGCCACAACAGTGAGAGGCCTGCGTACCGCAAAAAAAATAAAAATAAAAAAAATAAAAATAAAAATAACAGGAATGGGGTTATACAGTCTGGAGAGTCTATCTTATGCTCGAGTAACAAACAACCCTGACTCTTACTGGTTTAAACGAACAGATTTATTTTTTGCTCCGAGTTAACATTCTATGTGGAGAGGCAGGAATTCAGACTGATGGCACTCATACTGTGACGGCGGCATCACTGCACGGTGCGTTAGGATTTGCCAACCAAAGGAAGAGAGAGCATAAAATATCACCGTGTGCTTTACACGTGCTTCTGCATGGAAGTGATGTACATTGTGGCCAAAGCAAGTCACACGACCGCAGTTTACTTCACGAGACCAGAGAAATGCAAGGCTCCTGTGGGGTCCCATCCGGATAGAAAAACTGAAGCAAGTCTAGAATGTTCCAAGTGGAAAGTACTAGGAAGCAGAAACTATTGGCAAGCTGGAAATGAGGGCTGGGAAGCTCCTTCCAATTATCTCCACCATCTGCTGCATGAAAATGGAGGACTTCCAGCACTGTCTCCCCAGCTGCTGGGAACCTCCACCACCTCTGAGAAGCCGCAGGAGAACCATGCCTATTCTCTTCTACTTTCCAAATCCTCACGCGTCTCCTTGGCAGCCTCATCCAGAATGACGCGGGGAAAGGGCGTCTGGGAAGTGAAGGTGCAGGTTTCTGCCCCGAGATGCAGAGAAGGATATAGAAGGGGTATCAATTATGGTGAGTGGCTAAAAGCTGCTGTAGTTCAGGAACCTTCTTCCCCAGATGGGACATATCAGTGGATCACAGGGCGCATTTCATGTATTTCAAGAATAAGACGATCAACTTCTGTTACAATCCTGCATCTCCATGTCATAGGTGTGGTCCAACGCACTTTGTTACAGCGACATCACTCAGGGCTCCCAACTCCTTAGAGGAGAAAAACCACATCGTGATCCTTCCTCAAAAGGGATGTTTTAAGATCTGACAATTCGATCAGGTTCCCCTCCTGCTTTGTTGAAAGCAAAGCATTAGAAATCATGTGGTTTGCAAAGGGATGTGTTATCTAGTCATCAGAGTAACCTGCTTTCTCAAAGGCATATGCACCAACATCACTAAACTGGCTACCAGCTGTCACCTCATACACTTCTACCCCGTAGGGCAATCCATCATAGGGAGATCCTACGTGGGTGAATAGAGCAAATACAAAGCTGATACCTTGACGGGTACTTTCTTAGCAGATCAACTTTAGCAAAGAAGTAGAGAACTCAGAAAACAGATTCTCTTAAAACGACCTATGTCTATATACTCCTTGAATGGCTTGGTATGACCCCGGGCATGCACATGCCCCAATTTAAAGACCTTCACAATTTAACAATTCCTTCAAAATTCCCAAAGGGGAAATAGAGCTCAGGTAGATGAATAATCACAGCACAGCCCGCCAACACCCAACTGAACACACCAGCTATGTTTCTTCCAGCAGCTACAAAGACTCTGAGCTTTCTGCACATGTCATATTTTGTACGTCATGAGAGGTCACAGGAGGTACTATCTTAGAGAAGAGAGAGGAAATCTATTTTAACTTCATTCTTCTTCACCTAACATGCAGAGGTTAGGATTTAACCTTGAACGATTTTCCCTCCCTAAATCAGAAGTGTTTACTAATAGTCTTTCTACCTTGGGCTCAGTGTCGGAAGATACCCCGCAAAAGTCGACTAGACAGATTCTCTGATATTAAACCCACTTTAAAGGACTTCAATTTCTATATAATATTTTTTGATGTAGAAAGAACAAGCCTACATTGCTTTCCGTCGTGTGAATCTAATCTAAATCCGAAAGATACAAGGGAAGTTTTCATATTGAAAATCTGCTGGTAAAATAAGAAAAGACATGGGCATGGCTTCAAGTAAGATGAGACGTGTGAAGTGGAATGGGGTGTGGGTGGGAAATGAACACCTGTAAAGGCCAGAGAAAAGTATAAACATGAAAGAAGGCATATTCTGGTTCAATGTGAAGAGCGCCAGAGCGCTCAAAGCTAACTGAAGCTTAAGGAGGCAAACTCATGAAGTGCTGCAACCTGTAGATTTCCAAGAATGGGCCCGATTTTCCATCGGTGAGATCCAAGCGTTTTACAGTTAATTCCCCTACATACGAATAAGTTCCGTTCCGAGAGCGCGTTCGTAAGTCCAATTTGTTCGTCAAGTCCAACAAAGTTAGCCTAGGTACCCAACTAACACAATTGGCTCTACAGTACTGTACTATAATAGGTTTTTAATACTTTTCACACAAATAATACATAAAAAACAAACAAAAAATAAAACATTTTTAATCTTACAGTACAGTATATTGAAAACTACAGAAGTACGGTACAACACGGGCTGGCATCAAGTGAACAGGCAAGAAATAAAGATACTGTACTACTGTCCTCTATACGGTACAGTAAAGTGCACAAAAGAACGAACACTTGTAGAGGATGCATGCAGGTGACCATGTACACCAGACACCTGAAATAACTTACGTGATTAGACATGCGAACGCACGTTCACATCTTTGAAAGTTCTCAACTTGAAGGTTCATATGTAGGGGACTTGCTGGATTTGAAAAATTAAAAACATTTAATATGCATCATCTGCGTACCTGGTACTTGCTAACTGCTAGGGATACAGCAGCGTACAAAATATTCCCAGTTCATACTCTCACAGAGCTTATCACCTAAGTGGAAATGAATCAGTCAGGTTAGGGCATGTGATGCTGCAGTAACAAATAACACCTACAAAATAAACAATACAGGTTTATTTCTCATTTGTGCACCTGCTCACTCAGGGTCAACGACTTCCTCCCTCAGGGGCGCCAAGAGAGGCTGCACCATCTGGAATGTTGCCAGACCTCCACTGGAGAAGAAAAGATGGACATTTTTTCACACCAGTTTTTCCTTGCATCCACCTCAGAGGGACTTGCCACTTTCACTTATTTGTCCTTAGTCTGAGCAAATAATATAGCATGCCTGACTTCACGGTGATGGGGAACTATAACCCACTCCTCTTCCTAGAGAAGGTATTAGTGGATGGTAGCAACGGCCAATAAACGGAGACAGACAATAAGCGACTGACAGATCACGGTGAGCGTAAGGAAGAAGTCGTCTAAGACGCCATGGGAAAGTAAACAGGGGATCTAATGGAGCTCGAGAGATTCAGAGAATGCCTCTCCAAGGGGATGATGCTTAATGTGGGATGGAAAGGAGCTGGTAGGATAAGAACCTAAAAATCCCATCCCACTTTGAGAGTCAATGACCTTATCATTCTGACTCTAACCTGACTATACCTGTGCCTGATGCAGGATAAACACTCTGAACATCTCATCCAACCAGGGTCTAAACACCTGCTATGTGAAGTTCTTTCCCGATGCCCTTGCATGAAAGCCTGGGTCCCTCTCTGCCTGTGTTGTTATTCACCAGGGACAGAAGGCAAGGCTAGTTTCTCCAGAGTTCATCTCATTTATGGGACTCTAGGCATGCCATCAGTGCTGTTCTTCATAGAAAAAGGCTCAGAGTTTCTTCATGTCACTCTAAGAGTTTCACTGATTGAAAATCCGCAGCAGACAAGAACCAGGAGTACCCGAGGTACCACAGGAGTCAGAATAAATTATGCAGAGCAGTCTAGCACAACATAAGCTATTTAGAGTTGCATAATACACCCGCACACTCTTATCAAGGGCTGTGGTGTTCAACCCTAGGAGACAGAAACTAGTTATCATTATGCATCACCATGAAAGCAGATTAAGATAAATCAATTTGTTTATCTCTGGGTTCTGTGCCAAATTAACAGTTCAGAAAGAAGAGCGTTCTGTCCAGATAACAGGACAACCCTCATTCAAATCGAGATATTAAAAATATAAATCTCGGGAGGTTTCAGCGCTGAATTTAATTATCCAAAGGGCATAAGACCAGCTTATGAATGGTTTGCACTATGAGTTAGAGCTGGAATTCTTGGACACCATCCACTTGAATTAAAGGTAGGTAAAAATTTTCTGTATATGATAATTCCGATCATAAGTGGATTTCTCTCCAGAAACAGAAAGGCCACTTTATTTTGATGGCTTTTGTATGTGTGTGTTGTCATATATACATACACACATTTCTTAAAAAATGTTTTACAGTGAAACACTGAAACTTTGGTAGAATACTCTATGTATGTAATACTCTATGTATTTATTTATACTCTACGTATTTATAAATTAATAAAATTTATGGAGGCCTTTGGCTTCACCTAACCAAGGATTTTCTCCAACTCCCAAGTATCTGGCTCAAAAGTACATGCCTCTGAGTGTGGAAAATCTATTACAGCTCATTTCCACTGGACGGTCCACGCCCAGGTAATTCTTGGATTCCCAAATCATGTGCTTGACAAGTGACACTGAATTCAGCGATTTTTCCATAGCAGAATGTAACGGATTGCGAGCCTAATCTACGCTCAGTCAGGAAGCTAATGTTGCTTCAGGACCAATTAGCCCACTTTAAAGAGTCATCCTTACTAGCAAGCAACACTACTTTTGTGTGTGTGTGTGTGTGGTACGCGGGCCTCTCACTGTTGTGGCCTCTCCCGTTGCGGAGCACAGGCTCCAGACGCGCAGGCTCAGCGGCCATGGCTCACGGGCCCAGCCGCTCCGCGGCATGTGGGATCTTCCCGGACCGGGGCACGAACCCGTGTCCCCTGCATCGGCAGGCGGACTCTCAACCACTGCGCCACCAGGGAAGCCCAAGCAACACTACTTTTCATCAAATTAGTTAAGAAGTCATTCACAGACAGATAGCCAGACAACAGAGAACAGATTAGAACAGAGACACTGTGAGTAGCCCTGGGTCCCCCAAACCTCCTGGAATCTCAGGGAGTAGTAGAAGTACCCCCATCTTAGCAGAAGGAAGACCCAGATTCCAGCTGAAGATCGGGCAATCACTAACTTTTTCTTGGACAGGAGCCCGACAATCTCCCTGAACCTCAATTCTCAAGCATCAGCAGCCTGTGTGAGTACAAGACCTTGACCACTGCATCCTCGGCCGTTCCCCACATTATCCCCACACTCCCATATGGGTGTTTAAGTGCCCATGCTCTTCCTTGGTCTAGGAGGTACTAAGACCTCTTCCTCACCCGCATAAATCTCATGCTTCCTCTGTGACTCCGTTGATAGAAAGTCCTCTAGTGAAGTCATCCCTGATTTACCCTTCTTTGACCAAGTTAGATAAACCTCCCCTGTTCTCCAGCAGTACTTCTATCATGGCGTCTACCATCCTGCATGTACTCAACATGCAATCAATGTGTATGTATCATACTAAATAGCATGTGTGCTTCTCATCAAGGTCACCCTGGCCTCTGGCACGGCCTTATGCATGATAGGTGCTCAATTAACAGGGTGACATCACATGGGTTATTTTAGGGGGTGCTTTCATTTACTGCAGATACAAAACTGGGATGCTGAAATTATATAACAGAAGATAACTGTGAGATATAACTTCCCAAAAGAACATTTAAACATACAGTATTTCTCTGTCCTCTCCATTCCTCCGTTCATCTCTATAAAACTTCCAAGACCTTGTTCAAGGGCCATGGTGACATAAACGTCCACTTTCCCAGAATGTACGCAGCTTTGGTTTGCCCTTTTATGTGTTTTTGGTCCTCAGCACTTTGGTTCTGCATATACAGGTGCACCATAGATGCAGATATATATGGATGGCTTTCCCCATCCTTTTTTCTTCTATTCCTCTCCTTACCCTTCTTGAGGGATAGAAGAAGAACCACCCAGTTCTGCTAGAGAGACCCAGAACTGGGCAGCACAACAGAACAGTTAACCTATGTGAAAGCTTACGAGAGAGATGTTCATTTCTCCGGTAGATATTTAGTTCTCTAAAATCTGAAGGACGTAAAGCCTCCTCCTGCACTGAACATCAAAGATCAAATGAAGCTGTCCTTTCAGGAAGAATTCCTGGGGACCCTGGGGGAAGAACAGCCTGATTGGGAAAAGACATAAGATTGTCAGGGAGGAAAAAGAGAAGGCTGACGGAGAACGAAACCCTTATCTGAATGTCCATCTGAGATGGAGTTTTGTATCCGGGGGTAATAAGCAAATGATTTTTAACAACTGGTACCTTACTAAAACCAGTCAGGACAGCCATGCATTCTTATTTAGTTGCCCCTGATTTGGGATAGCGGGGGCAGGGGGCGCTGAAAGGAAATGGTACTGAAGAAAGCATCAAACCCGTGGCCGAGCTGATGGGAGGTAAGTGTTTATTTCTGAAGACAGAGGCCAGCTACTTTTACACACTGGCAGTATTTCAGGTAGACTGACAGAGTGAACAGACCAAGAGGAACATAATACGACGACAGCAAAAGGTGTTCCACAGGATTTTCACTTATTTCTCCCATAGAATCTGGTCTATGCCACGAATTTACTGATTATCTTGTCAACCTGCCTGATTTTTTTGATGAGAAGACAGACACAAGAAGTTGAATGACACACCCTTGGGACTTCCCTGGTGGTGCAGTGGTTGAGAATCCGCCTCCCAATGCAGGGGACATGGGTTTGAGCCCTGGTCCAAGAAGATCCCACATGCCACGGAGCAGCTAAGCCCGTGCGCCACAACTACTGAGCCTGCGCTCTAGAGCCCGCGAGCCACAACTACTGAGCCCTCGCACCTAGAGCCCGTGCTCCGCAACAAGAGAAGCCACCGCAATGAGAAGCCCGTGCACCACAATGAAGAGTAGCCCCCACTCGCCGCAACTAGAGAAAGCCTGCGTGCGGCAACGAAGACTCAATGCAGCCAAAAATAAATAAATAATATAAATAAATTAAAAAAAAAAAAAGAAGTTGAATGACACACCCGAAGTACAAATCACTGATCAGTGGCAACACTGGCCTTAGAATCTGCTTCTCCTTGACTTGTTGAATTTATTGAAATAAAAGCAGGCATTTTTCTGATGGGTCATGTGACACAGTTGCAGTGCGGCCATAGTATCTGACAGGGTTAACAGACTAAAAGGAACTTGAAACAACAGCCCGGTGCCTTCTGGCGAGACAAGGCTTGAATCCTCTGGGCCAAGGTCGTCTTCTTCGCTCCCCAGTAACTCTGAGGACAAAGGGCCTCACAACCTCCTTGGACAGCTGTCTGGAGCATCCGCTATTTTTTTTTTTTTTTGCGGTACGCGGGCCTCTCACTGTCGTGGCCTCTCCCGTTGCGGAGCACAGGCTCTGGATGCGCAGGCTCAGCGGCCATGGCTCACGGGCCCAGCCGCTCCACGGCATGTGGGATCTTCCCAGACCGGGGCACGAACCCGTGTCCCCTGCATCGGCAGGCGGACTCCCAACCACTGCGCCACCAGGGAAGCCCCTAGCATCTGCTATTTTGTCAGATTTCTTTAACTCTTCTTTCGTTAAAACAGTGCATTTTTGTTTCTCCAGAGAACATTTCCCTCACCCACCCCCCAGCCGTGCGGCTTGGGTGGAAATGAACCTTCTCTCTGTTGCAAGAGGGTCCTTGATGGCCTCTATCAGTGATTCTCCAAGTGTAGCCTGGGTACCCTCAGAGAATCCCCAAAACACTTTCAGGGGTTCTGCAAAGTCAAAACTATTTTCATAATGAAACCGAGATGCTACCCATATTTTTTACTATGCTTTCATTTGCCCTAATAGTGCAAAAGCAACAGTGGATAAAACCGCTGTCACCTTAGCACAAACAAGACAACGAAATCAACCTGTACTCCTAATAGTGATATTATTCACGGTAACACACTCCAGGTAAAAAAATGCCAATTTTCCTAAAGGACGTCCTCGATGGAACGGAAAAATGATTATTTTTTATTAAATGTGTCCTTGACTACATGTCTTTTTAATATTCTGTGTGAAAAATGTATGTATACACTTCTACTACATACTGAGTTCTTAGGGTTTTCTCGAGGAAACATATGCATGTTATTCTCTGAGCCGTGAGCTGAGCTAGCTACTTTTTTTTCATGGAACACCATTTTCATTAAAAAAATAACTAACAAACTATGGGTATTCAGTTTGCGTATCTGACAAACAATAATGAACAAAGCGAGCCTGCCAGTTCAAGAAAAACATCTGACGGTACTTATTACCGATGATCCAAATACAGCTTTCATGCAAAAGGTGAATTCTGGAAAACTAGTACCTGCCACTGTGATTTCTGAAAGGTTCTCACTGGGTACAGGCTCTTTCTGATGAGATTGCTACTGATGTTTAAAAGAAGAAGTGAATTTTTGATGCTTTGTAATAAATGGGCCACCGTATGAAAGTTGTACTTAACCAGTCAATCAGTATTTTCCAAATGACCAATGCATGATGTTATAAGTCATGTTTAGGTAAGGGAACCAGTAAAAAGTTTTAGTATCCACATTGCAACTAACCTTTAAGTTTTGGTGTAGTATTAAAAAAAAATACACTCATACAAACACACACACACACACACACACACACAGATCTCTTTTCCAACTACACCTACATGTGAGGTCAAACTCTATCTATACGTCAATAAAAACAATGTTATCACCACAGATTGAATGCAGAAGCAGATATGAGAACCCAGCTCTCATCTGTTAAGTCAGACTAAAAAATCTGCAAAAATGGTAAAGAGTGCTACCTTTCTCATCAATTTTATTTCGGTTTGGAAAATAGAGCTGTATTTCATAAAAATATATCATCACGTTAACATGCAGTGGCTTTATGGTTGTTTTTTATTTCTATTTATCTGTTTTATTTTTGGGGCTACGCCATGAAGCTTGCAGGATCTTAGTTCCCCAACCAGGGATTGAACCCACACCCCCTGCAGTGGAAGAGCAGTCTTAACCACTGGGCTGCCAGGGAATTCCCAGCTGTTTTTTTTTTAAAAACAAACTCATAAATACACATTTTTTGCATTTCTGAGTTTTAAGTTCTAATGTGGTAATAAGTATTGATAGGTACAATCTAAATAGACCAACATTTTCTGGAGTCCTCAGTAATTTTCAAGAGCGTGAAGAGAGCCAGAGACCAAAAAGTTTGAGAACTTTAGGCCAATTAGTGCATCCCAACGTCTGGCCATCGTAGGTGGTTTCACGGATGGACCTGTGACCTGAATAGAACAAAAGTTAAGAAGATGTTCTCAGACCTCCGGAAGAGAAAAAAATCAATTTTATCACCCACTAGGGCTTCCAGGAGGTGTCTGTTACGGGACCTTCAAGGGGAGAGCTGACAGCTGCTCCGCACAGGATATGATGGGACAGCCAAGTCCGAAAGCAACGGTCTTGGGGATATTGTTTGAAATGCTCAATTAAACCTCCCTAAAGGCACCTTGTACTTGGAATGTTCAGTTTCACAAGTATATATTCCCTTTGCTGTTAAGTGAGTTTGAGTGTTTTCTGTCACTTGCCACCAGAAACCTAACTTATACAATTGCCCGGGATGATAGCCTATCACCCGATAGTCAATAATTCATGGCACTGACACATCAAAATTCCCTTCCGCTAGAATCTGAGGAGAGTTTTATATCCTGGAAAGCAGACATATCCCCAGAGGACTCATGAATCATCATTTTATGACATAATTTTCCCTAGGATTGTTTCTTAGACATTAACTTTGATCATCTTGACACCATTATAGTAGAATGTATCTGCTGTATTTTAAAATCTCAAATCAAATTGTTCTCCTCCCTGAGAAGTCCCCCTGCACATCTGCAGAAAGGCAGGTCATTTCCTAAAAAATTCGTTTCTAAAAAAAAAAATCTTCAAACACGTGAAACTAACAAAACATTGTAAATTAACTAGTCTTCAATTTTAAAAACCCCACAGATTAAACTAACAAAAAAGAAGTGTTTGAAAATATTATGTGACTACCACACAGTAGTAAGAAGAGCATAGAAAGTTTCTATTAAGCAATAGAAACCTCTTATGTTGTTTCATTATTTCATTGTATTTTATGTTATATTAATACATTATTATTTTTAATGTTATATTAATATACCATTATGTTATTTTATTTGCATTTCTAATCCACTATCATATGTTTGAAGACTATCTGAATGCTTTTTTTTTTATTGTTCGGTTGATTCAACAGAAATGAAAACAAAGTAGGTACATGTTTACCTGTGGACTTGTTTTTTTTTAATTTATTTTACTGAAGTACAGTTGATTTACAATGTGTTGTTAATTTCTGCTGTACAGCAAAGTGATTCAATTATACATATATATATATATATATATATATATGTATATTCTTTTTCATATTCTTTTCTTTCTTTTTCATATTCTTTCCACGATGGTTTGTCACAGGATATTGAATATAGTTCCCTGGGCTATACAGTAGGACCTTGTTGTTTATCCATTCTCTACACAGTAGGTTGCATCTGCTAATCCCACTCTCGCAATCCTTCCCTCTCCCACCGACCTCCCCCTTGGCAAACCTGTGGACTTCTACAGTAACTAGGTTCCACAGGTCAGGAAGTTAACTATAGTACAAACCGGGACACACTATCCACTCCTAAGGCAGTGAATCTCACACCCTGGCACACATCAGAATCACACTAAAGGCATCAAATCCCAGGCTGCTGGGTCCCACTGCCAGAGTCTGTGGCTCAGCCGGGCTGGAGAATTTGCATGTCTCCATTGCCAGGTGACCCTGAAGCTCTCGGTCCAGGGCCACACTTTGAGAACCGCTGTCCTAGAGTAACTTAGAGCTACATGCCACAGGTAGTTGTCAGATATTAAAGCTTCAACCAGCTAGATTTGGAAACACCAGAGAAGCAAGAAGATCTGAGGTAGGAGAGCATCTTCATTCAATAACCAAATCAGCAAGGTTTCAACTGGATGGTCTCCTCATTATAACATAATAGAGACGCTCGGACCTTGGTCAATGTACCTATCATGCCAGCAGCATTAAAAGTACGAAAGTTACTGACTGCATAACACAGGGAATTATACTCAATATCTTGTAACCTATAATGGAAAAGAATCTGAAAAAGAATAGATACATATGCATAACTGAATCACTTTGCTGTACACATGAAGCTAACATAACATTGTAAATGAACCATACTTCAATTTCAAAAACCCCACAGATTAAACTAATTAAAAGAGAACAGCGTTTGGAAAGATATGTGACCACCACACAGTAGAGAGAGCACAGAAGACGACACCGGTTGGTAATTGTATGGTGACACTTTGTTCTCTACCAAAATATTTCCTTTAATCTTCTTTTCTAAACGTTCATTCCAACTTTTCAGAAGTTTACTAAACTTTATATTGAACAAAGAAAAAAAAAAAGTCCAAGGAAATCAGAGGCTGAAATAGAACTGGAGGTAAACTTGGACATCTGGGGACAGTTTCAGTACATAGGTACAAAAAAATAGATAATGGTTTTTAGATCGGCATTATAGTAATAAGATGTCTGCCATCAGCCACAGCAATTATGCAAATGTCACCATCTTCTGGATTTGATCAGTGATTTCAATGCCCGCTAATACCCTACTGTGTGCTCAGTACTATAGGAAGTGCAGGGTGACAGAGAGGTGAATGAGAATAAAAGCGTTTCTCCTCTGTATGACACTGCAGAGTGAAAATATTTCAGTATTCAGAATTTTAAATACAGGTTTATTTGACCTTTCAAAACTACATTTGTAAAAGGTGTAAGCGCAAAACGAAAGTAATGCTCAAGGTTATACAACGTGCCGATTTCCAGAACACCCATCAAAGCTGATCCTCCGGGCTTTGCAAAGGAACCTGGATGAAGTAACCGCTTCATCTCACCAAGCTCCCCTGTGAGGTGACTGCCTGCAGGAAACGAACACCTGGGACCAAAACTCAGGGTGAATTATCATCCAGTTGCTGCTACCATATTGGGAAGAGGGAGCTTTTTATTTTCACTCTTGGGTTTTTCTGGGAGGTGGATGGAAACTTACTATGATCGTTTTTAATTAACGTGGACATAGCTCATCAGCTCCGAATCCCTGTAAAGCAGTTACTGTGTGATTTTTCCTGGACGGCAAATAAAGCCAGCTGTTTCTTCAACTCTAAAGAAAGGGGCTCTTACTTAGTTAAAAAGAATGAAATAATGCCATTTGCAGGACCATGGATGGACCTGGAGATTATCAGACTAAGTGAATTAAGTCAGACAGAGAAAGACAAATATCATATGATATCGCTTTATGCAGAATCTTAAAAAAAATGATACAAACGAACTTGTTTACAAAACAGAAACAGACTTAGAGAATGAACTTAATGGTTACTGGGGGAAAGAGTGGGGGAGGGATAGATTGGGAGTTTGGGATTGACATATACACGCTGCTATATTTAAAATAGATAACCAGCTAGGACCTACTGTAGCACAGGGAACTCTGCTTGACACTCTGTAATAACCTAAATGGGAAAATAATTTGAAAAAGAATAGATACACATACATGTATAACTTTGCTGTACACCTGAAACTAACGCAACGTTGTTCATCAACTCTACTCCTATATAAAATAAAAATTACAGAACAATAAAAAGATTAAAATGAAAAAAAATAAAGGAAGGGGCTCTTAGTAGAGGAGCAGGGTGACAGAATAAATTTTTAAATATTTTTCTGTTGGCTAAATAAGGCCACCCAGAAATGACTTAGTAGAGACAATGGTGGGATCAAAAGACCAAACAAACAGTGGGACATCAGTTAGGATGCTTTGGCCTAAAATAACAAAAGACCGTCTATAAGCTGTTTAAATAAATAAGGAGTTTATCATCTCACAAACCATTAAATCCAGAGGCAGAGCAGTATCAGGGCTGGTTAATTTCACAGCCCAGTAAAGACTCTTCTTTGCTGCTATCTAAGTCTGTGGGCTTCCTCTCCTCATGATTCCAAGACGGCTATGGTACCTCCAAGCTTCTCAAGGGGGTGCAACGACATCAGTCTTAATTTAGTTTTATCTAGAATTATACTCTGAGGCAGGACTCAAGTGCAAGGACGTTATCTGAGAAGCGATTCCAAGAATCACCAGCAAAGACTAGAAGAAGACTTGGAAGGAAAAGCAAGAAGTTACAGATTCATTACGAAGCCAGTTGCCACTACAGCTAACTTCTGGTTAATCCTGCTGGAAACTCCGATAGCCAGCATGAAATACACAGCCCAGCATATATGCGACTGCCCTAGATATTGGCTGAGAGCTGCCCCTGAGGCTGCCAATTCCATGGCAGTTGTCCCCAGAGGGATGGGCAAAGTAGGCACCGAAAACAGTCCCCAGAAGAAGTGAGGATCCTGGCTGTTCATGTTCGGTGGGAGTGTTCCAAAGTGACAGGAGCAAGGAGGTGCGGTCCAGGCACCAGCAGCACCTGTTAAAACATCCATCAAACAGGAAGGGGTCCCTCCCATACGCTTTACAGTTGGTGTTACTAGCGCTCATAGCAGTGATACTGGGAAAGGGAAAATCGTTTCTGAAAAGTCCCTTGGGTCACATGTCCACAACTGAACCAATCATCAACACGGATAGCCAGACCCCTGAGGCTGACCCGGTAAACCATGACGGACCCTCTGGGGCTGGAAGGGGGTCTTATTCCTCCAGCCCAGGAAACACAGAGGATGAACACAGAAATGACCTGGGCTCCGCAGTCACCAAGGAGAAAGCGGAGGGGCTGGTGGAGGAAAGCACTCCTGTTTGGGGGAATTAGCCTAGGTTAGAGAGAATTCCATTTATTTAAATGTAACTGGAAGAGAGGGCCTCTTCTTCTCTGTCCCCAGGTGGACACTGCTGAACAGAAATTTCATCCTTACTGCAGGGGGGCTAAAAATCCCTGTGAATGCTACAAGTTACTTTAAGATTACTCTCCACTCTCCATTCAAATATTAATTTAAAATGTGTGCAGGGAATGGAGGTGGGGGGCACATATACCTTAGCAGTGGTTTGTAGAAGAACTCAGTGGTCATTCTGAAGCGTGGGCATTCACAAAGCTCATCTCTGTAAAGCTAGGGAGTGACCATTTGAAAGGAAACTGATCCCATTCTTACTCCGATATTCCAGATGGAAAGGGAGGAACAGTACCCACTACCTGAGAGAATGGAGGAAAAGGCAAAAAGGAGAAACTTGAGAAAACACGTCATCCTTCATTACAGATTTTAGACGGTGCAAATCAAGAGAATGAATGCCTGCTCTTGGGAGATGAAGATAACGGTCAGTCAAGAAATACAACAGCTAGGGCTTCCCTGGTGGCGCAGTGGTTGGCAGTCCGCCTGCCGATGCAGGGGACACGGGTTCGTGCCCCGGTCCGGGAGGATCCCACATGCCGTGGAGCGGCTGGGCCCGTGAGCCATGGCCGCTGAGCCTGCGCGTCCGGAGCCTGTGCTCCGCAACGGGAGAGGCCACAGCAGTGAGAGGCCCGCGTACCGCAAAAAAAAAAAAAAGAAAAGAAAAAGAAAAGAAAAGAAATACAACAGCTAAAAGCAGTAAGGGGTCTCTGGGAATTACACCGATGGGGATTTTTGAAATGACTTTCTGCCCCAAGAACGAGCCACTGCAGCCCCGGGTGCCACGTCAGCAAACCAAAACTCATGTAACTTTCACATCCCTATAAATGCTCCGTTTATCCAGAGACACAGTATATCCAGACAGCCAATCCGAAAACGCCAAGCCAACTCTGGGCCTTCTCACCCCAAACAAGGTTGAGGCTGTGGCCCCAGAAACTGATATTTTCCATTCTTCTCTGCCTTTCTCTTTAGCCTTTACCCTATAAGAGCTTCCTGGCTTCTGCCCCGTTTTGCAGTCCTCTGAAAGGAGACTGCCAGCTTCATGAAGCGTTAGGTTGCCTGCATCACCTCAATGCAAACAAGTGTTAGCTTGCCTGCATCGCCTTCTTTAATCATTAAACAGGGGATACAAGGAAGAGGTAGAAGAGGGGACACACCCTAGACCTGCTCGCTCAGGCTGCAAAGAACCTAGAACACTGAACTCTGCTCTGCGGGAGATGGTGCTAGCCGTGGACCACAACTGGCTTCACTGCTCCTCCCAGGGAAGACACACTTACATCCCAGAGTGTAACCCACACTGACTGACTCAGACACGGGGACACACTTACATTTGACATGCACTTGAACTATGTAAATTCAGAACAGCGCAATATAAAACACGTAAAAAAAGCCTTGCTGTATGCACACTATTTGAAATAGCGCTGAAGTGACTTGACATTACGCTTACATGTGTAACGAGCAGACAGGAATAAAGACCACTGCCCTGAGCAAACAGGTGGAGTGTCGCAGACAGTGTCTGCAGACTAGAACGGGACGGTGGGTGGATATGGGGAGACAGGCACGGATTGAGGGCAGAGGCGTCTGCTTATGAACCGGAGGTACACCCACAGCAAGACTTGCATTTCGAAATAATCAGTCCTTACATACTGTTACTTGGATTCTGGGGAAAGCCAGTTTAGTGCTGTTGAAGTCTTTTCTTTCTTTAATTGAAGTATAGATGACTTACAGTGTTGTGTTAATTTTTTCTGCTGTACAGCAAAGTGATTCACTTATACATATACACGTTCTTTGTGTGTGAATATATATAAATATATATACACAATCTTTTTTTATGTTCTTTTCCATTATGGTTCATCATGGGTTATTGAATATAGTTCCCCGTGCTCTGCAGTAGGACCTTGTTTAACCATTCTATATATAACAGCTTACATCTGCTAACCCTAACTTTTCTCTTTTAAATTAGTCTGATGGCCACAAAAGAGCAAAGCAGCTTTGTGCGGGGGTCTTGGGACGACTGAATACCCAGGGTGGTAGCCTTGGAGACCCCATGCCTATAAGGGGTGGCCAGTTCTTAAGAGGGGATGATGCTTCAGCCAGGACAAGATTCATTACCACGAGGAATGGTCCACAGCATGGCTGGAGATGATAAAAGGAAAGAGCAGAGGGCACTGAGGTGGGCGATTCTAGAGAGACCTGAGCCCAAAGCTTCTGCTTTCCCATATGGACCAGAAGAGCCGAGAAATGGGAGGGGGATGGTATTTTCACTGCTCCAGTAACATTTATCAAGTACCCGATAGCTTCAACTTCTGGAGTCTCTACCACGTGGAATTCAGAAGATGTCAGGTTAAGCAACATTACGTTTAATTTTCACAAGGACTCAGCCTAGTAATTATTACCTCCGTCTGTACCTCAGGAAGTTGGGACATCTGAGGTTCAATGACTAGCCCAGGCTAACTCCGTTAGTAAGTAGAAGAGGTGGCATTTCCCTGTAGGTCTCTCTGACACCAATGTCTAAAGTTCACATTCTCCACCTAGGCTTTAAAAACTAAAACTACGGATCATGACAATTTGGAGGGTTTTCCTTGTTCACATATTCACAGTAGCTTTACTTCTAATAGCCCCAAATGGAAACAGCCCAGGTATTTACCAAGGGGAAAATGGATACAACAGTTGATGGCATTTTCAAACAATGAAAAATTACTTAGCAATAAAAGTACGGATACATACAGCTACATGGATGAATCCCAAAATATTATTTTGAGTGAAGGACGCATGCATTACACAAAAGAGTATATGTTGTATGATTCTATTTATAAGAAACTCTAGACAAGGCAAATGTGATCTGTGAGGGAAAACAAAATACAATAAGGATTGCATCTGGTGGGGGAGAGATGGGACTGACCGGGAAGGGGCATGAGGGAAATGTGTGGGGTGATGGTAATGATCTCTATCTTGAGAGGGTGATACCTTGGTTGGTATTAATCAACTACTACATTTCGAGTGAATCATTTATTGGAACTCATCAACTACTGCATTTCATCGTATGTCAATTTTATAGTAGGAAGAACAATAAACAAATATTGAACTCTAGTTAATGATATGCACGCTGAGATATTCAGGTGAAGTGTACTTGCTAATTATTTTGAAATGTATCAAAAATAAGATGGATCAATAAATGCAAGGAAAGATACACTGATAAATGTATGATAAAGCAGACATGATTAAAATGGTATTTGTAGAATCTAGATGATCAGCATGGGTGTTAACTGTAAAATGTGATTAACGTGACTGCATGTTTAAAATTTTTTATAATAAAATGTTGGGGAAGTATGTATGCCTGAACTCCATCCATTCTGAATTAGGATCTTTGGGGATATTAAACCCCAAAAACTTTACAAAACTTTAACAAAAGCCCAAGCTATTACACACGCTGGAATTTGTATTTGTGTTTCTAGGGAATGGATGATGTTACATGAGCAGGAATGGCAGCTGTGTGCAGAGCAAAACACATTACAAACTACGCTGACGCCCATTCACTTGTCTGACAGTGCGGGGGGTGGGGGGAGATGTTATGGACGCCCTTTTGAGCGGGGAGGAAGCTGAAGTTCAGAGAAGGAAAGTGATGTGTCCAAGCTCACACAGCAACTCAGCATCCGAGTTATAATGCACATCTAGGAATTGAGTTCACGGCTCTTTCCCGTATTCGGGAATCTAAGGTTTGCTGTATTCTTCAGGGTTCTCAGATATCAAATGACAGATGATGGGATACGAAATGAAGTAAATGAGAAAGACCTCCAACTAAGGAAGCAGCAAGGTCAACAGGATAGAAGCTACGAAGAAGCTTGATGCCAGAGAAGAGGAGCCAACCATTCCACCATGGAGATGGTTCCACGTAGAGATGGAACCAGAGGGACAGTGCAGCCAAAAGTCTATAGGAGGGCAGATCATTTCCTCATCACGTCTGCCAGGAGGTATGTATCAAGGCTAAAGAGATCTTTCTGCCACCCAGAGTGTGTTAAGGAAGTTTTTCAGAAGAACTGGTCATTGAAATGGAAATCCTCAGTTTCCCGGGCGATTTTCATCACATGAGCACGGTTGACGGTCCCTGCATTACTATGGCTTCCCAGCTGCTGTTTGTTGAAATTATTCAATGCTCTTTGTTTACATGCAGGTGTTAGAAATCTCTCCAAAAATGAGTGAGTAAATAATTCTTTATGGTCAAAAGTGAAATGATTACAGGAGTTGGCTGGTAATATAAACGGGCTGGGCGTCAAACAGGAAACAGGAAGTAATGGTACCAGTCAGACTGGCCATCATCAAAAAGTCTACAAACAATAAATGCTGGACAGGGTGTGGAGAAAGGGAACCCTCTTGCACTGTTGGTGGGAATGTAAATTGATACAGCCACTATGGAGAACAGTAGGGAGGTTCCTTAAAAAACTAAAAATAGAACTACCATATGACCCAGCAATCCCACTACTGGGCATATACCCTGAGAAAACCATAATTCAAAAAGAGTCATGTACCACAATGTTCATTGCAGCTCTATTTACAATAGCCAGGACATGGAAGCAACCTAAGTGTCCATCGACAGATGAATGGATAAAGAAGATGTGGTACATATATACAATGAAATATTACTCAGCCATAAAAAGAAACAAAATTGAGTTATTTGTAGTGAGGTGGATGGACCTAGAGTCTGTCATACAGAGTGAGGTAGGTCAGAAAGAGAAAAACAAATAACTTACGCTAACACATATATATGGAATCTGAATTTTTTAAAAAATGGTTCTTAAGAACATAGGGGCAGGACAGGAATAAAGACGCAGACGTAGAGAATGGACTTGAGGACACGGGGAGGGGGAAGGGTAAGCTGTGACAAAGTGACAGAGTAGCACTGACATATATACACTATGAAATATAAAATAGACAGCTAGTGGGAAGCAGCCGCATAGCACAGGGAGATCAGCTCGGTGCTTTGTGACCACCTAGAGGGGTGGGATAGGGAGGGTGGGAGGGAGACGCAAGAGGGAGGGGATATGGGGATATATGTATATGTATAGCTGATTCACTTGGTTATACAGCAGAAACTAACACGCCATTGTAAAGCAATTATATTCCAATAACGATGTCAAAAAAAAAAAGACAAATAAAAGGAATGGAAGAAAATACATCTGAGTTACTATACATGGAGCTGCCAGGGTGGTTGAACGAATGATGAATTGTGTTTTCTTTACCCTATTTTTATTGTTTTAATGATCAGCTATAGTCTTATAAAGACAAATGATATTTAATTTTAAATATATTTAATAATGATGTCTCCAGAATCACATCCAAAAGGGAAAATAGAAAAATCACTTATCATCAGTATTCGTGGGAACATTATCAGAATGACCTTCTTCAACTGTGCCCTACAATGTTGGATTAAAACAGGGAAACTTCCTTGCAGCAGTGCAAATGGTTTAAAAGAACTCACTCTTTTTTATTTTTTTTTAGACAAGGGGGACATCCCTGCCAGAAGTTCTTTTTTGTTTTCCTGATAAATTTATTTATTTTTATTTTTAATTTAATTTTTAATTGAAGTATAGTTGATTTACAATGTGTGTTAGTTTCTGGTGTACAGCAAAGTGATTCAGTTGTGTATAAATATACATATGTATACATATACACATATATACATATATACATATATTTATATACATATATATATACACATACACGTTTTTTTCATATCCTTTTCCATTATGGTTTATTACAGGATATTGAATATAGTTCCTGGTGCTATACAGTAAATCCTGGTAGGTTATCTATTTTATATATAGTAGTGTGTATATGTTAATCCCAAACTCCTAATTTATCCCTCCCCCTCCCTTTCCCCTTTGGTAACCATAAATTTGTTTTCTACCTCTGTGAGTCTGTTTCTATTTTGTAAGTAAGTTCATTTGTATCATTTATTTAGATTCCACATGTAAGTGGTATCATATGATATTTGTCTTTGTCTGACTTACTTCACTTAGTATGATGATCTCTGGGTCCATCCATGTTGCTGCAAATGGCATTGTTTCATTCTTTTTCATGGCTGAGTAATATTCCATTGTCTATATGTGCCACATCTTCTTTATCCATTCATCTTTCGATGGACACTTAGGTCGCTCCCATGTCTTGACTATTGTGAACAGTGCTGCTATGAACCTTGGGGTGCATTTTCATTTTGAATTAGAGTTTTCTCCAGAAGTTCTTTATCTTTGGGGAGGGTTGGGGAGGAATTGGTAACTGGCTACAGATACAAGAACAAATGCTCCAAATATATAGATAAATATCTATGTCCAGCTGACCTTTTTGCTATTTTCTACTGCAAGTCTAGATCCCCACACAGATTTTGACGATTAACTGGCACCGCAGGGGAAGAATACTGAAACAGGTAATACACATTCTTGAGGACAGCCCCTTGATTTCCACTTGGTTCTTCCGGGCCGGTGAAGGAGGCTGACCTTCACGGCTGGTTTGGTAAATTTACTGCACAGTCCCGCAGTGAGCAGAGAATGACCACATCTCAACATAAAAGCATTTGTTTCAATCTCCCCAACAGGACTGTCCATTAGGCAGTGAATCTTCTGTTGCAAGATTGGTGTGATCAGACGGACTTCACCGCCTGCATTGTTCCTCAGACGTTTAGAGCACACTTCTCTCTTTTCTGAATTTCACCGTTTTTCATCATTTCCTCCTAAGACTATGTTAAATGATTCCCCCTTCCATCTTTCTGGCTTCAAATCTGTTACATTATAAACTACCCTTTTAGTTACCACTAAGGATACATATCTAGTTGGTTTCATCTTCCTTCACAAATCAATTTCTTCAGTATCTTGGTTCATGTGTTGTTCTTTTTATGTTTAATTTTTTCCCTCCTACAAACCCCTTCCGATTTGCGCGCATCTCTGATACTAAGGTGTCTGCAATGAAGTGCACTTTTCCAGGTCTCACCTCATTTGTGAGTCTGAGATGAGCAAACCCTTCCCAGAGCTCTCTGCCACAGCTCCCGAGATACCAAGAAAAGCCAGACCAGGGTGGTCCCTTTCCTGACACAGTCACCATTGAAACAGATCTTTCCAGCACACCGCCACCCCAAAGTCTCTCTCAAAACAGGTGAGGCCCCTGTTCCCACCAATTACCCGTTTTGCATATCACAAGTTCAATTTAAGGTGCAAATTCTTCCAAATGCCATTTCACTTTTTGCCTCTCTTTCTCAACATGCCCAAAGAAGAGGACAAAGAATTTCACTCCCTTTCCTCCTGGCTGGCTGCGTGAAGGAGAGATGAGGGTTGTATCTTAGGGTAAAGTTGCGGCGGCTGTAGCAGAGACCAAAAGTAACAGTGTCTTCAATAAAACAGCAGTTCCTCTTTTATTTTTTCTATCTTTTAACTGAACTATAGTTGATTTACAATGTTGTGTTAGTTTCAGGTATACAGCAAAGTGATTCAGTTATATATTTTTTAAGATTCTCTTCTCTTGTAGGTTATTGCAAAATATTGAGTATAGTTCCATGTGCTATACAGTAGGTCCTTGATTTTTATCTATTTTATATATAGTGGTGTGTATATGTTACTCCCAAATTCTTAATTTATCCCTCCCCCCCTACCTTTCCCCTTTTGTTTTCTATGTCGGTGAGTCTGTTTCTGTTTTGTAAAGAAGTTTATTTGTATCATTTTTTTTAGATTCCACATATAAGTGATATCATGTGATATTTGTCTTTCTCTGTCTGACTTACTTCACTTAGTGTGATCATCTCTAGGTCCATCCATGTTGCTGCAAATGGCATTATTTCATTCTTTTTATGGCTGAGTAGTATTCCACTGTATAAATGTACCACTTCTTCTTTATCCGCTCATCTGTCAATGGACATTTAAGTTGCTTCCATGTCTCGGCTAATAGCGGCTTATTTCTTACGCTGTGTAAGCAGCCCAGGGCTCGTATGGTGGTTCAGTGGTGATGGGGTTGGAGCTCCTTCTGGCTTCGCTCTCCATACTGTCCTGTCCGGGAAGCCTCCCTTCCACACCCTCCTTCTAACCAGCATGGAGGAGGGAGGGAGACTTGAGGGCCTGCCGCCTTTCTATGGCACAAGTTGAAAACTACACACGTGGTCTTCATCACATGGCATATGGTGTCACCCAGCGCAAAGGGAAGTTTAAATGTCCCGCCTTTATCATCAAGTGACCAGAAGAAGTTGTGGTTGTGTTATAATGAGGAGGAAAAAGAAGAAAAAAAAAAGAACGTTAAGGACAACCAAGAATCCCAAGCATCGCAAGAGGGATGAAGGTGGAATACCTTCAGATCAATGGGGAGGGAGGAAGAGGTAAATGAACTCTGATGAGCAGAAGAAAACCCTGGAATGAAGCTGAGGAAAAGGAGAGACATTGTGAAGGTCCTGGCAAAGGAGATGCTCTCCCTGGCTTTCTACAAGCTCCTGATTGACCTGTGAATGACAACATCACTTACCTACTACAGGTGTCTTCCCTCTGAGGATGGCTGTGGGGAGAAAGCGCTACAGCACGCAGCCTCCAGGTCATAAAACGTTGTCATGTTTCAGTATCAACTAGAATATCGTAATGTTTCAATAGCGACTAGAACAGCACACTCTGGAAGAGGCTTAAACAGAAATGAACACATGGGGTGCTTTGTAGTGTTACGACACATGCCACTCTCTCTTTTTGAAAGCATCCTTCACAACAAATAGAATTAATTCCACCATTCAATCAACATTTAGAATGAGACTGGTTTTTGGTTTTGGGTTTCCGTTTTCAGAACTATGATGGGGCCATAAAGATATTTAGCAAGTGTCTGCTATGAGACAGTCCCTGAAGGTAGAGCGCTAGATGATTTTTTTGAAAGTCCTGCCGTCAAAGCAACTTGTTTCAAGGGGCAAGCGTTGTCAGCCAAATAAATTTGTGCAGAATTCATTCCTACAGGAATGAGAAAACAGGAAACATGGAGGGTTTAGAGCTCAAGAGTGAATGACGTGATGCGTATTTTGAATGGATCATTTTGGTTGCTTAAGAGTTAATTGAAAAGATGAATGAAAAAATCATCTTTCCATAGGAAATTCGAGATGGATCCAGCCTGACAGCGAAATTCAGCACCAACAACAAAAGTAGTCCTGAGTGAGTAACCTAGAGAATTTGCACTGATCAACTCGAACATGGATCTAACATTTGGAAAAAAAACACAAATGGCTTTCATGGCTCTAAATCACATTATTTGTTCTAGTTTCCATTGTAAAAAGTAGCACATTTCCCTGAATCTAAGACACCACCTATTTGCAAGACGTGTGATTGTTCCTGTATGACTAGGAAGGCAAAAACACTGCTGAATCTAATTGTAAGACACCACCGAGCACAACACCCTCTGATTTCAGGAGTGAGAAAAGAGAGTGACTCGGGATTGGTCAAAAATGGTGAAATGTCTTGCTTTCCTGTCACAGAAGGTGTTCTGTCCCCCGGTTTTACTAATCAGCTTTCTAGATGGAACAACAGGTCGTGAGGAAAACTAAAAGGCAACCCCAAATTACAGACTGTTGAAAGACTACTCCTGCCTATCCTAAGTACTATGACATTAGCTATGCTTTGAAATCTCCCTTTTCACAGGATAATCCAGTAGTCCTATAGAATTTGGCAATACCTTTCCCTTGGCCCACATTTTTTTTAAGTTTATAAAAAATTATTTTAATTAATTAATTTTATTTTATTTTTGGCTGCATTGGGTCTTCTTTGCTGTGCACGGGCTTTCTCTAGCTGCGGCGAGTGGGGGCTACTCTTCATTGCGGTGCGCGGGCTTCTCATTGCGGTGGCTTCTCTTGTCGCCGAGCATGGGCTCTAGGCGCATGGGCTCAGTAGTTGTGGCTCGCGGGCTCTAGAGCGCAGGCTCAGTGGTTGTGGCGCATGGGCTTAGTTGCTCCGCAGCATGTGGGATCTTTCTGGACCAGGGCTCGAACCTGTGTCCCCTGCATTGGCAGGTGGATTCTTAACCACTGCCCCACCAGGGAAGTCTCTATAAAAATTTTTTTAATTTATTTTTTATTGAAGTATAATTGATTTACAATGCTGCATTAATTTCTGCCATGCAGCAAAGTGAGTCAGTTATACATATATATACATTCTTTTTAATATTCTTTTTCATTGTGGTTTATCATAGGATATTGAGTATAGTTCCCGGTGCTATACAGTAGGACCTGTTGTTTATCCATTCTATACGTAATAGTTTGTATCTACTAACCCCAGACTCTCAGTTCATCCCTCCCCCACTCCCCTCCCCCTTGGTAACCACAAGTTTATTCTCTATGCCTTTGACCCAAGTTGTAAGTATTTATTAGGCAGCCGTGTTTACAGACGTCTGAAAGGATGAAGGCACACGAATATTCTGCAGCACTACATGAAATGAAGACTGAAGACAAGCTAAATATCCAACAGTCGGTGACGGATGACATAAATCGTGGTACATTTACCCGATACAATACTACCCACCTGTTAAAAAGAATGAGTCAGCTCTATGTGTTCTGATAGGGAACTTACGTGGAAATACCATGTAAGATACATTGTTAGTAGACACAAAGCAAGATGCGGAACTGTGCTTTACTAATATGCAGGAAGACAGAACGAGGATTATACAATACAGCTGACCCCTGAACAATGCAGAGGCTGAGGCAATGATCCTCTGTGCAGTCGAAAATCTGCAGAGAACTCCGTGTGCCTCCATATCCACGGTTCCTCCACAATCTCAGAGTCAGCCAACTGCTGATGTAGGAATCACAGTACTTGTGCCTAAAACATGAACCGTGAAAGCCCAGAAAGAAGTGAGCCCCTTGTTTTTGGTGGGAGGCCTTGGAAATCTGTCAAAATGGAACCTTTAAGGCTTTCTGATAGAAAAGAGTTCACATATAAGTGGACCCGTGCAGTTCAAACCCATGTTGTTCAAGGGTCAATGGTCTATACAACTACATAATCTTGTATAATCCTTATATATAACATGGATTATATGTAGGTCAAAGCAGATGTCTGAAAGGAGAGACCCAAGGAGAAGGACACAGCTCAGAAACCGGATGACTGGGCGACGCTGGAGAGAGGATCCTTCTGATAGCGTGTATCTCTGTACCTTGTACTTTTTTCATGTATATATATACTGCCTACTCAATAATAATAAGAAGGAGGGTGAGGAAAGGGAAGGGAAGCAGGGAGACGAAAGCCAGAACACATTCCCCAGTTGGCATGAAATCATGTCCAGGAGTACCCAGAGCCCTTTGAGGTTTGGGTCTCGTGAAGTTTCTTTCAACAGTCAGAATACACATTTCGTAAGACCAATCGCTACGAAAATAGGTTCACTGGTGAGAGACAAGAGTACATATAGGGTCAGGGAAGTGAAATGTTTCGAACCTCTCTCTTTCTGACTTGCAACGTACAAACTGGTAGGGTCCCAGACAGCACAATGATGGCGAAGGAAGCTTTCCTGTACGGCACGCTGGTAAAACTATACCAACTCAAGGACAGAAGATGAAAACGCCACGTGACCCCAGATATTTTATGACGCCGTAAAACTTCCATTACCCAGCATGGGAGAAAAGCAAGTAAAACTGGTCACATACATTGGCTGAGCTCAAGTGTGTTTTAATATATCCATGAAATAAATCAGGCCTCAGACACCTGGAAGCCAGAAAAGGCTTGGACTGATTTTAAATGTACTGGAAAGTGGATGGGTAGCAAGAGGCAGGGAAAGCGTAGAGACTGAGTTAAGAGAAAAAATATTGGTCCCAAACACTAACAAATTACGGGTTTGGCTTTGGGGGGAAACCAGCAATTCTCAAAGCACGAAGGCCAACTTCTGAGTGGAAGAGGTTTTTCCTTAGTTGATCAGTATTCACCATTTTAGGCTAAAATAAATAAGTATGGTGCTGAATTTCAAGGCTATACTTCTCACCTTCCATCCTCGGGAGGTATACGCAAGGGCAGCTGTGATCAAATGTCATAGGGAACTCCTCCACTTGACAGGGAGTTTTCTAAAATATTAAGTTCCTTAAAGCTTCTAGGGTTTTTAAAGCTTGCATGATTTCAGCTACTGTTCACCAGCGCCCTTCCTTTCCCTGACCGCTCCGCGTATCACCCTGATCTTAAGCCACCGCCTATTATCTATCATTTGATGTCAGACTAAGAGAAACCCCTAGAGGTCCCACTTTGACAGCTTTCCAAGGCCTTACCAAAAACAAGGGCCTTGCTTCTGGGCTTTCCTGGTTCGTGTTTAAGCTGTGACAAAGTGAGAGAATGGCGCGGACATATATACGCTACCAAATGTAAAACAGATAGCTAGTGGGAAGCAGCCGCATAGCACAGGGAGATCAGCTCAGTGCTCTGTGACCACCTAGAGGGGTGGGATAGGGAGGGTGGGAGGGAGACGCAAGAGGGAGGAGATGTGGGGATGTATGTATATGTACAGCTGATTCACTTTGTTATAAAGCAGAAACTAACACACCATTGTAAAGCAATTATACTCCAATAAAGATGTTAAAAAAAAAAAAAGTCATCAGGGAAAAAGGTTAAAGGTGAAAGCTGGGCAGCCTGTCTCTGTTTATTACAACCACATTGTGAGTGAAGAATGTGCAAACATCTACCCATATCTCAATATCCTATCTTCCCCAAAAAACAAACACCGATGCCAGGACATATTGATGTAGCTATCAAGAATCTCTTTAAATTTTGCTTCTAAAAGCAGACAGCAGTAAGGCCTGGAGGCTGCTGGCTCATTTAAACGTAGGGAGGAGACAATGACAAAATGAAAAGCACAAGAAAAAATAGTTGAAGAATAGACAAAAGGAACACAGGAGGGGAGAGGGAAGTTGAGGTAATACTGGAGGTTTATACCAGTCACCTCCGACTCTCATGACATCAGCTTTCCGGCCTAGTGACTGCATTTCTTTGGGCCTAGTATTGATTTCAGTCACAGGGACGTGTGCTATGTTTGATTCAGAACATCACAGATATGATCATTTCCAGACCTGACCCAATCGCCCAGTCTCTGGTAATTGTTTTCAGTTGAACGAGGAAAGAAAAGATGCATTCAAAGCACTATAAGGCAACTAACCAATCGGAAAATGACACAGATAGGAAAACTCCCTCCCTCGTGCCTGAAGCATCATCGTACTTAGATGCTGAAACATGAGATTTAATTATCATTGTCGTTATCTAAGCTTGACTAGCTGCAGATGAATTTCAGGTTCCAGGTACACATCCAGGGCACAAAATTAAGATGCTGTCAGCAGACTTAATATTAAACCATACAAATGCATACCTTCCTAAGAAAACAGTTCTAATTAAAACAGCCTTGCCCTTGGGAGAGAGAAGGGGAGTGAACACTTGGAGACGTGAGATATCAATTTCAGAACAAAGATTTTTCCCACTTGAGTGACCTATCCACATACTAATTTTAGAATTTTCCGCTTCACAGTGTAGATATTTATAAAATGGAATCATTTTTCCTTCAAATTTTCCTTATTTTAAGGAAAATCCAAGACAAACCCAAGACGACCTTGATGGGACTTACTCTTAAAGCTTCTCATCATTGGTCCTCTTTCAGATTTTTTTCTCACGTATTTTGTAGTTTGCGTTCTGTGTCACGCAAAAACACATCAATGTGTCAGTGAAGACTTAAACATGGTGGGTGTGCTTATAAAAGTGACGTGCACTTGTGGGGACATTACTGTGGATTTCCTCTCTTACTGATTCATCCCTAAATGTACATGGACAAAATACACAGCAGGAGACAACTGGAAAAGGACACACAGATGCCCTCACTTTAAATCCTCAACATTCTATGAAGGTTCTAACCTCTCTCTCACCTCCAGGAAAAAAACGACCTTGTGGCATCTTATATTCTCCTGAACGCCCTTGATTGACACTTGGATCTCAGGGCTAGAAAATTCTCTAGTTTCTTTTGTAATAACTTCATACCTCCCACACAGTTGTTCAATTATTAATGGGCCAATTAGGGCTCCCAATATAGTATTTGTATTTAGGGAGAAAAATGTGCTGATTAGCAAACACTCATTTGGAAGCCTTGAGAGTCACGTTTCCCACTGTGAATTAATAACCAGGCAATGGAGTTTTTCATATATCCCTATTTTTACGGGTTGGAGTTCTCGGTTGTAGTCAACAGCAGACTGTGAAGGCCAGATAACCAGGCTTAGTTGCTTAGAAGCCAAAAACAAGGCAGCCAGGAAAAAGGCTCTGCTCTCCCCCTGTGGCAACAATATCACAGCAGATGTTACTCCTTCTGTGCAGCTGTACAGGTTACGGATTAGATGACACACAAACCAACAGAGCCGGCTAGGACAGACCAGACTCTCAGCCTCCATGCTTCGTCATTTCTCTGCACAGGGTACCCTGAGCTCTTACGGTGCTCACTTCTCCCCCTCGGTCTTGTGAGCGGTGTCTCCTTGGGAGAGCAGGTTATAGATGGAATCCTAGCTACGAAGGCCTTCGGGAAATGTCACTTTAGGTTTTTTTTCATCCTTCACAGTATAAAAGGAAAGCTGGAAGGGAGTCAGAGTGGGTGTGGATGGAGACAAACTATAGATGCCTCTACAGACTTTCTTGAGTAAAACCTGGGGCAACTGGCAAGGGAGATGTAGAAGGACGAGCCACGTGGGGAAGCTGCTGAAATTCCCCTGTATCCATGAGGCGGTATAGATTTTCTCAGTTACCAACCTGCTTAGAGAGAAGCCTGCAGAGACACTGAGCAGGGCCATAGCTTTGATGGGAGTGGATGATAGTTGAACACCAGGCTTAACAAGATGGAACCCGTGAGCACACCAGCATCGCCCTCCATCACTCCAACCCAAGACAGGTACTACCAAGCTGCCTGCAACTTAGAAGCAGCTTCCTGGGAAAGGCAAAGAGAACTCCAAAAGAACTGACCAAAAGAACCACACTGAATTACCTACGACCGACTGAGATGACTTTTCTGCCGCTTGGGTAAAAAGAAGGGGGCAAGAAAGAGAAATTACCTTAAATTTGGAGGAATACAACTGCACCTCTTATGTACCTGAGTGTATCATCTGATGTAAGCACCCTCTACAAAAATGCCTGGTGTAGAGTGTAACTCTCAGAATGAAGCCTTATTCGAAAGCATGAGTTTGTCCATAGAAAGGGCAGTATATGCAATTGTTCCTTTGCATTTCCAACGAGGCTTAATTATGCTCTTCCGCCGCGGTTGGTTTCCTTATCTCTCTTGGCGATGAAGAAAGAGACTTTGTTCTCATCTCTGTATCGCCAGCACTAACACAGTTCCCGGCTTTTTGAGCACAGGTGGTCCCCACGTTTACCCTGAACAAGAATCCACGGGAAGAACTCAGAGAACTCAATAAAGCTGTTACACGTACAGTTACGGTTTATTACAATAAAAGGACGCAGACTAAAATCAGCAATGGGGAGAGATGCATAAGGGCAGGGCCCAGGGGAGACGGGATGTAGGGCATCCTGTGGTCCTCTCCAGCAGAGCCATACAGACAGTGTGTATTTCTCCCATCAATGATGTGTGATAATATGCATGGAGTATTGCCAGCCAGGGAAGCCCACGTGAAGCTTGCTGTCCAAAGATTTTACTGGAGTTTGGTTCCATAGGTATGGCTGACCTTAGTCTCCATGTCTTAGAGACTTAGCCTCTAAGTCTCTCACCTTAGTCTTAGCTGACCCAACGATGGAGGTGGTATCGTTCAGATGGATCAAAGGCTCTGCCATAAATCATACTGTTGGCATGGACTACCTGGCATGGCCCAAGGTCCCTAGGTAAACAAAGATTCTTATCAGGCAGCACATTCCAAGGGCTTAAAGGTTGCCCCCCAGGAGCTGCAGACTTAGGACCAAAACTGTCTTCTGACAAGGTTAATCTTTTACTGCACCATTCAGTGTTTGTTGAATAAACAGAACCTCTGACGAATGAATAAATGAATGAATGAATGAACGAATGACAAACTCCAAAGTAAATTAAATAGGGACTTCCCTGGTGGTCCAGTGGTTGGGACTTCGCCTTCCAATGCAGGGGGTGCGGGTTCGATCCCTGGTCGGGGAGCTAAGATCCCACATGCCTTGGGGCCAAAACAACCCTCAAAAAGCATAAAACAGAAGCCATATTGTAACACATTCAATAAAGACTTTAAAAATGGTCCACGTCGGGGCTTCCCTGGTGGCGCAGTGGTTAGGCGTTCGCCTGCCGATGCAGGGGACGCGGGTTCGTGCCCCAGTCCGGGAGGATCCCACATGCCGCGGAGCGGCTGGGCCCGTGAGCCATGGCTGCTGAGCCTGCGTGTCCGGAGCCTGTGCTCCGCGACAGGAGAGGCCGCAGTGGTGGGAGGCCCGCGTACCGCAAAAAAAAAAAAAAAAAAAAAAAAAAAAAAAGGTCCACGTCAAAACATCTTTAGAAAATAAAAGTAAATTAAACACGTATTTTGAATGCCTCTTTCTGTATCTACGAGCACTTAGATTTCATACAGGCTTTCCTCTACAACTCTCAAAGATCTAGAGGTTGCTGGCTGAGTTGTTCATGGCATGAATTCATCTTTTAATTCCATCAATCAGCTTAGGACATACTTTTCGAGGTCGGCGTTACCACCACCCAAGTGTACTGTACCAGATGATGATCCCGAGTCCCCAGTGGATGCGCTGGCCGGGGTGGAGGAGACTGACAGACGAGGAGATGTTTCTGCTAGGTTCTGTGACATATTGATTGCTATGGGGAAACCAGATAACACACTGCAAAAACAACAGAATCACCACCCACCAATCCCTGGCTTTTAAATGAAGATCACTGTGAAGGAACAGTGAAGTGTGTTTTAAGGAGTTTTAATTCAGCCCTCTTGACCCTGCAGCGGCAGAAATAAGAAAGCTGATGTTTATTCATTCGAAACGCACCGCCTTTGCACTTAGCAGACTAGAGGAGTCTGCAAAGGCTAACAAAATGCCAACTTTATCGCAGGGGGTGGGCTGTGATTCCAGCCGGGGAGACTAAAAGCTCTCTTTCAAAACCCATCTTCATTCTATCCAGATCCAGAGTTGTTTTTCATCCGCAGAGATGGAGCCTATGTCGATGATGGATGAAGGTTCAAATGTCACAAGAAAAGGTAAGAAAGTCATGAGGCAGGACAGCTCTTAGACAACCACAGCCCACAGTTGACAAATGACGGATACCGTTAATAAGAGGTCAGTTTGTTCACTGGATGGAAAAGCAATTGATTTTCTTTTTGAAACCTGTACAGAGTCCCCTTTTTATTCACTTTGTTTCTGGGGAAAAATTGCTGAGTTTACAGATAAAGAACAACATTCTGTGCCCTGTAGAAAACTACGTCACTCCTGTTAATGGGTAAACCCCAAATATCAATTTATTGACCCATCAGCTCCTGTCTTTCTCTGTCTCTGCACCATCCTTATTCCTTCCCAGCCCACAGTTTCCAGACAACTCTCATCTTACGTTGGCTACAAAGAAACCTATCAGAGAAGGTGACTCTCAAGGCTCAGGTGTACCCCCAACCACCTGTTGGGCTTGTGAAAACACAGATGGCTGGATCCCACCCCCAAATCTTCCAGTTGCACAGGTCTGGAAATTTTCACTTCCAGTAAGCTCTCAGGAGATGCTGATGCTGTGGACTGGGGAACTACCCTTTGAGAGGCACTGTCTTAGAGATTCATCAATGTATCACTCAAAAGAAAATTGCAGGGCTTCCCTGGTGGCGCAGTGGTTGAGAGTCTGCCTGCCGATGCAGGGGACGCGGGTTCGTGCCCCGGTCCGGGAAGATCCCACATGCCGCGAAGCAGCTGGGCCCGTGAGCCATGGCCGCTGAGCCTGCGCGTCCGGAGCCTGTGCTCCGCAACGGGAGAGGCCACGACAGTGAGAGGCCGGCGTACAGCAAGAAAAAAAAAGACCGTGGGTTCAAGTCCCAATCTGAGGTGCAATATGGCCAAAGGCGTCACCTTAAACGATCCTCAGCTAAAGACAAAAGAGGATGTGGGGATGGTGGTTTAGGACCTCAGAAGGGAGAAAGGCAATTGACACAGAGATGGAAGAGCAAGTGTTTGGTGAACGGATGTGCTCTGGGCCAGGAAGAGACCATGGAACACAGAGTGGACCCCGTCCCTCCCTCATCACACCAAGCCCGTATTCTTTAAGGAGATCTCTGGTGGTCGCACTGTTCCCAGCTACACCCCTCGATCTAAATTCTTTTAGGCAGTTAAGTGGGGGTGGGGGGGAGTTTCTTCCTGAGTCTTTTGGGTCTTGATTGTTTTTAGCTGGAAATAATCTGCCTTCCAAAGAGGCATGTGGGGCTGCCCAGTGGTGTTCCCCTGCAAATGCATTCACGTCTTTATTTTCTCTCTCTCTCCACTAGAAGGTACATTTCACGAGGCAGGGACTTTGCCTATCTCTTCACTGTTGTATGCCCACTGGCCACAACCGCGGGCTTGGCGCCGTGTCTGTACTCAACAAATGATGCACATGAACGAGGCCCCTGACCCCCGGCTTTAGTATCCTATTAAAGTTAGCCGATGCTCGTGGGTACCAGGTACGGTCCCCAGTCTCTCAAACATTCGCACATTAAATCTTCCAACTACGTGAGGTAGGTTCATTATCCCATTTACCAAGAAAGAGTTTGAGGCCCAGAGACGCAAGAAAATGTGCCAGAGGACACACAGCTGCTTGACAGAGGCAAGCTGTGAACCCAAGTGGTCTGGGTCCAGGGCGCCTGTGCATACCTGCTCACAGCCACTCCTGCTGAGTGCTGTTATTTTCTTTATCTATTTATTATATTTGTCTATGCCCAGCACCCACTTGACTTTTTGGAAAAGTGAAGAAGGTTGTACTTTCTCTGACTTAAAACCCTGAAAGGTCATCTATCCGCAGTGAGGGAGGAGACTTCTCCTTTTCTCAGAAAGAGATGCAGTGGGTCCACGGAGAATGATCTCGGTTCAGATACACGCGCTGAGCCCAACGAAGGTGGAAATGTTGGGAAACGGAGTCTGCTATACCCTGGGGGGACACCTGCCACCAAGGAAGGCAGGCTGTGCTCTCAGAGGTTCAGTCCTGGATGGGAGGCAAGGACCAAAAACCTGCAGATCCATTAAAAATGGCTGCGACCCTGGGAATCTTCAGAGCTGCCAGCACACAGGAGATGCTCTATATGCAAACGTAGGGGAGTCCTTGAAAATCTTAACGTATCACGTGGGAAACTGAATGTGAATAAACTGGGGGGAAGTAAACCTAGGAAAAGGTTCAAAGGTCCGACACTGAAATGGTTCTCTGATGTTCCACATCCCATATCCTGGGGCAGGT
Source organism: Leucopleurus acutus (assembly GCF_964270905.1). Lineage (NCBI taxonomy): Eukaryota > Metazoa > Chordata > Mammalia > Artiodactyla > Delphinidae > Leucopleurus > Leucopleurus acutus. The sequence continues at coordinate 87,634,629 of NC_139155.1, forward strand.
CCAGCTTTTCAAAATATAGAAAAAAACAAACCCCAGCTGATCCCCCACCTCCCTCAGGTGGGAGAGGACCCATAACTATACCCGCCAATAGGGCTTGCTTCCTTCTCTGCACTCCTCCACGAAGTGTTATTACAAATATCACGAGCCCCTGGCTATTTCTATAGTGGAGACATGCCTGCTTTATCTCCCCAGCACCCCTGTCTTATCTGCGTGGTCCCCGTGGAGCTGTCAATCATGGCGCCCTGCTCGCTAGTTACAGGCATGACCATATGACACAGGACGGCCAATTAGAATAACCCATTCTCGTTGCCATGGTGCTTGGCTAGGGCATGGACAGATGACCCGATCTAGGATGGTAAGAGCCCTCCTTTGGACTCTGTCACAGCCAGTGGGGTAAACCTGGCTTTGGGCGGGGGCGCCGAGGAATAAAAGTTAAGGCTGGAGTAGGCATCTTTCCAGGATATATGGTGCAACGTAAGTTCGTCAGCAATAGAGGAAAACGAAAATAACACACAGGGGAAATCAGAGCTGAGAGGAAGGTAAGAAGGAGAGAGAGAGAGAGAATCTAATGGGAGCACTTGACTAAGTGGATCCAGCTGTCCAGGAAGGCAGAAGCATGCTTTTTGCTTAAACCGGTTGGACTTGGGTTTTCTCTCTTATTTAACAACAGCCAAGTGAGAGAGTGGCATGGACATACATACACTACCAAACGTAAACTAGCTAGCTAGTGGGAAGCAGCCGCATAGCACAGGGAGATCAGCTCGGTGCTTTGTGACCACCTAGAGGGGTGGGATAGGGAGGGAGACACAAGAGGGAGGGGATATGGGAACATATGTATAACTGATTCACTTTGTTATAAAGCAGAAACTAACACACCATATATAAAGCAATTATACTCCAATAAAGATGGTTTAAAAAAAAAAACCCAAAAAATCCCTAACTACAGATTTTAAGTACCATTTTCATGTTATTGTGCTGTCTTCCTTGTTGGATTCTCAGCTCCTTACAAAGCAAGAAACTCAAATAGACATTTGTCTATATCTCTCCACCTCAACCCTAGCACACAGCACAATTTCCTGCCTATAGGGCATCATTAAATAAAATATTTGGTTGAATAATCCAATACATGAATGAGCTCATCATATCCCCTTGCCCTTGTTTATCTTACCTTGCTCTCCTGGAAAACTATGTGTCAGAGAATATATAATCTTTAATTATAAAGCATATCAAAGTTTATTTAATTTTCATCTCTTGATAGACATGTAGCTTGTTTATACTTCTTCAACTTTACTACAGTACTATTATGATTATCCTTCTCCATGTCTTTTAAGGGCTGATGCAAACATTTCTCTATAAAAATGAATTCTACGACCGCGAGAGCTACAAGCCTTCAACTTTCCTTTAGGGTCCTGGCAGGAAAAAGCTGGAATATCCAAATGAACACTGAAAAGCATTTTATGAAGAGCCTATTCAAAGAGATGTGGATGAGATTAAGAAAAAGCTATATGGGCCAGCGAATCGCTCTGGGACAAGGAGCTTTGTAGAGCCCAAAGGGACAAAGGGAGGGCACAGTTACCAGGACTCCTCAAGACCAACATGAAATACCCACTGCAAACGCAGAGGCTGCCCAGTAAGGAAAGCAACCACGGTCAACTCAGGGCCCATCAAGAGGATGACGAAGGAAAACGCCTTGGGCTCACCTTCTACCTGACCTCAGATCTCCTGCTAATGTGCCCAGTGGCTGGGCTTCCCAGAAACTAGAGGGAAAGTGAGCCCATTGGCTTACTGCATCCAGACATCCTCTCGAGGTACAGAGCAGAGAGAAGGGAGGAGAAGGGGTGTGGCGAGGCTGAGGGGGATGCCCGGGCAACACCACTGGGAATCCTGTTGTTTTCCCTAGTGACGTAGGGCAGCTTCTACCCTTCCATGCCTCACGGTACTCAGTCCCACTGCTGGTACTGGCAGATGTCTTAGCATTGGCCAACTCAATAGGTAAGGATATTGCCTCACTGGCTACTTCATTTCCCCGTTGACCATCTTTTCCTAGTCTCATGAGCTATTCCAATATCCTCTTCAGACTTGCCCGTTCATACCCTTTGCCCACGTGTCTTTTGGGTATTCATATATTTGCCATTGATTGTGACGAGGTCTGTATGTTTTCTAGATTCTACTGAGCCCGTCTTTTTCAAGACCATCCAGGTCTGGCCCTGGTACCCAACGTTTTTTAAAGTTTCAAGAGAAAGATACAGAAATATAATTTTCCCCAATCAAGTGACATTATTCTTTGGACCTGTTTTCACTCTTTACAAATTACTGTTTTACTCCACCCTAGGAATCTACACTCCAAAGGTTTGTTTTTGTCGTGTTGATACCCAGAGAGCTAGTGAAGGGTAAAAACAAAAGCAGAGAAGCCAGTTCTGTCTCTAGGATCAAAACGTTCGCATGACTCTGGTGTCCCCAGTAATGAGCACCGCCTCTGTCTCAGACTGATGTTATCTACAGTTTCTGCAGTTTGCTTCAGCCTGCAGACCTGCAAAGCAATTACTGTCTCCAGCAGTTAGGGTGTGGTTGAGATCCGCCACACTTCAGAAACACCAGTCAAACACGAGCTATTTCAAAGAAAGCCCTGCACAGTAGCTGCATTATGTAAAGACTGGATTTATTACCTACAACACAATTAGTTACTGTACACCCACAGGAATTTCTAACCCCCTCTACTTGTGCGGTTGCATTTAAACAACACCTACTCAGAGGGGGTATGTGAAGTCTCAATTTGGGATGTTTCAAGATGACTGCAAATTACATAAATAACTCTGTCTAACTTTAAACAACTTAACTTGGAGAACTGCTCTTCCTGTCAAAAAGGATATAATTCACTGTAGCTGTAAGTGGTCCGTGGCTATTATCAACTTACAGTTGTTTTTCCACTTGTGTTTCCTTGGAACACTAGCTTGGAATGGAATTTTAATCAGTATTAGGTTGAAAACAAAAAGCTTCACGGTCTATTAACTTCCAGAAACACTGAGTTAAATAAAGCTAAACAGGTCCCTCCTCTGTGTGCCTTCTCAGAGGCCCTAGTGGTGCAGGGCTTTGAGATACGCTGGGGGGGTTGATCCAGGATGCAGTGTTCTCCAAACCTATTTCATGATAACCTGGGTTATGGGCTGTATGTGTTCCCCTCAAATGATTTTAGAATATCAGCTTCCAGCAGTTTCAGGAAACTTTGATAGGAAAGAATTAGCTGTTGCTATCTATATTATGGTTCAAATTCTGCTGAGTTTCTGAAGGACAGGTCCAAGAGAGGGCAAAGTGATACTGCGGGGGGCAGGAAGGGTGGATGGACAGAAAGTCTGCTCAGGCATGACCCCTGGATGCCACCGGATGTCTTACCAGTGGGTGGAGTTGGTTGTATCACAGACAAAGTGGTTGTTAGGCTGAGAGCCTTGGCCAGTCATTTATACATTTTTTCCTTCCTTCAAGAAATACATGTTGAGCACCTACTGCATGCGAGGAACTGTGCTCGGCTTTCGGGGTTCAGCAGTAAACAAGGAGGACCTGGTCTCCAGCTTTGCGGAACTTACCGTCTAGCTGGGGAAACATACCATAGGCAAGTAGATAAATAAGTGAACAAGGCAATTGCAGAAAGTGATTTGTGTCACTAAGGAAAACGCAGAATAAGGATATCGGGTGTGATCACACTCGCCTCGCCTCTCTCATCTTCTAGTGAAATTTCTTCACTCACTTCCTACCGTCTTTAGAAGAAAGGCAGAATTCCTGACGGTGGTCAACAGACCGCATGGGGTCTCGCTTCCACCACATTTCTGTTTTTATCCATTCCTCTCTCTCTCACACACACCCCTTCTCTGTCTCTCCCTCCATCCCTCCTTCTGTGCCAGCCAAACCCAAGCCCACCTACAGTCCTCTGCTCCCATCACAGTGCCTCTGCATGTGCTGTGTCCTCCATCTGGCATATTCCCCCCTCCTCTCTCCCCCTAAATAGGCTCCTTATCTTTCAGATCTTGCCTAGAGCATCTCTGCCCCCAGGGCAGCTTCTCTTCACACTCCCTGAACCTTCTCAGAGTATCAGGTAAGGCTCCTTGGTAGCACTTACCACAATTAGAATGGGGATTTCTATTTACCATGTCCCTCGTTCTACCCCTCGCGCCTAGAGCAGAGCACGATATAAAGTTACGCTGGACAAGTTTCTGATGAATGAATCCATCAAAGCTCAGTTCACCTGTCTTCTTCGACCCCCTTCTTCCACCTGGAAGACATCATCCTCAATCCCCTTAATTTACCTCCACCTCTTCCATTGTATCCATCTGCCACCTTCTTCCCTCCAGTTACTGAAGCTCATGTCTTATGTTTCCTATGACTTTATTTGTGCTCTTGTATTTTACTTAGGAGTTCGGTCCTCCAGTGAATGCATAAGAAAGAAAAATTGTACCATCAAAATCATCCTTGAAAACCCCTCCCCCCCACAAGGTCAGCATTTACGACTTTGTACACAAACCTGTGACCATATACTGTCTCTCAGTGCGGCCACAGAGAAGGGGCAGAGCACCAGATGGGACAGTGTGGCTCCTGCTGAGGAGACACTTTGTATAAAAATATGAACACAAATAGCTGAACGTTTGAAGTTAGCTAACTGTTTATTTGGTAAAAGTGCAATGTATTCAAGGGGGAGGGGCACATGAGGGGTCTGGAATTCAGAGATACAGACTGTGTATTTTATTAAACTACATATAAAATAGATAAGGGCTTCCCTGGTGGCGCAGCGGTTGAGAGTCCGTCTGCAGATGCAGGGGACGCGGGTTCGTGCCCCAGTCCGGGAAGATCCCACATGCCGCTGAGCGGCTGGGCCCGTGAGCTATGGCCGCTGAGCCTGCGCGTCCGGAGCCTGTGCTCCGCAACGGGAGAGGCTGCGACAATGAGAGGCCCGCGTACTAAAAAAAAAAAAAAAAAATGTTATGCTGCTTTGGGGAGCAGAAACCGTGTCTGGGTAAAAGGACTTGAACCTCCTGGGCATCTTGTGCTGCTCCTTTCTTGAAATCTTTGCGTTTCCAAGCCAAGTCTACAACTGTAATAAAATGTCGCCCCGTAACGTAGCTCTCTTGTTGCATTTACATATACATAAATTAGACGGAATTACGAAAGAGAACATTTCTAACCCTTCTGTCTGATGGCGATCCTCACCTTCCCCCATGGTCCCAGCAACCACGTACCTGGCTGTGGCATGTATAGTATTTGCCTAAAAATGTTGGTGGCTGAGGTCTTGTGTCATTTCATCTCTGCGATATCTCTGTAAGAGGAAGTCCTAAAAAAACCTAAGCGAACAAATGCGAATGGAAAAGAGATTGCCCCACAGAGAGACGGAGGTGAACAGGGGCCAAGCGGCCTCAGAAAAAGGAGAAGTAATGCAGGTGAGTGACCTGTCTGTCCCCACGACCTCGGTTCCTGGCAAGCACCCTCCATCTCAGTAAACACCTTCCCTACTCTGCCAGCTTCACTCCAAGCCACAGCTGAAGTTGAAACCGTCGGTCAGAGACAAGTACTTCGTCTTCATCTGATGGCATTGGGCTCTCATCGCTCGGAATCAAAGCAAGTTTTCATTGATTACATTAGGCAGAGATGACAATTAAATATCTGGAGGAATAGTCTGTCAACACACAGCATCGTGTCCACATTCCCGACCTGGTGATTCCCTGGCGTTTGCCCAGGCGATGACCAAGTATCTTTGTACAGATGCAGGGTGAGTGTGTGTGTGGGAGAGTGAGACAGAGACAGAAAAGAGGAGGAAAGCGCAGGGGGGGAGATGGCCTGGATTCAAAAGTCAAAAGTGTTAAAAAGAAAAACACAAGCCCAAGATGGAGTCACATATGTGAGGCCACCGAACTGGGGCTTAATATCTAATTCACCTCATTGAAGGTTCAGTCTCCAAAGATGTAGCCTTAACCGGTCGGTCAGGAATCTCCCGGTCAGCACCAATGAGGTCACCTATCACAAGGGCCCTCTCCATCCCCTGAAGGAAGATAGAGTATCTGACACACAGACCCCTTCCTTCCCTCGCAGGTAGGTTACCTAAGCCCAAAATAATCCTTTTTAAGACTCTCTGTCTTGCCTTTAAAAGCCTGTCCCTTTCTGTAGCCCTCTGCAGATGCCCTCTCCTCGCTAGATGGGAGGCTGCCCCATTCACAAATCGTTCAATAAAGCCAATTCGATCTTTAAAATGTACTTGGCTGAATTTTTTTTTTTTTTTTAACAAAAGTGACATCTGAATCTCCTTTTCATTCAGGGTGAACTTTTTCTCCACTTTTTGGCAATCGTAGACCATGTCAAGACTAAGGATAAATGAGGATCAGACAGTTACAACACAGCTTTGCATTTATAAAGTACCCATAATGAGAAGTGACTTAAAGATGCCATAGACATAAGACTGCTGGCTACCGAATCCCCCAACACTGACACACACACAATACTGCCACATGTACTTCTCAGCACTAAATGGAAAAACCCACACGGGTCAAATTTCCAAAGCAAAGATGACTCAGCTGTACATAACCGCTCTAAATGCTTTGGATAAAATCCCCACGTCACCCTACAATAGCTTTTTCTCTCAAAAAGCTTTGATTTAACTAAAATAGCCTTTTTGGTTAAGCTTATTCCTTCCCTACGCAAGTGACTCAGCAATTTGTTCAGTTAGTTACACTGTATTCAAATCTAGACTTTTTCTCTAAACTTTACACTGAAAAACGCGTCTGTGAACCTGCTTTTCTCTTGGATTTTCATAAAGGGAATTATTTGAATACCTTGGGGAGATCACTATTAGGAAGTTTCCTAAGTTTTCTTTTTTTCTATAAAGAAACCATGGATTCAACGGATAATCACTCTTCAGTTCACTTTCCACACAGATCTAAAAATTCTAGGATCAGGTTTGCATATCCTGGGGCAGGCGTGGTCCTATGTCCATGACCCAGAGGGCTTCATGGCCGCCTCAGCATGACTGCACCTTAGCCAGGCTCCCCCGGCCTTCAGCCCTCACTGAATCTAGACAGCCTATCCATAGAGGCCCCTCCCTCCCTTTTTTAGAGCATTTACTTTAGAAACCTTGTCACCAGCAAGTTCTCTCTCTGCCCCTTTGAGGTGTTTTAAATTTTTTTAAAAAGCCTCTTGACAGTTTTGAAACCCAGGGATGTCTTTCTCAAGGAAGGACCTGGGAGCCAGCCCTTTGAAAAGTTAACTTCAAGGGAGCCAGTGCCCTCGGCCTCCCAGTCTCTTAGGAAGGGAAGGAAGGTGGGTGAGAGCCATGCTCTAAGTTGTCAACCTCCCTCCGGTGGGGAAGACGTGAGAAAGTCTCCTTTCCTTTGGATCAAGTTGATTAGCACACACAGCTGGCCTCAGATCTCACAACCCAGTTCTTGCAAACCCCTCTGCCCTTCTTCAGGGGAGCTGAGCTCAGACTGGGTACCTGGTCTCTCTCCTCTGTTGCAACAACTTTGAATAAAGCCTTCTTGCTTGTTTAACTCTATCCAGTGCAACATTTTTGCTTTGCTACCTGTTTTAATTCATGACTTGCTACAACAAAATTGTGATCTAAGTATTATTGTTTCTCCATTTCACAGGTAAGCGGTCGTGAAGGCCCCAGGTCCCACTGAGTGTAACTGTTGGGAGTCAAACTCAGGCTGAGAGTCAAATTCCAGAGCATACTTCTTACCCCACAGAGAGTAAGGAGACATGTTTCCCTGGAAATATCTTACAGGTTAAATTTCTTAACTCTCACACTTAGGTCAACTCCTTCACTGTAAGTGCTGATGGCCACTTCTCTTCATTTGCAAAATTCGAGGTGAAAAAAAAAATCAATATGAACTATGAATCTGCCATGCCTCTACCGGAAAGACCCTGAAACAGTTCTGTTGCTTTCTGGAGACTTTGAGAAAAGGGCTGACTATGATACCACTTCTCAAATAACTTCTCTGTACCCAAAATGACACAGGGGTCAGCCCGCCAGCCGGGTACTGGAAGACGTTCTCTGTGCACCCATAGACATTTCAAAGTGACACAAGACACCTAAAAGAAGATGGCGGAATAGCTAGAACCTTGTGTCCTTACTTCTTTTATTAATTTGATCTCACACCATGATCTTGATTTCAGAACAGTGGAGTGCCCTGCATGAAAGAGCTCCAGTAAGTGAGATTCAGAGTACAAAGTTACCTGCAATTCCCAGTCCTCCTGTATCCCTGTTTGTAAATTCCATGAAGGTGCACATTGTTCTACAGGAAAATGAATCCTCTGACGTTGAGGATGATTTCTCCTGTGATGTCAGGGGGGCAAGAGTAAGCTCCACGTCGCACGGGAAGCCAGGCTTGCTGCCTAACGGCTGATAAATAACCCCCAACCCTCACCCATAAACACTGGGACACACGCGGGGTAGGAAGGGCAGTGTTCTAGGTTCAGCCCAACCACCTGGATGATTCTGTGAAAAGAGGTGATGCAAAGACCACATGTGGAATTTTGAAATGAAATTTCCTTTTTCACTGCCAAACATTTAACAAAAAATATTGTTCCTGAACCACTGAAGGCGTATGGAAAATGGAAGTATCAAATCTTTCAACAGTTGTGGATGCTATCGGCACCTCTTTATAGACTGTGTTCCCGGCTCGGGCAGGGGACTGGTCAGCCACACAGGTGTGAGGCTTCTGAGCGTCATTCCCGGGTAAGCACAATGTGACAAAGGGTCTCTGCAGTTATGTGTCTCAAAGGTAATTAACGCTGAAGGCGTCCACACTGCTTCCTCACTTAGCACGGCAAGTGTGCAGGCACCTTAGATTAACGGAGATCCACGGAGCCCTGGGAAAACCAGGCGTTCCCAATGGCAAAAACAAAACCCAGGGGTGATATCTGCAAAAGAGGATGCATTTCTAATCATCAGATTCTTGGAGCAAAAAGTCCACCACGAATGGACTTCAATTTGAGTTGGCAGCTTCAATACTGTATGAAAAGTAGTAACCGTGAGAGACACTAGCCTTCAGGAAACACGTATTTCTACTGTTTCAATATGTACCTGCACAGAATGTTCTTCTTGTAGCTCCCGCTCATTTTTCCCACTTGATAGCCCTCTGCCCACCTCACTGCCCCGGTAGCTTAGACTACTGGCAGATATCCCACCTGGAGTCCACATTTGCACACCGGCTGCTCTAAAGAACATTTTCTACGGGGCAAGCAGCAAATGTAAATCACAAAGAACTAAAAATAGAGCTGCCACAGGGCCCAGCAATCCCACTCCTGGGCATGGATCTGGGCAAAACTATCATTTGAAAAGATACGTGCATGCCAACGTTCGCTGCAGCACTATTTACAATATCCACGACGTGGAGGCAACCTAAACGTCCATCAACAGAGGAATGGATAAAGAAGATGTGGTACATGTACACGGTGCAATACTACTCAGTCATAAAACAGAAGAAAATAATGCCATTTGCAGCAACATGGATGCAACTAGAGATGATCATACGAAGTGAAGGAAGTCAGACAAAGACAAATACCATACGATGTCACTTATAGGTGGAATTTAAAATATGACACAAATGAACTTATCTATGGAACAGAAACAGAATCAGGGACATAGAGAACAGAATTGTGGTTGCCAAAGGGGGAGGGGTTGGGGGAGGGATGGACTGGGAAGCTGGGGTCAGCAGATGTAAGCTTTTATATATGGAATGGATAAACAACAAGGTCCCAGTGTATAGCACAGGGAACTATATTCAAACTCCTGTGATAAACCATAATGGAAAAGAATATAAAAATGTATATATGTGTATATATATATAATATATATGTATAACTAAGTCACTTTGCTGTACAGCAGAAATTAACACAACATTGTAACTCAACTCTACTTCAACAAAAATAAAGTAAAAAACTAATCCGGGCTTCCCTGGTGGTGTAGCGGTTGGAAGTCCGCCTGCCGATGCGGGGGACACGGGTTCGTGCCCCGGTCCGGGAAGATCCCACGTGCCGCGGAGCGGCTGGGCCCGTGAGCCATGGCCGCTGAGCCTGTGCTCCGCAACGGGAGAGGCCACAACAGTGAAAAAAAACCTCATCCACATCGCCTCCTGCATTTCACGTGATTTCCAATGAAGCCATCGAGAGCCATCAGGAAGTTCTACAAAAGCTCCACTGTGTCCTGGCTCAAGGGCGTTCCATCCGGATGGGCCTCATGTGGCCACAGACTCTCAGACCCCCCCCCCCCCGCACTTGCTCCGCCTGGGCCCCGGTGACACGAGCACCACAGCACCCACCTGAGGAGCTACTGTCATAACATCTGGAGCCGAGCTGGGGGCAGTGGCATCTGAGACTCATTCCACTGCCCTTATCTTTCAGATGAGTTCAAGCAGCTTGGAGTATGCTTCTCCTTGTACAACAGCAAGTCCAGCAGCAGTGACTTTTAAGAGCCCATTATTCTATTTTCAGATTTTAACCGTGCAAATGTCTCACTGCAGTTCATTTTGTGGCTTACTGAGCTGTGTTATATCATGAAGATTCTCCAAGTACAAACTGAACATGTCTCAGAGGACAATATTACAGCTCCATCCCACCTTAAACCAAGCAGAAAATGCAGTGGTTTAGAGGTGTGGGGATGGCAGGATTGCTAACAGACAGAAGAGATGCTGGCCGGGAGGGCTAAGGCTACATGATCTGAGATTAACTGGGCAGCTCTGAATGGAAGGGGTCTCTGTTGTCAGACAGAGAGAAAGAGAGAGAGAGAGAGAGAGAGAGAGAGAGGATGGAAACAGGTGAGATTTCATCACAGACTTTGAAGAGTTACAGAAGCAAATGCATCAGTTCATCTCCTTGAACCAAAGAAAATACTCCCAAGTTCCACTTTCTGCAATTGCTAAAAACAAACGCATCAGATCCCAAGCAAGAGAGGACAAAAGGCCCTCATACACAGCAAGTGTTGTTATGGACGTCAGCCCTAGAAATGACACAGGGGCTGGTTCGTGTCCAAAAGAAGAACAGCCCCCAGGAGGAAGTACAGTAAATCATTGATTGTAGCCAGAGTCACTGCTTTACAGATGCCCAGACCAACCAGATGAACTCTCTCGCTCCATCCTTTGACTGTCTCCACTTCTGACCCCTGGGTCCAGCTTATCCTGTATTCTCTAACCATCCAAACTCAGGCCAAGCTTCCAGCCCCCAGCTCGGCGACCAAAGCTCTCTGCGAGATGGATTTGTCCCTAACAGGCTCCATGGTTTGGGATCGGTTACCGTGCTCTGAGCTTCGTTTTCTTCAACTACCAGAAAATGTAGAATTTGGACAAGAACTGCGTCTTTCATACCTCAGGTATTCAGGTAGACCCTCTGTGACTTTTTTCGGAATGTATACACCACCAATCTTGTTACAGACTAAAGACTGTCCTTTTTTAATAAATTTATTTATTTTATTTATTTATTTTTGGCTGCGTTGGGTCTTCGTTGCTGCACGCAGGCTTTCTCTAGTTGAGGCGACAGGGGGCTACTCTTCGTTGCGGTGCGCGGGCTTCTCATTGCGGTGGCTTCTCTTGTTGCGGAGCACAGGCTCTAGGCGCACGGGCTTCAGCAGTTGCGGTATGTGGGCTCTGTAGTTGTGGCTCGCGGGCTCTAGAGCCCAGGCTCAGTAGTTGTGGCACACGGGCTTAGCTGCTCCGTGGCATGTGGGATCTTCCTGGACCAGGGCTGGAACCTGTGTCCCCTCCACTGGCAGGTGGATTCTTAACCACTGCGCCATCAGGGAAGCCCTAAATACTGTCCTTTAAATCAATTCACTTAAAAAATACATTTATTTTGAAAAAAAACCTCATGTTATTACTGTAAATTGAACCCCATTAGCACTCTAGAAAAAGTCTTAGTTTGGTGACGGTATGTCTTTGACACCTATCTTTGCTGAAATCAGAAATTTTCAAGAGTTAGAGACATGTTAAACACATTCTCACTACAACTGAGAATTTCTCCTTGACATCACCAAAAGGACTCACAAATAATTTGGAAAGGAATTTCTTTCTCGACTCTGGGCTCACATATTACGTGTGCTGAGTCATTGAACCACCTAAAATCATTTCACACACCCTGATGAAGGGGTTGGCAATCTACAATCCATCCGTCCAATCCTGCCCACCGCCTGCTTTTGTAAAGAGTTCTATTGGAACACAGCCCAGGACAGTCATTTATGTATTTTTTGTGGCTGGTTCCTCTATACAGCGGAAACTTGAGTAGCGACAACAGAAACTGTATGACCCCCAAAGCGAAAAATATTGACTATCTGGCTTTTTACGGAATATGTTCGTCCACCCCTGCACTAGTGGATGTATGCAATTCTTAGAACATCACTGTCTATGAAGCTTCTTTCCTGAGTGCATAAAGCTCCTTCCGGGCTTCCCTGGTGGCGCAGTGGTTGGGAGTCCACCTGCCGATGCAGGGGACGCGGGTTCGTGCCCTGGTCCGGGAGGATCCCATATGCCGTGGAGCGGCTGGACCCGTGAGCCATGGCCGCTGAGCCTGCGCGTCCGGAGCCTGTGCTCCGCAACGGGAGAGGCCACAGCAGTGAGAGGCCCGCGTACCGCAAAAAAATAAATAAAAATAAAGCTCCTTCCCTTTGCTTCTCAAACACATTTCTGTTACAGACTCATCACTGCCTTAATTGTTCGTCCATGCATCTTGTGGCTTTAATTGACTATCAGCTCCATGAAGGCAAGAAGGACTCAGAAAGAACGTTACTTTGGAATCAGAGAGCCTGAAGTTGTGAACACAGACAGGTGACTAACCCTCAGGAGACACGGTCCGGTTCCTTCTCACGAAAGGAGGAATTATAATACCTATTATGACAATTAAAGAATAATAAAGGTTCAGAGAAAACTCTAATTCAAAAAGATACATGCACCCCAATCCCAATGCTCACTGCAGCATTATTCACAACAGCCAAGACATGGAAGCAACGTTAAGTGTCCACTGACAGATACTATGGATAAAGAAAGTGTGGTACATATATACAATGGAGTACTACTCAGCCATAAAAATGAAGCAACAACATGGATGGACCATTTGCAGCAACATGGATGGACCTAGAGATTATCATACTAAGCGAAGTAAGCCAGAGAGAGAAAGACAAATATCATATGATAGCACTTATAAGTGGAATCTGAAAAGTAATACAAATGAACTTCTTTACAAAACAGAAATAGACTCACAGACACAAAACAAACTTACAGTTACCAAAGAGGAAAGGGGGGGAGGGAGGAGGGGTAAATTAGGAGTTTGAGATTAATACACGCACACTATATAAAATAGACAACCAACAAGGACCACTGTATGGAACAGGGAACTCTCCTCAATACCTTATAATAACCTATAGTGGAAAAGAATCTGAAAAAGAATATATATATCACTGAATCGCTTTGTGATACACCCGAAACTAGCACAACACTGTAAATTAACTATAATTCAATTTAAAATGGTTTAAAACAGAATGATATAGGTAAACCACCAAGCACATCCTATCACACTCAATGCATATTTTGAGACTAAAGGAATGAAAAAAACCCATCCATTGGGCTTCCCTGGTGGCGCAGTGGTTGAGAGTCCGCCTGCCGATGCAGGGGATGCGGGTTCGTGCCCCGGTCTGGGAAGATCCCACATGCCGCGGAGCGGCTGGGCCTGTGAGCCATGGCCGCTGAGCCTGCGCGTCCGGAGCCTGTGCTCCGCAATGGGAGAGGCCACAACAGTGAGAGGCCCGCGTACCGCAAAAAAAAAAAAAAAAAAAAAAAAACCCATCCATCAACGTATTTTTAACACACTGATTTTTCTCTTCATTCCAATTTAAAGCCCTTAGATCTATTAGTAATTATACCCAATCAACGTTAGCCTAGTCCTCTAGGGCTACAATGTCCAATAAGGCAGACGCTACTCAATGAGATGCAGGCCTCTTCTTAACTGAGCTGGGCAGTGTGTGTAAGACCTCCACTGGATTTCAAAGCCAAGTACAAAACAGAAGACTGTATCATGAATATTTGTATGATGATTATACATAGAAATGACCATAATTTGTATTTCCTGGATTAGATAACCTATTTTACTAAAATTCATTCATTCTGTTTGTTTTTTAGCATGGCTACTAGAAATTTTTTTCTATTTATTGATGTATTTATGTAGTTAATGGGAGTATATCTGATTTACAATGTTGTGTGTGTTTCAGGTGTACAGCAGAGTGATTCAGTAATACATATACACGTATCTATTCTTTTTCAGATTCTTTTCCCATGTAGGTTATTACAGGGTATAGGGTAGCATTCCCTGTGCCGTACAGTAGGAAATTCTAAATTCTATACGTGACGCACACGTGTGGCTCACATTATATTTCTCGCGGCCACCACTGCTCCACAGTTGACAAAGTGCATTTCTCCTTCATTGTTCACCACTACCACTGAGCAGTAATGACCTTGCCCATCTTGCAGAGGAGGAGGCTGGGTGTCCAAGAGGCTAAGGATTCTGTCTTGAGGGGGACTTGTTCATAATTGCCGGTGCCTGGACGCCCACTCCTCACCTGCCTACCACATAACCAAGCCTCTCTTGATCATAATGGTCAGCTAGGGCTTCTTACATCTCTTCATATCCACGTACGAGAGGGGCAAAGGCTTCTGTATCAGGAAATATTTCAGGAATACGAAAGACGTTGCTGTATTAGAGTCAACATCCATGTGGACACCACCCAGTTTAAGAGGAAGACACTCTTCCCAGATCCCACGGGACTCTCTCCTTCCCTCAGAGGAACTACTACCACGAACTTGCATTTATCGCCATGAACTTGTGTTCATCATTCCTAGGTGTGTTTTTATACAAATGTATGTATGCATATAAATATATTTATATTTACAGAAACGTGCATATGCACACATGCACATATGCACACAGATATATATACACATATATTACATGTAATATATATGCACGTGTTTTTAATATATGTGTTTTTAATATATATGTGTGTATATTACACACGAGCCAGAGTACTACTTTGCTTGTTTTTCAAATTGCTACAGGATCACATCATGACTTTTCAACAACTTGCCTTAGTTGCTGACTGTCTGTTTGCATTTTGTGGGGAATGTGTCCATTTTGATGCATAAGCGCTACTTTTTAAACTCACGTCCATTGCACTATCCTATGCATAAGCTACATGGTTTGTATCCAATTCTTTCCCTGATGGAAGCTCAGATGGCTTCTAATCTTCTCTATTGCAGCCAGTGGACATCTCTGTAGCTGCCTCGGGTTTCAGACGCAGAGACCTTCAAAGGTTTCTGTCTAGAAGAACTGCCAGGTCACAGAGGAAGACCCTCCACTTGGCTACATATTGTCAAATTGCTCTCTTGAGTGGACACACCAATTTCCACGCCCACCGCCGGGGAACCAGTGTTCCCATTATCCCACCTCTCATCAGAATTTACCTTTCTGCCAATAGGATAAATGTGAAATGACATCATATATTTTGCACTTTCCTGGTTCCTGGAGACACAGAGCATCTTATTGGCTGGTGACATTCTTTCCTCTGAGAACGGCCTATCCATGCTCTTTGCTAGATTTTCTACTGTGTTGTTTAGCTTTTTCTCACTGATTTGCATGAGATCTTAATTATTCTGATCTTGAGTTATCCTTTGTTGTTTCAGACTCAGCCTGCTTTATGATTCACTTGTCATATACTTCACATAGTGTGCCAAGCACAGGGCCTATGCTTGAAAAACAATAAAGGATTAATGATGAATTGTTTTCACCCTTAAGGATGTATCTAGTTATGCTCAATTGTGATACATGTCGATTTTATCTGCAACAAATCCTCAACGCCCTGTCTAAACAACTGTATTTTATTAACATAGAATTTGATTTCAATGAATAATGCATCACATAAATGGGAAATTCTGCTCTAAAATTTTCATATGATACACACGTTCACTCAAATAAAATTTATTAGAATAGTGTTATAAATTTGTTTGTATAATTGGTAAACTAAAACCTCAGAATGAATTAACAACAGACTGCCAAGCGAAATGGATGAGTCCCGCCAAACCTAATGGTAAACACACTTCATATGGCCTCACTGGGGATGCTGGGAGGGGAGAGAAAACCATCTACTGTGGGCAGACATAACTCTGCAGGCCTTAGGTTCGTTTTTTCATTTAATCCTCACCATAATCCTGTAAGGTAGTGTTGGAATAATCTGGGGTAGGCCGCCCCCAAATGTGCCTCGTGGCATATTATTTTGAATTAAAGTTACTTAAGAAAAGGCCAAGGCAAGAGAGACACTCTAACCTTCCCTTTCTGTCTCCCTGAAGCAGAAATAAATCTCCCATGACAGGGGATTCGCATCTGGAGGTAGAAGGACACCCTATCACCGGAGATTGGGGAATTCAGGCCAAGAAGCCTCTATAAACAAACCTTGCTGCTGCTTTAACTGACCACTCCAAGCCCCAGCTCTGTTTAGACTCTTCACCAACTGGGCACCAACACCTAAGTTTCTTTGTCCTGTCAGTTCTTCACCAGTTGATTATGCTTCGTCTAAAAAGTATAAAAGCTGCCTGCTTTGGCGACTTCTTAGGTCCGATTTCTATGAGACTGAAACCGACTGAGCAGGACCCTGTGGGGCTCCTGGGCACGGAAGTCTTTCTGTGTCCCCCGTTTCTTGATTACAGGAAATAGGCTTCATTCAGCCTCCATGACCTTCCCTGAGTTCCAAAGGGCAGGTTCAAACAGTTGCTAATCAGGGGAGGGAGGAGATGCAGAGACAAGGGAGGAGCAGTCAGGAGACAAGAGTGCAGCCTTGGGGCAGGTCCTGCTTCCCCCTCGAGGGATGCACCTAGCAATAAGACACTGAGCTGTTTTGCAGATACTGAAATCCCCACCAGGTGGGAGAAGTTAACTGCCCGCTGCCCACAAGCCCTAGACCCCAGACCAACTGGAACCAGAAGGTTGATGATGCCGACTCCCACTTACCTCACCACCAACCAATCAGAAGAAGGTCCATGAGCTGACCACGCCCTCTTTGAGCCATTGCTATAAAAGTCCTCACTACCCACTCCAGGCTGGGGGACACAGTTTTCAGGGCATTAGCCCACTCTGGCCCCCTTTGCCTGGCAAAGCAATAAAGCTATTCTTTACTCCTTCACCCAAAACTCCGTCTCCAAGATTAATTCGGTACCAGGGTACAGAGGCCAGATTTGGCTTCAAGACCACCGTGTTGCAGGAGTAAAATTTTTTTCTTTCTCTCCCGTTCAACTGTCTTGCATCAATTTTACTATCACTCCACCCACAGCACTCAAGACGGGTACGGGGGAAAATTTCCCCTCCCTGACAGCGGATATTACTTTCCAGTGTTTTCAAAGGAAGAAACTAAATACTCATGGAGGATGAGGAACTTCCCTAAAGTCACAGCATGAGTGATGGGGTCAGGACTCACACCCACGGCTTTTATTTCTTATTCAACAAGAATTTTCTTCTAGTGCACCAGGTACTGAGTTCCAACAAGACAGATAAATGAGGGATCATCACTTAACTGGCTTCCAAATGCTTTCTCTTATGCATCCATCCCCAGATGTTGAGGATGGTAGAGGGTAGCTTGCAGCTGCATTGTCAGCTCTAACACGCCCCCTGCCCGTCCCCCGGCCTCGCCCCAAAGTCATCAATTAGCTAAATACCAACGTAAACATAAGAAAGCATTTCAAAAAGTAAGAGAGGGCACAGAATGAGATGGAAACCTTTATAATTTGATTGTGAACTTATCACCCATCACTCTACGGTCTTTGCAAAAGAATTATGATGAATACAACTATTCTTCTCTAATCCCTAGAGAAACCTTAACTCTAAAAAATGTGGTTTCAGTTACATTCTTTATTCAATTTGCAAACTATTTCAGATACACAGTAAGACATAGGTACCTCACACTCAGCTACAGAAATGAAATATTACAAATCCACCTGAAGTCCCCATGTAACTTCCTTACTGTTTGCTTCACCACAGGCACCCCATCACCCCTCCACCCAGCCACCAGGTATCCATCTCCTACCCCGTACTTGGTGTTGCAGTTCACATGTATATAATTACACTCTCAGTACACACATAAATCTACATCTATGTTTACATGCACCTATTTTGCAAGTTTACAGAAAGTATATCACACTGTCCATGCCTACCTAGAATTTGATCTTTTCCCCTCACTACTGTGTACGTGATACTGACCCCACTGTAGTGCATTCATTCTCTCTGCTGTAGAATACGCATTGGATAAACATTTCCTAATTCATGTATCCATTACTTTTTGATAAACATGTATGCTGTTTCCTGTGCTTTTCTATTAAAAGCAATGCAGTTTTGAACAGTCTTCTATTTATCCTAGTTGAGATGAGCAAGAGCTTCCACAGAAATAGATAATTTTAAAAGAAGAAACAAAACCAGAATTACTGGTCATTGGCTAGATCATGCATCTTCAAGTCAACTCCACGTGGCCAAATCACTTTTCAAAATAGCTGGAACGTTTGATCTCCTCACTGGCAGCACGCTGGAATGCCCATTGTTTCATTTCACCCCCAACAGTTGGTCCTGTCACACTCTTTCATGTTTTCACTCTGACGGGTGTAAAACAGTCCCTGGATGTGGTTTTAATTTTCCATTTCCATGACTTTAGTTCATTTCATTTCTTTGTGAAATTGAGCATCTTTTCTATGGCCATTGACGATGCAGGTTTCCTCTCTTACGGATCACCTGTTCACTGTTGTTTTTCCATTTTACTTTGAATATTCTCCATGACAGGGCAGCTGCCGTGACTTTTACACCTTGAACACTTTATAAGTAAGTTACTCCTACTTTGTTTGAGCTTGAATATTGGCTGGTTCGAAGGTAAACAGGGAAATCAGAAGTTAGCATATATAAAGCCCCAGGGCGCCCCCGAAACCACTTTATCTTTCTACTTCGCTGGCTACTGCATCCAACCCAGCATCCCTACACATGTATCAGCACCTGGCCGTGGTGCTCCTTATGTAGTCCTTAATCCCAGGCAACGAATGAGTTTTGGCCTAGTTACCATATTCCTTTCTGGATGTGCCAGTATGCTTGTGATCATTTTGGTTTTTGTTTTTTTGTGTTCTTCTTTTTTAGATTTTTAAAAGGAAGCTTTATTTTGCTGAAAGGAACAGGAAACCAATATCAGTGGCTGCCAACAGAAGGTGTCTTCGAAAAGAAACACAATGGAAAGAAAACACCATGAAAAACCAGCCTTTATGGTGTTCCTTGCCTGTTCTTTTTCGCTTGTTTGGTTGGTTTTTTCTGTTGTTGTTTGCTTTCGGGGTTTTTTGTTTTTTATTTTGTGTCGGAGTAGAGTTGATTAACAATGTTGTGTTAGTTTCAGGTGCACAGCACAGTGATTCAGTTATACATGGACGTGTATCTATTCATTTTCAAATGCTTTTCCCATTTAGGTTATTACAGATTATTGAGCAGAGTCCCCTGTGCTCTACAGGAGGTCCTTGTTGGTTATCCGTTTTACATAGAGCAGTGTGGACATGTCAATTCCAAACTCCCAATCTATCCCTCCCCCCACCTTCCCCCCTTGGTAATACATTAGTTCTCTGAGTCTGTCTGTCCCTGCTCTGCAAACGAATTCATCTGTATCGTTTTTCTTTAAATTCCACCTATAAGCAACATCCCATGATATTTGTCTTTCTCTGTCCACCCACCGCACCCAGCATAACAATCTCCAGGTACATCCATCCTTTACTCCCAGGCAATGAATGAGTTTTTGCCTAGTCATTGTATTCCTTCCAGGACGTGCTGGTATGCTTGTGATCATTTTGAACACTTAACCCTCTCTTCCAGCCAGGAGAGAGCCACTGTGATGCCGAAAACAAGGACTTAATCATGTTGATTTAAAGATGTAATACACCCCCGTGTTAGCTGAATCTATTCTCTTCCTTTGTGACCGAACCTCATTTATGCTATAAGGCAGGGGAGTTACAGGGGGATAGTGCACACCCGTGGTTCCCAATTTATTTTTAATCTTGGTTCATGTACACAAAACAAAAGATCCATTTCTCTTTTTCTTTCCCCCCGGTACGCAGGCCTCTCACTGTTGTGGCCTCTCCCGTCGCGGAGCACAGGCTCCGGACGCGCAGGCTCATGGGCCCAGCCGCTCCGCGGCATGTGGGATCTTCCCGGACCGGGGCACGAACCCGTGGCCCCTGCACCCACAGGCGGACTCTGAACCACTCAGCCACCAGGGAAGCCCCAAAAGATCCATTTCTTAGGCTGCTTCCCCACCATATCCTGCTCCCCAGTGCGGGGGAGGAGGTGGATTGCACTAGCAAAAGTAAGCACAGTATCGGGAGAGACATACATTTTATATGTTTAATATAATAAATATTATTTATATAACATAAATATATTTAATGTAATAGATATTATATACTTAAGGTAAAAGAATACATTACAAATTTCCCCGAATTGTACTTATTTATTTATATACATTGCTCTTATATTTAAACACATACCTGGAGCAAAGGGGAGATGAAAACAGTTTTACTTAAACCACAGCATGTCGTTCAGTGCAGCTAATGGAAAGTTCCAGGCTATTCAAGAAATAGTCTCTCCAGCCTCACAACCATTCTGAAGTTAAACGACCCCAAACAAATGAAGTGGATATAACGTTGCGAGTAAAACAAGCGGGGTCGTTCATAACTGAGAAGCCAGAAAAGCAACGACTGAAAAGTGCGAACAGCTCAGGACATCCTGTCACGGCCATTCTCTGGCCACACATGCACACAGTAGGGGCTTCGTATTATTGCAGGGGTTATGGGGCTATAGCCTCTTTAGTATAATAACACGGTCTTCAGCAAATTGCACGAAAATACTGATTTTAGTCTTTGAATTCCAAATTTCTGTAACTTCGATAACTCAGCCGGTTCCTAGGAGTAATCTTTAGTCACATGTAAAAATGACATCTATGGCCTTGCAAACCACTGAAGGAATCAAAGCAAGTGTGCAGCTCTAGATCAGCTGGCCTAGAAGGGGGCTCTGATAACCTCCACTAGTGCTTTGAAGCCCAGTTTAGGAATCACCCATGTAACACATTCTTTGAATCAAGGTAACCCATTGGAATCCCTGCCTGGTTCTCTCCAGCGAGAAGAGAATCATCTATTTCTGATAATGTTCAGCAGGAGACTGCAGGGCCCGCCTCTGCCTAAGAAATTTTGATGGAAAACACTCATTCATTCACTTATTCATTCATTCAACAATTATTAATGCATTTTGAGCACTGCTGGTAAGCAGAAAAATAGCCCCCAAAGATACCCATGTCCGGCTCCCAGGAACCTAAAACAATGTAATACTATGACGCGAGGGGGATTGAGGCTGCAAATGGAATTGGCTGCTAACCACTTGGCCTTAATGTCAGATGATCTTGGATTATCTGGGCAGCCTGATATAATCGCAAGGGCCCTTTTTATGTAGAAAAGGGAGGCAGAAGGTCAGAGTCGGAGAGAGATTTAAAGATGTCATGCTGCTGGGTTTCAAGATGAAGGAAGGGGCTACAAGCCAAGGAAGATAGGCAGCCTTTGAAGAGCAAAGAAACAAATTCTTCCCTGGAGCCTCTAGGAAAAAATGCATCCCGGCCCACACCTTGACCTTAGCCCGAGGAGATCCAGCCACTTCTGACCTACACAGCTAGAAATTATAAAATTAGCTGTTTCAAGCCACCATGTGTGCGGTCATTTGTTACAGCAGCTACACAACTCTAACAAAAGCACCACTGTTTGCCAGGCATGTGCGAGGGGCTGGGTGCAGTGATGAGCCCAACGGGTCTGTTCACACGTCTCTGCCCATGACCCCAACCGTCGGCCCACAGTCCAAAACAGTAATTAAGAAAACAAGCCATAACATATATATTTTTTGCTTGTTTTTGTTTTTGTTTTTGCGGTACACGGGCCTCTCACTGCTGTGGCCTCTCCCGTTGCGGAGCACAGGCTCCGGACGCGCAGGCTCAGCGGCCATGGCTCACGGGCCCAGCCGCTCCGCGGCATGTGGGATCCTCCCGGACCGGGGCACGAACCCGTGTCCCCTGCATCGGCAGGCGGACTCTCAACCACCGCGCCACCAGGGAAGCCCAAGCCATAATATATTTTAAATTGCCTTAAGTCCTTGAAAGAAGTTAATGTGATGTTAAGGAATAAATCAAGTCGACACATTTTAAGTAAGACGGTAAAGGAAGCTCCCTCAGACAAGGTGGCCCTTGAGGCAGCTAGGTGAAGAAAAGAGAGATGAGAGCCCAGTTGGAGGTCATGATGGTTGGACATACAAGAGGAGAAATGGCCGGAATAGGGCTGGAGAGGTAGGCAGGGCCCAGATCATGCCAGGCCTGTCTGGTCTGATTTCAGTCTAATGCAATGAAGTCACTGGGACAACTGAGGCTGACTGCCAGCTTGTAAGCGAAAGTGGGGTCCGGGCCGCTCACTGCTCAAAAGCCAATAAAGAGGCCAGGTTTGTGGAAAGGATTTTTTTTTAATTTATTTTGGATGCCAGCAACCCGCGGAGGGCGACGCGGGTCCAAAGGCCAACTCCCCCACACTGACAATCGGGGGCAAGCGCTTTTATAGACGGAGCGAGGGGGCTCCATGCAGAACCAGCACGGGCAGCTCCGACAGGCATCTTGAACTTGGTCATGTCATGGTCTGATCAGCGTCATCCTGATTGTTCTAAGTACCGTTAATCTTCAGTTCCAGGGTTGGTTTGTTCCCATTTCCTCGAGGCCAGTTCTCGGAATGGTGGCAGCTTATGTCATGGCTACAGCCTGGTCATCATGTAGTTAACTTCTTCTGCCTGGGAGGGGTTTCCGTGTCTACAAGACGGCTCCCAGGACACGGCTCAGGATATGATCTCTAGTCCTTGAAGAGGAACTAAGGGACCTTGACTTTGCCTACTGACCAAACTATTATATTATTATTTAGTCTTGTTAGATGGTTTTCCTTTGTTTCTTCATTGTTCTCACTTCTCTGATGAAACTTATTCTTTGGCTGAAGTTCTTCCACAGACGAAAGGCAGGTGGAGGACATGGGTGGGAAGGACCATAAGGCCCCGCTCCGGATTTCAAGCTTACGGTGCAAAAACAGGCACACAAGTGCATCGTGAAAGATTGTCTCCTTGGAAGAAGCCTCAAGTTATGCTGCAGTTCATTCTATTTTGCTACTTTTACTTTAAAACTAACTGAATCAAGGGAGAAAACTGAGAGTAGGTAATCTTGGATAAGATTAATTCGGATCAGAAAAAGCCAGCAGTCACTTCAGGACTGGAACTGAGCCGCCCACCAACTGTAACCAGCTGCATTTCTGGATCAGTGTTTTTCAGCCCTTAATTTTTTCATTATGGCTCCCTAGGGAGACTATTTTTAAATAAACTTTAAAAAATTTTAGAACCGTTTTAGAAAAATAGCTAAGAGAGTACAGATCTAATCTGTAGATCTAATCTGTAGATCTAATCTGTAGATCTAACCTACCCCACACTCAGCATCTTCTATTCCTATAGTACATTTGCTACAATTTGTGAACCAATGTTGGTACATGATTAATTAGAGTCCACAAGGCATTCAATTTTTTCTTTTTTTCTTTTGCGGTACGCGGGCCTCTCACTGTTGTGGCCTCTCCCGTTGCGGAGCACAGGCTCCGGACGCGCAGGCTCAGCGGCCATGGATCACGGGCCCAGCCGCTCCCCGGCACGTGGGATCTTCCCGGACCGGGGCACGAACCCGCGTCCCCTGCATCGGCAGGCGGACTCTCAACCACTGCGCCACCACGGAAGCCCCAGCATTCAATTTTTTACCTAATGTTTTTTAGGGATTTCCAGGAGCCTAACCGGGGTATCATGTGACATTTTTTCACCAGATCTCCTTGGGCTCCTCTTGGCTGTGACTGTTCCTCAGACTCTCCCTGTTTCTGATGACCTTGACAGTCTTGAGAAGTACTCACAGGTATTTTGTAGAATGTCCCTTAATTGAAATTTGATATTTTTTTCCTGATTAGACCGGGGTGAAGTATCTTTGGGAGGAAGTCAATACATGTAAAATGGCATTTCCCTTGTATCATGTCAAAGGTACGTGCCCATCTGTGGCTATTGGGAGCTTTTTCAGGTGGCTTTTGTGTCTCTGGCATATTGCCGTGTGTGTGTGCGCGCGTGTGTGCGTGTGTGCCAGCACTTCCATTACAAGATGTTCCGGCTCTCAGAGGCTCTGTTACACGTATATTTCCTAATCACTTTTCCCTATGAAATCTTAAGACCACAGATGCACTGTACATCTGTTAAGTACTTTAAATATATCTGTATTTTCTACATAATAAGGGAAATATTCTTTCTGTCCCCCACCCCGCCCCCAGCAAAGAACCAATTATACGCCTTTGGGGGGCAATTCTAACTGCACTGAAAGTGCATGATCTATACGTATATTTACCACTTCAGAAAAAGCCATCACTGTGATGATGCCAGGTCACCATATATAGTTTCCAGCCTGCTCCTCGCTAGAGACAACAATTGGATAAATGATTGACTCCTGTCTAATTTAGAATGGCTCTTTTTCTTAAGGGCTGCTCAAAGACTCAGGGTGTTTGACATCTGCTGGAGAGGGAAATGCATCTATCTGAGAGAAATGAAAAGGGTATACCATTGAAATGGAGGGAGAGATTCTAAAAACAAAGAAAGCAACGAACCACAGCCCTTTATACCTAAAACACTTCCTTCCATTTCTGTCTCCTCTCTTTTCCTCGAATTCCTCTCCTACAGCGTTGGATGACTCTGAGTTTTCAAACTTCACGTAAGGACACCGACAGCTGACTTCACAAACCGGGAGCAGCCGTGTTCATCACCCCAGCGTGGTCTCAAAGCCCTTCATTTGTGCTGTAATAATTGGCTAGAGCAGAAATGAGCTGCCGGCAGCTGAAGCAGAAAACAGCATCATCTTAAAAGAGCCATTTCTGGGATGGGGCTGCATTTTGTCTCTCTTTGGACATTGCAATATTATGAAAAGAACGCAAACACACAGAAGCAAGTGTGGTGACTTTCTGCGTGCTGAACCGTTTGGACACAGGCGAAAAAGTAGCCGTGGAGATACAATTTTAAGTGAACAAACTTCTCGTTCGGTTTCTCTAGCTTGTAAGCGGGCTCCCATGAACCCAGGCTCCCCGGATGCCCCAGCGCCAAGCCAGCCCCCAAAAGAACGGGCTCTGATCCCTTAGGTAACAATGAGGAAGGACAGAGCTGACCCCAATCTTTCCACCATCAGTAGGGATGGTGGAAACAAAGTCTCCAAACAGACCTATAACCACCACTCAAATATATGTTTGCAATTAAATTCAGAAGGTCATCATTTCAGAGGTCAGCCTCCCCTTCGAAGCAGCAAGGGCTTGAGGTCTATAAAACTGCGTGGGTAAGTGAATGGCAATGAACGCAGTGGGCCATTTGTCTTTCTCTCATGTGCAAAGCACTTGGCATCCAGTCATGGGTGCTGATGGTCTGCGGGAAAACAGCTGTGGTTAAAGAAGGAAAACCTGAAACTGAGATGCTGAGTGGTGAACACGGGTTGCTGATAACAGACAGTTTCCTGAGCTTGCAGACAAATCACATGGGCTTCTGAAAAGGCGGCTTGGTACCTGGCATTTTCCTTTGTGTATTTGACTATTAATTCAGAACACCCTCAGGCCATCGCCACCCTGGACTGAGCACAGAGGTGGGTGGTAGATGTGAACCAACCAACCAATTCTCCTCCTGGATCCTGCCTTCCAGCACCTTGGGACAGTGAAGCATTGAAATCAAACAATACAAGGGGACTGCCCTGGTGGTCCAGTGGTTCAGACTCCATGCGTCCACTGCAGGGGGCACGGGTTCCATCCCTGGCTGGGGTGCTAAGATCCCGCAGGCCACACAGTGTGGCCAAAAGAAATACATGTAAATAAAGCAATTTTAGGTAATGATACGTGCTGGAGAGAACTGCCCTGGGAAGTATCTCTGAGGAGCTGACATCTGGAATAGACCTGCTCCCTGACAAAGCACTAACTATGCAAAGATGACAGGGAGGGACTTCCCTGGGGGCGCAGCGGTTAAGAACCCGCCTACCAAGGCAGGGGACACGGGTTCGAGCCCTGGTCCAGGAAGATCTGACATGCCGCAGAGCAACTAAGCCCGTGCACCACAACTACTGAGCCTGCGCTCTAGAGCCCGCGAGCCACAACTACTGAGCCCATGTGCCACAACTACTGAAGCCTGTGTGCTTAGAGCCCATGCTCTGCAACAAGAGAAGCCACTGCAAAGAGAAGCCCGCACACCTCAGTGAAGTGTAACCCACACTCGCTGCAACTAGAGAAAGCCTGTGCACAGCAACGAAGTCCCAACACAGCCATAAATAAATAAATAAATTAATTAATTAATTAAAAAAAAAAAGACAAGGAATGAATGAGCTTTCCAGGCAAAGGAACCCACCAGAACCCAATAACCCCTGGTGATGACAAAAACCACTAGTTTGAGCAATTTAGATAAACAGTTGCAAATAACTCAGGTAAAGTAACTCAGAAAGGTCTTAGAATGTCTTCTTTCATGTCTCCCACAAGCCTTCAACAACTGCCCTTTGTCTAACAGGGGATTTATTCCTTGTCATTAGTCAACAATTCATGGTTTACTCCCTTCCCCTAAATTCATTCCTTACTTTCAAACTTTTCATCCTATAAATGTCAGCTCCACAAATCAGCATCTCAGACTATCAGGGAAACCACAGTAGCAAACACCAAATGGTACATTAAAGATGGCTACAAATTCTTCGCTACTCCTTCCGTTGGAAGGTGATGTCTGATTCCCTTGCCCTGCAACCTGGGCTAGTCTCCATGAACTGCCTGATAGACAGAACGGCTTCTGAAGCTAGGTCCTAAACAAGACTGAAACTTCAGCTTAGCTCCTTGTATCATGAATCTTTGGAAGCCAGCCTCTGGGTAAGATGTGTGGCTATTCTGAGCCCAGCAAGCTGTGAGAAGTTTGGGGATGGAGGATGCAAGGCCACATGTAAAGAGGCCAAGGGCACCATGGTGCTAGGTATGTGAGTTTAGGAGCCACTTTGTCAGTGGGGTTCCAGCTGACCGCACTTGGAGCCGAGATGAACCTCCCAACTGAGCCCTTCCTGAGTTTCTGACTCAGAAAGAATTGTCAACAAATTAAAAGCTGTCTTAAGCCACTAAGTTTGGGGTGGTCCCTTATACAGTGATAGAGAATCAGAATACATCTTTTTTATCAAGAATCCCAGCATGGGGCTTCCCTGGTGGCGCAGTGGTTAGGAGTCCGCCTGCCGACGCAGGGGACGCGGGTTCGTGCCCCGATCCGGGAAGACCCCACGTGCCGCGGAGCGGCTGGGCCCGTGAGCCATGGCCGCTGAGCCTGCGCGTCCGGAGCCTGTGCTCCGCAACGGGAGAGGCCGCAAAAGGAAACTTCCTAAAATGTTTGCCATAAAGGGAAAAAAGGTCATTTTCTTATATTCCAGCCACTCAGAAATTCTCAGAAACGAATTCGTGCTTCCTCATGTGCCCTGCTTCTATCAACTGGAAAGGGGTAGCCAGCTTGGAAAGCTGCTACTTTGTGAACTGAGAGCAACTTAACTTCCTCCTGACAATGGGTTAGACACTAGGTGAGCAAAAACAAACAACCCAGAAACAAAAGCCAAAACCCTGCTGCTCTTCTCTGTCAAGTTCTGTGCCATTAGCCTTAAGAACACAGGATACCTTGTTTGGCAGATCATTATAAATAGTCTTAGCAGTATTACAATATATGACAGGGTGGAGTAGATTTGGATTATGACCGTTTTCTTACCAAATGCCGTTCAGCTCTTTAAACACTAATACCTATTTCAGAGACTGATTCAGCTGGATTTATTGAACAGTATTCTCTAAAATCTTCCAAGTAGGCATAATGAACAGAAGGGTTGCTACCCTTAAGTGAAAACCAAGGAATTTTATTTGGGAACGCCTGTGAGTTAAGAAGAAAGTGGATGAGAAACAGAGACCCAGACACAGAGAACAAACGTATGGATACCAAGGAGAGAGGGAGGGGGGCGGGATGAATTGGGAGACGGATTGACATATATACACTATTGATACTATGTGTAAAATAAATAACTAATGAAAACATTTTTTAAATTACAGTCTCCGATGGTCTTAAATTTTCTATCTGCCATTGTAAAACGTCCTGATGTGAAAATATTTCAGGATGGAAAAATAAAGCCTACAAACTTCCTCTGTTTAAAAAAAAGAAAAAAAAAAAGTATAAAGTGGATGCGATTACCAGGAGGCATCAAGTAGATGACCCAGAAAGAATGCTATCTGAGTTGTGAGAGCAATTATCGCTGGGTCATGATTCAGAGTCACCGTCTCCGTTCCCAGAAAAAGACCAGAATTATGCTTTACCGGAAGGGGTGAGACTAACGGGTCGTGGAGGAGGATGGAGGCTCGTGGATGGGATCAAACACATATTGTAAAAGAAGAGACACGCCCCAATTACTGGAGGTGACGTAGTAACATTATATGGATGTATGAGGAAGTGATAAATAAATGGGAAAGGTGATTCATTCTGTCCCCAAGTGCTTTGAGACCTCCGGGGGATCTCATGTCTAAGATGCAAATACAGCTCCAGGGAAAGCTGTAATGATGTCGTCTTCTTATTATCACCTCTGAAACAGGCGCTTCCTCTCTCCTGCTTCTTTGGCTTGCGTCCCCTATTCATTATACTCCCGACAAAAGTCTCGTTGGACTGGCTTGTGGCCATCCAATACGGAGAACCACGTTAGGTGGATGGCTATATCCAGCGCTATACTGAACACAACTCACTGACGTGGCCTTGCTTAATGTTGGCGTCCGTGTTGATCCCAGAGTCTGGTCCAATCAACCATGCGAGAATAAAAGACTCCCATGGCATAAAGCTGCAGGCTGGTGCCTTCCTTAAAAGAGGGCTGTCCAGCTCAAGCTCAGGTGCAGGGGCTACTCATACGTCTTGTGCCAAAATGTACCACCTGGACACCCCTTGTTTGTGGTGCTGAAGATACGCCATGAACTGGCAGAACATACACCAATGGGATTTGGCAAATCAGGCTCCATCACAGATAGCTTCTACCTTATTTTCTCAAACTGACATCCTCTTGACACAATTTGGTGGGAACATCACTACTGCCAGTACCTGGACTGAGGCAGGAGTTACGTGGGGGACTAAAACTCA
The DNA here is from genome assembly GCF_964270905.1 of Leucopleurus acutus. Lineage (NCBI taxonomy): Eukaryota > Metazoa > Chordata > Mammalia > Artiodactyla > Delphinidae > Leucopleurus > Leucopleurus acutus. Next base: position 87,663,924 of record NC_139155.1, read on the forward strand.
CTACCACCAACATCCCTCTGCGAACTAAGAATGTCACCTGCCCAATCAGTGAACAAGCCCTCAGCCACTGCAGCTGCCCTGCTCGCAGCTGTGCACCCTGTGGGGATTCAGGATGGAGCAAAACAGGATACTGGCCCTAGATATTTCAGGTGCATATCGAAGGAATGATTTCAGTGAGTCCAGACTCTTGCATCTTCCCAGACACAGAAAGCACTAAATTCTTTAACTTGTGTTGTCTGGTTTTCTCTAATGAACAGTAATCTGACGTCCCAACTACCTGGATGTTGTTGCAAAAGCCCTTATATATCCTGGCTCCCCCCTTCCCTCTTAGGAGCCGTCCCTCAGAGCTCTGGGAGAGGCTGCCTCCCAGGTTTAAGTCCTCAGAAAGCCCACCTAATAAAGCGTCATTCTCAACTTCTGGTTGTGCATTATTTTTTCATCAACATCTCCTACAATGTTTATTTTTCCAAAGTCCAATTTACTTCCAGAGTCTTAACGGACCACTCAGATACCACTGCTAAAATATAAGCCACAGTGTAGCAAGTGGGGGAAGAAGTATCTAAAAGAGAAAAAAAAAGTCTCTTGCAGGAGAAGTTGTTCGCATGGTCTGAGTTCAAGGGAATCTCCCACCAGTGGCCACGTGTATACAAGGCCTCTAGACGTGAGCTGGTGCTTGAAAGCCAGGGACACATGCACATTTCTGTGGCCATCCCAAGGCCACTACATTTTCATGGCAATGAAGCTGCCGAAGGTTCATTCTTCAGGGGCTTCCGGAATTAACAAATGAAAAGAAACTCACTGAAAAGCTAATTTTCGCAGACTGCAAAACACATTTCGAAAATGAAGAAGAAGGTGGAAAGGTTACTTGGTGCTCTGAAAACACAGTGCTCCGGTGATGTGCTAAGCTATTTTAGTCTCTGAAGCCCCATTAGCCAGGAGACTGGACCTCAGCTTCATACCTCCATAAAGGCCAAACTGTAGTCGACAGCACCACAGCTGAAGGACAATTTGACGCATCTGATATGCACCTCAGGTCGTAGGTGGGAGCACAGTTACATGTGCCTTTAAAACATTCTCTCCAGCTGGGTCTCTCTGTTCTCACCTGTTTTACCCCTGAACGCAACAGTACTGCTAAATGAGCAAAGGAATCAAAGCAAATGCTTACTTGCATACCTATCGGCATATACACATACAGTTAGCTGACAAGTGACCAAAGCATTTCACTAGGCTTTGGCCAAATATATGCTCCCCTATGAATTACATGCTCCTTGTCATCAGGGGTAAAGAAAAAGAGAAATACAATAGCAACGCAGCAAAGACGGAGCTGGTATTCTCTCTTTTCTGCTCCGTAAGTATGCCCCCACTGAATTCATCAAATAACACAATTTGACAGAGTCCACAAATCAGTACAGGGCTAGATGTGCCCTACGGGATATTCGAGTCATATAAAAAGTCTATGATGGGGGTGTGTGGGATGAACTGGGAGATTGGGATTGACATATATACAGTACTATGTATAAAACAGGTAACTAATGAGAACCTACTGTATAGCACAGGGAACCTGACTCAGTGCTCTGTGGGGACCTAAATGGGAAGGAAATCCAAAAAAGAGGGGATATATGTATACGTATGGATGACTCACTTTGCTGTACAGCAGAAACTGACACAGCAGTGTAAAGCAACCGTACTCCAATAAAAAAAAGTCTATAGTATCTTCTTAGATGATTGGCTGGAAGGGTAAATGTGATTAATATTTGAGAAGGAAGGAAACAAGCTCTCACACATGGTACAGCTCAGAAGCGTAATAAAAGTTCAGCTGAGGGAATATTCTCGGGCGAGAGCAGGTAGGTTAGCTATTCTGTCAGGACACGTGCTAAGAACCTTGAGATCAAACACGAACTGTGAGCGGGGTGTAAGTTCGCGCCTTCTCTTTGTGGTAGCCAGGCCACAGATCTCACAAAGAAGACGAGGATAGGTCTAGCTTTCGCCTTAAACTCAGAAGTCTCTTTAGAGTGAAGACAGCATCAAGCCATCTTTAAGCTGCATGTGGAGCCGCTTCCACTCAGTGGAATTTGCTGGCTCATGCATTTGTGGATGGACTCTTACCTGGTCCGCCTCTGCTCCCTGAATTACTCACAAGGAGTAGCCAGGTTCAAGGTGGGCAGTCTTGTAATTCAGTAAAGCTAATGACCTAGGTGGAGAGAACACACAATCTTGGCTTTTTCTGCCCAAGGCTCTAATCAACTGACCTAATAAGACAGGTAACAATAGGAGTCATTAACAATTAGGACAGGGCTTCCCTGGCGGCGCAGTGGTTCAGAGTCCGCCTGCCGATGCAGGGGCCGCGGGTTCAAGCCCTGGTCCGGGAAGATCCCACATGCCGCGGAGCGGCTGGGCCCGTGTGCTACAACTACTGAGCCTGTGCTCTAGAGCCTGCGAGCCACAACTACTGAAGCCCGTGTGCCTAGAGCCTGTGCTCCGCAACAAGAGAAGCCTAGAGCCCGTGCTCCACAACAAGAGAAGCCACCACAATGAGAAGCCTGCTCACCATAACTAAAGAAAGCCCACTCACAGCAACGAAGACCCAACACAGCCAAAAATAAAATAAATAAAATAAGCAAATTTATTTTTTTTAAAAAAACCAATTGGGGGCTTCCCTGGTGGCGCAGTGGTTGGGAGTCCGCCTGCCGATGCAGGGCACGCGGGTTCGTGCCCCGGTCCGGGAAGATCCCACATGCCGCGGAGCGGCTGGGCCCGTGAGCCATGGCCGCTGGGCCTGCGCGTCCGGAGCCTGTGCTCCGCAACGGGAGAGGCCACAACAGTGAGAGGCCCGTGTACCGCAAAAAAACAAAAAACAAAAAACAAAAAACAATTAGGACTGCATTGGGCTGCGGGTAATAGATTTACTCACAGCAGTTTAAAAAAAAAAAAAAGGGAGATCTTTTTCCTCTGTAAAAGAAATCCAGATGCAGATGAAAGGCAGAGCTGGAGCTGTGAACTGAAGAAGTTAGCAAGGACTCAGGCTCCTTCTAGCTTCCTGCTACCATATCTAGATCATGACACTCAGTCTCCTGGTCTCAAGTTTTATTCTCTACACCCATCCTTATGTACCAGGAAGGAAGAAGGGTGAAAGGCACATAGTGTGCCCTGGTTACCTCTGCCCTCTTTTATCAAGACGAGAATAGTGTCCCAACAAGTCTCTTCCAAAGATCTCCAGTTAGATCTCACCAGAACATACTGGGTCACTCCAGGGTCTCAGAGTGTGTGGGACTTTCTGTGGGCGCTTTAAGAGCAGACTCTGCTTCCTGCAGCTCTGCAGCTCTCCCGCACGCAAGCTCCCCTGACCTCCAAAGCCAGATGTTCTGAGGCCTTGTCTTCCTGGTTCAGGACCCCTGGGGCTGGGGAGCCTGATGTGGGTCCTGGATCTCTCGCTCCTTGAGGAAAACCTCTGCAACTATAATTATCCTCCTGTTTGTGCCTCGCCTACCAGAGGTGAGGGTCTTGACTACACTGCATCCCTGCCCCTCCTACCTATCTCAAGTGGTTCCTTCTTTATATCTCTAGCTACGGAAAACCTTTTCTGCTAGTCTTCAGGTCATTCTCATTCTGTAGAATAGACGTGTAGTTGCCAAGGGGGAGGGGGGTGATGGAGGGATGGATTAGGAGTTTGGGATGAGAAGATGCAAACTGTTATATATAGAATGGATAAACAACAAGGGAACTCTATGCAATATCCTGTGATAAACCATCATGGGAGAGAATATGAAAAAGAACGCACATATATGCATAACTGAATCACTTTGCTGTACAGCGGGAATTAACACAAGATTGTAAATCAACTAGACTTCGATAAAATTAAAAAATAAATAAATTAAAAATACTCGCTCTGAAAGCTGTTGTAATTTTGGTGTGCCAGGGGGACAGGTGAGCTCGGGGTCTTCCTATTCTGCCATCTTGGCCACACCAGAAACTGAAGATTTTAACTGGACGCCTTGCCCCCCTGAATTACATGACTAGTTTATTAGCAAGAAATAAGGGGGAAATGGATGTTGGCTAGGCAACTAGCGGCTTCTGGCAGACTGACCACGAATTAATTCTACATAATTGATAGCAAATCAACGTGTAGTCCATCTGTGGCTATCCAAGTAAAGGAACAAAAGGAGAAGAGAGACTTTTAGTCCATGACAATGAATATCCCGCTCCCCAAATATTTGTATTATGAGATTCCCTTGGGGGAAACTCTCCCCACGGGATCATGGAGTGCTTTTTACTTTCTATTCTCAAAGGTACAAATCATACAGGATTAAGTGACTTCGAAAATTATTCTCAAATTAGGAATAATCACTCTTTGGGGGCCTTTTTCAAAAGTCAGCCTACAGCATTTGTCTTTGTGTGACTTGCTTCACTTAGCATAACGCCCTCCAGGTCCATCCATGTTGCTGCAAATGGCAACATTTCACTCTTTGCTATGGCTGAGTAGTAGCCATAACAATGGCAAATACTCCATGGTATCACTTATATGTGGAATCTAACATATGGCACAAATGAACCTGTCTACAAAACAGAAACAGACTCACAGCCATAGAGATCAGACTTGTGGCTGCCAAGGGGGAGGGGGGTGGGGGAGGGATGGAGCGGGAGTTTGGGGTCGGCAGATGCAACTATTCCGTTTAGGATGGATAAACAACAAGGTCCTACTGTAGAGCACAGGGAACTATACCCAATCTCTTGGGATAAACCCTCATGGAGAAGAATGTCTATATGTGTGTAACTGGGCCACTCTGCTGTACGGCAGAGATGGGCATGACATTGTAGATCAACTATACTTTGCTAAGAAAAAAAAGAAAAGAAATACAGTTAGCACTTGCTAACTCCCGCAGCTTCTGTGTAAGAACAGGCACAGGGTAGGTCCCAAACGCTACCCTCTTCACACTTACCAGTAGTGCCTCCAGCTTGGCTGACGGGCAACCCTAGGTGTGGAGATTTCCTACGACCACACAGTAGCAGTGATGCTGCAAGAATGGGATGGCCGAAATCTAACCCAGGTAGAAACCTAAGAACCAGAGGGATATGCAGATCTATCAGCCTTGGGAGATACCTCTGTCTTTCATGGAACGTGCAGTCCTCAGAGTGATGCGAGCAGGGCTCCGTATCTGCCTGACAGATATGAGAGAAAGGTAGGAAACCAGAGCACATGCAAGATGAAATAGGGTAAAAGGCAGCAAAACGTGGTTCTCATGGAAAATTAGAAGCAGAAAGCAGAGGGATTCAGAAAGGGACTTGTGTTACATTTTTTGTTTGTTTGGGTTTTTTTTAAATTTTTATTTTACATTGGAGTATAGGTGATTAACAATGTGTTAGTTTCAGGTGTACAGCAAAGTGATTCACTCATACATACACATGTATCTATTCTTTTTCAAGTTCTTTTCCCCTTTAGGTTATTACACAAAATCGAGCAGAGTTCCCTGTGCTATACAGTAGGTCCTTGTTGGTTACCTATTAAATATAGCAGTGTGTATATGTCAATCCCAAACCCCCTACGTTTTAATATTCTATTTAAAATACTGACCTCTTTCAGACACAGAATAACTGAACACGTCATCATTTGCCAAGTCATTTGCAAAGTTTCATGGGGGTTTGTAGACTTTCTAACTAAGATATGAGCATCTCTATGGGTAGAGATTATTTTAATTACCATTTTTTCTGTATAACATGTACATATATATATATATATATATATATATATATGACGATCTTTTATATACATATACCTGTAACGTATTTTTCACGCTGTGATAGGCATATAGGAAACATTCGAATACATTTTGATCTATTGCCTAATAATTAAGAACTTCAAGGCACTAATCTGTTTTAGCACATTTTGAAAAAGTCTGCAAAACTCATATTCGATGCCTTTCTTCTGTATTTGAGAACCAACCAGACTGAACTTGGGAAGTCTTGAGGGGCCTTCAATCACTCTTTTTTTTTTTTTTTGCGGTACGCGGGCCTCTCACTGTCATGGCCTCTCCCGTTGCGGAGCGCAGGCTCCGGACGCGCAGGCTCAGCGGCCATGGCTCACGGGCCCAGCCGCTCCGCAGCACGTGGGATCCTCCCGGACCGGGGCACGAACCCGCGTCCCCTGCATCGGCAGGCGGACCCCCAACCACTGCGCCACCAAGGAAGCCCCCACTCTCTCTTTTTATATGAAGTATGTTCTATTTCAATTCTTCTTCCACAGGAAAAAAACCCCTCATTTCTCTCTTAGACACTATGGAAACAATAGCTCAGAAATCCTCCCCGGGGCGCCGCCAAAAATCTGAACTGGGGTTTGAGCCGGGGGGAAGCCGAGAGCTCCGGGAATATTTGGAAGACACACGTGTTGACATTTGGCGGGAGTCTGTACCATATTTCTTCCTCATTTGCCAAAGCAAAAAGAAAAAAAAAAAAGGAATTTGGAAGCTTTTGTTAAAAAATCTTGGAACTATTTCTGATGTTTCCTTCTCATTGGAGTGAGGAGGTGCTAAAAATTTCTTTTGGCAAAAGAGAGAGGAAACGAAAACAAGGAAAACATTGAGATAATATATAAAAGCTATTGTTTCAGAATATCCCAAGCAGAGGCAAAAGAAGAGTAAACACTGACAGAGGAAAGAAGCCAGGAGGGAAACACTTTTCATATTCAGGAACTTGTATTACTCTGGGGGGAACACAAGCAACTTAAGATCAGTGGTGGATCACAATTTGTGCGACAGATGTGCTCCAATCCCTGGTGAAACAGTTGTTTCCAATGTCAAATCGAGAATGAGTTTCCACTATATTCAATATTCTGTAATAAACCATAATGGAAAAGAAAATTATATATATGTATATACTGAATCACTTTGCTGTACACCTGAAACTAACATAACATTGTAAGTCAACTACTCTTCAATTTTAAAAAAAATTTCCATGACAAAAAATGCATCCCAATAAATTAAGGTGAGTGCATTCTTGGATTAGAAGAAGCAAATATGTCTAGGACCCTGGCCAGGGAAGGCTTTATCCTCACTGTCAGAAATCAAAAGACCAGCTGTTTAAGTTAATTAAAGAATGTAGCATATTGATAAATACCAATGGGGGTGTAAGAAAGTGAGAAAACAGAGCTGGCTGACGTAGTAAGGAAAGGCTATATGGAAAAGCTACAATAGTGGGGCTGAAGTGTTTAAACAATCTAGAGCAAGGCTGGGGAACCAAGCGTGGTCACAGGAATAACTGGGTAAAGGTCACGGGGGAGAGGAAATCCCCAAGGAAACAAAGACCAAATTCTGAGTGGAGGTACGGATGGATCAGAAGGGCAGTCCACTGGTGTAGGGTAAGGGGATAGGCACCCTTAACTACTGAAACAAATACAAAGAGTTCATTCGTAAATTTAGGAGAGACCGTAGCTCATCTGACCTGGAAGAAAAGAGATGGAAAAGCAAGGTAGCAACACAACAGCGCTGCATGGCTTGCATTCCTCTAAATCACGAGCCTAAGAGTAGACAACAGAACAGTGGGGATCAGACCACAGAAGATGAAGGGTTAAAGTAAAAGGAAATGTAAAGCATTTTTAATGTCGGGATGTACTTTCCAACTCCAGGTTGCTCTAGTGATAGAATTCCTACCTCACAGTAATGACATGATAATGGGGGGAAAATGCAAAAGAGGTAGACAGGGATTAAGGGGAAAGTGCTGTGTTACCTACCTTTGAAGACCAAGAATAAAATCATGAGGGATGTGAGAGAGACGGCCATGGACCAAACCAGCATCATCTGAGCACATGGCCAGGTCTCATGTTTTCATGGCCTTTGAGTCATGCTAACCACGTGACCAGTGGCATCTGGCCAACAGCATCTGAGCAAAATGGTGTCCATTTCCAGGATGGTCCAAACTCCCTACATGACCCTCCACACTCACTTCCTACCTACTGGCTGGAAGTGAAAGACTTCAAGTCCTATAGGATGGCAGAGCCTCAGGGGAGCCTCAGTCCCCACATCCTCCATGGAAGCTCCCTAATGAACACTGAACTCTGTGTGGGCAAGATACACACATGTATCTGAGATGTAGTGGCTGGCTTGTTACAGCATCTGGAGATACCTACTCTAACTAACACAATGAGAAAGACCATGATTTAGGTAACCAAAGCTAACCAGAGCCTGTATATACTTGAGAAGAAACAAAAGGAGACCATCTGGGTTGAGGCTGACAGCAGCAAGAAATATGGAGTTAAAGATTGATAGTTTCATACAATTAAATTCATCCATTTGACATGTTTGTTGAGTTCTGACAATTTGATAGAGCCATGTGATCATGCAATCTACATGCATGTATATCTGCATGTCTGTATATATGTATAAATATTTTGCTGTCTGTTTTCTATGAGTTTTCAGACCTGTATTGATTCAGGTAACCACCCACACAATCAAGATACAGAAGTTTCCTCACCCTCCAAACCTCCCCTGTGTTTCCTTTTGTAGTCAAGACATCTCTCCTCTCAATCCCTAGCAACCACTGACCAATTTTCCATCCCCACACTCTGCCTTTTCCAGAATACCACAGCAATGGAAGTGCACAATAGGCGGCCTTTTGTGGCCGGTTTCTTTCACTTAGCATACTGTCTTTTAAAGCCGATTCTTAAATGTTGGTGAGACGGAAAAATGACACAAAAGTGGTGAAAGTTGGTAACTGACGGATCTGGGCAACTGGTTCATGGAGGTTCATTATTTCATGCTTTCTACTTTCATACATGTTTGGAAATTTCAAGAATAAAACGGTTTTAAATTTTGAAAAAAATAATGTCTGTTTCCTCTGGTCGTATATAAGCACTGCTGCTTAAAAGGGATCTAAAGACGGGACTTCCCTGGCCGTCCAGTGGTCAGGACTCTGAGCTTCCACTGCAAGGGGCACGGGATTGACCCCGGTCGGGGAACTAAGATCCCACAAGCCGTGCAGCGCGGCCACAAAATAAAAAATAAATTAGTATCTCTTTAAAAAAAAATTTAAAGAAACCAAAGACCCTGGACCGAGAAAAAGCCTGGACTCATTCAGTCCAGGCCACCTGGTATTGGAATTATGCTGGTATCCCTGCAAGAGGCAGGGAGTAAACACCTGACAGCTTCTAAGTCTGCATTTTTAGGATCTGACTGTTCCCAGCCTCTGACGATGCCAAGAGGCAACGTCCTATTTCTCCCGCAAAAACCAATATCAAACCTTTGCTCTTTTCCAATCTGAGAATTCCTTAAGTTTCTGATTCAAAGGCTCAATAGAGCAGAAATAGGCCAGTTCCTTCCCTAAGATGAAACTTACCTAAAATGAGGGAACCTACTGTAAACAATGGATTTTGCCCCTTTTCCAAGGTGACACAGGTCTGTAAGGAGAAAAGACCTAATTTTAGGCCTGAGTACCGTCACCTGATCAGCCCAGCACAGAGAAGGCTCCTGCCAGCAGACAGCGGATGACAGGGGAAGCCTCAAATCTGTGCGTCCGAGATCCTCTCCATTTGTACTTGTCTGAAAGATAAGCCCCCCTGAGTTTTCTTTGCTGTTAATACAGTCAAGAGTCTGAAAAGCAGAATTAAAATAAATCTTCTTCAAACCAATGGAAAAGGGCATCAGGTGCTAATTTTGAAGGCATCAAGGAAGTGAAATCAGCTTTGGAAAGGACACATTTTCTGAGCAGCATGTTGGCAATCCAGGCAGCCCGGCCACGGGTTGTCCCTTCTGGCGAAGAAAATGGATAGATCCGCCTTAAGAAAAGGCGGCTTCTCATGCACTTTGATTTTACTTAGGTAGAGAATGTCAGAAACTTTTCTTCTGAGAACGTGTATTCAGTTTCACCAAAGCAACCCGATTTTCAGACATCTTTTCCCAACAAATCATGTCTCTAGTAGCACAGCGATTCTCTTGTTGGATTAATTCTTGGTTTAAAAGATACTCCCAGACTGAAGTCTTAACTCCACATTTATGTTACATTGTAATCCTAAACCCCATCCCTTCTGGGGGAATTTTCCACATAGAACGTGGTGCTGGACCTTATGATACCACAATCACTATTACTCTCTTATATTCGGGTTGCTTTTAGCATGTAAGTTTTGGCCCTCAACAAATAGTTTCCTCTGCTTCTTTTGTTTTCTTTCAACAGTATCTAGAAAGTGGTAATATACTCCTCTTCAGAGCCAAGTGAGACTGTCTACCAGTAAGTAACGAGAAATGCCTAGAAAACACCAGGTGATCATAGTAGAAGCATGTAAATCCTGACGAGTCAAAGAATCAGTGAGAGGATGGCTATAAACTTCTTTGAAGATTACTGTGTAGGTGAGAAAGGCGGTCTGGAATTCAACTAATATGCCGTTCCATGATAAACAAGAAGGAAAAGTTTCCTTAGGATAATAATAATGGTCTCAACCGAGGATGATCTGGTCCCTGAGGAGACATTTGGCAATGGCTGGAGACATCTACAGGTCACAAATGAAGGAGGAGGCAATGGCTGGAGACGTCTACAGGTCACAACTGAAGGAGGAGGCAATGGCTGGAGACATCTGCAGATCACAACTGAAGGAGGAGGAGGGCTACCAGTTGGTAGAGGCCAGGGATGCCACTCGAAACCCTACAAGTCTTAGAGCACCGCCCCCCTCCTCACTCCCCACATAGAGACACGGCAAAGAAGTATCCAGTCCAGTCAGTGGTGCTGGGGTTGAGAAACCCTGCCTTAGGATAAGAGCTGGGAAAAACTTAACCACAGAGTCTGAGATGCAGGACCAGAGGCAAAAGGTCGTCCCGTTTCCACATCAGCAAAGCTGGGCTCTACCAACACACAGAGAATCTTTTAGCGCTTTTAAATTCATCATGGTCTTTGGCTTTATATTAATCAAAGCACTCGATCCCCAGAGACATATGGGGATCGACTACGTGTCAGACACCGCACTGGGGTTTTGAGCATATGCAAGAAAGGAAAGAGATCTGCTCACGTGGAGCTCACAGAGGGAGGAGACCCAACAGTCAAAGCACAATGACCCAAACAGCTGAATTCCAGGCAGTGGTAAGTTCTAGTAAAGAACATATTAAAGCAAGATGATGGCGGGAAGGGAGGGACCCTGCTTGAGATGCAATAGTTAAGGAAGACCTACCAATATCTATGTATCTATGTATCGATAGCCATCAGTCATCCACCCATCCACGTAACCACTTATCCATGTATCTTTGTATCTGTGTATCTACCTACCTACCTATCCATCCATCCATCCATCCATCCATCCATCCATCCATCCCCTCTATCTATCTATCTATCTATCTATCTATCTATCTATCTATCTGTCTATCTACCTATCTTCATCATCTATCTATCTGCCTTTCTATCCATCTACACTATCCCTTCTTTTGCCCTCACTTTTCTCACCTAATGTTTTGGAAAACTTTCATATCACAAAAGCTATATAGCTTTCTGTGAATAGTATTATGCTAATGTAAAATAACCGCTATCCCTTTAATGAGCACTTCAGTGATCTGCAGACATCGCTCTATTATCTTCTGCACTGAACAGCGTGGAACGTTACTGCGGAAAAGTCTACAAACAGCCTGAATTTCTTCCCCTGGTAAATGACAAGTGACTCGCTTTTTCCTTACAAAGCATTTTGAAATCTGGCACGTATCACTCACATACACACACACGTACATAAGTATATATAAAGTATTAACTGAAATTAGATATATGTAGCATAAATAAAAGAATATATATCACAAATGAACAGTTCAAAAAACAACAGTAAACACTCTTGTACTAGCGCCCAGGTTACGAACTAGAATATACCCAGTATCTTTGAAGCCTCCTGCATGTTTCTCCCCATTAATATCCTCATTCTCCCCACTGAGACCTATTATTCTAAATTTTGTGTTCATCTCCTTGTCATTTTTTATAGTTTTACCTAAATGAATGTATATATCCATCATCCGGAAATACTTTGTTGTTAATGTATGCCTAATTTTTAATCTTTGCATAAATGTACTTTTCTGAATCTTTCAATTAAATATTTTATATGAGAGATTACCCACAGGGATGTAATTAAATCATTTTCATGAATGTATAGGATTCCACTGTAGGAATATGTCAACATTTATTTATCCATTATCCTCTCAACGGTCATTTGGGACATTTCCAGTTTTTTGCTATTGAAACAGCACTGCTATGAATATTTATGTATGCCTTCTGGTAAACAAATACAAGAGTTTCTCTAGATTCTAGACTTTAGAAGTGGAAATTTTGGGTCATACTGTATGCGTATCTTCGACATTGCTGGCTGTATTTCCTAAAAAGGCGGCACCAATTCTGCCCACCAGGAACAAATGAAGGTTTCCTTTGTTCCGCATTCTCTACAACTTGTGCTATTATCAGGCTGCCTGCCTTCTGGCAACCTGGTGGATATGAAATTGAAATGTATAGTAGTTTTAATTTGTTCTTCTCTGATTTCTAATGAGATGGAGTATCTTTTCTATTTATTGGCTACTTTGTGTTTTTTCTTCTGTGAAATGTCTGTTTATATATACATAGGTTTTTTTTGTTTGTTTTTTTTGCGGTCCGCGGGCCTCTCACTGCTGTGGCCTCTCCCGGTGCGGAGCACAGGCTCCGGACGCACAGGCTCAGTGGCCATGGCTCACGGGCCCAGCCGCTCCGCGGCATGTGGGATCTTCCCGGACCGGGGCACGAACCCACGCCCCCTGCGTCGGCAGGCGGACTCTCAACCGCTGCGCCACCAGGGGAGCCCTGCTCATATTTTTTGCCCATTTTTCTTTCTGGTTATTTTTCTTAATGAATTACAGGCATATTCTTTATATATCCTGCATCCTAAATCTTTGTTGGTCTTGATGTGTTATAAATACCTTCCCCTAAATTATGGTTTTTGATATAAAAAAGTACTTCTTTTAAAATATAGTCAACTGTATTCATTTTTCCTTTGTGGTCAGTGTTTTGGTGTCTTGTTTAAAGAAACCCTTTCCTCCAGAGCTTGTAAAGATATCCTTTAGTATGTTCTTCTGCACTGATTTCTTTTTTTCCTTTGAATACCAAATTGAGCTGAAATTGATGTCTAAGAGATCTGATTCCTTTTTTTCTCATTTGGATAATCAATGTCTCAGTGCCATTTCTGAAAAATATATCCCTTCTCACTGATCTGCAATTGTAGTTCCCTTACACAAAATCTCCTTTTTCTGTTCATTATTCTATATACCTATTGTGTTCCGCTATCACACTGTTTGAATATCTATGACTTTCAAATAACCCATCTATATTTTTCTTCTCTTTAGTGTTCCACCTATTATTGACCGTTTTATCTTCATATAAATTTAAAACTCAACTTGTCGGGGCTTCCCTGGTGGTGCAGTGGTTGAGAGTCTGCCTGCCGATGCAGGGGACACGGGTTCGTGCCCCGGTCGGGGAAGATCCCACATGCTGCGGAGCGGCTGGGCCCATGAGCCATGGCCGCTGAGCCTGCGCGTCCGGAGCCTGTGCTCCGCAGCGGGAGAGGCCACAACAGTGGGAGGCCCGCATATCACAAACAAACAAAAAAAATCAACTTGTCAAGAAGTTGATTTGCATTGGATTGGAATTGCATTGACTCTACAGATTAATATGGGGGGAACTGTACACCCTTCTATCTCTGAACATGGCATAACCTATTTCTTCAGTTTTTTGTGAATAATTGTTCTACCTGAATGATTAGCTAATTAGCAATATGACTGAAATTTCATAATTAGGATATGTCTTGGCATCGATTTTCGTTACTCATTTTTTTCTGTAACACAGAATACCTTCAGATCTACAGATTTAACTATTCCTTAGTTTTAGGAAAAAATGTATTTCTGAATAAATTTTTTTGGTTCATTTTGTGGAATTCTTAGCTCTAGGACATTAATCATCCTTATATTGGATTAACTTTCTTCTTTTCTTCCAAATTCTTTCTTTTATATAAATTTATTTATTTATTTTTGGCTGCGTTGGGTCTTCGTTTGCTGCACGCGGGCTTTCTCTAGTTGCGACAAGCAGGGGCTACTCTTCGTTGTGGTGCGCGGGCTTCTCATTGCAGTGGCTTCTCTTGCTGCGGAGCACAGGCTCTAGGCACGCGGGCTTCAATAGCTGTGGCTCGCAGGCTCTAGGGCGCAGGTTCAGTAGTTGTGGCACATGGGCTTAGTTGTTCTGCAGCATGTGGGATCTTCCTGGACCAGGGCTCGAACCCATGTCCCCTGCGTTGGCACATGGGTTCTTAACCACTGAACCACCAGGGAAGCCACCCAATTTTTTTAATCTTTGCATTTCTCCAGCACTCACCAAGATTATCTCCATCTTTTCTATATATGCCAGTAATTCCTCTTTAAACTATGTCTATTCTGTTCCTTGTTTTTAATTTCTATTTTGCACAGTCTGGATCTTCAAGTCCTGTATTAGCTCTCTGGTCTACCTTATTATCTTTGTCATTATTTCCTTTTTACAGTTTAACTCATTTATTAAGTTCATGTTCTTTTAAAAATTTTTTCTACCCATTTAAAACTCACAGAAAAGAATTACTTTTGTTTGTTTGTTTTTGTTTTTGCGGTACGCGGGCCTCTCACTGTCGTGGCCTCTCCCGTTGCGGAGCACAGGCTCCGGACGTGCAGGCTCAGCGGCCATGGCTCACGGGCCCAGCCGCTCCACGGCACGTGGGATCCTCCCGGACTGGGCACGAACCCGCGTCCCCTGCATCGGCAGGTGGACTCTCAACCACTGCGCCACCAGGGAAGCCCAAGAATTACTTTTGGTTTATGCTTCTTCCCAAATAAATTCTTCCTCTCTCTTATATCGTTGTATTTCCTTCCTCCCTCCCTCCCTCCTTCCCTCCCTCCCTCCCTTCCTTCCTTCCTTCTTCCCTTCCCTTCTGCAATCTGTTTACATAGATGGACTGCCATTTCCCTTGTAATCTGATTCATGCCCAACTTGGATGACTCTGATCCACACCCAGGCCTTCTGTTTGTGTGGACAGAACATGGATGAGTTTTACTCAACACGCATTATCTTACAAAATATACACCAACACCTGGGTTTTCAACAGCCTGGGGTCACGGAGAGAGGAGGAGAGTTCAGGCAGGGCTCTGATGGATGGAATGAGGACCTGTTCCCCCTTTATGCAGTTTTTCAGATGCTCTGTGCCTGCGTCCACTCAACTCTTTGTGTGTTGAGATGGGAAAACGGAAAGGCAGAGAGGGTCAGTCTTGTGTTTCTTCCATCTGCTTGGAATAACCCTGGGCTTCAGATTACACCTCCGATTCATCTCTGGGTCTGGGATCCTTGCTTTTGATAAAGACAAGCAGCCCTGGATGATCTCTTTTGTCATCAACAGTCCTTCCACTGCCCAAAATGAGAACAGAAAAGAAATGCGAACGCTGAGTTTTCACATTTGCATAAGGAGCTCACAGCCTGAAGAGGAAAAACTATTATCTTGCCTCTCTGTGTTCTCTTTCTTCTGCCTCTGGCTCTTTCCAAAGTTGTTATCATATTTATGATGTTTTCTGTTTGGGCAAATTCATTTCTGCATTGCTTACGACCCTTCTGCCTTGGCTCCCAGCTGGGGCTGACACAACTCGACAAACCTTCATGATTGCCTCTGCTTCTGGTACAATATGGAGTTGATGGGAAAAGATATTCTGCTTTCATCAAAATTAACTTTTCAAACAGCTACACCCACAGGGTCAAGTCAGGGAACAGAAACCACAGCAGATAACTGACCAGAAGGGCTTTAATACAGAGGACTAGTTACAGAGGGGCTGAAATTGCTGGCAGAACACCTAGATGGTGATGCAGCCCTGATATAAAGAACCGCAGAAGTCTTTTCTCCTCGGGTCAGAAGGACAAAGCAAGGAGGGGGCATCATAAGAGGCCATCGGCAAAGTCTCCCTGTAGGATTTGGAGCCATGGCACAGGCTGCCTGGCGGGAGCTGCAACCACAGATTGACGAGCTTTCTGGCCTGAGCAGGGACCGGGGAGCAAGACAGAAAACTATGCCGACTTCTCCCATCCTCCCGGCCACAGGATTCCCGCCACTGGGTCCCACTGGCCGAAGCCGTCAGAAGCCAGATCTGGGTAGTGTAGGGCATCTGGGAAATGCAGGTGACAGAGGTGGGCCTACTGAGAGTCACAGCAGAGCAGAGGGTGAGCTGTAAACTGCAGAGCAAGCAGCCGCAGGGCATCGCCCCGTCCTCTCGCAAGTGGAGCTTTACTGGCGGAATTCTCTCTGATTGCTAATTACTTACTACTGCAGCTAACAAACTACCCTAAAACTTAGCGCTTTGGAACACCGCCATTTTGTTAGACATCACTTTTTATGTACCAGGAACCTGCACATGGCTCAGCCGTGAGATGTGTCTGCTCCACCTGGAATTGGTGCGGTCCCCTGGTGGTCCTAAGTTGTCGGCTAGCTGACCTACGGCGGCCAAGACAGCTTCACGCATGTGTCTGGGGCCTGGACAGGAATGGCCAGAAGATGGGGATCACCAGGTCCCCCCTCTCTCTGTGGAGCTTCAGAGCTTCTCATGGGATCTCCCAGAAGACGAGCTGGACTTCTTACAGGCGGCTCTGGGCTCTAAAAGCAAGTGTTCCCGGAGACCTGGGTGGAAAGTCACAGCTTCTTAGAGTGTCTAGCCTCAGAAGTTCCAGATCCTCACTTCTGCTATATTCTACTTGGAAAGCAACACACCAGGTTCAAGGGGCAAGATGTGGGGAAGAGAATCCAAGTATATAAGCCACGTTCAGGTGTCATCTCTCTTTCAAAGAGGCTCTGAAGGAGGGGAAACTGCACACGTGTGGTCGGATGCACACTTGTGGTCAGATGCACACTTGTGGTCAGATGCACACTTGTGGTCAGATGCACCACGCTGATTTTTGCACCTACATCACTCAGCCGATCTCTGGCTTACTCTTGAGCTGATGCCTTCCCCAGGCGTTTGTTTGTGTGTTGATGCCGGAATGATTTCTGCTGGATTTTTTAAAATCAATTTACTTGCATACCTTCAGAATTCAGGAGACAGAATTCTGACACCTGGGTCCGCTCTCCTGTCTCCTACCAGCAGATGCTGAGTCAGTCGCTTTCCTACGTGACCCAGGGAAATGCCTCTTCAGCAGCTTTGAACATGCTCCTTCGTCTGTTTCTTCTTCATCGTTTATGTCGGAGGCGACCTGCGCCTTGTGTTAACACGGCCCTCTTTCAGAATGAATGGACACTGCTCAGCGTGAAGTGACCTGAGGTCATCTGTCTGCGTTTCAGCTGATACCTGATGCGTCCCTTGGGTGACTGGTTATCTCCTAAATGCCTGATCTGAGGCCACGCAACCGGCTCACCTGTCGTCTTTCGTTTACACCATCAACACCCGGAAAGCTAAGAGCCCAGAGACTGAGGCTCAGTGACCTTCGATGACCTTCCCAAGGGTGCACAGGCAGTGAGGATGCCAAGATAGGTGCCCGTGGTCCTGGCTCCATGCCCTGTGCTCTTCCTCATAAACCCATGTGGTCTCCAAGAGGTGTGCCCCCTGGATCTGAAATTGCCATTCCTCGTGATAATTATCAGCGTCTGAAGTGCCCGGAAGGGCCCACAATAACCACCTAGCATCCTTCGGAGCTCTTTACACTGCAGTGACTGGTAAGCCTGGCAGATGCTCATGACGGTGGACACACCTTCAACTGTCTATGCTCCAAAGCACTGTCTTAAGTTGGCATCTTAACCTGCCAGACAGACCCCCCCTGGTCTCTCTCACAGCACCGACTACTCAGTACAGGGCTGGGTCCGTTGTCTCTTATTTGCTGTTACATCCCCGGCACCAAGCTTCACACTCAAGAAACGTCTCCTCAATGAGGGAAATGTTTCAGGTAATTCATTCTCTTAAGTGCTTTTACAAAGAATGACATTTAGGAGTATCGGTGTCTACCTTCCCGCCTCGCATTGACGAAGAGGGATTTTCCAAAACATGGTTTCTGGGATATAGGTCAGCGAGGGCGAGTTCTCCGGACCTCAAAGTAAATGTGTTATGAGCTCTAGGGCGTCTGTCAAGTTATTCACCTCTTGTGTTTCTGTGCCCAGTTCTGGAAAACATAGGTGATAAAAGCACCTACTTCGTGGGGTTGTTCTGAGGATTCAAAGTGTGAAAAATATTTTAAGCACTGAGAACAGTGTCAGACACAAATAGATACTTAATGACTGCTGCCTATTATAATTACCATTATTATTATATCCAGCTATCTCCCCAAACTTCCTGGACCCAGCACATCACACCTGTGTTCCCACGAGTAACCCAGAAGAGGTACAGAGAAATCACATCTGAAGGTGCTGGGAGAAGGATATGAAGACATTCCCTCAACAGCCTCTGTGGCCAGCCAACCAAAGACCACCTTGGAAATGGAATCTCCATGGATACCAAATGAATGAACAGATGACACTAAAGACGGAACCCATCCCCAACTCCTCCCCACCTGGCCTTGTAGAACCTCTACCTCTCCCCACTCCTTTCCACCCCAGAACACAGAAACGTGACTGGGGGCAGGGAGAGGCCGTAACACTCTCCAATGGCTGAGTGCTCTCACCCAACACGTATCTACCTTTGCTCACCCAGATGTGCAGACCCAAATTCACACCAGCCGTCAGAGCAATCAGCCGGGTGCCGCCGTGATACACTAGTGAACCCAGCCCTTTCCCTCCAGTGGCTTTCGGTCTGGTTGAAAAGGAGACTGTCAGGCGGGTCTACCATGCAGGGGACATGGTAAGGTCCTCGCACAGAGATGAAGGTCAGCTCAAGGTTACAGAGTATAAACAGCAATGAGCAGAAGCTGGTATATAGCCAAAGAAGACCCCAGAGAGCTTTGGTGGCCAGACTTCGATCCCCAGAACCTCTTCATCTGAAAACCGCAAGTTGGTACCCTTGGATCAACATCTTCCCTTTTCCCCCTCCCCTCAAGCCTCTGGCAGCCATCCACCTATTCTCTGCATCTGCGAGCTTCTGTTAGGCTCCACATATAAGCGATAGTATACAGAATCTGTCTTTCTCTGACTGACCTCACTGAACACCATGCCCTTGAGGTTCATCCATGTTGTTGCAGAGAAAATAGAAATCACTACGTCAAAGAGATGCTCCCCTGTTCACTGCAGCATCATTCGCGATAGTCAAGACACGGAAACAACCTGAGTGTCCACAGTGGATGAATGGACAAAGAAAATGTGATGTACATACACAATGGAATATTATCCAGCCATAAAAAAGAAGGAAATCCTTCCATTATCTTCTAGAACTTCCAGCCCTGCCAAGTTGGCCAAAGTCAAGTTCTCTTGCTCATGAGACAAGCCTCCCACTAGAACATGGGAAAGAGATTCAGTGAAAACTCAGGCAACTTTCCCAGTACCAATCTGGGAGCACAGCTGGTGCCACCGTTGGTACCCTCCTCCTCTCTTCTTTTCCCCCAAGAGGATCAGAGCTGTCAACCTTGGTCAAAGAAAGTATCGCTAGAAAGGAACCAGAGCTGTCAGGCGATGGAGGGATTCTTGAGCTGGAGGCCACTATGCATTAACATCCTGAAATGCGTGAAGCCCGTGAAGTTGTGTACAGGAAGGCTGTGTGTATTGTTACACAGTGGAGTTTGCACATACATGCAATTATGTGTGACTCAATTATACAGGGTGGGGGGCACAGGGGACTGAGAGAGAGAGAGAGAGACAGAGAGAGAAGGCGGTTTAAATAGTTAAATTTCTAACTTGACCATTCTACTCAATAAGCATAGCCCAGGATAGCAAGAAGGATGACACGGACCCGATGGCTCCCAACTCCAGCTGCATGTCCGGATCTCTTGGACACCTTTTCAAAAAGACTAACACCAGACACGATATTGTAAATCAACTATACATCAATTAAAAACAACAGTAATAAAAGAGATCATGAAAAAGATTGAAGAACCATGTTTTTAAATCTGTTCACAGTATAGCTTTAGATTTCCGTTACCTTAAGGTATATGAACTGTAATAACAGACTGATGAATTACTTAAAGAAACTCATGTGCAGGCATTTAGCTTCATGGGTATTTTTGTTACGAAACAAAATACGAACACCAAGGCTTCACCCCAGACCGGTGCTGGGGCCAGAGGATCTTAGGACCAGTCACCACTGGAAGCAGTGGCCTCAGCTCATCTCAGCTCCGGGTCCCCCTTACAGCACAAGTACCCTAATACGGCTGCACCCGACCCTTGTCATCTTGTATACATGACATGGCCTTGAAACAGACCAACCCTCTCACCTCAAGTCTCACAGAAGAACCTGCTCTCTGGCCCCTCCCTTAACAGAAGGTACATGGAGTGGACTCACGGCACCAGTGACAGCCATTCGATCCCCCAGTAGTTGACAGGTGTCCAGGGCGGGCCAGGTAGTGCATGAGAAAGGAGGAAAGGGCGGTGAGCAGACCGAAGTGTCTGCCCTCCTGCAGCACGCATTCAAGCGGAAGTAAAAACGTGTGGCAGGTACAACTTAAGGGATTTTCCAGAAAAGCTGGACCCTACCCAGTGTTACCTTCATTCTAAACTGGGAACCTCCCTCTGTGTAAGAGCTGAGTTTTTTCCCGACAACCAGGATCATAGTTTTTCACTTGCAGGGGCGATTTTATCCCCAAGGGGACACTGGGAAACAGCTGGACCCATCCTGGGGTATCAAAATTCGGGGTTGTGTATACAGTGGGTTGAGGCCAGGGATACCGCTAACCATCCTACTATGTACAGACCGGACTGCCCCTCACAACAAAATATCATCTGACCCAAATGTCAATAGCTAAAGGCTGAGAAATGTCTACTCTTTTGAATTATAACCCAAACTGTAAAGTCAATCTCCAGAAGCCCTTACTGAAATGAATGAATGATTGAAGAAATAAATACATGAGGGAGAATAATAAGCAAATTTCACCCGCAGGATTCCAAAAAGATTTACGTAAATATACCACCCACAACGAAGCAGAGTGTAGTTCCGTAATTGTGAGCTGTGGATCACCACTTCCTTCTGGAAAATACAGTATAGGGAGTGCAGAGAAAAGCAACTTTACAGACGAAAAACCTGAGAAATACCACCCCGGCCAGCGACCAAATTTCACATCAACAGTGATTAAGTCAGGGCGGGAGTACGTGTTCTTGATACAATGCAATGAAAATGGCATTTTTCGTTTGTTTGTTTGTTCTTGAAAATCCCAATTGGCTTTTATTTCAAGATGATGGGGGAATAAAAAAGAGCACAGAGATACACCTGATGTCTTTGTGCCTTTACCTGTGCTGTCCTCTTTGCCTGAAATCCCTTTTTTTTTGGCCCATAAAACCACTACATAATCAACAAGGACCTACTGTACAGCACAGGGAACTCCACTCAATATTCTGCAACAACCCATATGGGAAAAGAATCCAAGAAAGAACAGACACGTGCATATGCACAACTGAGCCATCCCACTGCACACCCGAAACCAACACAACACCGCAAGCCAACTACACTCCAATCAATACAAAACAAAAATCAAATTAAAAACAAAAAACAAAAAAAAAAAACCACTACATATTCTCCACTCCCCCAGGGCCAGGTCTTACTGTCTCACGCTCCTGTCCCTTAGACAGGACTCATCTCTCCTTTTTACTCATCTGTGTATTTCCTGACTTCCTCAATAAATGCTTCTTCAGTGGAAAGGTGAAAGAGAATAGAGGGGATGATTTTAAACTCTTGTGGTTGGCAGACAAATAAAAACAACACTTTATCTCCGTGCCGTTTTACTCCCAAACCCATTACTTGGGTCTCATCACGAGGAAAACATCAGATAATCCCAACAGAGGGACGTTCTTCAAAAAGTCTGAACCGGAAGTCTCAAAGCTGTCAAGACAACAGAAACAAAGCAAGTCTGAGAAGTTAGTCACAGTCAAGCGTAGTTCGAGACATGATGACTAAATGTACATGATATCCTGGGTGGGAGCCTGGAACAAAAAAGGGGCCATCGGGCAAAGACTAAGGGGATGTGAACGAGCGTGGACTTCAGTTAATAATAATATGGGTGCACTGATTGTGACAAATGAACCATGCTAATGAAAGATGTTGATTACAGGGGGAAACTAGCCACCAGGCACTTGGCATTGTCCTGTACTGATTTCACAACTTTTTTTGTAAATCTAAATATATTCTCAAACGGGAGCTTTATTGAAAAGAGATGGAATGGCCTCCTTTCTCTGTCTGCCTCTCACTCCATTCCGCTCCAGAAGCAACTCCCTTAATTCCCACCGGATGACAAACGGAGACGCAGTGCCAGGCACAGATGTCACGGACCTGTGCAGGGTTTCCAGATACCCAACATCATCCACTTCTTAAAAGCACCCAGTTTTCTCAGGAGCGAAACACTGCCTCCCCGGGATATGCTCTTAGTGAAAGATGACTCGAGGAGCCCACCTCTCATTCTGGAAGCCACACCAGCTCCCTCTCCTACCCCGGGCACAGACAGCAAGTAGGTAGGTGAGCCACTGGGAGCTTCCCAAGAGTCTTTGCACCTTTGATTATAGTAAGAACAGAAGGAACTTCTGAAGGAATGCGTTGTGCCGGGCCGGGGAGGGGTGCTGGGCAAGAAGGCTATTGCATCTACCCCAGGGGCAACTTCCCCTCCCACCCTGTGCATCGCCAAGGCTAGCGCCCCCGTGCCTTATTAATATACAAAAATATACATCCAACTAACCTTTCATGTATTTATTTTCTTAGATTAGCAGGCTGGGATTTATGGCCTGCAGCTAAGAATATTATTGGCTACACCAGGGCATAGCTTACCTGAAACAGAATAAGAAGAGATCTTTTCCTGGTCCAAGGCAGGTTCAAAAGCTACATCGTCCAAGTGAATCGAGTTCAGGGCCAAACCACCTCAAACCACCACATATTATTTCTAACAATTGAGATTCCCAAACCACCAAAGAATATCTTTTGAGGCTTACCAACCCCAGGCCCACTTTGTCCCCTTGTCCAATATTCTTACTTTATTCTCTTTCTCTTTTGTTTACAACTCTTTATCTTTGCAAGAATATCTACTTGGTAAGAATGCCTTATTCGGAGATGGCCTCAGGTCTGACCACAGTCCGGGCACGAGATTCTTAACAAACTCTTGAGTACTTAGCATGTAAAACTGTAAAGACTTCAGCACAGTATATGTATTGGTTAATAATTAACAATATGCCCATTCATTCATTCATTCATTTAACCAATCTAAGCATATCTCTGACTTTGAGAAAAGCACCCAGGCATCTGAGTGCCAGGCCTCTTTTCTGGACCTTTCCACCTGCATTTCCTGGAGTATCAGGGAACCAAGCTAATGCTATGCAAATATCTGGCTTCACATTCAGATCTGACAACCAGACTCCTTTGAAACTGACTTCCTGTGGGAAGAAGCGACCAAAAAATAGGTGGGAAAGATGAGCAAGAAAGAGCTTTCGAGGCCTTTGATTCTCCGGACACGTAATCAGGTGATGGGAGACCTAGGATGCTTCTGACATTAGCTCTCTGTCGGGGGAGGAAAGGAGATGGGGTGGTGAGAACATGCAAGAAAGGGTACAAGTGCTGTGGGATACTTCTGTTGTCCACTGGAAGGAAAACATTCTCTGAAATTAAAAGGGATCCTTAGATGTCTAAAGAACAAAAGCATTTTGCTTTTCTTCCTTTGTGGAGGTCTGCTTTGGAAGACTCGAGCTCCAGGAGAGAACAGAACTTCTAAGATGACAAACAGCCCCATCCTGGTTTTCCTCTGTGCGACGGTCAACGCACACGCATGCACCCTCCCAGTTGTTTCTGTAAATTGCCCTTACGGATCATTTGCGCGACAAAACTTGTTTCCCAGAATGGAAGCTGAGCCCCTGTGTGTAGCCACAGAGTCACCCACAGATCACAGGCGCAGAAGTGACAGGAAGGTGGCAGTAGGTGGTCAAACACTGTCTGCAGCAGGAGTCCTGTTGGAGGCAGGTAATTTGGTCCCCCCTCCACCCTGGCCATCCTTAAGTGGTGAGGGAAGTCCTGCTGACAGCTGATCTATAAAACATTAGCCCAGCTCTGGACCTCGTTAGCACTGTCACCGCCGAGTCTAGAAACAAGTCACCCTTGCTGAGGAAAGCACCCAAAGATACTTGGCTGGATCCTTCAGGGTTATTACAGCAGGTGGCCAGACAGAGCAGGCCCCGTGCTAATTCTAAATATTTGGAAGCCATGCTCAACGCTGTCAAATTGGCTTCATTAAAAAAGATACACAGTTTCCTTATTTTCCAATTATGACAATTCCGGCTAAAGGCTAATGACATTACCAGATCCAGGTTTCCCTGTCAGCTGTTTTCATAAACAGATAAGACTCATTCCCAATTAGAGCATGTTAAGTATGCAACAGGCACATTATTAATGCCAGCCTTTAACAAGACGGAAAGTGTGCCACTTTACCAACTTACACACACGTTCATGAAATATTTACTGATTTACTCTTCTCTTAACTAGAAAACTGATTTTTTTAAACACCTTTCTAATTGATGGACTCTGAACACATACACGTTGGCTTTACATCCAAAATTTTCCAATCTTTTGACTTGGAAGTGGAGCCACCCGATCTAGATGCCTCAAAGGTGCTTCTTTCTGAATCTGCAAAGACTTGGATCCTTTAGATCATGTAGCCCAGGAGCAGGTTTCTCCATGTCACAGCTTGCCGATGACAAGGCAGCCCTCAGGACTCAGAGGAACACCTCAGTGGGCAGTGGACTGTGGCTGGATGCATAGCTATTTGTGAAATTTAATTCTACATATATAACCGATTCCCAAAAAAACCGACGTGGATATCATCTCCTGGAGAGTTAAAACTTTAAGAGATTCTGGTTCGTAAACCAGGGTCCAAGAAATCAACAGTCAGTAGTTGATAAACAGAAAAATATGTCGGAATATGAAATCACGTGACTTCCCCTTATTCAGAACCTTGAGTTTCCATCAGCAAAATATTTCTCTATATACACAGCCATCTCCATGAAGAATATTATTTAAGAGCGTTGAGCCCGAGAAAACCAAGCACAGAGCTAGCACACCAGCCCGAGGGCCCACGACCAGCTCAATCTAGGTCTGATTTCTGAAGCACAGAAGGGGGAGATCATGAGGCCTCAGACCCACAGATGTGTTCATGTGCCCTAAATTCCTGTGCGTAATCCCCAGATGCGCCTCCAACCCCAGCCAAAGGTTTTACCTTCCAACAACCAGCCAAGTTCAGTCACGAGGTTAATGCTGTCTATTGGTTTCTGTTTCTTCGGTTGAGATTAAAAGGGAATTCCCAGCACTAGGTCACAATCAACAAAACTGAAACGTGCAAAGTGTAAGCAGAAGAATGACTCCTTTCTTAAACTCACCCACCCCTTAACAAACACACAAAGAAAGAAGTTTAAAAAAAAAAGAAAGAAAGAAAGGGAGAGGGACAAGAGGGTGATCGTTACTGGATGAACTTTAAAAACCAACATATAAATGTGTGCCATGTCCACGAACCCTCCTGTGTTCAGAGGTCACAAACAAATTTGATTAGATGGTGCTTCAGATCAAGTTTCTGGAGTATGTAGCAGTGTCAGGACATATTTAGTGACCGAACAACACTTACACCAAATAGCTGTTATCATCAGACTCATCTGTGTTTAAAACAAACGAACCAAAACACTGGTATGAAAATCCAGTGAAGTCAAGGCAAGTCGCTTCCCTCCCGTAATACATTCCAAAGAGAAAATGCACGCATTCTTTTTCCCAAAGCTCACCGTACTCACTTTCAGTGCCTCGGCTTTGGTATAGTCTTACGGAAGGCACTCGACGACTTCTACTGGATAGCCTTCACACTGTTTGCTCTTTTGTATTTTGAGCAGTAAGCTCTATTTCCAGAGACAAACAAAATGGTAACTTTGAGGTTGGTACCATAGAGCGCACTTAGAACTCACACGTTTGGAAGAGATTTTGAGTTGGCGCAGCTGCATCCCCTATCCTTCCCGACAACTGTCGCCATCCCATTTGCAGGCTGATTTCAACTGGGAGCCATTTATCCTAAAACCTGCTGAGAACCGCCTGAGCCAGGGCAAAGGCAGAACGTCAGCCTCCTCCCGGCTTTTCTGGGATGGCCCGGAAAACCTAGGAATAAGAAGGTCTTCACCGCCCAGCTGCCAACCCGGAGAGATCCAGCTGGTCTCTCGATTTGACAGCGAACACGGAGCCTGTAAACCTGGAAGGATGCTTCTACCCCGGACAACGCTAACACATCGCTCCGGATCAAATAGACAGGGTTCCCAGAAGCGCCCTTTGACCTTGGAGATGCTACAGGGAGATACTCCCAATGAACTCACCTCAGTGTGAAGCGGTCCTCAGTGGAGTTTTTGGAGACGGAGACGGGAAACGTCAGCACATCTCCCTGCCTGACCGTCTTTGGCACGTACTGCACGGCCACGTGGTTGTCCAAACGCAGCTCTCTCAGGGGCGGCCGGCTCGGGGTCTGGTAAAGAAAAACACTGCCGATCCTCTGCAAGGGAGGCCCCGACTCATCGATGTCGCTGCGGCCCGTCCGCATCCCTCCGGCTCTCCTGGCACAGTCTCCGCGCTCGTCCCCGGGCTGCAGGGCGTAGTAGAGCTCCACGGGGCTGCCCTCGGGGGGCTCGGGCGACTTCTTCCTCCCGGCCACCACCGTGGGGGGCCCGAACCAGCCGGCCGGGAGCTCCAGCTGCGCCACGCACAGCCCCAGGGCCCCCTGCAGCCGGCAGCTGCCCCTCACCTCCCGGGTCTCCCGGAAGGCGAACACCCGCAGGCAGGGCAGCCTCTGCGCGGGGCCGGCGTCGTCCCAGTCCCTGCCCACCACGTGGAAGAGCACGTGCACGCGGGGCCGGCTCAGGGAGACCTTGTCCCGCAGGATGTGAGCTTTCAGCTTCCAGTTCAGGGAAAACGTGCTGGTGAATCCAAACGGGCTGGAGGGCAGCATCAAGTCCTGGGGCACCACCTGCTCGATGGCGAAAGGCCCGTAGCTGGCGTTCAGGACGGGGAACCTCTTGGATCTGTAAACCAGAAAGGACTCCACGCGCGACTGCAGACTGGAGTTTCTCATGACGTCCTGGTTGGCTTCCTTCAGGAAGAAGGACACGTCCGCGTGGTGGATGTGGTAGGTCACTGGGAGGTAGGTGGGCAGCGAGGAGAACCTCTGGATGCTCTCCAGGATGCCTCGGCTTGCCACCACTGTCGGGAGGAATCGGGTTCAGGGGTTAGAAACTCCAGGGCAAGGGTACCAGGATTTCAGACCTCTTCCCCCCCTTATAAGGATTGCCTTGTCTTTGCACTAATTATGCAATTCTTTATTCAAAAGGTCTTACTTAAATCAACTCGTCTTATAGGAAATATATTTCTTCAAAAAAACTGATGCCACTGGAGTAGACAACAGGCATCACTGGCCATGCAGAAGCTAAGTGTGCAGATAAATAAATTTCAAATCAGGCCTTTAATTTGCAGCTAGCGGTCCTGGTGCCTCAGGAGGCGATGGGTTATTGCCTAAGACTTGTTCTCTTTTCGTTAAAGGGAGAGACGCTCACGAGAAAGGTCTTAAGGATGTGCTGGCATCCAGCAGAGAAGGGCATTCCCGTTAACTCAACCAGATGGACCAAGATCGGAAACGAGAATGACTTTCTCAGCATGTGGTTTGAGGCTGTGTCCATATCCTACCCAATACTATTTTATGTTCCACCAGATACACACGCTGCACGTAAGGACTCACTGACCATCGGGAAATGATAAAAGGATGTTAAGGTGGGCAATCACATATCAGTTGGACACCACATACTTTCCTGGGGGTTAAGCTGAGAGATGGAGAGAAAAGACCTCGGAAGGATAATGCTAGGAGGAAACCTCCAGAAACAGATGAGATGAGCTGACCACGTCATGTCGGGTCCATGTGTCCCTAGAACCCAAGAACCAAGGGAAGCCCATCACTCATCCTTCGTAAAAGCTATGTTGACCCCAATGCACAGAAAGCATTCTTTTTTTTTTTTCCTTACTAAGCATATCCCTCCCTCAGGGGGAACATTCCAAAATGTTATTTTTACATTGTGCCTTATATTCTGGCAGAAAAACATGGACACAGTAATTACCTAATTCAAGACCCAACTTAACAGGCTTTAGAAACGGAAATTATTGGCTCTGGGATCACTGACTTTCTAGGCAAAGCTCCACAAGATATCTGAAGCCCTTCTCATTAGTCGCCCCGTAATCATCACTGGTTCTTTTGCAGTAAAAGCAACGGAAGCCCTGACATTGATCGGGCCAAACTGTTTCAGAGGCTCACGTGAGCACACTTTCCGATGCACGACGCCTACATGAGCCTGGACCCCTCTTGGCTGTTGTCTGTGAACAGAGAAGGAAGCAAAGGACTCAGAGAAAAAGGGGTCTTGACTGTGGCTTTGCTGCACAGATCTCGAGAGAGAACAGGCAAGTCACTGAGCCTCTCTGCCTCTCCTGGACTGGTCTGAAGTAGGAGGGCACCAACCAGAGTATGGAGGCCCCCATCCAGTTCTAACAGTGCAGGACACTCAGCTGTGGTCCATCCTGCTTCTGGACAAGAAGCCAGCTTGACATACACTCATCCCGAGTTGATGGACAGCCCCGAGGGAAGGGCTCCCTCAATTCCATGTCATCACCCAACTCAGGTCAGGCTGAGCGCCCCAGTTCAGCAAGGAAGGTGTCTACGGCCCTGAACCATTTGAAACTTCCAGTATCTGAGCAGTTTCGATTCACCCAAGCGGCGATTTCATATGATTCAACCTAATACATCAGAAATTCTTTTTCAAACATCAGAATATCACAGACCTCACAAGAGACCTCATTCCTTTATCAGGACTACATTTTTCTTAACGTTCTGGAAATCCCTCAGGATTTATATTTTCAATAAACGTGTATTGTCACATGTGAGTTTTTCGTGAAGCTGAAGCAGAGGCAGTGAATTTCGTGCGCATGTTCAGGGCTGAAGCTTCCTCCTTCATCCCATCTCTGGATGCCACCTCCCCTCCCCCACCGTGCTGGCTACACTCCTGTGACTGCTCAGGCTGCGTCATAAATGTCACTTCTCTGGAATGCCTCCTTTGACTGCATGATTCTGCGTTTCTATGCACCAGCGATGTCCTTCTGTAGATCTCATACTTCCCCATCACAGGACTTCATGCTCTTTCTGTAATTCCCTTCATGCCCCAGTGGGTTATACGCAAGTGAGCAGAGATGACATATGAGCCTTTTCTCTGTTTTATTCGTCATCCTTAGAAGAGCACCCGACAAATACTAGCTTCTCAGTAAATATTTGAAAAATGAATCAACAAATGAATTATGCTTCCAATATTATAAAAGCAGATTATATTTTTACACCAGGATTTTATATGCTGTCTCCTCCGTTGCCATCACTCTATAATTAGAATCCTCCATCCTTTTATCCCATGAAGAGCTCCATGTAATCTTGGTGATAAAAGACCTACATCCATCACACAGTGCCCCCTGATTCTTTTTTTTCTTTTTTAATGTCACTGGAGTACAGGTGACTTACAATGTTGGGTTAGGTTCAGGTGTACTGCCAAGTGTTTCCGTTATACATATACATGTATCCATCCTTTTTCAGATTCTTTTCCCTGCTAGGTTATCACAGAATACTGAGTAGAGTTCCCTGTGCTACACAGTAGGTCCTTGTTGGTTATCTGTCTTATATATAGTGTGTGTAGATGTTCATTCCAAGCTCCCAATTTATCCCTCTCCCCACCCCACGTGTCCCCTTTGGTAACACCAAGCTTGTTTTCGAGATCTGTTTTGGTTTTGTAAATACATTTTTAAAAATGATACAAATGAACTTATTTACAAAACAGAAACAGACTCACAGACGCCCTGATTCTTATAAATGCATCTTGGCACCACTCGGGTTGTCAACACACCAGCCTGTCATTCACTGTAGACACTGCTGAAGCCAAACAGCCAGGTTATAGATAGTCAAACATTAATACCAGACACCAAGGCTCTGTGAACTTTCCTGTTGGAACACCTGACCCCTATTTGAGTACACCAAACTTAACTGTGCAACTAATTACATATTCCAAGGGCAGTGGCTGTGGGTCCTCTGACTTTATTTGGGAAAGCAACCAGGGGGACACCATGGGCACCATTCAAAGGGAAGTCATTTCTAAGCTTCATTCCACGAAGAGCCTATTTGTCTTTTTGCCTGGTAACTGACCTACATGTTTACTGCTTAAAAATGCTCCAAGTTGGGGGCTTCCCTGGTGGCGCAGTGGTTGAGAGTCTGCCTGCCGATGCAGGGGACACGGATTCGTGCCCCGGTCCGGGAAAATCCCACATGCCGCAGAGCGGCTGGGCCCGTGAGCCATGGCCGCTGAGCCTGCGCGTCCGGAGCCTGTGCTCCGCAACGGGAGAGGCCACAGCAGTGAGAGGCCCGCGTACCGCAAAAAAAAAAAAAAAAAAAATGCTCCAAGTTGACCTAAAGCTAGTGTTATTTCCTTTTTCTGTCTTTTTTTTTTTAAACAAAATTCAAAAAATAATGTTCCACCATGCACAGAATAGATTAAGAAGTAAAACTTAACCTCAAATCCCCACGGGGGTGGCTATTATAACCTACCAGCACCAATCCCACATAAAAAAAAGAGCAAGGTATCAAATAACAAAGAAGTTGCACGTGGTAAATCGCACTTAACCCATTAAGTGCGCACTTAACCCATTAAGAAAAAAATTACATTTGATTTTGGTGCTGTGACTTTATATGCTTATTTGAAAGAGAGTGACATGTTCCCATCGTTAAGCAACGCAGTGACCTCATAGAGATTTTCTATTAATTTACCATTTTGAAAAAATAATTTCCCCTAAACAATACTTTTACGAAACCTGAGAAAGATGGTGATCTGAGCACAGGCTTTTAAAATTTCCCCTGAGTGGACTCAAAAGCAGTAACTAAGGGAATAGTAATCTGCGTCTGTGTTGAATATTCTGTGCAAATTGCACGCCCTGGCCTGGGAGAATTCCTGAGAAGTTACATGGGATACCAATGCCTCATGCAGAAAATACAGCATGGTGAGGGTTGCCAGATACAACATACAGGAAACCCAGTTATGTTTCCATTTCTAATTGACAGAAATGGGGCATGCTTATAATTAAAAACAAGAACAAAATTTGTTGTTTATCTGAAATCCAAATGTTACTGGGCACCCTGAATTGTTGTTGGCTAAATCTAGCATCTCTAAGCATGACATCATAAAAGAAGACAATAGCCTGGTGGAACTACCTTGATATTTCTAAGAGCAAAGGCCACTGTATCCCAGGGATGCCCCGCACTGGGTAATGTACCTGATGCCGGCTGCTGACAACATCTGTAATCAGCTGGATTGAAAGACTCAGGAGTGAGTCGGACCACACTGTGCGGAAAACCCCAGAATCAGGGCCTCTTGCTAATGTGGAACAGGAGGTATGACACAGCCTCACTGTGGACTGAGTCCAAGCCAAAGCAAAATGACTTACAGGAACCTGGTCCCCAGTGTAGCAGCTGCGCCAAACTGAGAGAAGGGACAGTACCAGAAAAGCCAGTGCATCCCCGTGCTGCTCAGGCTACTGCATCACCGATATGGGGATGCAGGGCCAGCGCCCTTCCAGGTGGACGTTTCATGTGCAGCTCTAACAAGAGCAAGTGGAAACCAAATGGAAAGAAGAGGAACCCACTCCACTGTGTCAGGGAAATTCCAAGGCACTAGAGGCTACCCTCATTCAAGGACAGCTAGAGAGAAGGCAAATACGGACGAAACACAGAAGGAGAATAAAATGTTTGTTTCATAAATAAAAACTGCACCATCAAAGAAGGGCATTTGAAAGGGCCCTGAAGAGACAGAGGAACAACAAAGCTTTGAAGGGTAGTTACCACAGAATACTGATGTACATTTTACACAGAATATGCTCTCGCTAATCAAGAAAATCCAGAACCCTTGTTATTTTATAATGAAATAAGACTAAGATGGAAGAAGATATGGCAGTATTAAAAGTAAGGGATTTAAAATGGTCTCAGAAGCAATAAAAAAGATATGAAAAAGGAGAAAATTGAATTTATCCTGTGAAAAAGAGAATTTTTGAAGCTTTCCCTAAAGCTAAATGGAAAAGACAAGAAATGAAAATGATGATCGGTGGCAGGCTGCAGACATGACACACATTAGATATATATGCAGATAACAGGGCTTCTAAGAAAAAGAGCAGAAAAATGCAGAAGAAGCCTCATCAAAAGACAATCGAGAGGGGCTTCCCTGGTGGCACAGTGGTTGAGAGTCCGCCTGCCGATGCAGGGGATGCGGGTTCGTGCCCCGGTCCGGGAAGATCCCACATGCCGTGGAGCGGCTGGGCCCGTGAGCCATGGCCGCTGAGCCTGTGCGTCCGGAGCCTGTGCTCCGCAACAGGAGAGGCCACATCAGTGAGAGGCCCGCGTACCGCAAAAAAAAAAAAAAAAAAAGACAATCGAGAAAGGAAAACAGTCCTGGGGTAAAAATAAATAAATATTTCACTGAATTCCAAGGAAAACTGGAAACACCACCTTTTAGGGATTTCCTAAAGCCATTTCTTAATGTCAAGGATAAATAAATAATTCTATAAGTGCTTATTTAAAAATAAAACAAAAATTCAAAACGAAGAAAATCAAACTGGCCTCAGTTGTATCTACTGTACAAAATTAAGTCTTAAAAATTTCCATAAATCTGATGGAGAATGTTCAAATTGAACAATGCCCTAACCTAGAGATTTTCCTGATAATATGTGAGGACAGTAGAAAGATGCAAGGCTACATCCTATCTATCCTTCCTTAAGAAAAAAACCCCAAAACACTGAAGCCTATTATTCAGGCAGCCAGGCGGTGGTTAAAGTGTAATATTCAGGAACAGGAAAGTCATGACATAAACATGAAAACATTTAAGCACCGAATAAATTCAAATACAGTTTTAAATGTAGGCAAAACCAACAAGGTCAAAATAGTTATTGATCAAAGAAAAACCATAATCCAAACATTTTGTTATTTAAAAATCATAAACTTGGAAAAAATGCCAAAAGTAAAAGGGTACTAATTTTGTATATCCATAGAAGTGGCTTTTTTTTGTCTATGGTAACCAAATAAATATATATTTAACTATAATTTTTTACAAGTTTAAAATCAGGCTGTTTGGCTTACAAATTGGGAAGGGAGAGAGAGAAAGAGAGAAAACAGAAACAGCTCATTGAGTGATATATTGAAAATACAGAACACAGATCATCAAGAAAGAAAAATGATAAAAAGCATAAAATATGATGAAAGGAGTAAGAACAAATTTGTTAATTATGACACTAAATATAAATGAGTTAAACTCTCCTGTGAAAAGACAAACACTGTCAGAATGACTCAAAAATTATAAGACATTGAGTTTAAACTGTCTGCAAGAGAACTCCTAAATAAAGTGACTGAGAGATTTAAAAAAAAAAAAATCTGAGCATAGACATTCCATAGTGGGTAAAAAAAAAAATAGCACAACTTTAATATCAGAGGATAAAAAGTAAATTCAAGAGAAAAAATAACTACCTGGGTTAAAGGTCTTAATTTTCATGGAAAGATACAACTCATAATGCATGTATAGTAATAAATACTTTAAGCAAAAATATATCTCCAAAATTAATATAACAAATCTCTTAAAGTTACAAATGAAAAATTGATAGTAACAATCTTTTTGGAAAATATTATATACCTCCTTTCCCAATCTCGACTTATGAAGGATGGAAAAGTAAGTAAGGCTAGGAAGTTATAAATAATATAAATTATGAGGTTGTAATTTCTACAAAGGCTACTCTTATTTATACTCTTCATGGACTCTTGCCAAACATCATATACAAAGCCACAAGAAAACCTTTAAAAAAAAATCACAAAAATAACTTAAATTGTATTCCATGAGCATATGCAATCAAAATATAAATCAATAACAAGAGAAAAATAGAAACACTGCTCCCTGCTTGGAACAAAAAACTACTAAATGGTTCTTGGATAAAGAATAAAAAGAAAGCTTTTAATTACACTGTATTTACAAGATACTGATAGTGACAACAGTGCATATCAAAACACATGTGAAGCAGCCAAGGCTGTAGTCAAAAGCAAATTCATACAACCTCATACATGAATCTCATACATCCATATAATGAAACTGATAAATTAAGCATTCTACTCAGGAAAGGAGAAATCCCAAACAAAACAATCCAAAACAACAACAACAAAAAATTCTAAGGAAAAAATGATTAAAAAGTAAGAAATAATGATATAAAAGATTACAAAATTGAGAGTTAAGCCGAAGAAGTGCTAAATTTTAAAAACATTATAAAATTGATTGTTACAGATGGCAGCTTAAGATCATTCATTTACATACGCTTCCACAGAAAGATCCTCCTTGAAACAGCCTAAAAGAAAAAAAAAAATAGAAAAGGTGGTGTAAATCTGAACGCAAATATATGGACAGGATCAATGGGCCAGAGGTACTGATGAAGTTCTGAAAGTATCACGGGTGGGGTGGGCTGGCCCCATATTGTGCTCATTTGGTAACTGCGTCCTCAGTTTTACTGTGGGATCTCTTGCTTTTGTCTGCTCTATTTGTCAATGTCTGAGAAAGATGTGCTGACGTTTTTCCCAGAGATTTTGAAATGGCTGAGTCCTTGTATTTCAAACGATTGACCACACTTGTCCTCAATATGGAGGCACTACATAAGTATGTCTTATGTCTCCTGTTGCCAATAATAAAAACTTTCCTTTGGTCCTTCTTAACGCTTTTGGCTTTGAAGGGTATTAGGGTGGGCCAAAAAGTTCATCTGGGTTTTTTCTGTAAGCTGTTACAAAAACCCGAACTTTTTGGCCCATCCAATATTTTTTTCCCGAGGTTAAGCCAGCCATCCCTGTCCAAGTTTTCCTTGGTTTTTGTAAGCATTTTCTGAGTACTACTTTTTGCCTGCTTTTATTTTGTGTCACTGTGTCACTTTTCTTAGTGTCAATGTGGAAAAAAATTCTGATTGTGAGCCTTTGTTTGACTGGTATGTTTGAATTTATTCCTGCTATCATATTCTATGCTTAAATGTCCCACGATTGTGTGTGTGTGTGTGTGTGTATGCGTGCGTGCTTCATGTCTTCTCTCTTGCTGGATGGATTTTTATGTGCTCCTTTTTTCTTTCTAGAGATTGAAAAATGCTATAGAGGTTCTTGATTGTCAAAGAACAAATATGCATTCAAATTGATTAATCACCAAACTGAAAATATACAAATTTGAACTGATTCATAACCTTATCACCATGGCAAAATATTCTGGAATTTCTGTTTAATAAATCCAAATGAAAGACAGTTCACTCCACTCCAGTCTTCTCCCTTAAAAGTTATATTGGAAAACAACAAAATCTTAACATAAAGGAAAGAAGACTTTCTAGCTCCAGTAAAGTAGGAATAAGAATGCAGACCAGGGCTTCCCTGGTGGCGCAGTGGTTGGGAGTCCGCCTGCTGATGCAGGGGACGCGGGTTCGTGCCCCGGTCTGGGAGGATCCCACATGTCGCGGAGCGGCTGGGCCCGTGGGCCATGGCCGCTGGGCCTGCGCATCCGAAGCCTGTGCTCCGCAACGGGAGAGGCCACAACAGTGAGAGGCCTGCGTACCGCAAAAAAAAAAAAAAAAAAAAAAAAAGAATGCAGACCAAAACTCAAAACAAAAACAATATCCAACTTAACATGAATTGGATAGCTTTCCCCAAGAGTGAATGAAGGTCTCATCATGGACCAGAAGGGTCTAAACATGCTTAGAATGGCAAGACCTAAGGAGGTAGCAGACCCCACAAAGGCTGTGGTTGATGGGGAAACCCTGGCGCTTCCCTGTTTCCTGTGACCTTGCCGGGTCCCAGGTGAATGTGTCAGAGATAAGAAGGAAAGTGGATGGCGTTACTGAGAGCTGGGACACACTACGTATTCTGTGAGCTTCACTGCGTTCCTGAAAGCCCCAGACTGAGATGAGAAGTATGCCTCTAGAACTTGGATTAGAGGTTGTTCAAGACACAAAGCCTAATCAAAGTGCCTAACGGGCTCAGCTCACTCCCCTGGTTCCCTCTTACTCCTGGGTACCGGGGCTGCCCTATGTATGCAGAGATGAACAGTCAACTGTCCCACCCGACCCCCGACACACGCTCAGCTGATGACTTGTACTTCGGAATCCACCAGAAAGGAACTCTCTCATCTTCCCTCCAGCAAATCTGACAGCAACTTAGAATTTGCTACCCATCTTTGCCTATGATGATAAGCATCTCCTTTTCCTTCAAAAATCAGTCCTTAAGGTCCAGCAACTTTTCCTTCTCAAGCTTCCACATCATCTACTTCTCCCTGTCAACTGGACAGCTCATCGCAGTATGAAAACCTAGTATACTTCAGAAACAAACGAAACTGGCCTTTGGCCCTGAATCCTTTTTTCTCTACCACCTCATCTCTCTGCTTCTCTGTATACACATATGTAGGTATAGAGTCACTATTATAAATATGCTTTGTACCTGTTTATATTTATGTCAACGATCGTAGACAGCTCCGTAAACATGCATGCACACACAGACGCACACACAGACACACACACAGTGTTGTCTATGGTCACTGTCATGGGCCATATAGTGCCTCCCGCCAAAGATATCCACAACCTAACCCTCACCTGTGAATACATGACCTTCATGGCCTAAGGGACTTTGCCAGTGTGATTAAGTTAAATGTTTTGAGATGGGAGATGAGCCTGGTTTATCCAGTGGGACCAACGTCATCACAAAGGTCTTTATAACAGAATGTCAGGAGGTCAGAGAGGAAGAAGATGCTTCTTTCTGGCTTTGAAGATGGAGGAAGGGGCCATGAACTAGGGCACTGAAGCAGCCTCTAGAAGTTGGAAAGGCAGGGAAACGACTGTCTTCCGGAACCTCCGGAAGGAATGCTGCCTGGGGAATAATTTTAGACTTCTGACCATTGCCTTTCTCTTTTAATGATTGGAAGTGTCATTTACGTTGTTTTGTATTATTTTCCCCCTTTTGTAGATAAGGTAATCGAGAGTCAAAGGGACGGACAACTTGACCAAGGTCACACAACCAGTCAGCGCCCGGGGGGACTGGAGGAGGTAGGTCTAGGGCAACGGTGGCTGGACCTGGCAGGCAGGTACAGACTCGCAAGAGCTGACTCTGTGCATCTCCTTCCAGCTCCACATCCAGTAACTTCAGGTGGGTAGATGCCAGTCACCCATGGTGGGAGTGTTTACACTATGGACACTGGCAAACCCTACAGACCAGGTGTCCATCCTCCCTCCCATCACAGCCAGTGATTAAACACTGATCCTACTGGTCTGCTGCCTGGGCTTGAATTCGCCACATTCCACTGTGATCCTATCAACTTTTTCTGTTATCATTAAAAAGATTTCCTTGGCTCGCCAATGACTCCCATGTGAAATTTACATTCTGTAGCTCAACGTTCAAAATCTCTGAGTATATTCACAGCCACCCTCCCTCCCCAGCTTCAGGATCTTGCCATCTGCCGCATCTAACCTACGCTCCGACCAGACTGAGCGGTCATTCAAGTGCAACCCTAGGTTCCCTCTTCTGCTGCTCTCACCCTCCGGGTTGTCGTGCTCTCTCCCCAAAGCAAACCTCTAACAGGAAAATGGCCATTTGTTCCGGAACACTGCACATGAGGGCCTCCAGATCTAAGAAGCCCTCCCCAAACACCCCAGCCAAATGGGGTCTATGTCTATGCAGTATTTTGATTTCTCCTTGGACGTGTAGCAACTTCTGCTTTGTATCACAGTTAAGGGAGTTCGTTTTCCCCACTAAATTATTTATTTAATGATAACACCTACTTCGTTCTGGACACTGGTCCATACTCTTAGAATGATCAAAGAATGTAATACTCCCAGCACCCCCATGCGTTAGGTGCTTTTTATCATCCTCATATCACAGTGAGGAAACTGAGATCCAGAGAGGTCAAGGGACTTGCCTAAAGTCACACAGCTGGTACATGGCAGAGACAGAGTGTCAACCCAACGGCCTGGCTCCTTTAGCACTAAGCAATGTGACCCTCAAGGAGGGATTCAAGGACCCAGCCCTGTTGTGTTCACCTTTCCATATTAAATCATGCTTTTGCCAGAAGGTGGCTTGAGTTTCAATGGCACCATGCTTGATTAATTCCCAGTGGTACACAGAAAAACGTGTTTTTAAAAATTGTAATTAGCCGTACACGTCTCTTAATAAATACTGGAAAAATAGAATTCGTACATCAAGCCCCAGAGTCGTGGTTGTTATAGCTGAGGTTGACACAAGAATAGGTACTTTTTGGTGACTGGTCTACAGAGGCTGCTAGAATTTCAGGTCCATGGCTTTCAGGACCTGCTCTTGCAGCAAAAGCTGGGAGATGACATGTGTGATGCCCCCAGAACCCAGCACAGAACTGAACACATTTGGGGGGCTTGTCATGTACTCTTTAAGTGAGAAAATGTTAGCTCCGGGGAAAGACACAGGTTGTCCCTTGGGATTTGTGTCAGGAAAGGGACACTTTTTGAAGACCTTGAAAAGAATTGCATCCCTTTTACCCCTTCCCCCCAGAACACTGCGGGGGGGGGGGCGGATAAAAGTATAGGAGAAAGGTCCGTTTACAGAGGTGAACACATTTACTTTATCCACGTGTTCTTAATTTGCTTCTAAAACGCTGAATTTGTTGATTCCGATATTTCAGAAGGGAATCTGTCTTCCTTTCTCAAGCACATCTTCATACTTTGAATGACTGAGGAAACTGGTATCTGACTGCAGCTTCCCAAAGGAGCCTGACAACTAAAGCACGTAGCCAGCGGCAAATGCAGCAGATTTAAGTGTAGATTTAAGTGTGAGAAGCCCTCTAGCTTAAAGAATAATTTGTATGAGAAATGTGTTGGGAGGCTGTGGAGTTCTCTTAAAAGATACGTTTCCGTCTTTATTCCTCCTGTCATTCGTGGCACGAATAATTGTGCCAGGAGCTGTCCGAGGTGCTGGAGAGACAGTCTTAAACAGAAGGAATGATATCCCTATCCTCGCGAGGCTGACATCCTAGTGAAGAGGGAAGATTTAAAAACACAAGTAAAGAAATAAACTCATGTAATGTAATCTCACGCAGCTGGAAGAGCCATGGAGAAAAATAAACGAGGGTGCACAGATGGAAGCATGGTCAGTCAAGTAGACCTGTAACCTGAAATGGAGAGGCTGTAAGGAGAGTTATACGTTCCCATATACATTAATCATTTTTAGTCCCTGTCGGCCTTTACATTTCACTAGCTAAATGCAGAAGCCTGGAAATAAAATGGAAATTCAGGCAGTCTCAACCAGGGGCTTTCCACCCCAGGACTACTGAGGATAATGCTCTATTGTAGGAGGTTGTCTGGTGCATTGTTGAATATTTACCAGCATCCTTGACCTCAACTCACTAGATGCCAGTAGAACTCCCTTGCCCCGTTGTGACAACCATAAATGTCTCTAGACGTTGCCAAATGCCCCTCAGGGTAAACTTACCAGATAAACACACAGGGCATCCGTTTATATTTGAATTTCAGGATAATAACGAATACTTTTCTTAGTGTAAGCACCAAACATTGCATGGAACATTCATGGTTTATTTAAAAATCAACTTTAACTGGACATTTTGTATATTTATCTGCTATACCTGGCAACCCTAATTGGGAAGCAAAACCATTCCTATGAGGGAACCATCACTCCAGTTTTACAATTTAGGAAATTGTACGTATATATGCCATGTACATATGTAGGCAGGCACGCGTGTCAGTCATGGATATAAATGTTGAAAGGTCACATCAAATGCTCTGACCATCCAAGGTAGCGAAGGCATAACCACAGTGACCTTCCGGACAAAGTGAGTGTAGGAGACCCACTTAGATGAGATTCTGTTACCAGGGTCTGAAAATAGAGATAAAATTCATGTCACACTCAACATGGTATCTTTTTCCTCACAGACTTGACACAGAGCTTTTAATACCGCAATGAACAACGCTGCCCAGAGTTCAGTCATAGCTACACTCTCATACAGGGCTCATGTGAAAGCGTAATTATGGTCATATTCCCAGGAGATGAATACCTGGAGATACCTAGTACCTTCTCAATACCTCAGAGAAGCTGCAGTTCCCTTTCTCTCTGCCCCATTCATTGCATGCCTTGGAATCTATTCCTAGACATAAAAAAAATAAAGAAATGCTCAGAAAAGTTTATATTGTTAGAATGTTCGGCACAGTGTCAGGCTTAAAGTGAAAAATTAGCAACAAACTTAACATCCAGCAAAAAGTCTACGTAACCACGACACACCTATTAAAAAAACACTGACAGCACCAAGAGCTGGTGAGGATGTGGAGAAACAGGAACTCTCATTCACTGCTGGTGGGAATGCAGAATGGTGCAGCCACTTTCAAACACAGTTTGGCGATATCTTATAAACCTAAACATACTTCTTCCATACCATCCAGCAATCATACTCCTTCATATTTACCCAGAGGAGTGGAAAATTTATGACCACACAAGAGCCTGCACAGGAGTGTTT
This sequence comes from Leucopleurus acutus, assembly GCF_964270905.1. Lineage (NCBI taxonomy): Eukaryota > Metazoa > Chordata > Mammalia > Artiodactyla > Delphinidae > Leucopleurus > Leucopleurus acutus. The sequence continues at coordinate 87,704,593 of NC_139155.1, forward strand.
AGAGCAGCTTTATACATAACTACCAACCTTGGAAGTGACCAAGAGGTCCTTCAATAGATTAATGGATAAACAAATTTATCCATTAGTACATGCAATAGTGAGAAGGAATCACATGTTAGAAGAGGGACAAGAGAGAAGGGGTCTGATTCCCAGGTGACCCCAGTGCCGCCGCATTAGCTTGGATGTTTACGCAAGAGAGAATCGATTTCTAGTTTGTCTCAGCCACTGTTATGTTGTAGCTTCTGTTACTCACAGCTGAACCTAATCCTAGTTTTAAGACAGAGTCATATCTTTCTGAACTCTGTGTTCCAGCAACGGGCTCTCCATGTGTGGCCCCGCCCTGGCAACTTCAACATCACCTAAGAATCTGTTAGAGATGCAAATTCTCAGGCCCCACTGCAGACCTACTGATTCAGACACTCTGGTTGGGACTGAGTAATCTTTGCTTGCACAATCCCCAAGGGATTCTGATACACGCTACAGTTTGAGAACCACTGTTCTAGTCAATTTCCATAAAATGCTTCTGCTACGTAATGTGCAAACATGCATGTAATGACTGCAAACATACATAAAAATCCATCTGCAGAAGAATTTTTTGGGGTTGTTCAAATGGAGATCCCTCTTATCCCAGAGAATTTTTTTCCTAAGTAAAAATCGCAAGACTACTTCAAATAATGGGTGTGCAAGAGCTCTGGGCTCTTAGGAAGAAGGGGGGGATGTCATTTTTTTAAGACGTGACCAGCCAGGTATCCTAGACAATCTGATTTAAGAAAGCCTGGTCCCATCTACACCTGGCACGTTTCACTTGCGCTTCTGCATACAAATGCCGTAGCTACTCTGATGCTCTTACCTGGTAACTGTGACTGAGAGGGAGGTGGGTGAGCTCCGGCCATAATTTTTGAGGTTGCAAGGAATCAAACACAGAGGAAAAAATTAAAAAACCCTCCTGCTGTCACTGGGTGCTTCTCACCCTCTGGCCGTCATCGGAATCACTCGAAGGGCTTGCCGTGCTGGGGCTTCACTGCAAAGCTTCTGATTCAGGAGGTCTGGGGTGGGACCCAAGAATTTGCATTCCAACAAGTGATACTGATACAGCTGGTCCAGGGGCCCCACTTTGAGAACTACATACTTCCTGCATCCTAGGCCTGGAAACTCACCTGAGAACTGTCCATATGGGTGGACAAAAAAGATACCTTGAGATGCCTTGGAAGGCCATGTACAAAGTCCTGCCTGACAAGGCTGTGGCCTCTGTCACCGGCTGTGGCATTCCCCCCACCCCGGTCCACGTCCCTCCGTGCACACTGCCCTTCATGCCTTTCTCAAACGCACTAAGCTAACTCCTGCCTCAGGGCCTTTGCACTGTCCCCTTTGCTACTCCTTTTACGTGGCTAAGTCTTTCTCCTCGTGCAGGTCTCAGCATTAGAAGCACCTCCAAGTGGCCTAAAGTAGCCCTACCTGGTCACTGCCTCATGCCCTGCTTAGTTGCTTCCCATCTTAAATGGTCTTTTCTACTTGTTTTCTTAATTAAACCTGAAGACCGCTCCTTCTTTGTTGGGTCCTTGGAGCAGAGATCTGACTCGACGTGTTCACGTCTATGGGTTCAGGACCGAGAACAATACCAGAGAACAGAAGGACACTAAGTAAATGTATGAATGAAAGAAAAAACAAATGGATAAATGAAAGGATGCTGGGCAAACAACTCGAAGCCAACCTCTCTGACTCAGGGTAAGCAGCTCATCACCCCCAGACCTGCCCTTGAGATGGTCGTCACTGCTGAACCTTCCTGAAAGCCCGATGAGATAAACACTAGTGAGGAAGATGCCACCTGAATACAGAGCACCGATTTCATTTCTCATATCTGACCTCATGACAACGCCTAAGCACCCCCGACGGCCGGATACACATGCTCGGTATGTAGGGAGAGTTCTTCATTAAGTTGCTTATATTAAAACTGGCAGGGCTTCCCTGGTGGCGCAGTGGTTGAGAGTCCGCCTGCCGATGCAGGGGACAAGGGTTCGTGCCCCGGTCCGGGAAGATCCCACATGCCGCAGAGCGGCTAGGCCCGTGAGCCATGGCCGCTGAGCCTGCGCATCCGGAGCCTGTGCTCCGCAACGGGAGAGGCTGCAGCAATGAGAGGCCCACGTACCGCAAAAAAAAAAAAAAAATCATAAAAATAAATAAATAAATAAAATAAGCTACAAGGATATATTTTACACACGGGGAATATGGCCAATATTTTATAATTATAGAGCATAACCTTTAAGAATTGTGAATCACTATATGGTACACCTGTACCTTATATATTATTGTACATCAACTATACTTCAATTTTTAAAAAGTGGAGGAGTGAGGCAGAAGTGGAGGTCAGGATGATGGGACAGGAAAGGCTCAACCCACCATCACAGATGCTGAAGAAGGCGGCAGTGAGCCAGGAGCCCAGGAATGCAGGCGGCTTCTAGAAGCTGGAAAAACCAAGGAAACAGATTCTCCCTGAAAACTTCCAGAAGGGAATGCAGCCCCAATGGCACCCTGCTTTTAGCCCAGTGAGACCCGTGCCAGGCCTCACAAATTTGTGCTATTTCAAGCCACTAAGCGTGCGGTGATTTGTTACAGAAGCACTAGAAGACTAACACAGCTGCCAATGATGAATTATCAGGGGGACCAATCCACATGGTCATAGCATCTGTTTTTCAGGGACATTCAGCATCCGGAGCTATGAATGGAGCAGGTAAACACTTAGGTGGAATTCTGCTAGGTCTGCAACTAACATGCAAGACATCTTTGCGTTAATTAGAAACGTGTCCCTCTTTCCAGGCCAATGGTCTCATGGCAGCCAGCACAGCTCACAGAGTGCAACACAGACTGGCCTTTAGCTCCACGAGTCCTCTAGCACAGGAACGCTTGTGCAGTGCACAACCTGAACCACCACACACGGCAGCCCGGAGAAGGGATCATGCCGCGCGCCTTCATCACAGAAAGCTACTTCTCTCCATGCAGAAAAAGAAACTTAATCTGCATTCTAGAGAAGAGGGGCACTTGGTTTCTTATGTGCTATGCAGGGGACACGAGTTCGAGCCCTGCTCCGGGAAGATCTCACATGCCGCGGAGCAACTATGTCCGTGCACCATAACTACTGAGCCCATGTGCCACAACTACTGAAGCCCACGCACCCAGAGCCCATGCTCCACAACGAGAAGCCACCACAATGAGAAGCCCGCGCACCGCAACGAAGAGTAGCCCCCACTCGTCGCAACTAAAGAAAGCCCGCGCGCAGCAACAAAGACCCAACGCAGCTAAAATAAATTAAAAAAAAAAAAAAAGTGTCTCTGCACATAAATGGGTCAGGTTGCATATGCCCAAGTGTTTGGTTACATGTTGCTTGCTTGTTTGTCTGTTTTTTTGAAAGCTGTCAGAAAATCCAAATCTAAGCAACTTAAGTAAGCAATTTCTTTTAGCGTAAAATCTAAAGGCCCCAGAGGCATCAAAAGTCAGAGTCCAGGTACACTAGCACCCCCATCTCTTGTATCTGTCTCCTCCAAAATGAATGGACCTGTTTTCAGGGTGGCTCACTGACGCTAGCAACCCCTTTAGCAGCTCCTGGCTTATGTTCTCCCAGGGTCCAACCCAGTGAAAACAGGAGCTTCTCTTCCTTAAACAGTTTAAAATCCCAGGTCTGTTGATCATTGGCCCAGTGTGGGTCATGTGCTCGTGACTCAGCCAAACACCGTGCTCAGGGAAATGGAATAGGCTACTTGGCCAGGCCTCGGCCACATTTCCGTCCTGACACGGGCGGAGTCATCCCCACATGGGGGCGGAGTGTCCCTAGACTGAGGCGCTGGGGCAGGGGTACAGGAGGTTCCCCAGAGAATGTCAAGGAGCTAATAAAAACATTAGTGTCTGCTACATCATGTTGCTGTGAACAGTTAAAGGTTTATTCCCAGTTAAAGTAGCTAAAACTGGAACAGGCCTGTTGTCCTTATTTTATCCACTCTGACATTCACACTTTTGCACTTCGGTTTCTCTGAAATCAGTTTACTGATAAAGGTCCTTTTTACAGGAAAAGTGAGGAAGAGAAGGAAGAGAGAGAAAGTAATATCTTTTGCGAAACGTCAGGCACTTTTTACTTCTGATATTGTTGGGCGCTCCTGTAGTACGAGAGTAAGGAGTTTATTATCCCCATTGAGCAGTTAGGAAAATTAAGGCTGAGAGAACTGAAGATGTTCAGCCCACTGAGCTTGAAAGTGCCCGAGCCTGGATTTGAAGGAGGCTGTCTGATTCCCGAATGTGAGCTCTTTACCTCTAATATGCCCAGTTTCACAGCAAAATGGGGATTGATTTATTATCAAAGTACTAGCTGGGGTATTAGAAAGAAGTAATTTCCTTTCTACTCATCTCTGAGGATAAATATAAGTTAGAGAAACCACCACACCCCAACACACACAAATTCTTAATTTATTTTCCTCCTAATTTATGTCCTTTTAATAAGACAAGGAATAAACAGCCAATAATTAACTCATTTTCTACCACCATTTTAAGAAAAAAAAAAATAGAACATGAAAATCAGGCAGTGAAGGGAAAGTTAAGAAAACAGGCTCTAGGTCAGGCGGCCCGGGCTTCCGTCCAGTATAACCATTTGCTAGCTTTCTGCCTTGCTCGCTGTGTAACTTCGGGAAATCATTTAATCATTTAATTAAATTAAATTTAATCATTTAAGAAACTTTTTTTTAATTAATTTATTTTATTTATTTATTTTTGGCTGCATTGGGTCTTTGTTGCTGCACTCAGTCTTTCTCTAGTTGCGGCGAGAGGGGGCTACTCTTCATTGTGGTGTGCGGGCTTCTCACTGTGGTGGCTTCTCTTGTTGCAGAGCATGGGCTCTAGGTGCACGGGCTTCAGTAGTTGTGGCGCAGGAACTTAGTTGCTCCGTGGCATGTGGGATCTTCCCTGACCAGGACTAGAACCCGTGTCCCCTGCATTGGCAGGTGGATTCTTAACCACTGTGCCACCATTAAAGCCCCATTTAAGAAACTCTTATCCTCAGTTTCTTTATCCCTAAAATGGGGATAATAACAGCAGGTGCCTCATACAGTTGTTAAGAAAACTCCATGAGTTATTTCACGTAAGTGCTCAATACACATGAGTTAGTATATTATAAATATGACTGTTTTCAGAAATGGTAATCTGGCCATTCTGTTGAAAACCCACCAGAAGCTACCGACATATTTAAGACATAGCCTAAAAAAATAAAGAGGTGAAAATTTGTTAGATCCAGCTCAGTTCCATAATAGAAAAATGTATTTCCTTGAATGGAAACGATGCTTGAGTCTGAAAACAAAACGAGAGGCATACCATGATTTACAACACAATTACAAAATACTTTTCAGTAGTTCTCTCTCGAAAGGTCGGAATCCAGATGAATGACAGACGCAGGGAAAATCTTAATGGTTTATTTGTTTATTTATTTATTTATAAATTTATTTATTTTTGGCTACGTTGGGTCTTCGTTGCTGCGCACGGGCTTTCTCTCTAGTTGTGGCGAGCGGGGGCTACTCTTCATTGCGGTGCGCGGGCTTCTCATCACGGTGGCTTCTCTTGTTGCGGAGCATGGGCTCTAGGCACACGGGCTTCAGTAGTCGTGGCTCGTGGGCTCTAGAGCACAGGCTCAGTAGTTGTGGCGCACGGGCTTAATTGCTCCGCAGCATGTGGGATCTTCCCAGACCAAGGCTCAAGCCTGGGGCCCCTGCATTGGCAGGCGGATTCTTAACCACTGCGCCACCAGGGAAGCCCAACGGTTTATTTTTACCATCAGATATTTCTTCATATAGGACACGTTTCTGTGAGCCTCAAGAAATATACTGTGTTTCCCATAAGGGAAAAAGTGCTTTTTAAAGCACCGAGTTCTATAAACATCGGGTAGCTGAGATGCTCTGAAAATGACTCCGTGAAGTTATTTACTCTACCAGAAAGTGCTTATTTGAGAGCCCTGGGTCCTTCTGTGAAGTATGTGCCTAAAACACTACTCACCATCATTTCAAACTTTTGATCAAATGTTATGCCTCTCGGTGACAAGTTTATTTCACGCTGACAGAGGAAATACCTGGTTCTAAACGTATGTCAGTATTTTTTAAACAGGGCTTTGGAGACTGACTTGCACGTTTGTTTACTGCCTTCTTCAAAGCTATTTAATGGCTGGAATTTGCCAATCAAATTTTATAACCAGTGGTCTAAACCCATTATTCCCCCCCACTGACACACACACACACACAAGTTTCAAGTGGGCCATTAAGGATACACAATCAAGAATACAGTAAGTGCTCTAATAGGACTAGATTTCGGAGTCATCCTCAGTGTGGAATGGACCCATGTAAGATGCGTGATACACCCTGAGTTAAAGACGATGCTTTTGTAAAACGTTGCACATGTGAGTGATGCCAGGCCAACCTCAACAATTTTCTAACTTAAAGTGTTGACATGACTCTGTGATGGTCCTGGTAACTGCGATGTGTAAAGAACAGAACCACACCTAGGACTGTCCTACTCACTGAAGAATCCAATCACAAGAGAGCTACATCCGCATAGAGCTCTGCGTGGAATCTGACAGGAAACAAAAGGAGGGCAGGATGCCCTGATGCTGTCATGTGACAGGAAAAAACAAATCTCACTCCATATGGGATCTGTTTCTTTTACTTTAACCTTTGTATACTATTGCTTTTGCTACAAGAATGTTGCTGATAGCCTGAAACATACAGGAGAATCCATTCTCAAGGCTCTGACCTTTAAGAGTATAACAATTTTCCATTCATACAGAGAGAAAACGTTACAGAACAGAGAATAATATTTGCCTTGGAGATTCACCTGAACATGGTGACCTGACCTACATGCACAGCTGCAAGCACAAAGGATTCCAGCACTAAGAAGTTTGCAACAAACAACCATGCCCCTCCCTCACGTGGCCTTTAAAAATGCATTGCTGAAACCCTTTAGGGAGCTCAGGGTTTGGAAGCACGAGCCACCCGTCTCCTTGCTTGGCCCTGCAATAAACCCTTCTCTGCTCCTAACTCCAACCTTGCTGTTTGCTTCACTGTGCGTTGGGCACACACACTTGCATTTGCTAACAGTCACCTTCTCTTGATGCCCAGAAATAATCCATGTCACTGTGTTTCTAAGAACAAGAACCTAATTAGGGTCCTGCCCAGAGAGGAGAGGGCCATTCTAGTGGGTCCTTGAACCTTACTGTTGGAATCTAGCTGGGAGGGGGCGCTCCATGGCCAGTGGGTACTCTGCTGACTCTCCTAGATGAATCTCCTAATCCCTCCCCAGTTGGTCACTGAGAACTGGGTCCCGGGTTTGTCAGCTGGGATGCTTCAGTGACAGATGACTATATAGGATGGGAGTGAGATGTGCAGAACCTCGGACCCATCGTGCATCCTGCACGTATAGACCCTCAGAATAAAGTCCTGATGGTGACACGGATGTGAACAACCATCATAAATGCATCCCATGAGAGGGTGCATTAGTGAGAACCTCTCACCAGGAGGGTCTTCCAACTGGGCTTTCCAGTGGGCCATGCTTCTTATGCAGAACGTATAAACTATGTCACAAACCTGGGTCCCAGGAAATCTAATTTTCTTAATTTGTCTATTAACACAATTCCATTGCCTTTGTAGATCCCCATTCTACCGTGTGGTGTAAACTGAATTCCAGTCCCTCTGTAATTTCCCAATGTTGTGTCCAATTTCCCTTGTGTGTTCAGGTGATAAATTCCCAAGAACCCAGATGACTAATCATCTATTTTGATCCCAGGCTGCTTTTCATATGTTGACGAATCTGATTGATTTCTCCCTCTCCCATATCAATAAGCCATTAGTTTCCTAATTCCTCCCTTCCAGGAAGAGATGATGGGGTCCCTGAAGAGCAGGCTGCAGCTGAAAACACACCATTGGCTCGAGAATCCATCCAGACCACGTAGAGAGCACCACTGGCTCATGGCTTCGCATTCGGTGAAAACTGAGATGCCACATGCTCGTTATTCTTCCTCCAGCTGGTGCCACACCCACCTGAGACTGGACCCCCCCCCCCCCGCCACCTACAGGCACCTGTCCCATTAGTGACAAACTCCGTGTGTTAGTTTGTTTTCTGCAAAAGGCTTTTCCATGTCTCCTTCACCACCAGAATATCAGACTGTAACAAGGTAACATCCTGAGTATCTCAGGGGTGATTTAAGAAATGTGTGGTTCTCCATTTTTTAATCTGGATGCCCCAACACCCCTGACACAGTTTCCCCGAGCAGGGAACATTCAAACAGAGACCCAAATGAAGCTTGGAAGCGGGCACACAAATGCTGCCGGAGATGCTTTCCAGGCTGGGGAGACAGCAAGTGCAAAGGCCCTGAGGCAGGAGCAGCCCCACCCAGCTCCTCAAAGGCACATTAAAAGAGTTAGGGTGTCTGGATGGAGATGCTGGAGGTACAGAGAGAGGAGGATGAGGTCAGACACAGCCATGGGCCAGACCGGGCAAGCACCATGAAGACGCTGAGCTTTATTCCATGACTGACTAAAGCCCTTGAAGTATCTGAAGCCAAACTAAAGCAATGGAATTTATGACCGAAAGGGTCTCTTGCTGGGCAGGCAGCTGGGTTAGGAAGCAACAGCAGCAACAAACCCCAGTGGTTCAGTGTGGATGGCGGAGGTGATGTCATTAAATATGCCTAATTCAGCAACTTCAGGGAGAAGGTCTGGGGCTCCTTCCTTAGCTGAATACATTTGCCCAAAGAACGGGAGCTCCATTCCCATCTCCAACCCTCACTATCAGCGTCCCTGACTCTTAACAACAGGGCAGAGTCATAGCAGGATTCTCAGTCCTGGCAGCAGGTCTGGCCAGTTTAAAGGGATACAAATGAGCTTAAAAAACAGAAACAGACTCACAGACTTACAGAAAGAACTTATGGTTACCAGGCCGGAAGGGTGGGGGGAAAGGGACAGACTGGGAGTTTGGGATTGACATGTACACGCTGCTATATATAAAACAGATAACCAACGGGGACCTACTGTAGAGCCCAGGGAACTCTGCTCAGTACTCTGTAATAACCTAAATGGGAGAAGAATTTGAAAAAGAATAGATACATATATATGTATAACTGGATCACTTTGCTGTATGTACACCTGCAACTAACACGACATTGTTAACCAACTATGCTCTGGTATAAAATAAAACTTAAAAAAAAATAATAAAATATACGGGAGGAAAAAAAATAAAGACATACTAATACCCACTCCCACGTGCACACTGATTTCTTCATACGGATGTAGCCCAAACATAGAATTTTTCAATATTTCCAGGTGACCCTGAAGTGCAGCTGAGATGAGCAGCCCACGACCAGATGGTCTCCGAGGTTCCCTTTTCGATCTCTTAGGACAACAATGGGATTGTCCCCATTTTAGCGACTCAAAGACCAAGACTGAAAACAAAACAAAGCAGAACAGAACAACAGGGATATGTATGTCCCGGTCAGAGACAGAGTGAGAGGGTCGGCTGCAACCCTGTGGGTCTCTCCACTATCCCTCCACGCCACCCGTGGTTTATATCATTAAGAGCTGGTTACTCAGAACAAGCCATTTTTCTGTCTAAAGTGACCTGTAATCAAATTAAATGAACAACTCAAACGTGGAATGCTAAGTGTGGAAGGATTGACAGGTATTACTGGAAGAAATTTTGAAACTTCAACCTTAAAAGCCTGACATATTTTTTGAACTGATGGGGGAAAAAAAAAAGGGCAAGGAGACCCCTATTAGCATTGCAGACAGCTAACCCTGCCCTGGTTTATGCAATCTTCTTACCACCCTCCCCCATCCTTTTCAATCAGGAAATTATATTCTTTTTTGATCATAGGCTATATCCAGCTTGTCAGCATTTCTCTACCAGGACCATTATGCTGCCTCTATTTCTGCATCTCTTTTGTAGAGCATGTTTAAAAAGTTTTTTTGAAAGAATGGGTACGAAACCAGAAGGATGGCGGCCCGTTGAGAGCACTGTCAGGGCTGGGGGCGGGTGGACAGAGGTCTCCTAGGAGTCCCCTACTTCATTCCATCATAAAAGAATAATACAGACGCAGAAAGTAAAGAATGCAATGTGACATGATGCCTGGGGAATCTATCAGTCCAGAAGCTTTGCTAAAACCAGAACAGACATAAAATATGCCCTGTTTTCTTTAGAGCGTTATCAAAGACATTCACATCTAATATTTTTTCTTGTTTCTCAATTCATTTGCCAACAAGTTTTGTTTCTGAGTGAGCACAGCTCAGAGTTTACTCTTTAATAGGAGTAATTATAATTCATGTGCAGTCCACTCAGTTTTGCCCAGAAATTCTTTCTCTCCAGCAATCAGCTGCTTTCTCTTGGGAGAACTCTGGAAGGTGGGCAGCATAGAGCAAGGAGCAGCCATGATTGGGGAAACTTAGCAGGACCAGCATAGCCTGTGAGACTCGGTCCTCGTAAGCGCATCAGACGCCTGGGAGGCAATGGCACTTTTGACTTGGGAGTAAATTCTGTTTCCCTGAGTTCGGTTCTGGCCCCTTGGAAAGGAAAAGAGCCAGTTTCAAATCCCCTTTTTAAAATTCTACTTATTAGAAGTAGAAGAAGACCTAAATAGACATTTCTTCAAGGCAGATATACAGATGGCTAATAGGCACAAGAAAAGATGCTCAACACGGTTAATTATTAGAGAAATGCAAATTAAAACTACAATGAGGTACCACCTCACACTGGTCAGAACGGACATCATTAAAAAGTCTACAAAATGATGAATGCTGGAGAGGGTGTGGAGAGAAGGGAACCCTCCTACACTGTTGGTGGGAATGTAAATTGGTGCAGCCACTGTAGAGAACAGAATGAAGGTTTCTCAAAAAAACTAAAAATGGAGTTGCCATATGATGCAGTAATCCCACTTCTGGGCACATATCCAGAGAAAACTAATTCAAAAAGATACACGCATGCCTACATTCGTAGCAGCACTATTTATAATAGCTAAGAAACAACCTAAGTGTCCATCAACAGATGAATGGATAAAGGAGATGTGGTACATATATACAATGGAATACTACTCAGCCATAAAAAAACAAAATAATGCCATTTGCAGCAACATGGAGAGACCCAGAGATGATCATACTAAGTGAAGTAAATCAGAGAAAGACAAATACCATATGATATCACTCATATGTGCAATCTTAAAAAATCATCCAAACGAACTTATTTACAAAACAGAAATAGACTCAGACGTAGAAAACAAACATGGTTACCAAAGGGCAAACTGGGTAATCGAGGGATAAATTAGACTCACAGACACAGAAAACAAACATGGTTACCAAAGGGGAAACTGGGTAACCGAGGGATAAATTAGACTCACAGACACAGAAAACAAACATGGTTACCAAAGGGGAAACTGGGTAGCTGAGGGATAAATTAGGAGTTTGGGATTAATATAAACACACTATTATATATAAAATAGATAACCAACAAGGACCACTATATAGAACAGGGAACTCTACTCAATGTCTTGTAATAACCCATAATGGAAAGGAATCTGAAAAAGTATATATATATATATATATATATATATATATATGAATCATTTCTCTGTACACCTGAAAATAACACAACACTGTAAATCAATTATACTTCAATAAAAAGTTATTTGTTTTGAAAAAATTCTACTTATTAAATTCCAAGGTTGCCTTCACCCGGCAAAGGGGCAGCTGCAGTTGTGAAGAGTTATATTGCGGGCACTGGTTCTATACTATTCCAAGAGGAAACCGTCATTTCCCCAAACTCATGCTGAGGAGGAAGCCCAGGTGGACGGTGGCGGAATGTCACCCTCACAGGTCTTTCTGTTACTTCTTTTTTTACAACTCTCCCCACTGCCCACAGCAGATGCTGTAACCTGGGCTGAATGTGGCTCCAGAGACTGTTTTACTTGATTCTGCATGGTGTTACTGAAATCCACATTTAGCTCTTAAAACCCATATTGATAAAACAGAAGATTTCAAATAAAAATTTTGATTTTACATTTTTCTTTAAAACACTGCATGATGTGAGAAATCTGTGAATCCCTCACCATACGGCAACAAGCCACAGAGCTGTGCCCTTTAGATGGGGCATGAGTTCACTACCTGGCCACAGTCCACACCCAGCCCTTATGCCTCACTTATGTCACATACTTACCCCGACGGGCATTTGATTTTTTAATCTCTAGGCTGTAAGATCATTCGCAAACCCCCCAGATGTTTAAAATGATCGTTCTGGCTACTACAGGGAGACTAGGTAGGGTTGAGGGAGGAAGGATGAAGAAGGACCCAATGGAGGATGTGGCAGTAATCCAGGTGAGAGAGGATGGTGGCTTGGGCCAGGGTGGCAGCAGTGCTGGTGATGAGAAGTGGCCACGATATGGATAAGGTTTAAGGCAGATGCTCTGTTGACGGATTAGACACGGCAAGATGGACACACAGTGCACTTAGCCTAGCCAATCGTGCCAATTTTACCTCCCATCCCACTCTCCCCAGTTTTCTTCCCCCATCGCAAAGCACAATGGAAGAATCAGAAGACAGAAGTGGAGCAGCTGGCCATCCAATGTCAGAGATGATGACTCCAACAGCTTGCCACTGAGAACATCAGTCATTCATGACAAAACAAGAACAGTACTGGCCAGCACGGGGAGACCCAATGCCAGCTCCCCTTGAAGAATAAGAAGTCATGATACTTAATTACCCTTAATTAGGTATCATGCTTGTTCTATGCATGCCGCCCTTGTATTTGGACCTAATGAAAAGGTAAGATGTCATGGATAAAGAGAATATATTCACAAAAGCCACAAACGATGTCCAAAAAAACCCTTCACCTATTGTTTTAGGGTGTTTCAGCCACTTGAAATGAGTTTCTGCCCCTTTCACCAAAATTCTATTCAGAATATAAAGAATCGGGTCGTATTCCACCTCTTCAGCGAAGCTTTCTTTCTGATCAAACTCATTGGATCCCATTTCTCTCTGAACGTCTACAGCAATTATTATTTATTTGTTCAGTTCATTGTGCAAATAGCCGCAGAGTTCCATGCAACATTCCCTCCATCGTTCTGGAACTGCTACTCAGATTACTAACTGTTATGAACAACTGAATACTTTTATCAAATCCATAACCCTATAAACTCAATTAAAATGAAGTTGACCCAAAATGAGATCTTATATTCTTTGGTCACACTGATATGACACAAGAAAAACACCTCCATATTTTAACAAAAAATGGAAATGACTTGTTTAATTTAGAATTTAATTCCCAGCAAATTCTCCATTCCCATCCACCCGCAGTGTTCTTAGGACTTTTTAAAAAAAAAAGAGGATAAAGTTCTAAAGTGTTGGAGAATTTGGTTTCTCTACTCAGAGAAATGTAGCTTCATATGGAGACATCATAACTAAAATTTCCAAATACATCTAAACAAATATACTATTTCTCAGTGGTAATATAGTACAGAGGCCAGGAGACAATCAAATAGGAAAGAAAGTGCGTATACAAAAAATAGGGACTCTAATCCTCATAGATAAAAAATATCATGAATCAGTGTTATTTCCACAGTTGCTAAGATATCAGATGCTAGAATGAGTCTGAGTCACCCATGTGACAGTATGACAACAAAATATTAAAAGTTAAAGGTTACAAGGATTTGAAAGTGATACATCCCTAATAGTATAATTTAGAAAAAAAAATACTCAAAATCAGCCGTAATTGTTTGCCCACCACCTAATTACATGGCAACAGGAACTATTTAATGAAACTGCTAACATTCCCTATCTTAGTTTTAGTTTTTTATCACATTTTGCATTCTTGCTTATCTAATTGTCTGTGAAGGGCAAGAACTTCATTCTGCTCACCATTTATCCCCAGATCGTCACACAGCGTCTGGCACTTAGAGAGCCTTTATCCAGTACGTTAATTGTGGAGTAAAGCACAATGGTTACATAAAGCAGGCAGCTGCTCAAATGACGCATCGGAATAAAAGCATGGAATGGTCTGGGGATATTTTCATCATACATGTATGTACCAACACACATTGATATTACATTTTTGGAAACAGAAACACACAGCCCGGTATACTTATGCATATAAACAAGGCTGAAAGAACAAAAGAGTAATAAAATAGAAAACCCAATGATAAGTTAGGCAAAAGGCTGGAACAGACACAACCACCAACAGAAAACTCATGCACATCATGTAGCATGTAAGAAGCCACACACAAACAGCTACAGAGTACAGGATGCCATGTGCGTAAAATTCAAGAACAGGCGAAACCAAGGTATGTTCAGAATGATGGTTACTTTGAGAAAAGGGGACGGTGACCTGAAAAGGGTAACGGGAAGTTGTGGGGTCCCAAGGAAGTTCTCCTTTTTCCCTTTGTCAGACTGATGGAGGTATAATCCACGAATAAAACTGTAAGTTATTTAAAGGGTACCTCATGATGATTTGATACACTTATACACGGTGAAAGGATTCCTTCCACCTAGTTAACGGCCATCGCTTCACACACTTATTTATTTACATATAAATAAGAAACGTATTTATATATAAGTAAACAGAAACATTTGAACATTTAAATTCTACTCTCTTAGCAAATTTCAATTACATAATACGTTATCATCCTTAGTCACCATTGCATTAGAACCTCCAATTACTGTTTTCCATTAGTTCCTCAGACCTCATTCAACTTACAGCTGAAAGTCTGTACCCTTTTCCCAGCCTCTCCCTACTTCCCCAGCCCCCAGCAACTACTTCTATCTCTTGGATATGTTAATTATTTATAATGATTCATTTGTTCCATTTTCTTTATAGACGTTATACTTCAATAAACAACATTTATTGTTAAATATTGATATGGCTTCTCACTGGGTATCGAATTTATGATTGATTTGCTGATTTTCTTATTTTTGCTCATCTGTTTTGTTTTCTATTTTCCACAGTGATCAAGTATTACTTTTTCTTCAATCTACTTTTATTTATGGGACATAAATATTCTATATCAGTGTATATCAATCACATTTTGTTCTATAATGTTCGACTACATTTAACTCACCAACCCTCTATTGGTAGACTTTTGGACTATTTCCAGTTTTCTCTTTAAAACATTGTTTGTAACGAACATCCCTATGTAGGTATCTTCGTATACTTGTGTTATTGTTTTCCACAGGAAAGGATTACTTTTAGAATAATACTTCCATAATATGAAGAAGTATTTTTATTTTGGCTAGAACGTTTTGGACTCCTATTAAAAGTCCCACAGATCGTTGTATCAGGGAAGCTGCAGCACACAAGGAATGGAGTTACTGTGGTGCTTTCAACGCAGCAAAACCCACCGGGGGAGTTGCAGTACTCCAGGTCAGCACTAGAGGGAGCCACCAGCGCCCCGGCAGAGAGCCCACCTGTGATGCCTGAAGGAATAAACCCGACCCTCCTGCAAACCCCAAGGATCAACCTCCTGGGACACCAGGCTGATGGAGAAGGCAGGAGGGTGAACAGGATGCAGCAAACCGAACGTGATCATTCCCACCGGGTGGAGTCCCTGCCCTGCTTCATAATCTCATCCTCTCTGGGTCCTCCTAACTCATGAATGACGGGTGGGACCCCCATCTCTGCTTCTCTCTCTCTCTCTCTTTCCTTGGAATGTTATCTCAGCCTCCTCTGGATTTCCACTCTTACCAGCACATTGTTCTTTTGCATCCACTATTTTCTTCCGTTTAGGTAACCGACCACCTTGAAGACAAACTATTTATTGCTGTTTCTCTCAAGAAGTACGTGCCCAGCAGAAGGCATCCTCCTTATAGACCGCTCGTTTGTAACAGTGTTATCCTTCTTTTTTAGGGTCCATCTAGTTTCCCTAGATGTGGGTTTTGCAGAAGCAGGAATGAATATTCTTTTACTAGCTGTAGCGATACGACTCACATGGAGAAAAATGTATTTCGCATCTGAAATACTGCTCTCCCCAAGTATTTTCATAAGCACTTTACACATGATATAAAACATCTGGTAATTCTGAAACAAATATACTATATTCCAGGGGTAGCAAAGGGAACGGCAGGAAAAGGGATTAAGTCACTGGTCAGAGAGGAAGAAGGTTGGCAGCGGTGACGGAGTGACAGGCTGCCTGAGGAACTACTGTTCCAACGGAGAACGATAGCAACTGTTTATATTGAAAAAACTTAAATTTGCCACATATAAACCCCAAGATTAAAAAATGCTCAAAGACAGACGAAAATGGCCTTACTTTATATAAAAATGGATTTGTACTTCTTAAAAGAGAAAGAAAGTCTGAGACACAGATATTCTGAGAAACACTGATGCGTTGGGTGGCTTTTCAAAATCAACCCAAGACGTAGTTTCTCAACCCAACGCGACTGACATTTAGGGCTGAATGTTCATTGTTGGGGGCCTGTTCTGTGAAGTAGGATGTTTAACAGCATCTCTGGCCTTCACCCAGGGGCCAGCAGCATCTTTTCCAGGTGGGACAACCAAAAACGTCTCCACACATTACCAAATACCCTTTTCATATTCTCCAGTTAGCTGCCAACACTGACCACTTGGGCTATTTCACTAGGAAATCTTAATTTCTTATATCTCTTACCAGAAGATAAGGAATCTCTGAACTTAGCTTCCACTGTTGGGCTAACTGGTTTGACACAGCTCGCAGCCCCTTTAGAGCGTACCCCAATCTCTCACCCACAGTCCTCACCACTCCCCACAATTCTTCAGCGACGGTGTCCATTGCCATGTGCCATGTGGTTGACACTATTCTTTCCATCTTATACTTGTTAGTTTCACTCAGATAGATTTCATCTTTGGCCCCTATGGAATCTGAATTTGCAGCACCTCCTCCAAGCCCAAAGGACCTAGAAATGTCTGCTATGAACAAAATAATTGATTTTTGGCAAATAAGATACCAATAGCAGTAAAGGGAGTTACCTAAACATCAACATTAAAAATAGTCATCGTGGGGCTTCCCTGGTGGCGCGGTGGTTGAGAGTCCGCCTGCCGATGCAGGGGACACGGGTTCGTGCCCCGGTCCGGGAGGATCCCACGTGCCGCGGAGCGGCTGGGCCCGTGAGCCATGGCCGCTGAGCCTGCGCGTCCGGAGCCTGTGCTCCGCAGCGGGAGAGGCCACAGCAGTGAGAGGCCCGCGTACCACAAAAAAAACAACAAGGTCCCACCGTATAGCACAGGGAACTATACTCAATATCTTGTAATAATCTATAATGGAAAAGAATCTGAAAAATTAAAAAATACATATATATATACACACGTATAACTGAATCACTTCGCTGTACACCTGAAACTAACATAACATTGTAAATCAACTACACTTCAATTAAAAAAAAAATTCATCTTCCTCATCTGTGCAATGGGGGTACTAGCTCACCGGTTATTTTAAAGATGATTACTCTTCAAACAGTGCCCAGCACGTATCAAGCACGAAATCAATGTTAGCTTTCACTATCCTATCGAATGTTAATTTTTAAGTGTTTACTATCGCAAATGCTACAAAGTTAAGATAGCTCCGGGGAGGTACTTTCCTTAAATCTGTGTGGAAAGTGTTACTGTTACATTTAAAGATTCCACTCCAGAGTCTCCTGGAAAATTCCTATTTAATTATTAAAAATAGGTGGGGAAGGAGATTTTTATTGCCCGCAGCAAGGGGAGACAGGCTGAAACGGAGCCCGTATGCCTGTGGGTAAGTGGAAAAAGCAGCACGAACTGTAAAGAGTATGGATTTTGCAGCCCCGCACATATCCCAGAGTCTTAACGCTCTCCAGGTTTTCAGGGCTGCAGGAGGGTGAGGCAAGAGAGGGGCCCCGAGCTCAGAACACAAGGAGGCGTTCACTCTCCAGCACAATCCCTGGACTGCAGGAGCTGGACTGAGTGCCCAGGGCACCCCATCCAACTCACCCTGGTTCCACCCTGAGCAGACCCCAGTGAAGAGGAAGCCCTCAAACTGGAGACGCGTAATGACCTGGGGAAACATGTAATGGCACTGAGGCAGGGAAGTTGGATTCATCTATACAACATCGCCTTCAAAACCAATCAGGAGGATTGGCTGGAAAGGCTGGGTAGGCAAAGTTCTACCCCATAGCATTTGTTCATCTTTAGACCATTTCCTTGCAATAGTGACGCCTCCAGATGGATGACAGATAGATACATAGATAGACAGATGCATAGATAGATAGATAGATGGATGGATGATAGGTAGACAGATGATGGATGGATGGATAGATGGACAGATGGATGGATGGAAAGGCAGATAGATGACAGATGGATACATGGATGGATAGATAAATGATAGATGGACAGATGGAAGATGATAAGATAGGTAGACAGATAGACACAGACAGACAGACAGATGGTGGATGGACAGACAGCTAGATGACAGATAGATAGGTAGATAGAAAGAAAGGTAGATAGATGATGACAGACGGAGAGATGGATGGATAGACAGAGTCAACACCCACAAACGCAGACCTAGTCATTGTTCCAAGACCCGAGGTGGTCCTGCCCAGGGATCTGGCAGTGTCTTCTAGGCTGTGTGGTAGTTGCCACCTTCTCACGACCAGCCCACGTGGACAGTCCTCTCACTCCACCCATCCCCAGAAGATTTGCTACTCTAAACTGAGAGGTGGAGCCCCAGACTGCATGGGTCCAAACCCTCCACCTCTCTCACTAATCTCCCCATTGCTCATTTTCTGCATTTCAAAATGGAAATCCCAACAGTGGCAAGAGGACACCACATGAGTTGATGTCTGCATCGGGTCTTAAGAGTCGGGTCTGGCACGTATATGACGGCTGGAAAGAGTCAGCTATTGGCATCATCATAAAGAACAGCATCTGTGCTGCTCCTATCTGTAGATCCCACAGGACACGGAACACACAGAACATGGCACACACTCAATAGGACATTTGTTAACTAAATAAAACAAGAAGCACATTAGTGAGCTTGTGGGGCAACTTCCAAAGATAAGGATGACATAATAGTTCTTCTGTGTAGAATAAAGGTCTTTGATTCCACCTTTAGCCCATAAAACGTTCCTCCCCACCTCCAATCAGAACCACCCGGCCCTACTGAGTGAGGATGCTGGGGAAGCTCTAAGGTGGGCCAGGTGTGGACACAGCTCTTAGGGGGCGGTGCGCCCATCAGTCAGGCACCTGCCCTGGAAGAGTGAGCCAGGCCAAGGAATGAGTGTTCTAAGACCGAGAACAACATCTACAGATGAATGAAAAAAAGTCAACTAAGCAACTTTCTAGCTCGAGGAGTGACACTTACAAGGGCCATGGGGAAACAAGAGGTTTGAACAATCCAGTCAGAGAAGCCAGGGTGACTGGAGCACAGCAAGACAGGCTGGTTGCAGGTCACGCACAACCTTGCAGGTCAAGAACCTGCGTCTTATGTCCACACTGCTATATTTAAAATGGATAACCAGCAAGGACCTACTGTACAGCACAGGGAACTCTGTTCAACGTTATGTGGCAGCCTGGATGGGAGGGGAGTTTGGGGGAGCACGGATACATGTATACGTACAGCTGAGTCGCTTTGCTGCGCACCTGAACCTACCACAACATTGTTAATCGGCTGTAGTCCAATAGAAAAATCAAAAGTTTTTTTTTAAAAAAGAACCTGCGTCTTCTCTTGACTGCAATGAAGTTATTATCAAAGGATGTTAAGCTGGAGAGAGATTTGATTTCATTTGAACTGGGAGGGGGATGGCTTCTCAGGAGCAGAACTGGGGGGAGACCCATGAGGACATTAACAAGGAAAAAAGATGTCATTGTCCTGGACCAGCACAGTGAAATAGGAGATGCGGAAATGTCATGGGACTCAAAATACATTAAGGACAGCTCAGGACTTGAAAAGAACCATAAAGCTTGGGGGTGGGTTGGCAGCGGGTTGAGGTGCTTTGTAATATTGAAAAAGAATGTTTTATTTTTTTCTCTCTCAATAAAGAAACACTGGGCTTCCCTGGTGGCGCAGTGGTTGAGAGTCCGCCTGCCAATGCTGGGGACACGGGTTCGTGCCCCGGTCCGGGAAGATCCCACGTGCTGCGGAGCGGCTGGGCCCGTGAGCCATGGCCGCTGAGCCTGCGCGTCCAGAGCCTGTGCTCCGCAACGGGAGAGGCCGCAGCGGTGAGAGGCCCGCGTACCGCAAAAAATAAATAAAGAAAAAAAATAAAGAAACACTATTTCTCATATACACACCCAAACCATTCTTGCTGGGAGGAAAGAGATTTCATCATTTATGTAATCCTTTACTGAGGACCTCCCAAGGCCTCAGTATTTGGTGACGAGGGTAAAATGCTTTCTACTACAGAAGCCCCAGTGCAGTGGGAGAGACACATGGTTCACGGAATTTTCGAGTACAGTCCGGGTCTCCCCATCCCAGAACGCACTTCTCCTGCAGCCCCCCATCTCCGCGGACAGAATCCTAGCCTTCCCTTGCTCAGTACCGTCAGAGACTCTTCGTCTCAGGCTCTATGTAAAATGTGTCACCCAGTTCTGTTGGCTCCATCTTTAAAAGACTTGCCAATGCCACTACTTCTTCCCACCTCCAGGGCTACCTCGCTTACCTGGTTTCCTAACTGGTCCCCCCCCACCTCCTGCCCGTTCCTCCCTAGAAGTCCGTTCTCCACCCAGCAGCCAGGGAGCCGGCTAAGTTGGAAGTCAGCTGAGGGAAGCCCAGCTTCTCCAGTCCCTTCCAAGCAAGTGGCACTGCCTCTACAACAGCCTTCCAGGGCCCAAGCCACTCTCTTTCCGCTCCCTCCATCCAGCCACACTGTCCTCTGCCCACTGACCAGAACTGGCCAGCTGCCCTCCTGACCCGGGCCTTTGCATATGCCTTTGCTCTACCCGGAGTGCGCTTTACCCAGGCATCCACATGGCGCATCCCCTTGCCTCTTCCAAGGCGATACCCAACTGGTACTTTCCCACTTCCACACATTTTAAAGTCACACAGACACACTTTAACTCACCTCCTTGCTTTACTGTTCTACCTAGCACTATCACCATATATGAAGAGAGATATAGATAAGGATATAGACGATACAGATATAGCAAATATGAGTTTAAACATGGTTTGAACTGCGAGGGTCCAGCAACACCGATTTTTTTCAATACTAGATACTATAGGACTACGAGATCCTTGGTTGGTTGAATCCACGGAGGCGGAACAGCAGATATAAAGTGCGGCCGACTATAGCTATTTAATTTATATGAGGATTTCCAGCTTCAAGGAGGGCGGGCACCCCTGCCCCCCCTCCACCGCATTGCTCAAGGGTCAGCTATATACGCATGTATATTATATAGTTATTTATCTGTGTATTGTCTGGTCCCCATGATTAGGATGTAATCTCCACGATCAACCTCAAGAATTTGTCTCCTCTGCATCTAGTACAGGGCTTGGACATGGCACACGCTCCATAAATACTTGTAGCATAAATGGGTCACTATTCAGAACAAAGTAAGCAACAAAACAGACGGTTGTAAATCAGTATAGGCACAGAGCACTGGGCTCTCTCTGCCTGTTAAAATGAAACAATGTTGCAAAAGACAATTGAGTCCAAAAGCATCTCACTGTAGTTTTGATTTGCATTTCTCTGATGATTAGTGACATTCAGCATCTTTTCATGTACCTGTTTGCCATTTGGATGTCTCCCGGTTAACTTTTAAAAACCAGGAGTTTCACATTTAGAAATTGTGTCGGGGCCATGTTCCCACTCAGCCATGATTGGACACCTGCTACCATCATGGGCGTATTCTCCCATCCTTCACCTGTCCCATCATTTCCGGTCTTCCCCAACTTTCCAGCACTCATCAGCTTCCTCATGGCCATGGATTCAGGATCCTGCCTTTAAAATGCTGGCTGAGGGACTTGGCTGGTGGTCCAGTAGTTAAGACTCCGAGTTTCCACTGCAGGGGGCATGAGTTCAATCCCTGGTCCAGGAACTAAGATCCCGCATGCTGCACGGCACAGCCAAAAACATTAAATATTAAAAATAAAAAAATAAAATAAAATGCTGGTTGATACATGAAGGGAACTTTGGAAGTCATTTGCTTTCGGACCACCTTAGCCAAGGCTACAGACAGCACCATTATCACACTCAGTAGGACATTATCACTACGATAAACTGCACAGAAAAAACTGCTTGTATTTCGTGCATTACCTGTGGATCGTCTGACAAGGCCACATCTGCATCTATCTACAAGGATTTGCAACTTCTCTACTAACATGGTGATGACTCTGTATTCTGTTGAAGAGTTTTCCTTAGAAAGCTTAAAGCCATTTCCAAATGGCTTAGCTGGACAGGAACCTGGTTTTAGAATAATTTCACTCTTTCACTTTGGCTGTCCTCACTCTGCCTTCTGATCTTAACTAAAACCAGCCTCATTAGAGACTAATTCATACATTAATTTTGCATAATGTGTCACCAAACTTCAACTATTATTTGCTTAACCAAATCCTAATTCTTTAAAATGACAAGGAGAGAAACATCAATTTGCAACTGCTCTGCCCCCCTCTCCTCCACACACACTACCGTGAAGATTTTTTTAAGTGAATTATTATATTCCCACCTTCTAAGATGTGGGGGAAAAAACGAGATGACTTCAGTATTTTTTGAATGTTAAAAAGGGGTTAAATTTTTGCTATATTTTAAAGGTTTATGATTACAATTTTACACCCCTACACACACACACACACACACACACACACACACAAATGTGTGTGTTCCATCACTGGAAGACAATACAAATGTAAGAAATGCTAAGGGGGCTTCCCTGGTGGCGCAGTGGTTAAGAACCCACCTGCCAATGCAGGGGACATGGGTTCGAGCCCTGGTCGGGGAAGATCCCACATGCCGCAGAGCCACTACGCCCGCAAGCCACAACTACTGAGCCCGCGTGCCTAGAGCCCACGCTCCGCAACAAGCGAAGCCACCGCAATGAGAAGCCCGCGCACCGCAACAAAGAGTAGCCCCCCGCTGGCCGCATCTAGAGAAAGCCCGCGCACAGCAACGAAGACCCAACGCAGCCAAAAATAAATAAAATAAATAAATTTTTTAAAAAAAGAATGTGAGACTTAGGTCCAGTGGCACCTGGTATATACTCTTCTCCTCTTACATCCTAAGAAAAGGCTCTGGTTCTGTGAATATCTTGATAGCAGGAATTTCTGAAGGAAGAGCTAGCAAATCAAACTTTCATGCATCAGAACACTGGGAAAAATAAGCCTTAAATTCTCGGTGGCTAGAAAGCTCTATCAAATTATCCTTTGACGCTATTCGGAAATTTCAAGACTCTAACATTGCCTCCAGAGGGTTCTGCCTGCTAATACACGACTCAGGACTGCCTAGCCGCAAACAGGAGCCGCAGGGTGGCTAAACTGCAATCCAGGGAGATTTAAGAAGGCTCTAGGGGTTGGTCACTGCCATACTGATATTTATAAGAAGAATTATACATTTGGTCTTGTCCCCATTTCTGGCATAGCTCCTAAAACCCCCGGAATTTCCTGTTAGGAGAGCCGGAAAGGTATCTCTGGAGATGTAATGAGGTGACTTCCGGACCACGTCTAAGGGTGAGGGCTGGCTGGCAGCGGAGCCAACCATCTGATTAGAGGCTTGGGACTTTCAGTCACTGCCATCCCCACCCCATCCCCAGCTCCACGCTGACCACAGGGAAGGAGAGACGGGCTGCAGGCTGAATCAATCGTCAGCGGCCAATGATGTAATCAGTCATGCCTCTGTAAAGAAGCCTCCAAAAAAACCCAAGGGGACTAGATTGGGAGAACTTCCGGGCTGATGACCGGGTGGAGACTTGGGGAGAGCGGTGCCTGGAGCTCCATAACCTTTCCCCATGCCTTGCCCTGTGCATCTCTTCCATCTGGCTGTTCCCTGAGTTATAGCCTCTTATAATAAACTGGTAATCTAGTGAGTAAAATGTTTCTCTGGATCTGTGAGCCACTCTAGCAAATTAATCGAGGCCAAGGAGGGGGTCATTGGAACCTACAATCCACAGCCGGTCGGTCAGAGGCACAGGTGACAACCTGCACTTGTGACTGGAGCCTGAAGCTGGGGGCGGTCTTGTGGGACTGAGCCCTTAGCCGGTGGAAGCTGATGCCATCTCCAGGTAGACAGAGTCAGAGCCGAGTTGCACTGCAGGGCACCCCGCCGGTGTGGGAACTCCACCCCCAGCACACAGCCCTTGGAACTGGTCCCAGAGCAGCAGCCACTGAAACAAAATCCGACCTGGCAAGGACAGCGCCCTGAGCAGCTTTGGCGATTCAGGTGTGAGAACCGGAAGAAATCATCTCCAAGATGCCCCAGCTGCGGTAAAATAAATCCCCACCAGTTCTGGGTTTTGTGCCACTCCACTGGGCAATAGCACCTGATGGGTCCAGTAGTGGCAGGACCACATGCTCCTGGCCAGGAGCGGGGAGGTGTCTTAACTGCTATGTCCACCGAGCCCGCATCCAACGGAGGAAGGATGGTACCCAAAGCAACTTTGGCAGGAGGCTGCTGGAGGAATGGGGCATGGATGGTCCACAGGCAGAAGCCACAGATCTCCATCAACCTGTATGTTACCTGTAACTTCCAGGACCAAAGGGCACGGTTGCTTGCTCCTGACGAGGATTTGCTGAGGCAAGTAGAGTGAAACTTATCTCTCAAAAAAGCTGGAGATGGTTGTTTAAACACAGGCTTTCTCTGTAAACCCAGATTTACTATTTCTATCAGTGCAGCCACCCTCAGAACTTAAGGATAAGAGTCTTCCAAAATTCCTTTTGATTTGCACCTCACATTAACAGCAGGACCTCCCAGACTGAACAGCCCACGGGCATCCTTTCTCGGCGCGCTTGTCCGGGAAATGCCGAAAGGGCCGCGATATCGAAAAACCCAAGAAACACAACGTCATGGATAAAGTCCCTTAACGCCAGTAACTCTTGCATTATTCAGATCTGAAAGAAATCAGGAAGAATCTTTGCCCCTAAACTTCACCCGGTTGATTAAAAGAAGGAAGTATTTCTTTATAGGCCTTCCAAAAGTTCTCCAAATGACAAAGAGATTCTGGTAAAAACACTGCAGACCAAATCCTGGATTTTCACAAATCAGTAAGCACATTTATTTAAACAATTTAGAATAACTTGAAATGCTTTCTTTTCCTGAAAAAGAAGGGTAGACTGACAAGTTAACTGAAAAAAGATACGCGCACTCATACACAATCACACAATATTCAGCAAGTACTGGAAATGACACACTTAAGATTCATCAGTTTCAACAAAAGGAAATTAAAATAGCACATCTCCTGCGTGTTTTCTATTATATAAGGCGCATCTGTCCACTTGATGACTATATATGACTCTCTACTGATGAAGGGCACCGTGCTCAGCGTAGTGGGAAAATAGCTTTAACTATTACCCGATGAATGCCTCCCTGTAACCGTTTTCTAATCTTTGTCGTAACATTTTCCTTTATTCCTTCTCCTGGTGCCTCCCTCCCCCCGCCCCCCCCAACATCCCTCCATCAGGCCCTGATACTACCAGGCTTAAAATTCCCCTTTCTGTTATAGCATAAATGCAAAGAATAAAAGCAAACTCTTCTGAGTGTGAAAAACCAACGGCCACCCAGCCCTATACAATAGATTTTGAAGAATAATGTGCTTTATTCAAACTCTTAGAAGGTAATTTTCCGGTTTGAGGAAGGGGAACAGATACGAAGAAAAGAAGAAGAAAATAGATGTCGGAAAGAGTCTATGAAATGGTACTTGACTCTGCCTCCCCCCTCAGAACCGCCTCCAAGGGAAGCTGGGATGAGATGACATGGAACCCCTCCCCTTCCAGATATACTGGGAGGTCCCAGAGCAGAGGCAATCTGTGTCCTCAATTTCCACGTAGAATCTCGGGCGGCATCCAGACCTACCAGAGTCCCCCGCTCCTCCACGGCAAGAAAAACCAGAGAGCTGATACGAATGGCTGTTAAGTCAGGACGCTTGAGAAACGGAGGCAACACCACTAACAGTCTGGTGACCCCAAAGAAGAAGAGGAGATCTATTCTCCCAGGGTCCACGCTCTGTTGGAATCATGGGTCTGGCCCTATGGTAGAACTAGGTCTGGACCAGCCAGCCAGGGAGCAGACGAGAAGGTGATGCTCTCAGAAGATGCCAATACAGGTGCAAAGGTGGAAAAGGCTGGAATCCGGATGGGATAACGTGCATCTAGCTGAAGCCCCATGACCTGGGACTCTGATCCCACCCAAAGGAAAAAAGAGGTGGCCAGAAAACCCTCAAAGATTACATTTAAACCGCGGTGCTTTTCCACTTGATTAAGTAGCCTGAAAAATCACCTCCACTGGGGCAGGGCGTTGTGTAACATAAAGAATAAAGAGACAGCAGTTCCGTCTTCAGTAGCATGTCGTCCGGACAAAGACTTGGCCCTTAAAATCGAGAAACATTCCAACTTACACTTACGTGGGGACTTGGAAGCATCTTGTGATGTCTTAAGTAAATCGAGCAGAAATGGGTTTGGGAAATCTGCTGCGTTTCTCACCAGGACAACACAGAGACAGGTGGGCATTTTCCTACAGCAGTAACGCTCTGTTGAGAAATTCTGTCCAGAACTTGGAAACAAGGCAAGAGTGTGACATCTGTCCTTCCATTATCATGGGTTAACAGGCTCGCCCAAGGGCTGTTGAATTATCTAGAAGGCGCCCGTGTTTGGCTTGGTTATTTACTACTGGCCTGGGGTCTGTACACAGTGAAGCTATACATTAATTTGGGGTTATGGCTTAACGCCCTGTGGGACATGAACCAGCCTTGCAGCTAACTCGGCAAGCTCAGTGTAGCATCACTTTACCAAGTTGCCCATAAATACCCAGCTCCTCCAAGGTGCTCAGAGCCAACCGTGCCACCTACCAGGTTTCCTCATTTACGAACTAGGGGTGTCACGCTCATGTTAAGCGCTGACATGTGTTCATGGTATATTTTTATGACAAATGTTGGTACATTTTTGACAATTGCATTTAGACACTAAAAACAGGGGCTAAAGTACCGTATTAGTCCTAGAACTTGAGCCCCCGTGATCCATCATACTCATTCACATACTGGGATTTTGGAGGTAAACAAAGTGAGTGTCACCCACACTCATGTTTGCCTCTAGGGACGAGTTATCTGTTTCTGCCTCTTCTGTGTTTTATCAGGTGAAAAAAAAAAAAAAGGGGAGTTTCTCCGGCACCCTACAGTAGCTTATGACTCTGAATTTGGAAAGAAAGGGAAGAGAATTCAGGGGGAGACTTGAGGGCAGCGTGTCCTTTCTCGGACAAGGTGAGAAGATGACAGAACCCTACTTCCCACTCATTCCTGCCACAAGTACAAGGTCAAGCCTACCTTCTATGAACCCCCGTCTCTCCTCCAACAGCCTGGTTTTCTCAGGTCCCAATTCTGGTCACCCTACCCCAGACAACCATGGGGGAGATGCTCTAGCATAGCTGGGCTGCCCAAGTACTCCCCCTAATACCCATGATCTTATTTTTGCCTGGGCCACACGATAGACACATCCGAATAAAATCAAGAACACAAGTCCTATCTGTCCTTCTGCAACCAGTTTATTTCACTCAGCACAGTGACAAGGAAAACTACTGCGTGATTCCACTTCTGCGAGACACCTAAAATAATCAGGCTCATAGAAGCAGAGAAGCAATGATGGTTTCTAGGACGGGAGGGGAGGGGGGATGGGGGCATCTAATCCGTGGGTATAAAGTTTCAGCTATGCAAGATGAACAGATTCTAGAGGTCTTCTGGAAACAGAGTCCACAGCTAACAATACCACGCTGCACACTTAAAATGTCAAGTGGGTAGATCTCATGTGACGTGTACTTACCACAAGAAAAACTGAAGCAAAACCTGGTATGCACCCACAATGGAATATGATTCTGCCCAAGAAAGAAAGAAATCCTGACACATGTTACAACATGGATGAACCTTTGAGGACATCAGATTACGTGAAATAAGCCAGACACCAAAAGACACGTACTGTGTGATTCCACTTACGTTAGGTGCTTAGTCATCAGATTCACGGGAACAGAAAGTAGCTGATGGGTACCAGGGTCTGGGGGAGGGTGGGATGAGGACCCAGTGTTTAACAGGTGCAGAGACTCACTTTTACAAAATGAGAAGAGTTCTGGAGATGGATGGCGGTGATGTTGTCCAACACTGGGAAGGTACCACTGTGTGTTCACTTTAAAAGGGTTGAGATGGTAAATTTTATGCAACGCATATATTACTTCAAAAAATAAAATTTTTTAAAGACAACAGAACCAGAGTTCTAAGGAATGATTTTATTCAGTGCCAGAATAATTCAAATCGAGTTTGTTTATCACTTGCCCAGCGGCCCAGCATGACAGCTCCCAGGGCTCCACCCTCAGCAGCTGGCATCCCACCCTGCCTCCTTCAGGGCCTGAAAGGTTGGGAGGGCTCTGACACTTCCTTCCCCAGTGGAAGCCATTGTCTCTCACCCTCCCTGGGCATCTCTCCCTCCCTGTCTCTCTCAACCTCTCCCCATCCCTTTTCCAACAGATGACTATTCCTTAGAAGACACTAGGTCTTATCATTACAGATATGTGGATTCAACACACACAAAAATTACGTTTTTGGGCAGATTCCTTTTATTTTTTTAATTTATTTTATATTGAAGTACAGTTGATTTACAATGTTGTGTTAGTTTCAGATGTACACCTAAGTGATTCAGTTATATGTATACATATATCCATTCTTTTTCAGATTCTTTTTCCATTTAGGTTATTTACAGAATATTGAGTAGAGTTCCCTGTGCTAAACAGTAGGTCCTTATTGAGTATCTATTCTATAAATAGTAGTATCTGTTCAGCCCAAACTCCTAATTTATCCCTCCTCCCCTTACCCCTTTGGTCACCATAAATTTGTTTTCCAAGTCTGTTTTGGAAATAAGTTCATTTGTATCATTTTTTTTATATTCCACATATAAGTGATATCATATATTTGTCTTTCTCTGACTTACTTCACTTAGTATGATCATCTCTAGCTGTATACATGTTGCTGCAAATGGCATTATTTTGTTCCTTTTTATGACCGAGTAAGATTCCGTCGTATATATATACACCACATCTTCTTTATCCATTCCTCTGTTGATAGACATTTAGGTTGCTTCCATGTCTTGGCTACTGTAAATACTGCTGCAGTGAACACTGGGGTGCAGGCATCTTTTCACAACACACACAAACATTCTGTTGCAGTAATTATGAAAACGAATACAAGCTGAAGTCAGAGTCAAGGGAAAAGGGAGAAAACCACTATCCAATTGTGTTATCTAACTCCTCACTCCTAGGATGTGCTAAAGAGTTCTGACACCAAAAATGAGATTTAACAGCAGCCCCTGGGGCTTCTCTGGTGGCGCAGTGGTTGGGGGTCTGCCTGCCGATGCAGGGGACACGGGTTCGTGCCCGGTCTGGGAGGGTCCCGCGTGCCGCGGAGCGGCTGGGCCCGTGGGCCGTGGCCGCTGGGCCTGCGCGTCCGGAGCCTGTGCTCCGCAACGGGAGAGGCCACGACAGTGAGAGGCCCGCGTACCGCAAAAAAAAAAAAAACAAAAAAGCAGCCCCCGTTTACTGGCAGGCAGACTTTGCCATGATTTCAAAGATTGATAGCACCTGGGGGATGATGGGATCCCGGCATTAAGGAATACTCCAGTATGAGCTGTCTTCTTTTTTTCTTTTCATTTCAGGCTTTGTGGCAGAGGGTCACTGCTACAAGTCTGCCAATCCAGTTTGTTCTGACCGTGTACCTGTGGTTTCAAACACCATCTATATGCCGATGACTCAAAAATTCATTTTCTCGGCCAAAATCCTGCCACTGAGCTGCAGACCCCTGTGTCTAGCTGCCTGTTCACCAGCTTCTCTGCCTGTCTTGCTGGCGTGCCGAATGCAACTTGTCCAAAGCCAGCCTCAGGACCACTCCTGCCCCCGTGGGCTTCTTGCCCACGGTCCGTTGTCTAAGCAGAGGGTGGGAATCCCGGGGACCCCCTTGTCACTTGCTTTTCCTTCACTGTCAAAGTACTCGTCTGCCAAGTCCTCTTAACTCCACCCACTGCTCCCCACTGCTGTCACCCTAACCCATGTCACCTCCTCAGCCAACCCCACGGTCCTTCCTTTTTTTTTTTTTTTTTTTCCTGCGGTACGCGGGCCTCTCACTGTTGTGGCCTCTCCCGTTGCGGAGCACAGGCTCCGGACGCGCAGGCTCAGCGGCCATGGCTCGCGGGCCCAGCCGCTCCGCGGCACGTGGGATCTTCCCGGACCGCGGCACGAACCCGCGTCCCCTGCCTCGGCAGACGGACTCCCAACCACTGCGCCACCAGGGAAGCCCCCATGGTCCTTCTTGAAACCACTCAATGCAGCGAGCGTCAATTACCGTTTGTTCCTCTTTAACGCAAACACGATCGTGCCTCAGCTTTGCGGAAAAGCCTCCGAGAGAATCCACAGCTTAGGGAAAACCCAAGATGCGTCCACCCAGGCCCTTCCTGTGCCTTCCTCACCACCCGCTCCCCCGCCCTCACTGTGTCATCCACACGGGTCTTCTTTATTTTACTGTTTTGTTAATGACACTGGCCTCCTTCCTGCCTCAGGGTATTTGCTGATGTCACTCCCTCTGCCCCGCGTGACGTCCCTTCCTCCTGTGCGATCCCAACTCCTTTCTTGCGATCTGGTCTCCCCGGCATGTACTCGGGAAATCCTCAGGAACAGAGCAAATGCCGCTGCTGGAAATTCTTATAACACTTCTGACCTTAAGTGTGCTACCACTGAAATTCATTATCTGGAGAAAACCCTAATTCGAAAAGAGTCACGTACCACAATGTCCATTGCAGCTCTATTCACAATACCCAGGACATGGAAGCAACCTAAGTGTCCATCGACAGAGGAATGGATAAAGGAAATGTGGCACAGATATACAATGGAATATTCCTCAGCCACAAAAAAGAATGAAATAATGCCATTTGCAGCAACATGGATGGACCTAGAGATGATCATGCTAAGTGAAATAAGTCAGAAAGACAAATACCATATGATATCACTTACATGTGGAATCTAAAAAAAATGATACAAATGAACTTATTTACAAAACAGAAATAGACTCATAGACATAGAAAACAAACATGGTTACCAAAGGGGAGGGCGGGGATTAAATTAGGAGTTTGGAATTAATATATACACACTTCTATATGTAAAATAGATAATCAACAAGGACCTACTGTATAGCACAGGGAACTCAACTCAACATTCCGTAATAACCTGAATGGGAAAAGAATCCGAAAAAGAATAGATGCGTGTGTGTGTGTGCGCGCGCGCGCGCGCGTGTGTGTGCGCGCGCGCGCGCGCGTGTGTGTGTGTGTGTGTGTGTGTGTATGTATAACCAAAAAAAAGAAATTCATTATGAATGTGACTTGTTTTTACTTGGTATCTGCTTTCTTCACTAGAATAAGCACTGAGTGAGGGGTTACCGTTATTTAAGTCACCTCTGTATCCCTAGAACATCCAAATGCCTCGCAACCAGCAGCCATAGTATATATATTTTCTGTATGAGCGAGCAAACGAATGCGTGATTATAACGTGTATCCAAGGCGGTGCCAATCCCTCTAATAACAGACATGAAATTGAACTCACCTGGCAGCTTTTGTACTTATTTAAAAATCCTTCCAACCTAAATATTTTCTGAAGGACCTAGAATTAGAAATATTGGAACTTTCATGCCTTGCAACTTTCTGTTTCTAATTATTGTTTGGGGAAGATATGTGTGGAACTTCTGAGCATTCCTAGCCTCCAATCTTTTAAGGTTATCTACTCATTTATAGATGTATAAACTAAAGCTCTAGAAGGGCAGGGACGCTTAAGTAAATCGCAGCCTTGCAGCACTTGTTTCATTTCTTATCCACTGAGCTATGTTCCCACACTGAGACTATCCATTTGGACAAAATTTAAAGAAAACATTTGTTGGAATTGCGCCTTCGGTCATTTTTACATGCCGTTGATAAAGTGTAAATTAATATAACCTTCCTGAAAGAAAAACTGGCTCTTAAGTTCAAAGACCCTTTGAACCGGCACTGAGAGTGGAAGCTTGGCCCTCAGGAGACAAGAGCTCAAAGTCTGCACCAGCTCATCTGGAAAATGGAGATTATTCTAATGACTTACTCATTAAATGAGAGAGTATCCAAAAATTACAGTGCCAGACACACCTAAGAATTAAATTTCTGTTATTATTTTATCACTCCTACACGTAGGGATTTATCCAAAAGGAAAAATCAAAGATAGGCAACAGCTGATGCGTATCAGCGTCGTTACTGACACACCATTGACAACAGTGACACATCAGACAAAACGTTGCTTTTAGGTAAATAAACCAGCGAGAGAAGACAAGATAAAACACTAAAATCAAACTCCCAGAGACCATTAAATGTGACTGTAGACTACGACATTTCCTCTCTCTGGATACACAGAAATCCACCCTGAGATTCAGAAAGGGTCACATGTCTGAGATTTAGCCCATGGAATGGACAGACGTGATTAAGCCAGTTCCAGATCTGGTCCTTAAAATCATGCCCTTTTGTTCCTCAGAAGAAAACTAGAGTTACCATAGGATCCAATAATCTTACTCTTGGGCATACATCTGGATAGAACTCTAGTTCGAAAAGATACACGCACCCCTATGTTCACAGCAGCACTGTTCACAATAGCCAAGACATGGGAGCGACCTAAGTGTCCATCGACAGATGAATGGATAAAGAAGATGTGGTACATATATACAATGGAATACTACTCAGCCATAAAAAAGAATGAAATAATGCCATTTGCAGCTACATGGATGGACCTAGAGATTATCATACTAAGTGAAATAAGTCAGAAAGAGAAAGACAAATATCATATGATATCGTTTATATGTGGAATCTAAACTACGATACAAATCAATATATCTACGAAACAGAAACAGCCTCAAAGACATAGAGAACAGACTTGTGGTTGCCAAGGGGGAGGGAGTGGGGGAGGGATGGATTGGGAGTTTGGGATTAGCAGGTGCAAATTATTATGTATAGGATGGATAAACAACAAGGTCCTACACTGCAGGGAACTATATTCAGTATGCTGCGATAAACCATAGTGGAGAAGAATATGAAAAACAGTATATGTATAACTGAATCACCTTCCTGTACGCCAGAAGCTAACACAACATGGTAAATCAACTATTCTTCAATACAATATCAACTAGAAAAAAAATCACGCCTTTTTAGATGTCCAACTCTCCCTACCCTTTTCACATTGATCTTGGAAGCTCTATGTTCCAGAAGAATCCCTGTATGATTCAAGCAGCCCAGATACCTGGGTCAGAGCATGGAGGATCCTCAATAGAGAACCTCCAACCAGAAACTCTATATAAAGGAGACTTTTCATGATGAAGAAATATATTTGCTGTATGAAACTACTAATAGTCACGATTTATGTGTTACAACAGAAACTGTCCTATCTTGACTAATAGTTATGCCAAAATACATACATAAAATGGAAAGTAAGTGTTTATGATCTCAGATAAATAAAAATCCATAAATATGCATAGAAAAAAAAGGAAGGATGTTCACCAAAATGTCAACAGTTGCTCTAAGTGAATTTAACATATACTAAGTAAGTGACTTTTATTTTCTTCTTTTTTTCTTCTATATTATAATACTTGTCCTATGGATAGCTTTCATAAACCATATTCAGTTTCAAAATAAATTTTAAAATAATAAAAACACGTATCACACAGCCAAATTCACTCCTGGAGTTAAACTTCTGGCACTGAATTCATCCAGATCATTATGATATTAGAACGCATTGAGAGCAATTATCCTCCAATAAAGATGTTAAAAAAAAGAAGAATACATTGAGAGAAATGACGCACGTGGCTAGGATTTTGCGGTGGGGAAGAATAGGTGCTTTAAATATAGGAATTTAATAACAAAACAAGCACACCCAGCCTGAGCCCATCCGTATTATAAGTGTATTTAATAGCACCTGGCATAATGCATGGCACACTGAAGGCACTTAGGAAACCCTGATTATCCTACGGTTTACGCATCTTCACTCTTTTAGTCCATTAGGAGATAAATGCCTTAAAAATGGTAAGAACAACTCAGTAAACATGGGTTGAAGGATCCAATTGTAACATCTAAATAGTGCTTTATATGTGGTACACATCTGCTGTAACATTAGCAGAAAGAGTGAGCTTTATTCTGGGGCAGACACTCCCAACTCTCCAGCACTGGGTTGGCTGCCTCCCATACAAGGCCAAGTTCACGTACCCTCCACACCACCCTCAGACTGAATCCACAAGCCTCAACTCTGTGCTCGGCTGCCCCCTCCCATCTCAGGTCCCAGGATGAGCCCCTGGGCTGGACCAACCCCCGTGAACCTAGAGGATACAGTTTCCCCCAGCACCTCTGAACTCACCTGTAGCACCACAATGGATCTGGCTCCCCAAGCACCTGCCCCGGAAGAGCTGATAACAGCCTGGAATTGCTAGGGCATTTCATCCAGTGACATTTGGGAGTCTTTACGGAATTGACAGATAGATTCACTTCCACCCTCCCTGTTGGACTGCCCACCCTCTCCCACGCGCACAAAAAAGTGATAGCATGCAAGCTTTGCCTCAGAGTCTGCTTTTTAGGAAAGATGGGCTGACAACCCCGGGCACCCATGTCTCTCCAGGTCCGCTTTTAACTTCCAACAGCTTCTGTTTGCAGCTGTGAAAGGTTCCTGGAAGCTGAGTCCACATCCTCTCCCCAGAAACGGACTTGCAGACCTCATGGGCTAAGTCATGAGACGACTGCATTTTCCCGCCAACAGTGATGGGTGCGCATGTGAGCCCGTAGCCAACATGGATCCCAACAGGTGAACATCAAGACACACGATTCAAATGCTGGACTAATACGCTCGCTTCCCCTCTGGACTGGGGTCAATACAGAGATGTTTCTGCCGTGAGAAACACCAGCCTGAGGATGAAGCTGGTCACCTGGGCCAGGACAGAACTGGGACAGTCAGAGAGACGTGAAGCCAGAGCTTCCAGTATACAGGTAAACCCCTGGATCAATCTGTACCTGATGTCAACACTCCCTAAATGTTTCAATTACGTGTGCCAATAAATTCTTCTCATTGTTTAGGTCAGTCTGATTTGTCTTCTCTGTTATTTGCAAACAAAACATGCTCAGTGAGGGTAGGGATGGATATTTGATGACCTAAAATAGTTCAAATCTAATCTCCTATTCCCACTGATAACATGAGCTGACAACCTCCGTCTGCTTAAGGTGGACAGACTGAGTTTTTAAAAAAACCACCCAATGCTTCTCCAAAAGGGTTGTTTTTGTTTTTGTTTTAATCCCAGAATCAGGTTCTATTACAAGAGTCTCACGACTTAGCCCTGGTCTGCAGGTTTATTTCCAGGGAAAGGATGTGGACTCGGCTTCTATTAGAGACTGTTCCGTCAGAATACAGAGAACTATTCCAGCTCTGTTCAACGTCCTGTTCTGTGCAGGTATTTTGACTCTGTCTCCTTCCCACCCTCCTGAAGTCGCTGGCACTTATGCTCATTTTAAGTGCGGCGTTAGCATTCTGCCTTCATAAGCAAGTAGGCGAGACAGACAATGCTAATGGCTGAAGATGCCTCATCAAAGCTGCAAACTCCAGGGGCTTCCTGTCACGCATATTTTCTCCTGACTTACAGCCTGGCCCAATTCACAAGAGCCAGGCAGTCTGTTTCTGGAGTCTTCGGCCATTCATCGTGCAAATCAACTGGTTTATCCCGGTTTGGGGAGATGGGATTGAAAAGCTATTGTCGTCACTCTCACAGCCCCTTGCCTCAAGTCGCTGAAAAAGCATCCAATGTTTTGTGCCACCCATGCAAATACACTAGCGTGGGTGGAAATGCATCTATTGAACTCCTACAGTCGTCGTTTTTCCTACACCTTGCTTGCAGAGTACAAAAGGATCTATTCTGTGCAGATAGAATTAACAGCCCACTAACTCCCAACTCCAAGGCGCAGATTTTAACAAGTAAATTTATAAGAAGAAACACGACTCACAGTTACCACACTAAAGGTTGCAAACTGGACTCCCAGGGCTAAAGCTGACCTACATGAATGTATTTTTTAAATTGTACTAGAACTCAACTTTTTAAATGAGAAATTCCATGTGAAAAATCTAGATTTCTGGCTTTTTTTCTGGATTATCAAAATACCAGCTGCCCTGGGTGTAGCATCTGGAATGTCAATCATCAGCTTCTCATTGTCTTATACCAGCCTGCTTTACACATATGTGTCACCTAACTGTGCCCTCCTGTTATGTGAGTCTTTTAAAGCGTATCCTTAGAGTACAGACTTGTGGTTGCCAAGGAGAAGGGGGGTGAGGGAGGGATGGATTGGGAGTTTGGGGTTAGCAGATGCAAACTATTACATATAGAACGGATAAACAACGAAGTCCTACTGTAGAGCAGAAACTATATTCAATATCCTGTGATAAACCATCATGGAAAAGAATATGAAAAAGAAACGTATATATATAGATAACCGAATCACTTTGCTGTACAGCAGAAATTAATACACTGTAAATCAACTATACTTCAATTAAAAATTTTTAAATAAAGCATGTCCTGTTTTTGTTATTGTTTTTAGACTGACATCTGACTGCCCATGAAAATCTTCCCAGTAAGACATGACAGTGTTGAGAAAGGCTTTGAATAATAGAAACCCTCTGTGTTTACAGTGTAAACTGTGATTATCTCATCATATTCATTTTTTTCTTTTTTTTTTTTGCCTCCTAAGAATTAGAAGCATGTAATATATATTAATACAATCTTTATGGAAAATAGGAAACCATAAAGTCTCTTCTCTCCTCCTGAATTTCCACCCCAAATCCAAACTCTAATAAAACAGTAGGGTCAACAAAGGTGAAAAAGCAAAATTACTTCCACACAACAGGAAAATAATTTGAAAAAGAAGTTCACAAATTATAGGCTTTTCTCACCAGTGGTCTTTTCCCTGGATATGAACAGGTTACAAATGTTCCAGCAACAAGCAGATTCTGAGAAATCAGTACCATATTCCTTGTAGAGAAAATACTAACACACACACACACGTATTCACACGTGCAGGTATGTATGTGATGCGGTAACGCGGCAGACTCTATTCATTGCCTGCTAATAAGCAACGTCCACCAATTCCTTGAAAATAAACTATCTGTTCAGGTAATAAAGAAACACAGGTTCCTCTCAGGCAGCAGCAAGAGAACCCATTCTTGGCCTGGGATTGGTCAAAAACCAGGCATATGATCCGGTTCTGGCTACAGGAAAACATGTGTGTGCTTCAGGGCTGAAGTGTGTATTATCTAGATTCTAGAGGGAACCCCTGGGGTCATCTATTACGGAATTTCAGCAAACTTTTAGGACATGCTGGGGTTACATCTTATGTTGGCAATTTGGTTATGAAGTCACCAGCCGAGAAAATCACATTTGTTTCCAATTATCTTTGAGCATCTCCTCCACATAAGATACAGTTAACATGGTGGACGTAAGCAAGGCTCTATAGATCTGGCGGTTGCAGAGGAAAAGATTATATACTTGGGGTTTGAAAAAAAGACTTTTTCATCTTATGAGAACTGTGCTAATGGGATGGAAGAGGAGATGCTTCCCAGCCAGAAGCTGGGGCCCCCGCCCCTGACTTCCTGACACACCCCGACTTCAGGCTGTGTGAGGACACGACTCACCTCCCAAAACTGCCTTGACTGGAGAGGGAAGACCTCCTGACACTCAGGTAGAGAAGATGAGGTCTTGGGAAGGACTCGTTTGGAAGTTAACAAATCCTGGGAAGGCCATTACCAAGGGGTGCTGATCACATGCATCTGAAGGAAGGCCGAGTACCCGTCCAGGAGGAGTTTTGGGTTCTATAAAGGGGTATTTATCCAGGGGAGTAAATATTGAAGGTTGTACAGAGTTCACACAGTTGTCCAGGAAAACAAACCATTAAGGATACATTAAGTGAGTTAGGATACACAAAATGGAATTCTTCTGGTGATGGGAGGGGCTGATTTCCTTATTTCGGTCACATTTACGTACCATCTTGGAGACAGAAATTCTCTCAGTGACGTGAGAACATGACATGAGAACATGTCACCGAGGACCCGCTGCAGTAGGCGTCTCATGTTTAATTGAATACTTGTATCTCACTAAGATCTGAGAGGCACACTGCACCGAAGGCCCCTGAGGATTGAAAAGTGTTTTGTTTTGTTTTGTTTTGGTTGGTATTTAATGTTTTGGATTCCAGACACTTGGAATGATTTGGATTTAGAATTCAGGATGATTTAATGACTTGGATTCCATATACTCGGGAATCGCTTGGGCCATTTCATTTGAAAAAAAGACAGGATCAAAGATGGGGACAAGAAGGGGCTTCCCTGGTGGCGTAGTGGTTGAGAGTCCGCCTGCCTATGCAGGGGACACGGGTTCGTGCCCTGGTCCGGGAAGATCCCACGTGCCGCGGAGCGGCTGGGCCCGTGAGCCATGGCCGCTGAGCCTGCGTGTCCGGAGCCTGTGCTCCGCAACGGGAGAGGCCACAGCAGTGAGAGGCCCACGTACCACAAAAAAAAAAAAAAAAAAAGATGGGGACAAGTGAAGTATTTCAAAGAAAGCAAATGTATCAAATATCTAAATCCTGCCCACCACTTGCAGAAAGGGCTTCACACCAACATAACAGTTGCATCCAATTTCCTGCAGGAAATAAATCCACAGGCACTGTCTGCAATGGACCCTTGAAAACTCAGCTCTCGGGCAGCACACATGTGGATAAATCATGAGTTATTGTCTCTTCCCACTTCTTTTTTCATTTGCACGTAAACAGAATCTAGATGTTTCTAAAAGGAACAGGAAGCCCTATCAGAGCCCAAAAGGACTACTTAAGGTAGCAGAAGCCCAGGACTGTGTAACCTGAAAATTCCAAGGGCTGGGTGAGGCCAGGTGCCTGGACCTGTAGGCACAGAAGGGCCGTGGCTCTTAAGCCAGTTGGAGCTGGGACTTCTCCCCCATCATTTATCTTCCTTAGCAGCTTTGAGGAAAGGAGGAGACATAGATGCTGACAGAGTGCACAAGATTCATTGCTGTGCCACTGAGAAAAAGAAGTAAGAGGAAACAGAACTCTTTTCATCTCTGGGGCAGAACGGCATGGGGGAAGAGACAGGGGATTGTTCGAGGGAACTGGGAGGGAACACAGGCTGCTTTTTTGTGCGTTGGCCATGCTGGGTGCCTGGAGATTTGGGGCACAAATGTCCTCTGGGCAGAATAATCCCATTCTTGGGGCATTCATTCTGATGAAATAATTGCATAAAAATCCAAAAAGGTATAGTTAGGCGATCACAAGTTCAACGTGGAAAGCCTACCGTGTGTTATGTACTGGACCAGGTGCCAGGGCTGCAAAAGTGAACAGACAGATGTACTGCAGTGGAGGGAGGGAGACAGAAAAGAAGGAGAATGCAGCAAACAGAGAATGATCAGAGCTATGAAGACAACAGAAGATGACAGATGAGCAGCAGCAGATAAGGGCATCCAGTTTCGATGGACTCAGGAAAGCCTTGACTGAAGAAGTGGAATTTCTTTTTTCTTTTTTTTTTCTTTTTGCGGTACGTGGGCCTCTCACTGCTGTGGCCTCTCCCGCCGCGAAGCACAGGCTCTGGACGTGCAGGCCCAATGGTCATGGCCCATGGGCCCAGCCGCTCCGCGGCACACGGGATCCTCCCGGACCGGGGCACGAACCCGCATCCCCTGCATCGGCAGGCGGACCCTCTGAGTGGAGGGCTGGCTATCAAGAAAGAGTTGGGTGAATGAAGATGTGGAAGTAGCAGAATATTACAGGCAAGGGAACAGCTAGTGCAAAGGCCCTGAGGTGGAGATAAGTTTGTCTTCTCTCAAGAACAGAAAGAAGGCTTGAGAGGCTGGAGGGTGTAGGTTAAGGGTATCTTTTGTACCTTCCAAAGATGTTCAGACTAGGATCATCCAGACTAAGGAAGAATGGAAACGATCTACATGTCCATGAACGCAAGAACGTTTAAACAAATAGTAGCACATCCCCGGATAAAACATGTCTGTGTTAGCTGGGACGCCAGTGTCAGGTGGATGGGGTGGAAATTCCAGCTCTACCACTTA
This sequence comes from Leucopleurus acutus, assembly GCF_964270905.1. NCBI lineage: Eukaryota > Metazoa > Chordata > Mammalia > Artiodactyla > Delphinidae > Leucopleurus > Leucopleurus acutus. The sequence goes on from NC_139155.1 coordinate 87,744,880, forward strand.
ACAGTCCATGGAAACTTGGGCAAATTCCTTAACATCTCCATTTTCTCAGCGGTTAAACGGGGATAATAACATAGCTCTGTGGGTTATCGTGAGTTTTTAATGCTTATAAAAATTGTGCACGGTGCTGGGAACGCTGTACACCCTTAGTAAATGTTTGGCATCATTGTGAGGTGGAGGTTGGTGATACCACGGTGAACAAAAAGCAGAAGAAGAGTATCAATCAAATAATCACACAAATCGGGGCTTCCCTGGTGGCGCAGTGGTTGGGAGTCGGCCTGCCGATGCAGGGGACGTGGGTTCGTGTCCCGGTCTGGGAAGATCCCACGTGCTGCGGAGCGGCTGGGCCCGTGAGCCATGGCCGCTGGGCCTGCATGTCCGGAGCCTGTGCTCCGCAACGGGAGAGGCCACGACAGTGAGAGGCCTGCGTACTGAAAAAAAAAAAAAAAAATCACACAAATCAATGGAAAACTGCATCTGCCCTTATCTCTAGGGTTGAGATTTTCTGGGTGCTGGACAGCACCAAGAGGAGCCCTGATCCAATCAGGGAGTGTAAAGGAAAGTATCCCCAAGGAAGTGACAGTTTACCATGCTTTCATGGGGACACATGTAATACGTCCATGGGCTCCATTTCCTGTTATTCATCTCTACTTCTTTGGAACTCACTTCTTTCTTCTTTTCTCCTTTTATAGCCCACGTCCCTCTTCTTCACAGGCCCACCCTACAGCTCTTAAGAAAATCCGCCTTGGGTCCAAACTCACGAACAGTGACTGCCCATGGGTCTTGGTCCCAAGTCTGTGTTTGCCACGAAGGGATTTTCAGGGATGCTACCTGAACCAGGGGTTATCCCAAGGTGAGGTCCATCTTAGACAAGCAGGTGGGGTGTCACTGTATTTGCTGCATTGTGGTTGAAATCGCTTTTGGATGGGATGGAGAATAAGCTGGGACAGAAAACCCAACATTGATGGTAAAAGTTAGGGAGTGAAGGGTAACCTGGGCAGACACTCTAAACACATGACTGCTGTAGTGACACAGCGATTACAGTAAGAACAGAAATGCAGAGTTTCTGATAACGCGGGAAGGCAACAAAAGCACAAAGCAAACTCACATACACAAGGGCTGTGGCTACAATAAAACAGGCGCCTATGTGGGCAAAGACCGGGACAGAACTGGCAGAAACGGGAGACACAGTACTGCACTGAACTTGTTACTGGCTCAGCCTCCAGAATCAACTGGAGTCCAACCAGTCCCTGCCACTCCCCGCAGGACGGCCTTGGACAAGCTGAGGGATCCCTGTGCCTCGGTTTCCCCATCTGCAAAAGTGGGGGTAACGACAGCTCATACTTCACAGAACTCAGAGGATCGGGCCGATGAGCAGGATAAACAGGCGGCACAATGCCGGCCTTCATCTGGAAAGCACTGAGTCAGTGTCAGCCGTGGCCGTTAGCGCCCTGGAATTCATTGGACTGCAGCCTCCTTTTCTTTCCTCACGTTTTTTTTTCCTTTAAAAAAAAAAAACCACCCTCCGTAAGTGCTTAACCTTAATCCGCACAGAAGTTCAATAGTCCAAAGAGGAAAAGAGCTGTATTCTGCAGCTGGTGACTAGTTAGAGAGGCGTTGCTGTAATTCTGATTTATATCCTGTCTTTATTCAAAGCAGCCCTCCTTTTCTCACGCACGCTTTCCTACCCCGCGTCGCCATCCTTCCGCAACCAGGGCTCTGCGTAACCCGCACCCCCAAAATCAAACATTTGGCGCACACTCCAGGCATCAGCCTCGCAAGGTATCTTGCTGGAGGCAACGTCCTAATTCGCCGAAGAATCAGGCTTCTGAAACCCAGCCGGGCTGCACAGAGGGATCGCTCTCAGGCTACTGGAGAGAAGTACAAATCTCCTCTGTTCCCAGCTCAGTGTTGCTAAAGGATTCTCCTCCGGGCTGTCACATGTCTGCCGCCGTTAGCGTTTCTGTGACAGAAGCTGAGGCCAATTAACCAAGTGACGGAAAGCAACCCGCGTCTGTAGAAGAGACGTGGGTAGATAAATACAAAAAGTATAAACGCGGGAGAAAATCAAGGAAGTGAGGATAAAGCCACAAAGATGACATCAAGTCACATGTGCACTCTGTTAAAAGTGACTTCGTTCTCGTCCCCAGGGACACCCCTCCCTTTGCACTCTTGCCATATAGCAGCTACTAGAGGCATTAAATCTGCTGCATAAACACACACACACCAGTCATAATTATGGTAAAAAATATATACACACACACAAATATATATGTGTGTGTGTATATATATGTGCATATGTATGTGTCTGTGTGTGTGTGTGTATATATATATATATATATACACACACACACACACATATGCATATTTTTTGATACTGAGTACTCTACGCTACCCTGCTTCAACAATAAGAAAAAAGAATTCTCTTCTGTCTTGGTGAGAAACCGAGATCCAACAACTAATGAGCCTCAAAACGGAGTTGTAATGAATTTTGTATTTGTGCTGTGGTTTGAAAAAAAATCATTCCAGGAAGGCTGAAAAGGGGGTATACAACTTTAAACCCTTTGCTCCGTACAAGTAAAATCTTGGGAACGAAGAAGGAAAGGATGATATCCCTGTGCTGGGATGCTCTGAATCTCGTTCAAGATGCCAAATACTCCATCATATCCCAGGAACCGTGAAACACCTAGAGGAGGGCGGCAAACTCTGCCCCCGGGGCACCTGCTTCAACACGCCTGATGCTTGAGAGTTCAAAGGGCTACTACCAAAGAGATTTTAGGACTACTGCTTGGGAAGTCTTTTCAGAAGCTGAGATGGAAAAGCTCAGCCCCTTCCAACAGTTTTGTTCTTTCCTTATTTTCAAAGACTAGTGACCGCCCACCCCCAATTTCCCAAAGTCTCTCCCTTCTGGTTCTTTGTCAGGGACCAGTGATTGACAATGGAGTGAGCCCAGCCCTACACGGAACACTTCCTGGCTGTTAGCTACTAGTTAAAGAAGCAGGATGTCAACCCGTCATACCTTACACATCACAGAAAAATGGGAGCCTTACCTCGCTTCTTCTATTCTGTTAGCTGTTTTGTAAAAACTACTCAATTCATTTTTTCAAGCATACTTGCTGATAAACATATTTAAATTGGACACTTAAGGAAAAGACTGAGTTCCTTCATGATTTACGCAAGTCCTTGCTCCTTAACTAGGAAAAGAAGTAACAAGAATAACTTGTCAGGTCCGTAGCTGCATTTTTAGGTAATAGGCTTCAAAAAATTCCCTCTTTCCAGGGAGGACAAAAAAAGACATCCTGTTTAATCATCAAGTCCATTGCTTCTTTAGCTGTTTTTAATCAACCTCTACACACTTGAGTAGGAAAATAAATCTACACCTTTGAACAGTGGCATTTCCAACCACAAAGTCAGACACCGGGATGTCTTTTCTTATTACCAAAGGTGTTTTTAAATTTCTACCACATATATGTTCAATTCTGCCATTTTAGAAAATTCTGGGGAATAGCTGAGTGGGTCTCTACATTGTAAGACGCTCCCAGGGCAAAACATCATTTGTGATGTTTGTTACTGTTATATCCTGTGCCGTTTAGCTAAGCAGGAACGGCAAACCGAAATTCCTAGGGTTTCAAGGTGAGTCTAACATTGTGAAGGTGAAAACTTAGTCAGGTTGGAGCTGCAGGGAATTGGAGCTCATGCCCCATCTCGAGAAGAAGTTAGGACTCTGCTGATGATGATACAGAAGCCAGACACCCTTATGTTTCCCTATGTGACATTGAGAGATTTTTTTTTAATGGCAATTAATCCAGACTTTACAAAAAGACAACTCTGTGAGGACAAATAAAATATATCTGTGAGTTAGATAATCAACAGCTTCTCCCCTGGACCAGAACAGCCACCTAGCCTGTCCCATGCCACCTCTGACTTTCCAGCATCAGAACCACCGAAGAGTAACTATTTCACATCCTGTGAATATGGGACCATTTGGGAGACTTTATAAAGCACCTCTCGAGGACTTTCCTCTTTTCTTGTGATATACCAATTTCTTCTCATGCTTTCAGAAAATACAAGGGCATCACCAACTATCGCCAAACTCACCCCAAATATCAAACAAAAATCTCAAGTGCAAAAAAATTTAAATTTGAAGAGAAAAATGAGGAATGGCAAGTTAAAATACTCCACAAAGTATGTATCATTTTTAACAACCTAAGACAAAGAATCTATAAAAAAGGACAAACCAACAGAAACCCTTTCTCCCTCCCCCCAGCATAAAAGAAAACTATTGTCATAAATTGCCCTTTGAATGAAATAATGCCATTTGCAGCAACATGGATGGACCTAGAGATGATCCTACTAAGTGAAGTAAGTCAGACAGAGAAAGACAAATACCATTTGATTATCACTTATATGTGGAATCTAAAATATGACACAAATGAACCTCTCTATGAAACAGAAACACCCACAGACACAGAGAACAGACTTGTGGTTGCCAAGGAGGGAGGGATGGATTGGGAGTTTGGGGTCAACAGATGCAATTATATACTGAATGGGTAAACAACAACAAGGTCCTATTGTCTAGCACAGGGAACTCTATTCAACATGCTGTGATCAACTATAGTAGAAAAGAGTGTGACAAAGAATATGTGTATGTATGTGTGTGTGTATATATATATATATATATATATATATATATATGTATATGTATAACTGAGTCACTTTGCCGGACAGCAGAAATTAACACAACTTTGTAAATCAGCTATACTTCAATAAAAGAAACTTTAAAAGAAATAAATAAACTGCCCTCTTTCAATTTTAAAAAGTTTCCCTAATTTGCTATACAAGCTCAACTACCCAGATGACATAGTTCCCAAGCATGACGCTCAAACAACCCGGGGTAGACTCTGGGCTCAATCCTGAAGTCTTGAGAATCTGCATTGATCTAGAATGAACTCAGTTGCCAACACACTGGTAAAAAGCACCTGGAGAATTTGTCAGTAGTTATTTCCAGCTGTTTATTATTCCTGGAAGACTCCTCGGAACACTCGGCACCATCAAGTTCGCATTAATGATGACTCAGTCACCCCACTGGGTACAGTAATCCTGTGCATCAAAGATGCTTTAGAAAATTGTTTGCAAGTTGCTGTTGCATTGGGATGATTTTTGACAATCTGAGACTTTTACACTAAATGTTTGGAAAGGATGACGGTAAAAAATAGTAGCTTGAACTCTGACCCAGATATGGTTTTATTTTTACTTATTTGGGGACACGATGCTGTGTGGAAGAAGTTGCTATATCCCTAACATTGAGGAGCTTAAATTTTTGTACATTTTTTTGTTTTTTAATTTTTAATTTTGGGCTGGGAGTTCTAACATGTCTCTTTCAACCACACCTGGACTGGTCCATCATCGTCAGACAGCTCCTGCTGCTGCACATGACAAGGGACTCGGTTTGTGAATACAAGGACAATAATAAAGGTCACATGGACAAAAAAAGGACAGTGGTTGCAACAAGTTTATCTGTCACGGAAATGTCCTCTAGTGCTAAGCTTTCTAGGACTGGAATTGCGCCTTCATGACCAGAAGGGAATGTGGCTCCTTCCATCTTTTCCCACCTATGTCTTTAAAAATTCTCATGAAACATGGTGGTTGCATCAGTTCCAGCCATCACATTCCAAATCCAGGAAGGATAGAAGATTAACGAAAGGCCTTTGCATTTTAAGGACACTTCTGGAAGTTTCCATTTGACACTTCTGCTTGCAATCAAACGGCTACACCTAGTTACAAGGAAATGCAGTTTTTACTCTAGGTGGCCATGTCCTTTTTAAAATTAGGGTCCTGTTTTTAAGGAAGAAGAACAGATATTGGGAAAGACAATGAGAAGGCTCTGCCTTAGTAAGGGTCCCCGCTATTTTTCAATCACAGCCCCTGTGCTGGCAAGTCTCGTATACTTATGGTTCAGTATTATTATTATTATTACTAGTATTATTATCATTATTAATTATTGAATATTGTGGGACCACATGCATTTACATATAATTCTCATAGCCATCCTCCAAGGTAGCACTCTCAGCCCCGTTTCAACAGGGAGGAATCAGGCCCAGAAGCTAGAGCTGCCCAAGGAGACACAGCACGTTGTGTGAAGAGCTGAGCATCCCCTGCAAAGTGAGGAACATCCTGTTGCCTCAGAGATGCCCTACAGCACACCACTTCCTGCTGATCTAGTCCCCGCACGACTGGCTTCAAATCGACTGAGATGCATCTCGCTCAGCCTGCCCAAGTCTGGGGACTCACTGTTGATCTGACACTTGGGTATCACATACCCATTCTCACTTGACCCATCAAGTAATTATTCAGCCCTACTATGTGCAGGTCACTGCGTGAGATCTGACCTTTCTACCCATTAGGCATCTGCAGGCTAGCAGGTCTTAAAGAGGCAGCCAGGGTTTTAATTTAGCTCACAGGTTAAACTTTTTTTTTGGTGGGGGGCAGTAAAAATGTTTTAAAATCTTTTGTGAAAATTAGTTACTAACCTTTAAACGTCAGGTTTCCCATCAAAATCTGGATATCTGTCTTCTTATAAGAAAGAGGACCGGTAACCCTGGGCCCACATTCCCATCAGGATGGAGAAGCGGCTCCCTCCTTTAGCTAGGAGGCATCTCCATGGAGACCATGGTTCCACCTGGCCTGCTTCACTTCAATTCACTCTACCTGCCTGGCTCTGTGGGCATTTGAGTTTATGACCCATGGGAACGGGGGAGGGAATTACACAGGGAGGTAAGCTCCAGGCAAAGGCTGTAATAACTGAATTTCAAGCTTCCATAAGCCCTTGTACCTGCTACATAGATAAATAACTAAAAAGGACCTCAGGGCGATTAATCCAGGACCTTTTGTCATCATTAAATTGAAGAGAAAATTGAAACAGTGGCTAGAATCTCTCTTTGATCTATAGCAAAGGGATGTTAATAACCATATTTCTGGGGAGAGAGCTGATTAACACGGAATTTAGTGGTATTCCTGTAACAGCCATTATCAGGAATGTTCCTAATAAATGAATTTCTGACTAGCTGTTGAATATATGAATGAGCGGATTCTTTGGGTTGCTATGGCCGTTCGCTCTTGGCAAGTGAAAGCATCTTGAGCTTTGCGGGCTCAAAGGAATATTTGAGGGGTGCAACATGAATGGCAAAGGGTTAGTTAGTCAAAGGCTCTGTTGCAAAATACATTTCTTTTAAAATCTATGACATCCTAAGATCAAGGTTTGGTTTTAAGTTTCTTAAGCCTCCCATTACAAACTAACAATACAGAAATTACCACATTTGTCTTTCTTGGCCCTTTATCTATAAACGTTACGGTGGTTCATCTGTCTTAGCCCATGCACACCTCATAATATTTCTGACTTGTGTGTCATAGAAGTAGCTGCAAGCATGAAATGAGACAGACTTTGCAAAGCAGCCTAGGAAAAATTCTACAGACGGCCAGATCTGAGGCTGATGTCTTGAGAGTATTAGTTGGGGTACTATAAAAAGTGACCCCAAAGTACAGCACTTATACAACACGAGTTTACATTTTTTCTCACATAGGGAGTCTTGGGCTAGTAGGGCACTTCCAAAGTTTCACCATGTGGCTTCCGTCTCTGGGTCCAAAATGGCTGCTTCAGTTCCCACCATCACATCTATGTCCCAGCCAGTGGGAAGCAAAGATCCAGGAAGCACTTTACATCACTTCTCACTGGCAAGAGCTTAATCCCAGGGGCTCACCAAACTACAACAAAGGTCAGAAAATGCAGCCTTGAACTATATCCAAGTGCCCAGCTAAAACTTGGGAGTTACACTATTAAAGGACGAAGGTGAGAAAGGATCCTGGTAAGCTATCAGCCGTCACACACACACTAGAGAAGGGAGCTCTTCCTGAATTTAAAACACAAAAAGTCCAAAATATTCATAGCCTTTCTGAACATAGCCTTATATGCAATGCAATAATAACTCTTGAAGGACAGAGGGACATTCATGAAAAGATTAATGCATCACATGATCCTCAAGGTAAAAATACGTGGAACCATGTAGCACAGCACTTCAGAACATGTGCTCTGCAGCTGGACCCTTTGTACTGGGGTTAGGAGATATTTGGTCCTGTCCGAACGTCCATAAGGCATTTGGTCCATGCCAAAAGGTCCTTGATATATGGTCCTGTCCAAAACCATCTGGCATGAACCAAATATGCTCACGCACATTTTAGATAGGACCAAATCTCAAGGACCTTTTGGTGTGGTCCAAACGTCTTATGGACATTTTGGACAGGACCAAATGTTCTGCAAAGTGTATTTGAATGCTGCTTTCTAGTCCTTTCTAGCTGTTTGACCTTGGGCAAATGATTCATTCTCTCTGTGCCTTTGTTCTTTACTGGCAAATACTGGATAAATATAGAACCTATCTCAGTGAGATAGTGTGAGAATTAAATGGCATAATGCTTGCCAAGCTACAAAATCATGCCCAGCTTCAATCCCCAAAATCCTGCCTGCGCCCCAGAGAGTGGGAACGAAGGGAGACCATGGGAACCCATGCTTATTTCTTACAAATTAATGTCAGTGACGAGGCATGGGTTACTCCTGCTCATATGTTAGCGGCCAGAAATGAGTCACACAGTTTCACCTAGCTGCAAGGGAGGCTGGGACATGGCGTCCTGATGCATTCTGTGCTCTGAAAATTCCAACCAAGAGGCAAGTGCTCCGCAATGCAGCTCAATTCCTGTTCACTGGAACCCCCAATCATCCTTCCAGAACCGGATGCTTTTTTGTTTGCTTCTGTTACCTGGGTCGTGTGGTTGGTAGGTGAAGTCTTTGCTAGTAAGTATCACCCCAAGCTTGGAAACCCAGTATCCTTCTGCTTCTCTGAAACGGTCACTCCAGTTTCTTGAAGCTTTGAAGACTCATGAGAGAGGTTTCTGGAAAGAGCCACCCTATCAGACTGATGGTTTTCGTTCCAAAGTCCTCCAAACAGACAACTATGAGAGCCCAGGGATAGGTCTGATTCAGTGTGGGGTTCACAGTTAACTGAAAACTGGTGAGCTTTGGTCTTGCCTCAGAGGGTCAGTGGGGTGAGGAAAACACTAAACAAGTCCTATGTTCAGAGATGCAAATGGTCAAGTCTGCAAAGGATGTTGCTGGTAATAAATTGCTTTCCTCCCCATCATCTGTGTTTTATTCCAGAACCTTCCATGGATGTGTTACAGTGCTTGGAATCGCCTTTTTCTCATACAATGCACAGGGCTCACGTGTGGCCAAACCGGAACTACAGTCCAAGTTCAAGTATTTTCATTTGTAGGGTCCGGATGTGCAGGGCAAGTGTTGCAGACAAAAGCAATAGGAAAAACAGGTCTTTTGCCTTCAAGTTCTGATAGTTGTTTGATTTGAACCCCATGTTTGGAATAACTTCAATTTTGGTTGGAGTCAAAAGCTCGGTACTTGCGTTTTATGAACAGTGAAGCCGGTGGATAGCGCTAAAGCCAGTGTGTCAACACTATGAATATTAAAGATATTTAACAACTGGTTGAATGGTGCTTGCTGGTATCCTGTGCCAGACCTACCAGCAAGGATCACTTTTGCCTGTGAAGCAAGAAAGGGTCGTAGATGATCTCTGAAATCCCTCAGCAAGGCTCAACATTATAAATGAGCAGAATGTCTTTCCGTAATTCCAACAGAGTCAGAATCTTCATGTTTGCTTTCATCTACCTTTTCCCGCTTCCAAGATGGGAGGAGATAACAGTTTCTTTAGAACATCCCCAGGTAAAGTCACTGGCTTGCATTTAGTGCCCATTTTGTAGGAAAAACTCATCTTGAAATCCGAAAATTACTCCCTGCGTAGCAGGAAGCTCATTCCAGGAAGAAAACGAAGCGTCTCCCATCTGTGCGCACGGGGTGTAATTGCCCTCATTGGTGGTTTTTTTCTTCTTCTTCTTCCTTTATCAATTCTTAAATTAGCTCTTTAAAATGCATTTTCTTTATCATTCACGATTTTCAAAAGTATTTATTCTCCCGGCCCATGTGCCGCCCACGCAATTTCTCCCTTTTTCTCTTTCTCTCGTCTTTGTTGTATCTGAAAGCGCGTATTTAAACTTAAAATCAATGAAGTTGGAAAGTGTATGTTTTAATTCCCTCCTATTAGCAAACAACCTCTGGGTGAGTTGAAGAGCAATCCTGTTAGGATCGTTAGATGGCTTACCCTGCGGCGAGCACTCCTCCAGGTCCAGAGCAGAGGCCTTGCATTTTAACCCCATAAACCACTGACGGTCGAGAAGTCATCCTGTGCAGAACGTCACATCGCGTGTGCGCACAGCAACTTTCTGAAAGATGCTGCACAGCGTTCTAGCTAACCCTCAAAGGCCATCTCTGGTACCAGCCATGTGACACAGGTTAAACACTGGCAGTGTGAATTTTATGACACCCACCACTGTTTCTGCTTGAAAAATGTACTGTCGGCCCACTTAGTGCCAAGCTTATCATTGTTGCCACCAACATACTGTGAGCTTTCAGAATCACGAGCTTTCACGTGACAATCCAAAATCCCTTGCGTCAGCGGCCTCAGAGCCCTTTTTTCAGCTAAGATGCACTGGGTACCCACTGTGTGCCAGGCAATGTGCTAGGTGCCAGGATTACAGTGATGCGCTGGGCAGACGGCATCCAGGCTTCCTGGAGTCCCGAGCCTGGCCGCTGCATCCCACAGCCGGCCTGAGCCACTCATTTACACCATCCTCCTTATTCTGCTCACGTCCAACTTTTCTAAGTTCTGAGATCAGCCCTGCCACTCGCTGGGTGGGGTGTCTGGGCGCAGACAACCTTTAGGGGACCAAGTCTTCTCATAAGTAAAATGGTTATAATAGTATCTACCTCCTGTCAGGATTAGGATAACACACAGGACTGCCTGGTATAGAGAAGGTGCTAAATAAATGGTGTTTCTGGACGCCCATCACTCCCCAGCCACTCAGCTGCTACATCTTCCAATGAACACTGCATACATAAAGCAGAGCGGCCTTTAGAACCACTGACTCTGTTCAGATTTATAAATCTTCCCACGCAGTGGTTTGTGTGCAGCCTTTGAAAATGTGGCCTCTTCCTTCATGGCTGCTGAGGACTGAATTGTGTCCCCCCAGATGCATATATGGAAGCCCTCACACCACCCGCGTGGCGGTGTTTGTTAGGGGGCCTTTGGGAGAGGACCAGACATTGATGAGGTCAGGAGGGTGGGGCCCCATGATGGGATCAGTGCCCTTATTAACAAGAGGAAGAGACACCTGGGCTCTCTCTCCACCCCGTGAGGACACTGTGAGAAGGTGGCCGTTTGAAGCCAGGAAGGGAGTCCTCACCAGAACCCACCAGGCTGGCACCCAGGTTTTGGAATTCCAGCCTCCAGAACTGAGAGAGATAAATCTCCGTGGTTTAAGCCGCCCAGTCTATGGTACTGTGTTATGGCAGCCCAGCTGGACAAATACAGTATCTCATATGGGATAAATGTTGGCTCAAGGATGCACCAAGCTCTTTCCTGTTGTCAACATTTAAGTCACCTCTTTAAAATAAGTGTGACTGTCAAATGAACTCTTGTACGAAACAGAGAGAGACTCAAAGACACAGAGAACAGACTTGTGGTTGCCAAGGGGGAGGGGAATGGGGGAGGGATGCACTGGGAGCTTGGGATTAGCAGATGCAAACTATTATCTATAGGATGGATAAACGACAAGGTCCTACTGTACAACACAGGGAACTAGATTCAATACCCTGTGCTAAATCATCATGGAAAAGAGTATGAAAAAGAACATATATGTATGAGAGTCACCATGCTGTACAGCAGAAATTAACCCAACATTGTACGTCAACTGCACTTCAATTAAAAAAAAAATCTCTAAATAAGTGCGACTGTGAATATCAGATTTTAAAGAATCATCTTATCACTTGGAATAACAATGTGATTGTTATGCAGTTTTTAAAAATCTGAAGCAGCCCTCCACCCTTTCTTTATAGATCAGAATTCCTAAAACGTAACTGATCTCTGTGATCCCCAAATTACGGCTCCTCAAATTGCCATGTGCGCGGCACCACATCAAGCGGATGCGCCTCTAGGTGCCCACCCGCCCCCATCCTCACTCCCAGCCGCATCTTCTCAGCTTCACGCTGCCCTCACTTCCTGCAGGCAGGAAGCAACTGGAAGTGCATCCCACTTCTCTAAAAGAAGATGGGGAAGGTGGGGACATACGCGCCCTCCAGAGGAGTTACCGAATCTTCATTCTGGCTGGTTATGGTCACGAGGAATCGTTTGTTACGGTTGCCTGGTGGCTGGCGAAAAAGCAGAAATCCAGATTTTTTGCATGTACTCACCCAATTTTTAAATTTTGGAAACTAAGCAAAATTCTTAACATTACTGTGTGAGCAGATGCTTTGCGAGCTTCAGAAAGCAGGCCCTGCAGGACATCACGGGTAACCTCTGGCATCAAGTCCCATATAGACCTGGCTAAGTGACCCAAGCTCTCCTGTTCTTAAGGTGAATTCACGGCCATCAGCAGGGGACAGGAGGAAGCGCAGAAGCAATCGTGTTCTAGGGCTTCCCTCGTGGCGCGGTGGTTAAGAATCCGCCTGCCAGGCTTCCCTGGTGGCGCAGTGGTTGAGAGTCCGCCTGCCGATGCAGGGGACACAGGTTTGTGCCCCGGTCCGGGAAAATCCCACATGCTGCGGAGCGGCTGGGCCCGTGAGCCATGGCAGCTGAGCCTGCGCGTCCGGAACCTGTGCTCTGCAACAGGAGAGGCCACAGCAGTGAGAGGCTCGCATACCACAAAAAAAAAAAAAAAAAAAAAAAAAAAAAAAAGAATCCGCCTGCCAATGCAGGGGACACGGGTTCGAGCCCTGGTCCGGGAAGATCCCACGTGCCGCGGAGCAACTAAGCCCGTGAGCCACAACTACTGAGCCTGCACTCTAGAGCCCACGAGCCACAACTACTGAGCCCACGAGCCGCAACTACTGAGCCTGAGCTCTAGAGTGCGTGACCCACAACTACTGAGCCCACGAGCCACAACTACTGAGCCCACGAGCCACAACTACTGAAGCCCGTGCACCTAGAGCCCATGTTCTACAACCAGAGAAGCCACCGCAGTGAGAAGCCCGCATACCGTAATGAAGAGTAGCCCCCGCTAGCCTCAACTAGAGAAAGCCCGCACACAGCAACAAAGACCCAATGCGGCCAAAAATAAAAAAATAAAATAAATAAATTTAAAAAAAAGAAGTGATCGTGTTCTGGAAAGGAACCTCGCCCAGCCTCCAGCCTCCCCTGGCAGGAGTTGCAGGGGGCCCAGTGTCCATGCTCTGGAATAGCTGTGTCCTCTGCCGCCCCTACATCATCGTTGTCAGGTGGAAGGAAGAAGCTCCAGAACCTTCTGGGCTGCTGGCAAAAGACCTTTCCCCTCCCCCACCCACCCCTCTCCATCTCTCTGTGCCTCAGAATTAAGCACTAATCAATGAAACAGAAAGACACTCAGAGACTTAGAGAAGGAACTTATGGTTACGAGGGGAAGGGTGGGGGGAGGGTTAGTTAGGGAGTTTGGGATTGACATGTCCACACTTTTATACGTAAAATGGATAACCAACAAGGACCCACTGTACAGCACAGGGAACTCTGCTCAATATTCTGTAATAACCTAAACGGGAAGAGTTTGAAAAAGAATAGATACACGTATCTGTATAACTGAATAACTTTGCCATACACCTGAAACTAACACAACGTTGTTAATCAACTCTACTCCAGTATAATAAAAAAGAAAGAAAGAAACAGAAAAAAAGAAACAGAAACAGACTCACATACAGAGTACAGACTTGTGGTTGCCAAGGGGGAGGGGAGGTGGGGATGGATTAGTGAATGATGAGATTAGTGAATGCAAAACTATCATATAGAGGAGGGATAAACAACAAGAACCTACTGTAGAGCACAGGGAACTGTATTCAATATCCTGTGATAAACCATTATGGAAAAGAATATGAAAAAGAATATATATATGTATAACCGAATCACTTTGCTGTACAGCAGAAATTAACACAACACTGTAAATCAACTATACTTCAAAATAATAAATTCTAAAAAAGAACACATACACTGATTACAGTGTATGTGCTTAATCCTCATCTATTTCTGACGCTACAGGAAGCCCCAGACTCCCTGATCAGCCCCCATCCTTCAGGCTCTAATCCATGTGCATTAATCAGGTACGAGTGCAAGCACCTCCCAACCACCCCACTTCCTGTCCCCTATCCCACATTCTGTATATTCCACTTGCTTTTCTGTCCCCCTTCACCAGACTATAAGGATAGCGGCAAAGATTTTTATCTCTTTTGTTCACTGGTATGTATCCAGGGCCTGGAACAGCGCCTGGCATGGGTGGGTACCAAAGAATCTGTGGTGAATGGATGCGTAAATGAATGACTGAAGGGATAAATGAATGCAGGAATACATGAATGTAGGACTAAATGACCGTGTAAATGAATTAACTCATGAATGAATGCAGGAATAAATGTATGCATGTGTGCAGAGATGCATGAGTGAATGCAGAAGTGAATGCATGGATGCATGGGTTCATGAAAAAATGTAGGAATAGATAAATGCGTGCATGAATGAATGTACGGCCGAATGCACTGGATGATGCCACGGGTTTAAGCCTGGAGTTGAGTGCCCGCACTTCTGCAGTGGTCCGGTATTTCTTGGCTTTTGTGAACAGAAGGCATCAGGATGAGTGCATGAACATGGCTCCCATCACCTGGACCAGAGCACGCCCACTTACCTTTCTGTTAGAGACTGGGTTTAGCATTAAGATTTTAAGCTAAAAAGTAAAAACTGATGCTTATATTTTAAAAGTATGAACCATCACTGTCTTAGTTGAGCAAAGTTGGAACGAGAAAAAAATGTTACAAAACAAGGGCATGGACACACAACACGAGTTGGGAGAAAGGCATAAATTACAAAGGTCCTTTGTGGGCAATAAAATACAAGATGATGGGGCTGATCTATCTGTAAAGCTATGCTCTTTCACCAGTTCCTAAGAGACGACCAGGGCATTAGAAATATAGAATTTTGACCTGAAGGTGATTTGCATAACAACAAAAGCCCCAGCTCATCCTTCGGTCTGACCAGAACAACTCACTGCAGGAGCACAGGCATTTGAATGGCCACAAGATTAAAGGCTTCCGTGTTACTCTGTCTCAGCAAAGCAGCAAGTCCCTAAGGCACAGGAAAACACGCCTAGCTCCACAAACCTTTCAATGTGTACCTGACTTGCCGGTAATCAGAAATGAAGTTAAATTTATTGAATTTCCTGACAGCTAGCTCCTTCAAGCCCTTCTGTCTTTCAATTTTACTGACTCTATTTATATGTGGGTTGAGAGCTTCAGGGCTGACGCTTGTCCATCAGAGCTGCCAAGGTGGGGAAAGGACCCCCGTTTCCCAGAAAGAAACCGACAGGAAGGGACGTGCAATTAATCAGTTCCCTGACAGGAGCAAAGACAAACTTTCATGGGCATGATGTCCTCGTGTCATGCTTCTTCCTTCACTCCAGGGCAACTGGATGGTTTCATGTTGTCACAGAAAATAAAAGAGAGAGAAGGAAAATAGTGAAGGTAGGAGCTCCAAGCGCATTTGTGTGGGATGGGCCAGTGGGGACTCCCACTGAGACAGAGAAAGAAGGGACTGGGAAGAACACACAGCAGATGGGGGGATCCTGGACTGTACGTGGCTTTGGACAGCTCTGCCTACCCTAAATCAGGGGAGGTCAACCCAGGAAATACCACTCCCGGTATTAGGATTCTCTCTCTCTGCATTCTAGCGCCAGCTCCGCCAAAGAATAATTTTGTGACCTTGGGGATATCTTTTCTCTTCTCTGGGCCTCTTTCCTCCCAGTACATGGAAGCATAGCACTAGGTCTCCAAAAATTCTGCAGCTCAATCTTACTGCCGAAAAAGGTTAAGTTTTATTTGTCCAAATTGTCCCAAAAGTAGTAACAACATTTAATTGATTTTCCCTAAAATCTCAGTCCTGTGCATTTCAAGAAGGACCACCTTCCTCCCAAGAGGAAACACCATTCCAGATGCTTCTGGTAAAGCGTGGAGTAAACCATAGGTTTATCTCTGCTCCCTCTTACCTGAAACCCTATTAACGAGACCAAATGGAATTTCAGGAGGAAAAGGAAGATGGCCGCCAGAACAAAGAACATGCAGGGCAGACAGCATCAGGTGCAAGGTAACTGCCTGGGGAAGATCAAAGGCTGATGGAGCCATGAGGCCAACTGTGCTTCCAGAGCAGAGAAGTCAGCAGCCTAAATGCCCACAGAGAAGGGCAGTGCTGGAGAGAGAGCAGATGATCCCTGCTCATCCCAGAAAGACCCAGACCTAGAAACATCAGGCCAGGGGAGGTGGGGGGCAAGGCAGGAGCCTGAGAACAGGAGAAGCGATGCAAGGTTTGTACACCAATCCAGACCTCTAGGTCAGCCTCCCCTCCCCAAGCATCCAGGTAACTGCCCTCAGGACACAGGAAATTTACACAAATTTGAGTATAAGAGAAACCAAGGCATTCAAATAGTGCCTCTTCCGAACTCAATAGCTGGTGAAACGAAGCCATGACAAAGGGTCAGCAGGTTGCCGGAAATGGGTATTTCTCTTCTCTCTTTTACGCCCACAGACATTCAGGAATTAGATTTTCTTTTTTTAATTTTTATTAGAGTATAGTTGATTTACAGTTTCAGGTGTACAGCAAAGTGAATCAGTTATACATATACATACATCCACTCTTTTCTTTTTCTTAAGATTCTTTTCCCATATAGGCCATTACAGAGTATTGAGCAGAGTTCCCTGTGCTATACAGCAGGTTCTTATTAGTTATCTATTTTATACGTAGTAGTGTGTATATGTCAATCCCAATCTCCCAGTTTATCCTTCACCCCCCTTGTCCCCTGGTAACCATAAGTCTGTTTTCTGCATCCACGACTCGACTTCTGTTTTGTAAATTTGTACCCATTTTTTTTTGGTTCCACCTATAAGCAATATCATTTATTTGTCTTTCTGTGTTTGACTCAGTCCACTCCGTATGACAATCTCTAGGTCCATCCATGTTGCTGCAAATGGCATTATTTTCTTCTTTTTTATGGCTGAGTAATGTTCCATTGTATATATGTACCACATCTTCTTTATCCAAGGAATTGGATCTTCTCGAAGAGTAGCTTAGAGTAGATCCCTTCTAGAATTCTCGGTTTAAACTACTATTTCCTCTGTTCTAATGAATGCCCCTGGGATCAATTCCAAACACTAGGTTAGAAGCTTTGTGAAAGTAGGAATTTTGTCTTTTGCATACTAACATCCTCAAAAGCGTGTAGCTTAATCATCTGCATGTAGTTGTATAAAATAGGAAGCATGAATCTAAGCTTGGAAGTTCAAGGATCAAGGATGGGAGATTACTGCCCATCTTAATTTTCAAAAGAAAAAAAAATCATTATTTTTCAGCAGGATGGATAGATACACACACACACACACACACACACACACATCACCATACTCAAAGCAGAAGACTATCTGAGGTCTTCAGGAAGGCTTTCACACACAAAATATTTAACCAAAATAGGATTCAACTCAGGAGGGAGACATATAACCTGGGGCACGGATGGGTTCATCCATCCACAGAACAAATATTTATGGAGCGTGTACGCTGAGCCAGACACTGTGCTAGGCTTTGGGGGACTCGTCCGTCACCAACTCAAGGAACTAACATTTTCTCCGAGGAGCTGATATTGGATATAAAAGACAAGGAACCAAGCCATGGAAGGAGTTGGGGGAAAGAGCTTTCCAGCTGGATGCAAGAGCAAATCGACAGCCAGAAGCTTGGCATCTGCGGGGAACAGAGAGAAGACCAGTGCGGCTGGACCGTGGTGAGTGATGAGCAAATGATCGGAGAAGTTAGGGAGATAAAAAGAGATCCGTTCCTGCAGTGAGTCACAGTAAGGCGTTAGAATTTTGCTCTAAATCTGATTGCAAACCGTGGTGGTGGGGGGAGGGAGGGGGGGATAACCCAGAATCTGCAATCTCCTCCAACAGAGACTCTAATACAACATCGTAAATCAACTGTACCACAATTACATAAACAAACACGTAAACAGAATTTTAAAAAAGAATCTGCAATCTCCTACAACAGAGAGTAATACAACATCGTAAGGCAACTGTACCCCAATTAAATAAACAAACACATACACAGAATTTTAAAAAAGAATCTGCAATCTCCTACAACAGAGGCTAATACAGCATTCTAAAGCAACTGTACCCCCAATTAAATAAACACATAAACAGAATTTAAAAAAAGAATCTGCAATCTCCTTATGTTTATGTGTTGACACATCTTTTCAACGACTGATTAAAGACAAGTGTGGAGGACAAGGGTTGCAGCAAGGAGCCCCCGGAGGAGGCTCAGACTCTAGCCAGCAAGGACATGATGGCTTGGGGATGAATGGGGTCATGGAGACGGGGACAGGTCAATGGACTGGGGATCTATCGAGAAGGATCGTGGGTGTCTTCTACATTTTTGCCCTATAACCACAAAATAAGGAGCCTCAAAATCTTATTTTTTTTTAATGAAATATAGTTGATTTACAATGTTGTGTTCGTTTCAGGTGTACAGCAAAGTGATTCAGTTCTACATATATATATATATATTCTTTTTCAGATTCCTTTCCATTATAGATTATTAGAAAATATTGAGCAGAGTTCCCCGTGCTATACAGTAGGTCCTTGTTGGTTATCTATTTTATATAGAGTGGTATGTATGTGTTAATCCCAAACTCCTAATTTATCCATCTCTCAAGACCTTGTAACCATGGAAATTTCTCGATAACCCTTAGAAATTCACTAAGAAGCAGAACGTGTCTTTCATCCTGGGTGGTCTATCAGGACAGCACGTGTCTATACTCCATAAATGAGCACACAGACTCCTTTTTGCTATCATTGTCCTAACTGTTTTCTCTACAAATAAACATCTTGTATCCTCCCCAGCAAGCCCAGTATCTGAAAGAAAAAGAATGCTTAATAGATACTAGTTGAATTGTATCTATTAACTCTCTGGAGAGTTAATAACGCTCCAGAGAATCAGATTATCTTGATTTAGACGTTTCTGAATTTGTTTTCAAAGGAAAACAATTGTAAACTGCCAACCATCCAAGGGTCAAAGGTACCCGGACCTTTAATCCAGTATTTCCTTTCTGTCATCTATATTCTGGTGACATATCCCCATTTCAGCCTCCACTGGACATGTCGTAAGTTTCATGTCAACTGCATCCGTTTCTTTCATTTCAACAGCTTGCACAACCTACCTGGCAAGACACAATCAAATTAGCAGTGTCTGGTCAAAGGCAACAGGGCAGAGAAGAGGGTAAAATCAGTGGAAATGGTCTCATTAGAATCACAAAGGCTTACATTTTTATGAGTTGCTTCAGGAAAGAAGTTCTGAAATATACTGATCCAAAGCAAAATGGCAATAAAACTCATGGAATCATACCTACACGCGGACAACAAAAGAGAAACTGACCTCTAACCATTAATTATGTGGAACATTTGAATAGTATAGAAAGTTATAAAACCTGTTTCATCTTTTTTCAAATAAACTGTTGCTTCTGGAACAAAGGAGTGAGAGGAATAAAGCTACTAATTGTCTCAAGCAAGAGAGGTGGTGAAAAATGTTTCAAATGGCTTAAAACCTATCATTGCCTCGAACCCTGGCCACTTTAGAATACAGAGGAAAACTATTCTAATTTAGACTCTTTTTCCGGTCCAATCACAAACATCCTATTCTTTTGGAGGAACAGGCTGAATTAACCTCCGCGGTAACCAGTCTGTGCTTCCCCACACATTTCCAAGAACCAAGGTCATGTTTTCTCAAAATCTAATTACCAAACGAATCTTTCCATTTCTGCCCAGCTTTCAGTTTTTTTAGCCACTGATGCCTGGAATCCTGGCTGAAAAAAATCAATTTGAAAAGCAAACATTCTAATAGCCATCAGCAGAGTTAGACAACCTACAGATACGCTTTGTAGAAAGCATGCTCGATACACCCCCATTAGGGCAAAGACCAAAAGAAGCTATGGGACCTCCTTTCCTCACACTCTCCCTCAGAGAGGAGAGATATCCATTTTGATTTTTCCAGGGTGTTGGAAAACTATCTGTTATCTGTTACAGTGCTAAGCTACAGGGGTAAGTGAACTGATCTCTCAGAGAGCCATTCAGACTCCAAAGTAAGTGTCTGAATTACTCTGGGTAGAAAAGTCCCACATTACTCATCTCTGGACGGACTAAACATCACAGTTAAGAGATGATTCCCCCATGGCAGTCTAGCTTAAGGTACGTGGACTGCTATATGTTTCCTTTTCACTGTGTCAGTTGTTGAAAGGCAAAACAATCAAGCCCCAGCCTTGGAGTTCATTTCAAACTATCCCTCTTGCCATCTATGTAACCTTCTTAGGGTCTTTCAACTCCAGGGGTCTCTATTTCCTCACCTGTAAAATGGGAGCAATGTGTACAGGGTCGTTATGGGAATAAATGAGACAGGATATGTTAAATGAATAGCACATGAGAAGCATTCCATCAATGTTAGCCATTTTAATGAGCACCCATTCACACATTCATTCTTCATCCAGTAAATGTTTACCTATTAGCTGTTAGGTATGGGGCTAAGTACAATGTATGGCGCACGACCAGACCTAGTCCCCAGCAGCACGGAACACACGGTCTAGTGGAGAGGGACAGGCATTCAACAAATCAGTACACCCATACATACATAAGAAAATCTGTGATAACCGCCAGAAAAGCAAGATGGTTCCTTAAGGGACTGACTGAAGAACTCTCACTAGGATGGGGGGTTTCTGAAAAAACGATCTTTAAGAAGGTGACTTTAGGGTGGTCCCTGCGGGTCCAGTGGTTAAGACTCCATGCTTCCACTGCAGGGGGTACAGTTTTGATTCCTGGTTGGGGAACTCAGAGCCTCACATGCTGCCCACGACTTGGGCAAAAGAAAAAAATTTAAAAAGTGACTTTAAGGTGAAGGCTAAAGGATGAACAGACATTCTCAGAGGGAACAGTCAGGGAAGCTCCTATGTGGCATTTTTCTTCTGACTAGAATTTATTACATGTTCACTTAGTCTCGAAAATATTAAAAAGTCCAAAGAGAATTAATATCACCCATAATCCACCACCAAGAGGCAAACTGGTGTACATTCCACCAAATGTTTCTTTCTACGATATATATATATATTAGGTGACATTATATATGCCCACACACATGAATTCTTAGCCTTGTATCTGTGCATTGGAACCATCATTTTTACTTACTATTATGTTTTGAGCCCCTCCCCATGCCCTCAAGAATTCTATAATAAACAAAGATGGTGAGAATATATTTGAAAGTAGATGCACGTCATCCAATTGTTCTTCCACAGAAAGAATTCTCCAGCTGGGTTGTGGGATGAAAGGGCAGGAATATTTTAGTGTCTCTCCTAAGTATTGCCTTTGAAATGTTTGTATGATTTTCCAGGCTCCATTCTCACCAGGAGTATGGGAGCGTCTCTTCACTCTACTGCAGGTTAGGTCCCTAAACCTCTGTCAGTGTGTTAGGGGAGATCGGCCCCACATCATTCCTATTTCTTCGGTTTAAATAAGGAATGACAATATTTTTCAGATTTTATTTTAGATTATTTTGTGAATTGCCTGTTAATATGCGGTCTTCTTTTTCTGTGTTAGCATTGGTCGACAACTACTTGTTAAAACCACACTGTATGTTGTCAGGTAGTTTGAAAGTGTTGACACAGGTCAGCAAGACACTTTTAAAATTTTAAATATGGTATTTTAAATATACGTGAGCTTTGTCTGTAAGTAATCAGAGCTACAGACGTTGTTAAAGCTGTTCTTTTATACACACACATTATGGCAGGCTTTCTGTTTTATTCCATTGAACTTCTTACTCTTAAGCCTGTACTGCAGTACCTTATTTATTTTTAAAGTGTGTTTTAATATTTTACAGTTAAGTGTCTTCACAATTACTCTTCCTTTAAATATCTGCCTTATTACATATAGGCATTTGTTTTTCTAAATAAACTTCAGAACTATTTTGTCAAGTTACCCTTAAATAAAACACCGCTATTTTGATTGGAAAGGTAAAATTATAGATTCATTCCAGCAAATTATACTGTATAATGTTGCCCCTTCCCTAATTTCACATACGTGGCCTTTTTTGCCTTCCTTTACGTTTTATAGATTTTAGTTTTGTGAACCAGTTGCTTCAATGTTCTGCATTTTTATTAAGTTCTTCCTAGATCGTTTATATTTTTGTTATTTGTGAGTGGAATCTTTTTTCCACGTTATTTGCAAAGTAATTGTTGCTATTTTGGGGCAACGTGACAGATGTCTGAGTTTCTCTAATCCTCTAGAAAGACATCATATCTTCTCTCAGTAATTATTTTCCCCTTGCGTAAATAAAAAGAATATACACACGTACATGCATTTCTGCAAGAAACTTAAAGAATACTATTAAACTTTACTTCATGTGAGCAGGCAGGCTGAAGAAAACTGGCTTTGGTTTCTTATTTAGCACCAGTGTACACACATTTATTCGAGTAATCTCATCTTGTACGTGTGTTACCGTTATTATTTTTTAACATGAAGGAGGTTTACCAAAGGGAAGTGACTTGTATTCTTTATACTTCTTCATATTAAAGACATTAATAACAACTTATAATCCATTCTTAGCCTTTCCAGTGGTTACTCTGATCCTTTCTTGCCTTATTGCACTGACTGTAGTACAGATTCCTGATTGTTTTTCGCCTCAGCCCTGACAGAGGATATGCTCACGAGCCCAGGGCATCCCGAGGCATGCGCTGTGCACCTGCTGAAATGCAGACGCTCCCAGGTACAAGTCACATCTCACACCTGAGAAAGTATACAAGACCATGGCCAGGTAAGAAGAACTGGGTCATCCAGATCGTGCTGTATCCTCTACAGCAAATCACCTATGGACGTTGATAAATACACACAGTAATAAAAAACAGTTTTGACCAGCCTCACAAGTGATCCGGACAAAATAGTATTTCACGGCACCAAAGCTACTGTCCTCATTTACAAAAGCACTGCTACATCACTGTGTCCACAACGGGCATCCTTCATTGTGCTGTTACTTACATTTTGCCATTACCTGTAATGTGGCTACTTGACTTAGATACTGTGTACAACTCTGGGAAAGTGTCACCCTATTCCTATCGTACTGTTTCTATTTCTTTAAATCACACACGACTACTGGATTCAATCAAAATTGTTGTTGGTATAGATCAGGAAGTCACCTTTACCCTTAAAAAAACTAAAAGTAGAGTTATCATATGATCCAGCAATCTCACTTTTGGGTGTATATCCAGAAAAGAGG
Organism: Leucopleurus acutus; assembly: GCF_964270905.1. NCBI lineage: Eukaryota > Metazoa > Chordata > Mammalia > Artiodactyla > Delphinidae > Leucopleurus > Leucopleurus acutus. The sequence goes on from NC_139155.1 coordinate 87,768,336, forward strand.
AACACTCTAATTCAAAAAGATCCATGCACCCCAGTGTTCATAGCAGCACTATTCACAACAGCCAAGACATGGAAGCAACCTAAGTGTCCATCGACAGAGGAATGGATAAAGGAGATGTGGTGTGTGTGTGTATATATATATACACAATGTATATATATACACAATGAAATACTACTCAGCCATAAAAAAGAATGAAATAATGCCATTTGCAGCATCATGGATGGAACTCAAGATTATCACACTAAGTGAAGTAAATCAGACAGAGAAAGACAAATATCACTTATATCTGGAATCTAAAAAAATGATACAAATGAACTTACTCACGAAACCAACAGATTCACACACACAGAAAAACTTACGGTTACCAAAGGGGAAATGGGGGGAGGGAGGGATAAATTAGGAGTTTGGGATTAACAGATACACACTACTATATATAAAATAAACAACAAGGACCTACTGTATAGCACAGGGAACTATATCCAATACCTTGTAATAAGTTATAACGAAAAAGACTGAAAAAGAATATATATGTGTGTATATATATATGTATAGAATCACTTTACTGTATGCCTGAAACTAACTCAACATTGTAAATCAACTATACTTCAATTAAAAATAAAGTTACCGGGCTTCCCTGGTGGCGCAGTGGTTGAGAATCTGCCTGCTAATGCAGGGGACACGGGTTTGAGCCCTGGTCTGGGAGGATCCCACATGCCACGGTGCAACGAGGCCCGTGAGCCACAAATACTGAGCCTGCGCGTCTGGAGCCTGTGCTCCGCAACAGGAGAGGCCGCGATAGTGAGAGGCCCGCACACCGCGATGAAGAGTGGCCCCCGCTTGCCACAACTAGAGAAAGCCCTTGCACAGAAATGAAGACCGAACACAGCAAAAATAAATGAATTAATTAATAAACTCCTACCCCCAATATCTTCTTTAAAAACAAAAAAATCTGGAGGCTCTAACACCAATGCAAATTTAAAAAAATAAATAAATAAAATAAAAATAAAGTTACCTTTAATAACACATTTCTTAATATTATACCATTCTTGCAGATTAAAGTTTTTGGTTTTATTAATGTATTATATTACTCCACTTGACATGTCAGTATTTTATTGGAGATTTTTACAGTTATTTTTATGCATGAGATTTTTCTTTAAAATTTCTTTTACTATTTTATCAATTTTCATTTGAGGATTATGTGGCCTCATAAGATTCACTGAAAGAGCTTTATTTTTGCCTATGTCGTATTTATATTTCCTTTCCATTTATTTCTGTTTATATACAACGGAAATGAACATTTCTTTAAAAATCACAGGAAAACATCGTATAAAAACATCTAGGCCCAATCCCTTTTTTTCAGGGTAGGAGGGTTTAAATTAATAATACTTTGGCTTTTTTGCTACAGACTCATTTGTTACAATTTGTGTTTTTGTTAAAAAAAAAAGTTTCCCTACAATAGCATTGACTGCTTCTGCAGTTTTCATTTCTATAAACACTTTTCCTACCAAATCTAGCTCTTCTAATTCTTTCTTTCCCCAGTTTCATCCGATTCTGCTACCTTATCTCAACTTCCAGTTCTTACTTTATGAAGTCTGCCTTTCTCAAATGCTAAAGAGATGCCGTCTAACATTTACTTGTCCTGTGTATCAACATTTTCTTTCAAAACCGAACACACCCTCTGCATCCTTACCACCACGCTCTTTATCTATTATGTAACCAAATCATTTCATTCTGTTACTGTTTCTCTTTCTTCAACTTTGATTAAAATTTCTATCCAGCCAGGTACCATTTGAGGGATGGAGGATCTTTTCTGAAGATATTTAGTTGTGGCACGTGGGCTCAGCAGTTGTGGCACACGGGCTTAGCTGCTCCGCGGCATGCGGGATCTTCCCAGAGCAGGGCTCGAACCCATGTCCCCTGCATTGGCAGGCGGATTCTTAACCACTGCGCCACCAGGGAAGTCCCTAAGCCACTTTAAATGTTTTCAGTTCCATGTTTTGGGGGCATCTGTTGTTGTCTGGAATAATTCCCTAATAATTCCCTAATCCCATAGTACTTCTTTGAGAAATGTTAATTTCCCAGCAACATGACATATGACTATCAGCTAATCCTTACTCAAGAGCTATTCAGAGCATCCTGTTCCCATGGACCTCTGGGTTCACCCTTCACCATGGCTGCCTGAACCTTGGGTCTGCCTGCACGGATGCTTCATTACATCACTGACTATAATCTCAGGTTAATATGATTGGGGGACTCCTGGGTTGGGGAGGTGAAGGAAGAGAAATGCCTCAGAAGGTTCTAAAACTAACTGCTGTGCACTTATCATTAAAGACCCCCAAGGGCCTCTAGGACACTTGTTAGACATGATTAATGAGTTATGGAAATCCACAGTCTCCTCCCGTACCATCCCACACCCGGGTGTGGGGGAAGCCGTTATGGCTGAGGGCTTCACCAAAGCTCTGTCCATGGACACTGCCCTTGACAGCCCAGAAGGCTACAGATATTCTGAATTCTGGGTCCCATGCTTATTAGCTTGGTAAAAATATCCAGTTTGCAGTTAGGGTAAAAAAAAAAAAAAAAAGATGTTCAATTTCAGAGTTACCACAGGATTCATTTATCCCGTATAGGAAAAACAGAGTAACACATTTAAAAAAACAAAATCTCTGCAGCTTGGCAACAAGACATGAACATGATTAAACTGATGTATTATATTTATTCATATAAACATTCTGCAGGTTAAGTGTTTTTCAGTTCCCCAAAGGAATGAAAAGAGCCACGATTATTAGTAGAAACATAACTAAACTCACTGAATTTGTATTAATTTAACTGCATGGAATTAGTCCAATTTGGGCAAAAAAACCCACAAAAGGTTAAGTAGTGCAGGAAGATTCTCAGCCACAGCCCCATCTAATTTGTGCCCTGGAGGAAGCAGGGGATGGGAGACAGGCTCCCACGTGAGTTCAGGGGGCCTTACTGCGCAGGGTCCCCTCTGCCGAGGGGAGCGTCTTTGAGAGGGAATGAAGGGTCGTGGGGAGGTGAGACTGAGTAGGAAGGCAGGGTCTGGCTTTCCAAGGGCTGCCTGGTGCAGAGTTCCTGGTTTCCGGCTTGAGCAGAAGTTGCAGACCGGTGACCCGCAGGCCAAATCCAATGTACCAAATGCTTCTGTGTGGTCTGCGCAACGTTTTAAAAAATGAGTGGTTAAGAGCTGGAAGACTTCAGGGACTTCCCTTGCGGTCCAGTGGTTAAGACTCTGAGCTTCCGCTGCAGGGGGCATATGTTCGATCCCCGGGAGGGGAACCAAGATCCTGCGTGCCGTGCGGTGCAGCCAGGAAAAGAAAAAAAAAGAATTGGAAGATTTATAGAAGCAACAGAATATTCTTTCTCAATTGGTCATCTTCTGCCCCGCTTCTCCCTCACAGCCCTCGTGTATAAAGTGCTCCTATTCGGCACTGCTGCTGTTGGCTTTTGTAGCTTATTTTTGTAAAGTTAAGAGAGGAGTTAATACGGTTGTTCAAATCCGTCTTTGGTCTTTCCCTGTCTTCTACCTGAAAGCAATTCCTGCCTGCGAAAGGCAGGCAGGCTGAACCTATTCTGATTAGGTTGGACCAATGTTGATGAAAATAGCTACATGTGATTGAGGTCCAAGAGTAGCTCAAAAACAACCCAACAGCCATTCACTTACAGCTGCCCTACATTCTTCCATCATTGCTCCTTTTAAAGCAATCTGTGCTATCTTAGATAGCACTCTGGCTTAATATGCAGCATCCTCCTGGGAGGGAGGTTGACTTAAGGGTGCTGATTAAGATGGAACAATGAACACCAGAGCAGCAGGAAGTCTTGGGAATTAGCATGAGAAAAACCTTAAAAATGTAATTAGTTTGGCTAACAAGACTCACACTATCTGTCTTCTGATTTAATACCATGTCATTACAAAATATAGGACTCTATTGAGGAAACAATGATTTCAATTGTCAGCTGAAATGAACTAGGTGCGTGTTGAATATGATTGCTATGATGAAAGAAATCTGTCACACAAATATTGTACAGCACAGCTTAATCACAGACATCGACACCGTACTCTCCTACCCTTTCTGCCTAATAAACTCTATTCTTTATTCAAGTCATGGGAAGAGCAGAATTAGATCTCAAACAGAGATGTGGAATAAAAAGACGGACCCCAAACTGCCATAACTCATCTACTCAAAGAAAAACACTATCAAATTGGATCAGAAAACAAAATCTACCCCATGTGAACATTGGAAAGGGTAAAAATAAAGACTGGGTACTGGTCAATCAAGAAAGCAGGGGTTGCAATAGGAATATAAGAAAAAGTTAAGGGCTTCCCTGGTGGCGCAGTGGTTGAGAGTCCGCCTGCCGATGCAGGGGACGCGGGTTCGTGCCCCGGTCCGGGAAGATCCCACATGCCGCGGAGCGGCTGGGCCCGTGAGCCATGGCCGCTGAGTCTGCGCGTCCGGAGCCTGTGCTCCGCAACGGGAGAGGCCCGCGTACCGCAAAAAAAAAAAAGTTAAGTTGAAGATCAAAAGAACAAAACGAGAGAAAGACAATTTATGGATACGAAGAGTAAAATGTACAATGTAGACACAGTGATTATAAACTTTTAAGGGCTGACTTGCATAGCACTGGAATATTAAAAATAGAATTGTAGATTGAAATATATAAAGCAAAAGTTGAAAAACACAGAAATAAGGAGAAATTGGGCAGAACACATTAGAAACAAGAAATATTTTACATACTACTTTTACTTCTGATAGATCATGTGCATGAAGAATGGAAGGAAGAAAACAGCTACAGAGAATGTGAAAAATATAAGTCACACAGTTCACTTAATAGCTTTGTCTACACATGAAACTAAATATTACAAAGACTATACTTTTTCAGATGTGCAAAACTACTTAGGAAAGATGTCCACAGGAAACGTCAATAAATCCTTGAAGAAGAAATAAGACAGAGTAAACTTTTGGACCACAATCTAGTAATACTGAAATCAGCTCTTTTGCCCCTGTTCTGTTTTCCTATCTCTGTTCCCCTCTAACCTTAAAAGAACCTAATTCCAGGAATGAGATCACTAGGCAATTTAACCGAACTCCTGACTCGTGCTCTCCTGAATGCACACCGTGCCTTGCCTAACCTGTTGATGCTCTTCCTAGATTAAAAGAAGTCACCATGAAGAATTAAGTAGTTAAAGAATGACTAGCTCTTCACCCCCAGCAGTCCCCTTAGCAAACCTGCAGGGGATCACATGGGCAAGACAACATCTGAAGAGAGAGTCGGCCAGTCTGCCGCAATGGAGAAGGATGCAGAACCCACCCTCCTGCCTCCATGATTCACTGAGATTCTTCCGCCTTGTTTTTCCCTTTTAAGACTATCATGGCTAAAGCAAAACCTTCAAAGGTGGTTTTGGGGACACGAGTCTGCCTTCTCCCCAGATTGCCTGCTTTCTAATGAAAGCAACTTTCCTTTCTACCGACACGTGCCTCTCAAGTATTGGCTTCCGAATGGCAAGCGGCCGAACTTGATTTGGGTAACAATATTCTAAAGTAGGAAGAAAATAATACCAACAAGCCAACTACTTAGATCTTCATGAACTCTTCAACCAAAACCTTGGGTCAAGGCGTTTGCAGAATGGCTGATAAATCATTCCGACGAGAACAGAATGCATGGGATCCTGCAGTAGACATCCTGGGGAGCCCACTCTGTGAGTCACTGAAGGAGGGGCCCCCTGAGCTGGCTGGAAGACAGCCTCCTGCAGAGAAGTAGGGCAGAGCTTCCCTGTAACACTGTGTCTAACGAACACTTCATCAATATTATCAAGCCCTCTGTTTTTGAAAATCTACTGACCTCAACGTAGCTCAGTTATAAAGGACATTAGAGGCTCTGGGAGAAATGGCAATTCATGTGCATGGTGTTTTTTGTTTTTTGTTTTAAGCATCCTGTAGAAAGATTAATAATAAAAAATGACAAGCCTCCACTTCACCTAATCTAGGAAATGTGAACAGAAAAAATAAATGATGAAAATTAAAAATGAGAGAGGGTAAATAAACACAGATGCTCTGGAAATTTAAAGGCTTCTAATACCATATGAATTAACCCAATGTTGGGACTTCTTCCCTGGTGGTGCAGTGGTTAAGATTCCACGCTCTCAATGCAGGGGGCCCGGGTTCGATCCCTGCTCAGGGAACTAGATCCCACGTGCATGCCGCAACTAAGAGTTCACATGCCACAACTAAGGAGCACATGTGCTGCAACTAAGGAGTCTTCCTGTCGCAACTAAGACCTGGTGTAACCAAATTAAAATAAATTTTAAAAAAAATTTTTTAATTAACCCAATGTTAATAAATTATAAAACTTATCAAGGAACTGCTCCTAAGGAAAAGCATTTGTACTTAGGAGGAGAAGAGGAAGAGGAGAAGAGAAGAGAAGAGTCTAGCTAACCAATAATAGAAGGTAACTTTCCAACCTGGAATCTACCAAAAACCTACAACAAAAAACAAAAATTAATGGTGAAACTACACTGTACCAGCATTTTTATTAGGAAGAAGGGCAGAGTACTTCTATCACCAGCATTTATCACTAGAGATCTAGTGAAGAGAGGAAACAAAGATAAATAAGCAAGAGATATACTGTATTCAAAAAAAAGAAAATGTTACCCTTTGCAGACAAAACACCCATGTATTTAAAAATCTCTAAGATCCTCCACAAATCTGAAATAGTCTGGTTTTCCTTATTTTAAAAATCTGAAGAAAAAAATCACAGATGTTAACATTTCCTCATCCGGGATGGTTAATAAATAAGTGACTATTACACTGTTTCTGGTTTTGTGTCTCTGTGCGCGTGTGTGTGTGTGTGTGTGTGCGTTCGTGTGTTCTACCTTTAGCAAAAAACGGGCAGCAGGGGATGGAAATCAGACTGCCTTGGTGGCTTGAAATGTAAACTGTTTCAAATAGTCAAGGAAAATTATCTACAATCACTGTTTAACCTGTTCCCCAGCACACAGAAAGAAGAGCATTCTAGAAAAATACCAACATAGAAATGTATCAAAGATAGAACTTAAATAAAATTTTTAAAAATTTAAATCAAATCCATTTTGGCAGGATTATGTCTAAGTGGAATCTTTCTAGGAATAAAAAGGGAAACATTAAAACATTCATTAATTTATTATTCAGCACATTAATAGAGTGAAAAAGAAACATACAGAACCATCTTGAACACTGCCCAAAAGATCCATTTAAGGAAAATCGAAATTATCCCTAACTAAAAATTAAGTCCCAAGCAAAATAAATGGGTGTTCTTAAAGAAAAAAAAGTATTAATATTTACCACTAATGATATTGCATGCCTAGAAAACCCAGTCAAAACTACATGAGGGCTTCCCTGGTGGCGCAGTGGTTGAGAATCCGCCTGCCAATGCAGGGGACAGGGGTTCGAGCCCTGGTCCAGGAAGATCCCACATGCCGCGGAGCGACTAAGCCCATGCGCCACAGCTACTGAGCCTGCACTCTAGAGCCCATGAGCCACAACTACTGAGCCCGCGTGCCAGCCTGTGCTCGGCAACAAGAGAAGCCACCGCAGTGAGATCCCCGAGCACCGCAATGAAGGGTAGCCCCTGCTCGCCGCAACTAGAGAAAGCCTGCACGCAGCAACAAAGACCTAACGCAGCCAAAAATATAAATAAATACTACATGAAAACACTGTTACTTATCTTTCAATATCTTGTAATAACCTATAATGGAAAATAATCTGAAAATATATATATATCTGAATCACTTTGCTGTACACTTGAAACTAACACAATATTGTAAATAAACTATATGCCAATAAAAAGAAAACTGTAGGAAAACGATGATAAGAGCATTCAAGGAGGAGACAGTCGACATAATTAGAACACAGAATCAAGGACTTCTTTATACGAATCCATGAACCAGATATAAACGCAATGATGGGAAGATTCCATTTATAATTTTCAAAGAAAAACACAGTATCAACGAGTAGATTAACAGGAAACTTGTCAGACCTCTTTAAGAAAATGTTTATACTATACTCAGGAACAGAAAATGTTTGGGGAAAAATGACAGCTATCGGTTCCTTTCTAAGGTAATCTGTTGGCTCTGACATTTGTGCATGTACATTGGGCAGGGACTGCGGTCAGCTTTGCCCTGGGCCCACCCCCTTCCTCTGAGGCTCACACCAGCTGGTGTTACCCCACCTCCCATTCTGGGCCCCCCCCCATCCCTGCTTCACCACAACACCTAAAGTCACCCAGATCCTCAGTGCCTGGCGACATTCTAAGTGACCTCAACAGCTACAGAGGTGACCCTCCAACCTCTGGGGCTCCCAGTTCCTTCCCTCAACCTTCACCTTCTGAGGCGGGCAGAATTATGGACCCCCTGGAAGATTCCTGCCCTATTCCTGGGGACCAAGAGTATGACAAGATACCGCCTTTGAACATGTTACTTCACCTGGCAAAATGGACACTGCAGGTGTGATTAAGGTTATAATCGACTGTCCTTCAAGTAGGGTGGCCGCTCGGATCATCGGGGTGGGCTCCACGTAATCCTGGGAGCCCTTCAAGGCAGATGCGGGAGAGGAAGCCAGGCTGAAAAGTGAGAAGGGTGCCCTGTGCCGTGGCTGGCTTTGAAGGTGGGGCCGGGAAGGTGGGAGATCCCAGCGAGCAAACAGGGACCTCAGTCCTCTGCCTCCCAGAAACTGGACTTTTCCAACAGCCTGAACAAGTCTGGAAGTAGATTGTCCCCCAAAGCCTCTAGCTGAGAGGCCAGCCTGGCAGACACCTGGTTTTCAGCCCTGTGAGACCCTGGGCAGAAAACCCAGCTGGGCCCACTGGGTCTTCTGATGCAGAGAACTGAGAGTAACACATAAGGAAATCTTATCCACTCTGCCGTTCATTCCCACTCTGTCTTCGGAAGAAACTGTGCCAGGTCCCAAATGCCCACACTCTCACCATCAAGTCCTATCCTAAGCTCTGTCCCTCCTCCAGCCCCCTCCCTCTCTTCTGCTTTCATGGAGCTAATTCTCTCCATCTCCGTGGTGTTTGCACAAAAGGCACCTCTGTGGTGTCACTGAGCATAATTCCCGGCTGTGGAATTTCAACATCTGCCCTGCAGCCCTCCCCAAGTCTCTGTGAACTACAGAAGGTTCTTTGGAAAAACTATTCTTCTGCTTAAAGTTGCCAGTGTAGCTTTTCTCACTGGTATCAAAGAGCCTGACTTGTACAATCATGTCCTACTATTCTGCATCTTCAAAAAAATCCCTTTTCCCTTTTACACACGCTCATTATTCAATCCTCTTCTTTGTCAAACCTCTCGAAGAATCGTCTCTGGAAGCTGTCTGTTTCCTTCGATTCAGTCCTCAAGACTTTCCAGTTTGGTCTGTCTCCACCAGGCCACCGAAATGCCACCAGTCATCTCTGCCTCTGAATCAAAGGGTCAGGATCTATCCATCTGGACCTTCAACAGCATTTGATAGTATCAGCTCTCGCTGCATGGAAGCATTCTTTTCTCTGGGATACCACCAACTCTTGCTATTCCTTTTACGTCTCTGGCCACTTCTCAATCTCTATTCCTGGATAATCCTTTCCCAGACAACTATTAAATGTTGGAATCGCTCAAGACTTGACCCCTTCTATTTTTTCTCTACTGTCTCTCCCTAGGAGAACTCATCCGTCTTCCAAATCTAAACGCCATCCATAATTTGTCACTTCCTAAACATATATGCCCAGGCCTAACAATTCCACCGAACCCCAGATTTGCATATCCAATGTCTACCTGACAGAACCACTCAAATTCCTCCCAAGTTTCTCAAATGTCCGAAGCAGACCTTATGCACTGCTTCCTAACCTTGTTCTCTCCACTTTTCCCATCTCCGTCAGTGGCACCCTCTTAGAGATAGTTCCTCAAACCAGAAATAGTTGAGTCGTTCCTGATTCCTTCCTTTCCTGCCCACTCAGTCCTTCGGTAAATCTCGCTAATCTCACTTGCTAAGTATCTCCTGAATCGTCCACTTCTCTCCAGATCCAGTCATCACCCTAGTCCTACTCATTGCTTTTGTGGACCACGGTGAAGAGGTACCACTGGTTTCTTTCCTTCCCCCCTTCCCTCCAATTCATCCTTCATCACTTGTCAGTGTGAACTGAAAAAACGTAAATAAGATGATCTCACTTCCTGTTTAAAACCCTTTACTGGCTTCCTGTTTGACTGTGACTAGAACCTAAGGTCCTTGGTCCAGCGGTCCTAAGTGTATTGAACTCTAGCTTAGCTTCCCAATGGCTTTTCCAAGGTCAAAGTCTTTCCCAGCCACGACTCTCTTTACTAGCTAAGGGCTGACCACACCGGCCAGCATTCGGTCCCTCCCAGACTTTCTTCCTTTCCCCAGGACCACGGCTCTGCTCTCATTCTACGATGCCTTCCTCCTGCTATTCATTTTATTGACACCTTTGCATCTTCCATGAGTCAGCTTCCACTTAACTGTCACAGAGGCTCTTCCAGACAAGCCGATCTCAAGTTCCTCCATCACCTGTTACTCTCCGTCAAATTACCTTTTCCTTTCCTTCCATCTGGAATCATGTGCTCCCCGTCTGTCCTCAGACTCCCCCACCAGTCTAAGAGCTCCATGAGATTGGAGACTTCCTAGAACACCCAAGATGCTTAGCGGCTGTTTACTGTCAAACTATTTCAAGATATAAACAAGGGTGTTAATGACGGTGCAGTAATTCACCTAAGGGCATCTGTTAAATAACGCTTAGTAGATACACACAGTGGATGAATATGCCACCATTAGGACAGTGATTTAGTTTCTCGTCCTATAAGAACACGTCAGAACCCAGAATACATTGCTGAATAAAAACAGCTGGATGCAAAACTGCGCGTAGGATACGATTCTTCCGGGCACTGCTTGGGAGAACTGTTAAGCAACATGATAAATAAATAAGTCCCTGCCACCTCTCCGGGCGGACTGCACATGTACCCAGCGATCAGGAGCGATCCACGCCCGCAGCTAAGTGGATGGGTGAACGTTTCTGGCGCTGTTCCCACCCTCCCGATATGCTATCAAATCACTCCAAGCATTTCTTTTCAATTAGATGCATATGCAATATCTCTCAAGGACTTAATTGTTGTTTCTAAGCAGAGGTGTGCCTGTGCTTGGGTGTGTCTATCTGTCCGTGTGACTGTTGGAAAGTCCCCCAGGCATGAGTGGTATTTTGGGTGGTGGGATTTCAGATACTGTTTATTTTTCTGATCTAGGCTTGTCTGCACTGTCTGAATTTCCTACAATTACTTTGTATTCGTTTTCCAATTAGAAATCAGAGTTCTTTTCCTTTGGCAACAGAGACAGGTACAATGATTGAGAAGTGGTTTGAATTCAGTGTCAGTTCAGGAAAGCTACTGACCACCGAGAATCGTTGGTCACTGCAAACCAGATGACTCATGGCATTTCATTTGGTCTGATTTTCTCTCCTCCCTCACCAGGCCGTTGGGATACAACGGCCAAGGAAATTGCGTGCAGGATTACCTGCTCTGCCCACCATTACCTCTTGCCTAACATTTACCTTGAACAATAAAACCCGCCAACCAGGCAGCCACAGTCAGACTCTTTTAAAAAAAAACTGCCTAGGGCTTCCCTGGTGGCGCAGTGGTTGAGAGTCCGCCTGCTAAGATGCAGGGGACACGGGTTCGAGCCCTGGTCTGGGAGGATCCCACATGCTGCAGAGCAACTAGGCCCGTGAGCCACAACTACTGAGCCTGCGCGTCTGGAGCCCGTGCTCTGCAACAAGAGAGGCCGCAACAGTGAGAGGCCTGCGCACTGCGATGAAGAGTGGCCCCCGCTCGCCGCAACTAGAGAAAGCCCTCGCACAGAAACGAAGACCCAACACAGCCAAAAATAAATTAATAAATTAATAAACTCCTACCCCCAACATATTCTTTAAAAAAAAAAAACAACTGCCTTATTTCTACCTCAACACTTCAAAATATATTTTCTAGAGCACTTGCCCCTTTTTTGAGAACGTAAAAAAAAAAAAGAATCTTCCAGAATATAAATATCTGTGCACATGAGACTACAAATAAAAACTTCACCCTTTTACAAATATGATTTGCATTTCTTACCATGCCTTGGACTATCTGTCATTTGTATGCCCCACATGGAGGTCGGTGGAACACAGGGAGATATTAGCTCCATTTTTCCAGACAGAAAAACTGAGTTACTTACCATGGGGCTAAGTGATTGCAAAAGGCCCATTCGACCTTCCATCCTGCTTGCATCAGAGAAAAACTTAAGTATTAATTATATAAAAACAGGCGTAAAATAAAACACACACAAATAGAAAAAGTCCAAATAAAAGAGAAGCAAATTCTATGTTTGAACCCATAAAAGGATAATAAAAATGATGAATACCACAATTAAGATGTAAGGGCAGAGATCTATTTTGTAATCACCAGTCTTCCCAAGTCTAGGGAAAAAGGTTTATTTCCAAGACACATATCAAAGGCTGCCTGTGAGCTCACCCTAAGACTATTTATTGTATAGCTTCTGTGGTCTCTCCAATCTGAGGCCTTTGATTACAGCATTTGCCGAAACGAATGCAGACGATGTTCTCATGCATGAATATTTCTAAAATACTGAGATCGTTCTATCTGAGACAAAAAAATCTGGAAAATAATCACCAACAGGAACATAAATAGATACCATGCTTTCCTATTCCAATAATGAGTCAGCTTTTATGACAGTCATCCAACTTTATCCAAGAATAGCACTTGGCTAATTAGACAGGAGTCAGTTTAATAACTAGCTGACATTAATAAGAGAAATGCATTACATGAAAAATTGTTTACGATTGCAAAAGAACTGTAAAAAACGGGTACAATGTTGTATGAAATTGGAGGGGTCATAAGTTCATTTCTTATAAATATGCAAGGGCTACAATTAAAATTCCTCGCAGTAAGAGCTCCACTGCACCTTAATATATTCATGCATTCATTCACTGACGATGTATTTATTGAAGACCTACTAAGTGTCAGGCACTGTTATGTTTTTCTGATGTTTTATTTCTGCAAGGGACAAGGAACCGGGTGCTTTAGCAGCCGGCGACCACAAGCTTCTTGGTAATCATCCTTCACTGGGAAGACCAGAAGCAGAAAAGTAATCAGAGGCAGAAGTCCACAGATTCAGTCTCTGCATTGAAGAGATTGGGGAAATCAAGCTGGGTCTTGACAACCAAGCATCTTCTCTCTGTGGAGCCTCAGAATATTCTCGCTCCGTTTTCAGTTTGAGAAGTGAAGGAGGCTTCATTTCAGCCAACAGGAAGAATGGAAGGAATCAAGACAAAAAGTGAAGATAAGAGACGTGTGTTTATGTGTTTTTCCAAGATGGCGGGTTGGCTTGAACCTGCCATCTTGGAAATGCAGTCTTCAATACCTGAAGGCTGTATTGACAAATGTACGCACCTGAGTGCTCACGTAGCAGCTGTGTTCACGGGGCACAGGGAAGAGCGTGCTGTTGTCATTCCTTAGGAGCTACCGGAATTTACATAACAGCCCTTTCCCACCCCCTCCCCGCCAGCTGCACACAGTCCCTACCTTGCTGGAGAAAGCCTTCAGATGGAAAGAAAACACAGGTTGATCCATCGAATACAAGAGCACTTTCTTGGACTATAAAGTGCTTAAAGACAAGGACATTTGTTTTATCCCTCTTCAAACCACCCCACCCTAGAGTGCCAAACACCACACTTCACTCATGGAGGCTGACTTACGGAAAACTCAAGAACAGGGTCCAGAAAGGAGAGCTGGCCTCTAGCTTCATCTTTCATTACAAAATAATCGGGTAGATAAAATAAGCTTAAAAATGGTAACACCGTGTAGACGTTAACTTAGATGCTGGGTGGGGAGGGAATCCCTAGCTCTTGAGATCTGGGTAATACTGGTTCTAGCCCCCAACTGCACCATACATAAAGGTACAAATCCAACCTAAGGTGGTGTGTGTGTGTGTGTGTGTGTGTGTGTGTGTGTGTGTGTGTGTGTGTGTGTGTGTGTGTGTGTGTGTGTGTGTAATTTAGCACAATGATTAACTGTGTGGACTCTGGCACCTGTGGAATCTGACCTCTGGCATTTCTTTTAACCTGTCTAAATATCATTTCCTTCACCTGTGAAATGGGACTAAAACAAGCTTATCAGTGAGAATAAATGCAACACGCTTTGAACACTGCCTGGCACATACTAAGGGCTAAGTGTTAGTGGTCAGTGATGCCGTTGGTGTTTACCACTACTACAACTACTACTATGATCATCGCTATTGTTTAATTCCATATTCTCCTCTGATTCTGGGCATGTTTTTTTTAAACAGTCCGTCAACAAGGAACTGCTGCTCACCTAAAGTATTCACAAGTGTGATACACAGTATCTGGGGGCCGAGGCTGGAGGTGGGGAGGAATCCCAAGGCTAACTGGGAGCAAAAGGTCCCAACAGTACCCAGGCCACTCCTGCTCTCAGATTCTTTCTGACCCCACCTGAGGCTTCTCTTAGCCTCTCCTCTCCTCTCACTCCTTCTCTCTCCAGTCTCTGAGATCTTGGCCGTGGCAGGAACCAGCTCCCTCAAGCACCTGAATTCTTTCAAGGTGTTTTTTTTTTCCTCTGCAGACTATTCTCCTTCTACCAGGAATTCGAGGACCAGTTGTTGGAAATGATGCATTTCAACCTCATCATGAGCATCAATATTTACAAAGCTCTTTTCCATCCATTGCTTCACTGGCACCTCCTCACAACCCTGCCAGGTTAGTGGCGGTTACGGTTGCCCCTTTGCAGGAAAGGGAGCCAACGGCAGGGAGTCTACGGGGCTTACGCAGGTGTGGCAGAGCTAGGACACAAACCAAGGGCTCTTCGCTCAAATCCGGCATTGGTTTCCACTCTGGAACATGACCCATACCTTATGCAGATCTTGATGTCAGATTTAGCCACAAGATTCTCTAAGTGGAATGTTAGCATTTCATTGGAGGTAGACCATATATCCGTTTATATCAAAATACACTTGCTTATGTTTTATGCCCAATACAATACCTTGAACTTCACTTGGAGAGCACCAACTGTAAATAAAATACGTGTGAGGGCTCCTCCGTGAAGGAGTTTACATTTTGGGTCTAAAGATATAACCTATATGCATGCAAAAGCTAGAACAAAAGGCCAAATTCAATTAGGTAACCCCCAATTTTTAATTAATAAATCCGAAAAGAGTCAAGAAAAGCTCTGATCCATCTGACAAGTAGCACAGGTGATGGCAGCCTCTCTAGTCGGCCCCTCCAGTCTTATTCTGCACTTTCCTCCCCTCCTCCCTTCCCCTGTCTCTCCAGCCCTCATCCGAACCTAAACCCAATCTAAACCTGTTCCAAGAATGGAGCAAAATGAGCCAGGCTAAGGGGGCATTTTCTGGTTCTGATTCTAATCTTACACATCCCGTATTAAAAGCAGTCCATGGTCAAAATCATTTGTAAAACACTGGGCTCAAGGGAGGACAGGTTTCCTCCCTGTGGGACTTCTCAGAGTCGTTAACATAACCCTGTGTGTAGTAAGCTTGCATTTCTCAAATACATTTAACCAGAGAGGACCTTATTTCACGGAGAAAGTCATGGGGTTGGTTTTCTCAGGAACACGCCATCAGAATGCAAACTACTAGAGAATGACCGAAGGAATGCAAAGGGCTGAACTTCCAAGGGTTTGAATTTCCACAAGTGAAAACGACAAAGCAAACTGGAATCTCCAGCATCAAAAAATAGGCCAATGGAGACCTACTGAGGCCTTAATTTCCAAAACATACAAACAGCCCATACAACTCAATAACAAAAATAGCAAACAACCTAGCAAAAAATGGACAGACCTAAGCAGACGTTTCTCCAAGGACAACATACAGATGGCCAATAAGCACATGAAAAGATGCTCAACTTTGCTAATTATTAGAGAAATGCAAATCAAAACTACAATGAGGTACAACCTCACACCAGTCAGAATGGCCATCGTTAAAACGTCTACAAATAATAAATGCTGGAGAGGGTGTGGAGAAAAGGGAACCGTCTACACTGCTGGTGGAAATGTAAATTGGTGCAGCCACTACGGAGAACAGTATGGATGTTCCTTAAAAAACTAAAAATAGAACTACCATACGACCCAGCAATCCCACTCCTGGGCATATACCCTGAGAAAACTCTTAATTTAAAAAGATACTTGCATCCCAACGTTCATAGCAACAGTATTTACAACAGCCAAGACATGGAAGCAACCTAAGTGTCCATCTACAGATGATGGATAAAGAAGATACGGTGTGTGTGTATATATTTATATATATATAACTCAGCCATAAAAAAGAATGAAAGAACGCCATTTGCAGCAATGTGGATGGACGTAGAGATGATCATACTAAGTGAAGTAAGTCAGACAAAGAAAGACAAATACCATATGATATCACTTATATGTGGAACCTAAAATATGATACAAATGGACTTATTTACAAAACAGAATCAGACTCACAGAGAACAAACTTATGGTTACCAAAGTCGGAAGGGGGGAGGATAAATCAGTAAATTGGGATTAGCAGATATGAACTACTATATATATAATAGATAAACAACAAGGACCTACTGTGTAGCACAGGGCACTATACTCAATATTTGTAATAAACTACAAATGAAAAGAATCTGAAAATGAATATATATATATATATATCTGAATCACTTTGCTGTACACATGAAACTAACACGACATTGTAAATCAACTATAATTCAGTAAAAAGTAAAAATAAAGAAAATAACATACAAAAGCCAAAAAAAAAAAACCCAAGTAAGTGAGAGCAGGTGCTGTAGGTGAACGACCCAGACCACAGGCTTTCTGTGTTGAGGAGCTACGTTTTGATCGCCTACCCCTATGTCAGGCAGCATGCTTGGTGCCGAAGATGTCAGAGTGAAAAAGACAAGACGTGGTCCTTGGACTCGTGGAGCAAATTCAGTGGAGGAGACAGAAAATTAATATATAGAGAGAACATCAGAGGCAAGCTAGAGAATCAAGAACATGACAGGCCAGAGGCCAGAGGGCAGCAGTGGGGTGGTCAGCTCCCACCGTACAGCACAGGGAACTATAGTCAATATCTGGTAACAAACTATAATGGAAGAGAATCAAAAAAAGAATATATATTTCATATATATATAATATACATACATATATATACAAAAAACTGAATCACTTTGCTGTACACCTGAAACTAACACAACATTGGAAATGAACTCTACTTCAACTGCTTCCAGTGCAAAGGTAGAATGGCGCCCTCCTGCTGACCAAGGATGCGCTCGTGGCGTGAGTAAGGAACCTTCTTTGCTGTGGGCCACCCGGGTTCTGTGGCTGCCTGTCGATATCACGTAACAGAGCCCGCCTCCTCAGGAGGGTGACAGGGAGGGGTGTGTGACCCTCCAGACCTACAGCTCCCCTCAAAGTTGACCTGTGTCACTCCTGCGTCTCCCCTGACGATTCTACGTGGTGAAGGGCACCCAGGACTCAGCCCTTCTCGCCCCAAGAACACAGTCTTTTATCAGGAGTGAAGAAGTCCTCTTTGAACTACACCCTGGTGAATGCAGCCACTCCGGACTGAACCAAGTGCTGGGACCCTTGCACAAAGTGACAACCACTCGGGCTCAGGAAGGGCCACCCAGGTGCCCCACGTGGTCACATCGCACAGTAAGTTCAAAAGCCAGAGCGTGAAGCACACCCAGCCTGGTCACAGGGCACAGTGGGGTCTAAAGGCGTCCGAGACGGGGAGCCCCCAGAATACTGCCGTGAAATACGAAGTGTCAGGGTCCCTTTTAAAACGAAAATTGCCTGTATTTAAGGGGTGCCACGCGATGGTTTGCTTTACACGAACACAGTGAAATGATCACGGCCGTCAAGCTAGTTCATCTGCCTCCTCACACAGGTTCCGTCTCGGGGGAGCTGAGCGCGCCTGCAATCTACTCTCGGTTAATTTCCAGTGCTTGGTACAGTATTATGATTAGAGTCGCCACGCGGTCCATTCCTCTCTAGACTTGTGCATCCTACGCAACCGCAACTTTGGAGCCCGCGGCCAGCATCTCCCCAACCCCTACCCCCAGGATCGGTCCGGGGCAGGGGAGGGATGCAGTGATGGAAAGGAGGGGAGAGGTAAAATAAGGCAAACAGAAACCTTGCTATGAACTGCATGTGAAAGAAAGAAAGAAGATCTTCTCAGAAGCTGAGTACATGAATTATGCCCGGAACTGAAATGCAAAACCAAAAAAAAAAAAAAAAAAAAACAGCAGGGGAGATGGGGCTCTGCTAAAAGCTTTATTCTAAACATAGGGATTTGATGAAATATGAAAATATTTTAATGACTATAATATGATCGTTATCTCTCACGGCAATAAATATTGATGCCCGCGGGTAATAGTTGAGCCCTCCTCTCCCTTTGCTCTCTTTGCATGCCTGACCTCCTTAAATCTTTCCTACGAACCTATGAAATAAATATTACTACTAGCATCCCCATTTCCAGGTGAAGAAATCGAAGTTTGAAGAAATTAGGTAACTTGCCCAATGGTACCCAGTTAACAAATAGTCTAGAGTCTTGTCTCAGAATTCATGCGTTCGTCCTTGATGGTCAGGGACCGCTGAAAACTCTGGAACACAGGATAAAAAATACGAACAGTTGTACCGATACTGCCTTACTTCTTTTTTACCTGGTTCTCATATAAGCAAAGGGTAGAATTTGCAAAATACTACTAAGTGCAATTCTAGCTTTACAGTTTATTAGAGTCCACGGTAACTTCTGTCCTTCCTAATTATTAGTTGTTGGAACCCATGTTAAGCAAGGAACCTCCAAGGCAACTTAGCACTTCTTGCTTCCTATTCTGACATTTCACGAAATTAAATTTTACAACATTCCTCCCCGCAGACGAAGACATCCTTAACCAATGAATTAGAACGTCTCAAGTGTAAAAAGGTGTCTGAGGAAGTTGCTGTTTGTCACGGGAAGAGAAGAGTTCATTTTCAACCGCCCTCACCTCAACTGAGTGCATTCTGAGCGAACAGATGCAAAGTGCTTGGAATTATGTTTTTAATGCGAATATGGAAACTGCGAAAGCGCAGCCATTAAAAAATAAAATATGTAGAAGCTGCCTGCTACGTTCACTAACTGATTAAAAACGTAATCCTCCTGAAGAAATGTGCCCCATATTTGTTTATATTAATGTTAATAAGCTGCTAACTCATGATAAATGTATGATAATTTATTCTAAGTGAAATGAAGTGTGCCCTAAAGACAGACTCTGTAAATGAAAGCGTACGCTCACCCGAGGTTTGAACAGGCACATGAATAACTACATTCTTCTACTGCAGTGAAAATGAATGTATGCAAATTATATGCAAAGGTGCCCACCGTTGCCAAATAATGGCAAAGCAGGGGGAGGGGGCGTGGGTCTCAGAAGCAGAAATTATCGCAAAGCCTCTGTGAAATGATCTTGGGCTCTCTGCAATGGCTCAGAAACTCCTCTCACAGGGCAAGAGAATTTTCAAGAGCCTGTTCTTTGGGCATATTTAAGATTCAGGATTCTCAGTCTTGGTCTCTCCCTACGTAAATAGCATTAATAAAAAGCCTCCTAATTGTGATGTGGTGTGCATTTAGAAATCATCAAGCCAAACTATTTCTGTGAATTTGGAAATTATATAATTATCCATACAAATAATGTTAACAATTCTAATTTATCCACGCAGATACATCTCAAAATATCTGCTAAGCGTTCACAATGGTCTTTCTTCCCCTCATGACTATCATCTGTGATGTTGGTACCATATGACACTCAAATTAAAATCATGGTATTATTTGTGGCAGACGTGGTTGGTGAGCAATCTGAAGACCTTTATCCGCCCTCTTTGCTGGAAGGAAGGGAGGGAGGGAGAGAAGGAAGGGAGGAAGGAAGGGAGGAAGGGAGGGAGGGAGGGAGGGAGGAAGGAAGGAAGGAAGGAAGGAAGGAAGGAAGGAAGGAAGGAAGGAAGGAAGGAAGGAAGGAAGGAAGGAAGGGTAGCTATCACCAATGTCAGCCCTCAGAATGTTACATCAAACCGCGTTCAAAACTCCAGATAAAACCCCAAGCTCTAAGTGTGTCTCCTTTTGAGCTATACTTCATTTCTCACTTGTGAAAAAGAATCCAGAGTGTGATCTCACTGAGCTCCGTATCTCTCAGGGACAGAGTGGTACAGCGGTCAGGCTACATTATCTGCCGGCACCTCCAACTGTAAACTCGGGATAATAATAGTATCTACTCCATGCAGTTATTGGACGGATTGAGGAAGAGAAAGAGGAGAGAGACAGACAGAGAGACAGAGAAAGACAGAGACACAGGGAGGAGAGAGAAAGAGAGAGATGGGTAGATGGATGATATACACACGTCTTCCAGGATAGCACGTGGAATACAGTAAGTCTTTTATCAGGGTTATTATTATTACAATGGTTATCACAAGAACTGAAACCTGAGGGTTTTAGTCAGAATTTTCAGTAACTGGTGACAGAAAAGTCAACTTAATTGGACACAAGCTGAGAAGTGATGTTTACTGCTATATGCTACTTAAATTTCTGAGTGGCAAAGGGTTCAAGTGTCCAAATGGTCTCAGCGTTTTCTCTCTCCCTCTCCCTCCCTCCCTCATTTTCTCGTTCCTCCCAGACTCAGCCTATAAGTCAGCTCCACCCACAAGCAGCCCCTCTGCTACCTTGACCTTGGAAGGGTCAAGGTCAAGTGAAATGTTATAGGGACTACATGTGATTGGCCAAAAAACAAAAATTATCATCGAGCTCTTTACAGAAAAATTTTGCTGACCCGTGCACTATACCATGGGGGAGCCTGTTTACTTATGACACGGGGATTGCATCCGCCCAATTTCTGTCACAGGACAGTGGGGGGATCAAGCCTGATGTCTACGGAAGCAAGGTATGGCTTACCCATCAGCAGTTAAACACCAGCATTGTCTCTCCTCCTTCTGGGTCTCTGTGTTTGTCCCCTGCGGGATGGAGGGCTGATTACACAGGTTCAGACGCTGCCAGGATGTGTTCAGCTCTGCCTGTTACCACAGCCCCCAACCTGACCACGATCCCACGGAAGGCTTCCTTTATTGAGTTTCACATCTCTGGGTCTGGGGAAGTCCATCCTAGGCGATGCCGCCTATGACCCCACTTTCACCTGTCAGGGAGCTTTTCTCTCTGTGGTTCAGTCCTTCTATTGCACGTCTCTCTTACAAAGAACCAGAAAGATCCTCTGATGCTTTCTACTGCTTCGCATCTACCCCAACTCCAGCTTGTCACCAGCAGAGAACTGCCGTTGATATATGGGACTCTTCACGCTGATGTCACTTGCAAATTACAAACAGCTCTTGCAGATTTCCAGGCTTGGTGAAAAATCCTCATGCCAGAGTTTAGGTTGCCCTTTGGTTTAGGTGTATGTTGGCTCCTGAGACATTTCTCTAATTAAAGCTGTCCTAGGGTTTATTTATGAAATTTGCAATGGAATTATTTTTAATACAGACCATACGTCAAACACCCTCACTCACACACACACACCCAAATGCAAACCTATTTCCCTTAACTCACCGTTAAAGAATTTCCTGTTTGATTCATTTATGTTTTTTTTTTTTTTAATGTGAGTTAGTGCTTTTTATGAAGAATAAAATGGGAATTCTCCAGGGGTCAGGACTCCACGCGTTCACTGCTGAGGGCACAGGTTCAATCCTGGCCAGGGAACTAGGATCTCACAAGCCCCGTGGCCAAAAAAAAAAACACAATAAAATTACCCCAAGGTGAAGTCCACACCCCTGCCCCACAGATACCTCCCTTAAACAAACAGCACTAATTCCCACCCTCTCCCCTAGGGCAACACATCAAATCATTTGGTGTGTGTCTTCCAGAAATACATACTTCTAAACCACATACAAAAACTAGGTCTGTGGATCTCCACTGCTGTCTCCAAATGCCCGCATCCCTAAAAATAATGGGAGCTTTTTAAAAAAATTCCTGCGTGCTGCATGGGGCAGGGGGTGCCCAAGATTTTTCATTTTGAAACAAGCTCTCCAAAAGCGTCTGCTCCCCAGCCTTGCTTTGGAATCGCTGGCGTGGGTGTCAGCCCAGTTGCCCTCTCCCCAGAAGGTCTTTGGGAGCCTCGTCAGAGTCTGGAGCTCGTCTGGGGCTTTTCCTGCACTAAAGGCAGTAGCTGGAGGGGTCACACAGAGATCTGCAGATGGGAACCAGCCCACAGAGGGGCTGTGGACCAGCGCAGCATTGTAAATAATTTGAACCCAACAATCATGAGTGGAAATTGCATGTTCTACTTTTCCACAGGCTGCAATACTAGACCATTTTATTCCTCAGGACCCACAGCTTTTCCACATTCTACCAGGAGCTGATAAACTTGGCAAATGAACGCAAACTGAACAATAGATAAACAACATGCCTAGATCTTAAAATATACCTGCTGCTGAGTGAAACAGTAAGAAACAGAAGCAAGGATGTAACATAACACCCATCGAATGCATTAACGCATACCTACAAACCATGACTATTTATTTTACAAAGATACATGATATCTGAGGCTCCGTATCAAATGCCTTAGGACAGGCACTCTCGGGGAAGAGAAATGGACTAGGGTTAGGAGGTAAGGGAAAAGCAGAAAGTAAAGCAAGAAGGGGTCCTGCTAGGGGTTAATGACAGTCTGACCTCAAACTGTTAGGTTAACTCAATTTTCTGTATTTGAGGTTTTCGGTTTGTTTTTATTAAGACTGTTCTTTAGAGCAGTCTTAGGTTCAGAGCAAAATAGAGGGGAAGGTACAAAGATTTCCCTACGCCCACACTTGCACAGCTCCGCCATCATCAACATCTCCCACCAGATGGTCCATTTGTAACAACTGATCAACCTACGCTGACACATCAACAACACCCAGAGTCCAGAGTTTACAACACTGTCCACGTTTTTTTTTAATACATATATACATTTATTTACTTCTTCATTCATTCATTCATTCGGCTGTGCCGGGTCTTAGTTGCAGCACGCGGGATCTTGGTCGCAGCATGCATGTGGGATCTAGTTCCCTGACGAGGGATCAAACCGGGGCCCCCTGCATTAGGAGAGTGGAATCTTAACCACTGGACCACCAGGGAAGTCCCAAGGGGGTCACTCTTGGTATTGTACGTTCTATGAGTTTGGACAAATGTATAATGACATGTAATCCACCATGAAGGTCTCATATAGAGTATCTTCACTGCCCCCAAACCCCTCTAGGCTTTGCCAAATTCATCCCTCCATCCCCACCCCCCTGGCAACCACTGATCTCATTCCTGTCTCCACAGTTTTGCCTTTTCCAGAATGTCACAGAGTTAGAATCATACAGTGTGTAGCCTTTTCAGATTGGCTTCTTTCACTTAGTAATATGCATTTTACATAAAGTCATAAAAACAAAGCATACAAAAAGGTTATATGAAAAAAAAAACGTACTGATCGGAAAAGTGAAAAAACCTTGAAGTTTATAATTGTCAAATTCTGTAGCAGGATATTTACTGCAGGCCCAATAGCCACGTACTTTCCCCAATTCTCCCAGCACCTCTGCAGTTGGATGCAGCCCCGTGATCAGCTGTGGCCAAGCACGTCCACGGGTCACAGACACAGCCTGGCTGACAACTCAGCATTCGGAGCTGGTGTGCGACCAGGCAGTCTCTTCTCCGCCACAGGGAGCCTCCAAGCCAGAGGGCACACCTACCAGCTCTCTACTCTTCCACCAGCCTGATCCCTGCACACAGGGACTCTGCTGTCCTGCAGGAAATGTGTGATGAGGGTGAGAAAAAACCTTGTCCAGTCCTGAGATTTCACCGTACTCAGCATGTCCCAAGAGTCCCAACTGATGTACCTGTATCCATACATCCTCTGCAATCCAACTATTATATTTTTACCTATTAATTAAATTTAATGTGGAGCGGGTGGGTTTCACATGTTTGAGAAGACAGAGGTAGAGCCTCTAAGAGTATGGGTGCTACCAGGTCCTTAAAGGTCTCCACTACTATCGTTTCACACCTGGCAGAAGGCACCGCCTCCAGCACCTCCCTGATCTCTGCAGGTTGGGGCTTGGATCTCATGATCCTGGGGTCCTCTGGGCACAGGAGAGAGAGTTTTCCATCCACTGGCTGTCAATATCTATACGTTGTTGTGCAATGTCAGAGAACTGTTGTTTGTGAGCTAAAGAGTTCTTAAATTGAGTGGACTGCTTGTGTCTCCAGGGATGGAGACCGAGTGTGTATGTGTGAATACCGACTGGGAGCAGGTAATATTACACAAGTACATTCTGCATTTTCTAAATATGAAGACGTATACATTATTAGCTCTTTATCAAGCAAAAGTAGTGCTTACCTACCAACATAACGACACTGTTTTCCTTCTATTCACATGAAAGAAACACCTCCCATAAATCATTAAAGTCAGAAAAAGGGTCCCCTCTCCAACACCGTAAAAAGAGATGAATTACTGCAGTAGAACGACTCCCTGGCTGTCTACTGATGTTTACAAACTCACAATTAGTAAAATACAGCAGTCTTAGGCAACGATTATTATACTTGTATCTCTACAAACCTAAAGATTTGGGCAGCTCAGAAAAAATTACTTTGTGGCTGTAGGTATTAACAGACTAATTAAGGCAACCGTTAACAAATCTATCCCCCTAACTGATTCCAAATTTTACAAACCAAAGAAGAAAAAGCAAATGAAAGGGGGGGAAAAATCTATTCTTTACCCAGAGGGAAAAGGAATTTGATTCAAAGACATTTGCTAGGAAACGAAAGACATGACTTTAGCGTTTCATGCGTGGGACCACCACCATTTAAAGTAATGTCTCCGAGGAGAAATGACGTCATTTATACAGCAACAGATGTGCTGCCGAAATCTAACAATTATTTTTATTTTATTAAAGGCGCTGTTTGCTTCACTTGGAATATGTACATTTGTGGCAAATACTTCCTGAAAATTTTCTCATTTGACATCTCCCCCAAAAAAGAATTTACCCTCAAGAATATTACTTTTTAATGGGAAATAAATCTGGAAATACCCAAACTAAAACTCAAGCCCTGAGTGTTATTCCCAAGGTGGGGAGTTTAGCAGTGAAGACTTGAGTATGAAATTCATACATGCAAATGAATTTACTTAAATTACTAGGTTTACAAATGAAATGTCTTCTAAAGCTTTCTGCAGGTTCAAAAATAGCACCTTGATTTTGTAATCCTCAATGAGGCAAGTTCTCTAGATAGAAGCAAGTATGCTTTTAATGGAAAAGGAAAGAAAGAAGAAACGTATTCCTACTCCAAACCTTCTCGGACCTTACTGAATTTTCCACCTAACTAAAAGCTTTAGGGGTTTCTGACTTGATGTTAATATTTTTAACCCAAAACTTAAATGCAGCCTATTTATTCCCCAGCTACGTGCCCGTGTCTGCTTCGGATTCAATGGCCTGTGACCTCACATTACTTCACGGCCTCTTCTGGCTCTTTGGAGCCCATGAAATATACATGAAATGGTTTCATGCCACCTGCAAATGAAAAAGTCAAGTAAAATTTACAGTATAGAGGCAGAACTCCAAAAGCCCTGGTATGGCTAATTTAATACATCTGCATATACAATTACACACAAAATGTAATCCAAAACAGCTATTTTTTTCCCCTCTCTCCAGACAAAATATAAAGCCATTGCCCAGATTTGGAATTAAACAGCTGCCCCACCAAACAAAGGTATGCACTTCTGACTTTTTTTATGAACGAATATACCATTTGATCATTCAGCGTGCTTTTCAGGGCGGTGGCTCGCTCCATTAGAGAAACTGCTACACCGAATTCCTGGTCTTAAACCGTTTAACCGTTTAAAACTGTTTAACATAGATGCGGCTCTGTAATCATTGCTAAGTTGTATTAAAAAAAAAAATCTGTGATATATTTGAGAAAGGTTGTCCTCAATACAAAAGAAGCTCTTAAAAATTAAAAAAAAAAAAGATGGACACCCCAACGTTCAAAAGTTAACCTAGGATATGAAAACACAAAGTTGATTCTCAAAAGAAAAGAAATAAAGGGGGGAAACCAACAAGAAGATGATTTAACCTACTGGCAATCAAAGATATGCAAGTGAAAAGAATAAAGAGATATCCTTTTCCCTCACAATACCAACTGCAGCCAAGGGGGCAGGGAACTGAGATTCCCAACACGACAAGCCATGTATTGACTACACCTTTTTGGAGGTCCATGTAGAACAGGATTTTCCAAGTTCAAAAATTAAAGATTTTAAAAATATTCTTGGCCCCAGAAATTCCACTTTTAGGAAACTGCCTTTTAATAAGATTGGACAAAATGTCATAGGATATGGCTATAAAGAGAGTTATCACAGCACAACTGCGGAAGCACGAGAAACCCTGCACCAAACTATAGGAAGTCACAGGGAAGGTCTGAAGAGAGAGAGAAATGCACACGCCTTCAGGGCCTCCAATAGAGATACACAGTAGGTGCTCGAAAGAGTGTTTACAGCCCAGGGTGCATCTGATTTTAGCAATGAAAAACGCTAAAACCGAGACAAACGTTTCTGAGCTCTGGACTCACACACCAGGCCAGCAAGGGTTCAATCCACTGGCTTCTGCATTTTTCATTGTAAAATCAACTGCACCCTGGGCAGTAAACAATATTTTCGGTACCCACTGTGTACTTATATGTGTGTGTGTGTGTGTGTGTGTGTGTGTGTGTGTGTGTATTTGAACTTATATTCACACATAAATACATAAACATATATATATC
This sequence comes from Leucopleurus acutus, assembly GCF_964270905.1. Taxonomy (NCBI): domain Eukaryota; kingdom Metazoa; phylum Chordata; class Mammalia; order Artiodactyla; family Delphinidae; genus Leucopleurus; species Leucopleurus acutus. Next base: position 87,795,197 of record NC_139155.1, read on the forward strand.
ATATATTATATGTAACATATACAGTGCAAAAGTATATTAGCACAGCAGTAAGTGTATGTAATTCACACATAAGCAATATTCATATATCTTTATATATATATAGACCATATATTCTGTACTACATAGGTATATATGTATATAATACAATATTATATACTTATATATATTTTCCCTTATGTGTGAACTGGGTACACAAAGTACTATAATAAAATATTATGTTCATTATAAAATGTAATCTCAAAACTTTTTCTATCCTGTGATAAACCATAATGGAAAAGAATATGAAAAAGAATGCATATATATGTATAACTGAATCACTTTGATGTACAGCATAAATTAACACAACACTGTAAATCAACTATACTTCCGTAAAGTAAATTTTTAAAAAAAGCTTTTTTCTAAACATCGTTTAGGATAAAATATAAATTGTATGTAAGGAGAAGCTCCACTATTTTCGTCCCACACCCCCCAGTGCATCACCCTCTGTGGAAACCACTGCTCAGAGAGGCTCATTTTCTCCTCCTTTCAAACACAGCTGGGGTCATGGACGAGCAGTGAGGTTGGGAGGGGAAGGGACCTGACCATCGGGCAGCCCTGGGCAGGGAGCCACACCCGCCGGGCTTCATTCCCCTCATCCATCAGGCTCCAGCCAGCGCTGCCTCACAGGCCTGGCATGAGGAATAGTGACACGCGTGTGTCAAGTTCTGGCGCCCAGGGATAGATCCCTTCATTTGAATGCGTGTCCAGTGGTGCTTCGCTGTAAGTTCTCAGTACATAACAAGTAGAAATGAAAAACAGAAACCTTCCGAGTTTAACCCAGGAAGCGAATAATCCTTAGACCAAAGTAAAAAACAGGAGGATAACGAAGACCTTCTAAAATGCACAAAGGATAATAAAATGTCCAGTTCGGTGTGCTATACAAACGGCCCAGCGGCCTTCCTGAGGCCCCAGCAGGAGGCCCATGGCACAATCCCTTCTCCAGCGACTACAGACGTGGGTCCAGCTGGCCCCTTACTGCCCGGGGACCGAGCAAGTTGCAGACGCCCTCTGAGCTTCTGTCCCTTATCTGTCGCACAGACGACAGAGACCAGCCCCCCCGCAAAGGGCTGCTGTGCCAGTTCAATAAGAAAGCACCCGCAAGACCCACCGTGCGGCCCAGGGAGCTACACTCAGTATCTCTTAATAACCTATAATGGGAAAGACTCTGAAAGAGAACATACGCATATACAACCGAATCACTGTGCTGTACGTGTGAAACGAACGTGACACTGCAAATCAGCTAGACTTCAATAAAAAAATATTACTGGGAAAAAAAGACAACACCCCACTACAAGGGCTGACATGCACTAAATGCTTAAACACTTGAAAGTATTACTATGAATAAAATCACTAAATTTAAGAATAATCATTAATTGAGTTTGCTGTTTGATGATAAAACCGTGGGAGTCTTTAGGAATAGTATAACTTAAGTTTATTCAACTTTATCACAATACAGAGGTACAAATCTGGAAACAGTAAAAAAAAATATATATATATATAATATAATAATATAATATAATATATAATGTCTATACATATAGACACACACACACCCAATATATATACACACATATATACATATAAAACACATTATATACGATTGCATAATACATATGCTATATGCACATGCATGCGCACACACACACTTACATGTGCGTGTGTGCATATATAGTGTATATAAGTCTTTTATATATTTTATATTACGTAAGTTTTAAAACTCTCAATAATGTAGCCACCAAAAGTTTTCAAGGTGCTAGCAATCATGTGCTTCCTCCTTGGAGAGTGTCAAATCTCAACTGGAAGAGAAAAAGATTCTGAAAATCCACTTCTAAGATTAAAAGAGGGGAAACAATCACCATAGGGAGGTGTTGCAAAGCCCCGCGTAAGATCGTCTAATTAGACTGACTGATTTTTTGTCTCCCTCATCAGAGCTGAGAGAGGCTGGAAACCCTAGTTTAATCAACCCTAAGCCCCCCTGCACCTCCGAGGAAACCTTTCCTTCAAAGCCATGAACTTCATCCAAGAGTGTGTTAATTTTACCTTTTGTATTTCCTGTCCTCCTCTTAATGAGGTGCGCTGAAATGTTAATGCTATTTGGAATTCTTATTTAAACTCTTTCTTACACTTCTTCCCTAAGTTCTCGCCTTTTAATAGACAAAGTTACGATTCACAGGGAGAGGCAAAGACAGAGAGAAGGAAGTAGGAACAATGAGAGGCTGAAAGATGACTCCATCAATACTAAAACATTCATTGTATTTCAATGAGAATCCCCCAAAAGTACCAAAGCAATAATCGCAGGACTATTCTGTTGGATAAATAGGTCTCTAGTCCGTTTAATAAAAATTAAAGTAAGATAGAGAAGTAATAACATTATCATATTACATATAATTATATGTAATTATATATAATTATCCATCAATATATAATGATATATTATATAATATATTAATATACAATTATGTGTTAATTATAATATAATAGTAACAATAATAACACTAATATTCACTAAGTGTTTACTCAGAGCCAGACCTGCACCTTTGTGTTTTAATTTCGTTAACTTGAATATCACAACAGTCCACTTTTTCCACCAAGTCCGACAGACACCCACCCCTGAACATCCACTCAGAGATTGCAGACAGGTCACAAACCAGTATCAAATAGGACAAAGTCCCACCAGGAGGAAGTTATTCTCTTTTCCGCGTCTTTTCCACCCTACTGATTTACACCAGGAGGACATTCAGTTTCATGCTGCTGGATCTCTGGTCTCTCTCCGGGTGGAGCTACAACCGGTCATAGTATCTAGCGAGAGAATCTCCACCCCGTTACTTTTCACTGTGTTTAATTTTTATTTCTATTTTCCATAAATAATTCACGTTTCCCATTTATATTTATAATATAAATATAAATACATTTTTATTTAAAAAGCATCTCTTTCCCAAAAAAAGAACATTAAGCAAACAGTAGTACTGTTGGTTCCAGATATAGTAAAAATTGTAAAGGTGACACACAAGTAACTCAAGTTTGGAAATCTTCGGCCATGCCCATCAATGTGGGTAGTCTTCTTTTTTTCTTTGTTTATAAATTTATTTTATTTATTTATTTTTGGCTGCGTTGGGTCTTCGTTGCTGCGCGCGGGCTTTCTCTAGTTGCGGCGAGTGGGGGCTACTCTTCGTTGCATTGCACAGGCTTCTCACTGCTGTGGTTTCTCTTGTTGTAGAGCACAGGCTCTAGGCATGTGGGCTTCAGTAGTTGTGGCACACGGGCTCAGTAGTTGTGGTTCGCGGGCTCTAGAGCGCAGGCTCAGTAGTTGTGGCCCATGGGCTTAGTTGCTCCTCAGCATGTGGGATCTTCCCGGACCAGAGCTTGAACCCGTGTCGCCTGCATTGGCAGGCAGATTCTTAACCGCTGCGCCATCGGGGAAGCCCCTAGATGAAGATTTTTAAGAACACATCTATCGAAAATATTAAATTCTAAACTACTGAATTTTTCAATCATTTATCACATTCTTACCATAATGGAATATTTAAAAATTATGACATGGGTCCAGCTCATATGTCATTATAATTTCACAGGAAACACAAGACATAATTCAACTACAGGGAATGGAGAACACCACAAAAAATCATCCAATGAAAATGATCCAATTCTAAAATGAATGATACTGACGAAGTACTTGTATAATCAGAAAGGGAAAGGATCAAAATTCCCCAAAGAAACAACAAAAAAAAAAAGAGAGAATCATCTCTGGGGTCTGTGGGCAAGATGCTTGGAAGAGAAAAGGTGAAGCGCAAATGTAAGGAGTCTGCTGCAGCTTTTGTACTTTAAACCTTCTCCGTGTTCCATTCTTACGAAATATTTAGTCAAATCTAGGCTGTGCTTCTGTTAGGAGTGAATACTTCCTGGATAATGTGAAGAGGTGCTGTCCCTTTTCTAAGCAGGAACAGAGACCACATACAGGATGAGTCCATGTGACAATTTCTGTGTAATTTAGAATGTTTGTACAGCAAATAGATTGTTTTCGTAATAAGAAAACACCATACCAGTCACACACAAAAAATGACTACTGATAAACTAATAAAACAGATACTGAAAGATACTTTCATGACCAGGTTAACTAACATGTTACCTGGAATCTATCAGAACTTATCCGTCCCATGGAATGGGCATCCTTTTCTATCCTGTCAATATTAAGATGCACATTTTAACATATCTGAAAACGGGAGAAATCTTACAAGATGACATCTTATTTTCAATGACATACAGCAACTTAAACCAATTCCATTTTATGTGCTGGTAAAAATTGAGAGGGAGAGAGAGAGAAAGGCAGAATAATTTAAAGGATGCAGGTAAGCCTGGGAATTATTCTTCTACATGAGCATCTGTCCTGGAGGGAGTGTGAGGTGGGGGACACACCCATCTACCCTTTCTTCAGACTGCTGGGTCCCCCTGTGCCTCTCATAATGCAAGTATCTTGCTGAGGCAAGTGTGAGCCCAACATTTAGGGATATTATTTAATCACTATTAAAAGATCCAACCCTTTCACCTGAGGCTCATCCGAAGAGAGAGGGATCTTTTCTAGCTTTGAAGGAAAACCTTCCTGTACTGGACTCCCTGAGAAAAAGGCATGTGAGCCCTTCCAGCACCTCTAAAAATGATGGAGCGCCACTGCACTTTTAGACACATCTAAGTCTAAGCAGCTGCCTTACGCCTACAGTAGTGAAATCACGTTGGCAGTTCCCAAAGGGCCATACCCTCTCCCTCTTCAAGTTCCAGAAGTCATCCTTCCCTTAGCCAAGGGATTGAATCCCAGCCCTTCACAGACAAATCACAATAGCACATCGAGTTAGAACGCACTTTCCATTTTAGCTTTAAGTGATGCAAGTCACAAAGCGAAGCGCTCTCCATTTTAAAAAGGATGGAGTCACCTAATTCATGAGACAGGAGGCGCATTCAGGACATCTGGCCATCGTTAAGCTCCATCGTCAGCTAGCACTGACCTCCTTCACCACTGATGTCAGGTCAGTGAGAAGGTTTGGGACTTCCTGACAAAAACTCCCACGGAATAAACCAGTAAAATTGTTAAAACACTCCTTTTCTCTGTGTTCTCAAAACAAGAAGTTTACCTGTGGGCAGAGACAGACGTGGTGAGGCCAGCCACTTTCCTTATTCATTATTTTTCAATATCTAGAAGGAAAATATATTCAAACTGTCCAAGGGAAATAAACGTGAAACTGAACAGATATACACATATGTATACATATATGTGTATAAACAGGTATATTTTTTAAACATGCATCCAAAGTAAATCTGTTTTGCGGCTAATAGTCTAGCGATGGCCAATAATCAAAACACCACTTTCCTATAAGCATGTCTAGATGCAGAATAAATGGCTGAAAAACAGGCAAGTCTAAGAGTAGCTTCTAAGAACCAGAGCAACCCTCATGTCACTCTTCTAGAGCTATTAAGACTAGCACGTCTGTCCCACATTAATCAGAAATCAATAACAGCAAAACCACTTATAACCGTTTGGGGAAAGCAAAACTTGGAAGACTAGAAGGACCATTGCCTATAATCACCGGCAAGTCTAAGAGTAGCTTCTAAAACAGGCAAGTCTAAGAGTAGCTTCTAAAAACCAGAGCAACCCTCATGTCACTCTTCTAGAGCTATTAAGACTAGCACGTCTGTCCCACATTAATCAGAAATCAATAACAGCAAAACCACTTATAACCGTTTGGGGAAAGCAAAACTTGGAAGACTAGAAGGACCATTGCCTATAATCACCACAAAAAGTGCCCTCTATCTTACTAGGTTTAAATCTACTAGATTAAAAAAGAAAAAAATTTCTAGATATATTGTATTCAAATGTTACCCTGCAGGGCTTCCCTGGTGGCGCAGTGGTTGGGAGTCCGCCTGCCGATGCAGGGGACGTGGGTTCGTGCCCCGGTCCGGGAAGATCCCATGTGCCGTGGAGCGGCTGGGCCCGTGAGCCATGGCCGCTGAGCCTGCGCGTCCGGAGCCTGTGCTCCGCAGCGGGAGAGGCCACAGCACTGAGAGGCCTGCGTACCGCAAAAAATAAAATAAAATAAAATAAAATGTTATCCTGCAAAGGTATGCCTCCAAAGTTAGTTACAAATGCATGTTACATTTATCCCAAATTAAAATGACTCTCAAGAGAAAAATCACCATGTCTTAAACAGGTGTTAGTAAAATTCAAGTAAAATGCTCTTAACAGGTTTCTCATTATTCCTTGGCGTGGTAAGTTGTCATTCAGATTACCCACACATTTACCATCACTCTTCCTGCATTTGTACGCTTCCCATTGGGGGTCATGTTCCTTCTACTTAAAAAATGCCTTTCAGTATCCCTTTCACTGAAGGTCTGCAGTGACAAATTCTCTTTGTTTCTGTTTGTCAGAAAACATCATTATTTAGTCTTCATTTCTGAGTCATATATTTTTTATATAGAGAATTCTAGGTTTTAACAGTTAATCCTCCTGCGTTTTAAATATCTGGTTCTACTGTCTTCCGAGTTTTATGTCTGTTGGAAGTCAACTGTAAGTCTTACTGTGGCTTCTTTCAATTTAAATGTCATTTTTCTCTTTTTAGCAGTTTTATGATGATATACTTGGATGTGACTTCCTTTGCATGTGTGCTGGGGGATGTCACAGCACTTCTGGAATCTGTATCTGCGGCTTCATGTTTTTCACCAATTTTATAAAATCCCCTCTCTCTTTCTCTCTCTCTCGCTCTCGCTGTCTCCTCTCTTCGCTCTTCATAATATTTTCTATTGACCTATATTCCAGTTCACCTCTCCTAATTTGCTCTTAAACCGATTTATTATATTCTTAACTTCAGTTACTCTACTATTCGGCCCTTGAACTTTCACTCAATTATTTTGCATATATTTTAATTCCCTGCTAAATCTCTCCATCCGTCACGACATCTGTTTTCTTGCATACACTTCTTATAGTTATTTGAAAATCCATTATGAAAATTCCAGTATCTGGATCACCCCTGGGTCTATTTCTGCCCCCTCTGCCAGTGGTCCTGGCCTCTGGTGTGCCTAGCAATTTTTGATTGAATGCCAGACAATGTATATGAAAAGCTGTAAAGACTCTGGATTATGTTAACTCCCCGCAGAGAGGATTTATTTTGCTTCATGTAGGCAACCGGAGTAAGGGAAGATGATTTTAATCCAGCCTGCCACTGAACTATTTCAAGGCTGATTTTGAGTTTTGGGAGGGTTAATCTATTGCTGGTTCACCCTTATTCTTGGCCTCTGGCCCTCTGGGAACCCCAACTAAAAGCCTGTTTACGGGCCCAGGTTCCTTGCAGGTCCTGAACTGCATTTTTGTCTCTCCTCAGTAAATGCATAATGAGACCACCGAGAGCTCCCCGCCTATCAGCTCATCAGCCTCTTAGCTGCCACTTGCTCTAATTCCTCAGCCTTTCAACTGCTTCTGTCAGTTGGCAAATACTTCAAGAAAAACAGGAGACAGATGCAGAATGCTGGGCTCACTTCTAAGCCTTCTCCTCCTCTCTGCCTTCTTAAACTCAAAACTCAGTCCCTGCTGCTTTCATAACCTTGATCTCCAGTTGTGATCCTTCTAAGTCCGATGGACCTCCAACAACTCTGATCTACTTTGTTCCTTCTTAGCTGTGGCTCAAAATTTGGACGTGCCTTGAGTCAAAAAGTGGTTCAGAATATGAGGAACACTCAATGCATGAATGCATGTCTCTTTTGTGGTGGGTTACAGAGATCTGCACATTCTATGACACTCCTCCCATGGAGAGATGAGGTCTGCCCTTGAAGCTGGGCAGGTGCTGTGACTGCTTTGACCTACAGACTACGGCTGAAGTGATGTTCTACCATGCTCCAGGCGCAGGCCTGAAGAGCCTGGTAACTTCCCCCCCTGCCTCTTGGAGTAACTGCTCTGGAAGAAAAGAGGTGCCTTGTTAAAAAAAAAAAAAAAAAAAGTCTGACTACTCTAAAACCTCCATGTTGGGAGGAAGCCCCAGCTCACCACATGAAGAAGGTACAGTGCATCACCCAGCCCAAAAGACAGACATGAGCATGGAGAAGGCTTTGATAACTCCAGCCTCGACTACCAACCGCCTACGATGGTAATGGGGACCCCAAGCAAGAATGACTCAGCTGAACCCATCAAGTCCAAGAACCATGAAGGATAATAAATTATTTTTTAAATTTTTACTGGAGTATAGCTGATTTACAATGTTGTGTTAGTTTCAGGTGTATGGCAAAGTGACTCAGTTATACATATACATATATCCACTCTTTTTTAAGATTCTTTTCCCATATAGGACATTACAGAGTACTGATAAATTATCGTTTTAATACCCTAACTCTGTGAGTGGTTTGATTCTCCATAACAGATGACCACATATCTTCTTTCTTTAAGTTTTGGCCTTTTGGTAGTCTGTCCAGTGTGTGTGTGTCTGTGTGTGTGCGCGCGTGTGTGGTGTGTGTGTGTGTCTGTGTGTGTGTGTGTGTGTGTGTGTAAAATGTTACTCCATGTCACTGCTTGACCTCAGTAAAAGATCTAGTCCAATTCGAGACAGTCTATCACACAGATATAGATGTCGTGCCCATGACAACCATAAAATCATTCACTAAGCCTTCAATGCAAACAGCAATCACAGCAATTTTACTGTGTCAGAATAACACAGACAGACCCTTGTGGCTGTTCCCCTCACTTCATTCGGGCCTCTCCTCAAGTTAACTCATCAGAGACACACTTTCCAACCCTCCTCTGATGAACAATATCCTGTCATTTTTAACTCCCCTCACCATCTTGAACTTTGTCGTATCCATCACAACATCATACCTCTATACTTCTCCTCTCTGCAAAGTCATTTCCCTAAGTGCTGCGTGACAGTCTTTCAGGCTCTTTGCAACGCCTGGGCACACGATAGGAATTCACTTCCCTACCCAGACAATGCATTCGTGCATGGCTACATGGTTGGCTGTGGCCAGTGAAAGGTGAGAGGCTGACATACGTCCCTTCAGCATGAAGAGCCAGAAAACGCTTTGCCACCCTCTCTTTCCCTCCACAGTGTGACGAGCCTGGGTCCCAGAGTGAGAACCGTGCCAGACAGAACCCACAGCTGAAACTCAATGGATACACGGGATGAAGAGACATAAATCTCTGCTGTTTTATTTTTTTACAACTCAATACATAAGTATTTTTCTTTTTTTAATTTATTGTTTATGGAAGTGTGGTTGATTTATAATATCTTGTTAGTTTCAGGTATACAGCACAGTGATTCAGTTATATATATTCTTTTTAAGATTCTTTTTTTCCCTTTTAGGTTATCACAGAATATTGAGAATAGTTCCCTGTGCCATAGAATCTTTGTTGTTTTCATTTAAACACCAGAAATTCAGGGGACTGTGTGTTACTGCAGCGTATCACAGCCCATCCTGACAGCATCAAGCATAACTTCCTGTGTTATGATCACTGCCAGAGACCAGTCCCCTTAGTACCTAGTGTTGTACCTAAAAGTATCTGAAGATGGTGAACGAATTTAAGGGAATCCTCATCCCAATTTATGTAACAAGTAACTAAGTTTTACAGACAACAAATAATTCTCTCCATGATACACTTCAAGCCTGAGGGCAGAATTTCATAGAAAATCATCTATCCCCAAGTTTGCTATCATTTTACTCGATTTTATTCGTAAGAAAATCATAATCCAAACACAACATTTTCTCCAAAGCAAGTTGTTCACATTCACTCACCCAAATTGTCATGTTTTTAAAGAAGGAAAGAAGAATATTATCTGAAACAGAGGCGCGCTGGCTCCAAATCAGAAGCATGACGTGTGATTTGTGGCTTAGCAGTGACTTCGCATCATTAGCAGATTATTAACCTACTCAATTAACTTGTAAATAAGGGAAAGTTGCTTTTGCCCTCTGGACGGACCGCGGGCATCACAATTCATCCCAGTAGGATTTCCCCTCTGAGCCGCAGGTATTTTCTTTGTATGTGATATCTGAAATACTCAAAGGTAATTTCCTAATGGTCCCTTTGAAAATCATCACAGCAGTTTTGTAAAGACTTCAGGTGCAAACAGTCCCTTAAGGATCTGCCCTTAAAGGAAAGGAGGAGGAATCGGGACGCAGAAGTGGCAATTATTGTTCCTTGATATAGAAAAAGAACTGTCACCTAGTACATAAATACTTTAGCTTAGTCTTGAGAGAAAAATGGCTTGTTTTGATAAGTGGGTCCTAGCAGCAAGGAGATCTGAAAATCAAAAAAATATGCTTTTTCCAATGAGGAAAAACGAAGAAAAATATCTTAAGAAGGTGAAACAGTCCACATGACTCTCAGCCAGGGCTACTGTATGGGTAGAAGCATGTACTAGGCATCTGCAAAGGAAATGTTTTATTTTTAGGAAAATGTGAGCACTTTGGTTTTTTCCCTGCGTTTGTCTTTTTTGATTAGATACTTCAATCTCTCCCATTTCTCACTTTGAATCATGAAGATTAAAAATCATTTTGAGGGACCATTTGAATCATCACTTTCAAAGACTCAACTGACTCCTTGATTATTCTGAGATGAAACCAACCAGGTTTAAGGTCCCTTCGCCCCGTGTGGGTCCGCACACGTCTGATCAAGGAGTCCACAGTGAAGGAGAAATGGATTCTCATGTTCTCACGCATCTTCTTTTTTTGCTTTGCTCAGTTCCATCCCATTGACCCTGTTAAAACCCCCTTTCTTGTTACACCCCAGCCATCTCTCTTCCCCAATCCTACCTCTTGTCTAATAGGAAAGTTATCATTTTCACACCCCAGACAGGAGTGTGGACTCAGTAATTAAAAGGCTCCAGAGAAAAACATGTTCTATGCAATCACGGACAGGAGGCTGTAATGCAAAAGATCAGACCATAAGCATCTCTGGTTTTCCAACTTCCATCTTTACAAAGGGACATCTCAAAGCCTCTATGGTGGTATGGCCATGTCTGATCCAATTGCATGTTCCAAACCCAAAGTTATTTCATTTTGTTATTTTTCTGAATAAACATACAGCTTTTTAAAACATTATGTTTGAGGATACAAATGAGCTCTTCTAAAATGCGGAACTAAATTTAAAGCAAATACAAACATAAAACCATACTTCTGGCTTTTTTTTGGTTGTGGGGGGCACAAATCCTCCCTTAGTTTGAGTAATCAATCTAAAACCAACATCAAGACCAAAAACCTTGGGATGTCATTTGCTCTGACTCTACCAAAAACTGTTTTATTTATTCAATAATTAAACTTGAATTTACTAGAGTTGTATGGATATAGCTACCCATGACGAATACATATACAATATAATTATTAAATTACAGCACCACTGACCCCCCCCCAAACACACACACACACACACACACACACACACACATAGATTTATCACTTTGAAAAACTATTTGGTCTAGTTGGTCACTTTATGAATGTTACTGATCGGGGAAGCTGGAGACAAAAGAGCAGGAAGGAACTAACCTTTACAGAGGTCAACTCCTTGCCAAGCATTTCCTAGATGTTTTCTCGTTTCAATCTTGCTATTCCTATAACTGTGACATCAGAACAACCCATCATGCAGGTAAGAGAACTGCGTCAGAGGAGGTTCAGGTTAAACGGTGAATAGAGAAGCAGAGCTGAATTATTCCCAGTAGCCAAGACATGGAAACCACCTAAATGACCATCAACAGATGAATGGATAAAGAAGATGTGCTATACACATAGAACGGAATACTCAGCCATAAAAAAGAAGGAAATAATGCCATTTGCAGCAACGTGGATGGACCTAGAGATGATCCTACTAAGTGGAGTAAGTCAGACAGAGAAAGACCAATACCATATGATGTCGCTTGTGTGTGGAATCTAAAATAGGACACAAAGGAACCTATCTATGACACAGAAACAGACTCACAGACAGAGAGAACAGACTTGTCGCTGCCGAGGGGGAGGGGGGTGGGGGAGGGATGGAGTGAGACTTCGGGGTCAGCAGATGCAAACAATCGTATATAGGGTGGATAAACAAGGCCCTACCGTACAGCACAGGAAACTATAGTCAATATCCTGTGATAAACCATCATGGAAAAAAATCCGAAAAAGAATGTATAGATATGTAGAGCTGAGTCACTTTGCTGTACACCTGAAACTAGCACAGCATTGTAAATCAACTCTACTTCAATAAAATAAATTTTAAAAAACTAAGTGGAGCTGAGATTTTCCCTTGTCACTGAGCGACCACCTGAACACACCCGTGGGCTCTCTACCACGTCTCTCCACAGCACACGTCACTGCCTAGCTTGTCCAATAGGGACACTTGGGAATGTTCATAACAGCCGAGAGAAAAACGCTCACAGACGTAACCATGGCCTATTGGTAAGAGTTTCCACTGCCATGGAAGCTTCCATATATTAGTAGACTTGAGCTTTGAAAACTCTGGCCCCTGACTTAATGTTTGGAGTTCTTTAACATGAGAACTGAGGGATGAAGAAGCCCAGGTCTGAAACCAGGGGTGACTCTCTCTCCAGTGTTCACTCGACTTTGGCGGGGCCGTGATGGGGAACGTGACGCCAAGACAGAGGAGGGAGCAAACCAGATGGGTTCCCTCCAGAGTTCTGGGCAGAGAATGCTCCAGAATAACTCAACACTCAACCCATCAATAAATCTGCCTTTAAAAAAAAATGATTTTATTGAAGTATAGTTGATTTACAAAGTTCTGTTAATTTCTGTTGCACAGCAAAGTGACTGTTTATTCATTCTAGACGTAATAGTTTGCATCTGCTCACCCCAAACTCCCACTCCACCCCTCCCCCACCTGCCCTCCCCCTTGGCAACCACAAGTCTGTTCTCTATGTCTGTGAATTTGTTTCTGTTTCATAAATAAGTTCATTTGTGTCATATCTTAGATTCCACATCTAAGCAGTATCATACAGTATTTGTCTTTCTCTTTCTGTCTTACTTCACTTAGCAGGATAATCTCTAGGTCTAACCATGTTGCTGCAAATGGCGTTATAATAATTGTGCCTTTGAAATCGGCCAGGCTGGCCCTTCTGAGGACATATACCAGCTGCTTATTTTAAAGCTTATGGATTATATGCAGGATGGATAAACAACAAGGTCCTACTGTAGAGCACAGGGTACTATGTTCAATATCCTGTAATGAACCATAATGGTAAAGAATATGAAAAAGAATGTATATAGAAGTATAACTGAATCACTTTGATGTACACCAGAAACTAACACAACACTGTAAATCAACTATACTTCAATACAATAACTCTTTTCAAAAAAAGCTAATGGGAAAACTTGCCATGCAAATATGAAAGCGGATGTAAGTGGGACAAAAACATCACTGAAAAGCGACATCGAGTTTCGTGTAAATATGAAGATGTACACTATGTAAGGTTTCGGGGGGGTGTTGAGCTATAAATGTTGTTCTGATCTCTCTTTGTTTGTAGGGGTCTAGGTGTGAAGAGGACATTTTATAAACATGTTCTCTGTAGAAACCAGAATGTTTTCTCAAATACTTCCCAGAGTTAAGGAGCCTCACGGGTCAGAAATCAGTGTCATTCCATCAGAGGAAACTTTCTGCAAATATGTCTGAACCTTTTAGGAAGGGCAGCAAATCAACAGACCGAGCTGCATATTTGGTACAAATGCTTTAATTACGATCAACTATGAGTTATTAATATGTACGCTAGGACACACAAACTCAGGACTTTTCCTCGGCAAGAAACAAAATAAATGTTTTCTTAATTAGTTTCTTTTAAAAGAAAAGGGCCGTCAAGAAATAACAGCAGCCACTTTGACCAGTTCTAGCAGATTCAATCCTATGAAAACCGATTCCATAAGCAGTTACTGGTGCGTGTAGATCTCAGCACTGAAATAGGGTGAGACTGAGGTCGATTACCTACTTTGGAGGGACAACATCTCAATATTCATTCAAATATTGGCTCCGTTTGGAAGATACAGCCTGTAGTCTGAATCCTTTCGTCCAAACATCCAACACAGATGTAGGCAACGGCAGATGTTGCTATCCATAGGGAAAACGACTTCTACAGAGTGAATCAGGACCCAATCTGCATACGGAGCTAAGCCCAGCACGTGCAACGCGCTATCTTCTCCATGCTGAATAGTTTCCCAATTATTTGGAAATGAGTTGACTTGCTTTTCACATTTAGAATCTGAAAACCTCCCAACTCATTACAGACTTTTTTTTTCTCTCTTAACCAATCAGAAGAGATTTTCCTCTCTCAGCCTGCCATCATAAATAGTAAATTGAAAAATTGTTCACTTATCACAAGTTGCCACATTGTGGATGAAATGGCACACACGCCAGCATTTACACTGCTCTCGGCTGGAGATCTCTAACTTTAGGAACACACAGAAGCCAATCTGAAAAGACAAGGGCATTGACTACAGCATTATTTACCACCGTGAAAAATTAGAGGCAAGCAAAGTGTCCGCCCTGATAAAATAAATGACAGGATGACAAACAACATTGTTTGATTTTGTAAAATCTGCGTGTGCCTGTGTGCCGCTTCCCTACAGCTGTGCATGTCGTGCACTGCACAATTCCAGGGGGCATCCACATCACAGTCTATGTCATGGGCAGCAACTCTGTCTGTAAAGGGCCAGATAGTCAAGATTCTAGGCTTTGCAAGCCGTAGGTCAATGCCACAACTACTCAACTCTGACATTTTAGCAAAAAGCAGCCAAAAACTTTATACTTGGACGGTGAATTGGAATCTCATCTAATTTTCACATGGCATTAAAAATCATTCTTCTTTTGATTTTTTAAACCATTTTCCAATGTGAAAACTGCTTTTAGCTCAAGGGCCGCACAAAAACAGGTGTCATGCTGGAAATGACCATCGACCCGAGAGCCACAGAGTTCTGTGACCCCAGAATGTCACCCAATCTATATGAATGTCACCAAATGAACTTGTGCCCTATACAGTCTGCACTGCCTGACATGAAAAACTCGTGCAAACGGAAAAACAAAGTCTGAAAAATTTCACACCAAAGTGCGAACAGCTGTTATCTCTAAAACTTTTTGGGGTGGGGCTACTGATGAAGAATTTGCAAGTTTTACCTTATTTGCTGAGTATATGTATTTTTCTCAATAGAAATGCACCACCAATTCTTTCCAAAGGCTATAAAATGAGTCGGAGCTAAAGCTGATTGTTCGGGGTCCACACTTAGGTAAAAGTGATTCCCCTGGGAGTCCAAGCAGCGGTAGCCCCCGGGAGATGAACAGGAAGAGATGTGTTTACAGAGCAGCACACGGAGGGTGATGACAAGGTTTCCTATGTTGTCCTGAAAGGTGGTTCCACAAGGGAGTGCTTTATCACAATTCATTAAACTGTCATTGATGTTTCATGGACTTTTCAGTGTGTGTTTTTCGGTGGATGATGGAAAGAGTTCCCAAAAAAGATTCTAGGATAGAGTAATCTTTCTTCTTCTGAATACTCTCCAAACTTCCTTGAAACAATCAGGAGGCTGAGTCTGGTCATTAAAAATTAAAATAAATTGTGCTGTAATTAAATATCACATCTAAATTACCATCCTTTAGTCCGCTTCACTGCCGCAAAGCCTCCATTCGGTATGATGGAAGACGGATGGAAATTTTCTCTGAACTATGTAGAAAGATCTGATACCCCATCACAGCTTAAGAAATACCCGTTGAAAGATGAGTCCATGGGACTTCCCCGATAGTCCAGTGGTTAAGACTCCGTGCTTCCACTTCAGGGGGCACAGGTTCGATCCCTGGTCGGGAACTAAGATGCTACATGCTGCATGATGTGGCCAAAAAAAAAAAAAAAAAATCTTTAAAAAAAAAGAAAATGATTCCACAAGAGGATTTCTTTGTCCTGTGTCCCACCTCCACCCATGCCTGCTGGAGTCAGCAGTTACAAAAGGAAAGTTACAAGATACTACTGTGTGTAATCCGCTCTGGCATAATTTAACTCTGGAAATCACCGTCGCTTTTAAATGAGAGATAAGGGCTTCCTAGACGCTTACAAGGATGCTATGGTGCCCTAAAGCCCCAAAGAGAAGCACGGCAAACAGACCAGGGATAAGGGGGAGATTCCGCTGGCTGGAAGGACCGTGCTAGAGTACCATATGCTAAGGTTCTTCCCGCAAGGTCAGCTCCTCAGCCAGCCAAGAGCCAGAAGAGGACATACCTCGCAGAAAACCAAAGCAATGACTTCTTCAGGCTTCACTTGGGCTGGTGTCAGGAGCCCAGGACACTCCCCCATCACTGCAGACTGAGCCTCATTCTTGAAGAGCCTGCTTTGGGGTTGACTGGGAATCTGGACATATAAGAGCCTCTGGGGGCTGGATCCCTCCACAAAGACCACCAGCATCTGTTAAGGAGGGCAGATGACCAACTACCAGCCCCCCATGGCTGCCCGCCCTCACCTGGTCCCCTGCCCTGCCCTCCGCCAATGATGTACCTCCTGTGCTAGTTTTTAAAATCACTCCAGGTGCACTGGTACTTCTGTCTTTTCTTACAATTATTCACGTAACCGACCTCTCTTTCTGAAAATGACTCAGTGTCCTGTCGCTGGTGGCCGCTGGGTTATCACGTGCTGGGCAGTTCAGGGGAAGGGGTAGGGCCAGGATGACCCCCAATCATTCTGTTTTTCTTTCTCTGTGTGTGTGTCTACTTCTCCACATGTTTGATTTCCTCTCTCTTTTCTCTTCCTCTTTCTAATTCTGAAGCCGCTGTTTGTGTGTATCTATATGAACATTTATTTCTCCAGGCCTGTGTTTACAGTTCTTTCTGGGTGAATCAATCTCTCAATCAATCCCTCTCCCTCTCTCTCCCTTTTCTCTTCCCTCCTCTTCCTTCCTGTGTTCACCATGCCCCACTCAAGACTGCAAACATTTACAGGAGTCGCTAAGAAATCGGCTGAACTTCCCAGAGTAGGTGTTCTGTTCTGGGTCTTCAGAACGAGTGTGATGTTTCAACTCAAATAAACAGTCCGTGGAATCTAAGTAAGGAGGTTTGGAAGAGGTAGAAGAAAATCGTGCACAGCTCTGAAGCAGGACACAGACAGAGGGTCCAGAATATGGCTGGACTACATTCTGCTTTGCAGCTTAGTCTTTTAAGGATGTTTTCGGGGGCTTCCCTGGTGGTGCAGTGGTTAAGAATCCGCCTGCTGACGCAGGGAACACAGGTTCGAGCCCTGGTCCGGACAGATCCCACATACCGCGGAGCAACTAAGCCCGTGCGCCAAAACTACTGAGCCTGTGCTCTAGAGCCCGTGAGTCACAACTACTGAAGCCCTCGAGCCACAACTATTGAAGCCCGCGCGCCGAGAGCCCATGCTCCGCAACAAGAGAAGCCACCGCAATGAGAAGCCCGCGCACCGCAACGAAGAGTAGCCCCCGCTCGCCGCAACTAGAGAAAGCCCACGCGCAGCAACAAAGACCCAATGCAGCCAAAAATAAATAAATAAAAATATTTATTAAAAAAAAAGGATGTTTTCTGATTTTCCCTATATGGAGAGATCCTGGACTTTAATATCCCTAAAAAAGTTTCCCACTGGATAAAAGAGAATAAATTTCATTTATTTAATAGGACATCTGTGTGTCTAGGGTCGCCAAAGTTTACCACGTGAAATGGGGGAGAAAGAAGAGGTGAGAACCTAAGGTAAAATTGTACGTACTCAAGATCAGCTCGGAAAATCCCTTAAGCTTCCAGTTACGCACAGTACGTACTCTAGTACCGAACTGTTACGCCTCCTGAAGGGTCAGAACCACACAGCTAGACAAAAGAAAGGTCACACACAGATACCCAGCAACCAACCTCTTGCCCTTAGCTGGCCGTCACTGCCTGGGGGCCATCACAGGTGACCGAAACTCAAGCCGGCCGGCTTGCCTGGAAGTTTCACGTGTTCTGCTTCAACCCAAAGCTTCTATATAAACCAGTCATGTTAACAGCTATCTCACAAGTATAGTTGATTACAATGTTGTGTTAGTTTCTTTTTTTTTTTAGTGATAAAGCTGTTATTCTGTATTTAAATTCAGTTTAATTCAAAGTGATTCTTGTTTTGAATTTCTGAATTTTATTTTATTTTTTATACAGCAGGTCCTTATTAGTTAGCTATTTTATACATATTAGTGTATATACGTCAATCCCAATATCCCAATTCGGTGGTGGGATGAACTGTTGTGTTAATCTCTGCTATACAGCAAAGTGACTCTGTTATATAGAGATATATATATTCTTTTTTTTTAATATTTATTTATGCATTGGGTCGCGCTGGGTCTTAGTCACGGCATGCATGTGGGATCTAGTTCCCTGACCAGGGATCTAACCCAGGCCCCCTGCATTGGGAATGCGGAGTCTTAACCACTGGACCACCAGGGAAGTCCCTCTTTTTCCTATTCTCTTCCATAATGGTTTATCACAGAATATTGACTATAGTTCCCTGTGCTCTACAGTAGGACCTTGTTATTCATCCATCCCATAACAGATCTGTTCTCTTAATGTGAGTCTTAATAGGGAACACAGGCTTGAAAGCACCTATCAAGTGTTTTGCACACAGTAGGTAATGGGTTAATTTTGGTGGGTGTGAATTCTGCGGAGGGCCACATGCAAAGTGTTCTGTCTGGTGCGGCATTATGGAGGAGAACCCTTCTGCCCTTGGCATTGGGTCCCTGCTTGTGCTTGTGCCCCTGATCTCCGGTCTCTGTCTCCCTGGCATTTGCATCTTATTGGGGGTGGGGGTGTGTTCTGGGGGAGGGGACGGTTTTGCTCGGCATCTAAGAGTAAGGAGAGCACACTCACTCGCAACTCCATTCCATCACTCCAACTGGAGCCTGACTGCCCACGTGGAATCAAGAAACACCCTGAAGGGTTTCCAGGTAAGAGCGTTCCATCAGGTTGAACAGGTAGGACAGTAGGTCACGAACGAGGAGGGAAGTAATGCAGTGATGCAAAGTAAGGGAGAGTCACCACGGGGGACCGGCCTCAGTTTTCTCATCTGTAAAATGAGGCAGCGCACGACTAGCTCTCATTCAAGTCCCCATCACCCTCCCCTCCCGTAACCACCTCGTATCACACACTCTGCCTGAGTGTGTGGTGTGCAAGGCATGCAGGGAAACCGAGCCAATGAGGCTTGCGGGGTGGGGGGGACCCAGAACAGCCCACGTTCATCAGGCTCTTACCACATTCCAGACACTGTTCCATACATCACCTCATGCACCCCTCACCCATCCCATGAGGTAAGCGCTACCGTCACCCCACTTTACAGAAGAGAGAATGAGATGGACCCCCAGTTACAGGACCAGTGGTGGGCAGGAACAGGATTCCACCTGCGCCTAGAGCAGCGGGCTGTTCCTGGATCCGTAAACATAATCATCTCTCCACACCCTACAGGAAAAGCACGACAACGGGGTAAACGAAAGTGCAAGAAGAACCAACCTCACGGAACAAAAGCAAAATCATGGTGCGTGCTGGCCACCGGGAGAGGGTCTTAAAACCACCTTCTCCGCAGCACACAGGAGGCAGCATTTATCGGGGGCCAGGCATGCCCCCCACTCACGGACGCGATCCTCGCCTTGTAACCGAGCAGGACCCAGTGAGGCCTTCGCAGAACAGACCCTCACCCATGCTCTCTACCTGCCTTTTGTCTGTAGAAAAACTGTAGTCAGAGAATAAATTTAATCAGAGAAGTGAGCAAATGCAGAAAAGTCAAGCAAGACAAAATAACACTTGAGCCATTAAACGAAGTCAAGGACCTTTCAGTTCTTCCTCAAAGATTACAGATAATATTCTGAGCCGCGGCCTTCGAGCTGCTCTGCAGGCACTGAAACCCCCTCCAGGTGGAGGACGTTAACTGCGTGCTGCCCACCAGCACGCAGACCCCAGACCGGCTGGAACCAGAAATTTGACTACGCTGACTCTGGATTACCTCACCACCAACCAATCAGAAGAAGGTCCCCAAGCTGACCACGCCCTGCTCCTTGAACTACTCTAAGACTCTTCACTGCCCCCTCCAGGGCGGGACACAGTCTTATGGGCACTAGCCCACTGTGACCCCCTGCGCCTGGCAAAGCAATAAAGCTGTCCTTTTCTCCTTCACCCAAAACTCTGTCTCCGACATTCAATTCAGCATCAGAGCACAGAGGCTGGGTTTTGGCAACACCTTCACCAGGGGATGACGTGGCGCCGACACCACCCACCGGAGCATCTTCCACAGCAGCAAAGCCCAGGGCTAGATGCGAACTGACCATTCTCCTCCCCAGCGCCTCACTCCCAGCCACTCTCCCAACTGAGCCAGAGGGGGATCTAGTCAATCACTTTTCATAGGCACCACCTGGCAACATCAGACCTGTTTTGTGTGGCCCATGTTTGGGGCCCAGGGCGTGCCACCCCAAAATGTGTCTCAGTGGCATACTGACTATTTTGAACTAAAGTTTCTTAAGAAATGTGTGTTTGCCAAGGGGGAGGAGGGAGGGGAAGGGACGGATTGGGAGTCTGGGGTCAGCAGATGCAAACCTATCATATAGAGAACAGATAAACAAGGTCCTACTGTAGAGCACAGGGAACTATATTCAATATCCTGTGATGAACCATCACGGAGAATATGAAAAAGAATACGTATGTGCAGAACTGCATCCCTTTGCTGTACAGCAGAGATTAATACAAGCCTGTAAATCAACGATACTTCAATAAATTTAAAGAAAGAAAAAAGAGGGCCACTCTGATCCTCTCTGTCTCCCTGAAGCAGGAAATAAAGGTCTCCCTGTATCTGGATGTAGAAGGACACCCTTGTCATCAGAGATGGGAGATTCAGGCCAAGAAACTGGTATAAAAAACTGTGTTACTTCTTTGCTTGATCACCCCAAGCCCAAACTCTGTTCAGATTCTTCACTAACTGGGCACCCCACACCTAAGTTTCTTTGTCCTGTCAACGCCTCACCAACGTACTTTTTCTTTGTCTAAAAAGTATAAAAGCCGCCTGCTTTGTCCACTTCTTAGGTCCCATTTCTATGAGGCCTCCACACACATGAATTAAAATGTACTTCTTTTCTCCCATGCATCTGTCTTGCGTCCAGTTAATTATTAGTCCAGCCACAGCACTCAAGGGGAAATCCTGAGTGAGGGGAAATCTCCCCCCCCCCCATCACCCACATACATTACCTTTTCTTTTTAATGAACTAGTTGCCTGCATTTTTTAAATTGAGATGTTTCCCAGAAACACCTGGAGTGACAGTTTCTCGCGGACACTTGGAAGTCCTGGCCACAGGGCACTCACCCCGCACCTGGGAACAAGCCCTTGGCCTTGGGTGGCAGCTGCACCGAGTCGTGGCCTCCACTCCCCAGGTCACCAGCCCCACTCGGCCTGCTGCCCCCTCCCTTTCCATCACCCACCTGGCCTTTGAAGAATGCAAACTGCACAATTTGGAAATAAGGCAACGAGCTCACGTGTGCCCTTCTAAGACCATTCGAGAACACTCAACAGCCACATCGAAATGTCACGGCATCCTCTAGGGAAAGGGGACTCCACTGGACTTACTATTTACTATCGATTAGGGCCCAGACTCCATACATGGAGATGTTAAATTGCAGAAGATTAACAAGCTGCAAACGACTTTTGTCCAGGAGATGCAAAGCCCTTCCGCCACATGGGAAAGAAACCGCAGAGGTGACTGTTTACTGCCCACGGAGTGTCAAACTTTACAATCCTATTCCAGCTTTCTTTTACTTTTCCCACTGAATGTGTGTGTATGTGTGTATCCGTTTCTCACAATCCCCTTTTCCCTAGATCTACCATGTCGCCAACTCCGAATGTGGCTTACTTTGTTCCATTAGGTTTTTAACTTAACATTTTGAAAAACATCACAATTTTTAGAACGTTCTTCTCTGACAAACCTTTGATTCCTCCAGGGGGATGAACCCAGGGATGCTCCGGGTTCCACTGCAGGGGGCGTGCGTTCGATCCCTGGTCCCCGGTCAGGGAACTAAGATCCCACAAGCCGCACGCTTTCAAACTCATTTTACGAGGCCAGTCTTACCCTCGTAACATAACCGAGCAAGGACACCACACACAAAAAAGGTCGATATCCCTGATGAACACAGATGCAAAAATCCTCAACAAAACATTAGCGAAATGAAATCAACAACATAAAAGAATCATACACCACGATTAAGTGGAATTTATTCCAGGGAAGCATGGATGCTAAATAAATAAATATAAAATAAAACATAAGACTGACTTGTCCACAAAATGCAGACGCTCTCACCCCTACATTTCAAGCCCCCAAATGAGGTGGGAATTTCAAGTTCAGTAGCCAACCAGGGAAAATTCATCCTTGCTGAGGGCTTGCTGGCTCTCTCCCTGCCTGATGAGACGAGAAACAGACCCACCTTATGGAGCGAAAGAGACACCAGGGCCGCTGGACGGCTGCACATTTATGATACGTTCAATGCACAGGCATCTCTCTGCCCACAAAGCGCAAAGCATACCTGCCCTTTCTGTTCACTCTGAGTCACTAGTTCAACCTACTCCATCTGTGCTGTCTGAACTTTTCATCCCCAGTACATTCAGACTAATTCACAGCAGCCACTGAGGTTGATGGTTTGTACCTTCTTGTCACATCCTGGGGGCTACCAGCGGACGTCCTTAAGAAATTTTAGAAGTAAATCTAATAGAGGGCCTTTCACACCCTCTATTAGATTTATCTGTTTATCTGAATTCCATCAAGAGGGAACACAAGTAGAATCAGACCTAGAATGGGTCTGGGATTCAAAAGCTCTTAGCTAAGCCGTTTACCTACATGCTGCCCAGAACCATTCCATTGTTAATAAAATTAAAACACCACTGAAAGTTGACACCACCCAGGCTAAATGCTTGACGCTTTAAGAAGAAGCAAGATCAGCTTAGTTTTAAAAAATTTTTTTAAAAAGCCACAGGGCTTCCCTGGTGGCATAGTGGTTGAGAGTCCGCCTGCCGATGCAGGGGACGCGGGTTCGTGCCCCGGTCCGGGAAGATCCCACATGCCGCGGAGTGGCTGGGCCCGTGAGCCATGGCCGCTGAGCCTGCGCGTCCAGAGCCTGTGCTCCGCAACAGGAGAGGCCACAACAGTGAGAGGCCCGCGTACCGCAAAAGAAAAAAAAAAAAAAAAAAAAAAAAAAGCCACAGCAGCCAAGCTACAGGACAGAAGCACCTAACAACACGCCTTGCATCTTGATGGAAAGAGGATACTGGTGGATGCAGACCCTCCCTCCACAGCGATGGAGGAATTCCAGGGCAGACTGAAATGAGGATTCAAGGCCACTCATCAATTCATTCAGATTACTGAGGCATCGAAAAGGAACGTGGACTTGGAGTGGGCAAGAGGCTGGTTGTCAGACAGATAAGTGCTGTGTCACACAAAAGTCACTACAATTTGTAGCTCGGGCAAGAGTCTGCATTACAGATCTTTGTGTCTCTCTTACAAGTTGGGTTTAAAAGGAGATGGTTCTTCTGTGGGAATGCTGGCGGGGAACATTGGGAACCCTTACCAAACAGCAAGGGGTTGGTTGTAGACCATCGCTAAGGGACCAGCCCAAAGGCACGGAAAGCAGCAGGTGTCCCAATGCAAAACCGCAACCTTCTTGCTGGGTTACCCCTGCTGAGACTGGGGTGCAGAGCATGTGACATTTCACGTTAAGATGGGGAGTCTGCTATTTTAATTAAGT
Source organism: Leucopleurus acutus (assembly GCF_964270905.1). NCBI lineage: Eukaryota > Metazoa > Chordata > Mammalia > Artiodactyla > Delphinidae > Leucopleurus > Leucopleurus acutus. The sequence goes on from NC_139155.1 coordinate 87,818,955, forward strand.
AACCTGCTGGTCAGTTCTTTTGTAAAAGAAGTAGTCTTATTTTGCACAGCCTCATTTTTCCAATTTACAATGATGGATTTTTGTCTTTGTTTGTTTTTTGCGTATATCAAGTTGCCTACAGCAGCCCTTACACGTCTGCACCCAAGCGAGATGTCCATAAGCCTGGCCAGTACTGCTTCAGGATAACACATGTGTCCTAAGAGCTATCAGAAAATGAGAGCATCGAAAAAAAAAAAAAAAGAAAGAAAGAAAATGAGAGCACTGGGAACTATATTTAATATCTTGTAATAATCTACAAGGGAAAAGAATCTGAAAATGTATATATATATATATATATATATACACACACACACACACACACACACGCATACCTGAATCACTGTGCTGTACATCTGAAACTAACACAACATTTAGATCACCTCTACTGCAATTAACATGAATAAATAAGTACATGTAAAAACATATATATATATATATATATATATATATATATATATATATATATATATATATATACAGGGACTGGTGTGAAATCAGTGGCTTTCCCCAGAGAAGAAGAAAGTCTCCTGTAGCCCCAGCACATTTTAGTATATAAAATACTAGTGCGGTGATATCATGGTTTGGGTTTTTTTGGGTGGAGGAACATAACAGAATCTTTCCTGTCCTCTCCCGGTGACAGCGCCCCCATGAACTGCTGCAGCCTCACCAATCAGTAGAGTCCATTCTTCCACCAACTGTGTTTAGTCTAGGGCTGTGGTGGTTTTGAAATATGTCTGCAAATTCTTCTGTCACTCATCCCCTTAAAGTGGCAGCCTACCTGTACCGCTGCCAGCCCCACTGCAAGCTGGAACCGCTATTCGCTTCCAAAGAGTAGCACGTGGTGGAGACGATGGTGAGATCACAAAGGGCATGGTGGCACCCAGCCTGCCCTCTCCAGGTTGCCCTCTCTGGGGAAGCCAGCGCCACCTTGCAAGGATGCTAACAGCCCTGAAAAGTGGCCCAGCTGGGAAGGAACCAAAGCTGACTGGCCAGCCTTGGGAGAGAGCCATTGTGGAATAATTCTCCAAGCCAGCCAAGCCTTCAGATGATTCCAGACTTCAGCCTTCGAGCCTCCCAGCTGAGGTCCGGGACATCGCAAAGCAAAGAGAAGCCACTCCCACAGGGCCCTGCCTGAATTTCTGTCCTAGAACCTGAAATGATAAAGGGTTATCTTGCTTTATGTCACTGTCATCATCTAGAGGTTGTCTGTTCCCTTCTGTCACTGTCACCATCCAGTCACCGGTTATTATAGAGGAACTGGTAACTAATGCAAGGGCTGAGCACGTGCCCACAGGCAGTCCAATAAAAGGAGGGGCCTTCGGTGGTAACCATGGGAAAAGAGGAGGTGTTTTTCCTGCTGAACATGAAGCCTGGGGGGATGTAAGTCAGGAGCTGCTGGAGGCCGCCACGTGAGCAGACTGCCTGAGAAAAAGCCAATCCGGAGAATAGAAACAAGAGCTGGGGAGAGACTGAGTGCTGAGGATGGCACTTGAGCTGCTGGATCAAGCTATGCCTGAAGGCCACCCTGGAATTTTTAGTTGTTTGAGCCAGTACATCTTCCCACCACCTGTGTTTTTACCTTAAGTCAACCCAGGTTGGAGTTCTCTCATTAGGTGTTCAAAGACCCCTGACTTGACACGCTCAGTGTTTCCTGGGCTGCCTCTAGCATAGTAGACTAGGTGGTACACTTGATCGGCTATGTCCTTCTGAGGCAAATAGGTAGGTCCAAATGTTTGGAGCAAAAACAATCCTGCTACCTTGGCCATAGCCAATCAGACTAAGGATTAGGGACAGGCTGTCCAAAAGAGGGGAGGCGTACCCAAACTCCTTGTGATTCATTATGAAGTCTGCTATCAGGAACTTCTGCTCCTTACAGGGTCTCCTATGACAGAACCTATTTCCTAGTGGGAGAAGTTGGAACTCCAGAAAATAAACAGGCACACAAATAAATACACAAGATAATTCCAGATGTAAATGAGTGGCGTTAGCGGAACACGACAGAGTGTGGCCCTGGGGAGCTACGTGCACAGACTGGGCAGGGAAGACCCCTCCCCCTGTTCGCCAAGCAGGCACCGAATGCGAAGGTGCGAAGCCTGGGGAAAGATTTCTAGGCAGAGGAAACAGCAGGTGCAAACGCCGTGAGAAGGAAATGCACTTGAAGGGGGAGTTCCACGAACAGACAAATGTGTCTGGTGTGGCTAGAACATGGGGAGGGGGAGGGGATACCAGGAGATGAGTCCAAGAGAAGCAGGAAGGAACACTGTGCAGTGAAGAGTAGGAACTTGGGTTTCTTATAGGTGTGATGGTCTGCCTTGCATTTTCTCCAACCATCCTGGCTGCCGTGTGAAGAATGAACTGTCAGGAGTTAAGAGCCAGCAGCTAATCCGTAGGCTGCATGGACTCAGCACACCTGATGGGATTACTGGGGCTGCCTCTGTGCACTCTCTGCTCTAAGCTCTTTACCGCTATCACCCCGCTGAATTCTCACAATCCCGTGAAGGAGTCATTTTCTAATTTGCATTTGGGAGTCAAAAGAATGGAGAAACAGCCTTGCCCATGGTCAGGTGCCTAGCAGGTTGAGGGGTCTGAATTTGAACCCCGGCAATCTGGCTCCAGAGTCCCACCCCGCTGTGATACTTCCCTTGCTGTGTTCCGGGTCGGGGGTTATCCCACTATTTCAGGTGGTGTCTGCCAACAACCCAGAGGCCACTGTTAGGAGTTGGTTTGGGTTTCCACTGAACACACCTGGGGGTAAAGATGTATGTTCAAGGCAAAACCAAACCTATAGTGATAAGCAGTGGTGGCATGAGGCCAGAGATGCAGTGGGGTTGACTTCACGTGGGTAGAAGGTACCTCCTGGGATACGAGAAATCATCTATATCTTGATTGTGACAACGCTGACATGGTGCATACATTTGTCAAAATATCACTAACTATACAACTGAAATGGGTGTGCCTGACTGTATGCAAATTACACCTCAATAAAACTAATAGAATTCGTTAAGTCTATATTCATTTCTAGCGAATAACTTCTTTGGATTTCAGTGAGTATATCCTATACACACAATGAAAAGGCATATTACAGCTTCCAGCAGAACCTCCTGGAAGATGTATGCATGAGAAAAGGCTCCTTCAGTCAGCCCGTGATCCAGGCAAACTCCATCCATGCAGGATTTCATGTAGCAAAAGCATCTGGGCTGATCCAACCCAGCCCACCGCTATGCCCTGCGCGTCTGTAGGCAGGTGCCAGCCGTATGCACAGCTGCTTCAAGTAAACCTGGGCAGATGCTTCAGAACCCCAAGACCACACAACCGGCCTTCTACGGCTGAAACAAGCTGACATTCCGGAAGTTCCTTTCTCCAGCAGCTCAGGATGTAACACACTGCCCCCTCGCCCTCCCTGCCCCCCGCCCCGTCCTGCCCCCAGCACTTTGGCTGTCCTCCAGCAAAAGGAGCAAGTTCAGAGGCACCTGTGTGGCCATGAAAAGGCAGGGAGTGAGGCAGGAGCCCCCAGCAGCAAAGCAACAGCAGCTTGACATCGAAGATCCAGACTTGCAAGGACCTGGCCCCCGCTTCACCGCTGTGGGCTGCAAACTGGCCACTTCCCCGCCGCACCCAGCCCGCAGAACTATTCCCAACCATCACAGTGTTTCTGTTTTTCTTTGTTTCTTACTTACTTTTGAATGTGAACGTCTTAAGGCAGGACCAGACACTCCAGCACCCCCTGCACCCCATTATATTTTGTCCTATGCCCAGCCAATTCCCATAATTAAAACACCTCCTGGTACCTAAAGATATGTGTCCATCACTCTGCTTTAGACAAAGCACTGCAAGCAGACACCTGCCCAAGGTCAGCACCAAAGCACGGAATGGCCTTTTTCAGCTTAATTGTATGCCCCAAATTAAATATAGTAAACTAGAAAAAGTAATTCTTTTTCAAAGTACGCACGAAAATCCTTTTTCATCTGAATTAGGAGCAATTATCTTGCTATGCTTCTTGAGCTCTACATTACCCAGTGGAGGTTTACAGAAGGAAGGGTTTAATGATTAATTTTTCCACCAATGTGTTTGCAGCGCGAGATGAATATACAGGCATGTCTATATCTATACCCGTATATGTCATACCCATACCTATATCCATACCTGATATATTAAAAACTCTACCTGGCCTCTGTCTGGGTCCCTGTCACCAAGCTTCAAAAACCTGTGGAATTTTCCTCAGTGATAAAAGACTTTGCTATTCACAAGTGTGTGCTAATGAGGTGACTTGTGGGTGGGGCCTTAGAAAATGTCAATGGAGGGGCTGACCACACCAGAAACACCAAGGAGGTGAGCAGAGGGATAGAACTTTCAGCTCACACCCCAATCCCTGGGAGATGAGGCGGCCAACAGTTTAATCAGCCAGGCCTTTGTAATGAACTCCATAAAAAACCTCTGACCCCTACACTCAGCGGAGCTACCTGTTGGTGAACACATCCAAAGCTGAGAGGGTCATCTACCCAGACTTCCCAGAGTTCATCAAAGCTCTGCGTCCACTGCCCAGACCTTGTCCTGGGCCTCTCTTCCATTTGTCTGTTCCTGACTTGTGTCCTTCATAATAAAACCATCATTGTAAGTACAGTGTCCAGGGAGGTCTGTGAGTTGATCTGAAACCAAGCGGGGCCCTGCTGGGGCTCCTGGGCACGGAAGCTTTCTGTGCCCCGTTTCTTGTAGGCAAGACTCCAGCCTCCATGACCTCTCCTGAGTTCCAAAGGGCAGATTCGAACAGTTGCTAATCAAGGTAGGGGGGCAGCCAGGAAACCGCCTGAGGCGAGATTAAACGGACCCGAGAAGCTCATCAAGGTGAGGAGACCCGGGGGCTTCCCTGGTGGCGCAGTGGTTGAGAGTCTGCCTGCCGATGCAGGGGACACGGGTTCGTGCCCTGGTCCGGGAAGATCCCACATGCCGCAAAGCGACTGGGCCCGTGAGCCATGGCCGCTGAGCCTGCGCATCCGGAGCCTGTGCTCCGCAGCAGGAGGGGCCACAACAGTGAGAGGCCCGCGAACCGCAAAAAAAAAAAAGTTGATGAGACCTGACTGCCTGAGACCCTGCACACACCCTCATCTTGTCAGCAACCCACCCTTGAACTATTGCTGTAAAACCCCTCATCAAATCCTCCAGGTCGGGACACATAGTTTTTGAGGGCAGGAGCCCGCTGTGGCCCCCTTGGCCTGGCAAAGCAATAAAGCTCTCCTTTTCTACTTCACCCAAAACTCCAAGATTCGATTTCACACCGGTGCAGACGCTGAGCTTTCGGCATCAGTTCTAGCAAGTTATGAAACCCCAACAAAGGTCACGGGGACCCCCGAATTTGTAGCCAAGTTGGACAGAAGCACGGGTAGCCTGGGGACCCCCCTCGCAGTTGGTGTCTGAAATGAGGGGGTCCGGTTGGAATGGAGCCCTTAAACTGTGGGTCTGTACTGACTCTGGGGAGTCAGTCGGGATCGAACTGAATTGTAGGATATCCGGTCCATGTCAGGGAGCTGGTGTCAGAGACATTATCGATACGTACATCTATACAAAGAGACAGAAGAGTCCAGTGGTCACTAAGGCTGCCATCCCCAGAATTGGGACCCTGGGACGCACACCCACTTCTATTCTGAAGGAGCCCGTGACCCAGGAGTAGTGGAAATCTATTGTTCGTCCATCTGCAGTTGCAACTTGGGCCTTAGGCCAAAGACAATTCATCATGGAACTAACCATCATGGAACTAACCAATTCATCATGGAACTAATTCATCATGGAACTAACCATGATCCATTGCAAATCCAATGAGAGTCAAGTTGGAAACTCTTGGGAAAGCCTCAGGGCAAAGCAATGTTCTCTTTCTTTTCTGCTAAAGTTGCCCAGTGGATAGGATGCAAAACTGGAGTTGTTAACAGTCATCCTGGCACCATGAGGGCAGGGCTGCCCAAGAATGAAACCAACATAAAATAAAACAGAGCCAAGAAACAGAAAGAGATGGAGTCCTGATGGCATCTCTACGCCAAAATGCAGAGCACCCCGGCCTCTTAGTTATGAAAGTCAGTAAGTCCCTCTTTCTTTGTGAGCCAGTTTGAGTTGGGTTTTCTGTCATTTGCACCCCAATGAGTCGTGAAAATACGCGAGGCTGAAATCCACTTAAACTCTTCCAGCAAACAGAGGCAACCTAGGAAGCCTCTAAATATTGGTTCTACTTGGTAGATGCTGGAACTAGCTCACAGCAGCTTTCAGGAGCCAAGGGTTAAATCCCCAGGAATTTCGCAAATCATCTGTTAAACTCTTAGTAGCTTGCAATTAGCCACGCATGTGTGAGAACCAACTGCTAAACGTTTACCAGCAAAATTGTAGTTCTCGAGTCAAAAAAACTGTCTTCAGGGGTCAGAGGGTGGTTCAAGGCCAGTCTTTGAACCCCCTCTCAAAATCCCCCCCAAGCCCCTCCAGCTTTGATGTTCCCTTCTCATTTCCATCCTCCGCAGGCCGGGCCCCAGGAACTGGAGGGAAAAGGGATGTGCGGAAAATGCAGCGTCCTATCCACATCTGCCGGGTCTACGTAGACCTCCCTTTTTCACAGTCTAGACTCAGACAAAGATACGGGCTCCTGGAGGCCGTCAGATTCTTCAAAGCTGCCTAGACACACATGCTGCCGTACACCTTCCAGTAAGTTCCATCCAAGACCAACACGAGACCACTTTCTAATTTAGGGGCTTCTCAGCGTTGACAGTGGGCTACACACATAGGACAAAATCCCTCTACTGAGTTGTTAAAGAAATAGACAGCAGAGCCTGTTTTAATACCTGGTCTCTTTTTCCCGATAGGAGGAATTCTCCCCAAGAAAAGGTAGGAGTTGAAAGGCACAGAATCCCTAATCCGAAGTGGAAAAATGGAAGACGTTTACAGCATCGAGCATGTGAACTTCGTGATCCTGATCTCCAAACTGAACATCGCAGTCCACTGTGATGCAGCCTCTGCTCAGGGCCCCCAGCTGCGTGCGGTATTATCTCCTCAGCATTAGCTGTTCAAAAAAACTTTTAATCTTTTTTTTCTTTTATTTATTTATTTTTTTAGCATCTTTATTGGAGTATAATTGCTTTACAATGGTGTGTTAGTTTCTGCTTTGTAACAAAGTGAATCAGTTATACATATACATATGTTCCCATATCTCTTCCCTCTTGCGTCTCCCTCCCTCCCACCCTCCCTATCCCGCCCCTCTAGGTGGTCACGTATCTCCCTCCCAGTCTAGAAGCTTTAAAGGCCAAGTCTGCTCCCCCCAAGGAAGAAAAGAAATACAAGGAAGTTGTTTAGAGGCCTGCTGTTCGTGTAATGTGTCCGTCTAAGAGCCAAAACTGTGAAATTTTCACAGCAAAAGCCAAGGAACAGTTCTGAAACCGAGCAGGACCCTGTGGGGCTCCTGGGCACAAAAGTCTTTGTCTCCCCACCCACCCCCGCCCACCCCCGTTTTCTTGTTTGTGGGAGGCTTCATTCAGCCTCTGAGACCCTCCCTGAGCTCCAAAGGGCAGGTTCAAACAGCTGCTCATCAGGGAAGGGAGGGGATGCAGGGACAGCAGAGGAGTCAAGACACAATAGTGCAGCCTTGGGGCGGGTCCTGGTTCCGCCCCAAGGAATATACATAACAGTATCTATGAGCCCTTTTGCAGATACTGAGACCCCCATCAGGTGGGAGAAGTTAACTGTCTGCTGCCCACAAGCACGTAGACCCCAGACCGGTCGGAACCAGAAGGTTGATGATGCCGATTCCCGACTACCTCACCGCCAACCAATCAGAAGAAGGTCCACAAGCTGACCACGCCCTCTTTGAACCACTGCTATAAACCTCCTCACTACCCTCTCCAGGACAGGATTTTGAGGGCATTAGCCCACCGTGGCCCCCTTTGCCTGGCAAAGCAACAAAGCTTCACTTTTCTACTTCATCCAAAACTCTGCTCCGAGATTCAATTCGGTACCAAGGTACAGAGGCCAAATTTCGGCCACAGTTCTCAGTGCACTTTTCAGACACCTCTATGTCTATGGGGTGTAACCCCAAACAGAAGTTTCTGGGTTAAATGCCAAAGGGGGATGTCAACTGTCCATGCTTGGATGGGTAAGGTGATTTCTCCCACATCAACAAATCCATTAATAAAAGATGTACTTTGCGCGAGATTCAAATAAGTTAGAGCTGAACGTGTCCTTGGAAATCATGTAAATTCATCCTTCACACAATATAGATACAGAGAGAGAGACGCGGGTGCCTTTCAATAAACATCAGAAAGCATGTTCCACGGAGGCAAAGATTTCTTCTTTCAGAACAGACTAGGCAGCTCTCCTGGGAATACCTAAATCTTACTCTTGTCTTGTTGGAAGACCTAAACCAGTCACGTTTCTGGCCTGATTGCTCTATTAGAAAAAGAAAGTGAGGGAAACACTTAAAAATTCTTGTACTATGATTGTCGTAGAGGAGACACTGTTTTGATCGAATAGTTCAGACAGTTATTTTTCCTTTAATTCATTGCATCAGACGTGCAACAAAGACTATTTATCTTCCGATCTCTGTCTCTCCTTCTAAGATCTGATGGGAGAGGGGCCCTCTGAGCAGATGCATTATTCTGATTGTGAGTAACAAAATGGAAAGGCACACTGCGTGCCAAGAGGGAAAAAAAGCTGTTGTGATTGTCATTATCACACCATTTCACTGATTTACTGCAACTCAAAGAAGGGCAGAAATGAAGACAATTAAGAGAACCAGACTGCTGTCGCCTACGTGATTATAAAAACAAACAATAGGAAGTTAAGCTGATTTGTCAAAAGCAGCAGGAAGTTCCAGCAACAGAATTTTTACAAGCCCAGCTCTTTGCCGAACTATTGCAATGGTGAGACACTAAACCAGCGTGAACCCCTTGCACAAAGAAGGACGCATCTCCTCAAGGTGCTACTACCTTGTTTCAAATCAGCTTTTTTACAGAGACTCAATCAAATCCACCAACAATCAAACTCACAAAGATCTGACTTCACAAAAGCAAAAATATACGCTTTGCTTTCATTTTTGTGGGTAAAAACAAACAAACAAACAAACAGGTTCTTTTTGAGGATAAATTTCATATAACTGGTGAGAGAAAAGTATTCCAGGAAGAACTGAGAGTTAAGGAGACGACAAATTTTTTGAATGTAAATTGGATCGTGTCCCTCTGTTTTTTTAAAAATTCCCATCAACTTCCCATCGATTTACCCTCTGTGAACTGTTTTCTGCCTGCATCTCGGATTCCACTGCCTACTGTTCTCTGTATTGGCTACATCCCACCCCCAGGAACCTGCTTACGACAGGGGTCAGAAAACCAGGGATCCTGGATTGAATCCAGACTGCCATCTGTTTCCATACAGCCGCAAAGTGAAAATGGATTTTACGTTTTTAAATGGCTCCAAAAAAAAATTTTTAAATAGAGGAAGAATATTTCATGACACGTGAAAAGCATATGAAATGCTAATGCAAGTGATTATAAATAAAGCTTTATTGGAACAGAGGCAGGGACATTTTGTTTACACAACGTCTGGCTGCTTTCACATTGCAACGAGAGAGTCGACTGGTTGTGACAGAGATCGTAGGGCCCGCAAAGCCTCAAAGACGTGCTAGTTTGCTGAACCTGGCTTAGAACATCAAGCTTACTCATACTTTAGGGCCTTCACGGGGACTCTAGAAAGTTCTGGTCCCAGATATCCTCATAAATGCCTCAGGTCTTGTCTTAACCGGTTCAGGCTGCTGTGACAAAGTACCATAGATGGCATGGCTTACAAAGAACCTCAATTCATTCCTTACAGTTCCAGAGGCTGAAGTCCAAGACCACGGCACCAGTATGGTCGGGTGCTGGTGAAGACCTCCTTCCTTCCGGGTGAGAGGCCATTTTCTCACTGTAACCTCACATGACAGAGGGCAGAGGCAGGAGACAAGGGCACTAATCCCATCCATGAGAGCCCCACCCTCACGACCTCACCTAATCCTAATCACCTCCCAAAGGCTCCACCTCCTAAGACCATCACACTGCGGGTAGGGGTTGAACATCGGAATCTGGGGGAGAAACAAACATAACGGGTCTCTCCTTAAATGTCGCCTCTACCGGGATGGCTTCCCCGACCACCTCATCCACAGACCAACCCACCTCATTCTTGATTTGCTCCGTATTTCTTCCTTCCTGGCACACAGCATTTCTGAAATTATTCTGTACATCACTTTTTTATTGTCTGTCTCCCCACTAGAATATAAGCTCCATGTGGGCATACTCTTCTGTCCTATTCACCACAGTGCCCTGCACATGCAGGCGCTCACCAAATATTGAATGAATGATGAATGAATGACTGAATGAACTCACAGCAGAGAAAGCACCAGGATGACTGTTTGGCCTGAACCTGCTATGCGCAAAGGACCTCCTTTACAATGCTGTGTTAGTTTCTGCTGTACAGCACAATGAATCGGTTATACATATACATCTATCCACTCTTTTTTAGATTCTATTCCCATATAGGTCGTTACAGAGTACTGAGTAGGGTTCCCTGTGCTATACAGGAGGTCCTTATTAGTTATCTCTTTTATATATAGCAGTGTGTATATGTTGATTTTTTAATTAATTTTTATCGGAGTCTAGTTGATTTACAGTGTTGTGTTAAGAAGCGTTAATTATTAAACGTAAACGCTGAATGCCTCACAGAATTTGGGCATTTCTTCTGCTTCTGGTACTCTTCTATCTTCTGTTTAAATGTAATAATAGACTCAAAAAGTAATGAAACGATGCTGTCCTGACTCACCCTTAGAAAGGACTTGTAGGTTCAAATTAAGACAGTGTTGAAGGGAAGAGACAGGGACATCCAGCAGGCTCGACTCAGAAGAGCGACACTGCCATCCTGGCCACTCAATGGCCTCGAGCTGCAGTTCAGGGATGCGATGGGTGACAAAATGAGCGAGGCCTGAGGCAAACAGCAGCCCTTTAGCCCCCAATGAGGGACCCGCGCCCAGGCTTCCAACTTTCAAAGGCACCAGAGACCCAAATGCTCGTGAACTCTCCTGATGTGAAAATGTCGACAATTAAGAAAACCAACCGATTGATCAAACACATGCCTACAGGCAATGTCTGACCTACCGGCTGCCATTCTGTCAACTCTGGCCTGGAGAGTTCCAAATAAACCAACATTCCCACATTCACTCATTCATTCATTATTTACAAGAGCTCTGAACCTCTTCTCTATGTTCTCAGCATTGGTAAGTGGGCTCCCTCATGCTGTACACGAATTTTCACCACTAAAGGGGCGGGAAAGGAGCCCAGAAGTGTTCATTCCATTCCAAATACAACTGTTTGGTGATTTACACTCAGCCCTTAGTATCCTCATCAAATCATTATTTCCAACTCAGCAAAAGCTCTCCACTTAGAAGCCTGTGCTGAGATGCGGTGGAAATAACGGCTGGCACTCCCCCCGGCTGTCTCCATGGCCATGGCTGTACTCCCCCCATGAGTGCATCTGTCAAGACTCTTTCAGCAACAAATGACACAAACCTAAATCAAATCAGCTTAAAGGAAAAAAAAAAAAAGAGAGAGAGCGATTTTACTGACTTATGTAACTGAACTGTTCTGGGGTCAACCTGGTGGCTTCAGGCATGGCTGGATCAAGCCTCATATAACACCGTCACACTTGTCTTCTCTCTGTGTCTTTGTGTTGGCTTCATTCTTGGGCTCTCTGAGGTGGCCCCCAGCATCCCCAGCTTGCATCACCCTTACTGCCATTCATCCCCACAAAATGTGACCTTATCTCTTCCAAGGTTTCCACCAAAAGCCATGAAACTGTCTCCCGTTTGCTGACACTGGATCAGGTACCAAGCCTCAGCTCACTCACTGTGGCCAGTTGGATGGAATGTGGTGGCGGCCTCACTCCGGGTCCATGTACCCACATCTGGAACCAGCCTCACTCTAGGGACTGATATGGGGGATGGGGTGACTCCCCCAGAAGGAAACAAGATGAGGCTGTAAGTAGTGGGATGGAGGCTGGGTGTGCAAACACACTTTCTGTTCACTGCGATGGGCGTGAACCTCCTCCCCACCTCAGAATGCGGCGTATCTTTATGAAGAAACAACCTCCTTCTGACCTCCTGAAGAAAGAACAACAGGAAACTATCACTACTGTCCTGAGACAGAGTGAAACGGCTAAGGTGCAGACACATTCGGACAACCACAGACGGGTGAGATGAACTACAGAGATGCTCGTGACCTTTCCTTAATCCCAGCCACTTCCTGCCCACGTGTCAGACTCAGGAACCCAGCAGATCGACAGCTGATTCTACCAGGCGCTTGTGAACCAAGGGGAGCGCATGCCCCTATCTGCTCAGCTGAGAAACATCCTTCAACGCTTAGGACAAATAACGCCAAAGAGCGTCATTCATCTGCCTCCTACTGGCAGCCTGCAAATCAACAGGGGCCAAACAGCAGGCATGCTCTTCGAGAACAGCAGCCTAACTCTACCTGCTGACCAAACACACACACACACACACACACACACGCACACACACACACACACGTGCACACGCACGCGATAACCTGAGCCTCATCCCGCAGCCTCCCCACAGAGCTGTTAGCACCGATGACCACCCATTCCAGAAAGCTGACTCCTGGGTGTCTCTCCTCCCAGTACACCAGAGAGGTTATTCTAATGTCTTCATATCGACCACTCACTGTAACATCCACGCGTGAGGCTGCACGGACTTATCTACGATCCCAAGGTGATGACTAAAGCCTAGAATCGATCTTACGGACGGGGGTCCCTTTCTGTCCCTTTTGCCCTAAGAACTGAGACCCTCTGTATCCCCAAGGCTTAACCAACAAGACTAAAAACTAAGACCATCTACATTGAAACGGCCTTACGATCTGTTCCAGGAAATTCCCGTCCAGGAAGATAAGACTGTGAAATAATACGGAACCTCACTGTTGGCTTCAGGAAATTGCTAAAAACTGTTTTACGGAAACAATCTATTGCTCTCCTGGGCAAAGAAGCCCGTTTTCAGAACCACGTACGGCTCACCTGGCCTCAAAGCTCACTTATAAAATAACTGTGGTTCCAGCTTCCCTACAAGCCCTTCACTTTGCTGTCCACCTGATCCCCAAACTGAAAGACTCGCCCTAAGCTAGTGGGGCTCAGACTCCAGAATTCTAAATACCCATCCCTGACCTCCCTTTTCTGGGATACTACTGTCAGACTCAAGAGGTGCTTTTTTTTTGGCTGTACCACGTGACTTGCAGGATCTTAGTTCCCCGACCAGGGATCGAACCCAGGACCCGGCAGTGAAAGCACTGAGTCCTAACCACTGGACCGCCAGGGATTCCCAGAGGTGCTTTTTTTTTTTTTTTTTAACTGCAGTAGTAATAAAATGAGCTCTGATTAATTAGGCGATTATACTGGAGGTCTTTTGGTGATGAATGGCTGCCACCTCCGGGGATTTCCTGGAATGTCCCTGCAGATTTCATTCCCAGGCTCCCATGTCAGCTGGATGGATGCAGGCAGGGCTGGACCAATGAGAGCTACTGGCAGGACACTGGAGGGTAAAAGAGAGAGATGCCAGGGCTTCTGTCCCCTCACATTGGGGTGTCTTCCTTACTCTGCAGTCAGCTCCATCTTTTTCTTTTGGTGGTCCAGCAGGTAACGCTTCTCCTCGAAACAGGACGGTGGGGACCCATCTCCTCCCCTTGTCCCTTCAGTCTGGAGATGCTGGGGGACCCTGCTTGTAGGCAATCTCTGAATTCCCTCAGCTGTCCCCAAAATGAAATAAGACGATGCTGTGAGAAGCCGGATGGATGCGGAGTGTGCAAACATACTTCCTGTCCACTATCATGGGCATGAATCTCCTCCCCACCCAAGAATGTGGTATATTTTTATGAAGAAACAACCTCCTTCAACCTTGGAAAGAAAGAACAATAGGAAACTATCACTATTGTCCAGAGTTGAGACTGAGTTTCTTCTAATAAAATGATGTCTTCTCCTACATTCCCTGTGTGGACAATATTTTAACACGCTTTCTGTTTTCCTGGTTAAACCAAAAGGGATACATAAAATAATTCCACTAGGGAAATAAATGTCGTGAAATAAATCCCGAACATCACCTCATCCCCGTATCACTGCCCCACAGCATCTGTGCCTCAGAGTCAAAATCACCTGGGAAGCTTTTAGAACTAGACCCTTGTCTGGGTTCCACCACAAATCAAAGAAATCAGAATCTCTGAGTCTGTATTTTTTAAAAGTTTTTGCCTAAGATGCAGAGAACAGGGGGGAAAGGACTGCTCCCCTCCTAACAATAACAACAGTAACAAAAACGCTGGATACACTACAGACTAACAGAGTTTCACAAACACATCAAAGAGCTGAGGTTGCATAGAAACCAAATAGCCTGAAATCCGAGAAAAGAGAGGTTCCTTCAAAAGACAAGAGACACTGGCTCACCTGTGCCGGAGCTCGGGCAGAAGGGATTCCAGGTGCCATACAGGTGGATCCTGGTATTCAAGGTGGACAACCTCATGGCCAGATGGGGGATCTTGGCAAAGAGATGGAAACTTAGAAAATGTCAGATGGGAATGTTAGAAATAACATAGTAATGAAAAGCCCGCAGTCAGAGATGAAGAATGTCTTCAATGGGCTTATTCGTAGGCTAAACATGGCTAAGGGAAGACTCAGCGATAGGAAAACAGGTCAAAAGAAGTTACTGAAACTGCAACACTATGAGAAAAAAAAGAAGAGTAAGAAAACAGAGCATCTAGGACCTGAGGGACAATGTGAACAAGTCCAGCATATGTGTAATTGGAATCACAAGAGAAGAGAGAGAGAAAAGAAGTTAATACCTGAAAACAGAACAAGTGCTATTCCCCAAAATAATGAAAGTTATCAAACCACAGACCAAGAAGCTCAGAGGATCCCAACCGGATAGATAAATGCAAAAGAGCACATCTTGACACATCTTATCTAAACTGCTGAAAAAGAAAGAGAAAGAGAAAACTTAGAGGGCAGCCCAAGAAAAAAGACACATTACAAACAGAAACAAAGATAAGGATTTCAGTAGACTTCTTCTCAGAAGCTATATAAGCCAGGAGACAGCAAAGTAACATCTTTAAGTAAACACTTTCAGAACTAAAAGTAAAGGTTTTTCGGAAAAGTGAAAACCAGGAATGCATCACCATCAGATCTCTGATATGAAGTTCTTCAGGAAGAAGGAATATATTACCAGACAGAGACTTGGACCTACACAAAGAAATGAAGACTTCTGGAAATGGTTAAAATGCAGGTAGATATAAAATCCACTTTTTTTCTTACTTACAGTTGTTCTAAAAGATGACTGATTGTATAAGGCGAAAACAATAACAATAGGAAAAAGCATAAAAAATGCCTGACCCATGATAGAAACCAAATATTCATTTCCTTCCCCCATTTCATTTTTTCCAGTAAAGAAAGTATGTTAAAAAAATTAACAGTAATAACTATATACTGTGGGTTTATAGCATGTGTAAAAATAAAAAATGATATTAATAAAACTAAAAGTGGGAGAGAGGAAATGTAAATATACTATCTGGAGGTTCTTACACTGTATGTGAAGTGGTGTAATATTCTTTGGAAATTAGATTGTAATAAGTTAATAGTCTGTATTCAAAACTCTAGGGCAATTACTGCAGTGATTTTAAAAAGGTACAAGTGAGAATTCCCTGGTGGTCCAGTGGTTAGGACTCTGCACTCTCACTGCCGAGGGCCCAGGTTCAGTCCCTGGTCGGGGAACTAAGATCCCACAAGCGACACAGTGTGGTCAAAAAAAAAAAAAAAAAAAAAGGGTACAAGTAATAGCCCAATAGTAGAGATAAAATAGAATTACAAGTAATGTTCAATTAACTAAAAAACAGTCAAGGGGGTGCACAGGGAACAGAAAGAATATCCTACAACTAGGAAGATGATAGAGTTTAACCAAATCGGATATGAAATTATGTGACATGTAAATTGTCTAAACACACCAATTAAAAAACAGATTGTTGGAGTGGATATAAAACCACACCCAGTTATATGCTACCTAGATGACACACACTGTAATTATAAAGACATTATCCGGTTAAAATTTTTTAAATACGGAAAATATACTATGCAATCACTACCAAAAAAAACCTGAAGGAACTATATTAATGTCAGAAAAAATAGACTTCCAAATAAGCAATAATACAAGGGGGAAAAATGAGGTATTTTATGCTCATAAAGGGGTCAATTCATCTGCAATATGTAACAATCCTAAATGTGTCTGCACCAAACAACAGAACTCCAAAATACATGAAGCAGAAATTCACAAAACTAATAGAAGAAACAGAAAAATCCGTAATTATAATTGGAGAGGTCAACACTCACTAATGGAAGGAACATGTAAACAGAAAGTCAGTAAGGATGTAGGATATTTGGACAACACTATCAATATAACATTCTCTTCAAGAACACAGGAGTAGTTAGCAAGATAGACCATATTCTGGAACATAAAAAATACTCAAAAATATAAATGAATTAACATCCTACAAAGTATATTCTCTGAGCAAAATGGAATTAAACTAGAAATCCATAACAGAAAGGTATCCAGAAAATCCTCAAATATTTTTAAAGTAAACAACAAACTCGTAAATAACATACGCGTCAAACAGGAAGTCACAAGGGAAATTATGAAAAAACTATAAAACTAAAAAACTATATAAATTGCATGAAAATAAAAGTATAACATGAAAGTTTGAGAGACAGAGATAAAACAGTGCCCAGAGGAAAATTTGTAGCATTAGATGCTTATATGAGAAAAGAAGAAATGTCTGAAAAAATGATCCAAGCTTCAATGTGAAGAGACCAGATAAAGAGGAGAAAATTAAACCTGAAGCCGTGAAAGGAAATAATAAAGATTAGAGCAGAAATCAATAAACATGAAAAAAGAAAACAACAGAGAAAAAATTGAAAGCTGTTTCTTTGAAAAAGACAGGTAAAAATCTTAAACCTCTAGCCAGACTGACCAAGAAAAGAGAGAAAAGAACATGCAATTAACTGCAGGAATGAAATAGGCGGCATCACTACAGATCTCAAGGCATGAAAAGGCTAGTAAAAGAATATTACCAACATTATTTCCATAAATTCAACAATTTAGATAAGCCAGACCAATTCACAAAAAATACAACTACCAAAACTTACTCAATATAAGATAATTTGAATAGCCCTAACACTTTAAATTGAATCTATAATTTAAAAGCTTCTGAAAAAAATATCCAAACAGAGGCAGTTTCATCAGAAAATTTAAACCAAACGTTTAAAGAAGTACTAGCACTGCATTTATAGTGTCCTCCAGAAAATAGAACAGGAGGGAACACTCCACGTTTCACTTTATGAAACTGGTTATTACCCTAGTACAGAAACTAGACAGAGATAGTACATAGAAGAAAACTACAGAAAATAACTTAGATACAAAAGCCCACACAAAATATCATCAAATCAAATACAGCAATGCATTGAAAATTATACCAGGACTAAGTTGGGTTTGTACAAGGAATACAGAGTGTCAATACTGGGAAATCAACGTGACCCACACTATCAACAGACCGAGAAAAATCATACGCTTGTGGCAACTGATGCAATAGAAGGATTCGTCAAAGTTCAACATCCATTTATGATAAAATCTGCCCATAAATTAGGAACAGAGCAGAACTTCTTCATCTCCATATTTTTATGAAACCTACATATTTCATAAACATATATATGCATCTACAAGAAACCTACATCATAGTTAATGGTGAAAGACTGAATGTCTTTCTCCTAAGACTGGAAACAAGGCAAGGATGCAAACGCTCCCCACTTTTTTTTTTTTTTTTTTTTTTTTTTTTTTTTTTTTGCGGTACGCAGGCCTCTCACTGTTGTGGCCTCTCCCGCTGTGGAGCACAGGCTCCGGACGCGCAGGCTCAGCGGCCATGGCTCACGGGCCCAGCCGCTCCGAGGCATGTGGGATCTTCCCGGACCGGGGCCACGAGCCCGTGTCCCCTGCATCGGCAGGACTCTCAACCACTGCGCCACCAGGGAAGCCCCGCTCCCCACTTTTATTCAACATCATACTGGAATTTCTAGCCAGTGCAAAGGGAACGAGGGGAAAGGCATATAGATTGAAAAGTAGGCAGTGAAACTATATTCACAAATGACGTGACTGTCCATAAAATGTTGCCAAGAGTCCACCCAAAAAAAGCTACTAAAATAAATAAGTTTAGGATAAAAGGTCAATATATAAAAATCGATTTTATTCTATATATTTGCAATAAATTCACATTTTAAAAAGAATACTATTCACAAATAGCACCCAAAACCCTACAACACTTGGGTATAAATCTAAAACGTTTGTGTGGCATCTGTATTCTGCAAAGTATAGAACAGTGATGATAAAAATCAAAGAAAGCCTAAATAAATGATCAGATGTACCATGTTCGTGAATTAGAGAGTTCATTATTATTAAGACAGCAGTTCTCGTTATTATGAAGGTGTGTTTTCTGCACTTTCAGTGTAATCCCGATCAAAATCCCAGCAGGATCTTTTTTCAGAAATCGAGAAGACAGTTCCGAAATGCATATTGTAAATCAAAGGCTAGAATAGCCAAAATGTCTTTGAAAAAGAACAAAATTGTGTGATTCCCATTTCAAGATTTATTTTAAGATTTAAGATTTATTTTAAGATTTATTTAAGATTTATTTATTTAAGATTTATTTAAGATTTATTTAAGATTTCAAGATGTATTTTAAAGAACAGTAATCAAGACAGAGTGGTATTGGTAAAAGGATAGACACATAAATCAGCGGAACAAGACAGACTCCAATATGCCTACCGTACACAGTCACATGATCCTGACAAAAATATAAAGCCAAGTTGAGAGAAATAACAGTCTATAACAATCAAATACGCTGGAACAATCGAGCAGTCATATGTAAAAACCTAGACGGTGACCCCTACATTGCAACGAATACAAAAATTGACCCAAAGAATCACAGACCTCAGTGTAAAACCTAAAACTATTAAGCTTACTAGAAAAAAAAAAAACACAAAGGAAAAGCTGTTTGACCTTTCTTTTGGCAAAGATTTCTAAGATATGACAACAAAAGCAATTCCATTAAAAAATAATTAGACTTCATCAAAAAAGAAGTCTGCTCTGCCAAACATCTGTTAAAAGACATGACATGCTATATACTAAGGAAAAAAATTCAAATCACATATATAATAAGAGACTCGTTTACAAGGTATACAATTCTCAAAACTGAATAAGATGACCCAAATTAGTTGCCCATTTTAAAACAGAAAGAATTTGATCAGATACTTGATCCAAAAACAAGATGGCAAATAAGCCACTAAAAACTGCTCAACATCATTAGTGATTAGGGAAATGCAAATTAAAATCACCATGAGATACCATCACACGTGTATTAGGCTAAAATAAAATCGCAGTGTGAAAACAAGTGTTGGCAAGGATGCAGAACAGCTGGAACATTACACAGTGCTGGTACAAATGGTTCAACCACTTTGCAAAACAGTTTGGCAGTGTCTTATAATGTTAAACATGCAGGGTCCACATTGCCCAGCAATCTCATCCCCAGGCATTTACCCACAAAGAAATGAAAACACAGACTGACACCAAAATGTGTCCACAACCTATGGTAGCTTTATTCATAACAGCCAAAACAATTAGCCACTCTGGCGTCTGTCACCTGGCGACGGTTAATCAAACTGTGGTACATCCATACCATGACATACTACTCAGCAGAAATGAACTCCTGACACATCTGTAACAGATGAGAACAAACCTGACTCCACATTGGATCTTTTCTAAACTTGGTGCTCTGTTGCCTGTGCTGAGTCAGGCTGGCTCTGCACCTTTTGTAAAAGAATGTTGCCTTTAGCCTGAAATATACAAAATAGCCCTTTTTCAAAGCTCTGCCTCCCAGGCTTGACTTTTAAAGGTATAACACTTTATATTCACACAGAGATAAAAAGTTGCAAAAGAGAAAATAACAATTGTCAGTGTTGAAGGTTTACAGGAACACTGTGATCAGACCTGCACGGACAGCTGCAAGAACATAGGATTATCACATCCCCTCCAGGTCTGGCCGGCACCCGGAAGTTCGAAACAGCCAGCCACAACTCGTCCCTTTTTGGAGGACAAATGTTGGCCAGGATGTGGAGCAAAGGGAACCCTCCTGTACTGTTGGTGGGAATGTAAATTGGTGCAGCCACTATGGAGAACAGTATGGAGGTTTCTCAAAAAAACTAACGAGAACTACCATATGATCCAGCAATTCTACTCCTGGGCATATAACTGAAAACAACAAAAACACTAATTCTAAAAGATACATGTACCCCAATGTTCACCGCAGCACTATTTACAGCAGCCAAAATACAGAAGCAACCTAAATGTCCATCAACAGATGAAAGGATAAAGAAGATGTAGTACGTATACATGAATACTACTCAGCCATTAAAAAAAAAAAAGAATGAAATTTTGCCATTTGCAGCAACATGGATGGACTTGGCATTATGCTAAGCAAAATAAGTCAGACAGAGAAAGACAAGCACCGTATGATGTCACTTATACATGGAATCTTAAAAATACAACAAAATAGTGAAAATAACAAAAAAGCAGACTCACAGATACAGGGAACAAACTAGTGGTTACCATTGGAGAGGCAATATAGGGGTAGGAGAGCAAGAGGTACAAACTATTAGGTATAAAATAAGCTACAAGGATATATTGTACAACACAGGGAACATAGCCAATATTTTACAATAACTATAAATGGAGTATAACCTTCAAAAATTGTGAATCACTATATTGTACACCTATAACTTATATAATATTGTATAGCAACTGTACTTCAATAAAAAATAAAGTTTATTGAGATATTTTATGAAAAAAATTTTAATTTAGATTTTAAAATTTAATTTAAAAAAATGTTTTTTAAAAGAGGAAGCCTGATTTCTAACTGGGGTAAAATGGTTCTTTGGGACACCATCTTCTCTGTCTGCTGGCTTTCTGAATGAAGTCACTATTCTTCACCCCAACACCTCATCTCTCGATTTGTCCCATCGTGTGGGAGCAGTACTAGCCTGGACTAGGTAACATCTCCAACAACCTGGAAGAATACAAAATGCACTGGGCTAAGTGAAAGTTACATAAGGTATAGTAACATGTATATAAGATTTGGTACCATGTATATAACACTCTGGAAAAAGCAAAACTTTAGTGACAGGAGACAGATCCATGGTGGCCAGGGGATGAGGGTAGAGGGAGGGACTAGCTCTGAAAGGGTAGGAGAAAACTTTGGGGGGGGGTGTGATAGAAATGTTCCATCTTGAGTGTGGCAGTGGTTACAAGACTCTATGCATTTGTCAAAATTCACAGAACTGTACAAAAAGGTGAACTGTACACCATGCAAATCTACCTCAATTAACCTGATACTCACCCATCCCACCAAATACCTTCTCACGAGATTCCACTGCGCGGCCAGCATTCAGAATCCCTGCTTTACTTCTCCACATGGACAGATGTTTTCCCTTGACAGTTTTTCTTCATGGTTCTCAGCCTCGATTTCACATCAGAATCAATTGGGGGGGAATCTCTCAAAACCCCCAACGCCTGGATGTCACCCCAGGATATTCCGATTTCCTTGGGCAACGGAATGTTGGAAAACTTGACAGGTGATACTCACAGGTAACCCAGGCTGAGAACTACCTTTCCAAAGGCAATGCTTTTCCAAGAGGATGTTCCTCTCACTCTGGAGAGAAAACTTCTAAAACTATGGACCCACTTGTACATTTAAGAACTGATATCTAATACTTTTCATCAGAGTTTCAACAGTTGCCAGGGATAAAGTTTCCTGTGTATTGTACACCTTGACATTTAAAACGGAACTGTTACATCACTCTTTTAAATGCATCCACTGGAATATAGATAACAGAATGACTCGACCCCTACCTTCAACCATGTATAAAATCTTTAAAAAATCTTCTTTAACAATGGCAATCTTACATTGTTCCTTTTTCCCCTAAATTCACATTTCCATCCTGGTTCCCATACAGAATTTTATCCTATTGTTATATACCTTTTTTTTTTTACTGAAGTATAGTTGATTTACAATGTTGTGTTAGTTTCAGGTGTACAGCAAAATGATTCAGATATATATAGATATATATAGGTATACATAGATAGATAGATTCTTTTTTCAGATTCTTTTCCATTATGGGTTAGTACAAGATATTGAGTATAATTCCCTAGGTCCTTGTTGCATATCTACTTGATACACCAGCAGTGTGTATATGTTAATCCCAAACTCCTAATTTATCCCCCCCACCCACTTTCCCCTTTGGTAACCATAAGTTTGTTTTCTATGTCTGGGTTTATTTCTGCTTTCCATATAAGCTGTTTAAATGACGAGACCAACAAGGTATTAATCTCTAAAATATACAAACAGCTCATGGAGTTCCATATCAAAAAAGAAAAAAAAAAACCAACCCGATCAAAAAATGATCTAAATAGACATTTCTTCAAAGAAGACATACAGATGGCCAATAAGCACATGAAAAGATGCTCAACTTCGCTAATTATTAGAGAAATGCAAATCAAAACCACAATGAGGAATCACCTCACACCTGTCAGAACGGCCATCATCAAAGAGTCTACAGATAACAAATGGCCGAGAGGGTGTGGAGGAAAGGGAACTTCCTACACTGTTGGTGGGAAGGTAAGTTGGTGCAGCCACTATGGAGAACAGTATGGAGGTTCCTTAAAAAACTAAAAATAGAGTTGCCATATGACCCAGCCATCCCACTCCTGGGCATATACCCTGAGAAAACCATGATTTGAAAAGATCCATGCACCCCAATGTTCACTGCAGCTCTATTCACAATAGCCAGGACATGGAAGTATCCTAACGTCATGTACTTTTAATCTTGAAAATAATGTACCCATCATCCTATTACACTTTCCTACAACAAAAATATAGGTGTGTCTATACTGAACTTAATTTTTTTTGTTTCTTCTTACCGTAAGATTCTCAGTATTCAAAAACTTCATCAAGTTGGCATTGTTACAATTATATTATGACACAGCATAAATACATTACACATTTTGACAAATATGTTTTAAAAATGAAAAGTACTTCTCTTCTTGTAAATGTACCTCTTAATGAGCTATGGGGTGGGAGTGTTATGCTGCTTTGATTAAATCTGTAGTTAATAATTGCACCTGGGGGATTGTGGAGGCTTTAACACCTGGGAGAAATGAATCATACAGAGCAAGACGCTAGATGGATGAAAGTACCCTTCTATTGTAAATTCAAAGAAGGGGTGTGTGTGTGTGTGTGTGTGTGTGTGTGTGTGTGTGAGAGAGAGAGAGAGAGAGAGAGAGAGAGACAGAGAGTCAGGGAGGAAGAGACAGAAGACGCACGGGGTAGTTGTAAATTAACTTAGAGGGATCAAGTTTAGGACCAAATACATACAGAAGTTGAGGATTTGTAAATGCATTTCTTTTCAAATATCTCCACTTACATACCCCTCAGAAGGGCTTTGCATGACCCCTCCATTCAAATATTCTAGTGTCAAGCGCACTCCTCCAAATAAAGAAATAATGTAAAAACAAAGTAGTAAACAAAATCAAGCAATTCCTGGAAATTAAAAGTAAATATTATCCAGCAGAGATTGTCGATTCACACAGCCCCAGGGCCCAGCGAAATATAAATGAGTGAAGCTCTGCGGATTCCAGAAACACTGGGATTCCACTCCAGTGTTCATCTCCCCACATTTGATAGGCACCCAAACCCAGGGCACCAGTTCTCTGGTAGTCCAAGTCCAGGGATAATGTAACTAGAAAAGAAAAGAAGATGGACCCAGTGCAGAGCATCTGGTGGTGGCAGCAGCTGTCCTGCTTGGAACCATTGTTGACATGCAGAAGTATCAGGGCTGCCCACCATGGAAAAGCAGCAGGAAAATCCAGGCTCTTACGGAAACCTGCCGACCTCAAAAGGATGACAAGACATTCACCGCGAAAGCCACACAGAACGTATTTGCGGGCCACGTGTACCACCTGACACCATCTGTCAATCAAAAGCCACAGCCCTGACATCCAACTACAGGAAATCCGAAAGCTTTTAAAAAAGATACTCAATACCTTTAAGTTAACCTTAAAAGTGCATTCCAATACACAGCAGGTGCAGACAAATACTGTTTGATTCCACTTATACGAGGTACCTAGAATAGCCAGAGTCAGAAAGTCCATTGGTAGATGCCACAGGTGGTGGGGGTGGGGGAGGGGCACGAGGGGCGGGGATGGAGAATAGGGAGTCAGTGTTTAATGGGGAAAGAACTTCAGTTTAGGAAGGTGAAAAATTCGGGGACTTCCCTCGTGGCGCAGTGGTTACGAATGAATCCTCCTGCCACGGACTTCCCTGGTGGCACAGTGGTTAAGAATCCGCCTGCCAATGCAGGGGACACGGATTCAAGCCCTGGTCCGGGAAGATCCCACATGCTGCGGAGCAACTAAGCCCGTGAGCCACAACTACTGAGCCCCTGTGCCACAACTACTGCAACCCGCGTGCCTAGAGCCTGTGCTCCAACAAGAGAAGCCACCGCAATGAGAAGCCCGTGCACCGCAACGAAGAGCAGCCCCCGCTCACCGCAACTAGAGGAAGCCCAAGCACAGCAACGAAGACCCAACGCAGCCCAAAAAAAAAAAAAAAAAAAAAAATTCAGAAGGTGGATGATGGTGAGAGTTGCACAAAAATGTGAATGTACTTAGTGCCACTGACCTGTACAGTTAAATATGGTTAAAATAGTATGTTTTATATTACGTGACTTTTGACCACAACAAAAAAAAAACTTTTTTAAAAAAGATTCTTGTAATAACGTATAATGGAAGAGAATGTAATAAAAGAATATGTATTTATATATTTATATATATGTATAACTGAATCACTTTGCTATACACCTGAAACTAACACAACATCATAAATCAACTATAATTCAATAAACATTTCTTTTTAAAGAGCATTTTTTTCTTCCTTATCCGTTGAAGGTATATGGTACCCTACTGCTTTATTTGTTTTGCATCCTTTAGAATCATGAGGCTTGCTTTTAAATTCCAATCATTAAAGCATAGTATAAATGTCCTTTCCCTATCAACAATCTCTTTACCGCATCCAAAATAATTCTGGAAAAACTACTGTAGGATAGTTAAAAGGTGACACTTGGCCCAAATGTGCACTGCCAGCTTTGGTCCTTCCCAAAATGTAAATATTAGGTTATCTGTAATCCCAGAACATCCCAGAAACTCTTCTTCCACATTGTCTTAAGGTTACATTTATCTGAAGTACAGGCAAAACCCAGCTCCCTAATGTGTGTTGCCTAATTAAGGAATTCAGAGCACTCCATTTATGAGGACCAGATAATGTAGAAATTAAAGGGAAAAGTCAGAACTCGATGGGAAGCTGCTTGTACATGTCTGTACATCAGAATCACTGTTTTCCCTCATTTTGTGGACACAGTTCCCTTGAAAATGTAAATAATATTATGTAAGCGGTTCTCTCTCCCTTTCAACAGAACTCTCAGTTGTTTCACTGATCTCACATTTCAAAATGTCGACTGCTTGTTCAACAGGCAATTGTGTGTTTTGATGCTTGCTTTTAACAGCCCATAATGCAAATATTTATTCACAACAGTTATTTCCATTGTGCACAGTTCTTACATCTAATTAAGGACTCTGAAAAATTACAATCATGGAAACAACAGCATACAGTACATTTAAACAAACGTCAAAGGATAAAGTAACTTCTCCAAGAGGGGACAATTCTCTACTGGGAGTTGTCGTCTGGGCAAGAATACAAAAGTCTCATCTGCCCACATTTGGTAAAAGTATTCTGAACTATTTTGCATTAACTCCCTCTCATTTTCTTATCGGGTGGTCTGGGTGGGTTCCTACTCCAGGCTCCAAAGGGGGAGCTTACTGGCTAAACTTGAGTCAATCAGCCTGCACCTATCCCGTCCTTCTGTGCTCAGTCACTGATTCAGAAGACTCACAGAGCAATGAGGACCTTTAAGAGGCAGGTCCGGAACTTTGATGGAATTGTTGAGAGATATGCTCTATTCATTGAATTTAGGGTAAAAAGGTGTAATTCTGAGCTGGGGAAGCATCTTGCTTAAATGAAGGACAGTGTGCGTTGGAACACAACCAATAAAGTTAAAGAGAAGCAAAGAGAGTCTAGGTCCCTTTGGCGTCCCGTGAGCACCAGGATCAAGCCTTGCTGATGTCAGCCACCCCCAGAATTTCAGCTATGTGAGCCATTACATTTCCCTTTTCCTTTAGGCAGAGACCGTTAATGCTTACCAAATACTGGGTCAGCCAAAAAGCTGCGCCCCAATGAACTTTTTGGCCAGCCCAATACATTCTCCTCTACATTTCCCAGTTCTCCCTGCAGTCAGATGGAGGCTCTGTTTCTAATGCTGGTCAATAGGATGTGGGTATAATGAAGCCATTTCTAAATCTGGACTTTAAATGCATCGCGCGTAATCCCCTAGGTCCTCTCATCCCCTACGGTCATGTGCTCAAAATGGCATAACTACGAAGTCAGAGAGGGTCAATTGGACTCTAACCAAACAAGAAATAAACCTTGGTCAAATTAAGCCACAGAGACATGGGTTTTTACTCATCTATATATTACATGTTTTATATATATATATATATATACACACACACGTATATATGTATGTGTAATGTATGTATGTTACATCAGAGCCTACCCATCATACTAGCCCATCCTCACTAATGTATCCCTTAGGCAATTTTAGATTTTTATTTTGTACCTGCAACCAAAATATGTCTAGTTATTCATCACTAGAAAGTATTTCCTTAAATAAATCAAACTCAGGCGGAATTCTTCCATCCAATCCATGGCTTCTTGGGGAAGCCATGAACTCTGCTTCCTATTCCCAAAAAGGAGCCTCAGCTGAAGACCTGCTTTGATTTCTTCCTTCACAGCATCTGTTAAAGGTTGATTAAGGATAGTCATCTAGAGGCCTTCCTTTGGGAGGATAAAACGGTACCTCCTCTTGAGAGCCTCCCAGTTCAGAGAAACCCAAGGAATACTTTCAAATCCTAGAAGACTGTCTAGAAAAATCAAAACTGAATCAGCCATTAATTGAGCACATGTTCACCAACACCATGACCAGCAACATGAGAAACACACAATGAGGGTCCTTGTTTCCTTCCCACAGTCCTCTTGGGAAGAGAAAAGTTACACAGATGAGATATTTTAACGTGACTCTTTGCAAGGTCACTGAGATCAATTTTAACAAGAGGAGAGTTTCTTTGGATACCGAAGACTGGCGCATTTCACACCAATTGCGGGTCTCTTCCTGAACTGAAGAGGCTGGTGTCCTGACAGCAAGGTGGGCAGGAATCTCTTGATTCTGGGGTCCCAGATCTGTCTTGGTGCCACTGAACAGATGCACCCATCTGAAACCAGAGAGAGACGATGAGCGAGGGGAGGCAGCAGCTACAGGACATCAGTCCTTCTTGCAGAGAGAAGAGTGTCTGGTTCAGTCGGCATCGCCCTGAGGGAGGGTAGCGCTGGATCCTATGCGCGCCGAAAGGAAGGCAACGGCGACAGTGGGATCTGGGCCGGAACAGGAGATATTGTGGCTGGCGGTTTTGCTGGCTTCTGCTGTCTCTCCCCCAGCCTGGGTCCCTGGTGTGCACGGCGGGTCTATACACGCCCTCACACGATTCAGGAAATCCACCTCGGCCAGAGCAGATTCTGTTGTCAGCAACTGAGAACCTCGGCCGACAAAGAAAAAGCAAAGATCACAGAAAAGACGTCTTAAGGGTTCTAAGGGGAAATCAAGGCTGCCGTTCCTTCCTCTCTTGTGGCTCACAGGCTCTAGAGCGCAGGCTCAGTACTTGCAGTGCATGGGCTTAGTTGTTCCACAGCATGTGGGATCTTCCCAGACCAGGGCTCAAACCCGTGTCCCCTGCACTGGCAGGCAGATTCTTAACCACTGCGCCACCAGGGAAGTCCCAGAATTCAGGTTTAAATGTCCACCTGTTGTTTTGATTCTGTTCTATAATAGTGATTCCCAAACAGCAAGTCCCGGAGAGATTCATCTTCCCAGGTAACTAAATCACATCCTTCTCACTGAATTTCTAAACGCATTTTCATTTTCCCTCATAACCTTGAAACTGCAGGCTCTTTACCTCCACATTATCCGTTGACCAAAGTCCTCTTCACATAGCATCCCCAGGAGCACCCACTGTAAGCAATTCTGCATCTTCCCACTGGCCACAGACTGTATGACCTCACCCGCTCCAACCGCACAGCCTTCAAGAGGCAAAGCATCGCAGGGCCCTGGACCACACTTGGAGGAAAACAGCTTCAGGGCCTCAGAAGTCACATCCTCGACGTGACTCTCTCCATGACACATTCTGAATACTTTTCGGGGCCACCAAGGCACTCGGCAAAGATTGTGAGGTACAGCAGACGCCCACAGTGCCATCGCTAAGGGCACCAAGGTTCAACAAAACGGATGCTTTCACGTATCGCTAACACCTGCACAAAAAGGTAAAGCCTGTCTGGGAAACAGCCTGTCAACAAAAGCTCTTTGGCCTAGTAATTAAATAATTAAATAACTGTATTTAATAATACATTAAATATGTATAAATATAAATAAATACATATAAATATGTATAAATAATACATTAAATATGTATTTAATAATTAAATAACTTAATAATAATAATTTAATAATAATATTATAATTAATATATAAACAATAATTTAATATAATTAAATTTATAATATAAATAATAATTTAATAATAATTAAATAACTGTGACTCTCTTTAAGAAAGTAACTCAAAGCAAAAATTATGCACAAAGATAATTATTTCCTCATAATAGCAGAAAACTATAAATTATATAATTGTCCAACAAGAGCTGAAAATTTTCAGCTATGGCGCAGACCTTAAAAATATATCCCTGATACATTTTTAAAACATGAGGAAATGCTTATATAAACCTATGAACTCAAAAAAGTCAAAAACCAATTATGTGTCCCAGAGACAGTGTGAACACAACCTCTTTAAAAATGCATAGAAAAACAACTAGAACGAAAGACATCAAACTGTTGAGGCAGTCATCTTCGGGTAGTGAGATTATTTATTTTTACCTCTCCCTCATGGCAGGATTCCTTTGAAGTAGCTTACAAAAAATAAATGCACTGGGATAGAAGAAGTAAGCAGGGAAGCAGACAAGAGAGACAGAATAAGGAAAATAAAATAAAGCCAAGGATGAAGCTGAGTCATGTGTGTGTGTCTTAAGATGTGTGTCTTAAATTTCCTAGACTTATAAATAGCAAAGTCGCCTCAGAGACTCCTAGGAGTTCAAGCAAAGACAGACACTTGGAAATTCACTTAGAAAATTCACGGTGTTCATAGGATAAAGTGTAAACTATTTCTCAGGATAAACACAGCTTTTTTTTTTTTTTCCCTGGTACTAAGGCCTGAGAAGTATTTCTTAGAAAAGGAACTTGGGAAAGAAACAGGGTTTTTTGTTAGCTTGTTTTTTTAATTTTATTTATTTTTTATACAGCAGGTTCTTATTAGTTATCTATTTTATACATATTAGTGTATATATATCAATCAAAATCTCCCAATTCATCTGATAAAGTCC
Source organism: Leucopleurus acutus (assembly GCF_964270905.1). NCBI lineage: Eukaryota > Metazoa > Chordata > Mammalia > Artiodactyla > Delphinidae > Leucopleurus > Leucopleurus acutus. The sequence goes on from NC_139155.1 coordinate 87,848,767, forward strand.
TTAAATATCCCTCCACTCTGTCTTGGCACACGTCCCTCTCAAGCTCCTGGCTGCTGTCCTTCCCCAGCTGGCATTTACGGCCCCAAGTTCAGCGGGCTGCGCTATCCACTTATCTCAAGTGTTAGACTGTTCTAACTTCAGATCTTTCCCAGAGCAATTCTGCCACACAGCATCCTTGCTCTCCTTCTGTGAACCTCCTCCTCTAACGAAAGAGCATCCCATCTGTTGTCACAGCCAGTCTCGATACAGACGTCCACCATGGACGGGCTGGGACGGGGTCCTGGGACGAGAGCCTGCAGACCGTGCTCAAGGTCGACACCGGCCATCAGACACCATCAGGCACCCACGAACCGCCAAGGCTCAGTGCCACTCAGGCGTGTCTGCCCAGCGTGCTGACAAGGGTGCTGGAGTGAACGCAAACTCGGTCCCCAGCTTCAGAGAGCAAGAAACACACGTGTCGGGCTTCCCTGGTGGTGCAGTGGTTGGGAGTCCACCTGCCGATGCAGGGGATGTGGGTTCGTGCCCCGGTCCTGGAGGATCCCGCGTGCCGCGGAGCGGCTGGGCCCGTGGGCCATGGCCGCTGGGCCTGCGCGTCCGGAGCTTGTGCTCCGCAGCGGGAGAGGCCGCAACAGTGAGAGGCCCAAGTACAGCAAAAAGAAAAAAAAAAAAAAAGAAACACACGTGTCTTCCTTTTTATGGGATGGAACTTCGTTTCTATTTGGATTCCCCATTTCACCCAGTAGCCAAACAGTATCCCCCGCCTCCAATTATTACAGAGATCACGTGTAAGTTCTGAAAGATTCAAAGTGCCCACGACAACCAGGAGGGTTCACTTCAACGACAGACTTTGTCATCGGTCCAAATGGCATCCGGTCTCCTGCGGTCAGTACAGGCAGACCACAGAGACGCCTCCGTGATCTTGACTGCAAGGCCTCCTCAGGCTGATTGGGCTTCCTTCCGCCATGTCTGCTCCAGCTTCCTCGGCTGATCTGGAAAATATTCTACCACTCTCAGCACCTCGCTGGGGCTCACTGCCTGGTCACTGCACACAAACATGCCTTCTGCTTTTTACAGCAGGTTCTCTTCCTCTAGGAATCTCCAAATATATTTGGGAAATCTAACTTATATTGCTCTGACTCATCCTTGGAGTGAAGTGACACAGAGCATCTCAGAAGCACTCTGGCATCTGAACTAACCTCTGAATCCTTCCCTCTCCCCCCAGTGAAAAAATATTTACTGAGGTGAAGAAGGAGAGGGTGTGCCAAGAAAACACATGCCCATGAACATATGCTTTTCCAAACCTTTTGTCTTTTGCTGGAAATCTAAAGTCAGGAACCTGGCTTTTCTGTCCTGGGCTTTCTGCTGTAGCAAGAGGCAGTGGTTGCCATGTTTTACCTGCTAAAGAGATGAGACTTAAAGGGTGATGAGGATTAAAGGCAGGCAGAGAATTGGCGACATCAACATCGGTTTTGATATCAAAACCTTTTCCTGCCACAATGTCCTAAGAGATTGTGTCCAGAGCCTTGAGAATCTCAGCGAGTTATATTATAACTTAAGCATCTCCCCACCTACCAACACGGCTTTCCTGACCAAACACACAAACAACAACAACAAAACTGAAGTCCGACTGCCACCTTCTTTACTTAGTGAGTCTGCTCAGCAATTCTCCCATAAACATAAAAAGATACTATTTTTCACATGAGGAAAATAACCAATGTCGCTAATGGCTAAAAATTCTTTGTGACTGCCTGTCTTTTCAAATGTATATCGAAGTCTCATTTCTAGGCTTTAGTTCAGAGAAAGAGAGAGAGAAAAGTTTTTATTCCCTTTCAACTGTTTCAAATATATTTCTTAACCTCGGTTACTGCTGTCCTGTCATGAAAATATGTACTTAATCTCTTTTTGAATATATGTCACAAATCTTTTTACTTTAAGTTCAAGGGCCTTCCTCCCCTATAGATACTTAATTTCTGGAAGTTGATGGGACACACATCTTGGGTGATAGGTCTGTATAAAAGGGACCCTTTGAACCCTCCTACACTGTTGGTGGGAATGTAAGTTGGTGCAGCCACTATGAAAAACAGTGTGGAGGTTCCTCAGAAAAATAAAAATAGAATTACCATATAACCCAGCAATTCCACTCCTGGGCATATACCTGGACAAAACTATAATTCAAAAAGATACATGCACCCCTGTGTTCATTGTAGCACTATTCACAATAGCCAAGACATGGAAACAACCTAAATGTCCATCGACAGATGAATGGATAAAGAAGATGTGGTACATATATACAATGGAATATTACTCAGCCATAAAAAAGAATAAAATAATGCCATTTGCAGTAACATGCATGGATGCAACTAGAGATTATCATACTAAGTGAGTAAGTCAGAAAAAGAAAGACAAATACCATATGATATCGCTTATATGTGGAATCTAAAGTATGGTACAAATGAACCTATCTACAAAACAGACGCAAACTCACAGACATAGAGAACAGACTTGTGGTTGCCAAGGGGGAAAGGCGGGGGAGGGATAAATTAGGAACTTGGGATTAGCAGATACAAACTACTATATATAAAATAGATAAACAACAAGGTCTCACTACTGTATAGCACAGGGAACTATATTCAGTATCCTGTGATAAGCCATAATGGAAAAGAATATAAAATAAAGAATGTCTACATGTGTATAACTGAGTCACTTTGCTGTACAGCAGAGATTGGCATAACACTGTAAACCAACTATACTTCAATTTAAAAAATTATAAAATTTAAAAAAAATCAGTACTCTGACACTTAAAACATTTTTAATAAATAAAATCTAAAAAGAAGCCAAATCTTGAAAAAAAATAAATTAAAAAGTTGACCAAAAAAATTAATTAAAAAAATAAATAAAAGGGACCCTTAAAACTGACATTTAAGTGAAGACGACCCTGGCCTCAGGTTGCTGGGTGATCCTCTTAATTCTTCCTAGAATTTTTTTTTAAGTAGATTTTAAAAAATAAACGACAAAAGTGATATAGAAATATCCTGAGTCTTTGGTCTCGTGTCACGACAAATCCACGCTGGATTCCTGTGATCACCACTCACTTCTGCTACGGCACCTTCACAATATTTGCCCCATAATTCAAGCTTGTTGTCTGGCATCAAAAGTCAAACTCACCAATCCATATGTTCACAGAATCCAACCTTCTCCTTTTGGAAACAGGAAAAATATTTGTCTGCCTTCATGCTACATGCTTCTCCCTCGTTCTTTACAATTCTACTAAAAAGCTACCCAGACTTTTAGTCCTGGTGAGACAGAGGCCACGTCAGTCTCCCCTCCCCCAGGGCCCACGCATGTTAGTGAAGCGGATGAATGATGGGATGCTGGGATTCAGAGAGCACGGCCGAAGTCTCTTCAGCATCCTGGCCTAGGAGACAACCACACAATTTCACATCATCAGATCACCCCCTCCACCTCTGTAACAGCCTTGGGATTAAAATCCACGTTTTAGGTCCTTTTAGGTATCATTCCCGATTGCTGCTGGAAAAATGAAGGCTGAGAAAATTAAAAAACAGGGTATTCACTTATTCATTCCTTCAACAAACAATGAACCACCTCCAAGGCTCAGAGCTGAAACTCCACGGAAACCCCTCTGCACTCAAACTTCAGCACGTCAGGCACCGCATGTAATTTTTGCCTGACAAATGGATTCATTTTTAGTTATTATACATAATCACGAGCAGAATGTAAAACAGTTAACGGTGTGGGCTGAAGCATCAGGATTCAGACTGTGACACTTTAGTTGTAAGAGCTTGGACAAGTTACTTCTCTGAGTTTCCATTTCTGCATCTATAAAATGGGGTGAAGAAAATCTAACCCATTGGTTTTATCTGCAAATTCACAAAAAGCACTTTCAGCAATCACTCAGTGCAGTGCCTGGCCTACAATTTTAAATTACTTTAAAATTCGCTGTTATTATTATCAACAGAAGTATTTCCTGCAGCACTCTGAAGTACTGGGAGGGGGAAAAAAAACCCCGGCATCAAACCATTTTACTGCTGTGCAAAGTTTCTTTCAGCAATAGTCTACAGTCTTAAGGATACTTAAAAATTTATTGAGCCCTTGCAGTGTCCAAAGTACTAAACTCAATACTGAAGAGAAATCAAAGAGAGAAAAATACACAGAGGCTGCCTCTGGAGGTACTAAAAATTTAGGAGAGGAAACAGAAAATGGTTTTAGAATGTGTCACCCCCGTAGAAGGCTGAAAAGTGCTTCCCCACCCTCACCAAAAGATATCTGCGTCCAAATCCCTCAAACCTGTGAATGTCACCTTATTTGGGGGAAGAGGGGGGAGAGGGGTCTTTGCAGGTGTGATTAACGTAAGACGGGAGATGATCCGGATTATTCCTGTGGTCCCTAAATGCAATCACGTGAATCCTTACATAAGAGGGAGGCGATGGGAGGTTTTAGACACAGAAGAGAAGGAGGCATGAGGACAGACCCAAGAGAGATGGGAAGACACTACCTTCAAGCGATGTTGCCAGAAGGTAAGACCGCCGGCGCCCATAAGGAGGGGGCACGATTCTCCCCTAAAAGTCTCCTGCCAACACCTTCATTTCGGCCCTGGGACACTGATTTTGGACTACTGGCCTCCAGAACTACGTGAGAATGAAGCTCTGTTGTTTTAAGTCATGTGTTTGTGGTCATGTGTTAAGGCAGCCACGGGAAATTTACAGACCCTCTGATTAAAATCCATCCGTACCCTCCTTCTACTCACCAGTGCCTGGGAAGGGGCGACCACAGAATCCATCCCCCACCTGGACCATCTTGAGAGTGCAAGAGGCTGCTATCACTAGCCTCTTCAGGACGCCATGGGCAACTGGTGGTGGTCCAGGTGAAAGAGGACATGCCACGGATATCCCCACACCCTACCTGACCGCTGCCCATCTCTAGTTCACTTCCCACCCTGTCCTTTCATGCAGTACCACAAGCTCCACGGCTCTCTCTCCCGGCCACACTGGCCCTCTGGAGTCCCCGTACGTGTCTGCACCCTCCCACTCACATGCCCCCTCCCTGTAAACACCAGCCCATCCCACAGATGCTCTAAGTCCAAGGCCAATATACCTGCGCTCAGAGATGCTTGCCCTGTCCCTCTAGCACATCGCAGCTGAAAGTTTACATTCCTTTACATAACAGTTTTATACAATGTATAATTACATTTTTATATAATTAACATCTTTTTCTATCTCCTCTATAAACTCCCAGTTCCGGGAGGCCAGTAACCGTATCTGTGTGGGTTTTTCTCACTACTGTTATCCTACGGCCAGCATGGCGTGGGGTATACAGTTGGTGCTCCAAAAGCAGTTATTATGATAAAATAAGGAAGGAGAGGGGACCCAGAAAACCAGGAGAGGAAAGGAAGAGGGAACTGAACGCCGAACTGGTGGGGTTTGAGCCCATGACTTAAAACCATGGACGGTCTGTGCACTTTACAAGCTAGAGGAATGACTGACAGTGAACCACCCTGAATCGAGCGACACTTCAGTACCTTCCTAACCCTGTGTCCTCAGAACACCAGCAAACAGTTCTTGCAGAATTCCATGCTCACTCAAAGCCTGTGGCCTTTAGTATTTGTTGAGTCATCAAATTTTATGGATTTATGAAGGGATGGATGGATATATAAATGAAGGGATGGATGGATGGACGCACGGAAGGATACATGGATGGATACATGGATGGCTGAAGACTGGCTGAATAAATGGGCGAGTGGATAAATGGATAGATGAACTCAAAATATAGGGTAGTATAAGCTTCTGCAACAGCGTATTTTTGGAGTTTTTGTTTTGTTTTTCATTTTTTCTTGGCTTTCAGAGCTGAACTAAATTAAACAGAACTTAATAATTAGAATTCTAAATTTCTGTGCCTGTAAGTATTTTTTGTAAGATCATATTTAGTACCTAACTTTTTAATTCAAGAAAAATGAAACTCCTTGGTCTCCCCATTTCCTCTCCTTTTAATTTTGACAGTGTTTAAATGTAAGCAATGAAGTTTAGTCTGTCTCTCTCTCTGTGTCTCTGTCTCTGTCCTTCTCTCCCTCCCTATCTCTCTCTCTCTCTCTCTCTCTCTCTCTCTCTCTCTCTCTCTCTCGCTCACACACACACACTCTCACACACCCCAACGTGCTCCCTCCTGGATACTTCTTCCTCCCCTGAGAGCCCAGACAAGGTGTCACTGTAAACCAAAGCGCCTTCCAGTCCAGAGCTGTGGGAGGATATTGCCTAAATAAGAGGTGATGCTCCGCCGCCCAGATGCTTCACTGCTGACCTACGAGGGAGGCTATCAAGGTGGAAACACTCTGCGCGAAGGTGCCCTCACAAAGCCACTGCCCAGGAGGCTGGCTGCACTCTGCCACGGGATGCAGGCAGAGCACGTGCCCAACACGGCCCACGGACAGGGGTCCATCACCGCAGCAGCTGCTCTCCCGGGATCCCAGACCTCTGAGTGTCTGCTTCTCAACGGCATTTGCAAGAGAACATAACTCCGGGGGATGCAGGTCAGGGTCATCACAAGCAGCCTACACGGTGCCACCTTCCTGACTCTGTATTGAAAACCTGCCTGGCTCTCTGCCCATCTCTAGTCTTATTAATTTGTCTTTGGGCCCCTTTACTTTCCATGCCCTGCCCCCCACCCCCCATGAAACGAATAGCAACATGTTAAAACACATCTGCAAGCTGGCACAGCTGTAATCTGCGTCAGGTTCCCCAGGAAGACTAGACTTTAAACATAAAACACAAACTCTCTGACAACTTAATATAAGGCTGTTCTCCAGGAAAAGGCTGGGACTGCACCCCAGTGCTGGTAAAAACTTCTTGTGTCATAACAGAGTCCCAGGTCCTACAGGATAGAACTGCAAGCAATGAAACTTTATTTTTATTTGATTTTCAAAAGATCTATGGGGTTGCTCTATGACCAATCACGTCCTGCTCAGAAAATTTAAACATATGGGTTCAAAGACGTTAGCCTGGTAATGAAAATGTGCACATCTGTTCCTTCAAGTCTCCATCTTTGGAAAGAACTAAGGCAATGCAGTAGATATAAAAATATGCTGAAACACATATTTAATATTTGGTAATAATCTCCATCTTTCCATCAGACCCAGACAAATTACGCACTTTGGATGGTGTGTGTCTATGCATACGTTTCCTTCCAACTAAAATCCTCTTAAATGTAGTCCATCTTGGATTTCAAGCTTTTCTAGAACTTTCAGGTGGTCGGAGGATCTGAGAGGGGGAAGAGACGTGAACCTATGGGGAAAAGAACTGAATGGTCCATGTGTTTAGGATTCATATCTGCACCAGGAAATTTTCTACAACTGGAAGGTTTCAGGGCTGTGCAACTCAAAATATGTCATAGGCTGGGCTTACAGCATCCTTCCACAAGCCGAGACCTCCACATCAGAGTTCCTCGTGTTAAGGTCATTTTCAGTGTCTCCCACTTGAAAAGTTCAGAACTATCAGGGGAAATACGGTTCTCTTCAACCCTGCTCAGTCTAATCAAGAAATCAGTAACAGAACTATGTGTGTACCTAACCGAGGACACATAATCGTTAGGTCATATTTACAAAGCTACTCTGAACCTGAATAAAACCTTTTTATTGCGGCATAAAAACAGAGAAGTCTATTCCTATCATCAAACCAAGCGACAACCAATAAGAAACGTGCCTCGTAGCCACAGGCAAGCAAGTCTGCGGGGCTGTTGTTGCTGCGGACCTGGGGTTTTTTTAACCTCTTGTCTGCCTGGGGTGTATGCACTGAATTCCTCGAGCTTTTCTTCCGTTTCTCGTGCACATCACAAATCCCCGAGGCGCTGGTCCTCAGAATTGTTCTAACTCGTAATTAGGAGACATGAGCCCATTACGACCGGACTCGAAAAGACAGCCAAGCAGGGTGGGCAGAGGTCACCCTCTTCCTACGTCACACCAGCACAAAAGCCGGCTATTGTCAGATCTAAAGCAATGTAACCTCAGGGATGCCTGAGGAGCTCAGAGAACAGAAGATTCCTGTCATTAAAAAGGCTCTGTGCATGACAATTGGCTTTGAAGTTTCTGAGAGAGATCTCGTCTCGAAAATCTTCTCAGGAAAAAAACAACTCTGTTTACAGGGATTTGGGGACACACATGGGAGACTGCTAAGATGCTCCACTTTGCTCCTTATACATTTCTCTGTAGGAAAGAGGCCCCTGTGGGAACCCTACACAAATAAGGAGACCTGATCAGTAAGGAGAAAGAATGGCTGGTCCTTTCTACAACCTCCGGTGTGAATCGAATAATTTCCCTTCAAGGAATTCGTGTCCGGAGCTTCCAAACTTGCTGTGCCAATGACAGGCTGGGATGGAGACAGATGAGGGAAGCAGATGCGGAATCCCCGCCTTCCTCACAGCTGCAAGTCAGGGGCTCTGCTGGGATAACGCAGGGGACAAGCAGGGTTTAAACTCCGCGTCCAACCTGCACGGACGCTGCCACCGGACAAACAGCCACAGAAGGCAAAGGGAGAGAGAAGCCTCTCTTAGAGAAACGCAAGGCCACCTCTCCGGAGCTAGCCCCGGGCCACAGGCACAGCAGCCCACGATGCACGCGACAGCGCTCCCGTACACAGGCGTGCTCCGGCATGATTTCCTCACGGGTCCGTGCCAGTAGGAAAAGTCAAGCCCAAATTCCAGAACCTTTCCAGGAGGTCGCTTCAGTCCCTTCCTCTGACATCTAGCTCAGCCCTCCCGGGGCCCACCTCTCCTTTCAAGGTTCTCCACGGCCCCCTCCCAGAGTGGAACACGCGGTCGGGCGAACGAGGCTATTTTTCCGCCCGGGCGGTCTCACTCAGGGCCTCCAGCCCCAGTCTTCCGGGGAGGCACCTGCTACGAAGGGGCAGCGGGAGGACCTCGGCCGCCGCACGCGCGCGCGTGTACAAGCACAAACGCACACCCACACCCACTCTGCCGGCCGCCCCCATCCATGCACGCCCTCCCACACACTCACTCCCAGCAAAGTTCGCCCCGGGGCCCCAGAGGGCGGCGGCGTCCCCTTACCTTTGGAGAAGAGGGCGGCCAGGCTGACGAGCACGGGGGACCAATGGTGCCACAGCGTTCCCATCGTAGACGCGCACATCCCGGAGACCCGGAGCGCAGACCGGCGGCTCCCCGGCGCCGTCTGGGCGGTGAAGACACAGTCGCCAAGAGCCCGGAGAACCGGAGCGGGCCGGGAGGGCGAGGGAGCGCCGGGCTAGGGGCGCGAGCGGCCGCGGCGCCCTGCGTCCTCCTCCCGCCCATCCACGGCCTGCGGGAGGCGACACCGCGCGCCGCTCCGGAGTTGCTCTCCCGAGTCCAGCGCGCGCGCAAGCAAACCCCACCTCCCTTTCACCCCCACCAGGATATTTTTACTTTCATCCACGCGAATTTGTTCCTTGCCGTTTACCCAGAGAGGACTGGCCCCCAGGTGGCCCCCAAAGGGCGCCTCCGGGAGCGCGGGGACGCGGGGCGGGCGGCTCCGGGTGGGCTAGCGGGCGACGGCGGGGCGGCGGGGCGGCGGCGTCCGGGGCGGAGGCGGTGCGGTGACCTCCGGCCGGGTGGCCGGGCGCCCGGAGCGGCGCGGAGCGCCCGAGCGCACAGCCCCCATCCCGCCCGGCCGCGCCCCGGGGCGCGCGCCGGCGCCTAAAGTTTGGCGGGGCGCAGCCGCTGCCCGCGCCGCCCACCCCGGCCCGGCCCCGGCCCCGGCTCTGGCTCGAGGGGCCCTGGGCGCGCGGCGCGCACGGCCGGCTCCGGGGATGCCGGGCTGCCCCCGGCGCCGGGGGGAGGCGCGCCGCCCGCGCGCGGAGGAGGACCCGCAGGCCCGGGGACCTCGCCGCCCGCGCGCCGCCCGCGCTCGGCCGAGCCTGCCTCCAGCACGGACGCGAGCGCCACGAAGCCCCGCGCGCGCTAGGGGTCTGCCTTAAAAATTAGTCTTTTTTTAAAAAAGCCCCACCCTTTCGGAGTGACAGCCGCGAGCCCCAATCCGCACAGCCAATCCCTCCTCCCGGGTCTGCCCCTCACCCACCCTCGCGGCCACCCCGCCCAGCGCCCGCGAGCGGGAGGGGGCGCCTGGGAGGCGGGCGAGCACCGGGCTTGTTCTGCGTGCTCGGAGGAGGCGGGAGGGAGCTGCCCGCTCTCCCAACAGGTGTCAGGAAGGCCATCTGCTTTCTCTCGCTCTTCAGACCTCAAGCTGAGGGCAAGTCCTACAGCCTGGGGGTTTCTAAGGCTCTCCGCCTGCCAGTGAATGCAAAGATGCCCGTAGAGGCCCTCACCCCCGCGCCTCAGTCTCTGGGTAGGAGGACCTCTGACTTGCCAGGCGTCCTGAGGCTCATGCTGACCCCACCCCTATCCTGGAATGACCACCAAGTCAGTGATCCTAAAAGAATCCCGTCCTGACTCCCCGCTGGCCCATTTGGAGCTGGGAATGGATCCATTAAGGGCCAACGCGGCCTTGAGAGGATAAGAGACAAGTTCTTCATTTATCCTTCCTGAATCCCTAATTAAGACACCCCGGAAGCCAAGGACACAAAGCATCAGTGTATGATTTTAGCCCAAGGACTTCCCCATGTGAGCCTTTGAATTAACCAGATCAGAAATCAGAGCGAGGGAAAGCGTTCTGAATATTTAAAGAATACTGCAAACCAACAACAACCAAGTCAAATGAGGTGAATTAACCCCAGCAGGTAAAAATGGGTCGTCATCATCCAGCCAAGGGAGCCACAGGTGTTTTAGTCTAGATGCCGGTGGTTGCAAAATATACCAACACTTTAAGAGTGTTTAGCTTTCAGAGTTTCAAAAGACTGTCTGTCTGGCTTTCACTCCTGATGATGATATGTGCTTCTACTTTATTCTGTGTTTAATTTTCTGAATGTCTGTCCTGTTGTTCTTTCCTTTATTTCTTAAACTTTCTGCCTTTTCTCTTTGTATCTCTCTCCTATAAAAATTCTGAAGAATTTATGCAGCAAAGAACCTAAGAGATTATACACTTCAGTGCTTCTGAAACTTAAGTTTCGACATCACCTGGGACCTTGAGAACCCGCCCCCGCATTCATCAGGTCCAGGTGGTACTCAAGAGTCTGCATTCCTAACAATTGCCAGGTGATACCGATGCTTTCCATCCAAGGACCACCGGTCTAGTCCACTGTCCCTTCCACCTCAGTGAAAGGGAAACTGAGGCTTAGTCCCCGACACACCGTCACCTGGCCTCTTAGTGGCAGAGACAGTAAACTGCACAAAATGCCAACCCTAGCTTGCCAGAGTCAGTTTCAATGTGAAACTGAGTCTATTTTAAAACATTTTTCCAATTTATTGACTAGGAACTAGGGGTCCCTATTCTTTACTAAAAACAATCATTTTATATATTCTAAATCAAATTGAGATATTCTTTTCCAGAATTGCAATCACTAGATACCTTTTTGGGGGGGGGGAAGTGGTATGTCATTGCAAAAGATTTTCTCTATCTGCATCCTCGGGACTAAAGGTGGCTGACAGATTCCATGTTAAGTGATTTCCCCATTATACACAGTTGGCTTAGAAAGTTTTTTCTGCTCTTTGGCGTGGAAGCTTTTGGGGGAAGCTGCAACTCCAGATACCCGATCAGTGGCTAAAATAAGATGTAAGCATGGCTACTCACTCTCCAGAATGCGGTTCTAGCTAATACATCTAATCTTCTTTGGGTAATTAGCACAACTAATCCTGGGAGAAGCACTGCCTTAGGAAGATTTGGAAAAGAAGGCTGAGGCCTGCCAGCTCTTAGCTGTGCGGAGGCCTCGGGGACCACTTCCCATCCGACGTGCCTGCCTTTTCTCTCTCAAATTAATTGTGAGAAATCTGCTTTCCTCCAAGAATATGTGTTTCCTCTGCAAGGCCATAAATCAATTTGTAAGCCTAATTTTGTCAGTAATTAAATAGTACTAATTGTTCGTGCTGTGTGGATTAGGCTGTGACACCAGGCAGTTTGGGTTGTCGTCTTTCCATAAAACAAAACGTTTTTCTGCAGCAGTTTCCAGGAAAATTAGGAGATGGTAAAGGTGGAATTCAAGGATTGAAGGCAACTGTCCCATTGGTGGTTAGAAGAGGCTTTGGGGTACCTCAAGGATGGGGCATTCTTTACAACGGAATCAGTCCTCTTCCAACCCTTCTCATCACATCAGAGGAGAAAGGCTCAGGCCTGAGCAACTCTTGGAAGAGAACTTTTCACAATTGCAAAGCCCTTGCTTTTAAAACAGAAGGCAGGGCTTCCCTGGTGGCGCAGTGGTTGAGAGTCCGCCTGCCAATGCAGGGGACGTGGGTTCGAGCCCTGGTCTAGGAAGATCCCACATGCCGCGGAGCGGCTGGTCTCGTGAGCCATGGCCGCTGAGCCTGCGCGTCCGGAGCCTGTGCTCCGCAACGGGAGAGGCCACAACAGTGAGAGGCCTGCGTACCGCAAAAAAATAAAATAAAATAAAAATAAAACGAACGGCAGATCTTTCTGTTCAGAGTGACAATGTCTAGCTAGAATTTGTGAATGTGGTTCATTTTTACTTTCATTATTAATACGTTTGATGTCTCAGCCTCCCTTTAGTGATGTAAGCTGCCTTTTCAATTAAGTTACCCAAGTCTTTGAAGAATGGGCTGATTTCAAGGAGAACATTAAATCACCACTGATAGGACATGTGTCACCTTCCCCCCCCCGGACGAAAGTCATGAAGATGGTGAGAAACGCCTGAAGTCTGAGAATCGCTGGGATGAAACGTGAGCTACCAGATCAATCCCTGCTGAGGGTGCAGAGGAACCTTTCTGAAACTTCTTTTCTTCTCAGTTTCCCCAAATCTGTGGAGTGGCCAGGAAATAGAAAAGGCCACAGATCCAACAACTTGTCTCTTTCAAGAGTGGCAACAGCATCCCGGCGTGGAGTGCACTGTTTCCAGCAGGGATACTTCTCGCCCTTCCTGGTGAGGCTGAGCAAGACATCCCTCCAGACAGAGCCCCCCCGGAGACTCCCCATGAAGCGCCTTTGAGGATGGTGCAGGATCCGGTATCCTCTGCTTCCTGCACGGGGATGGCGATGCCTCTTGGCCCCCTTGCAGGGGACCAGCTAAGTGCGAGTGGAAGTGATGAGGACACTTCTAAGATGAGGCAGTGACAAGCCCGCCTGTGACTGTCCACAGGGCACCTCCCCACACCCCCACCAGGGGGGTTGAATAGGCCACCGGCTCAATCTTCTCCAAGACGGTGGGACCCCCATCAGCCAGCCCAGGGAGGCAAAGCCCCCTGCAGCCCACATGAGACATCTGGCAGGAGAAGGGAATCGTCATTCTGCAGTCTGGGTTCTTCTGTGTCACCATAGTGAAATCCAGATTCTTCTTCTACTCTCCCCTGCGTCCCCTCTGACTCTCCTCCTCCCAGGGGTCCACAAGCAGATGTTAAAAACCCAACATATGGGAACTCTCCTAGGTGACCCCCGGCCTCTCCAGGTAACCCCTAGGTGAACCTAAAGGATTAGGTTCCTTTTGCAAAGATTAAGAGTAGGGTGCTCCTTTTGCCTTATTTTACTGTTTCATGGATCAATACAGAGCGCTCAACGGGACGTTAAAGTCTTCATTGAAGTTACATGCAGTGCTGCCTGGAAGAAATCCTGCATTTCTACCTGTAGCTCGATCAGCCCCCGGGGGCCCCCTCTGCCGGGGGTGAGGCTCTACCAGAGGTCAAGGAGAACCCGCAAGGCTGCCTCTGCCGTAAACCCACCGCTAAAAGACCTCCTGGACTTTTTCATTCACTTGTTCATTCATGGGAGCCCGGGAGGGATGCTTAAGGTTCACCAAAACCTCTACCTGTGGCCAAACCACACACCCTGACCTTCCTAAGGTTAAGGTTAAGTGTGGCTGGCTATAGGTTGAGTGGCCCAAAGAATGTGGATGGAAGTGATGCCCATCCCTTCCAGGAAAAGCCTACAAAACCTTCCTCTGGCGTGACCCTCCAAACTCTTTTCCCACAACTTCCAGCTGGAGGCCAAAGTCCAGTAGGGCACCCCAAGGCCCCCAGCAAAGACAGAGGGACGAGATGGAGGGAGGCTGGCCCCCCTAAGTCTGGAAGCTCACGTTCTAGCACTGGATTTGGGGCCAGCGAGAAATAAGATTGTATGGTGTTAAGTCACAGGAGTTTGAGAGTTTCTTTGTTACGACAGCTGATGTGAATAATTCTAACCAATACACCTCCTTTGAACTCAGCCTGACTCCACAGCAGCAGGAGTGGGGTACAAGCAAAGCATAAAAAAATAATCCATCCGCGTCCAACTCTACCCACCAAGAAATGGCTTCTAGTCCAGTGGAGGGAGAAACACGGGCACCTGGAACCACAGCTAAGCTTTGGACTAATTATGATACGCATCAGGAGAGCTCAAAGGAGGGAGGTGTGGCTTTGCCCTGAAGTGATGGCTGTACCAACCACACTGCACCAATTGATGGCCATGCGAGATGCTCCGGGTCCTGCACCAGGCACCAGACAGAATGCAGTGTGGAGGACCATGCTGCCCTTAGACTTGATCTTATACTTGATCTCTTGGGATCTGTAGAGTGTATCACAGAGAAGAAGGGCTGAGACTTCCAAGGGAGGGTCCTTGTGGGCTGGGGTACTCAGAGGAAAGGGAGTTAGGTGGATCCCATGCTCCATTCAATACATATTTATTACATGCCTATTATTGTCCAGGCACTGGAGGTTTAGCAAGTGTACAAGATGCCCCCAAGCTTATACTCTCCTGAAGACAGGCAGACAGCATACAAGCAAACTGAGAACAAGATACTTTCGGAAAGAGCCTAAGAAGAAACTCAGGACAATGTTTAGTTAACTTCTGAGAGGTTGGGCCAGGCTTCTCTGAGAAGATGGCCTTAGAAAGGGGACCTCACTGGTGAGAAGAACCCTCTGTGTACAGATCGGGTCCTAACCATGCCTGGTGGAGGAAACAGCAAGTGCAAAGGCCCTGAGGTGTGAAAAAGCTGAGAGGGTCAGAGAGAAAACAGTGCGGCTGAGGCTGAGTGAAGCCAGGGAGAGCGAGGAAGGAGGTGAGGTCAGGGGACAGATAGGAAATATGCAGAGCCTTGTTGGGATTTGGGTTGGTGTAAGGGAATTGGGAGGCCAGCGTGGGATGTCAGGTCAGACGAGCCGAGTCACGTTTCTGGAAGATCTCCAGGTGTTCCGAGAGCACCTAAGAGGCAGGGGCCAAGCGTGAGCTCACCAGCCTCTCTTCCCCTCCTGGAGCCCCTGCCTTCCTGCCTTCACAACAGCTGGCCTCTGTGTGGCCACTGGGTGCCAGGGAGGCTGGTGAGCTAAGAATCCCACGCCCAGAGCAGGATGGGCTCTGCCGTAGCCAGGGCGGCTGGCCCCCTGCACGCCGAGTCCTTCCCCACTTTCCTGTCTAATTCCTGGTCCCTGTGTTCTGGCTTGAAAACACTTCTACTCATTCCTCACCTAACAAAATCTCAATTGTGGAGCTCCTCTACGTGCCCTGCACTGGCTGTATTATCCTCCAGGATGGAGAAAACGGGCCGGCGAGGCTGATCACCATGGAAGTCCAGGCCAGAGCAGGAAATCTGTCTGACAGCGTGTGGCTGGGCTGGCGGCAGCCACCCGCGTTGGGAGCGCCAGTCTCTGTGGTCCTTGGGAGCCGCCTCTTCTCAGCCTGGTTGACCAAGGCTCCTCTGTTGAGGGTGGGCTGTCTACGCACCATCAGGAGGAAAATGGGGGTGTCAGTCTGAAGGTCTTAAGCCAGAAAGCATCCTTCCCAAAGAAAGAGCCAGCCCCCGCCTAATGCTTCCAGAGCTCTTGATCAGAGACAGAAGAGAACGCTGGAGCTACGACCAGTCTTCCGACCAGATCCTGAGCCAGGATCCTGTGACGAGCAAGACGCAGCCCAAGGACCCAGTTTCTCTTCTCAGCTCAGCATCAAATGCTCTGATTTCTTTAGCCCCTTTGAAATCAGCGTTTCAGCTTGAAAGGCTGGGTCTTGGCTTCCATACACCTTTGTCAGGGAGTGAATTAACCTCTTTTTGTGGACTTTGAATCAGATGTGCACATCCCGGGGTTGTGATGGATGGAAGGAAATGGCTCCCCATCTCTGGCCAAAAAAAAAAAAAGTTTATGAAAGTGACACAGAGGGAGTTGATCCTGCCCGGGAGGAACTCAGAGCAGCCACAGAAGGAAACACTTTATTTGGCAATTTGTAGGGTTTGCCAACATCAAAGGGAAAGTGAGCCCTGCAGATTGTTACAGGCAAACATTCCACAGCTTCAAAGCTGAAATCTGAGGACACTTTCAACGGACTAATTTGGAAGTTACTTAAGGATGCTTTGGGGAATAAACAAATGGCAGTGATAGGGCTGGGAAGACTTCTGCCTTAAAAAAACTCTACTTTTTCCTCTTAATAAAAGTCCTCTAAGGTCACCCAGTAAATCAGGTGCACACTCCAATTTCTTCCCGACGGCTAGCTTTTCTCAACAGTATAGAGTTCTCTGCTTGGAATTTCAATAACTTACTCTCGTCTTTTCTCTCACAGATATGTTGGTCCAAGTCAGGATGTGGGGTCCCCACCTCCAAACAGCCACAAAAGTCTTTAAAAAGATTATTTCTCACAATTCTCAAATACCAGTTTTTCATTTTGTCCAAAGGTCTCTGTCAGTTGGGTGTTTAAATTGATCAACATAAGAGTCATCCAGTGTGATTAAATATGATCAATTATTTGTAAATTGATCTTTGTCTCATCGCATGAGACATCTGGAGAAGATGACCAGTGACATCAGTGAGCTCTTTGGGTGTAAAAGTAAATGCAGTGACCGATGCTGTCATGCTCCAATGTATCATTGGAGGGATGGTTTAGAAGATTATTTTCAACTCTAACCAACAAATAGTAAAATATATGTGACGCTGGATAAATGTTGGTTTTGTGGTTATTTTAATGCATCAGAAAGGCAGCAAAGCAGCACCTAGAAACGAGACCGTCTCAAGATTTCCTTTTGCACAGACAGCAAGAACAGCGGAACGGAACTGTGGTCCTCTGGCGCCGGGGAGGCTGGGTGTACCGCCGCCCGGACTCACAGCATCAGTGGGCCTGCAGCGACCCCTAGTGCTGAAGCGGTAGCAGCTCATCTTGTTTTCCCATCCGAGAATAAATGAATTGACATCTCCCGCTGCAACCAAAGGTCACAAGCTGTCATGTTTTAACTAGTCAAATTATATATATTTTTAACTAGAAATGTATCTTATCACATCATTTTAACAAAGGAACAAGGTTGCCAAGCCCTCTGCACGGTGGTGAAGGAAATCCTGAGGCTGGAACCTTGAGCCTTATATGCTCCTAAAATTGTAAATAAAAACATCATGGAATTGACTTAAGAATTAAAACATAAGCACTTATACCGCGTGCGCCCTCCGTAATACTTGAGTTGAACTTGGGTTGTTCTTTAATATCTGTCAAGCAACTGATCATTTTTAAATGAGTATATGCACCCATGTTGATTATTCAAATGAATGTTTCTAAACAAGAGGATGCTATCAGCATCCTCCACTTTCTCAGGATCAAATGCGTCTCTTAAGTAAAGGCAAAATCCCTGGTTCCTTTGGGGGAGTTTAAAGAGTTGCATAAGATATGTTCATAGCAACACTATTTACAATAGCCAAGACATGGAAACAATCTAAACGTCCATCAACAGATGAATGGATAAAGAAGATGTGGTACATATACACAATGAAATACTACTCAGCTGTTAAAAGAATGAAATAATAAATACTACACAGCTGTTAAAAGAATGAAATAATGCCATTTGCAGCAACATGGATGCAACTAGAGATTATCATACCAAGTGAAGCAAGCCAGAAAGAGAAAGACATACTCCATATGATGTCACATATGTGGAATCTAAAATGTGACCGAAATCAACCTATCTACGAAACAAAAACAGACTCACAGACATAGAGAACAGACTTGTGGTTGCCAAGGGGGAGGGGTGGGGGAGGGCTGGAGTGGGAGTTTGGGATTGGCAGAGGCATACTAGTATATATAGAATGGATAACCACAGGGTCCTGCTGTAGAGCACAGGGAATTCTATTCAATATCCTGTGACAAACCATAATGGAAAAGAATATAAAAACGAATATGTGTGTGTGTTTAAAAAAAAAAGAGTTGCATAAGAAAAAGAGATCTCAGATAGAGAGAACACTGGGTCCTTCTCCTGGAGAAAACACTTTACATGTGGTTTAGAGATGAGTGGGGTTGTGAGACGTCTGGAATCATACCAGTGTCATTGACAATGGCAATGACCATTTAAAATAGAGAATCTTAGAGCTGGGGCGGCCTGGCCATCCCCTACTGCAATCCTCCCACATTGGATATGAGCAAATAAAAACCAGAAAGAGAAAATTCATTAACTTGATTATTGTTGCCTTTTAACAACACTGCTACTAGGATAAAATAATTTAGGAAGTAGAAGTCTGAGCATAAGTTGCTCGTGACCATCAAAATTGGCCCCTTCTACTCATCATTATCAGTGAGATCCAGAAGTAGCTACTAGGGAGTGTCTATCTGCAGCTGTTATATGTTTAAAATAAACTAAAATACAAGTGGTTGGAGTTTCTTTTCTTTTCCTTTGATTCTGACATTTCTGTACTGGGGCCACTATGGAAATGACTTCTAGAAAATCTATTATGAGAAATGCGTGCTTAACACATATTTACTTAGCAAACATTTCAAAATTCTTTCCAAAATTAGCCTTCAAGAATTTACAGTTTGGGGACTTCCCTGCTGGTCCAGTGGGTAAGACTCCACGCTCCCAGTGCAGGGGGCCTGGGTTCGATCCCTGGTGGGGGAACTAGATCCCGCATACATGCCGCAACTGAGAAGTCTGCATGCCGCAACTGAAAGATCCTGCATGCTGCAACTAAGACCCGAAGCAGCCAAAATAAATAAATAAATGAAAATAAAATTACGGACGTCCCTGGTGGTCCAGCAGTAAAGAATCCACTTTCCAATGCAGGGGACGCGGGTTCGATCCCTGGTCGGGGAACTAAGATCCCATATGCTGCGGGGCAATTAAGCTGGTGCGCCTCTAGAGCCCTCGAGCCGCAACTAGAGAGAAGCCAGTGCTCCACAAGGAAGAGCCCGCGTGCCTCATCTGAGACCCGACCCAGCCAAAAATAAAAATAAATGAAAAAATAAAATAAATCTTTAAAAAAAGGAAAAGAAAAAAATAATCTGAACTTCATCAAAATTAAGAAATTAAAAAAATAGATAAAGTTACAGTTTGACTAAAATTTCCATGGTATCAAAACTAGAGTTAAGTGGGAAGCAGCCGCATAGCACAGGGAGATCAGCTCCATGCTTTATGACCATCTAGAGGGGTGGGATAGGGAGGGTGGGAGGGAGATGCAAGAGGGAGGGGATATGGGGATATATGTATACGTATAGCTGATTCACTTTGTTATACAGCAGCAACTAACACACCATTGTAAAGCAATTATACTCCAATAAAGATGTTATACAAAAAAAAAAAAAACAAAACTAGAGTTAGTTACATATGCACCCACTTTGAGTGGCAGGTTCTGAAACCATCTACCTTGTTGCTGTATCTAGCACCACTGTGTTTCAGCTACAAGACTGGCCCCCTGGTCACGATGACTGTCTGGAGGTGGCACCTAAGCCCAACTCCTCACAGCCCTGCCCCAGGACCTTTGCACCTGAAGTGGGGGGGGGGGGAATCCATCTCCCTTTGGATACCCGGAATATATGATGCAAAACTGAGAAGTTGCTGGCCATGTTACCACCTCCGAATGATCTGGAGGAAGCAACACAAGGAGAATAGAGTTTAAGAGACAAAGCCTGGCTGCCATTCCAGTCCCTCATTCTGGTCATTTCTCACGTTCCGTGAAACATCCTAGTTTCCACATAAACTCCTCTTCTTTAAGCTGGTCCAGGTTGAGTTGGTTCCTCTTTACCAGAAGATCATCTTTCATCTCTCCTCTAACCTGACCCACTGGTTGAGCTCCTGTTCTACCCAGGTTGAAGAAACACTGGAAAGACTGAGTCGGCTCTGGACACTCCTTAGTCAGACCCTCGCGTGGCTGCCACCTCCGTGAAAAGCTCAAGCCCCCAAGTACCCTCCAAGGCTGGCTGTGGGCTGCTCCTCTCCTGCTTCAGTGAGCCCTGCCCCACTTTCCGCACACAAGCTGTGCCCCTGACTCAGGGCCTCCGCACAGACTGTTCCCTCTGCCGGGAACACGCTTCCACCTCATACCCATATGGCTGGCTCCCTCACTTCATTCTGGTCTCTGCTAAGGATTCCTTCGTCTTTCTTGGACACACTATTTAAGTGGCAACCCCCATCGCTTTCTCTCTTCTTACCCTGTGCTGTGTTTCGTGTCATTTGTCAACACCTGTCTCTCTCCCACACCTGGAATATAAGCTCCCTGAGAACAAGAACCACCCAGAACGCTGCAGAAAAATGCAGTCCCTCTGTACATTTTAAAAAACAAGTAAGGGGCTTCCCTGGTGGAACAGTGGTTAAGGGTCTGCCTGCCAGTGCAGGAGACACGGGTTCGAGTCCTGGTCTGGGAAGATCCCATATGCCGCGGAGCAACTAAGCCTGTGCGCCACAACTACTGAGCCCGCAAGCCACAACTACTGAGCCCACATGCCACAGCTACTGAAGCCCGTGAGCCTAGAGCCCGTGCTCCGCAGCAAGAGAAGCCACCGCAATGAGAAGCCTGCGCACCGCAACGAAGAGTAGCCCCGGCTTGCTGCAACTAGAGAAAGCCTGCACACAGCAACAACGACCCAATGCAGCCAAAAATAAATAAATAAAATAAATAAATTTATATTTAAAATAGACTCAACACAGCCAGAAATAAAATAAATAAAATAAAATAATTTTAAAAAATAAATAAATAATAAAAAGCAGGTAAGTCAGAGAAAGACAAATATCATATGATATCACTTATATGTGGAATCTTAAAAAAATGATACAAATTAACTTATTTACAAAACAGAAACAGACTTAACAATATTTCAACAATATTGAAAACAAACTTGGCTTACCAAAGGGGAAATCTGTGGGGAGGAATAAAACAGAAGGCTGGGATGAGCATACACACTATATATACAGATAACCAACAAGGACCTATTTTATAGCACAGGGAACTCTACTCAATATTCTGTAATAAACTAAATGGAAAAGGAATTTGAAAAAGAATAGATATATGTATATGTATAACTGAATCACTTTGCTGTACACCTTGAAACTAACACAACATTGTAAATCAACTCTACCCTCCAATATAAAAGAAAAAAGAAAAACCAAGTAATGAATCAGCAACTCCTTCCCCACCCTCCCGCGTCTCCCCCAGCCTGAGGGGAAGTGTGCCCTCCATCCTATCTGAAGAGCACACTGCTTGGATACTGTTTACCTGCTGTCTCTGGGCAGAACAACTGGTCAATTTAATGAATTTAGCATTGAACTCCAGCTTGGAGCTCACTTAATTAGACCACTCACTTCACTGATGGGGAAGCGGATACTGAGAGAAGCAATGTGACTTGCCTTGACTGTATTTTCTTTTCCAACAGGACAGGGGTGTTAATATGAAACTCACCACAACTGATTATTTCCCAGTTCTCCTGTCCACCAGATGACTTTCTGAGGCAGTGCAGAAAGTCTGGGGGGGTTAGAGAGATGCCCTAACCCATGTGCTTGGATTTGAATTAATAGCTGTGTGACTTTGGCCAAATTACTTAACCTCTCTGAGCCTCAGTTTCCTTAGCTTAAAAAATATATAGAATATTACTATCACCTAACATGTTGGGCTGTTACAGAATTAATTGAGAAAACCCACATAAAGCATCTACATGGTACTTAGCATCCTAGCATATAGTTACCATTATAATAGAGAGCTATTGCTAGTGACTGTTCCCTGAAGGAATAGAAACGTGTTTTTCAAAATGTCATGTTTATCTTTGTCCAGTTCCCTATTTAACTGTCTGCACAGTTTATTGGGTTTCTGCAAGATCCAGGCCAGGAACAGATTTTCTTAGCATGATGTTGAATCAGCCTGTCTGATCCATGAGGATCAGACTTATAAACGAAAGTCTTGTTTCTATCATGCTCATGTTAGATCTCTTAAAAACATCAATCATTAAGAAGTCAGAGAGACAATGCATGCAAATCAACGTTACTCATCTTGGAGTTTAAGAATCTTGCCCTTTTCTCAGATAAGTTTTTCTTTTCTGCGTGCGTGCGCGCGCGCACACACACACACACACACACACACACACACACACTCCAAGGCTTGGAAAACAATAACAACAAAACAAGATGCCTTATGTAACTGCAAATTTTCCACGATGGAGAGTCCGCGGGTGTCAGTTCTGTTTGTTGATTTTTCATTTGGTGCACACAGTTAGGAAAAAGTGCTGACCAGGATAAAAACCGTGTAACATTTCCAGGTTTTGTTCTTGAGTTGTTGCACCTCCAAGTTCAAGTTGAGTGTCAGACTTGCCATTTTAAAATGGTGTTGCTGGGGTGTTTATGTAACTTTTGCAGTGGGGCAGGAAGATGGAGCCGCTCACCTGCGCTGGGGGTGGTGCCCTGTCCAGAGCTCAATGCCCTCACGGTGAGATAACTCAGTGGAGAGAGGAACAAGTGGTCTTCATCCTCTCCCAAGGTCAGTACAGATGCCCACTTCCCCCTTCCTCCTCTAAAGCACACTTGCCCTTGATGCTCTGCCTTCAAGCTGGTTGGGGAAACCAAGACCACTTGAACTAATGCTGATAAATAATAAATAATTCATTGCTAATTCCCATCATTTACTTCATCCAATAACGCCAGTCTCTCCCCACCATGCTCCAAGGAAACATCCTTTCCCAAACTGCAGCATCGTATTTTCCAAATATGGCCACAATGATGTCCCCAACCATCTCATCTTCTCAATGTGATCTTAACACCCTCCCCCATCAGGAGGTGGCGTCTCTATCCCCTTCCCTCGAATCTACATGGGCTTGTGCCTTACAAGTAACCAATAGAAAAGTGACGCCATGGGACTTCCAAGGTAAGTCGGAGAAGGTAGGTCACCCGGAGCCCTCGTTTGTGGTGCCTTGCCGTGTCGTGAAAGAAGTCTGACTGCCTGTGGGTGAGGCCAGCTGAGTCACATGGAAAGGTCATGTGTCAGTGTTCCAGGGAGGGGTCTTAATCTTCAGGGCCTCTAGCTGAGACCCCAAATAGGTAAGTCCAAGAGCCTTCAGGTAACACCAGTCCCCGGCCAACTGGTCAACCCCTGCGCAAGGCTTCCAATCGAGGCCCTGGCCAGTGTGGAAGAGAGACCCAACCCTACAGTGTGAATTACTGACCCACAAAATCTGTGACCATAAAAAAAAAGTTGTCATTTTATGCCATTGGATTTGGGTGGTTTGGTAAGCAGTATGGATAACCAGAACACTTGCTAACAGCAAAGCAGTCCTTTGTTCATTTCAGCTCAGCACAATAACTAATTGGCCGTCTACATTCTGCCAGGCTCTGGGGACAGAGAAATCATAAATGGTTTCTGTCCTGCGTTCGTTGTGACTCACTAATCTGTAAGTTAAAGAAAGCAACCCACAAATTGAAAATTTGAGGGTAGATCCTTCAGGGATGGCTGGATCCAGGTGGTCGAATGGAATCACCAGGCCTTCGTCTCTCTCCACCTCTAGGCTTGACTTTCCCCAGTGTTGACATCTCTCTCTGACAGCCCCCATCCATCCAGTGGCCCCCACAGCTACTCTCTTACAAATCCACAGCCCCACATCTAGCGGGGAGGGAGCTCCTTTTTCTGATGATTCCAACAATAGTTCTCAGTCTGACTGTTAGCTTCTCAAATAGGACCACAGACCCATTGCTTAATTCCTGTGACTGGAGATAGTCTGGTTGAGTTGGATTTGCGCTGTTACAGCTACCCATACAGCACACATACTGAGAGTAGGAAGGGCTGTTTCGCCAAGGAGAATCCTACTGTGGTTATCCAAGCAGAACGGTTTCTGAACCTCCAGCAACAACACAAGGCTGTACACCCTGCTACATTGGAGGGAACAATGGTTATCAGTGCTCAAGAACGTCCAAGAATATGAACACCAAGACTCTGGGGGCCTCCTCCTCCTTTGGCAGATGAAGAAGTCAAGACACAAACACTTTGATGGCAAGTCAAGATTGCACATGGAATCTGTGGACCAGATGCAGGTCTCCTCAGAGCCTGTGCTGGCCGCTTCTACTGACCTGTCCCAGACCATCAGTCCCACACTTCAGACACACCCTTGATTTCTGATCTCCAGATGGAATGGATTTAAGCTCATGATTATTATTTTTTTTAATTAAAGTATAATTGATTTACAATATTCTGTTCGTTTCAGGTGTATAGCAAAGTGATTCCGTTATATATATATATTTTCAGATTATTTTTCCTTTATAGGTTATTATGAGATATTGAATATAGTTCCCTGTGCTATACAGTAAATCCTTGTGTTTTTAATCTACTTTTTGTATAGTAGTTTGTATCTGTTACTCTCATACTCCCAAGTTATCCCTCCCCCCGCTTTCCCCTTTGGTAACCATAAGTTTGTTTTCTAGGTCTGTGAGTCTGTTTCTGTGCTGTAAATAAATTCACTTGTATTATTTTTTATATTCCACATCTAAGTGATATCATATATTTGTCTTTCTCTGTCTGACTTACTTCACTTAGTATGATAACCTCTGGGTCCATCCATGTTGCTGCAAATGACATTATTTCATTCTTTTTTATGGCTGAGTAGTATTACATTGTATGTATGTACATCTTCTTTATCCATTCCTCTGTCGATGGACATTTAGGTTGTTTCCATGTCTTGGCTATTGTGAATAGTGCTGCTGTGAACACTGGGGTGCATGTATCTTTTTGAATTAGAGTTTTTGTCTTTTCCTGATACATGCCCAGGACTAGAATTGCTGGATCATATAGTGATGCTATTTTTAGTTTTTAAAGGAACTTCCGTACTGTCTTCCATAGTGTAAACTCATGACTATTGATTCCAACTTCAGATAAATGGAACAGTAAACCAGAAGCAAGTTCTGTCAGTTTTTCCTGACTTCCACCTTGTCAAACTCAAATCCTTAAAGCCCCCAAATCTTGCAAAGTGTAGTATGTGAAGGGCAGCGTTGTCTGGTTCAGTCCAATGGCTCACAGCTCTCTTCCTCGTAGAGTAGATATGACCAAGGGTAAGATATTGCCCCATCTAAGCCTCAGTTTCTTTACCTGAAAAACAGGGATTGGGGATGAAAGCAAGGTTCTGAGGCTAAGCTGAGATGTGTTTTTGAGTTCATGGGAGGATGAGATACAATATTTGGTTAGCGTGGGTTGCTTTGCAGGGTACGGTGGGGCTGGTCAGGAAGGTTTTCCGAGCAAGCACCTCGTGGTAGACGTGGGAAACTGGCTGCAGTCACGGGTGTGCTTTCGCAGAGCCTCTCTGCAAACCCTCCCATAACTCCTTGTCCCAGACACAAGACTGGGCCTGTGCTCTATACTGGACCCATCATACCAGCTCTGCCCTCTTCCCCAGGCAACAGTGACTGCTCCATGGAATGGGTGTGTAACCCAGGAGATAACAGTGACTGGTCCATGGAATGGATGTGTAACCCAGGAGATAACAGTGACTGGTCCATGGAATGGGTGTGTAACCCAGGAGATAACAGTGACTGGTCGATGGAATGGGTGTGTAACCCAGGAGATAACAGTGACTGGTCCATGGAATGGATGTCTAACCCAAGAGATAACAGTGACTGGTCGATGGAATGGGTGTGTAACCCAGGAGATAACAGTGACTGGTCCATGGAATGGATGTCTAACCCAGGAGATAACAGTGACTGGTCCATGGAATGGGTGTGTAACCCAGGAGATAACAGTGACTGGTCGATGGAATGGATGTGTAACCCAGGAGATAACAGTGACTGGTCCATGGAATGGATGTCTAACCCAAGAGATAACAGTGACTGGTCGATGGAATGGGTGTGTAACCCAGGAGATAACAGTGACTGGTCGATGGAATGGATGTGTAACCCAGGAGATAACAGTGACTGGTCCATGGAATGGATGTGTAACCCAGGAGATAACAGTGACTGGTCGATGGAATGGGTGTGTAACCCAGGAGATAACAGTGACTGGTCCATGGAATGGATGTCTAACCCAAGAGATAACAGTGACTGGTCCATGGAATGGGTGTGTAACCCAGGAGATAACAGTGACTGCTCCATGGAATGGGTGTGTAACCCAGGAGATAACAGTGACTGGTCCATGGAATGGGTGTGTAACCCAAGAGATAACAGTGACTGGTCCATGGAATGGGTGTGTAACCCAGGAGATAACAGTGACTGGTCCATGGAATGGGTGTGTAACCCAGGAGATAACAGTGACTGGTCCATGGAATGGATGTGTAACCCAGGAGATAACAGTGACTGGTCCATGGAATGGGTGTGTAACCCAGGAGATAACAGTGACTGGTCCATGGAATGGATGTGTAACCCAAGAGATAACAGTGACTGGTCCATGGAATGGATGTGTAACCCAGGAGATAACAGTGACTGGTCCATGGAATGGATGTGTAACCCGGGAGATAACAGTGACTGGTCTATTGAGTGGATGAGTAACCCAGGAGGGCCAGTAAGAGTCCTTCCCTGAGAATTTTCAAACTGGATCTTGGAGATAGAAGCCCTTATTTCTCCTTGCTGAAAAGCTGAAGAGCTGTGAGATCCAGAGCCACCAGTAACTGTGTCCTTCACGAGGTAAAAAGCAGATCTGAGAGAATTAACCCAACGTTTAGTGAGCAAAAGAGAATCCCGAGGGAATCTGAGAGTCTGGTTCCAGATTTTCTTCACACCAGATCTGTGCCTGCACTTTAAACCATTTTATAACGTGAACCAATGAATTACTATTTTGCTCGAGCCCTTTCGAGATGGATTTCTGCTGAGTGACGGTGAACACCATAGGCTCTTCTCCGACTATACCTGAGAGACGACTTCTAAAAGAAGTAGTGACAAGTAAGGGGAGAGCTAAAACAGTGAAATTTGGGCATCAATGTCATGGCCTCACTTGTTCTCAGGGACACAGGGACCCTAGAGTTATAAGGATGGAAGAAATAAAACAAGATATGGAAAGTTTCTGGCTCTTAAGAGTTACTCAATAAATATTATCTCTCTTCATTATACTTATCACAGGTATACATATCTGCAATTTGCATCAGTAATAGACTTTCAAAGAATATTGACATTCCATTGGCCTTAAAAGCTACAGTTGCAACTGCAACAAATGTTCAATTTTGACTGTTAATTTTGTCATTATTCTGCAAGTGTGTCTAGCATTAAATCTTCTGAAGAGTAGAACACTCATTCGTTAATTGGTCATAGAGCACAAATCACCATTTATCCTTCATTGTTAGAATCCAGGGTTCCTGCTGAAAATGTCTTTTGCCTGCCAAAACTAAATAGATTTTTCATTCTTCAGCCCACTGCCATTTATGTTTTCCCCATCAGTCTGTGGAAACCATTTCCAGTCGTGTCACAGGTGACCTACTAATTGCGAATCTCAAGGATGAGTGTAATTTCTCATCTGTCTTATTTCTCTATAACACTTAACACGACCCACTTCTTTCCTCCTGAGGCTGTGATCCCATGGCTTTGTAAAATGTTTTCGTTGTTTTTTTCTCCTTCTCGGATTCCTCCTTAGTATTAATCAGTGGGCTTTTCCCCCCTCTACATACCTCTTAAGTATCCTCTGGGAATATATTCTTTCTTCAATTCTATGTACCCTCCTTGGCCTCTTATGGGCATTACAGCCTCCACCAGCAGCCATGAAGAGATGACCCCATATCTAGCCAAGAAATTGCTCCCAAGATCCAGACAGAATTCCCAAGTGCCTATTGGACACTTTCTATAGGCTATTAACATTTAATTTTCTTTTTTCTAATGTCACAAAGGGACTTCCCTGGTGGCGCAGTGGTTAAGAATCTGCCTGCCAGTGCAGGGGACATGGGTTCGAGCCCTGGTCCGGGAAGATCCCACATGCCGTGGAGCAGCTAAGCCCATGGGCCACAACTACTGAACCTGCGCTCTAATGCCCGCAAGCCACAACTACTGAGGCCACGAGCTGCAACTACTGAGCCCACGTGCCACAACTACTGAAGTCCGTGCCCCCAGAGCCCGTGCTCCACAACAAGAGAAGCCACCGCAATGAGAAGCCCGCGCACTGCAACGAAGAGTAGCCCCCGCTCGCCTCAACTAGAGAAAGCCCGTGCGCAGCAACGAAGACCCAACACAGCCAAAAATAAAAACAAATAAATACATTAAAATATAAAAACTAAAAAAATCATTCTTTAAAAAAAATTCACAAAATATATACCTTCTATCCTTTTTCTGTCCCTTGTATCTATAAATGGCCTTAAATATTCCCTAGTTGTTCACTGAATTTGAAAATCTTCTCAAAGACTTACCTCCCCCGTTATCCCCTACGTAAAATTAATTATCAATCTCTGTTGACTCTTTGTCCTAAATACATAAGAATTTTCCCTTCCCCTCCTTCCGCACTGCCACCGCCCTGGTTCAGGTCTTTTGTTTCTCATGTAGGATGTTGCAGGAATCTCTATGTCATCTTCCCTGCTTACCTGCTTTCACCGCCACACAATCACAAGTGTGATGTTATTAAAATACAAATCAGATTGTGTTCGCTTCCTGCCTAAGCTTTTAATGACTTTCCAATACCTTCCGGATCGTGCCTCAACCCCTCACAGGAAGCTTGTCCCCCGTGAAGCCTCATCTCCCACCTCCGTTCCACATATTCAGGGGTCCAGACTCTGCAAAAGCAGCCCCTTGGGTTGGTGGAGCTCTTTTTCAGCTCTGTGCCTTTATGGGTGCTCTGCCATTTTCTTGGAAAGGCAGCAGTTTTCCTTTGCTTCCCTGGTGAACTCAAGCTTGAAGACTTAGATGACGTGCCTTCTGTCCCAGCAAGCCTTCTCTGATTTCCCCAGGAAGAGTCACACTTGTCAACTCCAAATCCTGACAATCCTGCACTTGAATGATGAAGCCTCATTCCCCTCCGTGGAGTGTGGGCTGGACAAAGCAACTCGCCCCTAATGCCTAGAGTGTGGCAGAAACCATGGGGTGTGTCTTCTGAGACGAGATCTTCGAAGGCATCCTATCTTCCCCCTAAGCCCTCACTTCCTTAGAACACGTGATTTGAGAGAAGTCAAGTGCTGGCTCACGAGGACCCTCAGGCTGCCCCATGGAAAGAACCAGGTGGCTAGGATTTGAAGCCTCTGTCGACCGAAAAAATGTACAACCTAAAAGTTGAGAATTATGTTTTATTCAGTGGACAAAACTGAGGACTTAAGCCCAGGACACAGCATCTCAGATTGCTCTGAGGGACCGCTCCAAAGAGGTAAGGGGGGAGCCAGGATATATAAGAGTTTTTGCAACAAAAACCAGGTAATAGAACATCAAAATGTTACTGTGCATTAAAGGAAAGCAGACATCGCAAGTTAATGAATATAGAGCTTTTCTATGGATGGGAAGATGCAAGAGTCTGGGCTTACTGAAATCATTCCTTGGATACGCCCCTTAGCTGTCTAGGGTCGGTGTCCTGCTTTTCTCCATCCTGAGTCTCCTCAGGGTGCACAGCTGGGGGCGGCTGCAGTGTCAGAGGGCTTGACGGCTGCAACATCCTTTGTTTACTGATACGGCAGGTAGCATTTTCCACCCACCCCTCCTTGCAACAGTAACGCAAGTGAGGCATGAAAAAGGTACATCCTCCAACCACAGACAAGCCTTCAAGGATGCAGCCCCAGCTGACATCTAGGCGGCAACCACGTGAGCCACCCGGCTGAGCTGACCCACCCAGAATTCCTGACCCACAGAAACAATGAGATAATGAGCTTCTCTCTAAGCCAGTAAATCTGGGGCTTGTTTTATGGCAGTAGATAACTAATATAACCAAAACCTGCCAACCAGCAAAATAGTTTGATAATTGTCCTGACAGTCTTTTTCTGGGCATATTTACACCCCATTCCCCTCTCCCCTCCCCATATGCTAAATATTGTTTCAAGGCTGGGCACTTTGTGCACATCTGTCATGGTTTTTCACAGTTGTAGAGATCCCAGACGTTATGTTACCTTCCTTTACCAAACCACTCACTTCCTGCCGTTGGAGATTAGGTGATTTCCAATTGTTTGCAATTAAAAACAGGCTTGGAATAGTACAATAGATTAAAATTTTAGTGCAAGGTATTTCCCTCAGGATAAATACTATGAGTATAATCGCTACATTAGAGAGGACATACATGCCTAAGTCTTTTAATAAATATTTCCAACTCGTCTTCCAAAAAAAAATCTGAGCCAGAAATGTACAAGACTACAGATTTCCTCATATTCTAATCACGTGGGCAGTTTTGGCCCCAAGGGGATATGGGACATATGTCATATGCAAGACTTTTCTCAGGGTCAGTACTAGAGGGAGAGGGTGCAAGGGCCGTCTAATGGGTAGAAGGTTGGATGCAGAATGACCCTCCCCCGCAGAGAATTATCCAAAAATATTAATAGTGCCAAGGTTGAGAAATGCTGTCTAACCAAAGATACCAGGGTGTTAGTATATCAAAAGTGGTTTGCCATTTGATCGTTGAAAAGCATTATCTCATTGTTTTAGGTTGCTTTTTAAAATAAATTTATTTATTTATTTTTTATTTTTGCCTGCGTTGGGTCTTCGTTGCTGCACGCGGGCTTTCTCTAGTTGCGGCCAGCGGGGGTTACTCCTCGTTGCAGTGAGTGGGCTTCTCATTGCGGTGGCTTCTCTTGTTGCAGAGCGTGGGCTCTAGGCACACGGGCTTCAGCAGTTGTGGCTGGCGGGCTCAGTAGTTGTGGCTCTCAGGCTCTAGAGCTCAGGCTCAGTAGTTGTGGCACACGGGCTTTGTTGCTCTGCGGCGTGTGGGATCTTTCCAGACCAGGGCTCGAACCCATGTCCACTGCATTGGCAGGCGAATCCTTAACCACTGTGCCACCAGGGAAGTCCCTAGATTGTTTTTACTTTTTGTTTGTTTCACTTCTAATAAGTGTACTTTTTTTTCACATATTTTCAGTCCTGTTTGGTCACTTGCCTACTCACTACTTTTCCCTATTTCTTTAATAACGTGCTAGACGTTTAAGGTGGTTGGTATGAGTCCTTAGTAAGATGCTGATGCTTTGTGGTACATCGCAAATATTTTCCCCCAGTGGTTCATGAGCTCTTTAATTTTTTTTATGGTCTTTAGGGCATGAAGGAGTTTGTTTTTGTTTTTATGTGGTTGAAACCATCGACTTTGAAGTTTCTTCCTCGGCTCTCAGGCTTGGGCGGGCGAACTTCACACTGAGAACTGCTAATTAACCGCCTCTATTTTCTTGGTTTCATCTCCTTAGATCTAATTCTTTCATTTATCTGAAATTCATCACACTCTGTGGTGGGAGATGAGCATGTCATTCTCTTCTACATCAATAACCAATTGTCCCAATGCCAGCAATTAAGCAGTCTTTGTGTCCCCTCCGAATAGAAATATAAACAGTATGTTTAAACTTCTTAAGAGCTTAAAAACAACAATTGTGAGATCATAGGGATTATGAGGCAATAGGTCACGATTTTCCTTCTGCATTAACTTGTCTTAGTCATGAGGAAATGTAATTACAGATGCACGCTGAGTGTATTTCACCTGAATTGGTACTTCACGTGAATGGTTAGGAGTTTATACTTCACATGAATGGTTAGGAGTTTAATATTTGGCAGCCAATCCTAAACCAACGCATTTTGCTTTTCTAGTATAAGGTTACTGACGAAAGGGAATTGCTTTGTTCCAAGTAATGCCTTGTTTGCCACCGTACAGCATGAACACATAACAACAGAATTTTTTCATATTTCATGGAGTTTTAATCAAAGCTATTTCATGCACCATGGCAGAAATGAAGCTTTTTCTTCTTGATTCCCATTGCAGAATTTTCATAGCCATATTTAATCTTAATTGAATAAGAAGGAATCCCCTCCCAAATTTACAACTGTCCTCAGAAAGCGCTGTGGGATCTTGTTTCATTATTGAGTTTTCTGTCGACTGGACACAAGGCTGGTAAATGCTGCAATAAAAAAGCTTTCATTAAAATAAGGAGGTAACTCGCCAGGTAAACTGTGTCTTATTGCCATTTTTATTTTCTTTATTATGGATTTATGTTTCCAAGTGCAGTTATTTGTTCCCTGTTCCCTGGCAACTAGGAATGAGGGGATGCTTGCTTCAGAGAAAAGTGGCCTTTGCCCTGGGAGCTCTTAGTGCATATGCAGAATGACCCTGTGGAAGATTTACAGCCTGGCCCGAGGAGCCTCATGAGCAATTTGGGCCACATTACACTGTCACTCCCACTGTCTCAGGCTCCCCCAGGACCCACCAGTTCTTCTGCACTGCTCCATCCTCTGCAGACACAGCTCTCCATGGAGTCCCTCAGCCCCAAGCATGCACGATTTCCTTTCCTCACACCATCTCTCCTCTTCTTTCCTTCTGCCACTTTCCCCCCTCATCTTTGTCTCCTCTCACTCTGAGGAAACATCCTTTGCAACATCAACATAGCTCCAAAGACTCCTCTGACCTGTCTCTGCATGGTGGCTCCTGGCAACCATGTTTGCACAGTGGGAGACTTTCTCTGTTGGCCACTGTGGATCAGATCATTGGTAGGTCACTGTCACAAGCCAGACCCACCAGAGAGCTTCCCCACAGGAGTGTCTAGGACCTGTGGATAGGTGTCTTCCATCTGCTGCAGGAGCTGAGCTGCAAAGGAAGGCACATTACAGACAAAGAAGAACTGAACTCACTAGCACAGAGCAGTGGATACAATGCAAAGCTCTTATAGCTGCATTCCATGGAAAACTCCTGGGCATATATTTTATATTTACTCAAGTTCTCATATCTGTTACTTCAATCCAAACATACAAAATTCCCCCACAAAAATCTTCCCATGATAACATGACCAACTTAGCTTACTTATGTGTAGGGATGGTATTAGGATTATTAGAAATAATGATTGAGATTATCATCAAATCTATATTTTGTATAGATTTTCGTGCTGTGTGAAGAGAATATTTCATCATGGTCTAGATGAGGGTTTACGTATATGTTTATTTGAATTGGATAAACTGGACTCCAGTGACTGACTTACAGACATGAAGCTAAATAATGGATAAAAAAATGTAAAGTTTAATAGGTAAAAATAAAATTTAAAAATCACAACAACTAATCTGTGGGAAAAAGACAAAGGAACCAGATGAGGATGAGGAACCCTCATATATTCATGGCAGGATTTTTAAATGGTGCAGATGTTTCGGCCATTAAAAAAAAAAAAAAAAAGAAGCACTGACACAGGCTACAATATGGACAAACTTTGAAAACATGACACTGGGTGAAAGAAGCCAGATACAAAAGGCCACATACTATGTGATTCCATTTATATGAAATGTCCAGAATAGGTAAATCTGTAGACACAGAGGTAAATTAGTGGTTGCTGGGAGCTGGGGGTGGGGGAAGTTGAGGGGTGACTGCTAACAACTATGGGGTTTCTTTTTGGGGTGATGAAAATGTTCTAGAATACATAGTAGTGATGATTGTACAGCCCTCTCAATATGCTAAAAAGCAACAACTTGTACATTTTAACACGATTACATTTTTTTTAATTCAGTTTTTTAACATCTTTATTGGAGTATAATTGCTTTACAATGGTGTGTTAGTTTCTGCTGTATAACAAAGTGAATCAGTTATACATATACACATGTTCCCATATCCCCTCCCTCTTGCATCTCCCTCTCTCCCACCCTCCCTATCCCACCCCTCTAGGTGGTCACAAAGCACCGAGCTGATCTCCCTGTGCTATGCGGCTGCTTCCCACTAGCTATCTATTTTACATTTGGTAGTGTATATATGTCCATGCCACTCTCTCACAACTTACCGTCCCCCTCCCCGTGTCCTCAAGTCCATTCTCTACGTCTGCGTCTTTATTCCTGTCTTGCCCCTAGGTTCTTCAGAAGCTTTCCTTTTTTTTTTTGATTCCACATATATGTAACACGATGAATCTTATGTTATGTAAATGCCATCTCAATTCTGAAACAAAAAAAGAAAACATCCAAGAAGGAAGAACAAATGTTATTTGCTCATTGGACTGAGCTTGCCGGGATCTCTCCCTGCTCTGGACCCTCCTGCCTGCGGTTCTCCACTGGGATGGCCTGTTTCAAAGTCCCTCCTACGAGAGTCTGCTTTTCATGGTAGACTGAGTGTCAGCTCCTTAAGCTCGGAGGCTGTGTCTTGGGTTCAGGGTCGACCAGCACCATGCTAGAGCAAGGCAGTTGGTATCTGTTGATTGACTGATCGTTAAATGACTGATTCCATGAGAGCCATAAATGCCCGGCCACTCTGAGGGGGATGGGAATGTTGTTTAGGCAAAACTGGAAGACAAGAGGGCAGATTCAGGCAGAAGGAGTGGGTTTCCTTGGTAATCAGGGGGTGAATCCAAAGAAAAAGACAGGTTCTTTGGGCTGGAATTAGAAGAAATAGGAGACGTTGAATGAAATAAACTTCTCCCAGATCCAGACAGACACTGAGCTAGGAAAAAGGCTATACGCAGTACTCTCTTCCTTCCAAGACGAAGGAATCTCTGTTAAAGAATGTCAGTATGTTCTGTACCCACAACTCCTTCTCTCCCCAGAGGGGCTCCTCAAGTCTTTAAGTGATAGCTGCAGAAATGACAACAGAAAAAAAA
Organism: Leucopleurus acutus; assembly: GCF_964270905.1. Classification (NCBI taxonomy): domain Eukaryota; kingdom Metazoa; phylum Chordata; class Mammalia; order Artiodactyla; family Delphinidae; genus Leucopleurus; species Leucopleurus acutus. The sequence goes on from NC_139155.1 coordinate 87,883,622, forward strand.
AAAGATATCTCAAGTCTGGGCTTTCATCATAGTTTCCATTCAACCCCCTTAAGAACAGCAGCAGTGGTGAATCACGCACAGAACACACTAAACCCGAAAGAAGTAACAATTCTTCGTCCACACCCCCGGCCTCCTACACGGAGCTTGACACAATGGAGATTGCTAGAAGCTTCCGGAAGAGTGACACAAACCCCGAGAGCAGAAGATATAATCAGAAGTGACAAGCGTCCTCAGCAAGCTCCTCAAAATTCAACAAGTGAACACGCCTGCATTTTGCCTGTTCTGGACCCATTCTTTTAAGATAACACAGCTCCCCCGGTCAAGCCAAGCAGGTTGGACGGTGCTGACGTCAGCCCTAGTCCTGGGATGGACGTACGGTCCAGGGATGGTCCATCAAGCGTCACACTCCTCTGCTTCAGTGATTGGCTGAAGGATGGGTGCGTGACCTCATCAGAGCCCATCATACCTCCTCTTAGGTCTTCTGCTGGAGCCACTGGAAGGGCACTAAGAGATTGGGGGGTGGATCTGAGCTGCGCCCTTTGCCATCTGAACACCGTGAACGGATAATGCTGCCTGGGGCCAAAAACAACCCAGAAGACTGGAGAGCTTAGTGGTGAAAAGAGGTCAGTCTATTGTTTGAGCACCTGAATCCAGCCATACCTCCACACCTGAAGCTAACACTTCCTATCAACTTGATGGTTTTATGTACCAAATCCCCCTTTTTGCTTCTGTTACTTTGACTTGCATTTGTAACACGGAGTCCTAACTAATTAACCACCAAATTGCCCACAACATTAAAAACAAGATGGATTGCAGGATCACCAGGTGACATGGTACCCTTTTTCAGAAGTAGTGAGGCACCTCTCCACTGCTGTATTTCTTCATTGGTTCACAAGATAAACTTTTACCTGGTACTTATGATGTGTTAGTTGCTATGGTACATTCAGAGGAGATGACTAATGGTTAAAACAACAGGATCTGGGATGGCCAGAGCCAGCTGTGAGCTTGGACCTCTTCCTTAGCCCTAGATCACAATGTTATGGCAGGAATTTAATCAGATCATGTCTGTATTCCACACAGTAACTTACACATAGTTTACACCCCTTCAATGTTAGCCAGTACTCTTAAAAAGTTCAAAATATGGTTACTGCTCTCAAGCAGCATGCAATCTAGGAAACTTTTCTGCATGAAACAGTTGCAGTTAATTTCCTTGACTAAAAGAAGCCATGTAAGGATTTCAAAGCATCTGTACAATCATTTATCTTAACAGAATCTATGACCGCAAGTGAAAAGAAACCTAGAAAAAAAAAAAATTAAGCCAACTGCTAATGAGATACTGTTGTATTTCCTTTAGGGATGGCTAATTGGCTTCTGGCAGCCTTAATCAGGGAGGAGAAAATGACACACAGCCTCCACATAATCAAAGGTCCTCAAAATTAAACAATTCCATGAATAATTCACTCTCAAATCTGTTCCATAGGAATAAAAAATGGAAAACAATGGTCTGTTCTCCAGCTGACATCAGACATGCACAGAAAACACCCAAGATATCAAATTAAATACGCACCATTAATAAATAATTTGAATTGCATTGCCTGATGTGTTGAGTAAACAGCATCTGCATCCCGAAAGCTCAGGGGCCCTCAGCAAAGACAGAAAAGTAGGAAATTCATATTCCATGGGGGGCTGGTTTATATTTTAATAATGTATGACGATAAACACTGCATTTTCCTTTTCTATTTAATTATTATCTAATAACAAAACGTTGGGGCACTGATGGGATTTTCGAAAGTAATTTCTCTTTAATTGCATCCCTTCCATCTGTGCCTCTTATTTTCAAGCAGAGAGTTGAATTCAAGCCTTTCCAGGCACCGGGTGCGGTTTCTCCCCCTTCCCCACCGTCGTCAATCCCGCACCACTGACCTTGCTTTCAGATCCATCCTGGCTCCGCCCCTCCACTCTTCTGCATCGCGGAGGCCTGACCCTTAAATTTTATTTTCCCCCGCGATCCCTGGCCCCCTGGTTTCTCCCTAGGTTGGCCAACAGGGGCTCAGGTGGCAGGAAAGGTGTCCCCATGGCACCAGTCCTCACCAGGCAGCCTCAGAACTGCCACCTCCCTCCGTGTCCTTCTAGCCCTAGGAGTTCTGATTTCCTCACCACCCTCTGTTTGGCTTTTCCTCTCTGCCAACGATTTTGACAAGTGCCCAGATCATACCCTCCTGTCACAGCTGTTGTGGACTGTATTCCCGACCAGACACTGACTAAAGTACCCTCTGCCCCCGTCCTCTTCTACTCACACTTATCCCCTTATACCTCCTGATGCCCCTCGATCAGAAGATGCTACTTCTTCTTCCCCTGAGACTTGCATCTCCCCTGAAAACACCACCTTCTGAACAGCCCTCCAGACTGGACCTCTATCCAATGATCCTCAAAGGATGTCTTCCATCTCCTGGTTCATGATGTTCAGACAGAAAACTTCTGCTGAAGCTCACACAAGCATATTCTCTACCCATCCTGGTGTCTCTTCAATTTTGACCTTTAAGACAATCTACCAGTTTTATTGAGAACTGGTCCAAGGCACTTTTCTAGCGTTGCTTTGGGGCTACTTCCATCTGGGAGCCTCATGTGATGCTCTGTCCTCTTTTTCCCTTCACATCCTCACATCTTAGAGGTTATGAAGAGGAAAATCATCCCAGCTCTACTGAGTGTGTGATCTTGAGCAGGTAACCTCTTATCTCTGAGCCCGGTTTCTTCAGTCTGACACCCAATTGTTCCCAAGGTCCTATGATGTCCAAGGGAAATAGTAGTAAACAAGATTACATAAACTGTGTCTTATTGCAGTTATATTCTAGCAGAAGAGAGAAGCAGTAATAATTAATTTTCCTTATGTTGCTTCTAAAGATTTAATTATTACTGTGATAATTAATACAAGGGAGAAATATAAGAGCATATCATAAGGGGAGAAAGATATATATATATCTTTTTATATATGTAAATATGATATATATAACAATATATAATATATATAATGTATATTATATATAATATAATATAAAGATAGTAATTATGATATATATAACATATCTTTATATATATATATATTTTTTTTTTTTCCTGAAGCCACCATCTTCTCCCTTGGTCGTTCCAACCACAATGCTATGAAATTAGAAATCGACTACAAGAAAAAAAATCTGTAAAAAACACAAACACATGAAGGCTAAACCATATGTTACTAAACAACCAATGGATCGCTGAGGAAATCAAAGAGGAAATCAAAAAATGCTTAGAGACAAATGAAAACAAAAGTACGATGATCCAAATCCTATGGGACGGGCTTCCCTGGTGGCACAGTGGTTGAGAGTCCGCCTGCCGATGCAGGGGACACAGGTTTGTGCCCCAGTCCGGGAAGATCCCACATGCTGCGGAGCGGCTGGGCCCGTGAGCCATGGCCGCTGGGCCTGCACGTCTGGAGCCTGTGCTCCACAACGGGAGAGGCCACAGCAGTGAGAGGCCCGTGTACCACAAATCCTATGGGATGTGGCAAAAACAGTTTTAAGAGAGAAGTTTATAGCAATACAACCTCACCTCAGGAAACAAGAAAAATCTTAAATAAACAACCTGACCTTACACCTAAAGCAACTAGAGAAAGAAGAACAAAAAAACCCAAAGTTAGTAGTAGGAAAGAAATCATAAAGATCAGAGCAGAAATAAATGAAATAGAGATGAAGAAAACAATAGAAAAGATCCATGAAACTAAAAGCTGGTTGTTTGAAAGGAAAAACAAAATTGATAAACCTTTAGCCAGACTCATGAGGAAAAAAAGAGAGAGAGGTCAAATCAATAAAATTAGAAATGAAAAAGGAGAAGTTACAACAGACACCACAGGAATACAAAGCATCATCAGAGACTACTACCAGCAAGTATATGCCAATGAAATGGACAACCTGGAAGAAATGGACAAATTCTTAGAAAGGTACAACCTTCCAGGACTGAACCAGGAAGAAACAGAAAATATGAACAGACCAATCACAAGTACTGACAGTGAAACTGTGATTAAAAAACGCCCAACAAACAAAACTTATTGTCATTTATTCCGGTGAAAACAAACTAAGTTCTATGTATTGTTGCCTACGGCTGAATCGTTCCGCTCTCTGTCTGCCCTCAAGCACGGTGATATCAACACTGAGATCTCTCAATGAACTCGAAGGGCAAGATTGCAAATGTCAGGCTCTCATAATAATTAACGTAAAGGCCATTTAACCAATAAATGGGCCACCTTTTCTCCTTTGTATCCAGCAAATAATTCAAGCCAACCATCAATCTTTGGCCCTTTGATGTTTCACTTAGAAATGAGACTTTTACAACCCAGCCCAAACGGGCAGGCATAAGGAAAAAGATAATTTACTAAACCATGTAACTGGAAAGGCTCAGATCCGGCTTTACCCATGGCTTAACCTGAGGTCGAATGATGTCGTGGAAATCTGATTTGCCTCTCTCCCTCTCAGCTGTACTTTGATGCAGACTCCATTCTCCACCAAGCTCTCTCCTCCTGGGGGCACAGTGGTTGCCAGAGTGTCAACCCACAGCCTCCCAAATTCAGGCGAGGTGATCACGCGTCTTCTGGTGGACCTTACAAAGCCCTGAGCCTCGTTCTGATTGGACCTGCTTAGGTCACGTGTCCCTGCCTGAGCCAATCAGCACGGTTGGAGGATACTGTGCTTGGCCCCCTGGACCACTCAAACTAAAACTAGAAGGGAAATTGAGGGCTATTGCTGACATTTAGGGGTCAAGAAAGCCAAATCGAAATGATCTCCTCAACCTCAAAAAAGCAGAAAAGTGGAAAATTTCACCATCGTTTCTGCAAAGTTCTTAACCTCTATAAAAATAAGGAGTCATAAATTAAGCAGGATATATATATACATACACACACACACACATATATACATATATATATATATATCATCATCATCATGACAGGTTGTCACGCTCACTGAACTTCTGTTTGGAGGACAGGCCGTTTGCACTTCTTCAACTCTGACTTCTTCAACTTCAACTTTAAAAAAGCATCACCTGGGCTTCTCTGGGGGCGCAGTGGTTGACAGTCCGCCTGCCAATGCAGGGGACACGGGTTCGTGCCCCGGTCCGGGAGGATCCCACATGCCATGGAGCGGCTGGGCCTGTGAGCCATGGCCGCTGAGCCTGCGCGACCAGAGCCTGTGCTCCGCAACGGGAGAGACCACAACAGTGAGAGGCCCGCGTACGGCAAAAAAAAAAAAAAAAAAAAAAAAAAAGCATCACCTGTTTCTTACTGACCTTTTAACTATGTAAGCAATTAATTCACACAATCTTCTGGACAATTAATCTTACAGACAGGTTCCTGCTTGCTGGAGTTAAAAACAGAACTTCTGAAAAACAAACAAAAATAATCTTTAATATATGTGAAAGTTCCCCAGACTTCTGTAATAAGACACACCATCTATTCTATGACAGGAATTACAGGGGCTGTATTAGTTACTAGGGCTGCCATTACAAAGTAACACAAGAACTTAATTTTCTCACATTTCCAGAGGCTGTAAGTCTGAGATCAGGGTGTCAGCAGAGTTCATTTCTTTTGAGACCTCTCTGCTTAGCTGGCCGTCTTCTCCCTGCGTCCTCACATGGTTTTCCCTCTGTTCATGTTTATGTCCTAATTTGCTCTTCTTATAGGACAACAGTCATATCAGATTAGATCACCCATATGATCTTATCTTACCTTAATTGTCTTTATAAAGACCGTATCTCCAAGTACAGTCACATTCAGTGGTACTGAGGGTTAGGACCTTAACATATGAATTTGGGGAGAGACACACAATTTAGCCCATACCAGCGGCTTCACACTCTTGCTGATAAGAACAGTACTCTTTCTGTATAAATGAAAATGAGACTCATGATATATAAAAATCCTATACAGTAAGTCCGCTACATACGAACCTTCAAGTTGCAAGCTTTCAAAGATGCAAACTTGCATCCTCATGTCCAATCACCTAAGTTAGTTCACGTGTCTGTGTCTAGCGTACATTGTCACGTGCATGCATCCTCTACAAGTGGTTGTGCTTTTGTGTACTTTACTGTACAGCACTGTTTAGAGTACAGTAGTACAGTACCTTTACTTCAAGCCCAGGATGTCCAGAAACAAGCGTAAAAGCAGCAGTGATGTAGCTGGTCCTACTGTACTTTCAAGGTCCTGTGCTGTAAGATTAAAAATGTTTTCTTTATATTTTGTGTTTGTTTTTTATTACTTTTTTGTGTGAAGTGTATTATAAACCTATTACAGTACAGTACTCTAGAGCCGATTGTGTTAGTTGGGTACCTAGGCTAACTTTGTTGGACTTACGAACGCACTCTTGGAATGGAACTCGTTCGTAGGTAGGGGACTTACTGTAGTTGCATATTACTGCCTTTGCCATCAAAACGTGAACACGTTTTAACCGTCCTCTCCACAAGGCAGATTGCAAGGGACATAAGGAGATTCAGACTCAGAAGTGTGGAACCTTCAGTAGGGTGTGGGGCCAGCATGGGAAGGACCTGAGTGCACAGCTGTAGTGTGTGTCCGTCCAGCATTGCTCCATCTGTTCTGGGAGCAGCACCTCTTTTCCTTGGAAGAACCCCCAGCCCCCAGGTGCACGTGGCCTTGGTGAGCCTGTGACACAGGCTAAATGCATCAGGTTGTCTCTTCCAGGAATCTGAATCTTGAGCGCCATGACAAGGATGGGAGAGAGTGGCGTGGCTCCAGGCCCAGGTGCCTGAGATCGTGATCACGGCCCTCTGTCCCCTTAAATCCACCTTCTCTAGCTCTGTTGAGCTGCTTGTAGGACACTATTTGTAACTATGTTGATCCCAAAGCTGTCACACCACGGTCGTGCACCCATGCGCCCAAGCCACCTCTGTGCACTTTACACTGGAGACTCAAAGGGCAGGAAGGAACCACTTAAGAGAAAGGCCGGAGGGGACCTGTCTTTTTGTAGGAAAGTGTCTCTGCTGTTTATTCCTGAAAAGCAGCATGGAAAAGGGTCTATGTGGGTCTTCAGAGCACGAGACCTGAGGGGCCCTTCTCCAGCCACAACCCTACGTGTGACCCTTTGGGCCCATCCTAGGTCACTGTAAGGCTTTGAGGGACAGGCTCATGGGGGACGCTGCCCTCCCCACACCAGACGTGGTGAACAGCCAGAGTTCTGAGTTTTCTGGAAGGACTGGCCTCAAGGACTCAGGTCCCCTGGGCCGGCCACGCTCATGTGACAACCACCTTCCTAGCCGAGGCGCCTGCCTGTGGAGGCCTTTTGATGGGTCCCCCGGCTAAGGCACTTTGCTCCGCTCTGGCCCCATATTCTCCCACCCCCAGCCCTTCCTCTCCTGCCTCTCCTCCTCCCCTGGCTCCAAAGATAACCAGCCAGGAGCTGTGTGGAGGCGTCCTGCACACTGAACTCATCTACCTGACCCTCGCCCTGCGCCCTTGTGCCGGGAAAAATACAACATTGGGAGCTGGAACGCTTCTGTGTTTGTGTTTTTTCTCTTGCCTGCATTGTCACAGTACGTGAATAAAGGCTTCTTCTTGCTGTCAGTTTGGTTCATTGTCCTAAGTGGCCCCCTGGACCCTCCCGTGGTGGGTCTTCTGACTCTTGCGCAGTTAGCGCACCTCCGCCCAGTGGCAGCGACCAAGGCTGTGGTGGCCACTGAGCTCTGAGCACAGGCAGTGGGCATGATGGTCGGAATCATCAGGAGACATGGCGGACGCTCCTTGCAGAGGTCGCCGGTGGAGGTCCTGGCAGCAGAAAGTATTCGGTTCTATATCCAGGGTCTTTCTGGATGCAGGGGCTCAAGCCCCTCTCAGTCTTCTGGCCACAGAGCTCAGGATCTGGATTCCAGGGAAGCAACTTGAGCCGTCCCCCAAAGCCCTGGGAAAGAGCAGTCGTCTGGGTTAGCAATCCGCTGGACGGCATCCCGCGGGACACTGCTTACTTCCCAATGAGGAAATCAGTGTGCTATTTTCCAAAGAAGGTGAATAGATGCTGGACTGCCAAGAATGAAATGTCCAGTGCAGTGAGACATCTACAAGGAAAATCCAGGAGCCTGGGAAGGAATGTTCTACAATGGGATTCTCACCCAAAGCCTTGTCCCTCTCAAGCCTGGGATAAGTCGGTGGGGATCTAGACCTGTGGGTGCAGGCGGAGACTAAGGTAGATGGGAAGAGGGGAAAGAGCGTATTAGGACTAAAATCATGTCAGGCCATGGGAGCCTGAACCCGCCACCCACAGTTATCTCATGTCTTCCTGGAAACCGTAAGATGAGGTGTTCTCTGGCCTCAGCGTGAAGCCCAATCCAGCCTCTGAACACTGACACTGAATTAAATCTTGGAGAGAGAGTTTTGGGTGAAGTAGAAAAGAACTGCTTTATTGCTTTGCCAGGCAAAGAGGACCACAGCGGGCTAGTGCCCTCAAAACTGTGTGTCCCGACCTGAAGGGGGTTGTAAGGCGTTTTATAGCAATGGCGCAAAGAGGGCGTGGTCAGCTCGTGGGCATTCTTCTGATTGGTTGGTAGTGACGTAAGTGGGAGGCGGCATCATCAACCTTTTGGTTCCTATTGGTCTGGGGTCTAGATGCTTGTGGGCAGCATGCGGTTAACTTCTCCCACCTGATGGGGGTTTCAGTATCTGCAAAACAGCTCAAAGATATTGTTCTGTGTATCCCTTGAGGGGGAGCCAGGACCTGCCCCAAGGCTGCACTATTGTGTCTTGACTACTCCCCCCTTGTCTCTGCAACCCCACCCTTCCCTAATTAGCAACTGTTTGAACCTGCCCTTTGGAACTCAGGGAAGGTCATGAATGAAGCCTATTTCCTGTAATCAAGAAACGGGTGACACAGAAAGGCTTCCGTGCCCAGGAGCCCCACAGGGTCCTGCTCGGCTTCAAGACTTCATGCTGCCTCCTCCCAGAGACATGGGCTTACTGGCTGGTCCTTGTCCAGCTCCATCCTCATCCATCACCTCAGCCTCCCATCCCTGGAGACTCTCCTCTTGTCCTCAGGGGCAAGATGGATCCCAAGGCACTCTGTGTGGATACCAAAGTGTCACCCTTTAACTGGACAGGCTCCTTGCTTTATTCAGTGCCCATGGCTCCAACTTCTGGAATTCAAGTCACCCTTTAGGGTGCCATGGTGCCTAAGAGCTTAAGCTTCATGGGAGCAGGAACTTGGGCCTGAGTCCTGATTTTAACACTAACTGGCTGTGTGACCCCGAACAAGTTATTTGACATCTCTGAGCTTAGGTTCCTCTTGTACAAAATGGGGATGGTACCGAGGCAAGAGATAGATGGGCTCTAGGCTAGACATTCACAACTGGCGTCCTGTTCACACTTTATTGTTCGTACTTCCTGGGGGGAGAAGAAGATGGGCTCCAGGCTGGACATTCATTACCAGCCCCCTGTTTACATTTCCTGAAGCAAGAGACAAACGGGCTCCAGGACTACATATTTATGACCAGACTCCTGTCTATATTTCGAGATCTGCACTTCGATATAAGAAACAGCAACAGGAATAGGGTAAATAACCAGACATGGGACACTTTTGTGGCAGGGACGGAGTGGGACTAAACCCTGTTAAAAGATCAAGAGGTCATACATTTCCCATCCTTGGGGCAAGGGAGACACTGCACATGCGCAGAAAACCTCCTTGGGGGTCAAAAAGGAGGGGGCACCACCCCATAATAGGTGATGCTAAGGCCATCCCATAGGCCTCTGGGCTGGGATCCATCTTGGAAAGAAGCTGCCCACGCGTGTTAGGGAGGGTCCTAGGGCAGAGCAGATGTGGAGAAAGAAACCAGATAATTGGCCAGAGGTGAACAGAGACCCGGAAGACCTGCCCTATATAAGTGACTTAACTGCCTCTTTACTGGGGTCCTCCTCGTTAGGGGGGACGCCCACACCCTTGCTCTCCGGGTGTGCATCTCTGCCCTGCTTCTGTCTTAACCAAACAAGCTGTTTCTCTGTGTGCTCTCCCACTTGTTGCTGTGCTGTGTCCCTAACAATAAACTTTGCACCTGTTTTTACAGTTTTGCCTAGGTGAGAAATGCGTTTTTCACTGGGGGGCAAGAGCCAGGGGGTGTGCTGGCTGGGATTCCTGGTTTTCATCCAGGCTCCCCAGGTTCAAGTCCTGGGCAGGGAATAAAGATCTCGCTTCATGCCACCACTCACTGCTGCCTCTCCGAGATCAATAATAGTACCTTCCTTAAAGGGCTGCATGAGGATTCGATGAGAAACCGTAAGTTAAATACTTAGCATGTAGTGTTCACTAGGGAGCATTAATTGCTAATGATTTATTGCTATTAGTATTATCCAGTTTGCCTATATCATAGAGCAGTACAATAAAATAATCCACTGCTCTGGTTCACTTTCTTCCCTGGAGGGATTCAAAGAAGTCATCTGGTTCTCAGCAAGGGCTCAGAGGACTTTGAAGGTAAGCAGGGAACTTCCCAGCGGAACCACAAAAGACTTACAGCTTTTCAAGTCAGCTGTAGACTTGCTATCATATATAAACTATAAGTTACAGTAAAAAAAAAACCCAGTAACGCTTCAGCAAAGAAACTCAGATTCTAGACCTGGGAATAAAGAGAGAATCCACGTTGCCCGACTTGGCAATAGATTTACGTTGGAACCGACAAAAATGCCTGAAAAACAAACAGGAGCCCCATGCAGATTTCTGAACTGCGTGCAGCAGCCTGCAACCGGCAAAGGTAATTCACCAGCATAAAAACAAACATCCATTTTACACTCACACGGCAATGAGGATGCTCTTATTTGCATAATGATGGTGATTTGCATATGATAAAAATTCGCCTGAATGAGTGTGGAGCTCGAAATACATTCAAATATGATACCGTCGGTACAATTTTCTCAAGGATCCCAATTTAATACTATTTATCTAATGAAAGGAAAAAAATAAATATTGGCTGTAACATCCCATTATGCTCAAGAGTTGGTTTTAAATTACACTCAAGTAAGTGAGTGAGTAGCATTTGCCTTTCTTTATGGGCAAAACAAAGACTATTGTCTATAGGTGAGAATCCTTCCACTTGATATGGAGGCCTTCAGCCACATACACGCAAAATGACCTGCAATAAGCATTTTGCTGCGTGAACGCAATGCCTCCGCCGTAGGTTATGCACAAGTCAGGAGCGGAAGATGTGCCTTGAAGATGCATGTCCTCAAGGGAAGGAAAGGGAAGGGAAAAGGATGGGAAGAAAAGGAAAAAGGAAAAGAAAAGAATGGATATCCTTCAGGTGTGTAAAAAGTGCATTACTTCCAAACCTGCAGCACAGATAGAAGCAGAAGTAGAGCTGAAGTGTTTCTAGGCTCCATGTCTTAAGGCCGAATGGTACTGGAAACTACCTTCCATCTGGCTCAGCAAAACAGAGAAACGCAACGTGGGCCTCTTTGGGTCTGATCGAGCCCCGGAAGTTTTCCACGTGGCTGTCTAAAAGATGCTGTGTGTCCCTCTTTGCTTCCTCCTGCCTCTGCAAGTGGGTGGACAGACCTTCCTTTAATTTCCATTTCCAAGAGAGGGTCTCCGGTGTAATCAGAACCAAAGCAGTATTTGTCTAATGCCCGCATGCATACGGCACGAGGCTGGTGAGCGCACGCTATCCGAGCCACCGTCCTTCCCACTCAGACGGAATGTTGCTGACGGTGACGTTCTCTGTACACAGCTGGGGCTGGAGCGGGTGGGGTGGAGGGAAAGGGTGAAGAGTCTCTTCCATATAACGTATGCCATTCACACCAGTTATCTCTTACAGTTTTTGACTGCAACCGAGAGTAAGAAATAGATCTGATATTACCTGCAACGTACAGATCTGTGCGCTGCTCCCACGCCCCCCCATCACAATTGAAACAAAATTTCAGAAAATGATACTTATTCTACTACCTTTATTGCATAAAGCATCTTGTTATTTTCTATCCCACCCTGTCCTGCATTCAATTACTTTACACCCTGCTATGGCATGGTCTCCCCTTTCTTTTTTTTTAAGTGATGACCTCTACATTAAATTCAACACTCACGAGTGGACTAAAACATTCTAAACGACAGGTAACAAAATCCTAGGATTTGTGTGTTAAGGACAGACTAATACACCGTATTCCAAATGTTTCAGGTTCGTTTCTGCTTTCTGTTAAACTTCCTTTTTCTCTGCCTTAAACAAAAAGTCAATTCTTTGGACCTATTACCTGTGAATTATTGAACTACTGTGCAAAGTCTTATGGGAAAACTAAGGTTTACACTTAGAGAAATGAGACGGTGGCTCAACAAAGGTTATAGAAAAATAAATAAAGAGCTTCTCAAGCAGAACTCTGGTACAAGCATAAGAACTCGCCTCTGGATTTGGGGACTAATTTGAGCTTTTATCTTTAAAGGAAGGTGCATTTTGAGCTGATAAATGAGAAATGTTCCCGTCAACTATAGTTTAAATATCTGTATGTAAAGCAAACCTATTGACCTAACCATCTGAAACTACTTAAGGCCATTATTCCGAGGGTGTCAAATTTGTAAGAAGTACGATGCTATTTCTCACTGACCTACCCACGGCAGACATCAATAGTAGATCACATATCAATAGTAGATCACACTACTCGTGGCCTGTGAACCCAGATTAGACTTCAGAATCTCCCTCCCTGGAAGCCTCCACCTGTCAATCTTAGTTGGAAAGGTCGATGAAATGTACATGAATCTCAAGTCTACACAAAGACAAGTGTGAGGTCTTTCAAGTAAACATCAGATGGTTGACAAGCCTTTACATAGGTGGATATTTCACTTTTCATCCAGGAGATTCTGGTGTTGATTAATCATGGCTAATGTCTGAAATGTCTTTTTTATTGTTTAAGAAAGTGAAACAAAAAATATTGGATTACTGTAAAAGTTCTGGGTGGTAAAGAAAAGAGCTTCCTCAAAAATTACTGGCAGTTGTTCAGAGTTATTTTTAAAATTCCTTGCAGCGCTGGTCTTCAATAATTAAATCATAAATAATAAATCAAAAGCAGTTGATGATTTTAGTTTCACCAAGTCCTAGCATGGAAAAAATACTGCTTACTAAAGAATGAGGGTATTCATTTACTTCTCTGTATGGATTCAACAAGTGTGTATTAAGCATCTGCTAGGTTATGTAGGTTAACTGGTTTATATTTATCTTTCTAATGATGGAATGAAGTAGTTAGTTAAAACTTCTATGAAATAATAGGTTTTTAGATCTTTTATAAGAATCTTTGGAGACTCTAATAACAAAATGAGCTGCCACCACAAAGATGAGAAGTCACAGAGGCAGAAAATGCAGCTGTGCCCTGTGCAGTGTTTGTTGATATTTGTATCCCCATAGAGACGTATAACCTGGGGAAGGGGACTGAGTTTACCCTGAGATGTCCATTCACAGAACCAACTAGATGCTGCTTTGATTTCTAAGACCAACCACACTGACCAACAACTGACCAAGAGTTGTTCAGAGTCCCCCAAGAGGGATTTTTTTCCCCCAGTGACATTCTGTTTTATCCATCTTAACAATTGACACACCCAGAAATAATGTTTAACTACATATCTGGGCATCCTGTGGCCCAGTCAAGCTTTATATGTATACGTATATATAATATATATATGTATCATGTAGAAAATATATCATATGTAGACAATATATATCATATATAGAATATATCATACACATAGAATATACATCATATATAGAACATATGCACCATATATAGAATATATATCATATGTAGAATATATGTATCATATGTAGAATATATCAAAGAGAATATATATCATATACATAGAATATATATCATACATAGATTATAATATATATATATATATTCTTTGGAGAACCCTGACTCTACACCTCCTCTGCCTACAAGGGTGCAGTGACTTCCATCCCATGCAGCATAAAATCCAAATTCCTTACAGTGGGGTCCCCAGGGCCCTGCACAACCCAACCCCATCACCTTGGTGACCTCACTTCCCCCACTGGCCCCCTTCCTCACTGCGCTGCACCCACACTGGTCTCCCTGCATTCTGTTCTCTCTCTCTGAAAGCCTTTCCCCCCAAACTCTTTCTCACTCTCTCCAACTCTTTTATCAAATGCCACCGTATGTGAAATATCCCCAGGACCTAAGAACAGCACCTCACCATGACGGGGGCCTTTCTAATAGGTCCACCATTGCTGTACCCCTGAAACTAACACAATACTGTAAATCAACTATACTCCAATAAAAATTAAATAATAATAATAATAATAGGCCTATTAGGCGATGGCCACTCTTGCATCTTTTGAAGACATCTGGGTAGCCACTGAGTCACACGCGCCTTCCAAGCCGATGTTTGCAAGTCCGTCATCACAAAGTTCTCTTTTGTATAAGGAGTTGCCTCCTTCTTTAGTCCTTTATTAAAATGAAAATAGTCTGGGCTAACAAATTATTTACCATATTATTTCCTTAACACCTCAGTAAGAAAGGTTATGTCAGGTAAAGTTTTCTTCTAGCCAGAGAAAGGAAGCTTAAGAGGGAAGTATAAAAACCATCCTTGTCTCTCCCAAAAAGAAAGTGGTACATTGTTTCTTTTTTAAAAATTTAATTTAATTTAATTTTTTTATACAGCAGGTTCTTATTGGTTATCTATTTTATACATATTAGTGCCTATATGTCAATCCCAATCTCCCAATTCATCCCACCACCACACCCCCCAACATTAAACTATTATTTATTTATTTATTTGGCTGTGCTGGGTCTTAGTTGTGGGATGCTGGATCTAGTTCCCTGACCAGGGATCAAACCCGGGCCCCCTGCATTGGGAGCATGGAGTCTTAACCACTGGACCACCAGGGAAGTCCCAAGAAAGTGGTACATTGTTTCTGTTTCACGGGTTTACATAGAACAGATCCTGAAAAGGGCTCTTAACTTTTCAAGCTCAGCGATTTTAAAATTTGCCAATTTTAGAGTGGATTTTCAGTGCAAATTCTCACTTCAATCATAGCAAAATGTATTGGGTTGGTGTATTTGTTTACTATGGCAGCTGTAACAAATTATCAAAAAGTTGGTGAATCGTCGCAGTTCTGGAGGCCAGAAGTTTGAAATCCGTTTCACTGGGTGTCAGCAGGTATTGGCAGGGCTGGTTCCTTCTGAAGGTCCTGGTGGAGAATCCGTTCCCAAACTTTAACAGCTTCTGGAGGATGCCTGCATCCCTTGGCTTGTGGTCCCTACCTTGAATTATTCTAATCTCTTGCATCCATGATCACATCTCTATTTCTGCGGTCAGTCTCCCTCTGCCTCCCTCTGCTAAAGGGACTTGTGATTACATTTCAGACCCACCCAAATAATTCAGGAAAATCTCTTCAGCCCTAAATCCCTAATTTAATCATCTTTGCAAAGTCCCTTTTCCTTCTAAGATAGCATCCACAAGTTCACGGATAACTTTAGGGGTCGTTATTCACCCTACACAGGGGGATTCTCCTGTGCGTGATAAGGTTGATTTTCACTGACGGTATTTTTGACACAGATAAAAGACATTAGCTGGACTCGAAAACTGCCAGGAGAGATTGGGGATATTAATTAAATCCAACATGATTCAGGCAAGTCAGGCAAGGTTTAGGGGGTAACTTTCAAAC
Organism: Leucopleurus acutus; assembly: GCF_964270905.1. Lineage (NCBI taxonomy): Eukaryota > Metazoa > Chordata > Mammalia > Artiodactyla > Delphinidae > Leucopleurus > Leucopleurus acutus. Next base: position 87,899,288 of record NC_139155.1, read on the forward strand.
AGAAAGAATTAAGGTGTGACTTTCAAGCGAAGGGTTCAAGGAGTGATTTTTCTTCAGCATCATTCAAAAAAAAAGCGTAGCCTCATTTTTATTTTATTTTCAGCATTGGGATATCATTGGAATTGTTAAATAGGCACCCAAGATAGCTGTCCTGAAAGGGACAGCCATTGTTTGGCAATATCGTTTATTTCTGATACATTCATTTAGAAATCAGTCCCCCTATCTTGCAGTCACAGCCTTTATAAATAGAAAAGCCATGAAACTCTTAATGTAGTTTTAGCATTTCTGGGACCCTTCCTCCTGTGGTCACTTATGTTTCAGGAATAGAAATGAGTACACTAAGAGGTTACAACAAAATGTAGGTAAATTTAATATACAGATATTTGATAGGGATGGGCTTTTTCAACAAGAGAGCAAAGAGAGAAATCACAAAAGAAAAAATATAGATAGGATAGATTGAATAAAAACTAATTTTTTCTGAATGTCAAGACACACACATGCACACAGAAATACACACACACTAAGAAGGCAAATGAACACTGGAGTAAATATTTGCATAAGCAAAGGATTAATATTTTAATTATAAAGAGTGCTTGCAAATCAATAAGTAAGAGGTGATGCCGGTGGTTAGAATTTCGGCAATTTTAGGAGAGAGGGTATTCTTATCAGTAAATCTGCAGTTCTATCCTAAGTTGACTATGGTTTTCAATTGCTAATTTTTTTTGGTAATCTCAAATTAATGCTACTTTGGCTTTATTATTATCCATTTAGTTTCCTATTGAGGTTTTTTAAAAAAATAAATTTATTTATTTATTTATTTTTGGCTGCATTGGGTCCTCGTTGCTGCACACAGGCTTTCCCTAGTTGCGGCGAGCGGTGGCTACTCTTCCTTGAGGTGCGTGGGCTTCTCATTGTGGTGGCTTCTCTTGTTGTGGAGCACGAGTTCTAGGCGCTTGGGCTTCAGTAGTTGCAGCACGCGGGCTCAGTAGTTGTGGCTCATGGGCTCTAGAGCGCAGGCTCAGTAGTTGTGGTGCACGGGCTTAGTTGCTCTGCGGCATGTGGGATCTTTCCGGGCCAGGGCTCGAACCTCTGTCCCCTGCTTTGGCAGGTGGATTCTTAACCACTGTGCCACCAGGGAAGTCCCTCCTATTGAATTTGGATTGACTTCACCATGTGTATTGAAGCATACACAGTTGCATATTTTGGGCTATATTTCTAATAACTAATGTTGGAGCTATGCATACATCCATTTATAACTCATTTATGCATCCTTATTGAGTCGGCTGATGCATGAATAATTTATACTCTCATCCTATCCCAAAATATACTTGTACAGTGGTATTTTATTGGTAATATAGTTCAGTATTATTTAAACAACCTGTGATATGTTATTGTAAGCTAAATTTAATTAGATAAAGGCACAAAGGTTGCTTTTTCTTTTTAACTTGTAGTCAGAATAATGTCTAACACTTATACAACACTTACTAAAGTACATCATTTGTTGTGCTTCCTTTGATTCTTACAACTCTATCAGGTGGATAATACTATTTTTTTTTTTTTCATTTGAAGGTGAGGAAACTGAAGCACAAAGAGGCTCAATAACTTACCCAGGGTCACACAGAAAGAAAGTGTCACGATGGAAACCCAAACCAGGCTTTCTAGCTCCAGAGCCTGGACTCTCAACTGTTATGTTATTCTGCCCCTCCTTACAGTTTCATAATAGGTAATCAGGTATCTGAGATCTTGATCATCTCACAAACTCAAATAACACATGGGTCAGTAATGTTCCTCTTCAATTCTTTTTTTTTTTTCTCTCTCTCTCCCCAGCATGTCTGCTGGAAAGCAGGCATGAGTGAGGAGGTGGACTTACACGCCTTTTGCCTAAATTGGCCCTTTGATTATCAGTGACGTTCCAGCTCTCAGGGTCCCCAGTGCCCTGCTTCTGGGCAGCCCCGCTGGCTTCCTAGGCTGATGGCCAAATTCCCTCCAGCTCTTCTTTTCTTCTGGAAGGCAGTGGTCCAGTGTCCTCAAGCATTGCTGGAGGACCCTCAGGGTTCTCAAGAGCTGAGCAATCTACATCACGACATCCGTCCAGTCACGACCTCCTGGTCCCTGAGGGTCACTGTTTCCCATCTGTGAACAAGAAGGGTCCTCCCTGAATCATCATCTTGGTGCCCCATGTGCTGATTATTAATTCAGCGGCCAGAGCATCTTGTCACCATGAAGATTCACTGAACCCATCCACGGGGACCTTGCAAGTCCACTAACAGGACACCATGCGCTCCCACAGATGTTCACATCCAGGGTTCTGTCGTCAGGCGGGATGACTTCCGTGTTTATTGGTATAAAAGAGAGCAATCAGCTGAAACCCTGGCACCATCTGGAGGAAAATCGATGTCTCTATATTTAGACCAGACGGAATGCACATGTCTGTGCAAGTACGTGCCAACGGCGTGCTAGACGCCCCACTTCCATTATTTACCAACCTGGAAAAACAATGCCTTAAGCCAGACTCTGGGCAGGGTCCTTGTTTATAAGGAATGTAGAAAGCAACCCCTAGAAATAATAAGAAGAGTGAAAGCAAAGAGCACCCACCAGACATCACTGGAAAACACAGCTTTCATATCCTGCCCTGAGCTCTGTTTTACGGGAGTCCAGCGGCCAGCTTCTACTTCATAAGCAAAGGGCATATGTACCAGACGTGCTGCCCTCCTGGACCTCGCGGTCCTTGCTCACGCTTGAGTCATTGGAGCTCTGCGTCGGTTGCATGGATGCCTAGCTGAATCCCTGGTACTCAGGAGGCGTTTATTAATTTGTCATTCATTCAGTGCAATGGATATTAATTGTCAACTGTGAGCAAAAGGCAGCTGGATAAGTGTCTGCGGTGGACGATCGCATTTTCTTCCAGCTTTATTGAGGTATGAATGATAAATAAAAATTGTCTGCATTTAGTCTGTACAACACGATGTTACGGTCTACATCGGGACATGATTACCGCAGTCAAGCTATTTGACGTATCGATATTTTCACATAGTTACCCTTTTTTGTGCTGAGAATACTTGAGATCTCTTAGTGGAATTTATTAGGCTTTGGAGTTGCAACCAACAGAAAGGAAGTCTGGCTAACTGAAGCAGAAAAGAGATTGAGAGAATCTCGGGTAAATCATAGGTGCTCTGGGTGCAAAAGCCACACAGTCAGCCATGCTGCCCAAAGTGGTGTTGGGGTTGAGGTGGGAGAAGACATGTGTGTCCCAGCTGCTGTGCAGATGCTGTTCTGCCTGTGTGGCTGGTGTGCTGTCTCTGATCCACAGCAGAACAGAGATCTGCCCATTTTAAACCTCTCTTCCTGGAGCAGCACAGTGCCTCTGAGAGTGCTAACCCCAGCCTTGGGCAAGCCTTCTCCTGATGGCGGCAACGGCCAGCTCTTGGGTTACCTCTCCTTTGGAGAATGATGGGCACACATATATTTCCTAACCTCCCCTGCTGCTAGCTATGGCCATATGCCTGAATACTGGCCAAGGAAATGTGGGGAACTGGCATACACACGCCCAGGTGTGCCCTGTAAACACTGCTGTGCTTGGTCCTCTTTCTCTGCCTCTGTGCACTGGCTTATACAGAGGATCTAGAGGAGAGCAGAGCCACAAGATGCAAAGGACTTGGGTCATCACCTTCCAGATAAAAGAGTCTCTGCCAACTCACATTGGGTTGTGACATGAAGGAGAAACAGACTTATTGTGTTAAGACACTGAGATCCTATAGTTTATCTGCTCAGTCAGCCATAATATTTATCTTAATTAACACAGAGATATCGTCAGAAGTAGCCCATTCTATATACCAAGAAGTTCATAGGTTTTTGTTCTTTTATTTTTCAACTTACAGATTACCAATGACCTGTAGGTATTCTCCTCAGAGTTTTCTGTGTTTTCCAGATTCTTTATAAAGGAAATGTTTTCAAATATGGGAAAAATCTTACAAGGTTGGTTATGAAGAATTTGCAATAATATTCATTTAGCAATTCATTCCTGGTACCATATTACTCTGTAATGGAAAAATAAATAATAACCTTTATTAAAATTTTAAAAGGGATAGAAAGAGACCCCCTTCCTCCCACCAAAAGTAATAATTTTGGGACACAAGGTACTTGAGCTATTAGGAAATCCATCGAGATTTCAGCAAGAAAATATTAAACTAACATGATGTTGAGACATGGACCAAAAAAAAGTGCTATGATTCTATAAAAAATATATATATATCCATAAAAATATTATGAATATGTATTAAAATGACTAGTGGCATTTCTGTAATATCCATTGTGAACTGATGGCTTTACTATCAACAATAATCATCAGTAATCATTGCGCACCTGAGTACTCTGTATTTATTATTTATTTAACCTTCACAATGCCATTTAGTTAACCCCCAATCCACTTCCAAATTCCCTTTCTGCTGTTGCTTTCCACTAAGGATGGAAAACCAAGTATCCCTTTTCCTACAGCAAAGGGAGGCCTTACAACACAGTACAGACAATAACATGTAAATAGAAGTTTAGAGGGTAGGGTAGGGTAGAGGCAAGTCTGGTAAAGCTTGCTTTCTTATTAAAAATTAACATATTTGGGGGACTTCCCTGGTGGCGCAGTGGTTAAGAATGCAGGGGACATGGGTTTGATCCCTAGTCCGGAAAGATCCCACAGGCTGTGGAGCAACAAAGTTCGTGCGCTACAACTACTGAGCCTGGGCTCTAGAGCCGGAGAGTCACAACTACTGCGCCTGAGCGCCACACCTACTGAAGCGTGCACGCCTAGAGCTCATGCACCACAACTAGAGAAAGCCCGCGAGCAGCAACGAAGACCCAACGCGGCCAAAAATCAATAAATAAAATAAATAAATTTATTAAAAAAAATTAACACATTTGGGAGAAAGGGAAAGGAAAGGAACAGCACAGCTACCACCATCCCCAGTTCATTCCTGCCTTGACCACTGATATGATGGCAGGAGCTGCAGCAGCCATGCTCATGAGGTAAAGATTGGGGGACTCCTAGACATAGTCTTTGGACATGACTAAGCCACTGAAATGATACATCAGGACTTCTTCGTTGTGAGAAAAACAACTCCCTACTTGCAAAAATTACTAGCAATTCATGCGTTTCTAATTGATATATCTTATCTCCATATTACAGATGAGGAAATTGAGGCAGAGGGAGATTAAGTGGCTTTCCCAAACTAGTGAGCAACTAAGCCAGTGCCAGACCCAGATCTGTTTGAATCCAGGGTCTGTACAATAAATTACAACCCTACACTATAGAAAGAGTAATAGGCAGTCAACAATATGAGCATCTGTTCAGTCCTGCTTAGGAACGAATTACGTTAACTTAGGTGAAAACAATATTTGATCGCTAGGAACACGTCTTGATCATGAAACAGGAGAAATTCATCAGGTAGGTTTTCATAGCTTGGATGAAATATCCTCCAGGATCATCTATCCTCCCACCTGTCTCTGGATCCATGTGTGCCAGACTTCTCTGCTGATGAAGTAGCCTGGGAAGTGGCAGGCAGGATTGTGTGGGGTTCTAGAAAGTTCTAGATCGTCACAAGTGAGCTTTTTGGTGTCTTTGGTGCCTGGCTGTGAGGACTTCGTGCATGTCTCCACCGCTAGATGCTCCCCGGGTGAGCTGACTTTTATCAAAGCTGAGAAGCAAAACTTGGTGGAGGAAACCGCCCAGCAACCCCAGGAAGCAAGGCTGTGAGTCCTCCGGGCTGCCGGGCACAGACGAAATAAGGGCAGGCGACAGTTACTAGAGCAGCGCCCTTCTAGAACATTCTGTCAGAGGGTATCGGACTGTAGACACGGAGCCGGTTTTTCCCTCCTTGAGTGGAATATGTAATCCGATATCATAAAGATGAAGTGATGTGGTGGGTTTGGGAGAGGCACAGTAACCTTGAAGGCGTTAAAGTAGTTCGCTGGCTTCTCTTACGTCTTTTCTTGCCCAAAAAGCTGGAATTCTCAAAGGCACCACAGACTGTTTTGCCTCAGCTCAGATTCCAGAGACAAGGGTGATAGCTGTTGAGCCCAGTGACAGTGGTAGGAGGAGACGTCCTCGTAATCCCTGTCTCCAGGCTCCTCCGACGGGGCTTGCTGGAACCCTTAAATGAGTCAGGACTCTTTTCTGCAAGATGGGGGATGTATTGGCTCCTGAAGAAGGGGTAGACAAGTAACAGCAGGAAGGGCATGAACGCCAGGAAAATCGGAAGTGGGATTTGAAGGACACTTGGACCGTTTCTTCCACGTTTTATCCCTCTCCATGCAAATCAGTTTTAGTCTCTCTCTCTCCAGGGACCTGAATTCTTTGTCCAGTGGGAAATGTGGCCGCCAACAGCTCCCAGGTTTTATGGACACTGGTTCCACTACCATCAGGGATTCTTTCCTAGTTCCAGTTCTAAATATCCTTCTCTGATGGGCTTCAGTTTGCTGGTAGCCAAGGACTCATCCAACATGGCGGCATGGAGGGACGGCCAGGCGAAGACGTGACCCACTCCTCTGGGACCATATGGTTTAGCAGGTCCCAGTAGGAACTTGTTTCTAGAATAAGGGGAGATGCCGACCGCAAAACAATGTGTCTCTTCATCCCCTGAGGCACGTGACAAGCCTGGTGAGAGTTTTTTCCTTATCCATCTCTGCATCTCATAACTCAGCTCCTACCTGTCTCTGGGCTGCTCTCATAAGGAATGTTGAGCGTATTCAACCCCCGAGCACAAAGTGTACAATCTACAATGACAAGCGTTAGCAGCGTGTGTTGATTGAACAATTTCCAGAAAGCCTTGGCCATCTCTTGCGTTAGGAAAAAGAAGTCTTAATCTCACATAGCAAATCAGAGTGAGAATAACACCTTCAAGTGGCAATGCCATTTTCTTCTCACACTCCCACCATACACACACACTTACATTTGGTTTTCTGATTTGTAGCAGTAGTATTTTTAAATTAAATTTTAATTGCACCGGGAATACATGTATCTATTCTCCTTGTAAGATGCTGAAATTCAAGGATAACACTGAAGTTCTCATCTACTTTTCCCTCAAACCCAGATCCCTTTCCCTCTTCCCCAGAAAGAATCGTTCATTCCTGTTTGTTTTGTATCTTCTTGGACTTTTTTCCTATGAATTTCTACGCATCTTTTGGAGCTGAAGACTTGAGAGGTGTGTGTTTGTTGTGTCTATCAGTGTAGGTTTATCATGAAAAGTCAATAAACTTAGATAACTTTACAGAACTTTTTTATTCAACAATATATCACGGAAATATTTATTCATCTTTATGTGTAGGTTTGCCACATTCTTTTAAACTACATTTTTCTTACTAATGGACATTTTAGATTGTTTCCAGTTTTCCCCTGTTAACCTATGCTGAAATATATATCTTTGTGTGTGGAAGGGAGAATTTCCCTAGCGGAAAGTTCTAAGATGTGGAATTGATGCATGCTTTTAAAATACCAATTTACGCTCCTATCAGTGGTATAAAAAGATACCTGTTTCCGACATACTCACCAACACATGATAATAACGGTCCTTTTAACTTTTTATTATCATTTTCTCAAGTGGCTTTTTAAAATTAAATTATTTTTATTTATTTATTTTGGCTGCATTGGGTCTTCGTTGCTGCGCGCGGGCTTCCTCTAGTTGCAGCGAGCGGGGGTTACTCTTCGTTCCGGTGCGCGGGCTTCTCATTGCGGTGGCTTCTCCTGTTGCAGAGCACAGGCTCTAGGAGTGCGGGCTTCAGTAGTTGTGGCTTGTGGGCTCTAGAGCGAAAGCTCAGTAGTTGTGGCGCACGGGCTTAGTTGCTCCGCGGCATGTGGGATCTTCCCGGACCAGGGTTCGAACCTGTGTCTCCTGCATCGGCAGGCGGACTCCCAACCACTGCGCCACCAGGGAAGCCCTCAAGTGGCATTTTTAAAACCTGAAATGTGATCCATGAACGTTGGGTTTGTACATTATAGGCAGCTGACGAGCACTTACAAAACGTGAAGATGATTTGAGGTAAGCATAGCGTTTTACTAACAAAAGCTGACTTTTAAAATCAAGTGGCTTAATAGTTGCAGGATTTTAGCCATTCACTCACCTTTACAGTTATTAGTAAAATTGACGGTCTTTGTAAGTGACATACACGTAGATTCCAAACAAGGTGCATTAAGGAGCTTCATTTTACACACATAGTGGAACAGCAGCTGCCTCTTTGCCCACAAAAGAAGAGTATTTTTTAAAGGGTCTTAAAGTCAGAAAGACATTCACATTCCGTAATAGATGGCACTCTGAATGCACGTGCTGGGTAGAAAAGCGGACTGGAAGAAGTTTAAAGTCCGTTCCAACTTTGAGAGCCTGCGTGTCTGTGATTCATGTGGTGATTCTCAATCACAAGGACGACTCATTCATTCAACGAACTTTGATTCCTTTCCTGCCATCTGCCGGCACTGCTCTGGATGTCAGGAAAGGAGGAGAGAACAGGACGGTCACGGCACCTGCGCTGAGTGCTAGGATCAAATGTGCAGGCTGTCACGATGGAGAGAGACTGGACGGGGAGTTCAGGACACACAGGAAGGGAAGGGCACTCAAGCTTAGCTGGTGAGGAGATACCCATTTAGAAAGATTTAAAGGAACTGAATTCTGGGATGAGGTCCTGAGGGAGGGTCTAGAGCCTGCTGCCTGGCCTTCTTCCAGGACAGGGAGGACCATCAACTTGATCTAAAGACAGGGGACTGGATGGAGTGACTTTTTAGCATCCCTTCCAGCTTTGGATTTTTGGAATATCTTTACTGTACAGCAGAAATTAACACAGCATTGTAAATCAACTATACTTCAATTAAAAAAACTGGGAAAAAAAGTATAATGAAAGCCCTAAATAAGTAGAAACATATCCTAAAAAAAACAAACAAAAAAAAAACCCCAAAAGTTAGCAAATCTTACACTTTAGCTTTTCTCTCTGTGGACCCAGGAGTCCACAACCTGAATGACATGGTCAGCTCAGCGCAAAAGAAACAGGTTTCTGTATGTTTCATGGGTTTATCTAGTTGGGTTTATCTTTAATTTCCTTCTCTATGAGTGATGGTAAAGTACAGTAAGAGCTGGGAGCCAGACTGCCTGGGTTTGAACCCTGGCTCGGTCATACTAGCCAGATGACCTTGGGAAAATTCCTTGACCTTTCTGGGCCTCAGTTTCCCCATCTGTAAAGTCCTCATAGATTCAGGAAGAGTAAGCTACTTACCTGTGTGAGGCACTGGATGTCTGACACATTAAGCACCTAATATAACCTAGCTAACCTCATCTTGGGGACCCTCCTCCTATGTCCAACACGGTGTCAGGGTTCCTTGAGGGGAGTTACACAGGGAGACACAAAGTCCAGGTAGGTTGCCCCTTTTCTTGTGCCCACAGAGGTGGCCTCTCAGATGACGGCTGAGGTGGTGAAGATTTCCCTCCAGGCCCACCTCTGGCACACAACTGTCTTTCCAGGAGTCTGCCCAGGTCTGCCAGACATCACCTTCTTAAGCATATCTTGTTCCTTCTTTCTCTGGGGTCTTGACCCCTTCACATCAATGCCAGGAGGTCCGTATAGCCCTTGGCCTGTGGAAAAGTCCCTCCATGGTCCTTCCTGCTTCTGAAGTGGATAGTATTGTCCCCAAGTTGTCTCTCCACCCTGGGGTATTAATCTGGGGGCAAACCCAAGAGGTTTCCCAAGCCATTTCTGCTCTCTTCTCCATCACGTCCTGAGATAATGAATGCAGAGCTGACTTCATGTTGGGGGAGAGCCAGCAGCACCTAGCTGATGCTCCAGAGGGGACGCTGGGGAGAGGTTGGTAAAGGGACCATTGACAAAGGTGGAGGCAAGATTACAGGAACCAAACAAAATAGGACACCAGCAAGAAAAAAGCCCGAGGCCACCTCAGGTCCTGCAGGGACAGAGAATCTTCCCTACAGGAGTTGAGGGGATCAGTGGAGGCATGTAGCCCACTGGCAGTGACCCTGCCGGGAAAGAGCTAGGGGAATATTTAACCCTCCCTCCTTCCCTCTGCTCTGTCTTCTGCCAGGTGTCTCATTAGCCAATTCCAACCCTAAGACAACTAAACTTTTGATGCCATTCATGAAATGTAGCCCCCTGAGACGTAGAGCAGTGCAGAAGGATCTAGAAGGACAAATGGGAAATGTCTAGTTCAACAAGCTTCTGCTCTGATCTGCGGTGACGAACGCTAGGGTCTTCTCTGCAGGAAAGAATGTTCGTCACACTTGATATAACTTCTACACTCAGGGGAACAGACTGAGGAATTCAATCTCTGCACACCCCTGACTCCCACTAGCTAAATCTGACCAATGAACAATATATGTGCAGAAAAAATACCAATGTGGTGACAGTTAGTGTTGCCCTCCGTGGTGGAAAAGGGGCAGACACCAAATACCATCAGATAGAGCGTGCACAATGTCTGAGGAATGGGCTTCCTACTCACAGGTAGAATCGTATTTAATCATAAGCTGGAGAGAAGAATTTGCTACCTCACATCCGATCCATAAATTATCCCAGTATACTTAAAGAGTCCGGTTCATTGACTTATAATACAGTTCATTTATAAAAACCAAACTTATTTCAGAGATGACAGCAGCTGCTTGAAACACTCTTTAAAGTGAAGGTGGGCTACAAATTATCCACTGGTTTCAAGTGAAACAAATTATTCATGAGGAATGCAGTGTCAGCAGGAAAGAGGCTACATATTAATCCCCGACAGGGGCGGTGGGGAGACTGTATCTGATAATTATTTCAACACTTCAAGATGGCAAAACAACGATTTGATGGGGAAAGGGAAGGGCCGAGGGAGGTGACAGGTCCACAGTAGCAGAGAAATGTCACGCATAATATATAAAAAAGCGTCTCAGGGCTACCGACCTTCCTCTTTTACAAGAGGTGAAGTGGGTATATCTACAGCTTTGTAACAAGTTATTAGGAATTTCGCACCGAAAAAGAACACGCTGTTATTATCTCACGGTTGCTGTGAGTGAGGAGTGTAGGTGAGGCTGCGCTGAGTCCTCTGAGAATGTAATCAGGTGTCGTGTGTGTTTGCGCGTGCGCGCGCGCGTCCGCATTAGGTCTCATCCGACTGCCCGGCAGGTAAGGGTCTGTTTCCAAGCTCACCCTGGGTGTCAGCGGAGGTTCCTCCTGGCTGCCCTGGGTTTCTTACCTTGTGTGTCCCTTGTTGCATCAAGCCCACAAGAGGATCCTAGCAAGACGAGTGTTACAATACTGCGTTATGTAAACCTGTGCGTCCCATCGCTCGGCTGTCTGCTGTCGGTCAGAAGCAGGTTGCAATCCCTGCTGCACCCCGACACTTGGGGAGGAGGTCACACGAGATGTGAACATCAGGACGTGTGAGCAGGGGGCCCCCTGAAGAATCCGCCCTGAGGAGAAAGGCGAAAAAATTACACTGGGGGAGGAAAAGGAAGCCGAGAAGGGGAAAACAGAGTAATAGAGATAAAAGTTGCAAGAAAGTAGCTCAAAAACATGGGTTACTTCTGGATATCTGAGACTCTGGTACAACGTAAAGGAAGAAAACAGCACTCTTAATAGCTCAATAGCTCAATAGTCGTGACACACGGGCTCAGCTGCTCCGCAGCATGTGGAATCTTCCTGGACCAGGGCTCAAACCCATGTCCCCTGCACTGGCAGGCAGATTCTTAGCCACCGCGCCACCAGGGAAACCCCTGCTATTTTCTTTTGAGATCCTTTTCCCTTCTTGACCACTGGTGGGTTCTCAAAAGGGCTTCCCTTTGGGAAGATGACTTCCCAAGAGCTTCCTTTCTCACTAAACCCTGAAAGGAAAATTCGGACATCACTACCTCAAAGCAGGAGCCATGCACCTTTGAGTCTATGTGAAATGATCATATCACAGAGTGAGAATAGTTCTCCTTTGTAAATCCTCTAATAACTTAAATGGCTGAAAGAGCAGCTTGGCGTCTTGGAGTAACCTCAATAGATGGAGCTGCAAACCTGGTCTCTGCGTCTCCACCCAGAAATCAGTCATGTTACAACAGCAGAGAATCACCCACCTCGTTTCACCGACTTTCTAATCCATTTTGAAAGGTAACATGTCTTTCATCCTTTGATTCTGGGGGCAACTCGAGAATAAGCGTGGAATTCCCTACCATGGGTTCCGCATGCCCTTGCCAGGGAGTTTAGAGCAGGCAAAAAGACTCATGGATCTTCTCTAAGCAATACTGGGAACAGTTGAGTTGGGTGGCTAGGACAGGACATTAACGATTACAAGGCCAGTCTCACACAAGGTAGCTTCTTCGGAGCTCGGAAGGCACATACACATGCCCTATGTCACAAGCGGGACAAGCACTCGAGTGACCTGATGTGGCTCAGCCCGCAAGGGTAAAACAGCTCAGAGCTGGGCTCCCCACTGAAGGACATCCTTTAGTCCCCTTCATCAGGCCCAGAGAGCAGCCCATTGGCCATTTCTTCCGAGCAAGGGCACCATGGAGATGATGGTCTCCAGGGGTGGCCAGGAGGATGACATGAGCTGTCATCGGGGGATAATTTGGTGCCAAGAGGGTGGGTGCCATAGGCAGAATCAACCCAAGGAACGACATAGGAGCCTCAGAGACCATAGTAAAAAGGTGACTTCGTATTGCTTGGCTGCATTCAAATTCCAAGTGTCTAAAGTAATGGTCACTACATTTTGTAAACACCGTGAAAGAAACCCATTTTACAATCTTCCCCCGGTGTCAGCATTGCCCTTCCTGACCTCCTGTGTTCAGGTGTGTCCAAGTTCAGTTCTGACCGAGCACAAGGGCCCGTGGGGACCCTCCAGTCACGGCCACGGTGGGCAGCAGAGTTGGCAACACCATGGATAAGAAGGCCCAGCGTTCATCAGTTTTTATTCCCACTGTGATTTTTACCAAATACGGAGGAAGCCGAGCTCCTCCTGTTACTTCCTTGTCTGAATGAGGTGCTCAAGTTCAGAGCTTCTCTTGGAAACGAGCCCGCACTGCATCGACTTACAGGAAAGTGGGCTGCGATCCATAACCCCATGATAGGAAATTGAATGACATTAAGGTAATGTCACAGTAAGGGATGCATGGAATACAATCCATTCAATTATCGCAAGTTCAACTTTAATCTGAGAGAAACTTCTTAATTGCCTTGGCTGGACGGCAGGTAATGGAAAGTTTAAATTGGCTTTGGACTTTTATTTTATTTATTGTGAGATAACTGATTTCCAATATGGGACTTCCTTCAGAGGAACAATAAATTACCCTCTGAAATATAGATTATGCCAATAATGGATGAGCTAGATATAAATGGAATTCCAGCATCTTTGGAATGTACCTTGTGTGCATTTTTCTAGAAATTGGAAGAAAAGAGGGCACTATTGTGGTGAAATAAAACAGTATCGCTGACATATAATTATACACTCTCTAAAAATGAGTGGCCAGTGCTGACTAAACAGAAACGCAGAAGTTGAGTATTCTCAAGAAGTTGAAATCCTCAAACGTTAAAAGAATGACGAAAAACATTAACCCTTCTTGTTTATAAAATAACCGAGTACCACCACCGAGAATATTAAAGGTCATTCTTTTCTGGGCCCTTTAAGATTTTGCAGAGCTAGTCAGGGTCCTGAGAACACAGGGGAGGTAAAGTGAGTAGTTTCCACAAACAGGCACTCAGCATTCGCCATTTTATTCTATTTTCTGAAGAAGTACAACGAAAACCCAAAAAGAAAATGTTCTCTAAACAAAGCAGCCGTTGTTGTTCCTACTTGCTCCATGGACACAGGCAGAATTCATCGGTGGAATGCATTGTTTCTTTATTTGGTTTGAGGGTAACACTTGATGAGTCTTTCCGGACAGAAAAAAAGTGAAGCTCAGATTTTATTCTAGAAATAAGAAGTGGATATAGAGGTGCCAAAGTATTTAAAATTTTATTTTCTCCATCCAAAAAAAAATTTATTGAGTGCCTACTCTATACGCGGGCACTTCTCCACATACTAGGAAAAAGGCAGTGCATGAAATGGACAAAACTGTCATCCCATGAAGCTTGTCTCCTAATGGGATGGACAGAGCGTTAATGAAAAGATGTCATAGTATGTTAAAAGGTGCTACATGCTATGTAGAAAAATATGTTGGAAAGGGGGTCAGGGAGTGTTGGGATGAGGGTGGAGGGCTGCAGTTTTAGATAAGACGGTCGGGGAAGGTCTTGCTGAGAAGATGACTTTCAAGCCAAAATTTTAAGTGGGTGCAGAAGACCATACAGAAATCTGGGGTATAGATTTTGCAGGTAGACGCAGGTGCTCTCAAACTTGGCACTATTGTGGGGACTGTCCTATGAATCACAGAGATCTAGTAGCATCGCTGTTTTCCATCCACTATATCCCAATAGCATCTCTCCCCCGTTGTGACAAAAATATCTCCAGACGTGGTAAAATGTCCCTTGGGAGGCAAAATCATCATTGACTGAGAGGCAAGGAAGCACGGGCGATGTTTCCCAAGAGCGACAAGGGGGGCGGCTTGCCCAGAGTAGAGTGAGCATGAGGGATTCATGGGAGACAAGGCCAGCGAGATGACGGAGGGACACCCACCCAAGGTCCCCGGGGCCACTCTAAGACGCTGGCTTTTCTTCTGCATGAGATGAAACATCACTGGGAGCCTTTTCGTGGAAGGACACTGTGATCTGCATTACATTTTAACTGCGTCACCCAGGCTGCTGTACGCCTTCTCTGTTTAGGCAAAGGAACAGAAAAGGGGCAGCCTCCCAAGATAGAAAACCTTCAGACAATTACTACACTGCTCCAGCCACATACCACAGAAAAAAATCTGTGGCCTCACTCCCCCACCACCAGCAAAGGTTGAATGGAGAGCCTAGATTTCCAGCCTCATCTGGCGGAAATGAGGTGTCCCGATGCCTCTGTTGGACTAGTGTCAGAGAAGGCCAGGTGCGGGCCTGGACATCCATAGCTTCCAGGGTCAGCAAGGCCAGCCTCCCCACACTGTCAATGGATGAACAGCAGTAATGAGGTAGACCTCCCCCTCCCAGAAAAAAATGGTATCAGTGGAGGTCTGAATTCCCACCCCCACCCAGCAGTAATGAGGAGCCTTTCCCCCCAGGTGTCAAAGGACACTGAGTGAGGAAGCTGGACAGACATGAGGCAATGCTACTTGCCTACACCCTCTGGAATTCTGTCAGAGGAATCCTACTAAAACAGGAGATTTAAACAAGATCCAGGGGATTCCCTGGTGACGCAGTGGTTGGGAATCCACCTGCTAATGGAGGGGACGCGGGTTTGATCCCTGGTCCGGGAAGATCCCACATGCTGCAGAGCAGCTAATCCCGTGTGCCATGACTACTGAGCCTGCACTCTAGAGTCCATGCACCACAACTACTGAGCCCACGAGCCACAGCTGCTGAGCCTGTGTGCCACAACTACTGGAGCCTGCATGCCTAGAGCCCATGCTCCGCAACAAGAGAAGCCACTGCAATGAGAAGCCTGCATGCTGCAAAGAAGAGTAGCCCCTGCTCGCCGCAACTAGAGAAAGCAACTAGAAAGAAACAAAGACCCGATGCAGCCAAAAATAAATAAATTTATTTACAAAAACAAGATTCAAAGTCAGGGCATAATACCGAATGTGACCAAATTTCAATAAAAATCTTTCACCATATAAAGAATTAGGAATACAACAACTTGAATGAGAAAAAACACTCAATAGAGGCCAACGTTTAGATGACACAGGATTTTAGAGCAACCATCATAAAAATGCTTCAACAAACAATCACAAACAGACTTGAAACCAATGAAAAATAGAAAACTTCAGCACATAGATATAAAGTCTTAGCAAAGAAGTAGAAGATGTAGAGTAGAACCAAATAGAAACTTTAGAACTGGAAAATAAGTGAAATGAAAAAGCTCAGCCAATGGGCTCAACAGGAGAATGGATGGGACAGAGGAAGGAATCAATTGACTGTAAAATAGAACAATAGAAATCACCTAATTGAAACAGAGAGAATAAAAGACTAAAAACAGAGATAGTGGGACTATAATAAGAGATTTAATATTTGTGTCATTGGAGTTCTAGAGAAGAGAAGAGAGGTGAGGCTGAAACAGTATTCCAGCAAATAATGGCTCAAAATTTCCCCAATTTGTGTCATTGGAGTTCTAGAGAAGAGAAGAGAGGTGAGGCTGAAAAAAGTATTCCAGGAAATAATGGCTCAAAATTTCCCCAATCTGGCAAAAACAAAAACAAAACCAAACAAATGAACATCTGGCCAACCTTTTTAGGGTATCATCACTGAAATGAGTCAGTTCAACTATGTCCCACTCCTGTATCACTCTGCAAAGACTCAGATTGCTGAAAGAGAGCATGATGACACTAGAATGGATTACATGCTCATTGATGGTGAAAGAGACCCTCACACAAGACCACATGCAATAAGGAAGAGCTCATTCTTCAAAAAAGAAATTGGAGTGTGTCTTAGTCCATTAGGGCTACTATAACAAAAATATCATAGAATATCATAATGGCTTAAACCACACATCTATTTCTCACAGTGCTGTAGGTTGGGAGTCCAAGAGCAAGTCACCGGCAGATCATGTGTCTGGTGAGGCCCACTTCCTGGTTCATAGATGCCATCTTCTTGCTGTGTCCTCACCTGGTGGAAGCGATGAGGGAGCTCCTTGGGGTCTCCTTCATAAGAGCACTAATCCCATTCGTGAGGGCTTCACCCTCATGACCTAATCACCTCCAGAAGTCCCACCTCCCAACACCATCACATTAGACGTTGGGATTCCAACAGATGAATTTTGGGGGGATCACAAACATTCAGCCCATAAGAGAGAGCTACTGCTCAAAGAACTGGAATGGGTGCCGGTAGGCTAAAGTAGGCTGTCCACACAACCCAGGAAACATGTCAGTGTGACCAGTTATCACTCTGCGAGTGCAGCGTTTCAGGCCAACCATAGGTGAGAGATGAACATGTTCAATAGCTTTACTAGTTGGAAGGACAGGGATTTAATATGAATCAATGACTTTCACAGCTTTGTGTAGCTGTAAGAAAAGGCAAGGAGGAAAAAAGGAACATCATGAAAACAGGATTGCCTTTTTGCCTGGGCAAGAGTTTTCTGGTGGCATTTGTTAAGAATCCAGTTTGTTGTTCCAGATGCAATACCTAATCTCTTCCACTGTTCAAAGCATCACATGAGTCAAAGATGGAGATAGAGATGGTGTTGGAGACGGAGTTGTTCCTGCAGAGAGATGGAGAGATCCAGAGGCAGAATGCACATCTATTTGTATCTGTCTGTCCAGTTTCCTTCTGGAAACAGGGTCCATGCCCTTGTGGTTGGGATAACCTAAATGAAAAGGCAGTTTGCCCACTGCTGAACCCCCCAACAACCAGAATAGTACCTGGAACTCAAAAAACATTAAAAAAATATATTATTATTTATTTATTTATTTTTAGTTGTGTTGGGTCTTTGTTGCTGCGCGCGGGCTTTCTCTAGTTGCAGCGAGCAGGGGCTACTCTTCGTTTTGGTGCGCGGGCTTCTCATTGTGGTGGCTTCTCTTGTTGTGGAGCATGGGCTCTAGGCACGTGGGCTTCAGTAGTTGTGGCGCACGGGCTCAGTAATTGTGGTTCATGGGCTCCAGAGCGCTGGATCAGTAGTTGTGGGGCAAGGGCCTTGTTGCTCCTCAGCATGTGGGATCTTCCCGGACCAGGGATCGAACCCGTGTCCTCTGCATTGGCAGGCGGATTCCCAACGACTGCACTACCAGGGAAGGCCCTCAAAAAACATTTCTTAAATGGTTCCTGAACAAACACCCAGACTGAAAACTAGTAGCCCCACATGGACCACTGATTTTTACTTTTATTTCTTTTTCTTTTTTTTCCCACTTATTAGAGTCTATTTTTTTTGACTTTTTATTTTATATCGGCGTATAGTTGATTAACAATGTTGTTAGTTTCAGGTGTACAGCAAAGTGATTCAGTTATACATATACATGTATCTATCCTCTTCCAAATTCTTTTCCCATTCAGACTGTTACATAACCATTGATTAGATTCTAACAGGTTCCTTTAAACTGGGTATAATGTTTGCGTGGAAATTGAATCAGTACCGTTTTCCTGTTTAAGAGTGGGAAGAGATCTCTCTTGAACTGCTGGTCTCATATCTTAATAACTCTACATGGCTAGAGATTATGAACTTTCTCTCTTCTCTTCCACTTTTTCCTTTCTTCTTACATGACTAATGTTATGATAAAATGTGGATCACTGATTTTTAAATCACTCCTCTTTTGCTGTTCTGATGAATCTTAAACTCTATTATAAGGGTCCCACCTTAGAGCCCCTCGAACAAGGATTCTTGCTGCTGTAGTCCTTTCCACAAGTCTACTGACAGCTCTATTAGGGCTTGGTTCAGAAAATAATTACCCACTGTTCCCATCCCTCAGAAACACAAAGAAGTCAATTTGGCTGGTGTCATGGTCCTATTGGGCTGTGACACTCACATTGCCTTTTTTCCCCTCTTGAGTGAATCCCTCAATTAGCAAAATGCACCTCTTTGTCGCTGGATTTACATTTATTTTATGAGGTTTGCAGACGATCTGATGTTGAATGCAGCCTCTGAACAGTGACACTGAATTAAATCTCGGAGACAGAGTTCTGGGTGAATTAGGAAAGAATAGCTTTATTGCTTTGCCAGGCAAAGGGGGCCACAGCTTGCTAATACCCTCAAAACAATGCGTTCTGACCTGGAAGGGGTAGTGAGGACTTCTATAGCAACGGTTCAAAGAGGGCGTGGTCAGCTCGTGGACCTTCTTCTGATTGGTTGGTGGTGAGGTAAGTGGGAGCCGGCATCGTCAACCTTCTGGTTCCGAACGGTCTGGGGTCTAGATGCTTGTGGGCAGCATACAGTTAACTTCTTCCACCTGGAGGGGGTTTCAATATCTGCAAAATGGCTCAAAGATACTGTTCTGTGCATCCCTTGAGGGGGAGCCAGGACCTGCCCCAAGGCTGCACTATTGTCTCCTGACTGCTCCTCCCTGGTCTCTGCATCCCCTCCCTCCCCTGATTAGCAACGGTTTGAACCTGCCCTTTGGAACTCAGGGAAGGTCATGGAGGCTGAATGAAGCCTATTTCCTGTAATCAAGAAATGGGGACACAGAAAGGCTTTTGTGCCCAGGAGCCCCACAGGATCCTCCTTTGTTTCAGACCCGCAAAGCTGAACTGGTTTAGTCCCTGCCCAATTATGCCAGGGGGCTGCCTGTCTGGCCCCCTGTGCCCAACAGGCCAGCCTTCCTCTGTTCCTTGGTCTCTGGGTCTAGTGTGTTCTATTATGGCCACAAAGATGGGGTCGAGCCATCAGCTGAGGGTGAGGGAGCCCAATCATCTTCCCAGGTGAGCTGAAATTGAGGTCAGGTCTGCACATGAGATGGAGAATTAGACAGAGTCCCAGCTGCTGCAGGAAACAGCTGCTGGGTTATGCGGTGGCTTGAGGTGTGGGCAGCTCCCCAAGGTATGGAAGGGGCCCTGGAGTCCTGCTGACCATTTACAGCCCTGTTCCATCCCAGCCAACAGCCCCGACCGCCCTAGCAATTCTCCTCCTTAAAGGCAGATTTTTTTCCCTCTCTGTGGTCATTTTGCTCGTCGGAGCGGTTCTGCTTTTGTGATGCAAAACGGTTCTCCGCTGCCAAATCTAGTCCCCGTAAATTCCTTCCAACCAATTTAAGAAATGAAATGAGAACCAAAACAAGGGGAGGAAGAAACGTTTCACGGGAGAAGGGAACAAAACACAAGCATAAACGTGTTTTCCTGGCTGTGTGTGAAGTGGGTGAGACCCTCCTCTCAGTCATTTGGATCCAAACAACACCTCGCTTTCAAGCCCACATTAGCCGGAGTCTGAGGAGCCGCTGCACTGTGTCTGTTACACGAAGGCGCTGGGTGTTTGGGAAGGAAAGCGTCTTCCCATCACCCACCATCCCTGAAATAAGGAAGATGGGTTTGAGAGGAGATTCCAAAGCCGCAAGAAGCTACTGCAGAAGGGGTCAGCAGCAGCACATGTAGACAAGCTAAATCACTCTAGAAAGGAAAGGGGCTAGAAAGACAAAGCTTCGTGTGAGATGGTCCGAGTCCAAGATCTGCAAAAGAAGGTAAACAATTGGCTCTGAATTCAAGAGCAATCCTGAGGCAGAGTGGCTAGTTTGCCTGGCACATCCTGTAAGACCCTCGGTGACACTGTGATTTATCAAAAGAAATACGTATTTGGTCTCCTTCCCCATTCCTGGCACAGATCTCCTAACACTGTTGGAATTTCCTGTGAAGGGAGCGGTAATGGTGTCTTTTGTTATATTAATGAGGTGACTTTTGGAAAGTACCGAAGGTGAGAGGGGGCAGGGCGGGGGGACTCGTTGCCTGTGGAACTCCCTGTGATTAGACGGATGGAACTTTCAGTCTCACCCCCCGACCTCTGGGAAGGGAAGAGGGGCTGGAGGCTGCATCAGTACCAGTGACCAATGATCTAATCAATCATGCCTATGTAATAAAGCCTTCATAAAACCCCAAAAAGAACCCCAAAGGGGTGCAGAGAGCGTCCAAGTTCTTGAACACCTGTTGATTTGGGGAGAGAGGCGCCCAGAGCTTGGAAACTCCATACGCTTTCCCTATGCCTCGCCCTGAGCGTCTCTTCAAACTGGCTATTCCTGAGTTATAGCCTTTTAATCTAGCAAGTAAAATGGTTCTCTGAATTCTGTGAGCCGCCCTAACAAATTAATCAAACCCAAGAAGGAGGTCGAGGAAACCTCGAATGGATAACCTGTTGGTGAGAAACACAGGTGACAGCCTGGACTTGCGATTGGCATCTGAAGTTGGGGGGAGGGGAGGTGGTTTCCTAGAACTGAGCCCTCAACCTGTGGGTCTGATGCTGTCTCCTAGTGGATAGTGTCAGAACGGAGTTGAATTGTGGGATACCCAGCTGGTGTCTTGAGAATTGCACGGTGATGGGGAAAAACCCACACATTGTAATTGGTGTCAGAATCAGACCTTCTATTATTAAGAAAAGGACACCTAGGACATTTTAAAGTGTAGTTTCCAGAAGACAGAATGAAGAATTTCAGTCATTAGAGATTTCCTAGGAATTGCACTTACGAGTTTGGGGATGGTGGGAAGAGGTTCCAAAGGGTCTTGGCTGGAGGATGGGGGTGGGAAGACCAAAAAAATATCTCGCCTCATGTCTCATTCTTCTATTTCTCTTTCCTCTGCAGTTTTAAAGAAACCACACTCTGAAGAGAAAGGCAATTCAGAGATAAAAACTCAATTTACATGCGTTTCCTTTGGGGGGAGGAAGGTGGAAATCCAAACCCAACTGGAAATCATGCGGGAGACCTTACCTGTCAGTATTCTAATAAAAAAAACAGACATGGAACTCAAGACAGAAACACGTACCAGAGTTTAATGACCAGCCAGCCTCTAGTTACTGGAATATTTCAACTCTGGCTGGAGATCCCCCTTCCCTCCAAGACACTGAAGACTGAATAAGTAAATAAATATATATTTAAGTTCAAACAAATAAAATTTACTCTCATCTTTGATGAGTCTTGTTTCGGTTCGGGTTAATCCCATTTTTATTTCACTAGCACCACCATGTCTCCAAAGATTCCTATTCTTCTATCACATTTGGGATAGAGAAAACAGATATTTTTCTCATCACATTTTGCCAAATCTCTCATTATTTTGACAGAACTCCTGAAATAATTATTTCACTTCTCCCACCCAGGCCCAACCTTTCTGAAGGTTGCCTGATTGCCAATCATAGAGCAACTTCAAAATCATAACAATGAAAACATCCTTTTATAGTTTTCTTGGCGATTTTCAGTAGGGTCACTTTGAAATTTCACTTGTTCGGACAAAGCAAAACCAAGTACTACACAAAATTTTCCCCCCAAGTACGTGATCACAGTGGAATTTTTTTTTGAAAATACTACAGCACGTGCAAGTTAATGGCGGGACCAGGGGACTCCAAGAAATCAACGAGCTGAAATACTGTCAGACAAATCGTGCGCAGACGTTAACTATGTACTCAATTATGGACAACACAAACAGCGGACTCCTCTTGAGGTTATTAGTGACGGTAATGCTACTACCGTTAATTATGCCTCTGCTGTCTATTCCAGAACACTAACTCTTCAGAAAAGGAATGCATGGAAATTCTTTGTTAATCACCAGTGGGAGATGCACTTGCCCAAATAGTGGATGTAGTTTGTTAATGTGTTTACTTCCCAAGTCTTGAAATCTATTAAGAAACCTGCCTACAGGAAAACTGTCTGACAGCTAACACCAAATTCACTCTAATGGTATTGGAAAGTTTTGTGGTTACCAATTACCAAGGGCAGAACCTTGCAAGAAAGGGTGGCGGGGTGGGGGGAGGGCAGAGGATGTCGAATCCATGAATCCATTGGCGGGGAGACTGTCTACTGAATACTTATGTAAATGCATGTCTCTGTATCAGTGTTAGGGAACTAACAGTCGCTGGGGAAGGGGAATACAGCCACATTAGGATGCGTTCACACCTGAATTCACATCTAAGACTCTTTTATCACTAGTTACATGGAAACAGATGGAGGTGAATAAATCAGTCAGTATTCTGCAGTAATTTTTGCAGTAATTTGCTGCAAAAATTACTGCAGTATTCTGCAGTAAAGTTTTGCAGTAATTTGCTGCTCAGAAATAGTAACTGGAACACAGGGAGGGAAGGGCCTGGGGTTGTTTTGGAGAACTTCGTAATATATGCTCACTTCTCAGGCCAGTAGATTATAAGCTCAAAATGACAATATTGTGGAGGGAGAGGTAGGAAACACGTTTAAACATTTTTTAACACTTTAAAAGATTCTGAGTGCATTAGCGGAAATTTGAACATGGGCTGAATATTAGAAGATATCATGAAATTAAAATTATTTTGGTAAAGGGTGATAATTTCATGTATTATGTTTAGGCTGGACGAAATCCATCATTATTCTTAGGAGATGCCTGTTTAAGGATTAAGAGGTGAAGCAGCCTGCGTCCTGATGTCTGTAGCTTTACTTGCAAGTGGCTCAAAATCGGCAACAAAATTTAGGAGAAAAGAAAGAGAGAGAGAGAGAGAGAGAGAGATGGAAAGAGGGAGGGAGAGAGGTGAAAGCAAATCTGGTAAAATGTCAACAATCCTTGACTCTAGATGGGGGGTATTTGGGATGAAAATAAAAAGGGGAGGAGATAAAAAGTGAGAGAGAAGGAAAACTTTCAATTTACCTTTTATAGAATCGTGAGAAGCACAACAATGAAAAAGACTGTGGAATAGGAGGGAAGACTAAAGACTCATGGGATTCCTGTTCCCGGCCCCCTATGCTGATCAGTTTATTTGGGACCAAGATGACAGGCTTATATTAGTTATATTGACAGCACCGGGAATTTAGCAACGTAGACAATTAGTTCAATAGCAGTGCTCAAAACAAGGGCAGGACTTTCTCCTCTCACGATTACGCAACTGCAAATTGGAATGCCTACGGGGTCTAGGAAAATACCAAAATTGAGGGAACCCAGAATGTTTAGATGCTAATAAATGAAGGCTGATGTTCTGTCTACAGGGGCAGCCTGCTCACAGCTCCAGTCCATTGTTGTCATTCAGAGACAGGAGCCAAGTACGGTCTGATCTTCCAATGTTTTTTTAGAAGCCAGAGATCGGAATTATTATGAGAGAACTTACAATTTTTTTTGACATTACAATACTTTATTGATAAATTGAAAGTAGAGCTAAAGCATGAGTATGGACTCAGCAGATGAAGTTTTTTTTGCCTTCCTAAATATTAAAAAAATTTTTTTTATTGGATTATTGTTGATTTACAATGTTGTGCTAGTTTCAGGTGTACAGCAAAGTGATTCAGTGTGTGTGTATATATATATATATGTATATATATACTCATTATTTTTCAGATTCTTTTCTCATATAGGTTATCACAGAATATTGAGTAGAGTTCCCTGTGCTATACAGAAGGTCCTTGTTGGTTATTAATTTTATATATACTAGAGTGTGTATGTTAATCCCAAGCTCCTGACTTATACTTCCCCCAACCTTTCCCCTTTGGTAACCGTAAGGTTGTTTTTGATATCTGTAAGTCTGTGTTTTGTAAATAAGTTCAGTTGTATCACTTTTTTAAAAATAGATTCCACATAAAAGTGATATCATATGGTATTTGTCTTTCTCTGTCTTACTTCACTCCGTATGACAATCTCTAGGTCTATCCATGTTGCTGCAAATGGCATTATTTCATTCTTTTTTATTGCTGAGTAATATTCCATTGTGTATATGTACCACATCTTCTTTATCCATTCCTCTGTCGATGGACATTTAGGTTGTTTCCATTGGCTATTGTGAATAGTGCTGCTGTGAACATAGGGGTGCATGGATCTTTTCAATACCTTATCATTTTTAAATGCTGAAGATGAAATTACAAATGTAAGAGTACAGCGCAGGTCAAATGAACTTCTTCTCCATGTCTTATTCAGTTTGGGACACAGCTAAAGTAAAACCTGTCTAGACTGACAGGGTGGCTGGCTTGGGGTAGCATCCTGCTGTGCTCTCATTATGTTATCTTCCGCCCTGAGGGTGAGAAGGAGCACGGCTACACGTTCCCGAAGCAAAGTCCCCCGTATACAGGTCCAGGGACTCTCCTCCGTTCCATAACACCTTCCCGCCAAATGTCCAGGACCTCCTCTGAGGGCATGTCACATCCTGGACCTTTGAAGGGCAAGTTCCCCCACGGTGTAAATTGATCCGAGTCTTGGAGACAGACGCGTATCATTGTTGAGTGGTGGGTGAGTGATGGATGGAAGGAAGGACGCCGAGGGTGAACACTGCTGTGGGTGCCTGATGGAGACCAGCTTACCTGAGGATGCTGTTTCCAGGTCTGTCTGAGAGGAGGTTTGGACTCATAACTCTGTCTCTCTTGTCACCTCTCTTTGCTCCCTTCTATCCCAGGAAAACATGGTCTATCATAGAACGAACTCTGGATGTAATGCATTGTGTCCATTTTATACCCCGACTCCCCTCAGAGCCCAGGTTCTAAAGTTCAATTTTTTTTTTCTGCTGCAACACCAGCTGCATAAACCCCCAACCAAAGACCAAGGTCGAAAACACCATGAAGAAAAAAAAAAACCACATTAAACATATCATCCTATATCTTATATTGTATAAACATAAACAGAACAGATAAAGGGAACAAGGGAGTTTGAAAAAGAGAAATATAGAGGAGAGATTCATAAAATTCTTAAAGTGAATCCGGAGAAGAGATTAGTCCACAGAAAGACTCCCTGTGATTGTTACTTTGGAATGAGCTATCACACTACCTCCAAGCTTCCTGGAATCTGCATGAGGTCAAGTTCAGGTCAATGCTACTGTCTTTTCTGGATAGAAGTCAGGTTGCAAGCAGGTTGCTGAGTGAAACTCTAGGGATGTAGGATTGGATCATGGTTGTAACTTGCTGAATGCTGCCCTTTTTGTTGTTGTGTTGTTTTTCTCTGCTTGGAGAGGAAGGGATGGTGGCCACAATGGTCCTAACCAGGAGTCCGGAGATGAGAGATGGCTTGGTCTCCCTCGCCATCTGCTGAAGTTGGGGAGGGAAGGCGCCCGGGCAGGGGTATGGAGCCATTAGGTATATGGGATGTCTCAGTTCGGTGCCCCAACAAGTCCAGCCCTAGACTTATCAACCAACTTCGTGATTGGTATTTGGTGACTTTGTCCTCTACGAGAACGTGCGGGGCAACAACCGTAATTCGTGCAATACTGGCGGATCTGATCTACATGTAGGAGTGGCCCTGCTTGATCAGACACGAAAGTGGCAAGGTTGCCATGCAGTTAGCCCTTCGCTCATGGTGCCAGAGTCAACGCAACCTTGACTTACATTCACAAACCACACAGCTGGTTTCCATGTTCATTTTCAAGTTCTAGCGCTGGCCCGATCATTACAAGATTTTCTTCTCTCTAGGAAACTGCAGACGCGGGGTAGGAAGAGACCTGCCTCTGTGCCTTTCTGACGCTGAGCTTATGGTTACATTTCTCATTAAGCATTTATAAATGTACCTTATGATTTATTAGTTTTAAAAAGAGACACTAGGTTCCATGAAGATAAATACATAGATATTATTTCTCTTCCATGTTTCATTATGGGTGAAGCAGAGGGTGTGGGCAGCCATGTTGGTGAAGGGAGGGTACGGGTGGCCATGTGGTGAGAGGGAGGGTGTGGGCGGCCATGTCGGTGAGGGGACGATTTGGGTTAACATTTGCAATGTCTTAATCACATTGGGCTCACGTCTCACTACCTCCTCTGCCCCCTTTCTCCTTTTCTTACTTGAGACGAAGTTGCTGATGTAGCAGTCTCTTTGCTTTAATCATCCTTTTGAGAGAGGAGCATTAGGAGGGGCCTGGAGGTACCGTAGTGAAGATCGTCCAAATGATGATAAAAAGCTCTACAGAAATCGTAGAGCTCCCAGGGCACAGGAGTACCAAGCGCTCTCTTGCTGAAGGGACTAATGAACCAGTAAATGGCTGACCCTGGCCTCCTCTCTCCAGCCTGTTTGTTGCACAGATAAAGGAGGAGTTTTGATATTTGCAGCAACAGGTGGCAAACTGCAGCCTAACGGGGCCAGGACAGAGGCTGTGTAGGGCGTCGTGGTCTGTGACACTTAGTGGCTCTACCACGCTTCAAGGAGAGAAAGCCAGCAAACACAGTTCCTTCTGAGACAGGAGTCGGCAGACCTTCTCAGGAAAGGGCCAGAAAGTACACGTTTAGGCTTTAAAGGCCATCCAGGCTCTGCCACAGCTACCGCGGCTGCTGTAGCACAAGGACAGCCATAGGTATTAGGTAAATGTGCGTGGCTGGGTTCCAATAAAACTTTATTTACAAATACAGGCAGGGGCCCTGCTGCAGTCTGTTCCTGGGTTACTGATTCCTGTTCTGAGGCACCACTAACTTCAAGATGTTTTGGAGGCAAAATGTATATTACCAGGTCTCAACCAGCTGGGCTATATTGTATGAAGGGCAGACAATTATTGTCTTCTTTTAATAAAAATTTATTTATTATTTAATTATTGATTTATGGCTGCATTCGGTCTTCACTGCTATGAGCTAGCTTTCTCTAGTTGTGGCGAGCGGGGGCTACTCTTAGTTGCAGTGTGTGGCCTTATGCCGCAGCTTCTCTTGTTGCAGAGCACGGGCTCTAGGCATGCGGGCTTCAGTAGTGGTGGCTCACGGGCTCAGTAGTTGTGGCTCACGGGCTCAGTAGTTGTGGCACACAGGCTTAGTTACTCCACGGCATGTGGGATCTTCCTGGACCAGGGCTCGAATCCGTGTCCCCTGCATTGGCAGGCAGATTCTTAACCACTGTGCCACCAGGGAAGTCCCAATTATTGTCCTTTTATATCAATTATTGGCCACTAATTCCTTTTTTTTTTTTTTTGGCGGTACGCGGGCCTCTCACTGTTGTGGCCTCTCCTGTTGCGGAGCACAGGCTCCGGACGCGCAGGCTCAGTGGCCACGGCTCACGGGTCCAGTCGCTCCGCGGCATATGGGATCTTCCCGGACCGGGGCACGAACCCGTGTCCCCTGCCTCGGCAGGCGGACTCTCAACCACTGCGCCACCAGGGAAGCCCACTAATTCCTATTTTGAATGGGCTCATGATGTCGAAGTCTCTAGGGGGAAAAAAAAATGTAAATTGTTGATTTTCATCACCAATACAAAACCAGATAAGGTCGTCAGAATCACAGAGTAGAAAGGTCAGCAATCCAAAAGACTTGAGCCTACACCCTGGTTGTAGAGGGTGGGAACCTCAGACTTTCCAAGTGTTGTTCAGGTACAAGCTGTCCTCCAAATTTCAATGCTTCCATCCTCCCAGGCAGGGTTGCACCCAGCCTGGCTGCTGAAAATAATCTTACTATGACAAACAGGAAATCCTCAGTGGAAGGCAGCCTAGAAGATAGAAGTATAGCTTTTTAGTGTGTTTTCTTCTTCTTTTATAAAATTAGTCAGCCATGTGCCTGTGTGTGTCACGCCATAAGATAGCAATTTATGAGAGAAAAAATGTCACTTTTCATAATTCAGAGGCTAGAATGATTGCACTGCTCCTCCAAAACATGAATATTCCCAACCATTATACAAGCATAATGGCATTTGACAGATGCACGGGAAACACCATGGAACCAAAGAGTCATTTGTCACTGCTGGCATTTCAATTGTCAGAGTCTGGGAGTTCTGCTGGACCTGAACATTTTGCTTCTGATTAGAAACAATAAAATGAAAAGTGCTGTGTTAAAAGAAGTACACGAACCCATAGAAATGTACAAGTATCCTACTTTTTCAAAAATCTACAAGGAAAACCCACATGTGCGTGTAGGATGGTTCCAGTTCGGAGTTTGAATTCTGAAGCCGTTTCAAGCATTGTTCTTGGTGAGCACCTGGCTCCTTTTTGGGTTAGGCTATGGCCACCAATGAGTCCAGGAGAGACCCCTTTATAGGCAGGAGACTGATCCTGGGATGTGGGGCTGGAAAGAGCCCTAGTATATCTGTACAGACACTCGGAAAATGGAGGATGGGTGCAAGGAGGAGGAGGAGGCAGCGTGGTATCACCAAAAGGGTCTTTCCATTGACTATTTCTGTGACCCAGAGAAATTCATTGTGTCTTCATTTTCTCACCTTGGAGACAGAGGATGTGAAAGGGTTTGAAATTTTCAATGGGATAGATGGATCTACAGGATCAGAATTACCCTCGTTGTCCTGTGGGACCTAAGAGGAGTGTGTGGAGTGGGGTGGAGGGGTGTCTGGAGCACTTAGTGATGGTCAGTGTGACACTAGCAACAGGCTGGGAGCTGAGATGCATCATCACCCCTTTCATCATCATCATGATCATCACCTTCTCCATCGTTATCACCAGCATCATCATCATCTCCATCATCACCTTCTCCGTCACCATCAACATCATCACCATCACCACCATCATCACCATCTTCATCTTCGTCATCATCCTCAAGGGAGAGAAAGGAGAAAAGAGTGAAGCCCAGTTAGAAAATATTGAAGCCCAACAGGAACCCAAAGACCAGTTCCAGCTCACAAACATTTTATTTGTTCCATGTAATGTGGCCACCCTATATTAAAAAAAAAAATAACGCAACATTTTAAAGCTGAGATTTTTCCACATAAAAGCCATAAGTTCTCTTAAAATGGGAAGACTGAACCACCTTGGGCTCTTCCACTGGGAACAATTGACTACAACTGAGAAGTCATTGCCTTCTTTAGAAGAGACATACTCTTTCTAATGCACCACTGTCCTCACCACTCTCTATTATCTAAAGACCGGCAGCTTTAATCATTTATATTACCTGATCTGTTCTTGCAGGTATATGATTTTGCTGCTCCTACATTTCAAAATGATTTGATTTAGATTTTTTTCCTAATTTGCCAATTTCTCCTTTGAATGGGTGAGTGCTATTCATACAAATGGTACTTTTGTGCCTGAATATGCTGTTCAGGACCACACACGTGCATATCAGGCAGATGTTTGCATCCACGTACATACATCGGGGATTGTCATGGCTTTCCTTTCAACCCACGGGTCTTTGTGGAAGGCAGGCAATATGGGATGGACGAAATCAATTACTCCTCCTGTGAGGATGTTTGTGCCTTTGAACTTTTGGCTACTCCACTGGCTTCACAGGTGGAAAAATCTCATCCTGGGGCCACTGAGAAATCCAGATGCCAGAGCTGGACTCTAGAGTTGAGAGCTTTAGACAAACTGTTGATTACCCACAAGGCACAGCAGCTGATTTAACTTGTCTCTTGGCTGAAAGTATTGGATGGTTAGATGCTGTGACATACAGTCTGAGTCTGCACCCAGGGGACAAAAACCAACCAGGCAGCTGTCGCAAAGGCAGGGGGCTTGGAAATGTAAAGGGTGCTTGGACAGCTGACAAAACTCACAGGGAAATATGGGCCAAGTCACTTTGTCTCTGCTTATCTGTTAAGTGAAAACATTGTCCCAATCAAAGGTTCTTACCTGAGAATGTACATCAAAATGACCCCTTTTCAAAATCTAATTCCAAGTAGTCACCAGGATGGAGTCATTGTGTTTTTGATTTCAAAACACTTCCTCAGGACTTCCCTGGTGGCGCAGCGGTTGAGAGTCCGCCTGCCGATGCAGGGGACACGGGTTCGAGCCCTGGCCCGGGAAGATCCCACATGCCGTGGAACAGCTAAACCCATGCACCGCAACTACTGAGCCTGCGCTCTAGAGCCCGCGAGCTGCCACTACTGAGTCCACGTGCCACAACTACTGAAGCCTGCATGCCTAGAGCCCATGCTCCGCAATGAGAGAAGCCACCACAATGAGAAGCCCGTGCACTGCAACGAAGAGTAGCCCCGGCTCGCCGGAACTAGAGAAAACCCGCGCAGAGCGATGAAGACCCAATGCAGCCAAAAACATATAAATAAATTTAGAAAAACAAACAAACACTTCCTCAGTGATTCTCAGGCACAATCAAGGTTGAGAAGAATTGAACTAGGTGATTTCTCAACCTTCTTCCATCTCTTAGGTTCTTTAACTCTGTGCTTTTCTTTTTTAATCTACAGGTAGAAAAACACACGGAGAAGACTGATGCTCTGCCACTCCTTTGCCATCAGATTCCCAGAAGACTGAGGTCTTAGGATTCTGTGTCCCTTCCTAGTAGAATCTTATCCAGATTCCATGTCAGATCCTCTAAGAGTCGTTCTCCTGACCTTCTATGCTGCTTGATTCACCAAAGCTCTACCCAATGTCCTTATAGCAGAATCCTACCTGGAAAACCAGTCCCCCCAACACCTACAGTCTTTCAGGGGACCTTAAATGAATCGACTTCCCTCTCTCTCTTTGAAGAGTTTCATAGTTATCAATATGCACTTAACCCTCTATATCTAAAATGTTAGAATGTCAATAATGCCTTGTTAAATAAAACACACAGAGAACTTTCTTATTATGTCAAGGTTCGTAAAACTTTACTTGAGGGCTTCCCTGGTGGCGCAGTGGTTGAGAGTCCGTCTGCCGATGCAGGGGACGCGGGTTCGTGCCCGGGTCCGGGAAGATCCCACATGCCGTGGAGCGGCTGGGCCCGTGAGCCACGGCCACTGAGCCTGCGCGTCCAGAGCCTGTGCTCCGCAACGCGAGAGGCCGCAACCATGAGAGATCCACGTACCGCAAAAAAACCCAAAACAAAACAAAACAAAAAAACACAAAACTTGAATTGTTAGATCACTGGCACAAAATGACAAAGGAGACTGTGCTGAGTCGAAAGAAAATGGCAAGTTTTTTAAATTGACCTGAAACTTTCTTTCTTCCTTTTTTGAAGGAGTTTGGCCTATTCAACATTGTCTTTCATTAAATTAAACTATAGGGACAAAATAATGACCAAAATGAAAAACATGATACGATGAGAGGAAGGGGATACACAGGCTGATTTAGGACTATTTAATAAGAGGACTTGTCTGGTCTCTGGCTTCTAGGACACACTCTCTGAAAAATCTAATGTGAGAATTAATGATGAGAAGTTGACAAGGAGAAAGGCGAGGCTTGGGTGGGATAGAACAGAGGCTGTTTGCCTGTTTGAGCTCAGCCCCGTTCCTACTCTCCTGTGCTCTGCTACATTGTAGGGAGCTAAGAGTCTGAAAACTACATTTCCAGACTTCCATACCAGCCACTTCCTGTTAGGTTCTGCCAGTGAGAGGTAGTGATGGGAGACTACATAGTAGGAGGAAGAGAAAAACGATTCTCCTTCTGCTTCTTTCCTGCTGCATCTAGAGACAGTACAATAGTGGCATTACAGCCCTGGTCCAGAGAATGTCTCTTGAGATGGGACTTTGAGGGAGCCTGGTGAGCATTGTCCAGTATGACCCCTTTGTTTGTTTGTTTTGCGGTCCGCGGGCCTCTCACTGTCGTGACCGAGAGGCCTTGAGGAGCACAGGCTCCGGACGCGCAGGCTCAGCGGCCATGGCTCACGGGCCCAGCCGCTCCGCGGCATGTGGGATCTTCCCAGACCGGGGCACGAACCAGCGTCCCCTGCATCGGCAGGCGGACTCCCAACCACTGCGCCACCAGGGAAGCCCCGCTCCCAGCATGACCCCTTTGAATGCTGATTTTATAAGTATCTGAAACAACACTCAAGGCACAAGTGGACATTTTCAAATCAACGATTAGAGAAAGCTCAATTCCCAGGACCAACCCTCCCACACATTCTATTCTCCTATGTTTGGTTCATTCTGTAGAGCAAAAAAGGAGATATTTCCTGATAGATATCTCAAAATGAAAAAAAAAGTATGACTTATATGGACTGGAAATAGCAGATGTGCGTGGAAGAGCTGTTTGGATGGAGAAAAAAAGTGCTAATTTGCCTCGGAATAACTAAAGTTGTAAGATATTAATCATAGAAACAGTTGATTCCGTGTGGAGTGGCAGGACATCATTCTTCTCTATGTGTTTTTCTACCTGTAGATTAAAAAAGAAAACCGCAGAGTTAAAGAACGTAAGAGATGGAAGAAGTTTTAGAAATCACCTAGTTTAACTTTTCTATTTGTCCGTAATGATGGAGAGGTGTTTAGTCTATAGAATCTTAGTTCTCTCCCTCCTTCTCATCTGTCATTTCGACACAGGTAATCTTTTGGCTGAAAAACATGGGTAACCAGGAAATAGACGTGTTTATTATTCAAGGGATCTAGATAACTCTAGAACAAGGACATGTTGGAGGCAACAGAGATGCAGCTGCGTCTCAGAGAAACTGGAATCAGGGACTTGCATCCTGCGGGGAGATTTATTTTTTGCTGTTGTTGCTTTTCCTTGTCTCTATTTTGCGAGCTACGTGTCAGCTCTCTTTGTCATTCTTTCTGCATACCCGATTTCTCCACTCTCTGAGTCCCTTTCCTTCATCTACTGAAAGGTAAAATAAAACAACACACATGACTGATGTGTGGATTCAATGTGATAACATATGCACAGAGCCAGGCACACAGCAGATGCTCAATAAATGGAACTTGAATTATAAATCTCTTTAATTAATTTATTATTATGTATTATTATTATTACTATTATTTATTGGGGGGGGCTATGCTGAGCGGCTTGTGGGATCTTAGTTCCCCAACCAGGGATTGGAACCCAGGTCTTCGGCAGTGAAAGCGCAGAGTCCTAACCACCGGCCCACCAGGGAATTCCCATAAATCTCTTTTTTAAAAATGGAATCATTGTTAGAATTATTTTAGTGACAAGGACTGAAAACAGTTCAAACCTCTTTAGAGCTCAGCTAATTGAAAACTCAGTGGGTAGATATATTGGTGTCCAGAGCCACCTGATCTAGGGGCTCCAACAATGTCCCTAGAACTCAGTTTTTCTACGTATCATAGATCTCTTGTCCCCATACGGGCTTCATCCTAAGATTCCACATGGCGGCAAGACGACAGCCAGCAGCTCAAAACCAAAGCCATCCAGGTCAAGTCTGGAGAGAGGTGTGTGGGGCGCTGAGGGGTATGAGTATGTGTTTCTTTTTCAGTAGTACCGAAAATACCTCAAAACCAAATCCAAATAATTTCATTCAGTGCCGTAGGTTCTCATTTATTGCATTGCTTATCCCTGAACCAATCGCTGTCCTCGGGGGCGTGTGATGTTCTGATTGATCAGATCTGAGTCATATGAGGAGCCCTGGAACAGTGGGTGGGGGGTCAACTCAACCCAGTGCACCTGTACTGAGTGTGAGAGAAGAAAGGGTGAGTTCCAAAGAGGTAAGTCAAATCCCTCTTCTCTGGAGAAGAGGAATTGAACGGTGGGAAGCCAAACATCGATTATCTGCTCTAATCAACCCTCCACAAAACGCACCACAACAGAGAGAGTTATGTGGATACACATGTTTGTCTACTTAACAATCCCCTCTCTCTACAAACAGTAACTAAGCCACGCCAATAATGCTCCTCCCACAAACTTTTAATTTTAAAAGGAAGAAAATCCAGTTCCTTTGTCTTGGGATGACTAAAGTTTTAAGACATTTGTCATAGAAACAGTTGATATCCATGTGAGAAACTGGGTATTCAGGAAGAACGACAAAGAGGGCTGACACGTAGCTCACACAGCAGAGACAGGGAAAAGCAACGACAACAAAAGGAAATCTCCCCGCAGGATTCAAGTCCTCGAGTCCAGTTTCTCGGAGACGCAGCTGCATCTCTGTTGCTTCCATCACGTCCTTGTTCTAGAGATGTCTCTTTCCCTTAAACAAGAAACACACGTATTTGCGGGTTATCCATGTTTTTCAACCAAGAGATTCCCTGTGTCTAAATGAGAGGTGAGAAGGAGGGAGAGAAGTAAGATTTTATAGCATAAACACTTCTCCTTCATTACGAACAAGTAGAATCGTTATCACTAGCTTCTGCCTTCTGATCCATGTTCACAAAAAGATCGATAAACGCAGGTCACCGTGGATCATCTGGAGGTGGTTTGATTTGAATCTTAACCCAGTTTGGAGTTCATGCCATAAACTTCCACGTCTTTAACTCAACCTGTGGGAATATATGTTCAGCACACTCTTCGCTAAGCTTCTCTTTGTAAAAAAAATATTCTCCGTTCAGAGGGTGGAAATACTTCTAATATACTTTTCCTGTTCATTCATTTCAAAATTTAGAGACAGGAGAAATCATGCTTATGGTGAACATTTCTAAGAGTCTGACAAGGGCACACAGTTGAATAACAATCACCAGAAACAGAACACAGGCGTCCCTTCAACACCATCATTTCCCTTGTGCTGCCCATTTAAAATCAATTCCTCTCCAGCCCCTGGCAAACTCTGATTTTGTTTTTTTAACCTGGCTATACATTTTCCTTTCCCAGAAGGTCATATAAATGGAATTCTAAGGACGGTAGCTTTTTTCACCCCGGCACCTTTCACCTTCACAATGCATTTGAAATGTATAGGATTGTTGGGCATATCAGTTCATTCTTTTTATAACTGAGTAGTATTCCACGGCACAGATATATCAGGGTTAGTTTATCCACCCATTAGCTGAAGGACGTGAACGTGGAAATAGGAGGCAGATGGATCATTCTGGGGGGATGCTAGCAGCACAGCCTGAGTTTATACGGAACCACGCACCACAGCTGCGGCTGGATTCAGAAGTGGGCTGGGGGCTGTGAAACGGACACCAGCGGCTGGCGCGACGCTGGGGCAGACAGTGCTGGTTTCCTACCCTATATCCATCCCTCTCCCCTTTCTTTCTCCCTGCCAGAGCCTGCCAGATACTCGGTGAGAAGGTCAAGTCACTCACGACGTCTCCCATTTACTCATTTCCCCGTCTTGGACCTTAGTTGGCCACCGCTGCCCATTCATTTCCTCCAAGGCTACTTATTAATTGGAATGTGCGTAAAGCATTACTGGAGACTCTGGGGGCAAAACAGTGACCAAGAGAGTTTGGGGGTCTGCCCGCTCGATCACACAGGCCAGAGCATTAGGGACATGTAACCAAGCAAGAGGTCGCGACGGTGGGCTCTACGAGCTACGACGGGGCATACAGACATCACAGGACCACCTGTCCTTGCCAGTGACACAGGTACGAGGGAAAGACGTTTAAGCTGAGAACTGCAAAATGAAAAGAGTTTCCCAGGGAAGAGGGTACGGGCCCTGAGGGCCCCTGGCCCACTGCCTCCAAACATCCTTTGTTTCCAGAGAGAAACCAAAATGCTTTTAAGGGCGGCATTTCGGGAAGTTGGCGGCCCCATGTGCTGTGCTCTTTTGAGAAGCTGAGGAAGCACATTTTATTTCCACGTGAATGATCTGACAACAATCCACCCAGCAATTCCTTTTTCTTAAAAACATCGTAACGGGGCTTCCCTGGTGGCGCAGTGGTTGAGAGTCCGCCTGCCGATGCAGGGGACACGGGTTCGTGTCCCGGTCCGGGAAGATCCCACATGCCGCGGAGCGGCTGGGCCCCGTGAGCCATGGCCGCTGAGCCTGCGCGTCCGGAGCCTGTGCTCCGCAACGGGAGAGGCCACAACAGTGAGAGGCCCGCGTACTGCAAAAAAACCCACAACAAACATTGTAACGGAACTGAGCTCAGATCGTTACGGAAACTCCACTTGAAGTTTTAACACATTCCAGGCAGCAAGACAAGAATCAGAAACCGCCTTTGTCTGGTTCCCAACGTAGGATGGGCTGGGAGGGGATGATGGTACCCATGACCAGAAGGGCAGGTGTGCGGCTCTCCTGGGGCCACACCTGGAGAGAGGCCCCAAGTTGTCCGGAGACCAGCACTCCAGATCCTGAGACATCAGGAGGGTCCACCAGCTGCTACCGTCAAATGTGTGCACTGGCTCTGGGAAAAAAGTCCGGGCTGACTACTGCAAAGCCAGACTGGGGGATCGTTTTCAGAGGCAATTAGGAAGCGAAAACCAAGTAGCTACGCAAGGGCATCATTTCTAGAGATGCCTTGGGACTGAAAATACTCTCGGGCGTATAAGAATCCAAGATAATGTGCCATCAGCCACCTAACCGGTACCTGGGGAGACTTCACACGTGCCCAAGCCTCCTGTAGACACCCTCCTCCCACCTTGCCAGGCTCGGAAACACAGAGCTCCAGATCACACTGCTTTGAAAGCCTTTCTGAGCACGCTCTTCATCCCTGCAGTTTGCTAAGCCCTTTTCTGTGGACCATTATCTCAACCTTGGCAGAGATCCTGTGACTTGGGTCATCACCAGGATGCCCAAACCCCCATTTGCCCCGGGGGTGGTCCCAAGTTTGCACCTGTTCTCTCAGAGTGATTATTAACAGCACTCCCTTTGCCTCTCAGAAGTGTTCCAGTTTGGAAGATAAATTGTATGTCATTCTAACTATTATCCCATTTTACATAGGAGAATATATGAGAATACAGAGCTCTGGGTTGTATCTAGGAAGCAATGCCCCAAGCTGACAGTGTGCTTTGGGTAAAGAAGTCTTTGGCTCCAGAAATGAGCACCGTCCACTCAGCTTTTCCACCATCCTGGCCACGAGGGTGGCATATACAGAGGACCAGCCCTGGACTGAAGCCAACCGAGGAAAATGGACCCAAGAGCATCAGAGGCTTCTGACACCTCTAGACAGCATCGTCTAGGTCATGAACCCCAGATCTTCGTGGTCAGGTGTGCCATTTAACCCGCCCTACCAGCTTGGTTGGGTTTCTGCATTCGAAAGTAGAAGAGTCAAGAACAATTCATTGATGGATACAGAGAGGACCAGGGGTCACGTACTCCACCCCAGGCGCAGGGAAGCATCCTCTGCAAGCCACCACCTTTCAGCCTCTGGGCTGGGGACACTCGCCAGCCCCACGTTCCCCCCTGGTGTCCGTCCGGCCCCCACCCCGCATTGGTGCACTCGGGCTGCTGACTGGGATTTATTTCTAAGGGGGGGAGGAAGCGTGCAGACCCTCTCTGGCAGAAGCTGCGGTCTGAGCATCTCACCCTCCGTCCCCCCGCCCTCCTGCACACCGGCCTGCAGATAACGTGGCAGCAGCGTTTGACTTCCAAAGACAGCCCAATCAGATCCCTTTCTTGAGGTAATAATGCTTCATTTTCTCCCTTTTTGTAGGAAGGAGATCATCTCCTACACCCTCCTTCCCAGCTAAACACATCATCAAAATTTAACTTCCTGCATCTGTGTGTGATAAATAGGGCTTTGCAGAAATGGGCTGCAAACCAATATTCATCTCCCTCTCCCCCACCCCAAAATAAAAGGACACCAGCCAATCATTTTCTTTTGAAGGGAAAAAAGGAAAGGTGATGCAAACAGGGCACAGGAAACTCACGATTGATCTGGACCCTCCAAGTCACAGGAACGGGTGGGGAAAAAAAAGGGTGGTCATGAAGACCAATGATCAAGTGGCGAGGCAAGAGAAAATGAAGACTTTTTTTCCCTGAACATCATTTAAATGAAGTAGATCATCTCTATAAACTTTATATAATGACTCCATCAGCTCCTAGAACTATAGAAAGCCCCTCCAGCATCATTTCTTTAAACAGATCACCCACTTGATTCGATTTGATTTTTTGCTTCTTCTATAAAATCATTTATTTTACAGGATTGAAAACATATCAATCAGACCCACAGACATAGAAAACAAACTTACGGTTACCAAAGGGGAAAGGTGGGGGAGGGATAAATTAGGAGTTTGGGATTAACAGATACACACTACTATATACAAAATAGATAAACAACAAGGACCTACTATATGTAGCACAGGGAACTATCTCAACTATCTGTACACCTGAAACTAACACAGTTAGTAAATCAACTATACTTCAATTAAAAACAAAGGAAATAAAAATAGCATATGATATTTGTCTTTCTCCATCTGACTGACTTAGTATGATAATCTCTAGGTCCATCCATGTTGCTGCAAATGTCATTTTCATTCTTTTTTATGGCTGAATAATATTTCACTGTATCAATCAATGTGATACACCATATTAACAAACTGAAGGAGAAAAACCATATGATCATCTCAATAGATGCAGAGACAGCTTTTGACAAAATTCAACACCCATTTATAATAAAAACCCTCCAGAAAGTAGGCATAGAGGGAACTTTCCTCAGCATAATAAAGGCCATATATGACAAACCCACAGCCAACATCGTCCTCAATGGTGAAAAACTGAAACCATTTCCACTAAGATCAGGAACAAGACAAGGTTGTCCACTTTCACCACTATTATTCAACATAGTTTTGGAAGTTTTAGCTGCAGCAATCAGAGAAGAAAAAGAAATTAAAGGAATCCAAATCGGAAAAGAAGAAGTAAAGCTGTCACTGTTTGCAGATGACATGATACTGTACATAGAGAATCCTAAAGAGGCTACCAGAAAACTACTAGAGCTAATCAACGAATTTGGTAAAGTAGCAGGATACAAAATAAATGCACAGGGGCTTCCCTGGTGGCGCAGTGGTTGAGAGTCCGCCTGCCGATGCAGGGGACACGGGTTCGTGCCCCAGTCCGGGAAGATCCCACATGCCGCGGAGCGGCTGGACCTGTGAGCCATGGCTGCTGAGCCTGCGCGTCCGGAGCCTGTGCTCCGCAACGGGAGAGGCCACAACGGTGAGAGGCCCGCGTACCGCAAAAAAACAAAACAAAACAAAAAAACAAAAAAACAAAAAAATAAATAAATAAATGCACAGAAATCTCTTGCTTTCCTATACACTAATGATGAAAATATGAAAGTGAAATTAAGAAAACACTCCCATTTACCACTGCAACAAAAAGAATAAGATATCTAGGAATATATCTACCTAAGGAGACAAAAGACCTGTATGCAAAAAATTATAAGACACTGATGAAAGAAATTAAAGATGATACAAATAGATGGAGAGATATACCATGTTCTTGGATTGGAAGAATCAACATTGTGAAAATGACTCTACTACCCAATGCAATCTACAGATTCAATGCAATCCCTATCAAACTACCACTGGCATTTTCCACAAAACTAGAAGAATAAATTTCACAATTTGTATGGAAACACAAAAGACCCCGAATAGCCAAAGCAATCTTGAGAAAGAAAAACGGAGCTGGAGGAATCAGGCTCCCTGACTTCAGGCTATACTACAAAGCTACAGTAATCAAGACAGTATGGTACTGGCACAAAAACAGAAATATAGATCAATGGAACAGGATAGAAAGCCCAGAGATAAACCCACGCACATATGGTCACCTTATCTTTGATAAAGGAGGCAAGAATATACAGTGGAGAAAAGACAGCCTCTTCAATAAGTGGTGCTGGGAAAACTGGACAGCTACATGTAAAAGAATGAAATTAGAACACTCCCTAACACCATACACAAAAATAAACTCAAAATGGATTAAAGACCTAAATGTAAGGCCAGACACTATAAAACACTTAGAGGAAAACATAGGCAGAACACTCTATGACATAAATCACAGCAAGATTGTTTTTGACCCACCTCCTAGAGAAATGGAAATAAAAACGAAAATAAACAAATGGGACCTAATGAAACTTAGAAGCTTTTGCATAGCAAAGGAAACCATAAACAAGACGAAAAGACAAGCCTCAGAATGGGAGAAAATATTTGCAAATGAAGCAACTGAGAAAGGATTAATTTCCAAAATTTACAAGCAGCTCATGCAGCTCAATATCAAAAAAAAAAAAACAACCCAATCCAAAAATGGGCAGAAGCCCTAAATAGACATTTCTCCAAAGAAGATATACAGATTGCCAACAAACACATGAAAGAATGCTCAACATCATTAATCATTAGAGAAATGCAAATCAAAACTACAATGAGATATCATCTCACATCGGTCAGAATGGCCATCATCAAAAAGTCTACAAACAATAAATGCTGGAGAGGGTGTGGAGAAAAGGGAACCCTCTTGCACTGTTGGGGGGAATGTAAACTGATACAGCCACTATGGAGAACAGTATGGAGGTTCATTAAAAAGCTACAAATAGAACTACGATATGACCCAGCAATCCCACTACTGGGCATATACCCTGAGCAAACCATAATTCAAAAAGAGTCATGTACCAAAATGTTCATTGCAGCTCTATTTACAATAGCCAGGACATGGAAGCAACCTAAGTGCCCATCAACAGAAGAATGGATAAAGAAGATGTGGCACATATATACAATGGAATATTACTCAGCCATAAAAAGAAATGAAATTGAGTTGTTTGTAGTGAGGTGGATGGACCTAGAGTCTGTCATACAGAGTGAGGTAAGTCAGAAAGGGAAAAACAAATACCGTATGCTAACACACGTATATGGAATAAAAAACCCAAAAAACAAAAAACAACGTTCTGAAGAACCTAGGGGCAAGATGGGAATAAAGACACAGACCCACTAGAGAATGGACTTGAGGATCCGGGGAGGGAGAAGGGTAAGCTGGGACAAAGTGAGAGAGTGGCATGGACATATATACACTACCAAACGTAAAATAGATAGCTAGTGGGAAGCAGCCGCATAACACAGGGAGATAAGTTCGGTGCTTTGTGACCACCTAGAGGGGTGGAATAGGGAGGGAGGGAGGGAGGGAGGGAGATGCAAGAGGGAAGAGATATGGGAACATATGTGTAGGTATAACTGATTTACTTTGTTATAAAGCAGAAACTAACACACCATTGTAAAGCAATTATACGTCAATAAAGATGTTAAAAAAAAAAAAAAAAGAAAAAGAAAGGACAAGCCCCAAAGTGCAACTACTTTCAAGATTTGGCTTTCATCACCTTGACCAAAGCAAGTCACACAGACAAGCCCAGTCAATATAGTGGAGGATTAACCAAGGGCGTGGATACAGAGAGGTGTCGTTTATCATTGGTGATTAATATGACAATATAGCACAGTCCTCCCTCTGGTCCCTGTGATTCCTGTTCCTCCTATAGGCAAAATATACTAACTTCTCCCAAGACACCAAAAAAAAAAAAAAAAAAATTCACTGTATTATATATGTACCACATCTTCTTTATCCATATTCCTCTGTTGATGGACATTTAGGTTGCTTCCATGTCTTGGCTATTGTAAACAGAGCTGCAATGAATATTGGGGTGCATGTATCTTTTCGAATTATGTTTTCTCCAGATATATGCCCAGGAGTGGGATGGCCGGATCATATGGTAGCTCTATTTTTAGCTTTTTAAGGAACCTCCATACTGTTCTCCATAGTGGCTGCACCAATTTACATTCCCACCAACAGTGCAGGAGGGTTCCCTTCTCTCCACACCCTCTCCAGCATTTATTGCTTATAGACTTTTTGAAATACAAATGAACTTATTTACAAAACAGAAACAGGCTCACAGACTTCTAAAACAAACTTGTGGTTACCAAAGGGAAAAGGTTGGGGGAGGGAAAAATTAGGAGTTTGGGATTAACAGATACACACTACTATATATAATATAGATAATCAACAAGGACCTACTGTATAGCACAGGGAATTCTACTCAATATTCTGTAATAACCCCATATGGGAAAAGAATCCAAAAATAGAATAGATACATGTATATGTATAACTGAATCACTTTGCCATACACCTGAAACTAACACAACATTGTAAATCAAATATACTCCAATATAAAATGTAAAAAAGAAAAGAACACATATCAACAAAGCATTGATCCAAGAGATGAAAGACGTCACCTCCCAGTTCTTCAAAATTGGTGCTATTTACTTACTGAAGAAATGCTGGTAAAAATTCCAAACAGTCCAGAAGCATAGAAAGAAAAAAAAAAGAAAGGGACTCTCCCCTCCTCACTTCCGACACCTCCCCCCGTGTCCACCCCCACCTGATTTTTAAGGACTGTTTTATTAGGGGAATCTGGCTCCCATGGCAGTGAACACAGTAATGAAAGCTGAGTCCCGCTGCAGGATGTTTGCGGTCGCGGTGTCACGGGAGCTGATTCAGGAAGAGAAATATGATAGCCCTGGGTAGATGGGGAGGCAGAAATGGCTAGATGTTAAAATCTCTCCTTCCCCTTCCAGTATGAGCCCAGCCGGCTGCCACTCCTCCCCGCTAGCCTCTGACACCATGGTCTTGCCAGTGAAGTAGGCCAGCACGTCTGGGGACTGTTTCTCCTCCACCTTCCCTCAGGAGCCTGCCGTCCAGGGCCACCCTTGGTCCCATTGCTGTGAGTTACAAAGCAAACTCCGGCTGTGGGAAGCCATAGGGGCCTGCTTGTTACAGCGGTGAGTATGGCCATAGTCCATCAAGGTGCTACCTCTTCCCCAACTACACACACCAGTGGTCCAAGCACAGGTGACTTTTCCTTCAGTCTCTAACAGTACATGCGCAATTTATTTTTAAAAATTCTAAACTTCTGCAAAAATCTTCTCCAGGCAGGTGTGCTTAAAAGTGACACATCTTGTTACAAAACCACGAAGGTGTTTCTGCCTTAAGCAAGCAACGTGGTAACGGCTCAAAGCTCTGTGTCCTCAAGCCTCAGGCTTCCCCTTGGGAATGTGACAGTATGCCCGTGTCAGGCAGGGATCTCCAGAGACATGGAACTAATAGGCTGTATCTATATAGATACATATGCACAGATAAAAACATATATAACATACATGTACATGTTACAAATAGAATACCTATATATACTATATATTATATATGGGATACATAGGCTATAATACGTAAATTATATAAAAAGGATATCAAAGAGATAGAGATAAAGACCAAAATCTATAGGGCAGGCCAGCAGGACGGAAACTCAGAATTTCTATGTTACAGTTTTGAGGCAGAGTTTCTTCTTCTCTGGGAAACCCCAGTTTTTGCTCATAAGGCCTTCGACTGACTAGGTGAGGCCCACCCAGAGGATGGAGGGTCATCTCCTTGACTTAAAGTCAACTGCGTAACTGTTAACCACATCTACAAAATGCCTGCACATCGAGACTAGCGTTTGACCAAACAACCAGGCACTATAGCCCGGCAAAGCTGACACGTCGAAGTAACCATCACAACTCGCCTCACAGCCTCGTGGGCTCCTTGGAACGGGTGTGGTGTGAGCTGCGTGAAGATTAACCAGCAGAGTCATGGGACTCTTTGCAGTGGGATTGGGGTGAGGAATGCAAGGCTGGACCAGGATTCACAGTGGGAAGTCCTCAAAAGAAGCCTCAGTCTTTCTTTGCATGGGACTGGGAAGGATACAGGTCATCAGAGCCTTCTAGACCTGGACAAATGGTCTTCGTGTCTTTGGTTCTTCAGAGCCTGAAGTAAGTTGCTTTGGGCTGGGGCTGGGAAGCAGCAGAACTGGGGAAGAAGTGGAGGAGAGAAGGAAGACGATGGTATCTTGACAAGGTCACTCCAAGGTCAGCTCAAAGTGGAGGAGCTTGGGAAAGAAGGCAGAGGTTGTCAGGTTCATAAACCAGGCACCCGTGAAGGGGTCCGCAGACCCCAGGAACCCAGAGAGGCAGCAGCTGTGGTGCAATGCTGTCACCCCGTGTCCCTCAAGGGAATTGCTGCCACCAGGTTTTCTGAATTCACCCAGCTCGTTCCTTCACCCATCCATCCAGACCTTCTAGGTGAATAGCTCTCCTGGAAGCACAAAGATGCAGCACAAACTAAAAAAAAATGTAATCACTAAATAACCACCAAGGTACCGATAAAGAGACAGCACACCCTGCTATTGTTACATCCAGGATGTCAGCTATCTTTATTGAGCACATAGTTACATGGTTCCAGGCTCTTAGAACAAGTTTCACTTCATCAACACTGCAATCCTGTGATGGTTGAAACAATACCTGGTACAGATGATAAGAGTAGAGCTCAGAGATGTTACACAACGTACCCTAGACCACACACTTAAACTA
Source organism: Leucopleurus acutus (assembly GCF_964270905.1). Taxonomy (NCBI): domain Eukaryota; kingdom Metazoa; phylum Chordata; class Mammalia; order Artiodactyla; family Delphinidae; genus Leucopleurus; species Leucopleurus acutus. Next base: position 87,943,659 of record NC_139155.1, read on the forward strand.
CAATGAACACAGAATCTGAACTCAAGTCAGCCTGTGCCCCTATGCTGGCTCTCTGTTCTCTATCAGCTTTGTCCAGAAGAAATGTAATGTGAGAGACATGCAATTTAAAAATGTCCAGCAGCCTCCACCTTTAAACAAGAGAAACAGATGAAATTACTCTTCACTGCACATTTTATTGAAGGCAGTATATCCCAGACATTAGGATTCCAACACATAATCAATATACAAAATTATTAGAGACATTTTGCCATCTTTGTTTTTGGACCAAGTCGTCCAAATCCGAGCCTTGGTTTATTGTTCACGGCACGTCTCTGTTGGGACCAGCCACGTCTCCAGGGCTCAGTGGCCACGGGGCTGGTGGCATCTACGTTGGACATGCTGCTCTGATGATGAAGAGGTATCTGACTCTGATAACACAAAGTTTTCCCTGAGGAAAGCTTTTGTTTTTGTCTTGTGTTTCAGTCTAACCCGTCGTGGTAACAGTAGTTTGGGCCATGGTGGTAGCTAGCTGAGATATGACAGCACCTAGGCCATGAAGATGCTGCACGGGCACCTCACAAATGATCCCATCCTGTGCCCCATTCCCTCGAATTGGGCTTTTCATTGGGATTCCATTGAATTTACAGACTAATTTGAGAAGATGGTTTGTATCATCTGTCACATGCAGGCCACAGCGTCCTAACCAACACGCATCTCTGTAGTTCTTCAAGGGCAGTGCATCTTTGTAATCTCAGCATTTAGCCCAGTGCCTTGCGTATAATTGGCTCTCTATAAATACTTCTGGTCTGAGTTAATTTAGGAGTCTGTGGCCTGAAGCCTAACCTCATCTGATGAGAAGTGGGGATTTCATATCAATCCCTCTACACCTTTGATAACTTATTTCAAGCAGTTTGGCCTCTAGGTGTCTGTCATTCACAGCCTGAGCCTTGAAGATACATCTTACATTAAATAAGCCATCTGAGAGATAAATGAATAGGGAGTCCTTTAGGAGATGAAACAGTTAGGGCTGTGGACACATATCATCTTTTATGAAACGCTTCATCTCTGGGACCGGGGTGGGGAGATGTCTAAGTTTAGAAATGCCGGGACAATTGATCAACTCTAGACGTTGACGTGAGGTGAAATAATGTCGTTAGCTTGTAAAATAGAGGATTTTGTTTTCCCTACATCTGTCCATCTATTTTATGGTTGGTTCAGCCCTGCAATAAAATGTGAAGGAATTAGAAAGACTGCTGCATTCCCTGCCCCTGGAATACACTTTCTGAAATAATAGACCATATGATGTGGACGTTAGGTCCCAGTCAAGAACTTTTTATGCAGATCGTGCATTCCAATAGTTTTCTAGTTCTTGAGCCTGGCCAAAGGATGCTGCCGGTAGCAGGAATGCGATGACAATTAACGTGTGGCCCATTGAGTTATATCTTCAAGCGACCTCATAAATAAGGAGACAAGTCATGACAAAGTTGTCTGCTTCAGGACAGATTTAAAAAGAGACAGAGAAGTTACTCATACCAACATGGATTAAGCACAAAACATTATTCTGAGCGCAAGACATCAGACCAACAAGAGAGTACATATTTTATGATTCCACATATATAAAAACCTAGAAAAGGCAAATCTAATCTATAGTGAGAGAAAACAGATTGGGAGTGAGTGATGGAGAAGGGATGCAAGAGAACTCTTTGGGGTGATGGAAATGTCCTTCCATGTCTTTTTCGTTAGGGTAGTTACTTGAGTGTATTCATTAATCAAAACTCACGGCACATGAAGAGAGGCTCAACGTCACGAGTCATCAGGGAAAAGCAAGTCAACCCCACAATGAGATGTCCCCTCACACCTGTCAGAATGGGCATTATCACAAAGAACACAAATAACAAATGTTGGTGAGGGTGTGGAGAAAAGGGAACCCTCGTACATTGTTAGTGAGAATGTAAGTTGGTGCAGCCACTGTGGAAGACAGTATGGAGGTTTCTCAAAAAACTAAAAATAGAGTCGCCATCTGATCCAGTGATCTCACTCCTGGGCATATATCTGAAAAATATGAAAACACTAATTCGAAAAGATACGTGCGCCCCACTGTTCACAGCAGCACTATTTACAGTCGCCAAGACGCGGAAGCCACCTAAGTGTCCACCAACATATGAATGGATAAAGAAGATGTGAGATAGATACCACTCTGAAACATTTTTTCAGTTGTTCGTTTCATTACTTGGTCGAGGACCACGGATCAGCAAACACTGACGACACAGGTGAAGAGGCTTCAGAAAATTACCAGATTGTTCGCTAGTCTCAATATTTCCAGTAAACGTGTGTTTTATTCTTCCTCTAAATTCCTAGTCTCCGCTTGTACACATGGAAGTCTCGGTCTCTTAGAGACAGATTCATTAGTCTTGGGAACAACTAGCTGGTCGCCTGGAAGTCAACATGAACTTCCAGGCAGGAGATCAAGGGGGCTGACCGTTCACTCATTCACTTATTCATTCACTTGTTCATTATTTCATATTCACTTTGTTCATTAGTTCCTGAGTGCCTGCATGGCGTTCAGCAATTTTATTACAGGAAAGTGAATTTAAATCTATTCTAAACGCTTTACATGGATTAATTTATTTAATAGTAGCTGTCTAGTCTCCACATGCAGAAAAAACACTTTTATGCTTCAGTGAAATACTATTATTTGTCTAGAAGGACAGCCTCTAGATTATCTGGTTGAGTCTCTCCTTGAACTATTTTACAGCTCTCTAAGTTGTAGCTAATTGGAAGCATTGCAAAAATAATTCTCATAGCAAATCCTACCAGGGATAGAAATTCTATCATGGAAAATCACCTGATACAGTTCCGGCTGACCTCCCATCCCCTGAAAAGAGCATTCATTTCAAGCTTTCTGATCTATAAATGTGTCTGTTCTTTGGATTCTCTTTGGAACTGGTTATAATATCTGTCTGGTTCCCTCACTGATTAGTGAGTAGAATAGAATACAATCTGTAACATGCATTCATTTTTTTTCTGTATGACGGTCATGATTTTACCTTTTGGGAGAATTATCTTTTAACGCATTATATCCTGGGAACCCTAATAATTAGTGGGATGGACAAGGGTACTGACACCCCAAATCTCAGGAGATGGAAAACTGGCTTCTTGAGGTACCATCCAAATTCTGGTACAAGGATTTTTTTCTATCCCCGTCCTCCTACACCTCAAGTTGTCCTAGTGTCTAGCTCTCTGGGAGTGTGCTCCTCTTGTGACATTGATACTTCCAAGGTAAGGGGTTAGCACTGGGCAACGTTTCTGGACATTGGTGGGGGTGATGCCTATGGAATGGTCAACAAGTAAAATTGTGCCTACTGTCAACAGGAGATCCTCAGCAGACTCTGGGGTGAGGAAGGCTCACATGACATCTGATGCTGGTACCTGATGGAGGATGGGCGGGCTGCATGGCAGCCTCAGGTCCCCTGTGGTCCCAGGTGGTAGAGACTAAAGCGGGTCACACTGGTCTCTGCCCCTGGCACCTCTGTCCTCGTTCCCAGTCATGTAGGTTCATGGTCTTCCTTCCCACAGCCTGAGAAATTTGGGAGGAGCAGTGAGTGGTGGTCAAGAATTACTTCTCAGATGAGCGGAGAGGGTCAAAAGGCATAAACTTCGGGCTTCCCTGCTGGCGCAGTGGTTGAGAGTCCGCCTGCCGATGCAGGGGACGCAGGTTCGTGCCCCGGTCCGGGAGGATCCCACATGCTGCGGAGCGGCTGGGCCCGTGAGCCATGGCCGCTGAGCCTGCGCGTCCGGAGCCTGTGCTCCGCAACGGGAGAGGCCACAGCAGTGAGAGGCCCGCGTACCGCAAAAAACAACAACAACAGAAACTGCCCTAGTTATTTCAGGCAGAAAGGGATTTCATGCAGGGAACTGGATGCCTCCGAGAGCATTGCAAGGGAAGGAGTAGCAGACAGGAACCAAGACTTCTAGAGCAATCCATGGACCCGGCCCACGAGGGGGAGGCCCTACCTCGTCCACATTCAGCAGAGTGCGGAGCCAGGACACCCACAGTCAAGCGTCAAGAAGCCGCTTATGTGCCCCATGACTGCCTTGGGACACTTGTGAAATCAGTGAATGTGCACTGGCCACAGATGCAACCAAACAAAACAAAGCAAAGCAAACCCCACCCCGTCCTCCCTCCAATCATGCTTGCCGGTAGAAAGAGCAGAAGCTTCGGGAGGACAGCCTCTTCTCCCAAATGCAGAACCTAACGCACATCCATGCTCCTAGCATCAGGGAGCCCGAAAGGCCGTTTTCCAGCCACAGTGTAGGATGCAACGGGTACCGAGTGTCCATCCAAAATATCTACCTCAATACTGACGAAGCAAAACGCAAACTGCCTGAGTCCTTGTGAGACGATGCTCAAACAAACACAGATGCTGATATGAGACAGTTTCCTTCCCTCAGCCTCCTCTAAGAAAGCTTCTCAAACTTGCTGTGTGCCCACATTGCAACAGAAGGCTCAGAACCAAACCCGCAAGGTAAGGGACCACAGTGCCTCCCGAGAGTGGTGTCAGCAACACAAAATATTCCAGCAAAGAGGCCGATTTCACACCCTTTCCACATATTTTTTAGCTGAACGGACAAGCTGTAGACCGCACAACCAATCAGAGGTGGAGATTAATTCACACCCCAACGTTCTGGATTTAAATTTCTGACTGCCATAACGCATGACTCAGAAGAACATCATGGTAAGTGTGATCATAGATGCGAGCTTAATGTTACAGGCTTTGAAAGAACAGGGTGATAGCCCTAGTTTTCAGTCCCACCAATCTGAAAAATGAGGAAATTTTTCCACTGGTGTCCTGGAGTCCAAAGCATCTTATAGATGAACAGTCAGGTACCAAGCTTGGTAAACAGTTGAGGCTGCTGCCCCTTAGAGGGGTTTTTGGAATAGGAACTCTGACGCCAAAGCAGTTTCCTGTCTTATTGGTGACATGAAATTGGATTGTCACAGGCTGCAAATACCTTTGGTTTAGCCTTGGTCAAAATTAAGATTAAAACAATTTCCCACAAGTTTCTAATCACTTGAGACGATAAAAAGCAGTTGACACGAGCACTTTTAAAACGCAAAGCTTTTTTTTTAATAAAGAAGGAAAGTTAGTAAATATTTGCTTATTCGTTAAGATAAAATTTAATTTAATTTGGATTTTATCAAAAGTTAAGTTACTTAAAAGACAAAGAATTTTCTCTTTCTAGGAAAAGATTTACTTTAACTATTCCATGAAGCATTAACTACTGTCTTTGAGAGTCAATGTCATGATTCTTCATGTGGAAAAAAAAAGTGTGCCTTATGCACAAAATGTTGTGGGTTTTTTTAAATGAGTACTTTTTCCAGAACATTCAAGTAGTTTAAAAAGTGCTGAAAAACTGAAAAGCGGGTGTATTACCCGCTTACAAAATTACTTAAGTATAAATATTTTATTTACACCCAAACAGAATTCTTTATCCTTTTACTTTGCTTTAGGTTAATTAAAAACTACTTAAGGTCATCACTTGATCAGGAGAAATTGCCAAGCACGATCATTCTCTTTACTGAAACTGACACAGGCAAAGAAGAAGCTTCTGAAGACTTTGTTGGTGAGTTTTCTTCCACATTTTTCCTTCTGGCTCAGGTTCCAATACGGCTCTGCATGCATTGGTTCTCATTTGCAGTTCTGGTGTTTTGTTCATCATGGATTTTTTGCATTAATTTAAAAATTTGTCCTTAAAGCCAGGGCCCCAGGACCTGAACTAGGAAAGTCTATTATAGAACCTTATACTGAACAGAATTTTTGCAGAAAACTATACTTGATTATTAAACATTATAAGGTTATGACACATTTTTCATAGGAGATTGATTTTTTTTTTCACCAACTTGGTGACCATTAACCTGAGTTGTAACGTCATTGATCTAACACTATTGAAATCAAGCAACATCAAGGCCCTGAACCAAGATGGCGGAGTAGAAGGACGCGCTCTCACTCGCTCTTGTGAGAACACCAGAACCACAACTAGCTGCTGGACAATAACCGACAGGAAGACACTGGAACTTACCAAAACAATACCCCACATCCAAACACAAAGGAGAAGCTGCAATGAGACGGTAGCAGGGGCGCAATCACAGTAAGATCAAATCCCGTAACTGCTGGTGGGTGACTCACAGACTGGAGAACACTTATACCACAGAAGTCCACCCACTGGAGCCCCACGTCAGGCTTCCAAACCTGGGGGTCCGGCAACGGGAGGAGGAATTCCTAGAGAATCAGCCTTTGAAGGCTAGCGGGAGTTGATTGCAGGACTTCAACAGGACTGGGGGAAACAGAGACTCCACTCTTGGAGGGCACACACAAAGTAGTGTGCGCATCGGGACCCAGGGGAAGGAGCAGTGACCCCACAGGAGACTGAACCAGACCTACCTGCTAGTGTTGGAGGGTCTCCTGCAGAGGCAGGGGATGGCTGTGGCTCACCGTGGGGACAAAGACACTGGCAGCAGAAGTTCTGGGAAGTACTCCTTGGCATGAGCCCTCCCAGAGTCCGCCATTAGCCCCACCAAAGAGCCCAGGTAGGCTCCAGTGTTGGGTTGCCTCAGGCCAAACAACCAACAGGGGGGGAACCCAGCCCCACCCATCAGCAGTCAAGCAGGTTAAAGTTTTACTGAGCTCTGCCCACCAGAGCAACAGTCAGCTCTACCCACCACCAGTCCCTTCCATCAGGAAGCTTGCACAAGCCTCTTAGATAGCCTCATCCACCAGAGGGCAGACAGCAGAAGCAAGAAGAACTACAATCGTGCAGCCTATGGGACAAAAATCACATTCACAGAAAGAGAGACAAGATGTAAAGGCAGAGATAAACCCACGCACCTATGGTCAACTAATCTATGACAAAGGAGGCAAGGATATACAATGGAAAAAAGACAGTCTCTTCAATAAGTGGTGCTGGGAAAACAGGACAGCTACATGTAAAAGAATGAAGTTAGAACACTCCCAACACCATACACAAAAATAAACTCAAAATGGATTAGAGATCTAAATGTAAGACCAGACACTATGAAACTCTTAGAGGAAAACATAGGAAGAACACTCTTTGACATAAATCACAGCAAGATCTTTTTTGATCCACCTCCTAGAGTAATGGAAATAAAAACAAAAATAAACAAATGGGACTTAATGAAACTTAAAATCTTTTGCACAGCAAAGGAAACCGTAAACAAGACGAAAAGACAAGCCTCAGAATGGGAGAAAATATTTGCAAACGAATCAAGGGACAAAGGATTAATCTCCAAAATATATAAACAGCTCATGCAGCTCAATGTTAAAGAAACAAACAGCCCAATCCAAAAATGGGCAGAAGACCTAAATAGACATTTCTCCAAAGAAGACATACAGATGGCCAAGAAGCACATGAAAAGCTGCTCAACATCACTAATTATTAGAGAAATGCAAATCAAAACTACAATGAGGTATCACCTCACACCAGTTAGAATGCCATCATCAGAAAATCTACAAACAACAAATACTGGAGAGGGTGTGGAGAAAAGGGAACCCTCTTGCACTGTTTTTGGGAATATAAATTGTTACAGCCACTATGGAGAACAGTATGGAGGTTCCTTGAAAAAGTAAAAATAGAACTACCATATGACCCAGCAATCCCACTACTGGGCATATACCCAGAGAAAACCATAATTCAAAAAGACACATGCACCCCAATGTTCATTGCAGCACTATTTACAGTAGCCAGGACATGGAAGCAACCTAAATGCCCATCGACAGACGTATGGATAAAGAAGATGTGGTACATATATACGATGGAGTATTACTCAGCCATAAAAAGGAACGAAGTTTGGTCATTTGTAGAGACGTGGATGGATCTAGAGACTGTCACACAAAGTGAAGTAAGTCAGAAAGAGAAAAACAAATATCGTATATTAACACATATATGTGGAACCTAGAAAAATGGTACAGATAAATTGGTTTGCAGGGCAGAAATAGAGACACAGATGTAAAGAACAAACGTATGGACACCAAGGGGGGGAAAGCCGTGGCGGGGTGGGGTGATGGTGGGATGAATTGGGCGATGGGGATTGACATGTATACACTGATGTGTATAAAATGGATGTCTAATAAGAACCTGCTGCATAAAAAAATAAAATAAAATTCAAAAATTCAAGAAAAAGAAAGCAATAGAATACAAAGGTCAAAGTAAAAGAAACATCCGATATGGAGTCAGTCCTTCTCTATTACGTCAGGACCCTGGTAGCCTCCTGGGTAGGGGCTACAGGACACAGGCTCCTTTGGATTCTGAGCAGTGCCTGAGAGAGTCATCCATGTAATATCAGTAACAGGACAAGGTTGTCTGTTATCACTGCTAATGATGAACAGTTTCAGAGATTTTCACTAATGAAATGAGAAAGGGAATGGAATAATCCATATGAACATTATTAAAGAAGGGAAAATTATCTTTTTGTCAGGTCAGATTGCAAACCTAGTCTCATAGCAAATGATTAAAATTAATAAGTATTAAAACTACCAATAGAATTTTGAAAGGGGGCTATACACAAGATAAATATACAAAAATCAGTAGCTTTTCTCTGTATTAACACATGGAGACATTCACTCCATACTCATAGGTGAAACAGCTTATTATAAAAATATAACTCCTTCTAAAATTAATATATAAGTCTAATGCCCTTCTACTCAGAATGCCAATATGTGTGTGTTTGTGTGCACATGTGTGTGTGCTTAAATCAGGGTTAAATGGTTTTAAAGGTCTACCTTGTTGATTAGGTTGTTTAGATTTCTATGTCTTTGCTCAATTTTTGTCCATTTGATCTGTCTTATACTGAGAATGGTGTGTTCAATTCTCCCTACAGTGTATTGCTCTCCATTTTTCTTTGCTTTTCTACTTTACATAGGAGGAACATTCACTATCCCCATCCAAGAATAACTGCTATCTTTACTTTTGACACCATAGATTAATAATTTTCCCTGTTCTGTTCTTAAATAAATGGACTCATCTAGCAAAAAAAAAAAAAAAAAAAAAAAAAAAAGAGAAAAGAAATCAACCAACATCAAAGCTATGTTGATATGGTTACAATTAGGAACATAGCTAACATTCTTCCTTGAAAATATTGACTTTCAGGGAAAATTAACAAGGGGCTCTAAGAGAATGTTTTGAAACACAGTAAACAATATAGATGTTCCATGACAAGAGTTTTGTTACTAATCCAACAACAATAAACAAGTAAAGCAGGGCACAGCTGATCAAAGACAGACCCTGGATGATTTTATTAACATCTTAACATCTTACTGTAATCTGACTCACTAACAGAATTCACTGAAACTAACATGCTTCTTTTTAGCTATGTGATTTTATCATCTTTTCTTGGTTAGTGAATTAGCTAGCATCCAAGATTTCCTACTAAATTATAGTGTAGAATATATTCACTTGACAAAAATGTTTCCTTATTAAAGCCCTTCAAAATGGCCTTCAATTATGTACAGTAAAGATGACAATTTTCCCCTAAAGAGGTTCCTTGTAGCCCTGGGACCCATCAGAAGTGGCCGGGCTTCTTAGGAAATGGAGCGGATGGCCTGATGCACCTAAGGGCGCCTTGGATTGATTCTGGGGCTGTGTCACACTCCCAAGGAGTGTGCAGCCATGCACACATGGAGCCTTTTGCCCTGACCTCCCTCACAGCCGATTTTCTGAATCGGAGAGGTCAAGGCTTTCTATTATTTTTTGACATTAAAATATATTTAATATTCTCAGAGGGATAAGAGAGGATGTTGACTCCATTGAACAAGAACGACCTATTACGGAAAAGAATTAGAAATCATGAATAAAATATTTAATCATCAAAATTAAAAAAAAATCAAAAGACAATGAGGAGCAGAATAGGTACAGATTCAGAGAAAATTACTGAGCGGGAAAATCAGGCGAAGGTATTTCCCCAAAACACAAGAATAGAGACAAAGAGCCCTGGCAAAACCAGCATAGGCTGTTAGTGTCCACTGTTAGCAAGGTTTGAGAGAGTCTGGCGTTCCCAACTATTTTTAACGGGAGTATAAATGATTAAGCTTTTCTTATGAGGCTTTTTCTAGATTTCTTGCCATGTGAAGGCTTTCTATTATTATTATTTTTTTTTTTTGCGGTACGCGGGCCTCTCACTGCTGTGGCCCCTCTCGTTGCGGAGCACAGGCTCCGGAAGCGCAGGCTCAGCGGCCATGGCTCACGGGCCCAGCCGCTCCGCGGCATGTGGGATCCTCCCGGACCGGGGCACGAACCCGCGTCCCCTGCATCGGCAGGCGGACCCCCAACCACTGCGCCACCAGGGAAGCCCTATTATTTTAATTACATTTTTATCATGCTAGTTCTGTCTTGATGTTCCTGGCCATCAGAAGCTTCTGAATGGTAAGTATATCATTGAAACACCTGCTTTTTCTGGGTCATCCCCAAATCGGATCATCGTGCGCTCCAAGTCTTTGATAAAATGGTTCAACAGAAGTAGCCGAGGGCCAGATCGTGGTGTTCCTACAGCAACAACTGCCCTCGGGTGACTCTTCATCCAGTGACTGAGCAGGTAAGAACCCATCTCCTAAATGCATCCTCTCGCTTGCTAAAGTTCAGATACATAGAGCTGAGGTATTCTCGGATCGAGAAATTCGTCTCCAAAAGGAAATAAAATTGGCTTTTGCGGGGGGCGGGGCTTGCTCTCGGTAAATGTAAAAAAAACTTCACCGTTTTCTGTTTGAGGGCTCACAAACCAGGTAACTGCGCTTCCTTATTAGTCAAGAATATTTCAGTTACGGACGACAGAGACCATATGAAAAGGGCTTAAGAATAGAAGGAAGTTATAGGATTGAAAACTCTAGGGGTACGTCTAGCTTCAGGCATGGCTAGATCAAGGGGCTCAGAAATGGTCAGCAGGACCTGGTCTGTCCCGAGCTTTCTTTTCTGCTTTCCCATATGTTGACTTCATGAATAGGCAGCTTCGCTCTGTTTGGGAGCACGATGGCACCCAGGATCTCCAGGATTCATTGTATTAGCTATCATTCCAGTGGGAAAACAGTCCTACAAAGACTAGGAGTAGAGGCCCCTTGGCCTGACCACCCAGCTTGTATCAGTGGTCTTCTCCCGGGCCGATCCCTGTTGCTACCCACGGCAATGATCTGATCGGCCAGGTCCGGGTCAGGTGGCACCTACAGCCGAGAGGTGGGGTGAAACCCATACAGCCCAAAATGAACAGAGAGTGAGGTTTCCAAAGAATATCACCAAGGGCGTGAAGCGCCCTCCACGCGGTCAGCCCCAGACGACTTGGCCCACTAGGGAGCTCCACTGGGGTCTCCACTTGGGCTGAGCTCCCAATGCCGCGAAGCTATTCAATGGGGGAGGGGACTAGGGGAGCGCAGATGGCACGGCACACACAAAGGCCCGGGGGTTGAAAGGAGCCCGGCAGACTCAGGGAACCAAAGGGAAGACAGACAGTGGGAATTGGGCCACCCAGCCCGCGGGGACGGGTAAAGGGAATTGGGATCTCAGGTTGCTGGAACAGGTGAATCGACGACGGAAGAGTCAGAGGTCTTATTCGGAGCCGGGGAGGGGTGGGGAGGTGAGCTCCCTACAAAGGAGGGAGAGCAGCTCTTCTTCACTTGCCTCCCTGCCTGGGGGCTGGGTCTGTTAGGGCAGAAAGGGCATCTGACAGTCCCGCCAGTGGGCCCAGGCTTTCACTGGGGAAGTTAATGGCACCTGTACCTCCAGACTTTGAGCCAGAGGGGACCCTCCCCAAATAGGTCCCAGGGTTGACTCATTAATAGACTGGGAGGAATGGCCGTGCCCCCCTGGAAGGAATGGGGAGCAGAGAAGGTGGAAGAAGCTGGTGGGAGGGGGCAGGTTGAGAGAGTCAATCAAAAACCTGGCAGCAAAGAGGCGAGTGTCTGGCCAGCATAGCACTGGGTCCCAGACATCCATCCGGCTGAGACCCTGGGGACCCCTCCCCCCGCAAACCAGGCATCCCCCCAGGTCCTGCGTTCCAGGCTCCAGCCCCAGAAGCAACCCTGAAATACATCCCCCTGTTTCACACTCACCATATTCATTCTCGTAAAGGAAAACACCAGCCCATGTTTGGTTCATGTCAGAAACATACTCTTCCTCGGTTGTAACCAGAGTTGGCTAAGGATTCAGGAGTTTGGTGAAAATGAACAGAAGAATTCTATGAGAGTTAATTGTCTCTAGTGGAATTTATAATAAATAGAATCTTATATTTTTATTCTTTGTAAGTTGTGTGCTACACACTTGTTTCATCAGTAAAAATTATGATATATGTATATAATGTGTGTATACATGTTATATATATGTGTGTATACATATACATTTCACCCCAGAGAGCCTGTTATTAAACCTTTTCAAGCAAGAATACTGCACAAGACCCTCTACCTTCGTGGAATTCATGGAATTTTCATTCTGGTGTCAAACACCAGGGTGGCAGCATAGGGAGGATGGAAGAGAATTCAGTCTAAAGAAAAATAGGTGGATGTGAGCCGTGATGGGGGAGGTCAGGGAGGAAAAGCATTTACTGTCAGATGCCCCCACCTGCCCCCCGCCAGAGAAGTCACCCTGACTCTGCAGTCCACCTAACAGTGCGAGCTTGGGCAACTACTGGATCTCCCTAAGACTCAGTTTCCTCATCTGTAAAATGGGAACATAGCATAATCCCTCGGAGTCGTCATGGAGATGCATAGTCACTAAAACGTAATTCCTGAGAGCCTGACCCTGAGCTCAGCCCAGTAGGTGCTCTCATCTCATTGACTCTTCCAATATCCCTAGAAACCACCTGTCCATTTTGAATGGGGAAACTGAGGCAGAGGGAGGCGAGGACAATTCGTCTCCAAGGCACAGAGCTGCTGCAGAGAGGACTTAGGCTCTGAGAGCACAGAGTCAGCACCCACACCGCAGATCTCTGTGCTCAGCTGCCTAGGAAGACGCCCAGCTCAGAAAACGTCCAATAAACGTTACAGGCCAGCTCCCTTTCTCTGGACTCTGTCACCTGCCTCCTAAACCCTAAATCCACAAAAGTGCAAATAAATGTGGTTCATTGGCATTCCAAGAAGGTGCCCGCAGCCCTCTGGGAGAGCCCACAGCAGGAGGAAGAGGATTTTCCCATCAGGCACAGCAGGGAGAGCATCCCTGGCCTCGGCCTCCGGCAGTGTCCCCGGATCGCCACCAGGTGGCGGCATTTGCACGAGTTACACGAAGGCTGGTACAGCAGAAACTCCTAAAGTTGAAGCTTGCCGTTTCCCACTCTGCTTCCTTTGTTCCCTGCACAAGACTCTAGAAGCTCACCAGACCCTGGTGCGCCATGCCCCACACTGTGACCCCTGACAAGTTCCTTTAGTCCCTTGTGGATGCATCTGTCCCTGCCCTCAGAGGTCTCCTCCACACTCACATCTCACACCCGCCCGACAGCTGGCTCCAAAGGAAGACTCGGGGCCAGCTGTCCAGGGTCACAGATGCCAAAGAGAAGCGTCCGCCCAAGGGCCAGGCGTGGCCAGAAAGTAAGACCTGGAGGGGCGGTTGTTAGGAGATCATGCATGCACACATGGACCCCCCATGTTACACACATGTGCACACGTACATGCATGCAGACACATGCACGCACACACTCTTACGTGTGCACACACACATAAACACACTTGCACACGATGCACACATGAACGCACATATACACACGTTCACACTTTCCAGGTATGCACATGCACATGCATGTGGAGACGTGTGCACAACACACACATGCATGCATATAGGCAAGGGTGCACATGTGCACGCACACACACACACGCACACGACCTCCTAAACAGCGGGCAGCACCTCCAGGGTTGAATAAACACTTGCTGAGCGAGTGAAGACTCGCACGGGGTCACTGCGGATGCTTCCTCTCCCCCCCGGGCCTTTGAACCCCCCGCTTCCTGGCTTGTTTGCTACCTTTTCACCCGGCAAATTCCACTTAGACCAGCTCTGGCAACGCGGGCTCTGCAGGAAGCACTGGCCCACAGATGCGTTTAGCGTGGTCCCCTGCGTGCTAGCAGTTGTGTGTGCTGTCAACAATTACAAGCTGGGAGATTTCACACACGCTCACAAAAGTCCTGTGATCTGGGAGAATCAGAGACCTGGCGAGGTGAGCTGGTGTTTCTACAACCCAGCAGCGGAGCCAGCCAAGCAGAGGCTGTCTCTTGGGACGGGGCTGTGGGGGGGGGTCACCCTTTCCCACAGGGCAAGTGCCCTTTGTCACACTGGACTTCGTCAGTCACCTGCTTGATGCCGGCAGGCTTTTGAATTTGCAGCTCCTGATTTCCACTTTACTTCCTCTTCCAGGAAGACTGTCGTGAACCCCTACTCCAGTGAGCTTTGTTTGTTTTCTTTTCTTCCATCAGAGAGAAGATTTGCTTATACAGGCCAACCTCGGAGATACCGCTGCATATTTGCTTCCAGGCCACTGCCTAAAGAGAGTCACACGTTTTTTGGTTTCCCTGTGTGTATAAAAGTTATATTTATACTGGACTGTAGTCTATTAACTGTGCAACAGCCTTACGTCTAGAAAGCAATGCACATATCTTAATTTAAAAATCCCTTATTGCTAAAAAATGCTAACCATCCTCTGAGCCTTCAAAAAGTTGTAGTAACCACATCACAGATCATGGAAGTTTAAAATATTGAATCACCAAAATGTGACACAGAGACACAAAGTGAGCAAAAGCTATAGGAAAGACGGCACCGATAAACACCCGACGCAGAGTGGCCACAGATCTTCAATTTGTAAAAAACACGTCATCTGTGAAATGCACTAAAAGGAGGTCTGCCTGTATTTCCTTTCATTTTCTATAAAAAGGACGGATGTAGCCGAGGTCTACTATAGTATCAATTCCCTGCCTACCTGTCTTCTGTTTCCCTTCAGGGACCTGGCAAAGTAGAGGGATGGCCTATTCACAGCAGAGAACGTCCCTGGAGTGCCTACACTTCCCAGGCTCTGTTCTAAGTTCTTCCCGAATTCCCAGTTTACATAGAAGGGGACGGGTGCAGAGAGGTTAAGTGACCTGGCAGGGCCAGGGGTCAAACCGAGGCCACACAGGCTCTGAGCCGCTGCCTCGACTTGCTCTATGCCGACCGCAGGTGGACCTGGGGCTACAGGTAGGCAAGGCGGGTGTAACTCTCATGCAGGGCTCAGACCTCCCTAATCATGCTCTGATTTCTCCTGCCTTGAGCAATCCAGCTCTTCCTGTCCTGAGCGCTTCCTGGGAGCAGGTAACACTTGCATCCTGACTCTTCTCCAAGGCCTCTGGGTGCATCCCCTACAGGCCACATCATCTGATGGGACGCGATGCCTTGCATTCACCCCACTGGCACAGTCCGACACCCCCTGGGGTGCCAAGACCCAGCCTGAACGGGGTGCTCCCTGTGTTTTTCTTTCCAAGGACCCTGCAGGGGCATCACAGGGAGCGAAGCTCACCTGCCCATTGAAAGGGACTCATGTGAGTCCCCCAGGAAGCCATGCCCAGATGGTGCTTCTCTCTGGACCGCCTTCCTTCCATCTGCCCCATGCTGCCTGCCCACCCTGCCCCTGACACTGGAATGAAAATTCCAGAAGGGCAGGGGATCTCATCTAGTACTTTGCCGGTGAATATCTAACAAACAGCTCTCTGGGGGAAAAGGTGTGTATACCTCTAAGTGTCATATAATTTTACTACTATAATTACAGTTTATAAAGAATAATACCATTTACAGAGAAATTAAATTATATTAATAATCTGTTTATATTTAATAATAGATGAATAACAAATTAAATAACACAATTTACAACGCATACAATTTACAGAGAATAATAAAATAGTCCTCTATCATTACAGTTTATAAAGAATAATACCATTTACAGAGAAATTAAATTAATAATTTATTTATATGTAATAATAGATGAATAACAAATTAAATAACACAATTTACAAAGCATACAGTTTACAGAGAATAACAAAATAGTCCTCTTGATTGTAAGCTCCGTCGAACAAGCTGGTTTTCACAGAATAATGCAGGCTGTTTTTGCTGAATCCTTAGCCAACCTGTTTGCCATGGATCTAATCCCACGAACATTGGCTGATGTTTTCGTTGACGTTCAGGAGGAAGAATATAAAGCAACGAAGATGCTGAAACAAAGTTCCGATGCCAGGACTTCACTAGTTTGTCAACAGCAAATCTTTGCTGAATCAGATCATCGTTTTCAAACACGAGAAGAATATTTTCTTGACTTTTGGGTACTCTTCTCAATGTAAATGTATTTGTAAATTTAACCTGCACGATTAACACTTTTCTCTGTTATGTTCTTAAGTCTAGACAACCAATAAAACAATGAACGAGCCCCGATTCATAGTATTTGCCAGTGACTGTGGTGTAAATACTCCCACCAGGGCCAATTTCAGCCTAACCGCTGAGACATCACCGAATGAGAATTAGGAAGAGGCCCTCGATAGCACAGCATTCGTTTTATTTATTTATTTATTTACTTACTTACTTACTTATTTATCTTTGGCTGTGTTGGGTCTTCGTTGCCAGTTGCGGTGAGCAGGGGCTACTCCTTGTTGAGGTGCGCGGGCTTCTCTTGTTGCAGAGCTCGGGCTCTAGGCGCGTGGGCTTCAGTAGTTGTGGCTCACGGGCTTAGTTGCTCCGCAGCACGTGGGATCTTCCCGGACCAGGACTCGAACCCGTGTCCCCTGCATTGGCAGGTGGATTCTTAACCACTGTGCCACCAGGGACGTCCAGCATCAGTTTTAATCTCACCACATGGATTCAATGGACGGAAGTCCCCTGGAGAGAGCGCATAGCAGGAAAATGTAAACTAGTTACTAGGAACTAGGAAGTTTGGGTGTTGAGCCCCTTCACTGAAAATATAATTTATTTAATTGTAAGTTGATACCATTTTTTTTAAAAAGTAAGGACTGTGTTTTAAATGGAGTGCAAAATTCCTGAAAACGTAGCTGTTGGCTCTTGGACCCACTCTGAAAGGGCTCCAGTGGCCCCCGGGGTTGGCTTGTGCTGCATCCCTGGCCCCTGACTGTCATCTCTTGCATGGTACACACTCCGTAAAAGCTTGGTTGTTCTGGGCATCCTGGAACCAGAGCGTGCAACGTGAGCCCACGTGCCTCAAAACCCATCCTTCCCTCGAAGCTCAGAGAATGTTACTGCAGGAAGAAGACCCACAAAATAATCTCGTCCTGTACTTAAAGAAAAAGACCCACAGGAAACCAAGGGTGCACTGGGGCTACTGGAGAAGATGGAGAACCCCCATCCCAACCGGGGCAACTTCACTATTGTCCACTTCCTTTACTGGAGTTCTAGGCTGAAAGACACATGCACACATATGCACATGTGTGTACATACATGCACACACATATACACACATACACAGAGATGCTCAAATGCACGCGCACACACACACACACACAATACTGATTTGTCCACCAGCTGGGAACACACAGGCTCAGAAGCAGCTAGAGCTCAAGTTTTCATCTTCCCCGGGAACCTGGTCTCCGCCCCACTCCCCCTGTCTCTCTCTCCAGAGCTGTGATCTCCACGTTCTCTGCATCTCTGAACCCCCAAATCCCTGACAGCTGATGCTCCCCATTGTTGCCTGCATTTCAACTGCCTGCAGAGCTCACAGTTAATAAGAAACGCGTGGAAGTGTGGGGTGGATGTGATTCCAGCTCACATCTGTGATGGGTGGTCTACCCACGAGGGCATCTATTGTTGCCAGGGTGGAATGCGGGGGCAGAGAAGGGATGAGGGCCAGGGAAGATGAAGGGCCTGGCATCCTTGGGAGAAAAATAAGCTCTCGAGTTATCCCCTAAAGTCACCAGCACGACGTTCTTATCAGCATTTCTGAGTAGTGATGCTGTTAAGGGCATTGGGCACGCATGCCTTTCTGTCTTACCCCTGCCTTGGGCTGAAGTAAGCAACGCATGAAGGCTGGAATTTCTAAGGCCTGGATCCCTCCAGGTAGCGAATGACCCGGACTCTGGAACGAGGCAGATTAGGGGCAGGAGAGAAGCACCGCCCATCAGCCACGTGTCTGTGGGCAGGAATTCGTGGCTGAGGTCTGCGCTCCCATGGAAGGGACAGCCATGGGTCCAAGGACGGCTCCAGCCTCCCTGGAAGCTGGCAGAGAAGCTTCCAAGGGCTTCGTGGAAAAGACAGGAAGTTCAAGATCCTTTTAATGAGTTGACTCAGCTTTCGGAATATCAAGTATTTGTTTTCCTAAGACTGGAAAGAAAGGGTCACCAGCCGGCTCCATCCTGGGCAGCCCAGCTGGCTTGTCCTCGATTTGCCTGGGCCTCCAAAGAGCTCCCTGTCATCAAAGGCCTCTCGCACCTGAGGCCCCATCACCCGCTGCCTGCGACACAGGGCTTGGTAATCCACTCAAATCCCCAGGCCAAACACTGGCACCAAACAGCCCTGCCCCAATGTCGCTTTGAACTTCCATCCCGGGAGGCATTCTGGTTTAAGCAGGACGGTCTTTGAAGAGGAAGTCCCTGTCTTCTGTGAGCCAGAGGGGAGGACGGGCCTGGGCAGGGCTGAGGTGCGGATTTGCCCAGCCGGCCCTCCATCCTCCGTGGCGTGTCCTGCATCCTCCACCGGCTGCCCACCAGCCGTCCCAGGGCTGCTCTATCCCTTTAAGGGCTTCTGTCATGTTGAATTTTGACATACTTTCAGACTATGGAAAAATTGCAAGAGTAAAGAGTAGTACACAGAATTCCTAGATACCCTTTATTCAGATACCCTACATCTTAACATCTTACTATATTTGTTCTCTCTCTCTCTTTCCATATATACACACATGCACATATATATATGTATGTATAATTTTCCCTTTATCTTTCAAAAAATTAATCTCTAATGATACAATTAAACTCATTCTCATTTAAACCTCCTAGGTGATGATGAGGGTGGCGCGGTGGTTGAGAGTCCGCCTGCCGATGCAGGGGACACGGGTTCGTGCCCCGGTCCAGGAGGATCCCACGTGCCACGGAGCGGCTGGGCCCGTGAGCCATGGCCACTGAGCCTGTGTGTCCGGAGCCTGTGCTCCGCAACGGGAGAGGCCACAGCGGTGAGAGGCCCGCGTACCGCAAAAAAAAAGCAAACACGTTCCAGGCCAGGTAACATCCTGCCTGACCACACCCCCTTCCCACTTGGTCCTCCTGCATCCTCCACAAAGGACCTTTCCCTCTGCGTGCGGGTCATGCACGTGACTGGAATCATGCTGTTCGTCTTCCTGTACCGTGTTTTCCATCACTCCACACCGTGTTTTTCTATACCCTGTACCGTGTTTTGTTCGCTCAACGATTTATCTCAGAGATCTTGCAAAACTCGTACGTAAAGTCTACTTCATTCTTTCTTAACTGGTGCCTTTTTGTTTTCTCATCAGATTGGCCAAAAAATTAAAGTTTGATACTATCGAGTATGAGGGAATGTGTTTGGGAGACGTTCTCATTGGTGGGAGTGTAAATTAGCAGAGAGGCTTTAGGGCAACTTGGCAAACCTACTGCAATTCAAAATGCGTCTGCTGTCTGACCCGCGATTGCAGCTCTCTGGATCTAAGGATAGAGGGGGGCTCAGGCACATAGGGGCACGCAGCAGGGCTCACCCACAGCCTGGCTGCATGCCAGCTTAGAAGCTGGGGGATGACGGAGGAGATCATGCCCAAGGTGGTTCTCAGCCCTGGCAGCCCATGAGAACCCCATGCAGGTGCTTTCACAAACAGCCATACTCAGGCCACATCCCCAGTGATTCAGTTTCATTTAGTTTGGGGTGGGATTCGGGCATCAATATTATTTAAACCTCCTAGGTGATTCTGCTGTTCAGCCAGGATGGGGAACCACCACTCTGATGATTGTGGTAAAATGGTGATGATGGTGATGATGGTGATGATGGTGGTGATGATGATGGTGATGGTGATGAGGGTGATGATGGTGATGATGGTGATGATGGTGATGGTGATGGTGATGATGAGGGTGATGATGGTGATGATGGTGGTGATGGTGATGATGGTGATGATGATGGTGATGGTGGTGATGATGATGGTGATGGTGGTGATGAGGGTGATGATGGTGATGGTGGTGATGGTGGTGATGATGGTGATGATGGTGATGGTGGTGATGACGTTGCTGGTGATGGTGGTGATGATGATGGTGATGGTGATGATGAGGGTGATGATGGTGATGATGATGATGAAGGTGATGATGGTGATGATGGTGGTGATGGTGATGATGGTGATGATGATGGTGATGGTGGTGATGATGATGGTGATGGTGATGATGAGGGTGATGATGGTGATGGTGATGATGGTGATGATGGTGATGATGATGGTGATGATGGTGATGGTGATGGTGAAGGTGATGGTGATGGTGATGGTGGTGATGATGATGGTGATGGTGATGATGATGGTGGTGATGATGGTGATGATGATGGTGGTGGTGATGATGGTGATGATGGTGATGATGGTGATGGTGATAATGATCCCTCCTGACCTCTGGTTGGTAGCCAGCCAAAGTGGTACCTTCTTTATGTGACTAGACCTAGGGGTGACTTCTGAAACCCACCTTCCTGATGGTGGGAGGGGTGGCAGTCTCCCGGTAGGCCAGCACTGCAGCACTGGGGGAGCCTACCCACCAGGCCTTCCAATGACTTTGCAAGAACCTAATCCCCTGTGTTCAATCCCTTCCTGCTCAAGATAACTGGAACAGTTTCCATTCCCTACGACCGAATCTGGACTGATAAGCTTCCTCTCCCACCACCCACCACGTCTCAGCCTTACTGACACAGGTCTCACCCTTTCTGCAGTAACACGGCGTTTGCCCAGTGCAGGCCTGTGTTACTCCTTCCTGGAAATTCTATAACAGCAGTCTTTGGAGTCACCTTGCCTCTGGCTCTCCACATTATAATTCCAGCCCCTACTCCTCTGGTTGGGTTCACAGCTGCTGAGGAAGAGAATACTCGAAAATATTTAAACATTTAAAGAGTTGACTTATCGCCAAAACCCACGACTGACGTTTGTTACCACCTGTTGGGCTTCGTCTTAAGAGCTTAAGGTACGTTAATTCATTGTTTTGTTCTAACAACCTTTTGAGGTAGGTACAAGTATGATCCCCACTTCTTATGAGGAGTCTGAGAAACAGAAGTGATAAGTGATGGGACTTCACGTGTATTTAAGGGAGAGGTGGGTCTAGGAGTCAAGATCAGGCCTTGCCACAGCAAAGAAGGGAATTCATTTTATATCATGGTCCACACACATCAAATGAAGCAGACATCTCATTAATTGACACACTTAGCATGTATTTTGCACTAGGATATTTTCTGATTGATCCTTTTCTATCTTATTGATTTTATTCTAATCTATTTTATCCAATTCTGTTCTATTCAGTACAATCTATTCTGTTAATGCGCCATAGACTCTGATACTGTCTATTCTATTCCAATTTTATTCCATCCTCTTCTCATCTCTTCCATTCTTTCCTTCTTTTTTTTTTTTTTTGCGGTACGCGGGCCTCTCACTGCTGCGGCCTCTCCCGTTGCGGAGCACAGGCTCCGGACGCGCAGGCTCAGCGGTCATGGCTCACAGGCCCGGCCGCTCCGCGGCATGTGGGATCCTCCCGGACCGGGGCACGAACCCGTGTCCCCTGCATTGGCAGGCAGACTCTCAACCACTGCGCCACCAGGGAATCCCCCCATTCTTTCCTTCTTAACTGGGATTCTAAGAGAAGTAAGCCCTGGCCCCAGCCATCCACTGTACATAAATAATTAACTTCCCCTAGGCACCTCCAAGGGTACTAGTGGTGTTCCATCCTTGAGAGAGTTGAGGAAATGTTTGCAGATCATTTTCGATGATCAAATAAGAAAGACTGGTTTGGAGTCTAAAGTGACTTCACACCGCTACTGGGTCACTCATTCCATCTGCCCTTCAGCCTCTTAGGTGTGTAACAGAGTCCCACCCAGGCAGGGCTAACATGTCAATACACCTCAGGTTTTTGCAGCCCTGTTTGAGCATTTGTTTTTTTTTTTTTTTTTTAACATACCCGGAGTTCCCCAAATTGATTGGCCCCCATCTCTGTCAACCTCCAAGGTGCTGACCCCTCCCTCAACATTTTCCATGGCTTCCTGCTTCTTACAGAGTAAAGTGCAGTCTCCGCATTTTGATGTGTAGGATCCCTCATGGCCCAGCTTCTAGCTGTCCCCGTTGCCACTGTCATTCCTCCTCTCTGTCCCCTGACCACACTGCTGCTTCCTCCATGCTTTCCTCAGGGACTGCACCTGGCCTTCCATGTCCGGCTCTGGCAGCCCTTCTCTCCACACCCTTTATGCCCCAGGTTACTCCCCAGGGGGAAGGGGTGGCTGTTTGTCTGTCCTTCTGAAGCCATTTAAGCATCATCCCGAGGCCGTGTGAGGCAGACCTGGTGCTGGGCACTGGAGATGCTGCAATGAAAAAACAAGTCCCGGTCTTTATGCTCACGGAGCTCAGTCTCATTAAAGAATATTCATGATCGATAACATCTTTTGTGGCACTTACTAAGTGTCAAATATTGCTCACAACACTTTACATATGTGTGCTCACTGAATCCTCAAAACAACCCTGCGAGGCAGGTCTCACTGTAATTCTCACTTTGCAAATGAGGGCAGAGGCACAGAGAGGGTGAGTCATTTGCCAAAGGCCACACAGCTTCTGAGTGGTCAAGCTGCAACTGAACTCCTGCTGTCAAGCTCCACAGCTCATGCTCTGAAACATTTAGTTAAAAACCAGAGTCTGCACACGAAGGAGAAGTACAGAGACAACCCCAGGATCTTGGCCTGGTCTGTGTACTCAGGAGAGGATTTTCTCTGTCTGTACTCTGCCCCAGGTGGATTCTGTCCAAATTTATTTACTGATGACGCCAAATTTATTTCTCAGACCCATTTATGCAGGTGCCTCCTTGATATTCCCACTGAGATGCCTAATCGGCCCCTCAAACTTTACCCGTCACCCCCACTTCACTCATCTTCCCCACACTCATTCCCCTCCTCCACCCTCATCCTAGAAACAACAGCCTGGTCCTTCCCGTAGCTCGGCCCCCAAGTCCCAGCATCATCTACCTCGCCTCCCTCTTTCATGCACGTGGGACCCATCAGCAGGATTACACCCAGCATCCCACATACCTGCCTTCTGCTAGCACTGGTCCAGCCTCAGGGCCTCTCGTCAGACTCTCCCCAAGTCCTAACTGGGCTCCCAGCTTCCTTTCTCAGTTTCTTTCCAACACAGCAGCTACAGGCTCCTACTAGGATGCAAATCAGAAAATGCCACTCCTCTGCTCAAAACCCTTCCAGGCTCAAGCAAACACACGCACACGCGTGTTCACAGCATCACTATTCACAGTAGACAAAAGATGGAAACAGCCCGTGTCCCTCTACAGATGAATGAATAAGCAGACTCAGTATATGCCCGTGGTGGAATATTATTCGGCCACAAAAAAGGAACAAGTGACTGATTCATTGGACAACATGGATGGACCTCAAAACCATTTTGCTAATGAAAGCACCCAGTCTCAAAGGGTCACCTATTGTATGAAGCCATTGGTATGAAATGTCCAGAATGGATGAATCCGTAGAGACAGACAGCAGGTTGATGGCGGTCAGTGTCTGGGGGAAGAGGAATGGGGAGGTGTGCAGGGTTTCCCTTTTAGGTGATGGAAATATTTTGGAACTTGAGACAGTGGTGGTTGCATGACTTTGTGAATATACTGCATATCAATGAATTGTTCACTTTAAAATGGCTAATTTCATATTATGTGAATCTCACCTCAATAAATTATTATTTAAAAAACTCTCAATAGCAGAAACTAACACACCATTGTAAAGCAATTATACTCCAGTAAAGATGTTAAAAGAAAATTAAAAATAAATAAATAATAAATAAATTAAATAAATAAATAATAAATAAATAAATAAAGACCATTCAATGGCTCACTATTGACCTCAGAGAAAAGTTCAAGTCCTGGCAGTGCTCCCAGGCTCTGGACCTCAGCCTCACTGCCCTTACCTCTTGCTCTGGGCCCTTGTCCACTCCTGGATCCCTCCAGGTAGTGACACCTGAAGGCCCTCTACCCCCCTTCTGCCACCGTGGCCTCCACTCCTCCAACAGGCCAGGCATGCTCCCTGCCCAGGGCTTCTAATTTCTCTTCCATTTCTGTGGACTCTCTTGTCTGAGCACCTACTTACGGCTCCTCTCGCCTCCGGTGGGTCTGTACTTGTGTCTCGCCTTCTCCGACCACTGTATTTAAAGTGGCAGCTTCCCATGTGGTGCTCCCGTCTGCTCCATGCCTTATTCCCCAACACCCTCCTCAACAGCACACAGCTCTTTCCTTACCACTCCTGGTGACAGTCTCCTCCACCCGAAGAGTGCTTCTGTGAGGGTAGAGATTTTTGTCTCGGATTTTTGTTTTTGCTTGTGTTCATTGCTGTATTCCCAGCATTTAGTTCAGGTCTGGGCAGGCCTTCTCTGTAGAGGTTAAGATAATAAATATTTTTGGCGATTCAGACCCGCATGGTTTCTGCTGCAGCTACTCCATTCTATGGCAGTAGCTCCAAAGCACTCACAGACAGTGTATAAATGAAGGAGCTTGGCTGTGTGCTAATGAAACTTTATTTGTAGACACTGAAATTTGAATTTCATATAATTTTCATACATCACGAAATATTCTTCTTCCTTTGACTTTTTGTCCCAACTAGTTAAAAATGGAAAAATAATTCTTAGCTGGTGGGCCATGTGGAAACATGTAGCCA
This sequence comes from Leucopleurus acutus, assembly GCF_964270905.1. Classification (NCBI taxonomy): domain Eukaryota; kingdom Metazoa; phylum Chordata; class Mammalia; order Artiodactyla; family Delphinidae; genus Leucopleurus; species Leucopleurus acutus. The sequence continues at coordinate 87,968,508 of NC_139155.1, forward strand.
TCTGAATTTAGCCCTCAGGCCATAGTTTGCTGACCCCGATCTAAAACAGAGACTGGCACGTAGTAGGTGCTCAATAAATATTTGATGAATGAGTGAATGAACGAATGAGTGAAGTGACTTTTGGTTTCAGATGTGAGGGATAAGGAGGATTAACCAGGTAAGGATGAGAGAGAACCAGTGAGATGGAGGGAACAGGATGGGAAAAGTGCTGATACAGAAAGGAAAGCAGCTCATTCCAGAGCTTGAGGAAGCTCAGGGTGGCTGGAGTAGAGAAAGCTGAGTGCCGAGGATGAGGGTAGAGAGGTAGCAGGGCCTTGGCGTCCCTTTGTTCGTGGCCGTTGTCACAGTGGGTCTGGGTAGTGATGACTAATGCTGATCCAGAGTTTACCTGTGCCAGGTACACTTATACATTCCTCAACCATCACTTTGTCCTCCCAGCCCTCCAGTGAGGCAGGCACCATTCTCATCCTCAGTAGACAAATGTAGTAATTGAGGCACAGAGAGGTTAGGTCAAGTGCCCAAGGTCACACAGATTGTAAGCAGCTGAGCTAGGATTCAAACCCAGGCAGTCTGCCTCCAGAGCCATTCTCCCAAGTGCTGGGGTCTCACAGACGAGTAGGATTGCCATAGTTAACAGATAAAATATAGGACCCACCGTTAAATACAAATTTCAGGTAAACAAGGAATGGTATTTTAGTATAAGTATGTCCCGTACGCTATTTGGGACATACTTATGCTAAAATTATTTCCATTGTTTATCTGAAATTCAAATGTAACCAGATGTTGTGTATTTCATCTGGCAATTCTATGGTGCAGGCTGAGGCGAGCAGAGCTCAGTAAGTGCTGAGCATATGAGGACGGGACTCTCTCTTGTCAGTCTGGCCCGTTGTGCTCCCAAGGATGCCAGCAGTGGAAAGTGCGGGCATCTAAAGTGTGGCGCGGCAGGATCACATTTAATGACCTAGGAGATGCTTAGCGAAAAGGAGCAAAGCTGGAGACGGGGGACCGTACAGAGAGCCCTCCGACGCCACACCCTGGCTGAGAGTCAGACACCCCGGTCCCTCTGGAATTCTCCACGATGGGCCACTTCTCGCACTCAGGCTGAGAATCAGAGGCCGCTTGGTGACCTGCACGGAACCGGGCAACAGGACAGAGGGGCACAGCCCACCCGCCCTCCAACTGTCTACCGGGCACAGTAGCTTCTAATTCAGAGGAAAACTCACGCTGGGCAGCTCAGGTCTTCATCAGGGAGACAAGGAAGAATGCTTCTCCGCTGCTTCTTTCTCTCCTGCTACAAAGAGGGCTGAGGGCAGTGGGTGAGCTGCGGTCACTACCCAGAACAGTGGCAGGCTGTCCCAGCTCACCCGGCTTCTGCATTAAAAGTTATGGGCGACAGAGGCGACCTTTGTGAACCTTCAAGGCAACAGACGTCTCTTCCGGGAGCAGAACCTTTGTTAATGAATTTATCAATGCACTCCTTGAATCCACCCTATTCCACTTGCTAATAAGAACAATTTTTGCCCAAACTTACAACTGCTGAACAGTATTGGGGAAAGAGTGTCCGGTGTTGCCTGGGGACGTGGCAAGCTATCAATTCTAGTGTTTTCCCATCACGAGGACCCTGGTGATAAGTTTGGGCCCTGGGTTTGGAGAGGGCTGTTGGGAAGCCAGCATTCATGTAGACCAAAGTGGCTTAAACCTTGAAGAAGCTGGAAACTATTATGTGTATCTGTGGGAACCAGGCAGGTGCGTGATTCACGTGGCCTTGATGTGTTACCGTAGGGATTAGTGAGGCCCCGTATAGAAGGGGACGTTGCTACTTAGCTTTGGCTGAATGTTGCCATTGGTGAAAGCAGGCCAGACCTTCCAACTTTTCAACTAAAGTTGGAAAGCCAGATTTTTTACAATGTAAATTCTCCTAAATTCTAAATATTGTCAACTATATTTTTAAAGAAAGCAATGTATGGGACTTCCCTGGTGGTCCAGTGGTGAAGACTCCACGTTTCCATGGCAGGGGACGTGGGTTCGATCCCTGGAGGGGGAACTAAGATCCCGCATGCTGCACGGTGTGGCCAAAAAAGAAAAAAAAAATTAAAAAGCAATGTAATATCATATGGGAAAACGGAATGCATCTGTGGGCCAGATTTGACCTAGGGACTGCTAGCTTGTGATTTCTTATTCAATTATACTGCTGTCTCTGGGTACAGCAAGAGCCATGACTACAATTCACGGGTGTGTAGGGAGATGTGAGAAGCCGTGGACAATAACACGCAAACGCACACACAGGTGCACACAATGAGAAAAGTGGGGTTGGAGAAATTTTATTCAAAATTGAGTAATCAGAATATCTAGAAGGAAGGTATTATATTCCAGAGTCCGTGATTAACCCTAACTGCAGGCTAACTTATAATGAGCACTTACGGTGTGCCAGGCTGGACCCTTGAGATTTTATATGTGCCCATCCCATCCTGAGGAGCATCCTGAAAGGTAAGCGCTGTTATTATCAGCCTCCTTTTGAAGATGGGGAAACGGATGTAGATTTTCACTGGCCAGGCACCTCCATCCACTTCTTAGAAGTGCGGAGGGAGGGAGGAGTTGCTGAGAAACTCACACGGGGGATGTTCTGACCCAAAGGATGCTACTGTCTCCCTCCGTGAAAGGCACTGACCCGGCCCAGGGCACCCTGAATGTCAGCGCATGTGCCACCCACACCCCCTCCTTCCACGAACTTCTGAAAGCTGGTTGTGTACGTTTCCAAACGTGTTTAGGCCAGCTGTATCTGTTGCTGTCAGCGCACGATTTAATAAAACGTGATCTCAACTGGTGAAATGTGAACGCAAAATTGTTTCTGTGAAAAATACTTGGCATACTTTGGAAAAATTTAATCAAAGCAGGTCGCCAAAAAAATGGCCTTCAAAGTCAATGTGGACCAGACAACTGACATCTCTGGGTGATAAATCACGAAATGCATAAAAGAATCCTGGGCTTGGGTTGCTCCTGAGATGCCTTTGTGACCTCACTGCACTTTACAGAGACACATGTGCCTTTTGCACATGGTTTTGCAACAAAGAAAGTGGAACGCCTGTCAGAAGGCTCCCGCTGAAGAACTCATTCCTGCACTGAACTATTAGCAAATAAATGCACATTTCCTTTCTTTGCTGCGCCGCATGGCTTACGGGATCCTAGTTTCCTGACCAGGGATCGAACCCGCACCCCCTGCAGTGGAAGTGTGGAGTCTTAACCACTGGACTGCCAGGGAAGTCCCGCATTCCATATTTTTAAGTTAAAAGAAAATATTCTTGTCTCTGTGTGTTAACTCATTATCACGGTTCTAAAGTCACCGGTTACTTTCCAAAGTTTCCACAACTGAGATAATGTGATTCTGATGTGGGCAGCATAAGTTACTTTTGAAATTCACAAAGTCTACATTCGGCAGACCTTGTGTTATTGCCCTTCCCAGATACTGAGTGTCTATAAATTGAAGGTTTTGTGGCAACCCTGCATCAAGCTTATTGGTGCCACTTTTCCAACAGCATTTGCAGACTTCATGTCTCTGTGTCACATTCTGGCAATTCTCACATTTCAAACTTTTTCATTATTATTATATGTGTTATGGTGATCTGTGATCAGTGATCTTTGATGTGACCTTTGCAAAAAGATTATGACTTACTGAAGGTGCAGAGTATAGCTAGCATTTTTTTTTTAGCAAAAAAAGATTTTTAAATTAAGGTGTGAACATTTTTTAAGACATAATGCTATTACACACTTCACAGACTATAGTATAGTGTAAACACAACTTTTATATGCACTAGGACACCAAAAAATTTGTGACTGGGCTTCCCTGGTGGCGCAGTGGTTGAGAGTCCGCCTGCCGATGCAGGGGACATGGGTTTGTGCCCTGGTCCGGGAAGACCCCACATGCCGCGGAGCGGCTGGGCCCGTGAGCCATGACTGCTGAGCCTGCGCATCCGGAGCCTGTGCTCCGCCACGGGAGAGGCCACAGCAGTGAGAGGTCCGCATGACGCAAAAAAAAAAAAAAAAAAAATTGTGACTTGTTTTATTGCGGTATTTGCTTTATTGCGGGTGTCTGGAATGGAACCTGTAATATCTCCAAGGTCTGCCTGTTTAAGCAAAAAGGAGGCTCCTTGAGCTTCTGTCAACAGTGCACAGTGGGAGAATTTACTGCATAACTGGGTTTCTGTTACTGCATCATTTCGTCCCCTCTTCTCCCATGTACCTTTTCACTGCATCGTTTTCATCCTCCTGGTTTCCCCACCCAGCCAGCTCCAGCTGCGTGCCATTCACCCACCCACCTGCACAGTTGGCTTCTGATCAGGACATCTATGCATCTAGGCAATACGTACTGGTTTGAAGAGCAAACGCTCAGTTTGCAAGGAAAAACCCTCTGCCCCAACTGAATCTCATCAAAAACACAGAAAGGGGCAAGTTGGCTAACTGTTTTCTCAGATATCCTTTGGGGGGAACTGTCTCAAAGAATATTAACTAAATCCACAACTTTTTTTTAAATTTAATTTTTATTTCATATTGGAGTACAGTTGATTTACAATGTTATGTTAGCTTCAGGTGTACAGCAAAATGATTCAGTTATACATATACATTCTTTTTTTTTTTTTTTTTTGCGGTACGCTGACCTCTCACTGCTGTGGCCCCTCCCGCTGCGGAGCACAGGCTCCGGACGCGCAGGCTCAGCGGCCATGGCTCACGGGCCCAGCCGCTCCGCGGCATGTGGGATCTTCCCGGACCGGGGCACGAACCCGCGTCCCCTGCATCGGCAGGCGGACTCTCAACCACTGCGCCACCAGGGTAGCCCTATATCCATTCTTTTAAAAATTCTTTTCCCATTTAGTTTACTACAGAATACTGAGTACAGTTCACTGTGCTATACAGTAGGTCCTTGTTGATTATCTATTTTATATAGAATAGTGTGTATATGTTAATCCCAACCTCCTAATTTGTCCCTCCCCCAACTTTTCCCCTTTGGTAACCATAAGTTTGTTTTCGAAGTCTGTGAGTCTGTTTCTGTTTTGTAAATAAGTTCCTTTGTATTTCAAAAAGTCTATAAACAATAAATGCTGGAGAGGGTGTGGGAAAAGGGAACCCTCCTACACTGTTGGTGAGAATGTAAATTGAAGCAGCCACTATGGAGAACAGTACGGAGGTTCCTTAAAAAGCTAAAAATAGAGCTACCATATAATCCAGCAATCCCACTCCTGGGCATATACCTGGAGAAAACCATAATTTGAAAAGATACATGCACCCAAATATTCACTGCGGCACTGTTTACAATAGCTAAGACATGGAAGCCACCTAAATGTCCATCAACAGAGGAATGGATAAAGAAGATGTGCTACATATATAACACAATGGAATATTATTCAGCCATAAAAAAGAATGAAAATATCATTTACAGCAACATGGATGGACCTAGAGATTATCATACTAAGTAAGTCAGACAGAGAAAGACAAATATCATATGATATCACTTATATGTAGACTGTAAAAAAATGACACAACTTTTCAGTATTAGCCTGGGAACATATCACCTGTCAGTCATCTGGGACAACATTCCAACGTCCATCTTCAAACTTCAAAAGTCCTCCCTTTAAATCTTGCTGTGGACTCAGGTGGCACTTGGGACCATAGTGATTCAGAGCAAATAATGATATATTCTAGGAAAATCCGGGAGGGGTCCCCACTTTTTCCTTCTGCTCTCTGTCCTGCTGATAAAGATGTGGGTAACCTGACTTTTCCATCCAAACAAGCTTCAGATGAACGTAGCTCAGATGCCACAGCCTAAAACAACTTAAAGACAGTTTTTAAAGAAATACATAGATGAAAATTTCATTAAGAATGAGATTGAGCACAAAAACAGAAATCTAGATCAATGGAACAGGATAGAAAGCCCAGAGATAAACCCACACACATACGGTCACCTTATCTTTGATAAAGGAGGCAAGAATATACAGTGGAGAAAAGACAGCCTCTTCAATAAGTGGTGCTGGGAAAACAGGACAACTACATGTAAAAGAATGAAATTAGAACACTCCCTCACACCATACACAAAATTAAACTCAAAATGGATTAAAGACCTAAATGTAAGGCCAGACACTATCAAACTCTTAGAGGAAAACATAGGCAGAACATTCTATGACATAAATCACAAGATCCTTTTTGACCCACCTCTTAGAGAAATGGAAATAAAACCAAAAATAAACAAATGGGACCTAATGAAACTTCAAAGCTTTTGCACAGCAAAGGAAACCATAAACAAGACCAAAAGACAACCCTCAAAATGGGAGAAAGTATTTGCAAATGAAGCAACTGACAAAGGATTAATCTCCAAAATTTACAAGCAGCTCATGCCGCTCAATAACAAGAAAACATACAACCCAATCCAGAAATGGGCAGAAGACCTAAATAGACATTTCTCCAAAGAAGATATACAGACTGTCAACAAACACATGAAAGAATGCTCAACATCATTAATCATTAGAGAAATGCAAATCAAAACTACAATGAGATATCATCTCACACCAGTCAGAATGGCCATCATCAAAAAATCTACAAACAATAAATGCTGGAGAGGGTGTGGAGAAAAGGGAACCCTCCTGCACTGTTGGTGGGAATGTAAATTGATACAGACACTATGGAGAACAGTATGGAGGTTCCTTAAAAAACTAAAAATAGAACTACCACACAACCCAGCAATCCCACTACTGGGCATATACACTGAGCAAACCATAATTCAAAAAGAGTCATGTACCACAATGTTCATTGCAGCTCTATTTACAATAGCCAGGACATGGAAGCAACCCAAGTGTCCATCAGCAGATGAATGGATAAAGAAGATGTGGCACATGTATACAATGGAATATTACTCAGCCATAAAAAGAAATGAAATTGAGTTATTTGTAGTGAGGTGGATGGACCTAAAGTCTGTCATACAGAGTGAGGTAAGTCAGAAAGAGAAAAACAAATACCGTATGCTAACACATATATATGGAATGTAAAAAAAATAAATCGTTCTGAAAAAACTAGAGGCAAAACAGTAATAAAGATGCAGATGTAGAGAATGGACTTGAGGACAAGGGGAGGGGGAAGGGTAAGCTGGGACGAAGTGAGAGCGTGGCATGGACATATATACACTACCAAATGTAAAATAGATAGCTAGTGGGAAGCAGCCGCATAGCACAGGGAGATCAGCTCGGTGCTCTGTGACCACCTAGAGGGGTGGGATAGGGAGGGTGGGAGGGAGACGCAAGAGGGAGGGGATATGGGAATATATGTATGCATATAGCTGACTCACTTTGTTATACAGCAGAAACTAACACACCATTGTAAAGCAGTTATACTCCAATAAAGATGTTAAAAAATAAATAGATAGATAAATAAATAAAAGGAATGAGATTAAGAACATCCAAATCAAAAGGGTTCAGGGTGTTAAAAATCAAGGGGAGAGATAAAAGTCTGTCATTTCTACAGCGCCTTTGTGCCAGTTAGGAAAACATACCCCTCGGGGCTGATTCAGCCACTCTGATGTGAGGGTTAGCTAGCGAACTGTGGTAGGTCTGGATTAGGAGGAAGTACCCCTTCTCCAGTTTCCTGGACTAGTGCCCTTATGCAGTGTGCAACCTGCCCAACAGTACATAGCAGCCCTGAGTAATAGGAATTTCAGCTTCCTCTTCCAGCTCATGGAGCTTTGTGAAATCAGGGTCACCTGAAAGTCCCCTCTTCCCTGGTGGCTCCACAACCTCAGAGGTCCCTTAGAGTCGCTGAGATTCAGAATGTCTGGATGGTAGGCCCAGCCCTGCCTGTCCTGTTCAGGTTTCACATTGAAGCCACGGTTATAAACATGGGACAACACCGGAAGCTGTCCTTTGCTCTGAATTCTCTAGTCTTTTATTTTCAGGGTTTTTTTTTTTTTTTTTCTGATTAAAATATTAAGAAAGAACCCGACATAGGTTCAACTCATGGTTTTATTTCAATCACCAAGTTATTGATCAAAATGAAAAAAGAGCTTCGCACAAAGTAAAAGAGTTCGATTACTGCTGTGTTTGTGGCAGGCAGGATGGGGAGAAAATAAACCAATGTACGGGACTCGGAGGCAGTGGTGTCCTCCAAACGGCTCACACAAGCTCACAAAAGCCAAACGTTAAATGTTTCGGAATTTTGTGAGCCGGCTGACAGCAAGTAGGCAGCTTGAACTCGGCCACGGTTGGAGTATCTACACTGCAGGAATTGGCAAGTGCTTCCGAGGAGGGTGATGGTTTTGCAGGCCCATCCCTGACTCAGGGTCAGAATACAGGCTGAGGGTCAGAACGCCTAGGTCCTGGTTTCGGTTGTGCCATGAAGTAGTCATGGGGCAGCTCTCCTTCGTCATGTTTAAGATCGGAAGAGAAGTAATTGACGTTCCCTGCAACACAGAATTGCTGTCAGAAGCCAATCAGAGGCGGCGCTTTATTTGTTCATTTTTTCTTTTAACTTAAAAGATGTATAGAAAGGAGGGTAGGGGATGTGTTTTGACAGAGGTGTCCCCAGAAAGTCTGAGAGTGAGCCCCCAAACCCTGGAACTTCTCAAGACAAACCCGATTTCTCTGGCTGCAACACGGCCCCTCTGCACTGCTGCCTGGACATCCAGGCACACGCTGCCCTGCCTTCCTTCTGCTCCCGCTGAGGCCCCGTCCCTGAGGGCTAATTAAAGCAGAGGTTCTCAGACACCGTCAGCCAAACCGAGCAGCGTCAGCGGCTTGGAAGGACCCGGGATGGAGGTGACCTTGGCGGATCTCCAGCCACAGGGTCCTGGGTTTGGTTCACCCTCCCCAACCTGTTTCTTTTCTTTTCTTTTTTTTTTTTTTGCAGTACGCGGGCCTCTCAGTGCTGTGGCCTCTCCCGCTGCGGAGCACAGGCTCCGGACGCGCAGGCTCAGCGGCCATGGCTCATGGGCCCAGCCGCTCCGCGGCATGTGGGATCCTCCCGGACCGGGGCGCGAACCCGCGTCCCCTGCATCGGCAGGCAGACCCTCAACCGCTGCGCCACCAGGGAAGCCCCCAACCTGTTTCTTTATCTTCAAGACGGGGAAAGATGACCTAAGTCAGCATGCCTGTCATCCAGAGCGCGCGGTGCGTGTCACGGAGCGCACTGCATCCCTGGCAGCTCTGGGATGCGGTCTGGTTTGGAGGAGGGCCTGCTCCATCCGGCTCCTTCATTTCCACTGAAAGCCCTCGGCCGGCATCCTCTGTGTCTTGGTTTTAATTCTGAGAAGTTGGCAGTTTTGAGGCTGGAAAGGAAGGTGAGGAAATGCTACCTTTTATCATCCCAGTGATGGCTCACGGAACAGAGCTTATGGAGACGCTGAGGCATGGGAGGGGGGGTAGGTGAGGAGGGAGGGGGTAACTCAACACCTGCCTCAGGGAAGGGGCCCACCCCCAGGGAGGGGACCCGGCCCAGGGATTCTGCCGGCACGCCCGCCTCTTAGAATGATTGAGCTCCATGGTTAGGGTGACTGCACCCCAGAGTCAGCCCCTCACAGGAGCAAACAGAGCTTCGAGCTCCCACAAGCCCCCTGGGGGTCCCCTGCAGCCACGCCCTCCGAGATGACCACCGTTCTGACTCTGTCACCATTAGTCGTCCCCACCCGTGAACTTTGCACCAGTGGAAGCACACGGGACATTCTTTTGCTTCCGGCTTCGTTTCCCAGACTTGGTGTGAGTGAGATTCGTCCACGCGTGCCGGCAGCTGAGGACCTCAGTCTCCCTGCCCTTTGTGCAGACACGCCGCCATTGATCTACCCACTCTAATTCCCTGTGGGTATCCGTGTCGTTTCCAGGTGGCGCTCGGATGTATACGTTTGTCGGGGCTGCCTAACAAAGAACCACAGGCTGGGTACCTGACGGGGGCAAAAATTTGTTTTCTCACAGTTCTGGAGACCAGAAGAGCCAGATGAAGCTGTGAGCGGGGTTGATGTCTCCCGAGGGTATGAGGGACAGCCTGACCCTGGCCGCCTCCCTGGCTTGTAGACAGCCGTCTTCTCCCTGTGTCTTACATCATTTCCTCACTGTCCCTGTCAAAGGTCACTGTCCCTGTCTCTGCGTGCAAATTTCCCCGTATTATAAGGAGCCCGGTCATATTGCATTAGCATCCACAGTAATGACCCCACTTAGCTTGATTCCCTCTGTACAGACCCTGTCTCCAAATCAGATCGCATTCCGAGATTCTGAGGGTTGTGATTTCAACAAATAAATTTGGGGGTGGGGAACACGACAGGTCTCTCACCAATCAGATGGCCGCGGGTCCTTGTAGCTTTTCTCTGGTGAACATATATGTGCCCTTCTGTTGGGTGATGAGTCTGTTCTGAGTTGAAAATCATGGTTGTTTCCATTTTAAAAGAAGCTTTAAAAGGTGTCAACTCCACCTAGGATGCAAGGCTATAAAGCTGGGGGCTCAAGGAGAGGCCAAAGCCTTAACCCACAGACGCTGGGTCACGCAGATGCTTGGAAAATTCTGGGCTGCAGAGCTTTGCATCTGATTGGGCATGAAATCCTTTTAAAAACAGCTAAAATGTATTGAGTGCTGGCTAGGGAGTAGGCACTGTGCTAAGTGCTTTACACCCAGTAGTTCCCTGCCTGTCTGGAGACCGATGAAGACACTGAAGGTCAGAGAGGCTAAGTATCACGCCCGAGGTCACACAGCAAGGGAGCGGCAGAGCAAAGACTTGAATTCGGGTCTGTCTAACTCTAAGCCTGTGCCCTTAACCTTGGCCATGATGTCTTTACTTCCACAGGTAGCAGGAAACTGACTGCAAGAAAAGAACACCCAACTCAAAAAGGCATAAGTAGTTGGATACTTATTATTTCACATTATAAGAGACCACAAGCAGACTCAGGGTTGGTCGTCTCAGTGGAGCAGGAACCACCAGGTTCTTTGCATCGTCCTCAGCGTGTTGGCTTCTATCCTCAGATTTGCAAGATGAGGTTGCAAGACGGCAGCTCCAAGAAGCGTCACCTCAACCAACATCTTCCAAAGGTCTGAAGGGGAGAGGTCCATCTGTGGGTGTAGGAACTTGACCCCGTGGTCCGGCGAGTCCATGGCAAGTCCATGGCTTTGAACCCAGGTGGCCTGCATCCAGGGCCACCCTTTCAACACTAATCCTAACATATGGCTCATGTTGACACAGTGTTTCCTTAATCAGTTCTGTTTTCAACCAGAATCATAACATCTCATAGTGATACCATGCACGCAGTTGTCTAAAATACGGTTTGTGCAATAAGTGATAATTCCACAGAATTACTGGCCCAACTGGCACAAAAGATGCCCCGTGAAAATCAGACTCTCTGAGTTCAAACCCAGATTTGAAACTCCCTGGCTGGGTGACGTGGGAAAGCCACTGAAGCCGTCTGTATTGTATTTCCCTTATCTCTAAAAGGAGCATAAGCTCACGCACGCCCCGCCAACCTCAGAACACAGCCAAGAACCTCAAGCGTGACAATACACAGGGTCATGCTGGAGAGCTCAGGCCAGCTTTCCAGGGCTGGCCACTACAGTGACTAACGCTGCCCTACTTCCACTTCGTGTTGGGAGATGAATGAAAGCCACACACCGCCCCCCCCCACCCATAAAGGAGAGAATCTGAATTTACTCCACATCACGTTTAGTGACAGCAAATGTTGCAGTATAAAGAATGGTTTATTCGGATTAAGTGTTTCTCCTGTCCCAGGCACTGGGACAAATTAACCTTGATTATTTTGTAGTCACCCTTTGGAAAGCATGAAGACAACTGGCTGTATTTTTCAGCTTTGTACTAATAGCAGGCATATGTAGACACCAGTGACTGTCTGTAGTTTAAAATCTGATAGTAGCTTTGCTCAGATTATAAATCATGGCTTGAGAAGTCATCTTCTCCTTGTAGGAAGGTCAAACACCATATTATTTTTGTTATCTTCAAATTTAGCTTTAAAAATAATTTAAAAAATTAACCTCAGCAAAAGAAAGTGCTTACTGAATATTATGTTCTGCAGCTTACCTTCCTTCAAGACCTCTTCCCATCTTCCCAATTCACACTGGCCGGTGTGTGCAAACTTATCATCAATATCACGTCGTGAACTGCAAGACCTTTGAATTCAGATGGGTCTTGGCCAGCCTGAGAAAACTTCAGAGGGGGTGGAAGGCAGCGGGATGTCCTCCTCAGAGTGGCCACTGGGACCCGTGTCTGACCCTAGAAGGTCCGGCTGCAGGTCACAGCTGCAGAAGGTGTGGGAGCCCACGTGGTGCCCAGGAGACACCAGGCTGTGCTGGGTGAGAGAGATGGGCCCTGGTCCCACTGCAGCGTGGGGCACGGCGCCTGCAGGGCTGCAGGAGCACAGCTCCATCTCAGACCTTTCGGTGGAGACCTCAGGGATCTCTGATTGTCAGCACGGTCGTGAGAGTCACCAGCAATGCTTCCCAACAGGGATGGAGGTCTGCCCTGAAAAGAAAGCGATAGACAATTAGTGAACACTTCACTTTGTGCCGGGCACTGTGCTGAGAGCTTCAGAAGGACTGCTTTCTTTATTTTTAAAATTAATTATTATTGGAGTAGAGTTGCTTTACAATGTGTTAGTTTCTGCTGTGCAGCAAAGTGAATCAGTTATACGTACACATATACCCTTCTGTTTTAGATTCCCTTCCCATTTAGGTCACCACAGAGCACTAAGTAGGGTTCCCAGTAGGTTCTCACCAGTTACCTATTTTATACATAGTAGTCTATATATGTCGATCCCAATCTCCCAATTCATTCCATCCCCCCCCCTTTCCCCCTTGGTACTCATAAGTTTGTTCTCTATATCTGTGACTATCTCTGCTTGGCAAATAAGTTCTAGAGGTACTATCTTAAAGCTATTCCCCATAACAACCCTGTAGATGTTATGATCCCCATTTTAGTGGCAACAGGGCCCCCCAAAGGCAGGGGTAGGTGGTGAGTGGACACACCACAGTAAAGAGTGTCAGAGGTGTCAGAGGGCAGCTAAGGCTGGGGGCGGTCCCATACATCTAGAGGTGGTGTATTGGTTATCTGCTGTTTTGGAACAAGTCACCCCAAAACCTAGCAGCTTAAAATAGCAAGCCTGTATCGTTTGTTTCTGTGGTTGAGAAATGTGGGCATCTGGTGCAGCGGTCCCCCAAGGCTGGGCTACAGTCCTCTAAGGGAGGGTTGGAGGGCCCGTCTCCAAGGCGATGTGCTGGCATGGCTGTTGGCAGGAGGCCTCAGTTCCTTGCCTTGTGGGCTTCTCCAAAGGGCTGCTTACGTGTCCTCATGAAGTGGCATCTGGCCTCTCCTGGAGACAGTGCTCTACGACACAGCAGGGAGAAAGGCAGAGTGCCTCCGGGGACCTGGTCTCAGGAGACACACCCTATCACTTCTGCTACTATTTTATTCCTTAGAAGTGAACCTCTAAGCCTCCCCCACCCTCAAGGGAGAGGAGTTAGTTTCCACCTCTTGAAAGGTGGAATGTCAAACAGTTTGCGGACCTGTTATAAAACCACCCAAGATCTTTTTAGGGAGTGGTACCCACAGTAGCAAGTGGGCGTGACAGGCTGATGAAACACGAGTAGCCACTCCTGCAGAGACCCCCTTTCCCTGGAGTCACGTGGGCACACGCATGTCCACACACAGGTGTGGTCGACACACACTACGAGTGACCGCGCACCGTGTTCCCTCTCCTCTTCTTTGCTCTCTGAGTGGCTTCTGATTCTTTTTGCTCAACACATCAGCGCTGCTATGACCACTTGGTAGCGTGAAGACAAACTCAAGATCCATTCAAATGCTCAGACGATGCTCTCACTGGGGGATGTGATCCAATCACAGCAGCACAAATATTTCTTATGTCATCGGAGAATCCCAGGACAGAAACAGGCCCACTGAGCTGGGGGTGGGATGCCTCCCTCTTTAGTGGGAGAGCTGACAGGGGTGTCTCAGAGACCTTTCTCAGGGCCCTTAATTGTCTCTTTTCCGTGTCTGCTCTGCAGAAGGTGCCGGACGATGTGTCCCCTGAGTAGACTTCTAGAGTCTTCTGGAACAGGTGCTTCTGAGTCAACAGAAAACCTGCTGTGCACCTGTTATGAGCACTAAGGATAAGGGACCGGAAGTAAGCAGTGCCCATGAGTGGCTGAGAGCACTGCCCTGGATGGGATGGCGGGGAAGGCCTCCAGTGGAGGTGATGTGGGTGACGTTTGTGCAAAGGCCCGCGTGCAGTCGGCACAGAGCTGTGGGCTAAAGAACCAGGGTGGGGGTGGCAGCAGGAGCAGAGAGGAGCCCGTGGCACAGCTGGGGCCTCGGGGGTGTTGTAAACATGGTGGAAACCCCTGGAGGGGCCGGGGGAGCAGGACTTGCAGGTGGTTTTGGAAGAATCGCTCTAGCCTTGGGTGGAACATCGAGTGTGGAGGGAGGATGGGGGAAGGGGTATGAGTGAGGAGTCTGTGGTCCAGAGAGGAGGTGATGGGGGCTGGACGTAGGATTGGGAGCTGATTCAGAGGGAGAGATTCCGGGAGTGGCCCCGACCCACGGATAAGAAGGGGAAGTTCTTGGAAGGCAAAGCAGAGCTGTTTTATTTATTTTTTAAAAAAAATTCAAATTTAAATTAAAAAAATTTTTTGTATTGAAGTATTTTTTTTGTATTATTTTGACTTACAATCATGCAGGTGTACAGCAAAGTGATTCCTATATAATATATGTAGTGCATATATGTATTCTTTTCCATTATAGGTAATTATAAGATATTGAATATAGTTCCCTGTGCTGTACAGTAGGTCCTTGTTGGTTATCTATTTTATCTATTTTATATATAGTAGTGTGTACCTGTTAATCCCCAATTCTCAATTTATCTCCTGACCACCTTTTTCCTTTGGTAACTCTAAGTTCGTTTTCTCTGTCTGTGAGTCTGTTTCTGTTTTGTAGATAAGTTCATTTTGCATCCTTTTCTTTAGGTTCCACATATAAGTGATATCACATGGTATTTGTCTTTCTCTGTCTGACTTACTTCACTTAGTATCATAATCTCTAGGTCCATCCATGTTGCTGCAAATGACATGATTTCATTCTTCCTCATGGCTGAGTAGTATTCCATTGTGTATATGTACCACATATTCTTCTTTTCAGCAAAAAATAAATTTATTGTCTCCAATAAAGTATAGGGTAGACCTGGTTTTGGGAAAAACTGAATGTAAAATTCAAATCCTTTCTTCAGAGTGTTCTCTCTCTCTCTCACACTGTTTCAAGCATCTTAAGTTATGGGACAGGAAATATGACAAGAGCTGTACCACGTGGCGTCTCATTCATTCCTCCCCATAACCCTAGGAGCTTTGCCCTGTCATCACGCCCATTTCCCAGATGAGGACACTGAGACTTAGAGAGGTTACATGACTTGCCCAAGGTGACAAAGCAGGAGGTGGCAGAGCCGAGGTCTCTTAGGGAACAATATGCAAGGTTTAAAAAAAGATTAAAAGGTGCACTACCATTCTACTTATGAACAGAATGTGACAAAATTTGCCTAAAATCGACATAAGTAAAGCAATATTCCTTCTCCACGTGTTATGGCATAAATGCAGTATAAACTCCATTTTTCTCGTTTTAAAACAGTGTCCTAGTAAGACAACATTGTAAGTCAACTATACTTCAATAAAATAAGTTAAAAACAAACAAACAAAAAAGTATCCTACGGTCAGCCAAATAAAAGATGAGAGTCCATTCAAAGGCTCCACTCGACTTTTCTCTCATACTTCATATCCCCTGTAAAGCAGACCTGCTATAAAATCACTCTATTGCTTCTGTTCCTGACTATAAAAGTGATGTCCATTCACCCAAGAAATAATCACTAGTAACAGTCTGATATATTCCTTCTCATCCTCTTACCCCCAGAGTTTATGTAAATGCTAGCTTGTGCATGTGTAACTAAAAAAATATTGTAATTCATGTCCAGTGAGAAGCATATCTTAAAGAAGAGAGAAGTTGTCTTGTCAACACGAGGAGATGCAAGGGTCCCGGCTGTTCCCAGATAAAGGCAGTCCCGGAGACCCTTGGAATGCCAATACCGTCCCGCCGGCCACACCACACTTCCCGGAGGCTCAGCGACAATTTCCTCTCCACTTTGGCCAGACGACATTATCATCCACTCAGCCTTTTTGTTTTGCTTTGTTATAGACTGTTTTTGAAAGTCTCCAGACTTCCTGTAGACCTGTTTGTTTTCTAAGCTTTTCTTGTCCTTTCCCTTAACTGTGTAGATCCAGGCAACACTCACTCTCAACGGATCCCCTACCTCTGGTTTTATTTAACGAGGAGCTAGGTCTATGTGAGGCAAAACGAAGATAAACAGACGATTGTGATGGTGACAATGACATCGATGACGGCAGATAATCCGTTTTCAAACACATTTATATGCCAGTTGCAGTGTTTAGAGGTTTCCATGTGTTCAGTCACTCAACGCTCATCACTATGGCCATTTTTCAAATGAAGAAACGGAGACAAGCCATTTGCCTGAGGTCACACAGTTGGTAAGGATCAAGTGCTAGTCTCTTTGACTCTAAAATGTTCCTAATCACTTATAAATGTTGCCTCCAGGGGGATAAAGGAAAAAAGAAATAGATAAAGAAAAAGGGGAAAAACAAAGGAAAATGAGGGGAGATGACAGACACGCAGGTGAAGGATGTCTCTTGGGCAAGACAACCATAAACCGTGAGGTTTCATCTTTGCCCAAAAGCTGATTGTGTGGATGGTCAAGGAAGTTGCCTCATAAACCAGGCAGTTATGCAGCAAAATTAGACAGAGTGTGAACAAACGCCAAAAGAATGTATGACTGAAGTTACCATGAAGAGAGATCTGTAAGAGTGTGGGTTGGAGAGGGAAGGCTTCTCGAGGAGGTGGCTGTGAAGCTTTGGCCGATGTAGAGGTCTTAGAAGAATTACAATTCTTTGATACCCTTCCCATGGAGAGAGGGAGTCTCTGTTATTTCCCCTTGGATCCGGGCTGGCTTGTCACTGCTTCACCCCATGGAGAACAACAGAAGTGACCCCTGAGGCTGGGTCCCCCTTCATTCCCTGGAGCATAACCTGTGGAGCCCCCAGCTGCCACGCCAGCAGCTCAGCTGCCCTGGGATTCCCACACTGGACACTCTGATGGATGGTCCCAGCTAAGCCCAGCTCTGCTGAAGCTTTTAGAGCAAGATACTTTGCAATCCAGCAGAGTATCAACAACCAGCTTAGCAAAATACAACGCAGAAAGCAAGCCACTATTTGAAAATATTATTTCTGGATTATTTGTTCCCACTATTTGAAAATATTATTTCTGGATTATTTGTTCTCACAGAGTTGGGTTCAGACAGATGGAAGAGAATTAAGTATTAGAACTAATTATTGTCACTTAACTTACTAGGAGTTTATTTTTTCCAGTGTTATGAGGATTCTGGAGGCAGCCTACCCTAACTGCTCTAGGGACCAAGTTCTTCTTCTCTCTTTGCTCCATTGTATTTATTTGTGACTTTTGCCCTTACGGTTGCAAGGTGACTGAGCATTGCAACCACATTCCAGAAGGTGAAAGGTTAAGGTCAACAGGCAGAGCCAGATCAGCCTACACCCCTTAGAAGAGTTTTCCTGGAAGCCCCACCCACTAATATCTGCTTCAATCTCATTGGTCAGGATGGGTCCCATGACCATCCCTGGCCCAGAGGGATTCTGGGAAATTGAGTTCTTTAGGCACATGGTGCCTTCCAAACAAATTGGGTTTCTGCTAGTGAGGGAGAAGAGGAAACTGAATATCGTTGACCAGTCCTCTGAAATTGTGCCCCCTGGATTGTGCCCCAGAAGCTGTTAAGCCTCACAGGTGGTGGGAATCGGGAGGCGCTGGGAAGCTACCAAAAGTCATTAAAAGTAATTTGGTTCCAGGTAACAATTACGCCCCACCTGCGTGGCTTTCTTCCCATCCACCCAAGACAGCTCTGGGCACTCGCCCCGCTGCTCTAGGAGTGGGGTCCAGGAGGCCCCGGGGGCAGAAACTGACGGGACAGAGAATGATGGCAGAAGCCTAGAGTGATGATGAAATTCTGAACATGAGGTTTATAATCCTCTTGCACAGGTACGAGGTCAGGTAGAGGTGAGGAGAGAGTCAGGGATGAAGATTTCAGTGGACATCTCCATGGACCACAATGGGTCCTACTTCTTCTGGGCTCAGCCATCGTCCCTGAGCCTGTACACCGCAAACCCCCGCTAGGGGCTGCAAATGTAAATGCCTCCCGGGGCTGACCTGGAGACATTACTGAGTGTATAGGCTGGGCTTGCCGTGGGGGGAAGGAAAGCCCTGCCTCAAGAGGGTGCCTTACCCAGCCCCTGCCGAGAATCACCGTGAGACAATGAAGATGTGAAGTAGCAAAATCCTGGATTTTTTTCAAGGAAAGGAGGAAGTCAATTCATTTACTTTACATTTCCTGGTCTTTAAATTACGGCAATTTAAACAATTCAAGCACCGTGCAAGTCAAACAAACATCTGAGGACAAATCTGGTCCACCTGCCGCCAGCAGATAACCGCCCACTCAACATCCATCTCGAGTTAGGAGATACATGCCCTGGAATACGCTTCCTCCTGCAGGACTGAAGTTTTTTGTTTTGTTTTGCTTTGTTTTGCTATTTCATGTTCTGATTGACCCTTATATGTTCCCTACTGGTTTTACTTTGAAGCAACAATGTCTTACATATGTGTCCCCTTTGTGCTTTTAAAAGGCTTTAATATCTTTCATCGCATTCGGTCTTCAAAAACCGGGAGGTAGACTGGGCCATCCCATTTGCAAACAAAAAGTAAGCAACTTTAGATCACTCTTGCCCATTGCAAGGTCCGTGTTTAAAACCAAAGATTCTGTCTGTTCCTGAGAGTAGAACTGAGCGACCTACAGACTTGTTTCCAAGTTATTCTAAGACTTGTAATTCTAGATCCTTTCTACTCAACCACACCAAATTTCCATTTCTGGGATTTATTCTCATGAAACAGACCAAAGAAGACCCAGGGAGTACTTGAGAATGATACACAGATATGGATAGAATTCCCCAGCACGTTTTCTGCTGGCATGACATATTATCAGGTTGGGTCAATCCAAATTCCTCAGAGTTCAGCCTCCATGTCAGTGAGCGTTCTTTTTTTGTTGCTTATAGCAACATCTTTGTCTCATTAAAGCGAAGGATCATTTACTGGAATTCTACAAGGGAGCTCCCATCAGTAATGGGAGGGCTGGAGGGCTAGACTTGGAAAAAGAAAGTAGCTCTAGGGACCTCCATAGCAGGAGGAGCTTGGAGGTCTCATCAGTTGCCACTGGGATGAATCTGCTTAAATTCATTAAAAAAACAAACAAAAAAGCAAAACACTTTTTTTTCTGTCCAGGCAAATGTCACTCCAATTTAAAACCCATGGGAGAAAATCTGCTGCCCATCACCGCTGGAACTTTGATGACCTGTTGGAAAAGATCTGGGACTGTCTGAAACTAGTTGAGCATTTACACCAAACCCAAAGGCCAGTTAGTTGGCCAGATTACACATCCCCAGTGGTGCTGCCTTACTCTGGGACCATGGTGGAGGATTTCTGCATGAAGATTCTCAAAAATCTTATCAAAGAGTTTAAATACACTCTTGTGTGGGGTCTCTCTGTGAAACATACTCCTCAAAAAGTGGGTAAAGACCATACGTTGGAGGACGAGGATGTTATTCAGATTGTGACGAAGTGACACCATCCCCTTGCCCACCTGCCGGGCCAACCATAGCAGCTTTCTCCATGATCGGACACCTGACTCCAAGCCTTTCCTGGCCTTGGCAGACACTGGATCACGATACAGGGGCGGGAGAGGGAGGCACCCAAATTGAACTTCACTTGTCTTAACTTGGTGTCACCTTGTATGTTGAGCTGCATAAAAGACCTGGTTGGCCAAAAAAAAAAAAAGAAAAGAAAAGAAGGAGAAGTCCATTCGGCCAAGTTTGGATCACACGCCCATGCCTTGTTGAGAAGAGGCCAGACGACTTGATGTACAGACCCACTAAGATGCACACTGAGGGTAGAATCCCTTAAGAGCTTGCTTTCTGAAGTCCATTCTCCCCTCCTCCTTCCGGGAAGAGATCTAGTTTGGCATTCCCCCAGCCTCCTTTGCAGCTAGATGTAGCCACGTTCCTCCGTCCTGGCCAGAAGAATGTGAGCAAAGGTGACCCCATCTGGCCCAGGAAACGTCTCACTTGCTCTTGCCAGGCTCTCTCCACCCATCAGCTTGCTGGAATGGTGGTTGCTAAAGGTGATCATGGAAGCTGAGGGTTAAAGGTGGTGGAGTCGAGCTTAGCCTGGGTCCCTGAGTGACCACAGGGAACGCAGTGCCCCCACCCTCCACTGCCTTGTGCATGAATAAGACATAAACTTTATCAGGTTGAGTGATGGATTCTGTGGTCTTTTAGCTACAGCAGTTTGGTCTCTCTTAACCTATAAATGCTATTACCCAAATAAGGGTAAGTGGTCTTTTGGTGGTGAAAAAACAAGAAGCATCCCCTGTGTTCACAGAGAAGGAATTAAAAGGAACCTGGAAACTCATGTGCCTGGCGTGAAAGTAACATCCCCTCTTTTTTTCAACATGTTAGGAAGAATTTGGCCAATTTGGGGAATTAGAATAACCCAGCTTCTCAAGGGCCATCTGTACCAGGTCACATGTAACTTGGACACTCCCCAGAGACCCTCCAAGGAGCCACATACAGAGATCACTGGGTCCTCTCCCATCCCCCAGCTGGTCTGTGGATTCTCATAAATCCCGATCAGCAGGGCTGGTCTCACTGCTAAGCATTCTGACTTTCCTCTCCGCCCCTGGCACGTTTTTCTGCCTAATCCAGTGATAACAGAAGCTAGAGGATTTACCCACCTTCTTCCCTGCCCTTGAGGTTACTGAAAACACATAACTCATAAACCTGGCCTCACTGGGGGCCTGACACTGTGACACAGAGACGCGAGATCTTTTTTGAGCGCTTGTGGGAAAATCAGAGAGAGAGAAGGCTGGCCCGCGCAGGCATTCCAAGCCCAAACGCAATGATGAATTTTGCACACGCCAGTGGGTTCCGACGCTGTTGCCAATTAAACCCTCCGTGGGGGGCAGGCAGTCCACTTAATCTTCGCTGCCAAAGACACAATCCCCCCAAATACCACAGGGGTGGGGGTGGGCGGAGGGGTGGAAACTGTATTACAAAGACGACCCCAAATCCTACCCTATTTCTCTGAAGTTTTCCTCATTCTCTTTCAGTCTACTCATCCCTGACTCCGCCCATCAGTAAGGAATGACCAGACACATGGAAGGGGAGTAAGTCCCCCGCTGACCTGCATTACCAGAAGTAGGAGTCTGCGTACTTCAGGTGCCAGGGAAAGAGTGGTCCAGCTACCCAAAGGGTGAGTGTTTTTGCTTAATATGAATTCAAAGGGAGCTTCTGAAACGAAAATGAAGGGGATGTGGGAGTAACATAAGTTGTGGTATGAAATTCTGCCAATAGCGTCATTCAGAACCGAGAGGTGTTTGCGTTTTCGTTCCTTCTTTTATTTTCTTTTTAAAAGAAGAACCCCCAAGGGGTTATCAAATCAAATTTATAGTTAAAATAATCTTTAAAAACTCAGCTTAAAAGAAAAACTGGCCCCAAATGTAATGATTAAGCTGGAGCCAAACGACAGCCTGGGAGAAGCCCCCCTTTGGAAACAGGGCCTCCTGGGTTCAAGCGCATCGATGCCCCACAGTTCGCTCTTTATACTGGCGAAGCCCTGGCTGCCTCGGGCCTCAGGTTTCTAGTTTGTAAAACAAAAACAATGATTTAAAGAGACTGTAACGTTTCTGGCACGTAGTAGGAGCTTATGCAATGTTAGCTATTACTATTATGAGCAGGGGTGTTTAAACAGAGCTTAACTTGCATTTCCTGTAGGGACTTAATTAACTTCTTGGCTTTTAAAGAGATGTTTACGGCTGGCCTGGAAGAGTCTGGTAGAAAAGAAATAAATACTAACCAGCCTTTGTATAATATTGCTATTTACACACGCAGAAGAATTTTTGTACATACTACTTCGTTTCTCATTACAACTCTGAAGCGGCTAGAACTGGTATCCACTCTATTTTCTCTATATTTTACAGAGGAGAATATATATCAGAATATATATTATATATATATAATTATACATATATATAATATATCTGAGAATATATATTATATATATATAATATATCTGATTATATATCAGATATATTCGGTATATGTGATTTCATACATTATACTTAATATATAATCAGTTTTCTCCTCTGTAAAATATATTTTATGCATTATATGTGAGTATATATGGATCTATATGTATACATGTTATATGTGTATATATGTGTGTTTACATGTGTACCATGTATATATGTATACATATGTGTTTATATGTGTATGTATGTATTGGATATATGCATGCATATGCGTGTTTACATGTGATCCTGTGTGTGTACAGGTACACGTGTGTGTGTGCTCACATACACTATGTATGTATTGGACATATGCATGCATGTGCGTGTTTACATGTGATCCTGTGTGTGTACAGGTACACGTGTGTGTGTGCTCACATACACAAAGTCAGGCAGGTGACAGTAGTTAGTGGTGACTGTTTCCTCACTGAACACAGAGTATTTGAGCTGAAATGTAAAGAATGAGCAGAACTGGCCCAGGAAAGTGTTTTGAAACGGGAACAAAACCCACGGAAGACACACAGCGATAGGACCAAATTAAAACTGTACAACTCTCCTGACCGCAAACAAGAGAAGCTAGAACAGGAAGAAAGCACTTGCAGAGTATATCACAGGCAACGGATCCTTAGCCCGGGGAGCCCGTGGCACATTCAGGGGGAGACGCACAGCAGGAGATCCGAGGAGAAAGGGCCCTGGGAGTTGGGAAGAGCTGGGTGGTGGCTGACAGTCACGGACAGGAGAGGTGTGCAGAGAGTGGGGAACCGGGAAAGAGCAGAGCCTGGAGGACTCGGCCCTGGAAGGGAGAGGTGGGGAGAAGAGGAGGGAGTGAGGCAGCAGGGCGGGGGATGGTAAAGTGGGGAAACCAGGGAGCAGAGGTGGGTGGGAAGGGACCAGTGGAGGTGGAGGGTAGCGAGCCAGGCTCAGGGGAAGTCACCTTCCAGGGCAGTCACAGTGGGGAGAGGAGAAACGTGGGGCTGCCGTGTTGGGGGAAGCTTTCTTTGTTGCCAGGGGTAGGTTTTGTTTTGTTTTCAGTGATGCAGGATGCTTAGCCTCTTCCTATTCCGGAAGGAAGCAAGGAGATGGGCCTGGGGACCAAAGCCCAGGAGCCTCAGCCATCAGCCCAAACCTTGGTCTCTTTCTACAGAAAGATGTGGTCTCCATGAGAAGCTCTTCTCACAAGACCAAAGCAGCGGGCCCCGCAATAGACCGTGAAGCAAACTTATCTTTCTGGGGGAAGGAACAGGGATGCCACGGACCTGCTGAGACACAGGCTAACCCAACAGCCCACCTTGATGGGCCCTTCGTCCCTGCCGGTCAGATTTGCGGCTGGAAAGAAATGTTGGCCAAGTGATGGGAAAACTACGAGATTCCACAAAGAGAATTTGGGAAGATGTAGACCCTGAAGCTTGGCCTGTGCCCGGCAGGACCTCAGGGCGTGCTGACGGGGATGGTAACTGGCAGACCTCAGCGTTACAGAGTTTAGACGTGCCTATTCTGTTCAAACTAGTTATGTTAACGCTACGTCAATATACTTTTAAAAATCAAAGCAATACCGTGGCTAAAGAAAGGCAGGATGGTGGTGTGGCTGAGCGCCAGCCCAAGGCCAGACCACCGGGTTCAAGACCTGGGCTCTGCCCCTGCAACTGTGCGGGTCCTTGGTGAGAACTTACCTTCTCTCTTCTTGCCTTTCCCATCATTGAAATGCAGTTACCTCACAGAGCTCTTGTGGGGCTTAAACAAATTCCTACACGTGAAGCACTTAGCACAGAGCTTTGGCATAAATAATAGCTACTCAGAAAACAGTAACACCATAAGGGCCTCGAAGGACTCCTTTGACCATCGCCCTTAATATGGTACTCCGCCCTTTCCCATGGGAAACCATACTTGCCCGTTTCACGGGTATTCCTCTAAACCCTTTTCAACTGATTTTCATGAATATATGGACAAGAATATGACCTGGTAGATTTCCATTTTTACATGATGGCATCATAGCCTATAAATCAATATGATGTTTTTTTTTTTTTTTTTTTTTTTGCTGTACGCGAGCCTCTCACTGTTGTGGCCTCTCCTGTCGCGGAGCACAGGCTCCGGACGCGCAGGCTCAGCGACCATGGCTCACGGGCCCAGCCGCTCCGCGGCACGTGGGATCTTCCCAGACCGGGGCACGAACCCGCGTCCCCCGCATCGGCAGGAGGACTCTCAACCACTGCGCCACCAGGGAAGCCCTGATGGTTGTTTTGACTCAGCAGCATGTCTTAGAGAGCAGTCCACAGACTAACGTGTGGGTCTAAGGGACTTTCTGGGTTTTTTTTTCCTAAATGACTTTCTTTAATCACGATAGTCCACCTTATGACTCTACCTGAGTTGAGCCATCTTTGGTCACCTGGGTCAATTCCTGATTGTCATCATCACAGATAATATGTCTGTAACATCCTTGTTCCAGACTTTAAAAATTATAAAACATTCCAACATGGAAAAACGTGACGATAAGATAACAAAACTCATGGCCCCTGCCCCTAGATTCAACCATTATCACCATTTTATCCCAGTAGCTTCATCCATCCCTTTTCCTCTGGTCTCATCCCTCCCTCCCCCTCCCCCTTCCTTTCTCCCTTATTTGGGATGTAATAGTTTAAAGCAAATCCCTGACTTCATGTCATTTTGCCCCTGATCTCTATCCCTAAAAAGGAACATGTCCACTCATTTAAAGTGATGGCGATGGGGTGAGGGTAGTTTCAAGAGAGAGAACCCCATTTCTCACCCTGGGAGACAGAGCGCTTGGCTGTAGGTGCTCTGACACTGCTCAGCGGGGTGAAAAGTGCCTTGCAGGTGAGAAGCGCCGTTTTCGTGATCTCTGCTGGAGAACGTTCCTGAAAATACAGGAGGAAAGCCACAGTTCTCTCCTGACTTTTGGGCCTCACATTGCATCATAGCTGTTACAGATGTTTCGGAAATCGGGACTTACAGACCACCTGCGTCTCCTCCGGTGTCAGCTGAGGTTGGTAAATCCCTGCCAATCCTACAGCACCTTCCAGAACCCAGGGAAGTGGCTCCCACAGATATGGTGGAGATGGGCCGGGACCGGTGGTGTTCAGCATGCAGACCTGCCCTCCCTGTTCATGATGGGAGGAGCCCCGTTATCATGACCGCCTTTCCCCATAGTTAAAGCAAACTAACAAAACGTGGCAGTCAGACCCCCGGGGCGCCGTCTGACTGGAGGGATGGAGGGATGCGGCGTCAGCTGGCGGGGCCCCCTGGTCGATGGCAGTCACTGCTGGGTGAGAGCTGGGCCCTCTCCCTTCGCAAGAACTCTGAGGACGGCAGCGCTGATAGCCTCGGCATCAAAGCTCTAGAACATCTCAAAGAGTCGGGACACGGGGCGGGGGCCCGGCCCAGCCGCCCACCTGCAGGGGCCTGTCAGTCATCCTCTGGGCAAGGATGCTCCCTCCTCTGTCTGCAGGTTCCAGAGGCCGACTGAGTGGGTTCGGATCCAACTTCTTCTCAGGCACCTCGTGTTCTTAGCTTGACCGTGTCCAGAGCAGAGCTAGCGGGGAACACTCTCCAAGTGTCGCTGGTGAGTCACCTGCTTAGGGTGATGGTGTCGGGGACGCGTGAGGAGGCAGCTTCCCTGGACAGAGATTCTTTGCCACCATCCAGAGGTTGCGGGGCAATGGCTGCCCCTTGGATCCACTAGAATGGGCCAGCGCAAGGCCGGCCTCTCTGACTGAAGCAGACGGAAACGCCAGAACGCAGCAGGCCCAGCCCAGATGTCTGAGGCTCTGGGAGCTGCTAAATTCCAGGCGTCCTTCGATGTGTCTGCTCTTCCCAGGTGAGTGGGAAAAGCAAGGACGCTTCCTCTACCCCACCTCTCCACTGCCCACCCTCTTCCCTGAATTTTCCAGTGCCGTGGAGCTCCCCCGGGAAGGGCTGAGCAATAACTCCACTGCCTGCCTTCCCACGAAGCGGCCCGCGTTTCCTGCCACCCCCATCCAAAGCCGCCGCTTTGCACGTCTCCATCTGAAAAAAGGTAAAAAAGGAAAACCGTCGAGGGAGATAACGGGCTACACAATGCCGCGCGTCCAGGGCCCGCCGCGTTCAAAGCCCGTTTGCCCGATTTTACGTGCGTTTCCTGTGCCCCTCACGCCCTCCTCCTCGCTTTGTCTTTCATGTCCGAGCTGCAGAGATTCGCGGGGATGGATTATAACTTTCTTCCGAGGTGAGATCAAAGGGTCTGGGAGAGGCCTGCTTGTCTTTCTGACAAAGCAAACTTCCCAACGTCTGTTCCGGCCTCTCAACGGGCAGGGCGGCTATGAGGATGCTGCAGACGTGCCCGACGTTCCGGGTGGGGTTTTCAGCCCCTGCCCTCCCAGAGGTAACAGTGGAGCTCTAGAAACGCAGGGGCCCGGGTCTGGACACCGGCAAAGGGGGCAGGCCTACGCTGGTTCACACCCCACCAGGCAGCACACCTGGAGCATGACGTCATGCTGTTGGGACGGAGCCCAGAGCCTCCCCGCGTACCCAGGTGGGGTTTTGCCTTCTTGAAACAAACGTGTATGAATCCCACCTGCACCGCTTGGGGAATTTTTCCACGGGGACGTCCCCGGTGTCCCCAGCATCCTGCTCTACGTTCAGAAGTTGAGATGATCTGTCCTCCTTCGGAAGCTGCCTTTGACTCCCTACCTGTTTCCTGGGGCTTTAAGTAAAATCTTCCCTGGTTTGTGACTTAGGGCTGTGGGACAGTAATAAAAGTGGCCGTGCTTTCTTTTTTATTAGTTTTTATTTTGTATTGAACCACAGTTGATTTACACTGTTGTGTTAGTTTCAGGTGTACAGCAAAGTGATCCAGTTATACATATACGTGTGTCTATTATTTTTCAAATTCCTTTCCCATGTAGGTCATTAAAGAGTGTTGGGCAGAGTTCCCTGTGCTACACGGCAGGTCCTTGTTGGTTACCTATTTTATATACAGTGGTGTGTAGCGGCTGTGTTCTCTTCTTCCAGAGAGTTTTCTGTCCGTCTCCAAGCTTAGTTCCAGAGGCCCTGGGAAGGAGTGTGTGTGTCCGTATGTCTGTCTGTATGTGTGTCTGTATACAAGTCTTTTGTAAGTGTGCATGTGTGTGTGTGTGTTTATGTGTACACGTGTGCGTGTAAGAAGAAGGCAGCTTTTGCCCTCATTCTGTTTCGAGTCAGACTTTGTGGAAAGTGATTTGCTTTTTCAATCACAATCCAGGCCCTTGGAGTCCAAACTGCAGTCAATGCCCTTGTTTTGACTTCCTCTGCCCCCAACAGGCCGATCAGCACAGGAAAGAAAAGAAGGATAGAACCTCCTAAGGCTTTATTTAGCATGTCCTCTTTCAGCAAGGCTGTCTGCCCCGTTAGCTGACCGGCATCCGTCTGGATTCCTTTGGTCCGGGCAGTGGCTCCTGATCACAGCCAGGAAGACAGCAAGGCCCTGAGTTGACCTGTTAGGGGTCCGGGGCCCCCGGGTGGGACCGACTTCCTCCTAGCAGGGCCCTGACTTACGCTGGGCCCTCAGACCCAGATTCTGGCTTTCACAGCGACTGCATCCAGCAAGGGTCCACACGGGTGAAAACCCTTCAAAGATTTGCCAGATTTTCCCGTAAGGCTCCGTAATTGTTCCCGACCAGGGTTCTCGGCCCCCTTGATCAATAGAAATTGATCCGAAGCCAGACAGGAAATTCAGGCCAGGCTTTACTGGGGCCCCTGTAGGGGCTGCTGCAGGGGGAGCGAGAACCAGTAACAGGTTCCCTTGCTTGCCTGCTCCCTGAGCGGGGGGCCCGCTGGTTCCTTCTATGGGGTGAGGGGAGGGGTGTGTCCAGGGGTCGGGCTGGAGGCGTGGCTCAGGCGGTCTGCCCACCCCTTAGGTGGTGCTGAGTGCGGGGGGCCTGCGCGGTGCCCCACTTTTGCCCCCGACCCCCTGCTTTTGCTCCTGGCTCTTCAGAAGTGGCAGCTGGATTTTTTTTTTTTTTGGTCTTTCGTATCTTTTTGTCTATAATTTGCCCCAGCTGCACATGCACGCAATTCTTTTTAGTCCCATATAATTTCTTTGTATTTTGTTGCTCAAGGAGAGGTGTGTCCAGTTGCAAGCCCTGCAGCAAAGGGTCCCAGGCCCCAGGTCCCAGCCGGTCTCCTAATGGTGAGAAGAGGATTCGGAAGTTGGCGGAGAATCGGCACGGGCAGCTTGTGTTAGTGGGTGTCTGTGTCATGTGCATCCCCTCACTGACCTTCATCCTGACCTGGAAAGAAGGGGCGATGATCCCATTGTGTGGACAAGAGTCTCAAGGCTCAGAGAGGTGAAGGGAACTGCTCAAGGTGCACCAGTTTTCATGGAAGGCCATGAAAAGCTGCTCAGCATTACTGGTCATCAGAGAAACCCACACACAACCCACACCGGGGCAACCTCTTCACAACAGCCCAAAGTGAGAACAACCGCAAATCCATCCACTGATGTCAGAACAAAGCAAATGTGGTCTGTCCGTGCCGTGGACCATTATCCAGCCACGAAAGGAAGGGAAGGCAGATGCCTGCTACCGCGTGGACTGCCCTCAGTGAAAGAAGGCGAACACAGAGAGAGACACACTGCGTGATTCTGTGTGTGTGAAATGTCCACCACGGGCAAGTGCATGGACACAGGAAGCAGAGTGGTGGTGGCCAGGGGCTAGGGCAAGAGGAATGGGGGTGACTGATGAAGGGGTACAGGGCTTCCTGTGGGGGGATGAAAACGTTTTGGAACTAGACAGATGTGGGCTTTGCACAACACTGTGAGTGTACTGACTGCCACAGAATTGTACACAATTAAATGTTTAATTTTATGTGGTGTGAATTTTACCCAAGAAAAAAATATATAACTAAAAAAAACAAAAACAGAAACTTACTGAGATGCACCTACTCACACACAAGGATGGCTAAAATGATGGACAGCACCAAATATTGGTGAGATGTGGGGCGGCTGGACGTCTGGGGCATCGTGGGCGGGCGTTTAGGACAGTGTGACTGCTGTAGTGGAGTGCTAGGGCCGCTGTGACAGAGGCCACAGGCCGAAGAGCTTCAACAACAGAAAAGTACTTTCTGGAGGCCAGGAGTCCAAGACCGAGATGTCAGCAGAGCTGATTCCTTCCAAAGGGAAGGATCAGCTCCAGGCTTCTCTCGTTGGCTTGCAGACAGCTGTCTCCTCTCTCCGTGTCTTCACGTCATCTTCTCTCTGGACATGTCAGTGTCCAAAACCCTCTTGTTAGGAGGACCCTCGTCATGTTGGATGAGGGTCCCCCCGCCATGTGACCTCCTCCGAACTTCCTTACCTTTGTAAAGCTCCCACCCCCAGTACAGTCACACTGTGAGTTAGTACTTCATCACATGAATCCTTGAGGGGACCTGATTCATCCTATAATAACTACTCTGAGAAATTGCTTGGCCAGTTCTTAAAACGTTAAACATATACTTACCATACCATCTACTAGTTCTGATCTAAGTATTTACCCCAAGAGAAATGAAAACATATGTCTCCACGAAGGCTTACATATACATGTCAAAGCAGTTTTATTCACAGTGTTCCCAAACTGGAAACCAATGTCCACTAATAGCTGAATAGACATAATTCGCGGTATGGTTGTAAGTGGAACAGAACTCAGAAGACGGAAGGGCTATAGGTGGTTCATTCGGCGACACGGATGAGCCTCCAAAAGGGTTAACTTGCTTATTGCTTTAGGTCCTTCCTTTAGGTCCAGGCATTTACAAAATGTTTTTTTTTTTTTTGGTGGGGGGGGGGTCAAAAAATGGAAAGACTAGAACTAGTTGAACATGTGTCTCTTAGAAGATGAGAATCTGCTCGGGGATCAGTCATCTTTTTCTTTCTGATTTGCCAGTACTGAACCTCAAGATGGCCTTTGTACTCAGAACGAAAACATCTTCTAGTAAAGACCTCGAGCAGGATGGAGAAGATCTGAGCTCTCCAGGGTCCTGGGTCATGTGGGTGTAAGAACAACAATCTAGAAGAGGGCCTTAACGGGGAAGGAGGAACGGCAGCTATCGATCAAAAGAAACAGGAGAAAAGGCTCCGTGATTTAAACGGCCGTGGATACTTGCAATGAAACCACTGGGGAGAGACGTCGGTGCAATGCTGTAATTTAAATGAGAACTGGTAATGTGGAGAATGGCCTCCCCCATCCTGGTTCCTGGTCCTTGAAGAATTTTCTTCTCCAGTAGGAGCCTCCCATGACACCATGGTTTCATTTAATTTATGTGTGTTGCTGGTGAGAGGACATAGAAGGCTGACAGGTTATAACGCAGACACTTCGTGGGGGGAGACCGAGAAACTGTTTCCCGGAATGAGGGGAAACAAGCCTGAAGTCAGATGCCAGGATGATGAACAGGTAGAAATGCTGTCATTCCAACTTCTATCAAAGGTTGGGTCGTTAAAAACTGGGGGTTGTGTTGAGAATGGAGAGCTTCTTCCCTGAACGCTCAAGCCAGATCTAGAGTTTGTGTGTCCACCCTCTTACCTCCTGGACCCTGTGCACGCCAGCCCCCTGCCCCCTGCTCCCACCTTCTCCCGTCACGGAGCTGCCTGCATCGTAAAGTGTCAAGTGTAAATACTAGGGTGTTATGAGGATCAAATGAAATAACAAGCAGGAAAGTGACTGGCGGCGACAGGTCCCAGTTAATGCTGCTGGAATACTCGTCTGGGAGGGAGACGGAGTAGGGTCTGGTCTCGCAAGGGTTGAGTCCCACCTCTGACATTTCCAAGCTGGATGGCTTTGTCTCCCGGTTGAAGAAATGGGTGTGATAGTGGCACCTGCTTCCGTGGGTGGTGGAGATTGAGTGAGTCGGCTGGGCTCATTTCCAACAGACGGGAGTCTGGTGCATCCCCGCAACAATGCGTGAGTGCTACGGCCTTGGCCGTGAAAGACAGTGGGAACTGTGAAGGACTCAGTGAGAAGAATTCCTAATTCCTGAGCACCTCCTGTGTCTGGCTGGCCCTAAGCACTGACCGTACCCCGTCTATGCAGCCCTCACCCCGGTCCCCTGAATACAGGTGATCCTACACCTTGGGAGGAAACCAAGCCACAGAGAGGCCAAGTGACCTACATGAGCCTTTCCGGCCAGTTGGTGACAGAACCAGAATTCACACCAGGGATGCTGTGATTCCAGGACAACTTACCATGTGGTTTTCAGTGAAGGGAGACCTCATCAGCCAGAACATCTAGGAAGAATTTTGTAGGCGTAGGAATTGATCTAAACCCAGATTCTGCTCTTTTGGTTAATTAATTGTGTCCTGCTCCCCCGGAATCTGTCTCCCCAGCTGGAAAACAAACTGGTCATTCACCCCAAACTGATTGACATCTGTGCACTGCTGTGTGCAATAGACAAGGAAGAAAAGTCAGTTTCTGAAGGAAATGTTTAATATGAGAATGATTGCATTTAGGGGCAATGGCTATCACCACCAACACACTAGAATTCTCTTCGTCTACTACAGAGATCTCTGCAGATTTACCTCTGGGCCAATAATTCAAACCAAAGGAACTATTCGAGTGCGTTCATCCCTTTCCTTCCTTCCTGTCTCCTGCCTGCTCCTCTCAAACGCACACATCCTTAGAAACACATCCCAAATCATTTTGCCCGCCCTGATATACCCCTACCGACCCTTATGCAACCAAACATTTTCCCCATAGCAACAGTTTGAAGGCAGAAGACTTTTAATTATGCCGCATTCAAATGGAGAGCTCTTTAAGTCATCATCTCTGGTGCTTTCTTTTCATGCAAATATGATTCTGGGTTCCATGGGCGGTCTTGATTTTTAAGAACTCCAGATGTTCAGAGGAAGCAATCGTCATGCTTTCTCTCTAGGTGCCTTAATGGAAAGTTTGCGTCTAGCATGTTTCAAAGTCCCCCAAAGAGAAGCTTTCATACTCGAGAGCAAAGTAACTGAATTCAAAACTTTTATTAATAACGGGAAAGGCTTGTGTGACACACGGAAGCTAGAATAATACCGGGATATCAGAGGGGACTTTGCTTTACCAAAGAGCTTCCAGAATAAAGGTTGGTCTTGATTGGAGGGAAGGAGGGAGGGGGGTGAGCAGGATGGGGTGGGTGGCGTCTGCATGGAGAAGGAGGTCAATGTCTTTCTCTCCCTAGAACGCTAGTTCTTATCCAACTTTGAGACCAGGGTCTGCCAGTGCTGTCCTGGGAAGCGCCTGGGGGCTTTAAAGGAACACTTGTGGGTATCGTTTTTTTTTTTTTAACATCTTTATTGGGGTATAATTGCTTTACAATGGTGTGTTAGTTTCTGCTCTATAAAAAAGTGAATCAGCTATACATATACATATGCTCCCATATCCCCTCACTCTTGCGTCTCCCTCCCTCCCACCCTCCCTATCCCACCCCTCTAGGTGGTCACAAAGCACGGAGCTGATCTCCCTGTGCTGCGCGGCTACTTCCCACTAGCTGTCTACCTTACGTTTGGTAGTGTATCGGTTTTTGATCCAGCTCTGCCGACCTCCCCTCTGGGGGCAGGTGGCTATTAAATGTTTTCCCTCAACGCCCAAGCAGACCCTCGGCTTGTAACGAGGGAAGAGGCATCGTTTGCTTCTTATTCTTAAAGCAGCGACTTGCCCACGTTAATACCAGGCGCTGACGGAAGCGGTCTTCCAGACGCCCACAGCTGTTTTCTCCAGATCCTTGGCTTGTTGCCGAAAGTGGGATCTGTCTGCTTGCCCCTGGAAAGTGAATACTCGAGGGGCAAGGTTGGTGGAAAGGAAAGTTTGCTTTAATTTGGAGGCCAGCAACCTGGGTGGGGAGGGGGAAGGCGGACTCGGTCCAAAGGCCGACTCCCCTCTGACAATCAGGGGGCAAGAGCTTTGAAAGGAGAGTTTCAGGGGTGCACAGGCTGGGGGAGGGGCTCCACGCAGAAACAGCACAGGCAGCTCCGACAGGCTCCTTGAACTTGGTCATGCGGTGGTCTGATCGCCGTCATCTTGACGGTTCTTAAGTACAGTTAATCTTTAGTTGCAGGGTCAGTTTTGTTCCCACTTCCTTGAGGCCAGTTCTCGGAATTGTGGCAGCTTGTGTCATGGCTACAGTCTGGTCATCACGTAGTTAACGTCTTCCACCTGGTGGGAGTTTCAGTGTCTATAAAACAGCTCACAGGACACGGCTCAGAATATTATAGCCATGAAAGAGGAGCTAAAGGTCCTTGACTTTATCTAACGGCTAAAGTATTATTATTTTGTCCTGTTTGCTTTTCCTTGCTTCTCTATTTTCTCACTTTTCTGATTAAACTTATTCTTTGGCTAAAATTTTTCTACAGACAAAAGGCAGGCTGAGGACATGGATGGTGTGGGGAGGGGGGAGAGCCACGGTGTCCTGCTCTGTTTCGTGTTTGGTTTTGGAAAATGTGGCATGTTTGATTTCATTTTGGATGCTTCTAAATAAGAGGTCAGTTAACTGACCTTGATGAAGTTTATTGAGTTTTTGAAGTTAACTCAGTAACTGTATTAATTTACATCACTGTCCTCTTTTCCCCTCCTCACCCTCCAATTATCTGTGTTCTGAGGATTATTTTCTTAAGTCTCTGCAAGTAGGAAACAAAAAGAACCTCAATTATTGTGTTGTTTCCTTTATTTGGTGCACCTGCTTGCAGAAATTTAGGTATAGTCATGATTCTGTTTGATTTTTTTTTTTTTTTTTTTTTGCTGTACGCGGGCCTCTCACTGTTGTGGTCTCTCCCATTGCGGAGCACAGGCTCCGGACGCACAGGCTCAGTGGCCATGGCTCACGGGCCCAGCCGCTCCGCGGCATGTGGGATCCTCCAGGACCGGGGCACAAACCCGTGTCCCCTTCATCGGCATGTGGACTCTCAACCACCGCGCCACCAGGGAAGCCCTGAAACTTAAAAGCTTTTGCACAGCAAAGGAAACCATAAACAAGACAATAAAACAACCCTTAGAATGGGAGAAAATATTTGCAAACAGAGCAACTGACAAAGTATTAATATACAGGCAGCTCATGCAGCTCAATATCAAAAAAACCACAAAACCCAATACAAAAATGGGCAGAAGATCTAAGTAGACATTTCTCCATAGAAGATATACAGATTGCCAACAAACACATGAAAGGATGCTCAACATCATTAATTATTACAGAAATGCAAATCAAAACTACAATGAGATATCACCTCACACGGGTCAGAATGGCCATCATCAAAAAATCTACAAACAATAAATGCTGGAGAGGGTGTGGAGAAAAGGGAACCCTCTTGCACTGTTGGTGGGAATGTAAACTGATACAGCCACTATGGAGAACAGTATGAAGGTTCTTTAAAAAACTAAAACTAGAACTACCATATGACCCAGCAATCCCACTCCTGGGCATATACCCTGAGAAAACCATAATTCAAAAAGTGTCATGTACCACAATGTTCATTGCAGCTCTATTTACAATAGCCAGGACATGGAAGCAACCTAAGTGTCCATCAACAGATGAATGGCTAAAGAAGATGTGGCACATATATACAATGGAATATTACTCAGCCATAAAAAGGAATGAAATTGGGTCATTTGTAGAGATATGGATGGACGTAGAGACTGTCACACAGAGTGAAGTTAGTCAGAAAGAGAAAAACAAATACCGTATGTTAACACACATATATGGAATCTAAAAAAAAAAAAAAAAAAAGGTCCTGATGAACCTAGGGGCAGGACAGGAATAAAGACGCACATGTAGAGAATGGACTTGAGGATATGGTGAGGGGGAAGGGTAAGCTGGGAGGAAGTGAGAGAGTGGCATGGACATATATACACTACCAAATGTAAAATAGATAGCTAGTGGGAAGCAGCCACACAGCACAGGGAGATCAGCTTGGTGCTTTGTGACCACCTAGAGGGGTGGGATGGAAGGAGACGCAAGAGGGAAGAGATGTGGGAACATATGTATATGTATAACGGATTCATTTTGTTATAAAGCGGAAACTAACACACCATTGTAAAGCAATTATCCTCCAACAAAGATATTAAAAAAAAAGAAATTCCTATATTTGGTAGCAGATTTGTTTTGAAGATTATATATATATATGCATATTATTCCTATGGGTGCTCCAAATGGAATCCAGCCAGGCAGAGGACAATTACTCAGCCCTCCCAGTCTTTGCCTACTACGCATTTTTGTTTTGTTTTGTTTCAGCTGTGCCGTGAGGCATACGGGATCCTAGTTCCCTGACCAGGGCTCGAACCTCTGTCCCCCATAGTAGAAGTGCAGAGCCCCAAACACTGGCCCACCAGGGAACCCCCACCCTAAGCAATTCTTGTGTAAATAGGATAGGTAGCCTTTTTAAATCTTAACTTTTCATTAAAGTGTAATACACAAGGAAGGGTCAAAATCATGAATGTGTTACCCAAAGAATTTTCTCAAAG
The DNA here is from genome assembly GCF_964270905.1 of Leucopleurus acutus. NCBI lineage: Eukaryota > Metazoa > Chordata > Mammalia > Artiodactyla > Delphinidae > Leucopleurus > Leucopleurus acutus. The sequence continues at coordinate 88,004,179 of NC_139155.1, forward strand.
AGAAGGCACCTTTGTAACCAACACCATACCCATAGAGAGAATTTTGCCATCTTCCCAGAAGCTCCCCTGAGGTCCAGTCACTATGCTGCTCACAGGCTGACTGCATTTGTCACTGGTATCGTGCCGTAATGCTGCCAAAAATGCTTCCAAAGTGCTGTTACCAACTCACACTCTCCCAGTGGGAGTCAGAGTGTGCTTTCCCGCACCTTCCCCAGCCCTGGCTACAGCCGAGCTTTTCAATCATTGCCGCTCCAAGAGATGAAAAATCATAGGTGAATATCATCTTAGTTTGGACTTTTAGAATTATTAGTAAAGCTAAGCCTTTGTTTCCTTGTGTTTATTGGCCCTTTTCTGGGACACACCTGTATTGCTGTCTCGTGACAATAGGAAAAAAAGAAAAGAAAAAGAAAAAGAAACATCTGGTCTACACATCGGGATCTGGCTGAATAAACTATGGGAATATACTGGCAAGAGATGACCCTGCAGTTACGTGAAAAGAATGAGGTACAACTATAATTGCTCTACAAAATTATCACCTGGATATAAATGTAATGAGGAAGGCAAGAAGCCAAAGCTTGTATGATAGGATCCAATCTTGGTTCAATTTTTTTTAAAAGTATGTGTATCACAGAATTCTGGATGAATATTCCAGAAATCATTGACAGTGGCTATCTCTGTCCAGTGAGACTGAGAAGAAGATGGGAGAAGATTTTTAGCCTTTAATTTCTTTTTTTTTTTTGCGGTACGCAGGCCTCTCACTGTTGTGGCCTCTCCCGTTGCGTAGCACAGGATCCGGACGCGCAGGCTCAGCGGCCATGGCTCATGGGCATGTGGGATCTTCCCGGACTGGGGCACGAACCCGTGTCCCCTGCATCGGCAGGCGGACTCTCAACCACTGCACCACCAGGGAAGCCCTAATTTCTTCTTAAATAAACATCTTATTTGGAAAGGTTTTGATTTACAGAAAATGTGTAAAGATAGTACAGAGAGGCTATGAACTTAAAACTGTTCTAAAAACAAAAGTGCCCTCGTTTTGTAAAAAGTAGTCCAGAGAGTTCCTGTATGTTCCTCGCCCAGATCCATACCCGGCACGTCTGTCAACGCTAAAACACCAGCTCTGGGACGTTCCTGTCCCCCAAACTCCATCCTCTCCTCGGATCTCACCAGTGTCCCCATTAATATCCCTCTTCTGCCCCAGCATCCCATCCGGTCCCACACTGGATGCAGCCCTCAGATTGCCTCACTCTCTTCTCATCACGGGCATTTCAATCTTTCCTCCTTTTCCAGGACCTTCGCTGATGGGGAGGAGAAGCACTGATCAGGAATGTTATAAAGTGTGCCTCAGTTAGGGTTTGTCAGGTGGCTTTTTCTTGATGAGACTGGGTGTGGGGAGAATGCTGCAGAGATGATGTGCCCTCCCATTTGCACCACATCAGGGATATAGGACATCCACTTGGTACCCTGGCGATGGCAACCTTGACACCTGTGGTGTCCCCACGTCAAGGTACCGCTTGTCCCTTCTGCATCCTCTCCTTAGAAACGAGTCTCTATTGGATTCCACAGATAAGTGATATCACGTGATATTTGTCTTTCTCTGTCTGACTTACTTCACTTAGTATGATCGTCTCTAGGTTCATCAAGGTTGCTGCAGATGGCATTATTTTGTTCTTTTTTTTAAATTGAAGTATAATTGATTTACAATGTCATGCCAATCTCTGCTGAACAGCAAAGTGACTCAGTTATACACATACAGACATTCTTTTTTTCATATTCTTTTCTATTATGGTTTATCACAGGATACTGAATAGAGTTCCCTGTGCTCTACAATAGGACCCTGTTGTTTATCCATTCTAAATGTAATAGTTTGCATCTGCTAACCCCAAACTCCCAATCCATCCCTCTCCCTTCCCCCCTCCCCCTTGGCAACCGCAAGTCTGTTCTCTATTTCCATGAGTCTGTTTGTAGATAGGTTCATTTGTGCCATATTTTAGATTCCACATATAAGTGACATCATACATATTTGTCTGACTTACTTCACTTAGTGTGATATTCTCTAGTTGCATCCATGTTGCTGTAAATGGCATTATTTCATTCTTTTTTATGGCTGAGTAATATTCCATTGTACACATGTACCACATCTTCTTTATCCATTCCTCTGTCAATAGACATTTAGGTTGTTTCCATGTCTCGGCTATTATGAATAGTGCTGCTATGAACACTGGGGTGCATGTATCTTTTCAAGTTATGGTTTTCTCTGGATATATGCTCAGGAGTGGGATTGCTGGATCCTATGGTAGCTCTCTTTTTAGTTTTTTAAGGAACCTTTATACTGCTCTCCATAGTGGTTGTACTTATAAAAATGAACTTTTTTTTAACAAAACAGAAACAGACTCACAGATCTCGAAATCCAACTTATGGTTACCAAAGGGGAAATGTGGGGAGAAGCGATAAATTAGGAGATGGGGAGTAACATATACGTGCTACGATATATAAAACTGATAACTAACAAGGACCTACTGTATAGCACAGGGAACTTTACTCAATATTCTATAATAACTTATATGGGAAAAGAATCTGAAAAAGAATGTGTGTATATATATATATATATATCTGATTCACTTGCTGTACACCTGAAACTAAAACAATATTGTGAATCAATTATACTCCAATAAAAAACTAAAGAGTTAAAATTTTAAAATAAAATATTTATTAAGCAAAAAAGAAAGAAAGAAAGAAAGAAAGAAAGAAATGAGTCTCTAAGTGCGGCCGCCCTCCAGGGGCGGGGCCGGGGGCCGGAAAGTCTCCCCTCCCAGAGGGGGAAGATCTACACATTGTCTTTGCCATTTTTCTTTTACCTTGAAGCCCTTCTGTAGCATCTTCAACCTGTGCACATACACCTTCCATAATTTAAAAATATAGTTCCTGGGGCTTCCCTGGTGGCGCAGTGGTTGACAGTCCGCCTGCCGATGCAGGGGACACGGGTTCGTGACCCGGTCCGGGAAGATCCCACGTGCCGCGGAACAGCTGGGCCCGTGAGCCATGGCCACTGGGCCTGCGCGTCCAGAGCCTGTGCTCCGCAACAGGAGAGGCCACAGCAGTGAGAAGCCCGCGTACAGCAAAAAAAAAAAAAAAAAAAAAAAAAAAAAAAAATATATATATATATATATATATATATATATATATATATATATATATACAGTTCCTGAAACAAATGGGAGCTGCTGATTAAAAAGCAAGGGTAGGTCTCCTTCATATTTTGCCAAAAGCAAATATTTTGTTCTCCGGGAAAGAAAACACGTGCAGTTCACTTCCCGATCCTGGGCAGGGGAGATCACGATGACTCCATCTCTGTCTCGAGGAGGTAAGTGTCCGAGATGAAGGACCCTTTGAGCCAAGACCCCAGCCCTGGGCCAGAGGAGGCTGCCAGTGTTCCGGGACCTGCTGCTGGGGCCACGTGTTGAATGGGGGAGGGGGGAGGACGAGCGGAGCAGAGGCGCTGTCAGAAGCACGCAAGAAACCAGAAACTCATTAGCTGCAACCTCAGCTGTGACCTTTGCCCCGCATGTGACCTTGAGAAAGCCTCTTAGCTTCCATGGCCACTTCCGTGGGGATCAAGTGAGCATTCCGAGTCCTGCCTGCCTGCGTGGAAAGTATCTTTTGATGACTGATTAGCTAATGCTTGGAAACAGCGCCGGCGCTAGAAGCCAGGTCCCAAGAAAGTGCTAAGCAGTGTTATTAAGGGATCAAACAGGAGGGCTTTTGTGTGTGATGCCAAGATGATTTTGTTAAATTATGAAACTTGCTTTGATAAACTGCCTGGAGGTACCATCTGTGACATGCTTAATGTTTTTTTTTCCCACTTCCCTGAACTTATTGAATTATTTGTACACAATTTATTTTACTTTCGTAGGGCATTAAATTACTCTGAGACCTTGAAATATTTTGCAGCCAATTCAAGGGATCTAGAGGCTGTCAGGAGAGTTTTTGATGAATTTCTGTCTTTAGGAGATGAAAGGGGGGGAGGATACTGCAAATTGGGCGGGGGGACTCATGGTGTGGAAAAGGAGCTTTCAACTCTGTTCAGCGTGGGTCCTTTAAATTCACAGCTGCTGCTGAAATGTTTTTATAAACTACAGCAGGGAATTGGAGTGCATTTCGTCATCTCCGTATCTTAACCAGAAACATTGATTGAAACCTTTTATTATAGGAAATTTGAAATATGTATATAAATAGAAAGAAGAATATAATGAATCCGTGTCTGTATCATACAGCGCCCGTGACCATCAATGCAGGACCAACCTTGTGTTTTTGCTACCCCTTCTCACTCCATCAGTCCCATGGGTTATTTTGAAGCCAAGTCCAGATATGACAGCGTTTCATCTGAAAATAAAAAAAAAACATTTTTTGTAGGATAAAAGAGTTGTAGTCACTTCCTCTGGGATGTGCCAACTGTGACATTAAAAAAAGCCCTGCTTCCCTGGTGGTGCGGTGGTTGGGAGTCCGCCTGCCGATGCAGGGGACGCGGGTTCGTGCCCCAGTCCGGGAAGATCCCACATGCCGTGGAGGGGCTGGGCCCGTGAGCCATGGCCGCTGAGCCTGCGTGTCCAGAGGCTGTGCCCGCAACAAGAGAGGCCATAACAGTGAGAGGCCCGCGTACCACCAAAAAAAAAAAAAAAGCCCTGGTTTGTCCCTGGAAGACAGTTGAAACCACCATGAACACTTGTTTTTGTTCTTGTGACACTGAAGCAGCTCAGTGGCTGGAAGAATCCAAGCATTAAAAGGGCACCATGGTCCTGGCTGCTCAGCTTGAAGAAAGGGTTGTCCAGACAGGTGGGAGAGTCCCTGGACATCTCTACCTCACTCCCACATCTAAGCCCCGGCCCTGGGAAAGCGAGCAGAAATGTTTGTCTTGGATCACATGTGACATCACAGAGCTGGGCCTCCCTGCTTGCCTGTGCTAACCCATGACCCCTCTTTCTGCAACATCTTCTTGCAAAGCAGCCTCCTCTACCTTTCCTCGGCTGTGTCTTTCAGAAGCTACTAGCAGTACATTGCCCCTAGTATCACAGCTCTCAAACGTTTCTGTATCTCAGGATCTCCTGGGCAGCTTGTTAAACATTTTATTATCATATACACCCTACTTGGTATAAAATAGATAAACAACATGGACCCAGTGCACAGCACAGGGAACTCTACTCGATATTTTATAATGACCTATAAGGGAAAAGAATCTGAAAAGAGAAAGAAAAAAATATATATGTATGTATAACTGAAATCACTTTGCTGTACACCTGAAACTAACACAGCACTGTAAATCAACTATACTTCAATTAAAAATAAATCTTACATACTCTCACACTTCACTGATGGAAGTGTACATTAATGATGTAACCTATAGGAAGTGCAACTAGGCTGAAACTATCACAATTTTGAAATGCTCATATCATTTGACATTTAAAGAGGACTGTGTCTTAGGAAGACTTGCCCATGTGTGAATGACATCCATGTGGCATATTTCTCATAGTCAAAGACTGAAAGCAACCGGCATGGCCTATGACATAATAACATAAGTGAGCGCCCATCCACACAGGGCAATATGGTGCAGGCATTCAAAAGAATAAGGACCGGGCTCCCCTGGGGGCGCAGTGGTTGGGAGTCCGCCTGCCGATGCAGGGGACGCGGGTTCGTGCCCCGGTCCGGGAGGATTCCACATGCCGCGAGCGGCTGGGCCCATGAGCCATGGCCGCTGAGCCCGCGCGTCCGGAGCCTGTGCTCCGCAGCTGGAGAGGCCATAACGTTGAGAGGCCCGCGTACTGCAAAAAACAAACAAACAAAAAAAGAATAAGGACCATTCTCCGAGATGTATGGTTAAGTGAAAGATCCAAGGTGTTGAACTGGGGAAAATAGAATATATGTGCATGTATTTCTGTGTAGATACAGACATATGGAGATATGGACTTGTATATCTAATTTCATAAAGGAGGCCAAACACATTTATACACAGAGATTACACACACACACATTTTAAGACACATCGTCACACATGCAAATGGGAAGGTCAAGGTGGAAACCCTGCTCTGTGCTCCTGACTCCTTAGTTACCATGGCAGAGGCTGGTAGACCTTCTCCTCCTCTCTCTACGACTTAATGAACTATCAGCAAAGCTAAAGTCTCCACAACTGCACTCTTGTCTCTCCTTTGGCTCTAGAAGGGCAGCCCTCTCTCCATCCATCCAGCTGACTTTTGGATAATCATTTTAGAGTAAGTTGCAGACATCAGTATCCTCCACCCCTAAACAGGGCAGCACACAACCTTCCCTAATCTTCTATTCCAAAACCTTGCCACACGCATGCCCGTGACTTGGCATTTATAGAGCTTGTTGATTTATCCAGCCGGGTGAGTGGTAGGAATTTGTAACCAACACACAATTAAGAGGAGATGCGGTTACTGCCCCAGAGCTTTCTTATACCACATTTTATTATAAAAATGTTAAACACACAGAAAAGTGGAAAGGCTCACACAACCAATATCTGTGTACCCACTACCTAGTTCCTACTATTAATATTTTCCTAGTTTGATTTATCATATCTCTCCAGTGATTCTACGCACCATTAGCACGTCTTTATAAATGCATTTTCAAGTCGGCTGCAAACGTCAGGATGGTCCTCCACACACACGTCAGCCGCAGACCTCTTGGTGATTGTGTTCTGTAACCAAGGCATCTCATGTCCATCCCCACCATCCCCACGGTTACCAGTATATTAAAAAGGAGAAGGAATAAGCAACCTTAGGGCATTAACTCAGGATAAACTGTGATGTTTATCATCATGGCAGGAAGGATCATTGACAGCATCTATTTCTCCATTAGATTTCCTCCATGCCAAATTCTCCCTGTGCACCCGGACCATGAAATGAAAAGAAACACCGTCCAGGTTTGGGTCTCTCCCAGTGCCTGGAATTCAGTGGCAGATCTGATTTTTTAAAAATTTGCTTGTATTTCAGAAGTTCTGTGTTATACGGGTAACCCACCCACTGTACTACACTCTTTTCCTTTTTTCCCTCTAGGGAAAGCTTTTATTAGTTATCAGATCTCTAACATGAAACATGCGGTTAAGAGAAAGTAGTCTCAAAAAGAAAGAAAAGAAAGAAAAAAAAGAGAGAGAAAATAGTCTCACGATTCTTTCCCTGCCTTCCCGTGTCTGATGTCTGCATCTCCAGACTGACAGAGATTAATGCGCAGTTAACCTCGTGTCGTCTTCTCTCTGCTTCATGCTCTGCAAGTTTTATTTTTTCAAGCAGTTGTAAACTTTTGGGGATCAGATACACCCAGTGGATCTTAGCAGGGCTGAGTGAAGAGAAGAGGAAGGGGGAAGTCAAAAGGAGAGTTATAAATATTGATAATAGTACTAAGATGTATTCGGCAATGACCGCATCTCGCTCTACACCAGGCCCTTTGCACATGCGATCTTTTCCAATCTGTTCAATCCCGTCAACAGTTCTGTGAGACACACACCACAAGCACTGAGCCCTCTTTAGGGGGTGTTTCTCAATTGGGTACCCAAAGCCCAGTTTAGGAATTTTCATAAAAATGAACTCTTAGGGATGGGTCTAGCTTTGGAAAGAATAACAGAATATTCATTGTGCACTTGCTACATTCCAGCCGCTGGCTGAACACACAGCATTGTGCCGTCTGAGTTGACTTTTGTGATACTCCGAGGGAAGTCTTATTATTTCCCCTCATTTTATACATGAGGAAAGTGAGTTACAAAGAATCAAGAGTAAATCTCTCTAGAGAGTAAATGTTTCAGAGATGGGCTATCTACAGGTCAAATTGATTCTGTTTCTGAGTTTGAAGAGCCCAGGAATTTCATCACTTAGTTCAGCTGACACACTGATGAAGGGCTTCCCTTGTACCAGGGGCCGGGGTCGGGCAGCTAAATGATGTACGGCCTTCCACGCCCTCGTTGGCATTTAGTCCAGCTAGACGGATCCCTCAATATTCCACTCACGCACTGCGTGATTAGCCTCTAGAAGGAGAACCAGACAGATGGTCCAGAACCGTGGGATACACAATCAAATGATCATCGTTGGGGTGATTCGTTCCACAGGAGAAGGTGAGGGGGGCTGCGGCTCTGGGGGAAGAAATCAGCAGATCGGGCCGAGGCGGGAGCTGAGCTGCAGTGCGGTCACTCAGAGCCTGCGGCACCTCTCCGGGGCCCTGAGGCTGGGATGGCCCTGCATGGTGTCCCAAACTGGGGCACAGGGCATGCCTGCAGGCCCCGGCATTTTCACCAGATGCCCGCCGGCCCTATGGAACTGCGGCGTGACCTTGTGCCGGGAGCTCTCTGTAGCCTGGAGATTGCAGGGCGATCGCTGGGAGGGGCCTGATGCGGAGCTGTCAGTCACCAGAGGGGGAGGAGGGCTTTCGTCCAGAAAGCATGGAGTGCAGTGGTGCCGGGTCCCCTCAGGCTCCAGGCACTCAGGACGGCTCTGACTTCTTTTCGGCTGCACTGTCAGGTCCGTGCAGACCAGTGGTTACGTGATGAAGGGTCCTCGTTGTGGAAACGACCTGGTCGATCCTCAAAGCTAAACAGAGGCCACATGACCCAGCAGTGCCACTCCTGGGTGCGCCCAGGAGAAATGAAACCATGCTCTGCACAGAAACGTGTACACAAACACTGAGCAGCTCTGTCCACAGTGGCCCAAACGTGGAAGCAACCCCAGTGTCCCTTCGCCGACGACACGATGCACAGTGTGGCCTGTGCATACGACGGAACTCGACTCAGCCATGAAAAGGGATGAAGCACTGACGCCCTGGCACCGTGGATGAGCTTTGAAAACCTCGTGCCCAGGGAGGGAAGCTGGCTCAAAAGGGCATTATCGCATGAGTCCTTTTTTTTTCTTTTTGCGGTACGCGGGCCTCTCACTGCTGTGGCCTCTCCCGTTGCGGAGCACAGGCTCCGGACGTGCAGGCTCAGCGGCCATGGCTCACGGGCCCAGCCGCCCCGCGGCATGTGGGACCTTCCCGGACCGGGGCACGAACCCGTGTCCCCTCCATCGGCAGGCGGACTCCCAACCACTGCGCCACCAGGGAAGCCCTCTAATGAGTCCTTTTACGTGAAATGTGCAGAATAAGCGAGTCCACAGAGATGGAAGTGAATTAGTGGTTTCCAGGGACCAGGGATGGGGGCGGGACTGCTCACGGGTAGGAGTTTTCTTTTGGGGATGATGGCAATGTTCTAACCTGAGATAGTGGTGATGGTTGGACAATTCTGTGAATATAGTGAAAGCCACTGAATTTTACACGTTTAAACCTGTAAAGATATGGATTCTCTCTCTCTCTATGTGTACATAGATATATTTAATATTTTTATAGAGATTATATGTTTATATTTATATATATCGTATATGTTTATATATTTAGAAAATATATATTACATATATTTATAAATGAAAGCCTTCGAGGCAGAAGGTAGGGGCTGAAAGCCTGACTCTGCTTGTGACTGTGTGACTGTGAGTAAGTTTCTCGACCTCTCTGGGTCTCTGTTTCTTCATCTGCAAAGTGGGAGCAATAACTGGGCTCCCACAGGGAGCCCAGAAGTGAAGGGGTCTGTGTGCAGGCCGTGCTCAGCTCAGCAATGGGCGTGTAGTATGGGACCCATAAGTGTTCGCTGTTCCTACCCCATGCCCCTTCCCGCCAGTCCCCGCTCAGCCCCGTCATCTGGGCCTGGACCGCTGCAGACACCCCCTCCCATATGCATCTTCCAGCTCCCATTTCGCCGGGGAGGGTCTGCTCTGCGGGCGCCCACCCCGCCTTCGTGCACAGAGGTCGGAGCCGCGCCCAAGCCCGAGTCCCCGGCCCCGCCGCCTACTAGCTGCACCTCCTGGGTCAAAGCCAGCTTCTTTCTTGAGCTAACTTTTGTTCAGGTGTGAATGGGAATCATAAAAATAAATAGCATAGAGGGTTATCGATATCATAATTAATAGGTACAAAGCAAGTCCCGAGAGTGAGAGTGATGGGGAGTTAATGTTGAGTGTTTGCCATGATGGTTACTGTTAAGCTTCTCCTCTCCTTTCCCTCTTCCTGGACCGGCTTGCCATCCACATTCAAAGTTCAACAAGCCTGGAAGGAGGGCTTCTAGGTGCCAGGGACGACCCCTTTTCACTTCACCCTCACTATAACGCCGTTTGAGAGATGAAGAAGCTGCAGCCCAGAGAGCTTCAGTCACCGCCTCAGGGTCACACAGCTGGCGGGGGCCAACTCCAGGTCCACCGGCCTGAAGTCTGTGCTATTTCCGCCACACACCAGTGTCTTCTAAGTGATGATATGCACCTCTGTTGGCTCACAAAGAGATTTTAGGTGTAATGCAGGTAGACACTAGCACAGAAAGGCTACTGTATTTATGTATATTTTATTAATAAGAAAAATATTTACATTTACCTCCAAGTGGTCATTTCACAGGTATTTTTGCTTATCTTGAAGCCAAGATGGAAAGTCAGTCGATTTTTTTTAAGTTACAGTAAATAAGTTTTACTTTGAGTTTAAGTAAATAATATTGTAGATAGTAAGCGCCAAAAAAAAAAAAATATATATAAAGGCATTTCTGTCCCTTTCCCCACACACTGAATTCACAATAGGGGTCCGACGTTTCCGCCTGGAAGAGTTTCCTGCTCACAGCAGTTGCCCTGCACACAGCACACGACTTTTTGTGCAACAAAAGTCTATCTAACAATTGTGCAAATGACCAGAAGGAAATACATGGGGGGAGGGGGACGGCGGGGGCCTGGTGGAAATTGGCATTTCCATCCCAACTGGAACCAAAGCAAATGTGACTCACTTCGGTGCATCAAGTGATATTTTAAAATCTCAAACACAGAAACCATCTGAAAAGATTCTGCCTCTGGGTTTCATCCGGAAGAGCAGGAAGCAGCCTCGCCTCAGAAGTCAAGGCTTTTCCTATTTATTCTCCATCACCGTGTGACGCTGTGGTGCTTCTCCAGCGCCAGCTGGAAGTCCAGCTCTGTCCCTTCTGTCTGTCCTCACCTGGGGCATCATTTCCCAGCCCCTCGGTGAACGGGAGGAGAAGGCAATTAGGGGACCACCAAAGGTGTGGAGGGAAGTGTGTCACCAGGACGCCCTGCCAGCCCGTCCTGCCGTCCGGGTTTCTCGATGGTGGCCGGGTAGCCCTGGTTAAAGTGTGGTCACGTTTTACCACTCCTTTTGGAGTGGGTGGTAGGTGAGTTTCTTCAAGACAATTTCTAACGTCCTGTGACCAGGCCACTGAATTCTAACATTCTGCTCTGCAAATGACCTTTAAGCGCTGTCTTGCAACTAAACCAGCGATGAATAATAATAATAATAACAATAACAATAATGATAGCTATTAGGTATCCAGCTCGGTGCCAGGGATGAAGTGAGCATTTTTCCAGCGTTCCCTCTTCAATTCTCACTCCAATCTTCGAAGAAAGGAGGAAGGTCCCCTTTAGGACCTGGAGAAGGTAACTTTCTGCAGTTCGCACACCTGGTCTGAGGCAGAGCCAGGATTTGAACCCACAGCCAGGAAGGCCCCTGCAGGCGGGGTTTTGGGGAGCTCAGCTCCATCCCTGGGCCTCACTCAGCACTCAGTGAATACTTGGTCAATGAATGCATGCCGGACTCTGGTGCATCTCCTGATGCAGAGGTTCTCGGAGACGAGCCATTATTAAATGAAGAACGCCCAAATAAGGAAGGAAGATGCTATGGGTGCTTCGCAGGGCGTGGCTCAGCTCTGTTTGTGCCGGCCAGCCCAGCAGGAAAGGTTATCAGTTCTCAGTCCGCCCCTGGGTGCAGCTGACCGCATCCTAAGTCCATCAATCGCTACCACAACAGCCCCGTCCTCGGCAGCCCCAGCTCCTTCTGTGCCGGCCAAGCAGGCGTGCCCTGGGCTGTGGCTTCCCGCAGAGGAGGGGTCGGCTGGCCCTGGGAGCTGCGCATCGCTTCACACTTCCATCCTTGTGTGAGCGGCTCTCGCGGACCCGCTGGCGCCTTTCTTGTGCGCAGCAGGGGTGAGGCGGTGATGAGAAGCTTGTGCGCTTCAAAGAGCAGGCGGGCGGACAGGGCTGCCCTTTCCGCGGCTCCCTCCCAGCTCCCAGCTCCACGCAGGGCTGGTCCCCAGGCCGGGCAGAGCCTCTGAGCCCCCATGGGGCTGTAGACCCCAAGCCAAGGTCCCGGAGGCCCGGCCTCGGTCCTGGGGTCCCCCCGGCTGCTGCTCTTTTCTCACCCTAGAAACTCGCTCTAAGATGCTGGGGAAATGCGGGGGGGAGGGGGGAGGGGGAAGGCTGGGGCCCATCCCACCCCTCAGGGGTCAGCAGAGAGCATTGCCTCTCACTGTCAGGACTCCATCACTTATTAAGAAAGGAAGCCTGGGGCAAACAAGGCCTCGGACCGGCAGTGCCATCTTTTATTATTCTGAACTCAAAAGAATGGCGCAGTTGCAATAAATGTGGCCAACCCAGAGCATCAGATTTCTCCAGAAAAATAAAGGCAATTTCCTCAGGAAACTATGACATCCACCTCGGGTCTAATGAGAGTCATTTGCCCTTTGTAACGCAGAGGTTGCATTCTGTTAAGGCTGCCTACCTGCACCTGGTGGAATGTCCTAGGCATGATTGTGCTGCCTGTAAGGTCACCGCAGGGTTTATTTTAAAAGTACTGCCTCCCGGTCAGTACTGAGTACTGAGTACTGAGCTCGGCCTGGTAGAATGCGCCTTCCTTCCTTCCTACGGGCGTGTCTGGGGGCAGCAGAAGGACCCCATGCGGAGGCTGTGGGTAGGCTGGAGGTCTTTTCTGGAAGCGAGCTCAGGCCAGGCTGAGGGGAACGGCGAGGGGGTGGGGGACTCCGTGAATCCACCCAGCCAGGCCAGCCCTGGTCTCCATGACTACAGAGAATGTTCTAGAAAAGCACGGGCGATGTTCACCTCAGGGCAGGAGGCCTGGTGAGCAAGCCGCCCGTCAAACTTCTCATGTTGTGGGTTCCACGTGAACAAGAGTGGAAATTCCCAGGAACCCCTCGGGGGTCTGAGACCTCCAGCGCTGGGATGGGGGGAGCAGGGGCTTGGGCGTCCGGCAGAGATGGGTCCCCTCCCTACCAGGCTCCTAAGGTTTGTGTGCCTGTGTGTGTGTGTGTGTGTGTGTGTTTTGTTTGTTTGTTTTGAATCCTCCAGAAAACTGTGGTTTTCCAGGTAGCTTCAATTAAACCTTGGGCGCCTTACTTCAAGCACTTGCACGGCTGACATTTCAAAGGCCTGATGCTCTGGCTTGGCCGCTGTTTGACTTTGCAGGATCCCTGATGAAGAGCATGTGTTTGGGATTGCAGTGAGCCCCCTACACACGAACCTACAAGTTGCGAACTGTCAAAGATGCAAACCCGGGCTTCCCTGGTGGCGCAGTGGTTGAGAGTCCGCCTGCCGATGCAGGGGACACGGGTTCGTGCCCCGGGAAGATCCCACGTGCCGTGGAGAGGCTGGGGCCGTGAGCCATGGCCGCTGAGCCTGCGCATCCGGAGCCTGTGCTCCGCAACGGGAGAGGCCACAACAGTGAGAGGCCCGCAAACCGCAAAAAGAAAACAAAAAAAGATGCAAACCTGGGTGCGCATGTCCAATCACGTAAGCTAGTTCACGTGTCTGGCGTACATGGTCACGTGCGGGCATCCTCTGCAAGTGGTTGTGCTTTTGTGTACTTTACTGTACAGCACTGTATAGAGTACAGCAGTACAGCATCCTTATAGACAGAATTGAATCCAGCAAGGAACCGGCACCTGAGCCGTCAGCGTCAGGCGTGAGTGCGATTGCAGCTCGCCCTCCGTCTGCTATGGCTGAGGGTCCTTCAGCTCTGCCATCTCCCACCTCCTCTCCCTCCTCCAGTCAGTAACTCTTCCTGCCTGTTCACTCGATGCCAGCCCCTGTGTGCCAGCTGTTGTATTGCACTACTGTTCTCTTCAAGGTCCTGTACTGTAAGGTCAAAAATGTTTTATTTTTTGTGTTTGTTTTGTACGTAGTATTTGTGTGAAAAGTATTGTAAACCTATTACAGTACAGTCCTGTAGAGCCGATTGTGTTGGTTGGGTACCTAGGCTGACTTTGTTGGACTTACAAATGTGCTCTCGGGATGGAACTCGTTCGTCCGTAGGGGACTTGCTGTATTTCTGAACAGCAAATGAGATCCTCCAGGACCCTTAGACTGCAAGACTGGCCTCACGGCTCCAGCGGGGGCCGAGGGGACCCCTGCATGGCAGGGCAGGCCAGGCCCACTCTCTTCTGCTGCCCCTTGGCCTAGACACCCAGGCCCTGCCCGAAATCTAGGACGTATCACTTCAGGCACTAAGGGAGCAGGTCAGGAGCAGGTTCTTGCTGGTGGGAGATGCAGGAAAACTCCCCTTTCTAGCGGGCTGTTTGGGTTTAGGTTCTTGAGTCTGTGTGGTTCCCCCAGAAGATGTCCATGTCTTGATCCCTAGAACCTGTGTCTCTGGGGAAGAAGGCATTGCTGGCGTGGTGGGTCAGGGGTGGGGAGATTACCTGGGTTAGGTCACCAGGGGCATAATGAGATGGGCAAGAAGGTGGGGAGAGGAGGTAGCTGTGATGCAGAAGCAAGAGATGAGAGTCATTCCAGGAGGGGTGGGCAGCCAAGGGATGCAGGTGGCGGCCTCCAGAGCTGCGAAAGGTGAGGGAAGATTCTCCCCCAGAGTAGCCTCTGGAGGGATGCACCTCCGCCCACACCTTGATTTTATTGTATTGTATTTTTAAAAATTTTTATTGGAGTATAGTTATATATACAATGGAGTATAGTATATATTTACAATATTGTGTTACTTTCAGGTGGACAGCAAAGTGAATCAGTTATACATACACATATATCCACTCTTTTTTCGATTCTTTCCACATATAGGTCATTACAGGTCATTACATAGTTCCCTGTGCTATGCAGTAGGTCCTTATTAGTTACCTATTTTATATATAGTAGTGTGTGTATGTCAACCCCGATCTCCCAGTTTATCTTTCCCTGCCCCTTACCCCCTGGTAACCATAAGTTTGTTTTCTACATCCATGACTCTATTTCTGTTTTATAGATAAGTTCATTTGTACCCTATTTTTTAGATTTCACATGCAAGTAATATCATATATTTGTCTTTCTCTGTCTGACTTACTTCACTCAGTATGACAATCTCTAGGTCCATCCATGTTGCTGCAAATGGCCTTATTTCATTCTTTTTTATGGCTGAGTAATATTCCATGGTATATATGTACCACATCTTATTTATCCTTTCATCCATCCATCGGTGGCATTTAGGTTGCTTCCATGTCCTGGCTATTGTAAATAGTGCTGCAATGAACACTGGGTGCATGTATCTTTTCGAATTATGGTTTTCTCCAGATATAGGCCCAGGAGTGGGATTGCAAGATCATACAGTAGCTCTATATTTAGTTTTTTAAGGAACCTCTGTACTGTTCTCCATAGTGGCTGCACCGACTTACATTCCCACCAACAGGGCAAGAGGGTTCCCTTTTCTCCACACCCTCTCCAGCACTTATTGTTTGTAGATTTTTTGATGATGGCCGTGCTGACTGGTGTGACACCTTAATTTTAGCCCGGCAAGACTTGTATCTGACTTTGGGCCCCCAGAGCTGTAAGACAGCAGAGTTGTGCTGTTGACGCCTCCAGGCTTGTGGACGCTTGTCCATCAGCCCGAGCAGACTGATGTAGGCAAAGCCCCGTCCCACCCTGACCTTGACCCTGCTCGGTGACGGACAGCCCAGAGGGCCCTGCCCTCCTTCCGTGAGGGTCCACCTGGAAAGCAATTAGCAGATGCAGCCTCAGGACTCTACAAGCAGGAATTCTTATCCATCCCCAAAGCAGACACAGCTTTGGACCCCAAGACACCGGGATCCGGAGACGAGGGGTCTCCAGCAGGGCGTCCAAGCCCATCTCTGCCACGCTCAACGCCCCCAGCAAACCCACCTCGGGCTCCCTCCCCACCCCCATCCAGTGGGCGGCCTCTGGACTTGCTGCCCTCCAGCAGAACTAATCAAGAAGATTACAGGGCAGGCCACGCAAGAGGGCTCCTTGGTTTGCCGGGAGAAACCAGGGGGAAATCCCCTGGCCCATCCCCCCAAGCTCTCCTTTGATTTTCTTTTCTCTTTTCTTTTCTGTAAAGTATCTTCATCACAGATTTCCGGATGCGTCGTCACTGGTGGCTCACACAACAAGTCCTGGCAAAAACCAAAGCCTTCCTTCTCATCGGGCTGGAGGAGGTTTGAGCTATGCCCACCCCGCCACCCAGATGCACGAAGGAATAAACTCCCGCAGCCCAATTAACGAGCAGGGGCCGGGATGGAAGGAATTCCAGCCTGTTGACAAACTGCACTTCTCATTTCCACAGGAAAGTCACAAGGTGGAACTTGCTGTCCAGCTGGCTCGGGGAGGGGGTTAGAAATGTGGGCGGCAGGAGGCTTACAAGGGATGCGGGGCCTGGGGCATCCCTGCTGGGGTCCCGAGCTGCCCATCTTCGCTCTGTTACCTGCCCCGTGGGCTCCCGGCTCACACATCCAGCCCACCCCACGCAGCAAGGCGGCTGCAGGATGGCAGGGGCGACAGGTCTGTAGCTCTTTGCAAATTCGGTCACGTCATGTGTGAGGCGGGGCTGACACCACCACCACCAGCGTGTGGGCTGTGAGCAGGTTCGAAGGGGCAGCCACGTGGAACGCAGCATCAGGCAGGAGGGTGCTCTCGGAAATGGCAGTGCTGTTGGCATCTGTGTCGTGGTTCCTTACTCCGCATCAGGACCATCCCCCGCCATGCCGCCCTCCTGGACCAAGAAAACTAGCCCCCATGCTCCCGCCTTGTAGAGTTCCCCGAGGCCCAGGGGAGAGCTGGCCACACAGCAGGTGCTCAAGAATGGTTCCTTTCTTGATGCTGTCTGGCTGCTGGGGTTTCTCTTTTGATGTGGGATCTGCACTGCACGCCCCCAGGTGTGAGTGCAGGGGTGGGTGGCCGTCCCTGTTAGATTCTACTTGCTGAAATGGGCTGGGGCCTGAGACTGTGCTCCTTACACACTCTGTCACACACACTCACACACTTACACATGCACTCACATGCTTACACGCTTGCACATCTTTTCACACAATCCCACATTCATTCACAACAGGTACTCACATTCACACACTCACAGGTTTGCACAGGCACACACCCCCAACCCTTGTTTGCACACATGTACACTCTCCCGCTCACACCCCTTAATGCTCACATACAGTACGCACACTCGCCCACACGCTCACACCCATCTTCGCAGGACCAGATGCCTGGCCTCTCCAGCTGTGCCCAGGGCCTGGCTGGGGGAGGGGCCATCCAGCTGGCTGTGGAACATTCCTCAAGACAGGAGGCCTGACCCAGGGAAATTCCATCCCCTCCAGGCCCGCTGACCCTGCCCTTCTTTCCCTGGAGGCCTGACCTCGTGCTAGGGACGCTGCCCACAGGCTGGGCCAGGGACACCATTCTTTCCCCGGGGGCCTGGGGACACATTTGCTGCCCACAGAACTGGCCCTTGCAGATGTGACACCCGGTCTGGAAAGCCAAGCACGGCCCCATGAGGCTTCCACGCCTGGCACGCCTGGGATTCCTCCCGTGCCCTTCCCAGCACCATGGGTCAGGTCCCAACTGAGAGCCCCAATGTATTCACAACCGCTTCTCACGGACGCTCCTGGAAAGTGCAGCCCATCCTTGCGGAGGCCCTAGTCATCCTCTCCACAAGCACTGCTGACCTCTCCAGGGCCTTGATGGGAGTGTGTAAGCGGGGGCCTGCCCGGAACCCCCCAGCCCCACCTCGCACTAGTCAGTGCACCTGGGGCCACAGCCGCTGGAGGCTGAACCGGGGTGAACCCCGGAGCCTGGTGACAAGCTTGTCACCCAAGGGCGGGTCCTGTAATTCTGCAGCTGCTCCTGAGGCTGAAAGACATTCCAAGGAGGGGGAGTCCTCCAGGCACCACGTGGCACACGCCATATCCCCAGCCTCGCTGGAGCTCCCATCAGATCCAGGGTCTGCAGGGGGCTGGGGACCAATTCTCTCAACAAGCCCTATGTGAGCCAGCTTACCCGGGGCTGGGGTGTTCAGAGGGGGGCAGTAACGGAAGGTGCACCAAGCGCTCCCCCAGCCCACAGCTATTTCTGAGCGGCCTCCTTAACAGTGATCTCCATGGAAACAGCCCGATATCCATCAACGGATGAGTGGAGACACAAATGTGGCCACTCCACACCATGGAATATTATCCAGCCCTATAAAGAGACAAAGTACTGCATGCTACAGCGTGGCGTTCTTGAGTGTTCAGCCTCAAAAACACGAGGCTAAGTGAGGGAAGCCAGACACCCAAAGTCACGTGTTGTATGATTCTATTCATAGGAAATTGACTAGAAGAGGTAAATCCGTAGAGACGGAAAGCAGAGTGTTGGTTACCAGGCTCTGGGAGGAGGGAGGGATGGGGGGTGATGACTAACAGATACTGGGTCTCCTTTTGGGGTGATGATAATGTTTGGAACTAGATAGAGGTGGTGTTTGCACAACATTGTAGATGTTCTAAATGCCACTGAATTGTACACTTTAAAATGATTTATTTGGTCACACGCATTTTACCTCGATTTTTTAAAAAATGTGATCTCTGGTTTATAAAAGGCTAGTTAATATTTCAAAAGACACATGTGACAACCAGAAAGTCCCTTTGATCTGTGGCCCAAACGCTTAGAAGTCAGGAGCTCTGCCAATCATGGAAATTTCATAAATACCGGGCATTGGTTTTACTTGGAAAATTGGACCAGACTGCTTGGCTATCAGCTTAGTTATGTATTACATGCAGAGGGTCAGACACCTCTAACTCATAATTTCAGCTGAGTGGGGGAAATGAAGCCCCAAAGTCCTAAACTAGTATGTTAAGACAAAACCCCCTAGCCATGCTTTTCCAGTGGGCCCTTGGTGAGGGGCATCTAGTCTTCCCTGTGACAGAAGAGGAGAAAGTGACCACCCCAGATGGTGGTGTGAGGGGCCGGGGGATGGGAGTCCATGGGCTGGCAGTAATCAAGAAGAAAATGGGAAATGGAGTCGTTTGACTTGTGCAAGATTTTCCTGTTGTGTATCTATTGAATGTCTTCAGGCAGCAGAATTTTTCTGGGTGCTGGGAGAAAAATTCAGTATAATAGTCACCGTGGCCCCAGCAATAATAATAACACTACTAATAATAATACCCTTTACGAGGCTGTCACACGTGTCAGCTTATGCAGCAGCTGGTATGACATTGGGCAACCAATTAATCCCTCTGCATCTGCATGTCCACGTCTGTACAACAGGACAAATAATAGTGTTCACCTCGTGATGCTGTCATAAATATTAAACTAAGGCTCAACAACAAATCTTCCATTTTTTAACAAAAGGTTCAACTCACATTGATTGTCAAGCATTAATGTCATCTGGGTCCATTTCCACAGTGCCGATAGGAGAGACATACGTTACTTTCATATGATACACAATATTTCTAAAGAGTTTCACCTGCATTTCTCAAAGTGATGATACAATCACTAGTCTTAAGAAGTTTGCAAAGCTATCCAGAAGGTTGGACTGTGTGCATGAACAAAGAGATAATACAAAACAAAATAGTGCAAAACAAAGGAGATAATACCACAAAAATCATAAAATGCTGTAATAAAAATTATGCTGTCTATTTCCAATGTGGTCTTGGGAAGGTCAGTTCTAGATTACTGTCCCATGCTGAATTTAAAATGTCTACTGAAATGAAGATTAGCTAGTTGTTCTAAAGGAAAGACGAAAAGATTCCCACAGGCAATGGCATAATGTTGGAGTGTGAGAGGATAGAAAATCCTAATAAAAGGAAGCGATAACATCAGGAAGCATAAATCCATTTTCTATTATTTCAGCCGTGTGGCTGACAGGGTCTTGGTGCTCCAGACAGGAGTCAGGCCAGAGCCTCTGTGGTAGGAGAGCCAACTTCAGGGTATTAGGCCACCAGAGACCTCCCAGCCCCACGTAATATCAATCAGCGAGAGCTCTCCCAGGGATCTCCATCTCAATGCTAAGACCCAGCTCCACTCAACGACAAGCAAGTTCCAGTGCTGGGTACCCCATGCCAAGCAACTAGCAAGACAGGAACACAACCCCACCCATTAGCAGAGAGGCTGCCTAAAATCATAATAAGTTCACAGACACCCCAGAACACACCACTGGACGTGGTTCTTCCCACCAGAAAGACAAGATCCAGCCTCATCCACCAGAATACAGGCACCAATTCCCCTCCACCAGGAAGCCTACACAACCCACTGAACCAACCTTACCCACTGGGAGCAGAAACCAAAAACAATGGGAACTACGAACCTGCAGCCTGTGAAAAGGTGACCCCCCCAAACACAGTAAGTTAAGCAAAATGAGAAGACAGAGAAACACACAGCAGATGAAGGAACAAGGTAAAAACCCACCAGAACAAACAAATGAAGAAGAAATAGGTAGTGTACCCAAAAAAGTGTTCAGAGTAATTATAGTAAAGATGACTGAAATCTTGGAAATAGAATGGAGAAAATACAAGAAATGTTTAACAAGGATCTAGAAGAACTAAGGAGAAAAAAACAATGATGAACAACACAGAAAATGAAAATAAAAATTCTCTAGAAGGAATCAGTAGCAGAATAACTGAAGCCGAACAACGGATAAGTGACCTGGAAGGTAAAATAGTGGAAATAACTATAACTATAATATATAAATAATATAAAATATATAAATAATATAAATAACTATAAAGAATATAAATATATAAATTTATAACTTATATATAAATATATAATATATATATAATATAAATATAAAAAACTATAAATATATAAATAAATATAAATAACCATAAAGAATAAAGAAAAAAGAATGAAAAGAATTGAGGACAGTCTCAGAGACCTCTGGGACAACATTAAATGCACCAACGTTCGAATTATAGGGGTCCCAGAAGAAGAAGAGAAAAAGAAAGGGACTGAGAAAACATTTGAAGAGATTACAGTTGAAAATTTCCCTAATATGGAAAAGGAAATACTCAGTCAAGTCCAGGAAGCACAGAGAGTCCCATACAGGATAAATCCAAGGAGAAACATGCCAAGACACATATTAATCAAATTGTCAAAAATTAAATATAAAGAAAAATATTAAAAGGCAGCAAGGGAAAAGCAACAAATACCATACAAGGGAATCCCTATAAGGTTAACATCTGATCTTTCACTTGCAGAAACTCTGCAAGCCAGAGGGTGTGACAGGACATATTTAAAGTGATGAAAGAGAAAAACCTACAACCAAGACTACTCTACCCAGCAAGGATCTCATTCAGATTTGATGGAGAAATTAAAATCTTTACAGACAAGCAAAAGTTAAGAGAATTCAGCACCACCAAACCAGCTTTACAACAAAGGCTAAAGGAACTTCTCTAGGCAGGAAACACAAGAGAAGGAAAAGACCTACAATAACAAACCCAAAACAATTAAGAAAATGGCAATAGGAACATACATATCGATAATTATCTTAAATGTAAATGGATTAAATGCTCCAACCAAAAGACACAGACTGCCTGAATGGATACAAAAACAAGACCCGTATATGTGCTGTCTACAAGAGACCACTACAGACCGAGGGACACATACAGACTGAAAATGAGGGAATGGAAAAAGATATTCCATACAAATGGAGATCAAAAGAAAGCTGGAGTAGCAATTCTCATATCAGACAAAATAGACTTTAAAATAAAGACTATTATAAGAGACAAAGAAGGACACTATATAATGCTCAAGGGATCAATCCAGGAAGAAGATATAACAATTGTAAATATTTATGCACCCAACATAGGAGCACCTCAATACATAAGGCAAATGCTAACAGCCATAAAAGGAAATCCACAGTAGCACAATCATAGTAGGGGATTTTCATATCCCACTTTCACCAATGGACAGATCATCCAAAATGAAAATAAATAAGGAAACACAAGCTTTAGATGACACATTAAACAAGATGGACTTAATGGATAATTATAGGGCATTCCATCCAAAAACAACAGAATACATTTTCTTCTCAAATGCTCATGGAACACTCACCAGGATAGATCATAACTTGGGTCACAAATCAAGCCTTGGTAAATTTAAGAACATTGAAATCATATCAAGTATCTTTTCGGAACACAACACTATGAGGCTAGATATCAATTCCAGGAAAAACCTGTAAAAAATACAAACACATGGAAGCAAAACAATACACTAAATAACCAAGAGATCATGAAGAAATCAAAAAGAAAATTTAAAAAAAACCTAGGAACAAATGACAATGAAAACACGACGACCCAAAACCTATGGGATGCAGCAAAAGCAGTTCAAAGAGGGAATTTTATAGTAATACAACCCTACCTCAAGAAACAAGAGAAATCTCATATAAACAACCTAACCTTAAAGCTAAAGCAATTAGAGAAAAAGAACAACAACCAAAAAACCCCCAAAGTTAGCAGAAAGAAATAAATCATAAAGATCAGATCAGAAATAAATGAAAAAGAAATGAAGGAAATGATAGAAAAGATCAATAAAACTAAAAGCTGCTTCTTTGAGAAGATAAACAAAATTGATAAACCATTATCCAGACTCATCAGGGAAAAAAAGAGAGAACACTCAAATCAATAGACTTAGAAATTAAAAAGGAGAAGTAATAACTGACACTGCAGAAATACAAAGGATCATGAGAGATTACTACAAGCAACTCTATGCCAATAAAATGGACAACCTGGAAGAAATGGACACATTCTTAGAAAAGCACAACCTTCTGAGACTGAACCAGGAAAAAATAGAAAATAAAGAGACAAATCACAAGCACTGAAATTGAAACTGTGATTAAAAATCTTCCAACAAACAAAAGCCCAGGATCAGATGGCTTCACAGGCGAATTCTATCAAACATTTACAGAAGAGCTAACACCTATCCTTCTCAAACTCTTCCAAAATATATCAGAGGGAGGAACACTCCCAAACTCATTCTATGAGACCAACATCACCCTGATACCAAAACCAGACAAAGATGTCACAAAGAAAGAAAACTACAGGCCAATATCACTGATGAACATAGATGCAAAAACCCTCAACAAAATGCTAGCAAACAGAATCCAACAGCACATTAAAAGGATCATACACCATGATCAAGTGGGGTTTATCCCAGGAATGCAAGGATTCTTCAATATATGCAAATCAATCAACGTGATACACCATATTAACAAACTGAAGAAGAAAAACCATATGATCATCTCAATGGACGCAGAAAAAGCTTTTGACAAAATTCAACACAAATTTATGATAAAACCCTCCAGAAAGTAGGCATAGAGGGAACTTACCTCAACGTAATAAAGGCCATATATGACAAACCCACAGCCAACATTGTTCTCAATGGTAAAAAACTGAAACCATTTCCACTAAGATCAGGAACAAGACAAGGTTGTCCACTCTCACCCATATTATTCAACATAGCTTTGTAAGTTTTAGCCACAGCAATCAGAGAAGAAAAGCAAATAAAAGAAATCCAAATCGGAAAACAAGAAGTAAAACTGTCAGTGTTTGCAGATGACATGATACTAAACATAGAGAATCCCAAAGATGCCACCAGAAAACTACTAGAGCTAATCAATGAATTTGGTAAAGTAGCAGAATACAAAATTAATGCACAGAAATATCTTGCATCCCTATACACTAATGAAAAATCTGAAAGAGAAATTAAGGAAACACTGCCATTTACCACTGCAACAAAAAGAATAAAATACCTAGGAATTAACCTACCTCAGCAGACAAAAGACCTGTATGCAGAAAACTATAAGACAGTGATGAAAGAAATTAAAGATGATGCAAACAGATGGAGAGATATACCATGTTCTTGGATTGGAAGAATCAACATTGTGAAAATGACTATACTACTCAAAGCAATCTACAGATTCAGTGCAATCCCTAGCAAATTACCAATGGAATTTTTCAGAGAACTAGAACAAAAAAATTCACAATTTGTATGGAAACACAAAAGACCCCGAATAGCAAAAGCAAACTTGAGAAAGAAAAGCAGAGCTGGAGGAATCAGGCTCCCTGACTTCAGACTATACTACAAAGCTACAGTAATCAAGACAGCATGGCACTGGCACAAAAACAGAAATATAGATCAATGGAACAGCATAGAAAGCCCAGAGATAAACCCATACACATATGGCCACCTTATCTTTGATAAAGGGGACAAGAATATGCAGTGGAGAAAGGACAGCCTCTTCAATAAGTGGTGCTGGGAAAACTGGACAGCTACATGTGAAAGAATGAAATTAGAACACACCTTAACTCCGTATACAAAAACAGACTCAAAATGGATTAAAGACCTAAATGTAAGGCCGGACACTATAAAACGCTTAGAGGAAAACATAGGCAGAACACTCTATGACATAAATCACAGCAAGATTGTTTTTGACCCACCTCCTAGAGAAATGGAAATAAAAACAAAAATAAACAAATGGGACCTAATGAAACTTCAAAACTTTTGCACAGCAAAGGAAACCATGAACAAGACAACCCTCAGAATGGGAGAAAATATTTGCAAATGACACAACTGACAAAGGATTAATTTCCAAAATATACAAGCAGCCCATGCAGCTCAATATCAAAAAAACAAACAACCCAATCCAAAAATGGGCAGAAGATCTAAATAGACATTTTTCTGAAGATGTACACATTGCCTCCAAACATATGAAAAGAGTTTCAACATCACTAATCATTAGAGAAATGCAAATCAAAACTACAATGAGATATCATCTCACATCGGTCAGAATGGCCATCATCAAAAAGTCTACAAACAATAAATGCTGGAGAGGGTGTGGAGAAAAGGGAACCCTCTTGCACTGTTGGTGGGCATGTAAATTGATACAGCCACTATGGAGAACAGTATGGAGGTTCCTTAAAAAACTAAAAATAGAACTACCATACGACCCAGCAATCCCACTTTTGGGCATATACCCTGAGAAAATCGCAATTCAGAAAGAGTCATGTACCACAATATTCACTGTAGTACTATTTACAATAGCCAGGACATGGAAGCAACCTAAGTGCCCATCAACAGATGAATGGATAAAGAAGATGTGGCACATATAGACAATGGAATATTACTCAGCCATAAAGGCAAATGAAATTGAGTTATTTGTAGTGAGGTGGATTGACCTGCAGTCTGTCATACAGAGTGAAGTAAGTCAAAAAGAGAAAAGGAAGTACCGTACGCTAACACATATATATGGAATCTAAAAAAAAAAAAATGTTCTGAAGAACCTAGGGCAAGGCAGGAATAAAGACGCAGACGTAGAGAATGGACTTGAGGACACGGGGAGGGGGAAGGGTAGGCTGGGACGAATGAGAGAGTAGCATGGACATACATACACTACCAAACGTAAAATAGATAGCTAGTGGGAAGCAGCCACATAGCATATGGAGATCAGCTCGGTGCTTTGTGACCACTTAGAGGGGTGAGATAGGGAGTGTGGGAGGGAGATGCAAGAGGGAGGAGATTTGGGGATATACGTATATTTATAGCTGATTCACTTTGTTATAAAGCAGAAACTAACACAACATTGTAAAGCAATTGTACTCCAATAAAGTTGTTTAAAAAATAAAATAAAATAAAATTTTATACAGATTTTGGACAGAGACCTGGACAAATTTTGGACAGAGACCTGGAGCAGGCCTCTGAAAAGACACAACAAAGGGGAGGATTTTTGTTGTTGTTGTTGTTGCGGTACGCGGGCCTCTCACTGTTGCGGCCCCTCCCGTTGCGGAGCACAGGCTCCGGACGCGCAGGCTCAGCGGCCATGGCTCACGGGCCCAGCCGCTCCGCAGCATGTGGGATCTTCCCGGACCGGGGCATGAACCTGTGTCACCCGCTTCGGCAGGCGGACTCTCAACCAGTGCGCCACCAGGGAAGCCCCAAAGGGGAGGATTTGAAGGCTCTCAAGAAGGCTGTAAAACTGTGCACCCTGCAGACCTGGCTGAGGTTATGAAATGCCGTCTGGGCAGAAAGGACCTTAGACAGAGAACTTGCCAGCCTTAACTAGGAGGGAATAGTTAGAGCAGCATGGATAAGAAAGACACATAGGAAAAAGCAAAAAAAAAAAAAAAAAAGTCATCGTCATCACAATCATCACTATCACCCCCATCATCACCACCCTCACCATCATCACCACCCTCACCATCATCACCACCATCACCATCATCACCACCATCACCATCATCGTCATCACCATTAACATCAGCATCGTCAGCAACGTCAGCACTTTCTGAGCACTTGCTTGCTTCCAGACACTGCAAAAAGGCTCCATGTGCATTATTTCATTGAATCCTCCCAACAGCCTTATGTTGTAGGTTCTACAATGACCCCATTTAACAGATGAGAAAACTGAGGCTCAGGGAAGCTAACAACTTGCCCAAGATCAGACACTGGGAGTGGCGGGATCAGGATTTGGTAGAAGCTGGGTGTTGTAACCACATGTGGCCACTGGAAGTGTTGAATGATTAAGCCCCGTGCACGGGAAGCTGGGGTTGTGTCCATGCCTCCTGGCAGGGGGTCTGTTTTGCCGGGGATAATTACCATATGTGATTCTGCCACTCACTGCATTTTACTAATTCTAAGACACATGTTTTTCATATATTAACATCTTTGAAGTTGGGATGGTATGTCATAGTTTGGTCTTAGATGACATATAATAATGGAATCAATGGTGTCTTCAACTCAATGAAAAGTGAGGGCTTAAGTTCCTAGAAGGAATATGTTTCGTTTTTCTGGCAGACACTGATTGTGTTGTTGTTACCATTAGAGTTAAACATGAAAAAGAAAAAGCAACTCCTCGATTAGATGTATACGTAAATGATCTGTTGTTGTGTAACAGATAATCACAGAAGTTAGCAGCTTACAACAACCTTTGTGTTTTACCTTGCAATTTTGTGGGACCAGAATTCCACAGGGCTCATCTGGGTGACTTTCTCTTCCACTCGGCATGGACAGAGTTTCCTTGGAGGTATTCACCTATGGGAAGGGCTGTTCATGAGGGCCCAAATGACGTCACTCGCTCCTGGACAGGGTTGGCTGTAAGGCTCAGCTAAGCGAGCAGCATTGACCTGAGCACTGCCTGTGGCGTCTCTAACGTGTTGGCCTCAAAGTAGAAGGGCATCTTCCACCGTGGCTGAAAGCATATGTTCCGAGACCCCAAGGCAGAGCTGCAAGGCCTTAGATGGAGTAGCCTTGGAAGGCATGTGGCATCTCTCTGATTCCGCGTGGGAGAGACGTTCATGAGGGCGCGGGTGTTGGGAGGTGAGGCTTGGACGCCATCTTGGAAGCTGGCTCCCAACCCAGGCATGAATAAGGCCTCCTTCGCCATCCACTCGATTCACTCGATGGCTGTTATCGGACACCTGCTATCTGTCAGCCACTGTCCTCAGCAACAAATAAACAAGAGGCACAGGGTTCTGTTCTCACAGCAGCGACCCTGCAACAGGAGGTGGGGTGGGGAAGAGGCGGAAATATAGCAAGTAAAACATCAATAGGGTAGTTGGGAGTAGTGACCCCCATTTTAGAGAAAGACCTAGAGGGAGTTCCCTGGCGGTCCAGTGGTTAGGACTCCACATTCCCACTGGCGTGGTCCGGGTTCAATCTCTGGCTGGGGAACTCAGGTCCCACAAGCCATGTGGTGCAGCCTGAAAGAGACAGAAAGACCTAGATAAAGCATGGAAATATGATTGATCTGAATGATGAACCGGAAGTGATTCTCTGGGGGAAGAGCATTTGGGGTGAAGGGAACAGCACGTGCAAAGGCTGTAGGGTAGAATGGAGCTCAGGTTCTCAAGGGACAGAGGACAGGCCTGTGAGGGGTGGCATGTGGGGAGATGGGGTGAGCAGCTAGAAGAGCTTAAGAGGTGGGGAGGCCAGACCGGGGCGGGAGGGCGTTGGAGACCACGATAGACGGTGTGGGCTTTACTCCAAGTGGGACTGAGACAGGGACTTGCCCCAAGGCAGGAGTCACTGGGTAGCTGGGTTTTGTGTGGCTTGCAACTAGCTGGGTACAAGCAGGGGTGAGGTGATTCAGCAAGACCAGCCTGCCCTTAGCGCAGCTGCAACACAGGGGAGGCGCGTCTGCTGCACCTACACACCTCCCAGGCCCTCCCCGACGTCTCAGGCGGCTCCCTCCTGGGGCTTGCCACTCCTGCCCACATGGACGTCATGCATCTCACAGCCATACCAGGAAACCACGTGCAGGGCTTGGCCAGCCAGACAGGGAGAAAAAGGTGCTGATTGAAGTTGATGACAAGAAAGCTTCACCCAAGAGAAGGCTCTAAAACTCAGCCTAGGAAGGATTCCTCCAGTCTCTCTGTGTTATTTTGCACGTGTCTTTCGAAAAATCAAAGAAGGAGAAAAGTGACTCTTGTTTTGGCTGTCAGCGAGGAGCCCCAGGGTTGCGCATAAGTACAGGGGCAGCAGTTCAGTTTTTAGAGTTCTAAACACATCAGACCTTCAATCGTGGGACATCTGAACCTGTGGTTTCCCCAAGCTTTCTTGATTCGATTTGATTTTGTTACTTTTTCATAAGCCCTTTAGTCCTCCCCAAAGAGTGCAGTATACAATCGGGGCATAATAAATGCCTGAATAATAATTGTGTTAGGCAGCACAATGTCCTCCCCGCCCCACACTCCTGAAAGATGTCCGCATCCTAAACCTTGGAAGTGGTGGCTGTGTTACCTTCCAGGGTAAGAGGGACTCAGCAGATGTGATTAAAGTTAAGGATCTTGAGGGGAAGTTGTCCTGGACTATTCAGGTGGGTCCAATCTAATCATATAGATACTTAAAAATGAAGAACCTTTCCCAGCTGTGATCACAGAGACGTGATGACAGAAGAAGTGTCAGAGAGTTGAGACATCAATGACTTTGAAGATGGAGGAAGGGGCTGTGCGCCAAGGAATGCGGGAGTCTCTAGGAGCTGGAAAAGGGAAGGAATGGATTCTCCCCTTAGAACGTCCAGAAGGAACACAACTCTACCGACACCTTGATTTTAGTCCAGTGAAACGCGTTTTGGACTTCTGACCTTCAGAGCTGTAAGAGAATAAAAATTGGGGTTGTTTTAAGCCACAAAATTTGTGATAATTTGTCAGGGCAGCCATAGAATCTTTTCCAGGAATTCTAACTCCCACCTCTTTCTTCTGTTCTGTGGCAAGATGCACCTTCTCTTGGAAGGTATATTCTGTTATTTTTGAGATGGGGTAGGTTTTAGCCAGGACTTTTTCATTTATGAGCCCCTGAGACCCAACTCAAAATGACTTAAGAAACAAAAAAAAGGAGTGTATTGACTCACTTAAATGGAAAGTTAAGAGTCTGAGGCATGGTTAGATTTAAATGCTATCATCAAGAAGATTT
Source organism: Leucopleurus acutus (assembly GCF_964270905.1). Classification (NCBI taxonomy): domain Eukaryota; kingdom Metazoa; phylum Chordata; class Mammalia; order Artiodactyla; family Delphinidae; genus Leucopleurus; species Leucopleurus acutus. The sequence goes on from NC_139155.1 coordinate 88,033,683, forward strand.
GGTGGTATATTTCTACAATGGAATATTACTCAGCCATAAAAAGGAATGAAAGAATGCCATTTGCAGCAACATATGGATGGACCTAGAGATGATCATACTAAGTGAAGTACGTCGGACAGAGAAAGACAAATATCATATGATATCACTTATATGTGGAATATAAAAACAAATGATACAAATGAACTTATTTACAAACCAGAAACAGACTCATAGACGTAGAAAACAAACGTATGGTTACCAAAAGGGAAAGGTGCAGGGAAGGGATAAGTTAGGACGTTAGGATATACTACTGTATAGTACAGGAAAAATATTTTGTAATAATCTATAAGGGAACAGAATCTGAAAAAATATATACGTATATGCATAACTGAATCACTTTGCTGTACACCTGAAACTCACACAGCACTGTCAATCAACTCTACTCCAATAAGTAAACGAATAAGCAAATCTCCCAGCCCTGCCCTCTTCCACACGTCCTCACTCTCAGCGTGTAGTTTCCCCACAGCATCCCTAATTTAGAGTCCCCAGCTGACAACCTCTCTGCTTCAAGACCAGTGGAAACAAAACATTCTCTCTCTCACCTGTGTGAACAGAAGTTCTCAGCTTGATGGTTATTGGCCAGGATTGGGTCACATGACTATCCCTGAACCAATCAAACGGCCAAAGAGATACAGTGCTCTGATTGGCCAGGTGTGATACCCACAAGCATCCCAGCGGACAGCGAATGATGGAGGTTGTAAATAAGGAGAGAGGTTCCTCAAAATTTCGGAGACTGTTACCCAAAGATGGAGAAATGGATGCTGAGTGACAAAACAATGTCTACTACAGGAATACTGGGCATTCACTGGTTTACTAGAAAACCGGCTGGTTCAGCACTGTGGCCCCTTCCATGAAACAGTGTTTGGGGGATACTGGGGCACCGTTTGCAGAAACCATCCTTTCAGTGAACCCTCAGATCCACCCTTCCTGGTCCCTCCAGCAAGAGACGACGACACTGTCATGGACGCTTTATTCCCATGTGAAAGTTTACCTCTGGGTCTGGTCATGGGCACTTAACCTTGGGTCTTTTCCAGTTTCTCTACAGTTTCCCATCCTGCAGCTGCCCTCCTGGAATCCCTTCTGGTTGTCTTCTGTCATGCTGGGACTAGGAATATTCACTCGTGTTTGTTTTCAAACTGGAGTCTTGGCCTTAAACCAGGGAAATAAGGCTTTTTCCATCCACCCACCACCATCCCAAACTGGCTTCCGGAAAAGCCCTGGGAACATTGTGGGCAGGACTTCTTATGAGCCAGAGAGAAGGGTATCCCAGTTGAAGCTTCCAAACAAGCTAGGCTTCCTTGCCAGCCCTTAGCGCCTGCCCACCGTGGTTAGGCTCCATGTCTATTGCCCAGGCGAAATTCTTCTTTCCTGTGAGTGGGCATTTATCCTCTCCCAGCTACCCTGGTACCTTGTCAGATGCTCAGCAATGGCTCCAAATGTGGAGACCCCATGGGGACATAGAGCCCCGGGCCCAGGCCTCTCCTCTTTCCCACAGATCTCTGTGATACCAACCCCACCTTCAAGGTCCGACACTGCAGAACTGAAGGCCAAAGTACATTCACCCCAGGATGTCAGTCCTTCAGGGCAGCAACAGAGAGCGAGTCACAGCTAATTCTGCTTCGGCTGCACTCAATTGGCACAGCCAGACCAAAATATTTTGGGCTAATTCATTTGGCAAGAGCATCAAAGCCCAGAGAAGATTGAGTCCAAGTTTTCTCCTCTTTTAAAAATAAAATAAAACAGAAACAAAAACAAATCCTGGCATGAAGAGTAGCAAAACTCTGATTACCTTTCATCTTCTACGTTTGCTAGAACACAGGTGCCATGAGGGTGTGACTCCTGCCTGGTTTTCCTCACCAGCACATACCCCCTGCACCGAACATCATCCCTGGCACACAGTAGGTGCTCAAGAAGTGTTCGCTGGATGGAGTGCTGGTTACTATTGCTAGATAAGAAACCACTTGAAACTTAACAGTGGAAGACAACCGTGTGACTATACCCATGAGTCTGTGGGTTAAGAATTTGGATAGGGCACAACACGGATGGCTTGTCTTTTCTCTGCAGCATCTGAGGTCTCAGCTTTGAAGACCCAAGTTTGGGGGTGACTCAATGGCTGGAGCCTGGAGTCACCTGGAGGTCTCTTCACTCATGTACTTGGCATTTGCTTTCCGTCGGTTGGGACTTGGCTGGGTTGCCGGACACAACACCTACATGGGCCTCTCCATGTGGTCTTAACACATGGGTAGCTTGGTCTTCCTCACAGCATGGCAGCGTCTTCAAAAGAACCAGGAAGAAGTAGTGTCACCTTATGTGACTTATTCTCAGACGTCTGGTAGCATCACTTCTGTAGTCACCAGCCTGCTCAAATTCTAGGGGAAGGAACATAGATTTCTCCTCCTGATGTGAGAGTTGGGGTCAACGTCACACTGTGAGAAGAGCATGTGAGATGGACGGTGACGTTGCAGCCATTTTGTGACATACAGTCTGCCACAGACGGTGAATGGGTGAGACTCCGACAGGCTAGTCAGTCAAGGTATCTTTGCAGTGACACGCTCCACCCCATTCCAGGTGTTTTAAAGTAGTCGTAGGCACCATAAAATAGCCTTAAACATCACTAAAAGTGGACAGATTGATCTCAGATTCAGAGTTGGATTAAAAGCATCTTCCCGGAGAAAACAGCATATCAACCTGGGTGGTAACAGTGTTTGGGTTAAAAGTGAAGCCAGACCCATGTCCACATCCCGGTCATGATATTGTGCTGTAGTTTTGTCAGATGTTATCATTATGGAGGAGACTGGGTAAAGATATGCCGGCTATCTCTGTGTTATTTTTTATGACGCTCCAATTATTTCAACAATAATTTCAGTCAGAAGAATGTAAAGCCAGGCTCTTGGGATTCACATCCCGATTCTGTCACTAATCAGCTGGGTCTGTGCACACCCACAACTTAATGTATCTGGGCCTAGTTTCTCACCTGTAAGATGGGGCCAACAACAGTAGAGACTCCCCATAATAGGATAAAATGCCTTTCTATTGGATCCGCAGGCATTCAAGACAACACAAGTATTCTGAACGATTGGAAAGAGAAAGTTAATGAGTACCCTGGAAAGATCACCACGCCAGAATTTTCGCCCCAGAGACCTGCTGGACAGTTGTCTGTTAGCTGACTGACGTTGGCTGCAGGCGTTGCCTGGGACATCGGTAAAAAGAGCCAGGGCGAAAAAAACATAGCAAGTGTTTAAAATACCTGGTCATTGGCCGAGGAGTCAAGACACACACGACCCCAAAGAACGACTTGACCGAGAACCTGTGTGCTGACCGTTTCCCAGAGGCTGAAAGGCCTGTGCACGGAAAAGGGAAAATCCAAGCTCTGAATCTGGAGGGTCACGCCCTGCACCAAGCTCTGTGGCTCTGGTCTCATATTTAGTTCTTCGAACAGCCTATAAAACACTATGATGATAGATTGATAGATTAGCTCGTGAAGGCCCAGAGAGGCTGCCATTTGCCTAAGGCCACACAGCTCAGAAGTGGAGCAAAGCACGGCTGGAAGCCAGTTGGCTGGCTTAGAAGTCTGTTTTCTTCTGCTACTCCTTCCCCTAGGCCTGCTGCCAGAATCAGAGACAATCCCCTCGGCACTCCGCACACCACGCTCCACCCCGCTCCCGAGGGGCCTTGTTGTTAACTCCCGTGCCTGCATTTTTGCCCACAGACGAGCTCACGTGGGAGCGTCTCCCCCTGCCAGGTGCAGCAACGTAAGCAACGCTGTGACTGACGGCAGCAGAGCTCCTCCAGCCCCACCCCCAGAGCTCCGCCGGGGCCAGCAGTGCCTGACCGTCGCACACGTGCCGGTGAGGGCGACCCCAGAAAAGCAGCCAGGAGGGCTCTGCAGCTAGACCACGTGTATTTAAATCCCAGTGGGACGGCCGTGGCCTCAGCTTCTCCATCTGCAAAACAGGCATCACAAGAATGCCAACATCACGGGACCCTTTGGAGGATGAAATGAGGTGATACCTGCACAGAACTTTGGGCTCCCCAGAGAGACATCTAGATAAAGTGAGCAAAAGAAAGGGACCAAAAGCATCAAATTCAACGGCACGTCTTCCCTGCACCTTCCTGGACTGTCCATCTTATGCGGGGAGGGGATTCTAAAGGCTTTTCAGGACCCTCCCAAACAAAAGTGGGGGAGGATGTTTGTTCTCAGATCTCATCTGCACCCTCTCCACCCTGCTGGGCATCAAAGCAAGCTTCACGTCCGGGCTCCCTTGCCATCTGGCTTAGGGTAGATTCAAACAGAGGGAGGCTGACCAAGGTAGGCAGGAGCGGGGAGCACGGCCGGAGGAGGCAGCGTCTCGCCCCCTCTCCCTCTGCTCTGGTACATGTGGCTTTTCCTCTGTGGCTCCAGCCCCCACTGAGGGTCCCTCCCCCTGGGTCCCTCTCCTGCTGTGCAAGCCCCGGCCTCCGGTTTAGATCCGGCTGGCTTCCCAGGTCAGGTGACACCGTCTTCTCCTGCTGTCCCTGCGGCCCACGCGGGCAGTGGCTCTCTGCCTCTGCTGCTCTCTGGGCGCTGACATGCCCCGTTGGGAAGCTGCAGGATCCTGTGGGGCAGGGATGGAATTTGAAGCCAGGCGTCTGCGTGAAGGCAAGACCCGCAGGTCTTGGACCACAGCATCCCTGACCCAACGAGCCTCTGCCCCGCAAACCCCAGATACTCTTGGTAGTGGGTTGAACGGTGTCTCCCCCAAATGCATGTTCACCCCAGAAGGTGACCTCATTTGGAATAAGGGTCTCTGCAGACGTCATGAAGGTAAGGACCAAATGAGATCACACTGGATCAGGGTGGGCCCTCCATTCGATGATGGGTGTCCTTAAAGAAGAGGACAAACAGAGACACGTGATGACACAGGTAGAGACCGGGATGAAGATTCTAGCAGCCCAGGAGCGCCAAGGACCGCCGGCCACCCCAGGAGTTGGGGAAACAAGGAACAGAGGCTCCACGAGGAGCCAGCCCTTCTGACACCTCGGTTTCAGACGTCTGGCCTCCAGACCCGTGACACCCAAGGCCCTTCATCTGGGATTCGACTCCACTGGCCGCTCCCCCAACTGGGCGCCCCTGGGAGGTGGGTTCTCCACGAGGCCCAGGTACAAAGTGCACAGTTGCCCTTTAAATACATTAAAAGAGATCCTGTGAAGAGTAAAAAAAATAAACCCGATGAACAAGATAAGACTTCAACTTGGACTTGAAAGATGGGGGAAGAACAAGACGAAGCGGGGCCCGGGCAGATTCCACGCAGCTCAGCTCCCGCTGCCTCAGGCCATTAAACCACCGGCGATCCCGGGAAAACAGCTCAGCAAGGCAGGCCCCTCCCGTGTGGACGTCTGGGGCCTGTGCCTGCCCAGGCCCAGCCGTCCCCGTGGCAACGGCAGACACTGGTCAGGGCAGGCAGAGCTGTGGCCCACCGGCAACCCCGGGCTGAACACACTCACATTGAGGGCTGATGCGGGACGGGCTGGGGTGGCAGGGGTGTGTGTGTGTCTGTGGGCGTATGTGTGTGCAGGTGTGCATGGGTATGTATGTGTGAGCGTGCATCCACGTGTCCATGTGTGCTGTGTGCATGTGTGTAGATGTGCATGCATGCACGTGTATACATGCACACATGTGTGATGTGTGTGCATATGCATGTTTGTGTGTGTCATGTGTGTGTAAGTGTGTGTGTGTGTGTGTGTGTGTGTGTGTGTGTGTGTATGGGAGGGTCTGTTCCTTCCACCCAGGCTCTGCCATCCCCTGGGGCTCTGAGACCCCCGCTGGGTCCTCCAGGCCTGGCTCACAGATAAAGAAAGAGAGACGACATCCAGCAGAACTGGAGAGTTTGCAGGGGCCACCCTGGAAACATGACGTCACCTCCTTCCAATGCCATAGGCCACACTGAGTCATGTGACCACGTTCAACTACAAGGGGACCAAGAAAGGTCCCATTCTGCATCCCGAGAGGAAGGGGAACGGGCCGGGGGATCACACGGCACTGCCTCCCCGCCCAGCTCTGACGTCCGCATTCTCAGTGCGTGTTTCATGTGGGGACAGCCTCCTGCCCTCCCTTATCCCACCCCTCTAGGTGGTCACAAAGCACCGAGCTGATCTACCTGTGCTATGCGGCTGCTTCCCACCAGCTATCTCTTTTACATTTGGTAGTGTATATATGTCCATGCCACTGTCTCACTTCGTCCCAGCTTACCCTTCCCCCTCCCCGTGTCCCCAAGTCCATTCTCTATGTCTGCGTCTTTATATGTTACAGTCTTGAAGCAGGATTTCTTCCTCAGGAAACTTCAGTGTTTGCTCTTAAGGCTGTCAGCTAATTGGATAAGGACCACGAACATCCCGAAGGATAATTTCCCGAACTTAAAGTCACCCGATTGTGGATGCTAACAACAGCCATGAAATACCTTCACAGCAACACCGCGAGATTAGGGTTTGATGAAACTGCCTCACCGAGTAGACACATAAACCCGACCATCACATGCTGCGTTTTTCAGATGAGAAGTTAGAGGCTCAGAGAGGTCACCACCCTGCCCAAGGTCACAGAGCTAGTGATCAGTGGAGCAGACTGGGCGGCCGCGTCTTTGGATCTCCATTGCCTGTGCTTTAAAACCAGCAAAGTGTCAACCACTTCAACTTCTTTATTGTTTTGGCCACGCCGCGTGGCATGCGGGATCCTAGTTCCCCGACCAGGGATGGAACCTGCGCCCCCTGCAGTGGAAGCGCGGAGTCCCAACCACTGGAGCGCCGGGGATGCCCCTCAACCACCTCAACTTCTGTTGACCTGAGTCGCAGGCGTGGGGCACAAGGGGGACCCCAATCTTGAGGGGACCCAGGAAGGCAGGACATCCACCATCAAGCACACCCTCTTGCCAAGAACTCTGTCCTCCTGCCTGAGAAGTTTTTCCGTGCAAGGGGATGGATGGGATGGTGACCCCTAGGAGACCCCAGCGGTACCCCAGCCCTATCCTAGCTTTGCAGACCACCCAGAAATTTCTCCACTGCCTCTTCTCCTGAGCCCTCCTGCCACACCTAACCCAGCCCAGGCTAATGGGTCGCTACAGAAAGAGAAGTTTCCAGCAAAATGCCGTCTCATAATCCTTTTAAGAGGGGCCCTCGCAGACGTAGGCATGCAACAACACTTAGCTCTCAAAAGCAATCCAAGAGGAAAAGCATCTGTCCCTACATATTCCACAGACCCTCCCGCGGGGTCCCAGGGACTGTCATATTGTTTCCAGTTGTGTTTATGGTAAACTCAGGGCCATAAAATGCCTTTGTCGTCCTCGTAAGAGACAGAAGGAGTCTTAGGAGATAAATTTTCATTCCAAAACTTTGAGGTGCATTTTCCAGGTGGTGGATTGAAACAGAAAAACATGAAGTGGCTCAGGACAGACCATTTTTCCCTCCAAGCCAGAGATTAAAAAGTGAAAAGCATTAGGTAAGCATTAGGTTAAGATGGAAAGGAAAAGAGATATTTTGCAAATTGAGTGTATACAGCCTGAGGAAAGGGCTGGGGGTTGAGCCCACGGAATGTTGAAAACTCTGCAAACACAGGCAAGAGGGGCGGGTCAGAAAGGCTGATGTGCAGATTCTGGGTTGCAAAGAATACAGCAGAGGCCCTCCTCACTGTCAAAGGGAGATGGAGGTGTTTTTGAGGGGCCGACTCCCAGCCCTGGGGGTAGCTGCCTTGGGGCTCTGGACATCACTTAGCTCTGTGCCCTTGGGTCAGCGTCTCCACCACTCTGGCGTTACCTCATCTCACCCCTGGAAACCTGTCCATCCAGATAGGGGACTGGGGTGGCGTGGGGCTCGAGCCCTCCCACATTCTCAGCACAGCCCCAAAACTGGATGAACAGCCAGCTTGCACTCTGCACGGGGAACAGAACCAAGCTTGCCTCGTGTGCACCCCACACCAGAAGCCAAAAGTCAACCTCCCGTTGGCCCGGAAACCCAATCACCAAGCGTTTCAGGGAGAACAAAACCACAGCTAGGTTGAGTTTTCTAAAATGGTGTAAATATGATACTGAAGATAAAATGTTACATTGAGAAGTAAAAAACTGGAAATTATCTTAACGGCCAATACTGGGGGAATTCATGAAACATTGTGACACAATGGAGTGTGGACTGGCCATCACAGTGATCTTTTAAAGGGATATTTCATGATAGGGAAAGATTCTCATGGTATCTTATTGAGTGAACAATAAAGCAGGTTATGAAAAGGTAGGTACAGTAAGATTGCGCTTACAGAATCATACATAATTGCGGTAGGTAGCCTTTCCAAAAACAACACCCCACACCAAAAAGGACTGGAAGGCTCTGCATGAAACAGCAAAAGCACGGGGGTCTCCGGGGGTGGATTCCGGTTTTGACTTTAATCTTTTTGCCTGTGTTTTATGTTTTACACACTTTATCTACGAACATGTGCTCATTCTGTGATCAGAAAGTAAGCTTTTATTATTATTTTTAAGACAGCTTTGTAAAAGGGATTTCTGGGAAGGATCAAATTTCAGAGGACAGCGTGGTTGGGACCGGTTTCATGATAGCTCTGTTAGTGACGCCCAGCCCCCTCCCAAGGGCACGGCCAAGGCCACCCGTGGTCTGGATTCCTGCCAACATCATCAGAACCTCATCCTGTCACCCCACGGCTCTGCCTACCGCCCCTCCTTCCTGTGACATCAGCACCACCGGGCAGGCAAGGCCGAGGACACAGTGGTTGAGTGACAGGGGGAGGGTTGTATCTGTGTCTTTGCTGGCACTTGTGGACCCAGTGGACCAATGAGGGCCCAAAGCCCTGAGTCCCAGAGGTGGACCAAGCCGTTCAGGGCGCCCCTGCTGCCATGGGTTCTCAGCCACACAGAGGGGGTCATCGGCTTCCACAGCTACATCATGTAAACCGTCCGTGTTCTTCTTAACCTGTAACAGCTCAGAAGTCACACTCCAACTAGCCCCTTCGAGGGCTCTTTCCTCCCCCCCAGCACCACATGAATGATGAAGGTCACAGGCTCTGAGGCAGTGGGCACAGGCTCTGCCCCGTGGCTCTCGGTGACCTCGAGCAAGTTGCTTAACCTCCCCGGCCTCAGTTTTCAGGGCTGTAAAATGGGGATAGTAATGTCTGATCTACCTCTGGCACTGGTGGCGAGGATTAGAGGATGTAAAAACACAAAGGAAGTGCTGGGGCAGTGTTGATATTATCAGAACTGAGGATGATTTCCACATAGAGCTGGCCACGAGTTCTTCACACCATCTGTCCATCCATCCAAGCTCTGGCCTGGGCACCACAGAAAGGGGAAAAAAACTGAGAGAGAAAGGAAATTCTTGTCTCCAAGTAGGCAACGTCTTCAGAGGTCCGAGTCAAAGAGAACAGGACAGCGCTGGCCACACTCAACAGCGTGACCCTGATTGGAGGAGAGATGAGGGGGAGGGGACAGTCAGCCAAGGCTGGCAGGACCGGGCGCAGCGGTGTCACCGATGTCACAGCAACGTCTCCGTGCTTGTGTCTGAGGACAGACATTTTTTTGGTTTTGTTTTTTTGTTTTATGTTTGTTTTTTTTTTAACATCTTTATTGGAGTATAATTGCTTTACAATGGTGTGTTAGTTTCTGCTTTATAACAAAGTGAAGCAGTTATACATATACATATGTTCCCATACCTCTTCCCTCTTGCGTCTCCCTCCCTCCCACCCTATTGCACGCCTCTAGGTGGTCACAAAGCACCGAGCTGATCTCCCTGTGCTATGCGGCTGCTTCCCACTAGCTATCTATTTCACGTTTGATAGTGTATATATGTCCATGCCACTCTCTCACTTTGTCACAGCTTACCCTTCCCCCTCCCCATGTCCTCAAGTCCATTCTCTAGTAGGTCTCTGTCTTTATTCCCGTCTTGCCCTTAGGTTCTTCATGACCATTTTTTTTTCTTAGATTCCATATATATGTGTCAGCATATGGTATTTGTTTTTCCCTTTCTGACTTACTTCACTCTGTATGACAGACTGTAGGTCCATCCACCTCACTACAAATAACTCAATTTCATTTCTTTTTATGGCTGAGTAATATTCCATTGTCTATATGTGCCACATCTTCTTTATCCATTCATCTGCTGATGGACACTTGGGTTGCTTCCATGTCCTGGCTATAGTAAATAGAGCTGCAATGAACATTGTGGTACATGACTCTTTTTGAATTATGGTTTTCTCAGGGTATATGCCCAGTAGTGGGATTGCTGGGTCAAATGGTAGTTCTATTTGTAGCTTTTTAATGAACCTCCATACTGTTCTCCATAGTGGCTGTATCAGTTTACATTCCCACCAACAGTGCAAGAGAGTTCCCTTTTCTCCACATCCTCTCCAGTATTTATTGTTTCTAGATTTTTTGATGATGGCCATTCTGACTGGTGTGAGATGATATCTCATTATAGTTTTGATTTGCATTTCCCTAATGATTAATGATGTTGAGCATCCTTTCATGTGTTTGTTGACAATCTGTATATCTTCTTTGGAGAAATGTCTATTTAGATCTTCTGCCCATTTCTGGATTGGGTTGTTTGTTTTTTTGATATTGAGCTGCATGAGCCGCTTGTAAATTTTGGACGTTAATCTTTTGTCAGTTTCTTCATTTGCAAATACTTTCTCCCATTCTGAGGGCTGTCTTTTCATCTTGTTTATGGCTCCCTTTGCTGTGCAAAAGCTTTTAAGTTTCATTAGGTCCCATTTGTTTACTTTTGGTTTTATTTCCATTCCTCTAGGAGGTGGGTCAAAAACGATCTTGCTCTGATTTATGTCATAGAGTGTTCTGCCTATGTTTTCCCCTAAGAGTTTGATAGTGTCTGGCCTTACATTTAGGTCTTTAATCCACTTTGACTTTACTTTTGTGTATGGTGTTAGGGAGTGTTCTAATTTCATACTTTAACATGTAGCTGTCCAGTTTTCCCAGCACCACTTATTGAAGAGGCTGTCTTTTCTCCACTGTATATTCTTGCCTCCTTTATTAAAGATAAGGTGACCATATGTGCGTGGGTTTATCTCTGGGCTTTCTATCCTGTTCCATTGATCTATATTTCTGTTTTTGTGCCAGTACCATACTGTCTTGATTACTGTAGCTTTCTAGTATAGTCTGAAGTCCGGGAGCCTGATTCCTCCAGCTCCGTTTTTCTTCCTCAAGATTGCTTTAGCTATTCGGGGTCTTTTGTGTTTCCATACAAATTGTGAAATTTTTTGTTCTAGTTCTGTGAAAAATGTCAGTGGTAATTTGATAGGGATTTCATTGAATCTGTAGATTGCTTTGGGTAGTAGAGTCATTTTCACAATGTTGATTCTTCCAATCCAAGAACATGGTATATCTCTCCATCTATTTGTATCATCTTTAATTTCTTTCATCAGTGTCTTATAATTTTCTGCATACAGGTCTTTTGTCTCCTTAGGTAGGTTTATTCCTAGATATTTTATTCTTTTTGTTGCAATTGTAAATGGGAGTGTTTTATTAATTTCACTTTCAGATTTTTCATCATTAGTGTATAGGAATGCTAGAGATTTCTGTGCATTAATTTTGTATCCTGCAACTTTACCAAATTCATTGATTAGCTCTAGTAGTTTTCTGGTAGCATCTTTAGGATTCTCTATGTACAGCATCATGTCATCTGCAAACAGTGACAGCCTTACTTCTTCTTTTCCAATTTGGATTCCTTTTATTTCTTTTTCATCTCTGATTGCTGTGGCTAAAACTTCCAAAACTATGTTGAATAATTGTGGTGAGAGTGGCCAACCTTGTCTTGTTCCTGATCTTAGTGGAAATGGTTTCAGTTTTTCACCACTGAGGACGATGTTGGCTGTGGGTTTATCATATATGACCTTTATTATGTTGAGGAATGTTCCCTCTATGCCTACTTTCTGGAGGGTTTTCATCATAAATGGGTGTTGAATTTTGTTAAAAGCTTTCTCTGCATCTATTGAGATTATCATATGGTTTTTCACCTTCAATTTGTTAATATAGTGTATCACATTGATTGATTTGCATATATTGAAGAAGCCTTGCATTCCTGGGATAAACCCCACTTGATCATGGTGTATGATCTTTTTAATGTGCTGTTGGATTCTGTTTGCTGGTATTTTGTTGAGGATTTTTGCATCTATGTTCATCAGTGATATTGGCCTGTAGTTACCTTTCTTTGTGACATCTTTGTCTGGTTTTGGTATCAGGGTTATAGTGGCCTCGTAGAATGTGTTTGGGAGTGTGCCTCCCTCTGCCATATTTTAGAAGAGTTTGAGAAGGATAGGTGTTAGCTCTTCTCTAAATGTTTGATAGAATTCGCCTGTGAAGCCATCTGGTCCTAGGCTTTTGTTTGTTGGAAGATTTTTAATCACAGTTTCAATATCAGTCCTTGTGATTGGTCTGTTCATTTTTTCTATTTCTTCCTGGCTCAGTCTCGGAAGGTTGTGCATTTCTAAGAATTTGTCCATTTCTTCCAGGTTTTCCATTTTTTTTGGCATAGAGTTGCTTGTAGTAATCTCTCATGATCCTTTGTATTTCTGCAGTGTCAGTTGTTACTTCTCCTTTTGCATTTCTAATTCTATTGATTTGAGTCTTCTCCCTTTTTTTCTTGATGAGTCTGGCTAATGGTTTATCAATTTTGTTTATCTTCTGAAAGAACCAGGTTTTACTTTTATTGACCTTTGCTTTCATTTCTTTTTCATTTATTTCTGATCTGATCTTTATGATTTCTTTCCTTCTGCTAACTTTGGGGTTTTTTGTTCTTCTTTCTCTAATTACTTTAGGTGTAAGGTTAGGTTGTTTATTTGGGATGTTTCTTGTTTCATAAGGTAGGATTGTATTGCTATATACTTCCCTCTTAGAATTGCTTTTGCTGCATCCCATAGGTTTTAGGTCGTTGTGTTTTCATTGTCATTTGTTTCTATGTATTTTTTGATTTCCTCTTTGATTTCTTCAGTGATCTCTTGGTTATTACATAGTGTATTGTTTAGCCTCCATGTGTTTGTATTTCTTCCAGATTTTTTCCTGTAATTGATATCTAGTCTCATAGCATTGTGGTCTGAAAAGATACTTGATACGATTTCAATTTTCTTAAATTTACCAAGGCTTGATTTGTGACCCAAGATATGATCTACCCTGGAGAATGTTCCATGAGTACTTGAGAAGAATGTGTATTCTGTTGTTTTTGGATGGAATGTCCTATAAAATCAATTAAATCCATCTTGTTTAATGTGTCATTTAAAGCTTGAGTTTCCTTATTTATTTTCATTTTGGATGATCTGTCCATTGGTGAAAGTGGGGTGTTAAAGTCCCCTACTATGATTGTGTTACTGTTGATTTCCCCTTTTATGGCTGTTAGCATTTGCCTTATGTATTGAGGTGCTCCTATGTTGGGTGCATAAATGTTTACAATTGTTATATCTTCTTCTTGGATCGATCCCTTGATCATTATGTAGTGTCCTGCCTTGTCTCTTGTAATGTTCTTTGTTTTAAAGTCTATTTTGTCTGATATGAGAATTGCTACTCCAGCTTTCTTTTGATTTCCATTTGCATGGAATATCTTTTTCCATCCCCTCACTTGCAGTCTGTGTGTGTCCCTAGGTCTGAAGTCGGTCTCTTGTAGACAGCATATATACGGGTCTTGTTTTTGTATCCATTCACCCAGTCTATGTCTTTTGGTTGGAGCATTTAATCCATTTAAGTTTAAGGTAATTATCGATATGTATGTTCCTATTGCCATTTTCTTAATTGTTTTGGGTTTGTTATTGTAGGTGTTTTTCTTCTCTTGCGTTTCCTGCCTAGAGAAGTTCCTTTAGCATTTGTTGTAAAGCTGGTTTGGTGGTGCTGAATTCTCTTAGCTTTTGCTTGTCTGTAAAGGATTTAATTTCTCCATCAAATCTGAATGAGATCTTTGCTGGGTAGAGTAATCTTGGTTGTGGTTTTTTCTCCTTCATCACTTTAAATATGTCCTGCCAGTCCCTTCTGGCTTGTAGAGCTTCTGCTGAAAGATCAGCTGTTAACCTTGTGGGGATTCCCTTGTGTGTTATTTGTTGTTTTTCCCTTGCTGCTTTTAATAGTTTTTCTTTGTATTTAATTTTTGACAGTTTGATTAATATGTGTCTTGGCATGTTTCTCCTTGGATTTATCCTGTGTGGGACTCTCTGTGCTTCCTGACTTGGTTAACTATTTCCTTTCCCATATTAGGGAAGTTTTCAACTGTAATCTCTTCAAATATTTTCTCAGTCCCTTTCTTTTTCTCTTCTTCTTCTGGGACCCCTATAATTCGAATGTTGGTGCGTTTAATGCTGTCCCAGAGGTCTCTCAGACTGTCCTCAGTTCTTTTCATTCTTTTTTCTTTATTCTGCTCTGCAGTAGTTATTTCCACTATTTTATCTTCCAGGTCACTTACCCGTTCTTCTGCCTCAGTTATTCTGCTATTTATTCCTTCTAGAGTATTTTAAATTTCATTTATTGTGTTGTTTATCGTTGTTTGTTTCATCTTTAGTTCTTCTAGGTCCTTGTTAATTGTTTCTTGCATTTTGTCTATTCTATTTCCAAGATTCTGGATCATCTTTACTACCATTATTCTGAATTCTTTTTCAGGTAGACTGCCTATTTCCTCTTCATTTGTTAGGTCTGGTGGGTTTTTATCTTGCTCCTTCATCTGCTGTGTGTTTTTCTGTCTTCTCATTTTGCTTCAGTTACTGTGTTTGGGGTCTCCTTTTTGCAGCCTGCAGGTTCGTAGTTCCCGTTGCTTTTGGTGTCTGCTCCCAGTGGCTAAGGTTGGTTCAGTGGGTTGTGTAGGCTTCCTGGTAGAGAGGACTAGTGCCTCTGTTCAGGTGGATGGGGCTGGATCTTGTCTTTCTGGTGGGCAGGTCCACGTCTGGTGGTGTGTTTTGGGGTGTCTGTGGACTTATTATGATTTTAGGCAGCCTCTCTGCTAATGGGTGGGGTTGTGTTCCTGTCTTGCTAGTTGTTTGACATGGGGCCTCCAGCACTGGCGCTTGCTGGTCGTTGAGTGGAGCTGGGTGCTGGTGTTGAGATGGAGATCTCTGGGAGATTTTCGCCGTTTGATATCACGTGGAGCTGGGAGGTCTCTTGTGGACCAGTGTCCTGATCTTGGCTCTCCCACCTCAGAGGAGCAGCACTGACTCCTGGCTGCAGCACCAAGAGCCTTTCATCCACACGGCTCAGAATAAAAGGGAGAAAAAGTAGAAAGAAAGAAGGTAAAATAAAATAAAGTAAAATAAAATAATTAAAATAAAAAATAATTATTAAGAGAAAAATTTTAAAGTAAAAAACAAAACAAACAAATACAGACGGACAGAACCCTAGGACAAATGGTGAAAGCAAAGCTATACAGACAAAATCACACACAGAAGCATATGCATACACACTCACAAAAAGAGGAAAAGGGAGAAATATATATATATCTTTGCTCTCAACGTCCACCTCCTCAATTTTGGGATGATCCGTTGTCTATTCAGGTATTCCACAGATGCAGGTGCATCAAGTGGATTGTGGAGCTTTAATCCGCTGCTCCTGAGGCTGCTGGGAGAGATTTCCCTTTCTCTTTGTTCGCACAGCTCCCGGGGCTCAGCTTTGGATTTGGCCCCGCCTCTGCGTGTAGGTCGCCGGAGGGCGTCTGTTCTTCGCTCAGACAGGACGGGGTTAAAGGAGCCGCTGATTGGGGGGCTCTGGCGCACTCAGGCCGGGGGAGGGAGGGGCACAGATGCGGGGCGAGCCTGCGGCGGCAGAGGCCGGCGTGACGTTGCGCCAGCCTGAGGCGCGCCGTGCGTTCCTCCGGGGAAGTTGTCCCTGGATCCCGGGACCCTGGCGGTGGCGGGCTGCACGGGCTCCCGGGAGGGGGTGTGGAGAGTGACCTGTGCCCGCACACAGGCCCCTTGGTGGCGGCGGCAGCCTTAGCGTCCCATGCCCGTCTCTGGGGTCCGCGCCGTTAGCCGCGGCTCGCGCCCGTGAGGCTTTTTAATTAAGTGCGGTCGCCTCCGTGGCACCATCACTGTGCCCCTTCCCCCATAGGTGACTTAATGGGGACCCGGGCAGTAACCTCCTTACTGAGGTCCTTCGACAAGGCCAGCCTGAGGCCCAGGGTCCTGCCTTACCCTTTGATCTGGGTACAGGGACCAGCAGAGCACAGCCCCCGGGGCCTTAGGGCCCTGCGGAGAGACAGGACGACCTCACAGCTTGTTCACCAACCAACCTCCCTGTGTCCGTGGGTCCCTCCCTCTTCTACGGCCGGGTCTCCTGCTGGGCTTGTCAGCCCCCAAGTCCAAACCCACCACCAGCCCGCCACCAGCCGGCCCCGCGGGGCAGGAAGGTCACCCGTCTGGTCCCGTGGCAGCGCTGGGAGCCCCGGCTGGTGAGGGGGGTCGGCTCAGAGGCGGGCTGAGAATTATGCTGCTTCGGGCGAAGCGCCCGGTGGCTCCGTGCGTTTGAGACGCCCATCGCCACGGTGCATCTGAGTTGAAGGTCGGAAGATAACGGGGCATCCGTTTCCCGACACTCGGCAGCCCTGGGCCCACAGCCCTTACAGGGAAAAGGCCTGGAGATTTAGAGGAGCCGCTCAGCCTGTCTGAGTCAGGCCAGGCCAGCGTCCTCCGAGGCCGCCGCAAAACAGCTGTTTGTGTTGGCAGAGCTGCCTGTATCCATTAGCCCGATGGCTCCCCTGGCTTTAGCTTGGAGCCTGAACCAGAAGCAAACTCTCAATGAGAACCCTTCCCACAAGTCCTAAGCCAGCCACCCCGCGGAGCTTCCCAAACAGTTGTTAAGCTTCCCAACTCCCGTCTGTACATATAATTATGCCCACTTCACACGCAGCAAACTGAGGCAGAGCCCTCCACTGGCTCAGATCTGGGGACTGGGCTGTCACCCAAGTGATCTTGTCTCATTGTCTAGCCTAGAAGCAGGGGTCATCCTGGATGAACTGGGACGTATTCCCCCAAGCCTTGGATCTGGGTCAACCATCACCTGCCCGTGGCCCCAAGGCCACACCCCAATGAAAGTGACAGCAGCAGCACGGAGCCCACAGAGAACTGGACCCCAGGGGTCCTGTCGACGGGGACAGTGACCTCTGTCTCCAGCCAGATCTGTGCTCAGATCTGGAGATTTCTTGAGACTCTGAAAGTGCGGTATTTCTGTGAAAATATGGCAACGTTGTAAAGTTACTAATCAATTAAACTTTCTTTAAAACACTGCCCAGGCCAAATAAATCATGTGTGTGGAGTGGGTTTAGGAACACATCCGGACTGTTTACCTAGATCAGCATAGTCTGACGGAAATGTGATGTGAGCCACATATGTGATTCTGCATGTTCTAGTTGCCACTTTAAAAACGTCAAGGTAGGGAGTTCTCCCTGGTGGCCTAGCGGTTAGGATTCTAGGCTTTCACTGCCGTGGCCCAGGTTCAATCCCTGGTCGGGGAACGGAGATCCTGCAAGTTGTGCAGCGAGGCCAAAAAATAAGTTAAAAAAATAAAAATAATAAAACGCAAAGGTAAATTACAGTTAATTGTGATAATATCTTCTATCTACCCCAATAATCCAAAATATTATCAGCGCAATGTGCATCCGTATAAGGACTACTAATGAGACGCTTAAGTCTTTGAAATTCCGCGTGACTCTTCCCTTAGAGCACGTCTTCATTTGTACTCAAACTATCTCAAGAGAGGGCAATTCGGACAAGCTCCCATGGGATCTGGGGCTGCGCAATGGGACAGCTCGGCTTGAGAGCCTATCAGATTCTATATGATTAGCATTTTCGGTAGCATTTCCATCGCCAGCACGTTATTTCCCCAGCACTCAGGCCAGAAACTCCACTCATCCAACCCCCATCTTATCCACCAGGCAGAGAGCATTTCCAAATAGCCCTTGAATGCATCCCTTAAAAGAAAATGTCCTCAACCTCTTTGACCTAAACTGTTTGAGTGGATACCTACTAAACCTCTCTACCTTCTGTCTGTTCACCCCCTGCCCCAATCCCTTCACACCACTGCCAGAAGGACCTTTGGAAAGCCAGCATCTGACCCTAGGGATGCATCTCTGCTCCCCAAACGTGCTACAAAGCTTTGAGACCCGGTGCCTTTGTGTGTGCTGTTCCCTCCACCTCGCATGCCCTTCCCCCTTTCTCAGTCTTTGGGATTCCTACCCACCTTTCTAAGACTGTTGAAATGGTGCCTTTTCTGGAAACCCCTCTCCTATCTTCCAAAACAAAACAAATCATCCTTGCCTTTATCCTACCAGCCCTTCTCTAGAAGACTCGTCATGCAGTCCTGAACTTTCACGTGTGTCCTCTCTTTCCTGCCACTACTAGTTATTAGAGCACTCGGTAGGTAGTGCCGCAGCCTGCCCAGGGTGGGGTCTAAGTGAACGGCACACCTAGGGCTCTGTGGTACACAAGCCGTGTAAGTGATGAAGTGTTCTTTGTATCAGGTACTGCCGTTCGCCTTTACATGTTACCGTTGCCCTGAGTCCTACTATTATTTTGCTGTTAAGAAAACCGGGGCTCGGAGAGGTGAAGCAGCTTGCCCAAGGTCACAGAGCACTTACGCGGTAGAACTAGACTCCAAACCCAGGGATCTGGTCCAACCACTATTGTGAGGCCACTTGGGAATTCCTGAATGGTGACAGGGAACAGGACATTGTAATATTCTAGCATGGTGGCTGGCACTCAGAATGTGCCACGTGCTTACTGAGTAAGAACTGCAGGAAGATGCACTCCAGGGCTCGGTGCCCAGAACTTTGCCTGCCGGGCTTGTTCTTGTCTTCCACATTCAGGACAGATGTCACCTCTTAAGAGACCATCCCTGACCATCCCATCAAAGCAGTCACCCTCCCGCCACTCAGAGGGCTCCAATATATCACAGAGCTGGGACAATCAAAGTGCAGTAAGCCTGGAAAATCTGCCCCATAGACACAGGCAAATAGAATCACGTGTCCCTGTGATGACCCCTCTGCTCTGAGAGGCAGCAAAGGCTTTCTCCAAAGGTCCAGATAATAAATACTTTCCACCTTTCAGTCTGGACAGTCTGTTGCAATGACTCAACCCTCATTGTCTTGGGAAAATAGCCATCTGCAAAATGTCAAAGAGTGGGTGTGTTTCGATAAAACTTTATTTACAAAAGCAGGCATTGGGTGGATCGCAGGACGTCGTTGCCAGCTCCTGCTTCGTTTAAGGAAAAGAGTTGTCATATAAATAAAAGAACCAGCAGACGGCTAGCACGGTGTTTAAACATTGTCCTGAAATATAGGGCAGAGGCATATTACGTAGAGGATTTGTTCACGAAGATCTTGCCTTTTGTAAATCTGCTGCATAATTCAAGGCTAATTTTTGCAAAGAAGTACATATCAAGTAGGACCTTGTCAGTATTTCTAGCTCAAAGGGGACAGAGCTGCAGCCATAAATGCAATACTATTGACTTAGTCTGCCGGGTTTCACATGATTTGATTTTTTCAATTGAATTTTAAAATTGGGGTGTAGGTGCTGCTATGTATAAAATAGATAACCAACAGGGACCTACTGTATAGCACAGGGAACTCTGCTCAATATTTTATAATAACCTATAAGGGGAAAGAATCTGAAAAAGAATAGCTATATATGTATGTATAACTGAAACACTTTGCTGTACACCTGAAACTAACACAACATTGTAAATCAACTATACTTCAATAAAATAATAAAATAAAATAAAACTGGGGTGTAGGTGACATTTTTTCCAATTTTGTTTTAGTGAAACTCTATTAATATTTGTTGTACCAACCTAGCTGATATTCACATAATGTGAATTTACACAAAAGGCAGCCACCTTTTGGTGGCATCTGCCTCCCCCACTGGCCATAATCTTCCCAAGAGCAAAATGTCATCTTCCCACCCACCCCTTTCCTCCAAGTGGGGGTCCCATGCTTGCTGCGTGGCAGACACTCACACACACATGCACACACGCATGCACACACACACACACACAGGCACACACGCACACACCCATGATCTGAACGGAGGATCTGTTTTACCTCTAAGAGCAAATCAGGAAGGAATAAGCTTCAACTACAGCTGTGGCGATTTCAGGGAGATACCAGCGCTTTCTGATTACAAAGAATGTTAAACGCTGCAGCTTCCGGTGGTTCTGCAGTCTTTTTCTCTGGAAACTCTTTGTGTGTTTGTTTGTTTTGTAACAGCCATTCATGTTGGATGGCATAGAGACCCGACCTGGCAGGAAGCAGAAGGAGGGAGCAGGAAATATTCCCGATATCCTTCCAAACTTAGCATTTAGGATCTGAACATTCCTTCTCCACAAAGTATGGCCTGTGCCTTTTTTTCCGTACCCTGAACCAAGCACTTAAAATTCACATGTCACCGTGGCCTCGTAGCTTTAATAAACCACATCAAAAGCATTTTGAAATGATGCTTCTTCCTCTATGAAACCTGAAGCCGTAAGTGGACCTGCTATTAGGCTGGTAATTAAGCCGCTCCCTGGGCCCAGTGGATATGCATTCAACCTGCCAGAAGATGATGCAACGCATGCCTTCCTCAGTGGGATCCTCAGGGCCGACTCCCGTGTTCCCCCAGATACCTCGCTCCAACTCTGTGCGCAGCCAGGGAGGTACCAGCGTGTGAAACTCGGTTTCAACCACAAAACCCAACTGACCGCAGCAAACAGCTCACCAAAGAGCCACGGGGTGACCAAAAAGACGGCTTTTCCCACTGTTCTCCCTGAGGAAAATGCAGCCACTGCCGTCAAAATGCCGTCTCCCTCAGCTCACTGCCTTGGCTGTCCTCTGAGACACCAAAACAGACCCTACAGATGCCTGTCCAACCCCTGTTATTTTCTCCCCTGCCGATGAGGCCTGGCCCTGCTTGGGTACCTGCCCTCCTCCCCAGGGCTCCAGGGCTGAATCCCAGTTGGTCCACGCCAATCACAGGGCTCTTATTGCCCCAGCCTCTGTCAAAGCATCGCCCTTTAAAATCCCAGATAGAGGGAACTTCTCTGGTTTAAGCCAGTTCCAGTTGAGTTTTGTCACTTGCTAATGAGACTCCTAACTAATGCAATGAAAAACAAATGCTCTAATACTAACAGATACCAACGTTGATGGGTGCCCCGTGCTCGATACCATGATAAGCTGTTTTCATAAATTCTTTCATGTAACCCTCCCCATAACCTGTTGAGGACATAGCTCCCATATCACAGGTAAGGAGCAGACGTTCAGAAAGATTTAGTAAGCTATCTAAGGCTGTCTACAAGGTAGGCATCAGCATTTGTGTGAAGTAGGAAAGGATGGCCCCTCTCAGCAGAGGGCACACACCTCGGTGGAATGAGATTTCAGGATGCTTCTGCAAATTGGAAGAAGGGGCAGACACAGGCCCAGGCCGGGGAGCATGGTTTAGGAGTGAGGTAGCGGGGGCTGGATTGCAGCTCCCTTGCCCCCATAGCTAAGTGCCTTTGTGTGGGTCATGTCTGCACACCTGAACAGAGTACAGCTGATGACCCCACTCCGATGTCGCACAACCAAGCCTGGAATCTCCATCCATCTGACCCCAAAGCTTCTTGACCAGCGTATTAGTTAGGGGCCAACCAGAGAAACAGAACCTACAGTAGGAGGTAGAGAGAGAGATTTATTGCAAGGTATCAGCCTACGTGATTTTGAGGGCTGCTGGCTGGGCAAACTTGAAATCCACAGAGCAGGCTGGAAACCTTAGTTCTCTTATGATCTTTCACCTCTTCGTACGAGGCCCACTCGCATTATTGAGGATAATCTCCTTTACTTAAACTCAACTAATGTGGATGACAATCACCTCTACTAAACACCTTCCCAGTAATACCTGGATGCAGGTTTCATTGAAAAACCTAAGTGTCCATCATCGGATGAATGGATAAAGAAGATGTGGCACATATATACAATGGAATATTACTCAGCCATGAAAAGAAACGAAATTGAGCTATTTGTAATGAGGTGGATAGACCTAGAGTCTGTCATACAGAGTGAAGTAAGTCAGAAAGAGAAAGACAAATACCGTATGCTAACATATATATATGGAATTTAAGAAAAAAAATGTCATGAAGAACCTAGGGGTAAGACAGGAATAAAGACACAGACCTACTAGAGAATGGACTTGAGGATATGGGGAGGGGGAAGGGTAAGCTGTGACAAAGTGAGAGAGTGGCATGGACATATATACACTACCAAACGTAAGGTAGATAGCTAGTGGGAAGCAGCCGCATAGCACAGGGAGATCAGCTCGGTGCTTTGTGACCACCTAGAGGGGTGGGATAGGGAGGGTGGGAGGGAGGGAGACGCAAGAGGGAAGAGATATGGGAACATATGTATATGTGTAACTGCTTCACTTTGTTATAAAGCAGAAACTAACACACCATTGTAAAGCAATTATACTCCAATAAAGATGTTAAAAACAAAAAAGAAAAAAAAAAAAGCTGGAGACAATGGCCTGGCCGAGTGGACACATCATGCTGACCGTCACAACCACCTGCGATCGCTGCTCTTCTCACCGTGTCACAGGTGTTAGGCTGGAAGGGTCTCTGGTCATCTCTCTCCATCTGCAGGGGTGGCCCACACTTGCCTGGTTCCCCCTTCGTGTCCCAGCGCGATTAGTTAT
The DNA here is from genome assembly GCF_964270905.1 of Leucopleurus acutus. Lineage (NCBI taxonomy): Eukaryota > Metazoa > Chordata > Mammalia > Artiodactyla > Delphinidae > Leucopleurus > Leucopleurus acutus. Next base: position 88,056,358 of record NC_139155.1, read on the forward strand.
AAGGTACGTTAATCACATAGAAATCAAACCCTGCGAGCTTTTTGACCTCCTGCAGGATCTGTAAAGCTGCTCTTTCCTTTCTATCCCACCTCCTAAGCTGTGGCATCTTCTGCTTCTGCCGTCAGAGGCTGAAGGGCAGCGGCAGGGAGTGATGCGGAGCCTGGCTTCAGGGTCTGCCTGACGTCTTCGGGCTGCATGAGTGACTTAACCTCTTTGAACTTTAGTTTCCTTCTCCGTAGCATGGAGATAACGATAGTCCCAACTAGGTGGGGCTCTAGCAAGGATGAAAAAAATGACAAAATTCCTAAAGGGCTGAGGACAGTGCCTGGCCGGTGGCAAGTGTTCAATAAACGAGATCACCATGGTGATCAGGACGCTGAGGATGCCCCTCTGGTTCCCTCACTTCCTCCTGGTCCAGGCAGCATCTCTCCAGCCATAGTCCTTGTGATGTAGCCGCCCAGAGTCTTCCATCACACAGGGGCATCCCGGGACGGACCCGCCCATCTCGCTGCCTGTATACACGGGACGGAACAGGAGGAGGTTCCTCAACGTCTTGAAATTATTTTCGATTTGTAATTATTACGCAGTCTTTCAGGAATGAAGGGAAATAATTATTTTCTAATATTCAAGGAACAAAAAAAGGATGAGGCTCCTCTTTCAGCTGCAACCTCGGGGATTTTGAGAGGGCACGATCTTTTGTGTAGGATGTCAGTGTGGAAAAAAGTCACCCACAGAATCGTTGAAAAGACATGCATTGGGCATGGTTCTTGGTCCTGGGAATGCAGAGAGGATCGAGTTTGGAAGTTCAGCTTGAAAATTAGACTTTGAATACACATATAGATTTATATATCTGTATTTAGATTATATAATTAGATTATGTATTTAATACATGTATATTAGAAAGAGAGAGAGAAGGGGAAAGACATTGTCAGAAGAGAGAATCTTTATTCTTCAAGTTACCATTCTTAACTACAAGAACAGTCACAAAGACCTTCCCAAGTGTTATATTATGAAAAAAAAGGGTGAAATGCATGCAGGGACAGCAAAACTATCTTCCCTGCCCTATTCTGGGCCTTAAAGAAAAATGGGATTTTGCATTTGAATTGTCATTTACAAGGAGGAGAGCGGAGCAGGTGATCTGAAGGAGTTTCTTTTCTGGAAGTGAAATTCACAAGAGAAACGAACTGTTTCTGAAAGCAGCAGAAATTCATCACCGCGTTTCAGATCTAGGCTGGAGGTAAAGGGGAAGCAGACGTCCTGGAAAGGGATCTGCAGCCGCTGAGAGTGGTTCCAGCAGGAGGATAGGGACTCCGCAGCTGTGTGGCGAGGCCCACCCCCATCTTTGCTTCCAACTTGTCAGCTGCTTATTCCTGGTTAAATTCAAGGAAGCAGAGGGAAGCTATAAGTGTAGCAGTTGGACTGGAAAGAAAAAGACTGGTAAATGATGCTATCGGCAGACTATCTTGCCTTCTAACCAATGAAAATAAATGAAGAAATTAACAAAGAAAAGTCAAAAGGCAACTGACCAGAGTTTATACACTGGTTAATCCCAGTGCCAGACACAGTTCGAAGCACTTTGAGTTGTCTCACTTAATCCTACCCCAGACCTTATAAAGGAGGCGTTCGTATTATCCTCATTTTATAACAAAGTTCAGAGAGGTTAAGTAACTTGCCTGAGATCACACAGCTGAGGCCAGGGGTAAACCAACACAGGAAACTCACACGTGGTGTTTCCTCTACCTTTTCCTCACCATTTGTGACCCTAAAGAATCCCTTCAAACACAAGAAAGCAGAACATCAAAATGATAAGAAAGTGGCAGATGCCTCCCAGTCCAGGAGGAAAGGAAAAAAAGCCATAAACCAGGGCTTTGTCCTTCTACTGGCTGCTGACATGATACCAAAACAGGGGCCCTTTCTGAGAGTCCGCACTGAGTTCCTGCACACCTCCTACCCAGGGGCAGGCAGGGCAGTGGAGGGAGCTCGGAGCCCACTGCCTGGTTTTGAATCCTGACTCTGCCCCACCAGCCGTGTGGTCTTGGCAAGTTACTCAGACTCCCAAACTTCGGTTCCTCATCTGGGAAGTGGGAATCTCCCCTGGACCTGCTTCACAGGGTCACGTGAAAGGCTTAGAACAGTGCCTGGCACGGGTCAAATGCTCAATCAACGTTTACTCTGGTTAGCACTTTAATTATTGACGTACATGATTATTGGCTTATATTATTTCAGGCCTAACATTGTCATTGCCCAAACCCCCTGCTCACTAATGTCACGCCCTGTTGCATCCTTGATGGTGCTCTCAGCTTCCACGGACACTGCATTGCAACCACCATGACAGCTGCGGTGAACCCTGCACTCGTTAGCATTGCTCTAAATGCTCCCCGTGTATCACAGCACAATCCTCCCCATGCCCTGTGAGGTTGGAACCCCACTGCTGCCCCACTTTTCAGATGAGAAAACTGAGGCATGGAGACAGGAAGGAACTCTCCCTAGGTCATGAGGCTAGAACATGGGGCAGAGGATTAAGACCCAGATCCTACATAGTCACCACCACGGGTTAGAGCTGCCCCTGGTTTTGGCAAAGTGGTTTCAGACTCATCAGGGCAAAACTGGGAGGTTGGTTCTTTTCCCCTTCTTCTAAGGCAGGACCAGGCTTGTGGGTGTATCCGCTCTGTCCCTGAAGGGAAGGTCTCCCCATCTAATCCGCCCCCCTCACCTGTGCAGGGGCAGCGGCCTCTGGAGAGGGTGGTACTGGCCTCTTTCTTAGCATCCCATCTCAGGACAGGCAATGAAAAAGGGTCCCAGGGTGGAGGCGCAAAGCAGAAAGGAAACAGATGGGAAGGTGAGTAATTAAATCAATATACACCCAACAGCCAAGGGGGGAGGAGGGGGCGGGGCAGAAGCAAAGCAATCCCATCCAAAACTGAAGTCTGAGCTCCTGTCATGTGTGTTCATTTCCAAAAGGCCGTTTCTTAAAGCTGTTTGGAATATAAATGCAAAACAAAATAAAACACACACCCCCATCCCTGCAACACACACACGCACGCATACACACAAGGATGCCCTTTTGTTTCACTTTTCTGGAATTCTGATTTTTCTTCCCATAGAATTCTCCTCCCACCCCCCGAAGCAGCTCCGTACAGAATTACAGGTTTAAGTACTTTGATGGGGCCGGTTCTGTCAGAGGTGAAGGGTCAATTTGTTTGTATTTTAGAGCAGACGTGTGCTAAGCCTTCCTATATTTTAAACAGATAATGTCCTTGTAATCTGGAAGCACTTACATCGAAGGCCGGCTTTGTCCCCTTTTTCAGCGTGTGTGTCGCTCTCGCCCGTCTCTGTTGAGATGAAAAAGAAATACTGTATCTTTAAATTAGGAGGCGCCGGATAATGAATCTTGGGCAGTGAAAAGGCTAATGCCATGTGGAGGAGAAGGAGTTTAATCTAATTTAGTTGGAGGGTGTCTGTCTGCGGTGTTGTTTTTGGAGTGTGGGAATAGAGGGGAAAGCTGTCCCCTTGAATGGTCGCTCCAGCGCCAGAAGCAGTGGGGAGCCGCGTAGACGCCAGTGATCCAAAGCCGGGCCTTGAAAGGGGGATTAGAGACATGCTCTGATTTGCAATTCACACTAATGCACCCCGTGGAACCTTTGGTAATATTTCAAACCACGTTTCAAGGGAAGTGGCCTTAAAATCGCTGTCTAAATTGTGCTGGGGAGACAGAGTGCCCTCCAGTCATCCGTTTTATGATGTGGACGCTTCGCTGTTTGTTTCTCATCGCCCCACCCCCATCTCAACCTCTTCCGACGAGTGTTTTTAGGTGGAATTAAAACTTCTGCGCCCGCTGAATCTGCTGCAGCTCGCTTGGCTTCTCGGGTGGTACACGCTGTGTGTTTTCTTTAGTAAAGCATCCCTTCAGATGACCAAAGGTATTTTCCTTGGAGAAAAATGTGGGGCGGTAGGGGTGGGGGGAAAGGGCACGCTTGCTTGGTTAGAAAGCAGAATTCTCCATGCCTGCTTTTTTTTTTTTTTTTTAAATCTGATAATAAAGTGTCTGCAGAAACGTAACCCAAGAGGAGGTCAGGGAAAATGGCGCCTTTTGGTATCAGAGATCGCTCTGCATGTCGGGCAATTATGAGCATCTCGTTCTTACTTGAAAGGAGAATCAGAACCGCGCTGATGAAATACAAATATTGATGATAGTAGGAGATAAAAGAAGTAACACCACGCTCACTTCATGGGATCATCAAACATCAGTGTGCCAAGAGAGATGCTCCCAGCAACTGTTCCTGGAAAACACAGATAACCTGAACCACTTTCTACCTTCAACTTTATTAACACCCTTCTCCTTTCCTAAACTCTGCTGATATGCTACAAGTTCACTCTCGCAATTAGCTTGTAACGTGCTAAGTCTATGGTTCAATTTCTTTCTATTGCTGAAAGAGCTAGTACTTTTTATCTGAAAGAGATTACTGTGAGTTTTCTCAAATCTCATTTCAGAAAGATCTCACACAGTGCTTATAATTTCCACTGACTAGAACACCGTAAGAGGAGATACAACTTTGATTTTTAGCAATATCTGTGTCAAAGTGTTTTCTACTTCGGCCCTCGCTAGAACGAGATGAAACTCTGCCTCTCTCTCAATTCCCTTCCATCCCAAAATATTTAGTTTTCCATCAAAATATTGCCTGACTCCTGAAATCATATTCCCATTCAAAAACCTTATACTTTTCTGGGCAAACATTTGCAAGAACTTGAAGGTAGTTAATGTTTAAGAGTGTCTCTCCCATATATATATTTTTAGGCAGTTGGGGTGAAACATATATATATATACAAATATATATATATATATATATATATATTCCTTGTCCCTGCATGTTATTTGAAATCATGTTTAATTATAAAGTTTCATTAAAAACCTTTGCTCAAAATTTTAGAGGCCTAATAAGATTTCCATTAATTTAAACATATCGCTATTCCCACGACAGCCCCAAATGCTTTCTTTTCCCTCTTTCATCCGTGGTTAAATATGTAAATAAAATGTCTAAAGTCATTCTTCAAAGAAGACAAAAGAAAAAAGAGCTGAGGGGAGAGACAGCCATAAAATTCCTCCCAATTCTCCATAACATTTGCCAGAGGGGGGCCAGTTGCCAGCCCGGGCTAAGCAGCAGGGAACCCGCTGCTTCTTAGAATCACACATCTCAAATCCCACACACAGGAAAATAAAATAAAATAAAATATCTTTTCAGCCGGAGCCATCAAAAGACCCTTTTCATTTATTAGTTACAGAGTTATCTTGCAGTTGGTGATTTCTCAGAGCCCTCATTTTTCTATCATAATGTCTATTTGTTGGTTTCCATCTCAGCTGGGCAGAGCGAAGCACTTCTGCAGACATTTTTTTCTAAAAAAAACGAGAGAAGAAAGCAATCTGAAGTGGTTGTAGTGAAAATAATGGGTCTGAACATGGCCGAATTAAAACAGCACAGAAAAGATCAATTAGGAGGCACCTTCTCAAATAGCTAACACCCCACTCCCGGTGTTTGGCACTGCCCCTGACTCTCTCACATTTATATTTTCAGAGCTTCTGAGGGAAGGAAAGGAAAAGGAAAAGAAGGAAAATGATGTCCAAGGAAGGATCTTGGCAAGGAAAATTCTAGAAAAGCCAAGGGATGTCCACTGAATCTTTTTTAATGGAAAGGTTTGGAAAATAGCTCACTAGACTCAAAAAATATATACACACGCACAAAAAAACGCCCATCCCCAAACAAACAAACTATCATAAGAAAACTGGCAGCCTTGGAAAAAGCATCTCGGCAAACAATCCAGTTGAAGGCGGTTGTTCTGACTGCCTTAGCGTTCACCTCGACCACCTTTTTCTCCACTTTCTTCCTCACCCGAACCTCTTCCAACACCTCACACTGAGATCCAGGGACACTGATTCAGTGCCCGGTGCAACTCCCAGCCTCATTCGTCTCAGTGTTTGCTGGATGGATGGATGGATGGATGGACGGATGGAAAGAAGGAAGGAGGGAGGGAAGGAAGGAAGGAAGGAAGGTGGATATGTGAGTTCTCCCAAGTTTACTAGATGTACAATCCTACGACTTGTTTCAAATAAAAGCCAACACTCTAAAAAGCCTTCTCAGAGGAAGTGCCCCACTTCTGCCCCCGCCGACAAGAAGCTTCCTAGCAGTAGTGTTTCCTTCTTCGGCGCTTCCTAGAAATAGCCGGGGACCCGCAGCGCCCGCCGCTCCTGCAAAGCCCCGGGGGGGGGGGAAGGCGGGGGGGCGGCAAGACCGGGGGCCCCCCGCACCGACTCTCAGGGATGTCTGGACACACGGTACACCCCTGCAGAGGGCTAACCCCAGAAAGGCAGGAGGACAAAGGAGGCCCCGGTCCGCAGGGCCCGCTCCTCTGACCTCTCCTCCCGCCCGGGAAAGTCCTCCAACTGCCCCCGCTATGCGTGATCCTGGGAGTTTCCGGAAAACTTTAAGAGATCTTGATCTCGAGAGCGGCTAAGAGGAGAGAGGCCCGGCCACCCCCTAGGGGTCCTGTTTACTGAAGGGTTAATACGGGCAGCCAGGTGACGCGACGGGCAAGTTCTCTGGAGGTGGGGCGTGGGCGTGCGTGGCCGAAGTGACTTCGTCCCCAATTGGCGCCCCCCATCCGAGGGGGGTGATCTAAGGGCACTGGGCCAGGGCGCTCCCTCCGCACCTTTTAAGAGAACTGAGAGGCACGGGCGCCTCCCCTTGCCCGGGGAGTTGGGGACCCTCGGAGCGAGCTGACTCAGCGCCCGCCCACTTCCCACCCTCAACGCCGCAGCATCCCGCGGGTCTGCAGCCCAGGAGGGAGCAGTCTGGCAAATCACTGGCCAAATAATATAAATACCCGACGAGCGAATGACTTCCTATAATAAATAAACCCAGCCGCCTAGAAGAAATCAGCAGCCCTGCCTGGCGCGAGGCCCCTCAACTCCGCGGCGCTGTCGGGGTCGCGGGTCCCTCTGCTACACGCCAACCTCCCACGGCCCGAGGCGGGGGGGGGGGGGGGTGGGACCTAAAGAGCCCCAGGAAGCTGCCCGCCCCTCCCCTTCCCCCTCCCCCTCCCCCCCGCCTTCTCCGCGGAGACCGCGGAGGAGCGGTCCTAAAATCTGGATTCCCAGAGCCCTTCCCCCCCGGCCCTTAGCTCTACTCTTTGAAATTTCAAAGAGACCCCTCCCCGGAGCCGGAGACCCGACGCAGGCCTGGTAACTCCGCAGCCTCGGGAAGATGCGAGCAGGTTTACAAGCTAAGGGGCCACTTTATGGCCGAGGCCATAAAACGCAAATCCCACCTCGCTTTGAAAGCGCCCTCCGCCCGGGACCCACCATAAAAACCAGGGGCGACGCGCCCCCAGCCTCGGCCGCGGACCAGCCCGCCCCTCCTCCGGCCAGGCTCCGAACTCCCAGTCACCCCGGCGTCCTTGGGCTGCGGGGGACGAGGCCGGGGGCTCCCCGGGAAAGGGGGCGCAGGCGGGGAGGCGGCGGGAGGCCAAGTTGGAGGCCGGCGCAGAGGGCGAAGGAGCGGCGGGAGGGACGCACGGGAGGGCGGCGGCGCGGGGCCGGGGGCCGGGGGGCGGCGGCGGGAGCGGGCGGCCCCGAGCTGCGCTTTCTCATGCAAAGCAGCGGCGGGGCGGGGCGGGGCGCGCGGCCCGGGGGCGGGGCCTGTCACCGCTCGGCTGTTTCGCCCTTTGCCTTTTCGCTCGTCGGCTCCGGCCGGGACCAGATCTCCGAAAGGCTGCGGGCCGGGCCGGGCAGAGGCCGGCGCGGGGAGGGCGGAGCCGCCGCCAGCCGCCGGCCCCCGTGCGCCCGCGCCGCCCGCCCTCTCCGCGCGCTCCCACGAGAGGCCAAAGTTGGCGGCGGCGGCGGCGGCGGCGGCCCGCGCGCCGAGAGCTCCGGGGGTCCTGTCGCTTCCCGGTATTGTTCGCAAACTTTGCTCGTCTCCTCCGCGGCCCCACCTCGGCGGAGGCGGCGCGCGGAGAGCGGGGCCGGGGGCGCTCCGTGCGCATCGCTCGGGCTGAGCTGGGCGGGCATGGGCGGGGGCCCGAGCGGGGACGAGGAGCCGGAGCCGGCAGCCCGAGCCCCGGAGCGGCGGCTCTGAGGGCGGCCGACCTCCCCGCGGGGACACCTCCGACGCCACCATGCAGCGCCCGGGCCCCCGCCTGTGGCTGGTCCTTCAGGTGATGGGCTCGTGCGCCGCCATCAGCTCCATGGACATGGAGCGTCCGGGCGACGGCAGGTGCCAGCCCATCGAGATCCCGATGTGCAAGGACATTGGCTACAACATGACCCGCATGCCCAACCTGATGGGCCACGAGAACCAGCGCGAGGCCGCCATCCAGCTGCACGAGTTCGCGCCGCTGGTGGAGTACGGCTGCCACGGCCACCTCCGCTTCTTCCTGTGCTCCCTGTACGCGCCCATGTGCACCGAGCAAGTCTCCACCCCCATCCCCGCCTGCCGGGTCATGTGCGAGCAGGCCCGGCTCAAGTGCTCCCCGATCATGGAGCAGTTCAACTTCAAGTGGCCCGACTCGCTGGACTGCAGCAAACTCCCCAACAAGAACGACCCCAATTACCTGTGCATGGAGGCGCCCAACAACGGCTCGGACGAGCCCGCGCGGGGCTCGGGCATGTTCCCGCCGCTCTTCCGGCCGCAGCGGCCGCACAGCGCGCAGGAGAACCAGCTGAAGGACGGGGGACCCGGGCGCGCCGGCTGCGACAACCCGGGCAAGTTCCGCCACGTGGAGAAGAGCGCGTCGTGCGCGCCGCTCTGCACGCCGGGCGTGGACGTCTACTGGAGCCGCGACGACAAGCACTTCGCCGTGGTCTGGCTGGCCGTCTGGTCCGTGCTCTGCTTCTTCTCCAGCGCCTTCACCGTGCTCACCTTCCTCATCGACCCGGCGCGCTTCAGGTACCCCGAGCGCCCCATCATCTTCCTCTCCATGTGCTACTGCGTCTACTCGGTGGGCTACATCATCCGCCTCTTCGCGGGCGCCGAGAGCGTCGCCTGCGACCGGGACAGCGGGCAGCTGTACGTCATCCAGGAGGGGCTTGAGAGCACGGGCTGCACGCTGGTCTTCCTGGTCCTCTACTACTTCGGCATGGCCAGTTCCCTGTGGTGGGTGATTCTCACGCTCACCTGGTTTCTGGCTGCGGGCAAGAAGTGGGGCCACGAGGCCATCGAGGCCAACAGCAGCTACTTCCACCTGGCCGCCTGGGCCATCCCGGCCGTGAAGACCATCCTAATCCTGGTCATGCGCAGGGTCGCGGGGGACGAGCTGACCGGCGTCTGCTACGTGGGGAGCATGGACGTCAACGCTCTCACCGGCTTCGTCCTCATCCCGCTGGCCTGTTACCTCATCATCGGCACTTCCTTTATCCTCTCGGGCTTCGTGGCCCTTTTCCACATCCGGAGGGTGATGAAAACGGGTGGGGAGAACACGGACAAACTGGAAAAGCTCATGGTGAGGATAGGGGTCTTCTCCGTGCTCTACACGGTGCCGGCCACCTGTGTGATTGCCTGTTACTTTTACGAACGCCTCAACGTGGAGTATTGGAAAATCCTGGCCACACAGCACAAGTGCAAAATGAACAACCAGACTAAAAACCTGGACTGTCTGATGGCCGCCTCCATCCCCGCGGTGGAGATCTTCATGGTGAAGATTTTCATGCTGTTGGTGGTGGGCATCACCAGTGGCATGTGGGTCTGGACATCCAAGACTCTGCAGTCCTGGCAGAACGTTTGCAGCCGCAGGTTCAAGAAAAAGAGCCGAAGAAAACCGGCCAGCGTGATCACCAGCAGTGGAATTTACAAAAAAGCCCAGCATCCCCCAAAAACCCATCTCGGGAAATATGAAATCCCTGCCCAGCCTCCCACCTGCGTGTGAATGGAGGAGGGAAGGCCGGCGCGGAAAACTTTCCCAGGGAGGATACAGTGGCAGGGTCAGAGCCAAAACATGGTGCTTTTCTCCGTCGGTTGGTTGCTTGCTTGTTTTGTTCTGTTTTTTCTTTTTTTCTTTTTAAATAAAAGTAAAAGGAAAAAAATAAAAAGCTTTTACCCTGAAATTCAGGATGCTGTGATAACACTGAAAGTCAAAATGTACTTAAAGGGGTTTGTTTTGTTTTTGTTTTCAGTGAAGGAGAACCCTCCCAGTTAAGTAGCCTCTTGTGTAACTAATTTGTGGTAACATAGTTGATTCAGGCCCCCAGAAGAAAACTTTTGTTTAGAACCTTCCATAAATATACATCTGTGTGTTTGAGTTGGCTTTGCTATCCATTTACAAATCAGAGAAGAGATAACTTCTTTGCAAATTAAAGAGCCTCTGCTGAGTTTCAAAAAGGGAGAAAGAGAGAGAGTCACTGTCCGGCAGGGGAGCCCAGGGCCACCCTCAGGAAGGCTGCGTGTAGACAGCAACTTCTGTGCCAACAGGAAGAAAGAGAAAGCCTGACAACTCAGTACCCTCCGGTGGATTTGGAGTCACTTAAAAGAGACTCCAGCCTCCACAAATGGTCTTTCTCCGACATAGAAACTTCCACCAAACCTCATATTGGTCAATGCCAACGATGTGCAATACATTTTTTTTTCTCTTTACGTGAAAATCAAAAGAGAAACAAGTATTTTGCTGTACATAAAGACAACAAAAGAAACCTCCTAACAAAAGAACTAAGAGGCCCAGCCCTCAGAACCCCTTTAGTTTTACAGTTCGTGGCTTTTTAATGGAAACCAAGCCAATGTGACACACGTTTGGACTGATTTGCGGAAGGGTGGGTGGAGAGGGGGGAAGGATCCTTCAAAAGTGCCCAAAGGGCTCATTGACTCTTTCTATTGTTAAACAAATGGTCTCCATGAATAGACGCGGGAAGCCATCTACCAACCTTGCAGTTTATTCTCCTCACCAGGAAACGCCAGAAAAGAGTGGTCCTGCTGGTGTCTATCTGTAATATATGATATTTTTCATGCTTCGCTATTTTATTAAAAATAAAAGATGTTCTTTAGTTTGGCGCTGCTCCCTTGTGCGTTGTTAGGTGACCCTTCTCAGTGCGTGGAGAGAACAGAGAAAACTTTCTCCTTCTGTTTGCTTTTCAAGCAAATCCTGCGTGTGCATCTCTCTCTAGAGGTCATTGGTTATCTATGTGAAATGGCAAATGGACGGATTCCAAAGTGGGCACAGGATGATTTAATTTCGGGCTTCCTCCATGCAGGAAGCGGCTGTGGTTGGAAGCTCTCTCTTGAGTGGCAGGATGCAAGGGCCCGGTTTTAGCACAGTTCATTAAGGAGCAGCTTGGGTACCAAGCGTGGATACACTCGTGCCCCTGCACTAGGGTCCGGAGAATGGAGCCAGCCAATTAGGAGAATTAAATCAGAGTAGGGCTCAGTTGACCTGCTGGGGTCAAATTGTACTGAGATAGAATGGTATACAGCCGTCCAAAGGATGCTGGCTTTACAGCAACTCCTGGACGCGTTTACAAAACAGACTAGATCTGGACAGGATAAACTATCTGCTAAGAGTGCTGAGTCATCAAGGAGAAGTTCATCTGCTTTGCACACCCTCGTACTCGCTTCTCCTCCCGTGTTTGCTGTCTGAGTTGTGTAGCCGTAGACCTGAAGTGGGCCTGGGTTCCTCTTGTCAGAGGCACCGCTAAACTCAAGTTCTAACCCAAGGGCACCGTTCAGACCAACTGCCCTGGGGATCTGACAGCACAAGCCCAGCCATCTGTGGGTCATCCTGATGCCAAGGTCCAGGTTGAACAAAGAGCTCTTAAGAATGTTGAGCATTGATTAAACACTTATTAAGGATGGACAGAAGCCTGAAGGACAGGGCAGCCTGTTTCCTGCAGATGGTGTTTAGGAATTAAGCCTGAGGACCCAGGCCACCCTTGCATCAATGACACTAGAATTGAACAATGGTATCAATCTTTTTTTTTTGTTTAGGGGGGCTCGGAGGGGGGTTTGCTGTAGCATATACAGGAGCAGGGACCTTGGATGATTTGAGAAACAGCAACTAGGTAGGTCAGGTAATTTAAGGTTAAATCCAGAATAGCCTTCAGTGCATTAAAAAAGAAAAAACGTTTAAAACAAAAATGCCCACAAATAGAAACCTATTTGTCGATTGTTCCCATCTAGCCCCCGAAAAGACTAAAGATATTTACGTACGTGTGTATGTACATCACGTACCCTTTCTGTAACTCCTAGGAAAAATAAAAAGGACATTTTGGGAGCTTGGAGAAGTCGAGGAAGGTAACTGTCAGAGCACTGCGGTGAGAGTCCAAGCTGGGTACGAGCTTAAAGTACTCAGTTCTGAAATCATTAGACTAATTGGCGGTTTCGGGTCTGCCCGTGTTCAGGTACGTAGGCTTTTGACGGTGGTTCCAAGGGAAATCAGAGCATCCATGAGAGCCTTTGCTGTTGTTTAGAACAGCGGTCCCCAACCTTTTTGTCACCAGGGACCGGTTTTGTGGAAGAGAATTTTCCACGCACGGGGTAGGGGGCGGGGGCATGCTTTAGGCGGTCATGCGTGTGAGTGACGGGGAGCCGCTCACCTCCTGCTGTGTGGCCTGGTTCCTAACAGGCCACGGAGCCCTGGTTTAGAATGTGCAGGATTTCCAAAAGGACTGTTGACTTCCTTCGTTTGGAGACCTCCCCGCACCAAAGGCTGCGTGCGGCCTTCAGCTCCAGGAAAATGGAAACCTGCCTTGGGTGACATATCGGAGGGGTGAGGTCCTGGTAAGAAGAAGCTCAAAGAAGGTGATGGGCCAAGGTCACGCTGCTGGCCACAGCTGTCCGCTCATTCTTTGATTCATTCCGTTATCCACACACAGGTATCCACCACCCAGTATATATGCCAGGGCCCGGGAAACAGAGAAGCAGGCTTTGGCTTCAAGAAGGTCACAGCCTGGTAGAGGAAACCTGCGTAGCTATAACGGGCGCTTGGGCACGACGCATCTTATATGTACTTATATTCTGAGTCAGGGACGCATCCCAGGGGTGGCTCGAAATTCACAGAAGGCAAAAGACTCCACGCATATAATTTCACTGCAGGGTGAAATTGAAGCTATGTGTTGATGGTTGAGTTATACACAGGGAATAGAAAACTGCATGAGGACCTAGACTATGCCCGGCACCTCAGAGTCGTAATAATAACTACAACAGTAACAATGATAGTCATAGTGTAGCAGACCTTTCAGAACACTTCCTGTGTGCTGAGTGCTTGACAGTGTTGTGTCATTTAATTATCAGGACAATCCTTTCAGGTAGGTACTCTTATCAGCCCCACTTTATATATGAAGACCCAGAGGCACAGAGAGGTTACGTAAACTCCCAGCGTCATACAGCAAGTAATCAGAGCCGAAACAGGAACCTGGTAGTATGATAATAGATCGCAGTTCCGTACGTAATTGTTGAATGAATGAATGATAGCTTAGCCCCCCCCCCTTTTTTTTTTAGCTTAGCACTTTGTACCAGCTACTACGCGAAGCACTTTACATGCACTCATTCAATTCTCTAGCAAATTTTGGTAGAGCTATTCTTATCCCCCGTATTATAGATGAGGAAATTAGAGCACAGAGAAGTCAAGTCACTTGCCCAAGGCCACAGGGTAGCAGGCAGGGAGCCCAGAATGGGAACCCTGGCTTTGTGCCTCCAAACCTGCCCCTCTGACCACTAGGCCCTCCTGCCTCTCTCGGTGGTTCTGAAGACTTGACGTGGATCAAATCATTTCGTCTTCACAGCAGCCCTCCGTGCCTTTGCTGCAGGCAAAAGAGGCCCAGGAGCACGTTGGCGAAGTACAAAGCTCCCTTCGCCAGCATGGGAGCATGGAAAAGCAGGGGGTGTGACAAGCCGCCTCTCTGCACTAGTCCTGAAAGTGAGCTGAGGACATAGCAGCGGGGATGAGGAGAGGGTAGATCGAGAGGCACTTAGAAGGGAGACGCAGCAGGGCTTCGCTTTACGCAGAGGAGGAGCAAGAGGAAGTGGATGGTCAGGGAGGACCGTGTTTCTGACGTGGGTGGTCAGGGGACCAGCGTGAATGTCCCCGGGACAGGAGGAGATAAACAGAAGAGAATGGAGCGAGGCGTGTGATGAAGGAGGAAAGATGAATGCGGTGTAGACACTTGGAGCGTATCTGATACCTCCATGTGGACAAGGCTGTGATGGGGGCGTCACACAGGTGGGTGTCCAGAGATGGTCAGGGCTGCAGGGGAGAATAGTCAGGGGGGTGGGGGTCTCTCCAGGAACAGAGGAGGGAGGAGGACAGAGTGCAGTCAAGCCTTGACTTAACCCCTCAGGCTCCAATTCATTTTTATAGTAAAAGGGTTGTAGGAGATGATGGAAATGGTCTCACCCAGAGTCAGCATATGTGATCCAGATAGAGATAAGGGGGAGTTAGGGCGCTGAAGGCCTGGGACCCCTCCTCTCTTACCCGCCCGTGCCTGGGGCACTGCCTCTTTCTCTTTAACCCTTGGGCCACCCGAGCAAAATGAACGTGAGCCCCACAGGCTGGCATTCTTGAATCCTCGCACCTACTGAGCTGCTCCAAGACCGAAAACCAGAAAACAAAACTCAAGAAGTATTATCGAGACAATAGATGTGATCCTATTGACCGTATGATTTTTTAGAAGAGAGAGAGACGCGGAAAGGAATAACAGATCGGGGTGCAAACTGGCATCTTACACTTACAGGACGTGGCGCTATAACACAGTTGAGGATTGAACAGCATCTGGCTCCAACTATGCCCTGGTGTCCAGTCTGACGCAGCCCCTTGGGAAGTTGCTTTACCCAAATGGAGGTGATAGTGGACCCCCTCCCTGGGCTGTCACTCCCTAGGTGCCCAGTGGTTTTAACAGCTCTCTATGCATTAATCTGTCCATTCCTCACCACAGTCCAGGAGATATGAGAATCAATAAAATCATATGTGTAAAGTGCTTCGAAGATTGTTGGCATTGAGTTCGTCTCAATAAACACTATTACGATGTTTATTTCCCCTCCCCCAGAAAGTTCAACCCGGCGCGCTAATAAGTAATGATCTTTAAAGAGAATGAGTTTTTGTTTTGTTTTTCTTAGAGAAACACTTTTTCCAATGTCCGTGTTCAGGTTCCACAGAATACCCCGCTGATCTTTCAAGTTTAAAAGGCAGGCACAGTGCCTCTGCAGCGGTGGAAAATATTCTCTGTCTTTCTCTTTGAACACATTCACATCATAGCCGACTTCCCAGGAAATCAGACCTCACGCGCGGACGACGCCTCTGTACGCAAATGGATAAGATGGCTATAATGTGGAGATGGAGAAAAACGGCCAGACCTCAGGGAAACTCGCTGAACACACTCTGGCAACATAGTGTGGAGTGTTTTTTAATGTTTTATTAAGAGTGTGAAGGCCAAGCTGGAGGGAGGAGGGAAGGAGATGCGTTTGAAATCTGCAAAGAATAAGTTTCAGTTGCCGAGGTTGTAATTGGGGACTTAAACAGTCCCACCCCTACGAAGATGATGCTGTTAGATCCTGCACAATGGCCACAGCCCCGTCGGACTTTTCCAAAGTCACTGAGTTTCACTTTGTTATTTTAAGACATTTTTTTTGGGGGGGGGCGGGGTACCAGGCTGGCATTCAGGGGGCTTCGGTTTATAGGAAGGATTCATTAAAATCCATGCTTGGAACACACCCACCTCCATCCCACCCAAAGGAAGTTTTGCAGTTGGTGGCTTCAGGGGTTCTGTAATGGTGGGAGAGGATGTTCTCAGGGGGTCTCTGACGACAGGTGGTGTCTCAAAACAGATGTCCCCAAAGGGAGCAATTTGTGGCATTTTAGGGACTATTTGCACTAAAAAAACAAAAACAAAAACAAAACCCTTAAAAACCTATTCTAACAAAGTTTTCAATAGTTTAGGCAGAACTACAAAGTCATCAACCTGACAGATGATAAATCAGTGTCTGCTTTAAAAGGTGGGAGCCGGTGATTATGAGGTGCAGGTGCCGACTTTGATCCGAAGTGACAAGCCCTGGGGTTGGGGCCACTCTTCTCCCCTTCTCACCCCAGGGCAGAACAGCCCCTGTGTACCTTCCAGGGCCACCCCTCTCATAAAACAGTTGGATTTTGTTGGCTTTGAGTAAGATACTTCATTTGCAAGGTGATTTTCTTCCTGCAGCTCATCTGAAGCCATATTCCTGAAGCTGTGTCAATATCATGTAGGTTTCATTGGCTTCCAGGCTCATAGCAGATGGCTTCAATTTGAACTAAATTCAGAAATAGTTTTGGCCAACTGAAATATTGTTGTTGTTGTTGTTGTTTCTGAAAGGGACTTTCTTTAAAAATTGAGAAAATAAAATCCACACATGGCGTAAAGAGAACATGAGAGATTTGTGAGGAGTTTGTACTTCTGATTTTCCTATAATGGTGACACAGGTCGATGCGGACCAAACAAAAACAATATGGAGGATAGAAAAAACCAATTATAAAGTTTGCCATTCTTTTATGGGTGTCATGATTGCAACCCTTTTTTCAGTCAGCAAAACCCAATATGCAGCAATGCTCAGAGTATTGGGTCACATCTCTTGGGTAAACAGAGGATATTAGAAAAAACAGGAGAGCATCAAAGTTAGATGTATCATTTTTACTTTCAACCCACCTCTCCCTTCTAAAGGTTTTATTCTTACCAAGGCAAAATTTTCCCACGTGTCCCAGGGGATGAACCAAAATTATCAATACTAAATCAGGTAAAATAATCCCACTGGATTAGGGGTGTGCATGTCACTCAGACCAGTAAGTGAGATGTAAGATAAGTTCTCCTGGTGGGATAGAAGAATGGGAATGTGCAGGTGGAAGTCAGGGAAGATTCAAGGAAAGATTCTCCTAGATGATAAAAAGACAGATGTTGAGGAAGCCTGTCGTTTTCCTCACAGAATGTGGAGTGTGAAAGCCGTATGTGGAGCTACTGCAATCATTTTGTGACCATGAGGCAATAAACTCAATATTCAAGCCCACACTCCGAGGACGGTAGGTGCAAAACAAGAGCCAACTTTGTGATGACTCACTGAGCTACTGCACTTCCAGGCTTCTTGTTATTCAAGGTAATTAACTGCCTATATTCTCTGAATGTCAGCAAGTTTGGTGTTCTGTGACTTGCAGGAAAATATATCTGTTAGAACCAAATAGTCCAGTGCTTCCCAAACCTTAAGGTGCATACAAATCACCTGGAGCTTTCACGAAAATGCAGATCCTGATTCCATAGGTCTGGGTGGGACCCAGGATTCTGCACGTGTAATAAGCTCCCAGGTGAGGCTGACGTTGCTGACTTTCCTGACCCTACTATGATCTACTAATAACCACCACTTGGGTGTCCTATCTTGGACTAGCTCTCAGTTTTGTTTTGTTTTTTAAATGGCAGTGCCACACTTCTTTAAAAAAAAAATTAATTTATTTTTGGCTGCGTTGGGTCTTTGTTGCTGCACGCGGGCTTTCTCTAGTTGCAGCCAGTGGGGGCTACTCTTCGTTGAGGTGCGCAGGCTTCTCACTGCGGTGGCTTCTCATGTTGCAGAGCACGGGCTCTAGGTGTGCGGGCTTCAGTAGTTGTGGCTCGCGGGCTCTAGAGCTCAGGCTCAGTACTTGTGGCGCACGGGCTTAGCTGCTCCGCGGCATGTGGGAACTTCCCGGACTAGGGCTCGAGCCCGTGTCCCCTGCATTGGCAGGCGGATTCTTAACCACTGCACCACGAGGGAAGCCCTAGCTCTCAGTTTTAAGGCATGTCTTATATTGAGTCAAAATCTGCTTCCTTATGACTATTTCCTACTAGTTCTACTTTTATGACAGTGGTCCTCCTATAACACATCTGATGCATTTTCCATATGAAAGCACCTTATGTCTTTGAAGTTGGGTGTTATGTGCTCTCTGCATCTATTTTGAGTCTTAAAACTGCTGCCCAAGTAACTTGGTTCTCCCTTTGCTGACTGTCCTCAGAGTGTGCTTACCTTGGTCTAAGCCCTTGCTAAGGAAGATGCCCACAAGTGGATGCAATTCTCCAGGAATTGTTTGACAAGGATACGATAGAGTGGGATCATTGGACACCCACAGCAAATATTATACATAATAATGGGGCACTAGACGCATTTTCATCAAAGCTGGAACCGAACAGGGCTGTCAACTATGATTCGATGTTACCCTGGCCGTGTTAGACCATGCAGTAAGGCAAGAAGAGGTGAGACAAGGTAAAATCATTGGAAAGTGATTGAAAGGAGAATTAGCCAAAAGTGGAATTGATGAGAATAGATAAGGAGACTTAGACAAAACAGATCTACAAAAATCAGTAGCTTCCTTATATACCATCATAGCCAGTTGAAAATAGAAACAAAATAAAAGACCACATTTACAATAGCTACAAAAACCATAGGTACTATATATAAAATAGGTAACCAACAAAGACCTATTGTATAGAACAGGGAACTATACTCAATATTCTGTAAGAACCTATAAGGGAAAAGAATCTGAAAAAATATATATATATATTTCACTTTGCTGTACACCTGAAACTAACACAAAATTGTAAATCAACACTTAAATTTTTGAAAAAAGTGTAGGCAGACTACCTAGAAATAAACTTAACAACATGCCAACTTTTTGAAAAAAATGTTGCTATCTTACTAAAAAGCATAAGTAATTGGAAAAATTATGCCATGTACCTGGTAATATGTCAATTATCTGCCAAATTAATTCCTAAATATAATGCAATTCCAATTTTAAAAGCTGTAATTTTTGGAACTCTACAAAATGGTAGGAAATCCAACGCATTTGAACAAATACCCAAGGGGGGAAAAACTATAAAAGTGACGAGCAAGGGCACAATCTGTTAGATAGTGAAATGCACTGTAAAGCTACAGTAACTGAACGAGCACGGGACAGGCATTAAAACAGACAAACTAATGGAACAAAATATGGCGACCAGAAAGAATTGCAGCTGAATTTGGAACTTTATTTCAAATAAGAAAGAATGGATTATTCAATCACTAGTGTTGAGGCTTGTTTTAGATTTGGGGATATTTTTATATTAAACCTTTACCTCATGCCTTTTATCAAAATACATTTTGGATTGTTAAAAGATTTACATTTATAAGATTTAAATGTAAAAATAAGACTACCAGTAGGGGGGAAAAAAGTTCTCTAAAATCTTCATTCAGTAGAAAGGAAAGGCAGGTGAATACTTTTATAAACTTATCAAGAAGCAGTTTTCTGGGCTTCCCTGGTGGCGCAGTGGTTGAGAGTCCACCTGCCCCGGTCCCCGAGAATCCCGCATGCCACGGAGCGGCTCAGCCCATGAGCCATGGCTGCTGAGCCTGCGCGTCCGGAGCCTGTGCTCCTGCAACGGGAGAGGCCACAACAGTGAGAAGCCCGCGTACCGAAAAAAAAAAAAAAAAAAGAAGCAGTTTTCCTAGCATGACATCATAGCCAAAACTATTTTTAAAAGTCATGATTTGGCTACATAAAAATATTAAAATTCTGTATGGCAAAAAGTCAATAAAAAATGCAAAATCTCCATTACAAAAAAAGCAAAAACTGTAGTTTCCTGTCTGGGTCTGTGCATCACCAATTCAAATTACAAGAAATACTACTCACCCATAAATCTGTGGAAAGGTATTTAACCTCACTCACGATAATCACAGGATACATGTGTAAAAACAAGATTTTTGCCTAACAGATCGGTACTTTTTTTAAAGGCTGTTAGTACGTCGATTTGGCTTGGGTGTGGAGAAAAGGGCTCCTCATACCATGCTAGTGGGAATATAAAATGGATCATCCTTTCTAGAGAGCAAATGCAACATGTAGCCAACATTTAAAAAATATATATATATCTTCTGACCCAGCAATTCTACTTCTATAAAATGTGTTGAAAATCAGGAACAGCCTAAATGTACACCAGCAGGCTGACTGTTCAATTACAGTAAATTCTTAGAAAATTGTGTAGTCATTGAAGTAATTATGTAGAACCATGTTATTAACATGGGAAAACGGCGACCACATTTTACTAAGACTGCTAACGTCAGCCGGGATGGACCAGCACAGCCCGCTGGTTGTTTACGTTTGGCATGTTTTCGGATTTGTTCATACCTCTGCCATATCAGTGGTTAAACATTTTGAATATTATCCCTGTTATAAGTTGACAAAGCAGGTTATATAATGCATTCTGTGTAGTAGCATTTCAGTTTTTGGAAAATGTGTGTATGTACCTGGAAAGGCATAAAACGTTTACAAAGGATGTTTGGGGCCATTTATGGATAATCTTTACCTTCTTCTTTATACTTTCTCAATTTCAGTTTTTGTCAATAAACATGTATTAGATAGATAGGTAGATAGGTGATAGACAGATAGATAGATATAGTAGATAGATTAGATAGATAGATAGAATGTTAGATGAGAGATGGATGGATGGAGAGAAAGATGAGAGAGAGATTGCAGAGCAATAAAAAATAGTGGAATAGGGCTTCCCTGGTGGCGCAGTGGTTGAGAGTCCGCCTTCCAATGCAGGGGACGCGGGTTCGTGCCCGGGTCCAGGAAGATCCCACGTGCCGCGGAACGGCTGCGCCCGTGAGCCGTGGCCACTGGGCCTGCGCGTCCGGAGCCTGTGCTCCGCAACGGGAGAGGCCACGGCAGTGAGAGGCCCGCATACCGCAAAAAAAAAAAAAAAAATAGTGGAATAACAAGGTACGACTGTATAGCACAGGGAACTATATTCAATATTCTGTGATAAACAATAATGGAAAAGAATATTTGAAAAAAGAATGTATATAAATATATATATATATCTGAATCGCTTTGCTGTACACCAGAAATTAACACATTGTAAATCAAATATACTTCAATAAAATAAATTTAAAAAAATAAATAATATTTTTGGTGCAAAAAAGTGGGATAATCGCCTACTTTCTACTAGATCAGGGGATGCAAATTAAAATATCTATAGGGGCTATAGGAAGACAGTGCGTGAAACAGTATCAGACAATAGACAAGGAGTGTTATAGGGACTATGGGATCTATGTCTAAATGGGAACCTACAGCTAAGTTCCAGACCATTGTTGCCATTGAAGATTTGGGAGCTTGGTGTTAATAGAAATTCCGATTTTTCTTTTTTTTCTTTTTCTTTTTTTTTATTTGCGGTACGCGGGCTTCTCACTGTCGTGGCCTCTCCCGTTGCGGAGCACAGGCTCCGGACGCGCAGGCTCAGCGGCCATGGCTCACGGGCCCAGCCGCTCCGCGGCACGTGGGACTTTCGTGGACCGGGGCACAAACCCGCGTCCCCTGCATCGGCAGGCGGACTCTCAACCACTGCGCCACCAGGGAAGCCCTAGCATGCTGATTTTTAACTCAAGGTTTTATCCTTGAAAGAGGCAGCTTAGGAGCGATTTTGTCAACCGTGCTGACAGGTTTGGACTCCGGGTCTGTTCACCAGGCCGGTGAGGGACATTTTTTGTGGGCTGAGTTTGTTTACTTCTGGAAAAACTTGGCTTCCTGTTTCTAAGGGGGAACAGGTTTAAAAGGCCTCATAAAGAAGGGGTCTGAGCCTCTAAGCATCCAATGGCTCTTAGAGAGCAACACTTGATGAGTTAAGTGTAAAGGAATCAGCAACATAAGGGTTGAATTTCCTCGCAGATACACAAAGGTTATAAATTAAGGGGGGAAGAGTCATGTCAAAACACGTTCCAGCTCGGAGCCAGAACTGAAAACATTTGGAAATTGATTTGGAGATGGTGGAGGGACCCGTGTCCTATCTCAGGACATCCTTCCTGGTTTGTAAGATTTATTTATTTTTTACAGAAACGGCACAGGAGTTTCAGACACAGGGGTGGTTCCCGTGTAAATCACCAAGGTTTTTTGTTTTGTTTTGTTTTTTCTTCCTGAAAGATAGTCCTGCATGGGGACGCTAAGCATTCTTGATTTGTGTTGGTTTTAATTGAGGTTTCAAAGAAAGGACTGTAGCTTTTATAGCTTTCAGTGTGTTTCGTATTTAGATGAGGACCTCAGGAAGCATAAGGCTCATTAAATTCAGGGCTCTATCAGAGTGACTACGCGGCCTTTCTTTCACCTGTTGTCAGATTTATTCATTGACAACCTTTACATTTGATTGTGCGTAGAGGAGATTCTCTCACTTGGCACGTGAACGAAGAAGAAGTAGAAACCCCAAGACAGAGGGGGTAGATGCCCATGAAAAGAGAGATGTGGGAACTTCTGCTTGAGACAATATTCCTGGGAAATGTTTAATGATCTAGGACTGCAAAGACATGAACACACTATTTTTTTCTTTTAAGATTTTTATTTAAAAAAAAAAACTTTGAAAATCTCACTGTTAGGAAAAATGGATATGCTACTGCTGTCCAAAGTGGACTTTTTAAGCACATCCATGTCTAGCGTGCTTACATAATTTCTTGAATTCATTTACAAAGGGTGGTGATCTCTGAGCAAATTGAAAATAAAGCCAGGATACCAAGGGGTCCACACCAGAGACATTTGTTTCCCTCCCATCTTTAAAAAATAAAATTGGCAAGAATGTTTTCCTAAGCCACTCCACCTACTAATTATGTCGCACCACCAGCTCCGCTCAGCAGAGACCAGAAAGACTGGTCACCAGGACCTGAAAAACAGCATAGACTTGTCCTCCTAAACCACCTTCGGCCAAGGCGCCGGCCGGCAAGATGCTCGCGATTCCTAGAACTGCCTGTTAGTTCCTATTCACAGGGATGCCTAGCAGGGATGACACAGGGCACAGACGTCGTCACGAGTGCAGCTGAGTTCCTTAAAGTGGCAGGTCATTATTTGTCACCGGCTGGATACCTTTGTCCATGCTTGGTGCTGTAAATAGAAGAAGACTAGGGACTTCCCTGCCAGTCCAGTGGTTAAGGCAGTGCACTTGCACTGCAGGGGGCATAGGTTCGATCCCTGGTCGGGGAAATAAGATCCTGCATGCCTCGTAGCACAGCCAAAAACACACACACAAAAACACAAAAACCAAGAAGAATGGAAGGAACCACAGATGATGTATGCGTCCATCACTAACTCTATCTGGGTTATTTGGGAAGGTCCAAGTCCCTCTAAGGACCCCCCCCAACACACACACACATTCTCTGCTGCTTCTCCATTTGCTCCTTCAGATTCACTCTCCTCCCTCTCTGTTCCCTGGGAGGCTGACCCCTGCTCTCTGTGTCTCCCAAGGCTCCTTGACCTCTGGGTTGGGTCACTTTTGGCCAATGGGAGAGCAGAGGATGGGAGAAGGGTGTGTCCAGGTCCAGGGTATTTCCGCTTGATCCTGGCAGTGGAGGGATTCCTTGCCCTACAGCCCCACTCCTGTCTGGCTGCGGGTCGTCT
This sequence comes from Leucopleurus acutus, assembly GCF_964270905.1. Lineage (NCBI taxonomy): Eukaryota > Metazoa > Chordata > Mammalia > Artiodactyla > Delphinidae > Leucopleurus > Leucopleurus acutus. Next base: position 88,079,719 of record NC_139155.1, read on the forward strand.
TCAGGGTTCCATCCATTGCCGGGTCCCCTTGCTCACCTCTCCTCTGCCCCATCAGACCAGAGGCTTCATGGAACCCCTCTTGGCGGTTCTCTCAGGGCCCTGCCATTCACTTTTGGTTCTTTTAAGCGTTGCCACACTTCCATCAAGAATCCCTCCTTGGGCTTCCCTGGTGGTGAGGTGGTTGAGAGTCTGCCTGCCGATGCAGGGGACACGGGTTCGTGCCCCGGTCCGGGAAGATCCCACATGCCGCGGAGCGGCTGGGCCCGTGAGCCATGGCCGCTGAGCCTGCGCGTCCGGAGCCTGTGCTCCGCAATGGGAGAGGCCACAACAGTGAGAGGCCCGCGTGCTGCAAAAAAAAAAAAAAAAAAGAATCCCACCTTTAAACTCTCCCCAGGTAAACCCTCTCTTAGCTCAGGCTGCTATAACAAAATACCATAAATTGGCTGGCTTCAACCACAGACATTTATTTCTCACAGTTCTGGAGGCTGGAAGTCCATGGTCAGGATGCCAGTGGATTTAGGTGCAGGTGACGATGCTCTTCCTGGCTTATGGATGGCTGCCCTCTGGCTGTATCCTCACACAGCCTTTCCTCTGTGTGTGCAGAAATCTCTCTGTTTTCTCTTCTCATAAAGGCACTAATCCAATCCTGGGGGCTCCACCTTCATGACCTCATCTCAACTGAATCACCTCCCAAAGGGCCCTCCTCCAAATACCATCACATTGGGGATTAGGGCTTTAACATGTGTATTTTGGGGCGACACGAACGTTCAGCACATAACATCCTCTGAGTGCCATCCATCTTCTTCAGAAGCTTTACTGAACCACGTCTCCTTGCCATGTAAGAATTTAATTCATTTCCACATTCACTGAATATCTATCTGTGGGTAGGCATGGGAGAAAAAAGGCAAAGCTTACAACTGAATGTGCGTTAGGGTTATAAAGTGTTTGAAAGACGTGAACTCCTTCCATTCCCACAGAGATATGGTGTTATCCCCATTTTACAGGAGGGGAAAATGAGGATTCAAGAAAAGAAGGAGAAAGAAAGGACACAAATAACAGAGCAGTCACTGGTCGCCTAAGAGCTCCTGGCATGGGCTAAATGGCTCAGTCAATACGCAGAATGTTTTGAGACAGCAAATACACAGTAGAAAACGGTGAGTGGCGAGAACTGGGGAGCCCTTCCCAGAAGTCAAGAGAGAACAAGCATTTGGTTCAGGCAGTAACTGGATCTGCAGTGTCATCTCCTAAATATAGCGCCGGCAGCCAGTTGCACTGGGGCTGCTTGCAGTTTGCAACCTGATGATTTCAAGGCTTTTGCCCTGGAGGTGGAGACGGTACTCCTGCCAGGAGGGGTCTGTGTTTCCCCTGAGGTTTCACCTGTCAGAGGGGTCTGCAGCCATCCGCACCTGCCCTGCAGAGCCCCAGGTATGTGACTGCAGAGGTCAGGCTCTCCCCAGCTCTGCAGCTCGGGGGGGACACCTGGTCACAGTGGTGGTCGCGTTGATGGATCCCCTGGAATTCCTGGGTGACCCGATTGGTCCCACTGCACACTTGCTTCCCTCCCTGCTTCACTTTTAGGTGGATTTTTCTTTAAATAATTATTGAGGTGAAAGTCACATAACAGAAAATGAAGCATTGGAAGTGTACACGTCAGTGGCACGTAGGGCATTCACTGCGTTGTCCAGCCAGCACCTCTATCAAGTTCCAAAGCATTTCCGTCACCCCCCAAAGAAAAGCCTTTCTATTTAGCAGTCGCCCCCATTCCTCCCCACCACCCCCACCTCTTGGCAGCCACCCATATACTTCCTGTCTCTGTGGTTTAATCAGTCCCCGATATTTCACATAAATGTAATCGTATAACATGGGGCCTTTTGTGCCTGGCTTCTTTCACTTAGCGTTATGTTTCCAAGGTTCATCCACGGCGATCAGAATTTCCTTCCTTTTCAAGGCTGAATAATGTTCCAAGTACGGACGGGCCACCTTTGTGTATCCATTCACCAGTTGGTGGACACTTGGGTTGTTTCCACTTTGGGGATACTGCGAATAGTGCAGCTGTGAGCATTTGCGTACGAGTTTCTGTGTGGACGTGTGTTTTCGTTTCTTGTTAGGTTGATATTTTAATCCAGTTGGATGGTAGGTTTGTTTCGTGTAGAGATTAGATGGTTCCAGGGAGAAAGTTTGCAAAGAGGAGGGAAGCATTTCTCTTACTTTAGGACAGATGGGCTATAATAGAAAACCACGCTCTCCCACGCTGGCTGGGCCCCTTCTGCTCCTCTGGGGTCTTTCTAGCCCCTCTGATTGGCAGCCCCGTGCCATGGAGTGTCATCCTCCCCAGACCCTGAGCTCCACCGGGTGCTCACACGCTCATCAAGACCAGCCACACTCCTCCCTGCAAAGCTCGAGGGCATGAGGCCGCCGTGGATCCCAATACGTGACAACTGTCATCACCCTTCTCTCACTCCTGCCTTAAACCCAAGTCTGTGCCCTTGCCGAAGGTGGATCCCCCATGTGTTCCCTCATTCCCAGCCCCTCCTGTGTTTCTCACGGTTCATTTCTTTCATTTCCCCATCCCAAACGGAATGAATAAACTCCCCTGTAGGGTTTTGAATTGGGTCCTTCAGAAGACACGTCTGAGTCCTGACCTCTGGTTCTGGGAATGTGGCCTTATTGAGAAGAAAAAGGTCTTCTCAGATGTAATCAAGTTAAGGATCTTGGGATGTGATCATTCTGAATTTAAGATGTGCTCTCAGTCCAATGACAGGCGTCTTTATAAGAGAAAGGAGGGGACTTCCCGGGCGGTCCAGTGGTTAGGACTCTGCGCTCTCACCGCCGAGGTTCCTGGTTTGATCCCTGGTCGGGGAACTAAGATCCCACAAGCCACCCCCCCCGCCAAAAAAAGAAAGGAGTGGGAGATTTGAGACGCAGAAACACGGGGCAGAGGACCAGGTGAAGATGGAGGCTGAGATTGGAGTGATGTGGACACCAGCCGAGGAGCCTGGCATCACCAGGAGCTGGAGGAGGGAGGAAGGAGGTCCGTGGACAGAGCACAGCCCCGCCCACACCTTGGCCTCACACTTCTGGGCCCCTGAACAGTAAGAGAACAAACTTCTGTTATTTTAAGCCATCGACTTGGCGCTCATTTTTTACGGTAGCCCCGGGAGGCGAAAAACAAAGTATGTTTAACGAGTGGCTGTGACGACACAGAAGCTCGAGTCGCCCGGGCTGCGTCCAGGCCCCGCCTCCTGGTATCCACGGGCTGCATGGCCTCGGGCGAGTCATCGCACGTTCGCCGGGCTCACTGGAAAATGAGGACCCGTGGCCGTGCTTCTCGGGGCAGTGAGGACCGCAGTCCGTGCACCTGTCCAGAGCATTGCCTGTGACTCAGGGCCAGGGAGACTGGCAGCTGCGGTCCACCCCTGCCGTCTCAATCCGTGAATAGTACATCCTTATCCAAACCCAAACCCTTGGCCACCATTTTTAAAATTCGAGTATCATTGATTTACAATGTTGTGTTAATTTCTGCTGTACAGCAAAGCGGTTCTGTTATACATACATACATATATGTATATATATTCTTTTTTGTATTCTTTTCCATGATGGTCTATCACAGGATATTGAATGTAGTTCTCGATGCCCTACAGTAGCACCTTGTTGTTCACCCATCCTATATATAATAGTTTGTATCTGCTGACCCCAACCTCCCACTCCATCCCTCCCCTAACCTCCTCCCCCTTGGCAACCACCGGTCTGTTCTCTACATCCGTGAGTCTGTTTCTGTTTCATAGACAGGTTCATTTGTGTCCTATTTTAGATTCCACATATAGGTGATAACATATGGTATTTGTCTTCCTCTGTCTGACTTACTTCGCTTAGTATGATCATCTCTAGGTCCATCCATGTTGCTGCACGTGGCATTGTTTCATTCTTTTTTATGGCTGAGTAGTGTTCCGTTGTACACACGTACCACATCTTCTTGATCCTTGGCACCATCTTGAATCCCTCCTTCCCTGTCCCTGTATCCAAGGAATATCTATTCTGCACTGGTCTGTAAGAGCGCGCTCCTGCTCTGCTTTTCCGTGATCCACGAGCCGATTTTTCAACCCCCACCCACCATCTGGACCAGTGTAGTTGCCTCCAGATTGGTCTGGTCGCCAGCATTCTCTCCCACCCCAGTGCTTGCAATGGAATTTGCCCCTCAGGGATTTTTGTAAAGGCAGTGAGTGTGGCCTTCTCCCAAGTCCTGCTCCCATGGGAGGCACGACCCCATGTCTTTTTTTGGCTTAAGAAATGTGAAATCTGGGCTTCCCTGGTGGCGCAGTGGTTGAGAGTCCGCCTGCCGATGCAGGGGACGCGGGTTCGTGCCCCGGTCCAGGAAGATCCCACATGACGCGGAACGGCTGGGCCCGTGAGCCATGGCCGCTGAGCCTGCGCGTCCGGAGCCTGTGCTCCACAACGGGAGAGGCTGCAACAGTGAGAGGCCCGCGTACCGCAAAAAAAAAAAAAAAAAAAAGAAATGTGAAATCTGTGGGTACAATGATCTGAACAGGGTGAAGAGTGGGGCTCAGAGAAGCACCCTGGGGTGGGCACAGAGCCTCCAGGCGGTACCAGTGCACCTGGGACGGTCCCAGGGGACACCTTTCCTGTCTTCCCCCCCAGCCCTCCCAATGGCAAGTCACTCTGGGGACGAAGGGCTTTCGCTGTGTCAGCCAGTTGTAGCCACTTCAGAGACACAGCAGAAGCAGGACAGCATCAGGAGGTAATGGGTGATGGTGACCTGCTCCCAGGCCGGCCACCCTAAACCCTCTCTCCACGCCGCAGTCCCTCTGGGAGCAGAGCGTGGAGTCTTGTCACGTGACATCAAACAAAACAGTCACCAGGGTCCTGTGGCTTCAGGATTTAGGCTCTGAAATGCAGGGCATGTACCGCCATGTGCCGCCTGTGTTTGTCTCAGGGTTATCACGTGTCTGCATCTTCTGGAGAGATCGCAGGGGGCTCTGCCTGCCTGGTCCCGCCCTGGCTGTCTGCAGTCTGGGGGGCGGGGGCTAGAGGGGGGGCTGCACCTGCTGAGGGTCCGTTGATGGATGTGGTCCACCCCGCTCCTCCCTTTTTCCTGGACACAGGGGGCAACCCTGATGATTGAAGGCACGGAACACGGAGGTTCGGTTGCTCCAGCATCAAGGAGGCAGAGCTGTTTCTCCAGTGACGTCATCTTCCAATGGACTGCGACCCGAATTCCAGATGAAACGCAGCAGACAGAGCCGGGCCCTTCCCCCTCCCCACCGCGGTCCACCCCTCGTGCTGACTCAGGCGTTTGGGGACAAGCAGGCAGAAACAACTGCCCCCGGGCCTGGAGTGAAGCGCCGGCTTCAAAAGTCTCAACAGCTGTTTGCCGGGACCTGGCTGCTCAACCCCACCCCCCTCCGAGCTCGTCCAGGGTCGTCCCGGCCAATGCCTGGCCCGCTGGCCGCGGAGCAGAGTCTGGGGGACCTCTGACCATCCTGCGTCCAGGAAAGCAGAGACGGCGACCTTAGGTCATTTGTCATGATTTTCAAAAATCCCATTCTGCTGGCCAAGCCTACCCGGCTGCCATCCCCAGGCTGAGCCGGGTCAGAAAGGACAGGAAGCTGTTTGGGCTTCTGTAGTGGGAAGTAGGTCTCCAAGACAAGCTCTCAAGAAGGCTGAGGGATGCTTTCTTAGGAAAAGAGGGCTGGATGGTGGTAACCCCTCCCCACGAGAGGGCAAACCTCAGCGGTGCGGCACAGCACATCCTGGGAGACACCCAGGAGGGTAGTAAGTAGGCGTGGGCTGGCCCTAACTGGACCACGGTGGTATTTTCCTCTCTCTGTGATGCCGGGCTCCACCTGAGAAGCCCTGTACGATCCAGGCGTCTATGGGTGTCTCCCCTCCCCCTCCACACCTCCCCTGTCTGGCCTGCCTTCAGGGGTCTCTGCAGAGGGCAGCCCAAGTTCACGCAGCTGGGGCTTGGGGTGGGTCCGTATCTGGTAAGAGACGGGGCCTCGACACAGGCTGGCCTTACATCGTGGGAATAGGCAAGCCAGTCCCCTAAGAGAGCGATGGGAGCCCTCTCCCCTGCTCCGGCCCAGACTGCAACCCAGCAAAAGACACCAACCTAGGGACTCTGACCTTGACGCGGCCTTCCCAAGTGCAGGAAGCCGGGCACCAGACACCCGATCCAGCTTCAGGCAGATCAACAATGCTACGTCCTGAGCACGCGCTTCTCTCCCCGGCGGGCGGCATAAGTCACCGCAGAGATTTCCTCTCTGACCGGTGCCGGGATACCTAATTGGCCGACTAATGACGTGTCTGAGATGCCAAAAAAGTGGGGCCGCCAAAAATGCAACTTTAAGAGTCTGATATTTCAAAGGGAGCATTAAAGACCAGTCTGCATGGGAAATCCTGGACATTTGCTGGACCTTTACTTACCTTTTGTTTTGAACTGTGTCCAGGGGCAGGGGGTTACTGTAATGTTTCCCAGCGGTAGACATCTCTGAAAACCTATCCAGCCCGGCTCACCAAGAGAAGGGCCAGTGAGACTTCACAGCGTGACACTTGAAGCTGGTACCAAACTTCTTCTGTTCTCCCCTCGTTGGGGCAAAATTAGAAATTACTTTGTCGTGGTTCTTTGCTTTCCGCGGGTGAAAATTCATTTGGCTAAGTTTCCACTGATGTTTAGTTTTCCTGCAGCTGAGACCGTCCGCTGACTTAGACCCCTGGTTCTCCAAGTGTGGTCACTGGGCTGGCAGCATCAGCATCGCCCAGGGAATTGGGTGCAAGTATAGAACAAGCCTCACCCCAGACCCGCCAAATCAAAGACTTGGGAATCACTGACTTAAGTAAAATAAATCGAGAAATCAGACCACTGTATCTCACAAGGATAGCATTCCTCCAGTACACACAGGCCACTCACTTCTTCCTAGGAGGATCCCAACCACCCTGGTAGAGGGGCTGGTGAAAGAGGACGCCGATAATAATTGCATGGAAAGTTTTTATTAAAATGCGTTACAGGTTTTAATGAATTTGCCTAGTACTGAGAGCTTTACTTTACTCTTCCTGAAGAACCTGTACATTTATTGAGGTCCTTTTTAGATGAGCCTCAGAAAAATAGTTTAGTTTCCTTCCTGGTTTTATACATTATTCCTGGAAAACAAAATAAGAACAACAAATATATAAAGGGTGTGGATGTGTTGTGTATTTTTAAGTATATTTAGAAAATGTTTGGGTTTCTTGTATCATCGATTTGTTTCTTTTACTTCGATTTATTTCACCTTTTTACTTTAATTATTTTTCATATTTGCATTTATTCCTCACTTTATTGTATTATATTCCTTGGAGAAATGTGTGTGTGTATAAATCACTTTGATATATTATTTGCTACCTTTGTTAGATTCTTGATTTAAATGGGTGTCTCTGTTCTGCTCTTTTTCTCTGAAGTATTCTTTCTTTTTTAAAATATTGAACTAATTGGGGATTAGTAAAACTTCCCGTGAGATCAGCTTTGGACATATCCAATACATTTTAATATTTCATGTTTTTGTCATTATTCTTCTTATGTCTCTAATTGAAACACTGTTTCCTCTATTCCTCAAGAGACTTTTAGAAGGTACATTTTTATTGTTAGAAAACTGGGTTTCTTATTTAAACCTTTATAATTCCTCTTGCATTCTGGTCAGAAAACATGGCCAATGTCAACACTTTTTGAATGTATTAAAGCTTCTTTGTGCCTAGTTGTTGTTTCATCATTGGTCCACAGGTACATGAGTGAAGGGTCTATTTCCTGGGGGGCGGAGAGTTATGGCAGTGAGTTGTGGTCAGTCTTAGCATTAAGTGTTGGATGTTTCCTCTTTTCCCCGTCTTCTAGAATTTAATTGGGAAGTCTGGGGGAGTCACAGGGGGTTGCTGCCAGTGCTATTTTGAACAAGAGGGTCAGCAGAAGGAAGACGAGGGGCCTTGATGCTGGGATGGGTTGCTGCATCTAAGCAACACCTTAACTGGAAAATGGGGAGAGGAGCAACAAAATAGTATTAATAGTCACATGTTTTTCTCATCAGTGTAGCTATTGTTACTTAAATACCTACAGCCATGCCATGTTGTCATCTGAGGCAGTGACTTTACGTACTAGGTGGGCAGGAACTGTCTTCATTCAAGGAGGCATTTCACGGGGAAGCTGTGGGCAGAGAAATCTCCACCTGCTCTAAAGGAGAAAGTCAGACACGACTGATCGTGTGTGTGTGCGCGTGTGTGGGTTGCGTATGTGTATGCGTGGGCTGTGATGTAGTGAACAGAGAAAAGCAAATCCAAGGTGTTTCTGGAGACTCTTGACTGACAGTAACACTTCTCAAACTTTGGGTCTCAAGATCTGTTTATACACTTAATAATTACTGAGGACCCCAGAGAGCTTTTGTGCAGGTAGGCTATATTGTATACCTTGTTGGTAAAACTGACAGTTGTTAAAATAATTATTTATTCATTTAAAAATAACAATAATAAAACCATTGCATGCTAACAAAAATAACATTTTGTTTTACAGAAAGCATTTTTTACAAAAAATGTCATGTCAACCCTTCTCTGCCATTTGCGTGTCATGAACACATTGTGTGGTTTCAGAAATAAAGCAAGACGCGGCCAGAGGCCCCAGATCGTATGCATCCAACCAACAAGTGCCTGCTGACTATACTTTCCTGGGAGTAAAGCAGAATTATCCAGGGCCGTTCTTAGTTTTTTCTATATTTTAGTTAGGATGCAGGCAAAGCTGCAATAAGAGGCAGAAGTATACTGACTGATGAACATTTAATTTATTTCTGCCACTTGTAGAGTCACAGAGGTGGGTGGCCCAGGGTGGGCAGGTCTGTCTGCTCCACGAGCTTATCCAGTGACCCAGGTTCCTTCCGTCTCATGGCTCTTCCAATCCCTAGAGCCTCACCCACATCTGCCTGGTAGCAGCCGTTTCACCAGCACCCCATGGGCGCTCAGCCCGCTGGAAGGGGAAGAGGCATAAAGGATGAGCAGTTAGAGCCCTTCCTCAATACCGGATGCCTCCAGAGCTGCACACGCCACCCCATGTGCAGACTCTCCCTAAGTGTTCACTTCAAACCCAGGAGGATCTATTTCTACAAAGAAATAGGGAATCGGGGAAGAACGGATTCTTGGGAGCCTCTGCCACATCCTGAGGCCTTTGCAATTTTAGTCATTCTGCCTTTGGCCTTTTGCCCTGGGTCCCAGGAACCAATCCCAGTGGTAGGCAAGGTTTAGTCAATATGGACATTTGTTTCTGAGAGAGGCAACTCATTTACTGAGTGCCTTAGTGGGTTCAGGCTGCTACAACTAATTACCATGGGCTGTGTAGGTTAAACTAGACATATTTATTTCTCACAGTTCTAGAGCCTGGGAGCCCAAGATCAGGGTGCCGGTACCGTTGGGTTCTGGGTGAGAGCCACGTCTCACTGTGTCCTCACTTGACAGAGAAAGCAAGCTGGCTCTTCTTTTAGGGCACTAATCCCATTCATGGGGGCTCCACCTGCATGACCTGATCGTCTCCTGAAGGACCCTCCTCCTAATACCATCTCACTGGGGATTAGATTTCAACACTTAGTGTTGGGGGGACACAAAGCTGTGCTTAGCAACATTCCTCTTGAGGTGACTTTCTTGATCAAGAAAGGTGGCTTCTGGTGGAACAAGGCTCTTTTAGAAGATTTGCCCCATTTGGTCTTGTTTGGTTGGACTTTTTTTGGTTTCCATATTTGGTCTCTGAGACCTTTGACCTGCCGTGCCTAAAATCTCCATTCTCGTGTGGTCGCCTCCTTGTGAACCAACACAATATGCCATCTCCAAACAGGGCAAAGCAAAGACAGAACAAGACAATAACCCAACCCCTGCATAATCACGTCGGAGAACACCGAGCGTGGTCTCGGTCAGCTCACGTTCTGATTTGTCGTGTGGCCTAACCAGTATTTCATTGCCAGGAGCCGCCTCGGAGTGTCTGAATGGACAGGCAGCTGCACACAATGAAAGCGGCTCCTTAGAGCTATTTTTGTCACAAGGAGTCTGCAGGAGGCAGCAGTGCGTTCATCCTGACCCACTTCCCTCGGTCCCCTCCCAGGTGCACGCACAGCCAGAAGACATCATTGGAAAGGATTTCCCATCAGCACCTCACCAGCTTCCCCTCTTCCCCTGACTGCCTGGGATGGAGAGGCTGCCTGGCTCCTATTAGACTTTCAGGTTATTAGACAGCCTTCCTAAAAGAAAGGAACGGGACGTAGGGACACTGGGTGCTTCACGGTCTTGCTAACCCTGTTGGCTCCTGCAGACGTATATCTCCATTTACGTCTCAATCACGTTTCCCCGTCTCACATCTATGACCTCAGCTCAACACCTTCACTGAAAGGCTAGTTTCAGGAAGGAAGATGCAGAATAATTTTGGGCAATGAGTTAAAGAGCTGAGAAGGAGGGAAGAGGAGAGAAGAGCATGAGAAGAAAGAAATAGTGATCAGGAAATAGTTCCACACTCTTTTCTAGAAACAGAGGCCACCTCAGAGGATTTAGAGCATGAAACTTAGGCATGCAGCACAAAAACTAACAATCTCTTAGAAAATCCGTTGTTTAGGAAGTCGGATAAAGTACAGAGCCTCCGAAAACCAAAGGAGCATTAAGATGTTACATAGCCCATGCCGCCGTCTTTGAACAAAAACTTGTCCCTCCTCGAAATACAGCTGCTTCCAGGAAATACTCCAAGGGCAGGAGTCTATAACTTATCTCGGTCAGGTGCTCATTTCTTGAGACCATATTGTTGATAAGCTCTTCCAAATGTATATTTCCCCTGTTCTGATTATAGTTTGTGATGATAACAAAGGACCACTCCTAATCCGTTATTTCACCAGCTTTAAGGTGGTTAATTAGGTCTCCAGACGCACCCTGTTAGAGACTTCCCAAACTCTTCCAATCAAAGGGCTACTTTAGTACAGCAAAAGATGCCTCCCTGCCTCACGCTGCCATAAAATAATAATCATTAATTGGAAAACTATTGTTCTTGATAAATGAGTACTTTATTAAATATCATAAATTTGATATGACATTTATTAGAAATTATAAATAAAATGTTATTTCATGCCAGCACTGGAGTGTAGAAATTACTGTAAACATTATCTTGTCAAAGGAGCTAACATAGTAAGATGATGCATTGGGTTGATTCACACTCCATCTGAAGGACTGTCACGCTGCTGTGTCACCCACGCCTTTAGTTATCCCATTGGAAATTTTAATTCAGAACCACACTCCAACCCCTTCATAATCATGTCAGAGAACACCGAGCATGGTCTCAGCAGTAATTCCTAGAAAACCGTTCTCCAAAAGTACTTGCATAAGGGCACATAGGTGTGAGGACAAAGATGTTCATTGCATTATTTTTGTAATTGCAAATAAAATAAAATAAAAAGGAAGCCAGATGTTCACACGTGGTTAACGAACGTATTTCATATTTCGGATGAGTATGGAGCCATTAAAAGAACAGCTAAGGTTTACAGAAGCTCACAGAAGAGTCTCCAAGACGTATATTTAGTGGAAAAAAACACGGAGCCGACAAGCAAGTAAACCATGATCGTACTAGTACAAAAATAGACGCGTGTGTTCATTTACCCGCGCAAATATTGGGTTGAGGAAATGGCGGCACACACAGAAATCTTAATAATGGTAACTTTATGGCACAGGGAGGGACAGTGAATCTGTGTGGGCATAAGCTGTGTAAAGAGGGGCTTTGTGTCTTTTCCTCTGTATTTTCTTCTGTTTTTGTTTTTGGTTTCATATTAGTGATACAAAAATACAAATTTACAAATGGTGGGAAAACCAATAGTCTTTAACAACAACAAAAAAACCTTCAGCAATAATTGAGGAAATTGAACACAGTCTGGGTATTATATTAATGAATTACTGATCATTTTGTTGAATACGACAGTGGTGTTGTGGTGTATTTCAAAAAAATTCTTATCTGTTAGAAATACATAAGTATGTGCAGATGAAGTGGTACATGTGGCTTTAAAAACTCTCTGAAAAGGAGCCCTCCTACACTGTTGGTGGGAATGTAAACTGGTGCAGCCACTGTGGAGAACAGTATGGAGGTTCCTCCCAAAACAAAAAATAGAGCTACCATATGATCCAGCAATCCCACTCCTGGGCATGTATTCAGAGAAAAATATAATTCAAAAAGATCCATGCACCCCTATGTTCACTGCAGCACTATTCACAATAGCCAAGACATGGAAGCAACCTAAGTGTCCACTGACAGATGGACAAGAATGAAATAATGCCATTTGCAGCAACATGGATGGACCTAGAGGTTACATACTAAGTGAAGTAAGTCAGACAGAGAAAGACAAATATCATATACTGTTTATATGTAGAATCTAAAACAAAAAAAGATACAAATGAACTTATATACAAAATGGAAATAGACTCACAGATATAGAAAACAAACTTATGGTTACCAAAGGGGAAAAGCGGGGAGGGATGAATTAGGAGTTTGGGATTAACATATACACACTGCTATATATAAAAGAGATAAACAACAAGGACCTACTGTATAGCACAGGGAACTCGGCTCAATATTCTGTGATAACCTATATGAGAAGAGAAGCTGAAAAAGAATATATATGTATAACTGAATCACTTTGCTATACACCTGAAACTAACACAACACTGTAAATCAACTATACTTAAAAAAAAGTGAAAAAACATAAAAACTCTCTCTCTCTCTATACATACATATATACATATGTAACATGTATATAATCTACAAAATGTACATAAAATATATATTATATAAAATTTGCAACTATTAAATAAGTATTTTCAAGATGACCAAATAAAGAAACAAACAAAACGCTATGCAGTTTTATCCTGAGAAGGGGCAGAATTACAAGAGCCTCCAGGAGCCAGGCAAGTGATGACAAAGAGGAACTATCAGGTATGAGGTCACAGCGGGTGGAGGGGTCCCCGCTCCATTTCCAGGGCCAGGTCTACCTCAGAGCCAGCCTCCGGGTCCACCTGGGGATTCCAGCCCCATGTGGTCAAACCTTCTGAGTTCTCAAAAGAAAGTCGACGTCCAGACACTGGGGTCTGACTCAGGGGAGGCTGCGAGGGGCTTGGGCTGCCAAACTGAAGGCGGCATCACTCTGGGGGCTACCCCACCCTCGCAGACCTCAGACCTAGCCCCACTCAATGATGTTCCAGGCTTCCGCTCGCCCCCAAATCAGGCCCTGTCCAGGCAGGGTATTTACATCCTAATACGTAAATACTGAAGATGAATACAATTCTGTGTGTGTGTGTGTGTATGTGAGTCTGTATATGTGTGTGTGTATATGCGTGCATGCCTGTGTATGTATATATGTGTATGTGTGTATGCGTGTATATGTATATGTGTATGTTTACATGTGTGTATCTGTGTGTAGGCATGTGTATACGTATACGTGCATATGCGTGTGTATATGTGCATGCGTGTGTGCGTGTGTGTGTGTATGTGTGCTTATGCATGTGTATATGTGCGTATGCGTGTGTATATGTGTGTGTGTGTGTGTGACTTGTGTGGTGAAGGAGACCGTCTCTGAGGGCAGTAGAAGACCAGAGTGACTTCTCAGCTAAAAGAGTCCCTGTGAAGGGGCCCGTCCCTCCCACAGGGAATGAGACCCAGCAGCAAGTGGCTGGGTACTCAGGACCAAGCGGGTGGTTAAAATTTTGCCCAGAGCTCCTATAACCAGTGGCCAGAGGGAAAGGTCACTTCCGACCACTTCAAGGTTGGTCTGCACTCATCTCGTCTCTCTAAATGTGTCCTTTGCAAATATTCTTTTCAACAGAAGCGTTTCTTACCCCAGAGACAGCTACCCCATCCAAGTCACTCATGTTTGAACCCCCTTACTGGGTATAAATGCCTTTATAATTTTTTTTTAATATAAACTGGGGACATGGTCCCAACACTTGAAACACTTTCTGTTACCTCTTCTACAATCTGAAACCTGAACATCTAGGCCTTGTCGGATAAACCTCAGGGGAGAAAGGCACCTTCAGTTTGGAAAGAGACGTGGCCTTCGAGTGGACCCAGTGGGAAAATTACAACCCAGGATGAGTGCAGGCATGTGGGGCTGTGGGCCCTGCGGGGGACAGAGGTGCACTGGGACCATGATACAGGAATACCACATCCCATGCTGGCCAAGGGGCTGGTTTGCCATCGTTCAAGACTCAGTTTCCTGAGTGCACGGGACAGGCACCGTTCTAGGCACGGAAGATGCCACTGTGAACAAGACAGAAAAGGTCGTCCTTTTTATCATGGGGATTTTAATCTAATAGGGCTGCAGAAAATACACGTGGAAAATACAAGTCCACAAGGAGATAAGCTAGATCATCCCAGGAGGCACTCAAAGAAACTGAAACAGTCTCGTGTGAGGGGAAGTGATGAAAGGCTGGACCCAGGGCAGAGTCAGAGATCTGGGGGTGGAGGGGAGAAATGGTCTGGTGTTTGGCCCTTCTTAGTAACTCCAGGCTGAATCCCCGCTCATCTGGGTCACTGCCACGTATGCCATCGACAAGGAAAGTTTCTCTAGTGCACGGGGTGCAGGATCCATAACAAAAATCCCCTTTGCACTCACCCCTTCTTCCCTTTGCTCTCTGAGTTTTTATTTCCACCCTCATTTCTGTCCTTAACTTGCTCAGCTAACTTGCTTCCGTGCTTGTCTTCGGCATGAAAAAGATTCGGGCTTACGTTGCTTGCTGTGTTTGGGGCAAAGCGGTGAGAACCACGTACCTTGGGATGGATGTCCACGTAAGCTGAGCAGGTGATGGTGTTCGATTCTGTAACACTGGAGCAATAAAAAAATCTGCCTCATGCAAAACGAAGGGGCTTTTAGACGCTCAAGCAGGTGGCTTCCCTTTTTCTTTAACTTTAGGCTTGGAAAATGCTGGGGGAGGGGCGCCTTTGGAAAGGTGGGGAAGCCTTTTACCTCAGGTTTGCCTGAGTAAGAGGTTCCCGCGGAGACACTTGAAAGCCCGACAGACACGTCTGAATTTATAATACACCCTTGAAGTGTTCATTCATAATCCTGAAGGGATTTTCAAAGCCAGGAAGAGGATGGATGACTTTTGACCGGCTCACGTGTTGGGGAGTGTGTCTACGAGGTTCTCAGTGCAATGGTATTAAACAGATTTGGGGGAAAAGGGCAGCCCTAGCTATGAATACTGAAAACTGCCTGGCACTTAATTTGATTCAGATACTTAGTGTGTGCTGTCTGTGGAGTACAGATTAAAGAGGGCAAGAAATACTCCAAGGTGCATGTGACTCAGTTCCTTATCTGAGTTGGAAGGAGCATCGGATAATCTTTCCATTCTCTCTGTATGTGTATGTGGTCCCTGCTATGTCCAGAGCTCTCTGCTGAGCGCTGGTGTCCAAGAGCTTCCCACCCGGGGAGTGGAGAGGAAGATGCGTACTAGTAAGAATGCTGATAACTGCCTCTTACAAGGGCTGCCATGTGGCAGGCTCCGCTGGCGGTGGCTTACTTACGTTACGTCATATAAACAGATCATTACAAAAGAACAAGGTGTGTGAATGGTAGGAATATGAGTGAGGTATTATGGAAACATCAAAGAGGAATTCCAGGGCTTCCCTGGTGGCGCAGTGGTTGAGGGTCCGCCTGCCGATGCAGGGGTCGCGGGGTCGTGCCCCGGTCCGGGAAGATCCCACATGCCGCGGAGCGGCTGGGCCCGTGAGCCATGGCCGCTGAGCCTGCGCGTCCGGAGCCTGTGCTCAGCAACGGGAGGGGCCACAACGGTGAGAGGCCCGCGTACCGCAAAAAAAAAAAAAAGAGGAATTCCAGGTTGGGGTGAGTGTGGGCTGGGCTGGGGTCAGGGAAGGCTGCTTGGAGGAGCCGATTCTTGTGGGAAAAGGCAAAGGACTGAAAGAAGTAAGTAATGCTAAGAGGAAATTCATTCCACAAACATTCACTCAAAAGGTTATTGAGCCTCTATTATGCGCCATGTGCAGTGGTAGACCCTGGGGATAAGTGAGTGAACAAAACCTGCTATCGCGAAGCTTACATTTGTGGACGGGTGGCATCAATGACCAGATGGTATGTAAACTACAGAATTTTTTACTGATGAGTGCTAAAATGACAAGGAAAAAACAGGAAAAACAGGGCTGGGGTGTCCCCTTTTTAAATAAGGTTGCAAGGAAAGTTGTCACTGAGCAGGTGGATTTGGAGTCAAACCCTAGAGGAGGTGATGAGGTGAATCGTAGGGATGTCGGGGAGAGGAGTGCTGCAGAGAGCAGACCAGATAGTGCAAAGGTCCTGAGGCAGGGACTGCCTGGTGAATCCAACAAAAGCAGGCAAGAATGCAGAATGAACGTGGGAAGAGGAATGGAAGAGGAAGTCATAGACGGGATGGGGGATCCACTATACTGAGCCGTAGTGACCACTGAAAATTCTTTGGTCTGCTTTGAGGGAGGTGGGAATTGTTGAGGTTTCATGAGCAGAGGCTGGGTGTTACTTGCCTGATGTTTTAGCAGCCTTTCTTTGGCTGCCGTGGGAGAAACAGACTCGGAAGGAGCCATGGTGGCAGCAGAGAGGTCAGTGATGCGGCCAAACAGGTAAGAAAAGTAATGGTTGGACCAGGCGCTGGTAATGGAGGTGGTCAGATGATGATGCTGTGTTGAAAATATTCCTGGCGGGATTAGGCTGGCCAATTAGATATAGGATTTGAGAGAATGAGAGATGTGGAGAATGATTCCAGGGTTTGGGGGGGGTGAGCCAACAGAAGGCTGGGATTGCCTTATGTTGCCATGGGGGAGACTGAAGGAGTGACGGATCTGAGGCTCAGGGCAGGCACTTAAGAGAGTTCATTCCGTACAGACGAAGCCACGGGGATAAAGCAAAGCAGCCAGGATCATGCAGTCATGTGCGTGGAGGGCCACAGCCCCTGGAAATCACAAGAGCAGCCGTGGGCTGGGTGAGGTCAGAGGTGCCATTCCATCCATCCCAGCTTGGAGTGTTGCTGGGCAGGTCTGGCAGGCAAGAGCCATGCAAGGACTCAGGGATGCTCCTGAGAATCTGTGTGTCATCCCATCTACGACGGCATCAGTGGTAAGACCTGTCACTATTTTAGGTTCCTTTAAGAAAGAAATGATGCCAACACTTAAATTGTGGTCTGAATACTGTGTTATCACGTAGAATGTGCATTTTGTGCATAATACATGCATATTAAAGGCACTCTTTCAGACTTATTTTCATGTAGAGATTCATATCATCTCTCTCCATGTGCATATGCAGAAAAGGAAAACACAAACAAAGTTGGCGAGGGTGTTTGCGCACTTCGTCACACTCAGAGTTCAGCTCCACCGAAACGTTTTGAGACCAAATCATCAATTTCCAGGTTTTCCCACACACCTGGTAACCACGTGTGATTGGGGGCGGTGGGTGAGGCTGCCTTTCTGGAAAGAGTTCTCGACGATGGTCTCTGCTTTTTCCCCAAACCACTGATAGCCATCCTGCAAGTGTTAAAGCTTTGTAAGTACTTGCTTCTCTAGGACAGATCAGGAAGAGCAAATACATCACTGTTGCAGCTGGACACAATCAACTGTAAGATATCCTGAGATCAGAGATGTTAAAATACAAAAAGTACACATTATGGAACCAGTGGCATATGGTTGGATCCAATGGCATATGGTTGGATCCAATGCCTGATGAGAGCGTCCAGACTAGGAAGGGGGAAAAGAGAACTCAGAAGAAATGGACGTAATGAAACAGGTCTTGAAGTTGTGATCTGGTTAAGTGCAGTAACGCGCAGCCACAGACCTTCGCAAATCCCGGTGACAAGCAAGCGTCTGCGGCTCACACATCTGGGAGGGTCCGTGGCCAGATGACTCTGGGGGATTCTGCCAGGCTGGCTCACGTGGGTGGGCTGGGTGTTGGCTGATGTGGGCTGGCCTTGGTTCCACGTGTTTTTCACTGTCCAGCAGCATAGCTCAGGCTTGTGCCCTCATGGTCAGGACCACCAGGGAGACCCAGTGGAGACGCACAAGGTCTCCTGAGGCTTGGGAGTAACACACTATCACTTGTACCACATTCTATGGTCCAAAGCAAGTCCTGGGGCCAGCCTAGACTCAAGAGGCAGAGAAATCGACTCTGCCTATTTCATGAGAGGCACTGAACATTCACATGACAAAGGGAGTGGATACAAAGCTGAAGAAGATTGGGAGTCATCATTCCCACATGTCACTATAAGGTTGAAGAGAACTTGTTGTACTTGGAATAACATTGTGACAAGTGCAGGGTAGAAGGACGCGGTCAGACTCAACAAGGTTCTGGGGTGAGATTATTCCAGGTGCTGCTAAGATGAGGGTGTGTCCCTTGGTGTGGGTGACTGAAGCAAAGCGGACTTAAAGGGGAGTCAAAAATCTCTAGCTGTGACTGTTGGAAGGGTTGTCTTCTTGGAAGGTTAAGTCTCCTGGGATTGTGGTAGGATACAGGATGGAGAGTGTATTAGTGTATTAGTTTCCTGCAGCTGCTGTAACAAAGTACCCCATGCTGAGTGGCTTAGAACAAGAGAAATTTATTCTCTCACAGTTCTGGAGCCCAGAAGTCCCAAATCAAGGCTTCAGCAGTGCCCTGCTTCCTCTGAAGTCTCACAGAAAGGGTCTGTTCCGCGCCTTTCTCCTGGCTTTTGGTGGTGGCCGGAAATCCTTGGCCTGTAGGTGTATCACTCTAATCTCTGTCTCCATCTTTACATGCTGTTATCCTCTCTGTGTCGTGGTGCCTCTGTCGTCTTCTCATAAGGACACCTGTCACACTGAATTTAGGTCCCGCCCTCATGCACTAACTCATCATCACAAATTATATCTGCAAAACATTATTTCCAAATAAGACTGCATTCTAAGGTTCTGGCTGGACGTGAATTGGGCGGGGGGGACATTATCCAACCCAGCGCAGAGAGGAAGACTGAGTCGGCTCTCCAAGTCGTCAGTGAGAGGGAGGGATGGAACAGGAGGTTGGTAGATGACAGAGACGTGGGAGGAAGAAAGTAGGCAGGCCAGATGGTGCAGGCCGGATGCCAGGGGGCCTCGGGCTTGGTGACGTCACAGATCCCCTCTAGTCACTGGCTCAGCCTGAACATCCAATTAAAATGCTCCATTCCCTCCATCCCATCACCTTGGTGAGCTCAAGATGCTCCAGGGCACTGGGGCTGGCTGGCTCTCTGCTGCCACCCCTCCGTGTCCACTCCAATCCTCGCTCTCCGAACACTCAGAGGATCGGTGCTTCTGACCTTCCCTTGATCCCTGGACCATCCTTGCCCAGATACAGGCTCTAGCCCAGCATCCCTTGGCAGAGCTCCAGGCACACTTACTGCTCAGGAGAGAATATTACACATCAAAGGATCGAGTATGAAATTTCACACGCGAGGAGAGGAGAAATGGTCCGGAATTGACGATGGAGACCAGGGAGATGTTCATTCCCAGCTGTCCCTGGATCGAGAGTCGGAACAAATGATGACATCTGAGGACACAGCTCCCTCATCTGTGAATGCTACGGTCTGGTTTAGAAGACCGACCATTAAGGGTACCTTTATAGCTAATATTCTATCAGTTTAAAAGCAGGAGTGGGCAAGGGAGGCATTGGACAGGCATTTCTGATTCCTTGTCTGTCTTTACAAAGAGTATTTTTCCCACGACGGCTTTAATTACTCACCTCTTCTGTGGAAGTAGCTCTCAAATCTACAATCTGCAGGCAGTAACTCGGTTTAATGAATTCTACTGGAAAGAGAAAACAGCTAGTATAGCATAGATGTTTTAAATTCCTCTGTAATTCAGTTTCCATTTTATTGGCACGCTAGTATCACTAGTTTTGTATATACAGGTTGTGGGCAGGATAATGAAATTATGGCCCCCTCCCAAAGATGTCCATGTCTTAACCACAGAACCTGTGGATATGTTAGGTTATGTGACAAAGGGGAATTATGGTAGCAGATGGAATTAAGGTAGAAAGCATCTGACCTGAAATAGAGCATTCTGTATTCTCCAGGTGAGACCAGTGTGATCACTCAGGGCCAATCTGACTCTATGTACACCTCCATCCACTTTCCCCAACCTTTATTCTTTTATTCATAAATATTTCAGAGCATATCTCTAAAAGATAAGGATCCTTTCTTTGACATACTATGATACCACTGTCTTAAGATAACAATAAGTCCTTGATATCATCAAAAATCCACTCAGTGTTCAAATTTCCACCTGCCTCCCCTACATCATGCGTCATCCAACCACATCTCTATGATTTTATTTTTTAATATTATGTGTTTTGGTTTGAATTAGCAGCTGAAATATCTCCTCACATGGTTGCTGGTTCCAGTATCTCTAAAGTGTCTTTTAATCCCTACAGCCTCCCTCCATCTTTTTTTTTCCTTTAATATTTATGGAAAAACTATTTTGTTCCTTTTTATGGCTGAGTAATATTCCATTGTATATATGTGCCACATCTTCTTTATCCATTCATCTGCTGATGGACACTTAGGTTGCTTCCATCTCCGGGCTATTGTAAATAGAGCTACAATGAACATTTTCGTACATGACTCTTTTTGAATTATGGTTTTCTCAGGGTATATGCCCAGCTGAGTTATTTGTAGTGAGGTGGATGGACCTAGGGTCTGTCATACAGAGTGAAGTAAGTCAGAAAGAGAAAAACAAATACCGTATGCTAACACATATATATGGAATCTAAGAAAAAAAAAAAAAGGTCATGAAGAACCTAGGGGTAAGACGGGAACAAAGACACAAACCTACTAGAGAATGGACTTGAAGATATGGGGAGGGGGAAGGGTAAGCTGTGACAAAGTGAGAGAGTGGCATGGACATATATACACTACTAAACGTAAAATAGATAGCTAGTGGGAAGCAGCCGCATAGCACAGGGAGATCAGCCTGGTGCTTTGTGACCACCTAGAGGGGTGGGATAGGGAGGGTGGGAGAGAGGGAGACGCAAGAGGGAAGAGATATGGGAACATATGTATATGTATAACTGATTCACTTTGTTATGAAGCAGAAACTAACACACCATTGTAAAGCAATTATACTCCAATAAAGATGCTAAAAAAAAAAAGATAAACTAGTTTCTTTCATCCCACAGTGCTTCCTAGTTTGGCTTTTACCAATTACGTCTTCATGGTACCCGTTTAATAATTTTCTCTGTCTTTTGCGTTTTCTGTAAACTGGGAGTCAGATCGACAGGCTTGATCAGTTCTGATTTGAATTTTGGCAAGAAAACGACCCAGGGCATGTTGTTCCAGCAGGAGATCAAAGTCCAGCTGTCCTTCCTTGAATGATGTCAGGAGACACCGTGTGCGATGCCAGGTCCATTATTTCAACAGGGGTTGCGGAATGTTAATAATCTGTTCTTCCTTCTTCCTCTGTTTGGCAGAATAACTCTACAAAGAGAAGATTCCCTTCAACTGCTCTTTGGTTATTCATGGCCAACCTTCTTAGAGTTGTTTTTTCATGAACAAACATCACCAACAAACTTAAGATTTGCTGTATGTGTGGAGCCTGAGGGCTCCATGTGTTGAAGACTCATAGCGCTGGCTCCCTGACGAATTCCACCAATACGTCACTCAGCGTCATTGGGTCATTGGTTGGGGACTGGGAGATAGCGGTTAAGGGGATGACCACTGTCCCTTTGAAAGGTCTTCTGCCTCCAGAGTTTTTCTTCCTTAAGACTCCTCAACTTTTCCATCTTGGCTTGTGTTGAAGTGTGTCCCTCCTTCCCCCAAATTCATGTGTTGAAGTCCTGCCAGATGAGGTCACATGGGTGAGCCTTAATCCAATATGTCTGTCCTCCTTATGAAGAGGAGACATTTGCACACAGACACACACATGAGGAAGGTCACGAGACAGGAAGGCAGAGTTTGGAATGACGTATCTACAAGCCAAGGAACGCCAAAGATTGCCAGCAACCACCTGGAGCTGTGACAAAGGCAAGGGACAGATTCTCCCTCAGAGTCCTAAGGGACCGGACGCCAGCACAGTTAATTCATGGCAGTGCTTATGGACAAGATAAGCTATACCTACATCTCTCTGCCCACTTCTCCTCACGCACCCTTGTTGCATCTCCTGCTTATATAGCATTTTGCATCTACACAGCATTCACTCAACAATATTAATCCAACAAATATTTATGGAGATCTTAGGTGATGCTGCTGAACGATGAAATCAAGCATGTCCCCTGCCTCCATGCTGCTCACGGAATGCTTGGGAAAATAGGCACATAAATAAATATACGCCACGGTCACTCGTGACTCCTGCATTTTCATGTGAGCGTGAGGAAAGGACGATGCGCCGGGTCTGGGAGGCAGGGTTTGGAGATTTGAATGGGGGAAGGCTGAGAAGAGGGAGGGGGTGAGACTCCAGGGTCTGCAGCCCAGGTGCTTGGAGACACAGAGGTACCAGCCCCCAAGATGGAACTACAAGAGGAAGAGGGGTTCAGATTCAGACTTGTTGGGCTGTAGTGCCTGAAGGATATCCAGGTGGAGAGCTCTAGCAGACACCTCCATAAATGAATCCGCAACTCCAGGGAACAGGCTGGGTGAAGCTCTGGAATGAGGCCCCTTGAGCCAAGGATGGAACCCTGGGGACAAAAACCTCTTAAGAGCATTCTTTTAACTTCAGAATATATTAAGGCCGGGGGTGGGGGGATGGTATTCAGATGATTCAAAGACTTCCCTGTGGTTTCATGTGTCAACTTGTAATCCGTCAAGGGGGAGAATATTAAGTAAAGCCCCTGTAGTCTCAACAGAGCTCCTGAAATTGGAAGAGGAGCCAGGCATGACCACTCTTCCCGCATGAGCTGCCTAGCTTTGCTTGTTGTCTCTCCCGTATTCCTTTCCAACACTGGGATAGGAGTAAATTTGGTAGCAGCCGTGGGCGCACCACCAAGCCAAAACCACCAGCAGGAGAGCAGCGGAGGAAGAAAGAACATGGGCTTTGCAAGCAAACAGGGCTGAATTATCATTCCATTCCCATCACTTACGAGCTCAGTTTCCACATTTGCAAACTGGAAATAATCACAGGGACTCCATGGTCTCATAAAGAGCGTTACATTAGACTAGGTTATGCCTAGCTCCAAATCATTCCTTCTTCTCCTATTTATACAACCACCCTTACCACATTACATATATTTTTTTCCTTTACCAAAATTGGGAATAAGAATACAAGGGTCTGTGAAGACGAAAAGTGGTCTGAGGTATTTGCTGACGTCCAAAATACCAAGCTCCCAGATGAAAGAGCAAAAGGGACCCTCTTCATCTTGTGTCAATCAGAAAAAAAAACTAAATTTTCATCAGAGGACATCGTCTTGCTTTGTGGCTCAAAAGTCCCAGATTGTGTGGACGGCGTTTGTGTCCCTATCGTAGTTTCTAGATCCACTTAGAAATGCTTCAGATAAAGTTCTCAGGAAGCAAGGAAAGTGGAGGCGTAGTTTCTATTCTCACAGCTAAATATATTGTGCCTAATAGGAGAAATATGTTTAACATATGCGAGCTGAAGCACGGCTCCCCATTTGTCCACTTAGCTCTTTTGCGGAAATCCCTGAAATCTAGCAAATTCTCCAGGAAAGACTGGTCATGGTGGAGGAGAAAGCACGTTCCTGGCTTTGGGTTTTTGTGGGGGATTTTTTGGTGGTGGCAGAACGAGACGTGTTGGAGAAACACAGCACATGTGAGTGTGTAACAGGGAAGAACAGCTCTGACTCCATATTAGATCCGCTCTGTTGCCTGTGCTGAGTCGTGCTGGCTCCGCCCCTTGTGTAAAAGAATGTTGCCTTTAGCCCGAAATATACAGGAGAGCCCATTCTCAGGGCTCTGACCTTTAAGAGTTGATTCATATAGAGATAAAGAGTTGCAGAACAGAGAAGAATACTTGTTTTATTGGAGGTTTACAGGAACATCATGACCTGACCTACGTGCACAGCTGAGAGAACAAAGGATTCCCGACACCAAGAAGTTAGCAGCAACCAGCCACAGCCCTGCCCTCACCTGGCCTTGAAAAGTGTTTTGCTGAAACCCTTTGAGGAATCTGAGATTTTTTTAGGCGTGAGCCACCGGTCTCCTTGCAGGGCCCTGCAATAAACCTTTCTCTGCTCCGAACTCTGACGTTTTGGTTTGTTAGGCCTCGCTGTGTGTCGGGCACACGAACTTGGGTTTGTTGACAAGCGTAGTTGGGAGAAGGGATGAAAGGGCTGAGATGGCCCGGGCAGCACAGCTTGGTTGACAGGAAGGTAAAAGGCCCCGTAAAAGTCCAGTTGCCTGAAAATAGTTGATAAAACTCTGCAGTACGTGATGTCATGCTGTAAACATGCAGACCTCTGTAAACATTCAACACGGATAGGAGAAAAGTCCAACGTTTTGTTTGGAGGCTGCTAATTAAATTTAACCCTCCTTCAGGACTGGAATATGTGGGAGGGGTCCTGCTTTGTCAGAATCAAAGCAGGTGTCCTGAGTTTGAAGGCTGTCTCTGCTTCGTGCACACTTGCAGTGATGGGCAGGCAGTGAGGCTCTTGATGGAGTCCAGGGAGGATATACCGAGTAGAACATCCCACAGCCGGTAAATAGAGCATCTGAAGAGAGGTGCGGTCTGGGGCTGGCCCAGGGGGCCCGTGGCTGCCGGGAGGGACACGGGGAGAGAATTCTGTGGGCAGAGTCTGCATATATTGGACGTCCCTTCCAGACTCCAAGCATTCAGCTGGCTGAACCCTCTCTGGGAAGGACTCCTTCCAAGGTGGGAACCACAGGGCTGTATCATAAATGGTGCCTGTTTAAAATAAAATGCAACCTCCACCAGGGGGTTCCTACCTGAGCTGGCATGTGCAGCGAGGGTGACCATTCACCCTGGTTTGCCTGGAACACGGGACCTTTGGTACCCGAACCTGGCAAGTCACCCTACCTGGGACCACCTCTCCTGTGCACTGCCCTCACACACTGGGGGCTTTGGGCATGTTTCTGGAACACTGGCCCTTGCTCCTCCCTCTGTCTAGAACACTCTCGCCCCCTAGTCTTCGAGTAGCAACCTGATCGTTGTCATCCAGGTCTCAGTTCAAAAGTCACCTCCTCTGTGAAGCCCTCCTGGATGCCCCCACCCCCTCCTCACTCTGCTTTACTTTTATCATAGCAGTTGGTTATCTCTACCGGGAACGACTTCATTTAGGTGTTTGTTTACTTGTTTAATGTCTCTGTAATCCTCTAGGAGGTGAGCTCTTTGAATATTCAATGAATGAATGAAAAGAATAAATGAAAACATAAATCGGAAGTAGTATTTTGGCTGGTATTGAAGCGAGGGGAAGGGACGAGGGGAAGAAAGGATCGAAGAAACCCCAAGTCCTCAAAAGCACAGGTTTCCTTCGTCCCCACTGGTACCCTGCACACGCAGGCACGCCCACAAGTGTAATTGCACGAAAGCGGGCTGGCAGTCACGCATGGGGGGTGGGGGGATGGTGTTTTTAAGTGTGTGCATTTCCTGTTTGTGCCAGGGCAGCTCTTCTTCTGACTGCAGGCTCTCGGTTTACAGTTTCACCGTCTTCCTAGCTCTTAATGCTATTACATCTTTATTTCACAACTGGGCTTTTTGAGATTTATATCCACCCGATGGCATTTTTCACCACCACCACCATCCCCTTTCTGTTCTGCTCCCTCCTGCTGGCAAACCCATCCCTGCCCCCCCTGGTCTCTCCCACTCTGCCCATCCGACCCATCACCTCTTCATTTGCTCGATTTCCTCCTTTTCTCCAAAGATAACTTGGGCTCTAAAATGTAGGTCTCAGACCCAAAATTTGCTTAGGTTTAAAAAATTTTATCAGTATTCCTTTTTCCTTTTTAAATAGGCTTTTTTTTTTTTTAAGAGCAGTTTTAGGTTCACAGCGAAATTGAAGGGAGGGTCCACAGATTTCCCGTACCCTCCCTGCCCCACCCATGCACAGCCTCCCATTATCCACATCCCCACTGGAGTGGTGTTTGTTACCACTGATGAACCTACAGTGATACATCCTCGTGGCCCAGAGCCGTAGTTTACATCAGGGCTCACACTTGGTGTTGGTTGCTCTGTGGGCTTCGAAAAACTGTGTAATGACAGGTATCCACCATTATAATATCACACAGAGTAGTTTCGCTGCCCTAAGAACCCACTCCTCTCTGCCTATTCATTCCTCCCCTCTAACCCCCGGCAACCACAGATGTTTTTACTGTCTCCGTAGCTCTGCCTTTCCCAGCATGTTGTATAGTTGGAATCATACAGTACATAGTAGTCTTTTCAGATTGGCTTCTCACACTTTGTAACATGCATTTAAGGATTCCCCATGGTTTTTCATGGATTGGTCCTTTCTTTTCTGTTTTTTTTTTTTTTTTTTTTTTTCGGTACGCGGGCCTCTCACTGTTGTGGCCTCTCCCGTTGCGGAGCACAGGCTCCGGACGCGCAGGCCCAGCGGCCATGGCTCACGGGCCCAGCCGCTCCGCGGCATGTGGGATCTTCCCGGACCGGGGCACGAACCCGTGTCCCCTGCCTCGGCAGGCGGACTCTCAACCACTGTGCCACCAGGGAAGCCCGGATTGGTCCTTTTTGATTTTCTCCCTATACCGTTTGTCCTCTCATAGAGCATCTAGATAACTCAGCCACCCGGATGGGGTACAAACAGACTGTTCAATCCAGTGCAGTCTCAATCCAAAGAAGTGAAGGAAGAATCCTGGAGCTTCAGAGTCTGAACCAGAAGGATGTTTTGGGAACTTCCATCCTCTCCCAGGTCCTCACTGAATGAGCCTCCGTCCCCAGATTCTCGTCTCACTCACAGTCACCCCCCAGCAACCCATCAAGTCCCATAAAAATACCAAACAAGAAAGTAAAATTTCTCTCCGTTTTTCAAAAGCAAATCTTTAACGAATGGTCTTTGATCCACAAATGTAATTAGCATTAGAATTGGAGATGGAAAGGATATTTGTCTAAAAGCATTAATTTAATTCCTGGCCCAGTTTGTTTTGCTTTTTTGTCTTATCAGTGCTCTAATTCTAGCAGTGCCTGTGGCAGAATCAGAAATCAGAGGGAAGGGACAAGTGGGTCTTCACACAGCAAGAACACAAATAAAAATTACATTGAAAATATTTTCCAAATCAAGGCAGATGGGGGGACCCAGGGAAGTGAGTTGACCTTGCATATTGTCAGCCCCAGCTTGCTCCCAACATATGAGTGACTGAGCCGTGTAACTGTCTTCATACTCCCTGCTCATACTCAGCAAGTTCGAAAATAGAGCGAGGAGGATGCTAAGGACAGAAACGTCAAGCTATTGTCCGTTGGCCCCGACACCCATGTGCCCCCAGGTTTCCTTGGCTGGAATTTTAGGAGTCACTTTGATTTATCATCTAGAGTTTACAGGCCATTATCTTACAGCCCAGGTTGTAAAGTTCCGATGAGGACTTGGGGGGATGGAAGATGCTTTGTATTATTTAAAGTGGAAATACATGTGAATTTAAAATTCAATTCTTCTAGTCACCTGCTGTATCACAAAATATCACAGACATTTGTTTTTTATTTTTGGCCGCGTTGGGTCTTCGCTGCTGCGCGCGCTTTCTCTAGCTGCGGCGAGCGGGGGCTCCTCTTCGTTGCGGTGCGCGGGCTTCTCGTTGCGGTGGCTTCTCTTGTTGTGGAGCACGGGCTCTAGGCGCTCGGCTTCCGTAGTTGTGGCTCCCGGGCTCTAGAGCGCAGCAGGCTCAGTAGTTGTGGTGCACAGTTGCTCCATGGCGTGTGGGATCTTCCCAGACCAGGGCTCGAACCCGTGTCCCCTGCATCGACAGGTGGATTCTTAACCACTGCACCACCAGGGAAGTCCTCACAGACATTTATTGTCTCACAGTTCTAGGAAGTCCAAGGCCGAGGTGTGGGCAGGGCTGTTTCCTCTGAGGCCTCTCCCCTGCGCTTGCGTGGCAGCCTTCTTGCTGTGTCCTCCCATGGTGGTTCCTCTGTGATCACCCACCCCTCCTGCCTCCCCCTCTCATAAGGGCACCAAGGACATTGGATTAAGGTCCAGCCTAACAACCTCCTTTTAACTTAATCACCTCTTTAGAGAACCTCTCTCCAACTACGGCTGCATTCTGGGCTCCTGGGGGTTGGGACAAATGAATGTTCAGCCCATGACATCGCTCAGACGAGCACCCTTCAAGGCCCAAGTAGGCGTCTCAGCCGCAGGAAACCCATTTCTGTCTCTAACTCATGGGTCCTCTCTGCGAGCCTGAGTTCATATAGTACAGGGGGAAAGGCAGAGTGTTCACAGCCAGCAGAGAAGCCGGAAGCCGCCCCAATTAAGCCACCCATCCTCTGCCCGTCTCAGATAACTGACCGCTCCCTAGAAGCTGGAGTATGTGAGTTACCCCACGTATTTACACCCCGTTTTCCTTTGCTCCTTAGAACGTACTGCAGAGCCTGCAGTTCAGCCCTCATCATCCTGATGTCTCTCTCCTCCAGCTAGAGGATTAACGGTTTTTTAAAGGTTAATAACTTGTAGGTGTTTCTCCACTCCCTTGATGGTGTTGTGTCATCTTCCACCTTTTTTCATTTCCTAAGGAGGAAAATAACTTTGGCGGAACAAAGGCTGAGTGACTGAGCCAAAGGCGGCCCTCAGAACTGTATCAAAGCCCCACCGAGTGGGAATAATTACTCGGGCTCAGCTGGGGGTGCCAGTGACACCATCTGAGCACGAGGATCTCTCACGCCTTTCAACGAGGAGAAATTAAAAAGAAAGCACAGGAGAGATTCTGCGGAGCGGCCAGCTATTCAGAGACAACCGAAGCTGGTGGTGGTCACCTTGCCCCGAGAGCTCCCCACGGGCCCTGTCGCATCAGCTCCAAATGGTGTTTTTTAAAAATTGTAATATAAGAAAGAAAAAGGGCAAAATCTTCCTCTATCTTCCATCGTGAAATCAGAAAGTCCAAAAGGTTGACTGATGAGGACATTGTGGGCTAGTTGGGAAACTTCCCTTTCTTTAATAATTGGTCAGGCAGCTCTTCAGAAAAGTCGGCTCTGATTCAACTTTTATTTCAAAAAATGTATAAACTCGTGTAAGAGGACAGCTTGAAGCCCTCTCTGGAAGTCATGGGGTCCACCTCCAGCCCCCGGCTAGACCCTGTATTAATTTGCCAGCACTTCGACCAGAGGATGGGTTATGTAAGTCCCCACATCAGGTCATGCTCGAAGGCAAATGATGTCACATCCCTCCATCCTTTGAAATCTCTGTCCGAGGGGCTGCACCCTTAGAAGAGCACAAGATGTGAGCAGGGACCCTTAGATAGAGACCTGGGCTGTCACACTGGGTGAGGGCGAGGGCCAGAGTGTCTGTGTGTGTGCATGAGTGAGAGTGTTTGTATGAGCAAGTGAGTGTGTGCACGTGTGCACACAGTGTGTGGGAGTGAATGTGTGCGGGTGTGTGCATGTGTGTATGAGTAAAGTGTGCGTGTATGTGTCTGAGCGTGTGCACACGTGTGTGCATGCGTGCACATGCATGTGTCTGAGAGTGTGGCACACATGCATGTGTGTGTGTGTGAGAGTGTATGCACACGTGTGTGAGAGCGTGTGCATAGGCATGTGTGTATGAGTGTGTGCATGCATGTGTGTATATGAGTGTGTGTGAGAGCATGTGCACGCATGCATGTGTGTGTGAGAGCGTGTGCACGCATGCAGGTTTGTGTGAGAGCGTGTGCACGCATGCAGGTGTGTGTGAGAGCGTGTGCACGTAAGTGTGCATAGGTATGTGTGTGAGAGAGTGTGTGTGTACGGTGTGCCTTCCACCTCCACAATCACTCTGACCTGACGGTCTCAGCGCGGGTGGACCCGACGGCCTTGTCCGCGGTGACAGCTCCTCTCCTCTTCCGGGGCTGGTGACGAGCAGCCAGCGAGCAGAGGCCGGTCTCTCTTCCTCGTGCTTTGTTCGTGTGGATAATGACCCTACCGCTCATGGAAATGAGTCCCACCCGCCTCTCGGATTCCCACTCCTCTGGAGATCAAAAGCCCCGCGTAGTGGGCTGCACAAAATGGCAGGGGAACTGGGATGAAAGTCACAGGGAAGAGCCTGGGAAACGGCTGGACGGCGGACCTGCTCTGGGGCAGCGACGTAACCACTTGCTAAAGGTGTCCCTGGGCACTGCCCTTAGAGATCTGGTCAAACAGCCGACTGTCAGCAGGACGAGAGAGGGCTCGCAAGCTTGAAGGGTGGACGGTCTGACCTGCATGCAGAGAGAGGGAAAGGCGTTTCCCTCCCAGGAGGAGGCACCCCGTTCTGCAGGAGGGGCGTCCCCTGGGGTTGCGCATCCCCAACCTGGGGGCCACGCAGTCGCCAACGTCCAGCATCTCCATTCAAAGCTGAGCAGCGAGCGCCCTCTATCGCACGGCTATCTGAACTGCTAGAATACAAAAAGAGAGATCTCTGGATATTTCGTAATCCCTCAAGAATAACAAAATACGGTCCTCGTTCTGATAAAGACAGGCGAGGGGCAGTCAGGGAATACGTGGAACGAAGCATCTTCTCCTTTTCACACGCAGCCTTTGTAGCCAATGTAGACAAACCCAAGGCAACTAGAGAAATGGTGGATTACGTGGGCAGGAGAAAATGAAGCGAGAATTCCTTCAGCCAACGCTTCTAGCCTTTGCCTACTTGTGGAAGGCGCTGGATGAGCCCCTGTGGCCCATCCTAGGTTCTGCTTTCTGTCTTTTGAAGTGATTTAACGGTAAGGCTCACCGCACGAAGGCAGGTCTCAGGTGGTACTTCAGAAGGGGGCTTCCTGCGGAGGTCGGGGTCGTGATAAAGAGCAAAGCCCACGCAATTGTGAGCTTAGGACCTGCGCGGGATGAAGACTTCCTTTCTGGAATAAACAAGTTGATGGCTCTCCTCCCGCGTCCCCTCGGCTGCCAGTCTGCTTAGATTTTCTGTAACAGAAATAGTCCGTGCAGGGCACGTGTTCGGGAAGGCTGGTAGAACCGTTTTCCAAATGAGTTGAGTACCAGGGGAAAAAGTGCTCTCCATTGTCGAAAAGAAATGGTTGGTAGGGCTTTCATTTTTTTTTTTTTTTTTTTTTTCCCTTCAAAAAAAGCAGTAGCTACTTTCAAAGTCAGGAGAGGCAATTTTTTTTTTAACACAAAGAAAGAAATAGTCACAGCGGGGTGTTGCCTCACTCTGTCCCTTTAACATTCCAGCTTCAGGAGATGCTATTAATTTTCTCCTTTCTCTTCTGGCACGAGGTTGTGAAAAAGGCCCATGGTGCTTGCAAATCTCCAGGCAAATTATCTTAAGAGGGCTTCCCACGCTGGATAGGGAAGGGGGAGGAATTCCTTCACCAGCTGCCCCCTGCCCCAGGCGCTGGGCACCCCAGTTCCACCCCAGGGGTGACTGGTGACCACATGGCCCGAATCCTGCTGACTCCCCCTTACAAGAGCAAACGATAAGTTCTGTGTCTGCTTTGCCCCAAGAGGCAGGGATGTGTCACGCGGAAGCAGGTCAAAGTGCCAAACATCAATAACCACCATCCTGCCTAGCTACCCACCCTCTGCCAGGAATGTAAACTGCTGCAGTGCGCTGCTCACCTTTGCCCCCTGCCAGCCTCATGGCTCCTCCCTTCAAAGGATGCTCTTCACGGGGAAAACGCTTTACGGAGAAAACAATGGCCATCGCTACGCCATTATTTTAGAAGCTCGACATTGTATTTTAACGGAGGGCAGACGGCCTGGCTGAAGTCTGGAGGGCTTTCAAGATTGAGATCTAAATCCCGAGGTTCAGAAATACGCAGGTCAGAAGTACAATCAGCCCAACGTACGAAGCCTATTCTTTGCTCCTTGAAATATATTAAATTAAAGACTGAGTCGCGGTTTGACAACTCACCTCACCGTTTTCAAATAAAGATGACAAAATCCCAGTGCTAATGAAGCCTTTTTTTTTTTTTTTTTGAGCGTTGGATTACACTGATGATTATTTTATAGCTCTTTGAGCCTTCCAACAACAGGCACTTTGAAATGTCGGCTGTGCCAGGAGAGGAGGCTGTTGACCTCTCTGTACGGGGATTTCTCTTCTGGATTTCACAGCCTAACCCTTTCCTTGGTGAAGTATAATATGAAGATGCTACATGTCAGCTTTGCAAAGGGGAACATGGAGGACAGCCCAGAGCAGAGAAAGTGAACGGTGCAGAATCAAAGGTACCGGTGGGCTCAGTCCCGACACCACCTGAAGCTCAAACACGTCATTGGGGAAAATGTTAATTCAACAGGAGGGTTACAACAATAACCACAGTAGCACGCCATACAAAATGGGATCCCACAACTCAAAGGACCCACTTGTCACCTAAAAGAAAGCATCCAAGGTAGCCTCCGAAGAGAGATTTTGAATGATTGAGTAAAAGAATGAAGGAATGCAGAGAAAACACAAGCGGAACCAGGGACCTTCTCCCTTGAAGCCAGAAAGAAGCACATTTTAGATCAAGCCTTTTGAGGGATTTTTTAGATCAAGCCTTTTGAAGGATTTTGCTCTCCCAGTTCTATTTTAAAAGATTATCTATAGAAGTTGGAACAAATGCTTCTTTTTCTCTTAAAAATTTCCATCAGAATTCTGGAATGGGAAGTGGCATGGCGCTGTTTTTAACTCTCAGAAGTTCCTCGCGAAAATATACAGAGAGATATAGGAAAACCAAAGGCTCCTGGTAA
This sequence comes from Leucopleurus acutus, assembly GCF_964270905.1. NCBI lineage: Eukaryota > Metazoa > Chordata > Mammalia > Artiodactyla > Delphinidae > Leucopleurus > Leucopleurus acutus. Next base: position 88,112,468 of record NC_139155.1, read on the forward strand.
AATCTACAATAAAAGCGATGATGAGAAAAGCCCCACGAACCTCAGAATACACACGGGAAGCACGCATGGGAGGGGGCAGACCACCAAGAACTACCATACGTGTCAGCAGCCGTGCAGGAGACAGAGAAAGAATGGGACATCTGATGGACCTGAGGGTTTCCAAAGAAACTGGAAATCTTGGAGGACTAACTAAGACAAGACGCTGAAACAGAGGGATTTTGCTCCAAGAGTAGGTGAGTTCAAGGGGTCCAAGTGTTACCGAACTCAGGTCCGGCTGCTAACTGCTCAAAAGCCAATCATTTGAGAGGCAAGTGTCAGTACAAAGGAAAGGTGCTTTAAAAGTTGGCAACCTAGGGAGGAGGTGGACTCGTGTCCTGAGACCAACTCTGAAGATTCTGCTCAGCCATGACAGTTTTTAAAAGGAAAAAGGGGGCTTCCCTGGTGGCGCAGTGGTTGAGAGTCCGCCTGCCGATGCAGGGGACGCGGGTTCGTGCCCCGGTCCGGGAAGATCCCACGTGCCGCGGAGCGGCTGGGCCCGTGAGCCATGGCCGCTGAGCCTGCGCGTCCGGAGCCTGTGCTCTGCAACGGGAGAGGCCACAGCAGTGAGAGGCCCGCGTACCACAGAAAAAAAAAAAAAAAAAAACACGGAAAACGGGAGGAAAATCTCAGGAAATCGTAGAGGCAGGAGGGTGGGTTCTGCATCCTCTTCTGTTGTGTGCAGATTGGCTGACTCTTTCTTCAGATGTTATTTTGCCCACGTGATCCCCTGCAGGATTGCCAAGGGAACTGCTGGGGGTAGAGGACTAGTCTTGTTTAACTACTTAATTCTTCATTCTGACTTCTTTTAATCTAGGAAAAGAATCAACAGGTTAGGCAAGGCATGTGTGCATTCAGGAGAGAACACGTCAGAGTTCGGTTAAATTGCCTAGTGATCTCTTTCCTATAATTAGGTTCTTTTAAGGTCAGAGGGGAACAGACATGTGCAGACAGGAAAGAGGCAAACGTGCTGCCTTTACAAGGAAGGTTGGAAGGGACAGAATCACACTGGACCCCACGAACTCTTGGAACTTAGAACTCCCCTACAGGGCAAAGCTTTACACCAAGAAGAAACTTCTGGAAATAGAATCCAAACTGGGGGCACTGGGACACTAGAGAGAAAATGAAGAGGGGTCCATCAAAAAGTGTGCTGGAGAACAGGAGACATGTCATCTCAGAAAGTAGGCTGCCGTATAGTTAAAAACAGAAAAGAGAGCTCGGTAACTTGGCGCTCAGAAGAGGGCCTCCAAAACATGCCTCCTTCTCAAATTTTAAGAAACTATGTTCCCACGACACTGAGCAATAGAAGGGATTGGGATTAAATTCTATACACCGTTAATATAAACGAAGACAGAAGAGGCAGAAAAGCAACCCCACGGACAGTGAAAGCACACCGTAAGTCAGAGGAGAATGTGGCTCTTTTAAAATCAAATGACACAAAACTTTTAAAAAAGAACAGTATAACTCAGAAATGAGATGAGAGAATTTAGGAAAGAATTATAAATAAAAGGCAATATTATTTTAGTAATGAAAACTGTACTAGAAGGAACACAGAGTGAATAAATACATCAGAATGCCTTAACGGATATGGAAGTGGAAAGGAGGACATTTTTGAAAATTAAAACGGAATGAAAGAATATTTAAGAAAAAAGATTTTCGAGAAAGTGACAAATTTAGAAGACAGGTAAAGCAGATGCAATCAACATAAAATTTAAGTCCCCAAAGAAGAAAATCCAAGCAAGGGAAGAGGGTCAACACTAAAATTATGAGGCAACAAAAACATTCACGAGGTAAAAAAAAAATAAATGAAGTGATGTATTGAGAGCACACATCCCTTATTTGAGAAATTTGCCCCAGAACATGAAGTCACTTGTAAAGAAAAGTTAAATTGTCATCAAATTTTTAAATGCCAACATTCCTTATTCAAGAAGAGGAAATGTAATCCAAGGGTTTTTTATCTCACCCATCGACTTTTCAGGAATAAAGGTTGCCGTCAAATTGTTGTCACCTGGTAAGAACTCAGGGAATATCACTGCGCTGAGTCCTTCTTGAGAATCTATAAGAGTACAGCTTCAGACAACCAAAATGGTTAGAGAGATGTCAGTATAACTGGTGTGACCTATGAATATGTGTTTCTTTGTAGGTGAGACTAATTAAGGGTCATAAGAAAGTATAGTAGGTAATCGCTGCACGTGCTGACAAAGTTAACAGAGGACACCTGTGCAAATCAGGAAGTGGATGGGAGAGCAAAGACAAAAGGGTTTTACTCTCTTCAGCGGAGGGGGTGTTTGCTTCGTTTTTCTGAGACTCATGTGTGTGATGTGGGATAAAGCAAATAAATAATTACGTGATACACTTATCTGGGATTGAGAACCAGGGTCATCTCTGTGGAAGGTACGTGAGACAATGTAAAATAGCACATGTTAAGTTAAAAACCTATAGTCCTGAATTTGAACTGGACGGATCAGTATGAACGCGGGAGAGAGTCTTTTTCTTTGCAGAGCTAGATATGGAAACATACAGTTCCTAACTCTGTCCATTGAAAAGGCCTAGAATTAATGAACAGACTCATAGAAACGAGCCTAGAATTAATGAACAGACTCATAGAGATGAGCACCCTTCGTGTCCAGATTGTGGTTTCCAGGATGGGGGCAAGATAAGTAAGGATGAGCCTGGAGGGTCTTGTCATTCTAGTCAGCAGTGAAGGTATGAAAGTCTTCTAGAGTTAAGTGAAAATATCTCAAAAACCAACGTGAAGAAATCCCCACTAACTAAAGGTGAGAGAAGTTGAACATTAATAAGAAAAATAAGTGCAATGAATTGAAACCTATGACGCATGTTTAAATCCATGAGTTCATAACGATGCTCTGAAAATAGAATTGGTTGCCTTTGAATGTTAAATTAACTCATTATTCTGAAAATAAGTAGCAGAAGAGGAAGAAGACAGTACTATAGGAATTGTCCTGTAGGAGACGTATCACTAGATAATCCAATAATAGATGAGGGAAATTGCCTTCTTATGAAATGATTCCTGCTAATAAAGAAAAAATAATAGAATTAAAATAGCATCATTGTGCTACTTCTAATAAATGAATGGTTCTCGGCACCGAGGATCCATGTCTGCTAACATCAAAACAAGGAGACAATCCGTTATCATGTCTCCTGATGGATAACCACCACGCCACCTCTGAAGTAGTCTTACTGGAAAAAAAAAAATTGAACCGGAACCTTAGTAAGTTTATGTATTCCACTACTCACTTACAGGAAATACAAAGAACAGAAGAACGTGTTAGATCACACCACAGGGGTGCTTCCAGGAATATTCCAACCATGGGAGTAAAGCATGTCAAACAACTTGGTTTCTTCAACAGATAAATTACATTGAAAAGAAAAAAGGAATAAAAGAGAAATCTATAGGTTTTTTAAAAAAGACTTAAAAGACATATTAAAGCGGACAAAACCAAACTACGGTGTTTAGAGATGCACACTAGAGTGATAAAATTATAAAGGGAAGTCAGGAAGTGATTATCACGTGATCAAGGTGGTGGTGATTTCCAGAGTGGAAGAAAGGGCTGTGAGTGGGCCAGTGTGTACAGACCCTCGTGGGATGGGTGGGGGACAGGGGAAGGGGGAGGCAGCAAAGTTCTATTTCTTGTCCTGCATGGTAGCTACAAGGTTTCAGTTATAATATTTTATTAGGCTACATGTTTTCTTCATGTAATGTTCTGTGTCTATTCTATATTGTATACTCCACTGTAGACAATAAAAAGAAAAAAATTTCACATAACAAACAAACATGTTCAAATTCATTCTGCAAATTCTAAAGCTGCACTTGAAAAACATCCTGTGATTCTCTATTGATAACACCCTTGGGATGTGTTTAAAAAGAGACCATTTTGCTAGTGAAGATGGTGAAAAAGGAAATCTAAATGAAGAAATATAGCGTGAATAGTGCTGTAAGTTGTGAAGTGGTGAAAGGTAAGGAGTGAGTGTGTGTGTGTGTGTGTGTGTGTGTGTGATCAGTCTGGTGAAAACCCCCAGTAAGAAAGAACAGTTAACTACTCTGCTGCACGTATGTCTAGTCTCAAGGCAATTTATTTATTTAAGGTGTTTTGTCTTGATCAGAAGTATTATCGCATGAGCATATCTGATGAGCCTGGCTTCCTGATGTACAGGGCAAGAGCTGTTATTGTCAAATACAAATGTAAAGGTTGGGCGGCTTCATTTACTAAAGGAAGAACTCTTTATTTAAGTCAATATATAAACAGCTTTGGGAAAAAAAGTATAAATAAAATCTGTGAATGTAGATGAATAAGAGTGAATAAGTACTATGAATATTAATCAGGGCATTTCCAAGACTAGCTATGGGACCTTCAGCCAGTTTTTTCCTTCGTCTTAGCTGTAAAATGGGACAAGAGTACCAACCGTGAAAGGACATTTTGAGCATTCAGTGAGATGATACATTTCCAGATGCATGGTAGATATTCTTTGAAAAAGCCTCCTAGTGATTCTGATGCAAGTTACTGGAAAAAAAGATGAGCCGGAGGGAAAATAAATTTCTACCTGGAGATAGATTCAGGGCTGTTGTATCAGTGCAGGCAACAGAGTGGTCCAGGTGCAGGAGGTGAAAGAGACAAGACTTGACATCCAAGCGGATAGGATTGGGAGCCACTGACGTCAAAAATGACCCAAGAGGAATCAGACTTGGGTCATGGGAGAGTGAATTTAATAGTAGACTTGTTACATTTGACATACCTAGATACCACTTAGAATGTGACATTCAGGACGCACTTGGGAAATAGCATTGGCTCAGAAGACAGGCTGGGGTGCAGTAACAGAGTTCACAGCGTGGTAGCAACTCCAGGAGCAGATGCGATGCTCAGGAATGGTCTGCAGAAGAAAGAGGCAGCAGACTGACCAAGAATGGGACTCAGGGCAAATGTGTCTGGGGACAGGAGGGACGGAAAAGGAGTAGCAGCCAGATGGGCAGAAGGATAATCCCCCAGAAATCAAAGAAAGGAAGAATTTTAAGAGTTGGGTCATCACAGTGTCAAAAGCTCCTAGGAAATCCGATAGGATGAGAACTGAAGTTACACATGGCACCTGATCATCAGAAGGTCAAAGGGGACCTTCAAAACATCCATTTAAGAAAACTCTAATTTGAAAGGATACATGCGCCCCTAAATTCACAGCAGCACTATTTACAATAGCCAAGACATGGAAGCAACGTAAGTGTCCATCGACAGAGGAATGGATAAAGAAGATGTGGTGTAGATGCAATGGAATAGTACTCAGCTATAAAAATGAACGAAATAATGCTATTTGCAGCTACATGGATGGACCTAGAGATGATCATACTAAGTGAAGTAAGTCAGACAGAGGAAGACAAATACCATACGATATCGCTTACATGTGGAATCTAAAATACGACGCAAAAGAACTTAGTGATGAAACAGAAACAGACCCACAGACATGGCGAACAAACTTATGTTACCAAAGGGGAAAGGGGGTGGGGGAGGGATAAATTAGGAGTTTAGGATTAGTAAATACACACTACTATATATAAAATAGATAAACAACAATGTCCTGCTGCATAGCCCAGGGAACTATATTCAATATCTTGTAATAAACTATAATGAAAAAGAATATATATATGTACACCTGAATCACTTTGCTGTATACCAGAAACGAACACAACATTGTAACTCAACTGTACTTCAATAAAAAAATTAAAAAGTCCTGCAAAATCTCAAAAAGAAAAAAAAAAAACCCACATCAATTTAATTAGAGGACACTGGGGATGGAAACCAGGCTCGTCACGGGTTGAGGAGTGAACAGGAGAATGGGCATTTGGGCTGCCCTAGGTGGAGGGTAGTACACGCTTGACAGGAAGCAGCAAGGAGGGAAGAGTTTATTTAGCTCAGAAGCAGGTGGAGGTACATTCAGTGCCTGAAGGGAAGCAAGGGTGTAAACATAAGAGCATCAGTGGGGGGATAACACGAGGAAAGAAGAGGTATTTTGTTTTTCTCTGAAGAAGAGACTGGGTACCACTGTAGAAGTGTTTATAACCAGAGGATGCGGAAGTAGGGGGGCATTTTGTCTTGAGGACCTGTATTTTCCCTGCGAAGGAGAAAGTTGAAATAATGGATTTTGTGGGTGGCCAATTTGTACAAATTGGGGGCAGCCACCCAGAAACACACAGAGAAATGGTGTCTTATGAGTCCATCTTTAGGGTGAGCTATATGTGTTCTTTCTTAGAAGATGGGGGTGGGTATTTTGGCCCCTGAGGTCCATTTTTACCTGCTGATTTGGGGAAATGCCTTTTAAGAACTCTGGAGAAAACAGGATTAAAGAAAATGGGGCTGGTACTGGGAGGGCCTATGGCCCTGGGGTGTTTGGTGCTTTATGGACGTAACTAAAAATTCCACTTCTGAAAATATGCCAACGCTAAACTCAGGAAAAAGAAAACGCATTTGTTGACAAAACTGACTGTTAGACACTTTAATTTGGAAAATATTTTGGAGTAGGGATTTCCTTTCTGGTCCCTTAAGAGGTAATAGAGACAGATCTGAAACATCTTCCCCCATGTTCTGAAACAAGGCTGAAATGCTTTCATCGTTAATTGGATTGTGGTTGGGTTAACAAAGAATGCATTTTGGTTTTCTCTCTCTCTCTCTCTCTCTCTCTCTCTCTCACACACACACTGTGTGTGTGTGTGTGTGTGTGTGTGTGTGTGTGCGCGCGCATGCACACACGCGCTTGCTTCTCTCTTCTCTCTCTTTAGAAAAGGCATATGGCCCAACTTTATTATTCATTAGACATTTTGCTTCATCCATTAACTTTGCTGATAAAATGTTTCTGAGATTCTAAAATGAGACGAACACATGCATTCTCCCCATTCCCCTCCCCTACCTCCTCTTCTTCCTTTCCGGAATCACAGCTTCCTTTCACTTCAGTCCTGTTTGCAATCCTTCCTCCTTTTGACACTGCACATCTTTGCAGCTACGGTGTCTAGAAAAGGGAAAGCATTCCAAGCTGAATTCAACTCAGCCTACAGATTTTAGCGTTTAACCGCTTCTGGGAAAGCAAAAAAGAAGGGTCAGGAGAGGGCAAAAGATGAGTGAGATGAGAAGGAGACGGGTCCCTCAGCAAAGAGGAGAGGGAAGGTTGAAGGGGGACCGCACTCCGGTTTTGACTCTTTTCTGCTGGAGAAACAGGTGGGTCTAAGGGCCAGAGACAAACACCTACTACGTTCTGGGGGGATCTAAATAGGGCAGGTGGAGGAGGTGGCAGAAACAGAGTCGGGAAGGTGATGAGCTTTTTCATTTCAGAGCACTAAGCAGAAAAGAACCATTCAGACAGGTAACATCCACCTATGAAGATATCTTATGAATAGAATTGTCCGGGGGGATGCGAAAGGACAGGTCATTCCCACCAAACATGAAGGCTATTATGAAATCAGGACTCTTCCAGTCCAGGCTGTGGTCTGGCCATATTTTATATTTCACCAAATCATCTTTGTGTGTATAGAATTTCTGCCCCCAAAACATTCCCATGAAAACCTAGAGGTCAGACCGAATCAAGTGACAAAGTGTAAAGTGAAAGTCACCTGCCCAGCCAGTTCTCACCTTGGTGCCTTTATTTCTACTCCCTAGTGGTCACTCCTCTGAACAGATTGCACATATCTTTCCAGAAACTTCCTATGCATGTGCGAGAATGTGTATAATATGGATATCCTTTCTTTTTTTAAATTGAAGTGTAGTTGATTTACAATATTGTGTTAATTTCTGCTGTACAGCAAAGTGGCTCAGTTATACATATGTATGTATAACTGATCCACTTGGGAGTTATTATCAAGAGTCCAGAAGAAAAAGAAAATAATATATTATTTTAAATTACAAAGTTTTACCTACATATGTAGGTAAAACTTATCCAATATCCATCCATCCATTGACACGTCTATCAATCATCTGTCTATCTATCCATCCATCCATCAATCAGTCAGTCATCTATCTATTCGTCCATCCATCCATCAACACATCTATCAATCATCTATCTATCCATCCATCCATCCATGCATCAATCACCTATCTATATAATTGAAATGACATAGAATTCAACAGTGCTCACTTCCACTGCCACCCACTGGTCCAGACTGCCTTTATCTCTCACCTGAATTATTACAGGAACTCTCTGACTGGTTTCACTGCTTCTGCTCTTACTAACTCCCTCAGTTTATTGCCCATACAGCAGCTAGAGTGACCCCATAAAAGCCAAAGTCATCACTCCTCTCCTCTGACCCTTCTGGGAATTTTCCACCTCACTGGGAGTAGAAGCTGAAGTCCCTAAGACTTCTCCGAGGCCTTTTGTGGTCCTGGTCCTCTTACCTCTTCAACTTCATCTCCTGCTCTAGTCTCCACACATCCTCAATGGTCCATGTTTGCCCTACCTCGGGGCCTTTGAATTTGCTGTTCCCTCAGCCTGGGATGCTCTTCCTTCTGATAGCCACTTAGCTCCTTCCCTTTCCTCCTAAACTCTCTGCTCAAATGCACTAGGTCTCTTCTGGAATCACTGTCCAAAGTTGCAGCCTGTAACCCCGGCACTCCCTATCTTCCTTCATTGCTTTCTTCTTTCCATACCCTTGTCACCATCTAACACACTGTATACGTTAACTATTGATCTTCTTTAACCCCTGTGTCCACCCACTAGAAGGTTAGCTCAGGAAGGCAGTCCTTTTTGGTGTGTCTTGTTCACCACTGTGTCCTCAGCATTGGCAACAGTGTTGGCACATAGTAGGTGCACAGTAAATATTTTTTGAGTGAAATGAATGGATGAAATTATAATTTATAAATTGGGTTTATAAACAAAGTGAAATCATGATAATAGATTAGAAGTTTCTCTTTTAGGATAAAATAAAGATGGTGCATTCAATGGACTTTTGTGAGCTTAGCACCCCAGGGTGCTGAAAAACCAAATAAAGAAATGTCCTATTCCTTTACGTACCGTCTCCTTTTAAAATATCATCAAGAATCCTGTTATTTGGGGAAGCTGGAAAGTTCAGACACTTTGATCGTGATCCGTTCATTGATTTTTCAGGAAGAACTTTAGGTGGGATTTTGACTGTGTTTTATGTAGCTGATTAGAAAGCAAAGGCTCTCCCACCTAAATTTCTGTTTTAAAAGCCTAGATCTCTATGTAGACGCTCACAGAGGTGTGTTCTGCAGACTTCAGTGGGTTCATCCAAGGATCAGGTTTTGTTCATTCGGAAGGGAACAGCATCTAAAGGATTTTGAGATTCACTCCCACTTCTTGGCTAAATTAATTTCAGAGTCAGCCCTCTCTAGTCTTGAAGGTGGGAGATGTCTTCCTGCATCTTGACTTAGAGCTATTCTTAGCTGGGGCATAGTATGGGTACCTTTGAGCAGAATCCTATATTTTTCACTCTGCAGATTGCTGTGGTCATGGGGTAATGACCCAGGTTTTCTCATCCTCTTTGGGCTCTTTCCTTTTCCCGGGAAATTGTCAAACAATCCCTGAGAGTCAATTACTATTATTATTCCCAACTTACAGATAAAGACAATAAAGTTCAGGGAGTGTAAGTAACATGCACAAGGTCATATGCTAAAAAGCACTGGAGATATTGAGGTGTTTTTAACGTATAGTCATATTTTAAAAGAAACTGGCGAAATCACCATTTGGCAAACTGCAGTAATGATCGTTTCAGACAAGAATCATCAACGGATGCTAAAATTAGTGGGTGAAAGTTTGATGAGAAACAGCATTATTCACGTAGTTTCAAAGTACCCTCCTCATAAGATACTTATTACTTACAAAGGGAAGAATAGTAACTTTACAGGAGAGAAATCTGGTCGACCCCATCTTAGAGTTGCATTATTCATTCATCCAGCATTTACTCCCTGCCTCAGAGGATGTAAAGTTGAATAAACCACTATCCTCGACTGAGAAGTCACCGAGAGGAACAATTGATCATCTCTATCTTTCTTCTGCTGTAAAGGATGTTTGAGGTCAAGGCAACTTTTATTACTTGTTGAAAAGATTAAAAGAGTAAGTGTGAAGGGTGGGGGCAATGCTGATAGGATGAGGTTGTATAATGAACATGTTGTATGTCTCTACTCCCACCAGGCACAAGTCAGTAACCTGGAGAGAAAATCCAGTGAAGTCGTGTTTATGTCAAGTCCTTCTTCTGTGAAGAGTTAAGCAAACAATGAACTGTTCTTTCACAGAATGCACACATTCACAAAGAATTCCACATTTCTCCCACCTATAAAATGTGAAGATTAATAACAAGGGCTACATTTTAATTATCTCTGCGTCTTGACGAAATGGCACACGGTATTTGGTGTCCTATAGACTCCATGACTATTTTTGAATGAATTGATTGATAAAATCATAGGTGTTCCCTTAATTTTGAATCTCAGCTTCTTAATAACAACTCTTGTTGTGGTGGGAATGTAGATATCAGCCATTATTTAGGATAATAAAATGATGTAGTAAAGTTGAATCCAAGTAATCGATTTTTATTTAAAAATGCACAGAAAGGGGCTTCCTTATACTAGGTCGTTAAAATAGAGCAAGACGCTTTTCAACTGTGTTCTACGAAACCAAAAGGTGTTTTGGAGGACGCCAAGTCATCCTGTCTGGGTATTTCACTAGTGGAATGAAGTCTCCATACTTTAAGTGTTTTGAAAGCCTAGTTTCCAGCCCAGTTTCTTCCCGCCTTCTACCTTCAGGTTACCTTCTCAGGCTTAGATTGTCTCCTCTGCAGTATTCATTTGTAAACACCTCCTAAGCACTGACTCACTTATTTATTGAGTTAATGCTTACTGAATGCCCTCTGTCTCAGGCGTGTACTGGGCTCTGTGGGAAACCTTAGTAAAACCAGGTGAACCTGCTCACGGGAAGCTTAAAGTCAAGAGGAGGAAACAGACGTTGGATAAGCGATGGCAAATGTGGGCATCGGGCCAGGCAGGAGGCACAGGAAACGCCTGAGGAGACATCCAGTCGCTGCTCCCCAAGGGACTCCTCCTGGGTAAAGAAATGAACAATAATCATGACAATAGGAGGAGATACCCAGCTATATGCCATTTACAAGCGACACATTATAGATATAAAATGTGTGAAAATAAAAGAATATAATAAGAGTGTAATATTAATATTAGACAAGTAAATTCTCAGGGAGAGTCCAGAGAAGAAAACGGTAACCTTAGATTATCAAAGGTATAATTAGTAAGAAAATGTGACAACCACAAAATCTTAAGCCCCAGAAGTTATGGGCCAATCTTGCACGTGAATATAAATACAAATTTCCTAGATAAGTGTTAGCATCCTGGGTCAGCAACACACTAAAAGGGTAACACGTCATGCCAAAGTTGAGTTTATCCCAGAAGTCTTTAAAATGGTGAAAGAAATAAAAGAAGGAACGAGAAAACCAGAAACGAATAGGACACTTTTTGTTTGTTTGTTTTTTAGAAAAGTATAGATTTGCAAAAGAAGCCCATAGAGATTCTAAGGTGAAAAAATACAGTGATTGAACCAAAACACTTCACGGATGGATTGAAGAGCAGATCGGATTCAGCTGAAGAAGGAATTATGGAACTGGAAGATAAAGCTGAGGACATACCCACAATACACCATGGAGATAAAGGGATGGGAAATGTAAGAGAGAAGTAGAGTTGTAGGATCTGCAGGCACATATACAAGTCTGGTACTTAGTCTGATGTGACTTTCTGTTCTTTTATATTGCTCTGATCTCCCATCTGCCCTTTTGCTCATTCCAACCTCTTTGCACCTCATAGCTTTCTATGTGCTGTTCCCTGTGCCTGGGTCTCTTTTCTCCTGACTCTTCACAGGAATCATTTCCATTTTGCAGGCGTCTGCTCAAATACCACTTAATTCACCCAAAAAATATCTGCTGTGTACCTACTGTGGTCCAGGCATTATGGATACAGATCCAGAGAGTGTCCTTGTTCTCATGAAGCTTGCATTGAAGATCTGGAGGTGGGGTGGGGAACAGATAATACACAGAATGTAAATTAAGAAGTACAGTTTAATTTGTGATGAGTGAATGAAGCAAATAAAACAGGGCCTTTTCAGGGAGGCTTTCCTTGCCCATCTGATCTAATGTGGCCCCACTACTCTCTAAAACATTAGCCAATTTACTACATCTATTGAATAATATCTTAATACCTGATAATTCAGCTCCCTGAGAGCAGAGACCTCAGCACTCCGTCCATGGCTGTATCCCCAGTACTAAGAATACACTATGTGCTGGTCCAACAAAGGAACTTCCAAACCAGTAAATGACTTTCTGGCTCTCAGATGCAAGTGCTGGCTTCACATGGGTACATTTTAGCCCAAGCATCTCTTGAGTCATCCATCTCCCACCACCGGCCCCCAACATGGCCAGTGTGGTGCTGGTAAATGTTTAACAACCAACTCTTCAGAGAAACAAAGCAACAGCAAAAATAAGTAAATTTTAAAATAACCTTAATTTACAACGTTTGCCAATTTCCATGGTTTACACACTCCCACCTTGGTCAATTTCAAGACACCAACAGGACATCACCAATTAGAGTTAGAAAGAGATACACTGCAGCCCTGCATCAGGTAGCACTCCCTCCCTAGGGATAAACCAGATGTAATTAACCTCAAGAACGTAGGTCATAGTAAAATACAGCAAAATAATTAGGAACTGATAAACGTTGAGGATTTATCACCTTTGTTTCTAATACACTTTACGTAATTGTAAATATAAAATTAAGTTTTTAATAATGGCTACATTTAACAACTGGCTTACAAAATTCCTGAAAAGTAACAATCAGTTCTCACGAGCCAGCATGAACTGATTCCATCACACCACTGCCTAATGCTGAGAATTACCAGAAATTTAAGAGAGTTGAAGAGAAGAAGCCAGGCTGTTAACCCTCTTATGGCTTAATATCAAACCACACGAAGCATCTTCATTCACTGACACAGTGAAGGGCAAAGACACGTTTTAGTACAGAGGAGGGGCGCAATATGCCATTTGATTGTATTAATGGAACCCAAATGGAACCCAATGGAACCCAAAACCTCCTTTTGTGAGCCCCATTCTTGCAGAATCTGAAATAAATGGGTTCCGTGCTCCAGAATCCCAGCTAATTCAGCTAATAGGAATGCAAACATTGATCTAAACTGAGGCCCAAGAATGGTCTCTTACATCTTCCTCGCCCCGGGGGGGATGAATGGGAAAGATTACTTGCGGATTATAATTGCTTAAAATAGGTTGTGATGTAAAAATCTAATCCCGTCTCCTCTTCAGTAGTAAAGTTCTACAGACAGAGAAATTATGCTTAATGCCAGTGTCTTGAAGGTAAAAAGAAAATTCTGTTCTCCCTTTGGGGGATGAGAAAGGACATCTTTTTAGAGCTGTCAGAATTCACAAGCCATAATAAATTATTCTTTTTCATTACTGATTTATTAAGCAGGCTGCTTGGTGTAAAGGCAGAAAATTTCTGTTTAATTTTCAGAGTATTAGACTACTGTGATTCCTGATCTGAAATCAGCTTGAGTTATTAAAATAAGGGAATGTACTTAACATGATGCGTTAGGGTTTGTCTTTACTAAATTCTTCCAAGTGCAGGGTTTAAGCATTTATGTAACATGGTCATTGTTTGGCTGGATGCAAGGCCTCAGCTGTGTTCTTGGGACAGTCTCCATCAGGTGTGAACACCTCAAGACTCTGCTCTTACAGCGACTGGCAGGTAGATCACCTATAAAATACTAAAAGTGTGTCTGGAAATCCCAAGACAAAGAGTCCTAGGAGCCAAAGAATTCTCATTTTCACTGGAATTAGAATTGTTTTTAATGACAAGCGATCGACGAAAACGTTAGAATCATGTAGCTAGAATCTGGGTAAGTGTAGGATGTTTCAGAAAACTCTCAAATGCATACATAAAATATAATTATGTGAGCAATGTGTGAAACCATGAGAATCAAAATTTATTCTGTTTCCGTGTATACATCGCCTCTGCGGACGAGATGGTCTCAGACTGAATTTTCTTCCTTCCACTCACAGATCTTATACAAAACAGCATTCACCAAGCTCTTACTAAGGAATGCTCCAGCCCACCAGGAGGTTTTGAAATATCCTGGGGAAGACGGCTGTGTATAGGAGGTCCAGATGACATACGAGCTGTACAGGGCAGGTGTGGGGAGGCGTTGAGGAATCAGTGACCCATACCCCCTGGGAGGGTCTGCTGATTCTCACTCACCAGGTGCATCGCAGCTGTCTTTATGGATTTTGTGGAATTTACCTGAAATGGAAATTATAAATAAATCTGCTAGCTTATGGCCTTTTTTTTTTTTTTATTGCGGTACGCGGACCTCTCACTGCTGTGGCCTCTCCCGTTGCGGAGCACAGGCTCCGGACGCGCAGGCTCAGCGGCCATGGCTCACGGGCCCAGCCGCTCCGCGGCATGTGGGATCTTCCCGGACCGGGGCGCGAACCCGCGTCCCCTGCATCGGCGGGCAGACTCTCAACCACTGCGCCACCAGGGAAGCTCTGGTAGCTTATTGCCTTTTACAATGAGATATAACTATATTTTACTGAACTGGCAGAATGACTGAGTAAAAGGGTCCTATCCTATTCCAGATAGTATAATTTCTAGATTGTTCTACCAGGGCTCATTTTGTAATCCACCTCTAAATTTGCAGAAACTGGTCAGGTATAAACTAAGTGTATGATTGCATCCAACTGAATGAACTTGGGACTTTTAACCACATTTTAAATATTGCCTTTGGGTATGCACGAGAATATTCACCTTTTTCTGATTTAGTTGGCCAAATGGTAGAGACCTTTCCTGGCATCCTCTATGGTGCTCTGCTCTTGAAACAAACTTTAAACATGATGCTCTTTTAAAAATTGAAGTATAGGGCTTCCCTGGTGGCGCAGTAGTTGGGAGTCCGCCCACCGATGCAGGGGACACGGGTTCGTGCCCCGGTCCGGGAAGATCCCACATGCCGCGGAGCGGCTGGGCCCGTGAGCCACGGCCACTGAGCCTGTGCGTCCGGAGCCTGTGCTCCGCAACAGGGGAGGCCGCAACAGTGAGAGGCCTGCGTACCGCAAAAAAAAAAAAAAAAAAATTGAAGTATAGTTGATTTACAATGTTGTGTTAATTTCTGCCATACAATAAAGTTGTTCTGTTATATGATCAAGCAGATGTGGTGTGTATATATATATACACACATACACAATGGAATACTACTCAGCCATAAAAAAGAATGAAATTTGCAGCAACATGGATGGAATCAAATGATGCTTTTTTATTACTAGGGCCACACTGAAGGCAAATACCACTCATTCTCTATGAATAGGCGGACTCTGTCTCAATCACTGTGGATCACTCACCACCTAGAAGCATGCCTGGCACACAGGGAACATTCAAGAAGTAAACACTGGGCTTCCCTGGTGGCGCAGTGGTTAAGAATCCGCCTGCCAATGCAGGGGACACAGTTTCGATCCGTGGTCCGGAAAGATGCCGCAGAGCAACTAAGCCTGTGCGCCACAACTACTGAGCCTGCGTGTCACAACTACTGAAGCCCGTGTGCCTAGAGCCCGTGCTCCGCAACAAGAGAAGCCACCGCAATGAGAAGCCCGCGCACCGCAGCGAAGAGTAGCCCCCGCTCGCCGCAACTAGAGAAAGCCCGCGCGCAGCAACGAAGACCCAACACAGCCCCAAAATTAAAAGAAAGTAAACACTGAGTGAACAATACCATCTGGGCGCCCAGTTTCCTGCAACGTGCGCTCAGCGGAAGGAATTGGCTCATCCGCAAATAAATTAATTCAGGTAAAGGTAAATGCTTTGAAAAGAATAAAATGGGGATGAAGAGATAGAGAGGAACATCGTGCCAGACGATTGGGTGAGTGAGGAGGTGCGTACATGGATCCTTGAGGGCTGCGCTTGGCCGAGGCCCAGCTGCCCAAAAGGGCCGGTCTTTGAAGAGGGAGAGAGACAGCAACCAACATGGCGCCCGGGGGAGAGGGATGGCCGAGCAGAGTGCATGAGAGTTGGGCGGGGGCCAGGCCCTGCAGGGCTCTGCAGCCACCCACTAAGGAGTTTGGATTTCCTTCTAAGAGAACTAAGGAGCCACTGAGGGTTTAAGCAAGACAGTGACATGAGCTTCATTTTAGAAGGATCCCACCGGCGGCAGAGTTAGGAGGGCCAGAGGATAGGAGAGGGAAGGCAGGAGACCCTGAGACTCAGATTGTCCTCCAGGCAGGAGATGAGCCAGCCAGGACTTGAGCGGGAGTGGGCAGGAATAGAAGTGGTGTCCTTGGGACATATTTTGGGGGTTGAAACAACACATCTTCCCGACTGGCTGGATATGGGTGAGAGGGAGGGGAAGAGTTAGCGTCAAGAATGACCCCTACATTTGGGGGACATAACACTGGTGGATGGACTTGCCATGACATCGCATGAGGAAGACAGAGAAAAGAGCGAGGTTCGGGAAGGGGTGGATAAGGACGGAGGAATCCCCTGCCTGTGGGATGATTCTGTGCTTGTACTTTTCTGCCTTTGACCAGCACGATCCCCTGGGCCCGGGACGTGTAACCACCGCATCGGTCCGTGGCCGGCCTCCCAAGATGGTGCCAAGAAACACAACAGTGAATGTCCAAGGAAAGAGAGACGTTCCCTGCCAAGGAATTCTAGGCCGTTTCAGAGGAGGTGAGGTTTGTTTGAATAAAACCCAGTCCTCCTGGGTTGCCACCATCTGTCTGTTCCCCAGGAGCTCCGCCTCCGTGGACACCTGGATGCTTTGGTCTGGGAGTAGGTGGTCGAGTTTGCAGATGGCGGAGAAGGGGTAGGAGTTGTATTCACAAAACCCAGCGATCCAGAAAACCACTGTGAGGCAGGATTTTCAGTTTCAACAAGGGTGGGGGGGAGAAGAAGCAGAAACAAAAATAACAAGGCCATTAATCTTTCATTAAGTTAAAGGGATGAAAAGGAACTCCTTTAAAGTATCATTCTTCCCTTGCACCACAAGCATGTTGCCCCCTGCTGACTTCAAAGGCCCTGACGAGAAGTTGGTTAATGTTGTTGGCACAGTATCAGGCCGTGGTTTACTTTTGCTTAAGTATGATCTTTTTTTTTTTCCTTTTCAACAAAGAAAGCGTCAGGGTCGGGCACTCTGATGGGAGGAGGCCCACCACGGAAAAGATGCCTTTGTGCTACGTGCAGAGGCCTTCCGAGGTTGGCCCTGCTGACACGTGCTGTTTGCACACTGTCTGTCACAGACCCGAAAAACTACCACACACATACACACAAAGGACTGCCAGAAAGAGCACAGAGAATAAGACCATTGTCCTCGTTCGCTCTCTGCTTCCTGCCTCTGGAGAGTCAGGCCTGTTCCCCAGCTCGGCATCTGGGCTCCCGGTGGCCTTGATGGAGATGCAGTCTGCAAGAAAGCAAGCCAGCAAGCCCACTGCTTCTCAGCCCAGCGTCCCTCACCTGTGCGGGGGCTGCGGGGAGGGACCGTTGCTGCTTTGGGAGGCTGTATTTTTCTCCAGGGTAGCGCTGTTGGTACTGAAAGCGAAGCTAATTGGCGGTGAGTGGCAGGGTTCCGTGGTCAGGCCCTGGCTCTGTGCTGCCAGTTGCTGAGCGTTTAGGGCAAGCTGTCCTACCTGGCAAGTGCAAATGCCCTGGAGCAGCAAGAGAATGAGGAGGGGGTGTCGGGAGGGTCTGATGACCTGCTTGAAGACGCCATTGCTGGAAGCCCACCAGAGGGCTCCTGCGATGTGAGGAAGTTGTTTCCAGGCCCTTTTCTTTTTGTTTTCATGAGAAAGGCAAGGGAGAGCGTGAAGGAAACCAGTTGCTTGTCTTTTTTTTTTTTTTTTTTGCGGTACGCGGGCCTCTCACTGCCGTGGCCTCTCCCGTTGCAGAGCACAGGCTCTGGACGCGCGGGCTCAGCGGCCACGGCTCACGGGCCCAGCCGCTCCGCGGCACGTGGGATCTTCCCGGACCGGGGCACGAACCCGCGTCCCCTGCATCGGCAGGCGGACTCTCAACCACTGCGCCGCCAGGGAAGCCCTTTTTTTGTTGTTGTTGTTGTCGTCTTGTCTTTTAAGAAAGATTCTGCAAACTTGATTCGCTAAGTGCAATGTTTGCTGGGTGCCATTGCAGGTAAGCGTTAAGTCTTTCAGTCCCAGAGAGGGAGAGGTGACCAGTGGTCCCAGTTTTCCCAGAACTGTCTGGAATACACAGAATTAACAGTCTCTGCAATCCTCGACTTTTGCTTGTTGAAGCACCTTCCCCCGGAGTCAGATTAAGCCGGGTGGGGTCCCGGCTCTGTCCTCACTCCTTGTGAGATGCCGAGCAGGCTCCCCACACTCCAGCCCTGCTCTCCACTTGGTAAAGGGACAGTAACTGTCCCCAGCGTGACCGTGAGGACCGATGGGGACAGAGTGCATGAAAACAGCCGGCACCTACACGGGGTTCAGCGAGTGTGGCTGGTTCCCGCCATCATCACAAACATTGACTGCCCCTGCTGAATGCCCGTGCGAAAGGGCACAGCCCGTGTTAGCTCTGCCCCCAAATATTGACTTTAGAAAAGGGAGGGAGGGTATGGTTTGTTCTTTAAAAATACCACACGTAGAGGCTTAAATAGGATTTCATCACAGCTCCCCTCTGCCTAGAGAACCAAAGAGGGCACCGTGGGGAAGCAGAAATAAGCTATGGGGGAAGGGAGGGGAGGAACAAAGGTCGATCCCACCACGCGGGCTAGGGATGCAGCATTGGAGCCCTCGGCCACTTGGGAACCACACGCAGCAGGCTCCTCCCAGGGCTTTTGTGAACAACAGAGGCCAGGGCGCCTGCGCCCAGCACCCACTCAGGGTGAGCGGTTCACGTCGTCAGCACTTTTAATAAGGGAGCTGACCCAGCTCAGGCCCTTTGGAGCAGAGAGCTCCTAATTTGGAGTTCTACGGGAGGTCTGGATTATTACCATTTAAAAAAATTTTAAAACTTTTTTAATTTAAATTTGTTTTAATTTTAAAAAAAATTTTTATGGGGGGATTATTAACAGCAGCACGGTGAGGAGTCCTGATCTGCTAGGTCCGCTTCTTCCCGCTGGAATCCCCGACCAGCGTATCCTCACATGTACGGCGTTGCCGTTGGGATTTTCAGGGCAGAATCAGAAGCTGAATGGGGTCTCTCTGCCCCGGTGAATTCTGACCTGCTGCTAACTTTCTGCACCGGGTCGAGCCCTGGTTGACCTTTAAAGGCGCTCCAGCTGTCCTTGTGTCTTTGCCTGGTGTCTTCCTCCTTCAGCTGTGTCCGCGTGCTGTGTCCTCACCTGGATCAGACGGTCAGTAAACATTTGATCCATCGGGCTTCAGCAGGACAGTCTACCTGGGGCCGAATGGAAACAACCAACACCGCTAGGCAGGTGGGTAGACAAATGGATATGGGTGTGGGTATGGGCATTGGCATGAGTATAGATATGGGTATAGATATGAGTACGGGTATGGATACGGATATGGGTGTAGATATGGGTCCGTCTACAGATATGGGTATGTGTATCGATAAGGGTATGTGTATTGGGTACGTGTATGAGTATGGATGTCGATACAGATGTATAGATATAGGCATAGGTACAGATACAGATATATGGATAGAGATATAGATACAGATGTAGATATAGCATGTTTTTTTCAAAACAGGCCACTGGTGGAGAGTCAATAGCCTTCCAAGGCTCGGGGGATGCTGACAAGAGAGGCATTTGGAAAGCACTGAGCATCTGAGAATTTTATAAATAAGCGATTCCAACGCTGCTAGTAAAATAGGCATTTTTTAAAAACCAACTTTCTTAACTGCCGGTTAACGTCTCTTCGTTTCAGTTGGGAGAATGGAAGTATTTCCCAGCCCATAGTGTCTGTAAGATAATCACCGAAATACCTAATCCCCCACCCCTAATCCCGGACACTATAATTCAACCACGAGCATCTAGATCTATATTCACATCTGTGTGTCTGTCGGGATAGGCTAGGTCAATTGCACTAATAAACAACTGCAAGACCAAAGTGATGAAAGAAACCAGGTTTCTGTGTCGCTCAGGCTCTGAGCCCATCATGGATCTCTGGGGGTCCTGCTTGTCTTGTCCCCAGTCGGGGCGCAGCTGAAGCATCCACCACACAGAAAAAAGCGACATGATGGGACCTGAAGGTGACCCGGGGCCTGGGAATGACCCCCACTGTTTCTATTCAACACTCAAAGGTCAGAACTAGACACGGTCCCACCCAGCTGCCGGGGTGGGGGTGGGGGGTCAGGAAGTGCAGTCATCCCCGTATGTAGCATCCAGTGTACCAGCCTCAAGATTCGGAATACTACCAATACCCAAACACCACCAGCACTCCTAAATTCATCCAAAGTCATTTCTCCAGGCTGAACCTCTTCCCCGAACTCCAGACTCACATATCCAACTGCCTGCTTAACGTCTCCATTTGGATATCTAAAAAAGATCTCAAGGGTAACATTCCAAAACCCAAACCTCTGGTATTTCTCTCCAAACATGCTCCTCCCACAATGTTCCTCAATTCAGCGGATGGTAATTCTATTCTTCTAGTTAGTTGTTCAGACCAAAACTCTTCAGCTCATCCTTGACACAACGCTTTCTCTCAAAACCCACACCTAAACGATCAGCAGATCCTGTAAGCTGTCTCCTCAAAATACCCAGGACCTGGCCTTCCACTGCCCCTGGCCTGCTCTGAGACACCATCTCTCTTGCCCAGATTATTGCAATAGTCTCCAAACCAATCTCTCTGTCTCCATCCTTGTAAATCTTCAGTCTAATTCCTGACATGGCAACAAGATGGTCCCTTAAAAGATAAGTCAGTCCAACACCTCTGCTCCAGCCTGCCAAAGGCTTCCCATGATAAATCAGAGTGAAGGGTTTTGTGTTGACAATGACCTTCGAGGCTCTCCATGTTCTGGTCGCCTGTTACCTTCATAACATTATGTGCTCTGTCCCCCACCACTCACTCCTCTGCAGCCACACTCTTCTTTACACCCAGCAGGCACTCGTCCACCCAGAGGCTCTGCTTCCTTTGCCTGGTGTCTTCCTCCTTCAGCTGTGTCTGAGTGCTGTGTCCTCACCTAGATCAGATGGTCAGTAAACATTTGATGAATCCAAGAATGAATGAATGAGCGAAGGTTTATATTCACTGGTAGTTGAAGCCTGGGCCACAGAAGGTGCAATTTAAGAGTCAGCGTTAAAACTACGAAATCTTTCGAGAAGCAGTATGTATTCGCCACCGTCCCCTAGAAGGGGGACAAGCGATTGTACCACATGAGGGCAAACTCTGATGGAGAGGAGGTGAGTGAGCTTGACACACAAGGTGAGTGAGCACAGGTGGCTCAGGGGCTGTGCACAGACTGCTAAATGATCTTATCCCCAACTATCCCCCAGTTTTACGTGGGCACGTGACCACCCACCTAGAGACGCTATTCTGTGGCTCTTCCTGCAGCTTCGTGTGGCCAGAAGCGAAATTCAGATCGACGGATGTGAGCAGAAGAGGTGGAGGCAATTTCCGGGTTCTAACCTTCCAAGGAGAGCTGGCGGACGGGAGGCTAGTGCAACCAGCTTGGCCCCGGGATAGAAGGCATGTGTCCAGGTCAGCAGAGCCCCGTCCACCCCAGACTGCCTCTCTGCACTGAATGGTGAGAGAAAGAAGCTTTGTTCTTGTCTCTCGTTTGAACCGGTCTATCTTGCGGTCCCTTTGTGATGTTGCAGTTAAACCTATACCCTTAACGGTATTAATACAGAGCTAGGGGTAGGGCCAGGGTTGGCCTTTTAATGACAGTGGCAGATAAAGAATGAGGGTCA
Organism: Leucopleurus acutus; assembly: GCF_964270905.1. Taxonomy (NCBI): domain Eukaryota; kingdom Metazoa; phylum Chordata; class Mammalia; order Artiodactyla; family Delphinidae; genus Leucopleurus; species Leucopleurus acutus. The sequence goes on from NC_139155.1 coordinate 88,134,386, forward strand.
CCAAGGGGGAAATCATGGCCTAGGAAAGTGGACATTGTCCCCTAAAGTGTGCTGAGAGATATTTTATCAAGCACACATATTTTCAGAACAATTAAGAGACCACGGTCTTTATGTCAGCAGAAAATAAGAAGAGGCAATACATTGAAATTTGGGGGAAGATAGCCTTCTAAGAGTTTTAGCACAAGCTTTCCTTCACCTAGTTTCCTCGACTGGCCTCAGGTTTTACATGAGAAAGGCCTTTGGAAGGCAGAACAAAGGAACTGTATGCCTTTAACCTGTGCATTTACGTATCTATATACTTATACATTTTCCCCTTTACCCCGTAGCCCATGTTACTAACTTCAGATGTTTGTCCATTTCAGAATTTCATAGATCTGAAAATGGAAAATCCTACATACCTTTGTTTCCTAGTCTGGTCACTATATTCTAGAATAATATCTTCCCCGTTATCGAAAAAGCGTTTCTTTGAAACTGTCTCCTTAGAGAGTTGGCTTACACATGAAGAACTGTGCTCATACCTACCGGGCTGGGAAAGGCATTAGGGTACAGAAGTGATATTGCATTAAAGTAGCACAGGAGAGTGGGGTGTCTTGAAAATCACAGAATCAAAGGAAAATGATCCAATATTTCAAACAAAATCACGTCTCGTGTATTTCTGCTCCATTACAATAGGGTAAGTTAGATCTAGTCTTACAGAGGCTGCTATCTTAGACGTGGAACTCTGTAAGTGCTTGAAATGTCTTCTATTTTATTACATATACAAAGGAGCTCTTTAATACAGCCACTGTCTGTGACACGGAAGTCATATCTCAATTTTCTTTTTCAACTAAAACCACTCTAAACTGGAAAGCTATCCCACTACTGAAGAAGTTATCTCCCCAGTATTCCCCACAGGCGAATAGGCAATACACCTTACCCTTTTTTAAAAAGGAAACTGTTCATTGGCTAAATTACCCAAATAGTCATATGTGAGTTGCATATTTTTATGAGTTTTAATATCTTCAAAATATTTTTTGGTCAAAACTTAAATCTGCAAAGTAAGCGTTTTCTCTAAAATTAAAAAGTAAGCCCTTTGTAATTATAAATCATTTTTCCCCTCTCTTTGTTAAGCTTTGAAGAAACTTAAATGATTAATGGTTTTAGAAGTAAACTTTCGGGGATGTAATTACTTTTTCATAATTTATCAATAAGCAGACCGTCATAAAGGCTCACTGTCTGCTCCATAAAAGCAAATCTAAAGTTAATGAACGAAAAAAATGTTGCAAATCTAAGACCAAGTTTATGAGATGCATGACAAATGTATCCTTATAAATGACTAGTTTTATGCCCACACTCTGACGATCATGGCTTTGGTCGTCCTCCAATATATCAATACAGGAGGTAACATGCAGCAGCTTTCGAGAGCTGGCTATAAAAACGTGGTGTGGAATCTCAGTCTTTTCATATTCGTTCAACGTATGCTTACTGAGAATCTGCTATGTGTTGGCAATAACACTGTCTCTGTTCTCATGAAATTAACAATCAAATGAGACCGACCACGAATACACATGTATAAGAGATCTGAGGGTCCTGCACTAGATCCTTTTTTACTGGAGGAAGCACAGAGCATCCTGGGACTGTATAAAAGGGTACCTTGATTGTGACGTTGGGAAGATTTACCACAGAAATGACATCTAGACAGGTTCCTGAGGAAGACGTATGAATTTTCCAGACTAAAAGTAGAAGTTACTTTCGCCACACTGAGCAGAGGAAATGGCTTGAGAAATAAGAGAGAAGAGCGATTTCCAGGGACTGAAAGAATCTCGGTGCGGCTGGAGTGTAGGCCGCGAGCCAGGGATGATGTTAGAGAAACAAGCAGGGGACAGGTGATGAAACACTGAGCACGCCCGTGGGGATGGAGGAGCGACTGCTGTGAGAGGTGTTTGGGTGTCGGGATAGATAGAACCAGATGCTTGGTTAGACAGACGGCGGGTTGGGGAAGAACGGAGAATGACACAGATTTCTGGATGGACAAAGACAGGGAACCCAGGGGAGGGAGGGAGAAAGTGAGTTCCAGTTTGGATCTGTTGAGTTAAGGTGTCTGGAGATCTCTAAGAGAAGATATACAGTTCCCAGCTGGACACATGACTCTATAGCTCAGAGACCTAAAAGTCAGTGAACTGAGTACCATCACCAGATGGGATGGTGCCTGATGTGATGAGAGACAGGCTTGCTTCATTTGCTAACCAGGGAACCCAAGAGGATCCTTTGTCATCTCATCATTGAAAGGCTCAAAAGATTCTGAGATGGGAGACTGTAAAATGAGACAAGACAAAAGTGATGGAACCACGAAGGTAGACAACCTCTAGCAGATGCGCAAAGAAAAATGAGTCAGCAAAAGGGACTTGGAAGGTAACCCAAATCTAGGAAGCGGCGTCTAGAAAGAAGGGATAGATTGGACACCAGGTAGCAGGAGGAACAGGGACCAAGGGTCATCCATCAGGTAAGAACAGGGACAGGACAGCAGGGAGGAAGGAAAGCAGGTGGGATGAAAAAGGAGGAGGAAAGTCTGCCCTGCTTCTCGAGGAGTTTGCTGTGTGGGGAGAAGAGATTGTGCAAAAGGGAAGCTGTATCGCAGGAGTGTTTTGTTTTCTATTGCTTTGTTTCATTGTGTTTTAAGACGGGAGGCACTGTAAGTCTTTCAGCTCACGTCTGTGAGATTCCACAGGTGAAGGTATTTTACACATGCATTTCCTGTTCACTGCATTTTAGATCCTAGTTACTCTACAGAGCCCCCCAATGAACTTACACCTCTCAGTATGGAAACTCACCTTTAACCATCCAGGTTAAGTTACTACAAAACCCTACCCAGGAATATCCAGACAGACAAGGCATCAACTCACTCACCCTCGTCCCTGCGCCTGTTGCCGCTGTTTCACTTTTTCTTGCTTTTTAACTGTATTTTGTTAGACACAGGCTTTGTCGACTCCCCATTAGAACCATAGAAAACAAGCTTTGTAAGAAATCTTGAAAGTTAATCTTCTCCGACCTGTATATCCTTCATGTAACCCCATCAAGGAGCCCCCCAGCCTCAGCCTGAAAATCTCTGGCGACTAGCTAGTCACAATTTCCAGAAGCAGCCTGGTCTGTCTTGGAGCACTTATGACTTCCAGAAAGTTCTCCGTTACATGGAGTTCAGACTGGTCTCCTGACAAGTTTCTTCTGCTTGGGAATGATGAGTAGAAATTTTCATGTCAAACTTGATAGGTTCCAATTCCTGCTCTGCCAGTAACGGGTCATGTGACTTGGGCAAGAAACTTGACGTCAGCTGCCTCAGTCCATTCATCTGTAGAATGGGCATGAATGTCAGAACCAGCGTCACAGGGCTTTTGCTCAGAGGAATCCAGGTGGTCCACGCACAGAGTCTGGACCTGAGCTCAATAAATGTTAACCATTTAACATTTGGTTTAAATGTTAATTAAATTTTTTTTTTTAAATCAAATAGCCTTGCTATGCCCTAACCTTTGAAATACTTCAAGGAAACTATGTCAACTCTGCATGTTTCACTTTTAAATTCCATGAGTTTCTTCACATCTTCTCATCTGACACAGCTTGCCATGCCTTTCCTCCGGACACTGGTTTATTTATAGCCCCTAAATCCAGTTTATTTATACCCCTCCCCTCAGAGAGAGCAAGGGCCTGGAATAGGATCAAATACTCCAGGATGGTATGTCCTGAGCAAAATGGAGAGAGCTTATCACTTCCTTTTTTCTTTATGCTGAAGTACTACGAAGGGCGCCCGAGGTGCCGTTAGCTTTTGTTGTTGTTATGGTCACGGCACACAGCTGATGCCTGTGGGACTCGGAACTGAGTACGCTGTAATCCCCGAGCATTCGCACACGTGCTGTGCCTGTCCCAGGTGGAATACACAGCAAACTGAGGCAAGTCCTAGCTCCGTCCCACCAGCTGTGTGTTGGTGAGCGCACTTTCTGTGCCTTAATTTCATCATGTATAAAATGGTATAATTATAGTTTTCTCCATATATAGGCCCAGGAGTGGGATTTCAGGATCATATGGTAAGTCTCTGATGATACAATCCCACTCCTGGGCATATATCCAGAGAAAACTATAATTCGAAACGATGCATGCACCCCAATGTTCATTGCAGCACTATTTACAATAGCCAGGACATGAAAGCAACCTAAGTGCCCATTGACAGATGAATGAATAAAGATGTGGTACATATATACACCATGGAATATTACTCAGCCATAAAAAAGAATGAAAGAAAAATAATGCCATTTGCAGCAACAGGGGTGGACCCAGAGATGATCATACTAAGTGAAGTAAGCCAGAAAGAGAAAGACAGATACCACATGATATCACTTACATGTGGAATCTAAAATATGATACAAATAAACTTCTTTACAAAACAGACTGAGACTCACAGACACAGAAAACAAACTATGGTTACTAAAGGGGGGTGGGCAGATAAACTAGGAGTTTCAGATTAGCAGATACACACTACTATCTATAAGACAGGTAAACAAGGACCTACTCGATAGCACAGGGAACTCTACTCAATATGTTGTGATAACCTATAAGGGAAAAGAATCTGAAAAAGAATTTATGTATATAAATATATACACGCTGTACACCTGAAACTAGCACGACATTGTAAATCAACTCTACTTCAATAAAACTTTTTTTAAATGGCATGATGATAACTACACCGACATCACAGAGGCCGTTGAGATCGAGAAGGGCTAATACATGCCAGTTCTTGGCAGTGTGCCCAGCAAACAGTAAGCCCGGCACAAATGTTAGCTATTATTATTGCCCTTTAAATTGGGTTTTCTAGCCCACGTGTAGGATGTTACAGAATTCTGCCCTAACGCGTGTTTCAAAAATACAGATTTGTTCCCACGCAACTGGTGTATTAGGGGACAATTTGAACATAACATGGAACTCGTATTTGCTCAGGGGCGATCTCGTCTTTGAGAAATGCTAGGGGAACACAGAAAACCGCAGGCAGCTGAATCAGGCATGGAGAAGACACACAACGCACACACGCACACACATCAAACACCCACCGGCGACCCCAGCTCTCTGAGGTTTCGTGAGGCACTCCTGACCTGCCGGCTGACATCTCTTCCTTCGATTTCAGGGACCCCTTATCACCATTTCACGGTAACTCACTAGTTACCACGCTTCCGAGGCCACAGGCAAACGTCAGTTCTTCTCCCAGGTAAAGTGCCACAGTCATCGTAGTACTGATGTATTTTTTAACCATTTAACATGCATAAAACCATGCTGGCATTTTTACTCTGTTCTTATTTTTTTAAGTGTCACTGACGCAGTTTTTGAGTGCTGTGTCCCAACCCCATTTTTCTAGTCAACCGTGAGATTTTTCATAGCACCGTGGTTCCTCGGCAGGCATATGACACATTACAGCAGAGCTGCCTATAATTCTCTCTGCTAAGTTTTGCAAACTCTCAAAATCTTTAGATCCTGATTTTGCTATTTCCAGTCTTCGTGTTATGCATGAATTTGATGTGACTATAACACCAAATATCTGTAAATCATCGAAGGGAGAGGCTATATGCTGGGGGAGAATCTGACAAAAAAATGAAACAGGCATTTCCTGCGGGAGAAAGTATTTTCAGGATAATAATGAAGCTTAAAGAGTGTTATCAATCACATAAGCTATTCTCCAATTTAGCTTGAAGAAGGAAAATCTGAAAACCTCAAGCCCTGTGGGACTGGACTCTGGATGGCTCATGAGGAAACATCTAGTCCAAATCTCTTCGCTCGAGGTGAGTCAGCGTGGCTCTGGGAAACGAACGCCTTGCTAAGTTCGCCAACTTTACTGGTAGTGATGGAGCCAAGTTTCACGGCTGTTCTTACGATCCCAGGCTGACTCCCAGTTACATGTTGTACAACTTTATATCCTTGTAATAACACGACAGCTTATCCCAAACCAGACCTACCCATTACCGCAAGGATGGTTTCGTACAGTAGGCAGCTCCTCAGACTGTATGGGGAGCAAGAGAGGTGACAGCCTTCAGAAGAGGACAGACAGCCTGATGCTGCTAACTGGGCAGCCACATCCCTGCCCACGCCATCTGCCGGGGGTGGGGCAGTCGCCCCAAGACGGAGCAAATGCTGGCATTAGAACCTCAAACCTATAAAATGAGGACAAACCCAGCTCCTCCAAGTAAATCTCCTCAATTTCTTCCCCTGTAAATTGGGTTCGTCCTTTTTTTTTATGATTTTTTTTTTTTTTTTTTTTGGTGGTGCGCGGGCCTCTCACTGTTGTGGCCTCTCCCGTTGCGGAGCACAGGCTCCGGACGCGCAGGCTCAGCGGCCATGGCTCACGGGCCCAGCCGCTCCGCGGCATGTGGGATCTTCCCGGACCGGGGCACGAACCCGCGTCCCCTGCATCGGCAGGCGGACTCTCAACCACTGCGCCACCAGGAAAGCCCTGGGTTCGTTCTTTTTGAATCACTGGCTCGAATTGTTCATTCATTCGCTTGTTTGTTTGCTTAGAAGAGGTAATGCCTGCACAAGGCACAGATTTTAAAGGTATTAAAGCATATACAAGGAAAAACAGATTACCTTTCATTTGTCAGCTGGAAAGAAGAGAGTACGCATGCTCTATTGGTGTTGCTTATAAAATGGTAGAATAAAATCAGACACAATGACCTCAGTCACTTTCTATAAGCATACCCTTGTTTTTACTGGAATAATTCGGATTAATGCTATGTTTATACCATCAGAGTTAGTTAATTGATTAATCTCTTTATAAATCTATTAATAGAACTTGTAGGGGGCCTCAGCATAATATCTTAGCCATTCATGTACTTGTTTACTGATTCATTAATTTAGCTCTTCACTTATCTCTGGGAAAGCTCCTGGCGTGAATTATCCATTCATTCATTCGTTTGTTTGATTACAAGAGGTAGTGTGCACACAAGGCATATGATTTAAAAGGCATTAAAGGGTGCACAGGGCATAAGAGATCAGTTTTCCTCCCCTGTTTCCCCTTCATACTTTTTACCAGATGAGAATTTTGTGTTCCTCTCAGGATGGTTCCTGCATTCACAGTTGTGTGTGTGTGTGTGTGTGTGTGTGTGTTAGAGAGAGAGATGCAATATACTATATATACATGTCCCAGTGGTCTCATCTGGGGTGGCTCTGCCTCTCAGTGACATTTGACAATGTATGGAGACATTGTTCATTGTCACAACAGTAAGTGGGCTGTCGTTGGCATCTGACGGGTAAGAGACCCGGACGATGCTCGGCACCTACAATGCACAGGACTCCCCCCAACAAAGGATGGTCTGACCCAACGTGGCAGGAGTGCTTAGGTTAAGAATATCCCGCTTTTCTCACACCGGTCAGAATGGCCATCATCAAGAAATCTACAAACAGTAAATGCTGGAGAGGATGTGGAGACAAGGGAACCCTCTTGCACTGTTGGTGGGAATGTAAATTGATACAGCCACTATGGAGAACTGTATGGAGGTTCCTTAAGAAACTAAAAATAGAACTACCATATGAACCGGAAATCCCACTACTGGGCATATACCCTGAGGAAACCATAATTCAGAAAGAGTCATGTACCAAAATGTTCATTGCAGCTCTATTTAAAATAACCAGGACGTGGAATCGACCTAAGTACTTAGTCTATCAACAGATGAATGGATAAAGAAGATGTGGCACATATATACTATGGAATATTACTCCGCCACCAAAAGGGATGAAACGGAGTTATCTGTAGTGAGGTGGATGGACCTAGAGACTGTCATACAGAGTGAAGTAAGTCAGAAAGAGAAAAACAAATACCGTATGCTAACACATATATATGGAATCTAAAAAAAAAAGAAAAGAAAAGAAATGGTCAGAAGAACCTAGGAGCAGGACAGGAATAAAGACACAGACCTACTAGAGAATGGACTTGAGGATATGGGGAGGAGGAAGGGTAAGCTGTGACAAAGTGAGAGAGTGGCATGGACATATATATACACTACCAACGTAAAATAGATAGCTAGTGGGAAGCAGCCGCATAGCACAGGGAGATCAGCTCGGTGCTTTGTGACCACCTAGAGGGGTGGAATAGGGAGGGTGGGAGGGAGACGCAAGAGGGAAGAGATATGGGAACGTATGTATATGTATATATAACTGATTCACTTTGTTATAAAGCTGAAACTAACACACCATCATAAAGCAATTATACTCCAATGAAGATGTTAAAAAAGAAAGAATATCCAGCTTTTATTATTATTTTTACTTCTCAAGCTATTTTGACTATTGTTCCTCTAACAATTTAGCCCCAGGTTTCCTTGGAGTGTGGAGAGAAGCAAGTTTTAAAGTCGCTGGAGAAGAGAAGCTTAATTTCGTTTTTGGACCCCCAGCATCTGGCAGAGAGCTCGGCTGTCAGTGAGTATACTTTGAATGCAAAGATGATTAATTCGCTGTGGGTGGAGACCTTTGAAATAAAATAAAATAAAATAAAATAAAAAAATAAAATATCCCGTAAGCTGCGCTTTCTTCAAATCTGAAATACCCACTTGCTCCGGAGCATTGATTAGAATTTCACTCAAGCGCCACAGAGGATGCTGCAGCTCTAGAATTCTTTGGACCCTGAGAAAACAGTGTGGGTTCCAAAGGAAAATTTCTCTTTTGGAAACAAAGTTTGGAGAAATTAGCTGCCTCATCGAAGCCCCCCGTTCCTTCACCTGTCCTCATTTACAAAGACAAGTTATTAAAATAAACAGAAAGCTTGCCTGACTTTTTAAATGACGAGGCCAGCCACCCTCCATGAAAACGTTAGAACATACATCACTGAGACGGTAGAAGGTGTTTCAACTTCATCAGAAGCCTTGAAAACGAGGACATCTTTTGTATCTGTGCTTTCGAAAGTTTTTCAGGGCTGATATTTATTTTAAATCAGAACCACTTACAAAGCGAACCTCCTTTACAAACGGCGTTGGATGGAGTCATCCTAGAGATGACCTCTATCATTCGAGGCTGGACGGAAATATTATTTTTATAGAAAAAAAGAAGGATCTCTTTAATCAGCTTTAAAAAAACATTGTGAACAGTCACTTCTCTTATTTAAAAGTTTAACTTTACTTTCATCAATTTATAATCAGAGTTTCTCTGGTATGTTTGATTCCTGACAAACAAGGATAAAAGTCTTGTGCCCCCGTTGCTAATGAGATGATAAAACAGCAGGGATCAAGTTTTTAATTACTACAGGCAATGCACTGGAGAGGTACCGATGATATTTTCTATTGCATGTCTAAGTTGTAACTTCAGGCTTATGACAGTCCTGCTGTGCTCCACTGCCTTTGATGATCACTCGTTTTTGTCTCCTGAGAGCACACAAAAATTTCTGAGCTGGGATCCTGGGGGGCTGGTAATTATTGGCGTAACCTGGTGCAGGTTCCCCTCTTCAACCAGGATGTTCAGTAAGGATCCAGGATCTTAATGCAGGCCTTTATCCCGAAAGGGAAATTGGACATTTGAAATATCTGTGAACTTTCCTACTCAAATGATACCCATTCTCATTCTACCAGCATGGGCTTCCCATTAATAATAAAATGTTTAATTGAATTGGGAGATTTCTAGTACGTACATGTTCCTTTCTTTTCAAAGTCAGGCTTGAAATTTTTTCAAAAACCTTATTTTCATACACTTTTGTAGACGTGTATTTGTCACTGTAAACTCTTTCAACACATTTCTGACAATGTTCTCTTTGTTACTGCAGACAGTTGATAATTGACATTTTTAATGGTGTCATTTGCGATCAAGTGTGTGTCACACCAAGGTCACATGCTCTTATCCTGATGGAAATGGATTCCATTAATTCTCAGTTTCACAAGACACACACACACACACACACACACACACACATCCCTCTGAATGGCCATAGTACTTGACAAATAAAGCTTGCTTTATTTTTAGCTATAAAAACTAGAGCAGAGAATTAATCTGACTTGGGGATAATCACTAACCCAATCTGAATCCAACTAACCAGCTTATCAATCAGCTACTCAGATGGTCAAATAACTAATCTCTGATCACTCAAGTCATTTCTAAATTGTAAAGTAAGATTGAGTGTCAGAATCACAAGCACTGACTGAATCTACCGAGTGGTTTAAACTTCTAAGATTTTGAGCCATAAAGATAAACATGCAGCCTCAGCTCCTACATTGGGAAAAGCCCACAAGTGAAAAGAGATTTCCAAATAATAAAAGGAAATGGACCTTCTTTTGGTCCAACACCTCTCAGAATCAAAATGAACCCTATCCATTAGAATTCCTATTTTTATCAATATGACTGACTTTGACCTTTAAAGCTATCATATACGTGGAATGTAAAGGCCAGATACTTGCAGTTTATTTTCTTCTCAGCAAAGAGCAGTTTAAAATGTTCTGATTGTGTAATTTATATGGAATACAGGATTCATCTTCCCTGTACGAGTCAGGATGGACCAAGTGCTGAAACGAACAGTGCAGAGCCTCAGGCGCTGAGCACAGTAGATGTTTGTTTCTCTTTTTTCCTGGAGTTTGTATTTAAAAATTTTTTATTGGAATATAGTTGATTTACAATGTTGTGTTAGCTTCAGGTGTACAGCAAAGTGAATCAGTTGTACATATGCATATATCCACTCTTTCTAAAATTCTTTTCCCCTATAGGTCATTCCAGAGGACTGAGTAGAGTTCCCTGTATTATACATTAGGTCCTTATTAGTTATCTATTTTATATATAGTAGTGTGTCTATGTCAATCCCAGTCTCCCAATTTATCCCTCCTCCTCTTTCCCCCTGGTAACCATAGATTGTTTTCTACATCTGTGACTCTCTGTTTTGTAAATAACTCATTTGTACCCTTTTTTTAGATTCCACATATAAGCGATATCCTACGATCTTTGTCCTTCTCTGTCTGACTTACTTAGTATGACAATCTCTCGTATGACAGCCATCCATGTTGCTGCAGATGGCATTATTTTGTTCTTTTTTATGGCCGAGTAATCTTTCATCGTGTATTTGTACAAAGACGCTTACTTCCTGTTTGTGGACGTCCATGTGGATGGGCCTGGCTGGGCAGTGTTCCTGGGCTGTTGTCCCCAGGACCAGTTCCTCCCATCCAGTAATGTTCCCGTCTTCTCAGAGGGCAGAGCGCGATGCTGGAATCTCTGTACTGGCTGGCAACAGAGGAGGGGCTGGTTTGAAGACGTCCCATGGGCTTTAGGAGCCACGCCAAGAAGTGGTGGTTTTCCTTTGCCTCCCTTCCACGGATCAGAAGGGGTAGCAAGGTGTCCCTCAGGTGTAAATGGGCCCAGCAAGAAAATGAATTGGTTTGGCAAGCAAACTTAAGGGGCTTTTCTGCATTAATTATGGTGATACATTACCTGTAGCAGGATGCTTCCTAGCTGTTGAGAGTTTGATGCTAACTCATTTCATCTTCAGAGTCTTGGAAACTAGCCTTGGAAATTATCTATTATTACTTACAGATAAGAAAACTGAGGTTCAAAAATATTCATTTTCTTGCTAGAGGTCAGACAGCTGCTAAGAGCTAGAACCAAATGCTGGTTTTCTAATTTCTCTTCTCCTTTGATATTTGGTATAACATTTGCTCACCTTGATTTAGGAAGTCTATTGTTCTTTAGAAATAGTTATTATGAGGCAATAAAAGATTCAGATAAACAGTATCAAAAGACATTTAATCCTCTGCGTAACATAGCTTGTTGTGAAATTGACCATAAAATTCTAGTAATCTAAGCTACAGGAATCATTCTCGTTTTTAATGTTCTACTCATTCATGTAATATGAAGACTACAAAATTTGGTAAAATGTGTACACAGAGAAAACAAGTAACCCCAGCTATCGAAGTGATGTATCTTGAAATTTTGTTTACAGATCTTATGCTATTTAGGACCATATCAGTCTTAACTAGTGCGTGGCTAACCTTTGCATAATTCTAGTGACTGTGGTGTAGTTAAACCTTCATATTCCTTTCATGATGTTAGGCGGACCAGAGAACAAGGGATAGATATTTAAAGTAAAACAATGATCTAACATAATGGTCAGGATTATTCGTACAGCTGACTAAGGTGGTAAAAACATGAGTGGAGACTCTTTCTGAGAATTTTTTCCTTTGGAAACTCATAGGTCAGAGCCCTGTAATTAGTCAAACTGCTCAGGTACGACAGTATTTTTAGCAAAACCGTTTATGAAACAATTTAGCTTTGGGGCAGGTAGGAAGGTTAAAGCAGATCATTGCTGGGATAGTTCAAAACCGGGGTTGAAACCGTGAACGCCCCAGGGTGTAGCGGTGATGCCAATAATCGTAGACATCGACTGACTCCTGCAGAACCAGCCACCGTACTCAGAATCCCATGCACGTTATCTCGAGAACATACAACAAAAAGGCAAGGTAATAGTATTATTCCTCTCCTCTTTCTTTGCATCAAAGACACACGAAGGGAAAATGACAGGTAGAGCCTTATTTCAGGTCAGATCTGGCTGGTTCCAAAGGCTGTATTGGGCTTATCGAAATTTACAGTACAACTCTCAGCAGGAGAGACAACCCTGCCACGTGTCTCTGCTGCAGAGTGGCCGTACATCCCAGTGGTTAGGGGTGTGGGCAATGGTGTCAGACCTCTGGGTTCAATTCCCCCCAGCCTCCTGGCCAGATGACTTAACTCTTCAGTGCGTCAGTTTGCCTGTTTGCAGAGTGGGGGTGATAATATCCCGTTGTGTGGATTAAATGGGGAAGATGCACATGCCAGGTACAGAGGAACCAGGCTGGCTCTTACTATTATGCCTCCCGGCTCGCCAAAGTTCACCAGGAGATCATGAGTCACTTCAGGGGCGTGTTCAAAGCACCACCACCAGCTTGCACATCGGTCCTTGGAAATCCGAGGAAATCGCATCATCATTTATGGACTCACATTTTCAGCAGCAGGCAGTGTCCTCATCCGTCCTCTAAATAAAGATCAACTTTGTTCACAGCGACAGATATAAGCAGTCCACTCCTATCGAGATGTCGGTCGGGACCAAAGTCGACCTATGACGTCAGAAAGGAAAGCTCTTCCCAGTAGGGTTCACATTCACTAATCTGGGCAGGTTCTCTTGAGCCCCTTCCTGTGTACCAGACCCTGTACTCGTCATCAGGAGCCTGGTGACCTCACACCCAGCAGAGATGGCAGAAGCAATTGGAAATATGTCTGCCTCACATACGTGGATTTGGGTAGAAGCTTACTTCGTATACAGTTGGTGCCGAGACACCCATACCTGGTCCCTGTCACCCTTCTGTGCATTTAATCCACGCAGGGCTCGATTTGAACAGGAGTGAATTCAGGGCAATGGTTCTGAACTTGCCGAATTTGAGGCACGGGAGAGAATCACATCCTTGGTGTAATTTCCTGATTCCCTCTCCCCACCCTGACTATAAAGGTTGCTGTCTGGCCCACATGCTAAGTCCCCTCCTCTATAACCCACCTCCATCCCCTCCACTGGAAGGTGGATGAGGCTGTAACATGGGACTTGGGCATGAAACCATTTCCAAACCAGGAGGCCATCGGTTTAAAAATGTTAAAAAGTACTGATTTCCATGAAATATAAGCTATGAAATTGAAGATATCAATAAGCCGCTTAGTACATAAAAATTACTATACCTGGCTACATTATAAAGTTCTCTACCATCTCTAAGGATGACAGGAAAACATCTTCTTTATTTGATTTCTTTTTGTAATACAAAGTTGACTAAGTAGGTACTCCCAACAATCATATTTGTCCCTAATACTATACACTCAAGAGGAAACCGTTTAAAATATCTTTGAAATATCTTCTATGGTGTGATGGCTAATGTTGCCAGCCAGTTGACTGGGCTAAAGGATGCCCAGAAAGCTGGTAAAACGTTATTTCTGAATGTGTCTGAGAAGTGTTTTTGGAAGACATTAGCAGTGGAATGGTAGACTCAGTAAAGAGATCCCTCACCCACGTGGGCAGGCATCATCCAATCCTTTGGGGGCTTGAATAGAACTCCCCCCCCCAAAAAAAAAGGCGGAGGAAAGATGAATTCTTGCTCTCACTTCTTGAGCTGGGATGTCCATCTTCTCCTGCCCTTGAACTTCGGAGTTCCTGGGTCTTGGGCCTTGGACTCTAGGACTTAAACCAGCATCCCTCTGCCCGCCCCCAACCGGATTCTCAGGTCTTCATTCTCAGACTGGAAGAGACACCATAGGCTCCTCTTATCCCCAGGTCTTTGGACTCAGACTGAATAATACCACCAGATTTCCTGGGTCTCCAGCTTGCAGACAGCTAACTGTGGGACTTCTCAGCCTCCATAACCACATAAGCCGTTTCCTATTTTATATATACCTCCTATCAGTTCTGTTTCTCTGGAAAAACCTGACTAACATTTATGGTTCACAACATATCCAGCCCAATGTCCTACATTTGGTCAGAGCTGCATTCTGACTCACAGGTGCTAAGTATCTTTGCCTTCATGGCCTCTTTCTTCCATTAAAAAACTGATAATATTTATGATTGTACTGTTTTAAAGACTAAAGACTAATCCAGGCCAGATTATATTCATTTTTTCCTTCTGATTTTAAAAGAAAATATTTCTGTGGGCTTCTAAAGGAGTCAGGGGTCTTGTGCCTACTGTATATATGGCTCAGTCCACTCTGTATCTGGCCCTTAAATATTAGACAGTAAACATTGTCACTGAAAGTAATAGCCCTCCAGAATTAGAATGTTTAATAGTTAAAGACCTGAGTCATTCATTACCTGCATGTAATAAAATAAATGCTTTTCTAGAGCTTACTGGGTGCCAGGCATTTTTCTAAGTGCTTTCATATTTGCAAAGTCTTTTAACGGTTGGAGCTACGTTATGAGGTGGTTGCCATCAGCATCATGATCACCATCACCACCACCAGCCTCACCACTGCCACCATCTCCACCATCATCATCACCACCTCGGCGATCGTCACCATCTCCACCATCATCATCATTATCATTATCATCATCATCACGATCAGCATCACCACCATCACCATCATCACCATCATCATCACCATCATCACCATCATCATCATCACCATCACCATCATCACCACCATCATCACCACCATCACCACCATCATCATCACCATCAGCATCACCATCATCACCATCACCACCACCACCATCAGCATCACCACCATCATCACCATCATCACCATCATCATCATCACCATCATCACCATCATCACCATCATCACCATCATCATCATCACCATCATCACCATCATCACCACCATCATCATCACCACCATCACCATCATCTTCATTTCTATTGTCATCTCCATTTTACAGGGACATAGAGTGACTTGTCCAGGGTCACACACCCGTTAGTGGCAATGAGGTGGTTTACGCACAGGCCACGTGACTGCAAAGTTCACACTTGGAGCCTCTCTGCCACACCACCTCTCACTCGCATACTACTTGGTAGAAACAGCCAAAGTAGACTTATTATTAATACCTTCCTACTGTAAAGTGTGACTATTTAACAGAAAGACATTGCATGCAAAAATAAACAAGGAAAATACTTCAGTCATTGGGTTATGATCAAGAATCTTTCACTTTAATGAGAAGTTTAAAATATATGCAGAACATTTTGTAGAAAATATTATTTTAATAAATATCAACTTTATCTGTGTTCTCTTTTTGTACTATCTTGTTAGACTTACAGCAAAATATAGACATAATTTTTCCTGCTTTTTACTCCTTAATGTTACTTTTATGCAGTGTTCTCCTATAATAATATAGCTGCTCTACAAGAAAATCTGAATATTTATATCGTTTTCAAGCTTTTAAAACTATTTTATTGAAGCATAGTTGATTTACACTGTTGTGTTAATTACTGCTGTACAGCAAAGTGATTCAGTTGTGCATATATATTCTTTTTCATGTTCTTTTCCGTTGTGGTTTATCACAGGATATTGAATAGAGTTCCCTGTGCTCTACAGTAGGACCTTGTTGTTCATATTCAATCGTATTGATAAGCCATAATTTCCCTGAACTTTCCCCAGTTCTTTTCCAATTGATCACCATTATAAATACTCAGGCTATAAATACTCTGGATAAAATATTTTGAGATGAGTGGTTTCCTGGGTTATATTCCACAGAGTGGGATTTTTAGGTCAAACGTTTTTAGGTCAGAGTTTTAGCTGATTTCACATATTTCCTTCTGAGGGTGTTGATTTAAGTTTTCTAGCATATGGAATACACAATTTAAAATGACTTTTAAAATGTAATTATATCAGTTAGGATGCCTTCAGCTACAAGTAACAGAAGACTATTCAAGATGACTTAACAAGACATTTGAAGGAAAAAATGGTATCAGATATCCGTTGGAACCCCAATTTTTCCCACCTCTCCCTCTGTCATCCTTTATATGATGGTTTGTCCTTTTAAACTGACTCTCATCGGGGTCCCAAGATGGCTGCCAGAGATCCAGAAGCAGAGCAAGGCGTTGGGGGGGAAGCATGGCATCTGGTTGTCATCACCAGCAGCCTCTATAGCAACAGTTTAGGTGAAAGATCGTTGGTGCTCAGGCCAGAGTGGGAGCAGTGAAGAAGTAGTCAAATTCCAGAAATTTTATTTTTTTGACCACACCGCGCAGCATGCGGGATCTTAGTTCCCCGACCAGGGATGGAACCCGCGCCCCCTGCAGTGGAAGCGTGGAGTCCTAACCACTGGACCACCAGGGAATTCCCTCTAGAAATATTTTGCAGACAAAACTGAGAGAATTTTCTGATGGTTGGATGTGGGTTTTACGGGGGAGGCACTGAGTAGGATTCCAAGATGGAGTTGGTCCATCCGGTCCCCTAAGGAAAGACCAGCAGGGAAGATTGTTACATGAGAAAACAAAAGTCCCAGGCAGCACCTCTCTATGGATGTGTTTACACAGATCTAGGCAAATAGATAGAAACAAATATGGAGGCAGATGACAGAGCAATGACTGCCGTTACCCTTGGGAAGAAAAGTCGGACGTGGGTGTGGGAGGAGGGAGGGAGATGAAGGACTTAGAGTTTTTACACGGTATATTTTGCTCACATGTTTTGTTGCAAACATTAATTCCTCTACTACCTACGTAATGTTTTAAAATGTTTGAAACGATTTCCAGAAATTAAAATTTCAGAGTATGCATAATAAAAAAACAGAGAGCAATTCTAGGGTGAAGATGAGCTTATACTATGATGCTATTGGAATACTTTTTTAAAGGACACATCTGCAGAGACAGACAGATATATGGCCAGAGATGATCTCTGGGAAAGCCCAGAAGAAACTGGTAAGAGGACAGCCTCAAGGCAGGGGAAGCGGAAAGTTCCAGGTCTGGGGTGAAATGAAAACTTCCTTATATTTGGTACCATTTGAGTGTGCACATATTAGCTATTTAAAGTTAATTACTTAAATGTTAAAATAAAAGATAGAAAAATGTACATGCCCAAGTAATAAATTAACACACATAAAACAAAAATGAAACCATCCCAAGTAAGGTTAAGTTCCTGTGGTCACTATCATTTCTTGAGATTGGTTTTAGGTGAAGTCTGAGTGAAAAGGTGAATAGAATAGGTAGTTGGGGAAAGTTTCCATGAGCCTAAGAGATTCTATAATCTCTCTTTTTTTTTTTTTAAGCTGTACACAGGCCTTTCACTATTGTGGCCTCTCCTGTTGCAGAGCACAGGTTCCGGACGCTCAGGCCCAGCGGCCATGGCTCACGGGCCCAGCCGCTCCGCGGCATGTGGGGTCCTCCCGGACCGGGGCACGAACCCGTGTCCCCTGCATCGGCAGGCGGACTCTCAAACACTGCGCCACCAGGGAAGCCCTATAATCTCTCATTTTAAGGCATGGTAGAAATTGATTTGGATAGCTCAATTCCTAAGTTAAAAGACGAAATGGACTAATTCAAAAAGCATCCAATCAACAAAGATCAGTAGATATTTACTGAGCTATGGCGCTGAGTTAGGCATTTGATTGCTTTCTAAGGGGAAAGATGTAACACTACGTTATTTTGGTCGAAAATAGAAAGAAAACACTTCAAGTAACAACAGTGACAACAAAAACACCAATGGTTTCCATAACTTGGGAAACAATTTGTGTTGTTCAAGATACAACTCTTTGCCTACAAAAGGACAGCAGAGGATCTAGTAATCGCTATTACCTGGTGGGCTTGTAATTTCTGAATATGTTTAAATGTTTGCCTCTTTGACTGGTTAGAAGCGCTACCGTCGGTCTACTTGCATTTGGTTTCTCTTCTTATGAAATCACAGATTAATCCTCCCGTTTCCCTTCAGCATTACTGAGAGCAGCTATGTAAGAGATGAGAAGGAAAACTATGGTTTGGTAAGAATTGCCACAAAACTACAGTGGTGCTGGTGAATGAAGGAATCGGGGCGAACACCAAATGATTCACATTTCAACAGTCTGAGGTCCTTTAGAAGCAAACTTGTGTGCCAACGGCCCAAAAGCAAACACGGAAAAATCCATCTCACGATAAGGGGAGGGAAAGGGTTAAGCTGTTGACAAGATCTTGGCTTTCCTTCCAGATTGGGCTGCGGTTTGTATGACATCAACACCTTCTGAATGGCAGATTAGTCAACAATTTCAAAAAAATATTAAATTATCTAGTTAGCAAAAGGTCTGGTGTACAGACACGGGTCAATCTACCCCAGGGCCAGGAAGATGAAAGCGCTTTTCCCAGCCATTTGCAGTGGAGTTAGCACATTACTCCTATCTCTCCATACCCACCCGATATTCACACACAGTGATGCTCTGGAGACAAACGCGAAGCCGTGTGATTTCCCCCTGCTATGTTAAAAATGCTTTTCTATTTTTTCAAGCGTGCTTCCGTGAAAGCGGGCACATCTGTTTTAAGTCCTCTTTTATGAAAATTACTAAGCTTCCTCAGTGTGCTTATCTTTTAATTTTGAAATTCTTTGTAGCAATAACTTGAGAAAATAACCAACCATATTTCTGGTCCCTTTACAAAATAAAGGGTTGGAGGCGGGGAGGAAAAAAAGAAAGCACGAACGAGCCATTTTAGAGCTTTGAACTCCCTCTTCTAATCCTTCCCCTTTAGGCCTGGGTGGAAAGGGCCCCCCTCATCTGCGTTTAGAATGGCTGAGTCCCGCCTTGATGGCTGTCGGCTCGGTCCCCCAGCCAGACCCAGGCTTATTCATCAACTCCCCGGCAGGGGGGAGCGCTTCTCACGCCAGCGCTTAGCCGCCAAAGTTCAGCTTCCCTTTATAAGCTTCTTTATTCCTCCCTTCGTCCACCCAAAACCGTTTTTTACAAAGTTTCTCACCCTTTCCCTCCCTCCGGAGGGGTTCCTTGAATGGACAGGACGCTGGGTCACTGTTTAATACCTCAGCCTCCCACCCCCAGCATTTTTGTTTTGAATAGCACATAATAGACAGGGGTTTATTGGCCATATGGCTTTCTGCTTTTAAACTGGGGTTTAAGGCTCAGACATAATCAGCGATGGAGCAGAGAGTTGGATCCAAAACCTTGAGATTCCTCCTCTGGACTTCAGGTACCAATTCTTTTCCTTGCTTTTGCTCTAAGCAGTGATTCAAGGAGAGGTTGGAGCGCACGGTGGGAAATAGGACAGGACGTGAGTCAGGCAATTAAAGAAGAGATGGGGCATCCTGTAGGTGTCTGTTCTGTGGCTGACCCACTTCTCGGCTTCAGTTTGATGACTCTCTGCAAGAGGCACAGTGAAATTCTCGGTTTTCCTCCCTGTCAGGTGAGGCTGATGACATGATAATACATCCAACAGTCTTATAACAGTCTTATCATCCAAAGCAAGGGATTCCTGAACAGCCGGAAAGTTTTCCTGCGTGCTCTGTTGAGAGGCTGAAGATAAAACAAGAGGAAATAAGAGGTAATTGAGCGCTTCTTGTCCGCCCACTTAGCGAGCCCAAACACCTCCGTCCCGGAAGCCCTGGATCGCGTTGCAATAGTCACGTCCACGACATTGACTTGGAAGTTTCCTGGCTCCTTGACCACGTAAGGCAGGAGATGTTGGTCCCATTTAGAGAAATTCTATGGCGTTTGATGTTTTCCTCCTCCCGTACAATGTCAGGGTCTTTCCATCCTTATCTTGGAGGAAAGGGTCAAAAATAGAAATGAAATCTAAAATTATTAGTTCTGCTAGGTGAGCAGCTCTGATGACCAGTATTTGAAAGCGACTGGTGGTAACTTGTGGCTTCCGCTCACAGCACTTACTTTGCTTCGTCATAGGATGTCGGATGTTAAATTTATACACTATTTAGAAAATGAACTGAGTCAAAAAACCTTGCTCACCATAAATAGCTATTTATTGTGCACCTACTATATACAAGAAACCTCTAGGCTAGGCGCTCAGGAGAAATGCAAATCAATAGAGAGATGGTTTCTGAAGACTCCAAAACTAACAACAAGGACCTACTGTAGAGCACAGGGAACTCTATTCAATATCTTGTAATAACCTATGATGGAAAAGAATCTGAAAAAGAATACATATATAACTGAATCACTCTGCTGTACGCCTAAAACGTTGTAAATCAACTATACTTCAATGAACAAAGACTCCAAATCTAGTTGGAGAGAGGAGGTCTGTAAAAAGAAAAAGTACAAGCCCTAATTCAGGATATTATTTGATCAATGTCAAAAAGAGGTTCAGGAGGGCTTCCCTGGTGGCGCAGTGGTTGAGAGTCTGCCTGCCGATGGAGGGGATGCGGGTTCGTGCCCCGGTCCGGGAGGATCCCACATGCCGCAGTGTGGCTGGGCCCGTGAGCCATGGCCGCTGAGCCTGCGCGTCCGGAGCCTGTGCTCTGCAACGGGAGAGGCCACAACAGTGAGAGGCCCGCATACCGCAAAAAAAAAAATAATAATAAAATAAATAAAAAGAGGTTCAGGAGCATTTATTCGGAAAATAATGCACAATGTTATTCTTGGTTCTGGGAATATAATAATAAATAAGACATGCAACATTTCTGGTGTCATGCAGGCTACATACTAACTGGGGAGGAGGGTGAGGATAGACAGTAAACATGCAAATAAATAAAACAATAATTTCAGATAGGGATACAAGGGATGAAAGAAATAGAGCGGTGTCATGAGCTGGGGGGTGGTAAGTGATACTGCCACCACTTCCGGGAAGGTAACGCTGAAGCTGGGGTCAACCAGATGAGGAAGTAGAGCCAGCAAGGTAGGAAAGTCAGCCAGCCAGGTGAGGAAGGTAAAGCTGGGAACAAGCTAGAAGAAGAGAAGAGGCAAGGAGGTTGGAGAGGGGCAAGGGCTGGATCATCTAATGCTGGGTTTTGCATGCTTTGCTGTGCCTATGAATCGCTTGGAGACCTTGGCCAAATGTGGATCCTGATTCAGGAGACATGTGTTTCAGGGAGGGTGAGATTCTGCATTTCTAGCAAAGTGATGTGATGTTCCCCCTCCAACCACACTCAGAGTAGCAAGGACCAGAGCCTTGGTCTTCCACCTGGAGAGAGAGAGAGAGAGAGAGAGAGAGAGAGAGAGAGAGCGTTCACAAGACACAGGTGACTGTGATGAGCATCCCACCTGGGCTAAGTGTGAGGGTTGTATTGTCTCTGCCACTGGAAGGGCTAAGAGCCACCCACTGGCCTCCAGAGAAGGTTTTCAGCGGTAGACCAGAAGTCTAGTTTGAGCTAGACCATGACAGGTATCACATTCAAAGATGTCCATTTGAAATGGATAAAATGCATAACCAGGTTTCTCAACTTATGCATTATTAACATTTTGGACCACATGATGCTTTGCCTTGGGGGCTATCTTTGTATGGTAGGATGTTCTCAGCATCCCTGACCTCTACCCACTAGATACTAGTAGAACATCCCCTCTAGTCCAGAAATAACTAGAAATGTCTCCAGACATCGCCAAATGTCCCCTGGTGGGGAGATAGACCCCAGTTGAGACTGGCATGAACAAAGATGAAGAGTCAAAGGTATACCTATCATCTGACCGACGTTCAATAAATATTTGTGGTTAATTGTTCTGGAAAGCAGTGAGCTTTGGGAGTAAGTCCCTCTCTCTGAAGCCAGATGAAACACATGTTTAGGGCATCAGCAAAAGCAAAAAATTTTGAAAGAAAAAAAATTGACATTGAAAAAGGAAAAAAGCCTCCCAGGTAGACAACGTGGGAAGAATCAGAATTCTGCTAGTCTTCTTTATACTGATTTTATGCTTTCATATTTCCTTATTTGAAAGAATGAGCTACACGCAACAACATGGGTTCATTCAACAATGTTGAGGCCAGACACAGAAGTAAATCATGTTTGAATCCATGTACGTGAAGTTGGAGAACAGGCAAAAGCTATCTGGGGTTTTTGAAGTCAGATTTGTGATTCCCCTGGTGGGGAGGGGGTACTGACTGGGATGGGGCCCAAGGGAGTCTTCTGGGTGCTGGAAATATTTGCTGTCTGGAGCTGGGTGGAGGTTATATGAAAGCATACGGATGTAAAATTCACTGAGTTGAATCCTTGAGATCTGTGCCCGTGATGTATGGTATATGTACATAGAAGACCTCCTTTTTACTGAGCTTAGAGCTCCTCAAGGTATTTCCCAGTCTGACCCAGGGAACGCCTGGTTTATTTCTGGCTGGATGAAAAGAGCTACGCCGTATGGTTGTTAGCTGGGTGCAGAGCCTGGTGGAGGAAGCTTATGATGAAAAGGCAAGTGTCAAGACGGGCAACACTGTCCAACCCATGAGGGTGGCTGGACTTCTGCTGGGGAAATACAATGCACTCTTCCAGCCACTGGGATGTCTTACCCCAAACAGGCTCGAAGGAGATATGTCCTCAAATCCTCTCCCTGGCAGAGAGCAGCTGACAGCAAAAATTAGGTTCTTGGCATCAAAAAATAGAGATGGATTGATGGATAGATAGAGACATGGAAAGACAGGGAGATTGAGGATTTTGCCGATCTAGCCTTAATGTAGCACCTAGGACGTAGGCACTGGGTGTCCACTCTACAATTCTTCCCGTTATTCTACATGTTTGAAACATTTCATAATGAAATTTTGGAGAAAAAAATCAGACCCCTTGTCTTTCTGTTTCTGCCAAGCGAAAACAGCCTGAGAGCTTATATAATGGAGCAAATATCATTTTAAGGCTCCATTATCGTTTTTAAACCATTGTTAAAATCACTAGCAATGAGGTGATTTAGGGACGTAATCTAAAACAAAATATCCAAATACATTTCTGGAAATACATTTTTTTTTTTCATGTGGAAATGCTTTCTCAAGAAAAGACTTTTGCTATCTACTTGGGGGCAATATATATAATTCTTTGAAATTCAGTTGTCTAGAAGAAAATGCCCAGAGTCTCCTTCCTAAAGATGCCCAATTAAGGATGAAATGAATTGCTGTTTTCTTTCCTTGCACAACTTTGTTATAAATAGCTGAGTTGGGATGAGACCCCTGTGCTGTAGCCGCTGGGAGCCTGTGAGGTCACTGGTGAGAGTGAAAAGAATCTGACTGCCCTCAGGTGTTGGGGGACTCTGTCCTCTTGGGAGGGGGATTTAACAAAGGAATACATTTCAAAGGAGACACTGTGTTTTCCACTCTTTTTCTGAAGTGTTTTCAAACACATTCCCAGCTCAAAATTCTTAGAAGTAAGAAAAGGAGGCAGCTATCAGACGACCCCTGAAGCAGCTGACAATTCAGAGAGAAAGAAATAGGGTCAGATTTGAGAGACGAGAATCCCAGCACCTTCCCACCGTAGGAGGGCTTGAGTTATGTTTGCTCCACCCACTGGGGTCTCAACTTTGAAATGCTCAGTACAAAAGATTTTTACTAATGCCCTACTTGCATGCATTCTCTTCTAAAATGCGACACGTCTTACTTCCATCTTATCCCAAGCCGGCGCACAGCATCTTTATTATAAAAAGATGTTGCATCCGCTTAAACTCACACACCTCTGGAAGGTGAAAGAGAAGGTAAATTATAAAACAGGTTTGTTTCTTTTTCAATGGGTGTGTGTGACGTGTAAAGCAGTACACACATCTCTATTAAAAGAAATCAAATCAAACATATTTAAGGTAAAAAGTAAGATTTCCCCCACCTCTGATCTTTTCTCCCTTCTGTCTCTTTCTCTGGAGATAGCGGTTGGGTGTGAATATTTTAGGATGTGTAGGAAGAGAAATTAGCTAAACTGGATTTTATGCATGTGCATGTGACTATTTTAAAAGAAAGTTTATAGGGCTAGTGTAATGGAAAGCATTTTAAAAATTTTATTTATTTATTTTTGGCTGGGTTGGGTCTTCATTGCTGTGCACGGGCTTTCTCTAGTTGCGGTGAGTGGGCGCTATTCTTTGTTGCGGTGCGCGGGCCTCTCATTGCAGTGGCTTCTCTCCTTGCAGAGCACAGGCTCTAGGCGCGCAGGCTTGAGTAGTTTTAGCACTCGGGCTCAGTAGTTGTGGCTCGCGGGCTCTAGAGCGCAGGCTCAGTAGTTGCGGCGCATGGGCCTAGTTGCTCTGTGGCATGTGGGATCTTCCCGGACCAGGGCTCGAACCCGTGTCCCCTGCATTGGCAGGCGGATTCTTAACCACTGCACCACCATTGAAGTCCCAATGTAACGGAAAGCATTTAAATTAGGTTTTAGCATGAAAAATACCTCTTGTTCATGATTCATCCTCAGACTCCTGGGTCTTACAAAGGGGTAGAGATGATGCCTGATAGGTTTTCAATTTAACTGGTCTTTACTCGCTTATATTTTGCTAATCAGTTAAATTTTTCATAATTTAAATATATTTAAATCTTATTTTCATTTATAATATTTAAAATCATATGTACAGTTTATACAGTCTATATAATATAGGTTTTACCTGGTATAGTATGTAACGTTAATCTATACTATATAGAAGAGTACTATTATATTATTAAATAATCTATTATTATATATAGTAAAGATGATTTGTGATGTTACTAACATTATCAAGCCAAAAAATAACCTAAAATATTCAGGCTTAGGATTTCGAATTACCGATGTTTATAGCCACCAAGGTAAGGCAATCGTTTTTGACAATGAGATGGTCTAAAGCTTGTATTTTGAAAAAACCCAAATAATATTCCTCCAGTGTTAAACTTTTTGCATCAGCAAGATGTCAACTTGCAGGACAGGCGTAACTCGGTCACTAGTGTTTCCCAAACACCACCACGCAGTGTGGTTGCCCATTTTCCTAGAATAATTGGAACAGAGACTTATGCTTGACTCAGTGCCTTGAATTTCCACCAAGCGTCCAAAGCCTCCACCCCAGTATGTCGGTCGTGGGAGCTCGGACTCCATTTCTGGAAATTCTCTGTCAGAGAATCAGACGCTCAGATTAGCAGTAGTGTGAAAGCCAGCATCACCTGGTATCCTTTCTGTTGTCCTGGAGAAAACTGAAACGGAATAGTTTTGATTCTTGCATGGTGTTTGGCTGAGATAGGAAGCACACTGCCAGGAAGATGAACGCTGACACGCATGAGTTACGGTTTATTAAAAAACTCTACCTAGTTTGATGCTCCCTATGTTTCTGTATTTTTCCACTAGTCCACTCCAGCTAGCATTTCTGTGGCATTCACTATACGGTTGTGCTTGACATGGATGGTACCTTAACCTTCTCCAAACTCCTTAGATATGTTTTGAAACTGGGGCAGCATATTGTAATAACAGTAATATCTCTACTGTGGCATTGTGTGTGTTCACACTGTGTAATATCCTGTGTAAGGCTATAGAGAGCCTCAGTTCTTGTTGCCGAATGTAGGGTTTCTATTTGGATTTAGGCAAAGAAAGAATTATGGGTTTGGATTAACTCATTTAACTCTTAGAAGAGCCCTATGCAATAGATACCATTTCCACTCAGTGGATAAAGAAATTGAGGCACTAAGAGAGTAAGTGATTTGCCTGAGGATACATGGCTGATGAGTGGTGAGGCTGGGATGTGAACCCAGGCGGCCAGTTCCAGGCTACATGGTCTTAACCACTATACCACACTGCCCGGCACTTTACATATATTGTTATCTGTGAAAAAACCAGAAAACAAAAAAACCAGAGAATTACCATATGACCCAGAAATCCCACTCCTGGGCATATATCTGGACAAAACTATAATTCAAGAAGATACATGCACCCCTATGTTCACAGCGGCACTATTCACAACAGCCAAGACATGGAAACAACCTAAATGTCCATCGACAGATGAATGGATAGAGAAGATGCGGTACATATATACAGTGGAGTACTACTCAGCCATTGAAAAAACCAAATAATGCTATTTGTAGCAATATAGATGCAACTAGAGATTGTCATACTAAGTCAGACAGAGAAAGACAAATATGATATGATATCACTTATATGTAGAAGCTAAAATGTGACACAAATGAACCTATCTAAGAAAGAGGAACTGACTCACAGACCTAGAGAACAGACTTGTGGTTGCCAAGGCGGAGGGGGTTGGGGGAGGGATGGAGTGGGAGTTTGGGGTTAGCAGATGCAAACTATTACATGTAGAATGGATAAGCAACAAGGTCCTACCGTATAGCACAGGGAACTATATTCAATATCCTGTGATAAACCACAATGGAAAAGAATATGAAAAAATATATATACATACACAACATTGTAAATCAACTATACTTCAATAAAAAAAAATAACCAATGCACAACAACAACAAAATACCCCCTGCGTCTTCAGGTCTTTATTTTAATGAGCAGCACATTACATTTTTCTGTGCAGTTTTTGTCAAGCTGTCACATTCACCCAGACATATATGAATGTAAATGTCATGTAATGTGAATATAGTGGAAAGAAAAATTTGATGGCAAAATGACATATTAGACTTTAGAATCTCTCACCTCAATGTGTATGAACGTCAATCAATTTGTCCTTTGAATTCAAAAGTACATTCATGCCAGTGTTGTTGTAGATGTGTTACAGACACGCCTGGGCTACAACCTTGTCCGGGTAACTAAAGGTATTTTGTAACACACACACGCACACGCACACGCACACACACACACACACATGCCCACACAAACTATTCTCTGCAGATTCCTAAAAGAGAGAGCCTGGGTCCAAATTCTGCTCTAATGTGAGCCCACATGTTCTTGAGTTATCTCTACAGTATTTCTATGCCTCAGTTTTCTCATCTGTGAAATTGGACTAGTACATGTATCTAGATCATTGTTATAATAATCACACAGCGTTTTCTCCATGGCTTTGACGTCTGCACCTCAGCCACTTTCGGAGAACTGACTACAGCTGTATGCCTGGCTTCATGGGAATGTGCCTTCCTCCAGTTTATTCAACCCTGGAAGCAGGACCATGGGAAGTGAGACAGAGATTTCCTGTCCAGGTGCAGGCTGCCCTTTCACCTCCAAGCTCACACTGCCAGACCACAGCCAGTGGGCAGTCAAGGACCCCTCCTGCCATCCTCTCATTGTTTCTTTTTGTCCTTCTCTCTTGAGATAAGGACTCTGGGGGCATAGGAAACATGCCACATTCGAGGGTAAATGAGGAAACTCTGTAAACCTCCCCAGGACCCTAATGATGAATCCTAAACCAATAATCTGCTTTTAAAAGGGTTCCCCTAAGAGCAAACAATGCCTGGCCTGTAAGAGCCAGGTCACTGCCAGCAGACTAGCCGACAACACTATCACCCAGTTCAGACAGACAAGTTGCGTTCCACGAACTTGGAGCAAGTTCTTACTGAAAACAGTTTAACAATTTCAAAATCTTCTGCATTCTAAATTGGGGAGGAGGGTCATTAAAATACTATTATTACTGCTCCTGCTAACACTCATATTGGACACTGAATTAATCATTTGGAATAAGTAGAAATGACATTGCTCAACTAACATCTCTTTACCAGGAAAAGCTTATTTTTAGCAGTTTTCTGTACCACTGGAAGCTTACACTATTCAT
Organism: Leucopleurus acutus; assembly: GCF_964270905.1. Taxonomy (NCBI): domain Eukaryota; kingdom Metazoa; phylum Chordata; class Mammalia; order Artiodactyla; family Delphinidae; genus Leucopleurus; species Leucopleurus acutus. The sequence continues at coordinate 88,162,347 of NC_139155.1, forward strand.
TTGCGATTCCTTTGGGCTCCTGTATCAGTCAGGATGGTCTAGGTTATGCTGCAGTAACAAATAAGCCCCGATTCTTAGTGCCATAAAAGAACAAGAGTTTATGTCTTATTCTTGTTGTGAGTCCATTGGGAGTTGGCTGCAGCCATACCAGAACCTGGTAGCGCAGCCCTCATCTGCATTGGAGAGGGGTCTCTAAAGCAGAGAGGAAGAGGAAAAGCACAGGGGACCAAGCCTGAGTTGAACGCTCTCTGCAGGAAGTTTCATGTGTCTCTTCCACACTTCATTGATGAAAGTCTGTCACAGGGCTGCTCTCGATCTCTAAGGAGTGAAGAAGTACCTCCTACCACATGCAGAAGAAGGAACGTGAAAGCATGGGGTGAATAGCACAGATCATCACATAGTTATCCTGCATCTTCAGAACCCCTGGCTGAGGTCTGAGGAATACCCCACTCGATGCAGCAAGGACCCACCTCCCACTACGGATGCCAACAGTGGCAGATACACGTGTCCTCAGACTCTCCTGCAGGTAGGTGACCCAGGCTCTGACAATCAGGGACATCCACCAGAGACTTGGGATCTGCTGCTAGTGTCGCAGAGAAGGAGAGATTGCATGCAATCCACACTGACAGAGAGGGACGGGGCAGCAGTAGGATCCAGCCTCCAGAGGCCGTACTGGTGATGATATCATCAGGACACACTGCGGCATCCACGCCTAGTGATGGCTTCAGCTCTGCAGTGGAACCTGCACTGCGCCCCTGCCCGTGGACCTCTAAGCCTCATGCTCTGGCTGTCCTAGAAATTCTAGTTGCTATCAATATCCTTTTTAAAAAACTGGGGTAAGATACAAATAACATATACCATCGAAACCACTCAGTGGCATTAAGTACATTCACATTGTCATGCAACTATCACCCCCATCCATCTCCAGAACTCTTTTCATCTTGCAAAACTCGATACCTATGAAGGAATGACTCTCCAGTCTCCATTCCTCCAGCCCCTGGCAACCACCGTTCTCCTTTCTGTCTCTGTGGATTTGTCAATATCCTTTTAGTAAATCCCTTTTCTGCTTAAATTATCCCAAGTGGCTTCCCGTGCTTAGAGTGAAGAACTTGAGTGGTGTTGACTGTAAGTGCCCAGAGGGCAGTGGTTATATCCCTGTCCTGTTTGTTTCCTCGCTGCCTGGTAGACAATTGTTGAGCTGAACAGTTGAAATTGTTAGAAGCCCATCATTTCAAAATGAGGCTGCTCGAACAGGACGCTGAATAATCCACTTCAATGCTGAACACATAGCTTTTATGTTCTGCCTGTAGGATTAAAAAGAAAAATCCTTTTTTTTTTTAATCAAGAAAGGCAAAGTGAACAGTTAATAAGCATTTGGTTTTCTGAAGAGATGATACATGAGAAATAGAGAATATATGTCCTTGTGATGTATTGATGCTTTTAAGGGACTTCAAAATAAATCTATTTGGCATAATAATCAGGAATGTGGGTATGAACAGCTGGTGTATTGCCTCATTCGAGCTATTGCTGTCAGATTCCACACTGGCTTCACAACTATTGAATCTGCAGGGAAATGTCATTTGATCTGAGATGCATTCTTTTTTAAAGAGGTTCAAACATCCAATAGAATCAATCCAACAACTAAAGAAAAAGTGGGAAGGAATACTGAATGTGCCGTTCAACAGAAATCCCTGAAAAGAAAGGGAGAGAGAAAGAACCTGCTGTCGATTGAAATATGTCCCCCCAAATTCAGATGTTGAAGCCCTACTTCCCAACGTGGTGGTATTTAGAGTTGGGGTCTTTGGGAAGTAATTAGGGTTGGATTAGGTCATGAGGGTGGGGCCCTCATGATGGGATTAATGCCCTTTGGAAGGAGAAGAAACACCAGAGAACTTTCTCACCCTCCCTCTCCACCATGTGAAGAACCAGCAAGAAACTGGCCATCTGCAAGCTAGGAAGAGAGTTCTCACCAGAAACCGACCATGCTGGCACCTTGGTCTTGGACTTCCAGCTTCCAGAACTATTGTTTACAACCCCCAGCCTCTCGTATTTTGTTATGGCAGCTTGAGCTAAGAACCTTTATAGGTATGTTTTCTGATAATGAATCAGAAGCCTAACCATGGGGGCCATACATGACATTGAAGGAGTTCTACACCTTGGTCTAGTGATACCTTGGGCAGGACAGTTGGTGGCCGTGGACGAGAGTCAACGCAACCTGTAGACTAGCTCTTGTCCAGGGAGTGTCTCCAGAACAGTGTAGCTGTTGGAGGATTTCTTTCCTTGCTGATCACCTGAGCAGGTAGCATTTTTCTCATAGGTGGAAATCATTTGTCCATTCAAGATACATTTATTGTGCCAAGCATTGCCCTAAGGGCTAGGCATGTAGCAGCGAATGAATCAAAGCAGGTTCCTACTCAGGAAGCTTGCACGTATGTATTTGGGTTGCCCAAAAGGTGCCTTTGGTTTTTAAGTAAAAATAAAAGACACATTTTTCATTTTCACCAAGAACTTTATTGAAAAACATATTCACCCTTTTGTTCCACTACCTTCTGACATTTTTCAGGCAACTTCATAATTCCATCTTCCCAAAACTTTTTATCTTTTTGAGCAAAGAACTGTTCCAGGCGCCTTTTACAGTCTTCCAGCGAATTGAAAATTTTCCATTAAGAGAATTTTATAAAGATCTAAATAAATGGAAATCCAAAGGTGCAATGTCTGGTGAATACAGCAGATGAATCAGAACTTCCCGGCCAAGCTGTAACTGTTTTTACCTGGTCATCAAAGAAACATGCGGTCTTGTGTTATCCTGATGGAAGATTATGCGTTTTCTGTTGATTAATTCCGGACACTTTTCATCGAGTGCTGCTTTCAGTTGGTCTAATTGGAAGCAGTACTTGTTGGAATTAACCGTTTGGTTTTCTGGAAGGAGCTCGTAATAGAGGACTCCCTTCCAATCCCACCATATACACAACATGACCTTCTTTGGTTGAAGACCGGCCTTTGGTGTGGGGCCTGTTGGTTCATTTCGCTTGCCCCACGATCTCTTCCATTCCACATTATCGTACAGTATCCACTTTTCATTGCCTGTCACCATTTGTTTTAAAATGGAATGTTTTCATTACATTTAAGTAGATAATCACATGCAGAAATATGGTCAAGAAGGTTTTTTTTTGCTTAAATTATGTGGAACCCAAACATCAAAGTGACAAACATAACCAAGCTGGTGCAAATGATTTTCAACGCTTGATTTGGACATTTTGAGTGTGTCGGCATCTCCCGCGTGGTATAACGTTGATTGTTCTCAGTTAATGTCTCAATTTGATCGCTATCAACTTCAACTTGTCTACCCGATCGTGGAGCATCGTCCAGTGAGAAATCTCCAGCATGAAACTTTGCAAACCACTTTTGACACGTTCGCTCAGTCACAGCACCTTCTCCATACACCACACAAATCTTTTTTTTGCAATTCGGTTGTGTTTTTGCCTTTCTTGAAATAATAAAGCATCATATGCCAAAAACGTTGCTTTTTTCCTTCCATCTTCAATATTAAAATGGCTACAAAAAATTCACCAATTTTGGTAAGTCTTTTATTAAATGCACGCTGACATGACAGCTGTCACATACAACCTAATAAAATTGCTTCGAATTGGACTTCCCTGGTGGTGCAGTGGTTAAGAATACGCCTGCCAATGCAGGGGACAAGGGTTCGATCCCTGATCTGGGAAGATCCCACGTGCCGCCCGTTCGCCACAACTACTGAGCCTGCGCTTTGCAGCCCGCGAGCCACAACTACTGAAGCCGAGTGCCTAGAGCCCGTCCTCTGCAACAAAGAGTAGTCCCCACTTGGCCGCAACTAGGGAAAGCCTGCGTGCAGCAACGAAGACCCAATGCAGCCAAAAATAAATAAATAAACATTGCTTCAAATGAAGTTAAAGACAACTGAGTGCTATTAGAGCCATATTACGGACAAAACCGCATGAACCTTCGGGCCAATCCAAGTGGAAAGTCGAGATACGTGTTATGGAAAATATTTAGCTGCGAGGGGAAAGAGAAGGACAGAAGGACGTTTTTTTTTTTGTTTTTTTTTTTTTTTTTGCGGTACGCGGGCCTCTCACCGCTGTAGCCTCTCCCGCCGCGGAGCACAGGCTCCGGACGCGCAGGCTCAGCGGCCATGGCTCACGGGCCCAGCCGCTCCGCGGCATGTGGGATCCTCCCGGACCGGGGCACGAACCCGTGTCCCCTGCGTCGGCAGGCGGACTCTCAACCACTGCGCCACCAGGGAAGCCCCAGAAGGACGTTATTTTAACTGGGCCGTCAGGGAGGCCACTCTGTGGAGGCATCACTTGAGTGATGTATCAGTGTAGGTCCAGTCAAGCCACAGAAACTGCAGCAGACACTTCCACAGGTGGGATTCGATACAGGAAATGGGTAACATAGCAGGGGTTGGGGGCTGACAAAAGTCAAAGGCACATGGAGGAACCCAGCAGTTGCAACTGCAGAAGCCACTGCCATGCTAGGACTGGGGACCAAGAGAGCAAGGTTGGGGTAATCAGCACCCAGAAACTCAGAAGAGGGGGCGCTGCCCAGCTGGTGCAGGTATATCAGGAGCCTGCAGGAGGGACTCTGCTGCTGGAACACGTGGGGCCGCCTCTGGGAGTACAGAAGAATTTCCGGTAAACCAACTGCTTCTGTGGGGATGAAGCGTCCCCAGCTGGATGCAGTGCCATGGCTGAGGGAGTCTGACCATGACAGCAAGCAAGCAGGGAGGAACAGGCTCGTCTTCCTCCTGGCCACCTCCCTCTAGCGCTGACCCCCTCCCCCTCACTGGCTGAACCAGCCAGCAAAGGAGAAACACACTCGAAAGGGGCCCAGCCCTGGCATCACTGGGCAGAGCGTGGCAGGAGTGTTTGCAGCTGATTGAGGATGGCTCCGTACCCAGCATGAGCAGAGATCTAGATGAAGTGAGAGAATGGGCCATGTTGATGCCTGGGGATAAAATATTTCAGACGGTGCAAGACCCAGAGAGGGGAGTACACCTGGTACCTTCAAGGAATGGCTCGTGTGGCGTGACCAGGGGTTACTTCTCTATTTTCCTTATATGATAGCTCACGTTTGCCAGGTAGAAATGCAAAGTCATATTTCCTTCTTTATTCCCCAAGTAAATTAGCCGAGTCCCGCTATTGTCTGATTCTCTAAAGAGTTTCTTAGAACCTGTCATTAAGCAATTATTATACTAGTTGCCTACATTTTATGGCCCTCCTGAAGATGCTAAACACTAGGTGTGGGTTATTATTTTTTTTTTAAGTCAAAAAGTTATAGAGACTGATACTGCCATAAGCGCTCACTTTCTAATTTATCTCTCATCTGGGATCTTCTTTCTCTCTCCTGCCTGGTACAGATGCAAGTCCAGACCATTGGCAGCCATCTTGCAACCATGAGGTAACCGTGGAGATGAAAGTCACTCTCTAAGGATGAAGGAGCCGGAAGATGAACAAAGGCTCAGGAACAAGTTACATCATGGCGTTGAAGCATCGCCCTGGCTTTCCTCCCTCTTGACTTCTTGCTGTCTGACCAAATAGGTGACTGTTGATATTTTAACGCAGTAAAGTTTGAAACTGGTTTGTTAGCTACTAAGAAAGAAAAGTCCTGCCAGATAAAGTAAGGCACAAAGAGTTCATGATAACCTCCTGTGACACATGAAATGGTTGTATCATCCCCTGTTGGCTGTGAAACGCCTGTCATCTCTTCAGACAGATTTGCAATCCCTTTTGCCACGAGCTGCACTGCTTGGCGTGCGGTAGCCAAGCCTTTTGCTCTTATCTCCGCTTCATCTCCGTGTGGGTGTCTCCTTTACTTGGATCCCTGAAAGCACTCGGATGTTGCTTGGGAAGGAAAATGTGGACCTGGAGTCCTTCCTCTAAGACAAATATTTGTGATATCATATCTAGTCTCACTTTCCAAAGCCAAATCACAGTGTCGTTTTGTCGATAACATTTCTACCACCGCTAAACTCAACACAGGGAGAGTGCTGACAACGTGCGGTAGTCAATGCAGTAGTAAAAGGATGAACAGCTGCAACCAACTTTGAGCCCAGGCAGGAATAATGACAACTATGTCACAACTGCCATCTGCCCCCCTCCCCTCCCCTCAACTCCAAGACACCCTTGAGAACAGAGCAAGTGTAGATTTCATGGATGACGAATGTGTCTTAGAATCAATGAAATACAGACCGAGTCCTTAATGAAGGTTGCTGGAACCATTGAAATTGTTATTTCACCACCACGGAGGGCAGGTGTGTGACTATTTCATGACTCAATCTGAGATATGCTTGAAAAGGAAAAACCAAGAGTGGGTCTTTAAAAATCTAACTGTTAGGGCTTCCCTGGTGGCGCAGTGGTTGAGAGTCCGCCTGCCGATGCAGGGGACACGGGTTCGTGCCCCGGTCCGGGAAGATCCCACGTGCCGCGGAGCGGCTGGGCCCGTGAGCCATGGCCGCTGAGCCTGCGCGTCCGGAGCCTGTGCTCCGCAACGGGAGGGGCCACAAGAGTGAGAGGCCCGCTTACCGCAAAAAAAAAAAAAAAAAAAAAATCTAACTGTTAGATTAATTTGGTTTTTTTCTTTGTAGAGGTACTTTGTTATTTTTTTAAACTGAAGTATAGTTGATTTACAATGTAGTGTTAGTTTCAGGTGTACAGCAAAGTGAATCAGTTATATATGTATTCTCTTTCAGATTCTTTTCCCTTGCAGGTTATTACAAAATACTGAGTAGAGTTCCCTGTGCTATACAGTAGGTCCTTGTTATTTCTCTATTTTATAGATAGTCGTGTGTGTATGTTGACCCCAAACTCCTAATCCCTCCCTCCCTTTTCCCTTTGGTAACCATAAGTTTGTTTTCTTTTTTTATATAAAACTATTTTTTTATTGGAGTATAGTTGATGTACGATGTTGTGTTAGTTTCTGCCGTCCAGCAAAGTGAATCAGTTATACATACACATATATCCACTCTTTTTCAGATTCTTTTCCCATATAGGTCATTACAGAGTATTGAGTAGAGTTCCCTGTGCTCTACAGTATGTCCTCATAAGTCTGTTTTCTATGTCTGTGGGTCTAATTCATTTTAAATTAGCATTCATACCCCCAAAATTGGGCGGGGGGGGTATTTGAGTAGGGTAAACAATCTAACCGTGGGTAAACCAGTCAGTGAAATTACCAAACGCATGAGAAAACATTTCAGCCGGTTACGTGGATTCTGTGGAATGTGGTTTTGAGGACAGGGCCAGGGCCACCTGCATCTCCGCCCTATGACCTTGTCACTCATCTCTCGTTCACTTCTGCCCCCGCGTGCTCAGCGACCAGCTCTGAGGTCCCTCCGCCGAGACCCTGACTGTCCATCCAGGCTTTCCCTCCTGCCCCCCTCCTTTGCGTTGCTGCCCAGGTCTTCCTCCATCCATGTCGTCTTCCCTGAATCACACACCCTGCGTGGCTCTGTCTGCTGCTCCCAGCACCACCACTCCACACCCGTGTGGGATGAGCAGTTCGACCCTGCCCAGCACCCCCACTGTATCCTGGCCCCCCGCTCTGGGCCCTGCCCACCTGCCTCCCTCTAGCTCCTCCGTGGACTGTGGCCCGTCCTCTCCCATACGTGCGGCGCCCTCGGGGGACCTGCGCTGCTTCTCCCCCTCCCCCTGGGGCCATGCTTATTCATCCTCGAAATCAGCGTTTTTCAAACATTTCTGACCACAGGTTTTGGTCAGAGAAGCATTTGATGTCATAATTGTATAGCATTTGACCTATACATGTATCACTCTGACATGCCCTCTGATATTATGATATTTTTCATTCTGTTTTATTTATCTTGATAAAAAGTGCGCGTTGCAACCCACGAAATTCACTTCCTGAGTCACTGTGAGTCACAAGGGGCAGCCATAGGCGGTGTGTCTCACAGCCCAGGCGGCATTCCCCAGCGAAGCCCTGCCCGGTTCCTCAGGCATGGCTGGGCTTCCGTCACGTTGATTCTCGTTCCTCTGGAAAGTTTCCCTTTATATCGCCTGTCACAGGGCCTGGTTACATGTGAGTGTGTGTGTGTGTGTACTTATGCATGTCTGTGTGTCCGTGTGTGTATGTCTATGCATGCATGTGTGCACGTATGTATGTATACGCATGTGTGTGCCAGTGCATGTGTGTGTGCTTGTATGCAGGCATGTGTGTGTTTATACATGTGTGTGTGATTATTTCATGGATGTCTATACTCCCCACTTAGACAATAGTCTCTGTCAAAGCAGAGATGGTGCCTACTTTTTCCATCGTCTATTAGGAGAGACCCCCGTGGAAGTCCCTTCACGGGGACTTCCACCCCACGCCCCTTTCATTCGCTGATCTTCCTATCATAAGAGGCAGGGGACATCAACAGACTGAGACTTTGGTCCCTTTTTCCTGGGTCACTTCGAGCAAGTTCTGTGTGTCCCTGTCCGCTGTAAACTGCGTGTCTAGGTGAAGGAGGAGGACAGAGGACAGGGGACTGTTCCCAGGTCATTGCTCCCAAGAGAGTCAGCAGCTGGACTGAGCCAGCGCCTACCCCAGTGCCAGCACAGCCTGAGACACCGTTCAGTCCGGTGACTTCCCGGGCGCCTGGCACAGAGAAAACATTCAAGAAATACCGTCTAACTTGCTCTCTGATTTTTATCATTTCCTTCCTTCTGCAGACTTTAGGTTTTGTGTGTTCTTTTTCTCATTCTTGTAAGTGGTAGTTTAGGTTGTTTATTTGATATTTTTCTTATTTTTTGGAGGAAGGTCTGTATCCTATTCAACATGCTATGATAAACCATAATGGAAAAGAATGTAAAAAAGAGAATGTATATATATGTATCACTGAATCACTTTGCTGTACAGCACTAATGAACACAACATTGTAAATCAACTCTACTTCAATAAAAAATAATAGGGACTTCCCTGGTGGTCCAGTGGTTGAGACTTTGCCTTCCAGTGCAGGGGTTGCAGGTTCGATCCCTGGTCGGGGAGCTAAATTCCCTCGCGGCCAAAAAACCAAAACAGAAAACAGAAGCAGTATTGTAACAAATTCAATAGAGACTTTAAAAATGATCCACATCAAGAAAAAAATTTTTTTTTAAAACAGAAAAGAAATTAAAAAAAAGAAATACTGTCCAAGAGTTGCATAACTGGTGTGTGTTAAATGCTACATCAGGAATATCACTGCTGTGAATGGATACTCCAAAAAAAAGTAATTTAAAAAATGTATTAATTAAAAATAAAGACTTCTGGGAGGATGGCTGACTATGGCATGGAGTTAGCATGAGAGGTTTTTTGAACCCACTGGATACTGGTCCAAGGCACCTGCAATCCCCACCTGGACAGTAACAATGGCCTCCCCTCCTGACTGGCCTCCCTGCCTCCCTGCCCTCCCCCCAACCCTCACTCACTCTCTTCTCAGTACAGTGGCCCTCTGTGTTCTTGCTTTCACTCAGCTTCGGAGCCAAAGTCCCCACTCAGCCTCAAGGCCCTGCCGGCTCTGTCTTCCCCTTCTGAGGGCAGCACCCACACTCCCTCGTCCCCTCCACTTATCCCCAGTGCCTCCTGGGGGGGCTCCAAACCCACTTTTGCCTGGAGTTTTTTGCATTTGCTCTGCCCTCTGGCAACCGCGTGGCTGGATTTGAAACCTATTTAAGGAGGTTTCGTAGCTAGGACTTGGCTATGAGGTGAGAGTGAAAAGATGCTCTGCCCCACGCGTGGGGTGGAGGGTGCAGGGCCTTTTTCTGCAGTGGCACCACTGGACGAGGCCCAGGTTGGGCGGGGTAAGACCGTGACTTCAGTTCTGAACGTGTTGAAGTTGAGATACCTGTGAGTCATCCAAAAAGAGACAGCAAGGAAGCAGACAGATATTCAACGACATGACAATCAGAGGAGAGGTCTGGAGGAGAGATGTGAATTCACATCTGTTTACTTACGTTACCTCCATGTGGGCGTTAAGTGAAGTCAGGTGGGTGGATGAGATGAGAAAGAGTGTAGTGAGGTGGCCAAGGACCAGCCTTGAAGAACTGCGACAGAGAGTGACCTTGAAGAACAGGATGAGCTTACAGAGGAGAGGGGGAGAGAGGCCTGGGGCGGGGTGCCGAATCAGAGCGGAGGGTGGATGAAGGAGGACGTGGCCAGTGGGGATGGAAGCAGCAGACCTGTTTCACAAGCTTCCCCATCTTAGGTGGAGAGGACAGTGCCCACTTTCTAAGGTTGTCTCGGGGAGTAAATGAAACATGACATATGCTAAGGGTCAGCATCACGTGTGGCACATATCAGAGGCTCTTACATGGAGATGGCTCTTCTGATGGGCGTGTTCCCTAGGACTAGTGTAGCTATTCATCCCAGTTTGCCCAGAACGGTCCTGGCTGACACCTGCGGTCCTGGTGTCATTGCGAACAGTACCAAAGATCATTCTCCAAAGATCCCCATTTGGCCTGTAAATGATATGTTCACCCCACCTATGATGTGGACCGTTAGAAGCACAGGGATAGCACAGCTTAGATGAGTTACAAAATAACCCCCAACAGGAGGATCCCATAGAGAGCCTGCTTCAGGACCAAGAGTATCAAGTCAGGCTCCCAAATGAGACATTCCCAGTTATTCACGCAATAAAATAAATAAAATCCAATGTCAAATAAAATCCAATGTCAAGGTTTTAAAAACAGATGACATTTTTTAGCCTAAAACCACCTACAGATATTTTCACATTTAAATAGCCTTGTAAATGAAATTCCATTGTGAAATGCAGCTTTAATAGTCTAGCCTTGAAGAAAAAATATCCTATCACGGAGATTTCTTTCCACTCGTAAATGAGACATGCATTTATGGAGCATGCAGACTTTTTATTTTTAATTTATATTCCTTTGATAAATAGCTATCTATGGTGACGAATATTCTATCCCTTTCTCCAGAGCCTCAGAGATCACATCCTTTTCACAGGATGCGATGTTATAGGTCATCTTACACTGATTGATTAATTCTCAACCAGAGGTATTAAAAAAGATTTATAGTATGTGAGAAGCATAAAATTGTTTAAAAAGAACCTTTGATGTTTACAAACAAAAATACTTTATTTCATCGCTGAGAGGTAATTTTTTTTAAAGTTGAGATACTAGGACATGTTTAAAAGAGGAGAGAAAACGAAGATGAGAGTGACAGCATTATTCATTTAAAAATAATTCGTTACATTTTTTAAAGAAATTTGACCATTGTGCAAAAAAAGGAGACACCCTCCCCGCTGAGGACACCCCACCGGAAAATAAACACAACTGACCCGACTTAGAAGGATATAAATTGTGTGGTGAAGTGACAGTAATATGGGTTGATTCTCAAGGGAAATTCCAAGACGGCCAAATAATTTTGTTAAAATATAGATTTTTTGTTTTACAAAGATCTTGGCAAGATCTGAAGAAAATAAACTATTCTCAAGGATCTAGAATCTTAAAAATAAATTTATTGAGCTATCACTCACAGGCAATAAAATTCAGCCTTTTTAAGTTTACGATTCAGTGGGGTTTAGTATTTTCACAGAGTTGTGCAACTATCACCACTATCTAATTTTAGAACATTTTCATCAGCACCGAGAGAATTCATATAACCATTAGCAGCCACACGCCCTTCTATGTCTCCCCAGGCCTAGGTATCCATTAACTTACTTTCCCTCTTTACGGCTTTGCCTATTCAAGACATTTCATATAAGTGGAATCATATACTATGTGGTCCTTTACTCCTGGCTGCTTTCACTTAATGGAATATTTTCAAGGTTCGTCCATATTGTAACAGGTATCAGTATTCCCTTCCTTTTTTTTTTTTTTTTTTTTTAGTTTTGTGTAGTTTATCTCTTTCATATCATGTCTTAACTTTCAAAACTTAAAGAGACAATACTTTAAAGAATATTCTTTGATTTAATTGTTTTTTGAATTTCATTTTATTTTTTATACAGCAGGTTCTTACTAGTTATCTATTTTATACATATTAGTGTATACATGTCAATCCCAATCTCCCAATTCATCTTCCCCCCCACTCCCGGTTTCCCGCCTTGGTGTCCATATGTTTGTTCTCTACATCTCTACATGTGGCTCTATTTCTGCCTTGAAAACCGGGTCATCTGTACCATTCTTCTAGATTCCACATATGTGCGTTAATATATGGTATTTGTTTTTCTCTTTCTGAGTTACTTCACTCTGTATGACAGTCTCTAGGCCCATCCACATTTCTACAAATGACCCATTTTCGTTCCTTTTTATGGCTGAGTAATATTCCATTGTACATATGGGCCACATCTTCTTTATCCATTCATCTGTTGATGGGTATTTAGGTTGTTTCCATGACCTGGCTATTGTAAATAGTGCTGTGATGAACATAGGGGTGCATGTGTCTTTTTGAATTATGGTTTTCTCAGGGTATATGCCCAGTAGTGGGATTGCTGGGTCATATGGTAATTCTGTTTTTAGATTTTTTTTTTTTTTTTTTTTTTGCAGTACGCAGGCCCCTCACTGCCATGGCCTCTCCTGCCGCAGAGCACAGGCTCCAGAAGCGCAGGCCCAACGGCCACAGCTCACAGGCCCAGCCGCTCTGTGGCACATGCGATCCTCCCAGACCGGGGCATGAACCCACGTCCCCTGCATCGGCAGGCGGACTCCCAACAACTGTGCCACCAGGGAAGCCCTAATTTTAGTTTTTTAAGGAACCTCCATACTGTTCTCCATAGTGGCCGTATCGATTTACATTCCCACCAACAGTGCAAGAGGGTTCCCTTTGTTTATAGATTTTCTGATGATGCCATTATGTTGAGGTAGTTTCCCTCTATGCACACTTTCTGGAGAGTTTTTATCATAAATGGGTGTTGAATTTTGTCAAAAGCTTTTTCTGCATCTATTGAGATGATCATATGGTTTTTATTCTTCAGTTTGTTAACAAGGTTTATCACATTGATTGATTTGCATATATTGAAGAATCCTTGCATCCCTGGGATAAATCCCACTTGATCATGGTGTATGATCCTTTTAATGTGATGTTGGATTCTGTTTGCTAGTATTTTGTTGAGGATTTTTGCATCTATATTCATCAGTGATAGTGGTCTGTAATTTTCATTTTTTTTGTAGTATCTTTGTCTGGTTTTGGTATCAGGGTGATGGTGGCCTTGTAGAATGAGTTTGGGAGTGTTCCTTCCTCTGCAGTTTTTTGGAAGAGTTTGAGAAGGTGTTAGCTCTTCTGTAAATGTTTGATAGAATTCACCTGTGAAGCCATCTGGTCCTGGAATTTTGTTTGTTGGAAGATTTTTAATCAGTTTCAATTTCATTACTTGTGGTTCATCTGTCCATATCTTCTATTTCTTCCTGGTTCAGTCTTGGAAGGTTAGACCTTTCTAAGAATTTGTCCATTTCTTCCAGGTTGTCCATTTTATTGGCATAGGGTTGCTTGTAGTAGTCTCTTAGGATGCTTTGTATTTCTGTGGTGTCTGTTGTAACTTCTTTTTCATTTCTAATTTTATTGATTTGAGTCCTCTCTCCCTCTTTTTCTTGATGAGTCTGGCTAACGGTTTATCAATTTTGTTTATCTTCTCAAAGATCCAGCTTTTAGTTTTATTGACCTTTGCTATTATTTTCTTGGTTTCTATTTCATTTATTTCTGCTCTGATCTTAATGATTTCTTTCCTTCTACTAACTTTGGGTTTTCTTTATTCTTTCTCTAGATCCTTTAGGTGTAAGGTTAGATTGAGATTTTTCTTATTTCTTGAGGTAAGATTGTATTGCTATAAACTTGCCTCTTAGAACTGCTTTTGCTGTATTGCATAGGTTTTGGATCATCGTGTTTTCCTTATCATTTGTCTCTAGGTATTTTATGACTTCCTCTTTGATTTCTTCAGTGATCTCTTGGTTACTTAGTAACGTATTGTTTAGCCTCCATGTGTTTGTGTTTTTTATGGTTTTTTCCCTGTAATTGGTTTCTCATCTCATAGTCTTGTGGTCAGAAAAGATGCTTGATATGCTTTCAATTTTCTTAAATTTACCAAGGCTTGATTTAGGACCCATGATGTGATCTATCCTGGAGAATATTCTGTGTGCACTTGAAAAGAAAGTGTAATCTGCTGTTTTCGGATGGAATGTCCTATAAATATCAATTAAATCTATCTGGTCTGTTGTGTCATTTAAAGCTTCTGTTTCCTTATTTATTTTCATTTTGGATGATCTGTCCATTGGTGTAAGTGAGGTGTTAAAGTCCCCCACTATTATTGTCTTACTGTGGATTTCCTCTTTTATAGCTGTTAGCAGTTGCCTTATGTATTGAGGTTCTCCTATGTTGGGTGCATAAATATTTATAATTGTTATATCTTCTTCTTGGATTGATCCCTTGATCATTATGTAGTGTCCTGCCTTGTCTCTTGTAATGTTCTTTATTTTAAAGTCTATTTTATCTGATATGAGCATTGCTACTCCAGCTTTCTTTTGATTTCCATTTGCATGGAAAAACTTTTTCTATCCCCTCAATTTAAGTCTGTATGTGTCCCTAGGTCTGAAGTGAGTCTCTTGTAGACAGCATATATATGGGTCTTGTTTTTGTATCCATTCAGCGAGCCTGTGTCTTTTGGTTGGAGCATTTAATCCATTTACATTTAAGGTAGTTATTGATATGTGTGTTCCTATTACCATTTTCTTAATTATTTTGGGTATGTTTTTGTAGGTCCTTTTCTTGTCTTGTGTTTCCCACTTAGAGAAGTTCCTTTAACATTTGTTGTAGAGCTGGTTTGGTGGTGCTGAATTCTCTTAGTTTTTGCTTATCTGTAAAGCTTTTGATTTCTCCATGGAATCTGAATGAGATCCTTGGTGGGTAGAGTAATCTACCCTTGGTGGGTAGAGGTTCTTCCCTTTCATCACTTTAAATATATTGTGCCACTCCCTTCTGGCTTGTTGAGTTTCTGCTGAGAAATCAGCTGTTAACCTTATGGGAGTTCCCTTGTATGTTATTTGTCGTTTTTCCCTTGCTGCTTTCAATAATTTTTCTTTGTATTTAATTTTTGCCAATTTGATTACTATGTGTCGTGGCGTCTTTCTCCTTGGGTTTATCCTGCCTGGGACTCTCTGTGCTTCCTGGACTTGGGTGGCTATTTCCTTTCCCATGTTAGGGAAGTTTTCAACTATAATCTCTTCAAATATTTTCTTGGGTCCTTTCTCTCTCTCTTCTCCTTCTGGGACCCCTATAAAGTGAATGTTGGTGTGTTTAGTGTTGTCCCAGAGGTCTCTTAGGCTGTCTCCATTTCTTTTCATTCTTTTTTCTATTCCACAACAGTGAATTCCACCATTCTGTCTTCCAGGTCACTTATCCATTCTTCTGCCTCAGTTATTCTGCTATTGATTCCTTCTAGTGTAGTTTTCATTTCAGTAATTGTATTGTCATCTTTGTTCTTTAACTCTTCCAGGTCTTTTTAAACATTTCTTGCATCTTCTCGATCTTTGCCTCCATTCTCTTTCCGAGGTCCTGGATCATCTTCACCATCATTATGCTGAATTCATTTTCTGGGAGGTTGTCTATCTCCACTTCATTTAGTTGTTTTTCTGGGGTTTTATCTTGTTCCTTCATCTGGTACGTAGCCCTCTGCCTTTTAATTTTGTCTATCTTTCTGTGAATGTGGTTTTTGTTCCACAGGCTGCAGGATTGTAGTTCTTCTTGCTTCTGCTGTCTGCCCTCTGGTGGATCTCCCTTCCTTTTAATGACTGAGTAATACTCCATTTTATAGGTATACCACACTTTGTTTATTCATTTGTCCATTGATGAACATTTCGGTTGTTTCCACTTTGGGGCTATTTGGTACAAGTTTTGAACTGAGCATAAATTTTCAATTCTCTTTCAGAATGTATCCTCTCACAATTCAGGAGTCCGGAAGTCTGAAATCAAGGTGTCGGCAGGGCCAGGGTCCCTCCAGAGGCTCTAGGGGAGGACCCTTCCTTGCCTTTTCCAGAGGCTGGTGGCCACCAGCATCCTGTGTTCCTTGGCTCATGACTGTATCCCTCCAATCTCTGCCTCTCTCTTCCCACAGCTTTTCTTTCTGTGTGTCTCTCTGTTCTCTCTTCCTGTGATAAGGACACCAGTCATTGGATTTTGCTCCACCACCACCCCCAAATCTAGGATGATTTCATCTCAAGATCTTCAACTGTGTAGATCTGCAAAGACTCTATTTCCAAATAAGGTCACATTCTGAGATTGTGTGTGGATACGAATTGTGGTGGGGGGTGGGCGGATATTACTTGATCCGCTAGGTGGCATCACCCAGGCCTCCTGTCTGACTGCTTCTGAGTTGAGTTCAGTCAATGGGGCACCGGCCAGAAACCAGCGGGCAGGAGGAGATTAGGGTGGGGTGTTTCTTTCTACAGCCTCTCGTCTCTGCATCCTACGGGTTTGGCAGTGGCTGTGTCCCCGCCCACCTGCACTTCCTCCGACCAAGCCCACCTCAAAGGCTCTAGGCCCCAGTGGACCCTGCCTCTCTCCCCCTCTTGCCCCTGAAGGTCTGGGGTGGTAACACTCTGTACTGTTTTGTGCCCCTCGGTGGCCCCCTCTCTTCTGCCGTTTCCCTTAACCCTAGGAACCTTTGTAGGAACTCCCTTTGCTAAAATATCCTCCAATGAACATCTGAACCAAAGAAATTCTTTTCCTGCTGAGACCCTGACTGATACAAACATTATATTTACTTACTTTTCCCAGAGGAAGAGATAAAGATCATCCTTACTGGGATGAGTGACTTTTTTCACTTTATCTACAAAATAGCAAAACATGACTGTGCTGTGCTCAGCTCTGCACTCTAGCAATACTTCTAAATTAGGGTTAGCTCTAAAAAAGGGGAGTCTTTTTAAAATTTTTATTTTATATTGGAGTATAGTTGATTAAAAATGTGTTAGTTTCAGGTGTACAGCAAAGTGATTCCGTTATACATATACATATATCTATTCTTTTTCAAATTTTTTCCCATTTAGGTTAACACAGAATATTCAGCAGAGTCCCCTGTGCTATACAATAGGTCCTTATTGATTATCCACTTTAAATATAGCAGTGTGTATATGTCCATCCCAAACTCCCAATCTATCCCTCCACCCACCATTCCCCCCGATAACCATAAGTTTTTTCTCTATGTCTGTGAGTTTGTTTCATTTGTATCATATTTTTAGATTCCACCTATAAGTGATATCATATGATATTTGTTTTTCTCTGTCTGACTTACTTCACTTAGTATGATCATCTCCAGGTCCATCCATGTTGCTGCAAATGGCATTATTTCATTCTTTTTTATGGCTGAGTAGTATTCCATTGTGTATCTGTACCACATCTTCTTTACCCATTCCTCTGTCAATGGATGCTTAGGTTGCTTCCATGTCTTGGCTATTGTAAATAGAGCTGCAATGAACACTGGGGTGCATGTATATTTTCAAACCATGTTTTTCTCTGGGTATATGCCCAAGAGTGGGATCGCTGGATCATATGGTAGCTCTATTTTCAGTTTTTTTAAGGAACCTCCATACGATTCTCCATCATGGCTACACCAATTTACATTCCCACCAACAGTGCAGGAGCATTCTAAAGAAAGGGGTCTTAAAGGACAGATGTTTTAGTTAAATCAGCTATGATTTTCACTCTCTTCCCAAGCTGTTTAGTTCTTCGGTGTCTCTTCCATCCTGGGCGCTATCTTCCCCATCAATCCTTTTGGTTTGCTTATCAAGCACTGTGGGTGTCCTGTTTGGTAATATCCCTCTGAGGAACCAATCCTACACACCGTCCCTTTGCTGCCACTTTTTGCCATGCTCACTGGGCCTGGAAAAGGGAAGGAGCTCTATGATTCCAGTTGTGAGGCCTGGCTGCCAGAGACCGGAGCACACCCATCTGGGAGACACGGATTCATCTCTGAAGGAAGAGGGTCTTATATTTATAACCCCCTATGGAAGTTAAGTGAGGAAATAACCTTGCCTGAACCAAGAGACGGACAGATACCTTCTCTCCCAGAAAAGTCATTTCAGAAAGACACAGCTGAGAACGAGGACCTCTAGAAAGGGGGCTGTTCATTACCTGTTGACAGTATGATACTGGCCAGACAGTTCCTCAGAATGATTGGGTAAATCATTCATATGTATGCTGTTTGCTCTTATATGCCACTTTTTTTTTCATTAAAAATGTACTCTGACCTTTTCACAAGCCATGAAGGATCCTTTTGTGACTTATAGATAATTATTGCACAGATTTCCATTCAATGTCTGTTATTAATTAGCCAGTCACTTCTCATTGGGCATCTGACTTGTTTGCAGATTTTCAATACTATGGGTAGTGCTGTAACATCTTTGTTACCTGTACATTTTTGAGCTTATTTTTGGCTGTTTCCTTAAGCCGAGTTTCTCATGGTAGAATTCATATGTGAAAGGTTTGCATGTTTTTAATTTTGATATACTTTGCCTAAATACCCTCTGGAAATATTGTGCTAATGTAGATACTCACTAATGGGTTATTATCTTTCTAAACTTTGCAGTGTGATGAGTATAAAATGGAATACCTTTGTTCTTGCATTTCTTTGATTACTAGTGAAAGTTACTATTTTTTTTATATTATTATTAGGCATCTGAGTGAATATCTATTCTTTTTTTTTTTTTTTTTTTTTGTGGTACGTGGGCATCTCACTGTTGTGACCTCTCCCGTTGCGGAGCACAGGCTCTGGATGCGCAGGCTCAGCAGCCATGGCCCACGGGCCCAGCCGCTCCGCGGCATGTGGGATCTTCCGGGACCAGGGCACGAACCCGCGTCCCCTGCATCGGCAGGCGGACTCTCAACCACTGCGCCACCAGGGAAGCCCTGAGTGAATAGCTACTCTTTACCCGGCTTTTCTATCGGGTGTATCAGCTATACTTTGTTGATTAATAAGAAGTGTTTATATTTTCAAAATTTTAAACCTTGATCAGAAATATTTTTCCTTGTGAGTCATTTGAGTTTTCAGTTTGCTCTTAAAATTCTTTAATTTTATGGAAAAGTTTAAATGTTTATGTGATCATGTCTATCAATTTTTTCTTGATATCTTTTGAGAGAATTGCCTTTTTTATCCTTGGAAAAGTATTCTTCCCCATGGAAACACATATATATTCATGTAATATTGTGTCCTAGTATTTCCTCGGTTTCATTTTTTACATTTAAATATTCAGACCATCTAAAATGTATTTAGAGAAAGTTATAAATTGGGGGTTTCCATGAATTAATGTTGTTCTAAATGGTTATCTAATTGTGTCAAAACAGGTTATTAAGTAATTCACCCCTTACCTCTGATTTGAAATGCTATCTTTATCCTTATTTGGTCTTGGTCTTGTGCTTAACTTTGTATCCTGTTCCAATAACTGTTCAAAACCTTGCCAGTCCCCCTCTATCTTAGTTACTAAAATAAAAAAAAAAAACTCTATCTCTATCTATCTACCTATCTATCTATCTATCTATAAAATCAGTGATGTAAGTTCTTCCTTGTTATTCTTTTGCAAAACACACTTAACTTTGTAACAGTCTGTAAGTAATATGGACCTACTGTACAGCACAGGGAACTCTACTCAATACTCTGTAATGGCCTATAAGGGAAAAGAATCTAAAAAAAGAGTGGGTATATGTATATGTATAATTGATTCACTTCACGGTACACCTGAAACTAACACAACATTGGAAATCAGCTCTACTCCAATAAAAATGAAAAGAAATAGAATAAATAAATAATTTTGTATCAGTCTGGGTATAATCAGGAGACAGAAACTGCACCATGATTTAAAGAAGGGAAGTTTAATATGAAGAATCATGTAATTATGATAAAAGATTGACTCTAAGATACAGAGTACCTTAGCACTGCAAGAGAAAGGGCAAGGAAGGACCCATCAGAGGGTCCCTCCTTAGCCTGGGCTCAGACCTCACTGGAGAGAGTGCAGGGGGAGCTCTTTGGATGACAGAGAGGTTGCCTGGTTTGCAGAAGTTGCGAGGCCAGTCACTGGGGTGGCAGGAAGCCCCCTGCTGAGGCACAGATGAGTCCCAGCCGGTGCCCAGGTACACGGCATGCAGAGAGAGGGAGATGCCAGTACAGGCAGGAGACTGGAGCCCACAGTGTCTATGCCAATGGTTGTGGGAGCTGATTGCTAGGTTGGGCCAGGGTTCAAGGGTGCTGAGGAACCGTGTGTTCTGGGGGCATGGCCGAAGCAGGATGTCACTACCCATTACGCCTTGTGCCATGTTATTCTTCTATATGCAGGTTAGAATCATTTTTATCTAGTTCCAAAATTTATCCCATTGGAATTGAATTAAATATTTTCATTATTTTAGGGAAATTGATGTCCCTGTAATTCTCAGTATTCTTGTCCCGGAATACATATTTCTCTCCATTATTTTTATAGCCATCAGCAAAAATTCAGGGTTTCTTCTTGTATATTGTTTATTCCTTTTAGTCTCTTCCTTTTTGCTACTTATAGCTCATTTCTATTTCTTGTCTTCTTGCATTAGCTAAAGCATGATCAAATATGAATAGTGATATTTAAAATCTTTGATTCTGATCCTATGGGAATGTCTTCACCTTAGTTTAAGGTTAATATTCATTATCATGTCAAGGCTGTATCTCGCTGTTCTTATAGCTTCCTCTGTGTTCTATCAAATGCCTCTCTAGCATTTATCGAGCTGATCAAGTGGTTTTCCTTCTTTTACCCATTTCATGTGATGAATTACATTAATAAGTTTCTAAATAATGAGCTATCCTTGTTTCATCAAATTCAGACTTAATCGGCCATGCGGCATGATCTTTCAGCTTAGTACTGATTTAGAGATCTTTCCCTGTAAAGGGGAATAATCTCTATTTTCTTTCTTGAACTGTTAGGTTTGGGAATTGGGATTAGGCTGGTTTGTGAAACAATCTGGGAAGGAGTCCATCTTTTTCTACGTGTATAAACGAATGAGTTTTCAAGTTTTGGAATCTGAACTCAACAGTCTTTCCTATCATTCCCTCTTCCCAATCCCTGTGCACCCTCATGCTTCTGGTCCATGTCACCTCAGATTCCTAAGCAGCGTCTCTCAGCCTCCAGTCTCTGCCCCTGCAAAGCTCACTGTAGGCGTTACGCTTCAAAACCTGGCCCCAGACCCATGCCTTCAGTCACCAACCTGCACGAGGATCCTGTGTCCAACAGTGAGTTTCAACTGCCTGACCACAAAACCCTGGCCCTACCACTTGCTGTGTGACCAAAAGCAAGTTGCATAACCTCTCTGTGCCTCTTTCCCGATTTGTAAAAGAGAATCATAGTAGCCCCTTTGTGTTCATTTCCTGTGGGTTTATTGCGGAGAGATGAATACAGAAATTACAAGTAAGCATCACTGCTGTTGGACAGTGTTGCTTGCTGACTCTAATTTTTTTAATTGAGCTTGTATTTTGTATATCTTTGTTTTTCCCATTTCACTTTTCTGGGAATTTATTTTTATCCTGTTTTACAAAAGTGGCAGTCTGTTGCACATTGGAAGTAAACACTTACACAACGTTCCCCCACTACTGATAGTGTGGGAAGACTACTTTAAAGAGCCTGGGCACTTCACCTCTCCGGAAACTCCAGAGTCCTGCGGATCACGCTTAGAGACAAAGTCAAGACCAGCAGGGCTGTGCTTACACTGCTCGCCCATCGTATGTGAAATACGTCACATTTAAAGGATCTTGTTAGGTATCTAACATCCTCAACACCAAACTGAGGCTTAGAAATGTATTTGCATAAACCACATGAGGGCTCAGATCTGCGAAGCAGCAAAGACAGTTCAAACGTGGAGCTCTCAAGTGCTGAAACACACACTCTTGCCATGTGACTGGTGAACTTGGCGGGGGGCAGCGGAGGAGGGACAGGAAACAGGGTGGAGATGGGAGATGATCTGTCTTGATGACTGATGAGCAGATGCCGCTCTCTCCATCGCCAGCCTTCTTCTCCAGGCACAATTAGATAGATTCCTCATCTAGGCACAGTGAACCCACAAGCGCCCTTTTTTACCAGGGCACTATCTCAAATATTAAGTAAGAATCAAGAGGTGTTGAGGCATTCCGTCAGCCCATAACCAAAGCACCAGAATGATGGTAGTTAGAAAAAGCAACCTTTCAAACCTTATCCAGGGTGCCAGTCATCTTTTTATTTTTTTTAAAAAAAAAGACAAAATGTAGCTCCAAGATCCAATACTTCAGATGCTCCGATTCATCCTGAGCTGCAAGACAATATTTTCTCCAGCATAAGCCTGTCTGCGGATTAAAGGCAAACATTTCAAAAATTATTCTGTAGCTTAAGAAAACATACTTCAACAATTACTGTTTCCTTTTCCATGTAACCAAATTCACTGTACATTACAACTTTAAAGCTGAGATCTAAGGTTTTGATCAGCCCTTTAATCCTGCCTGTGGCTTCGAGTCCTTCCTGCTCTTTATGAGAAGGGCTCCAGGCCAGCAGCTGTCTGTGAACTAAAAAAAAAAAAAAAAAAAAAGGAGAAAAAGAGGGGAAAAAAAGAGGAAGAACTTAGCTGACTGGGAACAAAGTTCTAAGGCATTAAAAAAGGTTAAGCCATGGCATTTAAAAATCTGACACTTGAAGAAGACGTAACTTAATGACATGACTCCACCTCTGTGCTCTTCAGAGAGCTTTAGGTCAAATGAAATCACGAAAGAGAGAAGGGGCATTGAATCTCCTTCTTGTCCAGTAAGTTGAAAACATTTTCCATACCAGGACCACCTAACATCGTTTTCAGAAGTTGAATCTGCTTTTGTCTTTATTTGGTGTGCCACGTTCCAGATTTACCCAACTTTTCTTTTTTTTTCTTCATTCACTGCTCTTCCTCTAGGTCAGTTTAGTTTCACTCCTGTGTATTAAGACGATGCCATCATGGGGGGCGGGGCGGGGGATGGAACCCAACAAGATTGCTGAAATCGTAGCTCTTGATTCAATGCAGATGCTTCATAAAACACGGATTCGTGCACAGGCATTTGAATTACGACTCATAACTTACTAGTACGTGACCTTGAGCAAGTTGATTTATCTCTCTGGGCTCTCCACGCTACCATCAGTAAACTGGTCCCAGGAATATCTACCTTGCAGGATGACTAGGAAAACGAAGTGAGATGAGAAAGGTCCAGTGCCTACACCACCACCTAGCGCTCAGGGTTTGCTCATGACACGTGTTGTATAGACCAGGGCTCCATGCTTCAAAGTGCAGCCGCCAAGTTTATTGTCACTCAGGCAAAAAATTGCCTTAGAAGCTCCATAGAGAAGGAGACTTACAGAGCCAGACCCTCTTAGAAAAAAAGAAAACGCCCTGATTCTACATCTGTCCCTCAAAATCTACCTTAGGGAGTCAGGAGACTTTAGTGTCAATTGTACCAGCTGAAAGAGGAAGTTCAGGTTCAAGGTGTCCTGAGAAGTCTCTCCCTTTCCTTTTCCTTATTCCCCTCCCACTTTTTGCATATTCATCAGAAATGTTGATTTCCTGCTCAGGATCTTGGAGAATGGATTTGACACAAAATCTGAGACCCTGCTGTCTCCCAATAAAAATCAAGTGAGTAACAAGATTACGGTTCTGAAACAACTCCTGACATCCTAATGCCAGCCTGGTCCTGTTATATGTTCCAGATTTTCTTAAACAGGTCCAGGCCGTGTCAAAACACGGCAACATGTAAAGATTCTCAAATGAAGGTCAACCCGACCCTTAGAGGCTTGGGAAGGTCTTCCATTCCTGCGCCTTCAGCTCAAGTCATCATATCTTACAAATCACACAAAGAGGTGGTGTTCAGACCCGTTCAAAAGTCCATTTATATTTACCCGAGCTAACGCCTCCTGGGAAAGCTGAATAAACCAGATGCTCGCTGGATTCTGCTAATATAGATGTAACTTAAAATAGAAAAAAGAAAAGGCAGAGTTTTCCTCTCACCCTCTCCTGCCCTGTAAGTCCTTCCTGTACAAATCCACTGACGGCCCCATCTCCCCAGAGCTCCCGACTACACGCGTTAACAGCTGTCTACCCAAGCTATTCCGGTCTCCCCAGGCATCTCTTTTCCTGTTTATACTTGTACATCAAATGTGCCTTTGGAAAATTCCCTGATTTCTTTTGTCCTGTTTTCTTTGTTCTGTTTCCATTTGGAAATGACATGTAAGGGAAATGGTTTATTTCAACAACTGGAGATGATGGAAAAAGCCATAAGAGTAGGCAAAAGAAAACACACACACACACACACGTACACACACATACAGACACATACAGACACACACACACATACACACACACACACACACGTACATACACAGACACACACAGAGACACACACACATACACACAGACACACACATACATACACACACACATACACACACATACAGACACACACACACACATACAGACACACACACACAGACATACACACACACAGACACACACACACGTACACACACACACACAGACACACACACAGACACACACACACGTACATACACAGACAGACACACACACACAGACACACACATACATACACACAGACACACACACACAGACACACACACACAGACACACACACACACATACAGACACACACACACAGACATACACACACACAGACACACACACACATGTACACACACACACACACACAGACACAGACACAGACACACACACACACAGACACACACACAGACACACACACAGACACATACACACACGTACATACACAGACACACACACACAGACACACACATACATACACACACACATACAGACACACACACACATACAGACACACACACACAGACACACACACACACAGACACACACACACAGACATACACACACACAGACACACAGACACACACACAGACATACACACACAGACACACACACACAGACACACACACACACACACACACACACACACAGAGACACACACACAGACACACACACACACAGACACACACACACACGTACACATACACACACACAGACACACACACACATACAGACACACACACACATACAGACATACAAACACATACACACACATACATACACGCACACGGAGGCTATGAGAAAGCAAATCTCCAATTCAAGCCTTCCTAAGTAAGCACTGTCTGCTGCTCCTTATATAGGATCAGGTATGATAAGGTGTGGACGCCTTTCGGAGGAAGTTTGTACAAAATGACATAAGAGCACAAGCTTCTCTGGAACTTTCAGCTTCAAAACTACTTTGTTTCTGCAGATAAACAAGGTCCTACTTTATAGCACAGGGAACTACATTCCCTGTGATTACAGGGATCGTGATGTGATTACAGAATATTGAGCCTAAATGGGAAAAGAACTTGAAAAACAATAGATACATGTGTATGTATAACTGAATCACTTTGTTGTACACCTGAAACGAACACAACTTTGTTAATCAACTGTACTCCAATATAAAACATAAATTAAAAAAATAAAAGGTGAAAGAAACATTTAAAAGATCCTGTAATGGAAAAGAATATGAAAACAAATATATATGTATATATAACTAAAGCACTTTGTTGTATACCAGAAACTAACACAACCTTGTAAGTCAACAATACTTCAATCAATCAATCAATCAATAAAAATAACCTCAGTTCATTATTTAGCATTTAACCTTTAAGACCTTAATATTTTAACAATGCTTTATCCTTATAAAAATATACCCTTTTGTTTTGTAAAAAAAAAACTAGTTTGTTTCTGATTATCACCAGGCAAACCTAAATACTAGGCTATTGGATGCTTCCAAATACCCCTTGACTTCCGGTCTCTTTGTCCCACAAGAAGACCTGGGTTCACAGCGTGCAGACAGCAGTGATGCTAAAAGATGAACGACTTGGCAGTGGAGGGAGGGGTTCATCCTCATCAAAGTCACCCCAGGGACTTCCCTGGTGGCGCAGTGATTAAGACTCCGTGCTCCCAAAGCAGGGGGCCTGGCTGGGTTCGATCCCCGGTCAGGGAACTCGATCCTGCATGCATTCCACAACCAAGAGTTCACATGCCACAACTAAGGAGCCTGCATGTGGCAACTAAGGAGCCCGTCTGCTGCAGCTAAGACAGGGCGCAGCCAAATAAACAAATAAATAGATAAATATTTTTAAAGAAAAAGTCACCCCAAATGAGCATTAACACTGAAGTTTTTACTTTGTAGGGCTTTTGCTTCCTATGCACGGGGGCAGCCCCGCTGCCCCCAAACACATGGTCATCCCTGATCCCAAGGAAAACGGGGAGCTGTCACCTTTCGCTCCAGTGCTGTGACAGTTGAAATCCCTAAGAACATTCGCAGACATTTATTTTAATCGGTAGAGTTGAACAGATTAGGGAGAGGCCAGGAGAAGACAGCCTGGAACACTTCCAAACTAAAGATAATCCATGTTGTAAATGTAACTTTGGGGAGCGGCGTTTAAAACCCTTAAAATTTCATGAAAGTGATACTGGTGCTTACAGGTTTGGTTTTGATTAAACTTCCCAGCCCTGCACCTCTCTTCCCTCTCCCGTGGCAGGGCACTTAAAGAATATTGTAAAGAAGGCTTTGATAATCTTCCTGTTTATCTTTGCAGCAGAGCTGAGCTCAGATGATTCACAAATCATATTTCTGCGGCTTTAGCCCCCTGACCCCCGCGAGAGCTCGGCAGGCTACCATATAATAAAATTCCCCACTGTGAGGAGAAGAGCCCAGTGCAAGTTCAGCGCTAATCAGGAGAGGGCATGCCTTGCATAACTGTGCTCTGTTTTGATGAAATATTCATCTATATTGATATCGAAGCAATAAAAATTAGGGTTGAAAAGTTCCATAGCCTCTTTGTGAGCTCAGTCCCGACATGTGAAATGTCATCCTTTCCAAGGGTCACCGAGATCGTGATTTGGTGGGATCCGTCCCTGACCTTGACAATGAAAACTAACCCACGATTGAAACCTTTTGAGCCGCTAGGGTAACGTCAGTTGCATATACGGTCTGATTTTCTTTTTAATGGAAAGAAGCTGCTGTTTTTATCATTTTCATAGGAATGTATGTCCACAAAAACTCAAATGATGCAAGAAAATGTGTGTGGTAGGAAATAAAAATGGTGTATGCTGTCAGCATCCAGGAGATCTAACCTTCCAGACTTAGAGACTCACATGCAACACACACACACACACACTCACAGGATATAGTTCTAAACGTATGGAGAGAAAGAGAAAGAGATAAAGGAGAGTCAAGAGCAGAAGGGAGATATACTAAAGAGAGGTCATCTTACACGGAACTAGCTTTTACCAGTAACGATGAATTGTGTACGTTTTTTGCATGCCAGGGAACATGGGCCTGCACATAATTTTTAACAACTCTGTAGATACCCTCCATGCCGTAACTTATTCAAGCATCCTCCACTAAAGGCCATCTCTGTTAGTTGTCGCTTGTTCTCTTCATGGAGCCTGCATTTCAAGGACGTTTGTTCTTTATGGTTTTTAGGTAGAGGTGGTTCACACCAAACTCTTCTTGGAGCGCATGAGGAAAAGTCATGTTTGAACAGAACGATCAGTTATCTCATTCTCAGCTGTTACCAGCTTAGTGTGTAGGAATCGTTCCCTTAGTTTTTTAGGTCAGATCTCCTCGAGGAACCAAAAGGCTTGGCATAGAGAAGAAATGAGCCTGATCTAAAAGAGAAGAATAATGACAAGAATGAATGAGGCCGGATTTGGGAACCACTCTCAGAGCCTAACAGGAGTTGTATATATAAGTACTGTAAGTATATCGATAGAATGTACATCTATAAAATTGGTGTATTTTGTATATGTTAATAACATTGTCAACCGTCTTCTTCATTACGGTCTCATATACCTCGAAAGTGTTTCATTTTTTAAAACTGTGCCAAGCCCCCAATCCAGCCATTTGTCTTGGGAAGCAAGGAACACACGAGCAACATTAATTACTTTATGTGAATCTACAAATATCTTTTCTTTGTATTAATAGAATCATGCAGAACTTGATGCCCATCAACTATTACACTGAGAATTGTGTCAACATGGTTGTAATGTCTTGATGTGCTGTGCACTGAAATATGCGTGTATTTATTTAAGCAGATAAATACAAACACATGTTCGAGCTCTTTGTGCTCAAAAGGATGTATCCCTTAGCCATTGAGAGCATGCGCTTTAGGCGCAAAGAGACACAGACTCAAACATCTCCAGCTGCTAAATATGTGTCTTTGGACAAATTATTTCTTGGTCTGTAAAGCAGAGATAGTAACACTGCTTACCTGGCAGAGGAGTGCTGAGAAGTAAATGAATAATGTTCTTAAACCACTTAGCATAGTGCCTGATGCAAAGCAAACATTCAATAAAAAATACCATACGGGAGGGCTTCCCCGGTGGCGCAGTGGTTGAGTGTCCGCCTGCCGATGCAGGGGACGCGGGTTCGTGCCCCGGTCTGGGGGATCCCACATGCCACGGAGCGGCTGGGCCCGTGAGCCATGGCTGCTGAGCCTGTGCATCCGGAGCCTGTGCTCCGCAACGGGAGAGGCCACGGCAGTGAGAGGCCCGCGTACCGCAAAAAAAAACCAAAACAAAACCAAAAAAATACCATATGATCATGATGGTGATGATGAAAACGATGAAAGCATATTTTAAGTGGAAGCCAATGATAATAAATTCTGGACACGCTGAAAGATTTTCAGGTGAGCAGTGACATGGTCCATCATGTATGATCTAAATGAACTAAAGTAGAACATGTATTGGAGTGCCACGTCCTTCTTTCAGATGGAAAGATTAAACCTTATGAAGATGTCAGTTTCCGCCAAATGAACACGTAGGTTTCTTCCATCACCAAGCACAATAGGACTTTTCCAGGAGCTTGATGGTGGTAGTAGCATCTTTACTAGTCATGGCTGTCCTTTAATGAGAGTTCAGGATATACCAGATACTGTACATTTCTCTACATTATCTCATTTTATCTCCACCACAGCTTTGTTGGGGTACCATACAATTTGCCCATTTAAAGTGTAAAATTCAATGGTTTTTAGTGTATTCAGAGTTGCGAGGTCCCCACAAGTTTAGAACATTTTCATTATCCCCAAAACGAACCTTGCATACATTAATGGTCGCTCCCGATTTTACGTCGACCTATTGAGCCCTAATAGATAATCTCCTTTCTGTCTCTATAGATTTGCATATTCTGGACATTCATATAAATAGAATCCTATAATTTGTTGTCCTTTGTGATTGACTTCCTTCATTTAGCATCATGTTTTCAAGGTACATCCACAAAGTAACACGTGTCTACGCTTCATTCTTCATATTCCCAGATAATATTACATCGTCTGGATAGACCGCATTTTGTTTACCCATGCGTCAATGGATGGACATTTAGGTTGTTTCCACTTTTTGAGTTTTGTAAATAATGCTGTTATGAGTATTCCCATACATGTTTTTGTGGGGTATTTTTTTATTTCTCCGAGGTTTAAATCTAAGAGTAGGATTGCTGGGCCATGGATCCCTCCATGTTTGGCCTATTGAGGGAATTTCAGACTCTTCCAAAGCAGCTGCACAGTTTACATTCCTGTCAGCAGGGTATGAGGGGACCTATCTCTTCACATCCTCATGAACACTTGTCTTGTCTATTATAATCATTCCAGCGACTGTGAAGTGGTATCTATATCTCACTGTGAATTTGATTTGAATTTTCTTGATGACTAGTAATACTGAGTATCTTTCATATGCTTATTGGCCATTTCTAAGTGTTTTCTCTGTATCTTCTTTGTCCAGTTTTAATTAGATTATTTGTCTTTTTATTACTGAGTTGTAGGTGTTCTTTATATAGTCTAGATACCACTCCTTTATCAAAAATACAATTTATAAATATTTTCTTTCATTCTGTGAGCTGTTTTTTTTTAACTTTCTTGATGGTGTCCTTTTTTTACATAAATTAATTTTATTTATTTATTTTTGGCTGCCTTGGGTCTTCATTGCTGCGTGCAGGCTTTCTCTAGTTGTGGCAAGCGGGGGCTACTCTTCGTTGCAGTGCACGGGCTTCTCACTGCGGTGCCTTCTCTTGTTGTGGAGCACGGGCTCTAGGTATATGGGCTTCAGTAGTTGTAGCACGTGGGCTCAGTAGTTGTGGCTCGTGGGCTCTAGAGCGCAGGCTCAGAAGTTGTGGTGCACAGGCTTAGCTGCTCCACAGCATGTGGGATCTTCCCGGACCGGGGCTCGAACCTGTGTCCCCCGCGTTGGCAGGCGGATTCTTAACCACTGCGCCACCAGGGAAGCCCTTGATGGTGTCCTCTGAAACGCAATTTTTAAAAAAATTTTTGATGAAATTCAACTTATCTATTTTTAACTGTGTTTGTGTTTTTGGTGTCATAGCTAAGAAACCATGGCTTACTCCAAAGTCAGGAAGATTTACTCCTATGTTTTTTCTTAGATTTTATAGTTTTAGCTCTTACATTTAGGTCTTTAATCCAATTTGAGTTAACTTTTGTAAGCTGTGTGAGATAGGGGTCTAATTTCATTCTTTTGCATGTGGCTATCCAATTATCCTAGCATCATTTGTTGAAAAAACTATGCTTTCCTCATTGCATTGTCTTGTTAACCTTCTCACAAATCAGCGGACTATATATGTAAGCGTTTATTGCTGAATTCTCCATTCTATTTCATGGGTCAATGTCTATCCTAACATCAGTAAAAAAACAATGTCTTGATGAGTGGAGCTTTGTAGTAAAATTCGAAATCAGGAATTATAAGTCCACCAACTTTGCTCTACATTCTCAAGACTGTTTTGCCTATTTCGGGTCTCTTGCATTTTCATGTAAGTTTTAGGGTTAGCTTGTCAATTTGTGCAAAGAAGACAGTTGGGATCTTAATGGGGATGGTGTTGAATCTGTGGATCAATCGGGGGGTATTTTCATCTTAACAATATAAGTCTTCTGATCCATGAACACTGCACGCCCTTCCATTTTTTTTTAGATCTTCTTTCAAAAACTATAATACTTTTTAGTTTTCAGAGTATGTATTTTGTACTTCTTTTGTTAAGTTATTCCTAATTATTTTACCCTTTTTGATGCTGGTGTAAACAGAATTGTTTTTTAAATTTCATTTTTAGTTTGTTCATTGCTGGTATATAGACATACAACTGTTTTTTGTATATTGATATTGTATCCCATCACTGTGCTGAACTTGTTTACTAGTTCTAATAGTTTTTGCTGGATTCCTCAGGATTTTCTATATACAAGATCATGTCATTTGCAAATAGAGATAGTCTTACTACTTTCTTTCCAATCTGGAGCCTTTTGTTTCCTTTTATTGCCTCATTACCCTGCCTAGAACTTCTACTACATCGCTGGACAGAAATCGTGAGAGCAGAATTCCTATCTTGTTCCTGATCCTGGAAGGAAAGCAGTCTTTCACCATTAAATCTCATATGAGCTGTGGGTTTTTCATAGATACCTTTTATCAGATTAAAGAAGTTCCTTTCCATTGCTAGTTTGCTGAGTGTTCTATCATGAAAGAATATTGAATTCTGTCAAATGCTTTTTCTCCATATATTAAGACGACCCTGTGTTTTTGGTTCTTTAATCTATGGATGTGGTATATGACATTAATTGATTTGTGGATGTTAAATCTACCTTGCATCCCTGGAATAAATCCCACTTGGTCGTGGCATATAATCTTTTTTACATGCCCTGGATTCAGTTTGCTAGTATTGAGGATTTTTCCTCCTATTTCATAAAGAATGTTGGTCTATATTTTTCTTGTGATAGTTTTGATTGATTTTGCTATCAAGGTAATGCTGGCTTCATTAAACACACACACACACACACACACACACACACACAAATCTCGGCAAATGTTCCTTCCTATTTTGTTTCAAGTTTGTGAAGAATTTATATTAATTCTTCTTTAGGTGTGTGGTTAAATTAACCAGTAAGGAAAATAAAGCAAGTGGGCAAAACGATTCATCAGATATTAAAATACATTAGAAAACAATAGTAATTAAAACAGTTTAGAACTGACACAGTTTTATATACAGTTTATTGGAAGAGATTCAATAACCTGGAATACACACTGACATATATTTATTAATATATGATTGTAGTGGTTGGAGCAGATATTGTCCCTGGCCTAACCAGCATCCCCAATACCCTTTTCCCCCTGCCTAACAGAACCTGAATTTGTTCAAGACTGTACCCACCTCCACTCCACCCCCATTGGGCTATGGACCTCAGACTGGCCTGATCTTAGGGAAATGTCACATCCTTGCTAACAATTGGTTCATAAAAGCATGTGTCACACATTTCTGGCCAATGAGACATGAAGAAAGGTTGCCACTACCTCTGAACCAATGGGTCTTCAAGATTACACAACCACTGTGTCTCAAGACCTCCCTGAATTATCATCCTGGAATTTCCCTAAACTATTATCCTATCTGGAACTTTCTCTTTCTTGGTTCATCCCTTTATTGTTTTGGTGAAACGCATTCTGCAGTGGCTTCCTGAGAAAGGGAAGTAAATTATTAATTCCCTGCATTTCTCAAATGTCTTCATTTTATCCTTAAACGTGATCCATGGAGAGAGTTAGTAGAACATTCTAGGTTGGCAATCACTCTCCCTTGGGATGTGGAAGACATCCTTCCCTGACTTCTAGCTTTCAGTGTTGCTATTAAATAGTCTGGTGTTATTTTGATAAAAGCAGTCCTTGATTTGTGATCTCTTTTTCTTCCCTATAGATATTTCTTTTTATCCCTGATGTTACTGTCTTTTGCATCTTACTACTTGAGAGATTTAACATCTTATTGGCCATTTTAATGTTCCTTTCTGAAATATCTATCCATATCCTTTTCTTGCTGTTCTAATGGATTGAAGAGTTCTTCATATGTTATAGCTGTGAACACTTTATCTGTCATCTGTGTTCCAGATTGCTGTCCCAAAATGTCATTTGTTCATGTGCTTTATTCATGGTACCCTTTGCTGTACAAAATCTTACATTCTTAAATATATATATATATATATATATATATATATATATATTTACACACACACACACACACACACACACACACACACACACACACACACACGCATACTTATACATACATAGTTTCTGGGTTTTCTAAGTTATAAAGACCTCCTTAACCCATAGGCTGTAACTTGCAGTCTCCCAAGTTTTCTTCAAATATTTGTATTGTTTATTTTTTACGTGTAAACCTTTAGTCCATCAGTAATTTGATTTTGTATACACTGTAAGCTAGAAATGCAACGGGGTTTCCTCTAGAATCTGTGTTGGTTGTGTCAGCCATTTATTAAAAAACCTTTTTCTTACCAAATTAAAAAATCACCTTTGCTCTCTCAAATTCCATTTATACTGGGATCTATTTCTTATCACCCATTATTCTCACTGGTCTATTTGTCAATTCCAATGTCAATACCATATTGTTTGGAATCAAGTCTTCATACTTGGTAAGAAAAGCTACTGCCTTGTCATTATTTTCCTTTTTTATGAGAGCTATTCTAATTTATCCTCCCATACATATAATAAGACCATTTAAAAAATCTCCCCAATACAAGATTTAATTTGAATACTTTCAATTTATAAATTAATTTAGAGGAAATGACATTTTAAATTTTCTTCCCATCCTAGAACGTGCTATGGCCTTCTATCTATTCAGATCATTTTTTTATGCCCTTCAATGTGACTTTATAGTTTCTGCATGTAGATCCTACATTTTTTGCTGAATGATAAAACCCAGCACTGGAGAGGATGCAGTGAAACTTACATCTACTTGGCTAGTGGCAATGAAAAGTAGCCCAGTCAACTCTTTTTGAAAAGCAATTTTACAATATACAAAGGGTCCTAAAAAAAACGAACATTTGATTGGGAGAGAATACATGGAGTAGAGAATTTATCCTAAAGGTATTTCTAAAAGAAAGAAAAAACTACATGTAGGGTGAGACATTGTTTACAATGTTGAAAATTTAGAATCAATATAAAAATTAAGTCAAAAGGAGATAGTTTTTCAACTTATGACAAGCCCACTTAATAGCATGTCATTAAAATGGCATGTGAAATTTACATAACAGGATCGTTATATGATAAGGGGGAAATGGGATATAAAATTCAATGCATAGCTACAACTGAAAGAAACATACATATAATCATAGGGGAAAGCACAGATTAGAATACACCAAAATGTTAAACGCATTATTGGTTTCTTGAGATGATAGATGAGCTTTTCCTACTATTTTCCAAACTTTCAAAACATTTTATTTTTAAAAACATTAAGTGTTACAAGTCAGGATTAAATGGAAGAGTAACAGGTTTGATTGGAGGGGGGAAGGAATTTTGGAATGTTTTCTTTAAAAGGCAATTTGACTAATTTTAAACATACATAGCAACAAGGATAAACTGCTAACGATGAGTTTACAAATAGAGGTTCACCTTAAACAGATAAAAGTAATGTACTAGAAGCAGTTTATATGCAATACATGATGCAGTTTGAGAACAGTTTTCTCTCTTAAGCAGGTTAAATCTGCCTCTGTAACCTTGCTCACACCATTGCTTTGCATCTGACACCCTCCTTGAAGTTCAAAGATAAACTTCAACCCAATTAAGACTACCTTATCCCTGGTTCTTATTAACAAAATTTAACATAGCAAAAATTTCTCATGCATCGTCACTTATCACATGAATAAGGTTTTGTGTTCATTAAAGCAAAACCAAAGTACTGTAACTTTGTCTACCTGTAACTCTGATTTCTAGGTCCCCATTCTCAGCCCAGGACTAAGATCTATTGTGCACCTGCACTATATGAGGGATGGTTTTAGGCGTTTTAAGTATATTATCTCATTTAATTTTCATGATGATCCTATGAGGCTGGAATTGTTTGTTCTAATATAATAATGAGACACTGGGTATCAGAGAGCTGTGATTTTCCCAGGGTCACACACCCGTAGATAGGTATTCCATCATTTATTCATTCAACAGATGTAAACTGAGCCACTATTATTTTTTAATTGAAGTATAATTGATTTACAATGTTGTGTTAGTTTCAGGTATACAGCAAAGTGATTCAGTTATACATATATATATATATATATATATATATATATATACATATATCTTCATCAGATTAATTTCCATTATAGGTTATTACAAATACTGGATATAGTTCCCTGGCTATACAGTTGGTCCTTCTTTTTTTTATCTTTTTTACATAGAGTAGTGTGTATCTATTAATTCCTAATTTATCCCTCCTCTCTCCATTTCCCCTTTGGTAACCATAAGTTTGTTTTCTACTTCTGTGAGTCTATTTCTGTTTTGTAAATAAGTTCATTTGCGTCATTTTTTTTAGATTCCACATATCAGTGATATCATACGATATTTGTATTTCTCTGTCTGACTTACTTCACTTAGTATGTTAATCTCTATGTCCATCCATGTTACTGCAAGTGGCATGATTTCATTCTTTTTTATTGAACCACTAGTTCTGTGAGGTTCTAACAGTGGCAGCAAACGGTGGCGGTAAGGGAGGGCTTAGCTACCCCCATAATCTATCAACCATGACCCAAGCCAGCTCGTGTACATTTAAAACTTAGTCGCAGCAGTGTGCTTGCCATGCAGACGAGTTTCCAGACAAGGGCCCCAGTCCCCTTCCCCTCCGTGTGTCCCATTGCCCCTCCTAAATAGAAATGCTATTGGTGTCACTAGTATAGGCTGGGCACTTAGGATGCAAAAATACCCAGTGTATTTGGGCTTCCCTGGTGGCGCAGTGGTTGGGAGTCCGCCTGCTGATGCAGGGGACGCGGGTTCGTGCCCCGGTGCGGGAAGATCCCACATGCCGCGGAGCGGCTGGGCCCGTGAGCCATGGCCGCTGAGCCTGTGCGTCCGGAGCCTGTGCTCCGCAACGGGAGAGGCCACAACAGTGAGAGCCCCGCGTACCTCAAAAAAAAAAAAAAAAAATACCCAGTGTGGTCGGCCTAGCCCACAGCCAGAGTAGAGCTAGGGATTCATTAGGGTCCAAAACATCCTGAAAATGTGTGGGAAATTGCGTGCACATTCACGTATATACACGTGAGTTTCTAAAACCAGGTCCACAGCTTCCAGAGTTCCAAAGGTTTACAACCACTGATCTCATATACTCAATGCAAGGTCTGTCTACGGCTAAAGTCCAAGCTCTGCTCAACGTATGGTACAAATCGCCCCAAACTTACACTTTCAGTGTAATTCTCTATGACCCTTCTGACCAATGTAAGAAGAAATCCCCACCACGTGCATTTCTTCACAATAGATCAGTGACGCCTCAGGTCACAGAGCTCAAGCTAACTGATCATAATTTTGTAGCAAGCAAAACTGTAAGTGTTTGGTTTCTGCTCTTTGAATTGAAGAGAAGATGGATGAAATGAAGAGAAGATGGATGAAATTTCAAAGGCACCAATATGTAAATAATTAATAGTATAGATTGGGTTGACCCATCATGACCCAAATCATTCCTACCTCTGCTACTGGTCCATTCATATGCTGGACCATTTCCAAGAGAGACGTATTTATACTAGTTAGAAACCCAGAGTAACTATACTATTAAACATAGGGAGAACCTGAAATTTCTACCAACAAATTTAATTATGTGTATGTAATTTTATTATTGTTATTCAAGACAACCTGAACCTTTTTCTGAATGATATTTTTCAAAGTATTCTCTCACACGTGGGCTCCACATACTACAGATGCTGAAACGTGACAATTTTTACTAACATACAAAGTAACTTGGATATCAGTGGAGGTAGACGTTCAGCTTTATTTGGAATAGAGATTAATGAGCAATGGATGAATATAACAAGAGCATATATTTTAGGGTAGTTGTTTGCTTCAAAATAGTCACCCTTGAAGTTTACCAAGATAGGCAACATGTTTGTCAAAATGGGATGTTTTCCTAACTAAATTCTAAATTTCATTTCTGCTTCAAAATTTACTCAAAAACATAACTTGGATCCCAAAATTTGATCTTATCTACTGACATGAGAATCAATTAGAAAGCCTTCTAAAATTTGAAATCCCTGCAACCTCCAGGCGCCGTTCAATTCTATAGGATCATTGTTCAGGCTTGGAGCTGGGACTGCTCACATGCAAGTTCCTTGGGAGCAATGACCCACGTTTTGGGGTGGTAACATCTTGACTTAGGGTGTCTTGGGCGGCAAGATCAGCTTGAAATCCCTGATTCAACTGGCTTCAGCCCTGAAGAAGAGCTCTCTCGCGTTATGTTGCTTGGAGTCACAGCAGCTCTGGACATCATCTACTTCAAAGTCTGGAGCCAGGATGGATCATCTCTTTGTTATGCCTTCTTCTTATTTCTTTGTTTTAGTGACCCCAGCTGACAGCCTCTCATGGGTCTTTGGCCAGAATTGTTTCACATGCCAATGTCCAAAAGCATTCACTGGCAAAGGTTTGGGAGTCATCGTAAGTAGTTGAGACTAATATAAAACGAAACCCAAGTTGCTGGGGGCGGGGTTATGAGAGCAAGGAGGTGGGAAATGGCCCTTGGAGTCCCAGGTATGAGGAAATTGCATTTAATCTAATTTGAGAGTAACACAGCCAGTTGTTACTGCCACTTCCAAACAAAACAGCACAGCCCAAACCAAAAAACCCACAGCTATTAGCAAAAGAAAAAAAAAAAAAAGTTCAGAGAGAAGGACACGTTATTTGAAGGAGAAATAAACACACGTGTTAGAGAACTTAGAAGCCAACAGTAAGTGACTTACAGCCTGCGGCTGACTTCTGAAAGGCACATGAGAATGGAAATGAGTAAGGCGCCTAAAGGCTTTCAGTAAAGCCAAACATTGCCAGCTGGGCTCATTTATTCAAGAAACATTTCCTGAGTTCCTACGCTTGCGGGAACTGGGCGACGTGAAGTTGAGTGACTTGGGGATTCTGTCATCAGTGAGAGTTCAAAATAATGAAGGAAACTAACATCCACGCACTTCATTGACAGTACAGAGTGGTGAGCGTGATCCTGGATACATCACAGAGACGAAGGGCTCCGGATAGGAAGATGCTAATCCACAGAGGAGAAAAATGAGGAAAAGACACCTGGGAGGCGCGCCTCGGAGCTGTTTTGAAGTTCATTGCCACAGGAAGTCAGAGTTGGGTCGTGGGAGAGCAGTGGGGAGGGACAGAGCTGGACAAGCAGCCAGAGGGCAGGTACACCAGCCTGCAGATGTGGACCTCAGCTTGCAGCCCAGTGGCCTCCAAACATGCACCCATAACAGCAAAACTTGGAGCATGTGTTTATTTATAATACACCATTACACATGTTTACAATATACCACTATATTAGGCACATGATAAAATACACTCCAAAATAAAGATCAAAAATTAAAATCTGGATAAAATATACTCCAAAATAAAGATCACCTTTCATCTTAAAGATGAAATTTTTATTTAATAAAAGCTTTTTATCACTGAAATAATTATTATTAATAATAATATTTTTCAGGAGAGCAATGTGATTGTCAAATCTGAATAATTCAGCGTTTAGGACTGCCAAGAGCTTGCACCATGAATAGAAGTATTAGCTCTACGACGCTCTTGTTGTTTCCTTATGTTTGCATTTTTTTTCTATTGTTGTTTTTGGCTTCTTTTATTCAACATCATTTTTTTAAACAACTTTATTGCAGTATAATTGCTTTACAATGGTGTGTTAGTTTCTGCTGTATAACAAAGTGAATCAGCTATACATATACATATGTCCCCATATCTCCTCCCTCTTGCGTCTCCCTCCCACCCTCCCTATCCCACCCCTCTAGGTGGTCACAGAGCACGGAGCTGATCTCCCTGTGCTACGCGGCTGATTCCCACTAGCTATCTGTTTTACATTTGGTAGTGTATATATGTCCATGCCACTCTCTCACTTCGTCCCAGCTTACCCATCCCCCTCCCTGTGTCCTCAAGTCCATTCTCTACATCTGCATCTTTATTCCTGTCCTGCCCCTAGGTTCATCAGAACATTTTTTTTTTTTTTTAGATTCCATATATATGTGTTAGCATACGGTATTTGTTTTTCTCTTTCTGACTTACCTCACTCTGTATGACAGACTCTAGGTCCATCCACCTCACTACAAATAACTCAATTTCATTTCTTTTTATGGCTGAGTAATATTCCATTGTATATATGTGCCACATCTTCTTTAACCATTCATCTGTCAATAGACACTTAGGATGCTCCCATGTCCTGGCTATTGTAAACAGAGCTGCAATGAACATTTTGGTACATGACTCTTTTTGAATTATGGTTTTCTCAGGGTATATGCCCAGTAGTGGGATTGCTGGGTCATATGGTAGTTCTAGTTTTAGTTTTTTAAGGAACCTCCATACTGTTCTCCATAGTGGCTCTATCAATTTACATTCCCACCAACAGTGCAAGAGGGTTCCCTTTTCTCCACACCCTCTCCAGCATTTATTGTTTGTAGCTTTCTTTGATGATGGCCATTCTGACTGGTGTGAGGTGATACCTCATTGTAGTTTTGATTTGCATTTCTCTAATGATTAGTGATGTTGAGCATCCTTTCATGTGTGTGTTGGCAATGTGTATGTCTTCTTTGGAGAAATGTCTATTTAGGTCTTCTGCCCATTTTTGGATTGGGTTGTATGTTTCTTTGATATTGAGCTGCATGAGCTGCTTGTATATTTTGGATATTAATCCTTTGTCAGCTGCTTCATTTTCAAATATCTTCTCCCATTCTGAGGGCTTTCTTTTCATCTTTTTTATGGTTTCCTTTGCTGTGCAAAAGCTTTTAAGTGTCATTAGGTCCCATTTGTTTATTTTTGTTTTTATTTCCATTTCTCTAGGAAGTGGGTCTAAAAGGATCTTGCTGTGATTTATGTCATGGAGTGTTCTGCCTGCTTTCTTTCTTTGTGATATCTTTGGTTTTGGTATCAGGGTGAGGGTGGCCTCGTAGAATGAGTTTGGGAGTGTTCCCCCCTCTGCTATATTTTGGAAGAGTTTGAGAAGGATAGGTGTTAGCTCTTCTCTAAATGTTTGATAGAATTTGCCTGTGAAGCCATCTGGTCCTGGGCTTTTGTTTGTTGGAAGATTTTTAATCACAGTCTCAATTTCAGTGCTTGTAATTGGTCTGTTTATATTTTCTATTTCTTCCTGGTTCAGTCTCGGAAGGTTGTGCTTTTCTAAGAATTTTTCCGTTTCTTCCAGGTTTCCATTTTATTGGCATATAGTTTTCCTCTAAGAGTTTGATAGTGTCTGGCCTTACACTTAGGTCTTTAATCCATTTTGAGGTTATTTTTGTGTATGGTGTTAGGGAGTGTTTCTAATTTCATTCTTTTACATGTAGCTGTCCAGTTTTCCCAGCACCACTTATTGAAGAGGCTGTCTTTTCTGCATTGTATATTCTTGCCTCCTTTATCTAAAATGAGGTGACCATATGTGCATGGGTTTATCTCTGGGCTTTCTATCCTGTTCCATTGATCTATATTTCTGTTTTTGTGCCAGTACCATACTGTCTTGATTACTGTAGCTTTGTAGTATAGTCTGAAGTCAGGGAGCCTGATTCCTCCAGCTCCATTTTTCGTTCTCAAGATTGCTTTGGCTATTCGGGGTCTTTTGTGTTTCCATACAAATTGTGAAATTTTTTGTTCTAGTTCTGTGAAAAATGCCATTGGTAGTTTGATAGGGATTGCATTGAATCTGTAGATTGCTTTTGGTAGTAGCGTCATTTTCACAATGTTGATTCTTCCAATCCAAGAACATGGTATATCTCTCCATCTGTTTGCATCATCTTTAATTTCTTTCATCAGTGTCTTACAGTTTTCTGCATACAGGTCTTTTGTCTCCTTAGATAGGCTTATTCCTAGATATTTTATTCTTTTGGTTGCAGTGGTAAATGGAAGTGTTTCTTTAATTTCTCTTTCAGGTTTTTCATCAGTAGTGTATAGGAATGTAAGAGATTTCTGTGCATTAATTTTGTATCCTGCTACTTTACCAAATTCATTGATTAGCTCTAGTAGTTTTCTGGTAGCATCTTTAGGATTCTCTATGTATAGTATCATGTCATCTGCAAACAGTGACAGCTTTACTTCTTCTTTTCCGATTTGGATTCCTTTTATTTCCTTTTCTTCTCTGATTGCCGTGGCTAAAACTTCCAAAACTCTGTTGAATAAGAGTGGTAAGAGTGGGCAACCTTGTCTTGTTCCTGATCTTAGTGGAAATGCTTTCCGTTTTTCACCATTGAGGACAATGTTGGCTGTGGGTTTGTCATATATGGCCTTTATTATGTTGAGGTAAGTTCCCTCTATGCCTACTTTCTGGAGGGTTTTTATTATAAATGGGTGTTGAATTTTGTCGAAAGATTTTTCTGCATCTATTGAGATGATCATATGGTTTTTCTCCTTCAATTTGTTAATATGGTATACCACATTGATTGATTTTCATATATTGAAGAATCCTTGCATTCCTGGGATAAACCCCAGTTGATCATGGTGTGTGATCTTTTTAATGTGCTGTTGGATTCTGTTTGCTAGTATTTTGTTGAGGATGTTTGCATCTATGTTCATCAGTGATATTGGTCTATAGTTTTCTTTCTTTGTGACATCCTTGTCTGGTTTTGGTATGAGGGTGGTGGTGGCCTCGTAGAATGAGTTTGGGAGTGTTCCTCCCTCTGCTATTTTTTGGAAGAGTTTGAGAAGGTTAGGTGTTAGCTCTTCTCTAAATGTTTGATAGAATTCGCCTGTGAAGCCATCTGGTGCTGAGCTTTTGTTTTTTGGAAGATTTTAAATCACAGTCTCAATTTCAGTGCTTGTGATTGGTCTCTTTATATTTTCTATTTCTTGCTGGTTCAGTCTCGGAAGGTTGGGCTTCTCTAAGAATGTGTCCATTTCTTCCAGGTTGTCCATTTTATTGGCATAGAGTTGCTTATAGTAATCTCTCATGATCCTTCATGTTTGCATTTTTCATTGGGTTTTTTTTTTTTTTTTTACCACCCATGGTTTCTTTGCAGTAATCTTTTCAAGCTGCTTTTGCAATTCGTGAGGGTTGGTTCAGAGAGAGTTGGAAAATGTAACCCGAGCCGCTGCCCGCTGGGCCACACACAAGCTGCAGCCCATCAAAATAGTCTGACAACAGGCGGGAGATGGGATGTCTGTCACCCCCTGCATATGGTGCCTCAAGTAGAGATACAGGCACCCCAGAGGGCACCAGTGTCATCTACATCTTAAACATTATTAAAGTTTAATTTCTCTTTTTATTAAAAAAAATTAGTTATAAGTAGAAGCTCTTTCCTTACCTCCTACAGCTGTCCTGCAAATCCTGCTTACAAGACCACTGCCAAAGCAACTGAAGACAGGATGAGTTCAGATAGAGTAACTGCTACTAGAATATACTAATACAAAGCTCAGGGGCTGAACACAGGCTTGACACAGACTTCATGAAGCTGAAGAGATCATTTGATGTCATGGTACCCCAAAAGAGTGAGACACCCCAAAAGACTGAGAAAGGTGGTAAGCTTAACCCCTTAGCCCACTGGTTAGTCCAGTGGTTCTCAAACTATGTGGTGAATTGGAATCAACTGGAAGCCTGGTTAAACATAAATTTCTGGCCCCCCACCCAGCGTTCCTGATTCAACAGATGTAGGGTGAGATCCAAGAACTTGCGTTTCTAACAGGTTCCAGGTGAGGCTGATACTGCTGACCTGGGGGCCATATGTTGAGAACCTTGGTCCTCATTGATATTTAGGAGACGGGCAGAAGAAGAAACTTGCATGAATCATACAGAGAAAGACCAGTCAGGGCTTCCCTGGTGGCGTAGTGCTTAAGAATCTGCCTGCCAACACAGGAGACACAGGTTCGAGCCCTGGTCCGGGAAGATCGCACAAGCCGTGGAACAACTAAGCCCATGCGCCACAAGTACTGAGCCTGTGCTCTAGAGCCTGCGAGCCACAACTACCGAGCCCGCGTGCCACAACTACTGAAGCCCACGCGCCTAAAGCCCGTGCTCCGCAACAAGAGAAGCCACCACAACGAGAAGCCCGCGCACCACAACGAAGAGTAGCCCCCGCTCGCCATAACTAGAGAAAGCCCGCGCGCAGCCACGAAGACCCAACGTAGCCAAAAATAAAATAAATAAATTTATAAAAAAAAAAAAAAAAAGAAAGAAAGACCAGCCAGAGTGGAGGAAGAGAACCCAGATCAGAGGAGGCAAGGTGGGATGTTGTCAGGATAGACAGAGCCAGCATCCCTCTCAAAAGGTACCGAGAAGACAGGTTGGTCTGACAGGTGTCCACTGGATTCGGAAACAAGGTCTCTTAGAGAAGCTACATCATACTGTGGGAGGGTAAGAAGTGGACTGGAGGCGATGGGCCAGAAAGAACAGTTCTTTCAAGGAGTCGGACTAGGAAAAGGGGAAAGAGAAAGGAGCAGCGATAGGGGTTTCTTTCCTTTTGTTTTGTTTTTTTTTTGTTGTTGTTGTTTTTCGGTACGCGGGCCTCTCACTGTTGTGACCTCTCCCGTTGCGGAGCACAGGCTCCGGACACGCAGGCTCAGCGGCCATGGCTCACGGGCCCAGCCTCTCTGCGGCATGTGGGATCTTCCCGGACCGGGGCACGAACCCGCGTCCCCTGCATCGGCAGGCGGACTCTCAACCACTGCGCCGCCAGGGAAGCCCTGTTTTGCTTTGCTTTTAAGATGAGGAAGACTCACGCCAAGGAGAAAGCCCCAGTAGAGAGGAGAGCTGAGGATAAAAGTGAGGACTTGTGATAGAGAGAAACCTTGGAGACAGCAGGAGGGGAATCCAGAGCACAGACGAAAGGGTTCAGCTGGATGAGGCTGATGGAAGTCTGACACTCAGCTCTCATGGCCTCACCTTCCTTGGAGCAGTAGAAAGGCCAGTGGGGTAAGGACTGGGGGGGGGGGGGCTTGTGGAGACTGTGAAGGTTCGTGACAGCCCAGAGTGGGGAGGCAGGTGGAATTAGCCAGGAGGAAGGGGAACACGATGGTCAGTGACGATGCCAAGCTGAAATCCCTACTGTTGGAAGAAGGACCACAGAGCGGAGATGCTGAGGGCACGGGGGCAACAGT
Organism: Leucopleurus acutus; assembly: GCF_964270905.1. Lineage (NCBI taxonomy): Eukaryota > Metazoa > Chordata > Mammalia > Artiodactyla > Delphinidae > Leucopleurus > Leucopleurus acutus. The sequence continues at coordinate 88,206,447 of NC_139155.1, forward strand.
GGGAGGAGTGATTGCACCAGGGTCTGGCTAATGTTGGAGTAAAGGGCGGGACTATGGATTGAACTCATTCATTCATTTGTTCATTCATTCATTATTTAGTTAACGGAGATGCTTACAAAGCTTGTTCGGTGCTAAGCACCGCTGTGGAAATTGGGAACATCCGTGTGGATGCAGCCCATTCCCTGATCTCATGGAGATTTTATTCTATCAGGCTAGACAATAATAAATAAGCCGGTAATGTCAGGTAACAAATGACCTTGACAACCAATAGAGCAGGATGTAGCGGGTAGGATAGTGTGCCCTAAAAATCCGTGGCCATCAGGAACCTCAGAATGTGACCTTGTTTGGAATTAGTATCTTTAATTAATTTGTTAAGCGTCTCGAGATGAAATCATCCTGCATTTAGGGTGAGCTCTAAATCCAGTGACTGGTATCCTTCTAACAAGAGGAGAGGACACAGGGACACAATCAAGGAAGTCAAATGAAGACAGAGAGCAGAGACTGGAGCAAGGCAGCCAGAAGCCGGGGAGCATGTGGGGCCACCAGATGCTGGGAGAGGCAAAGACGGATTCCTCCCTAGAGCCTTCAGAGAGCATGGCCCTGACAACCGACACCGTGATTTCAGACTTACGGCCTCCAGAACTGGGAGACAATAAATTTCTCTGCTTTTAAGCCACCAAGTCCGTGGTAATTTGTTGCAGAGTCCTAGGACCTGATATTCAGCGTGAGGGTTAGGGTGATGGGGGGTGGGTAGAGGGACACTCAGGGAAGGGCCCTGGGAGCAGGGGACATTTGTATGGAAAGCAGTGACAATCTAGGGGAGAGAGCTTCCAAACAGAGAAATGGGAAGTGCAAAGGCCCTGTGGTAGCAGATGAAGGAATGGACTGGAGAGTGACTATGTGGGGAGGGGGGCCCTGTGGATGGGTATTCAGGGAAGGGCCCTCTGAGGATGGGGCATGTGAACAAAGACCTGGATGGGAGAGGAAGCCAGTCCCTCCTGGAGGCAGGTGCCCCTAACAGAAGGAAGAACCAGGTTAGAGCCCCAAGCAAGACTGAGCTCGGCATGTCTGGCCCCAAAGGCCAGTGTGGCTGGGTGAGGTTGTTTGCAGAGGTGAGTGGGGGACGGCTTGCGGGCTGGGGGCTACTGGTACTGAGAAACTTGCTGGGGTTTAAAGCTGGGCAGTTAGAAAATTTTTAACCACTTGGGGAAGCCTGGAAGCAAAGATGAGACCACCGAGGGCACTGTTCCCACGCCAGCACCTCTCAGCCGTAAGTGGCAACAGAATCACGAGGAAGGCTTGTTAATGCAGAGCCCCGGGCACCGTCCCAAGGATCCCGGTTCAGCAGGTCTGTGCAGGGCGTGCCTGAAAATCTGCATTTTGTACAAACTCACAGGTGGAGCTGCTAGTCCACAGACGGCACTGTGAGAAGTGCTGGTCCAGGCCAACGCCCCCTTTTCTAGAGTGGAGGAAACTCAGAGAGCTTAAGTGGTGCCCAGGGCCACTCCTTACAACAGAATCGGGCCAGTTTTGTAGACCCAGGTCAGTGCTCTCTTTTCCCGACCCCAAAACACCCCACCTGTGGCCAGACTGTGATATTCATTAAAAATTTGAATTTAGAAAACAGATAAACTCTGGCCTCACCCATCGCCCGCCCTTACAATAAATATCCCCAGGTATTCAGTGTGTGTGTGTGTGTGTGTGTGTGTGTGTGTGTGTGTGCGCGCGCGCGCGCACGTGTGTGCATGCGTGTGCGTGTGTGTGCGTATGTGCTTGTGTGCGCTGTGTGTACGTGTGTGTGTGCACGTGTGTGTGTGTACCTTGGGGCACACACCCACCTTTCCATTCTGCTCCTCTGGGTAGGTCAGGTACCTAAGGAGGTGAGAAGCTGGACAGTTCTGTAATTCAACAGAACCAGATCAGAACCAAGATAAATACGAAGGGAGGGGACAATTGCTTTAGAAAATTACGGTTGAAGAATTCACGGTAACGTGCTCTGAGTTTTTTTTCTTTTTCAAAGGCTTCATCTATCACTTTACCTAAAAAATCTGGATTATGATTTTAAAGAGGTTTTGCCATCTTGGAATGAAAGGAACTAGGTCAAAAAGTGCTCTGATTATGTGGTTTTTGGCTTTAAAAATTTCAGAAGCTGATGGGTTACAGAATACCGTCGACCAAACTCCTGCATGTGGCGCTTGGGACTCACAATGATTGACCAACTTTCTTTTCCAGCCAGCAGTTTCTGACGTACCTGCCACCATCAACCAAGACCATATTTACCAACCTGTACCTAAACTAACTTGGGATTTTTCTGTCTGTTCCTCTCATTGTGTTTCCTTCTACTGGAAAGCTCTTCAGAGCAGCTGTCATGAACTTAATGGCCGTGGGCTGAACAGGAATCCACAAAGGTTCCCGCTTCTCTGTAAAAACATTAAGACCCATCCTTTGGTGGACGAATGGATAAACAAAAGGTGCTCTATCTATACCATGTAATATTATTCAGCCATAAAAAGGAATGAAGCGCTGACACGTTCTACTACATGGATGAACCTTGAAAACATGATGCTGAGTGAAAGAAGCCAGACACGAAAGGACCCCATGTGATTCCATTTACATGGAATGAACTGACTGGATGAATCCATAGAGACGGTAAGTAGATTCATGCTGGCCAGGGGCTGGAAAGGTGCGGGGGGTGGGATGGGGAGTGACGACATAATAGGAACGGGGTTTTATTTTGGGGTGATGAGAATGCTCTGGAACTAGATAGAGGTGTGGTTGCCCAGCACTGCAAATGTACTAAATGCCAATGAATTCTTCACTGTGAAATGGTTAATGTTATGTTATGTGAATTTCCCCTCAACGGAACAAAACAAACAACCACAATGAAATCTCATTAGACCCAGCAAATCTGGTACCTCATTCCTCTTAGGTAAGGATGGCCTGGGACCCAGAAGTCACTGACCTTTTCAGGTACTGTTGTTTAGGCTCTCGTTTGCTACAGCTGCTGCTTCTCCTCCTATTCGGTGACCGGCCCGCCTCTGATGTGTATTCCAGATGGTCTGGCCTTAGCATCATCAACAAGAAGACAGAGTGTATTTTATTCACAGCAGCTAGCAGGGTGCACCCAGCAGTCAGGATGTTCCGTTTTTGTTACTCAACTTCTAGAACCTGGTCTGTCCCTTCAGTGGCATCACCTGTCACATCACCATCACATGTCCCATCACTCCTGCTGGACCAACTGCAATTCCCTAACCACACTCTGTCCGTACTTTCCCCATGGCTCCCTGCAGACCCCATTCAAGACTTTAACAGCATCGTTTCCACGAAGCATCTTCCAACCCACCCTCCCTCCAAGCACTCAGAACATTTTTTGTACTCTGCTCACTTTCAGTGTTGATTCGCCCCCTTGACCCAGCTCCTGGGAGGAGAACCTACATCCGTTCCGTTTCCAGTTTCCAGAAGCAGACACATACATCGCTGTTCCCCAAACTGATGCCACTGGGGTCCTGGTCGTGCTGTCAACATAGAAACCTAAAAGAAACAAAATTTCCCAACCCTTCTCTCTCTGAGCTTTTCTTTTTAAGTTTTAGGTGAGCTTTGTGAGATGTGATGTTTGCAGCATCAGAAGAATGATGGGCTTTGCCTCCATCTGCTGTCTCACTTCTTTAGAAAACAGTTTCATACATTGCACACGCCAAGACGCTCAGTGGTATTTCAGACAAGCACTGTATCTTCAGCAGTTCCAAGAAGTATCAGGCATATAGAGAAAATAAACAGAGGGAAAAGTGTCACTTCTACCCTCTAACGTCCATTTGCGATATTTTTCTCCCCTACTTTGAGTTGAGGCTGTAAAGATATATTTCTTGTTCTACTGCGCCATCTGCTGGCAAAACTTCACAGAACATCTTTCTACTAAGATTTTACGTCCTCCCTGGGAAAGTTAAAGTTGATATTGTATTCCAAATTGAGCCTTTAAAAAAAAAAAAAAAAAAAAAGGTGAAAACCTTTGTGAGGCCATTTCTCCCTCCAAACTACTCCTCGCTTCAAGTGTCTTGCCTTTTCTCATGAATTCTTTTTTTTTTAACATCTTTATTGGAGTATAATTGCTTTACAATGGTGTGTTCGTTTCTGCTTTATAACAAAGTGCATCAGTTATACATATACATATATCCCCATATCACCTCCCTCTTGCGTCTCCCTCCCACCCTCCCTATCCCACCCCTCTAGGTGGTCATAAAGCACCGAGCTGATCTCCCTGTGCTATGCGGCTGCTTCCCACTAGCTATCTATTTTACGTTTGGTAGTGTATATACGTCCATGCCTCTCTCTCGCTTTGTCCCAGCTTCCCCTTCCCCCTCCCCATTCTTTAAGCATCGGAGATGTCAGGATCACAGAGCTTGCCCCACATTTCTCAAACTTCTCTGAGCATAAGAATCACTTGGTGTTACTTGTTGAAAGAAAATTCCTTGCTGCCAGCCCAAACCTACAGAATCAGGGTTACCTGGGAATGTGTGTGTTTTCAGAAGTTCCCCCTGTGGATTTTTTAATAATCAAGCTACTGTGGGAAACACTGAAATCTAGCCTGTTCCTTTCAGCTCACGGATGAGACTGCAGCCCTCTCCAACCCCCGCCTCCGCCGAAGTATACCCTCTTAATGAATAAGAAACAATATTTTTGCTGTATAAACGCCCCATTAAAGCCAGTCCCTAGACACACTACCCCTACCCCCCATTATAAAGAAGTTATTGAATTATTACTGGACTTCACTAGTCACCTGGTCACCAACCGTCCCACTTCCCAGCCTGACAAATAATTCCGTTCTATTTCACAATATTTACAGTAGCTTTAACTGTGTTGATTTTTGCCCAGTGAGGAAATGAACGCCTGTTAAGGGCATCTAGCTAGCTCAGTGCCTCTGCTATCAGCGCAGACGCTGGACCACCTGCATCAGCATTTTCTGCAGTTTGTCAGAGATGCAAATTAGTGGGTCCCACCTATGGAACCTGCTGACTCAGAGTCTCTAGCGGAGGCAGCGGCGCGATCTGTGGTTTAACCAGCCCTCCAGGTGACCCTGATGCAGGGCAAGTTTGAGAACCACTGTCATCCACAGGAACATGCATGCCCTCAGCACCCAAATGTGTTGATGTGGAAAGTTAAATGCGTAGGTACACACCCGCTGGCATTCTGGCTCTAGAATGCAGTTTTACTTCTTTGGGGGCAAAATTCAAATCTCATTTTCTTATTTGGTAAATGAAGTACCTTATCTTTAAGGGGTCAGCCCAAAATTGAGTCCTTTTTTTTTTTTTTTTTTTAAACAGTAGGCCTCAAAACACACACTTGGTCACAATTTCACGGTTTGCCGAGGGCGTGCTGAGTGCATAGACCTGCTCCACGAGCAGGAACGAGCCGAGCACACCTCAATCCTCGTCCACACCTTGTCACAGATGCTCCAGGTACAACGGGAGGCTCGGGTAAGGAGTAGGCGGGGCCTGGCGAGGCAGGGGCGGAGCCTGGGCGGGGCTCATCTGGCCCTGCCTCTGCCTGTGCCCCACTGAAACCGCCATCCGCGCAGCAGCCAATCAGCGCGCAGCGCGGGCCGCCACCCGCCTCGCCGTTAGCTGGGCGTCACGTGCGGGGCAGTTTACCCCTTGAAGTCAGTGTCCATCCGCCCAGAAAAAGAGGACCCCGCCCATTTCCGTCGGCTCCCGCGCCCCGCAATCGCCCACAGCGGACGGCGAGGTGAGAGCGGGCGGCGCGGCTCCGTGGTGCCGAGAGGCACCGGGGTCCGTTTGGTCCCGCGTCGGGGCGCCAAGTCTCAAGTCCCGGCGCGGAGGGATCCGGCGTGAGATAACCGTTGGCAGCGCGGCGACAACTGTTAGTGCGGCTGGGGCGTTGGCGAGGCGGCGGGTCCTGTGAGGGCGTTGCTGCGGACTGGCACGGCGGTTCCTCTCCCGCTCCAGCCTGTGGGCCTGGTGAGGCCGCGGCCCTGCGGAGGGGTGGCCTCCACCGTGCGGTCGCTCAGCGCATCGGCGGCCGGGACTGCGGTGGCCTCTGCCCTCCTTGGGCCTGGGTGGGGGCGGGGTGGCCGGGCGGGCTGGGGGGCAGCGGCGAGCGGCTGCGCTTTTGGGGTGGACGCTAGTGTCCTTGCCCCCGGGGAGGACGTCGACTCGACCCGGACGTCCTTTGTAGCTGGTGCGGTACCTTTGAGCACCAGCTGGGTTTCTCACTTCCAGGTGGTGGGGTAGCTTGTGGTCCAGCCTGGGGGATGCTGAAGTGGGGAGGACGCAGCTGAGCCCCGCACCTGTGCAGCGGGTGGCATGGGGTGGTCCTGCCCGTCCCGGCTTTGATGCCGTGGGTAGCGTCCTCCGGGGTCCTCGGGCTCAGCGATCATCAGAAGCCCCTGCAGCCTGCTGAGCACGGGCTTCTGGCTCAGGGCGGGGCGTGGGACCCCCGTCCCGTTCGCGTTGGCATCCCGTTCCAGGTGTTGCCCGTCAGGGATCACGCTTTGAGAACACTGCTGCACTGGTTAAAAAGAACTCGCTCTTGGGGCGGCAGATGAGCCCATTACTGGGTTTTTCACACACACCCAGTCACTGCTGGGTTGCCAGCTCTGGGCTTAGGTGCGAGGGGCTGCACTGATGAGCCGCCAGGCGTGGAGGAGCTCTTGAAGTGTGTGTGAGGGACGGAGGGGGAGGCTGATCTCCCGTGCCGTGCGGTTGGTGTCGTCCGCGTGCACACAGCTTGGTCCTTAAAGGATAAGCTGGGTTCTTCCATTTTAGAGAGGAGGGTGAGGCGCTTCAGCAAAGGATGTGCGGGGGGACAAAGTGAACCGTGGAATTTATCATGGCTGCTGAGTGGAGGAAAGCCACGTTTGCTAGCGTCTAAGGCAGAGGCCTCCGACTTTGATTCTGTCCCCCAGTAAGAGACCGGCATGTATGCCAGTGTGCTCAGCGTGTAAGTTACGTATGTATAGCCGCGGTCATGGTCTACGTAGTACAAATACAGAATACTTTATAATGGTATCAAAAAATCGAATATGCTGGTGCCTCCGCAGGTCATATCGTGGAACCTTCTTGGGGAGTTGCTTGACTTGGGTTGGTTTTTACAGTGCGGTGAGCTAATGTATTTTTAGTCCTTTAGAACATGCTAGGAAGTCAGAGAGGTCTTTGAAGAGACAAAGTGGAGAGTGTTGTTAGATTTGTCTTTCTAGGAAGCTTGCCGTGGAACAAAAACTTTCAGAAGCTGAGAAAACAGACAAAAAAGATATCCTGACTTAAAGCAGAGTGATCTCAACTGTAAATAATGTCATCATCTGCCCCTCTTTGGAAGCTGCAGTAGTCTCACCTTGAACATCAAATCCAAGCTCATTACACTTCAGTCACACTAGGCGTCTTTCCTTTCTGCAGACAAGCCGAGCTGTCAGCACTTAGTCACGGGTTGTCCCCTCTTGTCTGAAGAATGGAACCACCTACCTTCCGGTTCCTAGTCCTCCAGTGTTAGCTTCATTGCAGACAGGCCTCTTCAGTGTGCAACTTAGCTTCTGCTTTCCTCTTTGTAAGAACATGCTTCTTAGTTCCTTTGTTAGACTTAAGAATTTGTAGTTTATCTGCCTTTTCCACCGGGGCTCACATGGGTGGAATTCTCATGGTGTGCCAGGTATTTTGTGAGCTGAGCCTTTACGTGTGTTCTCATTGAGCCGCACAATTGACCTGTGTGGTATAGGTTGTTACAACTGTTTTACAAATAAAGACGTGAGTTTTGGGTTATGTGATTTGCTCAAGGTCACTTACATGAAGGAGTAGCGTTCAGACAGTCTAGCTCTGAGGTCTCACCTGGTGATAACCTGATGATACTGCTTTCTACCCTGTGGTTGGGGGTGACTGGGTGGGGAACCTCTATACATAGTACTAACAACATATTTGATGCCTGACCCAGATCCTGGCTCGCATTAGGTACTCACTCATTACACATGGTGGTGCTGGGTGTTGAAGAAATGGAGAGAATTGTTGATCAGATGTGGTAGGTGGAGTAAAGGAGTAGTCTAGAGACGAATGACTCAGTCGATTTTCTTTAGAGACGAAGTGGATGCCCCTCACCAAGAATGAAATTATGGGACATAAATGATGTGGTAGAAAAGATTAAGCTACACATGGAATTGTGGGAAGATCCTGGAAGATACAGTAACGTATGTATAAGAATTATGTAAAGAGCCTGGCATAAAACTTGCCATTGGTGCCCTCTTTCATAGTAGGTTACACGTCCAGATGTGAAAGAAAGAACTAGTCACCAGCACCTTCAGTCTCTTAACAGTTTTATCCTCCTAAATCTCTTTATAATAAATAATCCAATTGAAAAATGAAATAGTGTAGTAGGTCTTCCACTTCAGTGCCACCACCTAGCACAGGAGCACTTAAGTTTATCGAAGGTGGGGATATTGCCTTTGACTGTATGTTAAGAGGTTAGAAAAGTATGGGATTACCCAGGAGCTTATTTTAGAATCTCAACCAAATCCGTTTAAAGGTAACGTTGTAGAAACACTCAAATATAACAGTGAACACTGAGTATTGTCTTCATGATTATTTCCTCTCAAGAAAAAGAAGAATGACTGGGAGAGCCAGAGCGAGAGCAAGAGGAAGGGCTCGTGGTCAGGAGGCGGTGCAATGCGTGGGCGCCGCTGCAGTGAGTGCTTTCCCCTGTCCTAACTGCGGAGGCGTCTTAGACACAGTGTTCTTAATCCTTCGTCAGCTTGCACTGGCAAAAAGGAGGTTAAGAACCGTGTCCTGTGAAGGGATAAGGGCTGAAGCAGGAAGCTGACGTTCTGTGTCCTGTGGATATTGGAAGCTGGGGCTTGCCTTCAGTTGGCGACCCTTCTTGAAGAAATTTCTTTCTGAGGATAAAATATTTGATTACTAATTTAGATCGGTTTTGGTTAAATGCCCTGGACTTGTTTGAGTAGTTATTGCCTCTGATACCTGTAACCTTTTGACGTGAAAAGAATGCTGTTCTTCATTTGCATATAACTGCAGAGTCAGCAGCCTGGTTATATTCAGCCTAGACTGCAGCCGCCACCAGACGAGGGGGAGTTAGTTGGCCGCGGACGACAGAGAGGAACAGTAGGAGCGACAGCCAAGCCACAAGGTGAAGGGAGAGTGAAGGGGCTGCGTGCGTGCGTGCGTGCGTGTGTGTGTGCGCGCGCGCGTGCGCACTGGCAGCGTTAGATGTGCATGGCGACCAAAGCTCTGTATAAGGAGAAAGGACCCCCAGCAGTCCTTGAAAGTGTAGCCGCGTCTCCCGCAAACCGTGCAGCCTGCCCCTGAGTGCAGGGCCACAGGATTGCTTTCCTCCTTGGAAATGAACTCCAGCCTACCAGAGCCCCACACTTGCTGTTCCAAAGCAAATTCTAAACTGATTACAATTTGCTTATTATGCGTTAATCATTTTAGAACATTCTCTTGGCATCTTTAGTGACTTCATCAAAGCTGTACCAACTTTTACATTTGTAACTTTGACTTAGAAAACATATTTTCACATGTGTTGTTTCGGTTCATCCTGTTTCTCAGTTGCAAAAACTGAGGTCAAAGTTGTGACAGCCAGTAGAGTCAGAACACCGGTTCTGATTCCAAAACTTGTGCCATTTCACTGCATTGTTGCGAAAACTAATTAATTGGATGCTTGGTGTAAGATTCTTCTACAGTTATTAAGTTTGGTTTTGGTATAGGAAAAGCAGACCCATGTTTACATAGGGAGAAATAATATAGTCACATTGGCTTTTAAACCCTGGGATGGGCGTGGGAAATGGGCAATAAAATAGTGTTGATGCAAAGGGAAAACTAGAAAACAAACCTGGTTCCTTGCTTTATGCGTTGCACTACATTTCCATGTACTCTGAATATTTAGTCATAACCAATGAAATCCATAAAATTAGAAGAAAACATGAATGAATCTAAAATGAACTTGAAGTGGTGTGAATCAAGCTATGACAAATAACGTCAGTGTCAGAAGACAACCTGGGAACTTAAATGATGGAAGAGCTCATTTCTCTGATACGCAGAGCAGTCTTATGAATCTGTGATATTAACAAGCTGCTGGCCAAGTGGACAAAGGAAAGGGCAAAGCAGTGAAAGATACAAAGGCCAGTAAAATGTTAAGCCTTATCATTAAGTTTAAATTAAACTGAAACATTTTTTTAAAAAGAATAAACATCTGTTTATTCTCCATTTTACTTTTTGCCAATGTTGGCAATTGTGAAACTGGAATTTGTGCTCCCCGTGGGATTGTGCTAACGTTTGGATGGCGTTTTGTAATGTGTAGCAGCGGTACGCTTCTATTAGCAGTACATTCAGGGTAGTGCACCCAGACCCTGGAAACCCCTACCCAATAAGAGGTAAAACCCACTGTGCTTTAACAATAGAGTACCATTTAGCCATTTTCAAGAATGTAAAAACTTGACTGAAATGAAAGCAACTTGTAAAACAGCTTTGTGTTTTTAGTAAATATGTGTTATGTGTGTGTATATATTTTCTGTATAGAAAATTTTGGGGAAGAATACATCAGTGGTTAATAGTGCTTCATCTGAAGAATCTATTAGAAGGCAAGGGGCCTTTTATTTGTTGCTTTATGTATCTAATTACGTCTGTTGCTTTTGTGGTACTACAGGATGTTTCAAACTTCAAAGTGCCTGATGACAATTCTTTTATGGGAATTAATCTCCTTAAATTTATAGGGTTTTATCCAGTCACTTTGTCTAGATGCCTCAGTTCTTTCTTTTTTAAATGACCCATTGAATCCAAAAAGTGAACAGGGGGGTACAATCTGTTCTATTAGAATAAATATATAACAGTAAATTACAAATGTTTCTAAAAATAGAAACTTGCATGCGTTTTAAATATACAAGCCAAGTGAGAATTCTGTATCCAGCATTATAGCAGCCTAGACATCCTCCAACTAAATACCTTTAATGTGCTAAATTTTAAAATAACTTTTTAAAATTCATCTGATCTGGCTAGAGAGTTGGAAAATCTTCAGAGGCCAGAAATGACAAGAATAAATCCAGAGTGGGAGTCAAGTGCTGAAACCAGTGACTCCAAAAATCACCTCTAGGTCACTTGCTTTTATTATTTTTACCCGGTTTTATTGAGGAAATAATTGACACACATCACTGTCTAAGTTTAAGGCATACAGTATGATGGTCTGATTTACATGTATTGTGAAATGATTACCACATTAGGTTCACCTAACAGCCACCTTCTGATAAAGATACCATCAAAAGAAAAGAGGAAAAAAATGTTCTTGTATGAGAACTCTTTGGATTCACTCCCATAATAAGTTTCCTGTATGTCATTACAGCAGTGTTAGCTATAGTCATCATGTTGTGTGTTATATCTCTAGTACTTATTTATCTTATGACTGCAATTTTGTACTTTCAGACACTTTCCTCCAACTCTCCCTTCCCTTCCCTCTGCCTCTGGTAACAAGTCTGATCTCTGTTTCTATGAGTTTGGTTTGGGGTTGTTTTTTGTTTGTTTGTTTTTAGATTCCACATGTAAGCAAGATCATACAGTAATTTGTCTTTCTTTGTCTGACTGATTTCACTTAGGATAATGCCCTCAGGGCCCATCCATGTTGTCACAAGTGGTCGGGTTTCCTGTTTTTATTATTTCCTGAATAATAATCCATTATATATGTGCACCACAAACTCTTTTATCCATTCATCCATCAATGGACAACTGAAGTTGTTTCCATGTCCTGGCTATTGTCAGTAATGCTGCTACCAACATGGGGGTGCAGATATCTTTTTGAGTGAGTATTCTCATTTCCTTTGGATATATTTCCAGAAGTGGGATTGCTGGATCATATGGTGGTCCTATTTTTAATTTTTTAAGGAGCCTCTGTACTGTTTTCCATAGTGGCTGCACCAATTTAAAATGCCACCAGCAGTGCACAGGGATTCTCTTTTCTCCTCATCCATGCCAGCCTTTGTTATGTTGTCCTTTTGATGGTGGCCATTCCGACAGGCGTGAGGTGACAGCGCATTGTGGGTTTAATTTGCATTTCCCTAATGACTAGTGCTGTTGAGCATCTTTTCATGTGCCTGTTAGTCTTTCATATGTCGTCTTTGGAGAAATGTCTGTTCAGGTCTTTTGCCTGTTTTTTAAATTGGCTTATTTGGTTTTTTGCTATTGAGTTGTATGAGTTCTTCATATATTTTGGATATTAACCCCTTATCATATGTAAAGTTTGCAAATATTTTTCCCATTCTGCAGGTTGTATTTTCACCTTGTTGACGGTTTCTTTTGCTGTCCAGAAGTTTTTTATAGTCCCACCTGTTTATCAACTGTTCTGTTGCTTGTGCTTTAGGTGTCATGTCTTAAAAAAAAAAAAAAAATCATTACCAAGATCCCGTGTCAAGGAGCTTTTCGTTTTGTTCTAGGAGTTTAATGGTTTCAGGTCTTACATTTAAGTCTTTAATGTATTTCAAGTTAATTTTTGTAAGTGGTGTAAGATAGGGGTCCAGTTTCATTCTTTTACATGTGAATATCCAATTATCCCAGCACCGTTTATTGAAGAGACTGTCTTTTTTTTTTTAACATCTTTATTGGAGTATAATTGCTTTACAGTGTTGTGTTAGTTTCTGCTCTGCAACAAAGTGAATCAGCTATGCATATACATATATCCCCATATCCCCATATCCCCTCCCTCTTGCGTCACCCTCCCTCACACCAGTCAGAATGGTCATCATCAAAAAATCTACAAACAGTAAATGCTGGAGAGGGTGTGGAGAAAAGGGAACCCTCTTGCACTGTTGGTGGGAATGTAAATTGATATAGACACTATGGAGAACAGTATGGAGGTTCCTTAAAAAACTAAAAATAGAACTACCATACGACCCAGCAATCCCACTCCTGGGCATATACCCTGAGAAAACCATAACTCAAAGAGACTGTCTTTTTTTCCATTGAATATTATTGGTTCCTTTGTCAGATATGAGTTGACCATGTATTCCTGGGTTTATTTCTGGGCTCTTGATTCTGTTCCATGGGTCTATGTGTCTGTTTTTGTGCTGGTATCATACTGTTTTGATTACTGCACCTTTATAGTATAGCTTGAAATCAGGAAGTGTGATGCCTCTTGCTTTGTTCTTCACAGTTCTTTTGAAACTTAGAATATTTGACATGTTCAGCAGTGTTCAACAGAGCAAAATTTCATTGAACTAAAACTCTGGGCAAAAGGATGCGCTGAAGCTGTTTTTTAAAAAACATATTATTGTAGCATTAAAATGCAAATAAAATTTCTGGAAACACTTAAATCTAAACGTTCTTTGTATTGATCTTCACTAATACTTTTTTAACAGTTCTTATGAATTTAAATTTAATTCTATGAAACTCAGTTCCCTACCTATGAAAAGGTATATATTGCATCTTTATAGCTGAGGGCCACTGTGAAGATCAAGTGACACTCAGGGTCACAAATAAAAGGCCTGACTTTACCGCCTTTCACTGGTCTTGTAAGTATCATATCTGAGAAGTGCTTCTCACAGTAAATGTTCACGTATCTACTATGTTTTAGAGCCCGTTAATGAGCCCTTGTTTGAGACCTCGACTTTTCACCCTGTGAAGGGGGACAGGGCTCCATTGCAGGACTCTTGAATGGAACAGCAGCGTGATCGATGGGATCCGTGTTTTTAGTAAAGCGCTCTGGCAGCTGCCTGGAAGGGGAATTAGCAAGGTTTCCAGTTGTATCCATTTTGAAATGTGTCATCTTTCTAGATTGACAGTTAATCAGGTTTTGGCTAAAATGTTAATAATAGCGGTGCTATATGTAGAGAGGGGAGCAAACTTCATCATTGTTTATATTCAGAAACTTGCAATCAGGTTTTCACATCCAGAACTGATACTTTTTTAAGAGAAACTCAATACCTGACCTTTGTTAGTGTAATTAATCCATGGATACCTTAAGCTGAAAGACTTCGGGATAAAAAGTTCACTAAGGGAGACAAATACAAACAGTTGCATATTAAAAGGCTTTTAAAATAGAGCCCCTGAAAACCATAAGGCACGAGAACCAACACATTTAGCAGGACCTTTAAAGAGCCTTATAAACGGAGTTCTCGTTTAAAACTTACTACATCCTGTAAAATTTATTATCAGTTTTTCAGGTGAAGAAATTGAAGCTCACATTAAACTAACATATGTTTTGTTTAAGCTGTGTTACTTCTCCTCCAGAAGCTGGCAGTTCTGGGCTAGTTCTGGCATTTGTTGTCAGAAGAGAACTGGGCTCTCATCTTTTTGTTCTCTCCTCCCAAGTCCATGACCTCCGTCATTAAGACTTAGGTTTTGTTCAGAATGTCTGCTTGAGCTCCCTCCTGCCATCACATCCAGATTCCAGGCAAGATTGGCAGCTAGGGGCCTGGACAACAGAAAAGCCAGCTATTGACTCCCCTGTGGCGCTTTCCCTGACATTTCATCCAGTAATTTCTGCATAAGTCTCTTAGGCCCTCCTTACCTGCAAGGAAGGTGGAAATTCTAGTCTTTTAGCTGTATTACTCCCCAAATAAACTTTTAAAATAAGAATGAAAGATTGGTTATTGGGTAGTCAATAGTCTCTGCTACACAAGATAACATGCCTATTAACTAAAAGCTAGAACCTAACACTTGACTACAAAGCCCATGTTCATTCTTTGGCCTACATCATACTATTGATATGAGATACTTCATAATATATTTCATGCAAATTAAAGGACTTAATAATTTAGGATATTTTAGCCACAGCTTTTACAAGTAAGCATGAACTGATGGTTAACCTATCCCAGTAGATGTGTGTCATGGCCACAGGATATACACAGGCCCATCCCATCTGCTCTGCTGGTCCGTAAGGGAAATTAGTGAGGAAATTACATTTTAGACTTAACGTTTTCTAATTCAGGTTGCACATTTAAATCATATGAACTACCAATTCCTACAGCTATAATTACATCATAAAAATTGTGAAAAATACTGATATTAAGGCCCACGGGTGGTTATCAGACCTAGAGACAGAAAAATAATTACCCAGTCAATACACATGTGCTCCTAAGTTCTTGAATCACTCCAGTTGTCTTGATCTTGTAAAGGTATACATGTCTTGTGAAGGAGCTGAGTTTGCCTAGGGCAGTGACAAGAAGGGCTTCACAGAAGAGGTTATGGCTGAGAAGTTGTTCTCTCCTTTGGCTGGCAGTTACCTGAAACATTCTGATGGGATTGTTATACTCTATCTTTAGCACCTCAGGAGCCTTTGGGTTTCAGGTAGTAGAGTACTTTGGGAATCGTCATTCTTTATTTCATGCTGCATATTACTTAGATGTATAATTTTTTTCTTTTTTTCCTTTTTTTTTTTTTTTTTTTTAAGAACTCCAGATATCTGCTGGATTTCACGAGTTATCATTAGCAGACAGAGGAGGTCGTCGTAGAGACTTTCATGATCTTGGTGTGAATACAAGACAGAACCTAGATCATGTTAAAGAATCAAAAACAGGTAGGTTAATTACTAAGAGGACAGTTTCCAAGTACACAGGACAGTGAATTGAGGCACTTTAATTTCGGTATTTATTTGTACGATGCATTACTAGGGTGAAGGAGCACATTTGGGCAAGGATTTTGCGTGGATGGCTTTTCCATTTTCCTCTCTCCCTTTTGGTTTTGAAATAGGTTATAGATGTCGTTAGCTGCACTGAAATGTTGTTTTATTACGTAGATCACTTTTTTCTTTTAAAGCTCTTTGCTGTAAAGAGATTTCATTGGCTCGGTTGTAAATTACTCAGTCTAGGGAGGATTTATTTCTAAATGGATGCTTTTAGTAATTTACCTAAGTGGAACAGTCTCCAGCGTCAGATGTCTGAGGACTTTTGTGTTGTCTGCTGCTTTTAACCCCTTGCTTACAGAACTGTGTCTGCCTTGTCATGGCAGTGAAGATTTCAAGGAGGAGTAAACTTGCTATTTCATTAATTGAATGTGACTGACTTTTACAGGTTCTTCAGGTACTATAGTAAGGCTGAGCACTAACCATTTTCGATTGACATCCCGTCCGCAATGGGCCTTATATCAGTATCACGTTGACTATAACCCGTTGATGGAAGCCAGAAGACTCCGCTCAGCTCTTCTTTTTCAACATGAAGATTTAATTGGAAGGTGTCATGCTTTTGATGGAACGATATTATTTTTACCTAAAAGACTACAGCACAAGGTTATTTCAGTTGTCGGATTGGGGAGAGGGAGATGGGGAGTTCTACCTCAAAGCTAAACTGCCACAGTCTGGGGTAGCTTTAGAGAAACCCCAGTGGTCTCCTGTCTCTTAGGACTTGTAATACACCCATGGGTGTATTTGGCATTATTATACCATCCTCAGATCCACCTGAGTGACTTAACGTTTACAATCAAGTAATAAGAAGGCACTTGATCGCTCTTTTCTCACGCCCATTCTCTTACTCTTTTCTCATAGGCATTCTTTTTTTTTTTTAATCTAAAACTTTTCCATACTTTTCACTGTTGCCTTATTCAACAGGCTTATGTGATTGGCCCTATTTTAACAAAATTAAAAGTTTGGTTTTCCACCACTCTGGCTTCAGGTTACCGAAGTTTTTAGTCAGACCCGCAATGGAGAGCATGTGAGGATAACTGTCACCTTGACAAATGAGCTCCCGCCCACATCACCAACTTGTTTGCAGTTCTATAATATTATTTTCAGGAGGTATGTTGGCATTTTTAAACATTGTATTAAGAAATCTTAAACATAATCAGAAGTTGAAAGACATGTACAATAAGTACCTGTATACTTAGTACCTAGATTTTACAATGGTTGGCTAGGATCATTGGGTTACCCTGAGTTTTAATCGTTTTTAGGTGCAGTGTACTGGTATAAGTCTCATTTATTTGCTTTAAGCGAGCGTCATGTCTTTCACTTCCCTATTTGTGTTGAGATTAGATCTTTCAGATCCCATCTGAGCTTATGTTAAGAGCACACGTTCTCTCAGCACTTTAACTTTATATTCCTTCTGTCCCACAGGGGGTGCCACTTCAGAAAGCAGGACAGGGTTTAGGCCCGTTCCGATTTACTTCTTCCATCGTAGGACACATATAGTGCGTGCTCCATGATTGGCTTTCAGTGTGGGTGCTGTGTTTACCAAACCCAAAGTTGTTGGACACAAGTTCTGTGAAGGCCCCCCGCCCCTGCCGTCCCCCTGCTGAGTGGGAAGCAATCTGGATGAGCCTGAGCTTGGCGTGAGCATAGGGAGACGTAATTCTTGGATTTGTAATTTACCTAAGTTGGTCATGAGATAACTTGTCACTGACCCATTTTGGTGGATATTTGTTTGAATTAATGTAACGGAAGATTTATTTTTCTGTAAATGATGGGTTGGCAAACTTTTTTTTGCAAAGGACCAGATAGTAAACATGTTAGGTTTTGCAGGCCATGTGGTCTGTGTGTCAGCTATTCCACTCTGCTGTTGGATCACAGAAACAGTCATTGGACATATGTGGTCATGGCTGTGTTCCAATAAAGCTTTACTGATGGACACTGAAATTTGAATTTCACATAATTCATGCATCGTTAATCTTTTGATTTTTTTTCCAGACCTTTAAAAAAATGTAAAAAGAAAAAATAGTTCCTAGGCCATACAGCAGTAGGCTGGATGTGGCCCCCTATGAGCCATAGTTGGCCAACTCCTGCCCTAAACAACATGCCATTGTGACTGTAGTATCAGAGACACTTACCAATATTCATTTCTCTATTCTGACCTTTCAAATTCTAGGCTTTTAAAGATGATGAATTTGCAGCAGATTGGACGGAATTATTATAACCCAAGTGACCCGATTGATATTCCAAATCATAGGTTTGTATGAAGTGGAAAGTTTCTGTCCCTTAGGTTTAATCACAAACTTTGATAGTGATGCTCTGTTTTGAAATGATCAGATTTACTCTGGCCGCTAGTGGTACCCATCACATTAAGTGAACATTTAACCTGGCTTAAATAATGAAGGAGACATCCCAGAATTTTTGGATTTTAAAAAATCATGTGGTATTTATTTGTCATGGGGGAAAAGCATAAAGACTTATCCAACACAAAGTTTGTATTTGCTCTCAGGTAACAAAATTCATCAGCTAGTGACGATTGCTTCAAAAGTTACTGCAGTGTATCAGGATTGCAGCTCAAGTGGTTTAGGTTTATTATAATAAATGTAGATGCTTTCAATTAGATTTTTCAAGTCTTAGATCAATATAAGTAATAAAATTTAATAAAGTTAGTATATTAAATTTAAAATGGAACTTATAAAGTTATTATATTATTATAAACATTCATTGTTGAAGATCTTAAAAAGATCAGTCTTTATCTGGAACCCTGTAAAACCTGAAGCTAAGTAAATGAACTCAAAGACTTGTACTATTGACCCAGTTAATAAATGGGAAAACCATAACTTGATACATACAAAACACGTTTGGATATTCATAGAGGTTACTTCATGGCATTCATCGTCTTTGACAGGTTGGTGATTTGGCCTGGCTTCACTACTTCTATTCTTCAGTATGAAAATAACATCATGCTTTGCACTGATGTCAGTCATAAAGTCCTTCGAAGTGAAACTGTTTTAGATTTCATGTTCAACTTGTTTCATCAAACTGAAGAACATAAATTTCAAGAACAAGTTGCTAAAGAGCTGATAGGTTTAATTGTTCTCACCAAGTAAGGCTTTTAATAATGCAAAATAATTTTACAAGTCTGAAGATATTGAGGCTTTCTAGTCCTATAATGTTAGATGGAGAGAAAGTAGGGTTTAAAGTTGAGAGGTGGGAATAGCACAACAACAGGGGAGGGATATTTATAACCTTTTTCTCAAGAGCAAAAGTTTTGGGGGAATATACTCATCTTAAAAGGAGAAATAGCCAATGATTTCTATTCTTCTTAGTTTTAACTTTATTTTCTAATAGTTTAGTTAACTTCCCCATCCATCTAGTGTATAGCATAGTCTTTAAGAAATTATTTTCCCTTTATCTTTCCATAATATTGTATATTACCAAATGACTTGAAATTTTATCTTTTAGAGAGTACATAGTGTCTAGCCCCTCTTTTTAATAACATTTCTACATATTTTAATCAAATACCAATAAAATCTCAACTCCATAGGTATAACAATAAAACATACAGAATAGACGATATTGACTGGGACCAGAATCCAAAGAGCACCTTCAGGAAAGCTGACGGCTCGGAAGTCAGCTTCTTAGAGTACTACAGGAAGGTAAGGTGCTCCTGTGCACTCCTATCTTCGTACTGGGAAGGGCTGAGACCTTAGGAGAAATCTCTACAGGAAGGTGAGGTGCTACTGTGCACTCTTATCTTCGTACTGGGAAGGGCTGAGACCTTAGGAGAAGCATCTTCAGTAGAATTTTCCAACAGGTGTGCGTATGGAACACGTTGCTTTTGAAGCTGTCTATAAATGTTATTAAGGCGGTCACGGCATAGTTAGCTCATTAGCAAATGAGCTGTGCCCGGTCCTGGTTCCTTTTCTGCAGTAGAATACAAGGTTACATTTGAACTTCAGCACGTGGAGGACCAGTAGGAAAACAGTGCAAGTTAACAGTTTAGCATATACTGTCTCTTACTCTGTAGCCAGCACTTTTTTTAAACTTCATCTGGCGGCGTGGGCTAGAGATCTTTGAACCCTTAGCATCCGTTGTGATAAATCTGCAGATGGGTTAACTCTTACTTTTGTTTTACATGCTGACAGAGTGAGACAGACTTGTCTCATGTGGGCTAGATCAGGTTATTGGGTGGCCCCCAGCCCCAGTTTTATAAAGATGATTCTTGCTGTTTGGCACAGTGATCACTAAACTGACAAAGACACGAGAGACAAATAGCAAGAAAGAGCAGCCACTGACTAGAAGAGAATAAAATGTTTCTCCAGGAAGGCATCGGAACATTGCTGTAGCGTTCAGAGAGAAGCAGATCTGCCCCTATATCCTTAGAAGGTCTCATCCCATTTGATGTGCTCTGTTAAAAGTGCAGGAAAAGTATTTAAAGAGAACACATTAATTAAAATCTTAAAACCTGTCTTTGAAGGGCTAAAATTTATTTCATTTTTTTCCTACTTTCTCTAGATTATTTCCTTTTTCTAAAAAGTGGAGTAAACTATTATGTGTTTATATTTTGTGTCAAAAGTACACATCCGACTAGTGACCTTTGAAATGTCTTTTTCCTGAATATCTACTGTTGCCTGATCTTCAGCTGCTCTCCTGTGAGTGAGAAGATCAGATACCACTCTGGAGGAAAAGGATTCTCTGAGAAGTCCCATTAAGAACTGGTCTTACTCTGGGCAAAATGAAAACAGGCCAAGGGTCATTTCAGCTTGATTTCCCTACTGCTGTTTTCAGCCCCTGAAAACTCCTTGAGGAATCCAACCATGTTTGGCCTAGATTCTTCTGGGTGTCAGAGGTTTCTATAAGAAATGAATTTTGGCATTTTTCTGTAGTTCATTTTAATAATCATGATCAGAGATGGGAATAATTGGTATATACCAACAGCAGATATAAAGAGGACACAGTGGAAAGTTTGATTTAAACCTGAAGCGAAGTCAGGGAAGATTCTCCCCTCCTCTGACCAGTATTGAATCTTACACGCCTGCTTATTCTCCCTTAAGGGACCTTCTAAATGCTGGCATACTTAAAGGTTCTGCGTCAGGTCCCCAGTTACTGTACATTTATACTCTCCAGGGGATCTCCAGTCTATGTGAAGACTTCACATATGACGTGTTAGCAATTCTCAGGCTTCTATCTCCAGCCCTAGGCATGCCTCAACCTACTTGTTCCGAATATTTGGATGTCTCAGAGATGCCTTACCTGTGACCAGCACTGAACATGTGATATCCCCCTCACCTGGCCCTGTGCGGCGCTCTTCATCAGAGCAGCGAACACCACTTCCACCAAGTCAGGGACTTTATAGTTTATATACGCCCCAGTGCCTAAGTAGGCACTCAGGTATTTGCATGAACAGGTGAATGATGGATAATTCAAACCTCAGATCACCATGCTTTGTATAACTTACCTTGTATAACTAATTGTCAGACCCTATCACCCTACCTTGCTTATCTGCAGTACCTTCGTTTTCCTCCTTTTCTAAGTGACTGCCACCTCCTTTCTAGGCCCCATTTCTCTCTCTCACTCAGCTGGTCTCGTAGTTTTCATTTCTTATACTTCTGATCCATTTCAAAACTCATACAAATCTGATGTTACACTTTCTACCCAAAGTAATTAAGGGGCTTCCTGTTGCTCCTGTGTCTTGTTAGGAAGCACATTTTTCCTTATCCGGTGAAACCC
This sequence comes from Leucopleurus acutus, assembly GCF_964270905.1. Lineage (NCBI taxonomy): Eukaryota > Metazoa > Chordata > Mammalia > Artiodactyla > Delphinidae > Leucopleurus > Leucopleurus acutus. Next base: position 88,227,789 of record NC_139155.1, read on the forward strand.
TGAATGATGTAGCCGCTATGTGTCCTCATCTTGTCACTTGCCCAGCCGCCTTATCCAGCCACGGGGCTCCCTCTGCCTGCCAGCGCTGGCTCTGCACGCTTGACTCTTAGGGTGACATCTCAGCTTAGGTTTACTTCCTCAGGGAAGATGTCTGTCACAACCAGGGGTAAAGGTGTCTAGTAGATCTAATTAATCCAAAGGGGTGGGCTTGAAATATTTGAAAGAATCAAGGTATTCTTAGAACTTCCTAGCAGAAATGGAGTTTGAGTAGTAAGTGATGGCTTAGTTCTTGTGTATTGAAGATAATGTCTAGGAAGCACTCAGTGGGAGAGAAGGGCCTTTGGAAGGGAAGACCATGGTCCATCACTTTTAAAAATAAAAGGTTTAGCAGTAGTATTGAACAAATGAAAGTGCTAGTTTTTCATACGTAGGGGAAAATGTTAAAAGAACTGGCGGGAAATCCCACAGCTCTGTAATTAAGAACTGCATTGAAAGCCCTTTGGTGAAGCAGAGAATAGGAACACTTCTGAAGTTACTACCACGTTTCTACCTGTGTATGTACCCAAGTGAATGACGTGTTAGCAGGGTGACTGTTAATAGACCCGTAATAAAGTAGTGCGATAAATAAGTAGTATAGATAAGTGGAGCAGAGGTCAGATATGCATGTTCTACTTGGAATTTTCTTGTCTGAAATGAAAGCGTTTCTGTGGGTGGTTGGTAAAGAGTTGAATGTAGGACAAAGTCAGTGACAAGCTAGAATTCATGGTCTCTTAATTCATGATGATAGATGGCCAGGACCTTGACTGTACGATAGGAATAAGGAACGGTCAGGTACCGTAGTCTCTTGAGAGACCGGGACTCATGAAATGGCCATGATGGTATTACTGTCCTGTATGCTTAGTGGAGATGTGGTTGTTTTAAAGATAAAAAGTTAGAACTAAATTAACCAGGTTAGTAAAAGATGGTAGGGGAGGATACAAGAGATGATGGAAACAGGGTCTTTTAAGTCACAGGGCCAGGAGCTCTAGGGAAGATAACTTGTGAGAAGTCTGCGCGGTCTCGAATTGCAGAGCTGAACTGGAGGCGGGAGAGCCGGTCTCGCACGTTTGTTAGACTCTAAGCGTCAACATTTTTGGTCTCTTTACGGGTTGTAAAAACTTACCCTAGATAGTGATTACATGTGGGGAATCTTAATAGCACTAAATGGAAGTTCAGCTTCAAAGGAGAAGCTTTCCCTAATTAAAAATGTCCCGTAGTGTGCAAACCCCCTCCTTCCACCATTTATTCTTATAGTGAGGCGACTTTCACAAGCTAGTCCTCACTATAATAAGAGTAGTTTTAGAGGAATTACACTGTGGTGAAGACTTGGAGTTACACAGACTGCTGTTTCTAAACCAAGAAGTCAAAACATGAAGTAAATAGAACTGTGACTGAAAGTCAAAACTTAGAGCCTTACTGTCCTTGACCATCTAAGGTTTTAGGAGAAAAGATGAGGTACTCAGCAGAGCATATAAATCACAACCGGGTTTAGTAGGATTAAAAAGACAATTTTTATACTTGGAAGCTGATACTAGCCTTGCTGTTGGCATCAGTTCTTAATTAAAAAAAAAAAACTTTTATCGTCCATTACAAAATGACGTGTGACTAAAGGCATTTACTGTGAACAGTGATACTTTCTTCCCTTGAATAGCAATATAACCAAGAAATCACCGACTTGAAGCAACCAGTTTTGGTCAGTCAGCCGAAGAGAAGGAGAGGCCCCGGAGGCACGTCACCAGGCCCCGCGTTGCTCATCCCTGAGCTCTGCTACCTCACAGGTACTGCTGACTTTTCTTTACTGGGATGAAACCACAAAGCTTATTTTCCCCGTCTGTTCTAGAAGTCACTAAACATTCCTTCACACCCTCCGTCCCCTCAAAAGCCCTTAACGCTGCTTTGTCTCCTCAGAATTCTTTCACTCACCACCACCTGACACTCCAGATACTTAGACACGATTCTTGTTTCTTTAACCGTATCCCTTTAAACATTTTGTTTAAAGGTCTAACTGATAAAATGCGTAATGATTTTAATGTGATGAAAGACTTGGCTGTTCATACAAGACTAACTCCAGAACAAAGGCAGCGTGAAGTAGGAAGACTGATTGACTACATTCATAAGTAAGTCATCTCTGCTCCCCTGGGGTGTGGCTTCAGTTCAGTTCTTTATTTTCGGGGGTTTGGAGGAGTGACAGAAGGTAACTTTGTTTCGCTCTGTATTTGCAGTATTCAGGGTGGGTTCTTCATGTTTCTAAGTGAGGCTGCTGTTTGTCAGGGAATAATTCAACCTTGTAGCCTGTGGTATTTCTAATTCTTCCGTTAGAAAAACAATAGAATAGAAAGCAAAATTGTTTGGGACAAGTCTGTGTTTTTCTCTTTGTTATAACATTTTGTTTACTTTGAGGAGGAGATAGTTTGGGCATCTGGAATTTTAAATGAAAGGATATCATGAAGGGAAACATAGCTGGGAGGAGAGAAAAATAGATTGTACGTCTGGGTTTCCTAGCATTCTCGGCAGGGTTTTAATCCTGAGAGAAATCTGTTGTAGGTTGCAGCGGGTCTCTGTTTGCATGTGTGCGCTAGTTTTCCTTCTCTCTCTTTACACTTAGCGGCATATGTAAATATGTTAAATTCACAGAGATGATAACGTGCAGAGGGAGCTTCGAGACTGGGGTCTGAGCTTCGACTCCAGCTTACTGACCTTCTCAGGAAGAATTCTGCAAGCAGAGAAGATCCATCAGGGTGGAAGAACAGTAAGGCAGTTCTTAACGTTGTCCGTCCATCCGATTTGGGTTAGACTCCCAGCAGAGCGAGCAGGGGTGCACACCCTAGTTCATGCCAGGGCAGCCCTCTCCTCCCCAGCACCTCCACGGTCCACTGACGTGAGCACAGAGGGGGCGAAGCCTGCAGCTTGGTCCTCAGGCCGTCCGTGAGACTTAGCTAAAAGGTGGCTTAAGTTTTTAAAATGAGCTAAGTTACTTAAATTAAGGTACAGTAGAAGTCTAAGTATCTGAATGGGTTGGTATTTCGTCTGCCACTAAAGTGATCTTTTTACAGGGAAAGCTCCCAATTTATTTGGCTTCATTTTTGCGTGGACCGCTTGTTTGTTAGGGATCTATATTAAATATTGTGATGTCTTTTATATTCTGTCTTCAGAAAAGGAAGGCAAGTATTCAAAAAATATGTTTTGGTGTAACTGAAGCACTACAAGTACCCAAATTGTAAAAAGCTGTGCTCTTCTGTCTTCTAAATGTTCTCTGAATAACAACCTAATCATGTAGCTTAATACTTTAATTGCAATTGTTTTTATTACCCTTTGTAGTTAATATATATTCCTGTATAAGGGGTGTTGCGGAGGTGAGTAGGACATGTAAAAAGCACTGGGTTTTTTCCTCTATGGTCAATATTTCTAGGGTCACTGTGCTTTGAGTCTGTGAGCTTTCTGCCTTGCCGTCAGATGTTTTCACAGCTTGCTTTCGGTATCTGACACCTCAGTCATAAAGTTGCTTAGCTTATAAGGCCTCATTTTTTAATATCTTTATCATGAGGGAAATAACACTTACCCTTGTAAGAGTTTAGAAAGGTTAAGAAGACCGCAGCTTGAGATACTTAGAGTAGTTGGTGCAGGCAGGTAGGCACTTGAGTGGCAGCTGTTAATATGAATGTATTTTAAATAAAATTGACATAACCCTTTGAATACATTTTTGTATCTTTTTTCCCCTCACTAAGGGCATTTCGTCTGTCACTGCAGTTCAAATTTAAGAGTAGTACTCTGAGGTTTAGAATATGCCATGGTAGAATTATTGAAGACTTTCTGGCTTTATCACCGAGAACTTACAATGGAATTTACAGTGTCTCTGAACTTTCTTCTAGTTTGATTACAGTCCACAGTTTGCAGATTGGTCAAAGGAAACAAGAGGTGCACCATTAATTAGTGTTAAGCCACTAGATAACTGGCTATTGATCTATACTCGAAGAAATTATGAAGCAGCCAATGCGTTGATACAAAATCTATTTAAAGTTACACCAGCCATGGGCATACAAATGAAAAAAGCAGTAATGTAAGTTTATCAAGTCATTTCTACTCTGAAAATTGATTAGCAGTCATTTGGAGGGTGTGGGAACTCAAACTGTTACTAAAGCTATCAGAAACATGAGGTGATCTTAAAGGTCTGATACAGCTCCCTGTAAGGTGGATGCAGAACTGTATCTGAGTCACTGAGGGTGGGGGGAGGGTGGGCCGGACTGTCGCTCAGACTCGCGCTGCTGCGAGTTAGAAGCAGCCTTTTGACTGCACGCTGCGCCTGGTGTTTTATTTCACGTTTTATACAGAAGTGTTTTGTGTGTTATAATCTGTAGGAACCTTTACCACACAGTACAGTTTTTGTCTTTTTCTGAATGTTGATCGCGTATTTCCATTCCAGGATTGAAGTGGACGATAGAACTGAGGCCTATTTGAGAGTCTTACAGCAGAAGGTCACGTCAGACACCCAGATAGTAAGTAGCTACGTGATGTGGAGGCAGTTGACCTGGCATCAGTTGTTGTAAGTCTTAGAACTTGAGTCCGTTGTTGTAAATGTGATAATTAGGTTCCCAAAGCGGTCACGAAATACGTGCTTGACCTAAGATGGCTGAGTTAATGCGGCTCTACCTGTGCACCTAGGAGCTGTTGTTGTGCACTGTGAACAGTGAGCAGGGGGTGGAGAACAGCAAAGCCATCTCGAATTTACCGGGACTCAGACGCTTCAATTATTCTAGAAAATCCGGGGGGAGAAAAGGCACAAGAGTGAAAAACAGTACCTAGCTGTTCAGCACACACAGTATAGTTAGGGTATCTGTGGTTACACTTAAGTATAATGAATGAGGTGGCAAAGACAAATTTAATGATAAACAGCATATCTGTGTTGCTTTAAACCAAGAAATGAATTGGCGTCTTCTAATGGATTCCTTTTAATCCTTTATCTCATACTTAAACGCCACAGGCAAATTGCTATCAGGTTGTCTGGAATAATAGAGACACCTAGGGTAGGAAAGTGATTTTATTGGGGGCCATGGAAAGAAAGATAAGAATCTGAGAATATAAATTGGAGAAGACAGCAATGAGTTAAAGAGCTGGATTCAGCTCCAAAACTTAAACTTGAATCCTCAGAATTTGGGCAGGTGTGGGTGGCTTGGTTGGTTGGTTGGTTGGTTGATTTTCCAGCTGTTTTGCGATGTACTTGACATGTAACATTGTGTGAGTTTTAAGTGTACAGCGTGATGACTTGATACGTGTACGTATTGTGAAATGATGACCACACAGGGTTAGTTAACACCTCCATCACCTCACATAATTACCGTTCTTTTTGTGTATGTGGTGATAACAGTCAAGGTCCACTTTCTCAGCAACCTTCAAGTGTATAATACAGTGCTGTTAACTGTGGTCACCATGCTGTACAGTAGGTCCTCAGAGCTTAGCTTTCAGCTGGAAGTTTGTGCCCTTTGACCAGCATCTTCCCGTTTGGGGCAGGCGTCTGCTTAGATCAGGTGCTTCAGCTTCCCCAGCAGTGCCCATGGACTTCCTAGGAAGTTTCATAGTTTGATCATATTCTCAAGCCAGAGCTTTAAAAGTTTAAAAGCCGTGATTCTAGGTGGGTCATGAGTAAGAAAATTGTGAGCATTTTAGAAAATCTTTTATTTGTCCACCTATAGCTTATCACTAACTTGTTTTGCCCTATTCCCTACCTCTGAAGTATTCCAAGCTGGCAGTAGAGCATTTTTAACTAAGTTCTCAAGTTTTGAATTATTTGCTTAACGTGCTTTCTTTATTAGTATCTATTACCTAGTTGAACGTAATGGGCATTAGCTAAAAGTTAATGTCATACTTACTAGCTACATGGCAGAGATGAATAGTAAAGTCAGTGATTTTGTGGGTTTGGTTTCCTGTCTTCTTCCTTCAACTTAATTATCAGTTTCCTAATTCTTTGTAATGAGGGCGTTTTGTTCATTTTTAGGTTGTTTGTCTGTTGTCAAGCAGTCGGAAGGACAAATATGATGCTATTAAAAAGTACTTATGTACAGATTGCCCTACTCCAAGTCAGTGTGTGGTGGCCCGAACCTTAGGCAGACAACAGACTGTCATGGCCATTGCTACAAAGATCGCCCTGCAGATGAACTGCAAGATGGGAGGAGAGCTTTGGAGCGTTGATATGCCTGTAAGTTTGATTTAATTGGTGGATAAAAGTTTTCATTGTTATTTAAGAAAAATGGATTTTTTAAATACTGCTGGTATTCTGTTGTATCTAACATTACGATGTTTTTGTTGAAGCTAAAGCTCGCCATGATAGTTGGCATTGATTGTTACCATGACACCGCAGCTGGACGGAGGTCCATTGCAGGCTTTGTAGCAAGCATCAATGAAGGGATGACCCGGTGAGTGGGCTTTGGTAGCCGCAGATTAACTGCTAGACATACGCAACACAGCCCACGAGTCCAGGGGCCAGTGTCTGGGGAGGACAGGGGTTGTGTTAATTCTTTACCTTGATTTCTCTTACGTTAGATCCAGTAAAAGAGAAAAGTTAGAAAAGGAAACCAGTTATTAGCTACCCTACCATTTTTAATGTCTTTCACTGGCCCTTAACCTGATGTAGCGGTCAGATTGCGTTTCAGGTTATTTTATTATTTGTATTTGCGGGGAGGATGCATCTCTTTAAATGTGACTGTCTCTAAAAACTTCTTTAATAATTTTATTGACCACTGAATGTAATTTCAAGTTGTCATGTTAACTTTATTTTGGAAAACCCACTTGAGTTTACCCAGTCACTTGTATTTCAACATAGTGAAATTATTTTTCAGTGCTTTTCTTAGAACTAATAGAATTGCCAAGAATAGGAAGAATGAAACTTGAAGCATTGATGTGTTAGCGTTACTAATGGGCATATTTCAAGGTGTTTTATCTTTTAGAAAAGTATCTTTTATCAAGAGTACAGTAGTAAGAGTGTGCTTCTGTGTTTTTTTTTTATAATATTCTTTTTTTTTTTAAACCCCACATTTGTTTATTTATTTTTGGCTGTGTTGGGTCTTCGTTTCTGTGCGAGGACTTTCTCTAGTTGTGGCAAGCGGGGGCCACTCTTCATCGCGGTGCGCAGGCCTCTCACTATCGTGGCCTCTCTTGTTGCGGAGCACAGGCTGCAGACGCGCAGGCTCAGTAGTTGTGGCTCACGGGCCTAGTTGCTCTGCGGCATGTGGGATCCTCCCAGACCAGGGCTCAAACCCGTGTGCCCTGCAGTAGCAGGCAGACCCTCAACCACTGCGCCACCAGGGAAGCCTGTTCTGTGTGTTTTGAGGTGTAAACTTAGGAGGCAGCTCTGGCTTAAATTTTATTTTCTTCTCAGTGATGGAATTACGGGACTGATTTATAATGAAAGAAAGCTTTATGAAGATTTCCTGTATCTTGTAACCCTTCTGCTTAAGATTTCAAAAAGGAAGTTAAAGAACATGAATGGCTAAGGGTAACATAGATATAGCATGATTCAAAAGTGAAGAACTTCTAGACAGTTGCATTCTCACCACGGCCATGTTTTTTCTCTGAATAGCTGGTTCTCTCGCTGTGTATTTCAAGATAGAGGGCAAGAGCTAGTAGATGGGCTCAAAGTCTGCTTGCAAGGTGAGTCTCCTGTTGTGGTTTCCGTCTGCCCTATGAATTAGAGTCTTCAAGAGATTGTCTTAAAGCTATGTTTCTGATAAAATCCTGTGCCCAGAATTTGGTAGAAGCACATTTTTGTTCTGTGTTACTGTAGTTAACACTTGTCTGGCTTTCTTTCAGCTGCTCTGAGGGCTTGGAATAGCTGCAATGAATACATGCCTAGTCGAATTATCGTGTATCGGGATGGCGTAGGAGACGGTCAGCTTAAAACATTGGTGAACTATGAAGTACCACAGTTTCTGGATTGCCTAAGATCTGTTGGTAGAGGTTACAAGTAAGCATGCGAAATGTAATCATTTTCTCTTTATAAAATTACACTTTTGTATCTTTGAAAATAATGTCACAGGGTAAACCGGTGAGAATCTAACCTTACAGGTGCGGTCAGGCTTGAGGTAATGGAAGAGGTTTGGGTTGGGGGGGTGTCTTGTGGAGAATTTTTCGTGGAGGAGGGGCAGGCTGGAAATGTAGAGCGGGAGCTCCTTCAAGGAATGACGCATGGCGATGCCTTTACCGATCGTCTGCCGCCGCCTTTTCTCTCCTAGAGCCTTGAAGTACGAGGGTCTGACTATCCCAGTACAGCCGTAGGCATCCACAGAATTGGTTACTGGAATATGTATTCCAGATAGTCTTAACTTTTGTTTCTACCTCATTGTGCCGTGAACACTTGTTTGATTTCTGTGTGAACTCAGCTGGACTGGCGCTTGGTGGGTAAGATGTTGGGCGTGTGTTTGGTGTCACAGGGGAGATGGTTCCACTTCACCCTGTTAGGCGGCCTGCAGAACCCAGGGCAGCTAGTGCTCCTCGTAACTGAGCGCTGCCCGCGTCCTCCTTTGAAAGTGGTACTGGGCTTCGCCTTCCTCTGCTCTCCTACAGAGGTCATTGCTCGTGCTATTTGGCAGTAAACTGCGTACCATCTCAAGATAGCTGTTTTAATAAGTTACGTTGTTTAACTTTTGCTGTTTTCTTTATCAGATTGTAAGGAAGTCCAGATCAGGGACTGTTTAGTAAGAGCTGAGCGCATAACGTATTAAAGATTTGTGGATTTGATTTTTAAGGATACTTAGAAAATCCAGGAGACCTGTTTATATGTGCTTGCACGTGCATATTTAAACACTGATTACTTTTGCCAGACTTTTTCAGCCGGTATTTGTTATCATTGTAAAAAGGGAGGGATTTTGAAAGTCAGTTGACTGTACTTGGGCTCGCTGTGATTCACAGGCCCATGGGAGGAGCATTAAGAGCTTATTTCTAGCTGCGTTGCAGAGTGCTTCCAAGTCTTCTTTGGCCAGATCCTGAAAGGCCCCTTCTAAGTGTTGCTTCTACACGTTTCTCAGAATGAGACCATTATGCCAGTAAGCTCTCAGAGCATGTCGGGGTGTTTCTTACCTCTTGTGAAGTAATTGTGTTTCAGATTAAAATGCTAATCGGCATTTTTTAATACTTTGTAAATGAAGGTTAATGTTCTTTCCTGTCATCTTAAAATCCCTAGTGCTTGTGTTTCCTCATTAAAATAATGGTATTTATTTTATTTTGGTTTTTGAAGTTTTGTAAGCCTTAACTTGTGTTTTTTCCCTTAGATTTTCTGTCCTTCTGGGGAGGGGTGATGTGGTGGAAGGGAGTAGAGGAAGGGCTCAGATGGACCGCTGCTTTCTTAGGTATTTTTTTAGTTGCTTACTACTTTAGCACTCAGAATTTTCTAGTCTTAGCTGCTTTTTTTCTCACATCTAGAGAAAAAGAAAATTTCAAGAAGTGAAGAGTAGAGGTAATAGTGCAAGTTCATCTTATTTCCTTAGGCTGAATATTTGGGATACTGGGAACATAACACTGTTGTCCCTGCTGGGGCCTGCATCTCTGGTTCTTTGAGTCTTTTGAGCCCTTTGGGTTGGGTCCCAGAAGGACTGGCAGCAATAGTTCTCAAAGGGGAGACTCTAGCCCTGTAAGTGAGTATCTGTGAACAGGGTCCTCCTCTACAAGGGGGTGGAACTGGGCCTGAGGAGGCTGGTGGGATTTCCTGCTCAGCTTCCCTTTAGCGAATAGGAACCCACGTTGCAGGGAAGGAGGGTTTAGATCGATCGCTTGGACTAGTGTATAACAGGCCATTGCACGAAGTAGGTTTCCCGGCGTGAACCGCGCCGTTGTTTGGCGGCTGCAGAGATCAGCGGTCAGGAGCCGTATGTCTGAAATCAGAGTCGGGTTAATCCCAGCTTTGCCTTCACCTGTGAAACAGGGGCGGCAGCTTAACCGAGGTTGATGAAAGGAATAAGTCAGGGTGTTTAATGTACTTCACACAGTGCCCAGTAAGCGCTCAGTAAGCAGTAGGTGATGCATCTGGAAACAAGTTTGGAGCTGTCTGTAAAGTAAAACTATATCCAGGAATTGCGCCTCACTTCGAAGAGATGCAGAGTTTGGGCTGTATTGTTTGTAGTTACCTTTTTGTTTTTTATCCTTTCTGTTTTGTCCTATTTGTTTTTTAATTGAAATGTTGATGCTAACTTTTTATAAAGATGCGTCATGGATTAGTTGATTTAGAATGTTTGGTATAAGAGCAAATCAAAGAGTCACTTTAGTATACTTTGACTTTTTTTTTTTTTTTTTTTTGGCTGTGTTGGGTCTTTGTTGCTGCGCGCGGGCTTTCTCTAGTTGCGGTGAGCGGGGGCTACTCTTCGCTGCGGTGCGCGGGCTTCTCATTGCGGTGGCTTCTCTTGTTGCGGAGCACGGGCTCCAGGCACGCGGGCTCAGTAGTTGTGGCGCACGGGCTTAGTTGCTCTGCGGCATGTGGGATCTTCCCAGAGCAGGGCTCGAACCCGTGTCCCCTGCATTGGCAGGCGGATTCTCAACCACTGCGCCACCACGGAAGCCCCACTTTGTCTTTTGATTCCTGAGACTGTGGCTCTGTTATATCCAGATCTGCTGTAGCTGGGCAGTGAGAGGTGTATTGTACACGGGTAGATAGTGATATTCCTAAAAACTTCTTCCATTTACTTAAGTAGAATCGCCTTCCTGCCCCTTGTATATTTGGTTACTTCTACCGTGAAGGAGCACATTAAGTTTATGATTGAACAGAAGTTCCCATTTGGGGACCTTTCAGACCATCAGTCTAGACAGTGTGTTGTGAACTACCTACCCAAGTCAAACATTACCAGCCAGGTCCATACTGCATGTGAAGCCCTCTGCTTCCCAGGGTTTAGAATAAAGTATATTTATGCTCTTAAGGAACTAATGTTCTAGCTGGAAAAAGAGCACCGGAAACTTGAGGTATTGAAAATCATAATAATCAAGGTTTATTACATGCCAGCACCGATCTAAGTGCTTAACGTGTTCTAGTTCATTTGTTCCCAAATGGATGTGTGTATACAGTGTGACTGTGTCAGACAGTGAATTTGAAATGAACCTTTAAGAGATGGATAGAAAGGGTATTCAGGCTGAATGCATACTGGCAGTTACAGGGCTGCCCTCAGGAGAGTCAAAAGGCATGTAGAGGCAGTGGATCGAACGTGACACAGAGCTGAAAGCTCCCTAGGCCAGAGGAGTTCAGTCTTGACATGGGAAACCACCTGCAGAATTGGGCTGGGGAGGGAGGGGGGAAACGGCAGTATTCTGGTACTGCTGTGTGGCGGGCTGAGGAGTTGGCTGAGCCGGGAGAGACAAGAGATCCCCGATATGTTGTCAGCCAGTCATTTTGAAAGGCAGGAAATTAGACTTTGAGACTGCTCAAATTAGCTTACCTGTCAAAGATTTGAGAGTTAATATCTTACTTTCTACATAGAAGAAAATGCCCACCGAAAAGGCTTTCAAACTGTTAACTTTAAAAACATGCTGGGTTTAACATTTTCGTGAGACAGGTATGTCATATGCTTGGTTTAATGATTAAACATCTACATGACCTTGAGTCACAGGGCCCAAATATGCCATTTTATTTTCTACTCACAGTATTTTCCTGGCCGTAACTCCACGCCCTTACAAGTTGTGGAATCTTCCTTCACAACTGGGATAGCTAGTATGCCCCAAGAGGGATGTGCGTTTCCTTTTAAATGGAGTGTATGAATGTATGAATGCTTCAGTGCCCTGAAAATATGACTGACTAAATGCAGTTACATTCATCACCGTCTTAAGCCCAAGACTAACGGTCATTGTGGTGAAGAAACGAGTGAACGCCAGATTTTTTGCTCAGTCTGGAGGAAGACTTCAAAATCCACTTCCTGGAACAGTTATTGATGTAGAGGTTACCAGACCAGAATGGTAAGTTCTGTATTAGATGAAGATTGGTTTCTGTTTTGTTTTTCAGCATAGCCTCTGTACTTTATCACCTTTAACACATTTACTTGATAGTTCTTATATTTTATTTCTTTAACACATTTACTTGATAGTTCTTATATTTTATTTCTTATAAATACTAAAGTCTTTCATTAGTTTGATCTAATAATGCCCATGATTTACTTAGTCTCTGAAATGGTGAACAGAGGTTTCTGTGCCATTTCTCTCTGGGGGAAGCGGGTTATCGTTTGTGGTATTAGTTATACATCCTGAGTTTAAGAACAGCTGCTCTAGATTGCTTTTGCATTTTTTTTGTTTTTTTTTTTACGTATGTAACCTCATCCATAGATTGTTATTTTCCAATCAAAATTTTTAGATCTGTAATGCACTTAGCTACCCACAGGTCAGAAAGTGTCATCTGAAACACAGTTGCAGGTAGAAAAGTGGCTTCTGAGCAAACACTTTTTATGTAACCGGGAGCTGCACTCTGCCGTAAGAAAGCCAGCTAGAACCTTCAGGGGCACACGGTAATGATCTTATTAGCACACGAGGGTTCAACTGTAAACTCACGAAATTTGGTTCCTCGAAAAGCCCTTTGTGGGGAATGGAGTACAAGGCAGCAAGTCATGTTCACGAAGGCGAGTCATTGGTCAGTCCACACGAACGCCCTCTTCATGAGAGTGAACAGCTGTGGTGCTTTTGTCTTCATATATACATTTTTGGAGCTCTTTTTAAAAAGGGCAACTTTAATCAGGGTAAAGTGTCAGCCTAGGTGCAAAGTTTAAATGTGGAATGCTTCTCCTGTATGAACCTTAGGTAGATGAGGCATTACTGTACTAAATTTATGTAGACAAATGATAATACAGATTTGAGTTCTGCTTAGTCCTGTTACCTGACAATGTATAGACATTTTTATTTCAAGATGCATTATCTTGGATGGTGTCTTTCTCTCAGGCAGGCGTTAGTTATCAGAAGGATTCTAACCTGTTGGGGAAAATCGTTGAAGGAGGAAGGCAGAATGGCTAAGATAGTAACTAAGATATTACAATTTCATTTCCTGTAGGATCTCTTTAATGATTCAGAGTGACCTCATGATACTTCTAACATTACTACTACTCTGATAACCAAAGCTCAGGTGTAACATTGACCTAAAGACATAATTTTTTTTTAACAATTTGGGTAAAATCCAAGTTGAACTATAAAGTATGAAAATATTTGATTACTTTTTACTAGATTTTTTTTTTTTTTGGTGATACGCGGGCCTCTCACTGCTGTGGCCTCTCCCGTTGCGGAGCACAGGCTCCAGACGCGCAGGCTCAGCGGCCATGGCTCACGGGCCCAGCCGCTCCGCGGCATGTGGGATCCCCCCGGACCGGGGCACGAACCCGTGTCCCCTGCATCGGCAGGCGGACTCTCAACCACTGCACCACCAGGGAAGCCCTAGATGTTCTTTAAAACTTAACAGCTGCCGTTACTACTCAAATACTTGGAGAAGCCCACTTTGAACGATAATAACGTGCTTAAACTGGGAACAGGTTTTGATTCTAGCTCTTTTGTGATTTCTCTGTTCTTTTGGGCAAGTCATTTAACATTTCTGAGACCCTCATTTTGCTAAATAACAGTAATCTGTTGTAGATCAATTCTGATTTTAAAATTTGTCTAGTTTCAATGGACATAATAAATTACAGTTAATTTCTTAATATCTGTATCAGGTCAGATTACAATATCTCTGGATTGATGTTTAATTGGTACCAAAAAAATGAAAAAACAAAACAAACAAACAAAAACCCTGATGATCCTTTACGTTTGCACTACTTGGTTCCTGATTCTAGAGCCTGTTGCTGTGCAGTCGTCTCCCTCAGATGTGGAGTGGAAACAGTGACCCGGCACAGTGGCACCGTCATAATCAGCAGCCGTGTCAAATGTTTGTTAATGCCCCGAGGCATCAATGATAGATATTTAAAAATATAAATAATAGTAGTATCTTAAACCTCTTTCACACACAAGCATTCCAAAATGGTTCATGAATAACAAGTTCTGAATTCAAGGAAGCATATTATGTTTTGAGAAGATGAGGTCACATTTTAGTATACCGGATCTTTTCACTGTAAGAAACTTGAATCATCTTAATTTTAGCTTTCAGAAAGATGAGCCTTACACCCGTGTGTTTCTTTCTTTTGTAATTTCCAGGTATGATTTCTTTATCGTGAGCCAGGCAGTGAGAAGCGGCAGTGTTGCTCCCACACATTACAACGTCATCTATGACAGCAGTGGCCTGAAGCCAGACCACATACAGAGGTTAACTTACAAGCTATGTCATATCTATTATAACTGGCCAGTAAGTATTTTTTTAATCAATGTTTATTCACGTCAATGAGATTCACTTTTCAAAATGGAATTGCTATGTTGTCTAAGGCTTTTACAGTTTAATACCGAGGTTTCAGTTTAGAGAGCTAGATTCAGAGTAACAGAACCTTTTCTTTTCCCGCTGAAGGGCATCATCCGTGTTCCTGCCCCTTGCCAGTATGCCCACAAACTGGCTTTCCTCGTTGGCCAGAGCGTTCACAGAGAGCCCAGCCTGTCACTGTCAAATCACCTTTACTACCTCTAACCTACAGGAAGAAGACAAGATGTAGCGGTCCGTTTTCTTTGTGAAATTATAACTTTGGGATTTTTTGAAGCTTTTATTTTTTAACTGTTATCTTTCCAGGTGAAACTTGGGAAGGAAATTAGGAGATCTAGAGTCTTATTCCTAACAGTGCTATTAACTGACCTATTTTTATTTTATAGGTAAAAGTTAGGGTTTTATATTTTATCTTGTTTGATTCTCATAAGTAGGTTGTGAGGATTTTTTGTTTTGAAAAAAGATGTGGATAAGGTGCTTTGTATTGTAAGCGGACTCTTGAAGTGTTGGAAAAGTTGGGGTTTCCTTGAACGTGCTTTCAGGAGTGAGCAAGCCCTACCTGCAAGGCCATATTAACCTCACTCTTGAAACATTTATTTTGAACTTAAAGGACAGAAAAGGCATAAAGTGGAGGCTCAGTACAGTCGTACGGCAGGATTTGATTTGAGCGTCTGATGATCTCATTTTAAAGAAGAAGCTGCCATTAAATAACCTATACAAGGTATAGGGAAGGCGTGAGACTGTGGAGAAATAGGCTTATTTTTATTTCATTTTTGGGGCTAGGTGTTATGGGGGTTAAAAAAGAAGATAGTTGAGGGCTCCCCCGGTGGCGCAGAGGTTGAGAGTCCGCCTGCCGATGCAGGGGACGCGGGTTCGTGCCCCGGTCCGGGAAGATCCCACATGCCGCGGAGCGGCTGGGCCCGTGAGCCGTGGCCGCCGGGCCTGCGCGTCCGGAGCCTGTGCTCCTCAACGGGAGAGGCCGCAACAGTGAGAGGCCCGCGTACCGCAAAAAAAATAAAAAATAAAAAAAAAAGAAGGTAGTTGAAAGTTTTAAATTTCTGTCCAAAGATACATTTTAAGACTCCTTAATAAAAGAGGCCAGTAGTCTATATAAACGTTACTTTCTGTTTTGCAACTGGGACATCACTCCATTTGTTGTAAAATAAAATTGCAGTGATTGTCATCTTATTTGAATATAACAGTGTAGTTTTTGTTTTTACTGAAAGCATATGCGTTTTCTTTCCATTTATTGTAGTTTTTAAAACTGCTGGAGAGTACACTCAGAGGACACAATTCCATTTATAAGAGCTAAATTTGGGTTACTTATGAACTTCAGAGTAAAACTGTCAGGAAATGCTGCAACCTCAAAATTAACAGTATAAGACTGGAAATCCTTAACTTGTAAGAAAATGCAGACTAAGAAGTCTGTGTTTTTGTGAAGTTGATAATTGTAATAATTCACATCTACACACTTGCAGGACTTTTCAGGGAATTTTGCAAAGAGCAGGCTCGAAGTTAGTGAGTGATTGTGTGCCATGAGAACACCTTTACACGTTGCTTGCAAGCGTAATGAGTGTAAACCTTAGTGATCATACACGAGCTACAGGAACTATGATTTCAAGTGAGGCCATTCAGTAAAGTTGCTTGTCTTACCATTATTGTGCTTGTTCTTATCAAATAACTGCCTTTGGATTTAGCCTTATTAACATGTTATGAGTGAAAACCATTTCATTTTCCCTTTAGTTCTTTGAGCTAATGACTGTTGTTAACATTGTTTTTGGCTATTAGCCGAAGTTCCTTAACCTATTTGATTTCTAGACGTTAGAAGGAATGAAACACAGGAGATTGTGACGTTTCAGAAGAATGCCAAATAAAGACAATAAAATCGATGAAAGTTGCCAAATGTTGTCACAGTATTAAGGAACGTAAGGAAGTCTAATTATACAACTGTAAAAGATTGATTTGGGGCATCTTTTATTTATGGATTTTTAGGGCTAGTCAGTAACTTAAGTCATTAAAGTCTCATACTTGGCAGGTTTTAAACTATCCTTTAAAGTTGAAAGGCTTTAATATCTTTAAAACTATGAAAAAATGATAAATGTGGTAATTCCGGGGAAGGTGCAGTATTCAAAAGACCCTCATTATATCATAAAGACTTTGGTCTGCAAGGGACCAAAACAGCCTCAAATTAATTTCAGCTAAGAAGGGCTATTGACTGGCTTTCTCAAGTCATCCTAGGCAGTGGTTCCCAAACGGAATGTTAAACGTGACCTTCTTTGCTTTGAAATAACATAGACCACTGGGCTCCAGACCAGATCCAGGAATCAGAACTTGTAGGGGAGAGGCCAGGTGAACTACTAAACGCATCCCAGGTGGTTTGTCCGGGAATTTGGGCAAATGCCGGTTGAGAAGGTGTATAGAACCTATAGCTAGCTGATGGAATGCTATCGGGGATCTGTCACTCGCTCTGCTTCCTTCCGGGTTGGTTCTAATCAGATAGGATTACAAAGATGGTCACAAAGCCTAGGTTTATGTCTCAGCCTCACTGCAATGAAAGGAACGCCTCGTCCACAATGGTTGCAGCAAAACTCAGGCTGTCTACACATCCTTGAACCTGAGGGACACACTCCCCTGAGAGGGACTTAACAATAGCTGTTGGGTCAGATGAGGCCCATCTAGGAGTGGGTAGAGGAATGGTTCCCCAAAGGAAAACGTAGGTGCTAAAACCAGAAGGTGGAACAGACAAGTGAACACAGTGGATGCCTACTGGGTGTCTGCTTGTTTCACAGCAAGTCAGCTTGTGATGGAAGTAGGAGTTGCTCTGGTCGCTAGAGGGACAATTACAACCGAGCACCTGTGCGGGAACTGATTGCAGTGCTTCCAAAGAACAAAGCCAAAACCTGAAATCCAGGTTTCTTCCTTACAAGAGCAATGGGCACACCCGAGTCCTCCTCCCGAAGGCCTTAGCGTTAGGGACGCCCCCGGTTCTCCCTTCTCAGGGGGACCCACCAACCTGGCAGTTCCTTAGGTGATGAAGCAGTTTGTTGGGGGCGGTTCCTCAAGTGCATTACGACGGGTAATCTGCCCAGTTTTTTCTGGGTACACGGGGTTTCTTTCCCCTCAAAACTCCAAAAACGTGCCCCTCATTGAAGCTTTCTGTTAGTTTTACATGCTGTTCCTTAGAGCTCATAGAAATCTTGTTGGAGGATTCCGGAATTTCTGTCGGGAAATAGTGTCTTTGTTGTCTCTGGGTTGAATAGAAAGTCTGTTTCAACATCAGTTTCAGCCTGATGCTATGATATGAATCTTCAGAAGTTTGTGGATTTTTGAGGTGTAATTCTTTCATGTAGCCATAATATTGTCATTCAGATACAGTATTTCAAGGGCTTGGTTTAGGTCTGTTTGCATTCATCATTCCAACCCAGTTAAATCGTTTAAAAATCCAGGGTGAAAAAGAGAAAAATGTTAAAATTCAGAAGTGGTGAAGTCAGTGGAGAGGCCACGTGCTGCTGCCTTGTAGCACGGTGGTGGCTCCCTGGGCCGCAGCGCCTCTGCTCCAGGTCACGCTGCCCCTCCCAGCACCCTGTGCTGCCTGCGGCCGAAGTCCCGTGGGAGCTCCAGCCCGCAGCCTCTGTCTGAGACTCCCCTCCTGCCTCCCGGGGTTCTCAGTCTCTCGCTGGTTCTTCCTGGTCTCCCTAACTTGAGAATGTTGGCGTGCCTCCAGGCTCAGGAGCAGGGTCTCTGAGAAGCAGGAAGAAAAGAGTTTCTTTCTACTCCTCCTCCCTCGGTAATTCCATTCAGTCTCATAACTCATTTCTGTCAAAATGCTGCCAATTCACATCTCCAGCCCTGGCCTCCTACAGTCAGATGTGTCCGAGTGTCTGATACAGTGGCTCTCAAGCTCTTTGGTCTAAGGACTTCCTTACCCTCTTAAATTGCTGAGGACCCAGAGAGATTTTGTTTATGTGGGTTATATTTATTAATTGTATATTAGAAATTGTGTTTTAAAAACGATACGGAAACCCACATTCCATTAACTGTTAGACTGATGCTGTCGTCATGTCGTGAAGCCTCTAGAAAATACTGTACACTCGTGAGAGAATACGAATGAAAAAGGCAGATGGCCTCAGTGTTAACAAATTAGGTCCTGTGGTCCCCTACTCTGGTCCTAGCCCAGCCAAGACCCTCTGCCTTGGCAGGGAAGGTGCTTTTCCGTTAGGGTTCACACAGCCAAAACCAAAACTGAAGCTGAGATCGGTGCAATGCAAGCTTTATTCAATGGCCAAAGAATGGAGAAGTGGGAATTTAGTTCACAGGTCAGCCTCTCACTCACGCTCACGTGGCGAGAGGGATTTGGTTGTAAAGAATAAGGACAGTGCGGGGAGGAGCGAGGCTGATGGTGGGGAGGCATTTGCAGTGTTCTTCTGCGGGAAGGGGCGGGGTTTCCCCGAAATGGGATGCCACCCTTTTTCTGTCCTTTTTTGGTCGGCAACTTCCGGCCATGGCCGCTGGTAGGTATGTCGCTTAGTAGCTGACGCGGTGAAGACAGCGTGGATGAGACTCCGGGCCTGTTGAAGGTCAGATTCGTCGCCGTCTTGGCCCTAGCTGGTTCTCGCTGGGCTTTGCTTTTCTCTTCATGTCGCTTCGTTCCTTTGTCTTGGGACCCTGTGACTCAGGGTCCCAAGGACATGTTAGTTCCTGTGCAAGGGAGGGGTTGGCAGCCTTTGGGCAAGAATCTGGAGTCAGCTCTGGCCACAGCAGGAAAAGAGTTTTGACCACAGAACCCTGGAGGAGTCGCAGGGTACCCCAGGGGTCCCCTGGCCACACTGTGAGAACCTCTGGTTGAATCATTCAATATGCCTGGAACTGAACTGTGATTTCTCTCAGACCTGCCCCAGTTCAGTTAATTGGAGCTCCGTTTTCCCAGATGTTCAGACCAAAACCCTTGGCATCTTTCCTTGAGTCCTGTCTTTCTCGTGTCACACTTCGGGTTCCTCGGTAAGTGTTATAAGCTCTGCCTTCAAAAGATCATGAATATCCAGCCACTGTTCCTGTCCTCTCTTCCAAGCCACCACTGTCTCTGAATCACTACCACAGCCTCCTAAAGTGGTCCTTTTGCAACAAAGTGATCAAGTCGCACACCTGCTCGTCGTGCGGTGGGTTCCCCCCTCAGGAAGACCGTCGTTGCCAGGGTGTGGCGTCGTGCCGCCCAGGTGCCCGCGTCCTGCCCTGGGACCTCTGCTGCTGCTCCGGGCCCAGACTCCCACATGCTCCTTCAGGTCAGCTAAGATGTCACCAGCAGAGGGACCACTTTCTAAATTTTCAGCATCCCACAGGCAGAGACATAGCCTTTCCGCCCCCTCCAGCTTTGCTGGCATCAGTAGTGTATTACTTGTGCTTTCTCTATTCTGCTCCCCCACTAGAATGCAAATGATTCCGGGAATCCAGGAGGGCAGGAATCTTTGTGTCTTGTCCACTGTTGTCTCCGAGTGTCTTGATCAATGTCTGGCACGTAACAGGTTCTCAAATATTTACTGAAAGGACAAATAACTAATGTAACCCATAACTCAGTCAACCAGCCCCTGTATTTCCTATGCATGTTAATGTCAAGGGAGCCCTGTATACTCCGCAGTGGTTCTCGTCCTGGGCTGTACGTTCTGGTCCCCAGAGGGCTTTAAAAGCTCCTAATGGCAAGCCCCCACCCAGTTCTCATAAGTGAGACTCTTGGCTTGGGACTTGGACATAGGAACACTCAGCAGTCTTAGCAACAGCTGGAGTAATACTATACGAGGCAAAGAAGTGAAATCATCCATGTGGGTAGCAACCAGTCAGGCTTCCGAGGAACCTGGATCCTAAGTCCCAGCTTCTGGCCACACCTCAGGACCAGGTGTTCTGCCACTGGATTCTTTTCTTCGTGGGTACCTGGAAAAGGAGGTCCTGCCCAGTCCATCTTTGCCCATATGCTCCCTGTGCGAGGCTTGGTCAGGTGTGGCAGGAGGGAGCCCTTTGGAGGGGGTATGGCCTCAGCTGTGGTGCGGCAGGGCTGCCCTAGCACAGGCAGGCACTTGGCTCCTGGCCCTGCGGTGAGCAGAGACTGCACCTGCCCAGGAAGCAGCCAGCCCGTAGGGGATCATTCCTGGGCTACGAGGCACCTGACTGAGGAGTTGCATGCTTTCACCCTTTCTGTTGGGGGTCAGCCTCTTCCCATCTGGCCTCAGGGGCCTGTGAGGCTGGGGGATAGGGGTGGTATAGATACCTTCTTTCTGGACGACACACGAGCCTTTGAGCACTCGAATCCTGTTCCCTCCTATCCAGCTTACATGCCATTGTTCTAAATCAACTTTATTGTGATTTACATGTAAGTGAATGCAACTTGATGAGCTTTTGACCATTTTATACACTCCAGTGTCTCTGCCACCATCGAGATTTAGAAAAATGTCCATTCCCTCCCACAGAAGGTTCCTTCTTGCTTCTTTGCAAACAGCCCTTCCCACCTTTCCCCCAAGCAGCCACGGTCTGCCTTTGACCTCCTCTGGTCTCGTGTGAACGGAATCCTACGGTGCATGAACTCCTCTGCGCCTGGCTGCTTCTGCTCTGAGGGCTTCAGAAGTTAACCTGTTTAATTGTCTGGTTGGTTGGTTTGCTTAAGCAGGGTTCCGTTGTAAGGTCGTACTTCACATTGTTGATTCACTGTGGACGGATGGGTATTTTGGATGCTTCCTATTTGGGGCTATTATAAACTCTAGAAAAATTCTGTTCAGGCCTTCGCTTTGTATGGACACAGTTTTTCTTTCTTTTGGGTAAATACATAGAAGTAGAATTGCTGGATCTGCATGCTAAGTGTCTCTGATTTTATAATTAGCTGACAAGCTGACAAGTGACTGGACGCTTTTCTGTTCTCCCCTCCAGTGCATGAGAGTTCCAGTTGCTCCACATCCTCGCCAATCTTTGATGACGTCAGTCTTTCCATTTTAGTGGGTGTGTAATGTTATCTCACTTGGATTATTAATTGCATTTCCCTGCTGACTAATGATACTGAGCATTTTGTGTGTGCATATTAGCCATTCTTATAGCTTCCATGAAGTAGCTGTTTAGACCTTTTGCATATTATCTTTTAAACTGGTTGGTCTTACTGAATTGTAAAATTTCTTTGTGTATTCTGGGTAAAAGTCTTTTGTCAGATATATGCACTATGAATGTTTCCTCTCTGTTTCTGGCTTCCTGTTTTGCTTTCTTGAGTATCAAAGAGAAGATATTTTTTAATTCGATGGAGTCCAGTTATCAGGGGTTTTTTCTCTTATAATTTGTGCTTTTCGTGTCCTGTATAAGACATCTTTCTAGCCGAATTTCTCCTGTGTTTTCTTCTAGAAGTCTTATAGTTTTAACATTTTCATTTAGGGCTGTGTTCTGAGTTAAATTTTGTGTATCATATGAGGTAAGAGTCAGTTTTCCCTCCTATGAATCCCCCTTCTTTCTGCAGAATTTCTGGAAAATACCATATTTCCCCTGTTGAATTGCTTTGGCACCTTTGTTGAAAATGAACTTACTATATATGTAAGCATCTGTTTGTTCCACTGATTTATATGTATCTTTATTTATAGAGAGCTATGTTTTACATACAAACACCACTGCCTTGATTACTGTGGCTTTACAGTAAGTCTCAAAATTAGGCAACGTTAGTCTTTCCCCCTTGTCCATCTTTTTCAAAATGGGTTTGACTATTCTAGGTCGTTTGCATTTCTGTATAATTTTTTATTCAGTTTATCAGTTTCTGGAATAAGCCTGCTGGAATCTTGACTGCCATTTCACAGAATCAGTAGATTTACCGGGAGGAACTTGGCATTTAACAATACTGAATCTTCCAAGCCATTAACATCTCTTGTATCTCTATTTAGGAGCTTTTTCATAGTCTTTAGGCAATGTTTTACCTTTTTCAGTATATAAGTCTTGTATGTATTTTGTTAAATTTGTCCCTAAGAATTTCATGTTTTTGATGCTACTATAACTGCTTATGTTGATTTCTTCCTTTATTTTATATCAGTTATATCTATATTTTAACTTCTGTCTAATTGTTCCCTGCTGGGGAGATTGATACAAAATATGCAATTTATACAGAAATACAATTGACTTTTGTATGTCGACCTTGTACCCTGTCAGCTTGCCAAATTCACATATTAGTACTAACCGCGTTTTGTAGATACCCCTTAACATTTTCTGCATGCAGTCGTGTCATCTGCAAATAAAGACTGTTTCACTTCTTCCTTTCAAAAGTGTATGACTTTTCTTGCCTTATTGCAAGGCTAGAAACTCCAGTATAGTGTTGAATACAAGTAGTCAAGTGGACGTCCTTGTGTTGTTTTTGACATAAAGGGCAAGTGGTCAGTCTTTCATCGTTATGTATGTTGACTGTTAACTTTACCAAGTTGAGGTAAATTCCTTTCTTTTCCTGGCTTCCTGACAGCTGTTGATCGTGCCCAGTGCTTTCCTTGCATTTATTGAAATGACTGGGCAGCTCTTCTCTTCTGTCCTGTTAATACAGTAAAACACCTTGATTTTCCTTCAGAGTGTTCAACCGACCTTCATTCCTGGGTTGAACCACAGTTAAATATAGTGTATCGTCCTTATAGACTGTTGGATTCAGTCTGCTAATGTTTGGTCAAGGATTTTTTTTTTTTTTTTATCTACATTCATGATGCTGTTGGTCTGTAGTTTTCTTACAATGTCTTTGCCTAGTTTTGGTATCAGGATAATGCTGGCCTCATGAGTTTGGGCATTTTTCTTTCTTCTCTCTTCTCTGGAAGAATTTGTGTACAGTGGGCCGTATGTATTCCTTAAATGTTTCATAGTATTCACCAAAGCTAATAAGTCCAGTTCATTATCACTTTGGGCTTGCCTACATTTTCATATTTTAGGAAATCTGTAAATGTGTTCAAAACGTTTAACCCTGGCTACTTTTACTGATTTTATTTTATGTTTTTGGAGAAACTGTCATTAATTTCTTTTTACTGTGGTAAAGTATATGTAACATAAAGCTTACCATTTCAACCATTTTTAAGTGTGTAGTTGCATTAAGTACATTCACACTGTTGTGCGGACTTTAATTTCTTATACTGGTATTTCTTAAACTGGAATATTTTTAAATTAAAGACATTCCATTTAATCTAGCATTTCAGCTTTTTTTTTTTTTTAACTTAAGATCTCCAGAATGGATATCATCTTGTGTAACTGAAACTTTGTGCCCTTTGACCCACATCGCCCCATTTCCCCCACCCTCAGCCCCTGGCAACCACCATCCTACCCTCTGCTTCTAAGTGTTTTTGACTGTTTTAGGTTCCACGTATGAGTGAGATCATGCAGTATTTCTCCGTCATCAGTTATTCAAACATCACCTGTTTTGTAAATGCGTTAGGTGAAAACATAGTTCGACGTGAATGACATTATGATAGCGGTTATTTTGTGTACTTGTGTGCAGTTTCATCAAGTTACGCGTTTGAAGTATATTTGCACCTCGCACGTTGGTTTTACCTCCTAATGATAATAAACCCTATTATTGGGAGAGTTTTACAGTAATTAAGGATTTCAGGAAAATGCTCTGTATTTGAAAAATTAAGTTGTGTTTTATTAGATTTAGCTGGTGTAGCTCTTTATTCAGATCACTTGAATTCTGGAGTTGCCAAAGGGAGATGTTATGAATATGGTTTGAACTCACTCTCGACATCTTTGGTGCACGTGCGTAGTACCTTTCTTTTGCCACTGAGTGGATTGTCACCAACAATGCGAGAGTGACAGCACTTTGTAAATGACTCCCAAAACACAGGTCAGAATTACTTTAGAAAAACAGGAGTGCCAGAAAAGGTAACGTTATAGAGTTTTTCTTGTACGTATAGGAAAAGGAATTCAGTTATGCTGCTATGATTTAAAAAAAAAAAGCGTTCAAAACAAACACAGAACAAATGGCGTTGTATAAAATAAGAAATTTTATTTCTATAAAATATTTTACACTAGCTGTACACATGCACACACCCACACAGAACTTAACCACACATTGAGTAATTTCCTTTTAATAAATCTACCACATACTATTATATTACAATTTACAATATAGTTTTTGAAGACACAATGGGGAAAGCGTCATCATTCATTTATAAACCTCCCATAAATTACAAAAGAAAGGCAGTCTGAAAAGTATGTATAAAGAGTAAAAACAATTTACAAGTGGACAAGGATTACAAAATAGTAACCATCAAATACGTCTGCCAGCAACTCTGTAAATCTTTGTTGTTGCTGTTCGGGTGCCAATGGTGAAGACTGGTGGGGAGTCATTTTGAACAGACTTAAAGTTAGTATGTTTTCCGTGTGGCTTATGCATTATGTGGATTGCTTTACGTGTAGGCTGTTCACTGTTGATTATCTGTGTATGGCATTTTGACAAATAATGAAAGTAACGTAAGTCCATATGCCACAAAATGTAACACTGAAAGCAATGAGTATTACCAGCTTTTTGGCAGGTTGGAGTAGTGGTACTTTACCAAAGTTACTTCCTCTCCTCTTTTTTAAATGATTTGAATAAGTAAACATTTCCTGTGTGTCGCCTGGCTTGCTTCGAAAGACAGAAAACCAGGATCTTATCATTGCACAGCCTGTGCAACTTGGTCTCAAAGCACTGTGTCTGTGAGGGTGGAGGGCACTGAATGCACAACACATACAACGTGTACACTGTAGCTTTTATTGGACAGTACAGATCACTGTGCATTTATAAGGCAGGACATCAAGGCGGTTAAACTAGGAATTTCAAGACCAGAGTTCAAGTGAGAGTTATGCGTCATGAGGCAAGCATTTTTGAAAAGGGAGCGAGGTTGGAATCATTCCTTCAAGGGCAGATGACAAATGCACAAAGGCTGGGGCCCCAGGTAGGGAGTGAGCTACAAAGAGCTACTGGCCGCCCTGTGTGCTCACGAGACAGCCCAGCTCCCGCCAGGGCCCGGCAATAACAAGAGCGATGGGCGCGGAGGCCCGGCGGGAGTACCAGCAGCTCTGTGTCCTGGCGCTGGGTTTAAAGTGGACGGTAGTGCAAAGAGCATTTCTCTACTGGTGTCAGGGGAGAAGATTGGTTTTTTAGGAAGTACTTGAGTCATGAAAGCCCTAGTTTGGAATTAAAGAAAATTACATAGATTTGGAAGTTGTCCGGAAGCACGTGAATCATTTCACTGCACCCAGCTTTTTCAGCAGTTTCTTGCCTTTGGAAAGCAGCCCCTTTTTCTTTCTCGAGGACATTTCCCTGCCTCTCCCAGGACTACCAGTACCCATAGATGACGTAGGTGGCCCAGAATGGAGATGGGCTGTGGGAGATGGTACTCTCCTTGCTGTACCTGAACCCTCAGGAGGAACCTAGTAGGCACATTGGTACAGGTCACTGAGTGCGCGAGCGCCGGCAGCACCCCTCCGCTCGCCGCGCAGCATCAGTGACGCCACACGGCCCCGCTTCCCACCAGGCAAGGTGAGCGTGGTTCGTTTCTTCTCTGAAGGGTTGAAGTATCCCGTGAGAGGCACACGGCCCTCCCACGGCATAGCTCAGAGAGGGGGTCTGAGGGCCCCCAGACAGGGCCAGCAGTGTGGGGTTTTCGGTTTCTTTGCGTTCGGGGGAGGGAGTGGCCATTGCTCTGGCAACACAGAGCTGGGTAATCACTGACTTTGTAACTTAAGACCAGAAGCAGGAAGAAGGAGTCATTTTGAATTAGGTTGAGAGTAAGACTGGCTGAGTACCCGTCAGTAATCTTAAAAGCAAAAGTTCTTAGGGGGAATTTCGAATTTGAAAACTGCTTGGGCATGTGAGATCCTGACGTTGAGTACATTCCTGGGTTAGTATACTAGAGAAATACTGGAGATGGCGCACCGGTTGAAAGAAAAATAAATAAAAAAAATAAAATGAACCTTAATTTCAATCAAAGAAAGCTTAAAGGCCCTTATTGTACGCTCTCATTATTTCCAAGGTATTAAAGGTGCGTTTTTGTCGATACAGAGCACATGGTAGGGTTTCCGTGCACTCGAGTGCTTCCCGGTGCCTCACAGGAGCGGAACTGTATTCTAACGCGGGCATGACGACATGGGCTCACCCGCGTTTACGGTCGCATGCATGCCTGCGATTACATAACACCACCTTTCCTCTTGCTCCCTTACCCCACCAGAGCAAAGCTCTTTCTAATACGAGGACTCGTTATTCATCAGGCAGACAGGAGCCCAGGGGCTTCAAGCTTCCTTGGATTTAAAATCAGGGTCTAATTCTAATGGAGAACACCTACTAAATCATCCCAAAGTACACCTGAAGATACCATCTATTCCATCTAATGCAATCATTTGAGCTGCATGTTTCATTAAACTTGGTATTGCATTGGTATACCAACAAAGCAGTCTTCCAGCCAAACGCCTGCGTGTTCAGGACACTTGCTTGTGCTTTGAGGAGACGCATCAGCTCTCCCGTAAGGTAGAGGGACGGTCACTTAAGAAAAAGCTGCCTGCCATTCCAGGCAGCATGGGGAGCGTTCAGAGGCAACTCTAGATCACCTCGTGTTCACTACTCATCCGCTCGATCTTGAGTTGCGGGGTTTTTTTTTAGGTAAAATTTCCAGAGGAAACATTTTATTAGGTTGTGCTTTTCCCAAGAGTGGCTAACAATGCAATATGCAGCTTGAATTATGACTAGACATTGGAACACTGTGTAAACAAACAATTAGCCTGTTAAGAAATATGTTCCCAATGTTGGCCTCTTCCAAATATTCTTAACGTAAATCGTAGGAAATGATTATCAAAGCTGATTTATTTCTCTACAAATTCAGTTGCTTTACAACTGAGACCAATAACACTTTAGGTCCAGTGAGCTTTTGAGACATATTTCTTCTTTTTTTTAGCCCCCCAGTGAAGCCTTAAGTCTACCGCATTGGTCCACTGCAGGTAGCTTAGGTTGCTATGTTTACAGGTATCTTCAGTTGCTCACTTACGTGAAGGCTACATTGCCTGATTAAGGGGTGAAATGCACACTCTTCTTCTGTTTCCAAGCAGATGAGCAAAGAAATAAAATATATATAAAAATATAATATATAAAAACTCGCAGTGATGAAATAAAATAAAAATGAGACACCAAACAAACGTAATCGGACAGTTACATGTGGCCGAGAAGTTCTTTGGCCTTTGCTGAGAAGATCTGCTAAAACCCTGACAGGGCGGACAGCCATTGCTGCCCACCGAGTCTAAGGACTATCGCCATCCCCGTTTCACTCTTAAACTGGACTGTGCGTCTGTGACGTAGGATGGCAAGTTCCTTTGTGAGCAAAGCAGACTGATTAGATTGAAAGGGGCATTTTGGTGAAACAAGTAAACTTGATTTGGAATTAGGAATTTTCAGGCACAACCCCCATGGGAGGGCAGAGGAAAAATTCAGGGTATATGCTTTTCGACCTAAGACATAAAAAGCAATGCAAAGACTGCAGTAGACCGTCTGTGGCGGAGTGGGACAGGGGTTAAAAGTGCTGAACACACGTGCTTACCCTTTTCGTCTTCGAGCGCGTCGGCGTGTCCTGCGGGTAGTGGGGCGGCGCGTCAGAAAGATAGACTTCTACGTCATCGGGTACTTCTTCTAGGAAGTTGGAGGGTACGAGGCCTTTCTGCCCATTAAGCTCCCCCTAAAAACACAGGGATGAGAAGAACAATTGACTGTTTTTCCAGAAACCTGCTTCTTGCTTTAGGTAAAGGAATACAGCTCAGAGCAGCGAGTTTCTTCTGGCTCAGAAGTGGCAGACACACCGGGACGCCAGTGCTTCCGGACTCCCCTGACCACAAGAGTGAGCTCGGCCACGTGCTCGAAGCGCAGGGTCCCGGCGCCTGCCCTGAGGTCTCGAGCTGGCCTGTCTGGAGCGGAGCTGAGGACCTGTTTCGGCCAAGGGGCCTGGGTGGTTCTCAGGGTCAGGCACGCTTAGGAACAGTCCTGGGGAGCACCTCACTTAGAGGTTCTCAGCCCTGACCAACCTCTGAGTCCCAAGGGAGCTTGCACAAATAGCGTTGCCTGGGTGCACTGAGAGAGGGGAGTGGGGGGCGGCTGTCACATGCGGGGGCAGGACTGAGGGGGCCGACCGGTTCCACCTGGTATCTTTCATCCTGTGCGTCGCTCCAGCCTCGCTGTAAGAATGCACCCAAGAGGGGAAGGTGAAGGCGTTGGCACCTCCTCAAGGTGACTGCTTCAGGTTGGTATATATCCTTCCGGACCTTTCTACGCAGTCACGTGTCCATGCATGGAACACAGTTCCAACTGCCCACTGGACGTCAGTCCCGAGCAGCTCACAGCCCACCACATCAACCCCCCCAGTGCCACCTTGCCCCACAGAACCCAAAACCAAGCTCAAAACTGGCCCCAGACAACCTGGGAGTGTGTTTCTCTGTCTAGTAGGTGTAGGAGACGGTGGCAACTTGAAAGAGACAGCCTACAGCATCAAAATGAAAAACTGTGCATCCAGGAACGTGATGAACAGAGTGAATGGGAGAAAATGCTTGCAAGTCATATATCTAGTAAGGGGTTATAAAGGATATATAAAGAACTTCTACAACTTAACAAAATAAACAACCCAATTAAAAAGTGGGCGAAGGACTTGAACAGATAATTTCCCAAAAAAAAAAAAGAAGACAGATGGCTAAGTAGCACATACAAGATGCTCAGTCAGCATCACTACTCATTAGGGAAACGTAAATCAAAACCTCAAGACACCACCTCACATCCATTAGGATGGCTACTATAAACATATTTTAATGTTGGTGTAGATACGGAAGAATTGGAACCCTCGTGCACTGTTGGTGGGACTGTGAAACGGTACAGCCACTATGGAGGAAACAGTACGGTGGTTCTGCAAAAAATTAAAAATAGAATTACCATACGATATGATCCAACAATTCCACCTCTGGGTGTTTACCCAAAAGAACTGAAAGCAGAATTTTGAAGAGAGAATTGTGTACCTATATTCATAGCAGCATTCCTCACAATAGCCAAAGGATGGAAGCAACCTAGCTGTGCATCAGCGGGTGAATGGATAAACAAAATGTGGTACAGTGGAGGGTTATTCAGCCTTAAGAAAGGAAGGATATTCTGACCTATGCTACAACAGAGACGAACCTTGAGGACATTATGCTAAGTGAAGGGTCATAAGCAGACGTATACTGCGTGATTCCACTTACATTGGTCCGGAGAGCAGTCAGAGTCTAGAGACAGAAAGGAGAAGGGTGGGCGCCAGCAGGAGGGGACAGTGGGGACTTGGTGTTTGATGGGGACAGAGTTAATCTTGCAAGATGGAAAGAGTTCTGGAGATGGATGGTGGTGACGGTTGCACGACAGTGTGAGTGTACTTAACGCTGTTGAACTGTACACTTAGAAGTGATTAAGATGGTAAATTATGTGTATTTTCTCACAATTAAAATTAATTCTTTTAAAAGAGGCAGGTCCAGGTACCCCCCACGTCTTCCTGTGCGATAATCCCTCCTGAGCCCGACAGCCACGTGCCCAGTCGCCCGCCAGCTCCTTCTGCCTAGACCCTGAAGATCCCACCCTCCTGTTTACCTGTGGCCGCTTCAACCCTTCTTCCTCAGGCTCCACCGTTAGCTTGTCTTTCTCCGTTGGTGTTACTTAGGCACTCTTTCTAGGACAGCTTTGCTTTTTGCTGTACATGTCTCCCTGGTGATTTCTTCCACACCAGCGCTTGCAGACAACATGTATATATGCAAAGGCGCTGGAACGTCTGTCCAGTCCAGACCTCTCAGTAGGTCCACCAGCCAGATTTTCCCTCCAGCACCAGAGGTAAGCACCAGACGGAGTAGCTGGCTCGTGGTGGGGGCTACATTCTATGAAAAGGCACAGCTTTACACACACATCCCCATCAGCACCGTGTTCACATCTCAAGAGGCACCTGTGTGAACCACGACCGACAGGGGCCTGCGTGTTCAGGCTCCCGGGCTGAGCCCTGCCCTGGGCTCCCCGATCCAGCGGTGGAGGGAACTGCCTGTGCTCTTCATTGTTTCCTCTCTCCTCTTGAGCCTCCCAGCACAGTTCTGCTAAATCACACGTCAAAAGTGCACACGACACGACTTCACTGTTGGCGTCCACCGCCACGTACCCCGGCACAGGACGTGGTCGCTAGAATCACGCTCCTGCGTGAGTCCCCCTCCACGTTGGAGAGGCTCTGTAGCCCCAAGCTCAATAGTTTCTAAGCCGTGTTTTCCTCGCTACCGTGTCCTCATTTCTGTGTTCCCAAGGGCACCCATCGGCTGCGGCAGAATCTGCAGACCCTCCTGGAAGATGTCACAGCTACAGATCTGAGCCCTGCGCGGCCTCGAGCCTATCTCTGTCAGCCTCCCCCGTCACCGTCTCAGTGCAGGCCCTTGCCCGTCACCTGGGCCGTTCCATCGCTCGTCGCCTGGCCTCTTGGGACTCGCACCTCCCTTAAACGGTCCACTTGCGAAGCCCTTGACCATAATAACATCTCCGCCACTTGCAGACCCTTCACAGTCTGATCTCTGCTCCTCCTCAAGCCTCATTTCTACCGCTTTTGTGTGTGAGGCCGGATACGAACCGTGTGAAGACCTCACAGTTTGAACAGAATTGGAATCCGCTGGGCTGGGCTGAGCGGCAGAAAACGTTACAGTCTACCCGGCCCCTTTGTCCCCATGCCCGGTCAGCACAAGGCCCCATCACACTTGCACACTTCTCCTCCTTTGCTTCCTTTAATACTTTAGAATGCTACTGTACGGCCTGCTTCCCTCTGACCTATCGAAGTATATGATTTAAGAGTTTGGGTGTTGAAACACTGGGCACTGCAAGCATCTATCTGGCTAACACAGCGTGAGGGTTAAAGCATTGTGGGGTGCTGGGAGTCTCAAATGACTGGAGACAAGGCAGGGACTTCACTGGGGATGCCGTGAGTTGTGGAGGGGAAGGCCCAGGTAGACAGCAGAGGCCCCTCTGTCTACACTCTGTTCATTATGGGATGTGGTGGAACCGAGGAGAGACTAGGAAGACATGACAGGACGAGGTCCCATGAAATAGCTGCAAGTTAGCTCTCTCGAGAGCTTTTAAGATTGCACATGATGTGAGACAACGCAAGTGTGGCGAAATTTAAGATGTTTGGTATTAAGTTAGGTATCCGCAGTTCTTGTTTACCAAATAAAAAATAATAACTGCACTGGGCAGTCTACTCAGCAAATTTGACCAACAAAATAATACTAAAGCCATCTGGTGGAAAGAACTAAAACGTGTACATATCAATTTAGATCTGATTCCTACTATCATATAAAATTTAGGTAGGCTGTTCAAGAAAATAAAGTAGATAAAACAATGTAGGAATGGGAACATGCAGATCGTATTAGAAAAATATGTTTAAATTACCAGAAAATACTATGTCCAGTTTTGTCTATATGTTTGAAAATCTAAATGAAAGGCATGGCTTTCTAAATATATATAAAGTATTAAAAATTGACTCAATAAGAAGATAATTATTTAAGCAAGTGAAAACTTTTGTACAACTGCATCCTAAAACGACACTGGACCTATAAGATTTTTAGGTAGGTTGTAATAACCTTCATGTAATTGTAGGACCTTAACTATGTCATTTAATCTGTTCGGAGCATGAAAAATACTGGAAGCTTACCAGTTCATTCATAATTCTAGCATAATCCTGATACCAAAAGCCACAAAAAAGATACTCCAATAAATATAAATCAATATAATTTCTGGAATATAAATATAACTTCTGAATAAAATGTTAGCAAATCAAACCCAGTGCTTTAAAAATAATTGTAAAAAAAAAAGTTGTACACCATGGTCAGTAATTTACTGACCAAAAAAAAATAAGTTCAGCAAATGAAAAACAGGATGCTTAACATGATAAAGACCACCTATCTTTATCGATAATCTAGCCTAACACACAACAGTGTAAAGATTAGTGATATTCCTACTAAAATACAGACTGTCAGGGATCCCCCGTCCCTGTCATTCAGAATTGTTTTCAATGATGCAATAATAAGACAATAAAAAGAGATGACTGATAGATACTGAAGAAAAGACAAAATGTCATGATTTGGGGAACCCGAGAGAACCAACTGATGACAATGGATATAAATGCATTCAGAAAAAAGATTTGCAGGGGATCATAAACACACATGCACATAAACAGGCACACAGTGCATACATATGCATGCACGTAAACACACGCACACATACACACACATGTGCACACACATAGGCACGATATATACAATGCATGCACATGCATACGCACACACACGTGCACATAGGCACACGATATACACACATACATGCACATGCACACGCACACACACGTGCACATAGGCACATGATATATACACATACATGCACACGCACACACACGTGCACATAGGCACACGATATATACACATACACGCACATGCATACGCACACACACGTGCATGTACATAGGCACGTGATATATACACACATGCACATGCATACGCACACACGCGCACATAGGCACACGATATATACACATACACGCACATGCATACGCACACACACGTGCACATACATAGGCACACGATATATACACATACACGCACATAAACAGGCACACAGTACACACACATGCACACACATGCATACTCGTGCACATACATAAACACGCATGCACATAAATGGGCACACAGTACGTGCACATAAACATGCACACACATATGCGTGCACACGCAATATACACGCGCACATACAATTCATGTACACATGTACAGATACATGTATACATATGCACACACGTGTACGTTGCACACACACTCATACATACACACATACACACACACACATTTCCAACATATTTTCTAAATAACCAGTAAAATATATACCAGAAAAAAATCATAACAGCAAGAACATAAGAATGAACTTTGAAAGATATATAAAAGGATGTGCAAGAAGAAATTCATGAACCTTCTGACAGATGAAAGGGAAAACTTAAAAAATGTCAGACACACCATGTGTCCAAATCAGAAGACAATATTATGTCAAGTTCCCCCCAGTTTAACCTAAAAGCTAAATGCACCTCTGAACAAAATACTATGGGTTTGTCGTAGGCAGGCTCTTTACAAAAACGGTTCCTCCCAAATATGAAAATGAATTATAAAAATACAATAATTGACATAGTGTCAAGTAGCACTGAAGTCCAGAAACACTCTAGGTAGGAATGCAGTTCATAGGAGAAAGATGGGCTCTTTAACCAGCGGAGAAAGGACGGATTATTTAATAAGTGGTGTGGGGACATTAGTTTCTCCAATTAGAAATCAAAAATAAAGTTAAACACTTGAGATTTACATGTGAAAATGAAGCTATAAAAGTGAAGAACCAAAGCAAGATAACTTCTATCAGTCGCCTTGAAGGACTTTTTAAGCATGACTCCCAGGGGCAGACGAAACTGACTACGGACGCGTTTAAGAACTCCTGCTTCATAAAGGAAAACAAAGCAACAAAACCACACACACACACGAGGAAAAGCTACAAAGCGGACCGTGACCTAGAAAAGAACGATCTGCAACATACGGGACAAAGTATCGAGACAGGCTGGGACCTGGGACCTGGGACCCTTTGCTGCAGGGCTTGTACCTGGACAGATGTCATCTCCTCAAGCAACAAAATACAAAGAAACTATAAGGGACTAAGAATAACCGCATGCATGCACAGTTGGGGCAAATTATGGACAACAAGGTACAAAAAGACCAAAAAAAAAAACCCCAACTGCCCCTTCTGAAGATCCGGGAGCAAAAACAGGGTGTCAGGAGCAAAAGCAGGGCACCGCGCATGCCCCCGGCACTCAGCACCACCAAAGGGGTGGGCAGACCTCCTAAGCCACGCCTCCAGCCCCACCCCTGGACACACCCCCATCCTCACCCCATAGAAGGAACCAGCTGGCCCCCCGCCCTCGGGGAGTGAGCGAGCAAGGGAAGCTGTTACTGGTTCCCGCTCCCCCCGCTGCAGCAGGGGCCCCAGTAAAGCCTTGCCTGAACTTCTTGTCTGGCCTCTGATCAATATCTATTGATTAAGGGGGCCGAGAACCCTGGTCGGTAACGGTATGAACAGTCTCACTAAAAACTATACTCTTAAAACTCAGAAACTGCGCAGAGAGAGCTTTCAAAGGCCACGTGTGCCTGAGTTTGTAAAATCCCTTTGACCCCAAGAGAAACCTGCCATAGAGTTTCTCAGCTACTTTGATTATTTTAGAAAAAGAAAAGAAAAAGGAGGAAGGTTGGACTCTGATGCAAGATGGTGACCCCACTCCCAAGGCAGGGGACAGCGGTGGGTGTCTGCCAGGCAGGAGCCGCCAAGATGACCACCTTCTCTTCCTCGGGGATTAGCGGGAGACCAGCTCCTCCACGGGAAGGGGAATGAGAAGGAAGGAGGCTGGCGCCGGCGCAGAGCCAGCACTGCCCCCCAGAGGCTGGGTCCACAGGGCTGCGCGCAGGAGGTCAGCGAGGAGGCTTTTAGTTAATTAATTATGCTTCTTTGTATTTCTTCCTTTTCCTATTTGAAAATGTATTTATGACCTACGCAGTAAGTAATCCAGAACATTAAACTGTTTGGTAAAGGTCTGGATGGAGGAAATTTTAAGTGTAAACACGTGAATACCCTTCCTTTGCTGACAGCTTGTATACGTCGAAAATACCCCTGTTAGAAAAGAAGGAACCGTGAAGATTACACGACTGCCGTCCTATAGTATGTCCTCAGGAAGGGAGACAAGCAAATTAGCCAACCCGTCAGCAAGCCATACAGAGTTCATACACGATTTCAGGGGAAACAACAGACAAGCAAAATTATATATATATACTTGACGCTTCAAAACTTACATAATAAAATCCATCTTCATCAATTTCACCGAAAACAGTAATAATATCTCCAGTGCAAAATGTAAGTTCAGCCTGTAGAGATAGAACATAAAGTTAAAAGTGTTCTCCTGGAGACAGGAGTTGCTTTTTAAAAAAAAAAAAAAAAAAAAGTTCTTCATGATTTCTGGTATGATTTCTCTTTTTCTCTTATTATTTTGGTATGAACCTATTCTTTCAGTCAAATAAGGAGGAAAGGTACAAATCTGATGAATGCCTCTGTCCCTAGCCTCTTAGAAAGTAAGGATATGTCATGATGACTCCAGCCTACAAGAAAAGGGCTGCCGGGCTCTGATTCTCGGCCAGAATTCAAGGTCGTCCCCATGTTCTGCTGGCGGCACGTCTTTAGAACCAAATAGTCAACTTACAAAACCCGGAGCCTCAAGGAGATGTTCTCTGCAGTGTAGGGACCACTGCACAAACAGCCTTTCACTGAGTGTAAAAAGAAAATCAGTAATTAAATGTCTATTTATTAAGTGTCTACTCTATGCCAGGCTCCAGGCTAGAGGTGGGTGCACAGAATCCAGCAGAGGATACCAGAAAAAATTGCATTTTTATCTCTCGACGCGGAAAGAGGGACTAAAGTTCACACGTAAGAGCCATCAGGCATCGTACGCGCATCAAGCCTGTAGAGATGTGAATACACCTGAGCTCTGAATCGGAGCCACGAGCTGCTCGCCCGTCAGGCGGAACAGAAATACCGAGGACCAGGGATCGGTACACATCTCGCCATCTAAGAAAGCGGCCCCACGGACTGGAAACCTAATCGTTCATTTCTGAAGGCAAATCCTTTTCAGTTTTCACAAGGTTCCTAGGACCCCAAAACTCCATGCACGGAGAACACCCATCCTTTCTTCTCTATCTTCCTTGAGTGTGTGTGTGGCGGCCATGAGGGTCAGTGGCCACATGCAGGGGGCTTTGCTTTCTCTCTCCAGGACGACCCATCACCACCAGGTGTGGGTCACAGGGCTTGCCCGGCGCTGGTCCAGGGAAACCCTATGTCAGTGGCTGCCATGTCCTGAGCGTGTCACCAGGCTCACGACCTCTCTCCTGCCTGCCTGGGTCCCTATTTACTGGTCGGGTAGGCCTGCCCTCGGACGGGTCCAGAGAAGGCAGGGAGGGAGCAGTGCTGTCAGCAGAGGTGTGGGGCGCTCGGCCGGTACCTCGACATCGATGTTGGGCGAGCTCTCCCTCGGGTCGTAGTCGTACAGGGCAACCATCCTCCGCGTCGCCACCGAGGGCTGCCTGATGCTCCTTCTGTTTCTCTCTGTTCCCGTCACAGGAGAAGAAGAAAGACACCATGAAGTGATTTCAGAGCCGGGTCACAGATGGCCAGTGTGGCCGAGGCGACCACTGGGCACTAGTGCCAGCAAAACCAGGGCAGCTCCCACCCCTTTCTCCAGCACATCCGTGAACAAGGGACACTTAGACTGATCCTCTGCAACAGCCGATCTAAACCGTTCGGGCCGGCACCGGGTGGGTGCAGCACGGGCAGGACCACCGGGCCGGCTGGAGATTGGCACCTCGCTCGCAGGAAGCCCCGCAAACGCCGGGTCAAAACTGCTGCCCGTGTAGCTGCCGTGAAGCCACAGAATCAAGTCATTCTCGCTCAGACCAGAGGCACGGCCACCGGCCTGGCATCAAGAGAAGCAAGAGACCATAGAAAGCGGCACCCTCTCTACCCATCGCAAGGGTCCCTCCCACCGCTTTCCCCTCCAGCGCCCTGCCACTGTGCTTTCAACAGCTGCCCCCGAAACGATGCCGCCTGTGGGGAAGGCTCTGGGGAGGCCCCCTCCCCTTGCCTGGCTGTGATCTGCCATAGACGGAGCCCCAGGGCACTATCCCAGCACACACGGCAGCACAAGCCGGGAGGGAAGAGGAAACCCTGTGCAGAGCAGAGGTGAAAACTCTGAAAACAGCCGTTTATAAGGGTCCGTGGAGAACCGTGGGATCTGGCCTAGACTGTCGAACTCCCTGGCAAACCCGCTGTTGTCTGGAGTTCTAAATGATATTTCTCCTGGAGAAAGCCGGCATTGAAGCATTTCTTCTAAACACAGCTGCTTTTCACCTACAATGAATTTTTGGAATTCAAAACACAGAAATGAAAACTCTCAAAGGCAGGTGTTTTGAAAGCAACTAACGTTAGTTACGTGGCTTTGCAGTGGTTTGTGGCAGGTATAGGGCCTGCAGTGGGTGTGCAAAATTCAACCCTCAGCTCCTGGTCAAGAATCACTGCTTTCGGGGCTTCCCTGGTGGCGCAGTGGTTGAGAATCTGCCTGCCGATGCAGGGGACATGGGTTCGCGCCCTGGTCCGGGAAGGTCCCACATGCCGCGGAGCAACTGGGCCCGTGCACCACAACTACTGAACCTGCGCGTCCGGAGCCTGTGCTCCGCAACAAGAGAGGCCGCGATAGTGAGAGGCCCGCGCACTGCGATGAAGAGTGGCCCCCGCTTGCCACAACTAGAGAAAGCCCTCGCACAGAAACGAAGACCCAACACAGCCCAAAATAAATAAATAAATTAAAAAAAAAAAAACACAGAAGAATCACTGCTTTCATTTAAAATAAGCAAGCACACCTTTGCAGGACCTGCAGGACATATGTTTCCTTGAAGCAAAGTATAGTGGTAACCAGAGGTTAAGTACAGTGCTGCTAAATATTGCTGATTTCACGGGGGATGTTTTCTGCAGGGATGAATTTCTGAAGGGGGCAATAACAATATGCACGTTCTCTACTGAGGCGTAGTTTACATACAATACGATTCACTCGTTCTAGTGCCCACTTCAGCAAGTTTTGATAAGCTCACGCGGTCTTATAACCACCACAGCCGTCAAGATACTGAAGCTCCGTCACCCCCCAAAATTCCTTTATGCCCCCTGTTGTCACCTCCAGCCTGGGTAACCACTGGTCTGTTTTCTGTCCCAACAGTTTTGCCTTTTTCAGAATATTGTTTAAATGTCATCACACAGATACAGCTTTTGGAGACTGGCTCTTTCCTTTGGACAATGCATCTGAGATCCATTCATGTCACTGCATGGATCAATAGTTTGTTCTACTTTTAGCGGTGAGTAGTATCCCGTTGTACGGATGCACCATAGTTATTTTATCCATTTACCAGCTGGAAGACATTTGAGTTGTTTCCCCTTATCAGTGATTATTAGTCAAACCACCATAAATACTCACGTACAGCCTTTTGTGTGAACGTGTTTTCATGCCTCTTGGGTAAGTATACAGGAGTGGATAGGATTGGATTTTAAGTGTAGGTTTAACTTTAGAGGAACCCATACCTGTTTTGCAAAGTGGTTGTAGCATCTTACACTCCAGGGAAACCGAGCAGAACTCTACAGGGCCTTCCTGGGGACAGACCCCACCCCCTGCCACATGGTGTCCCCTGCCTCTTGTTTGTAGAAAAAGCTATAGCCTCCTAGGCCTTCCCCAAGTTCCAAAGAGCAAATGTAATCAGAAATGTGAGAAAATGTGGAAACAAGGGAAAAAGGTCAAGCAACACAAAATAACAATAGTTTAGCCAGAAAACAATGTCAAGGATCCTTAGTTCCTCCTCAAGGGTTATAGGTACTATTCTGAGAGCTGTTTTACAGATACTAAAACCTCCACCACGTGGAAGTAGTTAACTGCTGACCACCAGCACGTAGACCCCAGACTGGTTGGAACCAGAAGACTGATGATGTTGATTCCCAATTACCTCACCACCAACCAATCAGAAGGTCCACAAGCTGACCAGGCACCCTGAAGCCCCCTCCCTCACCTTGCTTCAGAGACCCTTCCCTGAAAGCCACTGGGAGTTTGGTTCATTTGAGCATGAGTTGCCTGTTCCCCTCGCTTGGCGCCTGCAATAAATGCTGTACTTTCCTTCACCACAACCTGATGTCAATAAATTGTCTTTGCTGCACATCAGGTGAGTGGACCCAAGTCTGGTTCAGTAACACCGCAAGCAAACGAGAGTTCCAGTTGCTCCACGCCTGCCAACACTTGGTATGAGCAGTCTTTTTCATTTTAGCCATTCTAGTGGGTGTGTTGGTTTCTCATCATGGCTTTATTCACTAATGATGTTAAGCATTTTTCCATATGTTTATTTACCATCCAAATATCTTTTTTGGTAAGGGATCTCTTCAGATCTTTTGTCAACATTTTTACTGGGCTATTTTTTTATTTGTTAATTGATGGTTTTATTTATTTTTTATGATAATTTTTTTTAAATTTTTTATTGGGGTATTAGTTGATTTACAATGTTGCATTATTTTCATGTGTACAGCAAAGTGAATCAGTTAGACATATACATATATCCACTCTTTTTTTTTTTTTTTTTTTAAGATTCTTTTCCCATGTAGGCCATTACAGAGTATTGAGTAGAGTTCCCTGTGCTATACAGCAGGTTCTTACTAGTTATCTATTTTATATATAGTAGTGTGTATATGTCAATCCCAATCTCCCAGTTTATCCCTCTCTCCCCATCCCCTGGTGACCATAAGTTTGTTTTCTACATCCGTGACTCAACTTCTGTGTACTGGGTTTTTTTTTTATTGTCAAGTTTTGAAAGTTTTCTCTGTATTCTAAATATAAATCCCTTTCTGCCGAGTTACTCGCAAATATTTTCTGCCAGCTTGTGGCTTCTCTTTTCATCCTCTTAACGGTGTCTTTCTAAGCTGAGAAGTATTTGATTTTGATGACGTCTAACACAATTTTAAAAATATATCATATCAAAGAAATTGTTGCCCTATCATCACAGTTTTTCTATGTTTTCTTCTAGAAGTTTTATAGTCTTTGTTTTTATATTTAAGACAGTGTTCCATCTTAAGTTTTTTAATATGGTGAGACTATGGCTTGAGATTGATTTTTGGCCCGTGGATGTCCAATAATTCCAGCACCTATTATTGAATAGACTCTCCTTTCTCCACTGAACTGCATTTTTACCTTTGTTGAAAATCAACTGACCGTGTATGTGTTGATCTCTTTCTGGGCTCCATTCTGTTCTGTTGATCTGTGTGTCTGCCGTTCTCCAATACCACATGGTCTTGATCAGTTTGCCTTTATAGTGAGTCTTAAAGTCAAGTTACATTGAGTCTTCCACTTCTGTTCTTCTAAAAAACTGTTTTAGCGATTTTAGTTCCTTTGACTTTTCATATGCATGAAAGATTTAGCTTATGGATTCTACATAAACCTTTGTGCAGACCTTCGTGGCAGTTGCGATG
This sequence comes from Leucopleurus acutus, assembly GCF_964270905.1. Taxonomy (NCBI): domain Eukaryota; kingdom Metazoa; phylum Chordata; class Mammalia; order Artiodactyla; family Delphinidae; genus Leucopleurus; species Leucopleurus acutus. The sequence goes on from NC_139155.1 coordinate 88,268,303, forward strand.
AAATCTAGAGGTCAGTTTGGGGATATCTGACATCTTAATATCTTAGCAGTATTAAGTCTATGAGCATTCTGTCTCTATTGACTCAGGGACTCTGATTTCTTTCATCAGTGTTTTATAGTTTTCAGCATACAGATCCCGCACGTATTTTGTTAGATTTAACCGTAAGTATGTCACATCTGCATCGTGTTATTGTTAAGTGGTATTACTTTTTAAATTTAAATCTCAAATTTTTCATTGCTAACCTATGGAAATACCATTGCTTTTGTATGCGTTGGCCTTGCTAATCTCACTTGTGAGTTCTAGGAGCTTTATTTATAGATATGTGAGATTTTTAAAGTAAAGTTTCATGTCACCTTTTCCTTCTGTGTACCGCTGCTTCCTGGCTCTCCCCATACTGCATGCTCTGCGCGATGCTGGAAGGAAGAGGTGAGGGCAGACATCGCAGCCTTACTCCCAGTCTTGGGAGGAAAGCACTCGGTCTTTCACCATGAAGAAGGCTATTTCCTAATAATAGAACCAAGCAGATATCTCAGCTTGGTTCCCTCAACTAGTCATATTTAGAAAACTAGAATGGAATAAAAAGACGTTTAATCTAACTGATCACGTAAATCAAGTGTCTGTTTTTTAGCAGATCACTCCTAGGCTCCCTGGGTCTGTGGTGCACAGAGCCCGCTCCCTCTAGGAACACTCACTGTCCACTTCAGGAAAGAAGACAGCAGTGCAAGGGAGTGGATGGTGTGAGGGGCTCAGAGAGCCGCAGTCTCGTGGATTTAATCTGGGCAATTTAATCACATGAAACCTCGACTATTCGACGTGGATCGTAACTTGAGACCACGAGCTCATGAATACCAAAAAGTCTGAGGCGTTTTATTTGACTTTGTGTTTATCCTTAAAACCACGCATATTCTTTAACCACTGAATTCTGTCTTTGGAGTGTCATTTAGAAGCGAATCTAATGTTTTGAAGTATTAAAACTTTAAATATGAATGACATAAAACAGGTATATCTGTCTACAGCTATTTAGAAAAAGTAGAGGCCTTTTGAATGAGGAGATTTTCCTTGCACAGGGGAAAATTTAAAGATCGTAAGTGTAATGTTGCTGAAAACAGTTTTGCTATTGGTTGGCTCACTGGTGCTGCAGAGTGGTTCAAGATAAACGAAGGCATTTAGTATCCAAATTAAAGGGTAAAAATCTTTTATGCCTTTTGGATAAGCAAAATTCACCTGAAGAATGGAAGGCATAACACTACCCCATCATCCTTTGAAATTTATCATAGATACGCAATGTTCAAAGTATATTACCAGTGTCTTAGTCCATTCAGGCTGATATAACAAAGTGCCACAGACTGGGTGGCTTAGACAACAAATATCTATTTCTCACAGTCCTGGAGGCTGGGGGTCCAAGACCAAGGTGCTGGCTGACTTGGTGTCTGGTGAGGACCTTCTTCCCTCCTTCCTGGCATACAGACGGCTTACTTCTCACAGTGTCCCCACATGAGGGAAGGGGTGAGGGGCCTCTCTGCGGTCTCTTCTATAAGGGCACTAATCCCATCCAGGGGGCTCCACCCTCATGACCTCATCACCTCCCAAATGCCACACCTCCTAATCACACTGGGGGTCAGGATTTCAGTGAATGAATTTGGGGGGGACACAGTCAGTCCAGAACAACCCAAAAGCAGTTGTTTATTTTCTAGATGTGATAAACCTTTAGTAAGCAAGGCTGTACTTCATCTTCCCTGAGAAGACCATCTGTGGTTTCATAAATATTTAGATGCCTATACGTCCGTATCGCAGCAAGACTATTACAAGCCTGGTTTACCGAGTGGGTTTTGCCCAAGAAAAGCCAATGGTTAACACTCGGATTTCCCTTGACACATTCAGATGGTGCAGGTGGGATCCTGCGCAGCGCTGTCTCCTGCTCTGAGCTGGTGTTTTTGCTATGAAACCCTCAGGAGGGCAGGAGCCTCGCAGCCTACAGATTCACGGGTGAGCCAGGGGTTACCTCTTACCTATTTTCTCCACAGGTGTGTTCAGGGGGAGGAAGCCTTGTCTGAGGAGCTGCTCCATCACCTCTTCATCGTCTGCCTGGATTTCAGAGACCATGTTACAAGGGATAAGGCCAAGCCGGGCGCAGGTTTCCCCGCGGTAGAATCCATCAGCATCTTTATCACCGTAGACCTGGAGCCGTGGGAAGAAGTTAAGGCATTGGGATGGGCTGGTTCAGAAATACATCAGCTCTACTCACGGTAGTCACACCTAGTCAGAACCAGACTTGAAGGACACCCAAACGGCCGGCACGTGGGTGTAAATGTGTACACGTAGCCCTCGCCCTACACATCTCTACCTCTAAGAACCTGTTTCTCCTCCAGGGTGTGGACAGCCCCTGGGCCTCCCATCAAGGAGGGGGGCTGCTGGCTGAGGCCAGGTGATGAGACCCCACCCCACTGAGAAGTACAAATGGTTCTTCCATAAGAAGACAGTGCCACTGTCGGATATTCTAGAAGTGAAAAAATCTCAACTAACAGAGATTCTGCGGGTACCATTCTGTGGGGTAAGCATCACCATCCTTTAAAGGCCCCGTTTTATCAGACACACATTAGGACCACTTTCAAAGGCGAGTTGTCAGTGCCCTTTTGGAAATTTGCAAACTTAGGACTCAAGGCTCTTTCCCCTCTCCCGGGGAGCATCCTGTTTCTTCGTTCCGACTGCAGACTCAGGCCCCCTTCCTCTGCTGAGAGGAAGGCTGAACGTCGAATGCAAAAGAAAGCAGCTTGTCGTGTGATGTGTGAAGGAACTTGGGTCTGGCGAGAGCCCCTCCCCATCCTTCCCCCTTACTCCCCCCTCCACCGTGCCCTCCCCATCACCCCCAGCCATGCCCCCACCTTGATGATCTGCCCTTCTTTAAAGGGAAGCTCCTCTTCCGCAGCATCTGGGTTCGGGGACATGGTGAGGGGATCGTAGTCGAAAAGAGCCACAAAGATCCGAGGTGGGAGCTCCTCCGCCCCAGGGTCCGTCTCCGACTCTTCGTAGAAGTCTGGAGAAAGCCGGTTCCGCCCACCGTACTCATCTGGGAGCGTGTGGGATAAAGGACAGGGTGCTAAGTAATTCCCGCGGCCACCCCCCAGCTTTACCCAGAAACATGAGCTGTTACAGGAAGTGTGGTTTTAGAAACGCCCACACTTTGGGAGGCTGTGGCACTTTAACTTTTGTCTTTTTAAAAACATGGGTAGCTTGGTATGCAGGCAGAAGTGGATCATCTCAACAGAGATGGGTTTGACAAGCAAATAACTAGCACACAACACAGGCACCAGCATGACCCTAGGTGTGCTGCGCGTGAAGACAGGGAGAGAGATAGAGGACTTTGTGTCAAAGACCTCCCTGCAGGGCAGGCCTGAGCGCCAGGGGCGGCAGGTGGGCGAGCCCTTGGGATTAGGACGCGGCCGCACAGGCCTGTTCAGGGGCCAGAGACCCGGAGCCCCTCTGTGTGTTTCCGTAACAGCCGAGCCAGAGTACCTGGACGCTGAAACGCATCTGTGTATTAGTCCAAGTTTGATATAGGTGACCAAGCTGATCACTTAGCCCCAAATAGCTAAGTGGCAACAAACGCATTACAGCAAATTAATGACTTCCTAGCGGGATTGAGTTCCAAGTCTACCTACCATCGAGCTTCTAAAGAGCATTCTTTTTGGAATCCTTATATGCACATGTATTATTAGATATCATCACACATATGCATATATCTCACTACATATGCATACATTTAAATATAGAGAGAGAGAATGAACATCTGCTAGTAAATTATACTGTTCTGACCACAAAACAAGGGCTCAGAACACCAGCGTCTTTCCATGAGTGGCTGTGATGTCACTGCACTGTTTCCTCCAGAGAACGTATACTAGAGGCTGTACGAGAATCAGACCTCGTGGGGAGAGAATAGTGGCCTCCGTGGAATGTGTCCATGGAAATCTGTCTTCTCAGGGACCAAAGTGGGCGACCGAGAGGTCCTTCTCCTTCTTGGTGGCAGGCTAGACTCAAGGAAGAACTTATCTCCAGCTGCTGGTCTGACCTGGGAGTGGGCGCTCCCCGCTCTGCCCTGATGTGGAATGTCCTGGCCCAGGGTGGGAGGGGGTCTTTGTCAGGAAGGAGGAAGGGTCCGCACGCCATGTGCCAAGCCGGGGCTCGTGACTGGCCCGTCGGCTCCCGAGGCCACCTGTGCTGCGAATAAACATCGTCCTTTACAGGTGAACTGCTTCCCTCACTACCTGACCAAGGGCACTGCTTCCACTGTCACTTCTACGGAGGGAAAGGGGGTCACCTATGGAACATACTTTACAGCTGTTCATCTTCTCCTTGCAGGGAAACCGGGGAGAAGAGTCTCCTTTCTAGAGGGCCAAGTTTTGTTTCTTTAGTTATTCATTTTTCTCATCTGGACACAGAGAAAATGCGTTCCATTTCCTTCTGCTCTACAAGGTCAGTAGCCAAAATAACTGGGGAAGATGGGGCGGGTGGGAGGGTGGAGACCTGCACAGTCGGTCAGCAAGAACAGAGTCCTCCTGTTTAGAATGGTATATACCCTCGGGCCTTTTCACCTGACAGGTAAATAACTAGATAAATGCAAAGACCAAACATTATAGAGGAAGAAACCAAACCCAGTGAAATCCTCCTTTGGGGTCATTGATCAATGTTATGAGGCCTTCCTAATGCTAATTACATGATTTAGAATTTATGAGATGTGGAGCTACATAATTTTTATCTTTTTAAATCAGAAGGGGCATTGTTTTCTTAATTTAGGAAACCCAGGGTATATTAAAAGTACAGTATATTTTAATTGTGAATACATTGCGTATTAAAAATATATTTAGGAAGCATATGGTCTACAGACTTCAGTTCCTCTGAAAAAGAAAATGGATCTCTTGGAGTACGGCAGGTTTCTAAAGTATTAATCGCTGACATTTGCACAAGAAAAATATAACTGAACAGGTGAAACAGAGCAGGGCCCTATGGTCCTTGCCCGCCCCGCCATGTCCTCCGCCTGCCTTCTGTCTGCGGAAAAGCTTTTAGCAAAAGAAGTTTAATCAGAGAAGTGAGAAAATGCGGAAGCAAAGGAAAACAAAGGAGACCAAATAATAATACTTCAGTCATTAAGCATAATCAGGGACCTTCAGTTCCTCCTCAAGGGCTATAGATCATATCCTGAGCCGTGTCCTGGGAGCCGTCTTGTAGACATGGAAACCCACACCAGGTGGAGAAGTGAACTACACGATGACCAGGCTGTAGCCATGACATGAGCTGCCACAATTCCGAGAACTGGCCTCAAGGAAATGGGAACAAACCGACCCTGGAACTGAAGACTCACTGTACCTAAAACCATCAAGATGACGCTGGTCAGACGACCGATGACCAAGTTCAAGATGCCTGTCGGGGCTGCCTGTGCTGGTTCTGCACAGAGCCCCCTCCCTCCATCTATAAAAGCGCTTGCCCCTGACTGTCGGGGGAGGGGGGAGTCGGCCTTTGGACAGGTGTCCCCCGCCACCACCTGGTTGCCAGCTTCCAAAATAAAGCAAACTTTCCTTTCCACCAACCTGGCCTCTTTATTGGCTTTTGAGCAGCGAGCGGCTGGACCCCACTGCCGGTTACACAGGGACTAGATCGAGGAAAATAGTCTGTTCACACGTCACTGACTGTTCACTTCCTAGGGTTTGGGGCATGATTCTCTTCTTTTTTGGTAGCTGCTGAACACGATTCACTTTTTTTTAAAATATATAAATTAATTTAATTTTGGCTGCGTTAGGTCTTCATTGCTGTGCATGGGCTTTCTCTAGTTGCAGCGAGCGGGGGCTACTCTTTGTTGCAGAGCGCAGGCTTCTCATTGCGGTGGCTTCCCTTGTTGTGGAACACGGGCTCTAGGCGTGCAGGCTTCAGTAGCTGTGGCTCGCGGGCTCAGTAGTTGTGGCCCGCGGGCTCTAGAGCGCAGGCTCAGTAGTTGTGGCGCACGGGCTTAGTTGCTCCGCGGCATGTGGGATCTTCCCGGACCAGGGCTCGAACCCGTGTCCCCTGCATTGGCAGGCAGATTCCTAACCACTGCGCCACCAGGGAAGTCCCACGATTCACTTTTGTCTTCTGAAATTATAATAGGTTCTTCAGTCTGTGTATGTATATATGTGTATGAATATATAAAGTATTTGATATTAATTACGCCTTTTACATGATTTCTTGCATTTCTCCATGATGAGAAATCAGGTACAATGAAAGCAACTGTATCACGGATTTATTTAACATGTTTTGAATTCTATTATTAACAGACCTTTTGGCTGAGCTGTTACCACAGCACTACTCTGTTTTTGCCAACGTAGCTGGTGTGTTACCGAAATTAAGACACGTGTGCAGCCTTCTGCATTCTCTACCTTAAGACAACACTGACTGAGTGAGTGTTAGAGACTCCGATGGGGAGGCGGTGGGTCCGCCGAGGTTTTCCTTTACGCCCCTGCCCAGCTGGGAATTTGTAGCACTGTTATGTTCAGTCCTGTGGACTCTCCTTCTCCATCCTAGGAGACCGGAGCAGGAGACCCACGGGACGTCCTGCAGAGCACACCCCTGCCTGGTGCCGCGGCATTGACCTGCAGCCACGGGAAGGGTGGCAGCTCACGTGATGAGCATTCACTCGTTACAGTCACAGTCGAACGAGGACTCAGGAACCAAGCTCAACAGGAAGAACAGTCTTGAACTGGTCCCCACCTCGCTCCTCAGGACAGTCAGTCTGGACAAGTCATTTACTCTGCAAGCCAGGAGCACCTCCTTGACCTCCGTAATTGCTACAGGGGGAATTATACACACATCAGATGAAGCTCTGAGCGACGTGGCAGCAGCTTACAACACTCGAAACCAGAGCGAGCTCAGGACACACAGGACGCTGCTAGTGCGTCTGCAGTAAGTGAAACGCGTTTTCCAGCTGATTTTGTTTATATTTCGGCTTATTTTGCTATTTTTCAGCTAAATGAATACGCTCCGTGTTTTCAAAGGTCGGTTAACAGTCTGAAATTTTTTACTGATAAAAATAAAAACATTCTAGGGCTTCCCTGGTGGCGCAGTGGTTGAGAGTCCGCCTGCCGAGGCAGGGGACGTGGGTTCGTGCCCCGGTCCGGGAGGATCCCACATGCCGCGGAGCGGCTGGGCCCGTGGGCCATGGCCGCTGAGCCTGCGCATCCGGAGCCTGTGCTCCGCAACGGGAGAGGCCACAACAGTGAGAGGCCCGCGTACCGCAAAAAAAAAAATAAAAAAAAAAAAACAAAATAAAAACATTCTAAAAACTGTAAAGATGGAAAAGGAAACTTTTGTTTCCCTATTGTTTGGACTCCATGAGGAAGACACGCCTGAGAGAAGGACGAAACTTCAGGGGATCTGTATTGCTGTATAAAGTCTTTAATTATTTTTGGCTGATGTGAACAATTGTCTTTTAAACCTTAGCTATTTAAATGTGATTGGGGCTGTGTTTTCAGGTGTCTGGACCTCCATGGGTGGTTTTCCTTGAGCCCCGTCTCGCCAGATCAAGATGTTTTGCTCTCGTCTACTTCTGTTCCATGAGTGGGTCTCTTGCTTTGTTTCGTGTGTGTGTGTGTGTGTGTGTGTGTGTGTGTGTGTGTGTGTTTTCACACAAAGCTAGTTTATTTGTGCTGATTACCAGATTCCATTATCTTGTGCATAATACTTTCTGGAATTGTTTTGCCGGGGTTCATTCCAGTAGTAGAAAGATTCCCATCTGACCTTCAGCCACGTTCCCCTCTTAGCGGACTGATTAGAATGACTACAATGACAGCTTTCAGCACGGCTGGCTGAATTCCAAAAAGTCATTAAGAGAATGGAATTGGATGCCAGAGGATGACTCATGCACAAGGAGGTGACCAGATGGACGGGGTCAACGCACAGGTCAGGGCACACATTCAGGCCTCCTGGCGTTTTTCATGACTTTCAACCCCAGTTGCCCAAGGCTTTCACGCACACAGATAACTCTCCTTTGACTCAGGGCTTGTTTAGATATCTGGAGTTTGGCCGCCATCCCCGCCTCTGCCACTTTGACCATGAGCAACTCACGAGCATGACCTAGGAGGTGGGGAGGTGGCCCGCCACCGTCTCTTCAGTGCCTATCATGGCAGCCTCTGCAGTGAAAAAAGAAAAACTGGTAGGGAGAAGACTGCTGTCAAAAGTCAATATATTCTGAGAATACTTTAATTTCGGTTATATTTATCTTGTGCTGTTTCTGCCTTCTTCTGCCATAAATAACCGAGGGTGTTCTGTATTTAGTTGAAAATGCTATTCCTAATGACTTTTTTTTTTTTTTTTTTTTTTGCGGTACGCGGGCCTCTCACTGTTGTGGCCTCTCCCGTTGCGGAGCACAGGCTCCGGACGCGCAGGCTCAGCGGCCATGGCCCACGGGCCCAGCCGCTCCGCGGCATGTGGGATCTTCCCGGACCGGGGCACGAACCCGTGTCCCCTGCATCGGCAGGCGGACTCTCAACCACTGCGCCACTAATGACTTTTTAAAAATATTTATATGGAGGACCAAGCAGCCACGTGCTCTGTGCTTAAAAGAAAGAGGGAGGCCTCCATCAGGCCCACTAACCGGCAGACGGGACCATCATTGGCCGGGACCTGTGGCGGCTGGCACTGCCGTGGGGAAACCTCCGGCCCACGTGATCCACCCGATCAGCCCGTTCAGCAGTCACCGGGTTTCCTAAAATCTAAAGACAAAACAACAACACGGTCAGGAGGCTTGCCAGCCGCGGGAAGGAAAGAATTGTCAGCCAAATCAGTTCAACTTAGAAGCAGAAGCTCTAAAGGCAACTAAACTTAGCTTTTAACTGAAAGGTTAGCTGAATAACCTGGAAGAGGAAAAAGGGCTCACCCCAGGCACCCCGTCTTCTACAGCACACGGGTAGGGGCGAGAGAGCGTCCCTCGGGAGGCACCTTTCTGTTGCTGCTACTGCCGCTGACGCCAAATCTTTTGAGCCACAGTGAGAGTGGCTTAGAGACGACTCGTCACACCTTCGTCCCCCCTTTCCTAGTCTCAGCACAGCCCCTCCAGAGACCGCAAAAGCAGGGGAAACACTGCGTTTCCAGATGTCCCGCTTGGGCAAAGTTGCACGTGAGGTTACCGAAAACTCAAAGACAGAAGTTTCTGTGTGTAATCAGCTTGGAAGCTCATGGCAACGTCTCGGCCCTAATCCAAAGACACCAATCCCATTCCAGGGCTCACCTGAACGGTCCTCCTTTACGGGTAAGTCTGCCTCTGATTCACACTACAGGTTTGCATCGCATCATCTATGAGAATCAAAGCAAAACCTCCCGCTCACTGGTAATTTGAGTCAGGAAGTTTTCAGGGACACAGGGAAGGAACCGGGGTTGGGAGTGACGGAAATTAGTCTGTTACAGGCCGGGAACAGGGAGTGAGCTGCAGTTTGCTGGTGTCAGTGGGCTGTGGATCGGCGCCCTCTAGTGGACATATCACAAACTGCACCGGCTCAGACCCAGGGCCTGGAGCCCCGGGATGTCTCACCTGTGTTTTCATGGAAAAGTTCAGCATGACAGGAGCAAGTGTTCTGAAAAGAGGACACAATATAGAGATGAATGAAGCCTTGAAGGAATCCCTACTCTTGAAAACCACTCACAAGCCTGGAAGACAAGGCAGGGGGATGGGTCTAGAGCTGATGATGGAAAAGTCATTCTGAAAACTGGTCGCAGGAAAGAAACCGGGGGAAAAAAGAAAAAGAAAACCTTTGGACACAGATGCAAAAACGGGTCTCTTCAATCATTGTTCCCTATTTTTTTTTCAGTTATAGATGAAGGCCAAAACCAACCACAACCAAAAACCAAAACCACAGCGAGAGGAAAACTTTCAGTAATACCAGTAAGTCATAAGTAAGTCCCCACGGTTCGCTTTGCCAAGTACGTGTTGCCAAACTTTTGGAGAATCGTAGTTCAGCTAACCCTTAATTAAAATTTAGATTCAGTTGTCCTTTAATTAAAGCAGCCACACTCATCACTGATTTGGGGGTAGGCGGTCATCATTCTAAAGCAAAGTAAAGAAATCATCAGCGTGCTCCAGACGGGGAAGCTGCATAGATCAAAGATGCATGGGAAATGCAAGAGAGCCAGCAGAGAGCGTGCCCGGGATGGACACCAAAATAAAAGAAGGTGAAAAAATGAAAACGGATTGGTTTGGCAAGCGGATGTGAGCGGGAGGTTTACTTCACACACCAAAGGACCGTCTGCAACCCGGGGAGGAGGCTGGGCGTGTCGGGCACTGGCCCTACTGTCGGACATTTTTATGCTTTTCTTCCAGACATCCCGGAAGTCCTCCTGGCCCGCAGGCTCGCCCCAGCTGCACTTGCTGGGGGTGGACCGCTCCGGGCTCGGGCGGGCCTCACTGCTGCAGACGACATGGCCGGGCTCCGCTGGCTCCCCGACATCTTCTTCGACGCTGCTCTGCCGGGTCAGCGTCCGGCGCCGGGCCAGCAGGGGCCTCAGGCTCCTCCTACAGGGGCAGTGCCCGGGGCCGGGGCTGCACTGGGCAGCGGGGCTTCTGAAACTAAACCGTGTCTCCTCCTCTTCGCTCCCACAGTCCAGGCCGCTGTCCGGGCTCCTGGTGGCCGAGCGGCTGAACCGACAGCCTCTATCTTCGAACACGAAGTCCTCGGCCTGGGGGCCCCTGGGTCTGGCAGGGACCCGGGAGCCAAGCGGGGCCTCGTGCCCCTTGCAGGGCCTGGCGGGCTTGGGCTCTCTGGCCAGCCGGGTCCGGGCCCTGAAGCCCTGCTTGTACGAGAGCTCACAGGGCTCTCCATCCTCCTCGGCTACTTCAGGGATACTGAAAAGCTTCTTACTGTGCTGGGTCTGCTGGGGATACTCGGGCAGCTCCAAGAAAGCACGTTCAGTGGTCCTATTCTTAGAGCACTCCTTAAGGGGGTGGTGTGTTAGAACAGGTGCCGGGAGTCAGTGTGTGATCAGATATGAAGTGGGGCAGAGGGAAGGAAAGAAAATACAGACAGAATTAGTCTCCGAGGCCATGAGGGACAGAAAGCATGCTTGTAGTCGTGGCGGGAGGGGAGCGGAGGGGAGGGCGGATGGCATGCTCTGGCCGGGGCTCTGGAATGAGAACAGAATGGGTTAGACGGATGGGGCCGGAGCAGGGTGGGGTGGGCAGAGCACACGCAGAGCGGCCTGACACCCTCAGGACCAGCCATGCAGCCCCAACAAGGGAAGAGTGGCAGCTGGGCCGCGGGTGCAGGGAGGATGGTGGCAGGAGGCCTCACGCTGACCGAGGCGCTAGGATCTGTGACACGGCTACACCCAGAGGCAGGGACGTCTGAGTCCGCTGGCTGCACCTTCAGAAACTCGGAAGGCAGCTGCCGTGGGCCGCCGGCAACTGGAGATGATTCACAAAACGGGGACCCCAACCCGGCCACGCCACTGGACTCTGCACGTCCCTCTAAGCTCTCAGCACCCTCTGAAATCCATCCTCATGTGCAGTAACCTACGGCCTCTCTCCCTGGCTCAGATCTCAGGCTGTGAACGCGGGGACCTTGGAACCGGGTGCCCCAAAGTCACGGCTCTGGGGACGGTCTTGCTCTGTCCGTGTCTGCAAAGGCTGCCTGTCTCTCCGCCAGACCCCGGACCTCGAGGCCCCCAGCGAGGAGCCGCGTCCCCGCCAGTATGGTGGCTGGCCCACCCAGAGGGGCCTAATGGACATCGAGGGGCGGACACCCCACGGCCACCGTCCCGGATGTGGGTCTCTCTCCGGATTTGCCCTCAGCCCCCTCCTCTGGTCCCGCTGAACCGGCCCGCTGGACGCCCCTTCCGGGACACTCCAGCGACTCCACGAAGCCGTAAGCCCACCGTCTGCCCTGCCACGGGCCTCCAGGGGTGCGCGTTAAAGACGCCTCCGCGGGGGAGCACCGGATTTGCTTCCCTGCCCCCTAGCCCACTGGCCTGTGCGCCCCTCGCGCACGGGGACCTGGCGGGGTCGACCCAGGGCCGCGTCTGCCGCGGCTCTGGAGCCCACGAGGGCCAGGCGAGGAGGGCGTGGCACACACTTCGCTCATTTGCTCACGAGCGCCCCACGGAGGCCGTCTACTCCGGGGAACACGGAGGTGGAGAGGGAGAGCGAGGAAGCAGCGACCCAGCCCCGGGCGCCAAGCGGGGCGCACGTGAGCCAACGGGGCTGCCACGTGGGAAGGTAAGCCCGCGGGCCGGATCCCCAAGTTAAGTCTTGGAATTTCTGAAGAGAAACTAGAAGTCCAGATCGCTGAACTTGCCCTCTAGGCCTTCTCCCCGGGAGCCATGGTGACCTTTGTTTTCTCTGCTAACGCGGCGCTGGAAGTACCATCCCAGAAGCGTCATGGGGGAGGGGAGGGGAGGGGAAGCAGATGCGCTTCGCCGGCCCAGCTCGTGGGGAAGCATGGGGAGCGGGTCAGGCTGGACCGCGGGCAGCTTGGGACCTTCCTCCAACAAGAAAGGTCACGGTGAATCCTGCTGGACGGCGGCCCGGGGCGGGGAGGAGGGGGGCCGGTGGGGGGAGTAGGAGCTGCAGCCCGTGCGGGGTTTGCACAGGCATCTGCAGGTTCTCCAGCGACAGCGTCTCCGGGGCCCTGCGGGGGGCCTCTGCGGGGAGCTCGTCAGGCAGCCTGGTCTATGCAAGCGGGCACTGAGCGGGCAGTCAGATCTGGGTGTTGCCTTCCGTCCACCATTCAAAATGCGTGGCTCTGTGTTCCCAGAGGAAGGCCGGGGTCGGGCGGGGTTTTTCTCTCCGAGGCCTTTTTCACGTGAAAACTCCACAGCGGCCCGACCAGCTCTCCGGCCCTTTGTGTGTCTCCCGCGCTGGGCTGGGAGCAGCTGGAGGTCGGAGGTCATGTCCGTACTCATACCCCAGCCTGGCGGAGGGCCTGGCGCACAGGAGCGACCAGCTCGTGCCGAGTGAACAGATGCTCGGCTGGAACGGGCAGCGGCAGCAGCAGGACGGCTCCTGGTGCGTCCTGGGGCCTGGAGCGCGATCTCGGTCAAGGTGACCCCGCGTCAAACCCTTGGCTGACGGCTACGCCAGAGGCGGAAGCAGAGGATGCCGGGGCCCCTGGTGGGAGGTGTCTGAGAAGGGGCTGGTGTGTGGACGCCGCTGTCCTCCAGGAGGAAGGACCCTCCTCTGACCTCCTCTGACAGCCCCTCTCCCTGGCCCTCCCGCGGTCCAGCAGCGTCCACCTCGGTTGAGAATCTTTGCGCGACTCGCTCCCAGTCTCCAGTCTGCCTCGGAGGCGGACTCGCGCCCTCCCAGGCCCTGCCCCTCTGCGGATGGCCACGGAAGCCAGGGCGTTGGCAGGGTGGGAATCTTCTTTGTTCTATTCTTTCCGATTCAGTTCTTGACGCAGAGCTGGGTGCCCCTGGGGGTGCCCAGTGGATTCTCCCAGACTCCTTCACCCAGAATTTGGGGAAAGAGGAGGGACAGGAGACCCCGAGCGCAGACTCAACAGTGAGCGAAGCCCGTGCGAACCTGTGGACTGTGCTTGCAGGACCAGGTGCTGCCTCTGGAGCCGGCCTCGTGGCCTGGCAAAGGGACAGGGATGGGGCGGCTGTGGGGACGGCGGGGAGGGGCCTGGCGCCCCGGCACTGACCTTGAGGGCACTGCGGGCCGCACCGCCGGGCCGCCTCCGGGCCGCGTCCTCCAGCTGCATCTCCGAGCACAGTTCTTCCTCGTCTTCCTCCATGATGTCCGAGAGGTCGGACCCCCGGCTGCTCTCCGTGTGGTACTCGTCTCCATGGCAACAGTGTGGCTGGGCAGGAGAAGGGGATGCAGATGGAGGGGCAGCTCCAGCACGCGGGAGTACCCGGGGCCCCTCCTGGCTGGCCCTCCCCTGCTCTGCCCACTTCTGAGCTCAGAGTCGTGTCTGGGTGTCTGGGTGAGAGGTGCTCACCCCAGAGGTGAGGGAACCACAGTCCTCAAGCCCGTGGCGAGCTGGGATGGCAGACAGAGGACCAGCCCAGGCCTCCCAACTCTAAATCCAGACGGGGCCAGGCAGAGACCCCTTGGGCTCTTGGCAGGACAGAATGCCAGGGGGCTCACAAGACACACAGGAAAACATCGCTTTTCTGGGTACCGTCAGCCTCTCCAACTTCGTGGCTGGACAAAGGCTCAAGCGACAGGTCGTAAACTCAGGTGGCAGCATGACTCGAGGCCCCCTGTGAGCGTGTACGTTGCATCTAGGGTCAGGGAGCAGAGACTGCTGGGTGGCAGGGGTGCAAATGCACCATTAAGGGCGCCTAAGAGTTTTAAGAAAACTGTGCAGTCTGAAATTCACACACGTGCACACACTGGGTTGTCAAAGGACAGCCCGGTCCGGGTGGGGTGGGACCCCCCACCGTGTGGTGTGCCCACTCTGTGCCCAGTTTGGTCACTGACACCGGAGAAGGCCCGCTGCTGGGGGTGCTTGGGGAGGAGTCTGGGGACGGCGGAAAAGGGTCAACAGAAAAGCAAGGAAAAGTAGCTTGCTAACATGTAAACTGAACCACCAGCAGCCCTGATGGGGTCTGGGGATTTGGGGGCTGGTCCAATTCAGCCGTCCCGTCCCCACCCTCAAAGCAAGCGCCCATTATTCAGCGTCTCGAGTATTTGCAGCAACTCAAACTGCACACCCTACGAGCTCAGACTTATGAGCCCCAAACATGCATAAAGCTATTTTGTTTCTGCTGGATGGTGTCCATTAAAAGCAATTTCTTTATTCTCCTGGTGGGCGACCAGACAAGTGCCTTTAATAGCATCTCGAGACATGTTTATTAAAAATACCCCAGTTTCAATCACTCCTCTAGATAAAGACATGTCAGCACCTGAGTGGCACTAAGTTCCTGGCCCGCTGATGGGAAGGCAGCGTGAGTGCCCAGCTGGGGGTCCTGACCCAGCCGAGCCCTCAGAGAAGTGGCCCAGATGCTCTCAGCCTGAGAAGTCTGTGTGTCAGCATTTGAGCTGCTCCAGCCCTAATTCTTTCAATCAGGCACTGCAGAGAAGACGTAAAAGTGAACTGATTTTAAATGAATAAACAAAGATCAGGCTGGTTTGAAAGAGGTCTCCCCAAGGCAAATGGGAAGGAACTCTCCTCGAGAACACAATCTCACTGGATTCAAACTCAATGATGAGTTAGTAATAAACCCATGGGATGGAAGGAGGTGTCTGCTGTTTCCCAAATACATCATGGATAAGCCATTCATAGGACTCCTATTCCTCTCTTCTGCCCAGTGAGATGTCATGGGGAGTCTTGATGGAGCTTCTGGAAAAGATTTTTCTACCAGTTAAAAGAGATGTGCCTGAGGACAAAGCCCCCCTCCTTTTTCCCTTCCCTCCCTCCCTCCCTTCCTCCCTTCATTCCTTCCTTCCTTCCTTCTTGGGGTGCTGTCATATGAAAATGTGACGACTGGAGCAATGGCAGCCACTTTGTAACCATGAGAGAAAGGCTAAAAGAATGGAAGATTCAGAACCTAGAGCCAGGACACCACTGAGCAGCTGAATCAACCTTGCAGCCTCCTACCTGAGACTTCCTGCGATGTGGGAGAATGAAATGTCCTTGTTATCTTAGTCATTATTAGTTGGGCATTCTATTTCTTGTGTTTAAATGAATGCAGATAGAATTATTTTAATCTTTTAGATAAAGAACCTGATGGTTGGAGAAGCTGAGTCACTTGCCTCCTACTAGCAGTGACAGAGCCAGGAAATGAGTCCAAGTCTGTGAGATTCCAAGGCCTCTTCCTGGCTAGGTTGTGACACTGCCTTGCTGCAGAGCTGTGTGTTGAGGGAGCTGGAGGATCTGACATCTGAGGGGTCTTCAAGCTCTGACATCTCAAGATCTCAGGACTCTCCAGGCCCCACTCTTCCTGTTGCCCAGACTTAGGTCTTGACACCATTAAAGGACATTCCCATTAGAATATGCATAATCAGAAATTGGAGACCAAACCCACATTGGATGGATTTGTCACTTGTGAGCCCGGTCTGGGACAAGAAGCCCTGACATTTTTGTCCCTCCAAGGGTGGGATGCTGACCGTTTAATTTCTGAATCTCCCATGATGCTTAGCACTTAGCAAACACTCATCACACATCTGCCTGATGAACGAAAGTAAAGAAACGAACGGTAGGTTTTGCCTAAACTGAGACCAGGCGGTTACCTGGAGACTCACCTGAAACACAAAATCAGCCCATGAACGGATACTCATACAGGGCAGTCAGGGAGGGCAAAAACCTCACATTCTGACTTTTGAAACTGTCCCCCGGTGAGGTCACAAATGCACAGGCACTGTGCAATCTAAACTTTCCAATGGACTGTGACTGCTGTCATCCGGGACTTGGGGCCGTGCACCCAGGAGCTGCACTCACCGGCTTGCCTAGCTCCGAGCCTTTCAGAAACTCGTCCACCGACGCGCCCCTCCTCTTGGCGTCGGGGGACTCGTAGCTGTCTTCCTCGTCCGAGTTTGCGTACTGCCCACTGCTCCTGTCCAGGAAGACGCTCCTTTTCTCTAGCTTGGAAGAGAAGAGGGGAGGTGTCAGGGCAGAGGCCGCCTGGCCCTGGGGATGGGTGCAGGGGCAGGCGGCTTCCAGGCCCGACAGGGCTCCATCCTTTCCTCTGCCTCCTCGGAGCCACGGTGTGAAGGGACTTGGGGTGAGTGACCCGCACAGGCTGGCGGGCGTTTTCTGATGCTGCCCTGGGTGCCCGCCGCCCCTCCCATGCCCACCAGAACTAGCTCCTGCCTTTGCAGGAGGTAACGCATGAGTGCTGAGGAAAGGCTCCTCTCCCTCTGTTTGCCACCCTGGCCCGGCTGTTAATGTGACCAGTTAACCTTTTCTTGAATATGGAAGCTCAGAGGTTTGCTTTCTCTCCACACCTTCTAAAAGGGGAAGGCAGGCCGGGGGGAGGTGGGGAGGTGGCGGCTGTCCCAGGCATTCCTGGGCCCAGCCTCTGGCTCCAGCCTGCTCTCGGGGGTCCTGTCTGGGAGCTCAGGGTGGTGGGATGCATGGCTGCTACCTGAGAGGGCGGGGGTGTGTGTGTGCAGAGCTCCCCCCCCCCCAGCCCCTTCCTACACCAAAGCACCTGGGCTTCTGCTTTGCGGGAAATCAGGGCGGAGTGCCAGGGTGCCCGTAATAAAGGTGCACATTCTGAGGCATTTCCTTTAGTCAAGGGGACAAACTGCTGTGTAACTATTAACAAATCGGGAGATTCCACAGAAAGCCTGGATTTCCAGTTTCTCAACAGGCACTGAAGTGCTGTCACGGTACCTCTTACCCCTCCCGGTTGCCTGGCCGTGGCCCGCCTACCTCAGCTCTGACCTCTAGGGGTCTGGCCTCTCCTCAAGTTCCCGACCCAGCCTCCAGCCCGGAGGGGGCCTGGCCCGGGCCCGGGGATGCCCAGGGAGTGAGGGTCTCCCGGCACCCACATGGAGGTCTCCACCTGCATCTCAGAGAAGGCACTGCCAGGGGCTGCCGTCCAGGAGAGACCCCCATGGGCTGGCTGGGCAGAGCTGAGAAGACCACTGACCACCACTGTCCCCTCTGCCAGGGCCCTGACCTCGGGCTTGCAGCAGACAAGCTGGGCGCCCTGGTAGACAAGCGCACCCAAGGGAGAAATATGGGGGTTTGGCCCAGGCAGGGAGGGGCCCGCGGCCTCGCCCAGGTCCACACCCTCCTCTGCGGCATCACTTCAGGCTGCTTCTCACAATGTCTCGGCTCATTGCACATTTCCTCTGGGCCGTGGCCACACGGTCATGCGAGTACTCACCCCCACGGTCCAGGCGATTTCTAGCGATAGGCATGCAAATATACTTATGTGCATGCATTTCTACGTGTAGGTATCTATGTATACATACGTGTATATAAATGTGTGCGTGCATGTATGTATGTACACACACGTACGTACATATGTCTATCCATGTGTATACACACACACACAGGCACATAGCCACATGCGCAAACACACACACAGCTAGAAGTCTGAAGTGAGCCAGCCAGGAGGTGACCCTCGTTTAGGAAGATGTGCCCCAAGCCCACTCCCAGGCGGCACCTCTCAGATCCCCGGACACAGGCCAGTGCCTGGTTAGCGCGTTGTTAGCTCGTCTGCTAAGCCAGGCTGGTGGATAACCCTTTCCTCTGGTTATCTGGGTCTGTATCTACGCAATGGAAACACACGTTGATTCCGACAGGCTCAGGCCTGGAATGCCCTGGAATGCAGCCCTAGGGGAAAACTGGCGGATGAACACGGCATCCTTCTCCCCACGTCAAGGCCGCCACTCCGGGTGCTGAGTGTTCGGGCCGCGTCTCCCCGCCGACTCGGAGTGCCGATGGAAGGTCCCATCCCCGCTGGGCTGCAGGGACGGACCGCACGGCACGGGCAGCGGTACCGGCGAGGAAACGCCCAGCCTTACCCTGCTGCTCTCGGCCACCCTCTGCGCGGCTTCCCGGGCCATGGCCTTGGCGACGGAGGTGGAGACCGGGGCGCCCTGCGGCTGCGGAAGGATGCGGCTGGGCGAGGGCGACCGCCGCCCCGGGCCCGAGCCCTGCAGGCCGGGCGGCTCCAGCAGGTGCCCGTGGGCCGGAGCAGGCGCCCGGCCGAGCTCCCAGGCCTCATGCGCCGCGGCGTGCGGACCCAGGTGTTCATCTTTGGTATCGGGGGCTCCGGCATTTGCTAATGGCTTCGGTGTGGGAGCAGTTCTCAGGTGGGGGGCAGGAGGCACCAGGAGGTCGGGTGGGATGGCAGCGGCGGCAGAGTCTACGGACTCGCCCTGGGCGGAGAGGGTCCGCACGGTCACACCCTTGGCTTCGAGGCTCCGCAGCCGCACCAGCTCCACGGCCGTGCTGTCCGCCGTGGGAGAGATGATCTCAGCCACCTGCGCGCAGAGAGAGCGGGGTCAGGGGTCAGGGGTCAGGGGTCGCCCGGGCGCCTCTCCAGCAGCCAGGGCCCTGGGCCCCGCCTACATCCCCCTCAAACCACCCCGCCCGGCCCGGAAACCTCGCTAGGCGGCAGCCCCGCCTCCCGCCCGCCGCTGGAGGCCTGCGGGCGCCGCTGAGCACACCCTCTTCTTCCGCGTCCACAGCCAATCCGGAGCAGCCGCGGGGCCGTAGAGCAATCAGAATGCCGGGCGCGTTACTGCCAAAGCGTGGCCCCGGGGAAGTGCCGGCAGAGGCCAAAACGGGCTTCCGGCGTGGTGGACACGTGGCTGCGGCCCCTCCGGGCCCTGCCTGCTGGGCTTCTGCGGGGAGCGGGGAGGAGAGAGGGCCGTGCAGCGGCCGCTCTCACGGGGCGAGCTGGGACGCCGCCCGCGTCTGATGCAGCAGCCCCGGCCGTGGGGCTGCGGGGAGCACGGTGGGGAGCGGCGAGCAGGCAGAGGCTTGCTCCAGCCCCGCCTCCCAAGGGCAGCCGTCTCTGTTTCCTGTGCCCGGACCGTCTGGGGCTTGAGATTGCGGGCTCCCCTACAGCGGGCATTAACACTTCCCTGCAGCGTTTCCGGGGCATTTGGACTACCGTCTCGCCAAGAATCGGTTTGCTGGAATCTACTGAGTGGGCCCTGACATCGTGGGGCTCGAAAGATGTGAATTTTTGGTACCCAGGGGAGAACAAGAAAGGTCCGGGGCAGGACAGGTAGTCACTGCGGGAGGAGAGCAGAGAGCACTCTGGGCAGGAGGACGGCGCAAAAAGGATGGAATTCTCCGTGTCCTGCAGCCGAGCCCGGGATGGCGGCGCAGGGGGTGCTTAAGTAGCTGCTGGTGGGTCTTGGGGGCTGAGGAGAGAGGGAGAGTCGCGCGTCACTGAGCGGAGAGTGCTAGGGTCTCTGGGGCGAGCACTGCCCCCGCAAGGACTCACCCTCTGTCCTTTGGCATACACGCCGTAGCCGGTGACGTTGGCTCCATTGGACAGCCCCGTGGCCGTCAGCGCGGGCGGCTTCCAGGAGACCTGGACAGTGGCTGGGGTGGCCGCGGCCTGGACGGCAATGTCCTGGGGAGGGGCGGGAGGACCTGGGGGGCAGAGCAGAGGAGCTTTCAGGACGCGGCCCTCTGGCAGAAGAGCTGCTACCACGCCCGGCTGGGGGCGCCCGGAAACGAGATCTTCTGTCAAAGCCTCCAGGGGTCGCGGGCAGAACATGAAGCGTGAAAGCAGGGCAGGAGGGTGAGGAGGTGGCAGCTACCGGACACGCGCGGTGCCCTCCTGGAACCCCGCTCACGGGTGCCCCGTCCCCAGGGGAGCCCGTGACCCGGGCCAGGCCAGCCGGCCACGAGGACCCAGCGTTTGGCAGAGGAAAGAAATCCCTGCCGCCTCTCCATCCTCTTCCGCGCCCCTCCTCCCTCCGCCTTCCCTCTGTCCCTCCGTCTCTCTCTTCATCAGACTTGGGGGCAGTGAGCTGGACCGCACATCCCCCGTCTCACCGCCTTGCGGGACAGGACAGAACCGGAAGCTGGAGAGAGACGGTTCTGATGAAGCCAGCCGGCCCTGGACACCGGCTCTGCACACACCCTGCCCGGCTGACCAGCTGGGCCGCTTCCTTTGCCCCCGAACCCGTTTGAATCGCGCTCACCATGGAAGTCTTGGGCAGCTACTTCAACCAGCAAGGAGGCCAGGGTCATGTCGCTGGTCCTTCCAGGTGGCCCTTGGGGACAGCAGCACCACCTGTCTGCCCTGTAACCCACAGGCAGCTCCTTTCCCCCCGGGTCTGTCTGGTGCAAAACCCCCATAACTAGCGTTCTATTTGGAAAGGAACGTGTAACTTTCCGGAGGAAGGTTATGAGCTTCATCCTCCAAGACGCGGCTCCGGCCCGTGGATTTCTGGGGGGGGGGGGGGGGGGGGCAGTGGCGTTTGCTGAGGATTTTCTATGTGCAGCTCATTCTGCTACTCACTTTGGACTCTTTACGTCACTTGATCCGCACAACAGTCCTGTGGATTCAGCGCATCCTTGTTTTGCAAATGAGGAAGGTAAGGTTCGGGGGAAGCTGCTGGGCTATTGTGTGTTGGAAGCGCCGGCCTGCAGCTCAGTGCAGCTCATGAGAAGGGCTGATGCAAGCCACCCTCAACACACTGCAGTATGGGGCTTCTGAACTTCCCTACAACCGGCTTCAGAAGTTAAATTCTACCTGGACGGTCCATTCAAACATGACAGATGGGTTATTATTCTTAAGGGCGAAGGTCAAGAACTGAAACTGGCTTGGGAGTTTGCTGGGTGCCCACTTCTACCACAAGACCAATGACAGCGGAGGGCCGGGGTTTGTGGGTGGGGAAGACTTGTGTAGCTGTGACCTGCCAGCTCCAGCCCATCCCTCCAGTGGCTGAGGTGAGGGGGTCGCACTGACGTCCATCACGTGGGGACACCTGGTCCAGCCACGTGCCCGATGACGCGCTCACGCCGAACGAGGTTCAGGGGCTGCCCTCCCCATGCCTCTCACTTGTGACATTTCCACAGTCCAAATCCTCCTCTGCCAGGACAGGCAAAGGCACTAGTCTGCTGTGGACTGCATGTTAGCGTCACCCCCAAATTCGTATCTTGCAATCCTAACCCCCAAGGGGATGGTGCTTGGAGGAGGGGCCCGTGGGAGGTGATCAGATCATGAGGGGGGAGCCCCCATGAGCGGGATTCGTGCCCTTATCAACAAGGCCCCAGAGAGCTCCCTCACCCCGTCCTCCAGGTGAGGACACAGTGTCTTCACCGTCTAGGAGGCAGGAAGTGGGCCTCAGCAGACACTGGGTCTGCCCACGCCTTATCTCGGACTTCCGGCCTCCAGGGCTATGAGAAATAAGCGCGTGTTGTTCACAGGCCACTCAGTTTACGGCCTTTCGTTACATCAGCCCGAGCTAAGACAGCCAGGAATTGGGCGTGAACCTATGGGGACAGGCCCTGGGCTCAGCGTCTTCTCCTGGTCCCTCTCCATCTCGACCTGAGCTTCTCCACGAAGACTCTCCCGGCTGTCCCAACATATGTGCTCTTGCCTCTCCTCGGAGGCCCTGGGGTCTCTGGGTTTGGTGTCTCTGGTTTCTTCACCCCCCAGCACTGACCACAAGACTTCACACCAGGAACCAATGAAAAGCTCAAGTCCTCACTCGCCCAATATCCACGATCTGACATCCCGATAGGCAGGCGGGAAACCCAGCATCACCTTACAAGATGAATGAACCGACCCTTCATAAATGAGTTCCTACTCAGACCTGCTTCCTCCTTGAAGTAGTGTCGGTCCCGCCTGCCCCTGACCTTGCTGCTTTGTAGGTCAGACTCTAGTTGATGATGGAGTTCAAAAAGACGGGAGAGCACCATGGAATTAAAAGCAAATCCAGTTAGACGGAGATGGAAGGCTTTCGGCAGTTAGTGGAAATGATCCTGGAGAACCACTGGATTGTTTGCCAACCTGCTGACAGATGAGGTTGCGCAGAGCTGGATTAATTAATCACAGAAGACAAATCCGAGGAGAGTGACAGGCATTTTGCGGGAATTCTGTGAACATCACAGGACTAAAATAAGCCCTCCAGGTATCAAAATATGCCCTCACGTATCTCTGCAGACACAACCTTCTTTGCTCCAGGAGGGCTGCTCTTCTCCAGGTGTCCGGGCTCCCATCCTGCGCACAGCCGCCTTACTCAGAAGGGCTGCCCTGTACACGAGCCCCAGGCGAGATCAGCATGACGGAACCTCCTGGAGACGGCGGTGACGGCTGCCCCGTGGATAAATCGGAGGATGTCCATCTCAACCCATCTCTTTACAGTTTCCTGGGAGAGAGTGGGGGAGGGATGGGAGAGGGGCGCATTCCTCCTCCTGTTACAGCTGGGCGTGCAGGGAAGGAAGCAGACGGGTGCCCGGAACCCAAGATAGCATCCACAATGGAACATGTCTTCGCAGATTCACCCGTATGTGTGAGATATATATGCGCATATGTATGTATAGCAAAAGCAGACATGAGAAGAGAGAACAATTCTGAGAGCGCTGTGGGCACCCCCTCCATGGTTCCTCTCTGTGAGCGCACGGCCAGCAGTGGGTGACACGGGGGAGACGGAACCCTCCAGTTGCCCAGGGTGCTCTCATTTCCCCCGGTCTCCTGTAGGACGAGCCTCTTACAGACGCAAGCATTAAACATTTCCGACAACACGGCCCCTGAACAGAATCCAAGGTTTCTCTTTCCCTCTCTCACACACACAGGCGTGCGTGGGTGTATTCCGTGGTCCCCGGCTGATGGAAGGATGCTCTGGGACGGCGCCAGCTGTCGGCAGCGGCTCCCCTTCCGCTCCCCCCGCCCCTCCCCTTGCACAGGGTGACATCCCGGTGTCCCCTCCCTTGGGGACTACCTCCTCCCCAACCCCCCACCCCGGGAGGACAGCTCACCTGCCGGCAGCGTGGAGAACTCCACGAAGGCCTCCTTCCTCTCCCTCTGCTCCAGGGGAAGTTGCCAGGGCACCTGGTGGGGCTTGGCCAGGACCTTCACTTTGTAAGCCACATTGGGCCTGAGGTTGCAGAACTGGTACTTGTAGCTGGTGGCCCGGACAACGTCCAGCTCCTGCTCGTTGAGGAAGATGACATGGCTGTAGTTGCTGTTGGTGGGCATCCAGGAGAGCTGGGCGGAGACCTGCGTGATGTTGTCCACACGCAGGTGGGACGGTGCCACTACCACGTCCTTGCCCACCAGCAGCGTGCAGCGCAGCTCGTCCGAGCTGCCCCGGCTGGTGACGCACTGCACGGAGATGCGGTAGGTGCAGGCTGCCGTGTCCAGCTTCTCCACCAGGGCCTTGGTCCTGCCACCCAGCGCCAGGCTCAGGCGCGTCTCTGCGTCCACCAGCACATTGTAGGTGCCCACAGTCCCCCAGCCCGGGGGCACCGCCGGGGGCTCCCAGCCCACAATGACACTTTTGGCAAGTTGTTTGATGAGGGTGATTTTCCGAGGGTAAGGCACGATGTCTTCTCCGATGTCATCGATGTTCGTGTCCAGCGTCCCCGCCCCGTGGTCGGAGGGGCCGGAGTCCGTGTGCGTCGGGGAGTGGAGGTCCAGGATGCGCTCCCCGTCCGAGCCGACGCCGGCATGGTTGATGAAGTTCTGATCCTGGTCTTTCCCCAGAGTGCTTGCCAGTCGAGACTCGTCCTGGACAAAATCCACGAAGTTGGAGGGCACCAGGCCCCTCTGCCCGTCCAGGAGCTCGCCTGTGGGGTACGAGGACAGGGTTACCGCCCAACTGTCCCACGGGGGCCCGAGGGCCTGCAGTGGAGTCTGCGCCTCCCCGCAAGGGGACTGCTGTACGGAAAGCAGCAGGGTCACAGTGGATTCCTCAGCCCTTTACAGGAATCACTCCAGCATCACCTCTTCAGGACCCCCGCCCCTGCGTCAGCACCCCGCAACCTGCCATCTGCCACCCCACCAGTGAGGCTGGCTTCCCCCCTAGCGCCCAGCACACCGCGGCCAGCCACCCGCGTATGTGTGTCAACGCCCCCCTTCCAACGGGGACGAAGCTCTGGGAGGACAGGGAACTCTGTTCCCTGCTAGACCTACAGGCACACCTGGCACAGAGTAGGTGCTCAGTAAGGGTTTGTCAGAAGGACAGACAACATGCAAACTGCATGGGTTTGGAGGCTAGAAAAATGACACACCTTACTCTGATTTTTGATTAGGTGATCACACAAACAGGAATTAAAAGGTGAATTTCCTCCCCCCGCCCCTTGCAGAGCAATGTGTCTGTCTTGGCGAAATTCCCGACATGTGTCCGTTTGGTGAGAGACGATCAATTTGGTCCCAGAACCACCTGGAGGCTGAGTGGCCCGAAGAATGCCACCACACTAGCTCTCGTGGCTGCGGGCAGTCACGGCGGGGACCGCTTTTTATTTCATGAAATAGATCTCGTGGCTGCGGGCAGTCACGGCGGGGACCGCTTTTTGTTTCATGAAATAGCTCTCGTGGCTGCGGGCAGTCACGGCGGGGACCGCTTTATTTCATGAAATGGTCTAATTTCTTTGCGTTCTCTTTATTCGTGGGGCTTGGAAGCCTGCTGAGAGCAGAGCCGTGGAAAACTGAGACGCGTTCGGAGGAGCTTCAGAGATGACACCGTTTGGGTGACCTCGCGACACCAGCGGGAAAGGGCTGTTTCCCCTGGCGCGTCGCAGAAAGGGCTTGACTGGGGGTCCGGGGACCCGGGAGGCTGGGCAGCGTGGAACGAAGGGTGGGGTCTGCTCCCAGTAGACACACGCACATGTCAAGGGACGTGCGACGGGCCCGGGCGACAGGGATGCTGACCACTGAGTCAGTCCCGAGTCTCCCAGGATCAGTGAGGATCTGTTTCTGCTCCTGTCCCCAGGGGCCGGGTCTTGAGACGTCAGTCTTTGCCTCGAGGATGCTCGGAAAACAGCGTCATTTGACACAGGGAACACCGAGGAGGAGGAGGGTGGGAGTGACAGCAAGTCCTGTGTACCAGGCCGCATCCTCAGACCCCACGTCTGCTTCCTCATTTATCGCCACAGCTGCCCCTTAAGGTGGCCACCGCGACCTTCTGCATAGTGAGGGGAGGTGAGCTTGCCACTGTCACGTGGACAACGGAACGCTGAGCTCCGCCGCCTGCCTTCCATCCGGCCTCTGGAAAGTCTATGTGGGCACAGTGCCTGGCGCAAATACTCTAGAGAACTCCAACAAGGGTTACCTGGCAGCCGCCTTGGGCACACAGTTCTCCCCTGGTGCGCATATGGGTGACGGCAATGTGGATTTGTGTTAAGAGTTCAAGCAGCTTTGCCACCGGTTGTGGTGAAATTTCTCGGGAGGCCTACCCACAGCTGTGCCACTGTTTTTCCGGTAACTAATGGAAACCAAGAATTTCAATGACCCCAGTCTCTGGCACCTTCAGAAAAACAGCCCAGGCTGGGCTGCCGCTCACCGACCTCAGCGGAGGCCACCTGATCTCGGAGCCCATCAACCCCAGGACAAGAGTCAAGAGTGTGGCCATCAGCTCCAGGGAAACTCCAGGAGGTCACGCAAGAGAAACCTGCTAGTTTAGCAAGAAACAATTTTTTTCTGCTCAGAGGGACAGGAGGAAACCGAGACCCTTCTGTTAGGGCAATGGGAGAGTTTAGGGAACGGAGGAATCTGGATTTATGAAGCTCCTGGGGATGTCCCATGTTCATCCTCTAGCTACAAAAGTGACCAAGGTTATGAGTTTTGGGCAGAGGAATTCCCATTTCCTGATCTCACACTGCGCAAGGTGCAGGAAGTGGTCAGGCAGGACACGGGGCTGGACCACCCTAGGTTAACAACAGAGGCTGAAGGTCAATGGGATCGCTGTGAACCAGACGAGGTGCCCTGAAAGGGTCCCCGGCCCTGCCTCGGAGAAGGTGCTGGGCTGTAAGAGAGGCGGGGAGGAGGAGAGACCCTCATCTGTCAGCCCCACGTATCTGCGGGAGCTCCTGGGAAGCTCTGTGAACGTGAACATGAGAAGGTATCCACCCCGTGTCAGAGGGCTGCTTGGGGTTAAAAATAGGAAACCCCACTCAATCAGACAAAAGGGGAACAAACACCTCGTAACTCCCGAGGGCGGGAGGGTCAGAGCAGAGGCTGGGGCGGCCGAGAGTGATGGGCGGCCTGGCCCTGGCCTGGCCTGTGTGCGCCACCTGCCCGCCACGCTCTCACTGACCTTCATAGAAGCCGTCCTCGTCCATGTCTCCATAGACGTAGAGGTACTTCCCCGCCGTGAGGGGCAGCTCAGCCTCTGGGTTCTCATTTGGCCCGTCAAAGGGGTTGTAACTAGAGAGAGAGAGAAAACCCATTCAGTAATGCTCTGGATGGAGACTGACCCCAGCCCGTCCCTTGCAGAGCTCGGGGCCTCCTCCCTGCTGTCGCCAGGACACTTTAGACCCACGCGATGGTTCAGTGCTCGTGGATTGTGAATGCACTGAAAACTCAGGCCATCGGTAGCTCAACTCACACAGATTTCATGCTGAATGGTAGTTCTGGAAGCAAGCTGTACACTGAGTCCTTTGTATCAGATGACATTTAAATGACTCCAAATTATATTTTTAAATAAACTTCCAAATCAGCAAGCAAATAAAAAAGTAATTAATCCTATCATTGTTCAATATATATTATTGATCACAGGTAGCATCATATGACATATACTCTTCAGTCACCTGCTTACTTTTTACACTTTGCAACATGACATGATTATGTTTCCCCTCATGAAATATTCTATCATATCCTTTTTGATGGCTGTATAATACTCCACCGAAGAGATTAACATACTTTATTTAACCAATTTCCTGTGTTGGGCATTGATATTTCTTCAAACTTTTGGCTGATATAATCAGTGCTGCATCCAATATCTTTATCAACATATGTTGCACACCTGCCCACTTTCTTCCTAAAGATAAGCCCCTAGGTAGTATATTTGTTTGGTCAAAGACCTGCACATTTTAGAGGTCTTAGGCATGTACAGCCAAAATGTTCTAAAAATGGATGCACATTTTATCTTCCCCTCCCCACTAGGACTGTAAAATGCCCGCTTCTCAAATCCTCCAAATATTGGAATTAACATTTTTTTTAAAGTCATGTCCAACTTGCAGATAAAACATGTGAGATGAATTTTTCATTTTCTAATTAAAGGGTCAATTAATTTAAAATAACAGGAAAGGACTCAACAAGAAAATCCAAGTGACATCAGTGATCGTGGGAGATGATCACGTAAACAAAAAGAACAAAGGGTGTCACTCAGTGTCCTGTCACACAAAGGGTGAAGCCGCAGCAGCTCCCCTGGGGGCCAGCAGCCCCGTGAGGTACCAGCACTTTCCTCTGCGTGTTTTATCTGATCCCCACCGACGCTCAGCGAGGAGAGCAGAGATGATATTATTCTCATTCCCAATTCTCATGGCCAGCTGAAGTGCAGTGACTTGTCCAAAGCCACACGCTCATTAGGAGGTGGGGGTGGGAGCAGAACGAAGGTCTCCTGACCCTCACCCTGCATGGGTTTAACCACACCACGTCGCCCTGCCCCTCGGAGTCCAGAGGTCCAGGGACGCCGTCCAGCGCCCTGAGGGTTTTACTGAGTCAGTGACTGCTGGGGCATCTGCATCAGGATGGAAAGCCAAGCAGACGGATGTACGACGTGAAAGTCCAGCGGCTGGAGTGAAGCCAAACGTGGTTTCTGGCAGAGGGAATGGCACGTGCAAAGGCCAGGAGGATGGGAGCGGGGTCCCCTCAGCTGCTGGAGAAGGACGGGTGAGGGTAGGAGCGCCGGGGGCCGTGGGTCGGAGGGGCCACATCAGTGTGGATTTAACCTCCAGAGCTAACAGCTATCGGGAAGGAGGCGTCACCTACGGAGTGACGTGATCGCATTTGCGTTTTGCACAGGGGTCCCTCTGATGCTGTGTGGATGGGGTCTAGCTGGGCAGGGAGTGTCCTTAGAGGAGATGGAAGGGGGGGCTGCCTGGGTATGAGGGCAGGGGTGCAGGGTCCCGGAGGACTCGAAGCTTTCTGGCCTCAGGAGGTGCAGATGTGGGTGCAATTACTGGGCAGGGGCTGGCGGGAGCGGGGCTGGATGCGGGGAGACGGGAGGCCCAGGGTCCAGTTCCAGGCGCCTTACGCTGCCTAGGCTCAGAGAGGCTGTGGCTGCAGGTGGAGCCTGGAGTGGTCCACGTGCAGAAGAGGTCGCCCAAGGCGGGAGGATGGAGCAGGAAGACAGGGGACGGGGCCCAGGCTTCAGGAGGCCGCACATCACTCTCAGGAAGAGAAGTCTCAGCTGGTGGGAAAGAGGGTGGAAGAGGCCAGCATGGGGAGGGGACCGTGGGCACCGAGGGGAACTGTGCACCGACGACGGAGTCCACATCCATCGGGGGTTGACGGATAAAATACGGTCTCCCCGGGCTTCCCTGGTGGCGCAGTGGTTGCGAGTCTGCCTGCAGATGCAGGGGACACGGGTTCGTGCCCCGGTCCGGTAGGATCCCACGTGCCGCGGAGCGGCTGGGCCCGTGAACCATGGCCACTGAGCCTGCGCGTCCGGAGCCTGTGCTCTGCAACGGGAGAGGCCACAACGGTGAGAGGTCCGCGTGCCACAAAAAAAAAAAAAAATGCGGTCTCCCCAAAGTCCGCTGTGATCCGGGTATAGAAGGGGACAGAGCTGCAGCGGGTGAGCCTTGATGACACAATGCGAAGACGGGAAGGAAATGTCCAGAACGGGGAACCCACAGCGACTGAAAGGTTAGTGGTTATTTGCGGTGGGGATGGAGGGGATGGGCTGACACCTGAAAGGGACGGGGGTCTTGGTGAGCGGACAGGAATGTTCTCAACTTGACAGTGGCAAGGATGGCACGTACTGTGCGTTGCATCCAAAGACCGTCATACAGGGTGAAGTAAGCCAGAAAGAGGAAAACAAATACGGTGTCATATCGCTTATAGGCGGAATCTAGAAAAACGGTCCAGATGAACTTAGTGGCAAAGCAGAAAGAGAGTCACAGACGTAGAGAACAAACTGACATTGACCAAGGGGGGTCGGGGGGTGGGACGAACTGGGAGACTGGGATG
Organism: Leucopleurus acutus; assembly: GCF_964270905.1. Lineage (NCBI taxonomy): Eukaryota > Metazoa > Chordata > Mammalia > Artiodactyla > Delphinidae > Leucopleurus > Leucopleurus acutus. The sequence continues at coordinate 88,297,826 of NC_139155.1, forward strand.
GACACAGACACACTACGCAAAACAGAGAACTAACAAGGAGCTACTGCAGAGCACGGGGAACTCTGCTCAGTACTCTGTAACGGTCTAATGGGAAAAGATTCTAAAAAAGAGTGGGTACGTGTATATGTACAACAGATGCACTTTGCTGGGCAGCAGAAACTAACACAGCATCGCAAATCAACTGTACTCCAGTTTAGAAAAACGGGGGGACTGTAAGGTATGTGACTGACCCCTCAATAAAGCTGTTTAAAAGGAAGGGTGCGGGACGCCTGCATCGGGTGCCTGCAGAACTTCTGGAAAGGGGCCCCCTGGAGCCTCAGCGGGGCTCGTCCTGCTGTTGGGGGAGGGGACTCCGGGCTGAAGAGGAGGCAAGAGATGGGGAAGCAAGGCCGCTCCACAGGCGGCTCCTAGAGCAGAGGTGGGAGGAGGGGACAGGGCCACGGGGAGCAGGGCTTCTCCTGTTTCGAGTTTGGGGAAACTTCGAAGCAGGGTGCTGAGTAAGGACAGTGTTTAGCTCTGGGGGGGAAACACCCCCAAACTCCCCTTACCTTCGAGCCACTCCTCCAGGGATCCGCAGGGTGTTTGGGGAACTCAGGTCCGCGCGACTCTGTCTGGGACTATTGTCTGCGCTGCTCACCATGTGGTTTGATGTGGCTGGGCGTCAGGTGGAAAACACCCAGAGCGCCAGCAGAGGACGGAGGTGGGGCTCACCGAGCGCCCTGGCTGGGGACCGCGCTGTCGGCTGTACACCCGCTGACCGCCCGGGCTTTCTCTCTGCCTGCTTTCACGCTGGCTGTGGATCCAGCCTCTGGGTGCCTCCGCTCATGGGCACCTTCCCCAGAATAAGGTCTGGCCTCCCCAGGAGAGCGGAGGGAGGGCGTGCCCAGGGAGCAGGGGGCCACCGCAGCCTCGAGGGACCAGGCTCATCGCTGGGAAGGGCCCAGCTGGCGAGGGAGACAAACCTGGAAGGCAGATGGGCATCCCGGCCGCGGCCCCAACTGGCCGGCCCGGAGGGCTCTGCCTGAACAGCTGTGCCAGCCCAGCTCCACACACACAAAGGCGGAACCGACCTCCCAAGAGACATGGGGCGGGGCTGAGCCCTCCTTCCTGGGCCCCAGGACTGGCGTCCTCAACGCTCTCTCCAGTGATGTGGCGATGTCCCCAGGGACCCTATGAAGGATGCAGGCGGGGGGCATGGGGGGGGCCCTCCTCAGGGGCCGGCTGGCGTCCTCATCCATGACGCCCCAGCCCAGGGTGGCTACTCCACGGGCTTCCATTATCTGGACGTCAGAAGTGGGTTTGCATTGGTGAAATTAGTGGATCAGCGGAAAATAATCCACGGACAGGCAGCATAGTTATTAGAAACGGTTCTCACTGGAGAAGGCACACGGCACTGAAGGTGCGCAGACGGGCTCAAAGGAAGCTCGCCCCACCTCCTCCACGCGGGAAGATTTTAAGGATCTAGTGAGGGAGGCATCCACCCTCGGTGACGGCTCCTGAGGTCTGATTCCTCGACAGCTCTGTGCACAGTCCAGTCCCCTCACGGGGGACTCTGGTTGCCCGTCGCCCACTAAGAGGGCAGTGGCGTCTGCCCCCAGAACACTGCCCTTCCTGCCCGGCCAACCCAGGAGGCAAACAAAGGGTCACTGGGGCATCTGGAAACACAAGAGCCCAGGTCCTCACTGAGCATACAGTACAGGAGGTCTGACTGTTTTATGTCTGCTTTTGGTGACTATTCGATTCATCCGTGTCTGCACACCCGGCAAACTCTGGGCATTGTAACGCCTGTCGCATTATAACCAGGCAGGGAAGCTGCAGGGAGGTGGCTAACCTTCATCCACCTCAAAGTGTTCAGTGGTAACACAAAGAACCTGCGGGCCGTGCGTGAGCAGCCTGGCTCACGTTGGTGGACACAGACACCCAGGTCCTCCAACGGGAGCTCAGCTCTGCAGCTGTAACAGCTACGTGACGTGGCCCAGGCACCGGGCGGACAGGGACGAGGCCGGAAAGGCACCGAGCAGGGGGCTCTGGGCAAGGGGGCCCCTCTTTGAGTTTCAGCTTGCCGCCTGTCATGGGGTGAACTGCGTCCCCCAAAAGAGACGTTCAGGTCCTGGCCCCTGTGGAGGGGAGCTTATTTGGAAATAGGGTCTTTGCAGGTGGGATCAAGTTAAGATGAGGTCATATTGGAGTAGGGTGGGCCCTGATCCAAGGACAGGGGTCCTTATAAAAAGAAGAGGGAACACACAGAGACCCACAGAGAAGAAGGGCACGTGAAGACGGAAGCAGAGATTGGAGCGGGGAGCCTACAGCTGAGGGACGTCAGGGATGCTGACAGTCAGCAGAAGCTGGTCGTCCCCACAGCCTGACTTCCCACTTCGGCCTTCCAGAACCGGGAGAGCGCGGGTTTCTGCTGTTTTTAAGCCACCCAGTTGGTGACAGTTTTGAATGGCAGCCCTGGGAAACTAACACGCTATCCAAACGCTTGCTATCAGAACAGACAAACCCTTGCCACCCTCCAAAGCCCGGATGAACTGGCCGCTTTCTCTCGGCACCTGGGAAGGGTCCCCTCAGCTCACGGAGCGTTCCCACCCCCATCACCCCACCTGCCCAGAGGCTGCCCGTGCTTCCGGATGCTCAGAGGATGTGGAGAGGACCGTCGCTCTTACCTATAGCGGGCGACACACAAGTGGACCTTCCCCGAGTATCTCTGCTTGGCGGTACTGGAATTCCATTCATTATCCATCTGTTGGAGACACAATGGACGTGCAGGTCACTGAAGCTGTAGGCGTCACATTTCATGCCGGAAGCACGCAGGAGATCCCTTCCACGGTCCCCCTGGGCTTTTCAGCCTCAGATGGTGGGACCCCCGTGAGATGCGGCCACACCCAGGTTCTTGGTCTTGGGTGTGACCCAGAGATGGGGGCGGGGTCCTTCCCTTCGGGCTTCTTGGTCACACAGAGGACAGTTAGAAAGAACTTGTCTCCCCCAATACTGTATGATATCACTTCTATGTGGGGTCTAAAAAATAATACAAATGAAGGTATGTGCACCACAGAAACAGACTCACTGACACAGACGACAATTTTGTGGTTACCAGAATGGGGGAAGCGTTAGGAGTATGGGATTAGCAGATACAAACTACTATATATAAAACAGATAAGGATTTACTGTATAGCACAGGGAACTACAGCCATTGCCTTGTAAAAACTTACAATGGAGTATAATCTGCAAAAATACTGAATCACTATGCTGACACTGACACAGTATTGTAAATCAACTATACTTCAATCAAAATTGATGAATTAATTAAAAGCTACTTTTAAAAAGACCTCATCTTCCCACACCCAGATTGGACTCAAGGTTAGGACCATCCCCCAACATAATTTAAGGCCTGAGATGTCACTGCCCCAGACCCTGCCAGGCTCCTCGGAGGACACATTTAGGTAATGCTTTGTGCCCTCAGCCCTCAAGGGCTCCGTGCAGGGAGGGGAGCACACACGCGTGGATGGTGCCCGGTGCCCCCGGGAATCCTGATCAGGAAAAGGGACACGGGGGCTGCTTCCTCCCGATACCCCCCCGCCCCGCCCCGCTCCTCTCTGCTGCCCGAGTCTGCCGGGCACCGGGACGCTGCCTATAGGGGTTTCCTTACACCGGCTACAACTGTCTTGGGGTCGGGAGAGGGAGGAAAGGGCACCAGGGGAGGGTGGGAGTGACCATGAACCCCGCCCACCCCGGGAGAAGAAGGCCAGGTCCCTCCTGACACTCCCGCACCGGGGAGAGGGCTCTCCTGGGGGTCACAGCACGGCACTCCCCGTCTCAGGGCCTTCAGTGGTTCCCCCTGGACTTGAACCAAAAGTCGAGAGCTTCCCTGAGGCCACAAGCCCCCTCCCCAGCTCCCAGCTCCTCTCCAGCCCCAGTGGGCTTCCCCTGGGCTCCTTCTCACAGATAAACAGACCACGAGTGGCCAAGAAGGGCCGCCCTGTCCTTCACCTCGTCCCTCCGGGTCACCGGCTTGTTGGGTTCACGACATTCGCTGTTACCCGACTTTTAGGTGTTGACTTACTTATGGTCATTCAGCCCATGAGAGCAGGGACTCCCCCTGCCCCCATCTGTAAAACTGGGGCCACACGTCCTGGCACATAGTAGGTGCTCAATGAACGGGGGTGAAGGCAAGAAAAAGGGGGGCTGGGGAGAGAGGGGGAGGGCCGCCAACACCCACAGCCCGCATCACGGCGCACTGGGGCAGCTGCCTCAGCCAGGACAGGACTCACGTCGGATTCAAAGCTGCATCTTGGGCCACCAGGTCTCGACAGAAAGGTGGGCTTGATGGACAGAGGTTCTGGCTTGTCACCTGGGAGCGGGAGGGGCCGGATAGATTCACTGATCACAGTGCGGCTTCCAGCGGAGCTTTCCTGACCTGTACACCAACATCGGAGCAATTTGAGAGAAGACACGAAGGAAACAATCAAAGTGCACTGGTCACTTGCCTTCCCTGTGGGTCTTTCCCTGTCTTTGGCATCAGTCTTGGACTTTTATTTTGGGACCCACCCATGTCCCACTCTTAATCTACACCCCCGGCTCTGGGCTGCCCATCCGGCAGAGTCCACGCCTGGCTACACCAATTGTTTGGTGGAGATGGTGGTGTTGCACATGAGACGGGAAGGCCCAATCAGAGAGAACTTCATGGGAGTCACGGGCAAAGAGGCTCTCTTTTTCTCTGGCTTAAAATGGAGAGGAGATGAGACTCAGTGATACTGCAGCCACATTGCCACCAGGAGGAGGAAAGTCCATCTGAGAATGGAGACTGCTCATAGAAGGAGGAGCTGGAAGACGGAGAGGGAGGAACTGGATCCCAGTGGCATGGCTGGAGCCCCTGAATCCAGCTGTACCTGAGGCTAAACCCAGGCTCTTCACCTACTCTACGGGATAAATAAATTCCTTTTTGCTCACACCAGTTTAGGCCGGCTTTGCTGTCACTTATGACTGAAAGGGACCTGACTTACACACAAAGTGGCCAAATGGTCAGGTTTATGGCTAAAAATTATTCTTGAGACTCACTAGCACCAGAGCAGATCTGCCCATCCTGTCCTCACGGGGCTGCTGAGCCCCAGCCCAGTGACATGTGGCAGGGCGGGGAGAACTGAGCACCTTGACCAATGCTGGCCCGGACTGTCGGGTTAAGTCAGGCGTGTTTCTTTAGGACCGGATGTGAATTACAGAAGCAACCATTTCCCTTCCCCACGTTCTCACTGCCTGGTGGCCTGCGGATGCTCCTTTCTGGCTCTGTCTAGTCTCTGGCTGGCTGTGGCTCTCCCATCACAGGGACAGCTCCACTGAGGAAGACCACGCGCTGAGCCCAAATCAGGAAAAACATACAGGGTGAGAAGTGCTCCCACAAAGGTTGTGTAGAAGTCACCCCCAGAGAACCCCCACTCCCCTAGCTGATTAAGAGAACTGAGAACCTTGGGGGACCATCACTGCAACAAAGAATTGATGCTGCAGTGGACCCGGGGTCCCTGCTAGGAGGCCATATCTCAGAGCGCAGCGGCCTGGCTCTGGTCACTGCCCAGGACCCCTAATGACCACAGCAGCCAGTGCTTGGCATAGCAGGTGCAAAGTCAATATTTACTGAATTAATTGACTCCCTCAGAAAGCCGGCGGAGGGCGTGGCCTGGCTGCAGGGTGCTTCAGTGCTGCAGGGGAGGTGTTTCACCCCGACACAGGACTCGCCCAGGCCAACGAACTGTGAGTGGAAGAGACGTGTCCTGCTTTGGGGCAGAAGCCTTTTTGAGCCAGTGTCTCATTTGTTATGCTTCCTTTCCCTTGCCATGGAACATTCCAGATGGGAAAGGCTCAGCATTCCCCAGTGAAGAGAGTGTGGAACCCATTCCCTGAGCCAACCTGAGACGGATGTGCAGTGTGATCGAGAACAAGACTTGTTCTCTTTCAAGCCCCTGCGATTTGGGGATGTTTGTTACTGCAGCTGAACCTAGCCCATCTTGACTGATACACCGCTGCCGGGAATAGCAGGGGGTGACACCACCAGCAAAGGTGAAGTGAGTATAGCAGAGTCGCCTCACATTCCCATTTTAACTTGAACAAATCCAGTTGTCTAGAGCAAGATACTTTGTGGCATGTGGCATTTTACCTGCCCTTCTGCTCTCTGAGTGAACGCGAGATTAGAGACAGAATCATGCAGTGCCCTCAGCTGCACACCCTTCACGCTCGCGTGTTTCAACATATGCATTTTCTGGGAAATACGGCCACTAAGGTCAAATCAATGACTTTATCCAGTGTTTCACCAAAACCCAGCTCCAATACTGGAAGGAAACTGGCTGTGTAGGGGCAGCCCTGGGAGGTGGCGTGCCCCCTCCCTAGGAGATTTCTGGGGATGCTTCTGTCGCTGTGTGATTTCTGCCTTGCTGGTTGCAGATGTGACTACTGCACAGAAGGCGAGTCCCTTAGGGACTCACGGTCAAGCGGTCCTTGTCTTCCTCAACCTTGGGAGGACCCAGCCTCAGGCGGGAGGCCCCCAGGGGATGCACGGCACGCCTGCCGGGTCCTGCTCTGACCCTGCACTGGCCCTGCTTGCTCCTCTGCCCCCCCACCCTCCCCTCCTGCGTGAGGAGGAAAGGCCAGCCCAGCGGCGAGTTCCCTGTCACTCTCACCCTTAAAGGGGCCCCTGCCATCTGCCGTCAAGGAATGACTTGGAGGGGGGCTTCAGGCCTACCAGGCATTCCTCCCACGACCAAGTGATGCTGGCACACCAAGGATGCGGCAGGGAGGATGCCAAGCCTGTCTGGCTTTGCCAGCAGGGGGCCCCCGTGGGCGAGGTAGCGTTTATCAAATGAGCTGGTCTGTTATCACGATGGCTCTTCCACGGGGCTGAACGGAAGCCTCGGTGCAAACCTATTCTTCTACCGGGATCGGAGACAGCGTCCTGTTTGGGTTTTGCTGGTTTTGTTCTTAGCATCCATTTTCCTCCGTCGTGAATTAGATCCTTTCTTCCAGATCCTCTCAACACCGACTGAACCAGGTCAATCACTGCTCTCCTCCCCACCCCCGCTGACCCACGAGCTCGCCCTGGACTAACACATTCTCACGCTGTGCTGCAAGGAATTCGCGTAGGGGGCCCCTGGCTGCCACTTTTAGAAGGGGCCGCTCGCAAGTTGGGCTGGGCCGTATCCGGGAACACAGCTTCTGAAGTGTTCCTGCACCAATAGGAAAGGCTCCCTAAGTGACGGGGTGCTTCCCTGTAACCAGCCTGTATGCGCGGCCCGGTGTGTGCCGAGCGCCTGCCTCGCCCTGGGGGGCCTGGGGTTCCGGTGTGTGCCAGGCAGAGGTGCCCACGTGCCCAGCCCCCAGTGCACCCTGGAGGCTGCATCTCTACTGGGCGTCCCTGGGCTTCACCACCGCACGTGGGTGGCTGCTCGTGGGGCGCTCTGGGTGGTCCTCCCAGAGGAAAAAGGTACCGACTGTCTGCACGTGGATCCCCCCGGACGCCCGTCTCTGCGGGCCCACCGTGTGTCTGTCCTGTGTCGCCAGAACCGTTCTGAGCCAGGAGGACACAACGTTATGCTGAGTCCCGGGGCTTACCGACTGCTCGCGACCCGGGGACCCTGAAAAGCGTGCATGGCCGAGATCACGTGAACCTGCAGCCCCGAAGCTCTCACCCAGTGGGAGCTGGAGAAACGGTCTTTCTGGGAGGCAACCTTCTCTGACCACCCCGTCTAAGTGGCCCTGGGTCACATGCTCTCGTCACCTGACCTCCCGCGTCTGTCTGAGTGGGAAGCTGCCTAGTCACTCATCTGTCCCCTTGTTTCTTGTCTGTGCTCCCCCCACCCAGAGGGGCTCCACCCAGGGCCTGGCCATCTGCTCAGCATCGCGGCCTGGGGGGGTACCCTGTGCTCAGAACTTGTCTGTTGGGGGGGTGTCCAGACCCCCCTCTCCCCCTGTCTTGTGTTTCGTGGCCACTTAGCATTCTCCTAACGCATGAGCAGCGCGGGAAGGGAGCAGGAAGCCAGGAAACATGATTTATCAAGACACAGGCAGCATCGCCTTGTTTTCAAAATGAAAAGCGTCCAGAGAACTTACCCTACGTTCTGACAAGACCCAGGAGAGATGTGGGAACTCTCTCTCTTTTATGGAATTCCAGAGTGAATATCTGACACTCATCTCCAGTAAACTTGAAAACATCGACTGTTTTACAGGAGGATAAAACTGGGCCTGCGACCCGTTCCACCTTCAGTGGAGAGAAAGTTCCCTGACTGAGCAGGGTATTCTGTTGCCTACACTGGGAACCTTCCATGACGTTACATTCGATGCCTCTGGGATCAAAATTCCCCTCAACCAGGCAAATTCAAACCTCCCTGCCCCCCACCTCTGCATCCTAAACACAAATGTGATGGGAGGGCATTGAAATGCACCGCTGTTAGTACCGCTGCCTTTGTCAGAAGGGAGGTTCCAAGTACATCACAATGTCAACAAGCGGCCACTGGGTGAAAAGAGGGGAAACGAGGGAAGCTGAGAAGCCCACCTGGCAGATCCCAGCGTAGACCCCAGAGCCAGACCCCTGGGGCCGAGTCCCGGCTCACCCGCCCGGCTGGGTGGCCCACTAAGCCCCCCCACCCGTGTTGTCTGTAGAACGGGGCTCAGAAGGTGTGCGGAGCCACGCTGGTCGGCACCGTCAAGGGCTGAGGACGAGGTCTGGCGCGTGGGGTGGACGTGGGAGACGCCGGCTGGCCTGTACCGCCCCAAGGCCTGCTAGGCTGGTCACCGCCCCGGGTGTGGTGAGATGCTCTGTCACACACCTCCACCCCCGACCCTTGCCAGCGCCCCTTCTCCATCCCGGCCGCCGTGCGAGGGAGGGAGGGAGGGAGAGAGGGAGGTCGGTCGGTCCAGGCGCTTACCTTTGCCAATGGAGGGAGCCAGTCCGTTCATGAAGCTCCGGAAGGGCTTGCCGGGGGACGAGGGGACGTCCAGGGAGCTGCCTCCCTGCAGGTCGATCTCGCCCGCGTGCTCCCGGAGCCGACCCAGGTCCCGGGACAGCAGGCTGAACTGCTCACTCTGCGCGCGGCATTTCTCCTCTAGCTCCCGTGCCCTGCGCTGCGCGCGGAGACCCGGACCCGCGGTCAGCAGGCGGCCTGGCCTGCTGGGGCCCCGCGTGTCTGCGCACAGGTGTGCGTCTGTGCGTGTGTGTGCACGCGTGTGCACAAGAATGCATGCCACGTGTGCATGGGGGGATGACAGTGCGTGTGCGTGTGTACTGTGTGCATGTGTGTTGCATGGGTGTGCACAGGACTGAGTGCCGTGTGTGCATGTGTTAATGACAGTGTGTGTGTGTGTGTGTGTGTGTGTGTGTGTGTGTGTGTGTGTGTGTGCAGGAGGGCTGCCTCTTTCCTCCACGCGAGAACGGTGTCTGAACAAACTAAGCTTCCTGTGCACCCTGGCCGTCGGCCAGGTTTCCTCTCAGGGCGAACGTGGGAAAGCACAGGAGCCGAGAAACCTTGCAAACACTCAGATCCCAGCAGCCAACTGCGGGTTGTTCTGGGCTCTGTGTACAGCCCGGGCACTTTGCGGTTGGCACGCCTCACTGTAGCTGCTTGAAATTTGCAGCGTGAGGCGGTGACACAGCCCAGCTTTGCGGACAGCTCAGTTGCTAACCCCTGGATGCAGTTTTCTTGTAAGCTGCAGAACCCCAAAGCACCCCGCTTTGGCATTAAAGGGAAGTGCTGTTTGCTGGACTGGCTTAGCAACATCGCTGCCATTTGCAGACATCGGAGACATCTCGGGAGCACCAGGGAGCTGGGAGCGTCCCCTGGGCACACGCGGCAGGGAAGGGTGCCCTGGGCAGCTCCCCCCATTAACCCCCATCTCTCCCTGCTCTGGGTTCTCAGCTGGGCGGGCGTGACCCAGCCACTCTCCTCTCCCTGGGGAACCGTGGTGCACACTCCCTACACCTCCTCCCCTGGCGCCCTTTCTCCTGCTGTCAGAACTCCCTGCCCTGGGCCACCGGAGGAGGGGCACAGGGAGGGTCCGCTCTGCCCCCTCCCCTGCAAGCTCCCTTCCTGACACATTCCAGTAGCTCCCTGATTACGTCTCGTCTGCCTCCGTGACTAGATCATTTATGCACCAAGCTTGTGCTTTCTGGTTCCCTGAGACACCCACGACGCGCTGCATAGCACTGGCACATGGCAGGTGCTCTGTAACTGTTTGCTGAAGCAGAGAAGAGGGGACCCCCTGACTTGCAGGCATCACGTTCCTAGAGGCAGCCGCTTCTTTCATCTGCATGGAGGTCCTGCCTTGTCTCCCTTCCTCAGTCTGTGATAAGTGGAAAATCCCATCTGCTGTATTATTAACCGTGGGCATCGTCTGGCTTCCTCCACTAAAATGTCAACTCCACGAGGGCAGGAATTTTTGTCCGCTTCTCTACCGCTGTGTCCCCAGCACTCGGACTAGAGCTTGGTACCAAGTCGGGGCTTGAGAGATGTTTGGTCTCATGGCGGTGTGCACGCAGGGATGCAGGACAGTGGTAGACCGATGCTCTCTTCCTCTTCCCGTCCCCCCCCTTCCCTGTCCCTCCTCCACTGGTGTTAAGCTTTTCAGCTCCTTAGGCCAGAATGAAGTGCTGTTTATGTCTGAGATCATGGAATTCTAAAAATAGACCTAACAAATCCCAAACCAATAATTAATTTCTTCGATGCATTTAACAAAATCAGCAGGATTCTTCTCTTAAAAGGCTGAATGAGCTTGGCTACGATTGCTGTCACCACCGAGGAAGGCACAGAGGTGAGGCCAGGAGCCCCTGGGCACAGGTGGGGACGTGGCGAGATCCGCCTCCCGCCCGGGCACCTCCCATCGGGGAGACGCGGCACCCGCCCAGGAGCAGCGGTGACCCCAGGATGGCGGCATCGGATGCCTCAAGGCCAAGGGTTCTGGCCCTCCCTGCTCAGCCCTGAAGACGAAATGTTCGCTCCAGGGCTGAGCGACAGGTCCTCAGGCAGGGAACAGTCGCCAACAACCCAGCCTCAGGCAGGAAGGGCATCAGAAGAGCCCTGAGCTCACCTGTTCATCCAGGTGTGCCGCCAGGTGCCCTGGTGGCGTGTGTGGGAGGGTGTCAGGTGAACGTGGAAGAACACAAATGCCACTTAGATGGCCACATCCTCATTGTAATGTGCACAAGAAAAAGACAACTGGTAATCAGGTCCTTCATGTCACGCGGTGTGTGAAAAGTGAACCAACCCAAAAAGCAGATAGATTTTTCATTGATGTAACATTCGTGAAATGACGAGACTAAAGCAGTGGAGAGCTGATCAATCGTTGTCAGGGTCTGGGGTTGGGGGGAAGGTCCGAGTACTAGGAATTAAGATGAGGGCGTGTCTTTGGGGGGTGGAGCCATCTGTATTCCCGGTTGCGGTTCATGAATCTCTATGTACCATCAGATTCCACAGAACTAAGCGCCGAGGGAAGGGCAAAGAGTGAGTCTCTGTGGTTTGGTTACCGATAACTGTGCCTGCGTCAGCTTCCTGGTTCCAACAATGTACTCTGGTCACCCACGACGCTGTCCCTGGGGAGGTGGGTGAAGGTACACAGCGACCATCTGTGCTACTTTCGTAACTTCTCGGGAGTCTCAAAATTATTTCAAAATAGAGAGTTCTAGAAAGTGAATGGATTTAAAGAAAATACGAAATAATCACGGAGAAAATCTCCAAGGCGGTACATGAAAAGCTGGCGTTGTGGGAACATCAGATCAGGAGCCTTGAGCGTTAGAGCGGCCGAGGTCTCAGGAGCCCACGTGGAGGTCGGGCATCCGAGGCGCCTGGAAAACAGGCCCATGGCGGGAGCCCTTGATTTACTGGGGCCGGGCGCGGGCGGCACGGAGAGGAAGGAGGGCAGGCTGTGCGCTCCCAGCAGGCCCTGTGGGACTCAGACCAAAGCAGAGAGAAAGGTCGGGGCTCATGCAGGGGTGCTGAACCGCTGCACGTTTTAGGTGCTACAGTGAACTCCGTCTCCTGGGCACCACTGCCGGCCCGCCAGGACCCCAGCTCTTGGAGCGCCTCCTTCCAGGGAACGGTTCTTTGTTCAGGGTCCCCTTCACTGATGGGGACTGTGGCAGGCGGTTCTCCCCGGCAGCTGGCACAGGACGTGCCTGTAGAAAGGGGGCCGGCTCTGACGTGAGTGATGAGGGGAGGGTCCTGGAAGCAGGTGGATCGGAGCTGACGTCAAACCATCTTTAAATTGAACATCCCCGGAGGTGGTGGGAGATGCCCATGGGAGGAGGAGCGAGGCAAACCCCCGGGATCTTGGGGACCAGGGGGCTGGGGGAGGAGGCCCCTCAGGGGCAGAGAAGAGGGGTGTGCCTTCTCGCCAACAAGCGTTTCGTAGCACACGTCTGCACACACGCGACAAGTGGGCTGGAGACGTGCTTCCATTGTGACCCGGGAGCGAAGGTGTAGCGCTAAGCCTCTCCCACCTGGCATTTCTACCCCAAAGATTCTAAGAGTCCTGCGTGATCACACCTAATTCTTTGCCCCTCTCTTATCAATTCCTTGTTTTGTTTCTCCTCTGGGTATCCGAGGACACGGCTTCAAGACAGCAGGAGGACAATTCCCAAAAGTCAGGCAGCTTCCAGATGCCTCTTCTCACTAATTTCAGGGGGGAAACGGTCTGAACAACTAGGAGATGAGGCGCAGGGACCCGTTAAACCGGAAGAACATCCCACAGGTGAGCGCTCCCTCTGGAAAGTTCGCCAAGCTTCCCTGCTGTTGCCCCCTTCCAGGAAGGAAGCAGGTGTCCCTTCCAGAGCCTCCATGGACACCCTCTCCGGGCCTGGCTGCAGCTGGCGGCGGCTGGGTCTCTGATGCTGAGCCCGGCCGCTGGGGCTAAGTGCCTCCGATGGTCCCCAAGCTGCTACCAGAAGGAACTGCTTCCAAGTGATGCAGAAAGCAAACAGCAAGCCCACTGCTGGGGCCGGCCGGCTTACTGGGGTGTCAAGATTGATTTCAGGATTCAGGGCACCACCAGCTCCTGGCTGGGTGGCGACACCGGTGGGGCAGAACCACGCCCGCTTGAATTAACCAGTCTGCTTGAGTGTCCCCATCCCGGTTTGTCCCGGCCCCGCTTCTCCTCACCCTGACCCGCCACCTGAGCATCAAGAGCGGAGGGCGGCTGCATTCTGACCGCAGCGGGGACAGACGGCACCGTCACCCGGCAAGTAAACCCCGACTGGAATCCACAGCAGAGACTTGCAGATGTGGCGGCGGGTATTTATAAAGACGAAGAAAACACGTTCAAAGATGCACCTGCCAGCATTCCCAAGGTCCTCCACTCTGTATGTTTCATCTGTTTTTGTTTCTGTTTTGCGGTCCGCGGGCCTCTCACTGCTGTGGCCTCTCCCGTTGCGGAGCACAGGCTCCGGACGCGCAGGCTCAGCGGCCATGGCTCACGGGCCCAGCCGCTCCGCGGCATGTGGGATCCTCCCGGACCGGGGCACGAACCCGTGTCCCCTGCATCGGCAGGTGGACTCTCAACCACTGCGTCACCAGGGAAGCCCTGTATGTTTCATCTGACTTCCAGGCTTCATAAAAGGGAGCAGATGAGTAGGGCACTGTGCCCTGTAATTAGTGTCCAAACCAGGACAATTTTGAGGGTCCAGGGATGCTGTGAACACTCACGCTAGCACAGCCAAGCCAGGGGCGTCCTAGGCAGTGCAGGAGGGATTTGGGAGTAAGTTGTTCTGTGCGGTGTCTTTAGGGGTAAACAAGATTTGTGGTGCTATTTATTGCTTAGTGAGTACCTACTGTGTGCCAGGGCCTGCCAGGGGCTCTCTATGCATGAGTGCTGATGGCCAGAGAGACTCCCTGGGGTAAGCTGGTGTGAGCCCATTGCATGGCTGAGGAAGACCAGCCCAGATGGACTAAAGACCAAGGTCACACACCCAGTAAGTGGCAGGACACACCCAATCCTCTCTGACTCCAGGCTCTGGGCTGTGTCTAGATCCCAGACCCCCCCACTCTCTGATTCACTCAGAGGGCGTGGAGGAAAGTCACATAAGCTCACTGGGCCTCGGTTTCTTCATCTATAAAATGGGAGAGAAGCTTCCTTCCAGAACTATGGAAAATTGTTAAGTCCAGACTCTGGTGGGCATGGTAGGGGCCCCATAAGATCTTTTGTCCTCTGCGGGCAAAGGACAGCGCCGGGGGGATGGCTAACTAGTGAGCCAATCACCCTCGCCTCTCAGACGGCCGAACTTCTGCTTTCAGCAAAGGGGATGGTGCATTTCAGCCCATGCAGGTATGTTAGAATTTCCCCACTTTTTATCATCAGCGGGAGACACGGAGAGTCTCTCCATACTCCTTCACGGTGATTCCCAGTTAAGAGAGAGCCTCCACTGCCAGGTGAATACCCACCCCCCGCGCCCAGCTCTTGCCTGCAACTGTAATGTACCCGGAAAACCCCATCAATTCATCTGAACCGGCTCTGAATTCCAGGATCTTGACAAATAATTGCTCTGAATCTTTACAGGACAATGCCATCTTGATACTAAAATGTAACAAAGTAATAACCAAGGGGAGACTTGGGTGAAGGTGACTTTTTAATTAATGTTTCGCATCCTTTAATGTGTGTGGAGTCAGCACTATTAAAACACAAGTGTCTTAAACGTTTGCTTTGGTTCACACGATTAATGCCTTTATCAAATTGTCCAACCAAAGCACAGTGAATTCTGCTGCTGGTGGGTCTGGGTCATTTGAGACTTTTGTTTCTGTATAGACGAGCATTAGTCACAGAGGCACCCTGTGCGCAGATAAACACCTTTCACTGATGAGACTTCAAAACCTGGGGCTTCCCGTTGACTGTGGCTTTTGTCCTCCCAACTGCGGTTGGGAAGGGGAGCGTTAGGGAGATAAAGCTGGAGCCAGAGGTGGTCCTGGGTGGCTGAACCCCCAAATACCTGCCCCAGTTTCTTTGTCCCTAACAACCTCGCCCTCCAGCTAAGACTCATGGGTGCAGGGCAGCCAAGTCTACCCTAGGGAGGCAGAGGCCCCATCCCCACACTTCCCGGAGGACAGAGAGTTCTTGCGAGAGCTAAAGGCAGAGCATTAAGTATAAACTTCTTTATCTGCGCACGTCTCAGATTCTCGACTTGGCTAATATCTGTCTGTCCACTTCAGTATCAAAACTGCATTGCTCTGTAAAGATTCGAGAATTCAGACGTGGCAGAGCCAGGCCACCAGGCCCCCACCCGGGGAGACTGCACTTCCCAGTCTGCCCTGCAGCGAAGCGGGGCTGGGTCACTAGCTCTGGCCAGCGGCCTGTAAGCAGAGGTGACACCCGTGCCTTCTGTAGCTGAGACACGGAAGAGGTCTCCCTGCCGTGGTGACCAGGAAGCCGTACGCTCCGGATGACACAGCCTCAAGATGCAGGGAGCCTGGATCCCTGAGCCACCATGTGGAGTGGAGCTTCGTGGAGTGTTCCTATATCTGCAGTGGCAAGAAACGAACCTTTGTGCGTTGAGTGCGAGACTTTGGTGTTTGTTACTGCAGCACACCCTTGCCTAACCTAACACGTGCACCAGAGACCAAGTTCATCTGTCTGATGGGACCAAACATATTCATTTGCTCACAAGCACGCTCCCTTGCCAGACGGTCACTGAGCATCTTAACACAAGCCAGGCAGCAGAGGGTACCTGAGGCCTTGTTTAGGGACCCACAGAAATGGTTTCATGTTAATTTCCTTTAAACTCAGAGGAAAACTGAATATAACAATAAAGAATCCAACCTGGATTATATTCGTCTTTGCACCTAAGCAGATGTAAAATATAATTTTAATGTTTTTATGGAAGAAGGGACCCATGAAAGCAAAAGGAGCCCGGGGACCAGGAGAGTCACCGTGCAACTCAGATGCTGGACCCTTGCCTCCAGATGAGCCCTGTCTCCTTTCGAATGAGACTCAGGGATGAATGGAGCCTGTTCAGGCTCGTCCTGGCATCGCCCGCAGGTGGATGCCTTGGTCCAGGAGGACGGCAGCAAGTGCTGGGAGTGAGGCCATAAATACCTAGGAAGGAGCCCTGGAGAATCAGCCACAAAGCATGCGAGACGCACATGCGAAGCACTCAGCACTGACACGCTGGCGGGAAGCAGCTCACCACGGGCGAAAGTCCCCTGGCAACGGACCCCAGAACTCGCTGCCTCCTACCCAACAGGATTTAGGGTTCACGGGCCCCACAGTCACGGGCCATCTCTTCTCAGCACGGGCCATCTCTTCTCTTTTCTCAGTGACTTGAGATGGTGTTACCCGTGGACCCTCAGGGCCTAGGCTCTGCTCTTAGAAGCTGTGTGTCCTTGGCAGGTGGATCAGCGTCTCTGTGCCTTGGTTTTTGATCAGCGAAATGAGGAGGTTGATACCAACCTCCCTGGGTGGTATTAAAAGGATGAAATTCCATCACTCTTGTCACTTGTGGCCGCGTGGCATGCGTTCCTGTCTCTGCTGCTGCTGGGGAAGGGCAGCTGGGCTGCTCGGCCAGCGTTTCCAAGTCTGGCTGCTGCGGGAGCTGATCCACCTTTTGGTACAGGTTTGCTGGCAGGAGACCTGACCCCACCTCGCAGGGAGGTCAGGATTCCGAGATCAGAAGATGCTGCCGTGCAGTGGTGGAGGGTTTGGATTCTGACGCCAAACTCCTGGGGCTTTCGCATCCAGATTCTGCTCCTGACTAGCTCCGAGGCTTTGCGGAAGTCATTTCTCCTGCCTCGGTTCCCCTGGTTGTCATGGAGACTGAGAGGGACAATACGTCCGTTATCTCCTAGGTAACCCGCAGATGCACCCTTAGAACAGTGCCCGGCTCAGAGAAGGGTTCAATAAACATTGCTGTTGGCACCGTTGCTGTTGTTATAACTATTTTCTTTTGCTTCTTTGTCTTAAACTCACTCCCTCATAAAGTGCCAAGGAAGCTATGTAGGCTAGTACCTGCTCTTAGGCTGTTAGGTCTGCAAACAGCAAACCTGGATTCTGATTCCGGATTCTGAAAAGCTCTGTTCTATTTTCAGTTGACTCCTGACCCCTGTCTTTGCTCAGCCCCCAAGCCAGCCCAGATCGGTCCTTGGGTGTCCTGACCAGGAATAAAGACACCCCACCCCCCCATCTCCAAACATCCTGGCCAATCATTCATCAGCAAACAGCACTGAGAAACGTCCACAGACCCGGATGTGCGCGTGTAGGTGTTTTGAGGGGTTGACCTAACACGTCTTCCGGGGCAGCCCTTCTCCGTCACTGCGTTCTCTCTAGCTGCGCAAGGAGGTGGGTTGTTCTGCTCGGTAGAATATCTGACTAAAGGAAGTCACCAGCCTGCCAAGCAGGAAGCACAGAGAACGAGAACTTCCAAACGAAGACTACACTGCCTCCTAGGGATGCTCGGAGGATCGGCGGGCGGGGTCGCACTCGGGTTATTCTTGGTCAACAATTCTGGTTACTAAGGTGCTGAACCAGGATTGGCCAAGATTCCCGGGGGGCTTACCCCTTCAGACATAGTTCTCCTTCCTGTAACCAGCCTGGCACTCTCCAAACAAGGCTTCTCGAAATACCCGGAGGGCTGGTTAAAACTCAGATTTCAGTCCCCCACTCCGGGTTTCTGACTCAGTGGGTCTGACAAGCTCCCCAGTGATGCCGATACTGCGGGTCCCAGAACCCCGCTTTGGAAACCACCCAAGAGTGAGAAAAGTCGTTGGTTCTACAAATTCACGGCCAAACTCAGAGTTTTGGAAAAGGCTCAAAACCCTGTTTGGAGGGACAGCTCATTTCTCTTCTTCCCCAGGCGGACGCCTGTGAGAACAAGCAAGGGTCCCCAGCTGCTGGGAGGGTCGCCGCCCTCACTCGACACAGAATGGGAATGGGACCGCTCAGGTGCAAGGCTTGAATTCCGATGACGGACCCACCAAATTCTGGGCTCTTGGCCGGGCTCGAAAGCACGTGGCTGACCCAAGGGTAGAATCATCCCGACAATTCTCCTCCCCGAGGTCATCTGAATTCACAGAACGTTCTTCCAGCCTGAGAATGGAAGCCGGCTTTGCTGGCCCCGCTCATCACTTCAGAGGACAGAGCCCTGGGCCTCAATGCCCAGAATAAAGCACCTCCCTGGGGTGGAGCCCCCAGGGGCAGCTCCTCGGCTGCCCTGGCCCCAGGGAGCCCCAGGCACCCACGACCGCATCAGAAAGCTGCCCATTTTCGGAAGAAGGAGCGGATGGAGCGGGCCCAGGGGTGCGCGGCTGGTCCACGAACGGGGAAGCAAACCAAGCACACGGGGAGGGGGAGGGGCAGACATCATTCCCTAAAATACCTGCATGCTCTCCAGCGTGTTCTGGGTGAAAAGCAAAGCGAGACACAACGACAGGAAGATGTTGTGAATAAAAGAAGACACAGATTCTCAGTGCATCTGCACTGCCTTTTCCGTTTTTCCAACCGAAGCACGTTACGCCCCTCCCCACGTGCCGGGGCACGCACGGCCGCCAGCGCCGGGGGACATGACCTCTGCGGGGCTGTCACAGAGCGGCAGCTCAGAAGGCGGATAAAAACAACACGGACGATCAGATCGATGGGCTTGGGGTGATGGGAAAAGAGAAGTTGCACTTCCAGCCAGGAGACTATGTAAATCAAAGTGCGGTGAGTGATGCTGGCGGGGGAATGAAGTGATTTTTCAGGGAGATGTACGGCCCTTTGGAGGCCTGTTTCCAGTCTCCTGGGTTATATATTTCCCACTCTGCTATTTATTACCCTCAGCTCTCCAGATATTCATTAGCTAATGGACGCTTTCAAAAAATCAATTTTAATACCTATGACCATAATGATGAAACCTTTTCCTGGGGGAGGAATAGATTTTAAAAGGCAACGTAAGAGATGAATATATTCTGTTTTAAGTGGCCGCTGGTCCCCTGGGGACGAGAGACAAGGTCATCTTAAAGAGGACAGGTGCTTCCCCTGTGCGGAGGTGGCAGCCCGGCGGAAAGGCCCTTTTGGACTTTCTTGATGGGACGGAACTAGGGGAGGAGGCCTCGTGGGGCCACACCAGCTGTGCAGACACAGCCCGCTGCCGTGTCTGTAGTGAGGAGTCAGGAACTGGGTGACCTCTGTCTTCGGCAGGGAGACTCCTTACGTCCATTTATCATATGCATGAGGAACGCAGACGGCAAAGGCCCCGGGGTGATCCCAGGAGTTCCCCCTGCTCCCGAGGATGCTGGCAGCAGGCCATCAGCCAGGGACAGAAGAGTGGTCCAGACATGGCCCCCACTTCCGGCCAAGCCCCCACCATCAGGGCCAGTGAGGAAGGCCTCTGGGCAGCTGGGGAGGGTCGCTCCCGCTGTGCTCATGGGGACGGTGCCCGTGGCAGCACCTTGATCGTGTTCACTGCTGTGATTCCTGCCAACGCCCCCCTCAGATGCCAAGTGCTTCCTTGGGCTTAGTGCTGTCACTTACAACTCCCCCATTCATCTGTCACCCATAGGAATGGCCCATCCCCCGACCTTTCTCCTCGAGGAAATCATGCCCCCCAAGTGAGCGGGCTCACCCTCCTTGCTTTCCATGCAGGAGGAGCCAGCAGAGGAGAGCAGACCACCTCTGAGACCCACAGTTCTGATGCTGGCTGTGTGGCCATAGGAAAACTGCTTAACTTCTCTGTGCCTCACTTCCTCACGTGTAAAATGGGGACCATAATGGCGCCTATCATATAGGCTGCTTGAGTAACCGGTACCCAGTGGGCACTCAGTAAAGGTTAGCTATTGCTTCCATGAGGCATTAACGCAATATCCCCTGACCTCGCCCACCCCCAGGAAGAAAGCCGTCATGGCCGGTTCGCTTACCTCTAGCAGCTGCACTGCGCCTTCGTGTTCTTTCTTAGCTTCAACCTGAGCCTTTGTTGATGATAAAAAAACAGAAGAGTGAACGTTTAAAGGGAGAAAAAGAGAATTAAAGATTAATGTCTAAATTATCAGGGAGTGTGGGTCGTTGATTTTTATTCCTCTAATAAACCCCTAAATTCTAAGGGTCTAAAGCAGTTCTCATTTGTCTCTCCCTTTGGGCAAGAGGAATGGATTCGGGTTTGATGCTCTTTGTCAAAACTGGAAAGCGCCCCTGATGTGGCAGAGAACAGGGAGGCTGGTGGGATACAGCTGGTGCATGAGGGGAGGAGCCGGGTTCTATTCTTGAGAAGGGGCCACACACACGGTCGGAGGCTGAACCCAGACGGCAGGATCATTCTTCCCAAAGCCTCAGGGAGCACCATAATTTTCTCAAATGTCCTTAACTGCTTGAGAAATAAAACACAATCATGCGAACTGGACCCCTAGATAAACGAAGGTCTGCTGAAATCCCACCAGGTCCTGAGAAGGAGCTGCCCGGGTGGTCCTGAGCGCCCAGGCTCTCAGCTGTAGCAGGGGGGCTGCCTTCTTCAAATTACCTGACATAAAGCCATCAGCTCCACAGAATAAGAAATTGTACAAGTTTCACCAAAGAAATTTCTCAGGACGGCTGCTGCCCAGGCCACACGGTAAGTTCACACAAACCTGAGATGCAACATTATTATTTCCTGTCCTCACGGACCCTGAAGTTCTAATACTGTGATGACAGTAAATATCTGTTGTGTTTGCCTGCCTGGAACTATGTCCTGGGAAGAGGTCCTGACTTTGCTGGGGATGCACTGAGTACATGAGCAACGTCCTAGACTCACAGTGATGGGTTAGTGGGTGAGTGCATGATCCAGTTACAATGAAGAGACTCTGCCTGGGAACGCTGGGAGGAAGGGAGGCCCCTCGCCTTTGGAACTTGAGGTCGAGTGGAGGAGAGTCTGGAGCAGCTGCAGCCACCTTGCCACCATGAGGGGCAACCTTGGAGCAGCCAGGGGCCTTGACGTGGAGACCGGAAATGAAGCCAAGGGAGAGCAGAGGCAGGAGAGCCACGGAGGTCTGATGGGATTCGGGAGGTGCTGGGTTCAACCACGCCTGAAGCCAGCTTGATCTGGGCCCTGGACCCAACCGCATCTGAAGCTAGATTTTCAGTTGCGTGTACAACCGAAATTCTCTTCTTGTGTTTTTTGTCACTTGAAACCAAGAGTCCTAATGAGCACAACCGTCAATGGCTGAAGGCACGACACCCCCCATTTTAAAGTTGGAGACACCAAAATTTAGTGAGAGGGTGCGGGTGTCATAAGACGGAGGAGGAAGGCCTGTCCCCACATCACCACCTTGATGCCTCCCATCAGACTGGTCTCCCAGGTCTCACAAACGTTTAGAGATGTTCTCCTGACGCTATAGGGTAGCTGCCTCTAAACACTGAGCACTAAGGAAGAGTCCATGTATTAAACTGAGATTCACATTTAGAATTCTCATTTCTGGAGGTATACTTTTCTCCAGGTGCCTGGAGAATAATGAGAAGAGTTCACACCATAAATAAGCCAGTGAGCGCTATCTTAACAGCTTCTGCTTCTCACTTGAAAACTTCCGTGAGTCGGAAAGAGGGAAGGGCTTGGCTTCTCCAGCACAGACTAAAAGCGAAAAGTAGCCTGAGATTTCCATAGAGTTCATTCATATGCATTTCATTCTCACATATTTCCAATGAGGCTGTTAAGAGCTGGGGAAGTGAATAGAACCCAGCAAATTAACTAGATCATTCTTGAATTCAGCTCCGTCTTCAAAGGCTCAAAATTATTCCTTTCAAAGCAAAAACAACAAGAGGGACAATAAATCACGAAATAGGAAAAAAAGACAAACAACCAGAGAACGTACAAGGATTATATAAATAACACCATCATTGAGCCACTTGAGGCAAAGATAGTTTTCAAATGGCAGAATGAAGAACAACTAAAAACGCCATCGCAGGCTGTTAAGACAGAGCCAAGCTGGCAGCGACAACTTCGTTTCTGGCTTCAAGTGAAAGTCAGGAGTTCGTTTTTGTAGGCTACTTGCAAGCTGGCCATTTGGGCATCAGAATAGATGGTTAAAATTAACAGTTAAAACTGGCAGCACTGAATCCTTGCAGGATCTAAGCAACAGCCTAAGCAAGGCTCACTTCGGGGGCCACTGCCAGCGCACGGGGGAAGCTGAGATCTTCACGCAGACACGGTTTCCTACAGAACACGGTGAATTTGAGAGGGACCGTGACTCCTAGGGAGGCCCACAGTCCTGCTGTCAGAAGAAGGGGCCCGTCATCCAGGGGATCAAATGTCCAGGGGGTGGGTTGACACCGCAGTGAACACATTTGTTTCAGGGGAGGCACAGCTGTGTAGAGTGGATGTAGCTTTCCCGCTGCCAAAGCTCTGGACATGTGGCTCAGACAGACTGGACACGTAATACTCAGAATAATAAGGACCCAAGCACCTTGGTGATGGGGTTGGGAGTAGGCATGCTGGTTGGTATGAGCAGGGGGACGGTCATTTGTGGGTGCTGTTAATCTCAGCTCCACAGAAAAGTGAACACGATTCATGGACTCAAGACTGAGGGCTACACAGACCCTCAACTCAGGTCCCTGAGTTCCATAGAGCTGAGGAAGCCATGAACCAATATTCCAGGCATGTGTCATAGGAGAAAACAAGAACTGAATGAACTCGGAGGGTCAGCCTGCGATCTCCCCTCCCACCATCCACGTACAACAACTAAATCCAACACATCCAAGGGGAGCACTTGCCATGGAGGCAAAGCGCTCTTACGAGATGTGGGGGCAGTTTGGCTTCTTTTAGCAACCCACGTGTCAGTAATGGCCTTAAACCTGGAGCCTTCATTTCCCACACGGGAGGAATGTGAAAGGACAGTCACATTGATCAAATCTGCAGACGAATTTTAAATGTGGAAAAACTCTTTTGCTCATACATCTGGATTATTATAGCTGCTAATTGTAATAAGACAAAGATGTAACCCGCACAAGAAACTGGAAATCCGAAGCAGCTAAAGCAGCTGGACTCCGGTCGCCGTTTCCCTAGAGACGTCGGGGTCGGAGTCAGGCCTCCAGGTCCTGCATGTAAGGGGACCCGCATCCCACAGGTTCCGGGTGACGGCTGACCGCTGCTGCCACTCATGCATTCAACAGACATTCATAGAGGATTGCCTAGAACTTAACCATCAGTTATCCTGGTAATTTCATATGACCACGAACTACATCAGTGGATGGAATCTTACTAGGTCTCCCATTCGTTCATCCATTCATTCATTCAAAGTTCCCAAGCATCTCCATTTATTCATTCATTCGTTCCCCCACTAGTTCATCCATTCATTCAGTTGCCAAGCATCGCCTGTTGAGTACCTGCTCTGTGGCAGGCAATGTTCTGGGAGCGCAGGCAACAGGCAAATAGGTACATCAGAGAGCAAGTGGCACCACTACACGGGCTGAGGCGGCAGAGAGCAGCAGCGCTGGCGGGAGGCCAGGTGGAGACCTCAGTGACAGCAGTAAGCCAGCTCTGCCGTGATCTGGGGACCAGGCATTCTGGGCGGAGAGTGACACAGGACAGGAGGAGACAGAGGCAGGCGGGGACTTCAAGACGGCGACACGTGCATTCCAGGTACTGGGCCCAGAGCGTGCTGCACTTAGAGCAAATGTTCACGGCGTAGCTTTTAGTATTATCGCCATGGTGCACAGCCTCGCGCACGCTCACGGCTGTGCCTTAGCCCCTACGCGTGGCTGACACGGGATGCTCAGGAGCTCTTTCTGAATGAATGGAAGTGAGATGCTTGCCTCAGCCCCTGGCACCCCGATCTCCACGAGCAGGCGCCCCGTGGAGAAGTCCTCGTAGGTGGGACTCGCTCTGCTTGGACCTTGAATTTTTAAGCTATGCCTCCACCAGCTACCAGAGACAAGGGGTGGCTGATGGCCCTATCTTACCTTGATTCCCATTAGAATAGCCGCGGGCAGTTTGATCATTCGTTCGTTCTTTAACTGAACAAGTGTTTCCACTTGCACATTCCTTCACCTGCTTCTGCCAGCCACCGTATTGAGCAGAGGGATGAGCTGAGCCTCCACGGGGAGAGGCTCCCTGGGGAAGCTTCCGGGCGCCTGACCTTCCAGCTGGCTGAATGCCCAGACCTTCCTTAGGGTGGCCAGGTCCAGAGGTGAGGCTGAAACCACAAAGGGATCTCCAAGGAGTGTAAAATGTAAAACAATCCACCTACATTTCGTGGGAAAATAGCTTCCTTAGACACATCCTGTACATCAAGAAAAAAATATATTATGGGATCCAGGAAGCAGCGGATCCAACAAAGTACAGAAAGGCGTGAAGGGGATTCCCAAGGTGATGGCGAAGGGCATTTCCAGGCCCAGCTCGGATTTGGCCTCCGGAGCCACCAGCCTGCACAGGAGGAGGAGGCCGGGCTCCAGGCAGGACGTCTCAGGGGGAAATGGAATTAAAACGTCCCCTGGAGCAGGACATGTCGAGAGGAATTCTACAGCTCTGGCAGAAGGTTTAGGAACAGGGGAGTGATGGGTACACAGAGGACGGAGCAAACACACAGAAGGAGGCAATTCACTCCAGGGAAAAGGAAAAGCGGTACAAAAGGGAAATGCTGCCCTTTGCAGAGCCTGACAGGTCGTGTGCGGAGCACGCGTTGCGGAGGATGGAACAGAATTCAACTGGGGACATGACGCTTGAGATCGTCCAAGCTGGATGTCTAGCTGGACAAAAGAAGTGGGGTTCAGAGGCAGAATGTGACTTGGAGAACCGAATCTGGCAGCTGGCACACAGGTGGCATTCAATCCCACGGGGACCTAGCGAGTGTGGGTCAAGAAGAGACGTGCTTCTTGGGGATGTTCAGAGGGCGTCTGTGGGGAAGGAGGAAAGCTGGAAGAGGGTGGGGCCCTGGAAGCCTGGGGGGTGGGGAGGTGGACCCCCTCAAACTGTGCCTCTGGGTCAAAGAGGATGAGGGCAGGGCACTAACCACTGAGCAGGGCGTCCCGGGTGACTGAACAAGAGCCACGGCACTAGGGAGATGAAGGTGGGGCCCATGGGAGTGGGTTCAAGAAATACTGGGATTTTCAGCAGCACGGATGCAACTAGAGGTGATCATACTAAGAGAAGCAAGTCAGACAGAGAAAGACAAACACCATAGGATATCACTTACACGTGCAATCTAAAATACGACACAGATGGACGTATCTGCACAACAGAAATGGACTCACAGACCTATAGAACACACTGGCGGTTGCCAAGGGGGAGGGCGTTGGGGAGGGATGGAGTGGGAGGCTGGGATTAGCAGAGGCAGGCTCATCTATGGCGTGGGTAAACAAGGTCCTACTGTAGAGCAGAGAGAACTATATCCAGTATCCTGTGATAAACCATAATGGGAAAGAATATTAAGAAAAAGAATGTGCGTGTGTGTAACTGAATCACTTTGCTGTGCAACAGAAATTAACACAACGACGTATATCAACTATACTTCAATTAAAAAAAAAGAAATAATGGGAGTTGTAGTCAGAGAGAAAAGGCGGCCCCTTGGAGATATCTCACACTGTGGTCTCATGAGAATCAAATTGGAACTCAGAGAGCTCTGGTGACTTTTACTGAGGTGGGGGGACAAGGGCTAGACTGTCCTTCCATACGACGTGAGCACTTGCATGACGGGTGTCAGCCACACATTTCAACTTCACCCCATCTAAAGCCGTTGCCCTCATCAGTCTCTCACTTCATTCATTCTCTCATTCATGGGTTTTCCTTCATGCATTTTCTTGATCTGAACTTATTGAATTCTTCATGTACTTGTTCACTTACTCTCACTCTGTAAGGCAGAGGTCTTGTCCTACCCTGAAGGAAGGAAGGAAGGAAGGAAGGAAGGAAAGAAGGAAGGAAGGAAGGAGGGAAGGAAGGAAGGAAGGAAGGAAAGAGGGAAGGAAGGAAAGAAGGAAGGAAGGAAGGAGGGAAGGAAGGAGGGAAGGAAGGAGGGATCAGGGCAGCAGGTGCAAACAAGGGCCATCCATGCTGTAAATCAAACGGACGCGCAAACGCTGGAGAGAACTCATCGGTCTTTGCTCCATTCAAGTCTCAACCTTTCTCTTCTAACACTTTTTTTAAAAAGAAAATCAGAGCTCTAAGAAATTACGAAGTTGACACATTCATCCTTCATTAGTTTTTCTTCCTGTGCTCCCCCACTGATGAAGCATCCGTGTGTCCAAAATAGAGACAAGGATGAACACAGGGGCAAAATGAAGCAAAAGAAGCTGGACGGTGCTCAGGGGACACTGGGAGCTGAATGACGGACCTGGCTCTAGTGCACTGTCCCCGGCATCAAGTGCTTCGTAAATGAAACTCCAAGCTCGTGGAAAATGATGCTCTGCTGAGAAAATTCGACCTGTCTCCCTTGCTGGACAATACTTGTATTTCTGTCGGCGTATTGTCTGTCCTAGAAATTCCCAGCCTGGGGGCATGGCTTCTGGGGAGGCAGTGAAGGAGCGCACATACCAGGCAGGTATCTCCAGGCACCGAAAGGTCCCTCACACATGGCAGGAGAAGATAAGAGTAACATCACTGTCTGCATCTCCCAGCAATATCCTTTCTGGATAGCATCTAATGAAACACCGCTGCTCAGCGGGCCAGCCAACTCACTATGACAGGTCACAGGGACTGCAACTGTGTCCATCGCACCGGCCCGATGAAATCTATCCTTAGCGCGAGGTCTCCATAAATGATAACAGAAACAGCATCAGAAGTTACCTGCCCGATGCCACACGCTCCGCTAATAAACTCGGGAGCAGAAAAACCACTCTGACAGATAGGGGTCACCACCCAGGCAGGGTAAGCCATCGTGTCCTTTATTTGAGATCAAAGACCTGGAGGGACTGTCGGGGGATGGAAGGACCCACCGACTGGAGGAAGAGGTGTCTGCTGCGCATCCCATCTGGCGCCGGGTGGCGTCTGGGACCAGCACCTGTGCCAACGGTCACACAGTGCCCTGGATGGAAAGGCCGGCTGCCCTCCCACGGGTGGGGGGCACCGGGCTTTGGGAAAGAAACGCAGTGAGAGATAGACACAGGGACCCAAGACCCATGGCTCTGAAAGAGGAATCCTCAGACGCATTTGGAGAGGGCCAAGAGGACCGAGGCCTGTGACTAAGGATGGGGCAGGAATGAACTTTCCTGGTCCCCAAACCATCACAAGTGACGTGGGGATACACATTCTGAACCGCTCAGTGCCCCAATCCCCTCCCCGCCTCCCTCCCTCTGGTTTCTGTTCTTTCGTCTTCCTCCCCTCTTCTCTCTCCTTATTTCTCTCCTTTTCTTTCTTCTTTCTGTGTTACCTGTCTCTCTCTTTCTCTCCCCGTCTCTCTCTCTCTCCCCGTCTCTCTCTCTCTCTCCCCGTCTCTCTCTCTCTCTCTCCCCGTCTCTCTCTTTCTCTCCCTCTCTCTCTCTCTCTCCCTCTTGTCCTTCGTTCATGAGATCACGCTGCACATATTTCTCTGAAATTTGATTTGCTCACTTAGCAAACCGTGATGTAAACCTCCCCAAGAGAGCAGCTGCAAACCAAAATGATTCCTCCCAAGGCTGTCGCGCTGCTCTGTGGCATGGATGCCCCGCGATTCACACAGCCACACCCTGGGGTGAGCATTCGATCTAACCCCGTGACCTGTGCCCACACTACAGGACTGCAAACCAAACCAAACCATCATTGTGAACGGGTTCCTGTGTCTCTTACAGGGCATATTCGGCATATCCCCAGAATGGAAGGTTGCAGGGTCAAAACAGACCCGTGTTTTTAGCTTTCATTGACGCTGTCCGGTTGCTTGCCCCCAGAGCTGAAGCAATTCATACCCTTTTCCATAATCCACAGGCGTGCCATTTTCCCTACAATTTCGCCAGCATCGACTGTTCGAGCTTTTCCTTTGGTTTTTTTGCAGTTTAGAACATAATCGCAAGTCAACCTAGGAGAAACTAGAGAGCACAGGGACTCGTTCCGCGCCAGGAAGGAGAGGCAGGCGCTCCCTAGCCTGCGAGCAAGGGCTCAGGAGAGCAGCCAGCCACCCGCACCCAGGTCCCCTCCGCCGCCCGCGTCCCCCCAGCCTCAGCCCGGCTCACCTTCTGCAGGAGGTCGATTTCCTGCTGCTTGGCGCTGAGGACGGCCAGGGCTTGTTCATGCTCCAACTGCAGCTGCTGCCGCCGTTCCGCGGCCTCTCGCATGTGCTGCGTTGGGGGGAGGGCAGGTCAGGTCAGCCCAGCGCCCGGCAGGGAGCTGCGTCCTGGGTCCCCACGGCCGGCTCCCCGCTCTGACTCACCGCCTGCATCCCTGGCTTCTCCCGAGGGCAGCAGGGACCAGCCGGGGAAACCCTCACACCCACAAGCCTCCCTCCCCCGTTTTCACATTTTCTAGTTTACATGCCAGGAGCACGTGAGCAGAGCTGCAGGTTCCCGTGCTGTGGAGGTGAAGCTCTCTTCTTCCTGTTCGGAAAAAATCCTCCCTTCTCTCCGTGTTTTTCCCCCAGGTCTTCTGCAAATACCAGCCAAGACCTATGGACTTTTCCCTACATAGGGGTACTGTTCCAAGCTGTTTACTACCATTTAACTCATGTCATCCACAATAATCGTAGGAGGGAGGTACTGTAACTAGCCCCATTCTACAGATGGGAAAACTGACACACCAAGTTTTCCTTGTTTGTCACACATGGTGAGTGGCCGTCTGGGATTCAAATCGGACGCCTCCGTGGAGCCTCTGAATCTCAGGGTTTGGTCCTGTCCGCTCGCCCTGGGGAAGCGGGGTGCTCAGCCCCAACAAGTTCAAATGCCCCCTCATCTGTCCCTCTGCAAAGGTCCCACCGAGGCAGGGAGTCCCAGGGCTGGACCCTTCCTCTGATCGGAGCATCTTCTCCCCACCTCTGATGATTTCCTGTCACCCAAAGTCATCCCCCAGGAGAACCCACCAGCAAGCATCCCAGGACACCGGGACCTCCCCGGCCCTAACAGTGACCACCTGTGAACCCTGGTGGGGAGGAAACATGAGAAATGACACCACGCAGAAAAAAGGCGTGGGTGGGATAGACTTTCACACAGGCAGAATCACAGGGAATGCACAACATTTGAATTCAGCTTCCTCCCCTCCCCTCCCCTCCCCTCCCTCCCCTCCTCCCTCCCTCCCTCCCTCCCTCCCTCCCTTCTTTCTTTCCTATTTCTTTTTTATAACGAGATCTATGCCAAAGATGGCTTAGCAATCAACATTTTAAAAATCTGGATCTTTTCCCAAAAGTTTTAGCGATGTGTCCCACCCGGAGGGGCTGGCAGAGGCTGAGTCAGAGCTGTTCCCTTCCCGAGCACACGCCTCCTTTTTGCCGCTGTCCCTGCAGACCCAGTCTCACCTTCCTGTGACCTGACATCCGAGGGCATGACCCATGTTACACAGACAGGAGATACCTTGATATAATGGGGAAGGGACCCTAACATACCTTCTTCCTTAGCTTGAATTTGTTGATGACTTATTATTATTACTTTTAAATTTTAATTCTTTTACTTATTTTTATCCCCCAGGCTGGGGAAGGGGTCTCGGAGAGATAAGGGCAGAGAGGCAAATTTATTCTCTTCACCATTTTTCCCCAGTCCATCCCACCCACTGCCACCAAAAGCTCTTTCCTTCTGGGAAAGATCTTGGCACTCAACACTTTTAACCACAGATGGGGAAGCTTTGCGGGTTCACATCCCAAAGTTCTACTTTTTTTTTTTTTTTTGCATTAAAAAGTGAAGTCTTCCTGCAGCCCGTGTTGCACGTGTTACATGCGTGGCGACATCACGCTCTGGCTTTGTCTCCAGTTTGGGGCTAAACAACCTTGCAGCCCCTCTGCTGTCTCACTTCCCTGGGAAGTTGCAATTTCTTAGCCCCTCGGTGGACGAGTGCTGGTTTCACTGTTGCTATGGAAACTCTCACCAGAACCCAGGATCCTGGAAAGTTAGAACCCCTCAAACATGAACCAAATCCCCTGAAAAGGTGGAAATGGGTGTGTTTGTCAGTGACTATAACCTGCCCCGAGTTGGGACTGGAATGGGTCGTTTGTGTCTGTATGTGGGCGGGAGGAGAAACAGCACACATGCAACTTCTTGCATCTGCTCCAGTCTCCAGCCTTCCTGGTCTGACTGCGCCTCGCCTTCCTGGACAGGAGAGGGGTTTTTGCTACGTAGCTTCCCAAGAGCCAGTCTTGAACACAGCTCTCCCGGCCCTGCGGAGCTCTGATTACCAATTTGGGCCTAGCAATTTCTAATGACCTCTTGTGAGAGATTCGACTGCCCCCTGCCGACCACCAACCCACCCTGATTCCCCGACCGGTGGCCCAAGGCACCTGGCATTTTCAGGAACACTAAGACGAACCCCCAGAGCCTTTAAACATGTCAGGAATTCTCTGAGCTTCCAAGAAGCTTTGGAAATTCTTCCACAAACACTTCTCACTGACTCAGAGGGATATTACTTTTGTCTGGTATTGGGTTTCTTCTTAAGGGCACTAGAGCTCATTAATACTTATCCTCCACCAACTTTCATGGGTTGTCAGAGGGTCGATGGGACCGTGTGTGTGTGAGGCTTTTCGCTCTAGAGAGGAGTATTTCTGTTCCATTCCTTCATTCATTTACTTCTGTATATTTAGTCATTCAACCAACATTTACTGGGTACCTGTCATGTGCCACGACGCTGGGCATCAAGAACAACAGGGTCCTGCCTCCACGGATGGACATTCTAATTGGGCGAGCGGGTAAGAAAGGACATAGCAAAGCAAATAAACAAGGAAATGTCAATTGCAACAAGAAGCGTTAGGCTGAACCACTAAAGTTGATATGCAATCATTTTGACCTATAAGACTGGCTATTTCACATAGCCTAATCCTGTGATGAAATGCCAACCCAATACTATAATGAAGACTCACTCATTCACTCGCTCACTCGTTCATTCATTCAACAAACAATTACCAAGTACTTGTCATGTGTCAGTCACCACCCTGGGCTCTGAAGGTGACGGCAGTGAAGACAAACACACAAACCCAAGTCTCTTGGACTTTACACTCGAGAGGGAGAGACAGACCCTACCCGCGTATATCAAACAACGTGGAGTGTGTCAGGTGGTCCTAAGTGTTATGGAGAAAAACACGGCGTGGGACGGGGGCTATGGAGCTGCAGGTGTAGCAGAGGCTGGCAGTATTCACAGGTGGCCGGAGCCTCCCCAAGAAGGAGCGCAGACCAGAGGCTGGTGACGGAGCTCCGCCCCGCTCCCCGAGGAAGGGCTGGGGGTGCAGTCCCGGCGTGGGAACAGCATGGCGCCTGGATGCCGCCCGTTCCCACCGAGCCGAGGCACTGAGCCAGGCTGCTAACAGGACTGTGGAGCACGGGGGCTGCACTGAGCTCCTAGGAAGCTTCCAGAAGCTTCCCTGCTCCAGACACCGCTCTCTGGTGCGGACAATGTCCCACAGGAGGGAAAGGGAGCCTTTATCCTCCATCACTTCAAGGAGGAACGTCTTTCCAGAGTGTGCCTGACGAGTTCCCCTTTGGTCTTTTTGGCCCAAACTGGCCAGATGCCCACCCCGAGGCCAACCTCTGGCCGCCGCAGGCTGAGGGGTCTTTGCACCCAGAAGGTGGGTTGTGCCCCTCCTCTGCTCAGAGCCCCTCAGTGGTCCTCATGACACAGAGTAAGACCACAGTGCTGCCGTGGCGGTGAGGCTGCACTCTGCCCGCCTCTCCCACTCTGCTACACACACCCGGGCTTTCCTACTCTTTCCAAAGACCAGGCAAACTTCCACCTCAGGGCCTTTGCACATGCTGTTCCCTCTGCCAGTCACACTCTTCCCCCATCCCCAATACTGGAAGCGCTTGTTCTCTCAAAGTCCAGGCTTTGCCCAAATACCACCTTCTCAGTGAAGCCATATTTAAAACTATAACCAACCCCCCTGCAGCATCCTTTTCTCCACCCTGCTTTATGTCACTCCAGAGCACTTCTCACCATCTAATATATTTCACACTTTACTAGCCCACTGTCTGCTTCCCCTCCCTAGGATGTAAACAGGCTCCTGTCTCAGGCTGTGGTCCCTGCCCTGGACAGGTCACTCAGTAAATAAGCCATCCGTTGTGATCTTCCCTCATGACTCCTTGGACTCAGCTCTGACCACCCAGTCTGTTCCAGCCACACTGGCCTCGGCCCAGCTCCGGGAATTTTCTGAACATTCCCCAGCAGATGCTTTTGCAGGTGCTTTTGCAGGGACAGTGATGGTGGAGGTGTGTTTCCGGTATCTCAGGTCAATAAAAGGGCAGGGTGAGGTGATCAAGAACCAGACTGCCTGGGTTCAAATCCCAGCTCTGCTGCCTCTAGCTAGTGACTTAACCTCTCTGGGCTTCATTTCCTTCTTCGGGATGAACTGTTTATTAGCATATGGATCAACTTTTCGATGGGTAGTTAACAATGTTGATTAGTTAATTAGGAATGAACACCTGCTTCGAAAAGGGGTTTTGAATATGACATGACTTAGGGTAGTACCTGGCATCTATGAAGCCTATTACCTTTCACTCTGAATATAAGAAAACCCCTTCCCATGGACCTCGTGCAGCATCATGTAAGGCAGGACCCTGTAATGCAGCTTCGTGTAATAAAGTGTCATGTGATACAGTACCATGTGGTAGAGCATGATGTAATTTGGCATTGTGTAACAGAGCATCATGTTATAAAGTATCATGCAATTCAGCATCATGTAATGCGGCATCATGTAACGCAGCATCATGTAATGCAGCATCATGTTATGAAGTATCACGCAATTCAGTATCATGTAACGCAGCATCACGTAACGCAGCATCACGTAACGCAGCATCACGTAACGCAGCATCATGTAATACAGCATCATGTTATGAAGTATCACGGGATGCCACTTCAGTATAAAACTCAAGGTGCACGGGGCAGGGGGGTCGGGGTAGAAGGTATTCGGTGACCAGGGACTCTACCAGCAAGGCAGTGAGTGACTAGGATGATGGCACTGGTAAGATGGTGCAGTTAAACAAAATGTGCTACCATTCAGTAAGCACTTACTGAGTACCAGGCCCTGTCTCACCCAGTGCTGAGAGCTCTGTGCTGTGCTCACTGTTACAACAGGCCACAGACTCAGGGAAGCTGAGCGCCTTGCTTAAGGCCACACAGGGTGCTGCAGCAGAGCCTGGAAGCCATCCCAAGAATGGCAAACCACAGAGCCAGGGTCCGCCCGACCACTGACCCTTTGCTGGCCTTAGGCCACTTCTCCTCCATGGCCATCTTCACCGTGAAACTCTACCAGGGGCAGATCCACTTTTTCAGGCTCCCAAAGAGCGAACCTGGTTGGGATGGACAGTTAGGTAGCCGTTCCAGCTAATCTTTGCGCTTCTGTTTATTCCGGAAGTGGTCAGTGCCAAACGCAGCCTGTATAATCTTTATTTAGCTTTGAGGGAAGTTATTAGTGGAAAGAAGGAAACCATCTTCCTTACGAGGATTCATTAGAAAGACTAACTGAATACAAAATTGCTCCAGGTGTGCTGTCGCAGGCATCGGGGTCACTGAAGGATAGTGGGGCCACAGACACTTAGCGGGCCCCTTGCTTAGAGGCAAAAGGGAGACGGGGGTGTGTAGGTCAGGTGCATGGAACAGCTGGGATGGAAACAGCTGTCCTCGGGCTGAGAGACCAAATCAATATAAAGTAGTTTTCAGGAAAGGAAAATGTGTAAAAATCTATGCCCCTCGGGGGTGTTACAGATCAGGGTTCTTGGCGCTCCTTAATCAACAGAAATTGATAGAAGGCCGGACGAGAAATTCCCGCAAGGCTCTAGCAGGGCCTCTGCTGCAGCAGCGGGGAGCGAAAAACAAACAACAGGTCCCCTTGCTGGCTCCTTATCTGGGGTGAGGGTAGGCGTGGGTCCAGGTGGCTGGGCAGAGGATAGCTTAGGTGGTATGTGCACCGCTTAGGTAGTGTTGAGGGCAGGGGGCCTGCGCAGTGCCCTGCCTTTGCTCCTGACACCCTGTTTTTCCTCCAGGCTCTTCAGAAGTAGCAGTTGGATTTTTTTTGGGGGGGGTCTTTTTGTATCTTTTTATCCATAATTTGCCCCAACTGCAGATGCACACAGTTATTTTTAGTCCCTTATAGCTTCTTTGTATTTTATTGCTTGGGGAGACCTTTGTCCAGGCGCAGGCACTGCAGCAAAGGGTCCAGGTCTCAGCCTGTCTCAGAGGGACATGGTGTTTGAGGTTAATTATGATGGGCGTCGCAGCTCCGGGGACAAGATTAGCTGGGAACTTTTTTAGCTTCTTTTGCATCTTCCCACATCCTACCTGTCCCTTCAAAGCCATGCTCCCCTCCAGCAGCTGCCCATGTATCTGCTTCTTTTCTCAACACACTGCTTACGGGGTGTCTCTACTCACTGTCTCCACAACCTCACGCCCCACTCGCCCTTCAAAGCTTCTTCACCTTGGCTCCCCTACCACCACTCAGCCGGCAGCCTCCTGCCAAGATGACCAAGGGGCTCCCTGCTGTCCAAGCCAGCGGTCACTTCTCTGCCCAGGGACCCCATGTCTCAGCAGCATGTAACACGTAACATGGCGGAGGGTCATGAAACACCCTCCGCTCCTGGCCCGGGGATCTCCACGCTGGCCCGGTGTCCCCTCTTCCTCTCCACTCCTGTCTGATCTCTGAACACTGGAGTGGCCGCTGCTCTGTCGACATTCTTTCCTCACGGGATCTTATCCCACATCGCAGTTTAACTGCCGTTTACAAACTCACGCTGCCAAATGAAATGTTTCTCTCTACACTCGTATCCAACGGTCCACGCCTCACCTCCGCGTGGACGCACAGGAGGAAGCTCACACTCAGCCTGCCCAAAACAGACTCTGACCTTCCTTCTCCAGCCACCCGTGTCCCCAGCTGCCCCGTTCCAGCAAGGACCCCGCCAGCCACTCAGTTCCTACAGCCCAAAAGCCAGGAGTCACTCTTGCCCCCTTCCCTCCTTTGCTCGGCGTCCAAGGCTTTAGAAAATCTTGCATTTGCACCAAAACCCTTCCTGGATTGGCTCCTTTCTCCGTGTCCACTGCCGTCACTGCCCGACCGGCCGCTGTCACCCCTCGGCCGGACCATAAGCAGACTTGGAGTTGGTCTTCCTGCCATCGGTCCTGCTACCCGACAGGTCCCCAAGAGAGGCCAGGGTGCTCTCTCCCAAACACGGCCATCTGTGATGGCTAATTCTGTGTCAACTCACCTGGGCTGAAGGATGCCCGGAGAGCTGGGAAAGCATGACCTCTGGGTGTGGCTGGGAGGGTGCTTCTGGAAGAGACTAGCATTTGAATTGGGGAACTGAGGACAGCAGATGGTCCCCCCCCCACCCCCGTGTGAGAGGACACCATCCCATCTGCCTAGGACCCGAACGGAATGAGAGGCAGAGGGAAGGAGGGATTCACGCTCTCTGCTTGAGCCAGGACATCTATTTTTCCTGCCCTAGGACATCAGCCTCCCGAATCTCGTGCTTTGGGGGTCAGACTGGGACTTACGGCATCAGCCCCTGACTTCTCAGGCCTCTGAACTCGGACTGAATTTACACCACCAGCTTTCCCGGTTCTCCAGCCTGCAGCTGGCAGGCAGATCGTGGGATTTCTCGGCCTCCATCATTGCACGAGCCGATTCCTAGAATAAAGCTCCTCTTGTATCTACATGTCTCTCTCTGTATATCCGACTGGTTCTGTTTCTCTGGAGAACCCTGACTAATACACTGTCTTCTGCTTCCAGCACTCATTGACTGCCACTGCACTTAGAACAACATTCAAAATCTTCGCTGCAGCTGATGGGTTCCTCTGTGATGGGGCCGCTTCTCTGCCTAATCTCTTACTTGCCCCCTTCACTATGCCTTAGCCATGCTGGCCTCTCTGATCAGCTCCACTGTTACGTCAAGATCATCCCCACCCCCATGTCTTAGCATATGCCATTCCACTGCCTAGAATGCTGGTCCCTGCATCTTCACATGGCTGGCCCTTCACAGCACGTATCCCCTCCAGAGATTATCTTGTTTATTTATATGTTTATTTATTCTATGTCTTCCCTCCCCCTGCTAATCTGTGAGATCCACGAGGTTAGAGAACTCATCTCCATCTGCTGATACGCCCCAGGGTCTAACACAGTCTCTGGCACACAGTGGGATGGCATAAATGACAGGACAGTGAAGTCCCTTATGCAGAACATTTCCCCATGGCTCCAGCCCACCCTCACCTCTGGCCTCTCCATCACTGATGGTATCTATCATTATTCTGCATATAACAGATGTACTGTCATCATTATATATGCATTATTATTATTCTGCATATAATATATGCATTATTATTATATAGGCATTATTATTCTTCTTCTGCATATAGACTATAATCAGCTTTGTACTGTTCTGAGTTATTTTGTGTAACTCTCACTTTCTCAGTTGGACTCTGAATGTCTCATCCATGCCCACACTCCACAGGCGGTAGAAGCCGGATTCACGTTTGCCAAATGGAATTCAACCAATGCTTATGGATGGAAGATCCACCCTGTGGCTGTCAGGAAACTAGATTCTGCCTTTGGAGAGACTAGAGGAGATACAATTCTCACCACATTCTAACCAAACTGTGAACCAGATACATCAACTAACTCTCCCGGAGGGAAACGATGCCGGTAGGGTGCGTGTCATCCATTTGTCCAATGTCCTCTAGGAGGTGGGCTTTGAAGACTGAGGAAGAGTAGAGTTAAATGGATGGTGAGAAAAAGTGTAAACTAAAAATAAGAGAGAGATTGGTTTTTAAGGCTGAAATCTGTGGAGTTAGGTGGACGGTGGAGAGAAAAAATAATTAACTCAGGCGACGGATGGGGTTGGACCTGCGAGCTGAAGGTTAGTAAGATCTGTGAACCAGCTAAAGCGGAGAGACAGGCAAGCCTCAAAAACACACGCCCGCACTCAACATACTCATATGTCCTGGCATAAGGATATGCTATTGCTTCGTCCAGTACAGCACTGATTTTCCAAATAGAGCCAGCAGATATGCCTACGTTGAAACACACATAGAAAACCACAGCGTTACAAGGTTAATATTTTTGAGATATTAATCAATATTTCTTTCTGTCTCTCCTTCCATTTCTCCTCCACTCCTCCCTCACGTCCCAACCAGATGGCAGGTCCATTCTGCACTCATTGCCTCAGGGAGGGTGCACAGGGTGAAGGGCAGAAAAAAAGGACTGTCCCGGGCTTTGGTGCACAAGCCCTACACTGATGAACTAGTGGTGAGAACTACCTGAGACTAGAACTTCCCTCCTCCCCCACAGAAAAACAGTGCTTCATCAGAGGTTGACAGACAGGCTCACACGTGCATAGACACTGGTGAATTCCGGAGAGAAGGGCTTTGGCTCTGCTTTCTGGAAAGTTCCAGAGAGGTGAGACCCTAGAGAACTTATGGCTAACAGGTGAGTCCAGAAAACAAAGCTTTGAACCAGCCGGCAGAGGTTTCTGCACTACACTGGCATAACCAAGAGTCAATATGAACTCATACGACTAAACAATTAATCTTTAGTCCTTTTGTTAATTATACCTTGCAAGTTGCTAAGAGAGTAGATCTTAAAAGTTCTCATCACAAGAAAAATAATTCTGTAACTATAGGTACAGTGATGGATGTTAACTAGACCTATGGCAGTGATCGTTTTGCAACACAGACAAATTTCAAATCATAATGTTACACCTGAAACTGATACAACCCTTTGGTCTTGTATTTTACAATGATGTCATGTAACTTTAAGCCTTGTCTCCAAAATGATGGGAAAAAACTGTTAGACTGTGGCTTGTGGATTTTTAAAGCCTATATGTAAATAATAAGAATTGGACAGAATGGTGGAAATCTCAGCATATGCATGCATGGGTGGGTGGGAGATGAAATCCTCCACCTTTTGGTATCATGTGGCCCCAGCCCCAACTTAGGTGTAACCCTGGTGTGTGCCGGTAAACTGTCCTAATGCTCTCAGATCCACTTCTCCCCCTTCCCTGCTTTGCTCACAGAGAACTACATTTCCCAGACGGCCCTGCCCCTGCTTCTTGGGGACTGGCCAATCGGAGGCACCAGAAGGTGGGAAGAAGAGAGAAGCCAGGTACCATTTCTCCCTCTCTCTGCTTCCCGTGTTGTCTGCAGAGGTGGCTCTTCCTCCCCTGGGGCTCTAGCCCCTGCGGGGCAGCCCTCACCCATGGCTTCAGCCTCTGGCCCTTGGGAAGACCATCACCCCGTCCCCATCTCCGCAGCCTTAGAGGTGATATACCTCCAAGTGCGTATTTGACTTCTCAGCTCTTCTACTGCCTGTGTAACTAATCCTCTGCGTTAAAGTCCCTCCACCTGAAGACACCTAGATTGCTGTCTGCCTTTCAACTGAAATCTGGCTGAGAGACTGAAGGAAAAGGATGAAGCCAACTCCAAATTGACATTACATTTCTAGCAGTCTTTCAAAATGAGCGTCTTAAGGGAATTAAGTAACTTTGGGGGGAAATGTTATATTTCTTTCACTTGAGTTTTTACAATTAGATTCAAATCTGCTTTATAGATTTACTGTGACAACTGGAAGAAAAAAATGAAAACCCACTGAAATCTGAAGTCTGCTGACACCCTGCAAAGTAAAGATTAATCAGTCCAGGAACACTTACAGCCTGAGAATGGCTTCATTTACTAACCCACAATTTCACTGGTTTGTTTTAATATCCCTTCGTTACTTTGCTTGAAACTTTTCCTACCAAAAAACAAAAGATGGTTTTGATGCTTCTTCCCAACTAGGAAAAGTTGTTCCTTTCATTCTCAGTGTAGTTGATCTTGGACTGAGAGCTGCTTTAATGAGTCTGTATTATCTCCTTCCCTGGAAGGTAGGGCACACACATGCAATCTCAGTGAGCCCTGAAGCCTGTGGCTTATGCAGAGTGGTGGGAAAAGTTCAAGGATGACACTCCCTGGGTCCAGGCCCCAGCCTTCTGTCCAGGAAGTCTTCTTGCCCAAACACCAAAGGCTGAAAGCCCAGCGGGCTGAGAGCTTACTAGAAATGGGACAAGACACAAACACCTTTCCATTTTATTTCTGACATACACCCATCTGCTGAATACTGGACACTTTAGAAATGATGAAAAATGGAAACAAATACATCCTTCTGTCTCATTTTTCACCTACCCTTCACAGTTACTGTGAAGATGTCCAGTGGATGGATGGATGGATGGATGGATGGACGGATGGACGGATCGATGGAAGGATGGATGGATGGATGGATGGACGGACGGATCGATGGACGGATGGATGGGTGGCTGAGTGACTTTGACACCTGTAGCTGTCCCCAATCAGCCCCTTGGCAGGCCACCAAGTACCCCAGGGTTGGGCTAGCTTTCATGTCCCAGTAACGTTTCAAGGTCATTTCTGCCTCCCTGACTTCAATTAGGAGGTTCCCTCTTCCCTTAATGGTCTGATTTCCTCCTAAATATTCATGAATCCCCCTGTGCCCCAAGCCTAACTCAAACTTCACTTTCTCTAATTTGTCCCAATTACTCTCATCCTATTGACTTCCTGTTCTGCAATGGACAGCTGCTAATCTTCTCTGCCCCGCATGTATTTCCTGTTCAAATGAGAGCAGTATCCTGAATTATCCCAAGGACATCAGCCTTTCCCTACTCTCGGCCTCACGTTTTTCAGGGAGTAACCCCAACCCTTGGCTCCAGGGTTTGCATGTGATCTACACTCTTCTAGGCACACGAGCCCAAAGCTAGACCAAAGGGACAAATTTTGGTTTCATGAGACATTTACTGGAAATATTAGGAAAGAAAGAGACATCCTCTTCCGTGGTGACTAAATTGGTAGGATGCAAGCCAGGAGATGTTGGGTACCATCTTTGACGTGACTTGGTGAGAGCCTGCCTGTGAACTGGACTGACAGAAAAGCAGAGATAAAAGATGAAGAGAGACTATTCTTGGTGACATCACCTGGGCACCTTGATTCAACCTTGCCTGAAGCCTAACCTCGCTCATATTTCCCACTTTATAAACCAATTATTTCTGTCTCTTAAAACCATTTGACATAGGTTTGCATGAACTTGATCCCAAATGGTCCTCACTAAACTATTTTTCAACAGCATTGCGACTGCCACAAAACTTACTTAATTCTATAGCGTCTCATTATTATGCACCGAACCTTCATAACTGTTTAGTCTTGTTTCTCAAAATAAAGAGACAGCTGGTGGATCGTGACAGTTTTGGAGTCCTTTCAATTCCCTGTTTTGGGGAAGAAGCAGCCAGAGACCCAAAGGAGCTTTCCAGAAGTAGAATGACAACTTCTCAGCAGCAGAAAGAGGATAGACTGGGGTGCAAGGGCACGGGGGTGGAGTGGGGTGCAGTGAGGTGGGGCTGGGGCAGGTGCTGGGTACCATCTCTCTCCTGGGGCCAGGAAACAAAGTCGTAAGATCAAAGTCACTGGCAGCAAGTTTCGCTATTCAAGGGGATCACTCTTATCCACAGGGTACCTGTGGTGTGTAGAGGTTGAAACCCAAGAGTCCAGCATCTGAACCACCCAAGGGGGTTCCAGTGAAACTCTGGGCTGGATGGTGGCCAGGCCAGAGGATTGAAACAGAGACCACATTTAAACCCGCACCGGAGCTCTGCCACCCTGGGAAAGGGTTCGGGTGGAAGGAGGGAGAGACGTGGGCAGCCGTGAGCCTTCACGGGAGCTCCTGATACCGTGTGTGTGGCCCCCGCGGTCAAAGCCTCCTTGGTGTTTATTGCAGGTGGTACAACTGGTGGACATCGACGTCCTTCTTGTTTCTATAAGCAGACTGCTGGCATGCCTTTCCCAGAGTGTCCTGCCCGAGGTCCTAGCCCCAGGCATCCCCATCTTCCTTCTCATCTAAGCGTGTAACCTTTACTAAGTTCTCGAGTACTGTTGTGCTAAGTATTTAACACGTATAACATATTGAATCTTCACAACAACACTTGAAGCAGGAAATATTTTATTCCCATTTACAGCGAAGGAAACCGAGGCCCAGAGAGGTGAAGTAACTTGCCCAAGGTTGCCCAGCTAGTAAATGATGAGGCCGTATTTGAACACAGATCTGTGCTCACATTCTCTCCACTCATCCGTCTGCTCTACGGGAGATTTCCGGCAGGACCCCACCCTTATTTGTGGGATGTGCTGACATCCAGCAGACTTGGCAAGAGAGTCAACGCAAGAACATTTCCTGGAGTTACTTCAGGTCCCTCTGGGGTTCTCAGGCCACTGAAGACACGCTGCCCTTGGCCACGTGACCAGTGCGCAGAGCACTCTGCGTTTCTCCAGGGAGGAAATTTACATCATCATCACTGGTATCAATTCCACAAGCCGTCATGATCCAGGCTGTCCCTGGGAGAACGAGGGGCCCATGGGTCCTTGCAGAGAGTCTGGAAACCCCCGGCTTTCATTCCAAGACAAACTCCCACCAAATTCCTAAGGTTTGGCTTCTGCTTCCTTTTACAATCCTCTTCCCAATTCCAAGGGCACAGGCCACGTTCCACGGGAACATTTCCCATCTGAAAAGTCCTGAAGATCGTGCGCCCCAGCGAGAAGTGCCCGTTTGATATGCTTTGCCTGTGGCAGGATGTATTTTTAAAGCGGTGATATTTATAGCCGGATGTCGGCACTAACACGAGTGCTTAAGTAGCCTCCAAGTGTCAAGATGCTGCTTCCCCGGGAAAGCTCAGACGTGACACGGGGGGAACGAGTGTGGAGCAAACGGAGTCATCTCAGCCGCGTTAGAGCAAAGGGGGGTTTGTCTTCTGCTCTGGCTCCTGCCCTGCCTGGTGACGAAATGCAGGAAAGAGTCACTTCCCTCAACAGGAGTTAACAGCGATGCTCCTAACGTCACATTCATGGGATCTGGTGCTCCTGGTGGAAGTAATGAAGCATTTCCGCGCCCACGATTCCCTTTTACGAGACGCCCGGTGGAAAGAACACAGCTCTTACTGAGTTCATGTCTTCACAACCAAGGAGGAAGGCATTTAAAGCTGTGTGTTTTCTATGCCTTATGACTCCCCGTCCCGTCTGTGGAAGTCAGACTCATTCCTAATGAGGATCGGTGTGGAAAAGAGCCATGGAAGCCGAAATATATTTTAGCCGAAGTGTCTTCGTTTCTCAAACTGGAAAAAATTAGGAAGTCAGGAGCCCCCTTATCAAACACTGGAGCTCTCCTGATTCCTGATCCGTCCTTAAGCCTCCAGACAAGCCTCTCTCTTGCGCATCGGACCCTGACGGATTCTGGAGACACGGGGACAGTGGCACTCAGAGTTATTAAGGTCATCTTTCCGAGGCACGGTTTTCGCCATGTGCCAGTGGTCCCTGCCTGCCAGGCCTGGGGATTGAGGCCAGCCAGGTGCAGGGCATAAGGCCAGCCAGACCTGCGTTCAAATGTCGTTTCGACCCCTTATAAACTGTGTGCTCTGAGGTGAGGTGCGTACCTCTTTGAGCCTCAGTTTCTTCACTTATCGAGTGAAGGAGAAGAATCCAACCTTCCCAAGGTCATTGCAAGGACCAGATGAAATATAAGCTTCAAAGTGACCTGCACAGTAATGACCTTTAATGCAATTATGGGTCAGTGTTGATTTTGGTTTTCCCTTTTTTTTTGTTTCCTGTTTGTTCCCTCTCCTTTCATCGCTCTGTTTCGCCTTTCCTGCTTTCTTTCCAATGATCTGAATGCTTCGTAGTATATCCCATTTCAGGTATTTATTGGGTGTCTGACTATGTATTTTTATATACCTTTTAGTGGTTGTTCCAGGGGTCTCAATATACGTGTTTAAATTAAAATAATCTATTCAGAATTAAACTGTGCCACTCCAAGTGGAATGTAGAAACACTACCACTGTCTCAGCATCTTTACTTTCTCTCTGTGTCACCGTCTTCCCATGGATTATTACATCCATACACACTGAAAACCCTCAGTGTTATAATTTTTCTTTGAACTGTCATACATATTTTAAAGGACCTAAGAGGAGAAAAATAGGCTATTACATCTCCCCAGCTACTTACCATTTCTGTTTCTCTCATCCACCCAGGACTTATTGAGCGCCAAGTATGTGACAAGTGCTAGCAACACCGTAAAGACAAAAACGGAAGTGGTCCTGGCTTGTGTGGAATTCACCTTCTAGTGGTAAGGATAAGGGTTAATCAAATAAGGATATAAAACTGCAAACTTGTGACAAGTGTCATGAAAGAGAAGTGCTGAATGCTGAGAGTCTTCCATCACTAAAAGATGAGCCCTGGGGACGTCAGCTTCCCTGGGGAGGTGACAGACGAGTGGATTTTTGAGGATGCATAGGAGTTGGTTAGAAGAGGGAAGAGCAAAGCGTTCTGTGCAGAGGGAGCAGTATGTGCAAAGGCCCTGTGGCAGAAGGGATCAAAGCGAGGTCAAGGGTGAAGGAAGGCTGGTGTGACTGGCATGGGGGGAGAGATGCAGAATGTTGGAGGGGAAGCCAAGGGGGCCGACAGGGACCAGACCATCAGGGCCTTGAAGGAATGTCATCCTCATTCTCAGAGCGATGGGCAGCCAGGCAAGGATGCAAGGATGTGGATCAGGGTATAACATGAGAGGATCTGTGTTTGCAAAGACTGTGGTGTGGAGAAAAGATCAGAGGGGAGTCAGAGCAGAGGAGAGGAAGAGGCAGGAAGTTAGGAAACATTTAATATAACCTGAGCAAGCTGTGTGCTCTCAGGCAGCAGGAGTAGAAATTGAGGACAGTCAGGTTGGCTCAGGAGGTTTTTGGAGGGCTTGCTTTAAATCTATAGGACTTTCCACGAACTGCACGGCCAGGACGAGGGACAGGGAATTGCACACCTCCGGATGGAGCAGCTGGGTAGATGGTGAGACAGGGAAACAGAATCCGAGTGGGCTTCTTACTTCAGGGCCTGTGGGTTTGTGCTGAAATGGAGTTTACCTCCTGGACACGTGCTTTCGTTCATGCAAAAATAATTAATAATTATTAATTATTTAATAATCGTGAAATTATTCTTTTAATAATTATTGCATTAGTAAAAATAACAATCTAACTCTAACCCTAACTGAACACTTAACTCTGTGCCAGATACTCGATGTCTGGGATAGAATAACGAGTAAGTCAAAGGTCATCTCTGTTCTTATGAAGTTTACATTCTGCTGGAGAAGGGTATGCAGAAACTAAACAAGGAAGCTGGCAAGTAATAAGAACTTCAGAGATTGATAGAGGAGAGAAAGCGAGGTGATGTGCAGGGGAGAGAGGCAGGTGTACCGATTCTACTCAAGCCGGTCAGGGAGGTGACATTTTAGCCGAGACCTACATGATGACAAGCAACGTTTTGAGGAAAGCTCTGGAGGCAAGAGCCAGCTTGGCGTGTGTCCACTGGCTGCAGGGTGGCGAGGGGCTGGGGGTGGTGAGAGGTGAGGCAGAGGGGCAGATCTGGGAACAGATGAGGTGATCGCCCTGCTGTGGGTTCAGTTCTGGACAGTTCTGGACAGCAGGGGTCCAACTGCTGTGGGTCCAAATGGACATGCTGAAGCCCTCACTTGACTACATGTCTTAGTCACTAGATACGGACGTGACTCACTTTTAAGTTATTGCCTGAACGGTCTGCTTTTGGTGAACATCACGGTTGCATGGCTAATGCTACAATAAAGATCTGGGGCACACAGTGGGAGCTTTATGTCTCTGTACGCTC
The DNA here is from genome assembly GCF_964270905.1 of Leucopleurus acutus. Taxonomy (NCBI): domain Eukaryota; kingdom Metazoa; phylum Chordata; class Mammalia; order Artiodactyla; family Delphinidae; genus Leucopleurus; species Leucopleurus acutus. The sequence goes on from NC_139155.1 coordinate 88,342,473, forward strand.
CCAGAAGGGAGACTGAGGGAGAAGAGTATGCTGAAGCTGAATATGGACAGTTCCAGAAGCCAGAAAGACTTCACCTTCGGCCGGCATCGTGTAAGCATGCCTGCTCCCCACTCCTCACTGGCCCTGGGCACTGTCACTCCTAAGAGTTTCTTCATCTGATGAAGAGATCGGCATCTCGCTGTCGTTTTAATTTGCATTTTCCTGATGATCAGTGAAGTTGAACACTTCATATGCTTAGCAGCTCAGAATTTTGAAGGGCTGGGTGGGGATCCCAGCAGAGGACAAAGAACTGGGCTGCCTGCTGCACGGAGAAAATCGTCAACTCCATGGTGGGGTCCAGTGGCGGGGGGGGGGTCCGAGCCTCAGAATGAGATCTCGTCCCATCCTTTTGCTGGATGCAAAGAAGGCACGTGTGTGTCCCACAGCACCAGCTGATGAACTGGCGGTGCCTCTTACCTAAATCTCTCCCCATGGAGACAGGAGCGGAGAATGAAGATCAGTACATTTCCTGCTTCTCGCCCGTCTCTGAACATCTAGATAAAGCTATCATCTATTCACATCAAGGGTTTTGCTGGAGACGGAGCCCTAAACATTATTCTCATGTTCAGAGAACGCTGGAGGGTTTTATTGGCATTTGAGTATCAGCACATAGAAAATGAACTCCAAAACCTTAATTAAACCTGACAATGACCGCAGGCAGGTTTGTGTTCGTAGGTATAAGGATGAATCTCTGTGCACAGATGCAAAGTAATGGGAGGGGAAGAGGGAAGGAGCTGGAGATAAGGGAAGATTGTCACCTCGAGAGTTACTTATTCATCCCAGATAATCAGTTGTTCATTAACACAAAATAAGCGTCAGATTATCTTCGCTGAAATTGACTAATCTGTTGATTGTGAGAACAAAATCTGGTCCAGAATACTTTTTCCCTTGTCTTTGAATCATAAACTATAATGGATTAAGTTTAATTAATCAAAAATATTTTTACAGCCCTGGGTCAGATTTCTAGAATTTGCACTGCGTGCTGGTCAGATAACCGGAAAGGGGGCTGCAAAGGTTCCCTTGTAAACCTGCTGCCAGCACGGCCGGTCGACAAAGTGCTCAGGGGTCCTTGAAGTCAAGGAAAAGGATGGTCCTGATTAACTCATGGTTTTTTAAAATTAAGTGAAAGTCAGCCTTGAAATACCTCACTCCACGGTCTTACTGGAGATGTCCAAATACTTAAATGATTTGGGGCTTCCCAGTGGATCAGTAGGGATGGGACGGAATAACACACACTCTCTCTCTCCAGGAACTTTTTTCCAAAAAAGGTGACACTCACAGCTTCTGGGTGGATGTGAATTTGGGGGACGCTCTTCATCCCCACACAGAGCCGTCCAGTAGCTTCTCCGTGACTGCGGTTCCCACTGAGCTCCAGGAACTGCCCGCAGGCCCAGGGAAGGGGGGGACAGCTGCCCGCTCTGCTGGTCTCTCTCTGCCTTCCCACCCCTGTCGGTTCCCCCGGCCCACGCCTCTCGAAATGGTCTCTGTGTTGAGCTCTCTTGTGTAAGTGAAACGCTTGGAGTGTGGCATCGTTCCCTGCCAGGATGCTAATGCTGTCCTAAAATAGAGACACACGTCTCTGTTGCATCTGACAAATGCAGCCATCTTTCGGGTCCTGAGTAAGAAGACGCAGGGAAGAGAGGCAGGATGCGCTCCGATCATACACAAAACCCGGAGCTTCGCACGTTCCTCTTCCATTTCAGCGGAGCTGGTAAGATGCTAAGGATGACGATCCCAAATATCCGGCAACAGGAAATTGACATGAAAACACCAGCTTTTTTTTTTTTTTTTTTTTTTTCCAGAATCCTTGAGTCCAAGAAGCTTGGTTTACTCCGTTCATCACAAGGTTAGACACTTGTGCCAAGACCTAACCCAGGGGTTGCTGGGCTTGACGGTGGGGAGCTCCGTGGGGGGACACCCTTGCCAGACAGTCACCCAGCCCGGGCCGAGCAGGGGCTGGAAATCACCAACTCTCCTGTGGTTTGTCCTCTTGGAGAATCTCGGTCTCTGCCAGAAAGAGGCTGCGCTTGATTTGTGGCTGCGTTTTTACAGAAGCACTTGTAAGCCCCAAAGAAGTGACCCTTCTAGACAAGCTTCCTCGACCACAAGCCTTCACCTGCTCCATTATTCTCCACGATGGCAGAAGGTGTCTGCAGTAACAGACAGTAACAGGCCGGTCTCTCGCTCACACGTTCACTCATTCACTCATTCATTCATTTACTAATTTAATCAATCAATCAATATTTACCAAGTGCCTTCTAGATGTCAGATTTTGTCCTACGCACTGAAACAAAGTCTCTCTCAAAGAGGCTACATTTTGGTAGGAGAAAACAAACAATATACAGATAATTAAAACCAGAAAGATAAGTTTTCTTGGAAGAAAATGAATTGGAGGATGTGATAGCAACTTCTTATCACAGATAAGGTGGCCAAGAAAGTCATTGCCAACTAAGTGACATGAAACCAAGACCTAATTAATTGACCCAGAGTCAGAAACACAAAGTGCTGAGGGAAACAGCCTTCCAGGTGGAAGAAGCAGTAAGTGCAAAGGCCCTGGGGTGGACGTGAGTGCAGTAAGTTCCAGAAAGACAGGGATGGCCACTGTAGCCGGCTCCAGGCTGTAAGGGGTCATGGTAGGATGAGGGTTGAAGGATTACGTGGGGGCCAGAGAGCACAGGGTCCTGCGGGAAAGAGTCTAGATGTTCATCTCTGTGCAGTAAGAGGCAATTGGTGGGGCGGTAAGCAGTGAGGACATGACGCAATTTCTGTTTTATCAATGTGGCGATAGCCCATCTTAGGAAGGGCATATATGCCTGAAGGCTTTGCAAAGCGGAGGGCTCACCTCTTGGCTATTGTAAGCAAGGCAGACTTGAGACTATCCTACCTCCCTCTCTCATTCGTTCAGCCCACAAACATTTATCGTACGGTTTTTCTACGCCAGGCTGGGCACTGAGGATACAACGATAAGCAAAAAAGATATGGAACTTGCCCATATTGTGCTTCTCCTGGAGGGTAACCAGGACAAAAGCAAGCCAGACAGCAGACACAGCAAGTGCAAAGGCCCTGCGGTGGCTGGAGCACCGCAGGAAAAGACCAGAAAGGAGGAAGTGTGTCTGGTAGTGGGGCTTGGCCTTCCACACCTCAAGTTATTTGTCTCCCTGGCCTCCTCTTTTAACCTTCTATCCCCCTTTTCATTCTACTTCTGCAACTCTGGCCTCTGCTCTGCTCCTCAGACATGGCAGGCCCTCTGTCTCAACCCTTTGTATCTGCTGTTCCCTCTGCGGGAACATCCTTTCCCCAGACTTCTCACAACTGTCTTCTTCCCTTCACCCAGGTCTCCATCCACATGTCACATAATCAGTGAGACCTTCCCAACCACTGAATATAAAGTAGCACTTTCATCTTCATCACCCTCTAACCCCTTGTGTTTGTCACCCCCTGATACGTACATCAATCTGTCTATCAACTCTCTGCCAGAAGCAAGGACAGCACCTAGGAAGTGTTTGCCACATATTAGGTGCTCGATAAATACCCGTTGCATGAATGTGTCTTTTTTTTTTTTTAATATTTATGTGGTTGCGCTGGGTCTTAGTTGTGGCGTGGGGGCTCCTTAGTTGTGGAACGTAAACTCTTAGTTTCAGCATGCATGTTGGGATCCAGTTCCCTGACCAGGGATCAAACCCGGGCCCCCTGCATTGGGAGCACAGAGGCTTAACCACTGGACCATCAGGGAAGTCCTGAGTACATCTTTATGTGTGGGTTTTCATCAGGGCTATTACACTGGAAGGTCTGCAGAAAACCAGTGTCTGAGGCATCTGGGACCCATTTCCTCTGAATATCACCATATCTGGTCCTACTTTTCTGGCTGTTCAAGTGCAAAGTTACTTGGCAGCCCCCCTGATAGAGCAAAACAGGACGCTGAAAAAAAATATTAACATATCGATGTGCTGCTGCACTCCTGCTTTACATAACCCATTACAGACCTTAAGGCGCACGTTGTCTTTTGCTAAATTGAATTATCAGTATGAAGACACGTGGCCCATCAGTGATATTTGGAAACAAAAAGCCAACATATGGACGCGATCAATGGAGTAATTATCAGCTCAGACAGACGCGTAACGCGTGTTGGCCCAACTCCAGAGCTGCGTGACACCACATCAACATAAAACGCACGCTCTTCCTTTACCGAATGGCATGTCCTCTCTGCCCCCATCACTCTGAGAACCTGGAAGAAGATGGTGTCAGGCACAAGGCAGCACAATTTAGTTGACGACTGTGACCACCAGATGTTCAAAGGACAGGACGCCGTGGTCGCCTTCAGAGCTTCACACTTTAACCCCAATGAACTGTTCCTGCCTTTCACGTCACCTGATAACTGAACGAAGCCGCTTCCTGAGAATTAGCAGGGTGGTCCCCAGCATGAGGACGGAGGTTCTCCCGCACCAAGGATCCCCTGCTCACGGTGCACTCCGTCTCCAACACAAGGGGGTTCCCTGACCCCCAGTCCAAGCCCCTAATGATCTGCATCACAGCCAACGGCTCCATCCCTCACCCAAATACACCTCCGAGCCCTTGGCATCATCCTCAGCCCTTCCCTATCACACCCCACGGCCAAGCTGTCAGCAAATCCTGTTGGTTTCACCTTGAAAATATACACAAACTTGACCGCTTCTCTGTCCCCTCTGCTCCTGCCTTGGGGGAAGCACCCACATCCCGTGTCTGGAGAATCCCTCCTAATCCACCCCCTGGCTCCCACCCCTGCTCCCCGGCTTCTTCTCTCGGTGCGGCCACTGCAGTGACCCTCGACAGATGAAAAGCGGATGCGGTCCATCGGCTCTCCAGCACCCCGCCCCGGGAGCGTCGATCCCCTCGCCGCGTGTATCCACTGGCTTGGTAAGGGGACGTCACACCTGTTCCTGCATCTCGTGAAACCAGGCCGGCCTGAAAGTTGCTTTGGCCGATGGGAGAGAGGGAGGGAGGGACTTGCACCCTTCCGGCCTGGTCCTCCCGCGCCCTCCCGCGCACCCCTCTCCTTCCTGGCCCGTTATGCCGCTCTTAGAAGCCTTAGTCAGCCTGCTGGGGGCTGGGACAGCAGGGAACAAAGCCAGTCACCCTGACCCAGACCGTCCGGCGTCAACCCATAGCCGGCCAGGTCCAGCCAAGACGACAGCACCGGGCAGCCAAGCCACGGCCTCGGGGACCGTACAAATCGTTCTTGTTTGCAGCCACGGGCTTTGGGCTGGTTTCTTATGCAGCAGTTTTGTGACAAAGGTGTCTGACGACACTTAGAGCAAATTCCAAAACCCCTGGATTTCTACTTGGGCTCATAAGACTGCCAGACCTCACCCCAACCTCAGCTTCATTTGCGCCCCCCCGCCCCTTGGTCCCTGTTCACCAGCCACCTGGCTGATACTCGGACACGTCGAAAACCTGCCCAGCTCAGCTCCTTGCACTTTCCACCTGCCTGGTGTTCCTCCCCTGAACGTGGACAAGCCCCCTGCACCCCCTTCACTGAGAGGCCCTCACTCTGCTCAGCTGATGTGTCTGGGAGAAGCCCCCTCCCAACCATTCTTTATTTTATTAAAGTGTACTTGATTTACAGGTTGTGTTCATTTCTGCCGTACAGCACAGGGACTCAGTTATACATAGACAGACCTTCTTTTTCTTATTATTTCCCATTATGGTTTATCGTAAGATATTAAATATCGTTTCCTGTGCTGTAGAGTAGGACCCTGTTGTTTCCAGCTACTTTTAATTAATTAATTAATTTATTATTATTATTATTATTATTTTGCGGTACGCGGGCCTCTCACTGCTGTGGCCTCTCCCGTTGCGGAGCACAGGCTCCGGACGCGCAGGCTCAGCGGCCATGGCTCACGGGCCCAGCCGCTCCGCGGCATGTGGGATCTTCCCGGACCGGGGCACGAACCCGTGTCCCCTGCATCAGTAGGCGGACTCCCAACCACTGTGCCACCAGGGAAGCCCTCTCTCTGGGTTTTAAACGGTTGCCCGCTCTCTGCAAGAGGAAGAGAGCAGCACCTGGGCAGAGAGAAGCCCAATCTGCCGGGAACCGGGCCTGGTACACAGGCAGTGCTCAATCAACATGTATGAGTGAGTGAGTGAGTGAATGAATGAATGAATGGTCATGTAATAAACACTGTGGGCCAGGGACACCACTGTTTGTCCTGACTACGCAGACCCCTGTTGAGATGCACGGGTACAGCCCTTTCTCTTGGTAAGGCCGCTGGGTGTGGGGTGATTCCCAACCAGATAAGGTGGACAGGCGAAGGGGAGCCTTCTTATCCCATCTTTGCTCAAACTCTGATGTTTTCCATCTCTTGCTATTTTTAATTCCGAAGAACAGGAATGGGTCCAGGAACATTACTTTTCCTATTCTTCAATTCCCACCACGAAGAACTCTTCCTGGGTTCTTCCTAGGTGTGGGAAATCTGGCTTTAATGATTCCTCCCAATTTTCCTTGCTAATAGCTCAGGAAAACGGCCTTTAGGTCTGCTTGCCCAAAGAAACCCCCAAGAAAGACACATGGGAAAATGGCTCCTCAGTAGCTATGAAGATGCTACTGAAGACATCTTCTACTGCATTGTTCTGCATCCCCCTCTGAGATATCATTCCAAGTAAGAAAATCACGTTTAGTCCTCCATGCTTCGTTTTCCTGGGGAAACAGTAGGTTCCCCTCTCTTAGGGAGTGAGAATTACGTAATTGCCCGTATTTCCTTTTATATCCAGGCTGCATGGAAACACAGGCCAAATTAGAATCTTAGAGTAACTGTGTCTAACCTCCAGGCTGGCTACTTGAATTCTCCTTTCTCTTTATCTGAATGTTTCACTTCCATTCATAGCATTTGAGCATGTTCCATTACATGTGACAGTTTCGGTGATCTGACGGTATTCTTGGAAAGAAGCATGATAAAAACATATACATAGATAATGAACTCATCAACTATTATTTTTAAAAGTATAAAAATCAGGATGAATTCACATCAGGTTAACTATTTTTGGTTTGGTTCGTGCAGGGGGTATTATTCTCATTGGATTGTCTTAGAAAACAGCCCCAAATCCTGTCTTCTCTGTTTTAGGAATAGTTTCTGTATTTTGAAGGAAAACAGACATTCCATTCACAATCTGGTAAAAACCAGTGACAGTGTGATTCTGCGGGCCACTCACCAGTCCCTACCCCAAACTAGCAGCTCAGCATTTTTGCTTCTCCCAGATGAGGGTCAGGGGTCAGCCAGCCGGTCCAGGCTCGGCGGCAGACAGGTTGAGATTGGAATCACGCACCACCCAACCTCCCCCTCACGTGGCCCCCGAGCCTGGGGAAGTTCTCTTTGGTTCTCAGCAAATCATGCTGATCGACACTGGTTTGGGGATCAAATTCCATTCCAATCAATGACAACTAGAGACCATATATCACACTCCGGGAGTTCTGGGGATGTCCAGGCAACTTCTGGAAATGCAGGGTCATCATTTTGCCCAAGTTTACAGCAACGACAGGATTTTCTAAGCCAAGTCAGCTGCATCTCCGCCCAGCACGGCAATCACCTCCTCCCTTCCCCATCGCCCACTGATGGGCTTTGCCGCTCAAGAAAAAAAGAAAGAGGCTTCCCTGGTGGCGCAGTGGTTGAGAGTCCGCCTGCCGATGCAGGGGACACGGGTTCGTGCCCCGGTCCGGGAGGATCCCACATGCCGCGGAGCGGCTGGGCCCGTGAGCCATGGCCGCTGAGCCTGCGCATCCGGAGCCTGTGCTCCGCAGCGGGAGAGGCCACAGCAGTGAGAGGCCCACGTATCGCAAAAGGAAAAAAAAAAGGCTAAGGTGGAGTGGGGAGGGATGGATTGGGAGTTTGGGGTTAGCAGATGCAAACGATTACACTTAGAATGGATAAACAACAAGGTCCTACTGTAGGGCACAGGGAACTCTATTCAATATCCTGTGAAAAACCATCATGTAAAAGAATATGAAAAAGAATATATACCTGTATCACTGAATCACTTTGCTGTATAGTAGAAATTAACACAGCATTGTCAATCAACTCTACCTCAGTGAAATAAATTTAAAATAGAATTAAAAAATAAAATACAACCACCAAATTGCAAAACAGAAAGAAGGTTGACCTTGAATAGCCCTCTTATTATCATGACCAAAGTATCAGAAGGAGAACATGGAAATCGCTGTGCTTTCAATCGGTCCAAACTGAGGCGATGCTGGTACAACGTGCAGCTACCGCGCGTGGGGGGTTCTCTGAAAGCAGCAGAGTTCGGCAGGCTCTGTCCCGGAGCCCGGGGAGCTCAGCCACTGTAGTGCAATCATCACCTCCCCGACCTCTCCCTCCTCGCTCTCAGCCCCACAGGCGCTCAGTGCTGGGTGTGGGAAAGGGCAGATCACACAGGGTTTCGCAAATTTTCAGGGCATGCGCTTTCCTTCGCCCGCCATGGAATCAGCCCCTGGCCAAGGACATGCCTCTCCTCACCTCCGGGTCTTCTTTCTCTCCCTTTTTGCACAGAGCGAAACTCTTTGAGAAAGAGCTCCGTTTGCTCCCAACAAGGCCCCTGCCCCAGGCCGGCCTGGCTCCACCGTCAGTCACTCACTGAAATGGTACTGAGAACTGTAGGGAGAAGGCGCTCAGGGCGTGGCTTTGCTCCGGGATCAGAGCCGGGAAAGGGGCGGGGCAATGGGGGCGGACGGAGTCGGGCGGGAGGGGAGGACAGGGCTCCCGAGAGGCAGGGCAGCTGCAGGCTGCAGGGCTGTGGCCAGGGAGGCGCCAGGCTTTGGGTGAGTGAGCTGGGCTGGCGCGTCCTGCGGAGGGTTTGCGGGTGGTGCTGGGACCTGACTTCGGTTTGGACGGTACTGCTCTGGCCACCCCGTGAAGAACAGACTAGAACAGCACCGTGTGGGGCGGTGACCAAGAGAAGGCGAGGGCCAGAACCCCGGCCCTGTGACGCTGCCACTTGTCCCTTTGGGCCCCTCACAGCCTCCAACCTCTCCCCCCCTTGCTGCTTTCCTGGTGACAAACGTGACCGTGTCCCCTGATGGCTGCTCACAGCCTGCCCATCAGCTACCCAATTCCACCCTTAGAAAGGGGGCCAGAGGGACACGCCCATCCAGAGCCCACACGCTCCCCTCTGGACCACAGTCCAGCTCCCCGGACCCTGGAATGCCCCCGCCTCAAAGCCCCCAAGCTCCCCCGCCAGCTCCTGCACAGGCCCCCCTCCCTAGTCTGCCCCCCAGAAGGGCAGGTGACACCCCTGGGGAGAGGGCTGTTTGCAGGGCGCCATGGGCAGAACCTGGACGTGAACTCGGGGTGTCTCCACGCGTGCAAGGCCCTGGTGATGAGGCTCAAACCCCAGGTCAGAAGGAAGGACGGCGGACCCCACGAGGCCAGTGAGAATGCACAGCCCTTCACCCACTCCAGGTAGCAGGAGAGACGGGCCTGAAGCCCGGCAGGCAGGAGACAAAGACGGGAATTTCACGCCCTGAAATTATACACAGGGCCTCCTCTACCCACAGGTAGCATCAGTGCTATTGGTCGCCTCCTTCAAATACTCTAGAAGTGGGGCAGGCTGAATAATGTTCCCCAAAGATGTCCACCTCCCAGTCCCTGGGGCCTGTGACTGTGTCACCTTACACGACAAAGGGACCCTGCAGATGTGATTAAGTTAAGGACGTTGAGATGTGGAAATCATCCAAGTGGACACCGTGTAATCACAGGGTCCTTGTAAGAGGGAGGCAGGAGGTCAGAGAGGAGAGAAGATGCTCATTGCTGGCTCTGCAGTTAGCAACCTCTAGTGACAGGGAGGGGCTGGGAGCCACCAGAAGGTGGGGAAGGCAGGGAAGGTCCCCCAAGCCCCCCCGAAAGGCAGCAGCTCTGCCGGCACCTTGATTTTAACCCCGCGTGGCTCATCTCGGACCTGGCCTCCTGAACTGTGAGAGCGCACGCTTGTTTTATTTCACGTGGGGACAATTTGTTACAGCGACAGTAACAAACTAATTCACAGAGCTTCTCACCCTCGGTGCCAATGCCATTTTGGGCCACTTATTTCTTCGCCGTGGAGGCGGTCCTGTGCATCGTAGGAGACTTAACAACATCCCCGGCCTCTGCACACGTGATGCTAATAGCCCGCTCCCTGGTCCCAGCCAGCAAAAATGTCTCCAGATTGTCAAATATCTCCTGGGGGCATAGTCACGTACACTGTCCTTCATGCTGACTTTACTCCAACAGACCCTCAGCAAAGCCCCCGGGTGCACCTGGATTCCCAGTCCATCCGCCACTGAATTCACCAAACCCTGACTTTCACCAAACCCAAGCTTTACAGGTAGAGAGTTGAATGAAGCATGGTTGCTGCCTCAGAGAACCTGCAGTCAGTGGTCGAGGCAGCTGCTGAAATGAATAATTACATGGTGGAATCTCATCCTTTATGTCTATGTTCTAAACTCAGAGCAAATGGTAAACAGCAGCATGGTCAGGGTAAGCCTTGGCCTTCCCTCCAGAGAGTGTCAGGTGGACACACGGGGGCATCTTACATGCCACCAGCACTGGGTACAGATCTGCCACCTCCTGAGAGCCACACGAGGGGCGTGGTTCCCCTTCAGGGCCAGCAGTGAGAGAACAGGGCATCTTCCCTCTTAAATTGAGATGTAATTCACATACCATAACATTCACCCTTTGAAAGTGTACCTTTCAGAGGTGTTGGTACATTCACAAGGTTGTGTAATCATCACACTAATTCCAGAACATTTTCATCACCCCCAGAAGAAACCCCGTATCCACTTCCCCCCTCACCAAATAGTCCCAGCCAACCACTGATCTGCGTCCCCTCAGAGTTCTAGAAGTTTCCCCCAAATAAGCTATAGATGCAGTTAAAATCACTTCCTGATGCAAGACGGTGGGTGGGTGCAGCATAGCTCTGTTCCATGCGTGTGAAATACAAAGGCTTAATCTAGGTACTAGATTGTAGGATTGCAGGTGATGATTATTTTATTCTTTTATGTTTAAATATTTTTTCCCACTATGAGAATCCAATAAAATTTTAACACTCAAAAAAAAAAAGCGCCAAAGAATTCATTCAGCTTAACTCAGTAACGTCAATAGCAAATCAACCCACCCATTAAATATTGAAGGAGATCCCAGCTCATCAAGAATGCATGAAGCTATCCAATTACCTGTACCCTGATAAAGCAATTTTCTGACTTAGCTATTCCCTTTATGACAAAGGTCGTTAACCATCTGAAGAACAGCTTAAAATTCATGAAGTTTGAAAAACCAAAGGTAGACACCTCTGGTCTTCAACATAAGCCCAATTTCCATTCCAGAGCGCTGCCTACCATCTCTTGTTCAGCCGTGTTTGACATTCCTAAGAAATGGAAACGCATAAGCGGTTTTACAGGATCGCTTCCAGAAACATTCACATTTTCTTATTCATTGCTTCGTATGCCACAGAGAGGGTAGAAGCGGCGCCAAGAGCCCTGGATTCTGATGATTTTGAAACTCAGAAGGAGTTCCAACCACGTTCTGCTTTGGAAGTCCGCAGCCCCTCCTTCTTCGCGCTCACGCTCAGGAAAGCGGAAGTGAAGCCCATCCTACCTTTAGGACCTGTTCTAGGTTCTCCAGCTTGGCTTGGAGTTGGTGTTTCTCCTTCACGGCCAAATCGCGTTCTCTGGTCACTATGGTGAGCGTGTGTTTAAGTCGAGCATACTCTGCTTTCACCTACAAGTAGCAAGGATGGAGAGAAGGGGCTGTTTACAACATGCATAGGAGCTGCGGCGGGTATTTGTCCCCAGCTGTCATCTGTCACCTCCCCTTTTTGGAGACTCTTCCCCTCTGTCATCCTCAGTCATGGACTTCATGGTGGGTCCACTCCTGCTGGGGTGAGTACGTGTGACCAAAGGCTGGCCAGTCAGCACACAGCCTCCCTCTTCATCCCGCCCATCCTCGCCACGGCCACAGTGATTGGCTCGGGACTGGGAATGTGACCCAGGTCTGGCCAATCAGTGTAATCCCATGCCCTGGATATGGTGATTGGTTGGGGCAGGGCACAGGACCCAGGCGCATCCGCGGAGAATGAGATATTGGCCTTGTGTAGGAATCCGGGAAGAGACTCTCTCTTTTGCCCTCTGGACTTGGAAAGTTGAGGACAAAGGCTGGAGCTACTGTGCCATCATGAGGGAAGAACTCAGCTGAGAACAGAGCCAAGAGAGGCCGAGGGAGGAGTAGGGTCCTGATGACATCACTTGAGCACCTAGATCAAGCTGTGCCTGAAGCTAACACTTTCCTTTCCTGTTTCTTGGGCCAATAGATTCCCTTGGTTTGCTTGTACCAATTTGAATTGTCTTCTGTCCCTCTGAACTGAAAGTCCTAACAGACAAAATGTTACCCAAATTGTCGAGCCATACTAATTTCGGTCGTCTAAAATTTTCACCCGTCTTAAAAGTGGACAAAAGGGGCAGCAAGGCTCCACATGGATTAGAATGGTAGGTGTTCCAATAACCTCAGATATCACGTCCACCCTAAGCCCACAACCCCCAGGTCCACGTTTAGAACTCATCTGGGAGGCTCCACCGATTCTCCATCTCTCCTCTAGCTCCTTTGAAACAGATGAGGGCAGCCATTGACGGGAGAAGTGATCTGATTTATTTTCCTTTATTTTTCATTGTGCAGCGTATTTTAACCCAGCCACGGGATTTTAATTTCTTTCCCTCCTCCCCAAACATTACAACATGAATTATGTCTTCAATAACAGACTGTCACAAAGTCATGTTTTTTTTTTTTTTTTTTTTTTTAGCTACAGAAGTCCTGCTTCAAACGCTTTAGGTACAGAGTGTTCGTTTAACCTTACAATTTCTGTGGCATAGAAAGAAAGGAAGGCGCCCACTTGGCATTCCTAAATGGAACAGGGTTACACGGAAGCTGTTATTAAGAGGTCGTAGAGGGATCTGATTCCCGGAGGTATTTTCACGGCATTTTGCTACAGCATGATGCATCAGGCAATGAACGTGGGGAAAAATTCACACGCTCCCTTGTGAAAATGTCATGACCTATAGGAATTAAGCAGTACCCGCACTTGAACCTCAACACTGGGTTTGCTGGAAAGCCATCACTTCTCATGTTCTGGCTAATCAAGGAAACTAGACTTGGGACTAGTGTTCAAATACCCCAGGTCCAGTCTCACACAGTAGCCAGCACTAGCTCTCCGGAATAAAAAGCAGATCTTGCTGCTTCCTGACTGAAACCTCCCGGGGCTGCCACGGAGATCAGAATAAAATCCAGACTCCTGGTGTGGCCCCAAAGTCCTGTAGCATCTTGCCCACCCACCTCTCTGATCTGACCCACAACCATTCACCATGCTCAGCCACCCTGGCCTCTTTTTGTCCCCTGAACAAGCCAAGCTTATTCCCGCCCCAGGGCCTTTGCACGTGCTCTTCCCATTGTGGCACATCCCTACCCAGCTCCCACTCCACCCCCTGTCTCTGCCAGTCTGGCTCCTTCTCATCAATTATGTCACTCCTCAGACAAGCCCTCGGGTACCAAAATCCTCCCCACCTGTCTGCCTCCTTTCCCCTCACTGCTTTGCCCTGCTTTATTTTCCACGGGCATTTATCAGTATGTGAAATTATCCTGTGAGCTGTTTACGTTTTTCTTGGGGTTTCTCCTCGTTAGAATGTAAGCTCTGACGGGAAAGGAGTTTTCTTTTGTGATCCGATTCCCTGTCGTCAGAGAGGAGAAGCAGAGTGAACAGCCAAAGTCCACATAAGTCAGGTGTTTCCAAAAAACTCAGATTCACGCGTTGTAGGGAATCCCCCGACTTGGGTTTCAGGCTCCGTTTGCTGACCTCATTTATTTCCGTACATTTAGTTTTTATCCAGTCCCTTGTAAGAGCACCGGGCAGTCAGGAATCACCCTCCCGAGGGCACTGACCAGGCCTTTGGCCAAGAATAGCCAATCCCCAACCTGCAGACAGACCACAGCCCAGATGTGAATCTGGTAACTGACTGGCAGGCACCAGACCTGCTCTCCCACAGGGATGTTGCCAGCGGTGGTTAGGACAGACGTTAGAGGGTCAGGCCCACCCATAAATCCCGCTTACCCCACATGGAGCTAAAATGCTGTGCTTTTGTTGTGGGAAATACTGTGTTCGTTGTATATAGTAACTTCACAGAAAGCAATACTGTTGGGGGAAAGAAACAAGCTTTATTTGTCTTGAAGACAACGCTTTAAAGGACAGCAGCTGTGGACGAGGAAGAATCTACCAGAGGACTTCTGGGCAGCTAAAAGGCTCCGCAAGTCGTTGGCATTTGCACTCTAATACATCTAATACACGTCACCTCATGCCAAGATTGTGGTTTTGCATTTCTTTGACTTAAAATTTTCCCTTGTGTCCCCTTTATGTTTATCGGAATGATTAAGGTCACTTCCCCGGTTTGCAACAATGGAAAGAAAGTCTGCTGGTAAGGAGACAAAAGGATAGATTTGGGGAGAGACTGAGGCAGGCTGAATAGAGACCCCACAAGGACGTGCACATCCTAACCTGGAGCCTGTGAATGTTACCTTACGTGGCAAAAATGACTTGGAAGGGGTGATTAAGATAAGGACCTTGAGATGGGGAGACTGTCCTGGATTATCCTGGTGGGTCCAGGGTAGCAATGGCAAGGGTCCTGATGAGAGGAAGGCGGAGAATCGGGTCGGAAAAGAGAGATTTTAAAGATGCTGTACTGCCGGGTTTGGACAGGGAGGAAGGGGCCATGAGTCCAGGAATGCGGGTGCCTCTAGGAGCTGGAAGAGGTGAGAACGCAATTCTCTCCTGGAGCCTCCAGAAGGAATGAGCCCTGCCGACACCTTGATTCTAGGACTTCTGACACCGACCAGTCTGGTTCCAGTGACTCCACAATTAAGAAAGGAAAGGAAAAAGAACGTGTTGAAAACATGAGGTTAAATTGGTCTTGGAAATCTCAAAGACTAATCTCTCACATGAAAAAAATACCTGTTTGTGAACATCTCTGCTCTTTCCCAAGAAATGAAAATTCTCCACTGTCACCGGTCACGTCACCCTCCAGCTCAGCTCCCTTAACTCACCCACACCCACCTAAATGGCCCTTAGTAACGCTCCCCATTGCTTTTCGAGGTGTGTCATCTCTTTCCGGCAGGGACCCAGACTGAGATGCCGTGTGACCCCATTCTCCGTGACAGGCCAGCGGGAATCTCTGGGGGGGCAATGACCCCACGTGAACACGATGCTTTATAAGAAAGGCTGGGCTGCTCCAGCTGCAGCGAGGATGGGACCCTCAGCAATGCTGCGGTGACCACAAGAGCCGCGGTCCCCGCGGGACGGCGCTGCAGGGGCGCAGGAGCCTGTGTCCCCGTCCGTCTCCAGCAGGTGCCTCTGCCCTGGGCTCTGGGAACTGCTGGTCGCATGAGAACAAGAATGCCCCCTGGGTGTTTACGTCACCCAGCCTGGGTCCCTGCTACCTGCAGCTGAAAGAACCGCCGCTGACTCTCGCAGAGAAGGGGGCTCTCTCTGATCTGGTAACAGCCGATCCCGTCTGGAAACAGGACCGAGGCTCCGAACGAAAAACGCTAAATGCCGGCTCGACGGGCTGCTTGCAGCGCTGGAGTCTCAGGACCCCACGCCACTGCCCCGCCGGCCTCTGCAGCCCTGCCCGTCCCAGGAGCCTTGGAAGAGAGGCCCATCGGCTTACAAGTCCCTGGTCCCCGGCTGCCCAGTGTCCGGAGCTCAAAGCCGGTCACTTTCATGACCAGAGAACCCCACAGAGCCAAACCTATGTCCTGGCACCGGGACTAGAACATTCTCCTGGGAATCAGCCAGGTTATCTACTGAAGGAGAAGGAAGTCTCGGACTAGCAGAAAGGATGGGAAGAGATTTTCACTAAGACCTATAAACTCCCCTCCTCCACAAAAAGGGAAAAAAAGTTCTCAGATGTTCAAGCTTAAAAGCCCAGACAATTCCTCCTAAGGTGGAAAGCTATGAACAGTGGACCCTTACAAGATTTTGTTTTTTAATAAAGGAAAAATAGATAATGATACTCAGCTGTGCCCGCTGGGCTTTTCCAGCCAAAGGTGTGTGGCTCCACGAATCCCAAACGTCCACGTGTGGCATCCGACAGATGCCCAGTTTTCTCAGTAATGCGATGAAGAAGAGAGACCACCAGCTAGGGAGTGGCATGACCACTGTCCATACCAGTCATTTGTAACCGAACCCGGAATTCCAGCCAACCTCAGATTTCTGGCCAGCAGGTAAAAAGAGTTCACAGGTCATAGGTTCACAGGTCATGAACTTAACACCCCACACAGTACCTGGCTTCAGAACACGGGTACCACCGTGTCCTGCTTGCTGCCCGGGACCTCCCACCGCACAGAGGCACAGCGGCGCACTCCTGACTCAGGCACCAGATCCCGCCACTTGACTCGTCTCAGTATCAAAATACAGATTTCGGGGGCAGCCGCAGTAGCATAAGACATTAGGCAACAGTTACTCAGTGAGAAAGCCTGAACCTCCAGTTAGCTGCCCAGTTTGGGGGGTGGAGCTTAATGGGCTCCTTTGAACCCAGGCAAGTAAGAAATTTGAAATCAGTTTAAAAGAAAAAAAAAAAGTTTGGTGTGCAGGCTTCGAGGGCATTGACCCCATCCTTTGCGCTGTGTCCTGCATTCCCAGCTCATTTGTTTCCTTCCACAGGGCTGCCTGCCCAGGGGAATTCAATGCAATATTCCAGATAGTCCAATATCCAATTTTGCACCTAAGAGGCAATCCCTTCTGGGCAGGCTTCAGGAAACACACTGACTGCGTCCCTTTGCCTCAATAATTAAGAGCTCTGAGCATTAAATTTGCTTATTTAATCAAGGCGACTAAAAAGCAGACTGCAAATCCAAGCCCGAATCAGCGGGGGGAACTGGGAATTCCCAGACGTCTTCCAGAGAACCAGGAAGGCTCCTTGTGTTTCTACAGGTCACAGGGGTGGCCCCCCCAGTGGATCTGGTGCTGTGGTTGTATGTTTTCAGCAGCAGCACAAACCGACCTGCCCCTTGCACATCCCCAAGTTACCCTGGGACACAGACGCTGGTCCCTGAGGGCAGTCTTTTTTTTTTTTAACATCTTTGTTGGAGTATAATTGCTTTACAATGGTGTGTTAGTTTCTGCTTTATAACAAAGCGAATCAACTATACATATACATATATCCCCATATCTCCTCCCTCTTGGGAGTCTTTTAATGCTGAAGGGAGCTCATTTTCTGGGCCTTGAAGCTTTGTTTAAAAGGCCACGGTGGGGCTTCCCTGGTGGCGCAGTGGTTAGGAATCCACCTGCCAATGCAGGGGACACAGGTTCGAGCCCTGAGCTGGGAAGATCCCACATGCCGCGGAACAACTAAGCCCATGAGCCACAACTACTGAAGCCCGCGCTCCTAGAGCCCGAGCTCTGCAACAAGAGAAGCCAGCACAATGAGAAGCCTGCGCACTGCAACGAAGAGTTGCCCCCGCTCGCCGCAACTAGAGAAAGCCCGTGCGCAGCAACGAAGACCCAACGCAGCCAAAAATAAATAAATAAATAAATAAATTTATAAAAGGCCACAGTGTGGAGGCAGCAGGGGAACACGTTTCAAATCTTAAAGTGAAAAAATAATGTCGGATTTGGTGAGAGTTCTATGGGAGCAGGGGTGCCCCTCAGGGTAGCTAGAGAGACAGGTCCAGGAATGAGACGGTGGTGGTACCCACCACCTGGGTCTGCTCTACGAGAACCACGCTCCGGGTGTAGGAACCCAGCTTAGGAGCGGACAGATGCGCACATGGAGTGAACTGAGCGAAAGAGAGAAAGCCGAAAAAAAAAGGAAAAAGAGAAAGAAAGAGAGAAAGCCATCCCAGGATCAACCCTTCCTCCGGCCAGCGTGCCCAGCCCTGTCGTCAGCCCGCCTCCGATGCCGAAAGCACCACCATTTTTTTTCATCTTTGTTCCTGTTTAAATAAAAAGACTCTTGGGCTGAGAAGGTCACTAAGCCTCATTATGGATTCACACTTCAGCGTGAGTGAGTTTATCAGAGACTTTCCTGTTTGGAAGGAAAAAGGACAGAGGACACAGGGCCTGGCAGGAATAGGAGGCAAAAGGGGAACTAAAGGGAGAGTTGGGGGTGTGGAAAAAACACATCTTTTTTTTTTTTAATCGTGGTAAAATACTCATGACATAAAATTTAACGTCTTAACCATTTTTAAGTGTACAGCTCAGTGACGTGAAGTACGGTCACATAGTTGTACAGTCATCACCACCAGAACTTTCTCATCTTCCCAAACTGAAACTCTGTCCCCATTGGACACTAACTCCCCATCCCCCCCTCCAGCCCCGGCACCCACCATCCTGCTTTCTGTCTCTAGGAATCTGACTGCTCTAGGGACTTTATATAAGTGGAATCCTACAGTGTTTGTCCTTCTGTGACTGGCTTTTTTCACTGAGCGTAATGTCCTCAAGGTTCACCCGTGTTGCAGCACCGCTGTCAGAGCTTCCTTCCTTTAAAGGCTGAGTAACAGTCCATTGTACGTATATACCACCTTTCGTTATCCATTCATTTGTAGATGGAAACGGTGGCTTCCACATTTAGGCTATTATGAATAATGCTGCTATGAACAGGGGTGAACAAATACTGCTTCTCAGTCCTGCTTTTAATTCTTTTGGGTGTATCCCCAGAAGTGGAGTTGCTGGTTCATGGTGTGACTGCATTTTTAATTTGCTAAGGATCTGCTATCCCGTTCTCGGTGGTCCCTGCACCATTTTACATTCCCACCAACACCTGCTATTTTCTGAAAAGCACAACTTTTGGGGGGGGGAAGAAACAAAAAAAAAGGCCAAACAGGAAGGCAGGAAAGTAAGTGTGTAATCAAGAAAGCTCTAATTTTTATAGTAACTGAAATACGCTTTAGTACATCTGTGAAATTAGCGACTCCAAACCACCAACCAATCGTTAACTAATATCTACTCTGAGCACCCACGATGTGTCCCGTAAGATCAGGTGCTGGGATACAGTGATGGATATGAAGGCAAAGACCTCTGCTACCTGGGAGGTGACATTCTTACGGGGGGGGTGGGGACAGACACACACATTAGTGAAGACACATGATCGACCAAGTAATAGGAGACACAAGACCACAAAAGCCAGGTGAAGCCACATGGTTAGAAGGAGGAGGAGGGAGGGACGCAGGTGGGAAGCAGGGAAGGTCTAGCTGAGGACGTGGCTCTTAGGCTGACATATGAAGAGCGAGAAGCTGACGGCCATCGGAAAAGAAGGGAGTAGAGCTCTAAGCAGGGAAAGTCATGGCCTGCCCAGGCAGGCCTGGTGGTCAGAGGAGCAAAAAGAAGTTCAGGGTGGACAGAACTTCAGGAATCAAAGGTCGAGAGGCAGGTGACAAGGCTGAGCAAGGTGGCGGCTGTGGGGAAGAGATGCATTCCTATTTGGGAGGAAGTGTACTTAGAGGGGCAACACCGCCTGGCGTGAATCACCAGATCACTCTTGATCCTGCCAGAAAATGACTGTCGGATGTCAGGAAGGGTGGTAAGCAGGCCGTTTCAGCATCTGCGCCAGAGGAATGGCGGCCTGCATTGGTGGGACACAGTGGGGATGGGCTGCTCAGAGCGAGGTGCAGGGGTGAGGAAAGGAAGAATCCTGGACGGCTCCCAGCGTCTTGGCCTGAGCAGCTGGGCGATGGCCAGGCACTGGAACGAGAAAACTAGGAGAGGCAATGGTTTGGGGATCGGACATGGGAAGTTTTGCTCCGGCCCCGATGTGACCGAATAGACGTCTAAGTAGGGATGCCTAGCAGACAGCAAACGAGACGTTTCCCAAGTGCTTCGGGCAGTGGCCGCATGATGAAATAGAAGAGGCGGGACCCAGGGTCCCGGCCACCCTCCTTTGGGTGGGCTGCAGTGAGTCTCCCTCTTCGCCTTCCCCAGGTCCCTGCCTCACAGCCCCCCTCCCGGTGGCCCGTCAATAGTGGCTGTCGGTTACCTTGTCCAGCTGCCGGGCCCTTGCGGGAAGGCCTGCATGATGGGGTCTCAGGCGATGGTCTCCCTGGGCAGCATCCTTCAGTGCATTTTCCTAGAACAAAAGGAAAGGGCACGGTGAGATGAAGCCCCAGCCTCCAGAGACACGCGGAACACAGGGGTGAAGGGCTCTGATTCGAAATCAGACGTGGGTTGGGTGTGGTTCTGCGATTCACAAGCTTGTGGCATTGGACCGGTTTCTTCTCTTCTTTCCGGACCATGAGTTTCCTACTCTATAAAACGGGAGGAATGACACTTTACGATGACGTTACAAGCAGATGATAAAATAATATCTGCAAAGCCTGTAGTGAAGTGTGAGAAGGTAATTCACATCCGATACACGGCGTGCTGACCTGCATTACACGTTTGTGTCCTGAAGCGGCAACAGAACCGCTCTCCAACTGCAGTTTATCTCAAGCTTTGACCCGCCCCCTCTCCTCACAAACACTGCTCCAAACACATTGCCATAATAAACGGTAGATAACTGTCTTGCTCCAAGAGAAGATAAAAATCTACGAGGACTGTGGGTGGCTGGAACACGTGTGGTGGTGGAACTCCCAGGACCCGCCAGACTCTGAGTCCAGAAATGGGCAGAGAGAATGAGGACCCCAATTTTTCTTGCTACGCAGGACTGGAGGCGTCCCACTTGAGGCTAGAGACCTGAGCAAAGGTCACCACCTGACCCGAGACTGGGGTCAAGTCCCCAACCCCAGAGCTCTAGCTCACATAAGGGAATTCCCTGGAGAGGCAGAGGGACCAGACCCCCTGGCTCAGTGATATCACCTGTGCAGGAAATCTGAGCTACCAGTAGTAAAACTGGGAGCGTCCACAGGGTGGGACAGGACTACAGAGAAGTAAGATGAGCACAGAAAGAGACAGATCGGGGTAAAAATGTCCCATGAAAGGTGAGTCTGAAAATAGAAATTCCAAAACCCAGAAAGAAAACTCACACTACTAAAGAGATTTAACAAAATTGGTAACCAGGGTGAATTGACTCCAGAAGAAATAAAAATGACAAAGCAACCTGACAATGACATCAGTGAGCAAAGTTGAGGGTCCTCGCAAAGGTAAAGGAAGGGATGACGTCCACTCAGAAAGCATAAGGAAGCAGCAACAGGGACGATTAGTGGCCCGCTGTGGAAGGGGACGGCAACGGCCACCAGTAGTCAGGTCTGCAGTTTTCTTGTTTGCTTGAAAACAAGTGTGTTCTCTGTTCACCTCCTAAGTGAGTTACTCTCCGGGGCGCACCCACGTCTGAACTGACCCGGGAATCTGCTCTGCAATACTTCGAGAGTTCTGAATTTGGGCTCATTCCCACTCGCGATAGGAAAGGGGCAGGAATCACACGGTTTTGAACACCTCCCACAGGAAGAAAGGCTCCTCCTGGCTGTTTTCAGGTCCCGTATTTCAGTCAAGCCCCCTTCCCCTCGGCCACCGTCGTTACCATCTCCTCCTCTCCATGGCATCTCCCAGGTTTCCATGGTGATGAAGCACATGGAAGCAATCCCCACGCGCCTCGCCCGCGGGGTCTGGTTCTGGAAAACAATGGTCCCCAGCCCGTGGGAAAGCGCCTCGCTCCTCTGAGATGCCCCAGCGGCGTAAATGCATGGTTGTCTTTCTTAAGTCAAGCAGTTACAGTGGGGTCCCCTGCCAGCTCCTTGAAGGACCTGGAGACGTTCTGAGATGTGCCACGTGTGAGGGTCACCAGCAATCACAGGGATGGGTGCACTGATCCAGACACCTGACGCCTGGCCTGGGAGGGCTTGGATGCCCCAGGGTGAACTACGGTGGCCGTGTCTCAGGGAGTTACAGGAGCAACTTTAAACAGGGTTAGGATGTCAGTTCTGCGGTCAAACTGGCTCAATACAAACTCTAGCTCCTCTGTGTGTTGTCCTGTGACCTCCGGCAGGTTGTCCGATATCTCTACACTCTCTAAGACGGAAGGATGTAGAAGTGTCTACCCAAGCAGCCTTTGGGAGGATTAAAGGAGATGGTTCTCGTAGAGCACCAAGCACTTCCCTGCGCACGACGGCAGCTCAAGCAGGGGTCCCCTTCCCCACCGGAGGTACCACTGTCACTGTCCACACCTTCCGCATTCTGCCATGCCCGCCATCACCTCCCTCTGCAACTCCCCTAGAAAAGTGGATTGCAAGAAGGGAAGGTCGGGAAGAGGAGCAGTGCTAACCCTTTCATCCGGTTTTACGGTGCTTGTAGAAAAGTTATTCATCTATTTTACCTATATTCCATCTCAGTGATCAAGGTCAGCTGCTTAACCTGATAAAATCAATCTTCACAAGAAAAAAAGCCCAGGATCTAAATCCAGTCCGGGAAGCACCGATCCACAGTGTCACCAGGCAAAAGGGGGGACACGTGGCCATCGCTTCCCCAAATCAGTCCAAGCATGAATCGGCAATTGGGGTACAGCTTACTGTACTGGTTCCCCAGCCGAGAGGAGCTGGGAACAGAAAGAGCTGCTGAAAAGCAAACTCATCCCCAGACGAACAACCCTGCACCCCACAGAAAACTCCTCAGCAGAAGGCAAAGCCCCTCACACAGTGATGCTGAAAGAACCCATCCAGCAGTCAACACGTCCAGGTAAAAGCCCGAAGAAGGGTGAAGATGCCACGTAAGCCACGCAGACTATGCGATTTCTTTGCCCGACTATAGCATCTCATTTATCCAGACTTGCCGATCACCACTGAAAAAGCTGAGAGACGAGCATGGGGCAGGGGACACATGTGGTCTCGCCCTCAGTGTTGCGGTGGCGGCAGACGTCGGTCCTCCCGCCCTTTGGAGTAACAGAGCACGGACGCTCCTCAGACATGCATGCATCTTGCGTGGCTCAGGGGAAAATTCAGAAAAAGCCTACGGCTCACGCTTCCAGTCCTACTGAGATGCTGAGGAGCAGCAAGACTTACCCTGGAAGCTTTCATCACTGACACCGTGCAGGACCAGAGCTGCCCACCCGGGGAAGCTGTCACCTAGCCCTTCTGGATTAATCGGCGCCGCCAAAGCAGGGCTGTCAAGCAGGAGACGGAACACCTCACGTACTGGCCGCATGCTTGAGACCAGAAGGCCCCCCAAAGATGTGGGCTTTCAGTTGCAACACGACAAAATGAGACTCGCCAACAGGCGCGGGTGCACAAGCTATGACAATTCGCTGGAGGAGGGGGACGGCGAGGACTTAATATAATCTGACACTCCTGCTGAGTGACGAGGTTCTTCACAGCCTGGGGTAAGGCGGCCGGCCACACCAGCGCCCAGATCACAGGTGTGCACACACACCTCCCCCCGCCACAGTGTGATCTGCGCCACGCTGGCTTCCCCGGTGCTGGGGGTTTGACACTGTTGACTACTGACCACATCTGAGGGCCCAGGAATTGAATCTGACAGCCCACGCCCACCGCCTGGAGATGCAAAGCCAGTGACTCATGCATCACTAGGACTGTGATAACAAAGAACTTTCCGAACACCAGCTGTATGAAATCACCCTTTAAGCTCCGTCTTCCCGACCTGAAATAACGATTGTTAAGAGAGGAAAACCAGCCTCTGTGTATCTGTTCACTTCTTCGGAAACGGTACAGCTTTCCTGTCCTTGGGAGACTCTCAGCATCGTGATGGGAGCAGATTGAGTCTTGGATACTTTACATTTAAAGCCATCCAAGTAAGAGGGTTTAGGGTTCACCAAACAGTGGCTGCACGAGACAGGGTCTACCCTGTAGGAATCAAAACACACAGTTTGTCAAATCTAGTTGTCTGCAACCACAGATAGAAAAGGGCACAGTCCTTTTTTTCCACTTTGCAGATGAACATTTGGAGGTTAGGACCAGCTCCCAGAAGGCTGATCAGAGAGCTCTGGTACTGAGCTGAGGACACCTGGGACCAGTTACCCCTGAAGCTTGAGTCCCGGGAGTGAGTGCCATCTGCCAGTGAGACTAAAGGGAGGACCCAGGACAGAGTGAGAGAAACACAGATACTACAACGGGCAGAAGAGGCTCCTGCAGAGGGCTGGGCAGGAGTGATGGGAACAAGGAGTGTGACGTCCTGTAAGCTAAGGAAGCACAAACTTGAGGATGAGGGTCCACAGCATCAGATGCTGCCCAAGCCAGGTGAGGACCATAGGATAGACGTGGTCTTAGTGGGTGCAGCACTGAAGACGTCCCCCATGACCTTCAAGAGAGGTGCTGAGAGAGAACCCTCCTACGATCTTGATGGGAATGTAAACTGGTGCAGCCACTATGGAGAACAGTATGGAGGTTCCTCAAAAAACTAAAACTAGAACTACCATATGATCCAGCGATCCCACTCCTCGGCATATATCTGGAGAAAACTCTCATTCAAAAAGATACATGCATCCCAGTGTTCCTAGCAGCACTATTTACAATAGCCAAGACATGGAAGCAACCTAAATGTCCATTGACAGATGAATGGATAAAGGAAATGTGGCACAGATATACAATGGAATATTCCTCAGCCACAGAAAAGAATGAAATAATGCCATTTGCAGCTACATGGATGGACCTAGAGATGATCATACTAAGTGAAGTAAGTCAGACAGAGAAAGACAAATATCATATGATAGCACTTATGTGTGGAATCTATAAAAAAAAGTGATACGAATGAACTTATTTACAAAACAGAAATAGACTTACAGACATAGAGGACAGACTTATGGTTACCAAAGGGGAAGCGGGGGAGTGATAAATTAGGAATTTGGGATTAGCAGATACACACTACTATACAGGTAAAACAGATAAATAACAAGGATCTACTGTGTGGCACAGGGAACCGTACTCAGTATCTTATAATAAGCTATAATGGAAAAGAATCTGAAAAAGAATATATAAATATATATGCGTAACTGAATCACTTTGCTGTACACCTGAAACATTGTAAATCAACTCTACTTCAACAAAAAAAATAGAAAGTTTTAAAAGAGTTTTCAAAAATAAAATAAAAATACAAAGACAGGTGCTGAGGATGGAATAGCAGAGGTCACCGTGTGAGACGGGAGAGGTCCGGAAACTGAGAGTCGAGAGTTCTTGGAAGAATACTGAGCTGAACAGGAGAAGCGAGCCCAAGATGAGCCTCCGACGGATGTGCGTGGGGCGGGAAGGCGGAGGAGATGCAGGCTCCGGCAGCAGCAGTGGTAGGTAACAAGACCCAGTGGCTCCACCCTCCTCCCGCAGGTAAGTGGCTGTTGGCGGGTGATGGGAACAGGGACACTCGCGGGAAATCCAGTTAAGGCCGCAGGTGGTGACGCTCACGCGAGCGGCAGGCCACACTGGGAAGGAGCGATGGCAGGAGAGAAGCACAAAGCACTTCGGGGATGAGACCACGTGAGGGGAGACGAATGCACATTCAATTACATCACGGCTGCAATGCACAGAGCTCATACTCTGAGCCAGGAGCTGATCTAAGCTCGTTGCTTCCTTGTTTTTCTTTTTAAAAGCTCATCCAATTCTCACAACATCTCCGTGAGGTGGACACTACTATCCCCACTTGGTATACGAGGAAACCAAGGCACCAGGGGTTAAGTAACCTGAACAGGTAACCTCCACGTAGCAGGTGGGGCAGCTCCCGAGCATTGGACCACGCTGCTCCCTGAACCCCCGTCGCCCCCAACTCTCTTTCTGAAGAGCAAAAAGTCCTGCAGCTTTCCTGGTCCCGGGAGCTGCCAATGGGCTCAGAAATGCCTCCAGCTGGGAGGAGCGGGTGTCCTGGGAGACCTGGGACAGCGTTCCTCAAGCTGGGGGCTGAAGATACAGTCTTGGGGGGTGGTCTATGAAAATAAAATGTTGGTATTTTTTATTTCCATGAAATCTAAAAGGAATAAATATAAGCATATCCCTTGCCTCCTTACCACTCTACTGAATTTCAATGCCTGTGTGTGTGTGTGTGTGTGTGTGTGTCTGCACCGGCTTGAAGAATTACCATCTTGACTGCCCCAAGGTAATGAAAAGATAACAAAGGCTCACGTAAATGGTGCTTTCATACCAAGTGCGAGCCACATGCCTTCACGTGTGCTTAAGAATCAAAGATTTTGCAGGAGTTTGAAAGAGATCAACGGTAGGAATGTTGAATCAACTTTCAGGCAGCTGTCACCATCTGCCTAAGTAAAGTTACGTAAAGGGCACCATCTTTACTTACAGAGGAAAATTCAGTTTAAATAAAATAATATTATCCGACACATTAAATTACAATAAGTTTGAATTTTGAACTTTATTGGCTTCTCTCATTTGCTTCTTTCTAACCTGTTCATTTGTGTTGGCTGTATGGTTTAGAAAAGGTGTAAAAATTTTATAAACCAGTTTTATCACTGTGCACATGTAATTACATTATGAATTATAAATATATAATCATACTATGTTTAAATATAATAAAGACTATGTTGTTATAACGTGCAAGTCTAGTAGGATCATATTGTGCAAGAGTGATATAATTACCAATGATAATAATATATAGTAAAAATTATGAAAGTCAACACTGGGATGTGCTTGATAATATTTTCCTTTCTGAAAAGTCTTCCTGAGTGGCTCTAGCCTAAAGGCATGGGCAGGGAGGATGGAGTAGCACAGGAGAGAAAGGAAGGGGGAATAACAGGATGGCGTGGAGCGCCTGGGGTGAGAGAGCCGGAAGGAAGGGGGAGGAGCTTGCTTTGTTCCTGTCCAGGGTCCTGACCATGGCTGAGCCCCACTCCTGCCTCTTGTGGTCAAGGCCCAGGACAGCGTCTAAGTCATCACATGCTTTGGAGAAATACTGGGACTCGGGAGACCTGGGTTTGAGACCTAATTCTAACATTTACCAAGTGTGATTCTGGGCAAATTCTTTAACCCTCTGAGCATTCCTGGCAATTTAAATGAGATAATGCACGTAAGCACACTTTGCAATCTGTAAAGGGCAATTTGAATGTGAAAGACCGTTATGTAAATAAAGGGACTGCCTCTGTTTTCCTGTAATGCTCTGGGGGTCGGGGCAGGGAGAGAGAAATCCAAATCTCTAAGTCCCCGTCTGTATTCAGAAAAACCCATAAATGTGCACTTGGAATACTCGCTATTCCTTGACCTGTTTGATATTCAGGCATCGTACATATGCCAATAATGCAATTACGGAGAAGCACTCCGTGCTATTTGAAAGCTATTTTTCTAATATAGGTTAAAGACGAGCTGAAATGGAAAAATGTAACACACCAAGCAGGTTGTAATGCTAAGCTCATGACCCAGACAGACACTTGTATTTTCAGGAAAGCGTCTCTCAGTGGTTGTATTTCATCAGTTTCCATGTACTTACTATGTGAGCTTGGTCCTTCTAATGGTTAAATATAAGCACAGTGAAATTTATGCTTGGTTCCCATTGGTCACTATCGTCAGTACACAGGCTGGCCCCAAAGACAGCTCTTCTCTACCAAAAACGGTGGGACTGGACCTAGGAGAGTTATTCGACACGGGATTAACAAGGGTAGGGGAGCACGGGGAGAGGAAGAGAGGACAGTTAAAACGTAGAAGAGTTGGAACTCTCCTACATTGCTGGTGGGGACATAAAACGGTGCAGCCGCTGTGGAAAAGAACTGGATGTTTCCTCCAAAGGGTTAAACAGAATTACCTTATGACCCCGTGATTCCACTCTTAGATATATACCCAAAAGAACTGAAAGAATCCTTGTACGTAAATGTTCACAGCAGCACTATTCACAATGGCCAAGATGTGGAAAAAACTCAGATAGGTGTCCATCAGCTGAGGGACACATAAACAAAATGTGGGCTCTCCACAGAACGGCATGTCATTCAGCCATAAAAAGGAATGGAGCACTGACACACGCTACAAGGTGAACCTTGAACACATCAAGCTAAGTGAAAGAAGCCGGACACGAAATGTTACATACTGTGTATATTTGGTATGAAATGCAAAAAGTAGGTAAATCCAGGAAGACAGAAAGCATGCTTCTGGTTGCCAGCGGCTGGGGGGAGGGGGCAGCGGGAGTGATTGCTCAACGGATACGGGGTTTCCCTCTGGGGTGATGAAAATGTTTTAGAACCGGATAGAGGTGGTGGTCGTATGACACTGTGAACGCGCTTAAATGCCACTGAACTGTTTACTATAAAACTGTTAATTTTATGTTGTATGAATTTAACCTCAATTTTTGAAAATTGTCATCAGTTCCTCCAGCAACAGAGCCTGAAGTGCTGTGAGACAAGAAAGGTTATTCCCCAACTGTCTCTCCACAAGCTCTTCCTGGTGGAAGTACCTCCCGCATTGAGACCCACTTGGGACAACTGGTCTCCTAGATGCAAACAACACTGCATCTGCTCCTCAACCAATAAGCAGCAGTGCCCCCCCCCCCCCCAGCGCTAGAGGGAAAAGCTGAGACCTGTTAGGTTCGTCTCCAATATGGCTCCTGCCAAAGGGACCTTCAGGAACCCTTTTTCTATATATGACTTCGGCATAACCTGCTGGCTTTGGAACTGAATGCTGGCATAAAATGCAACTCTTCCATAGGCTTGTTCGGCATACACAATGCGTAAGAATTTTAAAACCATCTTCCACCTACTCTCCAAAAAGAATTTAAAGATGCCTGTAATAAAATATTTATGCAATAGGGTGGCTAAGAGTTAAAAAAAAAAAGAGAGAGTACAATATATAGAAAAATGTATAACCAGGGAATCACACACAGGATTTTACCCATTGACTGAACATCACATTTGAGCACGGAGCTTGCCAGCTACGAACTGGGAGGACAAGTGATCAGATAGAAATTTGTTCATGGAAAGGATGAGCCTCCTAGGATCCTTCCACAAATAACATGGCGATAAAAAAATATTTAAGTGCCTTTTAAAAAAGTGTTTGCTTTTTCAAGAGATAGTTTATCAGTAACCATATTGTTACAATGTTGTTACAAAGTGGTACCTCTCCTTTAAGAGCTTCAGCGTCTTACACGCCTGCCAACCTAGGGGCTTTCCTTCCTTCACCACATTCCAAATTCTTGATCATGGAAACTTGGAGTTATACAAGCAAGTGGAAACAGTCGTGCTGCAAACTGGCCCAACCAGGCAGAGCCAGGCTGTAACCTTGGGCAAACTGAGCCGCCACTCACTCAGTAACACCAAGTGTCTCCCCCCAAGACCCATCACTCCGATTGATTAGTGACCGGATTTGCCTTACGACTCAGAGACCTCCAGGTGTTAGAAAAGACATATTTGAGTTTAGGTCCAAATCTGTCTTCTGTCCACATCATGGTACGTCAAACGTCATAGAAAACAGACCAAATTCCTTTCCTACCTGGACGTTTCAGATATATTTTTTTTTTGGCTGTGCCGCACGGCACGCAAGATGCAGAATCTTAGTTCCCCGACGAGGGATTGAACCCGTGTCCCCTGCAGTGGAAGCGTGGAGTCTTAACCACGGGACTGCCAGGGGAAGTCCCTGGATGTTTCAGGTATTTTTAAGATAACTTTTTGTTTTGTTTTGTTTTTACTGAGTTATAATTAACATGCAATATTATATTAGTTTCAGATGTATAGCATAGTGATTTGATATTTTTATACATAATGAAATAATCACTGCAATAGGACGAGTTACCATCGTCACCATACAAAGTTCTCACAGTATTACTGACTCTATTCCCTATGTGTACATTACATCCTTGTGACATCTTTCTCTTATACCGGATGTTTGTACCTCTTAATCTCCCTCGCCTACTTCATCTGACCCCCCAAACCACCTCCCTTCTGGCATCCACCTGTTTGTTCTCTGTATCTATGAGTCTGTTTCTGTTTTGTTTGTTTCATTTGTTTTGCTTTTTAGATTCTACATATAAGTGATACCGTATGGTACTTGTCTTTCCCTGTCTGACTTATTTCACTCAGCATAATACCCTCCAGGTCCGTCCATGTTGCCACAGATGGGAAGGTTTCATTCTTTTTACAGCTGAGTAATATTCCATTGTACACATTCCACATCTTCTTTATCCATCCATCTATTGATGGGCACTTCATTAACTTTTTTTTTTATTTAAAATCTTTTTCTTTATTTAAAAGTTTTTTTCTTTCTTTGTTTCTTTCTTTATTTTTTTGGCTGCATTGGACCTTAGCTGCAGTATGCCAGATATCTGTTGAGGCATGCGGGATCTTTCACTGCGGCATGGGCTCTTCGTTGGGGTGTGCGAGCTTCTCTCTATTTGCGGCTCGCAGACTTTCTCCCTCTAGTTGTGGCCCGCGGGCTCCAGGGCAGGTGGGCTCTGTAGTTTGCGGCATGTGGGCTCTCTCACTGAGGCGCGCGGGCTCAGCAGCTGTGGTGCGAGGGCCTAGCTGCCCTGCGGCATGTGGGATCTTAGTTCCCCAACCAGGGGTCTAACCCGTGTCCCCTGCATTCGAAGGCAGATTCTTCACCACTGGATCACCAGGGAAGTCCCTCATTAACTTTTTAGATTGAAGTTAAAAACACATACACAAAAGTGCACAAATCATAGGCGTACAGCTCTGTTAACTTTCAGAAAGTGCACGCACCAGCACGATCACAGCCCAGGTCACAACACAGAACCTTTCAGTAGCCCCCCAGATTCCTCTCCTGTCTCCTTCCCGGTCAAGATTCTCCCAAAAGGTAACCACTAATTGTTTTGCCTCCTTTCTAACTCTATGTAAATAGAATAAAAATAATTGACAGAGGTAGGGGTGTCTGTGAGCCAGAGAGAGAGGGAGAAGTGGGGAGGGGAGGGGAGGGGAGGGGAGGGGAGGGGAGGGGAGGGGAGGGGAGGGGAGGGGAGGGGAGGGGAGGGGAGGGGAGGGGAGGGAGACAGCAGGGCTTGCTCGTGGGGCTGGAGGGAGGTTCTCACCCACAGACATTATTTTTGGTCAAATAAATATCATCCCGTGGTTACTGCCTTCTGAAATGCAGGTGATCCTAGAATAGGTTGGCACTTTTAGTCCCTAGGCTTAATAATGATTGACTCAATTTATCCCCAGATAGAAGCTCAAGAAGGAAAACCAAACTCTTTGTTGATTTTATGAATCCTCCCCTGGGAGCGGTTCCCGAAAGGGCTTGAGAATCCTTTTTAGGCATCAAAAAATTCACAACCAAGGGAACCTTCCTACACTGTTGATAAGAATGTAAACTGGTACAGTCACTGTGGAAAATGGTACGGATGTTCCTCAAAAAACTTAAAATAGAGTTGCCATATGATGCAGCCACCCCACTCCTGGGCATAGATCCAGACAAAACTATAATCCAAAAAGATACAGGCACCCCAGTGTTCACAGCAGCACTATTTACAACAGCCAAGACACGGAAGCAACACGAATGTCCATCGACAGATGAATGGATAAAGAAGATGTGGTACATATACACAATGGAATACTACTCAGCCATAAAAAGGACAAAATAATGCCATTTGCAGCAACGTGGATGGACCTACAGATTATCATACTAAGTGAAGTAAAGAGAAAGACAAATACCATACGATATCACTTATGTGTGGAATCTAAACTACAACACAAATCAACATACCTACAAAACAAAAACAGACTTACAGACATAGAGAACAGACTTGTGGTTGCCAAGGCAGTGGGGAGGGGAGGGAAGGATTGGGAGTTTGGGATTAGCAGAGGCAAACTATTATATATAGGATGGATAGAAAAGAAGTTCCTACTGTAGAGCACAGGGAACTATATTTGAAATCCTGTGACAAACCATAACGGAAAAGAATATGAAAAAGAATATATATATATATATATATATATATATATATATATAAAACTGATTCACTTTGCTGTACAGAACAAATTAACACAACATTGTAAATCAACTATGCTTCAACAAAATTTTTTAAGCATTCAAAATCAACACTCCAATTACATGATTGCACCTGGACTTTCATTTATTTGGGGCATTTATGGATTGGCTGACTTTGGCAATAATCTATCCCCCAGCCCACCTCCACTACTGGAGTCCAATATGGTAGCCACCAGGCACATCTGGTTGTTTAATTTTAAAGTTCACTAAAATCAAGTAAAATTCCAGTATAGAGCTTAATTACCCTCCTCTTGAGTATGGACTGGACTTAGCAACCTGCTTCCAGAGACCAGAATATGTTTAGAGAAGAACAGCAACTTCACAGTGGAGAAACCTGGCCGACACCAGCTTAACCAGGAGATCAAGGTCAACGTCACCCGTGAGAACATCATCATCACATTGACATCATATGATGGGAGGAGATGAGAAGGGTACTTCACCTCTGTGGTACTTTCTCCAAAAACCTATAACCCCAGTCTAATCATGAGAAACCCCCAAACTGGGGATGTTCTAAGCTTCTGAGAAACTCTCAGAAATCTGAGTAGACTACGGAGGCAGGATGACTAAAGGCCATGTTGGGTCCTGAGTGGAATCCTGGAACAGAACACTGGGACACCACCAAGGCGACCTGTGCCCCTTGTACCTAGACACGATGTCAGCTGTAGCTGCATATTTGCAAACGCTGGAATTGGTCCATGGAATACTCCTGGGCAGACAGGAGAACCACCTGACTTTGCCCCCAAAGTTTGCCTCTGCCTCTGTAGCTGACATTTCTATGAGTAGACTTATCTTCCACGAATCCCATTTTGCCACTGGCGATGCAGGATGGAGGGTGCTGGGCTGGGAAGAAGGTATCAGGTCCCAAGTATGAGGTTGGTGGAGATTCAGAAAAAGCACATTGAGACTCGACCTTGGAGGGCCCCCAGCTCACCCAGTGGCCAGCTGTGTTGCTGTCAGCAAATTACTTAACTTCTCTACTTCTCCCTCCCTTCACCTATAGAAACGGGCATCACAACCCATACCCTCGCAAGGCCATTGGGAAGACTGAAATAAACAGTCCATGTGAAGGATCCTGCTACACACTAGAAAGAAAGCAGATGTAAGTTTCTAGCGTCCCCGTGCAGGATTCTCAACCCAGGCGGTACAGCGTATACAGCGCATCTCAAATTGCAAAGGAAAATCTTCTCCTATCACAAATTCCTCAGCCTCGGGGAACAGGAAGCGTCCTGATCTCTTTTGATGGAGGAAATGAGACTCTGCCTCTCTTTCTGGCATGGAGATGTCATTAGAGGGTCCATGTCAGTGCTTAGAGCTAAATCCAGATCACTTTTTGAAATTTCCCCTTTTGCTGAGGCTGGACCCACGGTGAGAGCCTTGCTAGTTTCAAGCACGTTTGCTCTTACTCTGTCTCTCTCTGGATGGGACTGTCAACAGATCTGCCGTCTCCATTTTCATTCACGCAGGATCACTTGACTCCAAGAGCTGACGGAAGCAAAATGTATGCCTGTAGAGTCCTTCAATGTGGAGGGAAAAGGGCTAAAAATTTCTCAGTGTTTTACAAGGCAGATTATTCAAAATGGCAACATATGACTGGATTCGCCCCACCATGGTTTACGTGGCCCAAGTTATCTAAAGAGTCATCAACATTTTAAAATAGGATATTTATTATTACTAAAAAAGGAAGATTTACACTTTCCGGTGAAAAATCAGAAAATTTGGCAAACTTGGGTCTGCATTTCCACATGGTCACAATTAACCATAAACCCCGATGCTTTTTCATCTTTGGTCCTAAGTGTCCTTACTCATCCCTGAGCTCCTCAGGGAGCTGCAGCTCAGAGAGGTCAGACGACGTCAGGAAGCTCACACAGCTGACCCGTGCCAGAGGCTGAAGCTGTATCCATGCCCTCAGCACCCCTCCTCCACACCTGCCTCCCGCCCCCCACCCTCGCCGAAGACTGAGCCCGCGCTCACGTTAGCACACGCTGCTGTGAAAGCATCCCCTCCGTGCCGCCCTGCGGCCAGAGTCTACACACTTGAGCTCTGCAACGTCTGAGCACGTTTCCTAAGATAGAGTTTACAGGATCTGCATCGGTAGAGGGAGTCACGAGCATCGCAGGCCCACTGCCGGGCCAGCCAAGAACTCAACCGACTTCACGTGCTCTGAAGTCCAGGGGGCGACGAACTTGGCTTCTCCCTCCCATTCTTCTATCCCGTTGCCAGGCGGTCATGTTTTGGGGTGGGGGGACCACGACGTAGTACCAAGTAAGGAGGGAGGGGGCTGGGCAGGGTGAGCCCGAGGGTGATAAAAGGGCAGGACGCGCCTATGGCTCTGCAGACCCTCTGGGGCTGGTCGTCAGTTACTTTCAGTGCCTTCCTAGACCAGGCATCAGCAAGCCACGGCCCACAAGCCAAACCCAGCTTGCCTCCTGTTTTTGTGAATAAAGTTTTACTGGAACACAGTCATCCTAATTCATTTACAAAGTGAATTTTTTTCAGAAGCGATTCAATCATGCAGTGCAGGACATGGTGATCTGTGGCTCAGAGATGCTGCCATGTCCGGGGAGAGAGGCCCAGGACACCAGAGGCTCATAAACAGTGAGCAGAAGATATATATAAATATTATCGCCACAGCTCTATAATGACAGAGACTTTTGTAAATATATACACACTTATTTGTTGTCTGCTCGCTTCCTTCTTATTTCCCTAGGCTGTTGACCCTTAAACAACACCGGGGGTAGGGACGCCGACCCTCCGTGCCATGGAAAATCCACATGTAACTTGTAGTTGTTCCTCCTCACGCGTGGTCCCTCCATATCCACACGGTTCAAACTCATGTTGTTCAAGGGTCAACGAACTGTACAGCATTCGCTCATGCTATGAACACTACGTAGGAAGATAAAGAAGGAAACAAATAAAGAGATTTCTAGAAAAATGCAATCAGGGCAAGTGGCTCTGAGAAGGGGGCATCTAAGCAGAGACCGAAAAGCAATGAGGGAGCGAGGTGGACATCTCGGGGAAGGACGTCTAGGGCAGAGGTGATGAAACAGAGCAGGACCCTGTGGGGCTCCTGGGCTCCGAAGCCTTTCAAACAGTTGCTAATCAGGGAAGGGAGGGGATGCAGAGACAAGGGGGAAGCAGTCAGGACACAATAGTGCAGGCTTGGAGCAGGTCCTGGTTCCGCCTCAAGGGATACACAGAACAATAGCTCTGAGCTCTTTTTTTTTTTTTTTAATTTTTAATTTTTTTTTAACATCTTTATTGGAGTATAATTGCTTTACAATGGTATGTTAGTTTCAGCTTCACAACAAAATGAATCAGTTATATATATACATATATTCCCATATCTCTTCCCGCTTGCGTCTCCCTCCCTCCCACCCTCTTTTAAAGAACTAAAACCCCCAACAAATGGAAGTTGTTAGCATTCTTCGTTCCAGAGAAGATCACAGTTTGATAACCTTGAGAAGCTCATCAAGAAACCCCCTGCCCAGAGGAAAGGAGCGCGGGCCCTGCACACACCCTGATTCTCATCAGCAACCCCGCCCTTGAACCATTGCTATAAAACTCCTCACCAAATTCTCCTGGGTTGGGACACACAGTTTTTGAGGGTCACAAGCCTGCTGTGGCCCCCCTTTGCCTGGCAAAGCTATAAAGCTATTCTTTTCTACTTCACCCAAAACTCTGTCTCCGAGATTTGATTCCACACCTGCACAGAAAGGCCGAGTTTTCGGCATCAGTGACAGCAAGTGCAGAGTCCCCAAGCGCAGCACCGGGACAGAGAGTAGAGAACGTGTAGATGGCCAGGCAGCCAGGTGTAGACTATGGCAGGAGCTGGGGTTTTATTCAAAGGTTGATGGAAAGCCCTGAAGGGTTGAGAGCTGGGGAGCTGCAAGATATAGCACAGGTCTTGGAAGGATCACCTAGAAGAGGATGAACAGGGGAAAATGGGTTGTGGAGGGATAAGGCAGGGACCAGGCAGACCTGCTGGAGGCTGGTGCAGCTGGCCAGAGAGAAGAGGGTGGGCTGGGTTAGGGGTGATGAGAGAGGAAGTGACCAGGGGCTGGAGGATGCGTGGGGACCTCAGCATACACACATTTGCAGTGAAGCAAAGTCTCTAAACTTCAAACCAACTCCATCAATTCTCTACCTGAACCTGACATCCATTTTTATCACAAGGTATCGGCTTAATCTCTTGCTTTTGAAAACACACATAATGATGTTGCAGAAAAAGAAAACAGCAAATGGAATTTGAGAAAAGAGGGTGTTGGATGAAGAAGAGTTTCTGAACTCCATGGTCTCAAAGAATTACTAAAGAAATAATCCTGTTGTCAGAAAGGATTCACTCTGTATGACAGTCATATTCTAAAACCCGCAGTCAGAGGTAGGTGAACACCACACACCAGTCCCAGCTAGACACCTGCTCTCCATAGCTTCCTTGTGACGACAGAGCATAATCTCACTTGACTAATGCTATCTGGTCTCAGAAACAATGAGTTTCCTCCACTGGGACCCCAGGTTTCCAATGGGACCTTTTAATTGTAAAGGGGGAAAATAGCCTTGCTCTCGTAAGCAGGAGCAAAACTGATTTAAAACGATGCTTTAGAAGAATGGAAAACCATGGTCTGCCTGGCCATTATTCTTCACTGATCCATTAAAGCAACACCCCTGTGGAGCTGGGGACTTGGTGTTTGGACCTTGAGCCATCACATATCTGGGGGAGGGCGTGGACGCATCACTTCTTCACACGTAAAATGGAGCTGATCCCATCTCTCGGGGTTTTGACGATGAAATGAGAGTATGTCTGGCTGTCTTCCTACACAGTCTCTGGACCCCATGCTTAGTGTTCAGTGCTCTGCCCTGTGTAACACTGTAAGGCTCGGGCTGGAAGGCGGAAACCACATTTCCCAGACTCCCCGGCTGGAACGGGCAGGAAGTGGCAGGTGGGAGTAGGGGAGGGGAGGGGGAGGGGGAGGGGAGGGGGGGGCTCTTTCTGCTTCCTATCTCCAAGTTCCTTCCAGCAACAGCAGCGGCAATTCCAGCATCCTTAACGTTCCCAGCTGGGCAACATTCCCTAGAAAATCTGAGCACTGGCTCCACCGCACCACCCTGGTGGTCCCAGCACAGTAGCAGCCCACGTTCTAGGGGGCCGGATGCTGAGACAGCCCCTCCTCCACGCTCCTAGTGACCCCACCGCCTTCCTTTTGTCCCCCAGGCTCAGGAGTGCTGGCTGCTTCCTGCAGCCACTAACCTGTGGGTTAACTCAGCTCTCCTTCTCGGTTCTTCTAGCTTTGCAACATTGTATCATAAATATCCTATATGAAAACTCCTGTATTGACACTTAGAGGCACCTGCTGGCCTGGCAGCAGCAGCAGGGGAAACCTTTGGTCTGGCCCAGGGGGCACAGCCGCTCCTCTGGAATATTAGCACAGCATCCCTAACAAAGCACCGTGGACTGGTGGCTTAAAACAACAGGAATGTATTCTC
Source organism: Leucopleurus acutus (assembly GCF_964270905.1). NCBI lineage: Eukaryota > Metazoa > Chordata > Mammalia > Artiodactyla > Delphinidae > Leucopleurus > Leucopleurus acutus. The sequence continues at coordinate 88,379,822 of NC_139155.1, forward strand.
TCACAGCTCTGGACGCCGCAAGTCCAAAAGCAAGGTGTGGGCAGGACCACGCGCCCTCTGGAGGCTCCAGGGGAGAATCCGCCCTGTGTCTTCCAGCCCCCAGTGGCAATCCTTGGCTTTCAGCTGGTTCCCTCTCCGCCTCGATTGTCACCTCGTGTTTTCTCCTGTGTATCTCTGTGTCCGTTTAATAAGGACACAGTGATTGGATTAGGGCCCACCCTCATCGTAACTAATTACATCGGCAAAGACCCTAGTTCCAAATACGTAAGGTCCTATTCACAGGTTCTGGTGGACGTGAATTTTTGAGGACACCATTCAAACCAGTACACTTGGCCAAAAGACGTCAGGCAGCCTGGCCAGGGAAGGTCCTTGCTGCCAGCATGCGCATCAAAGCACTGCCCCACAGGCATCAGACGAATCACACACACCAAAATAGAAAAGGCTCCGACCAAGCAACTTGTGCTGGGAACCAGCCAGCGGAAGCAGGCCAGGACCCACGTGCTAAACCTGTAGAGAAAGTGATGTCCGCTCCATCACCTTCCTGTGTCTGAAACCCTCCGGTGGTTTCCGGCCCTGAACAATACAAGGTATGTGAAAGCATTCTGACCATGACAAAGTATGACATGCACACACAGGGGTGTTACTATTTGATTTAGGTAAGTTCCACGTGTTTCCAAATGAAGAAATTATTTTCTTTGAAGACCTGTAGATATTAAGCTAGAGAGCAGAGGCACTGAATATACATTTTAACATATATAAATATATAATACATTAATATGTTTTTGTATATTATATACAATTTTTCTTTTGAAAATAACTTCATGACAAAGGATTTATGAAATCTAGAAACTACAGAGAAGAAAAATCAGCTGTATTTTCAGTGGTACTGGAGATACCACTCTTCACATTATGTTATACTTACTGTCAGCATTTTTTCTCTCAGATATCTAAATATTCATATCTTTTTTTTTTTTTTACAAAGTTAAGACCATATAGCATGCATTGTTTCAAAACTTCAAATGTTACAAGTATTTCCACAGGTCATAATATATTCTCCTAAAACATAATTTGTCATATCTGCAGCCTACATAAGGCTGGCTCTGCCTGCTGGCTCCATGGTCTGGAAGGGTGACGGCAGAGACAGAACAATGGTCTGGCCAAAAAGGGCCCCTGGATCTCAGAGTCATGACATTGGCAGTGACCCAGCTGTGACCTAGTGCATCATGTCCTACCTCCTGAATGTGTAGGTGTCTTGGGAACGTATTTTGGGGGAAGTGTGTTTGGCAGGATAGGATTCTTGGGACTAAATTTTATCTATTAAACGTTATCTTCCAACTGTTTCATTTGTAAATTTTAAAGAAAAACAAGACTGCAAGGTCCTTAAAGGCAAAACTTCTCTTAAAGACTCTGGGACCTAAAAGAATGGTGAGCACACGAGACGCCAGTATGTCTCCGGATCACATCAGATCTTTGCTGTCTGGGGCGGTGGCCTCTAGTGGCCCATGGCTGTTGAGCATTGGAATGAGGCTGGTCCCATCTGAGATGGGCTCTGAGCTTAAAGTACATCCAGATTTTCAAGACTTAATACTGAACAAAATGTAAAATAAAGTATTAACTGTTCTATATTGATTTCATATGGAAGGGATGCTACTGAAATATGTTGGGTGAAATAAAAATATATTATTCCAATTCATTTCACCTGTTTCTTTTTACTTTCCATAATGTGGCTACTAGAAGACGTAAAATTATATTTGTGCCTCACATTCGAGGCTCCTGTTGTATTCCTATTAGACACACAGGATGGGAGAGTGTCAGGGGAAGAAGCCCGATTCAAAATAACCATCAAATGTCGCATCAGTGGCAGAAAAGGGACGTTATCATACTAAAACCCCTCTGGAAAAGCCTTCTTTTAAGCTAAGGAGCCCCCATCTCTGTATCAGCAATGAGTGTCACCTCATCACCAGGGCAGGCATGTGAGAACATCGATGTTTTAATTCCTTTATACAGGTGTTAAAATGTTATGTTCTGTGCCGTCATCCTTCTTCTCTAGTTTATGATACTGTGAAAAGACAAAAAGCCACAGAATTGGGGATTCACCAAAAAGGACTTCTCAGCACAGCGTCTTGGTTGGAAGAAGAAAATTTCACCAAGCTTGTGTAAGGAAATGAATACGCATCACAGAAGCAGGACGGCTTTGCTAGGACACCTTCTCCTGCAAGAGAGTCTACTTCCCTCCCAGGACATCCCTGAGCGCTTGTAGAGATCACTCCTTGTTTCTTTCCATCGGCTTTCTTTCTTCAGCCGAAGGTTAAGAAACCATGAGCATCTTTTTCATTTTGCCCTCAAAGGCAACTCCTTTGAGGGCAAAACGAAGTTGACTACGTCTATGAAAACACGGGAAACCGGCAGCCCAGTGGCTGAATAAGGCCTGTGGATCACTTAGTCCACACAGCATTTTTTATTTGTTTGTTTTGTTTATCTTTTGAAAAGAATTTTTATTGGAGTACAGTTGATGTACAATGTTGTGTTAGTTTCTGCTGTACAGCAAAGTGAATCATTTATACATATACATATATCAAACCTTTTCTTAGATTCTTCCCCCATATAGAGAGTATTGAGTACAGTTCCCTGTGCTATACATTAGGTCCCTATTAGTTATCTATTTTATATATAGTAGTGTGTATATGTCGATCCCAATCTCCCAGTTAATCCCTCCCCACCCCTCGTTATTTGCCAATCCTTCACAAATCAAAACAATTCACATAAAAAATCTGAATTTCTGTCCTCTCCTGAAAAATCAGAAGCACTGGCACCTGTAGTGGATTGAAGGCGTAAGGAGGCCAGCCCTGCGAGATGGGATGCCCACCCTTCGATTTGCCCCAATTCCCAGTACTCTCTACTGTCTCCCCGACCCCGAGGATGATGAGAGGACCAGTGGTTACTTATTATCACACTTGTGCTGTTATCTTTCTCATATTATGAAAACATCTCCCTGTACCCCTACTTCCACAGAGATTATGAAAATGAAATGCAGACTGGGAAATTAGTTCCTGTGTCTGCGTAATTTTCTATTATATTCTTTGAATGAAGATGTTTCTGTTTTCCTCTTATAGAGCAAAACTCGGAATGGTCAAGGCTCTTTATACTGAAGACAATTAAAATCATTTTTAAGCATGTGTACATTCCTATGTAAAGACTTCTCCAAGCCTTGAGTTTCTTTCTTATTACTTAGTATAGTTGGTTTTCCAGCCAAATAATGGGGGGAAAAAACTCTCGACCACGGTTGTGTAGACTGTTTAGAAACACCCGCCCCTGATTTATTAGTATGAACTTCAGTTGTAACACAGAGATCAAAGGCAGATGGTTTTCTCACCATCATATTTTATTTATCATCCTGTTAGCGGACTTAGTATGATGCTAATCAAAGGTCTACATTCCACGCTAACGCTGGCTGCAGAAATTGCTTTCCAACAGTTTTCCATGGGGAGGCCTTGGGACATAATGAAACCCAACAGAAGCAATTGTGGCCTGGCAACGAGGTGTGTGAGATTACATCGCTCCCTGCTGCAGGAGGGAAATGAAAAGCCTGGTTTACTTTCTCACGCCAAGCCCGAAACGGGGAGGATTCAGGATATGGCCGCATCATTAGCTGTTCTCAACCGGCTCTCACTAACTCTCCCGATGCCAGGGGGATCTCTGGGAAAACACGATCACAGAAAACTGCCCAAGCCGCTTCCTGCTCCCAAGTGTTCTCTTGATTTTCTTCCCAGTGAAGACAGACAGAAGAAACTCACTCTATTTCAGAAATACCCATTTCAGTGGCTAAGCAGGAGGTTTCCTCTGAGAAAGACCCAATGCCTCTCTTAGCTCTCCTTCCTTCTCCTAGATAACTGTTTATTCTGCTGTTGACGGTGCCCAGACCTTCCTGCCTGGGGCTCAGATAATCATCTCGTGAGTAGGGGCCACTGTGGAGCAGAATAACTTGCCCTGGTCAGCCTCCAGTAACTGGCCATTATCCCAAAACCACTCAAGACTAAAAACCACTCTCCTTCAAAGACTGAACGGAAGCAACAGAAGAAGAGAAATCCATGACTGGTTTCACTGTGTCATGAAAGGAAGAATTTGAACGTGAGTCATGGACGTGATTCTGAAACATGAAAGATACAAAGAACAAAGGAGGGGCAAAGAGCTGAGGCAGAGAGCTGAGATCCCCTCCTGACCTCCGTAATTTCTGGTTTCCTTTTCTGCCACCTCTTCCTGGTATGAACTCCTACTTTCACTCCAGAGCTGAAGCTAAGATTTTGATCTCCCGTCAATTAGATGACAGAATGTTTTCAAATGCTCTTTTTACCACTTCCATGAAACGTCCCGTAAGATTCCATCTCTGACGTTTCCTGGGAAGGATGCTGTTCACATCCATCTTACCTGTAGGACTTGGTTTGAATCAGGTAAGACCCCTCTTGGGATACCCACTCTTGGGTGGCAGCTGTGTGGTGAGACATCTCTCAAAGGACTTTTGCAAAATTGACTTGGTACCAATGATTCTGCAAAAGTATCTCTGAGAAAACTTCTACATCTGTGCTAATAATTTCATTTCCCCTTTAATTAATTAATTAAGTTATCCTAGGAAACTGGTAAGAAGTGCTGACACAGTACATTTTATTCAATGTGCTCTCCATTTGGGGGAGGACTGGCCAATTCAAACATGTCACCCTAGGCTCATAAGTATTTTGTCATTTTCTGTAAAGCTGAACGAACAGTCAGCATCCTCAAATCTAAATAAAAATTCCCTCTGATAGATGGACTAAGCAGACATCTGATGCCCATTCTGGGGGAATCATGTGAGATCTTGGCCTTATTTATCTATTGCTACAATGAAGAGATGAAACGGCACGCACTGGCAAAGTAATTCAAACACTCCGCAAAACCAAGTGTAGCTATAATTTACACATGGACTAAAGTAAGAGAAAGGGGATAAGTATGCATGTTTATCTTGTGCCAGGGAGGGAATGTCTTCTGCCTCAATTGCCACTTGATGTCATGCCCACATGTGTTCTGCTTCTCTATCTCAGATTCCTAGGGACTTCCACCTCAGTCCCCTGAAAGTTTCAATGTAAAAGACATGCAGAGAGAAAAGTTAAGATGTTCAGAAAGCTTCCTTCCCCCCACCCCGAAAAAAACCAAAAACAGGGTTCTGGGAACACCGTATTGAGATGTCAATTTCCTGGTTTTGATAAGTGTTCGGTGGTTGTGAATGATGTAATCATTGGAGTTAGATGGGTAAAGAGTATACAGGATGCAGCAGAAATGAACACAACATTGTAAATCAACTATACTTCAATAAAATGAATTTTTTAAAAAAGGACACAGGAACTCTCTGTACTAATTTTGCAATGTCTATATGAGTTTCAACTTGTTCCAAAATTAAAAGGTTTTAAAAATTAAACCATAAAATGCTAGACAGAACATGGGTTGTTCTCTGTCAATTAGTCTATGATTTAACAAATAAACACTAAGGCAATGTATTAAGTTTGGTAGGAGATTCTAAAAGATGTACAAGAAGTAGCCTCTGTACAGAAGAACTTTATAGTATACTTGGAAAAACAGAGTCCAGAAATACAGGAAATGTTTAAAACTGATGCTAATGGAACATAACTGACATTACAAGGTTGCACATGACTTATTACAGAATTACTGAGCTGAAAAGCGGATGTAATATGTTCAATGGGAAAAAGCATGTGTGCACATGTTAAAACGATGGCTTGCTGTATTGTGACCTCCCAGACGGTGGTGTTTACAATGTGCCTTTCACTTCTGATTCCCACATCACCTGACACACAATAATCACTGAGTCAATTTTTATTGCATGAGGGATTGGATATGAATGAATGAGGATGCTAAGGTTTAAATGGAATTGAATGGATCAGGAATTATAAAAAGAGGATGACCTGAGTGGGACCTCCAGGTGTGGAACTCTACCTGGGAAATAGAGTCTCTGCCAGTTGGCCTGGCAGGTCACATTTGTAGAGATAGGTGGGAATAGGCTGGACTCAGACCAGAGAGGGGCTTCAATGCCAGAAAGAGAATTTATATGATTGTGTCATTTCCCCAGGACCCCACAAAATATTTCGCATGATTTAATTAATACACAATATTTCTCACTTCATCTCTCCCATCTGTGTACATGTGTACATGTCCATAGGCACTCAGATTTTGTATGAATAAGAATTGTTAATTTAAAAAATAAATGAGTTTTGCTTACTTACTTTTAAAATAATAAAATGCAAAAAAAATGATAATTTTGTTCTTACTTGCCAATTCTTCTATTTCTTAATTATTTTTCTTCTTTTATTGCTTTGGCAAAGTCTGTTAGTCTAATGCTGAATTGTAGGAGCGATGTCAGGCCTAGTGACTATAGTTGTCTATGTCCAATTCACTGAAGTATGTATTCTTGACCAGAAGAAAAAAATCATGAATATAGTCAGGGAAGAAAGGGACCAGAGAAAACCAAGCAAGAACTCCAATATGTAAGCATTCCAGTGGGTCCCTCCAGTGTTGCAAAGACCTAGAGGATGCTTCAAGTAAGATTTCCAGTTAAAGGTAATTCTTTTCCACAAAGGGACCTTCCAGTTATCCTACAGGATTTTATTCATATGTTAAACCCCCCACCAAATACCAAATGGTCTAGTAGTTTCATTTAATGTTAGCAGTAAATTATGAAATACAAGCTTAAAAGAAAAAGTTTCAAATGACAGAAGCACATCCAGTAATTTCAGATCCTACATTAATTACATGAATCATTAAACCCTTGTTAAAGGAGTTTCCAAGGCATGGGTTGAACTGGATAATGGGCTGCTTGTGCTAATAACTGCTTCAACACCTGTAAGATGTGTTCACTGGTATGATGCTAATTCATGGCAGTGACATAAAAATCAGTAACACAGCCTCTAATAAATGCAGACATAAGAACTGATTCATATGTTTTACTGGAGAACCTATGAAGTCCACATTCTCTGAAATAGTTTTGGTTAGTGGGGATGGGGGGAGGGGGCAGTGTGCAAAGTCTCAGTTAAAAAAAATTATTTAAGTGACAATCACATATGCAGAGCTGCGTTTGACACAAAGTATCTCTTCTTTCCAAAGGGGCTTGATAAGTAAATACATTCATGAAACAAAATTAGCATATTAATATATTTTCTGAGACAATTACACAACTGCAGTAAATTAGGACAAGATTTGTGTCTAAAATGTAAGGGGAAATAATAATGGCAATAAAGATAACTAGAGTATTCTTTTCCAAAATAATACTTACTAAAATAAGACATTTTAAAAGCTGTTGGTGAGCTGATAAGGAAAAGGGCATCATTAATCCTGACACTAGGAATTAATATAGCAAGGTCATATTTTCATAACAAATCAACTTGTTGATTCTGCCTGTTTCATATAAAAGTCAGTAGACAACTCAGTGATTAAAAAGCATAAAGTTTGTCTTTGGTCTGCGCTGATCACTGCAACTGATTAGAAAATTGCCCCCCAAACTTGACGGACCCTTGGGCACTGTCCAAGGTGCTGATTAGACGATGGCCAAGGCCATTCCATTCTGTAACAGCAGTTATTTCTGAGTAGATTTGAGGAAAGCGCAGAGAGAAAGGACAACATATGTCTGGCTAGATCCACACCAAAGAGGCATTTGATAAAATCTAACTAGCGTTAATATGATACTGATTAACACTCACTGAATGAATGCCTCTGTGTGTCAGCTTCCGTGCTGAATATTTTCCCAATGTTTTCGCTCTAACACTAACGACAATCTTATAAGACAGGTATTATTGAATGTTAGGGGTTAAATAATTTGACCAAGGTCATAAAGTTACCAAGGGGTAGTTCTGGGACCTAAAACCTGTCTCTCCCCCAAACTCTACACCAAGATGGAGAAGCTGGGAGGAAACTATACTTAAATTCACTTGATTGGTGGTGGGATCTAAGAATACTGAAAATGTATGGAGTTTAAGGACTCCAGAGTTATGACATCACAGTAAAAGTTCCACGGTGGAAAGGGATCAATAATCGTTCATACGTCCAGCAAACGGTTATTGTGGACCAGCCGTGTTCCAAGTTTAGTGTATGAACAGGTGACAGTCTGTTAACCCACTGATCTTGGGGAGCAGAGAGTTGCACACAGACCAAGAAAGAGAAGACACAGGACAAAGGACAGCAGATACAGCGATCCCGGTTTCAAATCCCCACTCCACCTCCTACTTCGCTGCGCAATATTGGATCAGTCACAACTGCTGTCAGCTGTAGTTTCCTCAATTCTTACCCAACTCCTAGGCCTTTTCTGGGCCCTAAAAAATTCATAATTCCGATTAAACACTTGTTACAATGCCTAGGACATAGCAAGTGGTCACAGAAAACACTAGAAGTTACCATCTTCCTGTTCCATCATTCAAGTATCTTTAGTGACTCTCCTGAGATTAAAAAAAGAAAACAACAACCTAGTAGAGAAAGGATATAAACTAGATATGAAATCTCATGTTTGCGGTTATGGAAAATGGATATAATACACAGTCCTCTTAACGTGACCATATTAACATCACTCTCATGACTCAACGACAGTTCCTAGGCTGAAGAATAAAACTGGATGAGAGAAGTTGTTAGTGAAAGCACTACTGAATAGCATTCTTTTTTTAAAATTTCATTTCTACAGTATTCTTATACAGCAACAATATTAGTTTGCCAGGACTGCCATAACAAAAGTACTACAGACTGGGTGGCTTAAACAACAGAATGTATTTTCTCATAGTTCTGGAGGCTGGAAGTTCAAGATCAAGGTGTCCATAGGTTAGGTATCTTCTGAGTCCACTCTCCTTGGCTTGCAGATGGCCCCCTTCTCCCTTGTGTCTTCACTGGTCTTTCCTCTCTGTGTACAGCATCCCCGGTGTGAACAGCATTCTTAAATATTTATTTTATTCATTGGACAAACATTCAGATTCATTTATCGTGTGCTGTTCTGACCATTTTAGAAACACTGATTTATTCAAGGCTCATAATGGCTCTGTGAGGTAGGTGCTATCACCATGCCCATTTCGTAGAGCAAGGACTGAGGCGCAGCAGGTAAGATGGCTTTTGCCTGACGTCACAGAGAGGCGAAGGCAAAGCCGGGACCTGAACCCAAGTAGGTAATCTTGCTCCAGGGCTCGGCGCCTCACCACTACCCTGCCCTGGGTCCTCTTGGCGAGCTCCTGCCTCTGTTAAGATACATCAGGAAAGATTCAGCATAAAGGACTAGCAGGAAAAAAAAATTCCACAAGCCCATTTCAGCCTCTGGTTATGGCAGCCGTTAGGCAAAATCAGGAACAGCAAGGGCTTCACATTCTACATCCCTCACTGTCTTGGACACAAATGACCTTTAATATTTATATTTGAGCCTCTGAAGTTTATTCCATCTAATGAACTCAAGGATCATAAATGCAGCTCTGAGCACACACCACTGCATTTCATTTGATGGCAAAGACATGATCACATTACAGAGAAATACACGACGTGGCAACTAACCAAAGTGTAAATATATCTATTTCCCAAGAAAACAATTTAAATGGCTTATCATTTAACGGGGGACCTATCTTACGGGGGTGGGGGTGGAGGGAGGACCAATATTCAATCAACAGTCTCACCACTGATTTACGGGAGGCGTTTTATGATGTTATTATGACTTTGACCTTGGAAGGGTTGCTATAGAAAACGGCGAAGACACAAAGCTGCCCGTGCAAGGCCACATAAACCAGAGGAGGGAGATTGTCTGAGATCTTGAAAATGACGCTCCATGTCTGGCGCAACTTAACAATCATCTGGTTCCACTGTGAGCGACATCATAAAAGGCCCCCGTGCAGCCCAGCTCCCAGAAATGCACTTCAACAAGCCAGGCTCACTGCCACGCACACAGAGGAAGCGGCGCCCACAGGCACATCCGCGGTTGCCATGGCAACCGCAAGGCACCGCAGGTGAGTTTCCGGGCCCCCTTGTCCTTTGGAAAGGAGGAGAGAAAATGAACAGAATTAACCGCGGTGTATTCGATTCTGACTGGGGTTCAAGGCCTGCTGTACTTTGGTTCCTGGCTTCAAGAGATTCTATTTTTAAAAAGTAGGGTTCTTTGGCGTGTGTGTGTGCGTGTGTGTGTGTGTGTGTGTTGTCATCACATCACAGCAGGACTGCCCTGGTGGCATATATATGCACTCCCTTTGGCCAGATCTTCATTAAGAATAAGAAGCAATGCAGCCATGACCTGCTCCTTTCATTGCTTGCACAGGATAGATTCACAGCCAACAGATCAAGGGGTTTCCAAGCAGCCCTGGAGACTTGTAATCCATTCTAGCTCTTTGCATCAGTTTTCTTTTACCATGTGTCTAACACAAATGATGGGAACTTGGGAAGTGGTATCCATCAGGGTGCTATCTGGAAACAGACGGCTCCTCCAGCTGGGCTTTTAGAGTTAAGGAAGGAACTGTTTAGAAGGGTGTGGGTAGGGTGGATGTCCCACAAGGGAGGGGCAGGGACCCCGTGCTCAGGCACCATGGGAGGCCACTACCAGCCCTGTGCCTGAAGGGACAAGGGGACAAGCTGGAGTCATAAGGGGAGGGTGCAGCCCGGCCGGAAATACCGCATCCAGGGAGGGAAGGGGAGGGGAAGAAACCCCTGACCTCTCTCCCATCGCCCTTCAACCTCGGGGTGGTTCTATTCTTTGGACGAACCCACCTGGAAGGTCCAGGGCCGGGAGCCCAGGTGGGGCAGTGCACAGGATCAGTTCCTGGGGTCACGGGATGGGATGGAGAGGACTGCAAGTGGGTCAGGAGGTCAGGAGGGAGAACGCAGAGCACAAGACCATTGGGTGTGACCCGGCATTACTGGATCTCAAGGGCCAAGGCTTAAAAGACGTATCACCTCTTTGACTCTCAGTGTCCTGACCCAGAGGAAATGGCTTTACCCTGTTATTGTTTGAATTGTGTATCCCCAAAATTCATATGCTGAAGTCCTCGCACCCAGAAACTGAGAATGTGACCCTATTTTTAAATGGTTTCCTTGCAGATGTAATTAGTTAAGATGAGGTCATACTGGAGAAGGGTGGGCCAGATGCAATACGCCTGCCATCCTTACGAAACGGAAAACCTGAACATCGACACACACCCAGGGAGAGCGCCATGGGAACATGAGAGCAGACAGCGGGGTGATGCCTGTGACCAAGGATTGCCAGCCACCCCCAGAAGCCCGGAGAAGCCCCTCCTCAACCTCCTCCGGAAGGAGCCTGCCCCACGGACAGACACCGTGGTCTCAGACTCCTGCTCTCCGGACTGCGTGAAAGTAAATTTCTGTTTAGTTCACCCTCTTCGTGGCCCTTTGTTATGGCAGCCCTAGCACACCGACACACGCACCACCAGCCTGCCTATGAACATGCAGGCAGGGAAAGTTTGTGGATCTGGGTAAAGACAGGAGAGAAGCACCAGGGACAGTAAACTGCATCGGTGAGTGTGGGCGACGTCAGATCAGCATAGAAGAATGTCTGGGTCAGAGAATATGGGACGGAATGTATTTCTCCTTAAAACAATGAAATGCCTACTTTATTATCTAACCCTCCCGCAAGAGAGACAGATACATAGACAGATGATGGATAGATATAAATGATAGATAGATAGATAGACAGATGACAGAATATTTTCAATGGATTCTTCCTCTCTGACTGTGTAAGAGGCATCAGCTCTCCTGTCTACCCTCTGTCCAATTGGAGAAGCAGAAACAATAACTCACAAGCACTGAACCCCTAAGTAGGTGCCGTTCTAAGTCTTTTATCTGTATCTATTTTAAGTTACCAAACACCATAAGGTGGGCACTACTGTTACCCCTATTTTTTTTTTTTTTTTTTTTTTTTTTTGCGGTACGCGGGCCTCTCACTGCTGTGGCCTCTCCCGTTGTGGAGCACAGGCTCCGGACGCGCAGGCTCAGCGGCCATGGCTCACGGGCCCAGCCGCTCCGCGGCACATGGGATCTTCCCGGATCGGGGCACGAACCCGCGTCCCCTGCATCGGCAGGCGGACTCTCAACCACTGCGCCACCAGGGGAGCCCTACCCCTATTTTATGAGTGGGAAAACCAGGGCACGGGGAGAGGGTCCCTCACCCGATGTCACACGCGAGCCGCAGGTGGAGTCGGGTATAAACGGGGCAGCCTGATGCCCAGCCTGCCCTCCCAGCTGCCTCCACACAGCTGCCTGCCCAGCAAAGACTCAACACTGCCGGCGGTGGAAAGCATCCTCTACGGCCAAGGAGTTTGGATAAGCCGATCGTGAGGACACAGGAAGAAATGACCTCCCAGACTCCGCCCCTGGCTTCCCGTGTTACAGCCAGGTGCATTTTTAACTGGTTAAATGAGGACAGACTTGGTCGCCAGGAAGGCAGGATTCCTCTCAGCCCTGAGCCTGGGCCACTCAGACAGCAAAAATGTTTGTTTTCATGATTGCTCTTTTAACAGAAACCTTTCCATCCCCGTCAGCAGCCGGTCCTCCAGCGTGGTCCAGGGTGGGGTCAGTGCTGCCGGGTCGCGAGAGTTCCCTGGGTGGAGGGTGTCACGCACCCAGGCCCCAAGAGGACCAAGCTGATCAGTGCTGGAAGACCCACTCTTTTCCAGCCAGAGCTGGTGGAATGAATGGTGTCCTCCACCCAAGCCATTCCACTGCAGACTGAAGATCCTTTATAAAAGTGCCTCAGAAAGAGGCGGGTCCTGAGAACGTGCGCAGTGAGGTCAGGTCTGGGCGCACAACTTAAAATCTGGGCTTAAAGTCCAAAGGTCAGAAAGCTGTGGCCCCTGCGGTGTCTATGATTCCACCCCCCAGTCCCACACTCATATACACCTTGCCTCAGACGTGGTGCAGCAGTCCGCACTGAACCCCCAACACCGTGGCGCCTTGGTCACCGGACCTCTTCCTTCGCGACTGCTCCCATCTCCCCGTCTGCTGGGGTCTTTAAAGTGGGAGGACGTAGCTCAGTAACTCTCTCCGGGTTTTTTGTCCAAAATTGTATCAATATTGCCCGCTTATTCACCACTCGCACTGTTGATGGCGTGCCACTTCCAAGATTAGGTCATTAAAAGACTGTAGGGCGTCTCCGGTTCTCTCTCTCGCCTTGCGTCCCTCACTCTGGGGAGAAGCAGCTGTCATGTGGCAAAAGGCTTTGTGGGGAGCCCCATGTAGACATCTGTGACCAAGAGCCAGCACGGAGCTAAGCCTGAAGCAGCTGGGAGAGTGAGCGGGGGGCGATCTCCTGACCTGCCCACGCCAGGTGAGTGAGCTGGGGGTGATCTCCTGACCTGCCCCCGGCCAGGTGAGTGAGCTGGGGGTGATCTCCTGACCTGCCCCTGGCCAGGTGAGTGAGCTGGGGGTGATCTGACCTGCCCACGGCCAGGTGAGTGAGCTGGGGGTGATCTGACCTGCCCATGGCCAGGTGAGTGAGCTGGGGGTGATCTCCTGACCTGCCCCCGGCCAGGTGAGTGAGCTGGGGGTGATCTCCTGACCTGCCCCCGGCCAGGTGAGTGAGCTGGGGGTGATCTGACCTGCCCACGGCCAGGTGAGTGAGCTGGGGGTGATCTCCTGACCTGCCCCCGGCCAGGTGAGTGAGCTGGGGGTGATCTGACCTGCCCACGGCCAGGTGAGTGAGCTGGGGGTGATCTCCTGACCTGCCCCCGGCCAGGTGAGTGAGCTGGGGGTGATCTCCTGACCTGCCCCCGGCCAGGTGAGTGAGCTGGGGGTGATCTCCTGACCTGCCCCTGGCCAGGTGAGTGAGCTGGGGGTGATCTGACCTGCCCACGGCCAGGTGAGTGAGCTGGGGGTGATCTGACCTGCCCATGGCCAGGTGAGTGAGCTGGGGGTGATCTCCTGACCTGCCCCCGGCCAGGTGAGTGAGCTGGGGGTGATCTCCTGACCTGCCCCCGGCCAGGTGAGTGAGCTGGGGGTGATCTGACCTGCCCACGGCCAGGTGAGTGAGCTGGGGGTGATCTCCTGACCTGCCCCCGGCCAGGTGAGTGAGCTGGGGGTGATCTGACCTGCCCACGGCCAGGTGAGTGAGCTGGGGGTGATCTCCTGACCTGCCCCCGGCCAGGTGAGTGAGCTGGGGGTGATCTCCTGACCTGCCCCCGGCCAGGTGAGTGAGCTGGGGGTGATCTCCTGACCTGCCCCCGGCCAGGTGAGTGAGCTGGGGGTGATCTCCTGACCTGCCCCCGGCCAGGTGAGTGAGCTGGGTGTGATCTCCTGACCTGCCCCCGGCCAGGTGAGTGAGTTGGGCAGAGAATCTCACCCCAGTGAGATGCCTGCTGCCCCAGCGGACAGCTTGACTGCAAACTCATGATAGACCCTGAGCCAGAGACCCAGCTAAGCTGAGCCTGGATTCCTGACCCTCAGAAACTGTGAGACAGTGTGTGTGGTCCCAAGCCACTGACTTTGGGATGATTCATTACAGAGCAGTAGGTGACTAATACGGCTACCTTGAGAAGCTGATAAAAAGCTACACTGTGGGTTGCGTTTTGTCCCTGGAGCTGTGTGTGGTCAGTGCCGTGGCCGTGCTCCACACTGCCCTCTCCTGCCCATGTGGTAGCGGCTCTGAGCAAAGCTCTTTGGCCCCCGTAACTCCATTTCCCCCTCTGAAAAGTGCGGGTGGCAATGTCACCTATGTCATGGGGTCGCTGTGATAGACAACTAAGCAAACAGGTATAAGTATGTACCAAAGACAGAGCTCAGAACAGGGCCTGGACAGAGCACACGCTCACTGACTATTAGCCTATTGTTACTCTCATTAGGTTGCCCATGATTTGATTCTGTTCACCCAGGAATGAAACAAACAAATTTACAGCACAGTCAATTTTCCTGGGGCCATTCCTGAGCGTTTTTTCAGCTGACCAAACCCACCCGAATCATTCTCTCTCACTGTCTCATGGAGAATAGCTCACTAACGACATGGGAGCCATTAGCACCCCAGATAAGTCTGAAAATAAACATCTCCACGGTTATGATCAGTTTGGACGTATGGCCTCATAATGTTTTGTGATCACCGACAAACACACCTCTCTCTGCAAACAAACACAGCTGCTGGGGTGGAGCTGTGCTCTCCCACTTCCTGAGATTAAAGGCATGAATTCCCTCCCTCCCAGCGATGGTGACAGAGGGAGAGCCGCCACTGGCCACCTGCGGCCTACGGAGGTCCAGTACTCATCAAGCAGGTTTGTAGCAAGAGTCAGAGCCGGCTCCGGGGACCCAAGTAGAAGGTATGTCCTGTCAACCTAAGGATGGAGAGTCTGAGAGGAGGGACAGGGCAGCGGTGAAGTCAGCCCTACCTTAACTCACTGCTCTGGGTTCAAGTGCAAGGGGCAGGTGGCCTGACAGGAGCCCTTCCCAAGTCCCAGAGGGCCACTGAGTCGCTTTGTGAAGAAGAAGATTCTGATCTACCGGCGGCAGGAAGGAGCCTGCGATTCCGCGTTTCTAGCCACCTTCTGGGTCGATGCTTTCTCTTGCTGAAATGCTGCTATATTTTACCATCCACACTATATTTTTTCAAATAATTTACCTACTTGGTCATGATACTGAAATTGTCAAGTAAACCCAGACTTCTCTTAACAACCACAGTTCCCACCAGCCAAGGGCAGACCGCGCACTCAGCACGGCTGTGGGATCCTGACTTGCACGAGACCTTCCGTCTTCACGGCTCTGAGGCTGCAGGGTGCGGTGACCAAGGATCCCGGCTCAGAAGTCTCACCACCCTGAAACTAGCGAGGGCTTAGATTTCAACTCCACTGCTTTCTTTCCCTGGCCCCAGGTTTACTGAGATGGAATTGACATGTAACACTGTGTAAGTTTAAGGTGTACAATGATGAACTGATACATGTATAGATAAAGTGAAATGATTACTAAATAAGGTTAGTTCACACCTCCATCACCTCACATAGTTACCATCTGTGTGTGTGATGAGAACATTTAAGATCTGCTCTCTTAGCAACTTTCAAGTCTATGTAATGCAGTGCTGTTAACTCTGATCACCATGCTGTACATTAGATTCTCAGAACTGACTCGCCCTGCAGATGGAAGTTGTTCCTTGGACCACTTTCACCCATCCCCACCCCTCCAGCCCCGGACAACTGCCTTTCTCCTCTCTGTTTCTATGAATCTGGCTTTTTCACGTGCCACGTATAAGTGGTATCATACAGTATTTGTCTTTCTCTGGTTCGTTCTCTTAGCGTGATGTCCTCAAGGTCCGTTACGTTGCAGATGGCAGGATTTCCTCCTTTCTCGTGGCTGAGCACTCTTCCACAGTAGACATACGCCTTCTCTATCCATTTACCTGTCTATAGACACCACCAACTCCACCACTTTCCAACTAGAGGACCTTGAGCGAGCTACCGACCTGCTCTACACCTCAGATGCTTCAACTGTAAGATAAAAAAGGACACTTGCCGCGGGGAGTTGTGCACGCGGAGTTGTTCCACACGTGGAACTAGTCATCCACGTGTGGAAATCTATGCAGAGCACTTACAGCATGGTAAACACACATGAAACGTCACCTCTTAACACGATCATTGCACCCACTTTATGGAGAGGGAAACTGAGGCTTGGAGAGGGGGGGTAATTTGCTTTGGGGCAAACAGCTGGTATACATGGCAGCACGGGAACTCAGACAAAACACAGTGCAATGTCTGAGGCTTTGTTAATACAGGACGTGGGAATTATACCTCTCAGAGATGGGCTAGAAAGTTGTCCTAACAGGAGAACATGATTGAGGCTGAGGTGGAATTTCTATGCTCCCCGTTATGTTTAGTGAATGTGTAAAGGCACTCATATGTTCCAGGTCCAGTCTCTCATTCTGAGCAACTCTCTCCCTTACCTTCATCTCCCTTTTTAACTTCATTGCACATTTATTTTGAGGGAGGGGGCATCCAACCCAGGGTTTCTCAACCTCAGCGTGACTGACATTGGGGGCTGGATAATTCTTTGTTGGGAGGGTCTCCTGGGTGCCGTGCAGGTGCAGGGCCTCACCAGCATCCCTGGCTTTTATCCACTAGACGCCAGTAGCACTCCACCACCACTCAGCAGGCCAAATGTCCTCTGGGGGCAGAACCGGCTGTCCCTGGCCCACTCTGAGAATGAGGAATCTACAGCAACAGTCGTTCTTTTCATCGCCAAACTTGTCCCGTCCTGGATCCATCTCAACGACTCATGAAAGCAACTCATAAACCACATTGCCCTACACCAAACGTAAACCTGCTTCCAAAAGAAGTGTTCAACTGGTATAAATCAACCTTTTAGACTCTGCCAGAAATATCTCATCACTTTTCCTGCTCCGGGTCTAAAAGCCCACACTGACACTTTCTTCTTATGGATTGAATTGTGGCCCCCTAACATTCACAGGTTGAAATCCTTCCTAATCTTCAGAACCTCAGAACGTGACTTAATTTGGAAATAGGGCCATTGCAGATATAATTAGTTGTGTTATGATGGGGTCATTCTGCGGTAGGGTTCTCCCTCTTCCAGGATGACTGGTGTCCTTATAAAAGGGGAAAATTCGGACACAGACACGGACACAGGGAGAGCATCATGTGAAGATGGAGACAGAGAATGAGGACGGTGTATGGACTGCAGAGCTCCGGGAGCCAGGAGAGAGGGTGGACCACAGCCTCCCTCTTGGTCCTCAAAGGAACCAAAGCTGCCAACGCCTTGATCTTGGACTTCTGGCCTCCAGAACTGCGAGAGGGAAAGTTGCTGCTGTCAGAGCCCCCAGTTTAGAGTGCTCTGTGTGACGGCAGCCCTGGCAAGTGAATATACAAAGGCACTTATTTTCCCATCGTCTGATATATTTTAGGTCTTTGTTAATTCCTCTGAGCTCTCAATCCAGGGGCTATAACTGAACATATTTAGGGAGGCCAGAACTAGGCCAACGTGGTCAAAAGTATGGAATCAATAGTTCCTGACCAACAGGAATAAACCTAATAATAGGTAATATGACTAGGTAATATAATAGGTAATTATAACCCTAATAACCCCAAACCTCATAAGCATTTCCTCTTTAACGCAGGCATTTTGAAGCCTTTACTTCCTTGATACAGAGATCCCTGGGGCTGGTCCTTCCTGTGTCATCAGTTGTGATTTTTCCAGCAAACCGAATGCAGAAAACAGATTTTTATCATTACCAGCTGACCACTAAATATAAGTGGACACTGGGCATCTCCAAACTATACATCTGACATCTCATTTTTCAGTTAAGGGATGAACATTCACCAAGTATAATAAAAAGTTTCAGAAAACAGTGGAAGCAATACTAGGAAGGTGTTGATCCTGTATTCATTTTAAACCTAAGACTTCCCCTCACAACCTCTTGCTTATGCCTGGTAGACTTTAGAATATGATTTTCCATTCTCCAGAGTTCGGAAAGTGTCTTCAATTTATCTGAATTTATCTTCTACTAATAACTTTTTATGATTTTATAGTAATATATGCTCATTGTAGGAAAATTTTAAAGGTACATATAAAAAAGTACAAAAGAAGACAACTGAAAACTACCAAACTCTACGAAAGGGGTGGTACCTTTATCTGTGAAATGAAGCATGAAAGGACACAGGCAGAGCACACACACCCTGAGTCTGTAAACCTTGTTACATTTTACTTCTCCTCTTCTAGCCCAGTATATCCTTAATACTCAACAAATGAAACATCTGTGTCTATGCAAACATTGAATTTTATCAAATTACTTCAAAGCTACCCTCCAAGAAACAGAGAGTGCTTTATCTGCAAGGAACAATAATTCTACAAAATCTTTGGGAGCGTGGGGTTTCATCGACAAGAAACAGAAAACCAGTTTAAACCAGCTTAATCTAAAAGGAGGATCATGAGCTCTCGTAACCGCGAGTCGAAGATGGAGCGGGCTTCAGGGTTGACTTGATCCAGGGTCCCACCCCGTGACAGCCTGCTTCTCCTTGCTCCCAGGTGTCCAACCCGCCCTCAGCAGCAGTCAAGATGGGTCCAGCGAGACATCTTTGTGTAACAGTGTCCAGGGGGAGCAAGAGGAGGGGTACCTCTTGAAGCTCGCTTGGCAGAGAGGAAAACCTTTTCTAGAAGCTACCTGCAAGTGTCTCCTCACCCTTAAGGGCTGCAGTTGTACCACATCCCCCATCAGGACCACCCCCTCGTGAGGACTTGGGCGGCTCTAAAACCAGGGGAGATGGACCCTGGCTGCAGGGTGGGTGCACAGACTGAGAGCATGGGAGCCACCTGGAAAGCAGTTTGGCAGGAATAAGTGGGTGGGGGGGCGGTGGAAACGGATGTTAATAAGCAACCAGATGTCGTGTCAGTTCCGTAGGAATCACCTGGGTCTGACAGCTTGTCAGAATTCCACTGGGCACCTGCCAGAGTGCAGGGAATTTGAAAGGCAGAGGAAAATCGCTGGGCCAGGAGTAACTCGCTGTGCATTTAATAAAATCTAAACAGAAATCTCTGACAGTGTGACCTGCTGTGACTGATGGCTGGCGGAGTCCGCTCTGGACTTGGCTGATCTGATCTTTCTGTCTAACCCAGGACTGAACTAGAAGCTGTAAACCCACTCACGCGGCACAAAAGGCATGCGTGGAAAAACTGTTACCTTGTATTCCGTTCTAAATCTAAGAGGGCTTTTCAAACACCACTTAGAAGTCTTAAGTGCAGGTGACACGAAAGGACCCACCCAGTGGATTTTGTAATATTTCCGGTGCCCTTTAAACCAGGGTACGTTTTTCCTCCACAAAGAAGTGAACTGCCAGACGCTTGGAACACGTCCCTAGGCTCCCCCCGAGGCTTTTTCTCAACAAGATATCTAGGTGACACCTCCGGCTCCAGGTCCAATAATCAGCTTGAACATGAGGAAGCGGAATCGGTTCAAATGCAAAACGCAAGGAAAGATCAAATGTGTGTCTGAATGTCGATGGGGTTGAATTTCCAGATCAAACGTTAATAGGAGGGCTTTCCTGGTGGCGCAGTGGTTCAGAGTCCGCCTGCCAATGCAGGGGACGCGGGTTCGTGCCCCGGTCCGGGAAGATCCCACATGCCGCGGAGCGGCTGGGCCCGTGAGCCGTGGCCGCTGAGCCTGCGCGTCCGGAGCCTGTGCTCCGCAACGGGAGAGGCCACAGCAGTGAGAGGCCCGCGTACCGCAAAGAAAAAAAAAGTTAATAGGAGAAGGTTTGGGATTCATCGCCAGGTACTAATGATGTCATTCAAAGGAATGAACAGAGGAGGTACACAGGGAACAAAATATAAAAATGGTAACATAACTGAGTCTGTGTTGCGAGCTTTTATATAAATGCTGATATCCTTTGAAAGGGTAAAGAAGTATAGCTTACTGCAGCCAGGGCTCTATATGAGAGCAATTATTTTTTCCATGATGTTAGCTAAACCAGGTCAGCTGCTTCAAATCCATGGTTAAATCATCCCCTATGCAAACTGAGTAGTAATTGGGGTGTATATACAACCAGCATCCCTCCTGCCTTATCGTAATACCATATCTCCCTCCACCTACACAGCTGCTAGGGCTCCTTTGAAACTGTAAGTCAGCTTACATCATTTTTCCATTCAAAACCCTGCTGTAGTTTTCCATTTCTTTCTTTCTTTTTTTTTTACATCATTGCTTTACAATGTCGTGTTTATAGTTTCTGCTTTATAACAAAGTGAGTCAGCTATACGTATACATATATCCCCATATCTCTTCCCTGTTGCGTCTCCCTCCCACCCTCCCCATCCCACCCCTCTAGGTGGTCACAAAGCACCGAGCTGATCTCCCTGTGCTATGCGGCTGCTTCCCACTAGCTATCTGTTTTACGTTTGGTAGTGTATATATGTCCATGCCACGCTCTCACTTCGTCCCAGCTTACCCTTCTCCACCCCTGTTTCTTTAGTCCATTCTCTACGTCTGCATCTTTATTCCTGTCCTGCCCCTAGGTTCTTCAGAACCATTTTCTTTTAGATTCCATATATATATATATGTTAGCATACGGTATTTGTCTTTCTCTTTCTGACTTACTTCACTCTGTATGACAGTCTCTAGGTCCATCCACCACATATATACACTGGAATATTACTTAGCCATAAAAAGAAATGAAATTGAGTTATTTGTAGTGAGGTTTTCCATTTAATTCTACAAAAAAAGCCAAACTCCTCCAAGGCCTACAAATGTCTGTATGATCTGAGTTCTTGGACCTCATTTCCTGCTACATCCCCCCCTCCTCCCCGCTCATTCTGCTTTAGCTGTGCCTGCTGTTCCTGAAACACCCCAGGCAGTCCCTGCCTCAGGGCCTTTGCGCTGGCTGTCCTTCCTCCCTGGGAAGCTGTTCTCCCAGAAATCTATTTGGCTATAACTCCTCTACCCCTCCAGTCTTGGCTCATATTTTCTCTCTTTGCAGAGGCCACCCTGCCACCTTTTCAAAAATCTCCAACTTCTGGGCTTCCCTGGTGGCGCAGTGGCTGGGAGTCCGCCTGCCAATGCAGGGGACGCGGGTTCGTGCCCCGGTCCGGGAGGATCCCACATGCCGCGGAGCGGCTGGGCCCGTGAGCCGTGGCCGCTGAGCCTGCGCGTCCGAAGCCTGTTGCTCCCTCAACAAGAGAGGCCGCGATAGTGAGAGGCCCGCGCACCGCAAAAAAAAAAAAAATCTCCAACTTCCTTCCAGCCAGCTCCTCCCCATCTCGTGTCCCTGGTCCCCTAAACACTATATTTTTTCCAAAACATTTCCCATTAAAGTATGCAACATCTTTGATTTCTTTTAAAGATTTTTTTAAAAACTGAGGTGAGATTCACAAAAAATAAAATTAACCCTTGTAACATAAACAACCTGGTGGCATATAGTCCAATAAATGGCCCACAAGCATCTGAGAAGATACTCGACATCCTTAGTCATTAGAGAAATGCGAATCAAAACCACAAGGAGACACTTCACACCCACTGAGATGTTTATAATAAAAAAAAAAAAGGAAAATTACAAGTGTCAGTGAGCATGTGCAGAAATTGCTAGCAGGCCTGGGAAGCAGTACAGCTACTGTGGAAGAAGTCTGGAGGTTCATAAACACAGAATTATCGTATGAGCCAGCAAGTCCACTCTCTTGCTTTTTGATTACGTATTATTGTTTTCTGTCTGTCCCCAGTAGAATGGGAGTTCTGTGGGAGAGTTCTGCTTTGTTTTCAAAGGATCCCAGCACCTACAGCAGGGCCTGGAAAAGAACAGCGGCTCAATAGATTGTTGTAAATTAAATAGATAAACATGGAGATGACCGGCCTTTCTCATCTTAGAAAAGCACCAAGCCATTCCCCACTTTCTTGATATCTGTAGGATAACTCAGTGTTTCTGCTGATATCTCAGCTACAAAGCAGACCCATTTCCTCCTCTCTCTGAATTTTTTTGGCTCCAAAACATGTATGGGGCCTCACTCTGTAGATCTTTTTATTTATTGGAGCCACACTTGTTCACACAGCAGCACAAAAGTTAACACAAGAAGAATAGTCAGGGACTTCTGTGGTGGCACAGTGGTTAAGAATCCACCTGCCAATGCAGGGGGCACGGGTTTGAGCCCTGGCCCAGGAAGATCCCACATGCCACGGAGCAGCTAAGCCCGTGCGCCGCAACTACTGAGCCTGCGCTCTAGAGCCCGCGAGCCACAACTACTGAAGCCCACGCACCCAGAGCCCGTGCTCCATAACAAGAGAAGCCACTGCAATGAGAAGCCCGCGCACCGCAATGAAGAGTAGCCCCCACTCGTTGCAACTAGAGAAAGCCCACGTGCAGCAGCGAAGACCCAACGCAGCCAAAAATAATTAATTGTTTTTAAAAAAGAAGAAGAATAGTTAATGAAATAAATAGAAACCGTGTAGCTCCAGGTTGTAACCACACAACGTCCCAACTTTGCTGGACAGATGGGGAGAAGGAACCGATCCCCGGCCATATTGGATGGGCTTTTAAGTAATATTGCTTTGACTCTCAAGGAGGAGTGGGAAACAGCTGAAAACTTGTACTGGAGACAACGCACTTTGTATCCAGCAGTTTGTCAAATACAGGCTCCTACTCAGTGCCATGCAGTGGAATCTGTCATCAATGAGGAGTTCAATCTGTGAACTAGCTACACCTACAACTTGGGCAGTGGGGGCGGGGTTAAGTGTACAGAACAGGAGAGAAGAGAAGATGCTTTTAGGGCAGAAGGAGTTGGGAGGGGGAGTATAAAGAGACTAAAAGGAGTGAGGAAAGTTGGTATAAAGATTTGTGACCACAGACATAGAAAACAATCTCATGGTTACCCAATGGAAAAGGGGCTGGGGGGATAAATTAGGAGTTTGGGATTAACAGATGCACACTACTGTGTATAAAAGAGATAAACAACAAGGACCTACTACTGTACAGCACGCAGAACTATCTTCAGTATCTTGTAATAACCTACAAATGAAAAGAATCCGAAATGTACATATGCTTTTTCAGAAGCACCTTGCTGTACACCTGAAACTAACACAACATTGTAAATCAACTATACTTGAATTTTAAAAATAAAAGAGTTGTGACCAGATTTAACTTGCTTATGTAAACAGTGGTTCACTTTGGAAAAGTCTGAAACACAAAATACAGTCCAGGAGAACAAAAATTCTTTATAACAAAGGGATCTTTTGAAATATCTAAACTGTTGAAAATGTTATAATGAGAATGTATTCCTTACATTACTTACATTACTTACATTACTTACATTACTTACATCCTGTAGATTCATAAGACACAACAGTGATTTAAAGACACAAAAACATGTTTCTAGACCTGAGGTTTTCAGGCAGGGGGTCTGGCCACAGGTGTATGATTACAAGGCAAGGTCAACTGTCCTACAATCAATCTGTCACTACTAATAAAGTACGTGGACATTTATTAGTTTGTTCCTTTTCTTATAAATTAGGGTTTATAATGCCACTATATTACGATTGACAGTCCTGTGCATTCTGGTATCCTTGCGGGAAGGGGTGTTGCCTGGCACTCAAGCCCACCCTCTCTCCTCTGCTCCCTGTCTGACTCCGCCAGTAGGGGGTGCTAGGGAGACAGCAAGGATGGAGGAAGGAGAAGGGCATCATCTCTTAGGCTTTCCGTCACTGTTGTCCCTGCCCCGGCACTTAACTGGACACGGGCAGGTTGTTCCAAGAGCAGCAGTTGGTGCCTACTCTGAGTTCTCCCATCATTGTGTCCCCTGGGGGACCAACAACAGTCAGCAGCCCTCACTTGAGGCTCTGGGTCCCATCCACCATGCCTCTGAATGTTCATAATGTTAGCCACTCAGCATCCCCCTTTCTGCCTTTGTCATTCTCTAATACACGATTCCCAGTTCTGCTTGTGTATGTGTATATACATATGTAATTCTCTGTGTTGGAATAACTGGTGTGGTCTCCATCTCCTGACTCGACCCCTAGTGATACAAGTGTGTCTTTCAAATAAGCCTCAGTCCCTCTTATCCGCGCCTTGAAGCCATCTTGTCAAGATCACCTGCCATATGTCAAAGCAGGAAAAGAAGAACTGCTGTCACAGAACTGCCGTCCGATGCCAGGTATCAGCCAAAAGAATTCCTAATCATTTGAAATCTAACATCTCCCTCCCTTGCACGTTAGTCAAGCTTCTTCCTTTGCAAGCAACAGAAATAGCCTCGGGCTACCGTCAGCTGGGATGGTGGGGTCTCGAAACACCCAAAGCCAAGTTCAGCAGCCAACCTTGCCAGACGACAAACCCAGGATATCTCAGGGGACCCAGCAAGAGGAGCTCAAGAACCTTCTCCCCGGAGGGCTGCTCCTTGCTTCAGCACCCCGAGACCTGCCACCCCGAACAGTAAATTCCCAGGAGCCCAAATCTGACGGCCAGGCACGGATCCGTGGTATTTCTGATCAGATCTGCTCCAGCAAGTGCACGGGTCTCGCGGTCCCTACACCGACTCAGGGCCAGTCCCTGAGCGCGGGGAACTGTTGTAAGCTCAACCCTCCACCCTCTGATCCTAACTTTTCATACCAGGTGAAGGTGACAGGCTGCCCTGTGGGAAACTCAGAAGAACAGAGAGACGGGCTCCCGAGACCCCATCACAGTCAGAGCAGCCGTCACACTAACAGACCCTCTTGCTAACTTGATATGCACGTTTCTTCCCAGGTGCTTAAAGCTAAATGCTCTGCTTTGAAACATCTGTCGAAAACCCTTCCAGTTCCCTGACCCCATAGACACATGTCTTATGGAAATGGCTTAACACGAACTACTTCGTACGCTCTCTCTTCCAGCCGGATCCTCTTCTGTGGGCAGAGTTACCTGCGTGCCAAGCAGGCGTCTGCACAGGTATAAAACTATTTCTGGACAGCAGGGTGTTATCCAATGGGGAAAAACAGAGACGGTCCTGGGGTTGATTTCTAGAATGCCATCGACCCTCCTTACACAGCCAGCCCAAACATCCAAGTCAGGTGTTGATGATGGGAACATCTACTGGCCATCTACTTCCTTTGCAAACCCTACATAGCAGCTTGGGCAGGCGTCCCTGTATTTTATAGTTGTCTCAGTTCCGCGTATAAATATTATTCGTATCAGATGAAATGATGCACTGGGAACACCGCAGAGGCGGTCAGTGCTCTGCTAGCCTAGGGTACGCCGACCCTGCGGACACCTGCCACAGTCTCACGTGGCTCTTCTCATGTCACTAGTGAGGCACAATGACCTTGATCATTACCTAAAGGGCAGGCACCTCATACCTAAAGAGACGACTGAGGGAGCCTTCAGGAGAGGAGTAAACCTCCACTGGCTTAGAGAATAAAGCGTCTCCTCCAACCACCTAACTACAGAATTCCAGGGCTCCCTCTCCGTGGTCCTTGTGCAGCCCCCAGAGACTCACTGCACCCCACTGATGCTCTTGCACAAGTCAGGGCTAAGCCACAGCAGGGGATCCCAACGTGGACACAAATCCAGTCTCTGGAAACTGGACAGGCTGATGCCTGGATCAGAAGGCATCTACTGAAGGGTTTATGGCAACAATGAACTTGTTAAAAACCAACTTTGCCACACACGAATTCGTTTCACACACAACTTTACAGGGAGAGAACACCACCACGTTGGCCTCAAAATGACATATCTCAGTCGTTTCTAAAACTCAGACGCTAAGGAAGAGGATACACAGGTTTGTTGGACACCTTATTTTTTGCCCTCTACGTGACTCATGAAAACCTGAACTTGTAGACCTCTTATTGGAATAAACATCAGGAAGGAGAAAAACGTTGATATGTCAACACCTGCAGAAACATCAAACAAGGAACGATATCATGGGATAATTAAGAGGTGGGACCCTGGAATTCGAGAGAGGCTTGAACGGAAGTGCGAGCTCCTACAGGCGCTCTGTGAGTGAGCGTCTAACCCGTTCACACGCTCACCTCTCCCTGTGCTGGTTCCTACGCCACATACAGTTCTAATAATTCAAGGAGACGCGTCTGGCCCGATCTGAGCACTCATCACACTTTCATCATGATGATGATTTACTACAGGAAAGATCAACAAAAGTCCCACAATAAAAATGGTGGCAGCCATTAAATGGGAAGAGTAATGGTCAACAGTAGTCAGTGTCTGGTTTTTTTTCAGTAGGTGGAAAAAGTACTAATTAATTTAGCACATACTTCTTACTGGCACTGCTGTAGGTGTTGGGGACACAAAAATGGGGGGAAACTAGGCCAAGCGCCTGCCCTCCTGGAGCTCAGAGTTGAATATGCAGCAGAGACCGAGAGAAAAATGCCAACGGAAATAGAACTGGACCACAGTCATTGTCCACGGGCTCGGTAAGCAGCCGGAGGGGCTTTGTCTGACAACCTACAAGTTCAGTCGGAAGTACGGCAGGAGCTCGTGGTGGGACTGGGGTGGGAGGGGCATGAGAGCAAGGGGTGAGAACCCCGAAATTCCGCTGCAGAGATGTCCTGCTGCATCGAGAGCAGGTGAACTGTCCACAGCAGCTGCAGCGACTCAGGCGCTCACCTTCCTCGCGGGCTGACACGAACCGCCGCCAAGCAGAGGCAGTAAAGGAGCCCAGTGCCTCCCACACAGGGCGCGAAGGGGGCAGATGCCAACGCGCAGGAGAGCAGCAGAGCGAAACTGCGGCGCTGCAGGGCGACAGCTCTGCCAGGAAAGGAAATGTGTGTATATATATATATGTATTTTCATATCTACATGAACAAACTCATAGAGCAGAGGGGAGAAGAGAAAGCAAAACTGATGGATCAGTTATTGATTTGGGGTAGGATCAGAGGTAAATACTTTCCTGTATTTAAAACTGTTCTTTAATAGACTCACAGACGTAGAAAACAAACTTGTGGTCGCCAAAGGGGAAAGTAGGGGAGGGATAAATTGGGAGTGTGGGATTAACAGATACACACTACTCTATATAGAATAGATAAATAGAAGAAATAATATAAAAATATTATATAACGAAATATTTATATATTTAAAGCAATAAATAATTATATTATTTGTTATAATTATAAATAAATAATAAATATTATTAAAATATTCTACAAATAAATAATATAAAACAGATAAATAACAAGGAAGTACTGTATAGCATGGGGAACTATATTCAATATCTTGTAATAGCCCATAATGGAAAAGAATCATATATATGAATTATATTATATATAAATCATATATACATATAACTGAATCACTTTGCTGTACACCTGAAACATTGTAAATCAACTATACTTCAATTAAAAATAAAATTAATTTAATTTTAAAAATAAAAATGTTCTTTATTTTTGGTATAATGATTTTAAAGATAAATCTGTGTGTGTGTTTGCTGAAGATCTAGGTGAGCTAATAACATGAGCCATATAAATGAATTAATTATCTGCAGGATCTGAGTCTGATCAGCCATCAGCAATGGGTCATTTTTTTTATTTGGCGGCACGCGGGCCTGTCACTGCCGTGGCCTCTCCCGCTGCGCAGCACACGCTCCGGACGCGCAGGCTCAGCGGCCATGGCTCACGGGCCCAGCCGCTCCGCGGCATGTGGGATCTTCCCGGACCGGGGCACGAACCCGGGTCCGCTGCATCTGCAGGCGGACTCCCACCCACTCCACCACCTGGGAAGCCCAGCAATGGGTCTTAAAATAATTTTTTCACCCTTTGCTCCCTTGCCCTTTTCTTTGAAATCTGGAGACCTGGCTCTAGCATAGGGCAGGAGGAGGGAGACTGGGCGTGTTTGCCGGGGGCAGGTGACTATTTCCGGTCCCTGGTGGCGGGAAGCAGCTGAGGATGGGGACAGAGCAGCGCAGTGGAGCTGGCGCCAGCAGAGAAGCGCTGCACGCAGCGCAACGCTGCTCAACTTGAGATGGGGGTAATTCTGAAACCTCTCCGGGGCTGCGCCCGGACTCAGAGCCGACTGTTCGGTGCAGAAATCCCCCTTCAGCTCAAGTCGCCCCCGGCTCTCTTTCCAGCCTCTGCCCACGACTCTGCAGGCACGGGATGGAATTCAGAAGGAAAGGAGAAAAAAGGCTTGCCATTTCTGAAGGGAACGAAAATGGCAAGCAGAGATCGAAGCTCCGCCGTCTCCTTGTGAGTTTTCATTTCAACGGATTATCACCATGCTCACGTGACGCTCCTATAATAAGGTCAAGCTTAATTGTTCTCCCTTCAAAAGGATTTCTAGGGCCTCCCTGGTGGCGCAGTGGTTGGGAGTCCGCCTGCCGATGCAGGGGACGCGGGTTCGTGCCCCGGTCCGGGAAGATCCCACGTGCCGCGGAGCGGCTGGGCCCGCGAGCCATGGCCGCTGAGCCTGCGCGTCCGGAGCCTGTGCTCCGCAACGGGACATCACCAAAATGAGGGGGAAAATCCTCAAATGGATGAAGATAAAATCCCGTCATACACACCGCATTGTTTCAGGTCGGAGATATATAAGATCAAGATGCAGCATTTGGAAAACAAGGGTGAAACATCCAAGTGGATGAGCTACCAAGTCCCCAGAAACATGGACGGGGGGGAAGAACGTCCCTGCCCCTGCCAGCTGAAGAAAATCCTCACACTGGGGATTCCAATTCTCATCTCATTCTGTTCCCAAAAGAGCTAGGGGAATTCTGGGGCAAATTACCTCCTCCTGGAGCATTTCTGTCATTGCCATCGTTTTACTTCTTACATAAACAAAATTCCCCATGTGTGTGCACTGCTCCACGTGCAATGTGCCTTTCCAGGTGCACCCCTCTGGGTTCAGACTGAGGGTCTCCAAGCCCAGCCCCAGAGGCAGATTTGCATTTTTGGAGTCCAGGTGAGAAAGAGGTTTCATAAGCTGCACCTCAGTGGCACACGGGGGTTCAGACTGCCGGGGACCTGGGGAAGGTGTGACAGGTGGTCTGTGACTTTCCTCCTGGACGCCACAGGGGGTGCCTGGAAGCCACGAGCAGCCCCACCTTACAACCCAGTCTCCCTTCCGCTCACAGGGAAGACTGAACTTCCTGGACCCCTGTGTTGGGTGGGATCACGTGACCAGTTCTGACCAATTAGTTGTGAGTAGAAGTAACAGGTACCACTTTCTGGACCAGAGGACTCAGCAACTGGAGCCAGGTGCTCCCAGCCTGTGCGCCTCTGCAGGGCAGCCAGCAACAGCTCAGACGGTGGCTGCGAGGGGCCACAGTGAGCAGAGTCCCGCCATCCCAGGACAGCCATGCAGCTTGAGCGACAAATAAGCATCCGAAGTTGGGGGATGTTTGTTACTGCAGCATGGTCGAAACTTCTCAGGCCGATACAGGATTAGATGCCAACTATGTGAATCTCTAAGCAACACACGTGAAATTTCAAACAAGGTAAAGCCAGGTCCCCTATCAATCAAAATACAAGATGTTTCCAGGGTTGTTTTTTTTTTTTTTTTACTGTTCCGAACAATGCTACATTATATCTATTTATGGTTAATAGTTCTTCCCCATTCCTTGAATGCCTGCAACAGTCGGGCACTGTTCTAGGCACTGTGCATCCTGCAAGGAGCAAAACATACGAAGCCCCTGTTCTCATGGAGGGAAGACACACAGCAAATCGACGTAGCAGGCCAGGTAGTGATGAGTACTATAGAAACAGAGCAGCATAAAGAAGATGCAGAATGAATTAAAGAGGAGGGATGTGTCACTCCGGTTCCCGAGACCCGAGTCTGCACACCTCCTCCCAGCTCTGCGTTCAGTGAGGTCACCCAGTAACTCGAAAACAATCCCAGTGGAAGTATCTGCACCATGGAAATGGGCAAACGCTACAAACCAGAGTTTCGGGGTGGGTGGGATTTCTTCCCCAAGGAGATGGTTTACCAGAAGCCCCCTGGATGTCTGGACGGAGACAGAATTGGGAATGAGAGGGAGTAAGGGCGGGAGTGAAATGGTTAGGAAGGGCATTGTGGGTAGAAGAGACTGCAGTGCAAAGACACTGACGTGAGGATGAGTTCGATCGGCTGGGGTGGCATGGAGCGGGGGGTGGGGGTGGGGGTGGGTGAAGTGCAGGAGGAAGGGCTGCAGGTTACACAGGGCCTTGTAGACAATGCGAGAGCTTTGAATTTTATCCTGAGTGTGGAGACATCTGACAGTCCTGTATCTTTAAATGTATAGTTTAAAGCTGTAAGACCAAAGCAAAGACAAAAAAGGGAAGGAAGGAAGGAAGGAAAGGAGGGAGGGAGGCGAAGGGAAGGAAAGGAGAAAATGCATAGTCTCATGTCCAGGGCCATGGGAGTTTCACGGAGGAAATAGGTGGCTCGCTACTGCATGTGTGAGATGCTCTGGGGTGTGGCTTCCACCCCTCATGTGTCTGAGGTCTCAGCAGGTTGGCCGCAACCCTCAGAGCCTTAAGTAACCGGCCCGCGGGAGCGGCTCAGAGGGTAGCATCCCGGCCTTGAGCAGCCCCGGAGAGGTGCATCCTTCCCCTCTCCAGGGGGAAGAAGAGGGGTCCCTGTGTGTGCTTGTTCATACCCAGGACCACAGAAACCACCTAAAAAGGAGAATCGAACCCAACTGTTCTCGTCTCCCCGGCCACGTGGTGGATAAACGTGCATCCCTCTGGGTATGGAAACCAGAGCGGGACAGGGATTAAGACGGAGCTGGCAGGGCAGGAGGGCGGTCGGGGCCCTTTAGCACCAGCTGCTGCGAGCGCCCGGGAGCCCTGCTGCGGAGCCAAGAGGCATATGCACTCTCCACATGCCATCAACTGAAGCCCGAGTCCTAAATGAATCACACCAGGAGAGAGATTGCAAAACGGCGTGTTTCCACGGCAGTCGGGCAGGTGCCTGGAAGCAAAGATCTTTGTGTCGAAAAAAGCCTGAACGAGCGGCTGAGGCTGGGCGGGCAGAGCTTTTGGACAGAGACGAGCACAGAAAGGAGCGAAGGATGGCCCAGACCCTCTCGCACCATCTCAGGAGAAGCTGGAGGAGCCCATGTGGCCGGCTCTGGCCCCGTGTTGGCCTCTCTGGGTCCATCTGGTTGGGCTGGGCCGGGCTGTACTTTCCCCTCCCGGCCTGAGAGAACCGCCCATCTCGTCTTCCACTCCAGCTGTTGCCCTGGGCATGGGTCCTGGGATCAAAAAGATGTAGCAACACTGAGCTCACAGAATTCTGAAGGGAAGACCCATCCCTGCTGTGCCTGCACCTGTACCAGTTCTGCCGCGTTTCGCCTGGTTCACTCATTTCCCTTGACCCGGCCGCCTAAGCTTTAGAGCTTGCAACCCTGAGACAATAAAAAGTGTCAATAAGAAAAGACCAAGAAAAAATGGACCAAAGTAGAGAGTGGGAGAGCGGCTAATTGTTTTTCTATTTATCGATTTCCTCAGTCTTTCTGAAATGTGTTTAAGCAGCTTAAAGTTATTTTGAAAGTCATTTTTAAAATGCCCACAAGCCCTTTCAGTGATCCACCAGGGGATATGCAATAGAGCGTCTCTTACAAAATCACTGGGTTTCATAGCTTTGTCCAGCCCTGAGGGGAATTTGTACATTAAGATGGAGAGAGTCAGGGGGAAGTGATGTCCCCCACTTGCTGTCACACCCAGACGGCTGGCAGCTGCCCACAGCACACTTGCAGGCACGAATCATCTCTCCGCTCCTTCCCTCCCACACAAGCCTGCAGGTGTCTCCCGGGCAGAAGCTCAGCTCTCAGAACATTCCAGCACCATTCCTATCGCCAAGGCTTTGCACCCACTGTTCTCCCAGCCCCTGCCTGAAATGTCCCTCCTCCTTTCTAGCCCACCATTCCAACTCCTCTCCAATCTCCACGACCCCACTCAAGTCCCACCTCCTCCAAGAAGCCTTCCTTCCACCCCCTCCAGCCTCCAGCCCCTACTCGAGCTCTGAGCTCCACATCAGTGTTTCCTAGCCCGCAGGCAGGCAGCTCCCCCTTCCCTATCCGTGCCATATCCCCATGGCACCTGTGCTGTTCATTTGGAAATCTTTTGTATTTAGGTCAATTCACTTTCTATTAACACTTTCTCAAATAAACTCACTTTCCAGGAGACCTGATTTCATTACACCGAAATGAAGAACAAGTAGCATTTATTCTAAATGGTAACCATGAAAATAAATACAAGAAAAACCGAACATCATCAGGTCTTAGCTAAACCCCTGGCCTGTCCCAGTCACTGCGCCCAACACCTGCCCTTCACACCAGAGCCGAAAGGAGATTGACTCTCGCGGGAGAGGCGGTAATGATGCTTCAGCACCAACCCGAGACGCTGTCATTTTCAGTATCAGAAAGATTGCAGGAGACGCAAGAGGGAGTCATTCAAATACACCGGACTGATGTTACCTAAAGCACCTGGGGCCGCCTCACTTCACAGCTGGTCATTTTGTCACCTGATTACATCTATTGTCCTGTCATCAGTTTAACATAGGAGTTTCTGCTTTCATTCCCAAAGGAAATAGTGAGCTCCATGAAGTTTCCCCTAGGCGTCCACCGAGGCAACCACACAGCTGAGCTCACAGAACGTATATGCAATGTATGGTTAGATGAAAGTGGCGTCCCAAATATGATTAAAATTCTCCTTTGGTACCTGCAGGTCCCAGGGAGGTGGGATTTGCAATGGCAAAGTCAGGGATTCCTTCCGATGTTAATCTCCTCCAGGCTTTGTGTAGAGCAGCCCGGGTTAAATGCTTGGGAGCTTGGCCTTGTGTCCTAAGCCCTCTCTGCGAAAGTTGGTGACTGAAAGTAGATCAGACTTGCTAACCAGGAATTGAAACATCAATACTCTTATCTCCAGGACTTTCCCTTAATAATCTAGCTCCAGTCAGTAACAGCAAGGAAGCAGGGAAGACCCTCACAGGGGCCACCAACCCTACTCATCCCAGCAACATACCGTGATCTCCTTAAACAAAAGATTCTACACACACGCACACACACTTCTTTGCTCTGTGGTGTTTTTCTCCTGCTGAGATGAGTAGAAACAGACTCACTTTTCTTAAAAGAAATATTAACAGCTCTCAGTGAAAAGCACGCATTTATGAACCCAAGGAATCACTTCTCCTTCTGCAAAAACAGCTCCACACGTCTCCAGCCAGAGTCCTCTGAAATCTCGGCTAGAGGAAGGGGTCAGCGCCTAAACCAGATGGAGAGCGTGCCTCTCTGCTCCTTCAACACGGGCAGGTAATTCCTGGTGAGTCCAGGACCCGGTCAACCCCGCCTTAGCCACACAGCTCA
The DNA here is from genome assembly GCF_964270905.1 of Leucopleurus acutus. Lineage (NCBI taxonomy): Eukaryota > Metazoa > Chordata > Mammalia > Artiodactyla > Delphinidae > Leucopleurus > Leucopleurus acutus. Next base: position 88,413,527 of record NC_139155.1, read on the forward strand.
CTGACAAACACCGCGCACGCCAGCTGGATGGGCCAGGCCCTGCCCACGAACAGGGCTGACTGACCGTCCTGGTTTGCCTGGGACTAGGGGTGGACCCCGGATTCAGGGCTGAAGCTGGTAAGCCTCGGGGGGAACTGGGATGAGCTGGGCACCCACGTGAACACCCCTGGCATGCCACCTGAGATGCCCTCTGCGGCATCTGCGTGGACCGGACCTCACCATCCCCCCAGGCATCCTGAAAGCCCCAGCGCACGAGCTCGCCTTCCTGTGGGTTCCTCCACCCTCAACAGGCACCCTACGTGCTGCCTTGGGCTGTGTGTAGCCTGCTATTTCATAACCCTACAGTTCATCTCTCCAGAAGCTTCTAGAAGGCAGATCCTGTGGTCTCCCCAGCTTTCCCCACAGGTGGCAGGGGGCCAATGGCATGGGGCCCACCCAGCTTCTTTTCCTCCTGTTACAGGACTCCAGCATTCACTGTCCTCCCTGGAAAAGCGGCCCCGTCAATTCCTTCAGCATTCCTATAGGTTGAGGGTTTTATTCTGTGACATCAGGTCTTTAGTCCATCTGCCATTTATTTCGGGGTGAGGTCTGGGGAAAGAATCTAACTGCATATGCTCTTCAATTCAGGTTGACAGGTGCTCGAGCCCAAATCCCTTTATGGAATGGTCTTTTCTTGTGCTGCCGACTTCAAAAGAAAACAGTTTCAAACATCAAATTCTCATGTGCAATAATAACAAACAGCATTTCCTGAGCACGCACCATATGCCAGGCGCTGTGGGGGGCACTTTGCACACGCTCGATACTGTCGTTAACCCCGTTTTACCGACAAGGATGCTGAAGTGCAGACAGTTCCAAGCAGCCGTTTTCAAGGTGGGGTTCCCCGACCACCACCCGCAGCATCGCCGGGAACTTGCTTGAAATGCAGCTGCTCAGCCACACCCGGACCAAGGAGTCAGAGCCTGGGATGCGGGCAGCCGCCTGGGGTTTGACCGGCCCCCCACGTGACCCCATGCACCCTCCAGTTTGAGAACCCCTGGTGGAAGGAAGCTGCCCAGTGTCACTTGGCAGGTAGGTAGAAAGAAGAATCGGACCCAAGCAGCCGTATTCCTGAACACACGGTGTCAACTCGGGGCTCATTCCTCCCTCAGAAAGGCATGCGGGTCCCCGTTTTCTGAGCGGGGTGATTGATTGCCAGGTTTACTCTGACAGGAGTGCTTCCCTTTGTATCCTCTGATGCTTTAAAATCTCTAAAAACTCAGTAGCCAACCCAACCCTCCATCTCATGACAAATATTTCTTTTTCCACATCTTTATTGGAGTATAATTGCTTTACAATGGTGTGTTAGTTTCTGCTGTATAACAAAGAGAGTCAGCTATATGTGTACATATATCCCCATATCTCTTCCCTCTTGCATCTCCCTCCCTCTCACCCTCCCTATCCCACCCCTCGGTGGTCACAAAGCACCGAGCTGATCTCCCTGTGCTACGCGGCTGCTTCCCACTAGCTATCTCTTTTACGTTTGGTAGTGTATATATGTCCATGCCACTCTCTCACTTCGCCCCAGCTTACCCTTCCCCCTCCCCGTGTCCTCAAGTCCATTCTCTACATCTGTGTCTTCATTCCTATGACAAATATTTCTAACCATCATCATTTCCTCCACCTACAGCTATCAGCCAAGCTGGGAAGTTAGTAATAGTAATAATAAGAAGAAATAATCATGAGAAAATAACGGTAACAAAAACTAGCTACCACTTGCTAAGAGCTTACACATGTGCCAGAAGTTTCCATGCCTTACCTCGTTCACTCCTCGTAAGGACCCTACCAGGTAGGTCCAATTACTTCTCCTCTTTTCAGAGGAGAAAACTGAAGCATGGAAATTCCAAACAACAGCGTCCAGCTAACAAGGGAGACAGCCAGGACCCCAACCCCACTGGCCAGGGCACCCCTGTTACCAGGGGCTCCAGGGGACCAAGGAAAATAAAAAGGGTCCTGCTGCCCGGCACCAGGGAAAGGTCTGGGTGAGAGCAACCTGGAGGATGAGGCTGGTCTGAGTGCCCCAGGTACCTCCATTCACCCCATGAAGAAATTTAGTCCCTGAGAAAACCAGGCTGCCTTCAAGCCATGGTCCCCAGCCTCACCTGCATGCTGGAATCACTGGGAGACATTTTAAAACAGCCAAAGCCTGAGCTACATCCCAGACCAGCTAAACCGCAGTCTCTGGGGAGGGATGCTGGCATCAGTGGGTTGATGCCCTCCGGGTACAGATGTGGTTAGGGACCTCCGTTCTCAAGCATATAAAGATACAAATCTTTACAGGAAACCCATGAAAAGAGTTTTCCTGTAGGAGCTTCTACACCAGGAAGGCAACCCCCATGCCAATGGACAAAGGGAAGCTCACCATTAAATAATCCAGTGAAAACTGTCTCTGTGATGAGAGTTCCCAGCGCATCACTGAATGCCCCGGAGACGGAAACCCACCCGGAAGCACGTTATCCCTGCACCCTCGGCGGAAGCTCAAGTCCACCCCCAGCTGACAACATGCTTAATTGCTCCTAATTAGCCACCATCTTCCCTGGAGAGCCGGAGAGAAAGCACGGAGGCCAGACAGCCCCAAACCAACAAGTGCCCTGCAGCTCTCACTCTCTCTCTCTGCTTCACCATCAGGGCCCCTGCAGGAAAAATAATTCCTGCAAAGCGTCACTAAGACTTCCAGTCTCCTCCAGGGCTTTCTGCAGCCCTTGCTCACCAGGACAAAGCATGCCTATGATGGCTAGAGACAAAGCTGACAATTTTGCAACTCAAGAAGGACAGCAGTTGAAGTTAGAAGGATAAAAGGTTCACGTCTGAGTCTGTAGACGGAGCTCCTTGCATTTCTCCTGATCACAGACCTGGTGTGTGTCCCTTTGGAGACCGCCCTTGCTGGGAACAGCCAGAGAATCTCACCTTCTGGTTTGTCTCTGATACCTTTTAAGCCATGCAATTGTTAAAGATTATCCAGAAAAGGCTAGAATTGTAAAGACTCCATCTTCCATTTTACGAGCAAAGCAATCCTCCCCCAGCTGAGGGCACACTCCGTGAACCTCTTGCGGGGCAGCAGGGGGTCACCTAGAGCAGAGCTGGGCTGGGGGAGGATGCGGCGTGGAGGCCAGCACCCAGCATTCACAAACGACAGCCCACACGCCCACCTCCAGCAAGGGGATGTCCCTCAGGGAACGTGCCTGCGGCTCCACTTCATTGGGCCTGCTTGTTTCTGCTCCTAAAGAAACTGATTAAGCCTAATTTTCCTGGATCCCGAGTCCAGAAGCAGGAACTCACTTTAAAAATTAGGAGGCGAATAGAAAGACAGACCACCGCCATCCGCAGACTGATTCTGCAGGCTCTCACGTGGGCAGAGTACGTGTGAGCTGGAATCAGAGAAAGTCCATTCCCCAGAGAAAGCAGGATCAGCAAAACATCTTCTGGAAAAAGCCGGAGAATGCATGTATTTTTAGGTCTTGCAAGCTGGGCTGTCTCTGGCACGAGGGCTCAGCACCACCACGGCAAAGCAAAGGCAGCTCTGGGTGACAGCGAGTGGGCGTGGCTGTGTTTCAATAAAACTTTATTAACAAGCACAGGTGGCTGGCAGGATTGGGTCCACAGTCTGCCAACTCTTCTAGAGGCTGGAAAAGTGGAGAAAAGAGAACCTCAGAGACCCCACAACCAAAGTGTTTTGAAGGACACCTGAGAATAAAAATCCCGCCATGACCCAAGATTGCTGGTCACTTCTCTGAGAGGGCCTGGGGTTGCCATAACAAATGACCCCTAACTTGGTGTCTAGAAAACCCAGACATTTATTCTCCTACAGCCCTGGAGGCCAGGCGCGTTAGCAGGGCTGTCCTCCCTCCAGAGGCTCCGGGGGAGGATCCCTCCTCGCTTCCTCCAGCTCCTGGGCCAGTCTCTGCCTCCGTCTTCACGTGGCCTCCTCTCTGCCTCTTGAAAGGACACTTTCCATGGATATAGGGCCCGCCCAGACATTCCAAGATGATCCCGTCGAGAGCTCCATAACTTGATTACCTGCAAAGACCCTTTTTCCAAAGGTCACATTAATAGGCTCCAGGGATCAGGGCATGGACACACATTTGGGGAAGACACCATTCAACCCATTACAGATACACAAAAAATTACTGGTTATTCCGAAATTCAAACTGAACTGGGCATCCTGTTGTTTATCTGGCAACTGTACAGAGGTGTCGGGTCTCAGCCTTTCTTGGCTGTTCTGCCCCTGCTGGGCAGGTCCCCGCGGGCCAGAGCAGCAGGGAGAGGGCCGTGCTTGGGGTGGAGGCCAGCAGCATCTCTGTGAACTCTCCACTGTGTCTGCAGGTGAACTTGGGGCTGGACCAAGGATGTGTGGATGGGCGCCAACAGCATCTCTTCCGACAGACATGCAGGAATGTAAAGCTATGGCGTGACCGCTTCACGGCTGAGTGGCCAGCACATGCTAGGAACTGGTTGGGCCAGTGACCTCTTGGTTAGTAACATCCTAATCCCACCGTGCAGCTGAGTCAGAGCAAGCTTCTTTGCCCCCAGTTGTTACTACCCAGCCCCGTGTGAGTTATCTGGAAACGACATTTTCCCCTGAGTCCCAGTGCCAGGGAGATTGTTAACAAAGGGCACGGAAGGCAGCAGAATTCCCTCTGTTCTCACTCAACCTCTGCCCTCAGTCATGGAGGGGGCACAGAACAGGGACACTGCAGCCGATGCTTGGACCCGTCGGGCTGCGTGTGTGAGAAGGATTTACGGGGCAGGAACTCAGTGAGACGGGAGCCTGCGTGCAGGTAAAACATGATGGCTGCAGTGTTGCCCGGAGAGCAGGCAACAGTGGCTTCTACTCTTTTTTTAAATTTATTTTATTGAAATATACTTGATTTACAATGCTGTGTTAATTTCTGCTGTACAGCAAAGTGATTCAGTTATACATGTATGTACATTCTTTTTCATATTCTTTTCCATGATGGTTTATCACAGTATATTGAATAGAGTTCCCTGGGCTCTACAGCAGCACCTGTTGTTTATCCATTCTACATATACCAGTCTGCATCTGCTCATCCCAAACTCCCAATCCATCCCTCCCCCACTCCCTCCCCGCTAAGCAACCAGCAGCTTCTACTTCTGACCTCCGGTTTCATTCTTTATTTTGTAGCCATAGAGAACTCCAAACACCCAAATCCAGTCATTCTGTTCTTCCGCTTAAAACCCTCCCAGGGCCCCCTCCTCGGTTAGGAAAGACTCCAAATCCTTCAAATGGTCTCAGTTCCTTGAGGGCGGCTGTTCACTCCTGTGCTGTTCCTTCTTCCCAGAATATTCCTTCTGTTTCTCCCTGGTTGATTCCCACCCATCCCTGATGCCTAAACCCAAGGGTTGCCTCCCGAGGAGACTCTGTTTGTGTGTGTTTCTTTAGATTTATCAAAGTATAATTGACTGGGGGGGGGGGGAGGGATAAATTGGGAGTTTGGGATTAACATATACACACTACTATACATAAAAGAGATAAACACAGGGAACTAGATCCACTATCTCGGAGTAACTTACAATGGGAAAGATTCTGAAAAAGAATACATATATACATAGAACTGAATCATCTGCTGTACACCTGAAACATTATAAATCAACTACACTTTGGCCCTGAACCAAGATGGCGGAGCAGAAGGACGCGCTCTCAGTCCCTCTTGTGAGAGCACCAGAACCACAACTAGCTGCTGGACAGTCATCGGCAGGAAGACACTGGAACTCACCAAAACAATACCCCACATCCAAACACAAAGGAGAAGCCACAGTGAGACGGTAGCAGGGGTGCAATCACAGTAATATCAAATCCCATAACTGCTGGTGGGTGACTCACAGACTGGAGAACACTTAGACCACAGAAGGCCACCCACTGGAGCCCCACGTCAGGCTTCCAAACCTGGGGGTCCAGCAACGGGAGGAGGAATTCCCAGAGAATCAGACTTTGAAGGTTAGTGGGATTTGATTGCAGGACTTCAACAGGACTGGGGGAAACAGACTCCACTCTTGGAGGGCAAACACAAAGTAGTGTGCGCATCGGGACCCAGGGGAAGGAGCAGTGACCCCAGGGGAGACTGAACCAGACCTACCTGCTAGTGTTGGAGGGTCTCCTGCACAGGCAGGGGGTGGCTGTGGCTCACCGTGGGGACAAGGACACTGGCAGCAGAAGTTCTGGGAAGTACTCCTTGGCGTGAGCCCTCCCAGAGTCTGTCATTAGCCCCAAGGAAGAGTCCAGGTAGGCTTCAGTGTTGGGTTGCCTCAGGCCAACCAACCAACAGGGAGGGAACCCAGCCCCACCCATCAGCAGTCAAGCAGGTTAAAGTTTTACTGAGCTCTGCCCACCAGAGCAACAGCCAGCTCTACCCACCACCAGTCCCTCCATGAAGAAACTTGCCTCATCCACCAGAGGGCAGACAGCAGAAGCAAGAAGAACTACAATCCTGCAGCCTGTGGAACAAAAAACACATTCACAGAAAGACAGACAAGATGGAAAGGCAGAGGGCTATGTACCAGATGAAGGAACAAGATAAAACCCCAGAAAAACAACTAAATGAAGTGGAGATAGGCAACCTTCCAGAAAAAGAATTCAGAATAATGATAGTGAAGATGATCCAGAACCTCCGAAAAAGAATGGAGGCAAAGATCGAGAAGATGCAAGAAATGTTTAACAAAGACCTAGAAGAATTAAGGAACAAACAAACAGAGATGAACAATACAATAACTGAAATGAAAACTACACTAGAAGGAATCAATAGCAGAATAACTGAGGCAGAAGAACAGGTAAGTGACCAGGAAGACAGAACGGTGGAATTCACTGCCGCGGAACAGAATAAAGAAAAAAGAATGAAAAGAAATGAAGACAGCCTAAGAGACCTCTGGGACAACATTAAATGCAACAACATTCGCATTATAGGGGTCCCAGAAGGAGAAGAGAGAGAGAAAGGACGAGAGAAAATATCTGAAGAGATTATAGTCTAAACTTCCCTAACATGGGAAAGGAAATAGCCACCGAAGCCCACGAAGCGCAGCGAGTCCCACACAGGATAAACCCAAGGAGAAACACGCTGAGACACATAGTAATCAAATAGGCAAAAATTAAAGAAAAATTATTGGAAGCAGCAAGGGAAAAATGACAAATAACATACGAGGGAACTCCCTTAAGGTTAACAGCTGATTTCTCAGCAGAAACTCTACAAGCCAGAAGGGAGTGGCATGATATACTTAAAGTGATGAAAGGGAAGCATCTACAACCAAGATTACTCTACCCGGCAAGGATCTCATTCAGATTCGATGGAGAAATAAAAAGTTTTACAGACAAGCAAAAGCTAAGAGAAGTCAGCACCACCAAACCAGCTCTACAACAAATGCTAAAGGAACTTCTCTAAGTGGGAAACACAAGAGAAGAAAAGGACCTACAAAAACAAACCCCCAAAAATTAAGAAAATGGTCATAGGAACATACATATTGATAATTACCTTAAACGTGAATGGATTAAATGCTCCAACCAAAAGACACAGGCTCGCTGAATGGATACAAAAACAAGACCCATCTATATGCTGTCTACAAGAGGCCCACTTCAGATCTAGGGACACATACAGACTGAAAGTGAGGGGATGGAAAAAGATATTCCATGCAAATGGGAATCAAAAAAAGCTGGAGTAGCAATACTCGTATCAGATAAAATAGACTTTAAAATAAAGGATGCTGGGCTTCCCTGGTGGCGCAGTGGTTGAGAGTCCGCCTGCTGATGCAGGGGACACGGGTTCGTGCCCCGGTCTGGGAAGATCCCACATGCCGTGGAGTGGCTGGGCCCGTGAGCCATGGCCGCTGAGCCTGCGCATCCGGAGCCTGTGCTCCGCAATGGGAGAGGCCACAACAGTGAGAGGCCCGCGTACCGCAAAAAAGAAAAAAAATAAAATAAAAAAAAATAAATAAATAAAGGATGCTACAAGAGACAAGGCAGGACACTACATAATGATCAAGGGATCAATGAAAGAAGAAGATATAACAATTATAAACATATATGCACCCAACATAGGAGCACCTCAATCCATAAGGCAACTGCTCACAGCTATAAAAGAGGAAATCGACAGTAACACAATAATAGTGGGGGACTTTAACACCTCACTTACACCAATGGACAGATCATCCAAACAGAAAATTGATAAGGAAACACAAGCTTTACATGACACAATAGACCAGATAGATTTAATTGATATTTATAGGACATTCCATCCAATAACAGCAGATTACACTTTCTTCTCAAGGGCGCATGGAACATTCTTCAGGATAGATCACATCTTGGGTCACAAATCAAGCCTCAGTAAATTTAAGAAAATTGAAAGCATATCAAGCATCTTTTCTGACCACAACGCTATGAGATTAGAAATGAATTACAGGGAAAAAAAATGTAAAAAACACAAACACATGGAGGCTAAACAATATGTTACTAAATAACCAACAGATCACTGAAAAAATCAAAAAATACCTAAAGACAAATGACAATAAAATCACAATGATCCAAAACCCATGGGATGCAGCAAAAGCAGTTCTAAGAGGGAATTTTATAGCTATACAAGCCTACCTCAAGAAACAAGAAACATCTCAAATAAACAATCAAACCTTACAACTAAAGGAACTAGAGAAAGAAGAACAAACAAAACCCAAAGTTAGCAGAAGGAAAGAAATCATAAAGATCAGAGCAGAAATAAATGAAATAGAAACAAAGAAAACAATAGCACAGATCAATAAAACTAAAACCTGGCTCTTTGAGAAGATAAACAAAATTGATAAACCATTAGCCAGATTCATCAAGAAAAAGAGAGAGAGGACTCAAATCAAAATTAGAAATGAAAAAGGAGAAGTTACAACAGACACCACAGAAATACAAAGCATCTTAAGAGACTACTACAAGCAACTCTATGCCAATAAAATGGACAACCTGGAAGAAATGGACAAATTCTTAGAAAGGTATAACCTTCCAAGACTGAACCAGGAAGAAATAGAAAATATGAACGGACCAGTCACAAGTAATGAAATTGAAACTGTGATTAAAAATCTTCCAACAAAAAAAAAGTCCAGGTCCAGATGGCTTCACAGGTGAATTCTATCAAACATTTAGAGAAGAGCTAACACCCATCCTTCTCAAACTCTTCCAAAAAATCGTGGAGGAAGGAACACTCCCAAACTCGTTCTATGAGGCCACCATCACCCTGATACCAAAACCAGACAAAGATACTACAAAAAAAAGAAAATTACAGACCAATATCACTGATGAATATAGATGCAAAAATCCTCAACAAAATACTAGCAAACAGAATCCAACAACACATTAAAAGGATCATACACCATGATCGACTGGGATTTATCCCAGGGACGCAAGCGTTCTTCAATATATGCAAATCAATCAGTGTGATACACCACATTAACAAATTGAAGAATAAAAACGATATGATCATCTCAATAGATGCAGAAAAAGCTTTCGACAAAATTCAACGCCCATTTATGATAAAAAAAACTCTCCAGAAAGTGGGCATAGAGGGAAGTTACCTCAACATAATAAAGGCCATATACGGCAAACTCACAGCAAACATCATTCTCAATGGTGAAAAACTGAAAGCATTTCCTCTAAGGTCAGGAACAAGACAAGGATGTCCACTCTCACCACTATTATTCAACATAGTTTTGGAAGTTCTAGCCACGGCAATCAGAGAAGAAAAAGAAATAAAAGGAATTCAAATTGGAAAAGAAGAAGTAAAACTGTCACTGTTTGCAGATGACATGATACTATACATAGAGAATACTAAAGATGACACCAGAAAACTACTAGAGCTAATCGATGAATCTGGTAAAGTTGCAGGATACAAAATTAATGCACAGAAATCTCCTGCATTCCTATACACTGATGATGAAAAATCTGAAAGAGAAATTAAGGAAACACTCCCATTTACCACTGCAACAAAAAGAATAAAATACTTAGGAATAAACCTACCTTGGGAGACAAAAGACCTGTATGCAGAAAACTACAAGACACTGATGAAAGAAATTAAAGATGATACCAGGGTTTCCCTGGTGGTGCAGTGGCTGGGAGTCCGCCTGCTGATGCAGGGGACACGGGTTCGTGCCCCGGTTGGGGAAGATCCCACATGCTGCGGAGCGGCTGGTCCCGTGAGCCATGGCCACTGAGCCTGCGCATCCAGAGCCTGTGCTCCGCAATGGGAGAGGCCACAAAAGTGAGAGGCCCACGTACCACAAGAAAAAAAAAAAAAAAAAGATGATACCAACAGATGGAGAGATATACCATGTTCTTGGATTGGAATAATCAACATTGTGAAAATGACTATATTACCCAAAGCAATCTACAGATTCAATGCAATCCCTATCAAATTACCAATGGCATTTTTTTACAGAACTAGGACAAAAAAATCTTAAACTTTGTATGGAGACAGAAAAGACCCCGAATAGCCAAAGCAGTCTTGAGGGAAAAAAAACAGAGCTGGAGCAATCAGACTCCCTGACTTCAGACTACACCACAAAGCTACAGTAATCAAGACAATATGGTACTGGCACAAAAACAGAAACATAGATCAATGGAACAAGATAGAAAGCGCAGAGATAAACCCACACACCTATGGTCAACTAATCTATGACAAAGGAGGCAAGGATATACAATGGAGAAAAGACAGTCTCTTCAATAAGTGGTTCTAGGAAAACTGGACAGCTACATGTAGAAGAATGAAATTAGAACACTCCCTAACACCACACACAAAAATAAACTCAAAATGGATTAGAGACCTGAATGTAAGACCAGAGGCTACAAAACTCTTAGAGGAAAACATAGGAAGAACACTCTTTGACATAAATCACAGCAAGATCTTTTTTGATCCACCTCCTAGAGTAATGGAAATAAAAACAAAAATAAACAAATGGACCTAATGAAACTTAAAAGCCTTGCAGACCAAAGGAAACCATAAACAAGATGAAAAGACAACCCTCAGAATGGGAGAAAATATTTGCAAACGAATCAACAGACAAAGGATTAATCTCCAAAATATGTAAACAGCTCATGCAGCTCAGTATTAAAAAAACAAACAACCCAATCCAAAAATGGGCAGAAGACCTAAACAGACATTTCTCCAAAGAAGACGCACAGATGGCCAAGAAGCACATGGAAAGCTGCTCAACATTACTCATTATTAGACAAATGCAAATCAAAACTACAATGAGGTGTCACCTCACACCAGTTAGCATGGGCATCATCAGAATATCTACAAACAACAAATACTGGAGAGGGTGTGGAGAAAAGGGAACACTCTTGCACTGTTGGTGGGAATGAAAATTTATACAGCCACTATGGAGAACAGTATGGAGGTTCCTTAAAAAACTAAAAATAGAATTACCATATGATCCAGCAATCCCACTACTGGGCATATACCCAGAGAAAACCATAATTCAAAAAGACACATGCACCCCAATGTTCATTGCAGCACTATTTACAACAGTCATGTCACGGAAGCAACCTAAATGTCCATCAACAGACGAATGAATAAAGAAGACGTGGTACATATATACAATGGAATATTAGCCATAAAAAGGAACGAAATTGGGTCATTTGTAGAGATGTGGATGGATCTAGAGACTGTCATACAGAGTGAAGTAAGTCAGAAAGAGATAAACAAATATCGTATATAAACGCATGTATGTGGAACCTAGAAAAATGGTACAGATGAACCGGTTTTCAGGGCAGCAGTTGAGACACAGATGTAGAGAACAAACGTATGGACACCAAGCGGGGAAAGCGGCGGGGGGGCGGTGGTGGTGTGATGAATTGGGCGATTGGGATTGACATATACACACTAATATGTATAAAATGGATGACTAACAAGAACCTGCTTATAAAAACATAAAGTAAAATTTAAAAAAATTATAGAAATTTGTAAAAAAAACAAACTATACTTCAATTAAAAAAATTTTAAGGTATAATTGATAATAAAAGTGTATGTAGTTAAGGTGCAGAACTGATGCTTTAATGCACATATATACTGTGAGATGACTGCAGTTGAGCTAATGAACGTTCCCATCATGTAGTAACCATGGGCGTTTGTGCGTGTTGAAATCACTGAACATCCCCCCTCCCTAAGAAGGTTCAAGCGGTCTCTTTACTAACTCTCACGGCAGCCTGCCCTTGTCCCTCTAACACCCTCCACATTCATACACCAGCGCTGCATCACTGCCGCTCTGCCACTGCTCAGGGGAAGGTCCATGGGGACAACTGTCCCGTGCCCTTTGTCCCCCACAGCATACCTGGCGGCAGGCAGAGTGCCAAGCTCCCTGGAGATGCATTATAAACACATCTGCATCTCTGGGTCAAGAGACGGAGCTCATTACTCCCGGGATCGCCTAAGAACACGGTCCATGCAATAGTCCGCTTCCGCAACTTCAGGAGGGAAGAATGAAAACTTTTCTCACCAGGAAGTGAAGCTTAGCCTGGATGAGGCCAGAAAGTATGCCCTTGGTGAAGATGAAGAGGAGAGTTTAGGTGCCCTGGAGGCTAGGTGGCTGCGTGACACAGATGGCTGTGTGCTCCCAGGGACAACCTACAGGGCACGTCTTGCAGGGCACATTTTGATTTTTCGACAGCACTTGGAAATCCTGACTTTTATGTGAGTTCTCTCAATTTTGAAATGTTAGCTATTATCTTTATCTTAAAACATTATGGGGACTTCCCTGGTGGCGCAGTGGTTAAGAATCCCCCTGCCAATCCAGAGGACACGGGTTCGGGTCCTGGTCCAGGAAGATCCCACCTGCCACGGAGCAACTAAGCCCGTGTGCCACAACTACTGAGCCTGCTCTCTAGAGCCCACGAGCCACAACTACTGAGCCCGTGAGCCAGAACTACTGAAGCCCACACGCCTAGAGCCCGTGCTCCGCAACAAGAGAAGCCACCACAATGAGAAGCCCGCGCACCGCAACGAAGAGTAGCCCCCACTCGTCGCAACTAGAGAAAGCCCACGCGCAGCAATGAAGACCCAACACAGCCAAAAAATAAATAAATGAATTTTAAAAAGTTAAAAATTCTTTCAGATGTAGAGAACAAACATACGAACACCCGGGGGGGAAGTCAAGTCGGGGCGGGGAGGGGGTGGTGATGGGATGAACTGGGAGATTGGGATTGACATGTATACACTTATATGTATAAAAGAGATAACTAACAAGAACCTGCTGTATAAAAAAATAATTTCATTAAATTTTAAAAAACCAATGTTGTGTTAGTTTCAGGTGTACAGCAAAGTGATTCCTTGCATCTATCCTTTTCAAACTCTTTTCCCACTTAGATTATTACAGAGTATAGAGCAGAGTTCCCTGTGCTCTACAGCAGGTCCTTGTCAGTTACCTATATTAAATACAGCAGCACGTACATGTCATCCCCAAATCCCAATCTATCCCTCCCCCCACCCCTCCCCACATAACCACAAGTTCGTTCTTAAATCTCTGAGTCTGTTTCTGTTTTGTAAATAAGTTCATTTGTATCATTTTTAAACGACTTTTAAGGTTATAAGGGTTCTCTTATGGTAGCTTGCTTGAGAAATTTCTTCTAGCTCCACACTGTACCTCCATGATACTGCTGCTAAGGTGATCTGTAACACCAGAAGGCTGTGTCTTTATCCATGAAACCCTTGACACCCATAATTTCCTTTTATTCCCATAACATTCTGGTGGGGCAGAGTCATCTATTGTAGATGCTCAAATAGGAGTTGCTCTGACCTTCCTTTCTTCAGCTTTCCAAGGCGGAGTGAGTCTCAGCTTACCGGAGGGTCTTGCCTAAAGTGGCAGGTTTTCTGCTGGCCAGGCTGTGCGGGGATGCCTAATCCCAATCCTAATTCACCACCATTCGACAGATCTCTCAGACGGGCCTCTTTCTAGGAAGGTGTCCTATAAAATGCGGGTCACGACTCACATCCGTTTAGTGGGTCATGACCAGTATTTTGTAAACAAAGCAGAAGAGAATAAAACAGGACGGAATGGACTAGAAGCTCCCAGACTGGACTGGACGTGGAAAGGCAGGCATGCTTTCATGAAACGTGTCTTTTAAGGGGTGTGCGTGCGTGTGTGTGTGTGTGTGCGCGTGTGTGTGCGTGTTTGTACATGTGAATACTGCATCTCCTTGTATATTTCTTCCATAACTCACAGTCAGAAAGTCTGAAAACCCACTGTTCGAAAGTATCAAACTCCCAGAGATATTTTGGATTTAATTTTAACTTAAAATCATCTTCCACCTCAGTTTGGGATGTCCTGAGCAAACTACTGTCCCCAGTAAGTAAGAAAATGATATATAGCAACAACAATTACAATAATGACCGCAGCTCATGTCTATTAAACTGTATACACTGCTAGGCACTGTGTGAATTCTTTACCTGTATTATTGTTTTTGTTTTTGTTTTTGCGATACGCGGGCCTCTCACTGTTGTGGCCTCTCCCGTTGCGGAGCACAGGCTCCGGATGCGCAGGCTCAGCGGCCATGATTCACGGGCCCAGCCGCGCGGCATGTGGGATCTTCCCGGACCGGGGCACGAACCTGTGTCCCCTGCATCGGCAGGCGGACTCTCAACCACTGTGCCACCAGGGAAGCCCTACCTGTATTATTAACACCTTTACTCCTGTAACTACCCTGTAAGATAGTCACTAGCTGGTACCACGTATGGCCAACCGAAAGCACAGTGAAGTTAAACAACATGCCCAAAGACCCACAGCTAGTTGGGGACAAAGCCTGGACTTGACCCCAGGAAGCCCGGCTCCAGAGCTGCACTCACAAGCATCACACACGGCTTCTCCCAGCAAACCCTCCCCAAGCCTCATCTGTATCCTTCAGCTAAACTCAGTCTATTAAAATTACATTTTTTGGCAAACACTTCCAATTGCCTTGAATAGTTAACAGCGGCAGTTGCTTTGGAAACGGCAAGAGCCTCGTCGTGTTAGGAGCAGGTGTACCTATTCATTCACCAAAGATGAGGAAAAGGGGAAATGTCACCTCGAGATTTTGGCTGCGAGACAGGACTCCCTGGTGCCAATGAGGGCAAACCCCTGGTGGCCAGAGAGGAGAGGAAACGTCTTCAACAGGCCTGTGGAGAAGACTTCCGTTCTAGAGATAAAGTGCACAGGGGGCTTTGGAACAAAAGGACTCTGCATGCATAACACGGAAATTGGTGGCATTTACCAACACAACAGAATCTGATATTTATACCGCGTGACACCCCTTCTTTCTGAAAATCTGCTTCAGCACTCCCTTGCCTGTCTGAACACACCGTACTGGACAAAAAGTCGACTAGAAAGACCTCTGAGTCACCAGAGCAGACGTTGCAAAACTGTCCCTGACTTCGTGCAGTTTGCTTCCTAGAAGCCCATGTCAGACCCTCACTCAGCACCTACTGGCTCTTAGTTTGTACACAGTTCTAACTAGTCAGCTGGTTTATTCTTTAAATTCACAGCCACGTGGAAGCAAGCAGGCAGTACAGCACTAAACAGATCTCTGCAAATCTGTTCATAAAGACGACATCCACATTTATTGAGCACTTACTATATGCCAGTTATACCAAGGGCGTTACTTGCATTTTCTCGTGTAATACTCACAAAATCCAGTAGGGGCATGATTAGCCCTCATTTCACAGGCGAGGAACCGGTGCAGAGAACGTTGCCCAGGGACACACAGCCCAGAAGTTCCAAGGCTGGAGTCCGAACCCAGACGACAGGGCTCTAAAACTCACATATATGACTACTATCCATTGCATCTCCTCCCATTGTAGGCAAAACTGTGAAGAGTGAACACACCAGTGTACCAAGTGCAGAAGGCTAGAACGATTGACTTTTCTGTTTTGTTTGCTGCTGTAGTCCCAGTGCTTCAAGCAGGGCCTGGAACATAGTAAGTGCTCAATAAACATTTGTGAAATGAAATATGGACACACATTTTAGGAGCCCCTAGCATCACCCCTGATATTTCTGTACCATCAGGAAAATCATCATCATGTCCCCTGCTCTCTGCAACCTGACACAAATGACCAAAGTCCACTCAGGAAGAAACACATCACTTGAACAGCTCTACATTTATTAAAGAAATGTAATTTGTAGTAAAAGGCTTCCCACAAGAAAACTCCAGTCAAAGATAGTTTCACCAGGGAATTCTAACAAACATTTAAGGACAAAATAATCCCAATTCTGCACAAAGTCTTCCCAAAAAATTGAAGAGGAGGAAACACTACCCAACTCATTCTCTGAGGCCAGCATTACCCTGATACTAACCCAGACAAGGACATTACAAGAAAACTACATCTCATAAGCACAAAAATTATGAACAAAATTTTAGCAAATTGAATCCAACAATATATCTAAAAAGGGTAGCACAGACTTGGTTTCAGGAATGCAAAGTTAATTTAACATTTAAAAATCAGTCGATGTAAGAAAATACAATAAAAAGAAAAATCATATGATCATCTCAATAGACACCCAAAAAAGCATGTGAGAAATTACAGAATCCATTTCTGACAACAACTCTTAGCAAAGTGATGATAGAAAGAAACTCCCTCCACTTTCTTGGTTGTCGTGATGATTTCATCGGTGTATAAACATGTCAACACTTCCAATTCAAATACGGACAGTTTATTGCCTCACAATTATTTTTAAGAGTAAAAGTAGTGAAATCACACCTGATTTCAAGCAAGGAATTTAAAAATTTGGGAAATAAAAAAACTACAGGGAGTTCATTTTAACTGGAGGATGAGTAAACATTTCCTTAAAATTCATGGAAGCAGAGAAGGAGCTTGTTTTCTTACTACAGGCTTCCTAATGATGTATGTTGTAGTAATGTTATATTTTGACTGTAAATATATACATTAGACAGGAAGGACATATTTCAGTGAAAATGTGTTTTTGTTCATGCCTTGCAAGCAAAGCCATCAGACTAAATAAGCACAAGGAGAAGACAGCTTAAATAAAGCTTTTCGCACGTGTGCTTCACCCCCACTCCACGAATTCCCTGAGTGGTTTCTATAATCTTTTGCTGCGTCACGGAGAACTCCAAGACTGACCTAAGGCAGCCATCTTTTGCTCAGGATCATTTGGAAGGGCTCAGATGGTGGGTGGTTCCCCTCTGTTCCACGTGGCATCAGGAATACAGCTGGTGGGTGAAGAAGCTGCACTCCCACTCCTGTGCCCGTGCCTTGGTGGTCCTCGGTCTGTCTGTCTGTCTCTCTTCCACTTGCCTTGCGCCTCTCAGCATGGTGCCCTCAGAGGAGGTGCACTGCTGACTTCCAGGAACTAGAAGCTATTGAGCTAGTTAGACACACAGCTCCCAAGTCAGCATGACCTCTCTATTCTGTTAGGGCAGCCCCAGGACCCCCCGAGGTTCCAGGGCTGGAGAAACGGACCTCAGCTCTGGGCGTGAAGGGAGTGGTCACACTGCAAAAGAGCAGGTAGAATGGGAGATATTCTTACGGCCATTTTTGGAAAATAGAACCTGCTAACGGTAATAAGGTCCTCGTTTCGCTCACGTATGTTACCTACTCTGTGGACAGCTCTCCATTCCCGTTCCGTCCTCCACCCTGCCTCATGCCCTAGAGTGGGGGGCTGACCTCCGCGGGCCCCATCACTCAGCTGGCTTCCTTACCCTTAGGCGTCCGTCCGTCCGGCTGATTCAGCCAGAGGAGGCACTGGCAGGCAATCAGTGGGTGGTCAGAGAGAAAGGTCAGAGGACTTATTCCTCTGGGCCTGCTCTGCTTTCCACCGTCCTGGCAATCGTCTCCCCTTTCCATGCCCACGGCTTCTGTCGGATACCCCTGGCCTTGGCTCCAGGAGTCAGCCAGGCTGCCCCATCGCTGCCTCTCCCCCTTGGAGTTTGTGGATGATAACAGCTTCCTGCTGTCACCAGACCCTGACTGCATCACCTCTTACTGGTTATGCTAATCATTCCCACACACCTATAAACGGTCCCCTGTAGGCTCTCCAAAACCCCAGTTGAGTGGGTCCTTCATTTCCTGCCAGACCCTGACTCAGACATTTTCTGCGATGCCACACTCCTCTCCGGGTGGGCACTCATCACACCCTTCACTGAAATGGTGAGCCAGTTTGGGAATTGGGCTTGGGTAACCCTCTTACCGCCAAGGTTCAGTCACTATGTGATTTAACTAACTAGAAGAGCCACTAGCAATCATTAAGATCACTAGCTGAACAGAGTGAGTCCAGGTCACCAGCATTCTTGACCTTGAGTGGGATCGAACAAGCCCTGCCAGCTGCCTGGAGCCCCAGGGCCAGCACTCACGCCAGGCTGGGAGGAGTGGGCACACTCATGGCGAATGTGATTATCTCTTTTATTTCCTGTTGGATTGGCAGCCGCTGGGTTGTGGCACATCCGACATGCTGAAAAGTGCGCAACGTCCCTGGATTAAAAATTAATTTACCGTCCAGCCTGGCTTGCATCTGGATTTCTTAATTGAGTTTTCTTGGGACAGTCTTGCTGGGCTCCAAGGCATCATTTAGCCCAGTCTCGAGGCCTCGGTGTTGGGAGAGAGGTTTATGAGCTCTGTAAGACAATTATCTTTGAGCACGCACAGAACGCTTGTCTTCAAAGTCACTCACGATTCATTCTGGGTTCTTCATGCCTACGGAACTAGGGATACAGTCATGGACCTGCTTCCGCAAAGACACACTGAACAGTCTTGAGTCTCAAGGGGAAAGATCCTGTTGTTGGGAGAGCCCTTCTCTGGAGAAGCACATTAATTAATCCAGTGAAACATTTAATTGAGTGGCTACTGTATGTTCAGTACGCAAATGAATGTGACATAATCCCTACAGAAGCTTACAGCGATCCTTTTAGCCAAGTACGGTATCAATGACGTGGGCTAAAGAAGCAACTCTTTATTATGGGTAACAATAAAGTTCTCCAGAGCCTGCTTTCTTTATTAAAGGATATTTATTACAGTGCTGGCTCTGCACCACTGGACCACCAGGGAAGTCCCTGTACTTTACTTTAAAAAAAAAAAAAAAAGAAAGCTCCCAAATTAAAAAATAAATAAATAAATAACTGAGAATGTTGGATTCCTGGGACGGCCACCATCTCACTATTTTTCCACCACTAACTGCCCAGAAGAGGTCGCAGAAAGGAAGCACTGAGTTTCCAGAAATGCCTAAGATGACACATGGGAAGGAATTCATTCATCTACTTCATTTTCTAACTCCATCCAGGAAAGCAGATTTTCATGGCTGTGATGGCACCGGGATTGGAGACACAGAGGCAAAGGGAACGCACTCCAGAAGGGATTCTGCCGCGTTATCTCTTCTTTCGTAGCAAGACTGTTGGTGGCTTTCGTCCAAACCTTATCTGAAAGTGTGCATGTCGTGAAATGAACATTTTCACAGCAAGCTATAGACTATGAACTTGAGATATTCTAGAACTTACTGCTCAGTTTCAAATTACGACCTGGACAGACCTTTGTCCTGGTGCAGAAGGATGTCTTTCACTTGAGCAAAGTCAAAAATAAAAGGTTTAAAAGGCCACAGAAAGAGTCCAACTGCCAGTGACAAAGGACTCAAATTCCATAATGGAAACACGGCTCGTCCCAAGTCACCAGCCTCAGCTGCTGAGATGAGGCTCCTCAGCTGAGTTTCATTTCTCTGCGCCCATGTGGTTTACATCCCGTGACAAGCTCGTACACAGCATTCGGCCATGAACCTGAGCACCCGACAAATTCTCCTGGAGCGTCCTGCCCGTGTTCCTTCTAGAGGGAGAAAGAGCTCTCCAGGTGACAGCGTGGGCTCGGATCACAGTGTGACAGCCGACTGGGATTCGATTTGATAGGCTGTGCTGTTTGGTCGACTCCCTCACACTCGCCACACACTGCCCCAGCTAATTGTCCCAAGCACCTGTAGATTTCTCACAGGATTTCTGCAACATTTCCAGACCGGGCCCGTGTTGACATGAACACATTGCTTATTCATGGTGCTTTGATCGTCTCCTGTGAGTTGCTTTGCGAGAGGTATGAAAACACCAGCTCCCTAAGTCATCTTAACAGGCGACTGCTTCTCCAGGCTCAGCCTGAGTGAGTCAGACACAAACGCCTCCCGGGCGAGAGGCACACGCTGGTCAGACAGCACTGGGCAGCCGTGCAGGGGAGCCCACCAAGGAAGCCACCCAGCCTGGGCTGCACTCAGCTCCCTTCTGGCCTCCTCTCTCAACTCTGACTGAAGCATCGTTATCCCAGCAGCTTAGGTTCTATACTGGGCAAGCAACAGAAAAGAAATCAAACTGTGGCTGACTTCATCATCAAGAGAGTTTATGGGGAGGATGTGGAAACACACAGGAAAAGAAAAACTGGAAGACAGGCTACAGGGATGTATCGTACAGCACGGGGAATATAGTCAATATTTGTAATAACTGTAAATGGAGTGTAACCTTTAAAGATTGCATTTAAAGAAAAAAGAAAGGCTGGAGAACCAGACTCAGAAAGCAGAGGGCTGCCCCAGAGTTTTGGAACTGCTAGAAAGTTCCTATCCCCCAACCTGGGAACTCGCCATTGAAATAAATATTCCCCAAATGTGGACCTTTCCCCTTACTTCACTCCACAAAGATTCAGAATTCCAAACGAAAGCACCCAACTGGTCAAGCTTACATATCCAACCTCCCCCTACCTCAATACCAGGGTGGGAAAACAGAAAAATCTTGCAGGAAGAGCCTCTAGAAAACGCTGGTTTCTCCAGTGAGTGGGTGAGGTACCTAGGTAACCAACTGAATAAAGCTGTACGCAAAAGGGGAAGAGAGGAGATGCAGTGGGAACCAAGGCCCGTTAGGAGGAGAGGTTGGATGCTGGGCAGGGATGCAGGGATACAGCTCTGGCCCTTTAGGAGGAGAGGTTGGATGCTGGGCAGGGATGCAGGGATACAGCTCTGGCCCTTTAGGAGGAGAGGTTAGATGCTGGGCAGGGATGCAGGGATACAGCTCTGGAGCATCATTGCTGTGGTCCCGTGTGAACCAGCCCCAACCCACCCAGCCGTTCGCAAGCAGCTCTCCGTCTATCTTGGCGTCTCTGGGCGTTTCAGGAAGTTTCAACCCTGCAGGCCAAAGAGGCTTTTGGTGTGGCTGGGTCCCTCTGGGGCATTCCCAAGCTTACGGGCTGGGACCCCAGCTAGAGGTGGGGGAGTGTCTCTGGGAGCAGAGGGCAGGGGAATCAGGCCCTGCAGGGGGGAGGAGCTGGGCCCCCTGGTTGGTCATCGTTGCTGGACTCCAGGTCGGTGCCCCAGCTTGGGTGTGGGGCTACGCCTGGTTCTATCAGAAAGACCCCCAGCCATCCGGGGAAGGAATGAGCCTACTCCAGCTGCCTTCTGTGGCTGGACTGGATCTGGGTCCCATCTTCCGTCGGGTGGGGAACATAAAGTGCCCTGCTGTCACCCTGCTCCTCAGTCCTGGGGTCCCTAGCCAGCTCCCCTGTCTCCTCCCAACTTTCAGAGCTCCGCTGTGGTTGCCTCTGGCTTTACCTGCAGGGTTGACAGTTGTACTTAGTAGGGCAGGTCTACATCACCTTGTGCGGACCCAAAGTTGGATAATTTTGAAAAACCTCTCCGTGCTTGTATATACTTAGATTTTTAAGTCAGTAAACACCTGTCTTTCTGATAAGCGAAAACAAGAGGGTAGGGGCTTCCCTGGTGGCGCAGTGGTTGAAAATCCGCCTGCCAATGCAGGGGACACGGGTTCGAGCCCTGGTCTGGGAAGATCCCACATGCCGCGGAGCAACTAAGCCCGTGCGCCACAACTACTGAGCCCGCGCTCTAGGTCCCGTGAGCCACAACTACCGAGCCCGCGTGCCACAACTACCGAGTCCGTGTGCCACAACTACTGAGCCTGCGTGCCTAGAGCCTGTGCTCTGCAACAAGAGAAGCCACCACAATGAGAAGCCTGCGTACCTCAACGAAGAGTAGCCCCCGCCTGCTGCAACTAGAGAAAGCCCACGCACAGCAACAAAGACCCAACGCAGCCAAAAATAAATAAATAAATTTATTTTTAAAAAAAGGGTAAAGACAAACATTTCCTAGCAACCTACAAGAGACTGTAAATAAACATTTTGTGACTCACTAAAAAAAAAATCTTTCCTCCTCTAAATTCAGTGCCAACCCAGCATCTAGGATACCCATGATGCTTCAGAAGCATGCATTTGTTAGAAATCCTAGTTGACCGATGACTGTCTCAGAGTTTGCTCACGTCTCACTTACAAGGTTTAACCAAAAGGGCCCTGAGGGTCATCGATCCGAACATTTCACAGGCCAGGGAACTAAGGGGCAGAGCCTACACCCAGCCTCAGGGCCAAGCCCCAGGCCCACCAGCCACAGCGGGACTCTGCCAGCATCACTGCTCAGCCCCGAGAAGTCCAGAAACGTCAGGGCTTCCTGGACTCCACCCCCTCCTGTCATCCAATGAGCATCTGCGCCGACTTCTCCCAGGATTCCAGTGTCACCGCTTGGCTTTCACGGAGCCGCTGTGTCCTCTCGGGTTCACAGTGGTGTCCCTCCCTCCGTCTCTCTGGGCTGCAGCCTGTGACGTACGATAACAAGTCACGGGGCTGTCTTCCTGGCCCGTTCACCCTTCACTCCACAGGGTCCAGGGCACTCTATTTAGCATCCGTGGTTCTTCTGGTCCTTGGCTGGAAGATGCTGCCTGCCGGATACAGGCTGCAGGTAGAAGTTGCAGGTAGGAACCGTGCTGGCAACGAAGGCACCCCCTACAGAATGGACTGACTGCAGCGCGAGGGCTGAGGGAAGCTCAGGAGGTTTGCAGAGCCTCGATTTAGGCGGCCCTTCGACTGCAGCTGCAATCTGACCACTGTCTCTTCCAACCGCTCTCGTCCCAGCCCCGGTACCACACGCGACAGAAAGCTGTGAACTCTTGCCTGAAATGCTGTTAACTGCACACTTGACGAAGAGCGGACGCCTGGCAAGGACACAGGAGCCGTGTTCAGCCACTGCCTGTGGAGGAGATGCTCTGCTTGCCACGTTCTCTGTCATGCAGGGAACTCCGCGAGGTGACTCCAGACGGAAGGAAGGCTCCTTGAGTAGAAGGTCGGGGAAAACGGAGATTGGATGCCGTTGTGTACCCGAAGCCAGTCCAGTGCGTCCTCTGAGAAGCCGTCTGCCGGACAGTTCAGGCCGTGGGAACTGCGGCGATCTGGGTGCTCACAGGGACAGTTTCAGAGGGTGGGGCCCGGGACACGTCACACTGCACAGCTGGCCCGCTGCACTGTCACATCTCTGGGCCAGAGAAGAGGCCTGCAGACAGGGCATCTGCTGGGGATGGCCTGTGGGTGTATCCAGGATGGAGAGCAGAGTCACCTGCGGGCCTCACAGACGGCGAGGCTTGTGTGTGCCCCCAGGCATGTTCCCGAAGGCCAGGGAAAGACTTTTTTCCCACATCCCCACTTAAATACCTTTAAAAAAATTATATTGGCTTTTTCATCAGGTGCCACCTTTTTTCTCATTCTTTTCCAACTACTTGGTTTGGGCAAACTGTCGGGTCAAGGTGGGCGGGTCACGGTGCGTGAGCTACTCTCTTCTGTATGAATCCCTGATCCAAACGGTGTGACGGGGTCTCAGCGAAGGAAAGCAGCCCGGGGTCAGGGTCCCCAAGACCACCCCCGGGGCAGACACTCGCTGGCGGGAATCACAGGACTCAGGACACCGTCGTGCTTGGGACTCTGATTTAAGACAGCAAAGAACAGGAAGCAGAACTAGCGAAGGGAAAGGGCACAGGGGCGGGATCTAGGGGACCAGGATCAAGCGTCCAGAATCTTCTCCTGGGGAGTCGCGCAGGACAAACGTAATTCCCACAGCATCGAACCGTGACAGCCGCGGAGACCAAGCGCCCAGGGCTCACCGGGAGGTGGTCCGTAGGCACCTCTGCCTGGGATGGACCAGAATCCCAGACGCCCGGGGGGAAAGCAGGTGTCCACGTCAGTGAAATCGCTTGTGCGAACAGTCTGGACACAGCAAGCCACCCTGGTCAGGTGGGGAACAGTGGGAACCCTCTGGAAATCCCAGATCCCAGACGCCAGACAAGGGCCAACCTGGCTGGCAGACTTTGCAAAGACGGCAGCCTCAGGCCCGGGGCGGGAACCGTCCTGCCCACGCGTGGCTCCCAGAGCAGAGCGTGTTTCAGCCTCCGCTTCGCCTGCAGCCCAAGCCCACGTGCCGGGCAAGGTGAGGAGACACGGAGCCCGATCGCTGGACAGCATCGTCGGCTTGGCCAACCCAGGCCAGCTCTGGACAGTCGGGGGCCCTGTCCACGTCCGTCTTCCATGCAGTTGTTAATAAAAGCACATTCTTCTTTTAAGCGCCAACTGTCATCTTGTTTCCTACAGCAGCTAGACGGCAGAAGACACTGCAGGCCCCGCCTCGCCCCGCGATCACGGCCGGCCCCGCTCAGCTCTCACGTTCCCCTCGGCGTCCCGAGACTCTGACCCCCAGCCCCACTTCAGCCACACGGGAGATTCTCTCTCTCTCTCTCTCTCTGTCTCCGTCTGTCTCTCTCCTGGTGTCACTCATTCTACCCTAAAACCTAACTGCACTTTGGAAGAAGCAAGAGGGACAGGAGCTTCCCCAGGCTACATTATGAAAAAAATGGTGTTATTAAAAGAATGTTTAAGCAGGACATTTTAGCAGGACAACTAAGACCTGATGCAAAGACTCTGAAGGAAGCAGTGCGAGTGTAGCATCAGGAGAAACATGGGGAAGCCTGTCAGAGTGGCCACGCTTTTCATGGATGGGCTCCCCCGGTGCCCAGCAGGGCCAGCCTCGGCCCTGCACGCCATCCGGCTGCCTCCAGGCCCAAAGCTCGGCACCTCCCCTTCTCCCCCTCCCACCAGCCCACAACCAGCCACTTAGTCCCTGATCATTACAAGAACCTCCAACTGAGCTCTGGCCCACCTGCTCGGACCTGCTGCACGCCGTGAGCGAGCTGACAAAGGCCATTCACGCGCACTGGCCCTCGCCTTCCCCTCCTGTACGTTTCCCAGCTCCCCGCGTGGGCAAAGACGATCCTGTGATTTTCTGATCAACAGGGAGGCATTTCTGATCTGTAGGCAGGTTGTATCTGTCAGCATCCAGGACAAGACAGATGCCCCACTTTGGGAGTAACGGAGAGAATTTATGGGGGGACGGAGGCGGCAACGTGGGTGGGCTCGGGGCCAGGAAGGAGGACGCAGCCCCAGGGACCGGCAGCAGCATTTCCGCTGCTACCACTCGGGCTCGGGGGCCAGTGGGGCAGCAGTAAACACCCCAGCCTCTCCAGCCTCCCTCGGCGAGAACCAGAGGATGCAGACTCCCAGGGCACAGCACAGAACAGGAGGGCGGAGAGGCTGGGTCTGGGACACACCCGGAGGACACCCGTCTCGGAGCCGTCCTGTCCAGATACAAAGACAGGGTCCTGCAGAGAGAGCCCTCCCCCTGCGCTTCTGCTGTCTTCACGATGCCTGAAGGCGCCGCAGCCTGGCCATGAATACAGCAGGGCACCCGGAGGCTGTGCGCTTGGAGCCCGGGCCCCCCCGCCCCGGGGTGGCTGCCTCCAGACTTGCCCCGTCCCCTTCGGGCAGTGTTGCAAGGCTCTGCTTGCATCCGGACCCGACCACTGCACCTGTCGAGTCTGCACTTGAACTTCGGAAACGCTTTGTACTTGGCGACACAGCCCCGTGTATATCCTCTGATTTGAAGTGAGAAAAACGAATGCTGTGCCCTCTCCCTAAAGAAAGAGCTAAGTGAGTCACCCCTGAGAGGCAGCATCACGGGAATCTCCTGACACGCTGCATCGAGGTGCCCCCCACCGCCCGCCCCGCTGCTACAGCTCCCGCTGTCCCCAGCCCGCTCCAGGGCCACGTGACTCTGCCCAACTCGGAGCACACTTCCTTCCTGCCGCTCAGGCTGCCAAGACAGTCTTTCCTCCAAGTCAGGACCACTCCTTCTTGGAGGTCAAAGACTGCTAAGGCGTCCTAGAAGAGGAAAACTCAATGATTAATAAACACCTAGAGTCAGGGAGCTGTAAATTAAATGACTAATGTAAACAAACTCCGATGATGAAATACGCCATACACATGCTGAACGACACGATGCTTCTCACACAGCAGATTTGAAAACGACATGAAAGAATGGTAACACTCAGTGCTGGTGAGTTTATAAGGAATAGGAAACTCCATCTATAACCGGTAGGAAGGTCAATTCCTAGCGTGTTTTTGGAAAACCATCTGTCAGAGGCATAATTTAAAAGAATATAAACATATTCTGACCCATAAATTCCTAGAAATGGATTCTTGAAAATAAAAATCATAAGAATACAGCCACAGGATCTTTATGATAGCCCCGTAGAGGCAAAGAAATGGAATGTCTTTTAATATAACAGTTGAATAAAATTGTGGTCTATAGACAACGTCCTATTTCCGCGATACCTCTGTAAAGCTGGGGGAAAATTTTAATTGTGGTGTATCCATACCATGGATTACCATAGAGCAAATTCAAAATAATGAATTAGAAATGTATATATTGGCATGAAAAATGTTCATGACACACTTTTGAGTAAAACAAGTTACAGAAATAGATACACACAGGGCACGTTTCCATTTTTACTAAACCAACTGACAAAACACAAAAAGGCCTAAAGGTGGGCATAGAGGCATTTGTGCTTGATTCCACAGCCGGGAGAAAGGTGTGCGGGAGCCACCTTGGTTACCTGGGCAGGGGGGAGAGTGATGTGAGAAAAATCTAGAGAGGAGAGCTAAGGAGAAATAAAACTAATGAATGCAGGAAGTGCTGTTCTTCATGGACAGTGGCAGGCCTCTCCCTGCGGTGATGGGCAAAGGCTTCAACCCTCTGCCAGCATGACTGTCAGGGCCATTAGTCCGTCCGGACGAGCTGGGAGCGGAGGCCCCGTGTGGACACCCCTGCCCCCTAGATGCCCCGGTCCTTCTGCTGCAGACAAAGGCGTTTGCTCCCTCAGTCTGGACAGGCAGGAATCTTCCAGCCCAGCAGGAGGGGGAAGCAGGGGAAGCACACACTCCACAGACATCTTGAATTTTTTAAAGGAACCTACAGACCCGGTGCTCTGTGCCCATGAGCAAAGGATGTCTACTGTTACAGACTCCGGCACTCTGTCTGCACACGGCTCACAGGCCAGGAGGGGAGCTGTCCAAGGTCTCCTGTTCCAGACCCAGACATCAAAGAGGAACCCCACCCCCCCACACACACACACACACAAGCACACTTTCTCTGGCTCTCTGGCTCTCTCTGCATCTCTGGCAGCCCCTCTCCCTCCCTCTCCCTCTCTCCCCATTTGTCTCCCTCCCCTCACTGCCTTCAGGAGGACTCACGACTCGGGCTGGTGTACAATCACCTGAATAACAACCACAGCAGCACTTACTCACACCCTTGTCCCCAAACCTGTCTGCAAGGTGGGTACTACTGATGAACCCATTCGTCATCCAGGGAAACTGAGGCACGGAAACATCCACTCAAGCAATCAACAAATGTCTGCTAAGCTCCTACGATGCACCAGGCGCTATTGCAGGAAGCAGTGGTCCAGACAGCCAGAGGCTAAGGAAATGCTCACCCCAGTTGACACAGGGCGGAGCTGGGGCTGGCAGGAAGCCGTGAGTGTCCTGAGACCTGGCCAGCACGGAGTCCTGGGGCCCCTTCCCAAGAACAGCGAAGCTCTCCTCCCTTGCATCTCTATCAAGCAGCAAGCAGGGAGCTTGACTGGGCAGGAAAACGGATCCAAAGAAGCAGCAGCGAAGGAAAGGCAGCTTTATTCTCCAGCACAGAAGCCACAGAGAGCTCGGCCAAAGCCCTCTCCACTGAGGACCGCTTGTATGGACGGCTGGTCCCCGGACACGGTGTCGGCCGCCAGCCTGAAGCTGGGGTGCCGGGACCCCATTCGTCCTCATGGAGCCCACCGCATCCCACTGCCAAGATGCTGCATCCCATCTCCTAATATTTTAGAACCTCCAACCTCATACCTCAGGGCCAATTGTTCTGAGACCTTCCTGTGGACCACACCTGGCGCTCAGACCTTACCAGTCTTATTGCATTTAACCCTCACAAACAAACAGCTCCCCTGAGGTAAGTGCTACAGCTCCCATCCTGGTTAAACACACGGTGATGGGTAGGTTTATGGAAATTAAAACACAGGCCCACATCCAATAGCTGGTAGGTGACGGAACCAGGATTTAAGCCCAGGTCTGTCTGCAACCAAATGGCATAGCTGTCTTCCCTAGACTACATTTCCTTTCCCCTAGCAAACGCTGCCCTAGGACGTGAGCTGGGAGTTCCACAAGAGCTCTGGTCTACAATATATCCAGCTCTAGGCACACGCCAGTTGCTTCTCTTGGCAGAAATGACAAATAGATTTCATCTCACGTCAACTTTCTTTAACGCCGTTATTTAGTGGCATTGAGAAGGGTTTAGAGGCTGTGACCAGGCTCGGCAGGAAAGCGCACCACAGAGAACCAGCAGTATATGCTGTGGGCAAGAGGTTGGGGAGTATTGTATGTGTTGGTTAGGATAACTTAGCTTTCAAAGAGCCACGAGAAGGGCTGCAGGTAGGGTTGGATCAAGTGGCTTGGATGACACAGCTCAGCTGCTTTCCAGCGTCTGGGCTGCCTTCCCCAGGGAGGCTTCAACACCTACTTCTGATCCCAGGCTAGGTGCTAATAGGTCCAGGTGTTTTAGGCATTCTTATCTGCTGGCGCGAAAAGGAGAATATCTTTGTCACAGCACGGCAACCACATTCCCCAGAGGCACTCCAATTGGACTAGCTGAGGCCACACATAGGGATCTGAAAGTGGCCGGAGAGACAGAATGCACCCACCACCGGCAAGGTCCCACGCTCTATCCCTAGAGTCAGGGGTAGAGTCAGCTTCCTCCCAGCCTCGGGAATCGAGAAACTAGAGGGAGTGATGGAAGGGGGAGTGGAGTTGGATAGGCCGTCAACAAACCTCCACTCTGCCACGTATGTATATGACATCACTCCCCAGAGGCTCGTTCCTCCCTCCCAGGAGAGCACAGGTGTGAGCCGGAATACCTCCTTTCCCCTTTGCATGAAATGCAGACCTAGGAGGCTCCTCTCCCACTCTGGTTAGATGCTCTCTTTTTCCACGAATCCACCTCCGCAGAGATAAAGGAAGGATCTTCTAATGTCCCTCCAA
The DNA here is from genome assembly GCF_964270905.1 of Leucopleurus acutus. Taxonomy (NCBI): domain Eukaryota; kingdom Metazoa; phylum Chordata; class Mammalia; order Artiodactyla; family Delphinidae; genus Leucopleurus; species Leucopleurus acutus. Next base: position 88,442,782 of record NC_139155.1, read on the forward strand.
TATTGATCTCTATATTAAAGACCATAACCAGGGCCTGGCCCGTGGAGCGAGATGAAACACCCTACAATATATCCAGCTTCCATACCTTCTCTTAAAAGGGTAACTACCATGTGTAACATTTCAACCCCATTTTCTCTGAGAAGGCCTTTTTGTGTTGATTAAACCGGAGTGAATGTAATGAAGGGGAAGCATTGAGTGCCGAGTACACAGGAGGCATAAATGACTATTTAGACGATATATGAAGCCCCATCACTGATACGGTTACGGACTAACTGCCAACTCAAGGCCTGGAGAACATCATTAACGCTTATCTGCAAAATTGCTTTGGTCCTCCAGGAGCTTCTTATGAGAGTTACACTTCTGAAATATCTCAGAGCTCTTAAAAAAACCCAAAAAACCAGAAACCTGCAAATCAGTTGATTCATGCAAATTTTTCTAACCATTGAACACCATCTCCAAGTTGCCCACACAACTAAGCTATTCCTGGTCTGCCGAAATTAATTCAGGTACCTCCTGTTAATTCAGAGTTGGGTCCATCTGAAGACCTCAGAGGACAGAGGCACTCAGCTGTGAGTGTCAGAGCAGAGATACTCAATCTCCTTGCTGAAAGGGCCAGGACCCCCCTCTGTTCCTTCACTGAGCCTCCAGCTGAAACAACAGCCAGACCACCGCCCCTGAAAGAGAGGCATCGGGAGGGAGGCTTACCCTCCATCCCCACCTGGCTTTGGAACATGATGGAACTGCTCCCTTTGAAGCCAAGAGCCCAGTTTCTTACTCAGTGCATTTCCCCACTGGTGTAATTGCCATGAGAGGATAAAACGAATTCCACATTGACTCTACTGAAAAGGTTAACCTTTGACCTTTTTTTTTTAACATCTTTATTGGAGTATAATTGCTTTACAATGGTGTGTTAGTTTCTGCTGTATAACAAAGTGAATCAGCTATACGTATACATATATCCCCATGTCCCCTCCCTCTTACGTCTCCCTCCCACCCTCCCTATCCCACCCCTCTAGGTGGTCACAGAGCACGGAGCTGATCTCCCTGTGCTACGCGGCTGCTTCCCACTAGCTAGCTATTTTACGTTTGGTGGTGTATATATGTCCATGCCACGCTCTCTCTTTGTCCCAGTTTACCCTTCCCCCTCCCCATATCCTCAAGTCCATTCTCTACGTCTGCGACTTTATTCCTGTCCTGCCCCTAGGTTCTTCAGAGCCCTTTTTTTTAATTCCATATATATGTGTTAGCATACGGTATTTGTTTTTCTCTTTCTGACTTACTTCGCTCTGTATGACAGACTCTAGGTCCATCCACCTCACTACAAATAACTCAGTTTCGTTCCTGTCTATGGCTGAGGAATATCCCATTGTCTATATGTGCCACATCTTCTTTATCCATTCATCTGTTGATGGACACTTAGGTTGCTTCCACGTCCTGGCTACTGTAAACAGTGCTGCAGTGAACATTGTGGTCCATGACTCTTTCTGAATTATTAACCTTTGACCTTTCACCTTGGATTCATTCACCTTGCCACTGCTTTCCACTCGGCCAGACCCCACACAGGATGGTCCTTCAGGGAACCCAAGGTGTTTTCAGGGACAGACCTGTCAGGCATTTCATTAGTCTTTGAATTATAGACCATAGAATCATAACTGTTTTAATATTCTCTCTCAGTATATTTTTCAGCGAGAAAGGCTCTGCTTGGCACTAAAATGTATCTTTTCATACCTCTGTGATACTTGGTTATCTCCCTTTCGGCGTAGGTGCTACAGGCATCAAGTCTGAAGACTTAGGTAGTCCCCGGAACCCAGCTGGATTTGAACAGCAGTGCTGTTTTCCTGGTATGTGACTACTTCTAGCTTCTATTTCTAGAAGGATTTTCCACTTGATCTAGTGATATAAAGGTTTTTTCAAACAGGTTTACCCAGTATATTAATTTAAAGAGATATAATATTATTATAAGTAATAGTAAAGTTCTAAAGCAGATAGGGCAAAAATCAGGAGGGTGGTGATTCTCCCAGATGAATATTTATGAAACTAATGAACACAGTTCTCTCTCTTCCAAACCCGCAGGTTTCCAACTCCCTTGTCTAATGCTCCATAATGTTTGCTCTCACTTCTGCCTGGGCTGGCTGGCTATCACTTTCATGAGCCCACATCATCTTCTCACAATATCAGATCCATGGAGTGGCTAGTTCACGTCTTACTTGTTCCTAAATCTCCCACAGCACACGAGCAACGGATACAGTCTCACGAACTGAGTCTTCCCTCTGCCTCTGTGAGTCCAGCCTCTCTCCCAGGGCTTTCGGTGTTCGTGCTCCAGAAAGCCCTCCTCGATCACCCTGGCCCGTGATGTCCTTGTCTCTCTGCAGAATCTGCTTTGCTTTGCACTGCATCCATTCCCCATTCTCCTAGTTCTAACGTTCCAAGTTGTCTCCGGGAAATTAGCGTTCTCTTATCCAAGCCAGAGTGGGCGCGTGATCCAGACCTGGAGAAAGTGCCTCAGCAAGGTAACTGTTAAGAGACAGATGATGCCTCAGGTGATGGCCAAGCTGGTCCCGTCAGAGACAATCTTGGGACTTCTGCTGAGCTATGAGAAAGAAGGAGGACCCTTTCTTCCTGCTTAGGTGGCTAGGAAAAGAGACGGCTGGTCTAGAGCTGCTGCTGGCCACTGTGTGGAAAGAGCCTGCTGAGGCGAAGCTGGTGTGGAAGAAGGTGGGTTGGGAAATGCAAAGAGACTAAATCCTGATGACAGTGCTTCAGCCCCTGGATCCATCCTTGCCTGAAGTCCTTCTCTCAATAAATATCCTGTTCGCTTAAGCCAGGCTGAGTTGACTATTCATGAACTTGAAACAAAACAATCTGTGACTAATACACCAACATTTGAATCTCAGAAGTCCATCTTCCCTGTACTAACCATCTGGATAGAGAAAGATACTGTATCTCTGTGTCTTCACACTGCCTTCTTATAAAGATACCAAGTCACTGGATTTAGGGCTCACCCTAATCCAGTACGACCTCATCTTAACTTACATCTTCATTACATCGGCCAGGACTCTATTTCCAAATAAGGTTATATTCACAGGTAACAGGGGTTAGGATTGGAACATATCTTTTGTGGGGACTAAATTCAACCCATTACAGCTACCACCTTACAACTCCTGAAAGGCAATTTCAAGGTAAAGGAGAGAGAGAAACGAGCTGGATATATTTGTGATAAAAGATCTAGGCTCACCTGAGTCAAATTACATCTGGACTTGCCCTAAAATATCTTTTCTTATTTAAGCTAATTCGAACAGATTTTCTATTATTTTTAACAAAACACGTTGTAACTAAAACAGGTATGGAGTTTCCCAAGTAACTGATCTCATGAGGGTAGGATGGTCTCCCCAAAGCAGGACAGGTTTCTGGGCAAATTGACCAAGGACTCAAAAATCTTCTCACCCTCTCCTATTGGTAAAGACAAAAAGATCGGTTCCTCTTCATTCTCAGGGTTTTTTTCTCCCTCCTTCAACTTTCCTGGTATGGGCTTGTTCAGCGGGTGGGGAAGGATTCCCACTCTATCATCCCAACGGGCCGTGTCGCCTCCTTTCTACCTGGTGCTACCTGCTCCCAGGGGCCTCGCACTTTTTCATACTGCGTGGCCACGTCTGAACAATCATGCTGGCAGCCGATGGGATTTCAAATAGAAATTCAGGCAAAATGCCTCTTCAAAAGCGTTGAGATAGAAATTTTTTTATAGCTTTGTAACGTAAATAACCTTGAAGCCAAAATTCCAGCAACAGAAGCAAATGTAAGACTGCACATGAGAAGGACGGAAAAGAGAGCTTTCAGTCATATTCAACTGTACAGTGATCTTGCTAATAATGCAAGGCACACAGCGCATTTAGAGAGAGAAGGAGGGAGGGAAGGAGGGAAGGAGGCAAGGAGGGAAGGAGGGAAGGAGGGAAGGAGGCAAGGAAGGAAGGAAGGAAGGAAGGAAGTTAGTTTGAACCTCCAGCCCAGACTTTGATCAGAGATAGGTCTTTGTCTAAAAGCCAGATATTAACACCTCTCTTGCCATTGAAGTTTCTGTGTTTTAAAAAAAAAAAAAATTACTCTGTAAGAAATTACCTTCAAATTATGGCATCAAATTGGAAAAACTGGAAAAAATACGTTTTTCTAGCATGTTGGTATTCATTCAGTCATTTCATGATTCATTCAATCAATTATTCAACAAATATATGTGCTTGCTGTGTGTCAGGGAAACATCCTGGGTGCCGGAACCCTGAAAAAATAAGGCAAATTCCCTGCCCTCATGAAGCCTCTAATTGAAGTGGGTCACACAGTCCGCAGACAAGCAAATAAATAAACACGGTGTCAGGGGGTGTGGAGGCTGTAAGATAATTTCTTCACAAAACCAAGGGTTGCAGCTCATTATCGAGAACTTTTCTTCCCTCATCTCTTCCAGGACGGAAATCGGGATGCCCTTTACCTGCCCTGTCATGATTGATTTCTCAGTTCCTTGGGAAACAGACCCTTCAAATTCAAAGAAACCTAAAACTGCCCAGTTTACAGAGTGGAGCTTCTGCCTGTGAGTTACCGGCCCTAATCAAACAGGGAACTAAAGCAAGTCTAGAGTTTAGAAGCCACAGCTCTGGATTAACAGCCTGGGATATTTTTATCTGAATATCCGCTACTTTCCACAGTGACTGACTCACATGTAGCCTTAATCTGACAAAGCCATGTCGTCATGGGAACCAGACCTGGTCCATGGCCACAGGTTAAAAATTAAGCTCCACCTGTGATAATGTGCCCTTCTCAATCTCCTCTCGGAACCCAAAGCCCTTCCATTTACTCCGGGCAGCTGGCCACCCTCTGTTGATAGCGTCTGCCAGAGGCGAAGGCTCTGTTGCCTGGTTACTAACTGGTGACGGGGACAAACCCTGGCTGGATCGCAGCAGGTCAAAGACGCCTGAAGGCTGGGCGTGCTGACTGGAGAGTGTCCGTGAGGATGTGGCCCTGCAGCCAGCACACTGTCCTTGGCCCTCTGTACTAGGGAGCCAACATGAGGCCACGTGGGACAGGACCCTCGTCCCAGGAGGCTCGTGGAAGTATGAAGGATCCCACTCGCAGCCGCCCACAGCGCGGCAGTGTTTCCCTGGGCTGCGCTCCCTGGCACCATGATTCGACGCAGGAAAGAAGGAAGCAAGAGGCTCCTGCATCCGGATAGCAACCGGGCGCACAGGCCAGCGGAGGCTGTGCTCACGCTGCTCCCAGCCAAAGAGCCCGGCTTCACTTTGAATGTGGTCTGGTGAGGATGGCAAGCATGGCGTCCAGCCCCCTCCAGCCACAGGATGAGAGAGACCCAGACCAGGAAGTCTCCTGACTTTAAGTCTTGAGCAGAGACACCCAAACACCAAAACCAGCGTCTGCAGCAGATGCGTTCCTCTGGGGTCATTCTGAGGGATCAGCCATTGATACCCGCTCCCCAGACTGCCAAGTCCTCTCCTTCCTGTTGACTCTTCTAGAAGGTGCCTGGTTTTGAGACTGCCAGGATTAGGTTGTGCTGTTTGCATCCAGAGGCCTTGTGTCTACTTGCCGGGGCTGCTGTAACGAAGCACTGCAAACCGGGCGGCTAAAAACACCGGCTTGTGTGTCTCACAGTTCTGGAAGCTGGAAGTCTGAGACCAAGGTGCCCTCCTGAGGCCGTGCAAGGGGGTCTGTCCCTGCCCCTCCCCCAGGTCCTGGCCGTCCGCTGGCAGCACCCCTCGGCTTGTAGAAGCATCAGCCCACCTCTGCTTCTGCTGCACACGGTGTTCTCCCTGTGTGCGCTGTGTCCAAATTTCCCCTTTTGTAAGGACGTCCGTCCTACTGGATTAGGGCCCACCCTGATGACCTCCTTTTGACTTCATTACCTCTGTAAAGACCCCTTCTCAAAGAAAGCCACGTTTTGAGGTACTGGGGCTCAGACCTCTAGCATTTGGAGGGGGGAACACAATTCAACCCATAATAGATCTCTGAGTGATCCAGACTGGACCACCCCATACAGCCACGGCGAGCACGTGGGGGCCCACAAACCTGGACCCCGGGGTGAGGCCGGGGCCCTGTGAGTGCTCTATGGAACAGGTATGTTAGCCACGGGCAGGTGATCAACGTGCCTGGTGGCCTGGCTGGGTGCAGAGGGCTGCAAAAGCCAAGCACGCCTCTGTAGGGAGGGCAAGGTGGTCTCCCGGCGAAGGATGAGTGCGTTTTGTACCCCGGTCTCCCAGGGCGCGTGGTCACGCTTATAGGGGAGATAACCTTAGCTGAACTTGAAAACTCGTGATCCTGATCACAAGGTTTCAGGAAACGGGTCCTCGGAAACAAGAGCATCGAGCTGGTAGAATGTGGGTGGATCCTCTCCGTGAGTGAGAAGCATGGGGCCCAAGAAATGATGACACAAAGTTCTGCTGCCTTTTTGAGCCTAATTGTAGAGATGCCAAGTCAATGGGGGAAAAGCCCCAGGCCTGTGAGCCCTAAATGCATGGTTAAGGGACTCTGATGAAAACTGAAGCCAACACACAGGAAGCTGGCTCAGAAACCCCAAACAGAGTTTGAGGTCCTGGATCAAGCCGTTCCTGAAGTCAGAATCTACGCCCTCTTCGATGAACTCCCCTTTGTGCTTAAGCTGCTTTGAGCTGGCTTTCTGTCATTTGCAAGCTAAAGGGCCCTGACACACAGGACAGCATAGTGCGTCGCGGGCACCAAAATCCTTTCTGAGAGCACAGCCATGCCAGCAGCCGCACTTCTCTTTCTGCAGGGCAAAAGGAGCACGTCAGCTACATTCCAGGGTCTGGGTTTGCCAAGAGGGCAGAGTGAAACAGACGCTATCAAGACCCGTATACTGTAGCTGAGAGTCTGAGTTTCACAGCGTTTCGGAAGCCCTTGCCAAACACCTTTGCACTCTCTTGATTTTTACTGCCCTTGCAGGCCCAGGACAGCACGAACGATCATGTGACTATAATTGGCCCTGAACTTCCACAGCAACAGAGCCCTTTCCATTTTGGCTCGCCTACTTAAGAAAAAGGAAACAAACAAAATGAAATTTAAAATACATAACTGCCTTAGTCATGAAGAGTAATTACATTAAGAGCCATTTTAACTAGACGTTTCCACCCAAATGACATTACGCTGAGACAGTCTGTCCTGAGGTCCCAACCGAAAGCGAGACCCCGGAACCTGCAGGAGGTACAGTCTAGCGGTAGTCTTCAGTTTGGTCCTGGAGCCCAGGAACCCCCTGCAGCTCACAAGGTTGCATTCTCTGAGGTTGGAGGAAACTTGTTTTCCGCAAATAGCACAAGTTTTGCCATTTTTGCGTCCCACCTAATAACTGCCCCTTTTTCCTTAAACAAGCATGTGTGTCTTATGGACATGATGATATTGAAAAAGGGAAATTTTATCTCATTGTGGTTTTGATCTGCATTTCCTTGATGATCAGTGATGTTGAGCATGTTTTCCTGTGCCCGTTGGCCGTCTGTATGTCTTTTTTGGAAAAATGTCTATTCAGGTCCTCTGCCCGGTTTTTAATCAGATTGTTTTGTTACTGAGCTGCCTGAGTTCTTTATACATTTTGGATATTTACTCTCATTACATATATGATTCGCAAATATATCTTCCCATTCGGCACGCTGCCTTTCGGGCTTGAGGACGGTTTCCTTTACTGCGCAGAGGCTTTTTAGTTTGACGTAGTCCCAGTTGTTTATTCTAGTTCTTGCTGCCCTTGCCTGTGGAGTGAGGTCCACAAAAACACTGCTAAGACTGATATTAGTGAGGGTTCCACCTGTGTTTTCTTCTAGCAATTTCATGGTTTCAGGTCTTACATTCAAGTCTTTAATCCATTTTGAGTTAATTTTTATGTACAGAAAAAGAGACAGTGGTCTATTTTCACTCTTTTGCTCGCGGCTGTCCAGTTTCACACCTGTCATAATGGCCATCATCAAAAAGACCAGAAGTAACAAATGTCGGAGAGGATGTGGAGAGAAGGGAGCCCTTGTTCACTGTTGGTGGGAATGTAAATTGGTGCAGCCACTAGGGAAAACGGTATGGAGATTCCTCAAAAAATTAACAGTAGAACTATCATATGACCCAGCTATCCCACTTCTGGGTATTTATTCAAAGAACGTGGAAACACGAGTCTAAAAAGACGCATGCACCCCCATGTTCACTGCAGCATTATTTACAATAGCCAAGGTATGAAAACAACCTAAGTGTCCATCAACAGATGAATGGATGAAAAAGATGTGGTACATGTACACAATGGAATATTACTCAGCCATTAGAAAAAAAGAATGAAATCCTGCCGTTTGTGGCAACATGGACGGACCTTGAGGGCATTATGCTGAGTGAAATACGTCAAATGGAGAAAGACAAACACCGTATCATTTCACTCATATGTGGGGGGGGGGGGGAAGAACAAACAGTAAAACAGAAACAAACTCGTAAGTACAGAGATCAGATTAGTGGTTACCAGAGAGGAAGGGGGTCTAGCGGGAGGGTGAAATGAGTGAAGAAGGGGGTCAACTATATGTTGAAGGATGGTAACTGTACTCAGTGGTGGTCACTCTGTAGTGTGTACAGCTGCCCAACTATAATGCTATACGCCTGAAACTCACATAATAAAAAAAGACTGAAAAATATATTGGTCGACTGTGAAATAATTAACCTAATAAAGATGAAAGGTACAGATTTATTTCTTGAGAAAAGAGAAACTTTATATTACTACCATGAAAACACTGGTTAATGTGCTACTTATAATTTTTTAATAAAGAATTCTATTTTTTCCCAGTAACACTATGACTGTATCTGGGCTTGGGTGACTGTGTTTGTCTATTTGGTTACCTGTAGAACACTCTGGAAATATTGGGCTGGCCGACAGATTTAGGCTATGCCTTCCCCAGGCTGACGGTCACAAAATTCTCCATAGAAGCAGAGAAGACAAAATCTCTCTCTCTCTGACCCTGCTCAGGGCTTGGATGGGGTGTCTGTTCCATCAGCTCAGGGCACTGAGTGAACAGTCAGCCGACTCCAGGAGACAGGAGTGATACAACTTATCTAAGAGGTGGAGCAAACAAACAGATGGGTGGCCCAAGTGCCAAGCGCACGGTGGGTCCATTTCCTCCCAGCGTCAACGACCCCCGGTATCAGCAAATATTGACTGAACGTCTATAATGTACAAAGTCAGGCTGTTACACACACACACACACACACACACACACACACACACACACACACAGATGTGTAGGAAAAAGGTCCAGAAAGACCAAACTGATGACACTGGTGAGATTGGCGAAAGGGAGAGAGTCAAAGACGCTTGAGTTTTTACAAACTGAATATATCAATTTCCTGACTGAGTCATGGAAAATGAATTTTAAAAGTCACAGAGCAGTATGTGTAGGTACTTGGATACATATATCAATGTATACATCCCACTTTTGTATATGCATAGATAACTATATATTAAGACATTATGTCTGCATGTAGATTTGTGTACGCATGGGAAAGGGTCTGGAAATTCTAAAAGGAAACACCTAACTGTTAATAGTGATGATTGATGGGGACCAGGGATGGGAAAGTTATACAGGAGACTTTAACCTTTTACTTTATACACCTCTTTAAGATGTGAGCTCAAGGAACATCTCTTGTCCTTGAAATATGACAAAGGAAAACGATTTTAAAGAGGTTTCCACACATTCACAACCTCTATGAAAGTGTTGTTGATGACATAATTTCTCCAACTTGGGTCTAGGAACAAACATTTTAATGTTTTCATTACACAAAGGGGCCCTGGCCCCTGTTTAAAAGAATGGACACCATCCTATTGAAAATAACGATCACGACAGATTTATATACGTGCTGCCCTCGGCAAACTTAAACCTCAGTGACTGATCGTCAAGGTGTGTTGAAGGAAATGTTAATGTCCTCCACACTGAAGGTGCCCTCAAGAGCCTTCTCCTCTGAGTCAAATATGCAGCGCCCTCTGAGACTCGCTGGCTAGACCTCCTGTTTCGATAAGTCACAGGGATCTGTATTCTAATTGCTTTCCCTTCGCAGTGAAATAATTCAAACATTCCATCCCCTTCCAAAGTGAGAACAAGAGCTAAATTTAAATGCAATAACGTAATGGTGCATCTGCAATTCCAAGCAGCCAACGATCTATCAAAAAAAAAGATCAGCCCGTTCCAAATATAGGAGAGATTCACACACATGCACATCACCCCTCTCTGTAGCTTCCAACCCCAGAACCACCAAATTGAAAAACCTAAAGTAATAAGCTCCCAAAATAACCTGCCTGCTACCCCTAAAAGAAGAGAGTAACTTCTAGGTCCCCCAGGCCAGGTAGAGTAAATGAACTTGGAAAAATTACACACAAATAATAACCCGCATCACTCAACTGAGACGTATCCTCTTTGAACGTGTTCTTAATGACACAATTTGTCTGTTGAGGGCGTGCAGATAAACGCCTCTTCTTATAAATGATATCCACTGAAGAAACAGGTAGTGTTAGATTGATCATGATGAAAGATGAAGGGTTTGGAATATTATCCAGGCATCTCCCCACCTCCAAGGACCCTGCCTTTACTAACTAAATGTTGGGGAGTTTTTGGCTCTATAGTGATGGGAAACGGATGGTTACCAAGTGTATATCCTACATGTGAAACAGCTTAGTCTCCCATACAGACTCTTTCTGCTTCCTGCCAGGGAAAATGAACACAGAAAATAGAACTCACAGGACTGGGTGTGAATTGAAGTCTAACAAACACATCCTGGCTGGGGCCATTCCCACCACCACCATCACCATCACCTTCGCCATCACCACGTCTAGCATCAGCACCTGTATCATCCCCATTAACCAATACCACCGTGTTTACTGTGTTCAGACCAAGGCTCCACCCAGGAACCCTCAAACCTGAACCCCACATAAAGGAATGATCGAGCCAGCCCAGATTTCTCTCCTGCACTGTGGACCTGCCCATCTAACTGCTGCTTTCCTCCCCAATCCCCCACCTGCCCCGTGTTTAGGTGTAACTCAAACTCAAAACAGAGTTTCAGCGCAAAACTGAATCTGAATGTATCTTCCCACAAATCTAATTCTCTTTCAGTCTTTCTCATTGTAGGAAATGGCTCTCCCCCTGCACTCTCTTGTCCACATCAAAGTTCTGGACGTCACGCTTGTGACCTCTCACTCTCCGTCCACCCTGGTCCATCACAATGACTGGCAGACTGTACTGCCCAAGTTCATCTGCAATGTCTCCGGTGACCTTCACTTCTGCCACCAATACCCTGATCCAAGCCACCGTGGCCGCTCATTGGGCTACCTGGTGGCCTCCTAATTCTCCTTGCTACCACACTTGCTTCCATCTCCACTCAGAATTTGGGGTGATACTTTTAGGAGGCAAATGTTGATCAAATGTCACTTTCCTATGCAAAATCGGTCACTACTGGCTGGCCATTGTTCTTAAGACCTAAAACCTATACCTTTACACAGCGTATAAGGTCCTGAATGGGCTGCCCCTCTCCACCTCTTCCCCATCTGCGTCCAGACAAACACTTTTCACGCATCAAGCTCTGTCTTGCCTCAGGACCTTTGCACTGCCATTCCCCCACGACACTGCTGTCTCCACAGGAGCACAGACGTTTGCTCTGGTCACTGTTCTGACCTCCCCACCTAGATGACATACAGTTGGCCTTGATAAACATGTCTTGAAGAGACTCTTAAACAATGAAAAAACAGACACAGCCCTGAATGATGCAGTGGGTAGAGCCTCAGAGGGAAGAAAGGACAACTCAACACGAAGTTCCACTGCTGGGTTCCAGGTGTCAGGACACGAAGTGGGAAGTTCCCAAGTGGGCCTTCCAAAGGTTGGGTCTGATCAAAGGTGTCTTCTGGACCCACAGGCTGCAGGTATGATGGGTCATTTCTCAACTATAGGAAGAAGGGTATAACCTTCTATCACAAAGAAGGGCTTATGAGTGGGCCTTTCTGCCTCTTTCGCCTTCCTCTGTGCCTAAGACACAGGCAGAGTCAAGGAATACGCTCTTACTTTCCAGTTCATAGTGTTGAGGGCTAAGTAAGTGACACAGCTGAGACTTAACTCGTGGTCTTCCCAGCCTGACACTTTCCTTCCCTTCACCCAAATGTCCTGGTGTAGAATAACACAAAAATATGCACACACCCTGACACTAAGCTTTCATGACTCTCTGAGTAGAGTTCCACATTCCTGAATGTGACAAGATAAACTGTGCGTAGGGCTAATTACCCCTCTTTGTATAATGGTGACATGCCACCAGCTGATGACAAGAGGGACAGAATGGAGACGCAAGTCAACATCCAGGCTTGCTCTATGCATTCCCTTAACTATAGCAACGTGACGGATGCCAGAGGATTATAAGAAGTGTTACTGTAGGTCAAATTAATGAATAAAAATCAACATAAAAACCAACGAGCACGCTGCATGCAGCAAACGCTTGGGAAATTTCCATCTTTCTGCCAAATATTAAAAACAGAAATTCCCATAATTCAGCAGACCTTCAGGTTGACATAAACAATAAAAAAATCAGAAGTTATTCTATTTCTCCCTTATTTTGTTAATAAAATGTCTTTAAACTTCTTAGAGCTGCAGAATAAGATGATATGTTGAATTATCTTAGGTTTCATCCAAAAGCTCGAAAGTGTCTCAGGTTCAAAGTAAGCAGCATGGGCAAGTGGAAGAACTAACAGCAAGTTGGGCTTTAGCGTGGCATTTGGAACCGAAAATACAGTGCATAGGACCAAAATTCAGTTTATTTCAATATAGCCAACATCTTCTGAGCACCTACGAAGGTCCTGGCGGCTGTCAGACCCAAACATCGGTAAGATTGGGTCCTTCCAGGACCCACAGTCTGAGAGGGGAGGCTGGAACATGCGTGTGTGATTTGAATTCAAGCTAGACTTTAATAAGATTTAGAATGATGTGCAAAGGAGATGTGAGGGGAAGGTGTCTAGACAGGAGACTGGAGGTTTATTTCCTGGATGTAGTGAATGGCAGAGCTGAGGACAAAGAGGCAGCAGGAAGAGCTCACAGCAGTGGAGTGCTGTGAAAACAGAGACATTAACAGAGGCTGCCTGTGGAGACCCCACCCCAGCCCCGATGCGTGGCGGAAGTAGTTGGGCATTTCCCCACACGACCCTCAAGCCGGGGAGGAGATTGGAAATATCACCCAAGGGCAAAGACCTCCATATGGTGACCCTGGGAACTTCCATGACAAATGTTTGGTTCCCTGCAACTACCCTGGAGTGAGCCCACCACTGACAAGCCCCACAGACGTCCACAAGTTGTCACGATCTTACTCTAAAACTGAACAACAAACTAAGCCATGAAAACGCAGGGTGGTCTCTATACACCATCAGGTGGGCCAAATGGAAAGCGATTCAAAGCACAGAGATCTCCAGTGAGAATCCCACCGGCAGAAGCACTGCCTCTGTGTTGACCAACTCCTCTTAATGCAAATCCCCCAAGACCTTCCAACGAGGTCTCTCTAAGAGAAATGGTTAAAGATGACATAAAAAAAAAAAAAAGAAAACAAGAAACCATGAAAACTTGCAAGTTGTGCGAATATTTCCTAATTCTGTGAAAGAGAAAAAATAAGTGGGACAATAATTCCTAGCTTCTCGATGCGTTTAGTGAATTTGGGTGCTCCCTGCGTAGATCAAGGAGATTCACCTCTTCCCTTCCTTCATTTTTCTGGGCTCTGGGATCATGCATCTTCAACCACCTTTCTGCTCTCTGCCCCTTTTCCCCAGGCCACTCCTAACAGGGGCTAAGCGGCTACAACGTTGCTCCCTTTCACCAAGCTGACTGGAGAGCTTGTTAATGATTATAAAGCACAAAAAACCCTCTGCATGCTTACATGCGAAGTATGATTATTATTAATTCAAAAGTGGTCCGGCAAGATAATGCCTTTGAGGGGATGCGCAGAACCAACTCTAATGAGTCTGAAGTGAAACGATGTACGGCTCGACTATCACTTCATACAGAGTTTTAATTAACAGAACTGTTGGGGCAAATAGGGAAAGAAAAGCGATGATTTATTAATGCACAATTTACTGCTGCTATCAAATGCCAAGCAACTGAAAACACTGCTCACCTGCTTTGCCCTATAAACATGTCCATCACGGAGCACGGAATAAATCCTTCTGCCATGAGGGAAAATCCCGTTCTAGCTACTTAATGTTCAGAAGACACTCCATTCATTTCATCTATCCATTTAATACCAGAGTAAATAGAAAAAAACAGAATAGAATCCACTGGCCTTCTTAGAAAACAAACTTATGGTCACCAAAGGAGAAAGGTGGGGCGGGGAGAGATAAATTAGGAATTTGGGATTAACATGTACACACTACCATAAATAAAATAGATAATCCGCAGGGACCTACTGTAGAGCACAGGGAACTCTGCTCAAGACTCTGTAACAACCTATATGGGAAAAGATTCTGAAAAAGAACAGATACATGTATATGTATAACTGAACCACTTTGCTGTACACCCAAAACTAACACGACATTGTAAACCAACTATACTTCAATATAAAATAAAAAATAAATACATACATATATACATACAATACACAGGATACACACACACACACACACACACACACAAAGAATCCACTAGTCTAACAGCCAGCACATGCTTCCTGACATTTTCACACATATTATTTCAACAAATACTGCACTTACATGATATAAAAATACTACAATGACATTCATTCTCTAGTTATATTCATTACCTGAAAACTTCACAGTGTCAAACCCAGTCTCACAAGCTGGGCTTAAAGAATTGGCCAATGCTGTCCCCAGACTGAACACAAAACAAAGGTAGAAACGTCCACCGGAGACACTGCAACTCGAAGTGCGCGCTGTTTGTAACGCCCACCGCGTGATGCTCAAATGAGCAGAGGCAAATGGTCTCCCCCGGAGCAGAGCTTCCCTGAGCGAGCGAGGCTCGGCGGACAAATGAGGAGCGCTCCACCCGCCAGCAAACGGAGCAGCTGTCTTTGTCCTGAGGGACAGTATATTTATTCTGAGTGTCCTGTTCACAATTTACCCAATGAACTGACCCTTGGTGCAAAGGATCCTTGCAGCCCTGACGCTGGCCTGGGGACAGATTGGGAAGTAAATGAGTACAGGGTGGCAACAGGGATCGAAGCCACAAGTAAGACCCAAAGGCTTTGAAACCGGGAAGGAGCGCCGTCTCCGAGGCTGCAAAATGGCTCTACCTGGGTCTCGGAGCGGAAGGGCAGCTCTCCAGTCTCGAGCCAGCCCAGTCCGGGAGGGTGGCTTTCCTGCCTCTGCGAATAAGCCGTATCTCACTAACCCTGCAGACCCTTCCCCATCCCCCAAAGCGGGTACTTACAAGATGCCGGGATCAGTGCCCTAGTGTAGCAGACGCACTAGCCTGGGCTGCCTGCCCCCAAGCCAGCACCAGCTTCCTGGCCCCCGCAGGCACCAGCCTCTCCAAGCCTCCTCCGATGTTTGTGCTCGGCATCGAACTGGAAGACTGTTTACTTATTCATGGACTGCCCGAGCCGGCCACGAACTGCTTTGTGTCAGCTGAATAGGATGGTAATTCAATCTCCAAATGGGAACTGCTCGGCACATGGCATATCTGTCATAATGAGTCACGCAGATAAAAAAGAACATGGCTTTCAGAGCCACGGGTGAAACGTGTGTTTTGACAACGAATAGTGTTACAGGACCCTTCCTCCATCACTCTTCTCCCCTCCGAATCAGCCCACCCCAAACACATCCTGCATGAGATGCAGGACAGAGAGGGAGCCACACTTGGGGACTGGATTCTTGGGAAAAGAACGAGGATGCATCTCTGTTCTCTTGCCAGAAGCGTGCACCGCTGGAGACAGAGAGAAGGTGGAGATGTTTGGGAATCCGCAAGAAAAACTGAAGGGGCGATGAAGCCGGCGAGCAAAGAGTTCATCTCTGTCAGAAGTTTTCCATTGTGGAATGCCTTACATGCATTCGCTCAGTAACAGCGGGGGCTCCAGCACCCGGAAATAACGGCATTAATTAAGTCATAGGCTCCCGAGAATGGTCTGACGTTTAGAGCTGAGAAGATTCAAGTCAGGTGGCAGCGTGAACGACTCCTGGGCCCAGAGAACCCTAAGTAGTGGAGGTACCCTCTTAATTCTCATTCCTGCTACTGTTCCTGCCTCCTGGTAATTTTTTCTTGAGAATGTAAAACCTGTATTTCGTCTGATTTCTTTGTTTCGGCCACAGGAAGCCCTACTACTGCCCAGGCTCTTCTTTCTCCTCTGCCCCACCCCCCAACAAGCCCCTTCCTCTCTTCATTTCCTTACCCACATAGCTTGGACTCTGCCCTCCAAACTACCCTCTTGTCAGTGTATCCTAAGCTTTTCTTCCCTCTGATCCCCAGGTATCAGCCTGGCGAGACCCCCAACGCCTAGCATAACCAACAGCCCACCTTCTCTATACCTACTGGACAGGCTGCTGACGACCACTGTAGAAAACCCACAACCCAGGCAGGCCCGTGTCCCAACTGCCTGTCCCCCAGGAGACCATAAGCCCCATGAGGGCAGGGACCTTGCCTACCATGTTCCGTGTGCTATTCCAAGCAATCCACACTGTCCAGCCAAAGAAGCTACTCAAACATTTGTTGAAATACCAACTGAATGAAGTCTTCAATGTTGCCTTGACACATGTATCAGTCAGGATGGGCTTGGTTATGCTATGGTAACAAGTAGTCCTCAAATATCAGTGGTTTCAAATGACAGAGGTTTATTTCCCACTCATACTCTGTGTCTGTGGAGGGTCAGCTATAGCCCTGCCCCACATCTTCCTCACTATGGGACCCAGACCGATGGAGTAGGAAACAGAAAACAGAAAATCAAAAATAGGAAAGTGTTTGTAGTGGCATAAATAAAATATTCCATACTCCATAACCACTGGATTTCTGCCCCGAGATGTTTTGCTGAACTGAATCTTCCATTTTTACCCACCCTGCTCCCTTTCTGTCTTCAGGTCTTGGCTCAGACATCGCTTCTCCATAGAAGCTGTCCCCTGACCATTCAGTCTAAAGCACACAGCAGCTACCCAGCCCCCACCATCACCAATGAAAAATGTTTATCTTCTGTGGCCCCATTAGAAGGTCAGGTCCCTTATCCATCTCACTCCCCACTATGTCCCCTGAGACTGGTGCCTGGAACCCAGTAAACGCACAATAACCATGTGTTGAATACAAGAATGAATGAATGAAATAGCAGATTACACAGGAGAAAGCACAATATTTTGGTGTAATTAGTTACAAAATTAGTGAGTTCAAGAAGCAGTCTCATTAAAATGGAAGTAGTATAATACAGTAAGAGTAGCATAATTAAAACAGAAGACTTGGGCCACATATAAGGAAACCAGAAATTAACGAAGATGAAGGACTTGTCAAAGTATTCCCTGCATCGTTTGCTGGGAGAAAAAGACTTATAAGACTTGATCGGAACCAGTCCTAATGAACAACAGAGTGAGATGGAGCTATAGAAGCTTGGTGTGAATATCCTCTAGCTATTTGTGTATGTTGTTTTTATTTGTTATTCATCCAGCAACCTTCTTACCTACACTTGGATCTCTTCGTGTACAGCTCATGAGAAAAGGAAGAAAGATTGTCCAAATTACTAGTACCCTGTATCATACCAGCTCTACTGATTTTGGTTATTAAGAATTTCTTAGTTATTTGGTTATTTGGTGAATTTTGTCAGTGTTTTGGCCATTGGATAGACTGTTGAGAAAATCAGGTTTTGCAACATGTGAATTTAATGACCGTGGGTTGTAAAGACCCCCCTCCCACTTCCTTGGTGTGGCGACATCAGTAATATCTATTTGCTGCAAGATGACATTAGGTGAATAACTTGTGAATTACTCAATTCACGTCCAAAAGCATAGACATCCCCCAATGTTTCACCTGCCTGATTTCTCCGGGGTCGCCCTGGATCAACAGATAGGAAAGCTGCCCTATTTTGGGAATATCCACTGCTGGGATCTGAAAATACCCTCACAGGCACCCAAGATGTCCTTCAGTGGGTGACGGATAAACAAACCGCGGTCCATCCGACAATGGGTTGATTCAACACTAAGATAAAATGAGCTGTCAAGCCGCGGAAGGATGTAGAAGAACCTTAAATGCATATGAGTAAGTGAAAGGCGCCCGTCTGGAAGAGCTACCTGCTGTGTGATTCTAACTCTGTGACATTCCGGAAAAGGCAAAACCATGGAGAAAATGAAGAGATCCGTGGTTACTGGGGGGTGAGGCAAGGGAGGGAGGGATGAACAGGCAGAGCACAGGGAACTTTTAGGGCAGAAAAGCTGTTCTGTATGAGACCGTAATGGTGGACACATGTCAGGTACATTTGTCCAGACCCACAGAACGTACGACACCAAGAGTGAACCCTCAGTAAACTCTGGACTGTAGTTAGTAATAATGCATCAGCGCATCAACAACGAGGTCCTGCCGTAGAGCACAGCATCCTGTGATAAACCATCATGGAAAAGAATATGAAAAAGAATGTATATGTATAACTGAGTCATCTTTCTGTACAGCGGTAATCAACACAACATTGTAAATCAACTATACTTCAATTAAAAAAATAAAATAAAATTCATTGAGCTTATGACCATAAATAATAATAATAATCATGTATCAATGCTGGTGCATCAATTGTGATAAATGTACCCACTGATGCAGAATGTGGGTAATATGGGCAACTGTGGGCCGGGAAGAGAGGAGGTCCGTGGGAATTCTCTACTTTCTGATCATCATTTCTCTCAGCCTAAAACTGACGACCTTTTGTAAAAAGTCTATTGATTTTTTAATTGACCCAAAAAGTATCCCCACCCCTTCCATTGCTGTTCTTTTGCACACAACAAGCTTCTACCCCACTCTGGGTGAGTGGATTTCTTCCTCTTCACCACGTTGAGGGCATCCGATGTGCCCAAGGAGGATATGCGCTCTCCGACGGCCAGAGCTCGGGACGACCCTGTCATGTCCCCGGTCCTCAGAATGGGCCTGGCTCACGGAAAGGGCTCTGTGACTATCTGTTGAATAAAAGATTTCATTTCTTGTGTTTCTGCTTGGCCATGAGTGACAGTACATTAACTAGTGAAAATTGAAAGCCGAGATAAAAACCTCCCCCAGGAAAAGCAGTCCGGCTGCTCCATTCTCCAGAGATGTAAGTCAATAAAATAATCCTAGAGTGTGCAGACGCGTGGACCACGCCGTGAAGGATGGTGTGCGAGGGCGCGCCCAGCATCCGGCACTTCTGATCTGGGATGCTTGCCCCCGGGGCCGCTCGCTCACTTTCTCGTTGGCCCTCGTGGGTTTGAATTATTAACTCTCCCTTCAGACACACACCCTGTCTCCAGGCTGCACGAGGCGCCCCAGGGCTTGCAAACCCACCCAGTGGATTCCTCCAGTTCAGCCACGAAGGAAGGCGGCGAAAGACCTGCCACCTGGAAGCATCAATGTTGCTCAAAGATAAAGGCCCTGAGAACAAGAGAAAGAGGCCACCGCAGAGGACGGTGGGTACCTGAGCCTAGATCCCAGGGGCAATGCCTGCATTTAATGACACACGTTTACTGCACAAGAGCTATTTCATCTGCTTAATCATCTTACATGAATATAAAGTTTGCTCTCCCTAAAAGCCCTGAAACAGTTGTGTGTCCACCCGTCTACCACAGATGAGGCTTTTCTTCAGCCCAATCACTTCTTTATTTTCAAACTGAAGTCCAGCGTATGGTGTTACTTTCCTTTCTTTTTTCTTTTTGTACAGCAGGTTCTTATTAGTCATCCATTTTATACACATCAATGTATACATGTCAATCCCAATGGCCCAATTCATCCCCCCCCACCCCACCCCGCCACTTTCCCCCCTTGGTATCCATACGTTTGCTCTCTACATCTGTGTCGTTACTTCTGCCCTGCAAACCGGTTCGTCTGGTGTTACGTCTAAAATAAACTTATTTCAGGAATTTGATTTTCTGTTTTAATGTTAACTATTAGCATGAATGAGAGCAGCTACGACTGTGAGGACTTCTTATATACTAAGCACTGCTCTCAGTAAAGTGTCCCACTGAATCCTCAAAGGACCCCCGAGGTCAGTACCATGATTCTCTGCACATATTACCAGGGAAGACCCCGAGGCACAGAGAAGTTAGTCACCCTGTGGGTCACACAGCTTGGGAGGCGAGAAGTCAGGACTTGAACTTACTGTGGCAGCCTGGCTGCATGGACGGCACTCGGCCACAGGGCTTTACTGCTGCCCCGCGACGAGCAGCCCCGTAGGTCAGACGGCCAGTACAGACCGAGGGGAAAGGGATAATGGCTCTCAACTGCCAATGTTTTCAAAGAAAAAAGCCTTCTCTTTCCAAATGTGAGAAACAGCCTTTGGAAATGTTGAATTGAAAACCTTAATACTAGAAAACTTGTAGGAATGTTCTAAACCAAAGACAAGAAACACCTACCCCTGTTAGAGCTAAATCAAGGCAAGACGGCAGCCCTCCCGGCACCCAGAACGACCTCGGCGTCACCATCAATTTAACCAACTATTACACATCTTTTGTGAGTCCAGGGCCCTGTTTATTCTGAGCCACTTAAATGCGCGACATCATAATTACAAAATTACACAAGTGCCAGAGTCCTCGTTCCTAGTCTGCTGTTTGCCATTTCAAAGGGAGAAAGCTAAGTGATTACCCAGACCACACCACCCGACCCGAACCTCGGGGGGGCAGCCCTCCAAGTGGCCGGAGGATGACTGTTTGACAGATGACGTGTTGAACGTTAAGCCTGATCTCACACCAGCTTGTTTTGGGATTAGGACCCTCCCTGTCCTTCCCTCCTTCGGCATCAGAATGGTCCCACTCAATTCCTCTCTTCTAATCAGCCCCCTGAGCTGAGAGGCCCTCATTAGTGCCTGAGAATTCACAGGAGTTTAAAGCAGAAAAACAGATTGCGTATATGCTGGTCTCAGCCTCGTAGGGAATGAAGAGCGTGACCCTGCTGGGTGAGCCCTGGAAAACGAGTCAGTGCCTTGAGGGCCCCTCAACTTCCCCTTACAGGTAGAGGGCAGAGAATGTACCACAAGCACTGCAGGCCGTGGTCAGCACAGAGAGGGGTCGCCAAGCATTGCTGCTTGGCCAGACCTGGGCCCCTGGATGCTGGGCAACGAGCACTGAGCAGCACAGGCACGAGTCCAGCATACGTCCATCTACCCCCATTGTACAGATGAGAACACTGAGGCCCACAAGAGGCCACACAGCTTGCAAATAGCAGAGCCCAGGGTCGAAGCCATGTCTAACCACAGCCCTGTGCAGCCTGCTACCCTCGGTGCCCGAAAAATCTTCGCATTTTTGCGAAGACTGGGGACAGTGTGGAACCATAAGGCCGAAATCATTGCAAAACCCAGTGCCATGAAGCTTTCCCCTTCTGCTTTCTTCTGGCAGTTTTATAGCTCCAGGTCTACATTTAAATCTTTATCCATTTTGAGTTGATTTTGGTATATGATGTAAGCGTCCAGTTTCATTCTTTTGCATGTGGATATCCAGTCTTCCCAGCGCCATTTGTTGTGTGGCCTTGGGCCCCAGTCAAAGACCAGTTGACTGTGTCTGTGTGGGTTTATTTCTGGACTCTCTATTCTGTTTCCCTCATCCAATATGATTCAGTTCTAGAGACCTGCTGTAAAATGTTGTGCTTATAGTTAACAATGCTGAATTATGCACTTAAAAATTCTGTTAAGAAGGTAGATTTCATATGAAGTGTTCCTACCTCAATAAAAAAACAGTTTAAGTAAAATAAAAATAAGGAAATTCCATGGCGGTCCAGTGGTTAGCTTTCCAAGCTTCCACTGCCAGGGGCTCGGGTTCGATCCCTGGTTGGGGAACTAAGATCTCGCAAGTCACATGGTGGGGCCAAATAAATAAATAAAATAAAAGATTGATTGAATATGATGTAACAGAAAGAGACTCACAGATACAGAGAACAAACTAGTGATCAGCAGTGGCGGGGGAGGGGCAAAATAGGGGTGTAGGATTAGAGGTACAAACTAGCATGTATAAATAAATAAGCTACAAGGATATACTGTACGGCACAGGGAATATAGCCAATATGTTATAATAACTTTAAATGGAGGATAATCTATAAAAATATTGACTCAAAAAAAGATAAATAAGTACTAGAGATATAACGCACAGTATGATAAATATAATTAACACTGCTGTATGTTACACATGAAAGTTATCATGAGACTAAATCTTGAGTTCTCATCACAAGGAAAGATTTTTTTCTATTTCTTTAATTTTGTATCTATATGAGATGATGGATGTTCACTAAACTTAATGGGATGATCACCTCGTGAGGTGCGTAAATCAAAACATCACGCCATACACCTTACACTTGCACGGTGCTATATGCCAACTATACGCAATAAAACTGGAAGAAAAAAGATTTTAAAAAAAATTTAAAGACTGATTGAAAGAGAGAACATGGTTCTCTATCCGGGATGTCCCAAAGGGTAGCCCAAACTACAGGAAGGTCCCTTGCTCTACCTGGAGCTCTGAGTTTAGTCTTAGAAGCCAGGCTGTCCCAATAAAAATAACAACTTTTGTTATTTTAACAAGCAACATCAACTAACATTTATTTATCCTCTTCTAAGTGCCAGGCCTTATTCACCTCATTTAATCCTTACAGAAACAAATTTATGAATCCAGTCCTCTCATTATATCCATTTCTTGGATGAGAAAACCAAGCTACATGTTCAAGATCACACAGCGAGGCAGCAAGCTTTCCCTCTTAACTGAAACACGGACTGTAACCACCACAGCACACTGCCTCTCACTGGGAATGAGGGGTTGGTAGGAAGCCAACAGAGTCCTTCAGCTCTTCGCCACCAAAGCTTTTCTCAGACCCTAGCTGATTGTACTGATTCATAGCCTCACCTGAGAGTCTTGGACCCGTTCTGAAATTCCCCACTCTCCAAACACCTGATTGTCTACCTCTCACAGCTACCCTGGGGGTGCTGACTTGTGGACTGACTGACAGTCAGTCAGATGAAGCCCTTCCCCCTTTAAAAATTTGTATGGAAACACAAAAGACCCCAAATAGCCAGACAATCTTGAGAAAGAAAAACAGAGCTAGAGGAATCAGGGTCCCTGACTTCCGACTATACTACAAAGCTACAGTCATCAAAACAGTAGTACTGGCATAAAAACAGACATAGAGATCAACGGAACAGGATGCAAAGCCTAGAAATAAACCCATGCACGTGTGGTCAATTAATCTACAAAAAAGGAGGCAAGACTATACAGTGGAGAAAAGACAGTCCCCTCAAAAAGTGGTGCTGGGAAAATTGCACGGCTACTGGTAAAAGAATGAAATTAGAATATTCTCTAGCACCATATACAAAAATAAAACACAAAATGGATTAAAAAGCTAAATGTAAGAGGAAAACATAGGCATAACATTCTTTGACATAAATTGTAGCAATATTTTTTTGGATCCATTGCCTAAAGTAAAGGAAATAAAAGCAAAAATAAACAAATGGGGCTTAATTAAACTTAAAAACTTTTGCACAGCAAAGAAAACCATAAACAAAACAAAAAGACAACCTACTGAATGGGAGAAAATACTGGCAAATGATATTATCAATAAGGGATTAATATCCAAAATATATACACTAGTATGAGCTAGTTGAGTAGCTCATACTACTCAACATCAAAAAACAACCAACCCTATTAAAAAATGGGCAAAAGAATTGAAGAGACATTTTTCCAAAAAGGAGATAAAGATGGCCAACAGGCACATGAAGATGCTCAACATCACAAATCATCAGGAAAATGCAAATCAAAACCACAATGAAATGTCACCTCACACCTGTCAGAATAGCTATCATCAAAAAGAACAGAAATAGAAGATTGGTTCAAGATGGTGGAGTAGAGAAACGTGCTCTCACTCCCTCTTGCGAGAGCACCGAAATCACAACTAACTGCTGAACAATCATCAACAGGAAGACACTGGAAATCAGCAAAAAAGATACTCCACAGCCAAGGACAAAGGAGAAGCCACAATGAGACGGTAGCAGGGGCGCAATCACAGTAAGATCAAATCCCGTAACTGCCGGTGGGTGACTCACAGACTGGAGAACACATACCACAGAAGGCCACCCACTGGAGCGAAGGTTCTGAGCCCCGCGTCAGGCTTCCCAACCTGGGGGTCCCGCAACGGGAGGAGGAATTCCTAGAGAATCAGACTTTGAAGGCTAGTGGGAGTTGATTGCAGGACTTCAACAGGACTGGGGGAAACAGAGACTCCACTCCTGGAGGGCACACGCAAAGTAGTGTGCACATCGGGACCCAGGGGAAGGAGCAGTGACCCCACAGGAGACTGAACCACACCTACCTGCTAGTGTAGGAGGGTCTCCTGCAGAGGCGGGTGGTGGCTGTGGCTCACCGTGGGGACAAGGACACTGGCAGCAGAAGTTCTGGGAAGTACTCCTTGAAATACGCCCTCCCAGACTCTGCCATTAGCCCCACCAAAGAGCCCGGGTATGCTCCAGTGTTGGATTGCCTCAGGCCAAACAACCAACAGGGGGGGAACCCAGCCCCACCCATCAGCAGACAAGCAGGTTAAAGTTTTACTGAGCTCTGCCCACCAGAGCAACACCCAGCTCTACCCACCACCAGTCCCTCCCATCAGGAAACTGGCACAAGCCTCTTAGATAGCCTCATCCACCAGAGGGCAGACAGCAGAAGCAAGAAGAACTACAATCCTGCAGCCTGTGGAACAAAAACCACATTCACAGAAAGACAGACAAGATGGAAAGGCAGAGGGCTATGTACCAGATGAAGGAACAAGATAAAACCCCAGAAAAACAGCTAAATTAAGTGGAGATAGGCAACCTTCCAGAAAAAGAATTCAGAATAATGATAGTGAAGATGATCCAGGACTTTGGAAAAAGAATGGAGGCAAACACTGAGAAGATGCAAGAAATGTTTTACAAAGACCTAGAAGAATTAAAGAACAAACAAACAGAGATGAACAATACAATAACTGAAATGAAAACTACACTAGAAGGAATCAATAGCAGAATAACTGAGGCAGAAGAACAGGTAAGTGACCAGGAAGACAGAACGGTGGAATTCACTGCTGCGGAACAGAATAAAGAAAAAAGAATGAAAAGAAATGAAGACAGCCTAAGAGACCTCTGGGACAACCTTAAACACACCAACATTCGCATTATAGGGATCCCAGAAGGAGAAGAGAGAGAGAAAGGACCAGAGAAAATATCTGAAGAGATTATAGTCGAAAACTTCCCTAACAAACATGGGAAAGGGAAGAGCCACCCAAGTCCAGGAAGTGCAGAGAGTCCCACACAGGATAAACCCAAGGAGAAACACGCCGAGACACATAGTAATCAAATAGGCAAAAATTAAAGACAGAGAAAAATTATTGGAAGCAGCAAGGGAAAAACGACAAATAACATACAAGGGAACCCCCATAAGGTTAACAGCTGATTTCTCAGCAGAAACTCTACAAGCCAGAAGGGAGTGGCACGATATACATAAAGTGATGAAAGGGAAGAACCTACAACCAAGATTACTCTACCCGGCAAGGATCTCATTCAGATTCGATGCAGAAATCAAAAGCTTTACAGACAAGCAAAAGCTAAGAGAAGTCAGCACCACCAAACCAGCTCTACAACAAATGCTAAAGGAACTTCTCCAAGTGGGAAACACAAGAGAAGAAAAGGACCTGCAAAAACAAAAACAAAACAATCAAGAAAATGGTCATAGGAACATACATATCAATAATTACCTTGAGTGTAAATGGATTAAATTCTCTAACTAAAAGACACAGATTGGCTGAATGGATACAAAAACAAGACCCTTATATATGCTGTCTACAAGAGACCCACTTCAGACCTAGGGACACATACAGACTGAAAGTGAGGGGATGGAAAAAGATATTCCATGCAAATGGAAATCAAAAGAAAGCTGGAGTAGCAATTCTCATATCAGATAAAATAGACTTTAAAATACAGAATGCTATAAGAGACAAGGAAGGACACTACATAATGATCAAGGGATCAATCCGAGAAGATATAACGATTATAAATATATATGCACCCAACACAGGAGCACCTCAAGACATAAGGCAGCTGCTAATAGCTATAAAAGAGGAAATCAACAGTAACACAATAATAGTGGGGGACTTTAACACCTCACTTACACCAATGGACAGATCATCCAAACAGAAAATTAATAAGGAAACACAAGCTTTAAATGACACAATAGACCAGACAGATTTAATTGATATTTATAGGACATTCCATCCAAAAACAGCAGCTCACACTTTCTTCTCAAGGGCGCACGGAACATTCTCCAGGATAGATCACATCTTGGGTCACACATCAAGCCACACTACATTTAAGAAAATTGAAAGCATATCAAGCATATTTTCTGACCACAACGGTATGAGATTAGAAATCAGTTACAGGGAAAAAATGCGTAAAAAACACAAACACATGGAGGCTAAACAATACGTTACTAAATAACCAAGAGATCACTGAAGAAATCAAAGGGGAAATCAAAAAGTACCTAGAGACAAATGACAATAAAAACACGACGATCCAAAACCCATGGGATGCAGCAAAAGCAGTTCTAAGAGGGAAGTTTATAGCTATATAAGCCTACCTCAAGAAACAAGAAAAATCTCAAATAAACAACCTAACCTTACACCTAAAGGAACTAGAGAAAGAAGAACAAACAAAACCCAAAGTAGCAGAAGGAAAGAAATCATAAAGATCACAGCAGAAATAAATGAAACAGAAACAAAGAAAATAATCGCAAAGCTCAATAAAACTAAAAGCTGGTTCTTTGAGAAGATAAACAAAATTGATAAACCATTAGCCAGACTCATCAGGAAAAAGAAGGAGAGGACTCAAATCAATAAAATTAGAAATGAAAAAGAAGTTACAACAGACACCACAGAAATACAAAGCATCCTAAGAGACTACTACAAGCAGCTGTATGCCAATAAAATGGACAACCTGGAAGAAATGGACAAATTCTTAGAAAGGTATAACCTTCCAAGACTGAACCAGAAAGAAACAGAAAATATGAACAGACCAATCACAAGTAATGAAACTGAAACTGTGATTTAAAATCTTCCAACAAGGGCTTCCCTGGTGCCGCAGTGGTTGAGAGTCCGCCTGCCGATGCAGGGGACGTGGGTTCATGCCCCGGTCTGGGAAGATCCCACATGCCGCAGAGCGGCTAGGCCCGTGAGCCATGGCCACTGAGCCTGTGCGTCTGGAGCCTGTGCTCCGCAACGGGAGAGGCCACAACAGTGAGAGGCCCACGTACCACAAAAAAAAAAAAAAAAATCTTCCAACAAAAAAAAGTCCAGCACCAGATGGCTTCACAGGTGAATTCTATCAAACATTTAGAGAAGAGCTAACACCCATCCTTCTCAAACTCTTCCAAAAAATTGCAGAGAAAGGAACACTCTCAAACTCATTCTATGAGGCCAGCATCACCCTGATACCAAAACCAGACAAAGATACTACAAAAAAAGAAAATTACAGACGAATATCACTGATGAATATAGACGCAAAAATCCTCAACAAAATTCTACCAAACAGAATCCAACAACACATTAAAAGGATCATACACCATGATCAAGTGGGACTTATCCCAGGGATGCAAGGGTTCTTCAGTATATGCAAATCAATCAATGTGATACATCATATTAACAAATTGAAGAAGAAAAACCATATGATCATCTCAATAGATGCAGAAAAAGCTTTTGACAAAATTCAACACCGATTTATGATAAAAACTCTCCAGAAAGTGGGCATAGAGGGAAGTTACCTCAACATAATAAAGGCCATATACGGCAAACTCACAGCAAACATCATTCTCAATGGTGAAAAACTGAAAGCATTTCCTCTAAGATCAGGAACAAGACAAGGATGTCCACTCTCACCACTACTATTCAACATAGTTTTGGAAGTCCTAGCCACGGCAATCAGAGAAGAAAAAGAAATAAAAGGAATTCAAATTGGAAAAGAAGACGTAAAACTGTCACTGTTTGCAGATGACATGATACTATACATAGAGAATACTAAAGATGACACCAGAAAACTACTAGAGCTAATCGATGAATCTGGTAAAGTTGCAGGATACAAAATTAATGCACAGAAATCTCCTGCATTCCTATACACTGATGATGAAAAATCTGAAAGAGAAATTAAGGAAACACTCCCATTTACCATTGCAACAAAAAGAATAAAATACCTAGGAATAAACCTACCTAAGGAGACAAAAGACCTGTATGCAGAAAACTACAAGACACTGATGAAAGAAATTAAAGATGATACAAACAGATGGAGAGATGTATACCATGTTCTTGGACTGAAAGAATCAACATTGTGAAAATTACTGTACTACCCAAAGCAATCTACAGATTCAATGCACTCCCTATCAAATTACCAATGGCATTTTTTACGGAAGTAGAACAAAAAAAATCTTAAAATTTGTATGGAGACACAAAAGACCCTGAAGAGCCAAAGCAGTCTTGAGGGAAAAAAACAGAGCTGGAGGAGTCAGACTCCCTGACTTCAGACTACACTACAAAGCTACAGTAATCAAAACAATATGCTATGGCACAAAAACAGAAACACAGATCAATGGAACAAGATAGAAAGCCCAGAGGTAAACCCACACACTTATGGTCAACTAATCTATGACAGAGGAGGCAAGAATATATAATGGCAAAAAGACAGTCTCTTCAATAAGTGGTGCTGGGAAAACTGGACAGCTACATGTAAAAGAATGAAATTAGAACACTCCCTAACACCATACACAAAAATAAACTCAAAATGGATTAGAGACCTAAATGTAAGACCGGATGGTATAAAACCCTTAGAGGAGAACATAGGAAGAACACTCTTTGCCATAAATCACAGCAAGATCTCTTTCAATCCACCTCCTAGAGAAATGGAAATAAAAACAAAAATAAACAAATGGGACCTAATGAAACTTAAAAGCTTTTGCACAGCAAAGGAAACCATAAACAAGACGAAAAGACAACCCTCAAAAGGGGAGGAAATATTTGCAAACAAATGAACGGACAAAAGATTAATCTCCAAAATACATAAACAGCTCATGCAGCTCAGTATTAAAAAAACAAACAATCCAATCCAAAAATGGGGAGAAGACCTAAACAGACATTTCTCCAAAGAAGACGCACAGATGGCCAAGAGGCACATGAAAGGATGCTCAACATCACTAATCATTAGAGAAATGCAAATCAAAACTACAATGAGGTATCACCTCACACCAGTTAGATGGGCATCATCAGAAAATCTACAAACAACATATGCTGGAGAGGGTGTGGAGAAAAGGGAACCCTCCCACACTGTTGGTGGGAATGTAAATTGATACAGCCACTATGGAGAACAGCATGGAGGTTCCTTGAAAAAGTAAAAATAGAATTACCATATGACCCAGCAATCCCACTACTGGGCATATACCCAGAGAAAACCATAATTCAAAAAGATACATGCACCCCAATGTTCACTGCAGCTCCATTTACGATAGCCAGGCCATGGCAGCAACCTAAATGCCCATGGACAGACGAATGGATAAAGAAAATGTGGCACATATGTACAATGGAATATTACTCAGCCAGAAAAAGGAACGAAATTGGGTCATTTGTAGAGACGTGGATGAATCTAGAGACTGTCATACAGAGCGAAGTAAGTCAGAAAGAGAAAAACAAATATCATATATTAATGCATATATGTGGAACCTAGAAAAATGGTACAGATGAATCGGTTTGCAGGGCAGAAACTGAGACACAGATGGAGAGAACAAACGTATGGACATCAAGGGAGGAAAGCGGTGGGGGGGTGGGGGGGATGGGATGAATTGGGCAATTGAGATTGACATGTATACACTGATGTGTATAAAATTGATGACTAATAAGAACCTGCTATATAAAAAAATAAATTAAATTAAATTAAAAAAAATAAAAAAAGAACACAAATAACGAATATTGGAGAAGATGTACAGAAAAGAGAACCTTCTTAGACTGCTGGTGGGAACCTTCCTAGCTACACCTAAATTGGTACAGCCACTGTGGAAAACGGTATGGATGTTTCTCAAAAAACTAAAAATAGAGCTACCATACGACCCAGAAATTCCACTCCTGGGTATACCTGAAAAATACAAAAACACTAATTCGGAAAGATACACTCACCCCAATGTTCACAGCAGCACTATTTACAATAGCCAAGATATAGAAGCAACCTAAGCTCCCATCAACAGACAAATGGGCAAAGATGTGGTACCTATACACAACGGAATACTACTCAGCCATAAAAAAGAGTTACGTTTTGCTATTTGCATCCTCATGGATGGACTTGGAGGGCATGATGCTAAGTGAAGTAAGTCAGACAGAGAAAGACAAATACTGCAAGATATAACTTACATATGGAATCTAAAAAATACAAAAACTAGTGAATACAACAAAAAAGAAGCAGACTCACAGAAACAGAGAACAAACTAGTGGTTGCCAGTGGGGAAGGGAAGGGAGGGCAATATAGGGGTGGGGCAGTGGGAGGTACAAACTACTGGGTATAAAATACGCTCAGCACGGGGAATAGAGCCAATATTTTGCAATAACTGTAAATGGAAAATAACCTTTAAAAATTTATAAATTTGAGTTCCCTGGTGGCCTAGTGCTTAAGATATAGTGCTGTCACTGCAGTGGCCCGGGTTCAATCTCTGGTCAGGAACCAAGCTGTGTGGCATGGCCAAAATATAAAAAAATAAAAAATGAATCATAATAAATTTTTTTAAGTTTTTATTAAAAATTTTTTTTTAAATAAAATGAAGCCCTCCCCTAAATGGCGACCTGCCATCCCACCTCGTGTTCTGAGATGATGGGGAAGCCCCTGCCTGAGCCATCCACTGTGTAAGGCACGTGCACAAGTCCTGGCCCCGGTCACACAGGCCACGGAGGCTGTTGTCATCTGTGCCCTCCGTGGGGGGCACGCAGTTTACATCAGGAAGAGGCCAGCCACACAGACAACCAACAGGACAGACTGGGGGAGGCGGGTGGCAACTATCAAACTGGGAAGAAGAAAACAGGTTTCTCCAGAAATCACCCAGGCTGAGGGCAGGCCGCCCATATTACAGATGGAAGCTGAATCCCACACGCGTGGAGGGAGAGAAAGCTCGCCCGGGGCAGGCTTCCTGGAAGTGGAGAACTACAGCTCTTCACTCACCCATTTACTCATCCATTTAAATGTGTGGCCCACCTACAGCGCAGGTGCATCGGTGAACAAGAGGGAGAGAAAGATAAGGTCTTGGCCCCAAAGGAGTGCACATTCCAGTAGGAGAGAGGGACAACAAACATGCAAACAAGACAATCTCAACTCACAAAACCGAGGAGGAAATAGAATAAGAACGTGTGAAAGAAAAGGGTGGGAAGTCTAAGGGCGAGCTATTTTTTTTGACCTTTGTTTTTAATTGAAGTAGAGTTGATTTACAACGTTGTGTTAGTTGCAGGTGTACAGAATATATATATTCTTTTTCAGATTCTTTTCCCTTATAGGTTATTACAAAATATTGAGGTAGTTCCACGTGCTATACAGTAGGTCCTTGTTGTTTATCTATTTTATATATCTTAGTGTGCATCTGTTAATCCCAAACTCTTAATTCATCCCTGCCCACTCCCCCAAGGGGGAGCCACTTTAGAAAGTGTGGTCAGGGTGGGCCTCTCTGAGGAGGTGTCCCTCCTAGAGACTGATGAGAAAGAGTCTCAATGCTGAGACATGGAGAGAGAGAGCATCCCGGGCAGAGGGCACAGCATGTGCAAAGGTCCTGAGGCAGGCACCAGAGTCTACAGCCACTCTGTCAGAACACTGCCCTCTTCACTGAGGACTCCGCCTCTCCCTGCAAGAAAAGCTAGCTTGTGAGGTCCTGGAGTCTGTCACCCTCCCCCTTTAAGACGAAGGGGAGGAAGTGGGGAGGCAGACTAAACACTGAGGGCCTCAAATTTGCTCAAAACGATACTTGCTATGAAACTGGAAGAGGGAGGAGGTGGCAGAAGGAGACACATCATCTCCGCCATCGTGGCCTCAGATGAATTAGCTCTCGCAGCCCCCTCGGCTTTTCACCTATTAAGGCAGACCTGTGTAACCTCGGTTAAGAGTGCAGTAAAACCCAGCCCTGAGGGGCATGCTGCATTCAAAATACAACTGCATACTGATTCAGACTCGATCAGCGGCCTTATCCATTATCTAGTCTAGGAAGACTAACCATTAAAAAAAATCTATATCCATGGGATGGGAAAGACGAAAAGCATCGTTATTTCAAGGGGCCTCAATATCAAGGACAAATTAATTTGTGCAGGCATCACACTCGGATCCAAACTGAACAACGGGTGTGACGCACAGGGGTCACTGGAAGAGGTTTCAAGACCAGAGGGTTCTAACCACAGGTAGCCTTCAGAGTCAGCACGGCCAGTAAACAACATCAGAAAAACCACAGGACGGACCCCCAGCTCTCGAGTCTGCACGGCCAGTCACCACATTGCTTCCGCGCATCCTGAAATCGTCCTCTAGGAAGAAAAAGTTTCACGAAGTACTAGGAAAGCGCCCTTTAGGAAATTCCAAGTTCTGCCTGACATCAGGTAGCTGTAGCCTGTGGGTATTGCCAGCTTGGGTGGGTCAACCAGGTACAACCAGCTGCAAGTTACAGAGAAGCTCCCAACAGTGTACTGAAGCCAGAGGCCACTTTCTCCAACTGTTAAATACTCAGGAAAGTTGATGTTGAAGCAGCTGTAGCCTGAAATCAGCTCCCGTTGGAGGATTTACACCATGGAATCAGGCGAAGACTTCAAGCAGCGCTGTTTTTTCCCACAGAGCCAGGTTAGCAGGACTCCATCTCCTAAAACCCACTTCTATTATCCAGGCAAGAAGATAAACCAGAATGAAGACTCAGACTCCATGTATGTTGTAGAGTCTCCCCCCGCCCTGCGCCTTCTCCAACACCGGCTCCATGTGATGCTGGGGGCTGATGTGTCTCCCCAGTGTCCATGTGTTGAAACCCTAAGCCCCCAGGTGATGGTGTTAGGAGGTGCGGGCCTTTGGGAGGTGATCAGGTCATAAGGGGGACGCCTCATGAATGAGGTTAGTGCCCTTATCAAAGAGGCCCCGGAGAGCTGACTTGCCTCTCTGCCACATGAGGAGAAAACGGCCACCGGCAACCCAGAACAGAGTTCACACCAGAACTCGACCATGCTGGCTGGCAGCCTGATCTCAGACTCCCAGCCTCCAGAACTGTGAGAACTGAATTTCTGCTGCTCATAAGTCGCCCAGCATGTGGTGTCCTGTTATAGTGGTCTGAACAGACTAAGAAAACCGATCGATACGTCCCATTTCCCTAACTACGGTAGTGACGCAGAGGTGAGCCTAGGGCCTGAGCCGGTCCAAAGGGAACCTTAAGATTGGGAAGTCACGCTCTTTCCTACTGGAATTAAGCGATCAAGCTCGCAGCCTGCGGGAGCTAGTAGAAGCCATCTTGTGGGACTTCCCTGGTGGTCCAGTGGTTAAGAATCCGCCTTCCAATGCAGGGGATGCGGGTTCGATCCCCTGTCAGGGAACTAAGATCCCCTGTGCCTCAGGGCAACTAAGCCCACGCACCGCAGCTAGAGAGAAGCCCACATGCCGCAACTAAGACCTGATGCAGCCAAAAAATATAAATAAATAAATTTTTTTTAAAAAAACAGAAGAAGAAGAAGCCATCTCCTGAGCCAGGAGGAGCCAGCTTTAGCCCAAAGACAGCACAGAGAAGGATGGAAAGAAGCAAAGTCTTGGCTGGCAACATAAAGTCTCTGGATCAAACCATGCCTGATGGCTTCCTGACCTATGGACTTGGCGGTTATTTGAGTCTATACTCTCCCTTTTAATATTTAAGTCTCTTGGAGATGTGTTTTCTTTTAATGGAAAGATTCCCAACCAACAGAAATCTGAAACCAAGCCTTGACATGTGGCTTCTCCTTGCCTAACTAAGTGGATTCACTAAAGCTCTTTCAAATTACCAAATCACTTAATAGCTCTGTTTGTACTGCCAAGCTTTTAAGGAGAAAAGAAGAATAACGCCACCAGTGAACCACACTTCCCGTTGCACCCGAGCACTGAAATCCGTGAACGCTGAAGCACGTTCACACAGCTGAGGTGATTCATTTGTGTTTCCGCGCTCTTAATGACTTTCTGTTCCCACTGCATCCTTGAGGCGTCAGTCTAAAAGATGCTTTTCTGGCACCAGTCAAGGGTTGCAAAATACACGCATCTCTGGGATGGAGCAGCAGAGGACCGAGGACATAGCAGGGACGTTTCAACTTCGGAGCTTTAAACAGGGGTGTTGTCAGGAGAAGGGCTGCCTCATTGAAAACATAAAATCATACAAAGCTACGGCTGGAAAGAGCCATGAGAGTCACCTACTCAAGAACAAGACGGAGAAAGCAGGCTCCGAGGCTGAGTGACTTACTGATGGTCTCACAACTCAGAGTCACAGAGCCAGGCCCTGGAGCCCGCTCTCCTGACCCCGGGGTCACAGGCAGTGAAATCTGGGCTTTGCCACTCCCCACATGCTGGTCTAGGGGACTGGCGTTGGCCTATGGGATTCTCGCGGGACACACCTGTGCACACGTGCGCACACACACTTCATACCATATATTTCTGGATTAAAGAGCATCACTAAAATTTCAGCACTGATTATCACTGAGTGCCTTCGTCACTAATTACTGTTTCCTTAATTTTTACACATCTTTATTTTCTAACTCTTCTCTAATAAATAATGACAAATGGAAACAATTTCCCCAAGGCTTTCAAGACAAGAGGAGAAGGCACACCTTGTATACTGCTAATGGGAGAGAAAGTGGACACAACCTATTTATCAAATAGATACGCTATCAAATCTAAGCTGTTTGTCATGCCTTACAAACATGCCTATCTTTGGAACCAGAAATTCTGCTTGTGTAAGTTTATCTTAAAGGATAATAATGGATGTGACTGAATCATCTTATCTTTTAGAATTAAACACATAGTGTATTCATTGCTTAAAGACAGAAAATCACTAAGCATAAAGATGAAAACTACCTAGTATCCCCCCAAAATACATTCAACCCATATACATGTTCCAAATACTCCAGCAAAATAAGATTCAAGCTATAAATGTCAAGTGTTATCTGTGAGGATGGTGCTGACGTATGTTTATGAATGATTTAATCTTTTTCTAAATTATGTTCTATACTACAAAAAATTCTGCAATGAACATATATTACCCTATGAGTTAAGTAAAAGCAATCTAAAATTCTATAATTTAAGATAGATTGGGAGAGTTTGGGATTGACACGAACACAGTAACTATGTTTAAAATAGATAACAAACAAGGACCAGCTGTAGAGCACAGGGAACTCTGCTCAATATTCTGTAATAACCTAAATGAGAAAAGAATTCAAAACAGAACTGACACATGTATATGTATAACTGAGTCACTTTGCTGCGAACACAACACAGCAAACAAACGAACAAAACACTGTTAATCAACTATATGCTCCAATATAAAATTTTAATTTAAAAAAAAGAAAGAGAAAGAAAGGAAGGAAGGAAGAAGGAAGGGAAGAAATGGCACGTGCACAGTAACTGTCACGCAAGACGAGTTAAATAATGTGGGATGCAAAGGCTGCTTTTCCGGTTATCACAGAGCCGTGTGGATCCCACGGTTCCTGATGGACCGATGGCCTGGAGGCACCAGTAACAGGGCTCCCAATTCCACGCGCTACACAACAGTGATAAGATCAGTTGGGGAGTGGGGCGGGGGGCGGTACGGGGGGAACCGATAGACAAGGAAGTAATTGAAGAGGGTTAGGGCTAGGGTGTTAGTCAGTATAAAACTAGCCTCTTTACCGAGGGAGGCACTGAAGTGTGGGGTTTAAAGGAATATGCATTTATTCCTGCTCACGAAACCATCAATGCAGGTGGTCCTACCTGGGGGCAGCTTCCCTGCAGGCAGCAACCTGGAGACCCAGGCCCCTTCTATCTTGTGGGTCCCCTGGGGGCTCACAGGCCTCACATCTGGCCCACAGGTGGCTTACAAAGGGTTGTGCTTCTCCATCAGCTTTGCCCAGAAGCAGCACACATCACCTCCTCTCTCCTCTCATTGGCCAGAACCATCCCGTGGACCACCCAGACCTGGGGCTGCCCCAAAGTGGGCTCCTTAGCTGAGAAGCAGCTGAAACACCTTAGATGAACAGCCACCTCCTATTCCATGGGGAGACAGCGTGGGCAGCAAAGGAGACCCCCCAAACAACGGGCCCCCTTCCTGTGACCAGCTCATCCTGCTTTGTCCTGGACCCTCCCAATTGGCACTGAAAGTCCCCTGCGTCCTGGGCAAACCTGGAGAGTTGACCATTCTACACCTACTCAGGAGTCTGACAAGATAACCTGACAAGGGGTGGGGGCCTGAGGCCTGGCTGCCCTGCCCAGAAGCGGACGCAGAGGCCTGGGAGCCCTGCACTCCGTGACTCTCACAATGGCAGGTACAGAAACCTCCCCCACAGGCCTCCCGCCCATACTCTCAGGGTAATCGAAACTGGAACCTTGTCCGCAGGTCAGAGAGTAAATAGGAACAGGTGTTCCAAGGCTCTGAGAGAAGACAGGTGTACACTGAGTCTACAGCTGAAGCTGAAGGTGCCAGAGGTGGAGATGTACCCAGCAAGTGTGGGGTGAACTGATTTGATAACTTGCTCGGGAAGATCCAGCGGGGGCTGGACGGGGTAAAAGGAGAAAACTGCATCTGCTCCTTTGGCACCAAAACGGAGGGCCATGTCCTGCGTGGGTAGCTTGCAGGCTGGGCCATGGGGTATGTCTCTGCCCCACACGTGCCCTGTGCTCCCTGGGGGCCGACGTGCACCCCTTCTCCCAACAGCCAGCTGCCAATTCCATTCTTAAAGTCCTCCAAGGTCATGCTGAAGCACCTGCAGCAAAGTGTCGTTAGCTCCCAGTCTGGGCTCCGGATAGACCTGCTTTCAACATGATACCCGTGCTGTTTCCGCTCAGCACAGCCCTCGGCATCTCACAGCATCTTTATCTGTGGACTCTGCCAGGGAAGCCCTCCCACAGGGTGTGACCCAGGGGCAGGGTCCCTCTGTTTATGGGGGTGCGCACTGTGCCCCATCATGCAGTGCAATGGGCCCATATGCCCTGAGCTGGCATCTGAGGTCCATGTGGAAACATTCTGAAGATCCTGCTTGCACACACAGATACTGACCTCAATCTTTTGCCCAAGGAAGCCCAAATCTCACTTAATTGTCTGAAGTCCCTTTCACCACTTCAGTAAACAGGAAGGGTTAGGGTTGTTATCTTTTTTTGGTTAATTTTTATTGGAGTATATTTGCTTTACAAATTTGCATAGACGTGGAAGGACCCAGAGACGGTCATACAGAGTAAAGTACATCAGAAAGAGAAAAACAAAAATCGTATAATATCGCTTACATGTGGACTCTAGAAAAATGATACAGATGAACTTATTTGCAAAGTAGAAATAGAGTCCTAGACATAGAGAACGGATGTGTGGATACCGGGGGGGCGGGGGGGGGCAAAGAGGGGGTTGGGATGAATTGGGAGATTGGGATTGACATATATACACTATTGATACTATGTATAAAATAGATAACTAATGAGAACATACTGTACAGCTCAGGGAACTCTACTCAATACTCTGTGGTGACCTAAATGGGAAGGAAATCCCAAACCAAGGGGATATATGTATACGCGTAGGGTTGTTTTCTTAACAGATCGTTGTTTCCTGGGGGCGCGGGGAGCGACGAGGAGAGAGAGTTCCCTTCAAAACAAGTGACAGCATCTAAAATTTATATTTCGCATTTTAAGCCTGTGCCCCGAAAGGAAATTGCCAGGAATAAACGCAAGCCTCCTGACCTCGGAGGCAAATATCAAAGAGATTTCAAGCAGCATTTCCTTGAACAAAAATCTGCACAACCTGTCTTAAAAATAAATAAATAAATAAATAAACCTGCTGTGTAAATGTCACAGGAAGGATGCTAAGTGCTGGTGAGAAGGCTCCAGCAGAGAGAAGGGCCACAACCTAGTCCAGCACTGAGATTCCAGGCTCTGGGGTCTTATGAGAATCTCAACTTCCAGAGTGATGCTTTCTGGAGGGGCATTTTGGCGTTTGCATCCCACAAAGACTGACACTTTTCCATTTCACTCTGCAGAGAAACGGGGCTTCCAAACATCTCCCAGCACTGCCTCTGGAGCCCTTACCACGGGAAAGGGGGGGGTAAGAGCAGGGAGCACCCCTCACTGGCCAACAGGGAGACCTTGGGATCCTCAGGAAGACAGGCTGAAAAGAAGAAATCGTTAGAATGAGGTGCACGGCCCATGATAAGACGGCAATAAGGATGCTGACAGACATCGTGAGTTTTTCCCGTGAGCGGGCAAGAGTTGTGCGCGTGGTATCTGGTCACCTGCCAGTGTATGAAGTCATTTAGTCCTCACTGCCCCCTGTTAAGCAGGTAACACTGTCATTCTCATTTTATAGATGAGAAAATTGTGAGCAACACCAAGGCTGAGTTACTCATTCACAGCCCATAGTCCGGAAGTAGAGGGGCGGGTCCACTTCCCACGGCACCCTCCCGGCCCCAGCAGCGCCATCCTATGACCTAACAGCACGGTGGCGGCTCCAAAGGAAGAGACCCCAACTTCACCTGCGCAGAGTCTAGACTCAGCCTCTGAGCTGCGTCTGCCCGAAGAACCAGCCCTTTTGGACCAATGATCCACACACTGCAGGCACCAGCCCAAGTCAGGTCCTTCCCAGGAGAGACGAAAAGCTTAAGTTTACATGAGGCTGCATGTGGGCCTGGGTATTCTAATAACTAAACCAGTGTCCCTCGAGGGACCAAAGACAGAGGATACTCACTGCCTGAGAAGAGTCAAAGGCATTGATACGAGGTTTCATCCGAGGGGACGGGAGAAACCAGCCTTACAGCGAGGGTTTCTCGGGGGCAGCGAGAGCAAATAAAGCTTTATTTTATTACACCCCTGAGTCCTTCCTGTTCGACCTCAGAGCTTTCATTCTTTCACAAAGTATGTGGTTTCCAGTCCCTGAGGTTACTTTGAAGCAGCCGCCTGACTGTGTTTCTTTTTAAATGTCCCTTTTGGTATATATTCTATCTTGCTTTACATATGCATATGCTGAGAATATTCAAAATCAGAGAATAAAGGCTGGACAGGAGCCAAACCATATTCCAAACACGCGTATATTTAGGAGCAGATAGTTTCTTTCATCTGATGCTAAACCCCAAGATGCTTGACTTCCCT
The DNA here is from genome assembly GCF_964270905.1 of Leucopleurus acutus. Classification (NCBI taxonomy): domain Eukaryota; kingdom Metazoa; phylum Chordata; class Mammalia; order Artiodactyla; family Delphinidae; genus Leucopleurus; species Leucopleurus acutus. The sequence continues at coordinate 88,482,265 of NC_139155.1, forward strand.
CCTCTCTCCACTACTGTATTTGACCTTCCCAGCACCTACAAAAGACACCCTCACTAACAATTAGCTTATGAGAGGGGCTTGGCCACAGGAAGGAGGTTGCAGCACCTGGGGGCCCGAGGCAGCCTGGTGAGGTTGGCAGAGGCGGGGAGACCTGCATAGCCAGAGGACTTGAATTTGGACCTCCAGGTTTCTCATCCGGCTGCAACTCTCTCAGCTGACTTCACCTGCCTCCCCAGGTGCTGAAGCCAGGTGCTAACCCTACCCTGAGACATACTCCTGCAGGCAGGAAGGGGAAATTTATTATTTGCATTTAGATACACTTAGATATAAATACAAAGAGACCCCAAAACTCTTACATCTTTCCCTTTGTGCATTGGGAGAAAATGCAGCCTTTTCCACTATGGGAAAAAAAAAAAGGAGACAACATTTTGGAAAAAACGAGACCAGGAGAATCATATTTCACCAAGTAAATTGACAAAAGGTCAGAAAGCTTGATCTTTGCCACTGGTGTGCTTTGTCTGAAAGCAGAGCTGCCATTTAAATATTTATAGGCAAGAGCTGCAGCTACACGTCCAGATCCGAGCCAGGCTGGGACCACTTTTTGAGAAATTAACCAAGTTCCCTTCGGAGGGAGATTCTGGGAAGGATTCCGCCAAGCACTCACTGTTGTGCCCTGGACCCTAAAAGAACACAAGTGATGCTGCGGGGTAACAGACCAGGTGGTGGCTGCAAACGTGCAGTTGAAAAGATGCTTCAAGCCTGGCTCTGCCGCACGTTCACCCTACAGTCCTCCCCCTCCTCCGTCTCCCCCTCCGCAGCATTCCAGCACCCGTGCTCCCGGTCAATCATTTTAATGCCGCCTTTGAGGAAAAGATCAGAAGATCTGGACAAAGCAAGATCAAGAGAGGCATGCGTGAAGCGGGCAGGCGTGGCCTAAGCCAGGGCCGTCCAGGAAAAAAGGTAACGTGAGCCATACGCGGGATCTTACACTGGGGGTAGGGGGACTTTTAAAAAAGTAAAAAGTAACAGATCAAATTAATTTTAACAGTACACTTTCACTCAAATATCCAAACAGATCTGTAACCAGTATAAACACTGCTAATGCTGCTTCACATTCTTCTTCTCCGAGCCTTCGAAAACCGGTGCACGTTTGGTCATAACGCGTTTCAGTTCAGACTGGCCGCATTTCGAGGGCGTGACGGCCACTTCTGTGACGGGCAGGCAGGGCTGAGAGGCAGGAGAAGAGGCGGGAAGGGTGGGAGTCTGGACTAGGGGAGGAGGGACTTGGGGAGGAAGGAGCGGCTGCTGGCATAAAACCCCTGAGACATCGGGACACAGGAGCGCTGGCAGTAGCACCTGGGCTCGGCCACTGGGATTTAATTAGCCCAAAGATTTTGCCTCGTGCCTCTCTCTTCTTTCCTTACATTCTCCTCTTCAGCATCTCACGGAAACCCCCGGTTCAGTGACTGTCTTTATACAGATGCCATATGAGCAAGGGAGCCGAGGGAATGCGTAGGGTCCCTGAGAAGATTCCAGTGCAAACTGCACGGTGGGGAATCGTGGGAGACACAGCGGGGTGAGGTGGGGGGGTGATAGAGCGGACATGAATGTGAGGAAGTCTGGTCTGCACTGCGGGAAGCATGGTGAGATTCTCCTGGCTCTGGACCAGAAGGGGTCCGCACGCAGGATTCATGTGCCTTGAACTCTGAAACCAGTGGCAGAAACTCTCTCTCGCCAAACACTGAAGTCTGCAGGAGGGGCAACTGCTTTTGTGGCCAGGAAAGCCTTCGCTGGACCCTCTGCTTCCTCGGACCATTCGAGGGTAAGAGGCCAAGAGCCCGTGTGCCCTCGTGAGGAACTTTCAACGGCAAAGCCCACCGAGCCTCCTGGCAATGTCACTGCCACGGGTGAGAAAACACATTTCCGGGTCAGGGAGATCTTGCATTCGAACATCCCTCGCCTGCCCTCCTAGAAGCCATGTGATTTCCAAAATTATGTAACGGGATGGGGAAAGGGCTCTTAAAACAGAATACAAACAGAAACTAGGGAACTGAACTGTATTTCAAATGAATACAAGACCCCGTGGAGGGCAGAGGGGGGTTCCCTAAGTAACTTATAAATGCAGTACTCGGATGTGCCCAAGACAGAAAGAGCTGTGAGGACATGTTAAACCCTCCTTAGCGGCACTTTTGTCTTCTAGGGTTGAGCATAGGAGTAGATATCTGGCGTAAAATGGAATCCAGGTTTCTCACTGTCAGAGAAGGGGGTAAGACACGTGGAAGGCAGGGGTGGAGGGAGACTGCAGGAAACCTGTCGAGTCAGATTGGGTTTGTTCCAGTATAATCGTGAACTCATGGTTTCAGTAGAGATAAACAGATACATAGATAGACTTGGAAATAGAAACAGACACAGATACACACACTCAAACACACACACACACACACACACCCTAGCTCTGGCTGCTGAGTGGTCCTAGAATCATGACACCCCAGTTGCAATGATCACACCTAGCACCCAGATTTTGGTTTCTAAATATCATTCTCCACCAAAAGAAACAAAGCCTCCTTCAAGAAATGGCTTATACGCGGAATCTAAAAAAAAAAAAAAAAATGGTACAAATGAACTCATTTACAAAAGAAATAGAGTTGTAGATGTAGAAAACAATCTTATGATTACTGGGGGGAAAGGGGAGGGATAAATTGGGAGATTGGGATTGACATATGCACACTACAATACGTAAAAGAGATAACTAACAAGGACCTACTGTAGAGCACAATACCGTGTAATGACATATATGGGAAAAGAGTCTTTAAAAGAGTGGATGTACGTATACGTATAACTGATTAGTAACACAACTATACTTCAGTAAAAAATAAAAAGAAAGAAGTGGCGAATTCCAGGACTGGAGCAGGGCAAGCAGAAGCTGAGCTGGAGCGACCTAACAAGCCAGAGAGTAAAGAAGAGCTAAAAACTGATGGTCACACATCAAAATGACACAGAAACCAGCTTGAAGGAGTTCCCAGTGCTCGCTAAGGTGAGCACTAAAATAAATAATGATAGTAAATGTAACCCTTGAATAAGAGAATAATCCATTAATCTAAACTGATAGAAATAAGCATCAGTATAAAATGGAGGGAAAGAGGCACGTGTTCCCTTACGGAGGAAAACCAACTAACAAGTACTGAAGGAATGATAGAAGAATCAGCACTTTGTAACTGTCACAAACAGTCGTTGATGTGGATGAGTCACCAATGGATGCTGAGACACGAAGAACAAATATCTACATGATCTCAGTGCACCTCCCCACAAATCACTCGCCAATTTACAAAAGGGACCAGAGCAATTCTACAGCAAAGGGGCCCAGTGGGCGGCACCTCAACCAAGTGACCAAGTCAACATCCTCAACAATATGACAAACTCACATCCTGTGTTCGCGCTGCCAGGATACACCACGACACAGGCAGCATCACCGCGGCAGTACCCCTGCCGAAATGCACAACCAGCATCTTGTCACGAGAAAACATCAGACCAACCCGAAGTGAGGAACGTTCTATGAAATAACTGGCCTGTATTCTTCAGGGATAGTCAAAGTAAGCAGAGACCAAGAAAGGCTGAGAAACTGTTACAGAAAGGAGATTAAGGAGGCAGCACAGCTGTATGTAGTGTGTGATCCTGGGTTGAATCCTGAACAGGAGAAAAGAAGAAGGAAGGAAGGGAGGGAGGGAGGGAGGGGAGGGGAGGTGAACGTCCCTGTGGGGAGAAAGCAGACTCGACGCACCCTACTGCATCCCCACCTAAACGGGGTAATTTGAAGAGAGTTGAACAGGGGAACTGTTTACAGAGTGGCGGGCAAGGTACAGGAACCAAAGAGATGGGGAGGTCCGCCGGGCCAGTGACATCTGGAAGCCCACACCCACCCCAGAAGAGAGAAGGGGAGGAGTAATGACCACACTCCAGGGAGAGCAGAGGTGGGAGAAAGGGCCAGGGCAGGCGCTGTGGGTTTAAGGAGGGACAGAGCAGATACCTGGCTGCCCCAGCCCCCGCCCTGCACGTGAGGACAAGGCAGGCCCTGGAGGTCAGCCTGCTGGGACACGCGCAGAATGCAAGCACCGCCAGCACACACGCAGCTGCTGGTGTGCAGAGAGAATGTGGCTGCCTTTGCCCCGGTCCTAGAAGGCAGGACCCTTGGGATTTCCCAAGGCACAGGAGTGTCCTTGTTATTCGGGGCTGCCAGGGCCATACCTGAGCTGATGCTAATGAGGTGGGTCCTGGTGGGACCACAGGCTGTTTCAGGGCCAGGGGCGGGGGTGGTCACGCAGGAAAAACCTTGTGACCAGAGGGCTGGGGCTTTGAGTGAGGTGATGTCAGCCTGACCCTCCAGGACGGGAGGGGCTGGGGATCGTGTAGAAATTTGACCGAGCTCTTTGCAACCAGCGTCAGCATCGCACTGCAACTATACACCCAAATGCTGAGCAGACGGTGACATTTGAATGCTTCCAAGGTACCAGGTGCTTTACCAACAATATAGCATTAAACCCCACGAACAGCCTGTACGGTCGACCTTCTTTAGCATCCTCACTTTACAGACAAGGAGGCTGTGTCTCAGAGACAGCGATCTGGGATTTGAACCCACACGGCTCCACAGCACGCACGAGAGAGACGGCTGACGGTTTTGTGTCCTCCCCACACTGCGGCTGCGACAGAGGACGTGCCCGGTGGGACCCACTGAAGAGAAGAGGGAAGAACTTTCCATGTGGGGAACAGCCCGAGCCTAGCTTAACCAGACAGGACATTCAGCCTTGGCCAGGGGCTTCCCTGGTGGCGCAGTGGTTGAGAGTCCGCCTGCCGATGCAGGGGACTCGGGTTCGTGCCCCGGTCCGGGAAGATCCCACATGCGGCGGAGCGGCTGGGCCCGTGAGCCATGGCCGCTGAGCCTGCGCGTCCGGAGCCTGTGCTCCGCAACGGGAGAGGCCGCAACAGTGAGGGGCCCGCGTACCGCAAAAACAAAAACAAACAAACAAACAAAGAATATATATATATGTATAACTGAGGCTCTTTGCTGTACAGCAGAAATTAACACATTGTAAATCAACTATACTTCAACAAAAAAATTTTAAAAAGATGTATCCACATCCTAAACCATGGAAGTTGTGAAGTTATATTATTGGAAAAACTGCTGAAGTGCAATTAAAGATCTTGAGATGAGCTCATCCTGAATTATCCAGGTGGACCCTAAATCCAGTCACTGCACAAAGAAGAAAACTGACACACAGATGGAAGAGCAGGAAGCGGTATGACCACGGTCGGGGACACTGAAGTCACAGGGCCACAGGTTGAGGAGCGTCGACGGCCACCAGAAGCTGGAACAGTCTCCCCGAGAGCCTCTGGAGACAGTGCCGTCCCACAAGCACCTGGGTTTCTGGCCACTTGATACTTCTGACAGCAGGAACTGTTGCTTCAAGCCAGTTTGTGACCCAGCTGTGACTGGTCACAAATGACCCAGTTTGTGGTCATTTGTTACAGCAGCTGCAGGAAACTCACACAGCTCCTGGGATGCTCAGAGAAGAAGATCTTCCTGGCAGCGACCATCGCGTGGGCACGTTCCTTCAGGAAATTCGTGAATAGGGTGATGGAGAATCTCATAACAGCATCAATGTTTCTCTTGCTCGTCTGGCCCCAGCCTCCAGGCCCCTACACGTGTTTTTCCCCTCCCTCTGGGACACCCTAAGATCTCAGCTCGAATGTCACACATGCCAGCACCCTAAAGCTGGCTGACCTGACACCTATCCCCAACATCTTTCTCCCACTAGGGAGGCTAGAAAGGATAAATACTAACTTATCCAACCTTCCCGGCAGCCCTCGTTGTCATGTGGCCTAGGTCTGCCCACCGGCTCATAATAGTTTCTACTCTTCCGATAGGCGAGCTACATGGGGCTGGTGCCATTTTCCCCACTGTGTGCACAGATGTGATGCCTGGAGCTACAACAGCCGTTTTGTGACCTTGAGGGAAAAACCACAAGAGACTTACAGAGCCCCTGACCCAGTGTCAGCAGCTACCTGCTTCCAGACTCCTTATTAAGTGAGCAATTAAACCCTCATTTGCTTCAGCCATGGTGTGTCACATTTTCTTATTTTAGATGATACAATTCCCAACTGATCTATTCCCCACCCAAGTGGACTTCCATAACTACCCTAACCAACATCGTCCCCTCCGGACAGCTATCTCTACCACGTGACACTGATTCATTTCCTGTGCTGCAGGAGATAAAGTTATCTTGTTACTTTATTGCCTCTCTGACCTCCTCTACCCCACAGCTAGAGTATAAGCTCCATGAGAACAGGACTATTCTCTGTCTTATTCACCACCTTGTCCCCAGGGCCTAGAACGGTGCTTGTGAAAAAGAACACACCCAGTGAATATTAGTTTAATATTCAACCCCAGCCCTATGGAAGTGTGGGGCTGGAGAATTATCCATCGCACAGGGCTGTCCTGTGCACTGTGGGATGTTTAACAGCATCCCTGGTCTCTGTCAGCTGGCTGCCAGCAGCACACCTCCTGCCCCCAAGACTATGACAAACAAAAACCTCTCCAGACATCACCAAATGTCCCCCAGGGACGAAATCTCCTGGTTGAGAACTGCTGATTTAATGAATGGATGAGTGAATGAATGAATGGCCTTCTGTAAGTGCACACAAAAATTATACCCTATGAGATGCTGGCAGAGCACAGAATCTCAGGAGAAAATGCCACTTAGAAGAAAATCACTTATCATCAGAGGAATCAAACGATACGATGGTCGCCGGGCCAGCACCTTTGCTTATTTGTCCTCTGACACAACTGGAGATGGAAGGTGATACGATTTCAGGATGGAAAAGGGTTGCATTTTTCTCTCTCCCACCTCCAACGGAAGCTTAGAATTCCACAGATTCGCCAAGGTTGTTCGGCTCAATGTGTCTCCAAGTCTCTCAGTCGACGCTCTCGGGAGTTCTAAGATAATTCCAGTTAAAACCTCAAATCCCTCACTAAAACTGTACTGCTCTAATTCTAAGGAAAGTTCCACAGATGGAGACAGAAATAAATACACGCTCCTGGCCAGGTCTGATTCTCGCCATACGACTCATTAAATCAATTAATTCACTTGCTTGGCAGGATTATTTACAGAAATAAGAGATCACTTTCCATCAGCAAGTTTGAGGGTGGCTAAACGCCATGTCCAGATTGGCGGGGTGAGCTGAGCTCCTAGGCACCTCGTTTGGTTGAACCAAACCTTACATTTCTTGACGTATCTTTAAGGTTCCCAAGCACTTTCAAATTTACCCAGGACACCTCCCCTCCTGCAACAGCCTTGCAGTGGCTCCAGGTGGGAGATGGAAGGATGAGGGAGTTCAGAGGCTTGGCCAAGTTACCAGCAGAGCAAGAACTGCAACCTGAGGGATTTAACAGTACATCCATGCCAGGGGCCGAAGGCAGAAGGCAGGCAGGTAGTGGGGGTGAAAGAGGCAGGCTGGTGGGGAAATGTTAATCTAAAGAGTTGCTGCTCCCCCGTGCAAGCTGACTGTGGCCACGCAGAAACTGAGAGAACGTTGCCAGAGCCTCTGACTTTTTTCAAGAAAAGTGTCAGGAATCTGGAATATCAACGAGAAATGTTGGTGCCTTTTTTTAACATTGGCCGTGTCTTCAAAACTGAAAACACAGTGTGTTTGCAGACCTTAGCAGGGCATTTAGATCGAACCGTTGCAGTCCTCACCTTTTTTCTTCCCACACCTTCATTCCTTAAGTGGCAGTTTCGACTCACTTCCTTCTTCTCTTAGGAATTTGTTCTGCCCTCACACACACAAGGAATTACCCAAGGAATGGGTAGTCTCTGTCAGAGAGGAACACGAGATTCCTCAAAGGAACAGCTCCCACTTGGGAATCTAAGAATCACAGCGCCCGCTGCTGAGCCTTATAGAGAAATGTACCTGGGGCTAAACTGTTAGAATAGCCACAAAACCGCTCTCTGTTTGGGTTCCCAGGAAAGCACAGGAACTACTGTCAGCAGGGGAGGTGGGCGCCCAGCCCGGAAAAGCCCATCTCAGCCCAGGAGCTGGGCACTGCCTGCCTCCCCAGGTGCTAGCATGTCAACCTGGAGCAGGCAGCCCTCTCTCTACCCCAGGCACAAAGAGGCCAAAAGCCCATTTGGTGAAGCCCTGGACAAGTGATCCACACCCCAAATCAAACTTCAAGCTGGAACCAAGTGGCCGAGACAGTGTGGAAATGTGTCATCACTATGCTATGAATGAATTCCAACGGCTCATCATCTCACTGGCTGGGAAACCTCAGCGCTCAGCGGACCACTGAGGTTTGGACGGAAAACACAGGTGGGCTTGCACATAAAGCAGACGGGTCGACACAAGTCCAGCTTCCAGCCGGGAGGAAAGTGGCTAAAAACTGAACAGAGCTTTCTCTGGGATGAGGACGTGACCACACAAAGCATGGCTGCCACACAGGGGACAGAGCCAGGGCGGGTGGCTGGTTACACCCGCACCCACCTGGGCACAGGATCCCATCGGCAACACCGGATTAACCAGGAGTGAGGGCGGCCTGTCCCCAAGGTCATCGTACCCATCCCTAACATTTACTTGGTGGTACTTACTCCAGGAGGTTGTTTCTAAATTAAGATAAAATACACACACCATGACATTTACCATTTTAACCACTTGAAATTGTGCAACATGGTGACATTAAGTCCATTCATAACGTGGCACACAAACATCACCACCATCTACTTCCAAAAGTTTTCCGTCACCCCCAACAGAAGCCCCACCCCCACGAGCAGCCATGCCCTGTTCCCTCTCCCCCAGCCCCTGACATCCACTCATCTGAATTCTGTCCCTATGGATTTGCCAATTCTAGACATTTCATTCATTTTTTTAATTGAAGTATAGTTGATTTACAGTGTTGTGCTGATTTCTGCTGTACAGCAAAGTGACTCAGTTATACACATATAGACATTCTTGTTTTATTTTCTTTTCCTTTATGGCTTATCCCAGGAGACTGGATATAGTTCCCTGTGCTATATACAGTAGGGCCTTGTTGTTTATCCACTCTATGTACAATAGTTTGCATCTGCTAAGCCCAAACTCCCAATCCCTCTCTCACCCCCTCTCCCTCAGCCACCACAAGTCTGATCTCTACGTCTGTGAGTCTGTTTCTGTTTAATAGACAGGTTCATTTGTGTCATATTTTAGATTCCACATATAGGTGATATCACATGGTATTTGTCTTTCTCTGTCTGACTTACTTCACTTAGTAAGATCATCTCTAGTTGCATCCATGTTGCTGCAGATGGCCTTATTTTGTTCTTTTTTTATGGCTGAGTAGTATTCCACTGTATATACGTACATACCACATCTTCTTTATCCATCATCTGTCGATGGACATTTAGGTTGCTTCCATGTCCTGGCTATTGTGAATAGCGCTGCTATGAACACAGAGGTGCATGTATCGTTCTGAATTATAGTTTTGTCCAGGTATATGCCTAGCCTAGGAGTGGGATTGCTAGATTATATGGCAACTCTATTTTTACTTTTTTAAGGAGCCGCCATACTGTTTTCCACAGTGGCTGCACCAACTTACATTCCCACCAAGCGTGTAGGAGGGTTCCCTTCTCTCCACACCTTCTCCAGCATTTGTTACTTGTAGACTTTTTAATGATGGCCGTTCTGACCGGTGTGCAGTGACACGTCACTGTAGCTCTGATTCGCATTTCTCTGATAATCAGTGATGCTGAGCATCTTTCCACGTGCCTACTGGCCACCTGTATGTCTTCTTTGGAGGAACAGACGTTTCATTTAAATGCACTCGTGATGCGTGGCCTTTTGCGTCTGGCTTCTTTCACTCAGACAACATTTCCACGTTTCACCCACGTCATGCACGTGGCAGTGCTCCCCTCCTCTTTATGGCTGAGTAATGTTCCACTGTGTGGATGGACCACATTTTGTTTCTCCCTTCACGTGTTGATGGGCGTGTGGTAGGATTTTTACATAATGTTCTCATTCACCCATTTTCATAGATCGAGATTATTATACCCATTTTAGAGATTTGATAGATAAGAAGCAAAGTTCCAGAAGAATAGATCATTGGTCCAAAGACACAAACTCTAAGCAGCAGAGCCAGGGCTGGAACCCAAGCCTCCCTGAAACACCACCCAGGTGGTGCCCAAACAGTGGTAGAAAGAAGGACGAACGTCTTGCCCCACGCTTCTCACTAGGTGGATCTGGCCGGGCAGGGACCATGGGTGCTTCTGGCTTCTGTACAGGGACAACCACCCCCAGTCCCCTCCCTCCGCCCCCATCCCCGCCAGCAGAGTGCCTCCCGGCTGAGCTGAGCTCCCTGGCAGAGGCACACTGGTCCTCACCTCCGTGCCTGTGTTCAGAGGCTCCCGCATGCCCCCAGTGCCGTGCTGTCCAGGCGCCCTTGGCCTTGCATGGAAGCGGGAGGGACCTTCCTCCGCACAGCCTGGCCTCTCCTCAGCCCTGCAACCTCCCCAGGCCTCCTCCCCTCTCCTTCCCCCCTCACTGAGTTCCGGACGCCTCCCATGAACCGTCACAGCTCTCCCCCGAAACTTCGCTCTGAGAATTGCATCCCTTGGATTGGTGTCAGGGACAGATCACGGAAAATCTGTGCCCACAGATCAAGCAGAACAAAATGCTGGTTCGGGGGCTGCCTTCCCCCAGGTCCTGCCGGCACAGCCCTGCTGGGGACAGCCCGGCCAGGGATAAAACACTCGCTCACCGGCACCCAGATCTTGCTGCCTCATCCCGCTGCCCACATCCAGCATCTTCTCCTCCCAATAAAGGAAAACCCTTTTAGCCTGCCCTCGGAGCCACTGCAGACCGATGCTCAGAGCCCCCCGACTGCAGTGGCCCCTTGCCGCTCCCCTGGGCGGCATCCTCTCAAGTGATGCCTCCTTGCAAGGCCCAGGTGTGCTTCTTATTTTATGTTCATCATCAATTCCATGTGTCGCTCGCTTCGAGACGGTGAAGAACCACCTCTGCTTCTCGTTGTCCTCTTTGGCGCAGTGAAACAGTACACACTCTACACCTCTTGCGGGCTTGTTCGGAGCCCAGGACACTGAAACTGTTGCACAGACAGGATCCATGAGGCCATCGCCGCCTGCATCCCACGCGGGAAGGAGATCCACACCGGGGCCCTGAGTGTCGGAGTCACATTGCTCTGCTGGACCGATGAGCTGATCTCTGCACTTAAATCACTGCTGAGGTTAAACGCGCTCGCTGTGCCAGGAGGGGGCCGAGTCTGAGGCCAAGGTGAGGAGTTGACGATGAAGCAAATGGCTGGCACAGCGGCCCTGGCCTGGAGCCCACAGGCCTGCACACCGGCGGGGGCGTCGGGAGCTATCGGGAGCCCGGCTGCATCTTCCAACACCACTCGACAAGCCAGAGTGGCACCTGCCAGCTGGCCGGACCCCACGGAGGCGCCCTGGCAGCCAGGGGCTGGGGAACCAGATGGCTTTGGTGGCTCGGAGGAGAAGGGTGTGAACTGGAAATGGTGGCGGGAAGAGGCGCTGCCCAGGAGGAAGGGGGCTCAGCGACGGCGGAGACGGGCGGGGGGGACGGGCCGCAGCTTTCACGATGCCATTTACACGTAACCATCCGCACACACCAGCCTGGAACGCAGATGATGCCTGTAACCCCGGCAATGCGGTGATGCGAGACCAGCTTCCAGGAGAAATCGCCCTGGACAGAGAGCGTGTATTTTCCTTTTCACTAATTCCTTAATGTTCTTACCTTTTTAAAAATGAAAATATCATTTTCACGCTAAAAATCATGCACACACACACACGTACGTGTCGTAGTCTCTGCACATTTCAGTTTGCAATTTTCTTTCCTGAACTACAGGAAAATGAAAGGAAGAAAGAATATGTGTGAAAAGGTGGTTATTGTGTGTCTGTTCCACGTGGTTTTCTGGTGTTTATTTGACCAGATGTTTGTTTCTTTTACTAAAAGCTCCCAGGGGACTGGACCTTGGACAAAAGAGGTAAATAGGTAATAAAAGCAATGCTTTCTCAAAGCGAGATAATTTAGGCAAAATGGGAAGGTAAGAAGGAAGAAGGTTAAAAATTAAGAATCTCCTGTCATCGAGAGCATAAGACGTCCACTTTCTGCCCATATTCCCGTGTGGAAACACACATGGATCTTCACTGAGAAGTGTATTAACTGCCTAGTTTGATTCATTGATGGGAACGTTTATTGAACGTCTAGCATGCTTTGGGCGTGTGCTTCAAAGAGAGAGAGAGAGCGAGAGACAGTCCCCACAGCACGATAAAGACCAACAATTAGCCCCCAGCACGCACGCAGGAATGAATCAAGGTAGCACTCGCCCAGCACGCACCCAGGAACGAATCAAGGTAGCACTCGAAGAAAAGCGGGATTTTACAAAATCGCCACCACGAGACGCAACAGAACAAGCCCAAAGGGCCACACGGTCTCAGCCCGCAGGTTAGATCAACTGTTCCACCCAATTCATACCGAGGGAAGAAGGGACACGCCACAGGGGTAATCAGACATCTTGTGAAATCATGCATATTCCCATCAGGCTTTGCTGCCATCCCAGACGTGGTTCCCAGCTGCCAGCCTCGTCGGGGCCATTATTCCTGCCTGGAACTTACGCCAGACCCCTGACCATCTTGCCCGGCGGGTTCTCTGCACAAGCACGCAGCCCCTTAATGCATCAGTCACGTCACGGCACTCGCTGCGGCTCTGCCCGCACAGTAGAACCCACGGTGGGTACCACGCGATCTACCCATCCCCTCCCACACCCCTCTCCCCGCCTCCCAGCCTCACTGGCTTTCTCATTCTTCCGACACACCACGCTCGCCCTGATATCAGGAGGCACATGGAACATTCTAGAACACTCTGGAACACTCTCCCCCCCCCGGGGCACCACTCACCATTCAGGTCTCCCCGTCTAAGGGCCTCACCCAGCCCATGGCGGCCACTCTCTCTCACGTCCCTGTCTTCACAGCACCTGTCACCACCTGAAACCATCCAGGTCTGGCAGGAGGTGCCTGGGACACGCTTAGGGAATGGACAGAGCACATTCCTCCTGGAGAGCGGACGCGTGACTCAGACGCCACGGCCACCGCTGGAAACTCCAGAGGAAGATAGAAAAAGGCTGAGTTTTTCCTTCCCGGAGGATGTGACCTCACGCGGCAGGAGCGCATGGGCGGGGCCGCCCCCCACTGCTGGGACTCCTCACAGGTCGTTAGGAGATGCTTGAAGAACCCCGTGGTCCACGGGGAAGCGGGTCACAGGGATGATGTGACCTCACGCGGCAGGAGCGCATGGGCGGGGCCGCCCCCCACTGCTGGGACTCCTCACAGGTCGTTAGGAGATGCTTGAAGAACCCCGTGGTCCACGGGGAAGCGGGTCACAGGGATGACTTCCTCCCAGATGGGTGCTCTGTAACTCACACGCGGTCCCCCATGAAAGGGGTGTGTTTGTTGAAGGCGGGAAGGTGTAAATGGACTTCGCTTTCCTCGGAGGTGAGCTCTTCAGACCGGCTGCCGCCCCCTCCCCACAGGCTCAGGGTAAGTATAAAGCGAGAGGCCGACAGCGCCCCAGGAGGCAGGGCTCACGCCGCCGTGGCATCCTTGCCGTGCCTCGGCAACTCCACGCAGGACCCGAAGGAGGCCTGCGATTCTGTCAACCTGCAAACGAGGTGGCTGTCCGAGCAGGCTTGCCACGGAGATGCTGGAGACGCGAAGGGGATGGGGCTCCAGGCTTCCGTGTGCAGAGCCTGCCCGCGAGCAGAGCCCCGGCATCCGCATGCTTCCCTCCCTCCCGCTTTCCATCCAGCCTTCCTTAAAGGCCAGGACGGAGGGGGCCGGGGGGAGGGCAGCTGCCGGAGGCCCCTTTTGCTTAAGAAGCTGAATTAGGTGGGACCCACCCCAGCTCTCAGGAGAGAAAAACAACACAGCAAGCGTGCGGTGTGCCGCACGGACGTGGTCGAAAACTATTTTTAAGTAGCGATCGGCTGGAAGTTAAAGGCTCCTTCCCGGTGTGAATGGGGCTTGATTCACCGCCACCCCGCAGGTAGCTGCAGCTGTGTCTGGGGCGCGGCAGGTCGCCGATAAAGGCTTCCCGGGTGAGTGGGAGCTTGTCATTAACTGAGGGACGTGGTCTGTGGGTGCTTCGAGGGGTCTACGAAGTCAGTACCGGATGCCGCCACGATGGAAAACGAGAATCTATTTGTTGATGGTTGCACAGAAAGAAGGACGCTGGCCATGTCTCTCAGACACCCACCGGCGAGAAAGGGATTCGATGGGGCACTGGCGGGGCTGATGGGCAGCTGAATGTGCCAGCGAAGGCAGCCTCCGGGGAGAGGCCTCCAGACCCGGAGACGAGGGGCGGCTTTTATTCCTGCTTCAGGGTTCTCAGGACAGAGCAGGAAATAAGTCGAGTTCACAGCTGGAAGCCTTAAATCCATGGCCTCCTGGGGCAGGTGGGAAGGGAGAGGGTTCCTGAACAAGGGGGATTTGGGCGACACACTCACAGGCACAGCGGCGGTCCGAGTGCCACGGGACCCACCCAGGTCCAGCTCTCACCTGCCGCCCAAACCCCCGTCTTTGCCGCGCGTCCTTTCCAGCCTCTTCCTGCCTGCTGCACCTCCACCCACTGCTGCTTTATGACCAAGCCTCTTAATTGACGTGCTGAGCAGCGGGTGTTGAACAGCGAACAACAGAAGAACGATTTGATGAGTCCTTTGTTCTCTGTTTTATTTATTAAATTGTGATTAAAAACCATTAAAGGCGCCCCGTCCTGATGCATAGAAATAAATCTCACAAAGACCCTGGAGGTCTCCTTCCGGGTGGGTCCCACTTCCCAAGGGCGGCCCCATCTCCTCTCTCAAGATCCCAGCCCCACCCATGCCCTATCTCGCCGCAGGACGGCCAAACGTGAGGTTCAGGAAAGGAGCTGTCCAAACGTCAAGGCATGACCGACCGACTGGATTGTGGAATCGATTTAGGAGGTCTTAACACCATTTGTTTAAATAGAAGGGGATGGGATGGGATGAAATTGAATAGACACTCACCTACAGGTTAGGAACTATTAACATCTCCATGTTACAGACAAGGAAACTGAGAGGGAAGGTCACTCCGTGACCAAGTAGTGAAGACACGATTTAAACACAGAACCGTCTCCTGTAACACTCGCGCTGCCCCCCCCGTATTTCTATTATAGCACTCTCAAAGTGATACATCTGACTGCCCTTCTCTCTGTGAGCTTCATGTGATATGACTTTATACGCAATCATCATGTACCAATTTGATTGAATGAATGGATGGATGAATGAAATGTGAAGAAAATGCAGAGGGTGATCTCTAAATTCATTTGTCCACTTTTCCTTGCACCTCCGATCTTAAAACAATCAGCAATGACAGAAGCCTGCATCCTGAAGGGACTCACGTAATTACACCTTTTCATCCCCACCCAGGAGGGCAGCTTAAAGATGAAGTCACCCAACGATAACACTCTTTTAAAAATGCGCTTCCGGACTTCCCTGGTGGCACAGTGGTTAAGAATCCGCCTGCCAACGCAGGGGACACAGGTTCGATCCCTGGTCCGGGAAGATCCCACATGCCGCGGAGTAGCCAAGCCCATGCACCACAACTACTGAGCCTGTGCTCTAGAGCCCGCGAGCCACAACTACTGAGCCTGTGTGCTGCAACTACTGAAGCCCGTATGCCTACAGCCCGTGCTCCGCAACAAGAGAAACCACCGCAATGAGAAGCCCGCGCACCGCAACGAAGAGTAGCCCCCCGCTCGTCGCAACTAGAGAAAGCCCACGCGGCAACAAAGACCCAATGCAGCCAAAATAAATAAATAAATTTATTTTAAAAAATGCACTTCCTAGAACTTTCTTTTTATTTTTTTTTAAAGATTCTTTTGATGTGGACCAGTTTTAGTCTTACTGAATTTGTTACACTATTGCTTCTGTTTTATGTTTTGGTTTTTTGGCCACAAGGCATGTGGGATCTTAGCTCCCTGACCAGGCATCGAACCTGCACCCCTTGCATTAGAAGGCTAAGTCTTAACCACTGGACCACCAGGGAAGTCCCAAACTTTCTTTTTAAAGATAATTTAGACAACTGGGAAAAGTCTGAGTACACACACACGCACACACACACACAAAGCCAATTCTAGCATAATGACAACCTACGATAGAGAGGATCAATCCAGTGAAATTAGGTGAACCACAAAAGTGACGGCTATTTATCCTATGTGCTTCCCTTTAAATGCAGTGACCCTCAACGCCAATGAAACCCAAGGACTGTGTGGAGAATCCACTCGAGGTCCATCACCAGAGAGGCTTAAATGTACGCTGGGTGAGGAGAGCAGGTGTTCTGAAGACCACTGGTCTACCCAGTATGCACTCACCCTTCTTCCTTCTCACAGAACTCCAGTTGTATTGCAGGCGGTCACGCCCCAGGAAAACAGCTGTTATTTCCCAGCTTCTGGTGCAATTTGGGTTGGGCACCTGGCAGGTGTGACAAATGAGAGACAAGCAGAAGCCACTGAATGGCGTCTCCAAGAACACACACGAAAGGGGGTGCTTCAGCTGTCTCTCCCTTTTTCTTACCCTCCATCCACTTCCCCTTCTTTCTGCCTGGAAGGCGGACGTACCGGCTGGAGCTCCAGCCGCCATCCTGAGAGCATCGAGATGAGGGTCACTGTCATCAAGACGACAGAGCAGCAACCTAGGACCCTGAGTCCCCAGTGATTCCAGGAAGCCCACACACCTGGAAGCTCTGGATTCCCCACATCTGACATTTTTAAGCCACAAAAGTACAAAGCCGTATCTTGTTTGAGGCACTGCATTTTCTTTAACATGCAACTGAGCGTAATCCTAAATGATGGATCTAGGACACCATGGACCAGAGGGCCATTCCATGCTGCAAGAACCGTAATCCTCGAGTGAGATTCTCCAGGAGAGCAGCCCTGACAGCCCTGCCCGCCGATCAGATGAGGAAGCCACGGCTCCCGACTCAGCTCGCTCCTGTCACTCAGCCAGTTAACACGTCCTGCCGAGGTGGCCTCCTACTAACTCTCCAATCCGTGCACTTCCTTCATGCTGCGATCCTCATCTGGGCCGCCAGTAGCTCCCCCCGGATCACGTGACCAGCCCGCCCAGCGGGCTTTCTTCTAGCCACGCCTTCCTTTAATTCATGCTCTGCCGAGAAGGCAGAACAGTCTTGGGAAAATGGACATCTGACTGTGTCATCCTCTTCCTTAAAGGACTTCAGAGGCTGCCCCTTACCTTGAGGATCAAGTGCCCAGTCCTGACTGCGGCTTGCAACCCAGCCCTGCCTCATCTCCAACCTCAGTCCACAGTCCTGCCTGCGGCTTGCAACCCAGCCCTGCCTCATCTCCAACCTCAGTCCACAGTCCTGCCTGCGGCTTGCAACCCAGCCCTGCCTCGTCTCCAACCTCATTGTGCGGGTTCTCCAGGGAGGCGGATGGACTGGGAGTGTGGGGTTGGCAGACGCAAACTATTACATTTAAAACAGGTAAACAACAAGGTCCCACTGTGTAGCACAGGGAACCATATCCAGTCTCCTGGGGTAAACCATAAAGGAAAAGAATATAAAAAATAAAGAATGTCTGTATGTGTATAACTGAGTCACTCTGCTGTAGAGCAGAGATTAGCACAACACTGTAAATCAACTCTACTTCAATTCAAAAAAATAATAAAAGAAATTTCTGTGGGATTTCAAAAGACAGGCAGGAAGTCATCATGGCTGGAGGCCATTGGCCAGTTTTACGGAAGGAATAACTCCGAGCTAGGCCTGGGTGGGATCAGAAGGTGGGCAGGACGGTCACTCCCGCAGGAAGGAGAGGCATGAGCCAGGCGCCTCCAGGCTCTAGGCCCCCAGTACATTGGTACAGCCTTTCATCAGGCCATGCGGGGATGCCCGCATAGAGTTGTAAAGATGTAGACCAACCGAGCAGGTCGTGTCCCCTCCGTCTACGCCTTGCCTGGGTCACACATTTAACTGCTCATCTTGGCTTGACCCACTTGGGCTGCTAGAGCAAAACACCACCGAGGGAGGGAGAAATGCATTGTCTTGTAGTCCAGGAAGCTGGGTGTCCAAGATCAAGGTGTGGGCAGGGTTGGTTTCTCCTGAGGCCTCTCTCCTTGGCGTGGGGACGGCCGCCTTCTCGCTGGGTCCTCACGTGGGCTTCCTCTGTGCGCGCACACAGTTCTGGTGTCTCTCTGTGTCCCCGATTTTCTCTTATAAGGACACCTGTCTTCTTGGATTCGGGCCCACCCTAGTGACCTCCTTTAGACTTAGTTCCTTGTTTCAAGGCCCCCATCGCCTTTAAAGAGCAAACAGAGTCATGTTCTGAGGTCCTGGGGGTACTGGTTAGGACTTCAACATATGGATTGGGGGGGTGGGTACACAACTCAGCCCATAACACAACCCCTGAAGGAATAAGGGCTCCAAAGAACAGAGAGGAGTAACAGTAGCGAAGAGGAAGGACAGCACCTTTGGAGGGTGGAGAACACTCAAGGGAAAACTTCACAGTTGGCTTGGGGTCAGAACATGGGGCCTCGGGTTCCAAGGTTCCTGAAAGCGGTACCGAGCATCGGAGCATTTTGCTAATTCCAGGCCCTGAAGGCAACAGGACCCAAATCATTCACACCTGATGGGCAGCTGCAGAATTCATTCGTTTTTCTCCAAGATCTTTGGACCAAATAACAGTATGTCTTTTAATAACGGATCCTTAAGTTCAGTGGGAAAAATAGGTTTACAACTGATTCTGTGACCTTAAAATCAAAGAAGGGGGGTGTGCAGCTGTTGCAGCCTGCCTCTCCCCCACCATAGCTCCCGGCCAGCGGCACTGTCTGCCGGGCACGTGCCCCTCAGCCCTGCTGGCTGTACGATGGACCCTCACACATGCACGTGAAGGGGGTCGGGAGCTGTAGAAAGAAGCACTGCAGGCCAAAGCGCCCTTTAATAACCGCACGGCCTAGGAGAAGTTCCCTGACAGCACTGGTTCCAGCTGATTTCAGCCAATAATCCAGTATGAGAAATTTCTAGAGTTCCAGTTAACCAAACAACTGCTCTTCTTAACAAAAGAATGGGATTGACTATTTGCATTAGAGTGGGGAGAAGAATGTAACTTAGAGCCGAACCCTTGGGAATGATTTTAGGTGCATTCCAACATTGGCCCCACCAAACTCAACAATGAAACAGCCAGTAATCAAGGAGCTGGAGGAGAAAACAGGTGGAAACGGTGTGTGTGTGTGTGTGTGTGTGTGTGTGTGTGTGTACGTGTGTGTGTATGTGTGTATATATGTGTGTGTGTGTGTGTGTGTGTGTGTGAGAGAGAGAGAGAGAGAGGGAGGGAGGGAGGGAGGGAGAGAGAGACTGTGTATTTGCCCTTCCTTTCCCCACCGGCATTTAAAGAATGTCTTCTCAGCTATTAATTTCTTCCAATAAGAAACACTGCACATTGCTTAAGAGAGAAGGCTCTGGAATCAGATGACCTAGATTAGAATCTTGCCCCCAGCCCCACCCCCAGTTACAAACTGTGTGACTTTGAACAAGTTACTTAAATTCCTGGTGCCTATCCAAAGCCCATTCCTAAAACCAGAATTCGTAACAGGGCTGTGGAAATTCAGTAAAATTAAAAACTCAGAGAGCGTCGAAGGGGACCTGGCTCTGTATGTTAACAGCATCAGCATCATCTATCTCTCCTCCTTTTTTCCTGGGCCGAGACGATGAGACTGGGATTTCCAGCAATTCTCTCATTTCAGTAAATGCTGCTGCTTCGCTTCAGATGCCCCGAGAAGTTCATGATAATAGGATCTTCCCGGTAATGCTTGCAGGTCACTGGGTCACCTCAGCGGGCACAGGCTGGATCGTTTGTCTCGAAGCCTAAAATAATTGCTGCAGGTGCCAGTGTCGGAACCAGGATCACCGGGGCAGCCAGTTACCCCGGGATTGGATGCTCACCATTCACGCCCTGGCTCATCTGCCTTTTACGGTCGCCGCTAATCATCACACAGGTGCCCCTCACTGCCCAGCGCGCGTGCGCTTCACTTATTGCACAGGCTGCCCGAGAATCCTTGATTCGCTAATAAGAAAATGACAGCCTAGCGTGAGTGTTTGAAAATTACCTTTAGGAGTCAGGCAGGAAGGGTATTTTTAAACGGTCATCATTTTTAAAAAGCGTAGACATGCCTTTTGCCTTCCCGCATCCTCTCCCCGAGCCACCCGCCACCCAGCCCTGGAGGCTTGGGGACGGCGGACCCCATCCTGACTCAGCGCCAGCCTGGGCTCTGCCGCCTGGCTCTGGTGGGGCGCAGCGTCAGGTGCCCAGTAATCGGGATCTGAGAGGCATTAGCTCACGTGACCGGGCTGACCTCTCCTGGCCCTGATTAACTTTCCAGCCATAAGCTGCCGCCTGCAGCCTGCTCTGGGCTCACGCTGACTTTCCACATTTTGAATAAGATTCAACAAGTCTAACTGGTGGAGTATTTGTGTGTGTGTGTGTGTGTGTGTGTGTGTGTGTGTGTGTGTGTGTGTGTGTGTGTGTAGATGGAGATTCCTAGGGGAGAAGAAAGAAAAACAGAACAGCACCCCATAAGAGAACAGTGTAGGAAATGCAGAGGCGGGGGTAGGAGGAGGGGTTGGCTTAGAAGAGAAAGCTCTAGGAGGAATCACAGCCCCAGGTCACTCAGCACGAGGCAGAGGCCTGGGGCCCGACCGGGGAAGGGCGTCCCTCTGGGGTGCACTGGGTCTGTCACGTGCTGGGGAAGGAGACGGCTCCATTTTGGTTGTGTTTTGACGAGAGCTTCAGTGAAGTCCTCCTACAGTATCCCCGTTCTGTGCCCCAAACGCCCCAGCTGAGCCCCCTCCTGGATGGAGCGGCACGGGAAGGCCCAGGGGCTCTGGAGAGTGGGTGGGGGACCTCGTGGCCACGCTGACCCTCCCCTGGCACCAGGACCACGGGCGAGGGTGCCAAGAGGCGCCAGAAGGAGGGCTGAGCCGCCAGAGGCAGGGGTGAGGGGAAACCGCCTCTGCAGGTCCTGGGTTCAGACAGGCTGAGCTCCAGCCTCTTATCTGAAAAGCAAACAAACACACCTGCAGAAGGCAGCCTTTACACCCAGGAGCCGTCTTCTGTCGTGTGGCGCTTTCCACGTTTCGACCTGCTTCCTAAATGAGCTGCCGGTGATGAATCTGCCTGCCGGCCTCCAGTTTTCCCAAAGCGGGGAAGGCCCACCAACGAGCAGTGAGCGGCCTCGGGCAGGTCTGAGATCCCCAGACTCCGCGGTCCATCCACCCCAGTTCAAATCCCAGCTTTGCCACTTCCTGGCTGTGTGATCTCAAGCTAATTACTCCACCTCTCTGTGTCTCAGTTTCTTTGTCTATACAATGGTGATGGTAGCAATGGCTACTGTCTGAGTTTCCTGTGGCAGCAGTAACAAATTACAGCAAACTGAGTGGCTTAAAACGACAAAAATTCATTCTCCCACAGATCTGGAGGCCATAAGTCTGAAACCAAGGTCTCTGGGGCTTGGGGGGAGGGTCCTTCCTGGCTTCTTCCAGCTTCTAGTGCCCCCAGGCTTTCTTTGGCTTGTGGCCGCATCCCTCCAGTCTCTGCCCCAGGGTCACAGGGCCTCCTCCGCTGTGTCTGAACGGGTGGCGGCATTCAGGGCCACCAGACCATCTAGGATAATAAGCTCCTCCTCTCAAGGTCCTTTTAACGTAATCCCATCTTTGGCCATGTAGGTAATATTCACTCTATTGCCATATAAGGCAATAGTCACAATTCCAGGGATTAGGACACAGATGCATTCCGCCTCCTACACCTACCCTGTAGGGCTGCTATGAAGACTTAACGAGCTAAAACCTGCCAAGCGTCTACGACGTTGCTTGGCACCCAGGGAGAGCTGAATGCCTTTGTCAGCTGTCGCAGCGTCAGTTATTGTTATTGTTATTATTAACCTTTTTTACCAAAACAGGGCAGGCCTCAAGGGCCGAGCCTAGGCGAGCAGGAGCAAACCTCTAGAAAACATTAGACGTCTCTTACCTTCACTATTCTCATTGTTAGGCTTATTTCATCTAAGATGATGTGAAGATTTCATTTATGGTAATCACATAGAATTGTTTCTTTTTAGCCTCCATAAATGTCTTTAAAAAGGAAAACGAGTCCATTGAAACAGATACTAAGTCAGCAATAGCATAGGCTTCAACACCGGGGGCAAAAAGAAATTCCGAAGCTGGCATTCCGGGGGGGCAGGGGGGGCATCCACCCCACTCCAGGGATAAAGGGGCAAGCAAAGCACTGCGGCAGCTCACAACACACAGGTGCACGAGGTGGGGAGAGGATGCCTGCGTGACCCCAGCTTGGGAAACACGGGCGTGAGATTACTGTCTCCACCTTGGAACCGTGGTACCAGCCTGTTCATTACAAAACAAAGACCAGAACCCAGGGCTCCTGGGGCAGCTAACCCATGTTTTCCAGTGCGTGTTTACTGCTGGGGAGGAAGGAGTTATGTTTCCCCCATTTGTTTGTTCCAGGATTGTGAGCCACAGGACCATCCTGGGGGTGGGGTTGGCCCGGAGTGGACACAGCTGTCCCATGGGCCAGGCGCACCGATTAACCCCCCCTGGGCACCCTTGTTTCTGATGTGCTCCTCCTTGATGAAAAATCAATGAGGGCGTTTCCTGCCTTTGCTGCTGGGTTTGAGGCTCCCGCCGTTCCTCCCTCTCCCTTGCTTCTGCAGGCCTCCAGGTCGCCATGCAGGGGAAAAGGAAGGAGGCTCGGGCTCCCCCCGCTGCAGAAACGTCCTGTCTGCCCAGACCTGGGCAGGGCTCCAAACGCAAGCATCTACCCCAAGGCCCCATGCGGGAGATAGACAAAGGGAAACCAAGCCCATCACAGCTCATCCACCCAGGCAGGGCCACACGGATGTCACTCCGTGCACAGTCTCTTCCTCCCACACAGTTTAGGCAGCTCTGCTCACAAGAAAAGGAAAATAAATAAACTGCAGAAAAATCTACTAAAAAATCTAGGTTACACTGCCCAGGAGACAACAGTCAAGACAAACTTCAAAGGACCAGTGCAATTGGCACCTCTGCTCTGGGCTCTCGAAACAGATCAGAACTGCGGGGCCCGACGTCAAGCCTGATTGTGACGTGAACTAAGCCGGGGGTCCGGGCTTTAAAGGAGCTGTTCCCCAGGTCAACACGGCAGCAGGCATTTCATAAAGAAGCCACACGGGAGCCCAGCCTCCCCTCCACGTGGCCGTTTCTGCAGAGTACGCGCGTCACCAAGATGTAACGTGGCTGCTTAAACATTCAAGTTGCTGAGAGCGGGGAGAATGTGACATTTTCATCCCGTGCCAGTAGAGGGCACCGCTGAGGGAGGGGGCCTGTGCAGGGGGTCAGCTCTGCTGTCAGTCAGTTGAGCAGGTGCAAAGCTTACAGGGACTAACCCCCATCCAGTGCAGGGGGTGCGGGGAGAAGGCCCCCGTTAATATATCAGGTGCGATTCTGTCCTGTTGATACTATCCTACTAATTCCATTGTCATTTTACTGCCTGGTCTGTTTAGAATCCAAGAATCACAGCAGTGATGATACTAGCCAGCATGTACTGAGCCCTCACTATACGCCAGGCCCTGTCCTGAATGCTTCACATCACGTAACTCACTTAATCATCAAAACGCCCCATCTGCAGTCTCCCCATCTGAATGAGAATAATGGTAATAGCTAATATTTACTGAGCGCTTACTAGGTCCTGAGCACTTTTCCTGTATTAGCTCGATCCTTTGAGGAGGAGGTAGATACCATTGTTCTCCCATTTTTATAGATGAGAACATGAGGCACAGAGAGGTTAAGAAACACACCTGTGGTCACATAGCCAGGAGATCACAGAGCCAAGATGAGAACCAGCCAGTGTGGCTCAAGACTAACCACGGCCAATGCCATCTACTGAAGGCCATTTCGGACAGTCCCATTTGTGGAACTAACTCCCCTTGCAGGTGCCGTAGGGAGAGACGTAAGTGCAGGGGCAGGTCAGCACGCTCCTCAGTGGCAGTGTGGTGACGTGGTTAGCGAATGAGCTCTGCCCAAAGGGCCACAGTGAACCTTGGCTGCTTCACTCACCGGCCACATGAGTTTGGGCAAGTGGCTTCCCCTCCCTGGTCTCAGTCCCCACCTTCAAGGTGCGGAGAATAACAGCTCCCGCCTTAGAGCATTAGCTATTTTAGTACCGCTGTTATGACTGGACCCCAAACAGGCTCATCACAACTGGAACTGTGAATCAATAATGCATTATTACTACAGTAATAATCAACAGTGGAATTATTCAGAAAACACCAACGGTCCCCAATGTGGCGGGACCATATTCTGACAGAGTGATGGAGGCCTTCACCCCGGACCTCCTGCACCCCAGGGAAGAGGGAAAGAATATTCTGGACCAGTTCTGCTTAGGCTCAACCCTGATGGCAGAGCTGACCCCAGCCAGCTGTACGCTCCTCCCCGCGCGGAAGAGAAGTTAACTGTGAAATCCTGAAATGCTAGAGAAAACACCAAGTAACTGAATTTATCCTCCAGTGATAAGATTAACTTTCCTGCTCTTGAGGAAAAGCGGAGCTAAAACAAGCTGAGTTACAGACAAGAAAGCAGCCTCGGGTGCCACGGACCTTCGGGAGTCACACGCCACCCACATCAGTGCAGTTGCCTTGCTTACAGCTCTGACCCTGCACACGCGCCGTCTGCACACCCAGGCCTCACCCGCCAGGGAATGCCAGGCTGGGCAGGGACACCCATGCCCGGAGGGGTCATGCACCCTCCGAACAGTGACCACCTGAAGGAAGGCCAGAGGAAGCGGCCCCGGACAAAGGACAAGGGGAGCCCGCCCCGCCCTCGAGGAGAGAGGAGGAAACAGGTTTCCTGCAGGGGGTGCGGCTGCACAGGGAACCAGGCCAGAAGAGACCAGCCCCTGGAGCCCCGAGCCGCCCCACAGTGCCCGGAGCCTTTGAGACCTGCCTTCAGGGGCCACTCAACCCTGCTGGAGTGGGTGCTCTGGGATGCGGCACAGGCAACAGGATTTTAAAAACGGATTTATTGAGATAGAGCTCACATAGCATCGAACTCATCCATTAAAAAACAAGACACAGACCTACTAGAGCATGGGCTTGAGGACACGGGGAGGGGGAAGGGTACGCTGGGATGAAGTGAGAGAGTGGCATGGACATATATACACTACCAAACATAAAATAGATAGCTAGTGGGAAGCAGCCACATAGCACAGGGAGATCAGCTCGGTGCTTTGTGACCACCTAGAGGGATGGGATAGGGAGGGTGGGAGGGAGGGAGACGCAAGAGAGAAGAGATATGGGAACATATGTATATGTATAGCTGACTCACTTTGTTATACAGCAGAAACTGGCACACCATTGTAAAGCAATTATACTCCAATAAAGATGTAAAAAAAATAATAATAAAGTGTACAATTCAGTGGTTTTTAGTCTATTCCCAGATACATGCAATCATCAGCACGGTCCACTTCAAGACATTTTCATCCGTTTTAGAACATGTTCGTCATCTCAAAAAGAAACCCTACACCTTTATCATTTCCCAATCCCCCCCAGTCCCCAGCCCTGAGCCGCCACGAATCCACTTCCTGTCCATGGATTTCCGGTCCTGGACATTTCATGCCGGTGGAATCATACAACAGGTGGTCCCCTGTGTCTGTCTCTTTTCTCTTAGCATCATGTTCTCGAGGTTCACGCACGGTTTGGGAGGCATCAGAACTTCACTCTTTTCACAGCTGAATAGTATTCCCGTGTGTGGACCTACCAATTTTGTTCATCAGCAGGCATCCATAGTTTTTAAAAGATCTGAGAACCATTGCTGGAAACAGAGCCGTGTGTAACTCCACACTGTTTCTCCTCCCTGCTTCCTCTTCCCCCCTCAGCTGTACCCTAGATTTCTTCCCGCCGATTTGTTCCCCCTTCTTCCCTTCACATCCCGAGTCTGATCTCTTCTCACTATGGCCACTACTGTGCCCTGACCGGAGCTGAGACCCCACCGACGCACCCCCGGGTGGCTGTGTCGGCCCCTCCCACCTCCTTGTCCATGTCTGTCCTGCGGTCCACCCACACACAGCAGCCGGAGCAGCCTACTGAAAACAGGCAGACCATGCAACCCCCTGGGAGCCTCCTGATTGCTTTTATCCTCGCCGGGAACAGATCTGAGGCCCTTCCGATCACTACTGCGTGACCTGGACCTGCTTCCTCCCAACATGCCCTCACCCTGCGCCCACCACCTTCCAGACGTGCCGGCCAGCTTGCTCGTCCTCCCTCGAGGAAGGAAAAGGTGGGCCACAAGGGCAGCGCCACACGGTGGGCACCCACTGGCCTCCAAGCTTGGCCGGCCCAGGTTTGAAGCCTGGCCCGTCCCTCCCCAGCTGTGCGACCCTGGAAGGGTCCCTTCATTTCCCTTAGATGATTGTCTTGTCTGTACAATGGGTCTAAACTAGCACCAAGGCCCACCACGTGAAGCCACAGTGTCGCACATGTAAAAAGTGAAGGCATGCGGAGATGTCCAGCCAGCGCCACACGTATTCCGGCATCTGCAGCTTCAAGAACTGTTCACACAAGTTCCCTTATTGAATTCTCAGCCTAAAAAATGGCCCAGAGCTGGAAAGAAGGGACACCACCCAGAGCTGATGGGCTTGGGGACTGTCCAGAGCCTGGGGGTGACAAAGCCACCCAGCCCGTCCTGCTGTGTGTCAGCTGAGCGCCTACTACCAGCCACTTGCTGGCACGGGGCATTTGGCCACGGCTATGTTCAAGCAAAGTCGGGGGACCAAAGTCCAAAGTGACCCCCAATCCTCAAGATGGGGTATCTGAGTGGCAGGTGGCACTCTTCACTTTGATGTCCAGAGATTTCCAGAGGCAGTGCAGGTTTGGGAGGGAAGATGAGTTCGGTGGTCACCAGGTTTTAATCTACCTTGACAGGCAGTTTCAGACTCTCCCGTGTGGCTGCTCTGTGCCCACGACCCTCCAAACGGCCAGCCCCGCGTGTTACCCAGAAGGACAGCAGATTGGGTGTGGTGACCGCCCGTTGTCTGTAATAATGAGGAAACATCGACAGCCTTGTTCAAGTACATGCAGCTACTCTACGGTATGTTTTTTGCAGTTTTTTTATGTCATGGAAGAATGCCAACCTTATCATGTAAAATGTTTTAAAAACATAATTCAAAACAGTTAATGGAATAAAAATCCTCATAGAGAAAAGAAACGGAAAAAAATGCCAATATTAACAATGATTGTGTCTGGGTGACAGAACTGTGAGTCATAAATATTTTCTTCTTCCTGCTTTTCTTTTTTTTGATACTTTCTAACTTTCCCACAATGAACAGTCATTACTTTCAAAATAAAACTTAAAAGATGTCATTAAAAAAACCAAATTCAATTTGCAGAACCCATGCCGTGAGCTGGGGAGGGACTGTCTGTGTGGTTTTGATGTCAACAGAGGCTCCCCTGTCACCTGTCCAAGCCCCAGGCTCCAAGCTCACCGGCATCCCCGCCCCGGAGCAGGTCCCAGCTAACTAGGTGGATGCACAGATCAGATCCCGGGCTCGTGAAGCTGAGCCCTTTACAGACCTGGCACTAACAACCCAGACGTAACTTCCTAATACTCCAGGGCTCCTTCGCTGGGGGGTGGCAGGTAGGAGGGAAACATCAGAAAAAAGCAAACAAAACCGTTGCCCGATTTTTCTCTGCATCTCTGAGTCTGAAGTAACAACAGAGCAACGTGATGGAGAGTGTTTCTGTGTTAGAAACAATCAGCCAACAATAAACATCCCAATGGAAACCAACTCTGCTGAACCAACTGCAGCAGACAATTCTAAATACCGTTATCACAGCATCCATGTCTCGGCAACAAGAGTATTTCATCCGAGGGAATCTCACCAAAGTCCCGCCGCCAGATCGGCAGCTACAAGCCGCCCTCTAAAGGCCTCTTTTCCAAAAGCAAGACAACTGGGTTTTCTTTGGCGGCACAGGATGGGGGATGGGGCAGGGTGGGGACAGGAGGGAACCTCTGCACCTCAACAGCGGGACCCCCCCCATAGCCAACTCCCTGAGGATGGAACTGGCAAAGTACACCCGCCCACTGGTTTCCAGACACTCCTGGGAACTCACAGCTCATTCTCAGTGTCCACGGGTGAAAGCTTGGGGACTCCAGACCCTTGTCATCCCACCTGCTCCAGAAACATCCTGTCAGCAGTTCCTGCACAGCCATCTAAAAGGAATGAAGACACCCTTCCTTCCTGCAAATACTCAGGGTCTTTGCACTGGTACCTGTACAGTTGGATTCTTCTCGTCATTCAGGGCTCAGCTTAATGTCACCTCCTCCAAGAGTCCTTCCAGGATCACCCCACCACAGTCTCTCAAGTCAGGCTGCTGTAAACCTCTGTATGGTGTTACCTCCACTTGTTGGTTATTTATTCACCTGCTTGTTGTCAAACAAACACACACACACACTAATGTCATCTCCATAAGAACAGGGACTTCAGCTATCTTGCTGGCTGCTCTGTGCCCAGCCCCTAAAATGCTTCTTAAACCTAAATAGACATTTCTCCAAAGAAGACATACAGATGGCCAACAAACACATGAAAGGATGCTCAACATCACTAATCATTAGAGAAATGCAAATCAAAACTACAATGAGGTATCACCTCACACCAGTCAGAATGGCCATCATCAAAAAATCTACAAACAATAAATGCTGGAGAGGGTGTGGAGAAAAGGGAACCCTCCTGCACTGTTGGTGGGAATGTATAGCCACTATGGAGAACAGTACGGAGGTTCCTTAAAAACCATATGACCCAGCAATCCCACTACTGGGCATATACCCTGAGAAAACCATAATTGAAAAAGATACATGTACCACAATGTTCACTGCAGCACTGTTTACAATAGCCAGGACATGGAAGCATCCTAAGTGTCCATCAACAGATGAATGGATAAAGAAGATGTGGCACATATATACAATGGAATATTACTCAGCCATAAAAAGAAACGAAACTGAGTTATTTGTAGTGAGGTGGATGGACCTAGAGTCTATCATACAGAGTAAAGTAAGTCAGAAAGAGAAAAACGAATACCGTAAGCTAATGCACGTATATGGAATCTAAAAAAATGATACTGATGAAACTAGTGACAGGGAAGGAATAAAGACGCAAACGTAGAGGACGGACTTGAGGACACGGGAAGGGGGAAGGGGAAGCTGGGAGGAAGTGAGAGAGTAGCATGGACATATATACACTACCAAACATAAAATAGATAGCTAGTGGGAAGCAGCCACATAGCACAGGGAGATCAGCCCAGTGTTTTGTGACCACCTAGAGGGTGGGATAGGGAGGGTGGGAGGGAGATGCAGGAGGGAGGGGATATGGGGATATATGTATACATATAGCTGATTCACTTTGTTATACAGCAGAAACTAACACAACACTGTAAAACAATTACAGTCCAATAAAGATATAAAAAAATAAATAAATAAAATGCTACTTAATATTTAATAGGTGCTCAGATGTTTGTGGGATGAATAAGCGAATGCACTAGGCATATAAAAATAAAGGTCACAACCACTGCCTTCCAGGAACTTCATTTTAGAGGAGAGAACCGTCATGGTTCTCATGGTGAGATCTCACCCTCTCATGGTGAGGGTGAAGAGAAAATCAATGCACAGGCAGTAACCAGATCAAGGGGAGGGAGGGGAGGGGAGGGGGGAGGGGAGGGAGGAGAGGGGGAGGGGTGGGGGGAGGGAGGGGGAGGGAGGGGAGGGAGGGGAGGGAGGGGAGGGAGGGGAGGGGAGGGGAGGGGAGGGAGGGGGAGGGAGGGGAGGGAGGGAGGGGAGGGAGGGGAGGGAGGGAGGGGAGGGAGGGGAGGGAGGGGAGGGAGGGAGGGGAGGGAGGGGAGGGAGGGGAGGGAGGGAGGGGAAGGAGGGGAGGGAGGGGAGGGAGGGAGGGGAGGGAGGGGAGGGAGGGAGGGGAGGGAGGGGAGGGAGGGAGGGGAGGGGACGGGGAGGGGAGGGGAGGGAGGGGAGGGGGGAGGGAGGGAGGGGAGGGAGGGGAGGGAGGGGTGCCCACCCCACCCTGGGGCACATCCTGTAGGTCATTTCATTTCCTTCATTCATTCTTTCCAAAAAAATATTTATTGACCACCCACTCTGTGCAAAGCGCTTGCTTGGGCGGAAAAGCAGACCATAAAAATGCCAGCAGATAAGATATTTTCAGATGAATGTCCTTAGGCCACTCTGCTCCCTCCATCTCTCCGCAAGCCCTACTACCCCACATTGCCACAGACTCTGTCACCTCACACGCCTGTGTCCCTGCATAGCCCCTCCGGCCCTGGAAGTCGTGACACCTCTTTCCCGGGTGGGTGAACATTAAGAGTAGGTTATTTGACAAGGTCCTACTGTACAGCACAAGGAACTATATTCACCATCCCGGGATAAACCGTAATAAAAAAGAATACTGAGAAGAATGTATATACGTGTATAACTGAGTCATTCTGTTGTACAGCAGAAATTAACACAGCACTGTAAATCAACTACACTTCGACTAAAAATAAGAGTAAATTAAAAAAGAAAGAATAGGTTATCTGGCCTCTCAGAATCCCAGAAGAGACCCAGCTTCTCCCATTTTAGGAGCCTCGTGGCCCAGTGAAAAACTAAGAAATGTCAAGACAGGTTTAAATTGTTACTTTTCAGGTATCCATTTAATAATTAATGTATGATGTGTTGATGTATACATACAATGTATTAATAATACATTAACTATAACCCAACAAACTCTAGTACAATATGACTGACCTATGAAGAGGGATCCACACAGGTGGGTGGTCCAGTTGCTGGGAACGGTTTAAGGTCACACGAGAAATGACTTTTTCTTGGAGTCTTCTCAGTGGATCTTGGCGACTGAAACCGTAGCTTTTAATGTCAAGGGTTAATTTGAGACTCTTTGTCACTGCGAGGCTGGGCGAAAGGGTCCTCGCAGATCCCCCTGAGAACCATATCCAGTTCTCAAAGAGGAAGACCCGTTACCTACAGAGCCTGAGACACAGGGCAGGCCTCCTAAGACGTACGAAGAGACACAGCCCAGTTGCCTGGACACGCCCCCCCGACACCCACAGATGCTAGTTTGGAACTGTAGTGTCTGTGAATGTTCACTCCCAAACATCTTCAGGGAGGACCGGACCTACAGGGGCTGGAAAAAGTCATTGCCAGCATTAGAAAGTCAGACAATGTGAAGTGTTGGCAAGAACTTGGGGAAAGAGGACCCGCCCTGCAGAGCAAGCTGGAAGAACTTGATGAAATGAAGTCGACACGTCCCCTCTGCCCCAGCGATCCACTTCTGAGACGCACCCAGAACGATTCTCACGTGGGACCGTAAGGCACACGTGCGAGGATTCTGCCGCAGCATCGTCTGTGCAGCAGGGCTCTGGGGCCAACCTGGTGGCCTCGATGGGGATGGGCAAGCACAACGTGGTCCATGAGCTCTATGGAATATTTCCCAGCAGTTAGAAGTAACTAACCAGAAATACACACAGCCACATGGATGGACTGTAAAGGGACAGGGCTGCATGAGAGAAGCAGGAAACAGAACAAGGTCTAGAGCACAATGGGATTTATGTTCATCAGAACACCTGCGAATACAGCAGCACTAATATTTCACACAGATGCAAATTCAAGGGTATATATCAAACATGTTGAAGGGACTGGCTGTGATGGAGAAGGTAAAGGAGGTGGGGACTGGGGTGAAATGGAAGAGGCCAGGGAGAGACAGAGACAGAGGGTAAGAGAGGGGGAAAGGGAAAAGGAGGCCCTGTAATGACAGCACATTAAGGACCGAGGAGTGTGGTTCACCCAAGGCAGCGGCACCAACACCAACAGGCCGTTGCTTGTCAGCACGAAGCCCAGATGAGCTTGGAGCAAATGCCATAACAAGATCAGGCAGCTTTTCAAACCGATGGGCACAGGCAAGGAGAAGTTAGGGAAACACTGCTCATAGAATACAACGATCAAATTCAAAAGGAACCAGAGAAATGAAGAACAGAGTTTTCTAGAAGTCGGTGTCAGCCACTCCGGTGCATCCACCACAGACCAGTACAGCAGGTGCATCCTTCACTGGGCTCTCAGAACCACACAGGTTCCAACCTTCCAGCTACACGGAAAGGCTGGGAAATTCAGCCGTAAAATCCTCCACGTCTCCACCACCGGCATCAGCTGCTCGAGTGGCTCTGGAAAGGTGTCTGCTCGGTACAAAGGGAGTTCCAGCATTTACGAGCCTAGACCCACCTGAGGGGCAAGGGCCCTGCCAGAGTCACACTTCATTTACATCCGCAACCAGAGTCAAGAGCGCGGAGGACGACTCCCACAGATGCCTAACCGCCGTGGGGTCACGCCCTAGCCCAGCGCTTCTCAGAATGAGGTCCCTGGGCCAGCAGCATTCGCACCAGAGACTGAGAGACGCAAACCCTGGAGGACCCGTCCCTAGCTCTCCTAGCACAACTGTTCCCACTGCCCGCCCTCCGATGGCTCGGGTGCCCCCCACTAATGAAAACTCTAAGCTTCGTTCCAAAACACAAAGGAGGGAAGCTTGGAAGTGGGAGCTCAGGAAAGAGCCTCCCTGCTCTGTGCCCCTCCCTCCTGCCCTTTGAGCACACGCTGTTCTCCTCCCAAACGCCAACCAGGCCCCGAGCAAGAGAAACGAGACTAAAACCCACAGTGGAGAGAATCAGCTGAATTGGTTTGCTGCCCTTTTTTTTTTTTTCTTTAATTGCTAGTTCTCAGCCCAGTCTGCACAGGGCCTCACGTGGGGAAGCTTTCAGACTCCCCCTGCCTGGGATTTGGATGTGGCCGGGTCCCCGTCTTCGCAGGATGGGTCTGTGGGGAGCTGGACACAGGCCTCTGGCTGGGGTCTGGCCCCTACGGTCCCACCATCTCCCCTGGCACACTGACAGCGCCAAGCTTTCCCTGACCCACTTTGTCATCTTCTCAGAAGGGGAGGGTGGTAATATCAGCTGGCGGCCACTTCCCTGAAATAACCTCAAAATGCTTTGCTCTGTGTCCCGGGTGCAGTGCCATAGGGCTGGCCGAGCAGCCCTAGACCCTGAGGCCCAGCCCAGTCACCAGGGCCGTCTGCCGGCCCACCTCCTACACCACAGCCCCGCGCCAGAGACACAAGCCCAGATGGCGCCCAACTGCCCGCCCCGAGGCTCCCACACCCCACTCCCAGGTACGAAGCCCCAGATCCCAGGGACCAGCAGCTGGGGCCGGGACAGAAGCCAATTCCAGGAGATCCCGGAGCAGGGCTGGGCGTCTGGGATGGAGAGGAGGGTCCTATCAGCGGGTCCCCAGCCCCCGGGACTGGCCACCTTGCAATCAGGCTGAGCCTGAAGGGCGCCCCTCCCACTGGCACCGTGTTCACTCCTGGCTCAGAAACTGGACGGGAGGAGAGCTGGTCCACGGCCCACACACTCAGAGGCTCGCAAGCCGGGACAGCCCTCCTCGCTCCAGCCCACCTTCCATTTTCAGAGCCCACCCACTCTCGTCTTCCTCGGCCTGCTCCCCCGTGGGGACATTTTCTGTCCCTTGATGAGGTGGGGCCTCGCTAGTGAAAGGTGATGATGCAGAGAGAGGTGAGGGTGGACCCCTTTCCCCAACGCCCTCCCCTCCTCCCTCAGCCGGCCATCCTAAGAACCCGGGGCACGCAGACCCTGCCCCGCATCCCTGCATGACCCCCCGGCAGCCCCGATCCCCTGGGCCCAACGGCCCGGTGCTGAGCTGCGTCCACCCAGCCCGTGGGGACACCCTGGGGACAGCAGCAAGCCTGACTCTACACAGGCCTCAGCTTGAGGAGAACAAGCCGCACCCTGACCCCACTGGACCTCCCAAACCCAACTTCCCTCCGGGCAGGTGGTCCTGTAAACACTGGATCTCCAGGTGAAAACACGGCTTCCAGGGGGAGAGTGTGCCCCAGCAAACAGCCTGCCATGGGCGCACACACACACACGCACACGCACACGCACACACACACACACACGCACATTCTGCCGGGAACATCTGTTTTGACAAACATTATTCAAGTCAGTCTATGGGACATGAATTGACAAATTCTCAACGTGCAAGTTCCTGGCTCAATGCATTTCAAATCTGAGCCGAGCTGTGGATGATACAACTCTTATTTTTTAGTTGTTGGCCCCCAACCCCTTCCCCCTTCAAGCCCCACCCCCAGGAAGACCACTTCCAGAGCCCCCAGAGGCTCAGATGTGAAACCATCCAAGCTCACACTTCTGAGTTCGAAAGGCACTGCCTGATGTGATGTCCAACTTCGCCCAGAGGGGCTTTTCTGCAAAGCTGAGGGGTAGGGGGGCGGGAGGGGTCTCCGGGAACCCCACGGCGACAGAGTACCGTCAGCCCTGCCCTGGGAAACCAGATCCACGGGGACCAAGCCGCAGCACCCCACATCCGCGGGAGGAATCGTCTGGAAACGGTCCCCCCCTCCCCGCCGCTCTCCTGCACCCGGCGTCCATGGCAGCTCGGTACCGGGACCCCGTGCTGAAGGGCAACCTCAAACCGCTGGAAAATAAACTTTGTCGGCGCAGACAGTTTCCGGCTATCGCCCAGAGATCACCGCCGCTGCAGCGCCGGGTGCGTGCGGAGGGGTGAAAAGGGAAACGTGAAGCTATTTTTAGGAGAAAAAAATAAATCTCAGCCTACCTTAGAAGCAGCAGTGCCAAGACTGGGAGGTTCACCCAGAGACAACTGCAGTCTGCTGTGTCAGATTACAAACTGGGGCCGAGGGAGGGAGGGGAGGGAGGGGGGAGGGGAGGAGAGAGAGAGAGGGCCTTGGTGTGTCTGCGCCGCTTGGATTCGGCTAGAAATGATTCATTAGTTTTCTGCAGGCAAGCAAGCAGGCCCACAGAGAGGAAGGCGGGGGGGGGGGGGGGGGGGGGAATCATCCGCCATGCAGCGGTACCCAGAGCCTAGGAAACGTCAGTGTTTAGACACACACACGCGCGCGCACACACACACCCCAAGATGGCTCTCGTCTCCCTGCCAGTGTCTTTTCCACTGAGCTGCGGCCCAAAGCTGGGACAGAAATGAAGGCGAAACAGCTCTCTTAGCCAAGCAGGGCTCGGGGTCCGGTGGGTGGTGCTCCCTCCCCGGAATAACAGCACTAGCTCTCCCCTGCTGGCTGCCGGCAGTGGGGGGGGCGGGTGGCTCCTGCAACCAACCGGCCCTCCGGGCTGCCAAGGGGAGGGAAAACCTGCCCTCGCGCGCCCCACGAAGCTCAGAAACTCAAGTGCAGCTAGGAATTAAGTGATTATGTGCAACCAACCACCCAAGCTGTTCAGGTCTGCACCCGCTGGTCTGGCTCCCCCGCTGCCCCCCAGCCTCCCGAATCCAAAGAAAATTAACATGTGCTCTCTTCATCCTCCCAGAAGTTCAGACCCTTGCACAGAGGTACCAGCTACCTAGCAACGCGGCAGAGACAGTGACAAAATAGGAGAATGTGCGTGGACTTCACACACACACACGGGCACACACAGTTTGTTCCCTGGGATGAAACCCCCATCATGTGTGATTTAAAGATGCTAAACAATTTAGCTTGTGGAAGGAAAGCCCCGTGTTGGGTCCCATGAACCCGGACTGTGTCTCTGAGGGGTCCCAGTGCCGCCTGCCTGGACAGGGACCGCGGGGTGGGAGGCAGGCATACACTAGCTGCAGGTCCTTTGTACAAAAAGGAAAGGGTCTCCCGAGATGCTTTCTGTTGCTTCTCCAATTAACAGGCTTACCAAACGGGCATCGGGAAAATCCAACACACCCTCCACCACGGTGGTTGGGTTGTTTGCCTTATACAAACCACCATGAGCTAAAAGCTAACTGGGGAATTCCCTGGCGATCCAGTGGTTAGGACTTCGCACTTTCACTGCCGAGGGTGTGGGTTCGATCCCTGGTCGGGGAACTAAGATCTCACAAGCCTAGCGGCGTGGCCAAAAATTTAAAAATTTTTTGAACTTCTTAAAAAATAAATAAACATAGTATAAAAAATAAAAAGCTAACTGGCCAGAAGGACACTCCTTCCCCAAACGACTTCTGTGTCACCGTGGTACACAGGTGGAGCGGAAGTTTTCCTAATCAGGACCCACTTTTGCTTCCCAAGGATGGAGAGCGCCTGAATTTGCCTGCAAGACGGAAGGCTTCCTACAGCTCCGTATACGCTAGGCCAGTCCCAGCCTCTTTCTGTTGGACCAAGAGCTCTGTGCCCCTTTCAGGAGGGGGAAGCAAACCGCCCCACCATTTCCTTTTTTTTTTTAGAATGAAGTAATTTAATTATGAGGGTCAAGGTCATAAATTTGTCA
The DNA here is from genome assembly GCF_964270905.1 of Leucopleurus acutus. NCBI lineage: Eukaryota > Metazoa > Chordata > Mammalia > Artiodactyla > Delphinidae > Leucopleurus > Leucopleurus acutus. Next base: position 88,518,731 of record NC_139155.1, read on the forward strand.
CCAAACTCTAAAATACCAGGCACAGAAGCAATTTGCAAATGCTGCTCTTTAATGTTATTGAATATAATTAACAGGCCATATGGCAACTTGACATTTAACTCTCTTTATGAAGCGTACACCATTCCCTTTTTCATTCTGCAGGCAGAGCCATCAGTTCCCAGTAACCACGACCAGGGAAGAGGAGGCAAACGCTTGTACATCCCTGTTCACAGCAGCTCCTTTCACAACAGCCAATGGGTGGAGACAACCCAATGCCCGCTGATGGGCAGATGGATCCACAGAAGTGGTCTGTCCGGGCAGTGGAATACTATGCAGCCACCAAAAGGATGGAAGCACAGACACAGGCTACGGTGTGGATTAACTGAAAACATGCTGGTAAGGAAACAAGCCACCATCAAAAGGATGGAAGCACAGACACAGGCTACGGTGCAGATTAACTGAAAACATGCTGGTAAGGAAACAAGCCAGATACAAAAGACCACGTGTCGTATGATTTTATGTAGATGAAACGTCCAGAATAGGCAAAGCCACAGAGCCAGAAAGGAGATGAGTGGGATGGCCGCCTGGGCCTCGGGGGAGGGGGAGAGAGAGGAGAGGGAGGGGCTGCTAATGGGCACAGGGTTTCCTTTGGGGGCTATGAAAACATTTTGGAATTAGACACAGGTGGTGGTTGCACAACATTGTGAAGGCACTAATGCCACTGAATTATTCACTTTACAATGGTTAATTTTATGTTACATGAACCTCATCTCAAATAAAAAAGTAAAAAAAAAAAAAAAAGCACATGAATTGGGAGTCACGCTGGCCAAAGTCTAAATCCCGACTCTGTGTGACCTTCAACAGGTCAGTCTGTTCCCTCAGCTACAAAAGTATCGTATCTGCTTCTTAGAGAGCATCCACCCATGGGGCTATCACGGGAGAAAAAGAACAGGGTTGACGGAAGAAAATAAAGCTCTCCCCCCCTTAGAAATTTTAGAAAAGAACTCGTTCTTTGAGAAGGCCATTCAATGGCATGAAGATGGCTTTCTGCCCCTCTTTTCTCAGCAGGTTGTTCTGAAGCAATCCATAGATCAGACAGGCCTAAAGTCCAAGGTTCTGAAACAATTCACCTACAAAAGCACATACTTTTAAGATGCTGAATCCTCCCCACGCCGGGCTACGGCCACTTGAACCAGCCTTGTTGAGACTCCAGAATCATTCTCCCAGTATTTCATGTCAACGGAAGTTGCTAACCCGAGGGTCTCTGTGCGAGCCCACTTAGAGGACCAGGCACGCTGAGGCCAGGAGAGGACACTGCCCCTGTCCAATCAGAAAAGGAAGGCAGGTGGGAATGTAAGTTTGTGTAGCCACTATGGAGAACAGTATGGAGGTTCCTCAAAAAACTAAAAATAGAACTACCATATGATCCAGCAATCCCACTCCTGGGCATATATCCAGACAAAACTCTAATTCAAAAAGATACACGCACCCCTGTGTTCATTGCAGTACTATTCACAATAGCCAAGACATGGAAGCAACCTAAGTGTCCATCAACAGATGAATGGATAAAGAAGATGTGGTACATACATACAACGGAATACTACTCAACCATAAAAAAGAACAACATAATGCCATTTGCAGCAACAGAGATGCAACCAGAGATTATCATACTAAGTGAAATAAGTCAGAGAAAGACAAATACCATATGAGATCACTTATATGTGGAATCTAAACTATGACACAAATGAAGCTATCTATGAAACAGAAACACACTCATGGACACAGAGAACAGACTTGTGATTGCCAAGGGGAAGGGGTGGAGGAGGGATGGATTGGGAGTTTGGGGTTAGCAGATGCAAACAATTATATATAGAATGTATGAACAACAAAGTTCTACTGTATAGCACAGGGAACTATATTCAATATCCTGTGATAAACCATAATGGAAAAGAATATATATATATATAACTGAGTCGCTTTGCTGTACAGCAGAAATTAAACACAAAATGGTAAATCAACCACACTTCAATAAAATTAAAAAAAAAAAAAAAAGAAAAGAAAAGGAAGGCAGTGATTCCACCTCCGGGTACCATGTTCTAACTTCACAAAAACCAGGTGAATTCTGGGCTTAAGACACTGTTGAATGTAACAAAGCAGAGAATTTCACAGGCAGAGGCTCCTGGGTAAGTCACGATGTAGAGGAAGCCACGCTGCGTCTGTGAAGAACGAGGGCATGAAGACACAGCGGGAGAGGATCACCTAGGTCTGGAAGATGGGCTGCCAGGGCCGAGACTCGCTTCCTTGAAGAAATCAAAGAAGCTCACCCCTTCCACACTTATTGGAGGCAACTCAGAAAACAGACCCCACAAAGGCACCCCTATTAACCGGGCCTGTCCGGCTGTTAAGAGCTGCTATAAATAACACGCCGTTTGTTTATCTGATCCCGAATGCAAAGAGTGTTTGCAGGACGACAGAGGAGCGAGCGCCAGATGCAAAGTTGCATAGCTGCTGCCCAGAGCCTTCCAGTCGTATACATGGAGAAAGCACAGCTGAGCCGGAGGATGCACATTTGGACCGGCTCTCCGAGGAAATGCCAGGTGTCGGCGGCAGTGTGGTTCTGAGGGTTCAGTATTAAAGCAGCAGAATCTACGATCGTCGTGGAGCTAAGAATAGGTCCTGAACGTCAGGGTCTCAGCAGGCCCTGAGCTGCCACAAAGCACAGGGGGCTTTCCACTAGGCCAGTTCCAAGGCCAGCAGTGAGGTGTGCTCACCTAAGTCGCTTTCAAGTCGCTTTTGTAGATGCTATGATGGTCTACTGGGAAAACCCATGTGAACCAAGAAACTGTTACAAATAAGAACAGAACGGAATGGAATAGTATAGAATACAACAGAATAGAAAACTTCTTCATGTATTCCTTGATAGAATACAACCATATATTATTTTTGTTCCCAGAAAAAAAATTGCATATCATTGCATTTAATATTAATAATACGTAAAAATCAATAGCTTTCCTGTATAGGAAGAACACCCAGTTAGGAAATATAATGGAAAGGGAACAAAATCCCATTTCCGGTAGCAGTCTGCAAAATGAAACACATTCCTATGAATGACTTGCACCAGAAATATGTAAGAAATACATGAAGAAAACTGAGGAACAAAAGAGGAAAATTGAATAAAGAGAAAACTATACCCTATGCTTGGATGGGATGCTTAGATTCTATAAAATTCTCCCTAAATCAATCTTAAAAATTAACACCATTACACAAGATATACAGGCAGGATGTTTTTAGACCTGTGGAAGCTGATTCTAAACTCTGTATGAAGATAAAGGCACGGAAGTATAACTTGGAAGTTTTTAGGGTAGAAAAGAGTAAGGAAAGAATAGCAGCCTTACCAGACATTATATGTAAATAAAACTGTTGGTCCTGGTGCATGAACAGATAGGCCAATAGAACAGACTTGGATGAATAAATCCTATCACATAACAGCATTTACTATATGATAAGGTGTCATTTCTAATCAATAAGAAAAGGCTGATCATTCAATATATGATATTCAGAAAATGGGAAAATGTTTTTAAATTCTTACACAAAAATCATTTCCAGATGAATCAAGTATCTAAACACATAAAGGAAAAATGAGACATCTTTGAAGAAATCATGAATTTTTTTCATTACTTTAAAATGAAGGAGGACTTTCTAACCAAGACAGGAAATCAGGGATGATGAAAGGAAAGGCTGATTAAATTTGACAACATGGAAATTTAAAACTTCTGCACAGTGAAAAGAATGCCATAAATAAAATCAAACGCTAAGTTACAAACCAGGATAAAACATTTGCAACACAAATTTCAGACTCAGGTATGGGTCCAGGTTTTGCGGGACCTGGAGTTCGTTCAACTTGGGGACCCTGCTTAAGAAAAATAAAAACAAAAAACAAACCCACCAATGCAAAACGGTACAAACATGATCCCATCTAAAGAATGAGAAAATAAATCACAACAAATTCCAGACTTTAAAAAGCTGACGAACCCCATAAATATCACAAAATCTAGAAAAATAACATTGTTTGTTTAATTAAGTGCCTGAGACACCTCTCTAATGCGTTCTTTTTACATTTACTGGCTGTGTAATGTTTAGCGGCCTCTCCATATGGCAATGATTTGTGGCATTATCCTCTTTTGAGAGAGTAAATGAAAAATTCTTTCCCAGCGTAATTCATCAAATTTGGGGGGTTTAAAGTCTTTTTTGTAGTTTAAAAGTTTTCTTCATATGTTCCAGCAATCCCACTCCTGGGCATATATCTGGACAAAAGTATAATGCAAAAAGATCCATGCACCCCTATGTTCACAGCAGCACTATTCACAACAGCCAATGGAAGCAACCTAAGTGTCCATCGACAGAGGAATGGATAAAGAAGATGCGGTGCATATACACAACGGAATATTACTCAGCCGTAGAAAAGAATAAAGTAATGCCCTTTGCAGCAACATGGATGGACCTAGAGATGATCATGCTAAGTGAAGTAAGCCAGACAGAGAAAGACAACTATCATATGATATCACTTATAGGTGTAATCTAAAATAGGACACAAATGAAACAGAAACAGACTCACAGGCATAGAGAACAGACTTGTGGTTGCCAAGGGGGCGGGGGGAAGGGGATGGATGGACTGGGAGCTTGGGCTTAGTAGAGGCAAGCTATTACGTTTAGGATGGATAAACAACAAGGTCCTACCGTATAGCGCAGGGAACTATAGCCTATATCCTGGGATAAAGCACAATGGAGAAGAGTATAAAAAAGAATGTATATATGTGTATAACTGAGTCACTTTGCTGTACAGCAGAAATTAACACAACATTGTAAATCAACTATTCTTCGATTTAAAAAAATAAACTATCTAAAATTTTTTTTAAGTTTTCTTTAACAAATTTATTCCACATACAACTAACTTTAACAGTAGTTCCTGAACTACTATTCCAGGATGTGTCCAAAACGCAGAGGAATCCTGATCAACTTTATTTGATTTGATTCCCATCAAAAAAGAAAACAAAATGTACGACGGGTTATATGGGTGTTGGCTGGATTACCGACGACATTTCAGACAGGAAAACTTCCTGTTGGTCATGCGTTGGTGAGAAAGGCTTCTCTGCTTACAGCTGTACATTGAGAACTGGAAGACTTTTCCATGGACTGGCTTTCATCTCTGTACATCTCAAACCTCTTTTCTCATCCACTCCCCACATGCTTCCAGTGTCAAATGCCTAAGATACGCTCACATTATGATACGATCTTTGGCTACACAGGGTGATGAAGGATAATTCAGCAGGGAGGGCAATAGATGTATTCCAGGAAGCCATCACATACCATGATGGCCAGTGATCATTTATACCCAGAAATGGCAGAAACCCATTTAACATATCTCATTAAACCCCAATTAAACGTCATCTTAACTGGACTTTCTCTTAGCTAGATGTCAAAAATGCCCACAGCCTGTCTAACAAAACGAGCATGAGGGAAACTCTCAGTGAAAAGATATAGTTGTCTTAAATGACTGCAGTTAAAATAACTTAGCTGAGTAAACTTTGTGAACATGTTGCTAGGATCCTTTCAGGGTCTTGTAAGGGTTTGTACAGGTGAGGACAACTGAAGCTTAGACTTCACTGGCTTCATGTAAATCTGCCTCTTGACAAGCTAAGGACTAAGTTCCTTAATATAAAAAGAGCTCTTACAAATCAATGAGACCTACAATTCAATTGAAAACTTGGCAAAGGCTGTATATACACAGCTCAGCACCCCCCCAATAAAAAAAAAAGATGAGGTGTTGCCACAATACAATCTCCAAAACATATCCAGTGAAGAAAGAAAAAAGCAAATAGTGTGTATGCATTCTCTAGTCTGCATATAATAAAGGAACATCTATACGCGCACGGACTGTTGCAGAAGGCTTACAACACACGAGTGGCTGCCTCTTGAAAGACAGACGAGGGACGAAGGGTTTGAGAGTGAAGGCTCTCTTTTACTCTGATGCAGTGTGAATTGCTTACCAAGGGCAGATACTCTTTCGTTTTTACTCCAAGTGCTATTATTTACTAAAACTCAATGAACTGTAAACCTAACATGGGTGAATTTAGCTGTATTTAAAATTAAAAATATAGATATTTTAAAACATGATTATTAAAAAGATATTATGTAATAAATATAGAGTAAATTAATATATGTATGTGTATATATATATATATATATATATACACACACACACACACACGACCAACACACACACACACAGGACTCACACACACACACACACACACACACACACACACACACACACGGGACATAATGAAAAAAATGCCCATTATTTAACATTTGCTTTACTGTAGCTACTGGATTGAATAGGGATAGAGGTAATGCAGGGTAGTATAAAACTCTAAAACATTTACACTAGATTTGAAATGTGTTACTGTTACTCTTTGCATCAGGTTTACCCCATAATCCTGTATAAACCTAAAGACTGAACACATCAAACTACTGCAATAGAAAGATAAGCAGAAAAGCAGCTAAGACAAAAATGACCCTTGGGAATCCACCAAAACAATGCTTCCCGTGTGAATAACGGAAGGTTCAAATCCATGTTAGGTCTGGACGCACCCCAGGCGTCTGGAACCCCGAACAGCCCCTCCACCCAGCCTGAGCATGTTGAAGGCCACACTCGCGTTTGCTTGGGCTTCCCGCAGACATGGCTGCCGGTCATCTCTGCAGCCTAGCAGTACTTCCTGCGCTAGCAAAACCAGTCCTTCAGGGCACAGTGGCCAGGCCATGGACCACGGGGCATCTACTCAGGCAGCTTCTGTGTGCGTTTGTGGAAATGCTTAGGAAGCTGCTGTCCAGCACACAGCAGACGCCTGAGTCTCCTTCTGTTGGAGAAATGGGCTCTGAGAGAGAGAAACAGACAGACAGACAGAGAAGGGGAGAGGGATGGACAATCCCTGGCTGCAGGGAGCGTTCCACCACCCTGAGACTCTGCCTGTAGCCATTATGCCCACCACCAGCTGTTCTGAGCTGCAGAGTGAATACCCAGCTGGAGAGAATCAGTATTTCCACACCCTCAGTATGTATCTAAGGATCAGCCTGGTCTCTGTTTAAATGCATCCACTCAAGGCGTTTACTCCCTCGAGGAATCCTTTCCAGCTCTCCCTGTGCACCCTGACCTGCTCCAGGTGCTCAGAATACAGCCCAGATGAGACCCAGTCCCTGCTGTCACGGTACATGTGTCCTCGGGACAGGGAGGGGGACGACGCACAGATACAGAGAGATCAGGAACCTGGAACGTGGGTTGTGATGGGGCCACAAAGACACGTGAAGCTTGGGACTTCCCTCATGGTCCACTGGTTAAGACTCTGCGCTCCCAACGCAGGGGGCCCGGGTTCAATCCCTGGTCAGGGGACTAGATCCCACACACCGCAACTAAAGAGCCTGCATGCCACAACTAAGACCCTGCGCAGCCAAATAAATAAATACATATTTTTAAAAACCAGACACTTGAGGCAGCTAAGGGGGTGGACAGAGGTGGGCTGGCGGGGTCAGGATGTCCACTCTGAGAAGGTGACAGCAGAGCAGAGACCTAAGACGAGGGAGGGAATAAGACGTAGATGAGGGGCATCTCCAGGTGGGCACAGCCAGGGAGAAGATGAGAACACGCCTGGACTGGCGTGGGCGGGGGGCTGGGGAGCGCACAGGGCCCAGGGCTGTTGCAGGGGGCACAGGACGGCGGCTGGAGGTGGGGGGAGAGCTTTACCGTGTGCACTTTACTAGACGTGGCAAGAACTCTTATTTCTCTGAGTGAGATGCCAGCCACTGGAGGTTCTGAACACAGGCGCACAACCTGATGTCCTCTGTTTTCAGAAGGTCGCCCCAATAGTCCCCGGGTGGGAGGGCCATGCCTGGGGGCCAGAAAGTCACACATCCCCTTCTCCTCCACTGACTCCAACGTTACAGAGTTTAGTAAGGGCCAAGAAAGAAGTCGGTGTAGAGAGAAGGAAACTTGGAAAGAAGCAGCAAGATTGCTGGGGCTCCCATGTCAGAAGCAACAGCGGGGGGACTTCCCTGGTGGCACAGCGGTTAGGAATCCGCCTGCCAATGCAGGGGACACGGGTTCGAGCCCTGGTCCGGGAAGATCCCACATGCCGCGGAGCAACTAAGCCCGTGCACCACAACTACTGAGCCCGCGCTCTAGAGCCCACGAGCCAAAACTACTGAGCCCCCGAGCCACAACTACTGAGCCCATGAACCACAACTACTGAAGCCCGTGTGCCTAGAGCCCGTGCTCTGCAACAAGAGAAGCCCCTGCTGGCCACAACTAAAGAAAGCCCACACGCAGCAACGAACGCAGCCAAAAAAAAAGAAGTGACAGGCGGGAGGGAGGTGGTGGGTTCGGGGAGGCTGGCGTTTTCCCAGCATCACTGTCCAACCCCAGCAGAGGAGCCAAAGGACCTGCCGAGAACCCGCTGGCCTGGCCCTTCCCCGGCTCAGCCCCTGTTCTCACATCCGCTAAGACAGAATGCTCAGACCCAAAGATCCCAGCCGCGGTTTCTCCCGTTTTACCTTTCTCCTGCTCTGAGCGCGTGTTTCTGTGGAGTCCCAGTGGAGAGTGGTTTCCAGCAGCTGGAATTGCTCCAAAGGCTTACGGAGAGCGTTGCTTGACACCCCACAACACAAGGCACTGGTGGCCCCTGAAGGGGCCTGGATGGGGGGTGTTTCAGGCTGTCTTAGGCAGCCGTGAATCGTTTCACCTCCTCTTTGTTGGCTCCCGTGAAAAAACATTTAAGAATATCCCACGCGAGAGCAGAGGCGAGGAGTGGAGGGTGAGTTTGCGCCTGTGATTTTAGTTGGTTGGGAAACTCCCATCAGGAATCTCAAAACTGTGTATCTTGCTGAGCCCAGAGACGGTCCAGAAAATCAGGGAACCCAACAGGTAAGATAAAATGTGCCGATCTTCCTTAGACGCTGCTTTAGTATTGATAGAAGAGCCTGGAGTTTAAATCAGGGTTTGCAGAGTCAGATGCCTACAGGCGGCAAATGGACGGAGGGTGAGAAACAGCTTCCCAGTGCAGATCCGTCTCGTCCGACTTTTTTATTTGATTTTATTGGAGTAGAGCTGATTTACAGTGCTGTGTTAATTTCTGCTGCACAGCAGAGTGACTCAGCTATTCACATATACTCTGTTTCATACTCTTTTCCATTCTCATTTATCCTAGGATATTGAATACTGTTCCCTGTGCTCTACAGTAGGACCTTGTTTTTTATCCATCCTATATATACTAGTTTGCATCTGCTAATCCCAAACTCCCAGACCTTCCCTCCCCTCCCCCCCTCCCCCTCGGCAACCACAAGTCTGTTCTCTATGTCCGTGAGTCTGTTTCTGCTTCATAGACATGTTCATGTGTGTTGTATTTTAGATTCCACATAGAAGTGATATCATATGATATTTGTCTTTGACTTCCTTTGCTTAGTATAATAACTTCTAGGTGCACGCATGTTGCTGCAAATGGCCTTATTTCATTCTCTTTATGGCTGAGTAGTATTCCATTGTGTGTATATATATGCACCACATCTTCTTTATCCGTTCCTCAGTCGATGGACGCTTAGGCTCCTACTTCTAGCAGAGACATGGGTATTTAAAATATGTCACGTTCATTGTATTCTACTATAATAAAAATGATAAAAATTCTACTATAATATAAACAGTAAGAACGAGGCATAGTGTTAGCAGTTAGCTATAAGGTAATAGAAGGAAAGTAGCGCCCATTGACAAATAGAGTACGCTGAGGGCATTCGCTTGCTAGGGCTGCCGTAACGGAGTACCCCAGACTGGTAGCTTAAACAACAGAAATGTACTTGTTCACCATTCTGGAAGCTGGAAGTCCTAGACGAGGGTGTCAGCAAGGCGAGGCCTCTCTCCTTGACCTGTCGGCGGCTGTCTTCCCCCGTGTTCTTCCCGTGTCTTCCCTCTGTGTGTGTCTGTGTTCTCATCTCTTCTTGTAAGGACACCAGCCAGACTGGATCACGATTCGGAGGTACTGAGGGTTAGGACTTCAACCTCTGACTTTAGGGGGACACGATCCAACCCATAACAGTGAGAGGCCGTGAGCTCAGCATCATTAGGAGTCACTGCCACGCCCAGGATGGCCTCGCCAGGCCCCTAGGACACAGCTGCTGCCCAGAGGTCGAGGCCACGAAAGGAGATAGTGTCTGGTGGGAGCTGAAGCCACAGACACACGGCCACGGCTACAAGTGGGTCTCGAAGCAGGGCAGTGGGAGAAACCGCCGGCTTCTCTCTGCTTCTGCTCCCCCGTCTCTGGCCCATGCCGCCCCCCCCTTGGCCGAGCCCCCCGGAGCCACTTAGCAAGGACACCTGGGCGTGCAGGATGGGCTGAGGGCAACCAGGCGGGGGTCAGTGTAGGGGGGTGTTCCAGGGTCGCCCTGTGGGAACCTGATCCTCTGATTCTGCAGGACACACCGGGCATCTGCAGTTCCATCTGCTGTCTTCCCATTATTTTAACTCCGTGGAGGTCTGCAATGGGCAGTTTCATTTAAAGTGACAGAGAAGACTGATACAGGGTTATTCAGACCTGAGTCACTCTGTTACTCTCCTGGCCTGGCAGCACCACGGTGGGACAACGACTAGGGATCCCGGCGAGCCACAGGCGCTCACAGCCCCCACTGGGGTCCTGGGTAAAGGGGGCACAGGGGGACGCATCGGAGAACTCAAGGGCGAGCGTGCGCTCGAGCTGAATTCCCAAAGTTCCTAAAACGGGATCTTCAGCAAACAGCAGCAAGGATTCTGATCTCACAAGGCCACGTCCCCGGCCCACGACGGGTCAAGATGACACGACACATGACAACCGTCAAACTTGCACAACCTGATACGGACGAGATGGGGTTTGGGTCCAGCCCACGGGGAGGGTACCGGCCAAGCTCTCAGTGGAGAAATAATGTCAGATCCCCTAACCCCCATCACGGTCTCTGTGACCGTACCGAGGTCTCCGTTATTTGTGTTTGGTCCCTAAACTTTTTTTTTAAGATTTATGTTTTCATGTAGACCATTTTTTTTAGAGTCTTTATTGAATTTGGTACAATGTTGCCTCTGTTTCTATGTTTGGGTTTCTTGGCCACGAGGCATGTGGGAGCCTAGCTCCCCGACTAGGGGTCGCACCTGCACCCGCTGCGTTGGAAGGCAAAGTCTTGGCCACTGGACTGCCAGGGAAGGGCCCATAAACTTTTTTCACTGAATCTGATGGCACGACTTTTTAAACCGTATGCAAATCTACATTTCTGACTTCTGTTGAAAAACTAGGTTGACGGACAGGGACCCTGATGCCCTGAGGTCACGAGCTGACAGTGCGAGCAGCGTGTGCTCACTCTTCTCAGGCCACCAGCTCTCCTGTTCGCCTCAGTCCCACCTGCCTGGCCCCTGGGAGCATGTGAGTTTCTCAGCTCTGAGTCACATGACCTAAGGCCATCGACCCCTGCCAAACTTACGGGCACATCACATAGATACAGCATATTATACAACAGAGGAAGAAGGAAAACAGATGTGTCCCTGTGGGGAGGGAGACAAACCAAGGGACCCCTTTCCTCAGAGAAGACCTCATGGCAGGAGAGAGACCCCCCCGAACTTGACCTCCATCTGACCCCACCCTGTCTCTAACACTTGACTCCAGTTTGACCTTTCCTCCTAAGAAGATTCTCTTCCCTTTCTGGGTGCTCTCAGCTGTCTTGTGAAAGGAACATTCTCTTGGGATGAGAGAATCTGTAGCTGGGTTTTTTAATGGAATTAACTCAGCCTTTTCTGGACAACTCCAAAAACTCAGAAATCAAAGCCACAGGATGAAGGGTCCATTTTAACTTCCAAAACGAAGTTTCGATCCCCTTTGGAAAGGAAAAAAATCAAAGTACAGAGCGGTGGTTGAAGATGTCAATCTTTACTTCTCCCTCACCATGACCCTCCCTGTTAGATTAAAAGGGAGGTGACACCCCTGCTTTCTCCACTGGGGACCCACTCTTAGTAGAACCAGTCGGAAGGGTATTACCATTGGGGGACAGTCCCGCATAGGAATCTTCCACAAACCTCCCTCCTTGAGAAATAAACCAACAGACTGTCCCCAACCAACACTCGAGCCTACTTTGCCAAGACATCGCTTACAACCATCCCCCGCAAGCAGCTTTGGAACTAGAAACCTGGGGCTCTTGAACATCCCAGAATCAGCTACCAGGACACTCCTGTGATCCAGAACTGGCCTGCCTGTTTCAGGCCAGATACCCAACCTGCAGAACCGAACAGAGCTAAGCAAATCAAGTTAATAACTACATCCTTCCAAAGCTATCACACTCCTTGGAGTGAGCCTTTACCATGACGGAGGTCCTTTCCTTGGAATGTCGCTAACTGGGGCACTAAATATAAACATCCTGATTTGGTTAATTTTCCCCCTGGGATTTCGCATTCTATGCCTACGAGAGATAGGAATTCTAGAAAGCGATTCCCTAATTCTCAACACTTCACAAAGGGGAGGAAAAGAAACATGATTTCAGGGTCACGTGAACCCATCCATGTGGGAAGTGGTAATTGGGAGAGTTCAAGCCCCACCAAAAATAATTTCAGTTAACTTCAAAGCAAACAAATCATGGTTCCTGGCTGGGGTCCTTCTTGACAGTTTCTAGGGGAAAACTTCTTGACAGAACTAAAGGGGAAGGACTTCTCTGGTGGTGCAGTGGCTAAGACTACAAGCTCCCAATTCAGGGGGCCTGGGTTCAATCCCTGGTCAGGGAACTAGATCCCACATGCATGCCGCAACTAAGGAGCCCGCCTCCCACAACTAAGACAAATAAATAATAAATAAATATTTTTTTAAAAAAAACGAACTAAAGGGAACTTGGCCTTTCAAACCTCAGTTGATGTCACAGCAACTTTGAGACTGTACATCAGCTGCTACATAACTTGATTCATCCTTTGAAAATCCATGCCCCAAAAATTAAGACCCTGAAGCTTCGAGGTCAGACCCTATAAAGTAAGAATGTCACCCATAAGGGAAAATTCCTGGGTTTCAGGGGTAGATCACCGACGGTGGTACAAGGTACAGGTCAACAAGCTGTGGCCCATGGGCTAAATCTGGCCCACCACTTGTTTTTGTAAATAAAGTTTTATTGGAACACTGTCCTACTCATTTGTTTTCATTTGTCTATGGCTTCTTCCACGCTATAAATCACAAAGATGAGGAACTGCAATAGAGACTATACAGCCAGCAGAGCCTAAAATATTTACTGTCTGACCCTTTCCAGGAAAAGTTTGCATTCCCTGGTCAAAGGTTTTCAAACTTTTTGATCAGATATCCCTACTGATAAAAAGTATGGACCGTGCAGCCCCATTATACAACTAAGTTATGGGATATTTATATAGCTTCAAATATCTTCCCACAAAGGACAGGCCAAAGTCACGTGTGTCCTGGGATAACGCCCTAAGAGGTCACCTCAGCATCACCTGGGAAGCAATCACACCAAAAGTGCAAAAGTAAATCGAACCGTGAGGAAACTCGGCAAACCCGAATCAAGGGCGAGTCTCCAGAATGATGGGCCTATCTGTCCTCTTTACACGTGTCAAGGTCACACAAGGCCGGGAGGGGCGGGGGACGGTTCCAGATTAAAGGAAACTGAAAAGACATAATGACAACATGCAATGTGTCCTGGACTGGACACGGGGCCAGGAAAGAAAGTGGCTGTTTAGGGCATTATGGGGGCAACTGATCAAATCTGCAGAGGGGCTGTGGGTTAGACACTGCTAATGCATCAGTGTTAAATCTGCAGATCATTGAACTGTGGCCATGTAAGAGGATGGCCTTGCTCTTGGAAAAAGCGCACTGAAATACTTTAGGACCAGGGGACAATATACCTGCAACTACTGTCAGATAGACGGTTTTGAGGGAAAATCTCTCTCCCTCTCCCACTGTGTGTGTGTGTGTGTGTGTGTGTGTGTCTATAAACAGATGATTGGTAGATAGATGACAGATAGATAGATGACAGATAGAGAGATAGATAAAATGATAAAGAACTGGGGGTAAAATATAAACAATTGATGAATCTGAGTAAAAGATATAAAAGCATTCTCTACGCCATTCCAGCTGCTTTTCTGTAAGTGTTAATTACGTCAAAATAAGACTTTTTAAAATGCACGACAAAAATCCCCAAAAGCACCCCCAAGGACAGAGCTCTTGTCTTTGACTCATTCCTGGCAGCTCATGCCCTCCGCGTTCATTTATTTTCAGGCCAATAGCGCAAAGTGGATTTACCCTGCGGCCCCCAGGTTGGTCCCTCGGGCTCCCCCTCTTCATCCCCCAGGTACTGATTTCTGGGTGCCTGCCCAGCCTCGCTTCCCTGGGTACCTGCTGCAGGGGCTGGGTTGCTCCGTGGAACTTATGACCTTTGGATCCAGTGGAAAGCAGCCTTTAGAGTGTGTTGTCCTTTTCCCAGATGAGACACAGCATGGGTAGTTCTCTTAAAACAAAAAAAGAGAGATGCTGAAAGTTGTACAAATTTTGCTTTGGCTGGTGTGGCCTATACTGCTGCTAATCCTTTCTAATGTCCTTCATCCCTTTTTCCTGAACTAATAAGATACCGATTTCTTTAGGTGGCAATGTACTCAGGTTCTGCAGAAGTAACCTTGTTATGCTGTTCTGGCCAAGGAGCTGTGCTGATTGGGGGTCAGGAAGGAAGAGTCTGGAAAAAACGTTTGCCTTCCTCATAAAGGGGAGTAGATGAGGTTAGTGTTATCCCCCATTCTATTTCCTGTCCCGATTAGAGATGTGATGGCTGGAGCTGTGGCAGCGGTGTTGCAATCATGAGGGAAAGGCCAGGGGGCTCATAATGACAGTCTTGCCATCCTTGAGCCATTGAATCATGGCCAGCAGCTGCCTACTTCTCATGTGAGAAAAAGTAAAGTCTTGTTTGTTTAAGACACTGTTAGGTGTGTATTCTATTGCTTTTGTCAAACCCATTTTTAACTGATATCACAATAAATCTTTCCCTTTTTTATCAGTCTCCAGAGAAGAGTTGTGAGAAAATATACTGCACGATATTCTCTTGGGGTCCCTTCCTGTTCTCCCTCCCACAAGAAGAGAATTTTCAGTTAAACTGTGGACTTAATTCTTCAGTCCTGATTCAGGCAAAAGTCCCACGGGGAGGGTTCTCTGCATAAAGTTGAAGATTCCTATTTTCCTTCCCCAAACCGAACATTTTCCACTTCTGTTTAATTATTAATATGCTGCAGATATATTTAAGATGCGACCCCAGCATAAAGTGTATTTAAAACTCCAGCAGGATTTCCATTACGCTGATAAATAAAGAATGAGTTGCTCCAGTCTGCCCTCCCCTCGTTGCTCAGCTGCTCCCACACGCTTCTCGTTTTGCTGGCAGCTCTTCCGCCTGGTCTGTTTGTCCAGCCAGTTGATAGGACGATCACAAGGGTCACGCTCGGAGGAGTTGGGAGCCCAGGACTCCACGGGGAAGATGGCAAATGTGAACGCCAGCCAAGAGGCTGTGCGTGAGGTTCGTGTGTCAGGACAGATCTAAAAAGGGAGACTAGTTCCAGAAACAGATTCTCTCCAGCCTGACTCAGGATGGGGCACAGAAAAGGGTCCAGCCTCTGCCTACTGCCCACCCTAGACCTCGTGCACGATCCAGAAACACTAGCAACCGGAACGCGTAGACAGGGACAGGAAAAACCAACAGATTCCTGGGAGCGGAAACAGCAAAGTGAGACTTGGGCACCAGCGGAAGCTCCAGGATGAAACATCAGTGTCAACGTGGCTCAGTCAACAGTTTATTTCCCGCAGGTCAAAAATTCTACAGCTGCTAAGTATTCATCTGGGTTGAGATACTATGATTCCACTACAGTACAACACAAATGAACCTATCTACAAAACAGAAACAGACTCACAGACATAGAGAATGGACTTGTGGTTGCCAAGGGAGAGGGGGGGTGGGGGAGGAACAGACTGGGAGTTTGGGATGAGCAGATGCAAACTAGTATATACAGGATGGATAAACAACAAGGCCCTACTGTAGAGCACAGGGAACTGTATCTAAACTCCTGGGATAAACCATAACGGAAAAGAATATAAAACAAGAATGTACGTATGTGTATAACTGAGTCACTTTGCTGTACGACAGAAACTAACACAACATTGTAAATCAACTATATTTCAATAAAAATTACAAAAACCAAAAAAAAAAAAAAAGGACACTATGATTCCAAAATCCCCAAACAACTGGACATTTTTCTGGATAGATTACAGGGGACGGGAGACCTCAGCAGCTTTGTAGTACTTTTATAAAAGATTGCACAGAGCTGGCCATGGAGGAATGGGCAACAGAAGAGGTAACTTCTGGTAAAAGCAGAAAAAGAACCTGGTGTATCAGGTGGAGAAGGCAGCAGGGCACAGAGATTCCTGCGGCACCAGGGACTGGGCAACACTGACAGAGGTCTGGGGGCAGATGGGGGACTAAGGGAACAGGTCTCACCAAAAGAGATTTGGGGACACCAGGGGACAGGCGTCACTTAGAGAGACCCTGGGGACACCAGGGGACTGGGCACCAATTTATCAGATTCTGGGGATACGAGGGGGACAGGCATAACTGACGGCAATCCTGGAAGCATCAGGAGGTATAACTGTATCAGATGTATGAAAGGTGTTTGCACAGTTGACCTTCCCCTTGTTCAGCCTCTGCTCCATCATAAGATGGCCACGCCCTTGGCAGTAGCCTCGCCTGCAGCCCGATCCCCAGAGTGAGACATTTACAGGAGACCCCGCTGAACCCCGAGCCTGAAGCAGAGCCATCCATGCATGCCTGGCCCACCCTGCTGGGCTTCACTTGACCTGCACACCCTGATACGAGAAGCCAAGTGCTGTCTTCTCTGACTCAGAGACCTGGGAGTGTTTGTTACGCAGCAGTCACTGATGACTAGCTTCCCCTGCTGAAGACGGGCTACCCATGTCATGGAGGGGAGCAGAGAAGTCTGTGATCTGTGCTCAAGAACAACAGTCAATCCGTACAGCCTATTAATCCCATCTGCCTTTGGACAGAAACAAAATCATTATATGGTAACGCAAGAGATTTTACGCTTCACATGGGAGGTTACCCCAGGGTGTCCCATTATAATTTCATAGACTGAATATCCATGTGTATCACCAACATGTGTCTACAAATGTGGGTTCACACAATAATGAGCTGCTCGCTGGCTTATCGCAACATGCATGACAGACTCCTCAGCCACCAGCCTGCCTTGGTTGTTCCTCAGGGCGCCTGGGGGTCTCCGTCCCACACGTGGTCCCGGTTGGTCCTTGTTTTACAAAATCAAATAGACAACCTCCAACACACACACACACAGACACGTATGTCTTATTTCCTTTATTTGATGTCAGGGACTCGAGAATTTATTCTGTTTTTCAACTGTATCGTATATGCCACTCCATTGTACAAGCATCTTTCACTTCACGTCTCAACAATCCTGAAAAAAATCAGAAGCCCGGTGGGAAATTGCTTTCCAGGATCCTATTTTCTACTATTTCAAATTGAAAAAGTTATTACACGTTACACATCAACCCAAATGCCCCAACCAATTTCCTAAATGTTACTTTAAAAAAGCAGTAAAACTCCTACCTATACATAACAAACTGTCCTGGGAGCGGGTAAAAATCTCACAGCATCAATTCCTGACTATCAGACAATTCGCGGTCCCTCTGGGATATGTGAGCTGCACGGCCCTTTAGCCTTTCCAAATACCTACACTTGATTTTGAAGTTCTACCACTTGTATTTCGAGTATACGTTGAAACTTTGTCCTCTTATCATTTTGTTTAAAATGCCATCTTGAATCGTGGGATCCAAAATTTATATTTCTCTTTAAATACATATCTGAGAAGTGATATATTTATATCATATACCTTATTATATTCTACATTATATATGTAATATATACATATACATATACATGATGAAATTTGGTATTAAAAACCAACAAGTGTACTTCCGGGAACATATTTACGGGTGAGACACTGGGTGGGGTATGATTGAAATTTCAGAGCTGGGATTCCAGATTCTCCCGGCGCTGTCTGAATCTCACATCCTCCGCTACGAAGCTCTGTGTCCTAAAGTATGCTGTGTAAACTCCGTTTTTTCTTGCATGAGATAGAAATACTATGCTGTATACCTGAAAGTAACGTAATATTGTAAATCAACTATACATCCATTTAAAAAGCAGAAATAATATTACCTAACATGTAGCATTGTAAGAATTAAATGAAATTAATGCGTATTTTTCACAATAACGGGCTCCCGTTCTTATGAGAGGAATGTACATGTGCACCCCCTCTCTCGACCCAAGAGGGCCATGTTCTTGCTTTGGCCAATGCACTGGGAGCAGTCTGTGTGTGTGTCACTTCCAGGTAAAATGCTTTACGCGCCACCTCTGGTTCGCTACTTTCTCTGTTTCTCTGTTCCTCCACAGTCATGGGAACATGCATTGAAATGCATCTCCCTTCTGCCCAGGTCCCTCAGAACTACAGCGAGCAGAGCCCCCTGGTGACTTGTAACAGGCAAAAGCATGATTCAAGAATATACATGTTTTTAAACCACTGAGATTTGCAATTCGTTTGTTACAGCAGCAGAAGCTAACCCATCCTGACTGATTCTACATGGCTCATATGAAGTGTGTGATAAATCTAGCTTTGGGTAGCTTTGGAAAAGTTGTTTCATCTCTTTTTTTAATTTAATTTTTATTTTATAGTGGAGTCTAGTTGATTTACAATGCTGTGTTAGTCTTAGGTGTACAGCAAAGTGATTCAGTTATACATAAACATATATCCATTCTTTTTCAGATTCTTTTTCCATATAGGTTATTACAGAGTATTGAGCAGAGTTCCCTGTGCTATACAGTAGGTCCTTGTTGGTTATCTATTTCATTTATAGTAGTGTGTATATGTTAATCCCAATCTCCTAATTTATCCCTCCCCCCCTCCCCACCTTACCCCTTTGGTAACCATAAATTTGTTTTCTATGTCTGTGAGTCTATTTTTGTTTTGTAAATAAGTTCATTTTTATCCTTGTTTTAGATTCCACATGGCCTGATGAAAGACTGTACCAGCCTATTGGGGGCCTAGAGCCTGGAGGCACCTGGCTCATGCCTCTCCTTCCTGAGGGAGTGACCGTCCTGCCCACCTTCTGATCCCACCCAGGCCTAGCTCGGGGTTATTCCTTCCGTAAAACTGGCCAATGGCCTCCAGCCGTGATGACTTCCTGCCTGTCTTTTGAAATCCCACAGAAAATTTTTTTAATTAAAGTGTAGTTGATTTACAATGTTGTGCTAATCTCTGCTGTACAGCAAAGTGACTCAGTTATACACATATCGACATTCTTGTTTTATATTCTATTCCATTATGGTTTATCCCAGGAGACTGGATATAGTTTCCTGTGCTATATACAGTAGGACCTTGTTGTTTATCCGTTCTACATGTAATAGTTTGCATCTGCTAATCCCAAACTCCCAATCCTTTCCTCCCCTATCCGTCTCCCTTGGCAACCACAAGTCTGTTCTCTATGTCTGTGAGTCTGTTTCTGTTTCACAGATAGGTTCATTCATGTCATATTTTAGATTACACCTATAAGTGATATCATATGGTATTTGTCTTTCTCTGTCTGACTTACTTCACTTAGGATGATAACCTCTAGGTCCAACCATGTTGCTGCAAATGGCATTATTTCATTCTTTTTATGGCTGGGTAATATTCCACTGTATATATGTACCACATCTTTATCCATTCATCTGTTGATGGACATTTAGGTTGCTTCCATGTCTTGGCTATTGTAAATAGTGCTGCAATGAATTCTGGGTGCATCTATCTTTTCGAATTATGGTTTTCTCTGGATATATGCTCAGGAGTAGGACTGCTGGATCACATGGTAGCTCTATTTTTAGTTTTTTAAGAAACCTCCCTACTGTTCTCCATAGTGGCTGTACCAATTTACATTCCCACCGACAGTGTAGGAGATGTTTCATCTCCTGAAGCTGCAGTTTCCTCGTCTGTGATACAGGAGTGATAGTATCACACCTGCCTGCTAGTACTGCAGTGGGACAGAAATGCACAGTAACTCGGAAAGCCCACAGCACAGTCAGGGGCTACTATCATCGTAGTCACTATTAGCATCATCTTTACCATTTCAAAGGTATTCAGTGAACACTTTTAGAATTTAGCTGAACTAGATTTACCTACTCTCATTAATGGGGAACAAAATTATTGTATTTGCTCTGAGAGGCCCAACCCATCCATCTCTGGGCTGTGTGTCCCAGCTCACAGCACCTTCAACTGACCATACCGTGTAGATGATACCTGTCCTGTCGTCGTTACTATTATGACTATTGTTACTCTTCACAGCTCCTCTACAGGTCGGGATCTGGGCCAATAAGATCTGATTTTATCCTCCTGCTTCATCTTCTTTGTCCTCGGAAAATAAAGCCGTGCAAAATTCTTAGCGAAACTTTCCACTGTTTCTCTCTCCACCAATAACTTCTCTGGCTGTCTTGCAGATCCTCTTCTCACTGTTTCCACATGCCTGAGATGAGCTGATTTTTTTTGAAATTGTGAGTTTATTGTGGTTCTCAATGCCTTTTTATTTTCTAATTTTGAAATAGAGAGACAAGTCAGTTTGCTTTTTTTTTAAGTACAACATTGGCTCATAAGTGATGCCTGTTCATGAACAAATCACGTGTAACACTAACAGCATAAGTGTAAAGTTTGAAAAGGCCTTCTGAGGGGTTTAAGGCTGAATTTTTCTTTTTTTAACTTTTATTTTATATTGCAGTATACTTAATTGTTGTGTTAGTTTCAGGGGTACAGCAAAGCGATTCACGTGTCTATTCTTTTTCAAATCCTTACCCATTTAGGTTGTTACAGAATATTGAGCAGAGCTCCCGGTGCTACACAGCAGGTCCTTGTTAGTTACCTATTTTGAATATAGCCGTGTGTCCATGTCAATCCCAGTCGATTTTTAAGGGCAGGTGTTTATGAAGCCTTAGGGGCACTCGGGTGCACTGGATGGTAGTAATTCGTCCTTGTGTAGCTGGGAATTTCCCCCATTCCAGCCACAGGGAGCTGAGCCAACACAAATGCCAAAACTGCGGACGGGCCGGATGAACCTGAGGTCTCTGAGGACATGGGACTCACCTGGGCCGGGCTGGCCACAGCTTGAGGCACTTGCTGCCCTCTGGCGCCACCTACTGGTTCTCTTCCCCCTCCATCCCAGAGCTTCCTCACGCTCAAAAATCAGAAACAAGGGACGATTTTGAGCTGGTCACATTCTCTTTCATCAATATAACAGTTGTGGGAGTGGAGAGATGGCGTTCTGATCCCTAAAGTGGTACATCCATGCTTGCCCTTTGTAGAACATACAAAAACAGCCCAAAGATAAATCCCAGCTATAAGCAAGGCCTCCCACCCATAAGGCACCACTTTGAAGTAACCACTGTACTTATTTTTGGTACCAACCTTTCCAGTTTACCTTATGACATTATTTTCTTATGTGTATTATATGCATATTATATTTATTATAGGTATTTTCTCTATACATATAACATTAGGGCAAGATTAGTGTTACTTTATTTTGTTTTTCCTAGATTTTGTTTCATAACCTGACTGGTTCCACTTAACACACACTTTCCCACAAAATAACTTTTTCTTTTAAGTCGAGGGGTCTGAACATTGTCATCATAGAAACATTCCGTCACTGTGTAATATCCGCCTCCCATTGTTTGATATTTCACTTGGTTCTGCATGATACCCTTGGATACAAACTTGCTTGCTAGGAATTTCATGCTTTCATGCTTTCATAGCAATTTATTCCTAGGAACCAAATATCCGAATCCACCGACTGTAGGTTTTTATATGGCTCTGGATTCTCCCTGCCTAACTGCCACTTAGGATGTACCAATTTGCATCCCCACAAGCAGCGCCTCTTTCCCTGCATCCTCACCAACATCTGGTGTTATAATTTGCTTGGGGGGCAATGCAGTCCAGCCGCAGACCAGCTGTGTGACCTTGGGCCAGTCACCTAACCTCTCTGTGCCTCCGTTTCCTCGACTGTACAGTGGGAATAAAGGGAGTAGTGATGCCTCCTAGTCTTGTGTGAGTCTGGAATGAGCCAATATGTGGACAGCCCCGAGGACAGCGGCTCACACATAGGGCAGTGTAAGCGTCGCTCTCACTGTTTCCCTCGGTTAACTAGAGAAGGGCTGCATTTCTCAGTAATCTGTTCGGTTGGGTGGGTGTCATTACCCCAAGCTCATAGCAGCTCTCTTGAAACAGTATTATTTATTTGTGAGCAACACTGGTTTCTCTGACATTTACCGTCAGGAAGATTTGATCCACATTTTACCCAGTGGAGTGGAAAAGACTTTAGGATACTAACCTGAAGGGATAACTTCCAATTGTATGGCCTTTTAGAATTTGAAAAGCTGCTTCTGATTTAAAAATAATAATAACAAGATGTATTCAGAGATAGATAGTATGACGGGGAGGCGGATACATTTGAGCTAAAGCAAATATAGCAAAATGCTAATTGTAGAATCTAGATGCTGGGCATGCCTGTGCTCGTGGCGCAGCTCCTTCACGTTTTTAAGTGCTTGACAAATATCTTAGAAGTCATTAATGGGGGGAGCTGCCTTTGAGACATGATTTCATTTCTTCACTCTGACCAAGCAGGTTGCTTGGTCTCTTGAGCATATCTGTCTTCCCTGGCTGGGTTCTGAGTGCTGGGGTCATGGGGTCTTGCCTGTGACCCTTCCCCTTTGTAAATCTGCTTCCCCCAGCAAAAGACTAATGGCCCTGGGGGCTCCAGCCATCCCTCACCCACACACGTGTCTCCAATACCGCCCCTTCAGGGAGGGCCACCCGACACTGACAGCCACGCACAGCCCTCCCCCGACACACCGGAGCGGCACCTCAAGTTCAACCAGATCAAAACCAGAGGCACCATTACCATCAAGAACCTCAAGTTCTATGTATACACAATGGAATATTACTCAGCCACAAAAAAGAATGAAATCATGCCAGTTGCAGTGACACGGATGGACCTATCGTACTAAGTGAAGTCAGTCTGACAGACAAAAACAAATATCATATGATATCTCTTATATGTAGAATCTAAAAACTGATACAAATCAACTTTTTTACCAAACAGAAACAGAAAACAAACTTACGGTTACTAAAGGGGAAAAGAGGGGAGGGATAAATTAGGAGTTTGGAATTAGCAGATACACACTATATAAGATAGATAAGCACCAACGATTTACTGTACAGCACAGAGAACTATATTCAATATCTTGTAATAAACTATAATGGAAAAGAATCTGAAAAAAATGTATATATATACACACACACACATATATAACTGTATCACTTTGCTGTACACCTGAAACTAACACAACATTGTAAATCAACTTCAGTTAAATTGAGAAAAAAGAGCCTCAAGTTTCCCCCAATCCAGCCCCACTCCAACCCTCTCTTGCAGCTCGCAGCCCAGCGCTGGCATCGTTTGTGCTGCAGCATCCCAGGACCACCTTCCCCTCTGTCCACGAGAATAAAATAACCCCATCGCACGTCAGCACTGCAAGCACCGGGTCCGATCTCTCAGGACACGACACCCCTGAAGAATCAAGGTCCAACTCTTTCACCATCTGGCCGACCTCAGCTTCCCGAGGGAGAATTAGTAACAAGACAGCGGCCGGGGCAGAGTGAGTTCACATGGCACAGGTGGTTTGTATGGTTTTGAGCTTGGGGACGCCGCAGGGGCTCAGACCACCACAGGGCCTGCGGACAAGCTCACCGCTAAATCACTGGCTCCTGCTCTGGTCACCTAGGTACCCCTTCCCTCCTTGCCCTGCTCCCCGTTTCCAATAGGATTACGAGACGCCACTAAGCATTGTGGGAAACTCCCTCCAATTCCCTTCTCAGGAGGCCTTGATTATGAAAGCCCAGGCCCGGTGTTTTATTCCACCTATTGACCAGAGAGTCCCCTGCTGTCTTGGGATCCTTCACAGGCCTGAATAGGCTCTAGTTTACAAAAGCAGTCGCGGCGGGGGAAGCTTTAGACGGTGCCGTCCTACAGGTAACCATTGTCTGCGGATTATTCATGTCCTGCTAACTTTGGAGGCCTGAAGTCGGAAGGGGCCCGCCTTCAGAAGCGATGATAAACAGCTCTTAAAGGGTCGCACAGGTCAGTGAGAAATGGGATTTGACTGACACCGATTCTATTGACCCAAGGATTTTAAGAACAGTTGTCAAGGAGAAAAAGAAGCCGCATTCCACAGCTGGGCAAAGAGCCTGGACTCAGGGACTGTGACAGAGCGCCCTCTGCTGCTCATTCAATGCTCTGCAGGCCGTGAAAGCAAATGCAGAGGAAAAACCCTGGAGACAGCAGAGGCCACGGGGACCAGCTAAACGTCCTCATAGTCCAAGCCCTGCGTTTCTTTAATGAGTTTTTTTAATGCACTTTCATTAGGCTATGATTTACACCCCCATTGTAAAGGTAGAGTTGGATGGTTTTTAGTACATTTCTAGTTATGCAACCATCACCACAATCCGGTTCTGAAATGTTCCCATGACCCGGCAACGTTTCCATCCTCAGGAAACCAGAGCTACTTTCTGCCTCTATCGTCGTGCCCACCCTGGGAACCTCACATAAATGAAACCCTGCAGTCAGCAGGCTTTTGCATCCGCTTCCTTCACTTCATGTAATGATTCTGAAGTTCATTTATGTCGCTGCAGGGCTCAACAGTATTCCTTCTGTAGAGCACAAGGACCTCTGCTCACTACTGTGTAATGACCTCTATGGGAAAAGAATCTGAAAAAGAGTGGATACACGTATATGTAGAACTGACTCACCTTGCTGTACACCTGACACTAACGCAACATTGCAAACCCACTGTACTCCAGTACAAAATGGAAACAGATTTTAGAGAGTATTCCTCTGTATGGATTGACCACGCTTTGTGTATCCCCTCACCTGCTGGTGGACATCTGGGTTTCTGACTTTTATGAATCCTGTTGCCAAGAACATTTGTAGACAAGTCTTTGTGTGAACGTGTGTCTTCATTTCTCTTGGGTAAATACCCAGGAGTAAAATTGCTGGGTCACAGAAGACTATGCTTAGCTTTTTCAAAACCTGCCCAATTGTTTTCCAAAAGAGCTGCATCATTTTACATGCCCGCCAACAAAGTAGGAGGCTTTTAGTTTCCCTGCGTCCTGGCCATCACAGCCCAGGCACGCCTGCTTCCCGCCTCTTAGGGATGGATCCGTTTCTCTGGACCTGTTCCCCATTCTGGGGGCTCAAGTCCACTTAAGAGGTTCCCCCTCTCTCTGCCCCACATTTGACCCACAGAAGGGAGGTTCTCTACAAAACAGAAATAGAGTTACAGATGTAGAAAACAAACTTATGGTTACCAGGGGATAAGGGAGGGGAGAGAGAAATTGGGAGATTGGGATTGACAATACACACTATTATACATAAAACAGATAACTAACTAATAAGGACCTACTGAACTCTACTCAGTACTCTGGAATGGCCTATATGGGAAAGGAATCTAAAAAGGAGTGGATATACGTATACGTATAACCGATTCACTTTGCTGTACAACAGAGACTAACACAACATTGTAAATCAACTCTACTCCAATAAAAATTAATTTAAAAAATAAATACGAAAATAAAATCAGTTGCAAAATTTTTTTCTTTATTGAAGTAGAGTTGATTTACAATTTTATGCTAATTTCTGCTATACAGCAAAGCGACTCATTATACACATTACATTTTTTTTATATTATCCCGTTGCTTCTTTTTATTTATTTTTGTTTTTTGGCTTTTTTATAAATTTATTTATTTTTGGCTGCATTGGGTCTTCGTTGCTGCACGCGGGCTTTCTCTAGATGCAGTGAGTGGGGTCTACTCCTCGTTGAGGTGCGCGGGCTTCTCATTGCGGTGGCTTCTCTTGTTGTGGAGCACAGGCTCTAGGCACGTGGGCTTCAGTAGTTGTGGCTCGTGGGCTCAGTAGCTGTGGCTCGCAGGCTCTAGAGTGCAGGCTCAGTAGTTGTGGCACACAGGCTTAGGTGGTCCGCGGCATGTGGGATCTTCCCGGGCCAGGGTTCGAACCCGTGTCCCCTGCATTGGCAGGTGGATTCGTAACCACTGCGCCACCAGATAAGTCCCTACATTCTTTTTGATATTCTTTTCCATTGTGATTTATCCTAGGAGATTGGCTATAGTTCCCTGTGCTATATAGTAGGACCTTGTTGTTTATCCATTCTAAGTGTAGTAGTTTGCATCTGCTAACCCCAAACTCCCAGTCCATTCCTCTCCCTTCCCCCCTCTCTCCCTTGGCAACCACAAGTCTGTTCACTATGTCTGTGAGTCTGTTTTTGTTTTGTAGATAAGTTCATTTACAGCTGCCAACATTTAAATGCCCTGGTGGTGCAGTGGTTAAGACTCTGCACTCCCAGTGCAGGGGGCCCAGGTTCAATCCCTGGTCAGGGAACTAGATCCCACATGCATGCCACAACTAAGGAGCCCGCCTGCCACAACTAAGGAGCCCACATGCTGCAACTAAGGGCCCCGCCTGCTGCAACTAAGACCCGGTACAACCCAATAATAAAATGTTTTTTTAATAAATAAAATAAATGCAAAGAAGTCTCACATGAAGACCCGGACGGCCAGCTTCTCCTGAAAACTTGGACGTTGCCGGCAAGCCTGCCCCGTGCTCCTGGCTGGCAGCAGTCAGCTGGCACTGGGTGGCAGCTGCTGCTTCAGATGAGCCTTGTGTCCTGGTCCCCACAGTCCACTTCCTGCTGCCTCTGCATCCCTGAGGTCAGGGCCATTGCCATGTGCCCCGCTGGGTTTTTTTAATCATATGGTTAGAATAAAATTGGGAAACTAACCAGTCCTAGAGCGTATTTGAAGAAAAAAATGGGAGAAAACCAATTTTCCCTGCGAAAGTAAAGGCCATGTCTTTGTTTCGTCCACCTGCTCGAGGTCACTCATTTGGGTCCCCCGTGATGCCACTGGCATTTGAGCTGGTGACTCCTGGCTCTGAGCCTTGATTATTTCATTCTTCCAACAAACAGGTACTGAGCTCAAGTCCAGTAAATGGCCCCCAAAATACACATACAATGGCTCGTGAGATGCAGCCAGACTGCATCATCTGAATGTTAATTATCCACGTTGATATTAAACTTGACCAACGTTTAATCCCAGGACAGCTTCCTTCCGGTACCCAGAGCCCAGGAGGTTTTCTCCTGGGATATTTCCCACCACGTCACTCCAAATGTTTGCTTCAGCCAAAGGTAATTTAAAAGCCATACAGTAACTTTCAAAGTTTCATTGTTAATTATTCGTCCTTTATTCTTCAGCAAAAATACTCAATTCTGTGGACAAAAGTAGGTTTCAAAGTACTGTTGTGTGATCTAACACAACCCCGAATCAGGTCTGAGGTCTATGGTCTCAGAGACTTCGGCCAGTTCGACAGCATCCAAGAATCCAGGGTGGATTTTCCCACCAAAGTGCCAAGCTTTGAAATAACTTTTGCAAAGGCTGGCACGTGATGGAACTGTTCCTAACAGGCTTGGCGCCGACTTCCAACGATCCATTCACTTGTCGTCCACAAGGAAATGCAGTTTCCCTCTCACGGAATGGTTCATTTTGTCATGAATGAACAGAAGCAGGAAAATTGAATCAAACTAAGGTGTGTTTCACCTGCTAGAACCGTCTCTGAACATTTAACGGATGAGAGCCTGGGAGGCAAGAAGATTTGGGGTAAATGGTGTGGGTTCCACCCACCGTCCCTGAAGCTCTCCTCCCCACCCCCCGAACCCTCCAAAGGGGCAACAGTTGCCAGATACTTAAAGTGATGATTTCTCTCAGTGGTTTTTTTTTTTTTCAGTCACAAAATTTTAATCAGTTGCTAATCGGCACTGTGTTCTTACTTTTTAATTTTTATTGGAGTGTAGTTGATTTACAATGTCGTGTCAGTTTCAGGTGTATAGCAAAGTGAATCAGTTATACATATATATGTATCCACTCTGTTTTAGATTCTTTTCCCATATAGGCCATTACAGAGCACTGAATAGAGTTCCCCGTGCTGTGCAGTAGGTCCTTATTAGTTATCTATTATATACGGTAGTGCATCTATGTCAATCCCAATCTCCCAGTTTATCCCTCCCCGCTTCTTCCTTGGTAACCAGTTTATTTTCTACATCTGTGACTCTATTTCTGTTTTGTAAATAGGTTCATTTGTACCATTTTTTAGATTCCACATATAAGTGACATCATATGATACTTGTCTCTGTCTAAGTGTTTTTAAGGCCACATGAGCTGTGGTTGTGTGACACCCCTGGAAGAGAAGGTCTTCTTATTCCCCAGGACAGTGGGATGGGCCCGCTCCTGGGCACTGTTTTGAAATCCCGGAACAGGCCTTCCACGGGAATGCTCTGGTCAACAAGGATGATCTGCAGAAGTTGTCACGAAGCTTCAATACTGAGATGAGCAACAAATGTGGAGTGTGACATGTCCTGTGATGGACCCTCCTGTGAGGGGCAGCTCCGTGTTCTCCACGGGTCCAGTCTCAGCACCCCAGAAGCTTCTCCCGACTCCTCAGGCACTGGCTAGCCCAACATCCTTCTTACATATGGGGAGACCGAGGCCCAGAGAAGAAGGCCCAGAGTCAAGAAGAGATACCATCATCAAAGTGACGGTGATGGGGTGAAACGTGTCTCAGAATCTGTGAAAGCTGATCATTCAACGATCTCCATCAAGCTTATTCACTGACGGAGCAGGCAGTGAGAGAAGCAGGCGACGCCATCTGAAGCTGTGCTGTTCCGGACTCGTTCCTTTGAGGGGAAGCCTGGCATCTACCTGTTCAAATGAAAACACGTCCCCAGCAGGGTTTCAGCTCCACAACAGCCAGGCCCCATCCCAGCTTCTCCCTCAAAGGAGACACCTGGTCCTTCACCCCCGGTACTTGGCTGGTCCCCTGGTTCTGCCAGCGCTTCCTTGTAAACACCCCCGTGTCTGTCCTCTCCTCCGAAGCCCACGGCTCCACCCTTGGCAAGCCCCTGCCGCAGACTTCTGGAGACCCCCAGTTGCAGTCTCTACGGTTACAATTCGTATAGAGACCTCACGGGGAAAAGCCATCACTGAGAAGGTCAGTGGCATTGTCCGGAAGAGGGCAACGTGGACGCCCCAGTGGGAGCCGCGCTCCCGCCATGACCTGTCGCGTGAATGTCTCAGCTCCGCCCTCTGGCTTGTGTATAAGGTGTAGGGCCAAGTGTGAAATTTAGACGGGGAGCAGGAAGAGGTGCCGTTAGAGACACTAACATAAGACGCGGCCCCATCTGCGTGCTC
This sequence comes from Leucopleurus acutus, assembly GCF_964270905.1. Taxonomy (NCBI): domain Eukaryota; kingdom Metazoa; phylum Chordata; class Mammalia; order Artiodactyla; family Delphinidae; genus Leucopleurus; species Leucopleurus acutus. Next base: position 88,548,201 of record NC_139155.1, read on the forward strand.
TCGCTCTCGACCCCTCTTGGTGGTTGTTTCTCTTTATGAGTCTTTTAATTCATTATTGTTTTTCTACTTGAAGTGTAATGATTGACAATGCTGTGTTAATTACTGCTTACAGCAGTGACTCAGTGATACACATACTTACATTCTTTACTTTATACTCTTTTCCATGATGGTTTATCTCGAGATATTGAATACAGCTCTCCGTGCCATACAGTAGGACCTTGGTGTTTGTCATGGTGTCTTTATTTGCTACTTAATGTCATGCTTCCTGGGAGATGAAGATACTCTCGAGGTGAGAACAGACCTGCCCAGATTCTGGGGGTCCCGTCCCGTGACTCGGCACGCAGTCCACCCTCCAACAGCCACTGGACCCGGCAGGGCCACTAGACCCAGTCCCCTTCCCCAGGGACCCACTGACCCAGCCCACATTGGATGGTAACCCCCCCAAAAGTTGGCAACCTCCACGCCAGGATGCACTCGGTACCTGGACTGGGGCAGGTGAGGTTTCACCGGCTGAGTCTCCCGCCAGCCACTGCCAGGCCCTGCCTGAGACCCCGCAGCGTGTGTGCGCCTGGCCCTGACCCCCTATGCTCAGCCCAGCCCCCGAGGAGGACGGAAGGCAGAAGGCCGCGTGTCACAGAGTTGGGGCGCACAGGGAGGGCCCGGGCGTGCAGGGGGGCGGGGGTGAGGCCCGGGCGCCCGAGAACCCACCCCAGCAGGCAGAGGGGGCAGCGCCCGAGGGCACAGCCAGCCCCCCAGGGCAAAAGCTCCACTGTCCCGTCGGACCACAGACACCCGCCCAGAAACGAAAGGATTAAGAATTGTAAGACGGCAAGTGTTATGGGCCGAACTGTCCCCTCCCCGCAAGCACCCAGGACCTCAGAATCTGATCTTAGTTGGAAATAGGGTCCTTGCGGATGGAATTAGTTAAGATGAGGTCATCCTGGGGTGGAGTGAGCCCCTAACCCAGCAGGATTGGTGTCTTATGAAAAAGGGGGAATTTGGACACACACCGGAGTGCAGAAAGAAGGCTGTGAAGACACAGGGGGGCACGGGGCTGCCTTCAGGCCAAGGAGAGACGCCCGGGATGGATTCTTCCGGACGGAAGGAGCCAGCCCTGCGGCACCTGCCCTGTGAGACGATTCATTCCTGCTGGTCAAAGCCGCCTGCTCTGCAGTGCTCCGTCACGGCCGCCCCGGGACACTGACGAGACTGCAGCGCGCTGAACGCCCAGCACAGGCCCTCCTGGGTATGGGGCCTCGAGTGGCCACACCGGTCTCACCCAGGAGGCCGCCTGCTGGCTTCCGAGTCCCACTAGCGGGCGCCCCTGATTTTGCCCCCTGAGCGCGCATCTCCCCTCTTCTGCTAATGGCACTCCGATTTGGGTGAGGGGCACCCCCAGCTCACCATGTGCATTCTTGGGGGGGTGCCCCAGCTCTGGGCACCAGGCTATCCAGGTGGCCATCACCGTCCCATCTCCCCGGCCACGCTTAGCAGACACAGGAATGGGAAAATGACCCGACCTGGACAGCGCCTGGGAGTTCTGCTTGATTCGAGGGACAAACAATGAACGTGGAGATGGCCTGACCGAGAAAGGACTAACAGAGGGGAGACATTCTTAAGCTCTGACGTGTTTCAGGATCATCTCGGGGGCTGAGTGACACACATGGCTAAGCCGCTCCCCGAAGTCCGTGGGTCAGCAGTTCTGGGCTGGGACCAAGAATCCGCATCTCCAGTATCTCCAGCCGACGCTCCTGGCCCAGGAAGCCCGCTTGGAGACCACCAACAGAGTGGAAAGCAGAGCCCAGAGCAAGGGCAGGAGGACCCGGCCGTGCCTGCATCCACCCTCTCCCCGGGCTTTTATGCACGTGAGCTTCTCTCACACTCACGGGCCTGGGTGCTTTACCTCCTCCGTCAAGAGATTCTAACGGATGCCTTCTGAACGACCGGCCCACCCTCCTGCCTCATTGCACGTCCTCCCCAGGATGCTGAGGAGCTGCGCCGCTCCCTCCGAGCTCGCCCGTCATCCCTCCGACAGCTGTCACATCCTCTTCTCCTGGAACCTTCTCCCATCTCGGTCCGGCAGTCACATTCCCAGGATGTTCAAAAGCCCAGATCCAGCCATGTGACCTCAGAATTCACCAGCTCGGCTATGACTGTACCTTGATTGTCCCAGCAGAGCCGGGAAGTGCGGGGGCCTGGCTTTCTCCAACCCGAAAGGGATGTTTCTCCAAAGGTTTCCCGATGGCGGGCTGGCTCCGGGTGGCTGCTTTAGGCTGCAGGACAGGATTGTGTTTCTGAGAAGCAGCTCGGAGTCAGGGAGGGGTGTGGTGACCGAGGGCACGGGGGCCGAAGCCGAGGGCTGTGGGTTCACATCCCACCTCTGGGACGTGACTCCCACGCCTAGCTCATAAAAGGGGATGCGGCTTCTGCCTGGTGCTCCGGCGGTGCTCACTCAGATCCAGCTGCCATGCTGTGCGGAAGCCCAGGACACGTGCAAAGACCACGTGCAGGTGTTCGGCCACCACAAACCACCAGATGTGAGGGGGATGGAGCTTCCGCACTGCCCCGGGCGTCGCCTGATTGCAGCTGCTGAGTGAGCAGAACGGGAACCCCCGCGGAGCCCTGCCGACCCCCAAATCACCAGAGAGGATGAAGAGATGACTGCTGCGGTCTCAGGTGCCTGGTTTGGGCGTAAACTGTTACACAGTGATGATAACAGACACACAGGAAGGAGGGCACTAGGTGACAGCAAAGGGGGCCTGTGTGGCTTTCACTGCCCGACGTCTTAGTCCATTCAGACTTCTATAACAGAGCACCACAGACGGGTGGCATTTCTACACGGTTTTCTCATGGTTCTGGAGGCTGGAAACCCAAGGTCAAAGTGCTGGCAGATCTGGTGTCTGGCGAGGACCAGCTTCCTGGTTCATAGTCTTCTCACTGTGTCCTCGCCTGGTAGGAGGGGCAAGAGCTCCCTGGGGTCTCTTTTATTTGCTTTTTTTGTTTGTTTGTTTTGGGTTTTTTTTGCCGTACGTGGGCCTCTCACTGTTGTGGCCTCTCCCGTTGCGGAGCACAGGCTCCGGCCGCGCAGGCTCAGCGGCCACGGCTCACGGGCCCAGCCGCTCTGCGGCATGTGGGATCTTCCCGGACCGGGGCACGAACCCGTGTCCCCTGCATCGGCAGGCGGACTCTCAACCACTGCGCCACCAGGAAAGCCCCCTGGGGTCTCTTTTAAAAAGGCACTCATCCCATTCACGAGGGCTCCCCCCTCATGACCTCATCACTAAAGGCCCACCTCAAAACACCACCACAGTGGGATTACGCTTCAACACGACCCAGGCGGGCAGAGCAGAGTCCCTTGGCCGCGGTGCTGTGTTCAGAGGTCTAACCGGGACTGAGTCTCAGTCCCTAGAATTCAAGGTGCGAGAGGGGCCACAGTTACAGGGTGGCTCTCCCGACAGGACGCTGGCCTGGAGTCGTCGGTGCCCTTGGGAGGAGCTGCTGAGCGCAGGGCCAACATGGGAGGGGCTGCAGGAGCGGGGGGACCCGGACGGGTTGGGGGAGACGAAATCAGTGGCCAGAGTCAGGCCCTTCGGGGTCTGGCCATGTCTGAAACCAGGTCTCCCCTTCGGGCTTCTGTTATGTGAGCCAAAAAAATCCCCTTCTTTTGCTGAGGCCGCTTTGACTCAACTATCTGGCCCGTGCAGAACTAAGATGCCCTGAGTGACACAGACCAAATCAGGGAGAGAGAACGTGGGCGACTGGGCGCCGTCTGGGCGACTCATCCCGCGGCATCCACACCGCATCCCGCTCTGGGTTTCCAAGACGACGGACCAGACGCCAGCTGCCCCTTCCCGTTTCTACTGTGCCCTGTCATCCTCACCACGGGCAGGTCCAATATAAATGGAAGAGTGGCTGCAAGAGGTTTTAGGGCCACCGTAACAAAACACCCCAAACAGGGGGCTTAAATCACCAGCGATGTCTTCTCTCACAGCTCTGGAAGCAGGAGCCCAAGGTCAAGGTGTCGGGTGTCGGGTGTCAGCAGGGCAGTCCCTCCTGGGGGCTCGGGGGTGGAAGTTCCCTCTTCTCTCCGGCCTCCCGGGCTGCGGCATCCTCGGGCCCCTCAGCTTGTAGGTGCATCACTATGGCCTCCGCCTCCACCCTCGCTCGGCCTCCTCCCCGCGTGTCTCCTCTATGCGGGCGCATCTGCGTCCAAGTTCCCCTTTCCTTTCTCTTACAAAGACACCACTCATTGGACCAGGGCCCACCCTACTCCAGCGTGGCCTTCTCCAAACTTAACCATCTGCGAAGACCCTATTTCCAGATAAGACCACGTTCACGGCTACCAGGGGCTAAGACATAAACTTATCTTCTTAGGGGATGCAGTGAAACGTACCACACTGGCTGTGAAATGCCCACCAGTCCATTTCTTTGACTTCCATCCATGCTCCCAGAAACAAAATGCTGTCCTGACTTCTCCCTCCTGGTGCAAGTTTAAAGCTCAGCGAGGAAGACGCTCAGCTTGGACTGTGTCCAGCTCTACGGACACTAACGGCCTTCCCATGACTTCCCGTGTGAAACGGGGCCCAGGCCTGGGGTCACCAAGGTCCCAGGGGCCCCGTCTCCCGGCCCCACCATCCTTAGCATGCAACCCCGTTTCCATGGTTACAAGAGGCTGCAGGAGGGAGTGTGGGAACGGTGAAGGACAGAGGACAGAGCCAGGAGCTGAGCCTGCCCTCTGCGCTCTGCCCAGACCTTCCAGAAGCCCACCTGGCATCTTCTGCTTGCCTCTCGCTGGCCAGATGCGTCAGGTGGCTGACCCTGGCAGGAAGGAAGGCAGAGACGTGGCCTGCCCCCTCCACGCAAACCAGCCCCATTAATACAAAGACGGCGAGGCTGGATTTGGGGAAGTCGACATCTTCTCAAGGGCTTTTCTGGGTCCACGGCCCTTGTCGTCCTGCCAGCCAGCAGCTGCTCCCCAACCCCCCAGAGCGCCCCAGGTCTAATCAGCTGGTCCCACCCGGAAGACAGACTGGGCAGACACAGCTCTCCTGCTTTTCTTGCTCTCTCCCTCCTCCTGTCCCCATCCGCCCACCCAACTAGTCATCCTGGCAAAAATAGAAAATGTTTAGATGGAGACGGGAAGGGAGGAAGCCTTAGGTCTGGTGGCCCAGAAACCCCAAGACCCTGGTCCCTCAGGAGATCAGGGCGCTTCTGGGGGCCAAGGAGACAGCAGGATGAGGAGAAGCCCTCCGTGTGGACAGTCGCTGTGCATTTTGTGTGTGCTTTCATTTGCTTGGCGTTTCTGCTTGCACGGGATACAGCCTCCCTTTCTGGTACCCAGCGCCCTGATTTCCCACCTGCGACCTCCCCAAACCGTCTCTGGTCCATTTGAGTGGAGCTGATACCAGCCCCACCCAAAATCGTTATTTGGTGAAAGAATGAACTAGTGAATGGCCCATCCGGGCTCTGGAGAAGTCGAGCACATCACTGCCGCCCCCCCGCCCACGTTAAACAGAGACACACACCCCCCAGCTCGCTGTGGCCAGCGCCCTGCACACGCTCAGCATCTCCCCGCCCACAGCTCATCTTCGCCGCGCTGGCAGGTGTGAAGCACGGCATCCCGGCGCCACCTCCCGCCAGCATGGTGCCTGGTGGGAAGCAGATGGCCACAGCGCATCTGTCGGACTGCTACATCAAGCCAGGCACGCCCGCCTGACTAGAGACAGACCTGGAGTCCCCAGGGGGGTCTGGGGACCGGACGGGTCATTCACCCCGTTACTCGCACTTGCCTATTCATCAGCTGAGCAGTATTTCATTCACTTCACAGCTACGGAGAACCCACCAGGCACCAGGAGGTGGAGCCGGCCCAGGGACAGAAAGGTGCACAAAGGTGGCACCTGCCCCTTCCTGGGGGTCCCGGCAGCCCTTGCTGCCAGGGTGGGACTGTTCCAACGGGGCAGTCACAGCCACACGCGGCCCCTGAGTGCCTGCAGGGTGGCTGGCTCAACTGGGAAGCTGGTTTTTATTTTATTTTATTTTTATTCTAATAGCCACCTGTGGCTAGCAGCTTCCCTATTCGAGCAGATCTAGGAGGAAACAGACACAAAAACTAGAAAATGCAGTCGAGAAATTTCAGTGCTATTTCATTCCTTCTGTCTGTCCGTCCATCACAGATATTCCAGTGAGCACCAGCCCTGTTAAGAAGTACCGTGAACGAAACAGAAACAGCGCCCACCCTGGTGGAGGTTACATTCCAGAGGGAAAGCGAAGACAAGAAACTCGTGAACGAATAAAACAACCTCCCACAGAGACGAGCGCCGTGCTGACAAACCGGGTGGAAGCGCCGGGGGCAGCGGCTGCTTTAGACGGGGTGGCGGGGAAGGCTGCCCTGAGGCGGTGACGGTTACGTGAGGCCCACGGGATGAGAAAGCAGCGACCATGCAAAGACAGAAGGGAGGAGCTTTGTAGGCACAGAGAGCGGCAGGTGCAAAGGCCCTGGGGTCGGAGGGACAGAGGGGGGCCCTGAGTAAGGCTGACGGAGAGTGACCAGAGGGGATGACGGTGGGAAATGAGGTCTGTGAGGAAGGCCGAGGTCAGACCACCAAACTGACCAATGCACAGTCACGATGCTATTTTAAGAGCAGGCAGTTCCCGTGTGGTTGACCCAACGGATTGATGGACAGCTGCCCACTGGCCCAAAGGATGTGAAGTTCGGGGCCCAAGGCTGTGAAACTTATCTCTTCAGAGTCTGCTACACAAAGCAAGAGACAGTGCGACAAACTCCTTAAAAAGTGTTTGCAATTCTGGCCAGATATCCTCTGGCCAGGAGGTTTTAAAAAAAACTCACTGCCAGTCTATCCATACAATGGAAAATTATTCAGCCACACAAAGGGACGAGTCACGGACACATGCTACCACATGCATGGACCTTGAGAACATTATGTTTAGGGAAAGAAGCCACACACAGAAAGACACATGTTGTATGACTTGAAACATCCAGAAGAGGCAAACCCACAGAGACAGAAGGTAGATTCGTAGTTGCCAGGGGCTGGGTGGGGAGGTGACCACCAGTGGGTTTCCTCTTGGGGTGAGGGTGCTGTGTTGGAATTAGAGGTGTTGTAAATTACTAAATGCCACTGAATTACAGGCTTTAAATGGCTAATAAAATTACTAAAATGTTGAATTTATGTTTCATGTGTTTCACCTCAATAAAAATAAAGATTTTTTAAAAAAAGGCTGTGCAAGACAGAGAAGAACTCAAAGTAGAGTTGAAGACAGAACACTTATTGGGCGCCTACTGTTTGCACCCTTCAGCATGTTTCTTACTCGCAGATTCAGTCCCCACTCTGCGAGGACAGTACTGTTATCATTAGCTCTGATTCCTGAACGGGGCGGCCTGAGGAAGGTCCACACTGCGGGACTCGGGCTGGCACGGGACAGGAGAGGAACAGGTCATCAAGCTCTGCTAACACTCTGCTGGAAAGTTCCATTCAAATGGATTTCCTAGCAGCTGCCTGTTCTCTGCTGCTGGTCTCGTGGATTCCGCCACCAGTACTGCACCCGTTTTATGACTCTGTCGCACACAGTTCAACACTATTTATGGGAAGTCCTTCCCTATTATTCTTTTCTATCAGAAATGTCCTCTTTATTCTTCCTAGATGAATTTGAGAATCAGTGGTTGACATTTTCAAAGATATTAGAGGAAACATTTTCCTCTTAAAACATGGAGTCTTTCTACCCAGAATTATGTTTATCCTCATTTATTTAAAAGTCCTTTTACATCCCTTGTAAGAGCTCAGTTTTCTTTAAACAAGCCACCAAACTTCTCTCCTTGCATATTAAAAAAAAACCCTTGTTATAACGTCAGAATTAAAGATACTAAATTTTTAGAAATGAACAATGATGAGAATTTAGATGAAAAAAGACAATTATATCTATGAAAATCTTGAGCCCTGTTAAATATAGATTCTTAGATTAAAAGAATAAGTAAATGAATCAGTTCTGTTTATCTTAGGGAAATGTATCATTTCTGATAGGTTTTTAAATATTCTGAAAAGGGTCCCTGACAATTCCCCTCCACCCCCTCCTAGACCACAGGTGGGGACCATTGCTCTGAGTCACCAAAACGTGGGGCTCGCTGTGGCCGGCCACTAGGGCCCTCCCCTCACTTACCCATCTCCCAGGCTCTTCCCCAAGGCAGCGACAGGACCCGAACCCAAGCCTGGGGCCACCTGCCATCCTCGTCGTGGCCGACACGCAGCGTGCCCTGTAAGAAACCAAGAACACGCAGGTGAAACACAAGAATCACTTTCAGGTCCTCCCAGGACCAGGAAAGGGCCCCAGAGAAGCCTCAGCATCACTCAGAGGACAGCCTTCCTCTGGGCAGGGGACGGAGGCAGCATGGGAGGGGCCTGAGGCTTCCTCTGGACCAGGGGACGGACGCAGCACGGGAGGGGCCTGAGGTTTCCTCTGGACCAGGGGACAGAGGCAGCATGGGAGGGGCCTGAGGGACACAGACCCTGGGCATGCTGACCACTGGCACCTCTTCTGACAAAGAGTCTTTAAACATTCGTTCTGTATTGAAGGGAAGGATGCAAGCCCATCCCCACTCCCAGCACATCCCACCCGGCAAAGTCGAGCCCTCGGCTAACGAGATCCACTTTCCTTGGCAGGGATCTGGGAGGCGGCCTTCACTGCTTTCCCATCGCATTTCTGTGATGGCTCAAAACGTCTTTAGGGGGCCAGCCCCGGCGTCCAGCAGCAACCCTGGCAGGTGAGACAGCCTTCCTGAAAGGTCTGTGACCCTGACCTGCACAAGAGAATCCCCCGGGCCATCCTTCCAAAATACACACGCTCCACCCCAGCCTCCTGAGCAGGAATCCTCCGGGTCAGGCGCAGCATCTGTATTTGAAAAGCTGCCCCAAATGATTCCAATGAGCCCCACTATTTAAGAACAACCCAGCCCTTCCCGGGCATCAGCGTAACTTCAGCTGCAACGAAGCACGAAGCCGTCACCTCCTCGGACCCTTGGGTTTCTCACGCCGGACTGTCTGGGGGTCACGTGTGGAAAGAAGGTGTGATTTTCCCTTAATCCGTTTACAGACCAACCACCCCTCGGCGAGCTCCAGACCTGGGCCTCTCTGATGGAATAATGAGACGCTTCTGGTCCTGCAAGGACAGGTGCGACTCACCCGGAAGGTCATCTCGGTGGTTTTTCAACAACTTTGGTTTGCTCGATAGCTTGATACGAAAGGAATTCCATGGGAGGAATTCACAGAACACTCAATTCCTACTACTGGAATTTCTTTCAGTATCACAAGCAAATAAGAAGTTAAAGCGCGATAAATATCTTAACTTTAAAAAACGTTGGGCCGTCATGTAAAACAGCAGAGTCTACAGTTTCCTCCTGATTAATCTGACAGAACCTTAAGTGTGAGTTTTTCATGGTGCTGATGCGTCTGGAGTGTGAACAGGGGGAGGCGGCGGGAGCACGAATCTGCCTTCTTCCTACCAGATGGGCATCTCCGTGCCGCGCGGGCTGCAAGGCCACCGAGCTGGGGTGCGCACCCCCGGAGGTACGGGAACGAGGAATGCGGAGTGAGTGTTTAATGGGGACAGAGCCCCAGTTTGGGAAGATGGAAAGAGTTCTGGAGACGGAGGGGGGTGACGGTTGCCCAACAGCGCGAACGTACTTCAGGCCCCTGAGCTGTGCGCTTAGAAGGCTTAAGACGGGAAGCCTTGTGTGACGTGTATTTTACCACTATTCTTTAAGATGCTTGGCCGCCAAAACCAGCGCTTCCCTGGGGGTCAGGATCCCCTTCCTTCTCTCTACGTTTCAGGGGTTAAAATTGATACCTAGGACTTCCCGGCGGTCCAGTGGTTCAGACTCTGCGCTTCTGCTACAGGGGGCTCAGGTTCGATCCCTGGTCGGGGAACTAGATCCCACATGCCGCGCGGCACAGCCAAAAAATTAAAAAAAAAAAAAGAAAAAAGAAGAAAGATCCAAGGTCACAGATTATCCATCCTCTCTGTAGCTGGGAGATGGATTATCATGATGTGGCTCTGCCTAGAGGTTCAGAACTCCTTTGGGGGACCTCCCAGGTATCACAGGGGGTAAAGAGATGAGTAGGATGTGCTCCATGGAGGAGGCTGGGGACACACAGCCCAGGGACACTGCGTGTCACGAGGGGTTCGCATTTATTCTGATTCAGATCCTTCTTTCCTTCAGAATCCAAATATAAAGTCAGGTGTGATAAGTCTTAGAAAGAAACGCATGAACTGTTCTGGGAGTCCAGAGAATGAAGAGCTTCTAGTGTAACCCATGTGGGCCCCAGGGCCCTGGTGGACCAGGCTGCATATCAGGAGATGCTCTTCGTGAACCAGGCAGAATAAGGAGCAATTCCAATCTCTGTGCTTCTAGAGAAGATTTCAGGCATCTAATTCACAATCCATGGCCATCTTGTTAAATCCACTCTTCAATCTGGGAAGAGTTCCGGATGTGGAAACACTGGAGCCATCCCTCTGAGCATCTCACTTCCTTTGTCTCCAGTTCTCCACACTTGGAAACCTCTCACTGATACCCCCGCATTAGCCCACTTCCCCCAGAAAAATACCCTTCCTAGCACCCAGCTTCCAGGAATTTTCAGTTCCTCTTTCTTGGTTTGCCCTCTTGTTCAACTACTGCGGCCTCTGGGTCTTTTTCTGTTTGATTTCTCTCCACTTCACCGGTTTCACCCTCGTTTTCCCAGCCCCCCGCCCCGTGACAGAGACTGCTAGACCCGGCCGGCACACAAGCCCCTCCCCTCTCATCCTCTCTTGTCTTTTCCCTTCTCGCCACCCACTGCCCTGACTCTGTCCTGCCTCGTGAACAATGGAGCCGCGAGGGAGGCAGGTGCTCATGACAGGCAGAGGAAGCTGGCTGAGTCAGGCTCTCCCCGTGGGAGGGCTGGTGGGTGGTCAGGGATGTCTGGAAGCACTCACGTCGTGCTGGGTTGTGTCTGTTCACGGAGAGCACCCGGTCTGAACAGCCCCGGAGGTGCCGACGGCTGGACAGATCACCCCGATTCCACACCATCGCTGTCCCAGGAGCCAGACGGGGAAGCTCCGCAGCGAAGTCGGACTCTGCAGGAGACCTCTCCCCGGGGCAGGGGGTGTTTGCACGCTTGGTGTTTCTCCTGCTGAGATGTTGCCCAGAATACTCCGCTCACGACTCTGCTTTCCAATCTAACTGCTGAAGGAAGGGGTTCTGACGGGCGTCAAGTGGGTGTGCAGAAGCGTGAGTCACTGTGCTTCAAACACAGCAGCTGGGGTCACAGGAGGCCATCCACCGTGGGCACCCGCTTCCCGACTGGGGAGAGAAACCTCTCAGCCATCGCCCTTGAACCAAAAGCCTCAGAGCTGCTCTGGGTCTCCTGGGTCCCTTAGCAAGCACTTTATTTATCCAGGGATCTCCAGTTTATATCAGACATGGCTTTCCTATAAAACAACACATGCATCTAAAAGAATCCCTACTAACAGGAATTTCTCTCAAGAAGACATACAGATGGACAACAGGCACATGAAAAGGATGCTCAACTTCTCTAATCATCAGAGAAATGCAGATCAAAGCCACGACGAGGTACCACCTCACGCCGGTCAGAATGGCCACCGTCAAAAAGTCTACAAATGACAAATGCTGGAGAGGGCGTGGAGAGAAGGGAACCCTCCTACAGTGCTGGTGGGAAGGTAAGTTGGTGCAGCTACTATGGAGAACAGTATGGAGGTTCCTCAAGAAACTAAAAAAAGAGCTACCATATGATCCAGCAGTCCCACTCCTGGGCATATACGCAGACAAAACTCTAATTCAAAACGATACATGCACCCCTATGTTCACTGCAGCACTATTCACAATAGCCAAGACATGGAAGCAACCTAAGTGTCCATTGACAGATGAATGGATAGAGAAGATGTGGTACATACATACAATGGAATACCGCTCAGCCATAAAAAAAACGAAATAATGACATTTGCAGCAACATGGATGGACCTAGAGATTGTCACGCTGAGTGAAGTAAGTCAGACAAAGACAAATATCATACGATAGCACTTTTATGTGGAATCTAAAGTATGACACAAGTCAATTTATCTACGAAACAGAAACAGACTCAAAGAGAACAGACTTGTGGTTGCCAAGGGGGAGCTGGGGGGCAGGGATGAATTGGGAGTTTGGGATTAGCAAATACAAACTATTATATATAGAATGGATAAACAACAAGGCCCCACTGTAGAGCACAGGGAACTCTATTCAGTATCCTGTGAGAAACCATAATGGAAAAGAATATTTAAAAGAGTGTGTGTGTGTGTGTGTGTGTGTGTGTGTGTGTGTGTGTGTAAAACAGAACCACTTTGCTATACAGCAGAAATTAACACAACACTGTAAATCAACGATACTTCAATAAAAATAATAAAAATAAACAATTTTAAATAAGCAAATAAATAAAAGACATCCCTACTCTATTTGATAAAAGACGCTTCAATAACCTAACTGGTCCTCCTCTATCCATCCTTGTCCTGCTTTAGATATGCCTCACACAAGAGTCAAGGTGGCGCCTCTAAGACATAAATCAACCTCTGTACGCGTTCTTCCGTGGCTCCCATTTTCGTCATAGTGAAAGTCAAGTTCTTACAGTGGCCGCAAGGTCCTGAGTGATCTGGTTCCCCACCCCCCAACCCCCAACACACATGCACACACACACGCACACACGTACATGCAGCACACACACAGGCACACACGCACACACTATCATCTCTCGTCTCACCTCCTGCCACCTCCTGCCGCCAGCCTTCAACACTCCAGGCATGCACCCACCTCAGGACCTTTGCACATGCTGCTTCCACAGGCTGGAAACTCTTGGCCCAGAAATCCAAACGGACCACACTCTGACCTATTCCGTGTCATCACTCAGAGACCACCTTTTTTTTTTTTTTTTTTTTTTTTGCGGTACGCGGGCCTCTCTCTCAGTGCTGGGGCCCCTCCCGTTGCGGAGCACAGGCTCCGGACGCGCAGGCTCAGCGGCCATGGCTCACGGGCGCAGCCGCTCCGCAGCATGTGGGATCCTCCCGGACCGGGACACGAACCCGCGTCCCCTGCATCGGCAGGCGGACCCCCAACCACTGCGCCGCCAGGGAAGCTCGAGACCACCTTTTTGTCAGACCTTCTCTGGCCCTCCCACACCCCAGCACTCCTCTTGCTCTGAGATTTATTTTTCTCCAAAACCTTTCTCACACCTGGCGTAGATCTTACCTAATCATTGTGTTTATTGCCTGTCCGCTTCCTCGAGATTTTGCCCGGACGATTCACCGCTGTATTCCCAGCACATAGAATATTGCCTGGCATGCAGGTGCTCTACAAGTATTTGTTGAGCAAAACAGCTTCATGTTTTGTGAGATAAAAGAGGAGGGGAGCGTGCACATCTCTTGTGGGAGGGCAGAATATTGCTGTGTGTTTCCCACGTCAAGAGAATACAGCCTAAGAGGCATAATGAAGGCAGCCATACTAGGTGGAGGATGAGGGATCTGATGAAGGGTCTGAGTTGGCAGTTCTTGTGTTAGAGGCTCAGATGCAAACACACAGGAAACTCCTGAGCAGGGACCAGGAGCAAGTCGGGGGAGCAGAGGTTTCCTACCTTCCTTCTCTGCCTGGAACAGCAGGAGCCCTGCCCGCTCCGGAAGCTAGACTCCCCCACCCCCTCCACCTGGAGCCCACTTGCCGCCCACTCTCCCTTCTTGCAGTGGACAATTGTCCAGACACCAACTGCAGCTCAGAATCACAATGTCCCGGAATCTTCTCTCTAGAAAAGCAACTCCTAAAACTCCATCAAAGCCCGGGTAGGGTGGGAAGATGCCCAGATCCTTCCATGTGAAGAGTCTCCCTCCTGCTGCCCGTCTTGAGCCGCCAGCTCCTCGTCCTCCGGGTTGTCTCGGCATCAGCCACCCGCTCTGGGCGCACTCCTTGTGTGTGTGGGGGGGGGGGGGGTCCCAGTCCAGTGGGTGCATCGTCCACGTTCCTGGGACAACTCCTCTGAGCAGAGACACGGAAAATTCCGCCTCCCGCTGAATGGCTCTGATGCCACAGTCAGGGCAAAGCAAACAAACCCTGTGTCTTACCGACAAACGAAACAAACCACAAAAATCTCCTCCTCCGGCTGGGATGACGCCCCAAACTGCACAGCCGCCCAGAAGCAGCTACAGAGCATCCACAGTAACTTATTTTTCTGGTCATGAAGAATCCCCTTCAGGAAAGCATCGTCGGAGGGAAGACTTGTTTCCAGTCTTTTCATAAGCCTTTTGGTTACATACAAAGGTAAAGCCAAAAGCCTAGTCCAGATTCAGAATGTTCAAAAAATCAAGGTCACGTGATAATAATGAACACGTACCCTGTGTGTCAGGTGTAAATCTAAGCACTGTACATTTGCCACTCACTTAATCCTTCTATCAACTCCATTTAACAGAGGAGACAGCCAAGGCACAGAGGGGCTAAGCAACTCGCCCAAGATCACACAGCAAGTAAGTGGCAGAGTCTGGATTCAAACCCAGAAAATCTGGCTCCAGAGCCTGAGATCTTCACACTCAATCACCTTTCTAGTTCCATAGGGTAAAAAGATCCTCTTCCTTGTGGGAAGAATGACCTCACTGGGGGTTATTACATGTCTGGGATTGGGGCGCCTGGATTATCAGGGCCGTGGTCAAGGGCACTTCCCTTGGGAACTGGTAAACTGGTCCCTACCAGGGCTTCCCTGGTGGCGCAGTGGTTGAGAGTCCGCCTGCCGATGCAGGGGACACGGGTTCGTGCCCCGGTCCAGGAAGATTCCACATGCTGTGGAGCGGCTGGGCCCGTGAGCCATGGCCGCTGAGTCTGTGCATCCGGAGCCTGTGCTCCGCAACGGGAGAGGCCACAACAGTGAGAGGCCCGCGTACCGCAAAAAAAAAAAAAAAAAAAAAAAAACTGGTCCCTACCAAATGCCGGCACACTGGGGAGCAAAGAGTAATAACCACATGAACCCAGTCACCCCATTAACACCTTCCCCCCCCAAGATGGCCATGGCCGGTTCCAGCATTTGCAAAATCCAGTACTACAAGGGCTGGCAGGACATGTACCCAAGTGAAGTGGGAGAGGCAACAGGCAATAGAGAGGGGTGGAGAGTGTGGCAAACTGGAAAGTACCAACCTCCTCTGGGGCAACCATTTGTCAGCTGCCATGGTGGCTGCAGCATGGCCACATCTTCAAGTGTGTAAAGAGGGGCAGAAATCTGGCTTTTGATGTGAAAAGCTACCATTTCAAACATTGGGGGCCAATTATTTTGAAAATGTACA
The DNA here is from genome assembly GCF_964270905.1 of Leucopleurus acutus. Lineage (NCBI taxonomy): Eukaryota > Metazoa > Chordata > Mammalia > Artiodactyla > Delphinidae > Leucopleurus > Leucopleurus acutus. The sequence goes on from NC_139155.1 coordinate 88,563,552, forward strand.
CACTGACTGACAAAACAGAATACATCAAGGAGGATGCACTGTGGAGGGCCCTAGTCATCCTTTGGGTATGACATCCATTTTCATTGACTGGTACCTGAGCACAGTCTGTTCTGATTGGTCAGTAACAGGTTGGCACTCATTCTGATTGGTCAGCACTAAGCTGGAACATTCTAATTGGCCGGTGCCTGTACTCAAGGCAGTCCTATTAAGTAAGTATATCTGAGCATTTTTTCCCTAAGGAGAAGGGCCATAGCTTTCAGTAGGTTCTCCGACTTGTCTGTGGCCCCTGAGGAGCTAAGAACCACCTATTTAAACACTCTGTTTCCTTCATATGTTTTCATTTCTACTGTTTCTGAGCACTGATTATGCTTAATGCTGGCAGGCCTTTTACCTGTTCCCACGCCAGCTCACTCTTGTCAGATCACGATTTTGCACCAGGAGCTGGGAGCCAGCCCCCAAGGCTCAGCTTTGCTTGATCAAAGCCAATCCCGGCCACTTCACTTCTCCTGTCCCATAACTGGCTTAGGAATGGGCCTGCCTTCCAATTCAGCTGTTGAGATACTGGGGCAAGTGGGCTGGGGGCAGAACTGGGGAGACTGGAACATTTATTTTTAAACAACACAGGAAAAATAACACTGTATTCTTTTCTGTTCTGTAGATATTTTGCGTCCATCTACGCATGGATCTCTGGCAGCCATTCTGCAACCACGAGGAGAACTAGCTTGAGAGATGGAAAGGTCCTTGATGGTACAGACCCAGAAAATTAACTAGATCAGGAACCGTCCTGAATCCAAATTTCTTAATATGTGGAATACTAAACTTTCCTTGCTGTTTAAAGCCATTTCAACTGGGTTTTCTAGTACTGCAGCCAAGAGCATCGCCTAAACGATATACTAGTTCTAGCTATATGAATCACATATATTCTTAGACTACTAGCTATTTAGAGCATTTCAAGGGACCTTCCTGAGATTACCTGCTGTGTTATTAATCCCAATAACTGAGCTGGGGGGGACTTGGACACTTTTTTTTTTTGGACATCACCTTTTCTAATTCCCACCTTTTCAGATGACAAGCTGGACCATGAGGTTGGAACGTACCCATGATCACCAGCCAGGCAGTGGCAAAGGCATTCTGACTTGGTCTGGGCACTTCCTCCTGGACGACCCAGTCTCAGATTTGCAAAGTGTCAGGCTCCCAACAAGGTGTGTGCGACAAAAGGAAAGATAAGTGAAAACGGTAAGTTAAAATCTAAGCTGCTGTGCCCAGCTTTTTCCCAACACATTTAGGCTCACGTCCCACGTGAAGGAAACTGAAAACGGGAGGTAATAGATTAGAGACTCAGGGAAGCAAAAAAGACCAAGGAATCTATAAGCAGACCCATAATCAAAGAAAAGGTTCGCCTTTCTTTGAAAAGCTTGGAAAGTGTGTGTACACTCACGTCTTTTTAATTATTCATAGTCTGAGTGTATTATTTTTAATTATTCATTTTTAGCGGTATTTTCTTTTGACTAAGCCACCACCAGCCATCATCCTGTTGTACAGATGGGGTCCCTTCATTCCTGAAACGCGCTGCCGTCAAATGTGGAGAAATGATACCCAATCTGAGAAGGCAGCGTGTTCAAGAAAGCAGAGAAAGGGACTTCCCTGGTGGCGCAGTGGTTAAGAATCCGCCTGCCAATGCAGGGGACACGGGTTCGATCCCTGGTCTGGGAAGATCCCACATGCCATGGAGAAGCTAAGCCCCTGAGCCACAACTACTGAAGCCCGCACGCCTAGAGCCTGTGCTCCGCAACAAGAGAAGCCATCTCAATGAGAAGCCCGTGCACCGCAATGAAGAGTAGCCCCCGCTCGCCGCAACTAGAGAAAACCCACGCACAGCAACGAAGACCAACGCAGCCAAAAATAAATAAATAAATAAATTTATATATAAAAAAAGAAAGCAGAGAAAGCCTCCCCTTGGAGGTGAGGCTGGTTCCTGCACAGAATGTAACAATCACATGGCTCTGTGTGACCTGTCCGCGGTGCTGTCCCTTGTTTGTTTATGTATGTATGTATGTATGTATGTATGTATGCATGCGTGCATGCCTCGCTGTGCAGCATGTGGGATCTTAGTTTCCCGACAACGGATCAAACCCACGTCTCTTGCAGTGGAAGCGCAGGGTCTTAACCACTGGACCGCCAGGGAGGCCCCTGTCACTTGTTTACACAATCTGCCATGCTCTGCAGTGCTGACCCCGGGGGTGGACTCACCTTTGCTGGAGCTTGTCTAGGGAGGACAGGAGAATGGGAGGTGGGCTAGATGTCTGGGAGGAAAAGGGGAGGATTCACACCTGATGGCCTCAATTGATTCCGGGAAATAAGAGGTGAAGTCAGTCTGGGCAAAGAGCCCTGGGGAGAGCGGTGCCTGATGTAGGAACCTGTTCTTCCAAACATCACCCCCCACACACACCGTGAGCACTGATGCCTGCACAAGGGCTCTACTCCCCTGTCCAGCCTAGGCGCTGCCCCTGCCACTCTCTGCTTCTGCCCCGGGTCCCACACCCTGAAGGTCAAGGTCTTGGTTGCTACAATTAACCCCTCTCTCTCTCTTGCATATCACTTCTTCTCTCTACACTCCTTTCCCATTCAACACAGACAAAACAAAACTCCATGGATCTACATTCCCCCCAGCTCTCCCCCAATCTCCCTGCTCTCTGCATAACGAAGCTCCACTTCCCTGAAGCCCTTCACCAGCCATGTCCATGCTCCCAAGCCCAGGGGTCTCCGCCCCCCATGCCTTCCCAGCAGCATTAACTCCCTCCTCTCGAAGCACGTTCTTCCCAGGATTCTGGGTCGTCATGCTCTTTATTCTCTCACTGTCACCCCATCTCAGTCTCCAGAGCTGAATTCTCCTCCGTGTCCAATCCTCTCACTTGGAAACACCCTAGTTTTCATCCTTGGACCACTTCTCCACAGCCTCTCCCTAGATGATCTCATGCCTACAGTTTAAGTACCATCAATACTCGGATGCCTTCCGAGTTTTAGATCACCAGCCCCTCATCTCTTGAGCTCTGGTCTCCCATATTCAACTGCCAACTTAACTCCTTGACTTCCGTGTCTAACAGGCGCCCCAAACAAGCATCACCCTTGATTATCCGCTTCCAAACACACTGGCCTCCGAGCTCGCCTCCTCGTAGCCAACGGCCTCCCCATCCACCTGCTGGCCTGGACCGAACACCTGGCTGCCATCCTTGCCTCCTCTCTCTTCTAGCCAGGGTCCCTCCAAGAAACAGATTCATGACAGATGGTTTAAATGAAGAGCCTTTACTGAAAGGGCTACTTTCAGAGAAAGGTCGGGGGAGATACATGTACAACGGACGCTAAGGAGCCCAAAGACCTGTAAGAGGATAAAAAGAATTCTCAGAGGCCAGGAAAGCTGCGTTCCTTCATGGTGAGATGCGTAATCAGGAAACTGTCACTGAGCAGGAACCCTCCCACATGTCCCCCACCTCTTGTCTGTAGACAAGCTTTAGCCTCCCAGGCCTCCCCCCAGTTCCCAAGAGCAAATTTAATCAGAGAAGGAGGAAGTGCAGAAACAAACAAAAGCAATCAAGCAAGACAAAAGGAAAACCTTTTAGCCACAAAACAAAATCAAGGGCCTTTAGCTCCTCCTCAAGGGCTACAGATAATATCCTGAGCCGCATCCTTGAGTTATTTTACAAACACTGAGACCCCTACCAGGATGACAGCATGCTGCCCACAAGCATGTAGACCTCAGAAAGGCTGGAACCAGAAGGCTGAGGATGTTGGCTCCCGATCACCTCCCCTCCAACCAATCAGAGGTATGTGCACGAGCTGATCACGTACCCTGTGACCCTCTCCCTCACACTGTCTTTAAAAACCCTTCCCTAACAGCCAAAGCCAAACTCAGAGGGTTTGGGTCCTTTGAATATGAGCTGCCCGCTCTCCTTGCTTGGTGCCTGCAACAAACACCACATTTTCCTTCACCACAACCTGGCGTCAGTAGACTGGCTTAACTGCACGTGGCGAGTGGACCCAAGTGTGGTTCTGTAACAAAACAACAAAGCTGCTGCTAAGGTGTGAACGTCTGTGTCCCCTCAAAATGTACATGTCGACATCCTAGTGCCCCAAGTGATGATAGAGGGGTTTGGGAGGTGCTTAGATAGGTCATGAGGGTGGAGCCCTCAGGGATGAGATTAGTGCCCTTATACGAGACCCCAGAGAGCTTCCAAAGGACACGGCGAGAAGTCTGTGACCTGGAAGAGGGCCTCACCCAACCTTGCAGGCACCCTGATGGTAGACCTCTAGCCCCCAAAACTGAGAAATAAATTTTCGTTTGTAAGCTACCCTGTCTGTGATATTTTGTTATTGCAGCTTGAGTGGGCTAAGACAACCAAGAGAGAGGTGGTTCTGAAGAAAGGTGGGAGCAGTGAAGAAATACCCTAACCTTTTCCTCCTACTAGTGCTTCGCATTGGACAAACTAGTCAGAAATCAGAGAGTCAGAGGCTGGATGATGTGGTCCCAGGGGTCAGCCTCTCGGGGGTAGAGCAGGAGGAGGGCAGAGGAGGGACAGAGGTGGCACAGACAGAGAACAGCAGGCCCTGGTACTGACCTCAGAGGGCCCAGAAGAAAACAAAAGCCGAGGCCGACTTGAGAGCAGCCTGAACCGTGAACACACTGCCTGCTCTCCTACAGATCCATCGGCAGAAGACGAAGCCCTCCTGGATCAAGGCAGTCAATTACTGGATGACCACTAAACTATGCAGACAAAGGGACAACCCTCAGGAAAGTAGGCTTAAGATAAGGACAAGAATTAAGGAAAAAAACTGATAGCCACACACCATAGAGTGAGACCTCACAGATTCAGCCTAGGCAAGTTACTAAGCAAAGAAACAAAGAAATAAACAAACTGAGATGCAGCAGCAACAGGCCTTAAGCGGGAGATCAGGATGCGGTTAACAGGTAAATAATGCAGAGACAATATATTATCTAAAAGGTCCAGTTTGAGACAAAAGATGATGAGATACGCAAAGAAACATTCAAATGGGACTCATACTCAGGAAAAAAGCAATCAACAGACAATGTCTCTCAGTGCCCCCAGATTTTCAAAGTAGCAAAGAGTTCATAGCAACTATTATCAATCTGATCAAAGAACTGAAGGAAACTATGCTTAAAGAATTAAAAGTATGACAGTAATGAGTCAACAAATAGAGAGTCTCAAATGGACAGAAACTACATTTCTAAAAAAGACCCATTTGAAAAAATTATAGAGTTGAAAAGTAGGATAACTGAGATGAAGAAAAATATACTACAAGGGTTCCATAGTAGATTCAAGGTGGTAGAAGAAAGAATCAGTGAACCTGAAGTTACAGCAGTAGAAACTACCCAATATGAAGAACAGAAAGAAAAAATACAGTAAGTCCCCTACATCCAAACCTTCAAGCTGCGAAGTTTCAAAGATGCGTACGTGTGAGCCGTCAGCGTCAGGCGTGACTGCAACTGCAGCTCGCCCTCCGTCTGCTATTGCTGACGGTCCTTCAGCTCTGCCATCTCCCACCCCGCTCCCTCCTCCAGTCAGTAACTCTTCCTGCCTGTTCACTCGATGCCAGCCCCTGTGTGCCAGCTGTTGTACTGGACGACTGTACTTTTCAAGGGACTGCACTGTAAGATCAAAAATGTTTTTATTTTTTGTGTTTGTTTGTTTTTTATGTATTATTTGTGTGAAAAGTATTATAAACCTATTACAGTACAGTACTGTGTAGCCGACTGTGTTAGTTGGGTACCTTGGCCGACTTTGTTGGACTTAACGAATAAATTGGACTTACAAACGCACTCTTGGGACGGAGCTCATTCACATGTAGGGGACTTACTGTATTGAAGACAAATGAAGTGACCCTCAGAGACGTGGAGGAGAGCGTCAAGAACACCAATATACATGTAAGCGGAGTGCCAGGAGAAAAGAAGAGAAGGAGCTGGAGAAAATACTTGAAAAAATACTGGGCAAAAGCTCCCCCAAATATTCAGAGATCCATACCTGGACCCCTCATAATCAAACTCCTGAAAGACAACAAGAAAACCCTGAAAGCAGCAAGAGAAAAATGACTTCTGATACAGGGGAGCATCAATGCCATTAAAACCCCAACGATAACAGCTCAGTGAAACAACGGGGAACAGAAAGCCATGGGATGACATATTCAAAGAGCTGAAATCAGGAAAGAACTGTGAACCAACAGGGCAACGTCCAGAGAACGAGCCCTTCAGAACTGGAGGTGAAAGTAAGGCATTCCCAGATAAAGGAAGACTGAGAGAATTTGCTACTAGCAGACTGTCTTACAGAAATACTAAAGGAAGTCCCTTCAGCTGCAATAAAATGATTCCAGACAGTGACTTGAATCTGCAGGGGGAAATGAAAGGCGCCAGAAATGCAAATAGGTGCGTTGACATAAAAGGCGCTGCAAAGACAGCCTTCTCTTAACTTCTTTAAGTCACAAGATTGTGTGAAACAATCATTTTACCCAGAATACACAAAGAACTCTTAAAACCCAAAGATAAGACAGCCCAATCTTTAAAGTGTACAAAAGATATAACGGATCTTTCACTACAAAAGATGTACGAGTGGCTAACGAACACATGAAAGGATGTGCAGCGTCATTAAACGGTGGAGAAATACCAATTAAAACCACAGTGAGATAGCACGCCACACCCACAAGCACTGCTATACTAAAAAAGATAGTCGAGACCCAGCGTCAGGACGCGGAGAATCTGGAATCCTTACCCATCACTGGGGCGCGTGTTAAATGGCACAGCACTGGGAAGACAGTCTGGCAGCTTCACATAAACTTCCATATGACCCAGCAATACCACACCTAGGAACCTACCCGAGAGAAATGAAAACAGATGTCCACAGATATATGCACACAAAGGTTCATAGCAGCATTACGTGTAATAGCTAAAACGCTAAAACTGGAAATAATTCAAATGTCTGTGAACTGGGGAATGGATAAACCAAGTGTGGTCCACCATAAAAAGCAATAAAAAGGAACACACTACTGATTCAAGCTACAAAATGCATGGCCCTCCATTACATTATGCTAGGTGAAAGGACGCAGATATCAAAGACTACGTACTGTATGATTCCAAGTATTCAATACATGAAACGTCCAGAAAAGACAAATTTATAAAGAGAAAGCATGACCAGAGTCCCCTCGTGCTGGGAGCGGGAGGCAAGGATTGGCAACAAGTGGACATTTTTGATGGAAATGTTCCGAAGCTGGAAGACTGTGATGGTCACACAAGTCTACAGATTTACTAAAAATCATACAATTATGCAGTTATGACGGATGAATTCATGGTAAATTATACCTCAGAAAGCACTTAAGGGACTTCCCTGGTGGCGCCGTGGGTAAGACCCTGCACTCCCAGTGCAAGGGGCACAGGTTCGATCCCTGGTCGGGGAACTAGATCCCACATGCGTGCTGCAGCTAAGGAGCCCGCATGCTGCAACCTAAGACCCGGTGCAACCAAATAAATAAATAATACACTCCTATCACCCCAGGCCTTCGGCCTCTGCCCTTTAAGCAAATTGAGACCCTCCCCTCCCCTCTCCCACCCCCGCCTCACTGTACCCAGGCCTCCAGCACAAGCCAGGGGCTCAGAGTTCTACGTCTGGGGAAGCACAGAAAGACACGGGTGCCGGGAGCTACGTGGACCAAGTCCTGGTCCTGCAAGACCCAGCCCTACGACCCAAGGCCACCCCAGCCTGCAGACGGGGACTTCTGGGGGGCTTTGAGCCCAGGGGGAGCAGATCCCCTCTGGGCACATGGGAAGCAGCTGGAGAGCTCTGTCCGCACGCGGCCATTGTCCTCGGCCTCCTGCCTGCCTCCCTGGCCACACCCCATCACTCGTATCTTTGCTGCGGGGTGTCACGGTCCCCCATCTGGTCTACCCGTTACCTGTGCTCTGCACTTCAGGCAGCCTTTGCTGTCTGTCCGCCCCCCCGCCTGGGTACACTGGACACTGAGACCCTCAGCTGGATCTCCGTCCACAGTCTCAGCCGCTGCCTGTCCGCCCGCCCGCCCCCCCGCCCCCCCGCCCCGGGTACACTGGACACTGAGACCCTCAGCTGGATCTCCGTCCACAGTCTCACCCGCTGCCTGGCCACCTGGCCTCCCCCCCCCACCCGCCCGGGTACACTGGACACTGAGACCCTCAGCTGGATCTCCGCCCACAGTCTCAGCCGCTGCCTGTCCGCCCCCCCGCCCCGGGTACACTGGACACTGAGACCCTCAGCTGGATCTCCGTCCACAGTCTCACCCGCTGCCTGTCCGCCCGCCCGCCCCCCCCCCCGCCCCGGGTACACTGGACACTGAGACCCTCAGCTGGATCTCCGTCCACAGTCTCAGCCGCTGCCTGTCCGCCCCCCCCCCCACCCGGGTACACTGGACACTGAGACCCTCAGCTGGATCTCCGTCCACAGTCTCAGCCGCTGCCTGGCCACCTGGCCTCCCGCTCGGCAGGCGGGGCTGTGTCTGCAGCTGTTCCTCCAGGCTGTTCACTACCAAGGCCTCCTCGCTGCTCTATCAACACTGAATCCAGTCATCTCAGATCGCCCCAAATCTGCCCTTGGACGACAGGGCCTGGACCTGCCCAGGGAACTCCATGACGAGCCGGAAGCACGACTGGCACGGGGACATAGCAGCAGCGCTACCGCCGTGCCAGCCGCTGTCTCCATAGGGGTTTCTGCCCAGGAGCGTTCTCCACAGTCTCCTTCCAAAAGGACCAACTTAGGTGAGGTAACCGTAAACCTCAACTACAGTCCGGGAAGGCTCTCAAGGACTCCCACCCTCCGTTCCACAGAGGAGGGGACCGAGGTGTGGGGAAAGAATATTGCCTGCACCCTATGTTCACAGCAGTACCATTCACAACAGGCAAGACATGAAAGCAACCTAAATGTCCATCAACAGAGGAATGGATAAAGATGTGTGTGTATACACACACACACACACACACACACACACACACACACACACACAGGAATACTACTCAGCCATAAAAAAGAACAAAGTAATGCCATTGGTAGCAACATGGGTGCAACTAGAGACCATCATATTAAGTGAAGTGAGTCAGACAAATACCATATTTGTCATAATACTTACACGTGGAATCTAAAATATGACACAAATGAACCTGTCTACAAAACAGAAACAGATTCACACACATAGAGAACAGACTTGTGGTTGCCAAGGGGGCGGGGATGGGGGAGGGAAGGATTGGGAGTTTGGAATTAGCAGAGACAAACTAGTATATATAGAATGGATCAACAACAGCGTTCTACTGTAGAGCACAGGGAACTATGTTCAATAGCCTGCTATAAGCCAAACTGGAAAAGAATATTTGAAAAAGTGGACATTTATGTGTAACCGAATCACTCTGCTGCACAGCAGAAATTAACACAACACTGTAAATCAACTAGACTTCAATTAAAAATATATACATCGCCTGCCATTTCAGTAAACAGTGAATGTTGGCCACTCTCAAGCCATCACCACTGTGGCCGCCCTGACTGGGCACCCTGAGGGGATTCAGGATGGAGAAAAGCAGCACACTGGCCCTAGACAGCTAAGGTGCACATCCAAGGTATCACTTCAATGAGCCCAGACTCTTGCATCTCCCAAACATAAAAAAGCACTAAAATCATTACGCTGAGATGTGTCTGTTTTTGTGATTAGCAGCAATCTCCTGATGTTTGACTACTTGTTTTGTTTTTTGATTTTTTCCAAGAAAAACTCCTATACCTCCTGGCTACTCCCCGACCTCTTTGGAGCGGCCCCTCGGAGCGATCTGAGAGGCCGTACCCCGGGCTTACAGCCTCAATAAAGACACCAAATAAAACACCTTCACTTTTAGGTTGTGCGTTTCTCTGCAGTCGACAGAGGTCACAGGCCCGCCGGCTGAACCTGCCGACCCACTGCCCTCGCTCGCCCGGACCACGCTGCCTTTTCTGGAACTTACCCCTTTCTCACAGGCCGGCCCTTAACCGTTTTCCTGGTTTAGAAACCTGCTCGTTCAAGGGAGACAAGACCGGAAATGACGACCGGATGTTGCCCGAGCGGCAGACGAAACGACGGCCGTAGACGTACGTACACGGCGTCCTCTCCGGAGGCGTAGGCGCGTCTTCAGCCCGCCGGCAGCTCGGACGCGGGACGCCTCCGCAAAGCGCGCCGTCCCGTGCACATCACACCCTGCGTCCAGTCTTAAGCAAGGCGGGCCCCGGCGCTGGAGGAAGCAACATATGTGCGGCGTGCGCTGCGCTCTGGAAGCCAGGCGGAGACGCCCCCAGGCCTTGCTCGGCTGCCCTCCAGAGGCCGGGCTTCGCCCTCGTCTCCCTCTGGAGTCCGTTCTCCCTGAGGCTCACCGTCATGGCCCAGGGAAGCGTGCTGCGTGTTAGCTGAAACAGTAGCCTCAGTTGTCCCAGGGGTTCTCGCCAAGCACACGAGTCACAGCCAGGAGAAGATGCAGACTGACCCCCGGCCTGCCCCCCGACCCTGACCCCTGAACCCCCGGGGGCCCGGCCCCCTGACCTGGGGGTGCCACGCTTTAAACCTGTGGAAGGATGTGGGCTTCGCTTTAGGGAAGAAATTAACAACAATTCGTTGGAAGAGGTCCCAGAAAGGACGCGACCGCTGGTTGACTAGCAAGCTGGCCCCCGCCCCGTCCCCGGATGTCCGCTCCACCCTCCGGGGCCACCGTCGACAGAGCAGGTGTGGAGACCCTGGCGCGGCGTGGGTGCCTGAACCCTGGGAAGGCGTGTCTCTCTGAGCTCTGAGATGCAGCCGGCGGGCGGTGACCTTGCCCCTCAGTGCCCCAGACAAAGCCTCCAAGGGAAGCTGAACGGCCACCTCCCACCCGGAGGGGCTGCTTCCCCGCCCTCTGGGTACCTTTCCACCCGGAAATGCCCAAGGGTGCGAACCCGAAAACTCCATTCAGGCGATAAGCTTCGTATTCTTGAAGAAGCATAGACAAAGGCACTAAATTACTGAATGTGCACATCAAGACTGCAGCTTGAAAGGAAAGTCCCTGCGAAATAGAGGAAAAGGCATTTACAGGTCACGTGTCGGGGTCCCCCTCCATGGACTGATGTGCTCCAGGACTAGCTTATTTGTCTTTTTTTTTTTTTTTTTTTTTTTTTTTTGGTGGACTGATGTGCTCCGGGACTAGCTTATTTGTCTTTTTTTTTTTTTTTTTTTTTTGCGGTACGCGGGCCTCTCACTGTTGTGGCCTCTCCCGTTGCAGAGCACAGGCTCCGGACGCGCAGGCTCAGCGGCCATGGCTCACGGGCCCAGCCGCTCCGCGGCACGTGGGATCCTCCCGGACCGGGGCACGAACCCGCGTGCCCTGCATCGGCAGGCGGACCCTCACCCACCGCGCCACCAGGGAAGCCCCTCTTTCTTTTTTTATATTCTGGATTTTGAACATCACTTTCCAGCATGGTTAGAATTCAGTAAGGGTTATGGATTAAGGAAATTCCACCTAATAAAAACTGAAAGAGGATTAAGGAAAGTCTAGAGGCTAAATAACTCAGAATATGGGGGGAGGGGGTCGCCCTGTTAATAAATGTTCATGAGCACCTGTCACACTGGCAAAAGCATTCAAGCCAAAACCCCTGGATTGGCAGTTGTTGTCAATAGCAAGAACTCAGGTGGGTGCCTTAGTATGTCCTGCTGATATCTGAGACACGAACCACAGAAGCTTGTAATAACAACAGTAATAAATAAAACAGTCAAAAATTTATCAAAAACACCTAAAATTATTAACTCACATTATATCATTACACATAATGGCCAGAGGTGATTTTCATAGTAGAATTTATTAATGGATATGCAATAAAATATCTCCCCAAAAATCTTTACAGAAATGAACACAAGGCAGAAAGCAAATATTTCTTTTTTGGTTCTCTGAGATTTTTTTAAATGTAAACATGAAATATTTGAAGAAATGATAAAAAGTAACAAATGAACCTGTATATGTATTTTTAAAAATCTCATTTCAAATAGGTACATGAGGCTTAGACATACAAAATGTGTTACCTGATGGATGACTTAAACACCTAAGTACAAATCAAAAAGCACTTCCATATCTTCAACTAGAAAACACAGATTCAGTAAGTACTTCAAATCCAGAAAGAATGTCTTGAAAAAATACTGTAAGAATTATTATGAGAGGTGGGGACTAAAAAGACTTAACTTGAAAAGTGGGACACAGGGGGAGCACAAAGTTCCTCCGCACAGGGACATAATCATACAGACAAATGTTTGGATGTACAAAAGTTACATTAATACAAGCATGATCTCTAGAAATTTAAATATCCTTCAGGACAAGTCACACCTTCAACTTAAGCACAAATCAGGGAGCGTGTCCCACTGACAGGCTTTTTAAAGATTTAAGAAATATATATGCTAGAGCCAGGATACTCCTATAGGAATTCGGACTACACAGTGATGACCAGCAAGTAAATAAAATGCATAAATACAGACTTAAGCCTAAGCTAAGCAGTTAGATGTATAAAGTATGAATGAGTGAAATTCATAATTGTACTGAATAAGGAACACAGTTTCTAAACAGTCCAATATAATTCACACAGTTTGCAGTCAAGCGTATCTATATCAGTTTTCAAGCCGATGTTAAATACAGTCTTGTGCTTACACAATCGCATACAGAAGTAACAAGAGTTTAACTATATTCTGAGTATCCTTCACATATTCATTTAAAATTTTGACGAGATGCTATCTTATAGATGTCCATTCACTAGTAAGATTTCATACATTTTACAGTCTAAAAATAAAGCATATTATACTAAAAATAATGAGTAATAAAAATGTTAATTATCAAAGATTCCTGTAAACTTTGGGAATTAACTTTTAAAGTTCAGCAGAAGAGTAGGTACTGAACAAGAATGTTTAGGTGATCTGTACAACGGTTGAAATTTAAAAGAATTACGTAATGTCTGGGAATTTAAAATTTGTCTGGGAGTTTAAAATTTGGTTTTATCACCATCTTAAATTGAGACTTTATTAGTGTTAAACAGGGAATCACAAACCTTATTTTGTAATGAGTAAAAGAAGAGACCATTGTCTTTACAGTGCAGTAACTAATTTATTATCTTGGGTAATGACACAGCGAGAAATGGAGCTGAGTACAATAATCGAGCTTTTCCCGCAGGGTGTTGGGCGCATTTAAACCTTATAAATCAATTTTAACAGAAGGCACTACAAAGGCTTTTGGGGGAACCTTGCAACCAATGTCTTCTAGGCCGATGGCAAACTTTGTAAACAACTGTGCAAAAATGGCTCTAATATCGTGAACCTTCCTATTTCTTTGAAAAGGCAATAGTTAATATATAAAATTGGAGTAAATTAAGATGTTAATATATTAAACAATTTATAAACATTTAAAATTATAGATATCTTACAAAACAGCTCTGTGATAATAAAAATAATTTTTGCAAACATAAACACAAACACAGTACAAAAACGTCTCAATCAGCATGTTAGCTGGGAGAGGGAAGAAAGTCTTAGACCTCACATCTAATAGCTTCTTAACATAAGACATTCCTAATTAAACCTCACATACATTTTTAACACTGAAATATAAAAAAAACTGAAAATTTCAATAATTCCTTATTTTAAGGCCACTGAAACCAGTTTCACATTGTTAATTTTTCGTGGTGTGTTACGTAGAGTCCGAGGATGTCTGGGTTAACTCATCACATCCATTCTGCTTTTCTCACCAAACAATACATTCTGTTGCGTTTTCTCCTTGAATTCACTAATAAAAAGTCAGCACTCAATGCCACGTGTCACAATGTCTAGGATTCATTCATGAAATGGGAGGAGGCTCATTTGCTGCAGATGTGGTCTGACTCCAAGGATAAACGGCTCTTGGGACATGGTTGCTATGACAATGTTGTTGCCAGGATAATTCCAAGGATCACAAGCAAAATAACTACGCAAATAATAATGAACATCATTTTCTGCAAGATAAAGAAAAACATTTATTAATTTGCAAGATATCAAAGGAAAGAAATCACTAACGTCATTTCCTAACAAAATTCTCCTGGAATTTGAGATGTTTAAAATACAAGCCCATCATCAAGAAAGAACCCCTACAGGTCATAGAAAAGGGAGGGGTGGGGAAGGAAAGTTCCAGAGGCAAAGCACTAAGTTATAGACACATGTATATTAAATGAATTTAATAACTTAAAATACGTATTATTAAGACAACAACTATTTACTCCTGGAGGTAAAAGGCAATGTCTACTTGACACCATGTGGGGTCTTCACGAACACGTTCTATTGATCACAAGAAAATCCCCAACAGTTATTTCTTGGATGCGTTGTACATCTTTTTAAAACTTTAAATGGATTTATTTCTCACTTGCTGAAAAAAATCTTATTTATACCTCTTTTTACATTGAGGTATGATACAAGGAAGAAATCAACAAGCCATTAACTCGGTCTCCTGCTGCATCCAGGGCCCAGAGCAAGGCAATATTAACAGTAACTTTTTGCTGTCCATTAACAAGCCCTCGCACAGCTGAAAAGCTAAACAACCTTTGGCTTAAGAAATCTAGCCTCTCCGGGAAGCCCGTCTGGTCTGTGGGAGAACAGGAGGAATTCACGAAGATGAAAGGCACACCACGCTGTCTGACTTCCAGTTCTCTTTGTAAACAGCAGAGATTCATCATTTTAAATTACAGTTACCGAACTCATGGCACACTTTCATCTGAGAAATCACAGCTGCTCAAACTGGCCAGCTCTGCATCGGTATTAGCCTGCCAAGAGCGCCATCGATTACTGCATGAAGGGGAGCACGGCCGGGCCCCTCGGTAAACCTTCACGTCCATTATGCAGAACCCCGGGACCACTGCCTTCAGGACATCACGCCCTCAAACTTCCTGTTGCTTGTTAACGTTACGGCATTTCCTGGAAAGCGAGGACGTGGTCCCGACCATGCTCGCATCGTCCTCACGTGTCTCTCGGGGAGCCTCTCTCAGCGCCTTTCTAGACACACCTTTTTCCTTCAGCCTATCACCCCTCCTTTCCCACTGGCATCGCCCTTCAGCTCCAGAACCTGCTCCATATGCCCCTGTCAACCTCACTGCCCCCAACCACCTTAGAGAACCAGGAGACTCTGACTCTCACTGCCGAGTCTCTGGGTAGCACGTAAGTGCGTGCCTGCTTCCACATCTGGCTTTCAGAGGTGCTCTCCTGACTTCCACGATAGCTGAGCTCCTGCACTCTCAATGCCATAGATTTAATGACCATTCTTGCCCAATAACCTGCTCACAACTCAAGCCAAATGCCTGGACTTCTCCTTGGTGGCCCACGCACACCCCTGGGAGTCAAGCCACCACCTACTACACGTAAATCCTGGGCCACGTGTCCTCTTAGCAGTGTCGTTGGATAGAAAAACGGGCACCCTGGCCTCGCTGCAGGGCTCCAGGGAGTAGGATTCCCTCCACACAGGCCTACAGGCCCCGAGGAGGGCTGTGCCGAACTACCTGCTGCAAGAATAGTTTTTCAAAAGTATAATTAAAGACACCAACCACTGCGTTTGTATTTAAAAAAAAAAAAAAAACCTGTTGGTGTGCTCTCTGATGTGCTTCTTATTAATGAGCGTTGTTTTGTGTTCATTCGTGCTTAAAGGCATGAAGGTACACCACCGGGCCAGGCCCAGGGCACAGAGCAAAGCCCAAGGCTCCCAGGGAACCCTGCTGGGAGGAGCCTGCCCTCGTTCCACCGCATCACCACAGCATCCAATCTAAAATTAAGTTTATCTTTAGTGGAAGCACATCCAACTAGCCATATTATGGCCACTAGGAAAAGCTAAGAAAATACATAGTTCATAAAAAATTATAAAAATAGTTTTTAAATACCATCATTATTAATGAAGGGAAATCACATATACCACTTTTTCAGCAGACGTAATAGGAAAGCATGGAAGGATACATGAACATCCTGCCTGATGAAAACAGAGAGCCTTCCTTCCTTCTGCCTCTGAAAAAGTGGATCACTAACAAACTCAACATCCCAGAGCTTCTAACGGGAACTACCTCGAGTGCAAGGTGGTGGCTCATGTGAACGCTGGGACAGTAACTGCAAGGGCCCCTCGCCTGTGGCGGGTCCTCAGTGCACAGATGCTCACACTGAGAAACTCCTTGTCTTCTCTTTAAGAAAGTGCCAAGTGTCTACCAAGCCAGCAGTTGCTTTCACGATAAAATAATGAATTCATCGAGGACCACTTGTCACAATCTAGATATAATTTTAATCACAATGATCACGCCAAACAAACGTTTTAAGGTAAATAACTGGTATGTCCAAATTTAATACACCAGGCAGCATTCTAACTTAAGAGTTAATGCAAGAAGGGTGATTCCAAATGCATAAAAAAAATGGAGGAAAAACACAAAATCTACTGAAGTTTGGAGAGGAGTGATACACAGAAAACAAAAATAAAGATACTCTAAATAAAGAACTGAATATCTTCTGTATTCCGAATCCTTAAGAATTAACAGGCATGCTCACTCAGCACAAGGTTTCTCTTTAATGCGGCCACATTTACAACAAACTAGACGCTGACAAATGGAAACAAGGGAGACGAAGTCTTTCAATTCCACTGAGTATTCTTCACAGCTCTCGTTCCATTCCCTCTAATTCCACAGTAAAATGATGAGTAAATAAACAGAGTTCACAGAGCAACTTTCGGCTGCTGCACTTATTGAAGAGTTAAAACTTAAGAGATAAATTAAACATTACATTTTAGTTTTTTAATTGAGAATTAATCCTCACTGCTAAGGTTATTCCACTAATGACAGGCTCCTTTAAGAAGGGAGCATCCTCCCGGACCAAAAACAGAAGACTGGAGAGTCAGGGGCTGCCGCCTGCACCGTCACATTTAGTAACAGAGGCAAACCCAGCCGAGGCTTCAAAACCAACAGGGAGACGACCCTGGTTTAGAAGTGCACGGCCGCCCGGCCTAAGCTGGCTCTCGGCACAGAAGTCAGGCAAACGCTCCGCTGGCAGCCTCTCATTGCTTTCCAGTAGTTGTTTTTTTTTTTTTTTTTAACATCTTTATTGGAGTATAATTGCTTTACAATGGTATGTTAGTTTCAGCTTCACAACAAAATGAATCAGTTATATATATACACATATTCCCATATCTCTTCCCGCTTGCGTCTCCCTCCCTCCCACCCTCCCTATCCCACCCCTCCAGGCGGTCACAAAGCACCGAGCTGATCTCCCTGTGCTATGCGGCTGCTTCCCACTAGCTATCTACCTTACGTTTGGTAGTGTATATATGTCCATGCCTCTTTATCGCTTTGTCACCGTTTACCCTTCCCCCTCCCCATAGCCTCAAGTCCATTCTCTAGTAAGTCTGTGTCTTTATTCCTGTTTCACCCCTAGGTTTTTCATGACATTTTTTTTTTTCTTAAATTCCATATATATGTGGTAGCATACGGTATTTGTCTCTCTCTTTCTGACTTACTTCACTCTGTATGACAGACTCTAGGTCTATCCACCTCATTACAAATAGCTCAATTTCGTCTCTTTTTATGGCTGAGTAATATTCCATTGTATATATGTGCCACATCTTCTTTATCCATTCACCCGATGATGGACACTTAGGTTGTTTCCATCTCTGGGCTATTGTAAATAGAGCTGCAATGAACATTTTGGTACATGACTCTTTTTGAATTATGGTTTGCTCAGGGTATATGCCCAGTAGTGGGATTGCTGGGTCATATGGTAGTTCTATTTGTAGCTTTTAAAGGAACCTCCATACTGTTCTCCACAGTGGCTGTATCAATTTACATTCCCACCAACAGTGTAAGAGGGTTCCCTTTTCTCCACACCCTCTCCAGCATTTATTGTTTCTAGATTTTTTGATGATGGCCATTCTGACTGGTGTGAGGTGATACCTCATTGTAGTTTTGATTTGCATTTCTCTAATGATTAGTGATGTTGAGCATTCTTTCATGTGTTTGTTGGCACTCTGTGTATCTTCTTTGGAGAAATGTCTATTTAGGTCTTCTGCCCATTTTTGGATTGGGTTGTTTGTTTTTTTGTTATTAAGCTGCATGAGCTGCTTATAAATTTTGGAGATTAATCCTTTGTCAGTTGCTTCATTTGCAAATATTTTCTCCCATTCTGAGGGTTGTCTTTTGGTCTTCTTTATGGTTTCCTTTGCTGCGCAAAAGCTTTTAAGTTTCATTAGGTCCCATTTGTTTATTTTTGTTTTTATTTCCATTTCTCTAGGAGGTGGGTCAAAAAGGACCTTGCTGTGATTTATGTCATAGAGTGTTCTGCCTATGTTTTCCTCTAAGAGTTTTATAGCATCCGGTCTTACATTTAGGTCTTTAATCCATTTTGAGCTTATTTTTGTGTATGGTGTTAGGGAGTGATCTAATCTCATACTTTTACATGTAGCTGTCCAGTTTTCCCAGCACCACTTATTGAATAGGCTGTCCTTTCTCCACTGTACATTTCTGCCTCCTTTGTCAAAGATAAGGTGACCATATGTGCGTGGGTTTATCTCTGGGCTTTCTATCCTGTTCCATTGATCTATATTTCTGTTTTTGTGCCAGTACCATACTGTCTTGATTACTGTAGCTTTGTAGTATAGTCTGAAGTCAGGAATCCAGTAGTTGTTAATTGGGCAAAGCACCACCATTAGCTAATTGGGCGAGTGAACAAGCAGATTAGTTGATGAGTTACTTACTGCCGCGCCGGCAGGGAGGCATGCATGCTGACGTCAGCCACCACATCACGTGCCAACTGATAAGCCAATAATTAGAGCAATCACAGCCACCAGAACAAGTGACACAGCAACAATTATCCACTTTTTCTGTCAAAGAAAAGCAAGCCGATTATATCGTGGTTAATTCCACACCGCCGTGTCAGAAGGCATCATTCATTTAAAATCAAAGACTCTATTGGAATTCGTTTTAAAATCTAAGTTATGGGACATCGATTAATTCTGCTTGACAACTTTCAGTTCTCATAAAGATGGGTTTTTAATTTAATGAGGTCAGACTACTTGGAGATAAACTGTTATAGAACTCCAAATATTAGGTTTCATCAATGAGAAAGCTGCATGACCACATTCTTTCAGTAAATTTCTGATGGACTGAGACACACAGCTGATTTTTTTTCACGTATACAGAGCTATGTAGCCAGGTCAGTGAACTCAGAAATCAGTTATCTATGTAATAAGCCCCTACACTCTTTTCTTTCTTGTTTGTTTGTCACTGGCCGTTAAGTCCTTCACTGCCCCTGCCACACCGTGTAAAACAAACCACACTCCACTAGTGCCGTCTGGTCTCTCAGGGGCTGCCCCGGGAATGGAACCAGGACACCAGGAGAGGGGAGGGACGGCCAACATCTCAACAACCACGCACCTAACAGCAGAGGGAGAAGCCGAGCAAGCTGTGTGTGGTTTCAGATGCCAGGCCTTGAGTCAGAGAGACGGTGACAATTTTTGAAACAAAACATCACGTTCTGACCAGTGGCCACTCCAGGTAGCGCACTGCTCCCAGCCACCTGCCAGAACGAGGCTTGCTCTGCCGGTTCAGGATAAGATGTATCCCCCGACCACCTTTTATCTCTGTAAAACCAGGGAACTTCTCATGGAAATTTTCGTTGGACTGACGTGCTGTTTAGGTCATGGAGAAAGGAAGGGAACTGCCCTTTTTTAATGATTTTTTTTAAGTGAAAGTCCATTTTGTGCCTGGACCAGCCAAAGCACTTCACACGCGGACCTCATCACCTCACTTTACTTTAAAGGTCAATATTTCAAAAGGTGGTAACACAGAATTATGTAAGAAACCATGTCTTACGTCTCAGAGATAATTAACACTCAGATATTCCCAAGAAAAAGCAGGGTGAGATGCTTTGCAGGCTGACATTAAAGCCCAGACGTGCATCTTATTTGAGAACGTCCATGGGCCATTGTTACGGGTAAATCCGCGCTCAGAATCTGACTATGTTTCCTGAACGTTCTGCAACTCCCTCTTTACAAGGAGTTTGTGAAACTCCCTTTTTTGCCGTCACATTGGAAACCTCCCTGCCTGGCACTGAGGCAGCCGCCCCCAGCAGGTGGGAGGGCGACAGGCCCTGAAAGCACGGGTTTGGTGCTTCGCGTTGCTCCTTTCCACACTGGAGACAAAGGGACCAAGAAGTAACGGGTGAGGTCACACAGTGAGACACACAGCTTTCCAGTCCCTGCATCAGAACTTAATTCTGTGGTTTCGCTGTTTTCTTAGAAGAGCTTTCACTCACACACGACACACGTTAAGATTCAGGTAAAGATACTAAAACTCGTTTACAAAGCTTCAACGCGAGTGCTACGTAACGTCTTTGGTCCACGGTCTCAAATAATTCTCTTCTTTCCTCCAAACCAAAGGATTAGCAAATAACGTAAACAAAGAATAAAGTGCTCACTGCGTAAGATGTGTAACCAATGGTTTTTAGAACTTCCAGTCCCATGAGTTTTGTTATGTCCCTCCACATAATGGCCCAAGACACAGAGAACTCTGGAATTGGAACCCATGCAACTGAGAAAAGCAGAGAGACCGACTTTGGCTGCAAAGGGTTTTCATTACTTAAAACCAACAGGGTTCACAGTCAACATAACTGATAAACTTCAAACCTTTTAGCAAAAAGAATTACTTCAGTTTTCAAATGAAACATTAATGTAAGACATTTTCATTTCTTGGAATACCTTTTAAGTGGGCTTGCATCGATGTACGCACACTCAAAACCAAATCCAGAGAAAAACACACTTCAATTCTTAAGGACCAAACTCACCCTTCTTGCTTTGCTTTGATATTTAATAGCTTTTTTCGTTTCTTCTTTAGCATGTTCTACATAGTCTGTGGCATTCATAACGTTTTTTTCTATGTTGTTGATCATTTCACCCTTAAAACAGAAAGTTTCAAACTTAGGAGATACTTTCAAATGACTTAATTGTGTATCTTAAGACAGCCACAGAGCAGCAGTAAAGTTTCCACAGGAACATAATGTGCGTGTAATGGACACCGAATTTTTTTTCACATTTACGAAAAGATGAGACCATTATAAATGTACAATATGCAGAATAATCAAAATCCAACTTATACTATAAAAAGAACTAAAAGGGATGGGCAACAATGCTGATAACTGAAGGCATATCACGTAGACTTTGAGATATGCTTTAACATGAGAACACTCTTCAAAGATGGGCGCAGTGAACGGGAGGCGGCTAGCTTTAGGCTAAGCGAATATTTACTATTATGCACGTACATACAGTGGACGAAGAATGACATCTTTTCTAATGGGTAGAAAATTGCTGCAATTTCTTCAGAATAGCTTACGGTGGCCACTAAGCTGACTAAATTAATGAGGGGCATCCAGTGAAATGCGAGTGACAGACACATTACCTGGTCTTCTGTCCACCGGCAGACACAATCTGCAGCAGTGAGTGGTAAAGCATTGAAGAATGACGCAGTTAACTCACTCATTCACACATGTACACTTACTAGTAAGCTTTGATTAAACGCACATGTTGAATTAGACGAGCCAATATAACGCGGCACTAACAGACTTCTAAAAGGAAACAATGGAACAAAGCTAAGAACACATCGATTTGTCTAATGGCGACTAATGCATCTACATCGAACAATCCTAATTAAAAGTCCAGGGCACTCTAAAACCTTCAGTAATAACAAACGAATCACTGATTGTCTTACTGTCTAACTGGTTTCCTTCCTGAAAGCAAGAAGCTGGTGGCAGCCAGACTCCCAGCTCTCCCCCTTCTGCGCCGTGAGTGGCGCCGGCCCTCCCAGCAGAAGGGGTGAGCTTGCCCGTCCCCGCCCTGCACTGCAAATGCACCGCACTGCAGCTCTGCACACATTTTTATGACAAGGTTCCTCAAAGTAAACACTGTTCTTCAAATGTCAGTGGCGATGTGGAGGATGAACCTGGCACCTGGATGGACTTCCCAGTGATCCTTACATAACCCAGGCAATGAGAAATAGGCCAGTCAGACTCGAACCTTCTTAGAGGACACAAGAGATCCTGAAACCAGCCTCCGCGGGAGCGAGGACGTGAGTGTGACGTGAATCCTAAGATGACTTGGTACGAATGCTCCCCCTTCACGGGGCGGTCAGCTGAACTCAATGGCCCACTGATCAGTGAGTGACCGAGGGCGAGCGTCACGCGCTTGCAAAGTCACGGAGGACCTCATTCAGCATCACGAGAGGAAGCGCAAGCACAGCCACAAACCTAACTGGAACCACCGGCTTGTGCTTCACACTGAATTTTCTGTTTTCAAAAATCTGTATCAACTTCCTCAGTTCCTCACAGGGTCTCCTCACACCCCCGTCACCCCGTGCCGGTGGTACTAGACACCGCGTCGCAAGTATAAGCTTCTAGTTACGTCACAGTGTATCCCCTTTGGGGCTTATTCTTTCATACATTTCTCCCAATTGTTACTCTAGTATATGGTCCTTACAGAAAACTTGAAAATACATATATTTTAGAGAAGAAGACTAAAATTCCCATAGTCCCACTGCTATTATAGTGCTTGGTATATTTCTTTCCTTCTGTGAGTACTGTTTCATGCAGCTGAGTTCATGCCATATATACATACACACAGGAGTAGAAGGGCGTGTGTTGTGTACATATTCACGTTTATACATACACGTGTAAGGTTTAGTATCTCCCTCTTATGTCAACTTGAAATTCTGGCACATAACGTTTATATATTTCATTCAAAGTCCTCCATGAACAAAGACGATGTTGCCTGTGGCTGCCTAACAGGCTGTCCTACGGACACACCACACACAACTTAAGTAAACCAGTCCCCCACTGTTGAAAGCTGAAGCTGTTTACAGCGTTTCAGTCTCACGTGGCAATAACACTACAACTGCTGAATTACGAGACCGCATCCAGAATACTGGCTTTCTCAGGTATACTGGAATCAAACGTAAGATTTTACAGAAAACAGCTCTCTGTCTCGGAGAAGCAGAGACGTGTGTGACTACCTGAGTCTCAACGAGCACGGCCATGTCCACGAACAGCTCGTGCAGCTCTCGGATGCTGGTCTCCAGCCTCATAATGTCTTTATGACGCGACTCAATTTCATTGAGAGCCTGTCTAGTAATCTGTGAATCTGATATAATCTTTGAAAAACAAAAACAGAAGAGAAATACTAATGAACTTACGATTGCTCTGGAAGTTAAAGAAAAAAATCATCTGTATATATACAAACACACAAGGCCACAAAGCCACCTGCATACTCACGTCCGATGTGAAAATGGAAGGATTCCCACTTTCCAGCATCTCTTCTAGTTCATCATCAGTGGTAGTTTTTCCAGCTAAAATATTAACAATTAAAAACTCCATTCAGAATGCAGCAATATTTAAAAATGACTTTTGCAACCATAAGTTAGCAACTAAAATCTGAGTTGTTAATATTTTCAACCAATGTTTTTCTAACCTCTCCAATGTATTTTCTTAGGCAAATATTAACGATGAGAGAAATTAACATAAGCCTAAGAAGTAGGAAGAACTGGAAAACACTCATGAAAAATCTTATAACTGGAATGACTAATAAAATCCAATTTTAGTCTGAATAAGGAACAACTATAAAAACGAAACTGATAATACATTCTGGCGTATCAGTTTTCCTACAAGTTTAACTCTGGCTTATAGGAAAAGGGGGTAAGCTAGATCCAGCATATGTTAAATGCACATAATAAAGACTGCAAAATTAGCATCAGAGGCTCTAATACTTTCTGTAGTTTGGGCGTTAATACTTTTTCCTTGAGTTAAATGTAGTAATGCTGTGTATGAACAGGTTCACAGAAGTTTGGAAAAACCCAACTGAAACATCATCATAATTAAAATATCATTTAATGTGAATATTCACAGCAGCATTATTCATAATCACCAAAAAGTGGAAACAACCCAAATGTCCATCACCTCATGGATGGATAAACAATGTTAATGTGGTCCATCCACACAATGGAACATGATGCAGCCGTAAAAAAGCGATAAAACACTGGTGTTTCCTGGAGTGTGGTTGAACCTTGAAAAAACTGTGCTAAGTGAAAGAGACCAGTCACAAGAGACCATACGTTGTGCGATTCCATTCATGTGGATGCCCCAAATGGGCAAAATTACAGATACAGGAGAATAAACTGGCAGTAGCCTAGGGCTCAGGGGAGAAATGGGAAGTGCCCAACAACGGGCACCAAGCTTCCTTCTGGAGTGATTAAAGCGGTCTAAAATTGATTGTGCTAATATACTAAAAACCACTGCACTGTACAATTTGAGTACCATTCACATGGTACATCAACTATATCTCAATAAAGATGTTAAAATGTCATTATTTATTTTGGGGGGCTGCGTTGGGTCTTCGTTGCTGCGTGTGGGCTTTCTCTAGTTGCAGCGAGCGGGAGCCACTCTTTATTGAGATGCGCGGGCTTCTCATCACGGTGAGAAGGTGTGTGGGCTCAGTATTTGCGGCACGCAGGCTCAGTAGTTGTGGCTCGCGGGCTCTAGAGCGCAGGCTCAGCAGTTGTGGCACACAGGCTTAGCTGCTCCGCAGCATGTGGGATTTTCCTGGACCAGGGCTCAAACCCGTGTCCCCTGCATTGGCAGGCAGATTCTTAACCACTGCGCCACCAGGGAGGTCCTAAAATGTCATTTAACGAGGTTCACGTTTCCGGCTGCTCCCCCCTCCCCAAGCCCGTGGGAGACGCAGAGCAGCCCCAGTGGAAGGTGCACCCACAGGGGGCTTGTGTCACAGCTGAGGAACCCTGACCTTCCGTAGTGGGCAGTAAGCAAAGCTGCCTAACCTTTATTCAGCAAGCAAACTGCCTTCCGCCCAGAGGGAACCACGAGCTGCATCTTCTAAGGCTGCCTGTTACACAGACAGACACCCGCGGGAGAAAGCCTGGAGCAAAAAGGCAGCGAGTGTCTGCTCACCAGACATGCAGAACCGCGAGACCCACAGGGAACTGTCCCCTGAGACGGGGCAGGAAGAGTTGGGGGACACAAAAAATACAGGAAGAGATGACGGCTGAGAGTCTTCCAGGTCTCATTAACGCTCTACAAGTAATCTAAAGTCCACTCACCTAGAACTTTCTGAAGGATTTACATAAATAATAGGTTGGTTGATTCAATGAATAGGAAGCTATGAAAGCACTTTAGGCTTACATTATTGACCAAAACAGAGATGGAATTACTTTTTTGAAGTTACACACTTTCATGTCAGACCCTAAGGAAGAAAAATATGTTTTTAACAAAAGTAGCACGTTCACTGACTCACTTATTTCTAGCTGGCGCTGGATCCGGCCTTTGCTTCGCTCCCGAAAGAGAGTCTGTGCTTCGTTATACTCGGTCATGACTTCCACAAACTGTCGAGACAGCACTGAATGCTTTTAACATAAAAAAAATAGATCAATATACACTGGTCATTGCTTCTATTAAAAGTGATATATAAAAACTTTACATTATAGAGATTCAAACTAATATGCCCCTTACTCCTTCAAATGGAAAATAAGATTAACAGCAACTTACTGTATAACAGAATCTATGCTAAGAACTTTACATGCATTATCTTATTTGATTTTCACAGTAATCTTACTATACTATTACTATCCCTCATTCTATAGAAGTGAAACCGTCATTTCAAGAAGTCAATTAGCCCATAGCTACAGGCTGACTGGGTCAGGTTGGCACCCAGGCAGACTGTCCCCAGAGCCTGAGCACATAATCCCCATTTGTCAGGCAGAGTTAAGGGGACTAAATTCCACTTTGCTGCACCATAAACCTATAGACGGTGAGGATTTTACCATGAACACTAAAATGACTGGGATAATTCTTTGCTCTTCAGAACAGAATTCTGCTGTTGGGCTGAATACACTTTTTTTCATCATAATCTAGAGAGGGAGTCTATTAAATACGATGCCTTTTTTATGCAGAAATGCTGAAAGAACTAATGTGATGGTAAAGACGAAATTATTTTGAATTTGGAAGAAGTATGAAGACCTATTCTTCAGCACTGCTTCAATCCAGACACGGCCAACAATCCAACCTGGGTTCTGCGTATCCGAAGGTCCACTGACGTCCGGTCCCCGCTCTCATCCTGATCAAAACTCTGTTCAATAGCTAGAAACAAACAGGAAAGAGTTTTGTTGTTTTTTTTTGCGGTACGCGGGCCTCCCACTGCCGCGGCCCCTCCCACTGCGGAGCACAGGCTCCAGACGCGCAGGCCCAGCGGCCATGGCCCACGGGCCTAGCCGCTCTGCGGCATGAACCCGTGTCCCCTGCATCGGCAGGTGGACTCTCAACCACTGCGCCACCAGGGAAGCCCAAGAGTTATCTTTTAAACTAAAAAATGAAAGGTTTTCAAGCCTAACCTCAAATGTATTTTCTTATCTTTTCAACTCCTAGTAAATTTATGAGTTTTGGTAATTGTCAGTTGCTGATGATATCAGAAAATAAAACCAGATGTTACAGCTTCACATTTCAAAGCAGGCAACATGAATCTGATCAAGTTTGGAGAATTTAACTGTCAATCCACAGGAAATACAGAGCACAGTGTAACCTGTTAAGTGACATTAAAGGGGTGAAATCAGCAAAACTCTGCAACATGGCAACATATCAACCAATCACAGGATACGGTCCAAATAAGGAACCCAATTCAAACAAACTATTAAAAAAATTTAAAAATAAATAAAAAGATCATTGGGGAAGTATGAATTCTGACTGGATATTTTATAATAAAAAATAGTAATTAATGTGACTTAGATATAATAGTAGTATTATAGGGCTTCCCTGGTGGCACAGTGGTTGAGAGTCCGCCTGCCGATGCAGGGGATGCGGGTTCGTGCCCTGGTCCGGGAAGATCCCACATGCCGCGGAGTGGCTGGGCCCATGAGCCATGGCCGCTGAGCCTGCGCGTCTGGAGCCTGTGCTCCGCAACGGGAGAGGCCACAACAGTGAGAGGCCCGTGTACCCCCCCCAAAAAAAAAAAGAAAAAAAAAAAGTAGTATTATAGTTGTACTTGGGGGAGAAAAATCCTTCTCTTAGAAATACACACAGAAAACTATATGCTGATGAAGACCCAGATGTCTGGGATTGGTTGTGAAACCGGCTGGGTGAGGGCCACTGGGACCTGCAGAGCTCAAGGGCATGGACACGGGGCTTGTGGTGGTGACCCCCTCCCCCGACATACGTCTGAAATTCTCCTTAATAAAGGTTCATTTTGATCTTCAGAAATATTCTTGATTTGAATGTCATTTTGTAAAAATTAAATACAGTCTGTCTTTCTACCACAGGGAGAAAACCCACGTCTGTTTCGGTCCCACGGGGAAGCTGTGGACCTCCACCCGGCACCGTCAGCTGAGATGAATCTACGAAAGGTTCAAAGGAGCTCACCGAGTACGAGGGCATTCAAGAAGAACCCAGCAACTCATGTCAAAGGCTAGTCGCCTTCTCAAATATCTGCAGTTTAGCCCCAAATGTCATAAAATATAACAGATTAACAATTTATAAGCGAGTGCTAACTCCTGTTGGGCACGAATTAGTGCTTCACTCTGAAATTTAAGGGTTAACAGCCCTTAGGTTTAGCTCCTCGTTTAAGAATTCTAGAATAATGAGGAACTTAAACAAGACTTACTATTCCAAGTACATACAACTTATTTTAAAGCGGTCACAATCTTAACTTTTGAAACTGTAAAAGAATAAGAAGTTATAAAGAAGAAAATAATAATTACCCACATTCCCACCATCAATGATTACATGTAATCACAACTTTACACTCACATTTTAACTTGGTCCGAATTTTATTAGCAGTTTTCTTGATTTCTTTGTTCAGATCTTCAAGTTCTTCTTTTATTTCTACAAAATTAAAAAAAAAAAAGACGTGAGTTATAATATCCAACAGCAGTGTTCAACAAACTTAAACAGAACAATATTCTTGGTAAATAGTCGTTTGTTTGTTTCTTGAGAAAAACTACTGATCACCCCAGTGGTTCTCAAAGTGTGGGTACTGGACCAGCAGCTTCCGTTATCAGGTGGGCATTTAGTAGAAATGAAAATTCTTGGACTCCACCCCTGACCTACTCACAGGAACTTCACTAGATGGGCCAGGACTGTGACTTAACAAGCCCTCCAGGCGGCTCTGGTGCACACCTAAGTTTCAGGATACCTGGTTTATACCAATTAATTGATGAAACAGTTCCTTGAACCCAGTGCTGACACCTAGACCTGAAAAAGGAAAGCAGAAATTTAACCATATTCTGGGAGGAAAAAAGCCTCCACGTGTTTGACTTCTTTCCTGCTGTCCTCTCTCTCATCAAAGCGGGCTCCTGGCAGGAGCGTGGGTTCCTGCACCGGGGAAGGCTGAACTCACACCCCCAGAGGCCCCGCCTCCGCGTGCGGGGAAGGAGGGTCGGGGAAGGGGTCCAAGGGGAAGTGCGCGTGGAGCAGGTCTGTGCAGGGTCCACCCAGTGAGGACACGACGCACCAGTTGGGGGACAGCCGGGGACGCTGACCAGCCGCAGACACATGACTGAGGACTGAGAGTGTGGGGGACATTCCAAGGGCTCACCTCTCTGGATAAGAAAGCCCCAGGGTTGGGGGTCACTCAGGACGGAACTCCTGGACCTTCCTGCTAACACAGGTGCGCAGGGGCTCAAGCATTAATCACAGAAATACAAGAGGCGTTACAACGCTTAACCCTTCAAGCTACAGAAGCTGGCCATGAGGTTATATTTGATAACGGCAGGATTTCAAATCTCTGAAAACAAGGGCAATACTGGGAACTAGGTCATTCCTATGAGTCCTCCTGCTGAGAACAAGCAGAAGAGCTGGACGTCATCAACCTATAAAGGCAGCAAAGAAGACTCAAAAGAAGGAAACCCAGAGAAATGAGCCCAGCAAGGGAGCTGCTTGAGCCAGAGGCAGCCACGGCCTTGAGAAGCCAAGGAAAAGCTGAGCTGAAGCTAAAGACCACATGCTGGAGAAAGGGGAGCCGCAGGCCCAGAACGCCAGTGCACAGGGCCAACCAGCAGAAACGTTTAAGAATCATCTCGTAAAAAAGAAAATACTATCGAGAGCAACAGCCAGCTCTACCCACCACCAGTCGCTCCCACCAGGAAGCTTGCCCAAGCCTCTTACATAGCCTCATCCACCACAGGGCAGACAGCGGAAGCAAGAAGAACTACAATCCTGCAGCCTGTGGAACAAAACCCACATTCACAGAAAGACAGACAAGATGGAAAGGCAGAGGGCTATGTACCAGATGAAGGAACAAGATAAAACCCCAGAAAGACAACTAAATGCAGTGGAGATAGGCAACCTTCCAGAGAAAGGATTCAGAATAATGAAGATGATCCAGGACCTCGGAAAATGAATGGAGGCAAAGAGCAAGAAGATGCAAGAAATGTTTAACAAAGACCTGGAAGAATTAGAGAGCAAACAAACAGAGATGAACAATACGGTAACTGAAAGGAAAACTACACTAGAAGGAATCAATAGCAGAACAACGGAGGCAGAAGAAGGGGTAAGTGACCAGGAAGACAGAACGGTGGAATTCACTGCCACGGAACACAATAAAAAAAAAAGAATGAAAAGAAAAGAAGACAGCCTAAGAGACCTCTCGGACAACATTAGACGCAACAACATTCACATTATAGGGGTCCCAGAAGGAGAAGAGAGAGAGGACCCCAGAAAATATGTGAAGAGATTATAGTCGAAAACTTCCCTAACATGGTAAAGGAAATAGCCACCCAATTCCAGGAAGCGCACAGAGTCCCAGGCAGGAAAAACCCAACGAGAAAGACGCCGAGACATATAGTAATCAAACTGACAAAAATCAAAGACAAATGAAAATTCTTGAAAGCAACAAGGGAAAAATGACAAATAACATACAAGGGAACTCCCATAAAGTTAACAGCTGATTTCTCAGAAGAAACTCTACAAGCCAGAAGGGAGTGGCACAGTATATCTAAAGTGATGAAAGGGAAGAACGTACAACGAAGATTACTCAACCTGGCAAGGATCTCATTCAGACTCGATGACGAAATCAAAACCTTTACAGACAAGACAAAAGCTAAGAGAATTCAGCACCACCAAAACAGCTCTACAACAAATGCTAAAGTAACTTCTCTAAGTGGGAAAAACAAGAGAAGAAAAGGACTTGCAAAAACAAACCCAAAACAATTAAGAAAATGGTAATAGGAACATACATATCGATAATTACCTTAAACGTGAATGGATTAAATGCTCCAACCAAAAGACACAGGCTCGCTGAATGGATACAAAAATAAGACCCATATATATGCTGTCTACAAGAGACCCACTTCAGACCTAGGGACACATACAGACTGAAAGTGAGGGGATGGAAAAAGATATTCCATGCAAATGGAAATCGAAAGAAAGCTGGAGTAGCAATGCTCATAGCAGATAAAGTGGACTTTAAAATAAAGAATGCTATAAGAGACAAGGAAGGACACTACATAATGATCAAGGGATCAATCCAAGGAGAAGATATAACAATTATAAATGTATATGCACCCAACATAGGAGCACCTCAAGACATAAGGCAACTGCTAACAGCTATAAAAGAGGAAATCGACAGTAACACAATAATAGTGGGGGACTTTAACACCTCACTTACACCAATGGACAGATCATCCAAACAGAAAATTAATAAGGAAACACAAGCTTTAGATGACACAACAGACCAGATAGATTTAATTAATGTTTATGGGACATTCCATCCAAAAACAGCAGATTACACTTTCTTCTCAAGTGCGCACGGAACACTCTTCGGGATAGATCACATCTTGGGTCACAAATCAAGCCTCATTAAATTTAAGAAAATTGAAAGCATATCAAGCATCTTTTCTGACCACAATGCTATGAGATTAGAAATCAATTACAGGGAAAAAAATGTAAGAAACACAAACACATGGAGACTAAAAAATATGTTACTGAATAACCAAGGGATCACTGAAGAAATCAAGGAGGAAATCAAAAAATACCTTGAGACAAATGACAACAAAAACACGATGATCCAAAACCTATGGGATGCAGCAAAAGCAGTTCTAAGAGGGAAGGTTAGAGCAATAGAAGCCTACCTCAGGAAGCAAGAAACATCTCAGATAAACAGTCTAACCTCACACCTAAAGGAACCAGAGAAAGAAGAACAAAAAAAAGCCCAAAATTAGCAGAAGGAAAGAAATCATAAAGGTCAGAGCAGAAATAAATGAAATAGAAACCAAGAAAATAACAGCAAAGGTCAATAAAACTAAAAGCTGGCTCTTTGAGAAGATAAACAAAATTGATAAACCATTAGCCAGACTCATCAGGAAAAAGAGGGAAAGGACTCCAATCAATAAAATTAGAAATGAACAAGGAGAAGTTACAACAGACACCACAGGAATACAAAGCAACCTAAGAGACTACTACAAGCAACTCTATGCCAATAAAATGGACAACCTGGATGAGGTGGACAAATTCTTAGAAAGGTATAACCTTCCAAGACTGAACCAGGAAGAAATAGAAAATATGAACAGACCAGTCACAAGTAATGAAATTGAAACTGTGATTAAAAACCTTCCAACAAACAAAAGTTCAGGACCAGAGAGCTTCACAGGTGAATTCTATCAAACATTTAGAGAAGAGCTAACACCCATCCATCTCAAACTCTTCTAAAGAACTGCAGAGGAAGGAACACTCCCAAACTCATTCTATGAGGCACCATCACCCTGGTACCAAAACCAGATAAAGACACTACAAAAAAGGAAAATTACAGACCAATATCACTGATGAATATAGATGCAAAAACCCTCAACAAAATACTAGCAAACAGAATCCAACAACATCTTAAAGGATCATACACCATGATCAAGTGGGTTTTATCCCAGGGATGCAAGGATTCTTCAATATATGCAAATCAATCAATGTGATATGCCATATTAACAAACTGAAGAATAAAAACCATATGATCATCTGAATAGATGCAGAAAAAGCTTTTGACAAAATTCAACACCCATTTATGATAAAACCTCTCTAGAAAGTAGGCACAGAGGGAACCTACCTCAACATAATAATGGCCATATACAACAAACCCACAGCCAACATCGTCCTCAATGGTGAAAAACTGAAAGCATTTCCTCTAAGATCAGGAACGGGACAAGGATGTCCACTCTCGCCACTATTATTCAACATAGTTTTGGAAGTCCTAGCCATGGCACTCAGAGAAGAAAAAGAAATAAAAGAATACAAATTGGCAAAGAAGAAGTAAAACTGTCACTGTTTGCAGATGACATGATACTGTACATAGAGAAACCTAAAGATGCCACCAGAAAACTACTAGAGCTAAGCAATGAATGCGGTAAAGTAGCAGGATGCAAAATTAATGCACGGAAATCTCTTGCATTCCTATACACTAATGATGAAAAATCGGGAAGAGAAATTAAGGAAACACTCCCATTTACCACTGCAACAAAAAGAATAAAATACCTAGGAATAAACCTACCTAGGGAGACAAAAGACCTGTATGAAGAAAATTATAAGACAAGCCATTGATGAAAGAAATTAAAGATGATACAAACAGATGGAGAAATATACCATGTTCTTGGATTGGAAGAATCAATATTGTGAAAATGACTAGACTACCCAAAGCAATCTACAGATTCAATTCAATCCTTATCAAATTACCAGTGGCATTTTTTACAGAACTAGAACAAAAAATCTTAAAATTTGTATGGAGACACAAAAGACCCCCAACAGCCAAAGCAGTCTTGAAGGAAAAAAATGGAGCTGGAGGAGTCAGACTCCCTGACTTCAGACTACACTACAAAGCTATAGTAATCAAGACAATATGTTACTGGCACAAAAACAGAAATACAGATCAATGGAACAGGATAGAAAGCCCAGAGAGAAACCCACGCACCTATGGTCAACTAATCTATGACAATGGAGGCAAGAATATATAATGGCAAAAAGACAGTCTCTTCAATAAGTGGTGCTGGGAACACTGGACAGCTACATGTAAAAGAATGAAATTAGAACACTCCCAACACCATATACGAAAATAAACTCAAAATGGATTAGAGACCTAAATGTAAGACTGGACACTATAAAACTCTTAGTGGAAAACACAGGACGAACACTCTTTGACATAAATCACAGCAAGATCTTTTTTGATCCACCTCCCAGAGTAATGGAAATAAAAACAAAAATAAACAAATGGGACCTAATGAAACTTGAAAGCTTTTGTGCAGCAAAGGAAACTATAAACAAGATGAAAAGACAGCCCTGAGAACGGGAGAAAATATCTGCAAACGAATCAATGGACAAAGGATTAATCTCCAAAATATATAAACAGCTCATGCAGCTCAATATTAAAAAAACAAACATTGCAATCAAAAAATGAGCAGAAGACCTAAACAGACATTTCTCCAAAGAAGATATACAGATTGCCAAGAAGCACATGAAAGGATGCTCAACATCACTAATTATTAGACAAATGCAAATCAAAACTACAATGAGGTGCCACCTCACACCAGTCAGATGGGAATCGTCAGAAAATCTACACAACAAATGCTGGAGAGGGTG
Organism: Leucopleurus acutus; assembly: GCF_964270905.1. Taxonomy (NCBI): domain Eukaryota; kingdom Metazoa; phylum Chordata; class Mammalia; order Artiodactyla; family Delphinidae; genus Leucopleurus; species Leucopleurus acutus. The sequence continues at coordinate 88,597,230 of NC_139155.1, forward strand.
TGGAGAAAAGGGAACCCTCCCACACTGTTGGTGGGAATGTAAACTGATACAGCCACTATGGAGAACAGTACGGAGGTTCCTTAAAAAACTAAAAACACTAACAAACGTAGTAAGGTAGATAGCTAGTGGGAAGCAGCCGCATGGCACAGGGATATTGCATGGCACAGGGATATTGGCTCGGTGCTTTGTGACAGCCTGGAGGGGTGGGATAGGGAGGGTGGGAGGGAGGGAGACGCAAGAGGGAAGAGATATGGCAACATATGTATATGTATAACTGATTCACTTTGTTATAAAGCAGAAACTAACACACCATTGTAAAGCAATTATACCCCAATAAAGATGTTTAAAAAAAAAAAAAACTAAAAACAGAATAACCATATGATCCAGCAATCCTACTGGGCATATACCCAGCGAAAACCATAAAAAACCTTAAAAAACTAAAAACAGAATAACCATATGACCCAGCAATCCTACTGGGCATATACCCAGAGAAAACCATAATTCAAAAAGACACATGCACCCCAATCTTCACTGCAGCACTATTTACAATACCCAGGTCATGCAAGAAACCTAAATGCCCATCAACAGACGAATGGATAAGGAAGATGTGGTACATATATACAATGGAATATCAGCCATAAAAACGAACGAAATTGGGTCATTTGTAGAGATGTGGATGGATCTAGGGACTGTCATACAGAGTGAAGTAAGTCAAAAAGAGAAAAACAAATATTGTATATTAACGCATACATGTGGAACCTAGAAAAATGGTACAGATGAACCGGTTTGCAGGGCAGAAATAGAGACAAAGATGCAGAGAACAAACATATGGACACCAAGGGGGGAAGGGGGGTGGTGGTGGGATGAATTGGGTGACTGGGATTGACATGTATACACTGATGTGTATAAAATGGATGACTAATAAGAACCTGCTGTATAAAAACATAAATAAAATAAAATTCAAAAAAAAGAAAATATTATCCTAAGACTCATACTATGGCCACAAGACTTCATATACCAAGCCCAGTTCTCAATCAAAAATAACCAGGAGGGTTTCCCTGGTGGCGCAGTGGTTGAGATTCCGCCTGCCAATGAGGGGACACGGGTTCGTGCCCCGGTCTGGGAGGATCCCACATGCCACAGAGAGGCTGGGCCCGTGAGCCATGGCCGCTGAGCCTGTGCGTCCGGAGCCTGTGCTCCGCAGCGGGAGCAGCGGGGCCTCTCACAACAGTGAGAGGCCCATGTACAGCAAAAAAGAAAAAGACATCCCACACGGAGCAACGGAGATCCCATGTGCCGCAACAAAGACCCGGTGCAGGCAAACAAATAAATAAATAAACAAATAAGTAAATAAAAATAAAGGCATTTGTGTCTAGGCTTTATCTGCCTAGGTGTCTGGATCAGACCCTGGAAAGAGGGTAAAACAGCTATAAAGGCTACCAACGTGATGATTTTTGACTGAGAATATGGACTGTGGATTAGACAGCGTTTTTATCAACATCAAATGTTCTGAATTAGAAAATTACAAGAGAACCTCCTCCTTAGGAGATGAACACTGGCGTACTCAGGGGTGGATGGTCACAAGGCCTGCAACTCACTCTAAAATGAGTCAGCAAAAATAACGTGTGTATGTATGCGTGTGTATATATACATGTGCAGTGTGTGTGTACAGGCACACATATGCATACACACACACACACACACACATACACAAAGAGAAAGAAATCAAACGTGGCGAAATGTTAACAACTGGTGAATCTCAGTGAAGGGAACGTGAGTTTTCACTGTACCGTAATTGCAACTTTTCCATAAATTAGAAAAGTTTCAAACTAAAAATGTGAAAAGAACATTTAATGGGACGAGTCCCTTGATGTAGCACGATGTTCCCAGGAATGCTGGCCCGAGAGGTGAGCTGACAAGTACTCAAGGACACACAGGTAGGCGAGGATGCGCGGGGCGGAGTGGTCTGTAACCGTGAAACCCGGACGCTGGGTGGGCCCGCGGCTCCACCTGGTGCTGCCTGCGGTTCAGGGCAGCAGCGGGACGGCAGAGCCGGCTGAGTCCCAGGTTGCTCGAGACTCTGCACTAACTGCTCACCCTCTCCATCCCCCAACATCCTCGGTTCTCGGACACACCCAAGGGGAGCACAGGCCTCGCGAGGCCAGCACAAGGAGTGAACGGGCCTCCACCCGTCCAGTGTTCAGCCTGGTCCCTGCTGCTCTGCACAGCAGCAAGTCTAAGTTAAGAATCATATATGACACTACAACGATGCGAGGTCCCGGCAATACCCGTCACACACTGGGAGCAAGCTATCTATCTGTAAACAATAAAAGGCACACTGCCATCCGGCCCCAGGCCATTCTGCTCCCACAGAAACGGCCGACAATGACCACCAGGCAGCCATTAAATAAAGGGTCCTGGAACGCTCTGCTCATCAGCAAAAGAGGTACACTGTAAGGCAACAGGCACTGGGTGCTCCAAACTCTACACTTTTTTAAAGATTTTTTTTTTCTTTTGAGGTGGACCATTTTTAAAGTCTTTACTGAATTTGTTACAATTTTGCTTCTTCTTATGTGTTCTGGTTTTTCGGCTGCGAGGCATGTGGGATCCTAGCTCCCTGACCAGGGATCGAACCCGTACCCACGACACTGGAAGGCGAAGTTCTAACCATTTTACGCCAGGGAAGTCCAGTACACTTCTTTAAAAGTGTATGTTTTATACATATTTTTTGCTAGAAAAATATTTACCGAAACGTTAACGGTGTTTATCACCACGGGACAGGTTACGAGCATTGTTTTTTTTTTCTTCCTTTCTGTTTTCTTCCAAAATGCCCACGATAAAGCACGTAATTAACTCTGATAACGTAAAACAGGTTAACTTTTTTTTTTTTTTTTTTTTTGCTGTATGCGGGCCTCTCACTGCTGTGGCCTCTCCCGTCGCGGAGCACAGGCTCCGGACGCACAGGCCCAGCGGCCGTGGCCCACGGGCCCAGCCGCTCCGCGGCACGCGGGATCCTCCCAGACCGGGGCACGAACCCACGTCCCCTGCATCGGCAGGCGGACTCCCAACCACTGCGCCACCAGGGAAGCCCAGGTTAACTTTAAAAGATGAAGAGGGTGAGGGCGGGGCGGGGGAGCCAGTCAGCAGGGCTGGACGCTAAGGAGGGAGGACAAGGGCCAGGGCTGAGGCTGCCGGCAGGACCTGCGGCGCACCCAGGGTGAGGGGAGGCCCGCGAGACCCCTCTCGGGAAGCAACAGCCGCCGCGGGGCGAGGCAGGGCTGCGGGCAGGCATGCTTGGACGGGCAGACGGGCGGCCTTCCGGTCCAGGAGCCCGGACGGAAGTGCAGCGAGAGGTGGCCCAAGGCCACATGCCACAGTTGTCCTTAAAAAGGAGACACACACCTCTCACGCGGAAGCAGGAGGAAGGATGGGATGGAAACAAGGTGATGGGGGGAAACACACTGACGACAGTAGCAGTCGGCATTTACACGGAATGGTGCGCGATCTGTCCGCGGTAAACAGTGAATTCACGGTGGAACTGGGGTTTGAACCCACCGCTCACCTGAGAAGAGGCTTTCTACACTAAGTGGTGACCACACAGTTCTCAAGCGAGCCTGAAACGTGTACTCCAGCAGAAAAGCACAAAATGCACCAAGGAGGAGGATTTAGAGACGGGAGGCAACCAGATGTAATCGTCGTAGCTCAGAGACGAGAGGCCAGCCCAGGAGCGTGACAACGCAGACGGAGAAGAAGGGCAGATAAAATGTTAGCAGCAGGTTGTGTGACTGTTTAGGACGCCCATACCTAAAACATGGGATGAAAAGAAGGGCTCTGACTCCTGATTCAAAGGAACTACAAGACGTGTTACTGATGAGTAACATCCCCTCCATCCTCTGATGGTGATGCCAGCCGTAACACTATCACCAGCAAGACCCAGAAAGTTGAATAACACACATTTCAGGCTCCCACCAGGGGGGTCCATGTTTTGGAGGGCCTGAAACTTACACATTTTCAGTGGCCCTCTTAAAAAAAGAAAGTACAGAAATGTTAAGTCAATAAAGAAAAGTGAGAGTAAAGGGGCCCTCTGCTAGCTTCTCAGGCAAATCTTTCTCTGGGATCTTGTCACTGAGGTTAATGAAACAACCTGGCCGGCCAGCCAGCCCTGCCTCTGCAGCAGAAGCCAACAGGCCAGGGCCCGGCCATGGGGTGGCGCCAGCCGGTGGCCACTGTGCTCTGGAACCCCTTCTGCGGGCCCACCCAGGAGCCCCAGGCAGGGAGGGCACCGGCACCGAAGAGCTGGAGCTCCACCTTGCCCCTCCCCGCCCGCCAGGACGAAGGGCTGCACTGCCCCACCCTGGGCACTTCCTAGGGCCCAGCATCGTGGGGCAGGAGTAACCGCGTTGCTCTTTACATAGAGCAACTCAGGGAGCAGCGAGACATCACTTCTTACGCTCTGGTTCACACCCTGCTGTGAAACAGAGACAGGAAGCAACAGTCTTATTCAGAGCCCAAAGGGACTACTACGAAGCGTTAAGAGCCCCAACTTCACTCCAACATTGTTGAAGCTGCTGTAACTTGGCAGCAAGAGTTTTTCGGAGGTACACTTCTCGAAAGAAAAAAATACAGTAATATGTATTCAAATTCAGCTTCCCCAAGAATTGAGCAAGATGTTAACAGGTGTTACACAAAAAGTTCTGTGAGCAAATACATTTGTGAAACACTCCACTAAGCAAAGGTTTCTTCATGGCAGGACTTCTCAGAGCCTTTATTACTCTGCAACCTTCCAAGTGGAGATGTGGTGTGAAAAGGACTCCGAATGCATTTGGCCACAGAAGTCTTGTTTCACATACTAGCTACTGAGATTCATGCTCCGGGAACACACTTTGGAAAATATCCTTCTAAATCGTAAGACAAGGCACCTACAGACGCCCAGAGCGTTATCTTACGAGACATGCAAAATCTTCAAAATGAGTTTCTTCAATTTAATACCAAGTTATTTTTTCAATGTAAGGCCACACCAAATAACCTAACAAAGTTGCTTTCAACTTTCCTCCAAGACTGAGAATAAGCGTGTTCCCATCACCACTTCTATTCAATGCTGTACGGAAAGTCAGTGAAGTAAGTCAACTGAAAATAAAAAGCATAAGAACTGAGGGACAACTGTGATTATTCACAGGTGTCATGACTGGGTGCAGAAAAAAACCTAACAGAATCCACAAACAAATTATTAAAACTAATTAAGTAATTAGGCAAGATAACGGGATACAAGGTCAACATACAAAACCCACTGTATTTCCATATATGGAGACAAGTAGAAAACAAAATTTACAGCAGATACTGTTCACGTTAAAACCGAAAGCATCACCTACCATGAAAGGTGTGTGAGACCTCTACAGAGAACCCTACAGAACATCACTGAGAGCAATTACAGAAGATGAAGCAAAGGGACAGACCAGCTGCACGGATTAGAAGACTCAGCATTGTGAGGATATCAATTATCCCCCCAAATGATGTATGGATTCCAATTTGCAGTCTCTAGCTTATCCAGATCCATCTTCCCTTTCAAGTTTTCAAAATTTGTCACTGTAGATCAAGGAAACACTTCCTTATAACTAACAACGCCCTGATGTCCAGTTAATGTTAAATCACTTGCTCACATGCTGCCCTCAACAGACACTATGAACAGCACGCTCCATACAGAAGCCTTTGCTGAAGACTTAAGATCACTTCAGTCTGTTCATCTTTAAACCTGCTCTAACAAGTACTGTTTTCCAAATCAACCTCTTACTAACTTTCATCTAAACACAAAGTTCTATCACTCCTGTTTAACTGTGGACATAATACGGATCTAAGGCCCAGTCACTGACGTGACCCCGAAGTTCTGCAAGGCCACATCCATGTATGCTCGTGGATATCACACATCAGTGGTCCTCAGCCCGGCTGAACACCAGATCCCGCAGAAGCTGTAGAAAACCACACCGATGCCTTGGTTCATCCAGACCAGAGGCAGGAGAATCCCGAGGGGTGGCCCACCAGCCGCCGGCACTTTTTACAAGCTCCCAGCTCAATCTCACGTGTCTCCAGGCTAAGGCCTATGCTGTGGACAGCAAGAGGGACAGGCACACAGATAGACAGACACACTTCTTTTTAAAACCAACAACTTACTTCCTTCTGGGTTTGGTGCAGAAAGAATGATGCTGTGGTTTTTCTTTACTTCTTCAACATACTGAGCTATTTTAGCTATACTGTTTCTGATCTCCTCAACCTAGGAGACAGAGAGAGAAAGTCATCACCACTGCGGCAAATGCACATTTGCAACCACTTTCCATTACCTAAAAAGAGAAGGATAAAAGAGGAAGAAAATAAGTGAATAATTACCACAAAAAGAAACAACCACCTTTTCCCATTCATTTAATTTAAAAAATAAAGGGAAATGCGCCATATTAAAATATCTACCTTTATGGCTAAGGCAATATCAGCCACCGGGAAGACGTTGCTGGTTGTAAGAAGTTTTACAATCAAGACCCAGTATTACCACAGATGATGGCAGCCAGAGGCATCTACTACCAACGCCAGGTCTCCGTGCAGTCAAGAAGGGAGCTCACCCTGCAGCAGAGGCCGACCATCATATTCTCATGCGGGGAGGTACTGACAGCTGATAAGACCAAGCCTTCCTAGTCATTATTTTTTGCCTCGGATAGTCTAAAGTATTCACTACTTGTCTCAAAATGTAACGTATTCATTAGCAAGATCTGCCCAGATGGATTCATAACAAGTGTGGCAGGCTGAATACTGTCCCCCAAAATGTCCAGGTCCTGGCCCCTGGGACCTTGGATGGTTACCTTATATGGCAAAGGGAACTGCAGATGTGACTGAAACAAAGGGCCTTGAGATGGGGAGATACAATCCCGGATCCCCCGTGGGCCCTCAGTATGACCCCAAGGGTACTTGTAAGAGGGAAGTGGATGGAGATGGGACGAGAGAAGGCGGCCACGCGACACCAGTGAAGCACAATGGTCTGCTGCCGGCCTGGCAGGCGGAGGGGCACCCGGGGTGCAGCTCGAGAGGCGGGGAAGGCAGGGCGGCGGGCTCTGCGCGGAGCCCCTGGGGCGCGCGGTCCTGCTGGCAATGCGGCTCCATCCCGGTGGGGCCAGCCTGGGCTTCCGGCTTCCAGAGATGAAGACAGTACATCTGTGCTGTTTGAAGCCGCTCAGTGTGTGCGGCCCTAGGAAACTGAGCACAGCTTCTCCATCTGAACGATGAGGAAAACCCTAAAGCCCATCAGCAGGGGACTCGTTAGGTTACATTACGGAACTCTAACAAAAGATACGAAAACACCTCCAGGATATATTACCAAGTTAAAAACACGCCGGAAAAAAAATACCCACAAGGTGCAGGACGACACGTATACATGTTAGCAACGATGCAAGGAAGAGGTCAAAATAAGCAGAGATTAACCTGCAGATGTTAAGTGTTAACATTTACATGAAGAAACACTGGGATGTCTAAATAAGAAACTAAGAAAAGGGTCACCTTCCGAGGGGAGAGGTGAGGAAACCAGCAGATGAAGACAGGAGTGCGGGCGAGGCTTCTCGTGCGAGTGCATCCTCTCCCACCATCCTGATTTCTGAGCAACGGGGACGCACATCCCAGTGGGGAGGTGAGATGCCAGCGTGAGGAGCCCTACGGACTAGAGCGGCTCTTGTGTGTTTGGTCTCAGCGCCTCTTTAATCCTGAAAGTTACGGAAGACCCCAAAGAGCTTTGGCTCACGTAGGCTGTAGCTCGCTTCGGGTAATTCCCATAGGGGAGAAACAGCTCCGACATGCGTTAATTCACTGAAGACAGTTAATTACAAGCCCACAACATGCCATGGTGGATGTCCACGTTCTCATCCTCAGAATGTCACCTACGGGGCAAAAGGCACCTCGCAGGTGTGATGAGTTAAGAGTCGAGATGGGAGATTACCCTGGATTATCTGGGTTGTTCCAGTGTAACCACAAGAGTCCTTATAAAACAGAAGCCAACAGGACCAAACTTAGAAAAAAGCGACGTGACAGGAGAAGCAGAGGCTGCGGTGAGGTGCCCGACGCTGGGGAAAAGGGCCCCGAGCCAAGGACGCAGGTGCCCCCAGAAGCTGGAGAAGGCAGGATGCAGCCTCTCCCCACCGGGCCTGCAGGAGGGCGCGGCCCTGCTGGCACCTTGACAGGAGCCCCAGTGGCTCGTTTCAGCTTCGGACCTCTGCAGCTGTCAGGCTCTAAGTGTATGTTGGGTTTAGCCACTACGGTTGTGGTAATTTGTTACACCAGCAGTAGGAAATTAATACAGATGTTAATACCAATAACCTATTTTTACGGAAAAAGCAGAATTCCCTCCCCCCCAAATCAGTGAAAGTACGAGCATTGATCTACATTTTTCTGCAAATCTAATTTCTAGCTTAATGGAAGGCATCTTGATTCTGATACCTGCTTCTGTGTTTAGTCTGTTGCCGTATCACACACTTGATGTAGCCTCTGGGAAACTCCCCCATTGTCCATTCACGACAGAGTGAGAGGAAAGAGGTAAACATCTTGGTATTTTTATGAAAATCGTTACCAGCCACACGAACTCATTGGAAAGGCCTTAGGGACCCCAGGGACACTGGGACCAAGCCCCACAGCACATTTTGAAAACCAAAGTTTTAGAGGAGAGTTGAACACAGAATTCTACTTGCATAGAGCAGTGAACGGCTATTTCATTAGGCCTGGGTGTTATTTCCATTTATTTACAGTCAATTTCTACAGAACTTCATACATTTCACATACTTATAATTTAATTAATCATGTAAAAACAGTACACAGAATTAAAACGGCATCTTTTAAAATGTTTGCTACTGTATCATGCAGGCTTCAACACAAATGATGACTTTGGGGTTTTAGTGCACAGATCTACATTTCAACGAGGCATCATTAAAGCAGCATTTCTGAAATAAATTCAGTAGCACGCAACTGTCACAAAGTAGGAGAGACACTGTTTTACCTCTTGGAGGGTTCTGCAGTACACATGCCACTAGTATCTGTGCAGCAGAAGTCCCAGCGTGGTCCAAAAAGAAAACTGCTGGACCACCGACTCGGGACCAGGAGGGAAGCGCCACCGTCGCTGTGGCGCCAGGTCCACCAGGTCCATTTGCGCCTGCGAAGCACAGCACGCAGGGGGCGCCCCCCCCCCCGCCCCACAACTACAAACCACCTTCGCAGAGAGGAGATTCCTGGCCGCTCATTACAGCACTATGCTAGTCTTCAGCAAACACTGGCCACGTGCAAAATTCCTACCTTTTGCAATGTTCTATGTGGTATGTAAGATCTGAATGCCATTTTCTAAGAAAGAGTTTGTATTAACAAACATCATTTGCTTCTCTATCTGTCTAAGAAGTCATTTCACAGAAATTAACTGTATAATAAATCAACCATTTAACAAATGAAACTGGAACTTACGTTACAATCGATGGCCCTCAAACCTCCCTAACACGAGTCACCCGTTTCTGTCTGCAGCTCTGAGACGCCCACAGCCGGAATGGGTTAGCGCGAAGTTACTGCAGCTTAATGACTGAGTGATTTACATAATTCTTCTACAAAGTACAACGACAACATTTAATGCTGGGAGATTCTTAAAATAAGAAATATGTTTTTCCGGAGAACTGGTAAGGAAGAATGAAGCATCTAGGTAACGGGGGTAAAATCAGGGAATCAGTGATTTTACGAAGTGGGCAGGTGAGCTCAAGACAGTAGAGAGTCTCATTTCCGAAGTGAAAGCCGGAAATCCACCAGCTTAACTCTTTTGTACCTTAAAGTAAGTTCCTGTAGCTAATGATTTAATTTCATGTTTTTTCCATTACATAAGATTAAGAACTAACATAAATGCTTGAAACCCAATGAATAGGTTCTTACACTAGGTATTCAATAAATTCTGACTGGATCTGGAAAACTGGTAACTTCTAAAGTTATCTTAGATAACTTCTAAGATATTTTTTATTAACATATTACATATTTTCAAATCCACGTATTGACAGACCGGTTTAGACTGTCAACAGATTTGAGTTAACTGAAACTTGTAGACGAGATTCAACATAATCAAAACAAGTCCTGCAAATGAAGCTTTCATCATTAAAAAATTACACTGAACCCGTTTCTTTTCTTCATATGTAACAAAGTCAAAATATTTGTTCTCTGACTCAATTTCAAAAATTTTAAATTATGCAAAATTTGATCAACTATGACTTAGGGTTAACAATTTAAACAGGAGCCAGCCTAGAAACAGCCCTGGGGGGCTAAGAGGGAGAGGGAAAGGCCTCGCAGGGAAGCCCGAAGGAACGGACAGGTGTGAGGTCAGATCCAAGGGCGCGGGCCCACACGCAGACAGCCCAGAGAAAGGCCGTGCTGCCTGACAGCAACAGCAGAGCAGAGCTGCCACAATCGCATCTTTGCTTCTGGATAAGACCTCTCAGGACAGAAGTCCATATGACCTAGAGACCGGCATTCTGAAACGTGGAAAACTCCGCAGGGAGGAATTTAAAATTCAATCAAAGAGTTTAGGAAATATACAACGTGAGCTCTTTGATATGTGGGACTCACTGCCATTCTGCAGGAGGAAAGCAAGGGAAGCCTCGCTGTGTGTACCGTGCACACCTGACCACCAGCTGAGGGGCAGCACCGCCCCCAGGCCTTCCCCACCCCGGGACCAAACCGCCCCGAGTCTGGAGAACACCGCTGGCCAAGGGTGCAGCAGCATCTCCCCGGGGCCTTCCCGTGCTCCGAGGACGCGCCTTCCCCCAGCACGGCCCTGGAGCAGCAGCCCCGCCGGGCCAGCACCCCAGCCTGCGGGCATCAGTCTCCGCACGTGCCCTCCACACCCACGATCACCATTCTCAACCCCCCACCCCACCAAGTCCATCACTAAGAAGAATGTTTTCCTAGCACTAAAAAGTCTAGAGAACGTTTGCAATTCAAACACCAACTTTTAAAAATATTAGGGTATTATTTCAAATATGAGAAGTGCACAGTTACATTAGTTTAACTATGTTTAAAGAAAACAAGTCCGTCTGGGTTTCATTAAACGGCTCTTACCTGATGGAAGAAATCATCCATAAAATGGTCCTTTTCAATAACAACAGTTGTGTCTCCATCATCAGTTTTCCTACACTAAAATGGAAAAATATAAAATGTAAAATTCTGGTTTTAAAAATTTTCACATAGACACAGTGAACTGAAAGACAAGAGCAGTTCGGTACCTACAGGATCCCAACTCACTAAGAGCACCAAAGTGCAATGACTCCGATGTGTGCCAGGGCCGCACCAGGCCACAGTCAAGGCAGGCAGACCAGGCTGCACGCCCTGAGAAGCAGCCACGTCCTGGGGAAACGATGGCGAGATCTCAGGACTGAGAGACGCAGAATCACCCGTGCTGAGTACGTCCATTTAACACAGGCCAGGTTTATCCTCAACAAGTGAAACTGCTTCCATTGCACACTCTCTATAAAGATTGAAAATACTGATACCACCAGCTCACTTTTCAAGACTACGTAATAATTTTCAAGGAACTATCACATATGCTAGCTGGTGCTTACCAATTTTCCCTACGTGAGTAACTCCCAGTCACGGCCACACTCATAATCAAGGAACACTTTACTAAGGAAAGACTCAGTAGCGAAGACCTGAGTAAGTAACACGGAGGAAGAAAGCAACTGACCGCTGGGAAGACCCAGGATGACACCGTACTTTACAAGTCATCCATAAAAGCGTCCTTTTCAGCAACAACAGTTGTGTCTCCATCATCATGTTTCCTACACTAAAATGGAAAAATATAAAACGTAAAATTCTGGTTTTAAAATTTTTCACGTAGACAAACAGGTACCATCAGTTTAAAATAACACTGAAGAAGAAAGAATGAGGAGATGTTATTCTAGACCAATGGGTCTCCAACTTGAGGGGCATCAGCTCCGCCTAGAGGGCTGGGTCTCTGACTCAGCGGGGCTGGGGTGAGGCAGTCCATGCACTCGTGACTGTCCTAGAACGTCGGGAACATCGTCACATTCTAAGTTCCAAGTGATGCTGCCGGGCTGGGTTCCCCACCCCTTGAGGGAGGCAGAAGAACCTAACGGTGGAAAGTCTCTCCTGGGAAGAAAGCGACCTCCGTCTACAGCCACGGGGGACAGGAGACAACGTCAGAACCCGGGACCTGGTACCGGAATCACAGTGTTTGTCAAGGACGTGTTACACAGCATCCACCAGCGAGAGCTGGGGACTCAGGAGGAAAAAGGAAATACACCTGCCAGAGTACAGAGGAGGGAACTGTTAGGAACTGTCTCCCCAAGGACATGCAGGGTGAGTCAGCTCAGCTCAAACCCTGCGAGAGCCGAGGCGGCCAGATTTCGGGGATTCTCTCAACCCTCGTGAAATCAGAGTCTTTAACCACGGAAAGTCAGAAGTGTGGCTCTACTGATCTACAACCCAGAAATAATGTGGAAACAAAATTCCACTAAATTTATCTAGGAAAACATCTACAAAATTTAATAAATGTGTCAAGAAAGCACAATGCAGCCTCCCTCTGCACCCATCCAGGGCCCTCACTAAGGCAAATCGATTTGGCCTAAAAATCAACAATAATCTCTCACCACCCCAGGGAAGGCTTCGGCACCTGCCCTACCCCAGGGCCTCCTCGAGGAGACAATCCAGGACGGCAAGGGAGAAGAGGCGTGCTCCTCTACGGGAGGCGCGAGCTCCCTCACACAAGGGGCTTTTACGAGAGGACCGTGAACGACGTGTTATCACCAGGCGACACCTCGCGCTGGGACAGCCGTGGGGCAGTCTCGGAGGGAAAAGCAGAGACCCACCTACGCAGGACTCCGGCAGAAGCTCCCTCAGCTGCGGGCCGGAGGCCCCCGGCACCTCTCAGAGCTGAGGGACCCTGCTCTCACAGGCGCCACCTGCGGGGAAAGATGCCTGCAGTCAGGCAGCACTGCAAACGTCTTCTGTGAGCTCTGCTAGCAGGGCGAGCACTATGGGTTCAACTGTGTCCCCTAAACACAGATGTTGCAACCCCCCAGGACCTCAGCCTGGGGCCCGTATTTGGAAAAAGAGTCCGTGAAGATGCAGTCAGTCAAGATGAGGTCGTGCTGGAGCAGCGTGGGCCCTTAACCCAACTGTGACTCGCGTCCTTATGAGAAGAGACAGAGACGCACAGGGGGAGGCGGCCCGTGATGACCGCGATGCACCTACAAGCCGAGGACCCCTGAGGACCGCCGCCCGCACGGGAAGGTGAGAGAGGCAAGGCAGGGCTCTGGCGCAGGTTCGGGGAACGTGCGGCCCCGCGACACCCTGGCTTCTGGCCTCCAGAGCCGGGAGGGCACATCTCCCTGGGTCAGGCCCCAGTCTGCGGGCCCGCGGCACGAGAGGCCAAGGACGCGCACGCACCAGTACGGGCTGAAGCACGCTCACGCCATCCTTTCTCCAATCAAGCGTGCTAACCGAGACACTCCTCTCAACTCTGCAGCCTGTGAACAGCGCTGTCCGGAGGAAAAACCCCTGTACCTACCGGGAGTCGCAGATGTGGGTTCTAACCGGCGACGAGGCGGGGACAACACCCATCCCGTCCCCGTCCCCGCCCCCAGAGGCGGGGCTGTGGGTTTCGGAAGGGCGTTATTTTCCCAGGGCATGCATACCTCCAATAAAGGCTCTTAAAATCACTTCTGGTCCATGCTCTTAATTCCGAGCAAAAAAGCACTTAAAGGCAGATCGGCAATCGGCTAACAAGCGACAGAAAGTTATGTGCAGACCCGTCCACCAACTCCGCAGTGCTTTTCTCCGGGCTCCCAAGGCACCTGAAGTGAAAGACGGCTGCTACTGGGTACCGCGCGCGCTGTCTCACCGGTCCTCCAGCGCCGCCCGAGGCCTGCGAGCATCCCCACTTCACGCACACAGCACCCCATGGACGGCTGAGCACCCAGCCTCTTTGGGCACCAGGTGGGTTCGACCTCACAGATCCCACACTGCGCTCACTCCCCAACGGCAAGAGCTGCCCTCGCCTGGCTCAGTCACCGGACGACATAACTTACCTCCCACACCCGCTCGCGCGCCACTTCACGACCCGCCCTCTGCCAGGAGGGGCCGCCCTGCCCCTCTGACTCCAGCCCACGCCCTTGCTCTTAACCCCGCCCCCGCCCTCCTCCCGGAAGAAAGGGCTGCAGGAGGGTCCTCCAGGCGAAGCGGGCTTCCCAGCTCTCCTCCGAGCTCCGGCCGGGCGGCCTCGCACGGGCCTTCGACACCACGAGTGGCCCCGCACGTCACTGCCTCCCCGCGCCCCACCCAGTCGCTTCTCAGCTGGGGCGCTCATAGGGCTCAAGGGACTTAACTGTAAGTAGCCAACTCCCTGCAGATTCAGCGGGGGAGGGGAGAGAGTGAACGTGAACGTGTTCTAGCAGGGCTGGGATTCCCCGGGGCCAGGGGCGCACATCTCACCCCGCTGACAGCCACTCGCGGTTCTCAGAGGCCTCGGCGTTCGGCCTGTTTCACTTTCTGCCGTGGAAAATGACAAACACGCACAAAAGCGGAAGGAATGACATACTGGGCCCTCGATGGGTCCATCGCAGGGGTTCAACGACGATCAGTCCACACCTGTCTTGCTTCACCTGCTCGCCCCCAGCCCCACCCCTGACCCCTGCGGCACTAGACCACCTCGAGGCGAAGCCCACACGAAGATGCCTGTTGTGTGTGTGACACGGTCGGTCGTGAACCTAAGCCCGCTACTTCACCTGCTCCGGGAGAGACACTCACTCATTTCCAGGCTCAGGAGAGACGGTTTCCAACATGACACTCTCCCTACGGGCAGTCGGTCATTTTACTATCACATCACACACAGACCACACTCCGTGCAGGAGGCGGTGAACAAACAGTTACCAAAGAAACTCAATTCTTCCTCGCCGCTGAAGCCCACGGTCTCATGCGTGACCTTTATTCAGTCATTCGCTTCCTGGTAAATCATTCGTTTCTGTACCTGCAGACCAAGAGGGAGCCAATGACTTGGAATCTGTTTCCTCTAATGTCTTCTTTTTACTTCTCATTTTTAACCCTTTACTTATATTTCTTAGTTCTATCTGGAATTCTCAGAATTACCTGACATTAGGAAATAGACCTAGTAATACTGTCTTAGCTTTTCCATTAATGAAAAAAGAAACAAAGAAGTGACTACCAAAACAATGCTCTTTAGGGACTCCCCTGGCGGTCCAGTGGTTCAGGGCTTCTGTGCTCCCACTGCAGGGGGCCAGGGTTCGATTCCTGGTCAAGGAACTAAAATCCCACATGCTGCACGACGAGGCCAAAAAAAAAAAAGAAGAAGAAAACAACGCTGTTTAAGCTGCTGCACAATCGCCCCGTCTTCAGTGAAGCCCACGTTCAACCTTTCTAGTGGAGACGGTGTGATCCCTGTACAGTAGCTGCTGTTTACGACAGTGTACTTATCATATATAAAAAAACGATTTGTGGCAAAGCATTTACTATGAGCAGTGGGAATACTCTCCAACTTGATTTCTAAAGTGTCAAAGTGCAAGATAAACATCCAAATGTCAACTTTCCATTTCTGTTAAATTTTAAAACAATTCTCCTTAAAAGCAGCAGTATATTAAAATACAATTCTCTCTGTAAAAACTGTTCTGAGGAAGAGACATCAAGTAGCTTCCATGTTTAGAGACTATTTAACAGAGATGAATCAGTTGTCACTGGAATGCCGTTTAGATAATTCAGAAGCTGAATTATCACAAATTAGTAGAATCCAAAGTTGGATAAAACACTGGATTTTTCTCCAGGTTGTTCTCCAAATACACATACACTAGGGCCTTCCATGCAAATGATAATTGTGAGGAAATAATTATCTTGAAATATGTACAATGGTTGTAGTAGCTTTGCTGCTACAATACGTTAATTTCAAAATTACATTACTTCAGTAATAGACGAATACTTGTAATTAAAAATAGGTAAAAGCTGACTGTTGGCCAGGTGGTAATTGTGCCGTAGAATGCCAGTAGCATTTCTTTCCCATATATGTATGTAATCAGTCGTAGTTTCATGCCCTAGGTAGAATATTACACTGTTTCATGTTTTATATTTTTACTTCATATTTGTCTCCATTATTAATATTATATAAATACTGCAGGTACTTACACTTTACATAAATAACACTGTATTGCACAAATGCTTCTGTTTTTCTCCTCTTGAAGGTATGTTTAAAGATTTCTCCTCATCTCTCATGTTTTGCTCACCACTGACAATCAAACTCACCACTTTCCTGTCCTTCACACCAACCTGTGCCCACAGCAGAGCCCTGGGGCTGGCCGTGCCTTCTGCCCAGTGCCCACCTCCCAGACCTGTGCCCGGCTGGCTCCTTCTCATTCAGATCTCAGCTCAGAGACCTCCCCCATCAGAGACCCCTGATGGCCCAGCCCAAAACAGCCACGCCCACACCCACTCCCCCTGTTTCATTTCCTCCCCAGCAGTTACCAGGAAAGGCATTTTATTGCTCATTGACTTAGCTGTTTCTTGTCCCCTCCACCATGACACGTTTCAAGGGAGCAAGGACTTCAAGGGTCTTGTCATAACTCACGCCTGAAACAGTGCCTGGCACGGAGCAGCCACTCAGTAGAGATCAGCTGAAGGAATGAATGAAGAGCAGAGAGATGAGACAGAGATGGGGGTGGAGCAGAGAGAAAGCACACACAGAAGGACAGAGAAACCAGGAGACAAAGACACAGACACACACTGAGAAGCAGCACGGCAGACGGAAGTCAAGGACAGAGGCGGGCTCGGTTGCTTGCTGGCCCTGGCTCCGTCTCCTCGTGAGGTCTCACGGCACAGCCCGCCCTGAGTCTGGGGCCCCATTCTACCCTTTAATCAATCTCCCTTTTCTGCTTTAGCTAAGGGGTTTCTGTCCCTTGCCACCCAAAGAACCTTGAAGACAACAGACTCCACTGTCATCTGCATCTCCCTAGCCCTGTGCATTTTCAAAAGCAAACACACGACTCAATACACACCTAGCAGGTGCTTTGTGCAGAATCCTGAGGCTTCAGAGCAAACCTGACAGCACACATCTGCCCTGGAAACGGTGCAGAGTCTGAGGGAGGGCGCAGGAAGAAAACAGGACCTCGTGTGTGTTCAGATGCACAGACAGGAAGATCTCTGGGGACCCAAGGGGGAAGGAGGGTGGGAAGACTTCCTGGTGGTGATGTCTGAACTGAGGCCAAAAGAAGGGGTTGGGGGGGCTTCCCTGGTGGCACGGTGGTTGGGGGTCCGCCTGCCGATGCAGGGGACGCAGGTTCGTGCCCCGGTCCAGAAGGATCCCGCATGCCGCAGAGCAGCTGGGCCCATGAGCCATGGCTGCTGAGCCTGCGCATCCGGAGCCTGTGCTCCGCAACGGGACAGGCCACAACAGTGAGAGGCCCGTGTACCGCAAAGGACAAAAAACAAAACAAAACAAAACAAAAGAAGGGGTGGGGCCGGCAGAGAAAGGGGGAGAGAGACACACACATGGAGCAGCGTGTGCAAGGGCCGGAACGGAAGGGCACATGGGAACAACAGAGACTGGAACAAGGCGATCTGCGGGAGAGAGGGTGCTGGTTATCGCTTAGGTTCTCTATTCCTTACATTCAGACTGAATAGACTTGAAGTTAAAAACCAGAAGTAATTAACCTGTGGAAATGTACAGGCTTTGCTCTTTTATTTTGTATACAAACAGATATTTATTATACTTCCTGGAGAAACTATATAGATTCCAACTGTGGGAACTGTCTGTATGATGATACAGGATTTAGTAAATTATGAAATTCTAAACCATAAACGTTCAAAATTATAGATATATTCATATATTAAATTATACATGTATTATGAAATTCTCAGTATTTTAAGTTTCAGTGAAGTACTTAGAAAAAAATGTTTTTATTTTATAAATTGGAACCTGAAACTTTACTACATAACAATCTGCACTCTGCGTGCTATCTGAGCTGCCAAAAAAGAACCTTAAAAATATCTGGGCAGTTTTTCCTGCCGCTTAAAAAGTTATACTTGTGGGACTTCCCTGGTGGCGCAGTGGTTAAGAATCCGCCTGCCAGTGCAGGGGACAAGGGTTCGATCCCTGGTCTGGGAAGATCACACATGCTGCAGAGCAACTAAGCCCATGTGCCACAACGACTGAGCCTGCGTTCTAGAGCCCGCAAGCCACAACTACTGAAGCCCGCATGCCTAGAGCCCGTGTTCCACAACAAGAGAAGCCACCGCAATGAGAAGCCCCCGCTCGCCACAACTAGAGAAAAGCCCGCGCGCAGCAACGAAAACCCAGTGCAGCCAAAAATAAATACATACATACATACATACATAAATTATACTTGCAATTCATCACCATGAACTCAGGTATTAAAAATAGTAATTTTCTACCTAGAAACAAATGACAATGGAGACACGATGACCCAAAACCTATGGGATGCAGCAAAAGCAGTTCTAAGAGGGAAGTTTATAGCAATACAATCCTACCTTAAGAAACAGGAAACATCTCAAATAAGCAACCTAACTTTGCACCTAAAGCAATTAGAGAAAGAACAAAAAAAAACCAAATTTAGCAGAAGGAAAGAAATCATAAAGATCAGATCAGAAATAAATGAAAAAGAAATGAAGGAAATGATAGCAAAGATCAATAAAACTAAAAGCTGGTTCTTTGAGAAGATAAACAAAATTGATAAACCATTAGCCACACTCATCAAGAAAAAAAGGGAGAAGACTCAAATCAATAGAATTAGAAATGCAAAAGGAGAAGTAACAACTGACACTGCAGAAATACAAGAGATCATGAGAGATTACTACAAGCAACTCTATGCCAATAAAATAGACAACCTGGAAGAAATGGACAAATTCTTAGAAATGCACAACCTGCCGAGACTGAACCAGGAAGAAACAGAAAACATGAACAGACCAATCACAAACACTGAAGTTGAAACTGTGATTTAAAATCTTTCAACAAACAAAAGCCCAGGACCAGATGGCTTCACAGGCGAATTCTGTCAAACATTTAGAGAAGAGCTAACACCTATCCTTCTCAAACTCTTCCAAAATATAGCAGAGAGAGGAACACTCCCAAACTTATTCTACGAGGCCACCATCACCCAGATACCAAAACCAGACAAAGATGTCACAGAGAAAGAAAACTACAGGCGAATATCACTGATGAACATAGATGCAAACATCCTCAACAAAATACTAGCAAACAGAATCCAACAGCACATTAAAAGGATCATACACCATGATCAAGTGGGGTTTATCCCAGGAATGCAAGGATTCTTCAATATATGGAAATCAATCAACGTGATACACCATATTAACAAATTGAAGGAGAAAAACCATATGATCATCTCAATAGATGCAGAGAAAGCTTTCGACAAAATTCAACACCCATTTATGATAAAAACCCTGCAGAAAGTAGGCATAGAGAGAACTTTCCTCAACATAATAAAGGCCATATATGACAAAACCACAGCCAACATCGTCCTCAATGGTGAAAAACTGAAATCATTTCCATGAAGATAGGAACAAGACAAGGTTGCCCACTCTCACCACTCTTATTCAACATAGTTTTGGAAGTTCTAGCCACAGCAATCAGAGAAGAAAAAGAAATAAAAGGAATCCAAATCGGAAAAGAAGTAAAGCTGTCACTGTTTGCAGATGACATGATACTATACATAGAGAATCCTAAAGATGCTACCAGAAAACTACTAGAGCTAATCAAAGAATTTGGTAAAGTAGCAGGATACAAAATTGATGCACAGAAATCTCTGGCATTCTTCCTTTTTTTTTTTCCTGCGGTACGCAGGCCTCTCACTGTTGTGGCCTCTCCCGTTGTGGAGCACAGGCTCCGGACTTGCAGGCTCAGCAGCCAGGGCTCATGAGCCTAGCCGCTCCACGGCATGTGGGATCTTCCTGGACCAGGGCACGAACCCGTGTCCCCTGCATTGGCAGGCGGACTCTCAACCACTGTGCCACCAGGGAAGCCCTCTGGCCTTCTTATACACTAATGATGAAAAATCTGAAAGTGAAATTAAGAAAACACTCCCATTTACCACTGCAACAAAAAGAATAAAATATCTAGGAATAAACCTACCTAAGGAGACAAAAAACCTGTATGCAGAAAATCATAAGACACTGATGAAAGAAATTAAAGATGATACAAATAGATGGAGAGATATACCATGTTCTTGGATTGGAAGAATCAACATTGTGAAAATGACTCTACTACCCAAAGCAATCTACAGATTCAATGCAATCCCTATCAAACTACCACTGGCATTATTCACAGAACTAGAACAAAAAATTTCACAATTTGTATGGAAACACAAAAGACCCCGAATAGCCAAAGCAATCTTGAAAACGAAAAATGGAGCTGGAGGAATCAGGCTCCCTGACTTCAGACTATACTACAAAGCTACAGTAATCAAGACAGTATGGTACTGGCACAAACACAGAAATATAGATCAATGGAACAGGATAGAAAGCCCAGAGATAAACCCACGCACATACGGTCACCTTATCTTTGCTAAAGGACGCGAGAAAAGACAGCCTCTTCAATAAGTGGTGCTGGGAAAACTGTACAGGTACATGTAAAAGTATGAAATTAGAACACTCCCTAACACCATAGATAAAAATACACTCAAAATGGATTAAAGACCTAAATGTAAGGCCAGACACTATCAAACTCTTAGAGGAAAACATAGGCAGAACACTCCATGACATAAATCACAGCAAGATCCTTTTTGACCCACCTCCTAGAGAAATGGAAATAAAAACAAAAATAAATAAATGGGACCTAATGAAACTTAAAAGCTTTTGCACAGCAAAGGAAACCATAAACAAGACAAAAAGACAACCCTCAGAATGGGAGAAAATATTTGCAAATGAAGCAACTGACAAAGGATTAGTCTCCAAAATATACAAGTAGTACATGCAGCTCAATACCAAAAAAACAAACAACCCAATCCAGAAATGGGCAGAAGACCTAAATAGACATTTCTCCAAAGAAGATATACAGATTGCCAAAAAACACATGAAAGAATGCTCAACATCATTAATCATTAGAGAAATGCAAATCAAAACTACAATAAGATATCATCTCACACCAGTCAGAATGGCCATCATCAAAAAATCTAGAAACAATAAATGCTGGAGAGGGTGTGGAGAAAAGGGAACACTCTTGCACTGTTGGTGGGAATGTAAATTGATACAGCCACTATGGAGAACAGTATGGAGGTTCCTTAAAAAACTACAAATAGAACTACCATACGACCCAGCAATCCCATTCCTGGGCATATACCCTGAGAAAACCATAATTCAAAAAGAGTCATGTACCAAAATGTTCATTGCAGCTCTATTTACAATAGCCAGGACATGGAAGCAACCTAAGTGTCCATCAACAGATGAATGGATAAAGAAGATGTGGCACATATATACAATGGAATATTACTCAGCCATAAAAAGAAACGAGGGTTTCCCTGGTGGTGCAGTGGTTGAGAGCCCGCCTGCCGATGCAGGGGACACGGGTTCACGTCCCGGTCCGGGAGGATCCACATGCCTCGGAGTGGTTAGGCCCGTGAGCCATGGCCGCTGAGCCTGCGCGTCCGGAGCCTGTGCTCCGCAACGGGAGGGGCCTCAACAGTGAGAGGCCCGCGTACCGCAAAAACAAACAAAAACAAAAAAACAAACAAAAAGAAACGAAATTGAGTTATCTGTAGTGAGGTGGATAGACCTAGAGTCTGTCATACAGAGTGAAGTAAGTCAGAAGGAGAAAAACAAATACCATATGCTAACACATATATATGGAATCTAAGAAAGAAAAATGTCATGAAGAACCTAGGGGTAAGAGGGGAATAAAGACACAGACGTACTAGAGAATGGACTTGAGGATACGGGGAGGGGGAAGGGTAAGCTGTGACAAAGTGAGACAGTGGCATGCACATATATACACTATCAAACGTAAAATAGATAGCTAGTGGGAAGCAGCCACGTAGCACAGGGAGATACTCTCGGTGGTTTGTGACCACCTAGAGGGGTGGTATAGGGAGGGTGGGAGGGAGGGAGACGCAAGAGGGAAGAGATATGGGAACATATGTATATGTATAACTGATTCACTTTGTTATAAAGCAGAAACTAATACACCATTGTAAAGTAATTATACTCCAATATAGATGTTAAAAAAAATAGTAATTTTCTCAACAAACAACAGGGTCCCACTGTATAGCACAGGGAACTATATTCAACATCCTGTGATAAACCATAATGGGAAAGAATATATACATGTATAACTGAGTCACCTTGCTGTACAGCAGAAATTAAATACAACATTGTAAATCAACTATACTTCAATAAAATGTTTTTAAAAAGGTAATTTTCTCATACATCTACTAATGAATACCACATAGCTACTGTGTGTTTATGTTTATTACCCTGCAAGTTCCCACAGTTGAAATATGCAATTTTTCTATTTTTAACTATAATAAATATAGCCATTTGCATTTGCAAACTTTTCTTAAAGGTAATCAAAATATATTTGGGGTCATTATCTTACAGGACAGCAATTCCGTTCTGATTGACTTATTTCCTAAACAGTATTTCCTTCTGCTTCTTCACTCTTCCTTCCCCGGGCTGTGCACACCCACCGCACACACCCAGTTCATTTCTGTGTCCCCTGCACCTAGCACATTACCTCGTAGAGCACTGGCACTCAAGTGCCTGCTGAATGGGTCGTCCTTTTATTTTTTTATAATCCAGAAACATCTTTCTGGATTTAGAGTTTAGGCAATCTTGGGCAAGTCAGTTAAACTTTCTGCACCCAGATGAATTGGCTGCTCAAAAGGAGAATCACTGCTTAGAAGCAGCTAACTCTATATTTGACAAACTGTATTAGACAAACTAACTTTTAAGTCCTTTCTGAGTAGTTATCAGTGGGAATCTTCTTCTCAGGAGGAATCCTTAGCAGCTAATAAAGAAATCTTTAGAACGCATCACAAATATTTTGTCAATGTGGACATCACAGGCATTTTAACTACCAAAATTAAATATTAAACTTTACCTAGGGAAAAAACACCAGCCATTTAGAAACACGGTTGTGAAAGGACTGTCAACTTCTCCAAGAACTACTTGGAGAGGACACATTTCCTGGAAAAAAAATTATCTTTTATATCTGATAATTTTCAGAGAAGTTTTTAAATATTAAAAGTTATCAAACTTTCAAATTCAATTTTAACTTAATATTTTATGCCAGGGAGAAGGTTCCTTTTTATAACTTCCTGAAAACATTTTTAAAAACTAATAAATATTAAGAGCACTTGTAATTACAGACCATTTTCTCTCTCCCACCTTCTCCCAGAGTGGCACACGCAACAGATAATTTTATGTTTCACAGCTTCTTCCATGAGAGTAGACAAGAAAGATGTTACTATCCCCACTTTATATACAGGAAAAGTGAAGTTTT
The DNA here is from genome assembly GCF_964270905.1 of Leucopleurus acutus. Lineage (NCBI taxonomy): Eukaryota > Metazoa > Chordata > Mammalia > Artiodactyla > Delphinidae > Leucopleurus > Leucopleurus acutus. The sequence continues at coordinate 88,620,757 of NC_139155.1, forward strand.
GAGAGGTTTAAAAATTCTCTGCCCAAGATTCGACGACTGCAGACGTAGAAACTTTTGCTGACTCGCTCTACAGCTGCTTAGCCTTCATCTACTGCAAGATGATATTGGACCAGAAGAGGTCACTTCGTGCTCTAAAATTCTAGATCAAAACATGTCTTACCAACACTGTTGCCATGAGAGCTGAAATACACATACACTGAAGAGTAATAAATGTCTTCTTTATTTTTTGCTAATCAAGCCAAGAAAAGCTTGTCACATACTCCACTGACAGATCTTTTCTACTATTCCCCAACATTCAAAAATTTGGCTATCCTCTCATGATACATTCGTCATTTCTTAACAAATATTTGAGCTTCTAATTCTAACAAGGAAAGATACTCCCTTGAGTGAGATAACAGAACAGTAATTTGCTGTTTCACAGGATGCTGACCTGCAAAGTGCAGAGGTCAAAGTACCTGACCGTTAACAAAAAAAGGAAGGAAAGAAAAATCACTATGAAGAAACTTTCTGGGGATGACTGTAAAAGCATAATTTCCATAATCTTAAGAATGAATAATTCACTGCCTTTCTGAACTAAGATTCCTCATCTGGCGGACAGAACACAGATAATAATCTGACTATTCTCTCTACTTCCTAAGCCTGGGGCACAGCTAGATCCATTCTAGAAGCAAAGAAGAGAAGTTAATTCATGACATTCAATGGATGCCTTAGGGCAGTGGGCCTAGCGCAGGTCTGAGGCTGCCAGGGATTCTGTGCACTGGGAAACAAAATGCAAACGTTCAGCACAATTAGTACTTGTATTGAATATTTTTAAAGAAAAAGAATTAATTCTGTTGGCCTAAAATTTTTCAACTCTCCCACAGTATAAACATCCACTACAGTTTCAACGTCACCATCTCATTCACAGTATTGTCTGTGGAATGCATCAAACACTAGTCCAACGCCTAAGTGAACAAAACACTGTTCTCTTACTAAAATAATCGGTTATCTGCTGTCGCTACTCACTGAGCACCTACACGCTCCACTAGCTGGGCTTACTGGCAGTAAACAAGCACAAAGCAAACTATTTACAGGGGAAACAAAAGGCGCCGCTCCGTACCTGCCTCGCCGCTCCCTCCCAGCATCCAGCCCTGCAAGGCCCCCCCGACGGAGGCGCGTCAGGTGCATTCACTCCCACCGCGCGGGGCCCCGTCTTAGACCCCAGGGACAAGACAGGGGGCGAGGGGACAAGTCCTGCTCCCCAGGAGCTGACACCCACTAGGGTGGGACGGACCATAATTCAGCAAGTAATTTCTGGTCGTGCTGAGTGCTGTGCAAGGATTCAAACCAGGCGACAGGATGGAGTGACTCCAGGGAACGAATCAAGCTGAAGAAGCGGCAGAGCCCAGCTCAGAAAAGGGGTTCGAGGTCCAGTCCGGCCGCTCCCCTGAGACGCCCTTTCAAAAGCTGTTTTCCCCCCCGCGCGGAAGCGAGGGCAGAACAGCGCCCGCCTCTGGGCTGTCGGGGCGTCCGGGGGACTGGGGGACGGCGACCTAGGCGGGGCGCTGCGGGCTGGGGGAGCCCTGCGCCCCCGCCCCGACCCCACTCGCTAGGCCGCCCCGACGGGCCGGCGCCCCCCGACCTGGCCTCCCCTTCCCGCCCGTCCCCGCGCCCCCGCCCCCAGCCCGGCCCGCGACCCCCTCCCGCCAGGCCCCGGCCAACGCCCGCGCCCCCGTGCTCCCGGCCCGAACCGCTATCCGCCCGCCACTCACCGCCGTCAGGTCCGGCAGCCGGTCCCGCATCCCCGCGGGCCGGGCGCCGCGCGCCGCCGCTCAGGCCTGCCCGGCGCCGCCTCCGGCCGCCCGCGACCTCTCGGTGGCCCCGCCGCCGCCTCAGCCCGCCGGTCGCCGTCCCCTCCGCCGGCGCTGCCACGGCAACCGCGCCGGCGCGCTCTGCGTACGCCCGGCCCGCGCCGCGCCCAGGCCCACGCAGACGGCGGGAGCCTTCCTGCGGGAATGCCGGGGCCCGAGGGGCGGGGCCCGCCGGGGAGGGGAGGAGCCTTGGCGGGGTGGGCGGGGACTATCGGGGAGGGAAGGGGCCGGCCAGAGAGGGGAAAGAGGCGGGGCGTCTTAGGCCGGGACAGGGACAGGACCTGGTGGGGGAAAGGGCAGAACCTCAATGAAAGTGGAGGGGCGGGGCCTGTTGAGGAAAAGGCGGGGCTGGGCATGGAGGGGCGGGGCCCGGCCGAGCTGCGTTCTGGCGGCCTCTTAGCCTGGTCAAATAGATGCACCTTTTACCCTTCTTGATTGCTTTTGTGTTTTCGCATTCATTTTATTTATTTTAAAAATTCGTGGTAAATTTGGTGACAAATTTAGCAAGCCTATGGAGATGAGCTGGGTGCAGCTTTGCATATGCGTATTCTGAACATAGGCCTTCTCTTTAAGGCTTCATACCAGCCTTTTGTGTGAATAAAGGACAAGAGATAAAGTAAGGCCTGTAATGCTTAACGAACATAACAAAGAATATAACTTAAAATGGCATGGGATGGTGATATGCAGGGACTCAGGCCTTGGGATGCAGTTCTAGTGGAGAAATAGGATACAGAAGCAGATAAATAAATAAGCAAAGAAAATAGGGGCATGCACTTGGAGGAGAGCTGAAAGAGGGCTGGCTACATCAGAAAGGTGGGCGTAAGAGGCGCCAGAGTTTAGGCCAACAAAGTTAGAGGGAACAGTCCCCAAGACCACTCTCACTTCTGACACCAACTACAAGTTCTGGGGGTTCCCCCAACCACACTCAAGTTCAATAATTCACTGGAGGGACTCAGAATTCACTAAAAACTGCAGTGCTGACAGGGTTTATCACAGGGGAAGGATACAGATTAACATCAGCGAAGGGCAGAGGTGCATGGGGGGAGACCGGTTGCACCAAATGGGAGGCTTCTGTTGTCTTCTCCTTGGGCAGTCAGGGCACATTACTTTCAAGCATTGATGTGTGTCAATATACACGAAGTCACCAACCAGGAAATCTCACCCAAGCCACCAAATTCTGAGTTTTTATTGGGGCTCCATTGCATAGGCATGACTGTTGATTGATTACCCTCCTGGTTGATCTAAGTCTCCAGGTTGACCTGTACCCATGTAACCCAAAAGTCCCATCCTAAATCACATTGGTGCTCTCCAAATGTGCGCTCTCATGTGCGCTCTCTCCTTTGGCTAGTCCAAAGGCCCCCAGGCAAACAAATACTACTTCCAGGAGTGAGAGCAAAGGACAGATTTCTTTTTGGACAAGGTTAAATTCTTTACTACCTCCCTGAATAGGTGTCTTTTGTGCTATGATCTAAGGTAAAGAAAGCAGCCATAAGAAATATATTTGAGAATAGTCTAGACAGAAAAAGCAGGGAATTTGGGGTTTGGTTCTGGGCATGATTGGGTTCTTGGATTAGAGTAGGGGAGCAGGGGAAGCAGAGACTAGACAGTTTAGAAACCAAAGATAGGGACTTAAACTTGGGTGGACCAGGGGCAAATTTGTCTCTTCTTAATTTATGACTTTGTTATGTTTTTCATAATTTAAATCAAAATCAATAATTTGATGGATCTGGGTTGAACAAAAATCCTCCCTTTTGACGAAGCAATTAAAATGAGGTGTGAGCAGGGGGGCAGTCATTGTACAGAGCTTTTCTGAGACTGGAGTTAATATACAGGGGGTAAAACTGAGCGAGGGTAGAAAAACACCTGGTCCCGGACACAGCATTTGAGCTCCTGTGTCAAGCAGTACTTGAAACCCACATACCGCAGGACTTTCACGAGCCAATGAATTCCTTTTTCAGTTTTTTCACTTAGAATGAAGACATCCTAATACATTGCTGTGAGAATTTACAGACTAAGAGGTAAGCTACTTCTGAAATGTAAGGTCCCAGGGAATAGGGGCTTTGATCTGTTTTGTTCACTATTGTGTCTCCGATTCCTAAAAAATGTCAGGCACATTGTAGGCACTCAATACACAATTTGTAAAATAAAATAATAGATGTTCAAAAACTCTAATTCAAAAAGATACATGCACCCCAATGTTCATAGCAGTACTATTCACAATAGCCAAGACATGGAAGCAACCTAAACGTCCATCAACAGAGGAATGGATAAAGAAGATGTGGTACATATATACAGTGGAATACTACTCAGCCATTAAAAGAGAATGAAATAATGCCATTTGCAGCAACATGGTTGGACCTAGAGACTATCATACTAAGTAAAGCAAGTCAGAGAGAGAAAGACAAATACCATATGGTGTCACTTATATGTGGAATTTGAAATATGATGCAAATGAACTTATCTATGAAACAGAAACAGATTCACAGATATAGAGAAGAGACTTGTGGTTGCCAAGGGGGAGGGGTGTGGCAGAGGGATGGCTTGGGAGTTTGGGATTAGCAGATGCAAACTATTGTATATAGGATTGTATATACAATTGTATACTGTATATTGTAACAAGGACCTTCTGTATAGCACAGGGAACTATATTCAATATCCTGTGATAAAGGAAAAGAATATGAAAAAGAATATATATATATATGTAACTGAATCACCTTGCTGCACATCAGAAATTAACACATTGTAAATCAACTATACTTCAATAAAATTAAAAAAAATAATAATAATAATAGATGTCCAGTCCTGGCTTTGAATCCCAGTTCTGCTATGTACTCTCTGTGCAACTTTGGACTGTGAAAATTAATAAAGGGAAACCTCACTAAAATGGAGTCAAGAGGCCAGAGGGGGTGCTCTCACTCAATGTCAATACAGATCCCAGCAGGAAGAGATGGTACCTCACATCCCGTGGGAAGTGACATTACTACCACCAGCGAGAGGAAGATTTTCTCTTGGCCTGGCAACAGCTCAGCCAGTGAGAGACCATCACACCTCAGCCAATGAAAGCCACTGTATTTCAAATTCCCAGTTTCTTCCAACGGACTTTTTGTTCATAACAGCCCCTCCCAAGTTCCCCTTCTCCTCTATAAGAGTTTCCTTTCTTTTGTTTTACCAGACTTGCTTGTAGGTTGCCATAGTTGCACATCCCAAATTGAAATTCTTTGCTGCTCAGGAATAAACCCATTTTGCTGGTAAAATAACTGACTTTTATTGTTTCAGGTTAACAGGACAAAAAGACGAATTTCTCTAAGCCTCAATTTTCCTGCCTGTGAAGCGGTGAAAAGGCAGCTTTCAAGCTGAAAGGCTGTGACTTTCCCATTTTGACCCCACTATGCCTCCAGAGACTGATTCACCCTACTCATTTGCCCTCTTAATTGCAAACAATAAGTATGAATGATGTCTGTTTAATCAATTTATGCTTATTACTCTTAGAAGCAATTAACAAGTAATAGAAATCTAAACTACACATGGTAAAATGTGTTACAAATTTTAAAAACCGATTGAAAAGTTATATCTGGTTAGCAACAGCAGAAAAAATTACTCAGGAAAATTAGCCTTCGTAGAAAGAATCATTAACATAAAATTAACATCCTAAAAATGCACACTGCAAAATTTGCTCTTTAAAAATTGATGAAAGCATCAAATCTTAACAAACCTTAGATGTGCAAAATGAAGCCTGGAGAAACTGCACTGAGTAAAACTTATTTAACTACCTGCACACACACCAATACTTTCCAATGCCAGAAGCTGTAATAAACAAACGTTTTATACTGAAGAGCTGATTAATGAGTAAAATCTTGGTAGCGGAAAATACAGGGGTAGTGTACTGAGTAGTAGACTACTCAGGTTTGAGTAGTGACTCAGACAGGCGGGTCTGATCCGGGTACTCAGACAGCCATCAGGGCTCAGCTTTCATCCCGCAGGTGACTCCTCTTTATCGGGCTCTGGCTCTAGCGGGAGCCAGATTCAGTCCTAGGGAAAAGAAAAGAGCACCTTCTCTGGGATGCAGGCTCAGATTTCCGAACTTCACTCTGATTGGATCAACTGGGGTCATTTGTCTACCCCCAAACCAATCACCGGTCAGGTGGCTCTGCGGCTGTGATAGGTCAAACCCGGTCATGTGACCTCCCTGGGACCGGAAATGCCTGACTCGAATTCCCTGGCAGAGGGAGGTCTAATGAACAGGGCCAAACCTTGCAAAAGGACAAGGGTTTCTGCGGAGCGGAGTAACCGCCCCATGCCACTCCATCCCAGGGAAGATAAACTCACTAGCAAGAAATGAAAAAGGAAGACATTGTGGTCTTTCCATTGTTGTGTAGAACCCTAATTAAGGCCTTGAATTACCCTAACACGGTTCCCTCTGGAAAACACTTTCTTAATGAATCCTTACTGATGTCAGAACAATTTTGACTAAATGTGTTTATCCATAAATGTTCCCTGGATTCTGAATGTGGCATCTAAACATCCAGTCTCTGTGGTATCTCACTTGAAAAAATGGAGTCCCACAGTCAAAGCAATTAAAAATGATTCCAATCTTTATTAAGTTATCCCTACGAATATTAAAAGAGGTCTCATTTGTAACCCCCAAGATCACTCTTTAAATCCTTTCTACAGTCTTCTAGTGTTTCATGTCTTTTATACCCTACAGTTCTCAGAGTACTCTTTTCTCACTCAGCACCCTCTAAACTTACCCACCAGGGCACTCATACTGGGTCAGCACTTTCCATCCATCCACCGCGATCGTTAATTTCTCTCCAATAAGTATTGGCCCTACCTTTTCCTCCGCCTCCCCCCAACAGATTATTCGAAAGCATATAATAGGGGGAGCAGTTGGATAACGTTGAATTGTCAACCAGAACTTTCTTATCCTGCCAGGGGAAGAATGAGGGTGTGACTACTAATACATAATTTGTCAATTTTTCCTTATTACTTCCATACATAGTCAGTCAAACGTCTCTGGGGGTCAAAATATTAGTCAGATCATGGTAGTGCGTTCAAAACAGCTGCTTATCAAGATTGAAAGAGGCCTGTGTTCCTAAGAAAGAGAATCTGATTACCACCCCCATGATGGATGGGGGTGGTTCTCGAAGAAAGGGGGTCATTGTGAGTTGGACTTAGACAAGGCCTGAAAAGGTATCCTCTCCTACAGTAGGCCACCTTAGAAAGGAGAGAAGGCAGAGAGAATGGGGGCAAGGAGAAAGGCCATTAGTCATTGGGATAAGCATCATAATGGCCCCCTGTAGATGGCCACACCCTAATCCTTAGAACCTGTGACTGTGTTACCTTATATGGCAAAAGGGGTCTTGCAGGCACTGGGACTTTCCTGGATTAGTAGGGGTGGGCCCAGTCTAGTCACCTGAGCCCTCGCGAGCAAAGAACTTTCTGCAGGTGAAAAAGGTGTGGCAGAAGGGGCTGTCAGAGAAACTGCAAATGTGAGGTGTCAATGCCCCATCACTGACTCTGAAATGAAGGGTCATGTGCAAGGACCCAAGAGACTTCTAGGCACTAAGGGTGGACACCAGCTGACAACCAGCAAGGAAATGGGGCCCTCTGTCCAATATCTGCAAGGAACTGGGTTCTACCAACAACCTGCATGGGCTTGGAAGCCGATTCTTCCTTATACCTCCCTATAAGGGCCCGGGCATTGACACTTTGATTTCAGCCGTATGAAACCCAAGCAGAGAACACAGCTGGGCCACCCAGACTTCTGACCTACGGAACTGTGAGCTAATAGTTATGTATTGTCTGAAGCTGCTGAGTTTTCAATAACTTGTTATGTCAATAATAGAAAACTAATATAGTCATTTACTAAAATTAGGAATTTAGCTCCTGGAAGATAGGGCATATTTCTTAATATTATGTGTCCCTTTTCAAGGAGTGTTACAAATAAATGAATGAAAGAATGAATAGGGCAAGGATGGTGACACACTGATCCTTCTATATGTCCTCCCCACATAGCTGTGTTTTGGGTTGACATGAACTGAATAAATAAATCATACATTTAGGTGCCACAGCGTGAGAAGGGCCTACACAGAGCTAGAAGAGAACTGAATGCCTCCTGAAATCACGGTGGGAATCATGGACAATTCACAGGGCAGAGACTCACAGTTAAGGGTGACGTACACCCCAACACATTGGCTCCAGCCTTCTCTTACACAGCCTAGAATTTTCATCTAGATCATCGCTTTTATTTTTCCCACCTGATTCATCCATCAGAAATGGTTGATTCTTCAGTACACTGAAGTTGAAGCCAACACTCTGGAGGTTACAGCACACTGATAACATGATGTGCAGATTGATGGGACCATTTATAAACCATATATATATAAAGTATTACTCACTCAGGGTAAAAACTAAAGTCCTTATGGTGGCCTGCAAGGTCCTGCCCAATCTGATCATCCTCCAAGACCTCCAGAGCCTTGTTTCCCTCTGCACTTCCCTCCACTGACTCCCAGCCAGCCATGTGCCACCTCAGGGCCTTTGCACTGGCTGTGCTTGTCTGAATGCTCTTCCCCCAGATACCTGTGTAGCTTGGTCCCTTACTTCCTTTAAGACTTTGGTCCAGTGACACCTTTTCTGCAAGGCCAGTCCTGCCGCACCCTGTTAAGAACTGCCATTTCTTCTTCACACCCTGAACCCTCTTACCTTGTTCTTTTTTCTCCTTAACACCTACACCCTCCGACCAACTATGTCCTATGTCCTCTGACCACTTATTTTGTATGCTGCTTATTATTTGTCTTTCTCTTCCGAAATGTCAACTCCATCTAGGGCAGGGATTTTTGTCCACTTTGCTCAGCAATTCTCGCCAACACCTGGAATGGGGCCCAGCACATAGGAGGTGTGTAATAAATATTTGTTGAACAACTTATGCTGCAAAATTTGCTTAATACATGTATTCATTCAAAAGTAAACTTTATTACCGTGGTGGGAAACTTAACGGCAAATTACAGGTTTGTGAATTTCTGGCCAGCTGCAGAGTTTGAATTTGAACTTAGCAAAGTTCCTGCCTATTTTAAAATTTGTGACTCTAATATATTTATTTATTTTTAAAAACATCTTTATTGGAGTATAATTGCTTTACAATGGTGTGTTAGTTTCCGCTGTATAACAAAGTGAATCAGCTATATGTATACATATATCCCCATATCCCCTCCCTCTTACGTCTCCCTCCCACCCTCCCTATCCCACCCCTCTAGGTGGTCACAAAGCACCGAGCTGGTCTCCCTGTGCTATGCGGCTGCTTCCCACTAGCTATCAATTTTACATTTGGTAGTGTATATATGTCCATACCACTCTCTCACTTCATCCCAGCTTACCCTTCCCCCTCCCCATGTCCTCAAGTCCATTCTCTACGTCTGCATCTTTAGTCCGGTCTTGCCCCTAGGTTATCAGTACATTTTCTTTTTTTAGATTCCATATATATGTGTTAGTATACGGTATTTATTTTTCTCTTTCTGACTTACTTCACTCTGTATGACAGACTCTAGGTCCATCCACCTCACTACAAATAACTCAGTTTCGTTTCTTTTCATGGCTGAGTAATATTCCATTGTATATATGTGCCACATCTTCTTTATGCATTCATCTGACGATGGACACTTAGGTTGCTTCCATGTCCTGGACGTTTAGGTTTCTTCCATGTCCTGGCTATTGTAAAGGGTGCTGCAATAAACATTGTGGTACATGACTTTCTTTGAATTATGGTTTTCTCAGGATATATGACCAGCAGTGGGATTGCTGGGTTGTATGGTAGTTCTATTTGTAGTTTTTTAAGGCACCTGCATACTGTTCTCCATAGTGGCTGTATCAATTTACATTCCCACCAACAGTGTAGGAGGGTTCCCTTTTCTCCACACCCTCTCCAGCATTTATTGTTTCTAGATTTTTTGATGATGGCCATTCTGACTGGTGTGAGGTGATACCTCACTGTAGTTTTGATTTGCATTTCTCTAATGATTAGTGATGTTGAGCATCCTTTCATGTGTTTGTTGGCACTCTGTATATCTTCTTTGGAGAAATGTCTATTTAGGTCTTCTGCCCATTTCTGGATTGGGTTGTTTGTTTTTTTTGATATTGAGCTGCATGTACTACTTGTATATTTTGGAGACTAATCCTTTGTCAGTTGCTTCATTTGCAAATATTTTCTCCCATTCTGAGGGTTGTCTTTTTGTCTTGTTTATGGTTTCCTTTGCTGTGCAAAAGCTTTTAAGTTTCATTAGGTCCCATTTATTTATTTTTGTTTTTATTTCCATTTCTCTAGGAGGTGGGTCAAAAAGGATCTTGCTGTGATTTATGTCATGGACTGTTCTGCCTATGTTTTCCTCTAAGAGTTTGATAGTGTCTGGCCTTACATTTAGGTCTTTAATGCATTTTGAGTTTATTTTTGTGTATGGTGTTAGGGAATGTTCTAATTTCATTCTTTACATGTAGCTGTCCAGTTTTCCCAGCATCACTTATTGAAGAGGCTGTCTTTTTGCATTTGTATATTCTTGCCTCCTTTATCAAAGATAAGGTGACCATATGTGCATGGGTTTATCTCTGGGCTTTCTATCCTGTTCCATTGATCTATATTTCTCTTTTTGCACCAGTACCATATTGTCTTGATTACTGTAGCTTTGTAGTATAGTCTGAAGTCAGGGAGCCTGATTCCTCCAGCTCCATTTTACTTTCTCAAGATTGTTTTGGCTATTCGGGGTCTTTTGTGTTTCCACATAAACTGTGAAATTTTTTGTTCTAGTTCTGTAAAAAATGCCAGTGGTAATTTGATAGGGATTACATCGAATCTGTAGATTGCTTTGGGTAGTAGAGTCATTTTCACAATGTTGATTCTTCCAATTCAAGAACATGGTATATCTCTCCATCTGTTTGTATCATTTTTAATTTCTTTCATCAGTGTCTTATAGTTTTCTCCATAGAGGTCTTTTGTCTTCTTAGGTAGGTTTATTCCTAGATATTTTATTCTTTTTGTTGCAGTGGTAAATGGGAGTGTTTCCTTAATTTCTCTTTCAGACTTTTCATTAGTGTAAAAGAATGCAAGAGATTTCTGTGCATTAATTTTGTATCCTGCTACTTTACCAAATTCATTGATTAGCTCTAGTAGTTTTCAGGTAGCATCTTTAGGATTCTCTATGTATAGTATCATGTCATCTGCAAACAGTGACATCTTTACTTCTTCTTTTCCGATTTGGATTCCTTTTATTTATTTATTTTTTTCTTCTCTGATTGCTGTGGCTAAAACTTCCAAAACTTTGTTGAATAAAAGTGGTGAGAGTGGGCAACCTTGTCTTGTTCCTGATCTTAGGGGAAATGGTTTCAGTTTTTCACCATTGAGAATGATGTTGGCTGTGGGTTTGTCATACATGGCCTTTATTATGTTAAGGTAAGTTCCCTCTATGCCTACTTTCTGGAAGGTTTTTATCATAAATGGGTGTTGAATTTTGTCAAAAGCTTTTTCTGCATCTATTGAGATGATCATATGGTTTTTCTCCTTCAATTTGTTAATATGGTTTATCACATTGATTGATTTGCGTATATTGAAGAATCCTTGCATTCCTGGGATAAACCCCACTTGATCATGGTGTATGATCTTTTAATGTGCTGTTGGATTCTGTTTGCTAGTATTTTGTTGAGGATGTTTGCATCTATGTTCATCAGTGATATTGGCCTCTGGTTTTCTTTTATTGTGACATCTTTGTCTGGTTTTGGTATCTGGGTGATGGTGGCCTCGTAGAATGAGTTGGGGAGTGTTCCTCCTTCTGCCATATTTTGGAAGAGTTTGAGAAGGATAGGGGTTATCTCTTCTCTAAATGTTTGATAGAATTTGCCTGTGAAGCCATCTGGTCCTGGGCTTTTGTTTGTTGGAAGATTTTTAACCACAGTTTCAATTTCAGTGCTTGTAATTGGTTTGTTTATATTTTCTATTTCTTCCTGGTTCAGTCTTGGAAGGTTGTGCTTTTCTAAGAATTTGTCCATTTCTTCCTGGTTGTCCATTTTATTGGCATATTGTTGGTTGTAGTAATCTCTCATGATCCTGTGTATTTCTGCAGTGTCTGTTGTTACTTCTCCTTTTTCACTTCTAATTCTATTGATTTGAGTCTTTTTCCTTTTTTTCTTGATAAATGTGGCTAATGGTTTATCAATTTTGTTTATCTTCTCAAAGAAGCAGCTTTTAGTTTTATTGATCTTTGCTATCATTTCCTTCACTTCTTTTTCATTTATTTCTGATCCGATCTTTATGATTTCTTTCCATCTGCTAACTTTGGGGTTTCTTTGTTTTTTTTTTTTAACATCTTTATTGGATACTTAGGGCTTTTTTGTTCTTCTTTCTCTAATTGCTTTAGGTGTAAGGTTAGGTTGTTTACTTGAGATTTTTCTTGTTTCTTGAGGTAGGCTCGTATTGCTATAAACTTCCCTCTTAGAACTGCTTTTGCTGCATCCCATAGGTTTTGGGTTGCGTGTTTTCATTGTCATTTGTTTCCAGGTATTTTTTTATTTCCCCTTTTATTTCTTCAGTGATCTCTTGGTTATTTAGTAGTGTATTGTTTAGCCTCCATGTGTTTGTATTTTTTACAGTTTTTTATCCCTGTAATTGATATCTACTCTTATAGTGTTGTGGCCGGAAAAGATACCTGATATGATTTCAATTTTCTTAAATTTACCAAGGCTTGATTTGTGACTCAAGATATGATCTATCCTGGGGAATGTTCCATGAGCACTTGAGAAGAAAGTGTATTCTGATGTTTTTGGATGGAATGTCCTATAAATATCAATTAAGTCCATCTTGTCTAATGTGTTATATGAAGATTGTGTTTCCTTATTTATTTTCATTTTGGATGACCTGTCCATTGGTGAAAGTGGGGTGTTAAAGTCCCCTACTATTATTGTGTTACTGTCGATTTCCCCTTTTATGGCTGTTAGCGTTTGCCTTATGTACTGAGGTGCTCCTATGTTGGGTGCATAAATATCTCTAATTGTTATATCTTCTTCTTGGATTGATCCCTTGGTCATTATGTAGTGTCCTTCTTTGTCTCTTGTAATAGTCTTTATTTTAAAGTCTATTTCATCTGATATGAGAATTGCTACTCCAGCTTTCTTTTGATTTCCATTTGCATGGAATATCTTTTTCCATTCCTTCACTTTCTGTCTGTATGTGTCCCTAGGTCTTAAATGGGTCTCTTGTAGACAGCATATATATGGGTCTTGTTTTCAAATCCATTCAGCCAGTCTATGTCTTTTGGTTGGAGCATTTAATCCATTTACATTTAAGGTAATTATCGACATGTATGTTTCTATTACCATTTTCTTAATTGTTTAGGGTTTGTTTTTGTAGGTCTTTTCCTTCTCTCATGTTTCCCGCCTAGAGAAGTTCCTTTAGCATTTGTTGTAAAGCTGTTTTGGTGGTGCTGAATTCTCTTAGCTTTTGCTTGTCTGTAAAGCTTTTAATTTCTCCATCAAATCTGAATGAGATCCTTGCTGGGTAGAGTAATCTTGGTTATGGTCTTTTCCCTTTCATCACTTTAAATATGTCCTGCCACTCCCTTCTGGCTTGCAGAGCTTCTGCTGAAAGATCAGCTGTTAACCTTATGGGGATTCCCTTGTATGTTAATTGTTGCTTTTCCCTTGCTACTTTTAATATTTTTTCTTTGTATTTAATTTTTGACAGTTTGATTAATATGTGTCTTGGCGTGTTTCTCCTTGGGTTTATCCTGTGTGGGACTCTCTGTGCTTCCTGGACTTGATTGACTATTTCCTTTCTCATATTAGGGAAGTTTTCAACTATAAACTCTTCAAATATTTTCTCAGTCCCTTTCTTTTTCTCTTCTTCTTCTGGGGCCCCTATAATTTAAATGTTGTTGTGTTTAATATTGTCCCAGAGGTCTCTGAGACTGTCCTCAATTCTTTTTATTCTTTTTTTCTTTATTCTGCTCTGCGGTAGTTATTTCCACTATTTTATCTTCCAGGTCACTTATCCATTCTTATGCCTCAGTTATTCTGCTATTGATTCCTTCTAGAGAATTTTTAATTTCATTTATTGTGTAATTCATCATTGTTTGTTTGCTCTTTAGTTCTTCTAGGTCCTTGTTAAACGTTTCTTGTATTTTCTCCATTCTAATTCCAAGATTTTGTATCATCTTTACTATCATTACTCTGAATTCATTTTCAGGTAGACTGCCTATTTCCTCTTCATTTGTTAGGTCTGGTGGGTTTTTACTTTGCTCCTTCATCTGCTACGTGTTTCTCTGGCTTCCCATTTTGCTTAACTTACTGTGTTTGGGGTCTCCTTTTCACAGGCTGCAGGTTCGTAGTTCCTGTTGTTTTTGGTGTCTGCCCCCAGTGGGTAAGGTTGATTCAGTGGGCTGTGTAGGCTTCCTGGTGGAGGGGACTGGTGCCTGTATTCTGGTGGATGAGGCTGGATCTTGTCTTTCTGGTGGGCAGGTCCAAGTCTGGTGGTGTGTTTTGGGGTGTCTGTGGACTTATTATGATTTTAGGCAGCCTCTCTGCTAATGGGTGGGGTTGTGTTCCTGTCTTGCTAGTTGTTTGGCATAGGGTGTCCAGCACTGTAGCTCGCTGGTCGTTGAGTGAAGCTGGGTGTTGGTGTTGAGATGGAGATCTCTGGGAGATTTTTGCCGTTTGATATTTCGTGGGGCCGGGAGGTCTCTGGTGGTCCAATGTCGTGAACTTGGTTCTACCACCTCCGAGGCTCAGGCCTGATGCTCGGCCGGAGCACCAAGACCCTGTGGGCCACATGGCTTTTTGCCTCTTCAGCTCTTCTCCCACCTTTTGGGGTCCAGTCTTGCTCAGCTGTTCATGGCCCAGGCGGCGGGGATCGGGGGTGCTGGCCGAACCATCTCTGTCAGCCTGAGTCTCTTTTAAAAGGGAAAGATAGCAGCTGGAGTGTGGCAGACAGTCCTCCACAGCTTCCCGCACCCCAGTCTTGGGCAGTATCGGTAGCAGCAGCCGCTGCAACCACCACCTCCTAGGCCGAGAAACAATCAGTTAACTTATTTTTATTTGACTTAAGGAAATACTAGGGGACATTTAAAAAATCCATTCAAATTCAGACCTCTAAAAAATGATTGTCGGCCTTCCCTGGTGGTGCCGTGGTTGAGAATCCGCCTGCCAGTGCAGGGGACACGGGTTCGAGCCCTGGTCTGGGAAGATCCCACATGCCACGGAACAACTAAGCCCGTGTGCCACAACTACTACAGCCTGCAAGCCACAACTATTGAGCCCGCGAGCTACAGCTACTGAGCCCGCGCACCTAGAGCCTGTGCTCCACACAAGAGAAGCCCCCGCAATGAGAAACCCGCGCACCACAACAAAGAGTAGCCTCCACTCGCCACAACTAGAGAAAGCCCGCATGCAGCAACAAAGACCCAACGCAACCAAAAATAAATAAATAAACTTATATTAAAAAAAAAAAAAAGACTGTCAATTGACCACAGGATTGTTTGCTCTGACTGTCAGTTGAAGACTGTGTTAGAATTCACTTTGTCTTCTCCTGACCCAGATACAGAATGTACATTTAAATGAGGATGAATCTTTTAAGGTATTTGGAAATGCAATAGCCTTGTTTAATTTATCATTATGCAAAGTTTAGAAACAGGCTACCCTTTTTTTTTTTTGCGGTACGCGGACCTCTCACTGCTGTGGCCTCTCCCGTTGCGGAGCACAGGCTCCGGACGCGCAGGCTCAGCGGCCGTGGCTCACAGGCCCAGCCGCTCCGTAGCACGTGGGATCTTCCCGGACCGGGGCACGAACCCGTGTCCCCTGCATCGGCAGGCGGACTCTCAACCACTGCACCACCAGGGAAGCCCCCTAGGCTACCCTTTTGAAGATGGGACTGAATACATTATCTGGAAACAGCCTTATGATATCACATATTGTCTTAATCTCCTACTGCTGCTATAACAAATTACCTCTATATTAGTGGCATAAAACAACACAAATTTATTATCTTACAGTCATAGGGGCCAGATGTCTCACTGAGCTAAAATCAGCCTTTTCTGGAGGCTCTTCCCTTTTCCAGCTCCTAGAGGTACCCATGCTCCTTGACTCACGGCCCCTTGCTTCATCTTCAAAGCCAGCAGTGTAGCATCGTTCTGACCTTTCTTCCATTATCACATGTTTTACTCTGAACACAGTCTGTGCTCCACTTTGTAGGACTCCTGTGATCAGACGAGGCCCATCTAGATGGCCTCTGCACTCAAGGTCCATTCCATTAATCATACCTACCAAGTCCCATCTGCCATGGAAGATAACATAGTCACAACAGGCTCCTGGGACTAGAGCACGGACATCTCTGGGGGCCATTTTTCTGCCTACGACACATACTCTTGGCTTATTTTTCAGAGAATTATTTAATGTATTCGCTTATGTGACTGGAAAGGAAACAGGATGACATACTCCACAGATCATGACTCATGACTTCTGTTTTGGCATTGATATTATCCAAGAGAAAAAAAAATACTTGAAATGCTATCATCAGATCACTCCTGAGGAGACACTCTTTGAGCTACGAGGCTGAAATGGCACATGGGGATCAAAGAGATACACATATCCCTGATAATCAGGAAAAGCAAACCAAAACTACAATTCAACACTATTTTCCCAACTTCTAGGGAAAATAGAAAATTTTGACCTAGCAATTTGACCTAGCAAAATCCTAGCAATTTGACCTAGCAATTTGACCTAGCAATTTGACCTAGCAAAATCCTAGCAATTTGACCTAGCAAAATCCCTTTGACCTAGCAATTCCTCTTGAGGAATCTAAATTTCCATGACTGGAATCCCCTGGCGGTCCAGCAGTTAGGACTCTGTGCTTTCACTGCTGGGGGCCCGGGTTCGATCCTTGGTCAGGGAACTATGATCCTGCAAGCCACCAGCGTGGCCTTAATTAACTAATCAATTAAAATTCCGTACCAACAATAGCCCCAGGATGTAAATAGATATGTTTAAGGATATTAACTGCTGCATTGTTTTAGTGGGAAAAAACCTTCAAAACAAATGACTATTGGTAGCAGAAGATCTGAACAACTTGGATTTACCTGTGTAGTGACTATTATGTAAGAAGACAGAGTCCTGCTGCTTCACCGGCCTCCATCTAAGTGAGGTGTATACATTCAGGCAGTCCTGACACGTGCTGTCAGCACTGGCAGAAGAAAGCAGTCATCACACCGCCTCAAGCTTGAACCCCAGGTCTGATCCGTTCTACCAAAGCATACTGTGAATTCATGTATTTCATAAACCCTGTGCTATGGGTTGAATTGTGTCTGCCCCAGAAAGATACACCTAACCCCTGTACCTGTGAATATGACCTTATTTGAAAATTGGGTTTTTGCAGATGTGATCAAGTTAAGAGGAGGCCGAGGACGGGTCCTCATCTTATAAGAAGAGGAGATTAGGACACAGACACACACAGAGGCAGGGACACAGGAAGAACGCTACGTGATGTCAGGGGAAGCATTGCAGTTTATTCTGCAAACGGAGGGGCCCCAAAGATGCCAGCAGACCTGCAGCCAAGAGAAGGGCCTGGAAGATTCTCCCCGAGAGGCTCCAGAGATCATGGCCCTGCCGTGAAGACCTTAATTTCAGACTTCCAGAACTGTGAGAGACTAAATTTATGTTATTTTAAGGCACCCAGTTGGTGGTAGTTTGTTATAGCAGCCCTAGGAAACCAGTACACCCTGGAATTATCTTATAAATAGCACAGGGATGCTATATTAGTGATTACTCTGTCTTATAAGAGTTAGTTTGTGCAAAGGAAGTATTCAAAATGTACCACAATTTTTTGAGTTATTTGTAGTGAGGTGGACGGACCTAGAGTCTGTCATAGAGAGTGAAGTAAGTCAGAAAGAGAAAAACAAACACTGTATGCTAACACATATATATGGAATCTAAAAAAACAGTACAGATGAACCTAGTGGCAGGGCAGAAATAAAGACGCAGATGTAGAGAATGGACTTGAGGACACAGAGGGGAAAGGGGAAGCTGGGATGAAGTAAGAGAGTGGCATGGACATATACAGACTACCAAATGCAAAATAGGTAGCTAGTAGGAAGCAGCCGCATAGCACAGGGAGATCAGCTCGGTGCTTTGTGACCACCTAGAGGGGTGGGATAGGGAGGGTGGGAGGGAGACGCAAGAGGGAGGGGATATGGGGATATATGTATACATATAGCTGATTCACTTTGTTATACAGCAGAAACTAACACACCATTGTAAAGCAATTATACTCCAATAAAGATATTTTTTAAAAGTACCACAATTTTTGAAACCCTGGAAAAATATACATATTGAAATTTTAGATATATATACTATTAAATATATACTCGAAAACAAATAGAGTGGAATTTTTCATACACACTTAAAATTATACACCTATATATCCACATGTATAAATATCTATCTATAGATACAGATGCTGTACAGATACTATACTATGTATATATATATTACAGTTGACCCTTGAACAATGCAGAGGTTAGGAGTGCCCACCCTCCACGAAGGCAAAAATCCACGTATAACTTACATAATCCTCTGTGTCCGTGGTTCCTCCTAATCTGTGGATTGAACCAACTACGGATCATGTAGTACTGCATTTTTCTTTTATTAATTTATCTATCTTTGGCTGCGTTGGGTCTTTGTTGCTGCGCGCGAGCTTTCTCTAGTTGCAGCGAGCGAGGCTACTCTTCATTGCGCTGCCAGGGCTTCTCATTGCGGTGGCTTCTCTTGTTGCGTTGCACGGGCTCTAGGTGCGTGGGATTTAGTAGTTGTGGCTCGTGGGCTCAGTAGTTGTGGCTCGTGGGCTCTAGAGTGCAGGCTCAGTAGTTGTGGTTCACGGGCTTAGTTGCTCCATGGCGTGTGGGATCTTCCCGGACAAGGGCTCGAAACCTTGTCCCCTGAATTGGCAGGTGGATTCTTGATTTGCAATGTTGTGTTATGTCTACTGTACAGCAAAGTGATTCAGTTATACATGTACTGAATACTGAATGTATATATACATACATTCTTTTTCATATCCTTTTCCAATCTGGCTTATCACAGGATATTGACTATAGTTCCATGTGTTATACAGTAGGACCTTGTGGTTTATCTATTTTATGTATAATAGTTTGCATCTGCTAACCCCAGACTCCCAATCCACCCCCTCCCCCTCCCACTCCCCCTTGGCAACCACAAGTCTGTTCTCTAGGTCTGTGAGTCTGTTTCTGTTTGGTAGATATGTTCACGTGTGTCGTACTTTAGATTCCACGTATAAGTGATATCATATGGTTGCAATTTTTACTGTTGAAAAAAATTTGTGTATGAGTGGACCCATGTAGCTCAAACCCCTGTTGTCCAAGGGTCAACTGTATATAGCTACTAGGTATCTCTCTACCTATATCTGGAAGTAAATATAAATACCTAGAGATCTAGATAGATACACAGACAGATGGACAGATAGATAGATAGGTAGATAGGCCTAAAATGTCCAGGCCTGTCTCAACCTCTGAGAAGCCCTGTTATACCCTACTATATAATTCTGTTTTCTTATGGCATTTCCTAGCCTCTTTCCTCAGACTACACCCTCCTAAAGTGACCTGGGACACAGGATAAAAGCCTCTTTCACAGAGAGGGCTCTGGCCTACTGTGGACTGCCAACAGGCAGCTTTTAAAGTTCTTCTTGCTAAAAAGAAACAACCGTTGTTCCTGACACAAGAGGCCCCTTGCACTCCTGCGGAGACCCTGAGTTTACACAGAAATACAGCCAAGTGTGAGCCCCTCCTGTGCTCTCTGAGCTGGTGCCCTCCAGCTGCACGTCTCCTGGCAGCCTCGGCCTCAGTGCCTCTGCCCTGCCCTCCCCACCACCCCCTCAGCCCCGAATTCTCTTCCCTCCAACACCTGTGTGGCTCCTTCCCTCACCTGCAGGTCTCTGCTCAAATGTCACCATCTTAGGGGAGGGCTGTTGGTCACCCTGCCTCACTGTCGCCCCCTGCCTCTGGCATCTGTATCTTCTTTACTTGCTGTGTTTCTCCCCTGAGCAATGATCACTGTGTCACTCATGTCACCTACATGGCCAGTCCATGTCTTGTTCTTCCTTCTAGGACGAAAGATCCGTGAGCCCAGGACCCTGTGGGTCTGCTTTGTTCGCTGCCCCCGTCCTCAGGGAGTGCCTGGTCCCTCGAGGTGCTCTGTAAACATCAACTGAATGAATTAATGAATCTGTATTTTTTCGTCACTGTGTCTCAGACTCACTCAACGAGAGGTTGTGAATTCAGACATCTCAGGGTGCAGGCAGGTCAGTGAGTAGAGCAGGCTGGGTGTCAGATGACAAGTGACCAATAGCAAATGACACCAGGTCTCAAGTCGGAGACATGATGGGGAATGCTGGGGTCTGAGGCAAATGGCACTGTCTGCCCCAGCCGTGGGGGGCAGTGGTGTTTACCTCCAGACAGCGTGGCGATGCAAGAAATCAGGTCCAGTGCTTTCCAGTCTAGATGTTCAACAGAAACCAGGTATCTGGATTTTTACAGGAAATATCCTCACTTTTTGTGTTAGTTATCTATCACTGCAGAGCAAATTACCCTGGAAGTTAATAACTTGAAGCAACAATGCACGGTGTTATCTCACACAGTTTCCAGGAATTCAGGAGTGGTTTAACTGCGGGGTTCTGACTCAGGGCTCAAGAAACTGCAGGTAAGACATAGGCCTGAGTGGGGCTGGCAGATCCACTTCCCTGATACTCCCTCATAGGCCAGCAAGCTCCTACTGGCTCTTTGCAGGGGGCATCAGCTCCTTGTTCCATGAATCTGTCCATAAGGCTGTGCCTGTCCTCACCGTATGGGGACCGGCTTCCAGAATGAGTGACCTCAGAGAGCAAGGTGGAAGCCGCAGAGCCTCAATGACTTAGATTCAGAAGTCACACTGTCCATTGTGACACCCTCCATTGGTTAGAAGTGAGTCACTACACGCAGCCCATGCTCCAGGAGAGGGGAAGTAAGCTCAAGTTTTTGAGGGGAGACACATCAAAGAATTGTGGCCTCATTTTAAAATCATCACTTTTTTTTTGGCCGCGATGCGTGGCTTGTGGGATCTCAGTTCCCCTACCAGCAATTGAACCGGGGCCATGGCAGTGAAAGCCCGGAATCCTAAGCTCTAGGCCACCAGGGAACTCCCCGAACCATCACATTTAAAAACGCCGGCAAGTAGTTCAGATATAAAGCATGCTGCTCTTCCAACCGGTGTAGGACAAACAACAGCTCTGAAGGCTGGATGCGTTCATGGACCGTCAAAGCATATCGTCTGCACCATTCTGTGGGATCAAAGGGCCGTATGGCAATAATATATGCAATCCTCACCCTTTTGATTTTAAGGAAGACAATTTCTGTGCTAACGCTAAGAAGTAGCACGTGATCTGTGCACCTCACCCTGAAGGGTGAGAAGGAGCTAGTCACGCAAAGATGTGGAGGAAGAGCATTTTAGGCAGAAGGACCAGTAACTGCAAAGGCCCTGGGGCAGGAATGAACTTGGCCGAGGAAAGATTCAGAAAGGTTTGTGTGGTTACAGTAGAATTACACGGAGAGAGACCTGAGATGGGGCAAAGAGATAGGTACAAAATAGGTCATGTAGGACCTGGCTGGCCTTGGGTTTCAATTATCTGAGTGTGATAGATAGGAAAGCATTGCAGGGGTTAAGAGGGGAGAAGGATGGTCTGATATGTTTTCAGAAGATCACTCTGTGCCTCCCGATAAGATGCACTGAGAAGGACATAGCATCACTTCTGGGGTGTCCCGACCCAAACTGCATACCCTGAATCTAGTCCTGAGGAAATATGAGACACGTCCAAATGGAGGGACCTTCTACAAAGCAATGGGCCTATGAAATACTCAGCAAAAGGGTCCAGGCTATGAAAGACAAAGAGGAAGGTACTGTCCTGGATTCAAAGAGACTAGACAGAAAGAGAAAGACAAATACCATAGGATATCACTTATATACGGAATCTAAAATATGACACAAATGAACATATCTACGAAACAGAAACAGACTCACGGACATAGAGAACAGGCTGGTGGTTGCCAAGCGGGAGGAGGTTGGGGGAGGGATGGAGTGGGAGGTTGGGGTCAGTAGATGTAAGCTTTTATGTACAGAATGGATAAACAACAAGGTCCAACTGGGGCATTCCCTGGCAGTCCAGTGGTTAGGACTCCACACTTTCACTGCCAAGGGCCCAGGTTCGATCCCTGGTTGGGGAACTATAATTCCACAAGCCATGTGGTGCGGCCCAAAACAAAAAAAAGGTCCAACTGTATAGCACAGAGAGGTCCAGTGGTTGAGGCTCTGCACTTCCACTGCAGGGAGCGCAGGTTCAACCCCTGGTTGGGGGTACTAAGATCCTGCATGCCTCGGGGCGCGTCCAGAAAAGAAAAAAAAAAGAAGAATGTATATGTGGGGCTTCCCTGGGGGCGCAGTGGTTAAGAATTCACCTGCCAATGCAGGGGACATGGGTTCGAGCCCTGGCCCGGGAAGATCCCACATGCTGCGGAGCAACTAAGCCCGTGAACCACAACTACTGAGCCTGCGCTCTAGAGACCATGTGCTACAACTACTGAGCCCATGCGCCACAACTACTGAAGCCTGTGTGCCTAGAGCCCATGCTCCGCAACAAGAAAAGCCATCACAATGAGAAGCCCACACACAGCAACGAAGAGTAGCCCCTGCTCGCTGCAACTAGAGAAAAGCCCTCGCGCAGCAATGAAGACCCAACGCAGCCAAAAATAAATAAATATTTAAAAAGAAAAAGAATGTATATGTGTATAACTGAATCACTTTGCTGTACAGCAGAAACTAACACAACATTGTAAATAAACTATACTTCAATTAAAAGAAAAGAGTTAGGGACTAGCAGGACAGGTCAACGTAACGTGTAATCCTGGAGGATCCTGCACCAGATAAGGGCAGGAGGGAGAAAACTGCCAATTAAGTCCTGTACATTTGATAATTCGATATTCGATAACATTCGATATTCGATAACAATATGAATTTCCCAATTTTGGTAAGTGTGCCGCGATTATGTAACAGAATGTCCTGAGGTTTTAAGCAGTACACACAGAGGGGTGTCCTGTTTGCTATTTAGTCTCAAACATCGCAGTGGGAAAAAAATCATATGTATATATATGATCTACAGAACAATGTATGTACGATATATATACTGTGACACAGCAGGCTAGGACGGTAAAGACAAATGATCAAGTAAATAATGTTAACGTTTGGGGAAATCAAAGGTAATGGATGCTGAAATTCCTTGTACGATTTTTGCAACATTTTTTTAAACTACAGGTTAAGCATCGGCTTGCAATCCACACTGGATGCCAGAGACAAGTAAGTACCTCTGTAAACTGCAAACGAACCAATCACCCAGGAGCTCTGTCTAGAACAGCTAGTACTCTTGGTTTGGTATATATCCCC
The DNA here is from genome assembly GCF_964270905.1 of Leucopleurus acutus. Lineage (NCBI taxonomy): Eukaryota > Metazoa > Chordata > Mammalia > Artiodactyla > Delphinidae > Leucopleurus > Leucopleurus acutus. Next base: position 88,644,111 of record NC_139155.1, read on the forward strand.
TTAGCATTTTTGTCGGAAGAAATTTTTTTTGAATGACAAAAGGTATAAACGTGTTCTCACCACCCAGAATTATATAATGGTTAATAGGCTGTCATATTTGCTTCAAATCACCTTTTAGAAAAAAAGAAGCAGACATCGCAGATAAAGTTACAATCTTCGTTGACCTCTCATCGTTCCATCAGAATCCTTTTCACCATTTCTTGAAGCGACAGCCATCAGAACTCAGTCTATATCCTTGCACTCAATTTTTAAAAACCTACATTCAAGAACTAATATGGTTTCTGTGTATTTGTAAAAAACATAAGCAGTGTTATACTATATGTATAACCTCTATAAAGTTATGTATAGACTGTATAAAGCTATTATCACATCTTCCTTGAACTTGCTTCTTTTTTCTCAACGTGAGCCTTTTGAGATCTACCTAACCCTGCTGATTAGATGAGCTTCATTCTTTTTAAATGCTGTACAGTAAGTCCATAGTCTAGATAATAGATTTTATTTATAAATTTCCCTGATGGACATTTATGTAAGTTTAATCTTTTGCTATTATAAATAATGTTGCAGTGATCATTGTGATATTTGTCTTCTTGGGCATATGTGTGAATTGAACTCCAGGGCATCTCCCTAGAAATGGAACTATAAAGGTCATAAGTCAAGGACACTTAGGTGTTTTATGTTTCTACCTTCCCAAGTGGCCAAACCAGTTTACACTCCCACCAGCGGCATCGACGTGGGCTTGGTGTTTGCCTGAGGGTCCTTAGGGACCCTCGGACCTGAGTTCCCAGCGGGCAGGTTCTCAGATCTGTTGTGCCCAACTTGCATCACTTGGGTTCCCAGCAGACTTGTCTGCAAGTGTGCTCAGGACTAGGTAGCTAACTCCTTGTCATTTTGGGTTCTCTTTGCTCTGGGAGGACTCCCCATGGTGGCATCTTTCCCAGGGAACTTGGCTATCCTGATGGGGCCATTAGCTGTCTGCTCTTGCTGCCAGCCGTGGATGCTTCCTTGGGGAGAGGAGCCACCACATGAGTTTAAGAATCCGTGGCTGTTCAGACAAATGCCCCAAACTGGCCTTTTATATTTAGGATGTGTTTGAGTTTGGAGGACTCCCTTCGGCCAACATCTTTGCTGAAAGCCAATGAAGGATAATAACCCACACTTGCTGAGCTGGAGGTGTACCTCAGTTTCCATCTTTGACAATACTGAGAGGAGGCTGTGCCCCAGGAGAATGTAAGTTCTATGCGTGAACAGTTCTTGTCTGGACCCTTGACCCTGGAACCTAAATACTCATGGATTGCATCCCTGGTTTGTCACTAAGATGAGAAGAGCTGCCACGGTTGGAAACACTAAATTTCATCATCCTGTTTGCAGAATTAGGGCCACAAAGGCTGTCGACCACTTAGATGCTCTAAGAATAAGGTGGCCGTCTTTCCAGGGTGGGAAAAGCATCGGTCTCTGCTTCCTTTACTTCCCAGAAGGTCCTGACCGAGATGGAGGCGCGGGGGAAGAGCCGGAGGGAAGGGCGGGTAGGGAGGCCCGCACCCCAACATGGCGCCCGCCCCGGGCCCGCCGTGCCGTGTTTGTACGCAGGGGCAGGGCCTTTGTGTGGGCCACCCCGCGAGTTTCCCGCCCAAGGGGGCCTCGGCCCTCTCCTTCCACTTCTGTTCCCGCGGTGGCAGCTGGGCGCGCCTCGTCGCCGTCGGCGCATGCGCGCGCGGGAACCCGCCCTCCGGGCTGGCGCACGTGGTCCCGCGGGCCGGCGTGCGTGCGCGCGACCGCCTAGCCTCCCGCGCCCGGCGCGCCGCGAACCTCTCCCTATGCGCCAGGCCAACGGGCACAGCCGCCGGAGCCGGGGCGGCGTGCGTGCGCGTGCGCGAGGGGTCACGTGGGAGCGACGCAGCGCCGTTGCCCCGCCCTCCCTCGGCGCGCGCCGGCGTCGGCTGCGTCTCCGGGCATTTGAATTGCGCTTCCGCCATCTTTCCAGCCCTCAGTCAGACGGGCTCGGAGACGCTTCTGGAAGGTAGTGGGGCTGGGGCGGGGGCTGCGGTGCCGGGGCGGGGGCGGGGATCGGGGCGTCCCAGCGGCGGCGGGAGGCGGCCGTGAGGCGGTGGCTGCGTGGGGACCCCGGGCTCCGGGAGGAGGGCCTTCCTTCCTATCTGGCCGCGAGGGCGCCGGGACCTGAGCCGCGGTGGGCCGGGCGGGCGGCCGGGGCGGAGGGGAGGCCGGAGGGGAGGCCGGGCGGCCGGGCCGCGGGGCTGCAGGAGAGATCCGGCCGGGGCGGCCGGGCGGAGGGCCGGGGGGCGGCCGGGGCGGCCCGGGCTGGCCGCGGGCCGTGACCGGGCGCTTTCCGCGCCGGGGCCTCGGCGCCGAGCGGACGCGAGCCGGGCCCCGGCGGCCGGGGGAGCCGAGCCGGGGAGCAGCGCCTCGCCGCCATCGCCGTCGCGCGCCCTCGCGGCCCCCGCGCGCGCGTGTGCGTGTGTGTGTGTCGGGTGGGGGTGGGGTGCGGGCTGCCGGGCTCCGGGGTGGAGGCCTTTGTGGGCCCGGGCACGTGGGGCGGGTCCGGCCATGCGGCCTCACTTCTTTCTCCTCTGCCCGCAGTAGCATCGCGATGGCTGCGCAAGGAGAGCCCCAAGTGCAGTTCAAGGTGGGTATCCGAGGGGGTCGGGAGGAAGGGCGGCCCTAGGAACGGGGGCCCCGCGTCCGGACGGCCTTAACGGCGGGCTCTGCTTCGTGACCGCGGCCGGCTGCCGTTGGCCCGCCTGGCCGGCCAGCGTGCTGGTGCTGCGGCAGTGCCTTCGGTCCCCTGACAACGGGGGGGGAGGGGGCGAGCCCCGCCCTGCGCGCGGGGAAGCTGGGCTCGGAGCTCCGCCGGTTCGGGTCATTCGTGAGATGGGACGGGGCTGCTGTCTTAAGGTGCTTTGTCTTGGGTGTGCTCAGGGGGCATGTAGAGTTCTTCCCTGTGAGACGGCGGTCCAGAGCACCGGGACAGTCTCACAGGCCCGAGGTCCTGAGACCCGTTCCGGTGTTTACTTCAAAGATGTGTTTCCCAACAGCTCGTATTGGTTGGTGACGGCGGTACTGGGAAAACTACATTTGTGAAACGCCATCTGACTGGGGAATTTGAGAAGAAGTATGTAGGTACGTGGGGGAAACGATGTGTGAAAACGTGTGGGAGACGGATGAGGTCACTGACTAACTTTCCACGCTTATGTTCCAGCCACCTTGGGCGTTGAGGTCCATCCCCTTGTGTTCCATACCAACAGAGGACCCATTAAGTTCAACGTATGGGATACAGCTGGCCAGGAGAAATTTGGTGGACTGAGAGATGGCTATTACATCCAAGGTAGGTATCCGCCTCGTAACTGGCCGCCTTTGAGAGGATTTGTAGCTTCCCGTCCAAGGCTGCTTACAGATATCAGGTCTGTCCCGGCAGACACGTGCCTCATGCCGACTGAACTGGCCATTGCGCGATGCGCTTCGGTTCAGGAGGTGGGCTGGCTCCTGAGAGCTGACCCTCGGTCGGAGGGGAGGAGATCCTGTGAAGGTTGTCTGGTGCCATTTGATTGCATGCTTGCGTCACCGTAGGCACTGTTTTGAAGGAGGTGATGCGATGTACGTTGAGGCTCTTAATTTAAAAACTGGAAGCAACAGACAAGGTGTTGCTGCAGCCCCAGTATTTGAAAACTTAGGTTTGGGTATATATTTTGGTGGTAGTCGATGATTATTTCTTCTGCACTCCATTAAAAAGGTAGTAAACAGTTTGACCAGATCCTGGACCAGAGGCACTAGGCTTTCTATCTTATAAAATGTGGTATAAGACCAGCCGGTTTCTTTTTAATTTCACTAGGTCTTGCAGAATATTTTTTTCAGAGTGCTTGATCTTAAAAGTGCAAAGGAAATAAATGCTGCTCATTATACCCAGAAAAAAGATGAACAAAGAAAATGCTCAATACAAGACTTTCTTTTCCCATGGAAATCGTTGGGAATCTTTCCATGTCTTTTGCCTTACGAGAGTGCGTACAACTGCAAAGATTCTTCCTCTCCCCTCCCCGCCCCCATTCTTTAGCTAAAAATCTGTTTAATGTATCACGCATACTCAGTGGCTTACCAGCTTTATCATGGCTCTTTCTGCAGGTTAACATAGGGACTTAACTGAGCTTTTAAAAATAGGCACAGTATATCCTAGTGTGTTCAGCCATTTAAGAACGTTTTGAAAGAGTAGATTGCTAGATCCTCAGAATATGGGAGGTGAGTTCCCTGGAATGCTGATTTATCGTTGATCTACTGGATACTTTTTTGGGATGAGGCAGAACTTACGAAGTACTGCAGGTAGAGAGATTTCATATGGTAAGCTGGTCTTTCATGGTTTCATGTACAGTAAAATGGATTTTTAAATAATACTGTGTATTAAAATGATTTGAGATTTTTGGAATTGGTAGAGATCTTGAAAATGAGTAGAGAAACGTGGCTGACCTGGAGTTAGGCCTGAGACTGTGAGTCCATAGTTCTTAGCATGTTTCATCCATGTAGCAGATTCTTAGGCCGACACTAATTTACTGTAAATGCTCCTTTCAGCTCAGTGTGCTATCATAATGTTTGATGTAACATCGAGGGTTACTTACAAGAACGTGCCCAACTGGCATAGAGATCTGGTACGCGTGTGTGAGAACATCCCCATCGTGCTGTGTGGCAACAAAGTGGATATTAAGGACAGAAAGGTTAAGGCAAAGTCGATTGTCTTCCACCGAAAGAAGAATCTTCAGGTATGGTTCTTAGAACTTACTGGATTTATGATCCTTAGGTAAATTGTAAGTCCATTGAAGTGCTTCATCAACGTCTTTGAGGTATGGGCTTTTAAAATTAATTTTGCCTCTCATTTAAACAGTACTATGACATCTCCGCCAAAAGTAACTACAATTTTGAAAAGCCCTTCCTCTGGCTTGCTAGAAAACTGATCGGAGACCCTAACTTGGAGTTCGTCGCCATGCCTGCTCTCGCCCCGCCAGAGGTGGTCATGGACCCAGCGTTGGCAGCGCAGTACGAGCACGATCTAGAGGTACGGTGTGTGCGGCTCGGTAGTGAATGCTTCTAGGTTCCTAGTGGCTTTCATCTGGAGCATGACAACGTTTTCATCTCTGTGTCTAGGTTGCTCAGACAACTGCCCTCCCGGATGAAGATGATGACCTGTGAGAAAAGTGAAGCTGGAGCCCAGCGTCAGAAGTCTAGTTTTATAGGCAACTGTCCTGTGATGTCAGTGGTGCAGCGTGTTTGCCACTTTATTATATAGCTAAGCAGAACATGTGCTTAATGTTTGGTATGCTGAAGGAGATGAATGGGCTTTGGAGTGAATGTGGCAGTTAAAAAAAAAAAAAAAACTTCATTTTTTTGGACCTGCATATTTAGGTGTTTTGGAACACAGTTCTTTCCTCCTTAAGTTTCAAATATAAGACTGCTACAGTCACATCACAATATTCAGTGGTGGAATCTCGTTTGTTACTGTCATTCCCATTCCTTTTCGTTTAGAATCAGAATAAAGTTGTATTTCAAATATCTAAGCAAATGAACTCATCCCTCGTTTAAATGAGCATTTTAAAACCACTAACAGGGAAAATTGTGCCATGTTAGTATCTGAATTGCCTTTGCTATTACTACTTAATTTGAAGTCTGTTAGGTTAAATTCTTCTAATTTTCTGTACATGTGAATCATTTCACACAAATGAAATGACAGGTCAACAGTATTGTATTCGGTAAGTCGTTAAGAGGTGTAAATACTGTCAATGCAGTCAGGCTAAAATAATACCTACCCCACCTGTCTTTTGGCCTAGGTAGTGTCACACCTAGGGAAGAGCTTGTTTGAGATTTGTGTGACCTGTCAGAATAAAAGTGGTACCTGTTTTAGACGTTTCAAATAGAGATCTTAAGAATTATAGTTGCTTTTATGGCAAAAGTAACCATGTTCTAATGTAGAGCTTCTCAAAGTCTGATGAAACCATACAGATGGTTGCGGGAACTTGAGGGACGTCTCATCTGTTAAAAATGAATATAAATTGTGCGTTTACTTGCCTTTTGTTTCAGCGTTAACATGTTTAACGTAAAGTTGGTATGCTAGGAAGATGTTCCACGTTTACCTGCTGTTGTCAAGTACTCCCAAGCTTTAAAGATGTCAAAGATTAAGGATTTCATTGGACACATCACAGCTTTGGTGGTTTTTCTCCCCACAAAGAATTTTTGTGGGCGGTGCAAGGACACAGCAGGATGCTGCAACAGAAAAGTAGGGCTTAGATTGGCTTCTCAGTGAAGTGAAACAAGACTGCCAAAGTCTCAATAGGTTAACCACTTATGTTCGTATGGTTTCCACATGTAAACATGAATTGAGTCCGTCTTGCCTGAGTTTGATCCCATCGACACCATACTGTAGCAATTAGAAGTCAAAATAAGAGCTGTTTTGCTCATGTAAGTACTGCTGTACTATAGTGCAGTTTACCAAAGTTCTTTAGGTGTCCAGTTATCCTTAAATGATTACTTTCCTACCTAAAAAGGTAGGGAAGGATCACGTCAGTATGTGGAGAACTGAAATATAAAGGGTAAAATTGGATGCGTTTTAATTTGTTAAAATACTGAATAAATATTAATAGATTCACTTACAGATTTGAATTGCTGTATATGCTATGCTATATTCAGAACCAGACTTTAACAGATGTGAAGTTTCTTCCCATGATCAGGATGAGATAACTTACACGAAGGGTATGTGTGTGTAACCTCATGTAGAATGACAAATACGCTGAATCTTAAATGTAACAGTTGAATCTTGCAAGCTACTTGGAGGTGGGAGAGAATTTACGTCATTCGTCGGAAGAAAAAAATTGCCAAATACATTGCTTCTACTTTGCCTGGATTTTCTGAATCATCTGGTGTTCAGTTATCTTGCGGGGAATACGTTTCTGTCTCGTTTATACAAATGGGGACGTTTTCCCCTCAGTTTGAAATCTGGTCTCTAACACGGGGGGACCTTCCGTTGAAAGCCAAGCTAGAAATGGCTTCTAAGAACAGAATTGGTCGGAGGAAAAGCACACAGTGCTTTGGAAGACAGTTTCATGATGTGCCCTGGCCAATTTTTAAGACCCCACGGAATGGGTGTTTGGTCCCATCGGTCTCAATACCTAGGAAAGGGCAGAGATGGCCGAAAACGCATTGAACTTGTAAGACCAGCTGCCTGGCTGATCATGTGCACCAGGTGGTGAGAATTTCTGGTCCCTTTTGTAAAAGCATCACTTGAAGAAATTGTGTCTGACTCGGGAGTCGTGCCTCGGAGACGAGTGACTTACGTATCGAGGACGCCTTCAGATTCCTTCAGCTGTGTGGGAGCTCTAGGCGCCCTGCCTGACAGTAACCTGGGCTCGGTCTGAAGCGCCCTGCTGGGCGGGCTCGTCACTAGCGGCACATGCTTCCCACCTAGAGCCGTGTTGGGGTGAAAGGCGGCCCTGGCCCGTTGCACCTTCCCATTAGAGCGCCCTGAGCAGTCCTTGGGAAGCGGCTCGGACCTGATCCACGCTGCCGCAAGGCCTTGCACGCGTGGGTCCTGCCTTTCTGGGCTTTGCAGGTTCTTTTGCAGAACCTCCTTTCTCGTTCCTGAAGTAAGCCCACCAGTTAAGTGCTGCAGCTCCTTTACAGCTCACGCGTTGGGTTTTAAACTGGGTCGGGGGGGGGGGGTCCCTGCCGTGGCCGTATCACTGGACCGCCTCGGCCTCGGGCCGCATCGGGATGGTAGATTTGTGTTAGAGGTGGTCTCCTTCGGCGGCCGAATCGCCGTGGGGCCAAGGAGCGTGTCTTTTTGCTCCCTCATGTTCCTGGTGTTATTAAATCTCTGAACCCTGAGGAGGAAAGGAACTTGGGGGTTGGAGGTAGGGCTGGGGGTCGATGGGATTAGGGTGGGAAGGGGCGGGGGGGGGGGTTATGCCATTACAGTCTGGTGGTTTGGAAGTTTTTCCCTCCCGGAATTTGTAGTTTGCACTGTCTTTGGTCCTTTTATTCCAGCTTGTCTTTACAGGAGTGGGGAAAGGGGGGCCCGTCGGGAGCTTTGCTAGTTGTCGAGTAACTAAGTTAGGACAGCGCTGTTGCATGGTCTGCTGCCTCAGGTTGAACCGTAGGAAGTGGAAGAGGACCCTTGAATTGAGTTGGTTTTCAGTCAGCCCCCTGCCTTTAAGAAGCAAAGGAGAAGCCACCCCAGATGGGTAGTCTTTCTGTAATGTGGGCAGTTCACCCCCTAAATTCTGAGCTCCGTGACCAGGGATATCATGGCTGGCCAGGCAGCTTTCGTCTTGGGAGGCGGGCAGTCAGGAGGCATCTGCAGAAATGTTAGTGACCGTAGTGAATACTCAGATGGAAACTTAGACAACGCTGTGAAAGCATGACAGGAATTGAATCTGAGTCCTGGGAGGAAGGGCGGTGATCTGAAGGTATTCGAGAGAGAAAAGCACGTGAGGCAAAGGGAACAAAACCCCGGGGCAGAGAACGTGGCTGGAGAGCCATAGACAGGGGTTTTCAAGCCCAGGTACAGATTTCGATACTTGGGACACCGTGGGGAGCCCCTGGAGGAGGGTCAGAGTGACGTTTCAGAAGCTGTGGCAGCAGGAGTGGGCTCCCACGGGCCAGTGACAGTCCAGGCTCGCCCCACTCAAGTCCCTTCTCGACTTTCGCTGCAGTAGTTCAGAGAAGGGAGGGTGACACCGTGGACAAAGCCCCTGTTTATCCAACAAGCATCTCAGCGAAAACTAAATTGAATAAATACCGGCTGGGAGTGCCAGGCCCCCTCTTTTTTGCTAGCCACCACACTCACGTTTTTTCCCCAACTTCGTTGAGGTATAATTGACACAGATTGTGTGTGTGTGCGGTGTGCACTGCGGTGGTTTGATATACCATCCACCATCCGTCACCTCACAGTTATTTTTTGTGTGTAGTAAGAACATTTCGGATTTCTCTCAGCACGTTTCAAGCGTACAATGAAGCAGTAGTAACTACAGTCACCATGCAGTACCTTTGATCTCCAGGCCCCATTCATCTGGCATAACTGAAACTTGGTGCCCTTTGACCAACATCTCCCCATTTCCCTCTCGTGCACTTCTCCACAGCCCCTGGCAGCCACCTTCCTACTCTGCTTCTACAAGTTCACCTTTCCTTTTTAGATTCCACGTGCGCCTGTTGCCGTACACTATTTGTCTTTCTGTCTCTGGCTTATTTCACTGAGCATAATGTCCTTGAGGTTCATTCATATTGTAAATGACAGGATTTCCTCCTTTTTTAAGGCTGAACAATTTTCTGTCATATATGTATGTATGGACGGATGGCTGTATAGATAGATATATACACACACACTACATTTTCCTTATCCATTCATCTGCCGATGGACACTGAGGTGGATTCCGTATCTTGGCTGTTGTAAATAAATTTGTTTCTTAAGACAAGGGGGTCTTAAAAAAATTGAGCTTCCCCAAGAGTAGCGGTGAGACTTAAACCTATTTAAAGTTACGAATTCAAGGCCAGTTGTTTACAGACAAAACTGTCGGTCAGGCGAGATGGTTATGTTGTGATCCCCTAGGCATGAAAGATGGGAAACCAAACTGTTAGGAAGCATCCTTTATTCTAGACAACACTGAAGCCAGCCTGGCAGAGTGAACTCATGGGCCATTTGGGGGTGAGTAACGTTTGCTTTTTTATTTCCTCACACGTCTGACCTTTTTTTTCCCAAAGAGAAAAATGTCATATACTTTATGGATTAAAAGTTTAGGGATTTGAACAGTTAAAACATACACAGCCACCACATTTTCTGTTTACCATTCAGATGTAACTTGTCGACATTTTGTCGACATTTCAAATCTTCCCTCAAAGAGTGGGATTGATTATACTATAATATTGTTTCATAAACATTTTTCACTCTTTATGAGGGGCTTTTCCACATCAGATGGTTTTACACCACTTTCAGTAATTACCTAGTAACCCACAGCGTGGATGGGCCATCCCATTGTCAGACACATTCTTTTGTTTGTTCGGGTTATGTTTCTCTGTTCTCTGCTCTTCGTTTGGTTTTCAGAAAGGGTCTAGCTCTTATTTCCAAATGCATTGAGCTTCCACGTCCTTTCACCTCCATGTACTACTAAAATTGTCATGTTTCTAAATTTTAACTTTTGAAGATGGTGGAAAATCAAAATTATTTTAAAAACCTTTTGCATGTGTGTTTTGCCATATCTTCAACCTTCTATCCCCGGGTCTGATTGATGCAAGATGCAAACATACTAGTCTGTGCTGAATTAAACACATTTTATTAAATAGTTTCCTTGCTGCTACTTATTCTGTGAATTCATGTTTTGTGTTTTCACAGACACTCAAAGTGAGGTGTGTACTCTTACCCCCTTTTCAAGTATTTATATTGTGTTATGCTCCAATTTGGAGCTCAGAAAATATTGACTGGTGATGGGATTGGATTATAGGGAGAAGATCTGGAAGAAGAGTAGGGCTAACCAAAGAAAACTGCCCTGAGGAAAAAGGATGTGGAAAGCTTAAATCTCAAAAACAAAACCAAAAAACCACATGATGGTCCAGTTCTGGAAGGGAGCTAACTAGTTTCTTCTTGTGAACAATTTTACCCCTTCAGGCATAATCTTACCTTTTATGAATAGTTGCCAGTAATTAAATAGTGGGGCTTTAAATTTTTGGTTGCGTTGGGTCTTTGTTGCGGTACGCAGGCATCTCACTGCGGTGGCTTCTCTTGTTGCGGAGCACGGGCTCTAGGCGCGTGGGCTTCAGTAGTTGTGGCACGTGGGCTCAGTAGTTGTGGCTCGCAGGCTCTAGAGCGCAGGCTCAGTAGTTGCGGCGCACGGGCCCAGCCGCTCCGCGGCATGTGGGATCTTCCCAGACCAGGGCTCGAACCCGTGTCCCCTGCATTGGCAGGCGGATTCCTAACCACTGCGCCACCAGGGACATCCCAGCCTGTTCTTTTCGAAGACCACGTCTGGCCGTTTTGTTGCCATCAAGTCCCGCTGGGCCCACTGAAGCAGGGTGAGTGGGTGGGGATAGAAGGTGTCTTGTTACCTGGGTCTTCGTGATTTGAGGCCCTCTACTTGTGGGATTGTGTTAGAAGGTAAACTTTGTCATCACACAGAACTATTAATAAACTGGTGACTGAAAACTCTAGTTCCTAACTCAATCATCACGTCCTCTGAACACCTGGGGGCTTCTGCCTAGACCCTCTGCCACTGAGGCCTCGATTCCAGAAGCAGTGCCACTGTCTCTGCCCTTGCCGGGATCAGGAACTCTGTCTGTCTACGACTACTTCTGCCTCAAAGCCTGGGGCTAGAGCAGCCAAGAGGCAGAGTCCCTCAGACCCTTTCGTCTGGTTGTGGGAGATACAAAAGGGGGTGCTTGGAAAGAGACGGGCCTGGCGCAGACCCAGAGCAAACCTGGGCTTCTGTTCGCACGGCAGCAGGGCCGAGGTGGGGGATGGCCTTGGGGTGGTCATTTACCCTAATGATCACACACTCTATTAAAAATGATTATGTACTTTTCAGATCATTGCTAATAACCAACTTATTCCCATTTTTTCCATAACTGCAATGAACATTTTTGTATATATGGTTTGAACTTTTTTTCCTTAGAAATGGGCAGGGGATTATCTGGTCGCAGTTTATGAAAATCATTGTGTTTTAAAAGGCATTGTCTGATTTGCAGCAACATGGATGGACCTAGAGATGATTGTACTAAGTGAAATAAGTCAGACAGAGAAAGACAAATACCATATGATATCACTTATATGTGGAATCTAAAATACGACACAAATGAACTTCTCTACGACAGAAACAGACTCACAGACATAGGGAACAGACTTGTGGTTGCCAAGGGGGAGGGGAGGGATGGATTGGGAGTTTGGGATTAGCAGATGCAAACTATTATATATAGAATGGATCAACAACAAGGTCCTACTGTATAGCACTGGGAACTCTATTCAATATCCTTTGATAAACCATCATGGAAAAGAATCTGAAAAAGAATGTGTGTGTGTGTGTATAACTGAGTCACTTTGCTGTACAGCAGAAATTAACACAACATTGTAAATCAGCTCTACTTCAAGAAAAACATTTTTAACAGGCATTGTCAGCCGCCTCTTCTGGGGCCTGATTTATTTTTTTAATATCTGACATCATTTTCATAATTTCCTTTTGCTCATTTTGAAATATTACGGTTATAGTTTTAATCTTTCTTAGAGGAGGCCTCTTTCTGGCATCATTTCCTTGTCTGCAGGTGCGTTATTTTATTTGCTTATTTTCTCTCTTTCTCTTTCAGATACTGTCTTGTATGAGGTTCCACCATCATCCCTTTCTCTCGCTTATCTTTGGGAGCTTAGCGTCCTGCACTTTCAGAAGGGAGGGGTGGATTAGAGCCGATTTTCTGTGGGATTCGTGATGTTTAAGAAATAGCTCCCTACTTGGAAATTTCCTGGTTCTTACCCTTTCCTGCTTTTATTTGGACTCTGGTTTTCCGTTTGCTTCTTGTCCCAGCCCTGCCTGCTTGGGAATCCACTCCTAGAAGCTTCTGCTCAGCCTGGGGCTGTGCCCGCTCAGGCTGCTGTAGCAACGTACTTTTCCTTCCTCACAGTTCTGAAGGGTTCTGCAGGGTTCAGCTTCTAGTGCAAACTCTTCCTGGTGTGCAGACGGCCCTTTGTCCTCGCAGAGCCTTTTCTCTGAGTGCTCTCCGGAGGGAGAGAGATCTCCCTCTTCCTCTTCTTATAAGGCCACCAATTCTATCCCATTACAGCCCCACCCTCATGACCTAACTTAACCTCAGTGACCTCCCTGTAGGCTCCTTCTCCACATACAGCCACCCTGGGAGTTAGGGCTTCAACACGTGGAGTTTGAGGGCCACGAACGTCCAGCTCATACAGCTTGTTAGTTTCATGTATTCATAAGCTAAAGATGCTCCAGTCCCTGCTGGTCCTTGAAGCACCACCTTCTGGTGTGTGGGATGCCTCTCAGTTGCTGTTCTCAAACCGGCCACTTTCTGCCTCTCGGTGACGAGCTTGTTGACTACTTTGGGATTCTACTTTCAGACCCTGCAGCGGCCCTGTTGTCTTTTCTTTCCCTTTTCCCATCAAAGGTGCTGGTACTAAATGGACCATCCAGGAGCCAGTGATTTGTCCCCAGCCTGGTTTTTTGTTTCTTTGTTTTTCTTGAGATGCCGTAATACTTTTTGTTTTGCTACCCTAGGTTCTCTGTCAGTTTTCATAGGCAGAGGCAGAGTGAAAACATGCCACCATGGCCAACATCATAATCCAAAGCCCCACCTGTGAAATATTACTGCCCAAAAGTTTAACCTGAAAAATCGATCGAATCAAGCTCTTAAACGTAACCACCGATTTATAAAAATATGGGATCAGAGGAATATGTCAAATCACACTGTTCAGATCAAGTCTGCAAAATCCAGAATATGAAAAAAAACTGAACAGAACAAACTCCTTCTAGGAAAAAAAAAACAAACCAAGGGAGAAATGATAGCTTAACAGACACTTAAGATCAACATGAATTGGAAGCAATCTGTGGCCCTCGTTTGGATATGGATTTTGACGAAGTCTAAAAAATTATGTGTTTGGTAGACAATCTAAGAAATCCGAGCATGGATTATATATTTGATGACCCTAGAAGGAGTTACGGTTAATTTGGTTTTGCTGTGATAAGTTCTTTGAAAGTCTGCTTTGGCACCTGGTTGAAAATTTCTGTAGTGAAAATCTAACTGATAAGCGTTCTGCCTCAGTCTTTCACCTGATAGCTTTAGCAGTCATTGACCAGTTCTAGATCCATCGGTTCACTAGGGATGGAAGAAAGGCCATTTCCTCGTTCTGTCGCTCCTCCTAGATTTGTTGGCTGGCCTCTTTATCAGGAATAACTTCTCTTCGTCAACTGTTTGGTTGCCCTGAAGTATGGTCCATGTGGGACAGACAGAATAAATACTTAAGTCCTGTCCTCCATAAATTGTCTGAGTAATTATTTGATGCTGACCAATGAGGTTCTGTTTTTTCTTTGTCGTATCATTAGGGACACATATATTTTAATATATTTGGTATGCTTCGATATATTGTAGTCCTTACGTTCTTTTTTGATGGTCAACTTGTACTATCTTTATCCCTTGGCGACCCCATCCGGTTAGTTCCTGTGTAATTTTGTAATGACCCTTCTCTCTTTTAATAACATTTTTGCTTGAGGTGGGACAAGATATCCTAGAGTCCTTCCATACATTTCCTGTTGCAGACCTCAGATTTCTCCAGGAAGTCCTAGAGAGACGCTCATTAGAGCCCAGAATCTGAGTGCTAGGACCGTTTGTTGTTACTAGTTTGTCATTGCTTCTAGCCTTTCAGTTGACAAAGACAGGAAACAAGTCTTTTCTGAAAGGGAAAAATAGTTCATACTGTTATTTTCAAGTAAACATTAAGACTGTACTTTTTACTTCTTTGATTTTATAGTTACATCTTTTTATGCTGAAATCTTGGTTTTTAGCACTGTTAATGCTTTATCCTACTGCATCTCATAGATCTAGAATAACAACGCCAATTTTACCACTTATGAGAATAACACTGAATGTAGTTTACAATCTCCTTCTGTGTATGTGTTTTCTTTCCCACTAACAGCATGTGGTCAAAATACAGTGTTTTAAAGTCACTTGAAATAATTCTTCTCTTTTTGCTCATACCATCAACTTGGTACAGAGTTAGGTTTGTTTATTTCTGTTTTGGCCACAATCATTGTTAAAAAGTTATTCATTTTACAAACTTTTACATAAAAATTTAGATTTTCTCTTTCTCTTGAGATTTGGAAAGATCTGGGGACCCCTCTCCTATTCCCACGTGGATGGGATGGGTTCTCTCGGTGGTCAGTACTCCCGCTGCTGACAGATTTTTGTGTATTTGCTTACACCCAGCCCAGGCATGGGTTTGTAGGCATCTAAATTTGTGAATTCTGTTATAAGTGGTACTTCATGGTTTTAAATCGTCATTACCTGTGACTGAGACAGAAAACGTATGTGCTTTCGCAGTATTTCCATTTGAGAGTGTGTATGAGTGTGTATGAGTGTGTGTGTGTGTGTGTGTGTGTGTGTGTGGAGAGAGGGCTCAGTACATTTTATACATTTTTTATGTAACATAGAAATCTGTAGATCTTCAGGTTTTAAAAGTTTTTGTTATTTTCATTCTATAGAAATTGAGTGGAGTTTGAAATAGTGGGACTCTCAACTTTATTTTAGGACCTTTATCTTTATTTTAATGAGAAGCCAGCACAGAGGGAATTGTATCTGTATAGGTTAAGTGTGGGGGACCTGGCCTGGCCTCGACATCCAAATCCAGAGTCGGATCTTTATGTCAGACGATTGAGAATTGTCGCAGGAGTATGAAGACGACAGGCTTGGAACGGTGCTTTTGGTAGCAATAATATCACTGCGATGTTGAGAAAGACGCAGATTTTGCTGGTTAGTGATCATTTGAAGATTAAATCACCAAATATTTGGCAATATTAAATCCTTACAATACTCTCGTTTAATAAAGCTCTTTGATTTATGTCCTTGTAGTCTAATAGGTATTAAAAGTAGCCGCTTGAGATAAATGTTTAAAACAAGGATCAACATTTTCAAGTGAAGAGTGAAAAATGATTATGGCTTTATTTTAAAAAATGAAACTAAAAATTATGACAGGTTTTCTATCTAACGCCATTGAGTTTGTAACTGAAATTATATACTAGTTCTCCAGAAATGAACTGTGTTCACTGGGGAGGAATACAGTCTGTATGGTAGTTAGGGTCTGTGCTTCAATTCACACTTAATTTTCACAGCATAATCATAATTCTTTTTTGTGAAAATATCTGATTAGGCCTTGATTAGTCTTGCAGGATTTGAATCATCCCCTTTTGGAGCACCGATCACCCCTGCTGATTTCTCTTCTGCAATTGTAGCTGGTCAAATTCTGCCAGGTAACTTATTTTTTGGTAACCTTGCATGAAATTTGGGCAGTTCTTCAACATGCCTTTTATCCAGTTTATCAAACCTTGCATCTGTTGCAGGACTTAAAATTGAAGGAGATTTTTACTACTACTGATTTTTAAAACAAAATAAATTTATTTATTTATTTAGTTTTGGCTGCGTTGGATCTTTGTTGCGGTGCACGGGTGTCTCATTGCGGTGGCTTCTCTTGCTGCACAGCACGGGCTCTAGGTGCGCGGGCTTCAGTAGTTGTGGCACGTGGGCTCAGTAGTTGTGGCTCGCGGGTTCCAGAGCGCAGGCTCAGTAGTTGTGGCGCACGGGCTTAGTTGCTCCACGGCATGTGGGATCTTCCCGGACCAGGGCTCGAACCCACGTCCTGTGCATTGGCAGGCAGATTCTTAACCACTGCGTCACCAGGGAAGCCCTGCTGCTGAATTTTTACTATAATTCCATTAGTCGGAGAGGGCTGGAGTCACTAAGATGGGAGGTGTTTGCCTCCTGGCTTGGGCCATGACAGATGCAGGCACTAAGCAGGGAGGGATGTTCAGGAGTCATTTTAAAAATGGTCATTTGTGGGACTTCCCTGGTAGTGCAGTGGGTAAGAATCTGCCCCCCACCCCCCAATGCAGGGGACGTGGGTTCGATCCCTGGTCGGGGAACAAAGATCCCACATGCCGCGGGGCAACTAAGCCCTCACACCGCAACTACTGAGCTCTCACGCCTCAACTAGAGAGAAGAGACCCGACGCAGCCAAATAAATAAACTAATTAATTTTTTAAAAAAAGGTCATTTGTGAAAAATGTGGTGTTTTGGCGTCTGACCCCTTCACAGCCTCTTATTAGGAATATGGGGCGACGAGGCCCTGCTGCACATTGTTTGACTCTCAGAGTGATCCTGTCACCAGACAGGGCCTCACAGCCAGGGCACGGTGGCCATTCTGGGCCTCTTGTCACATGCTAGGCCTGGCACTGTGACGGGGGCTCTGAAAAGATGACATTTTTAGAGCTATCAACAATGTGGACATGCATGCCTTTGAAAAGTCTTAAATGTGGATTTTATTTCAAAGAACTCTCTTCTTTTGCTTCTTAAGATGAAAACAACTCTCACATACATACTGTCAGTGTTTTCTTTCACCAAAACTCAAGCAAATCCAAAAAAGTCCAGAAAGGGCCTGAGTGTGCAATGCATTGGAAAATAACAAAACAACTGATCCTGCAAATTCGTACAACTAGGTAGACTCTCTATAGCCTCGAAAAGATTAAGACGGTGATAAATTGGTTTTGATTTGAGTTAAAAATAACTCAGTTTCTTCATGGAAGGCATAGCTTTTTGATATATATTAGTGGTAACACTAATAATATATATTTTGTTTGTATCTATTTTTATATGATATGTAAATAAAATATATATTATTAGTGTTAAATATATATAAAAACATATACATATATGTATATAAAATAAAGACAAGTAGTATTTATGACATGTATGAACCAGACACAATGAGTACCTTCCTGACATGTCATTTAATCCTTTTAACAATCCTAATAGATCCATACTATTGCTTTCCTCATTTTAGAAGAGAAAGAATGGATGTTTGGAAGATAGATATTAAGACCTTGTCCAAGCTTCACGGTAATGGAGTCAGGATTTTGACTCAGGCAGTCTGCTTGGCTTTTAAAACAATTTTACTGGAAATATAGTGGATTTTCAATGTTGTGTTAGTTTCAGGTGTACAGCAAAGTAATATATATATCTATATATACTGCTTTAGGTTCTTTTCCATTATAGGTTATTACAAGATATTGAGTATAGTTCTCTGTTCTATGCAGTAGGTCCTTGTTGTTTATTTATTTTATATATAGTAGCTTGTATCTGCTCATCCCAAACTCCTGTTTATCCCTCCCCACCCTTTCCCCTTTGGTAACCATGTTTGTTTTCTATGTTTGTAAGTCTATTTCTGTTTTGTAAATAAGTTCATTTTTATCATTTTTTTTAGATTTTGCATATAAGTGATATCGTATGGTATTTGTCTTTCTCTGTCTGACTTACTTCACTTAGTATGATCATCTCTAGGTCCATCCATGTTGCTGCAAATGGCATTATTTTATTCTTTTTTATGGCTGAGTAATATTCCACTGTATGTATATACCACATCTTCTTTATCCATTCATCCGTGATGGACACTTAGGTTGCTTCCATGTCGTGGCTATTGTAAATAGTGCTGCAGTGAACATTTTGGTACATGACTCTTTTTGAATTATGGTTTTCTCAGGGTATATGCCCAGTAGTGGGATTGCTGGGTCATATGGTAGTTCTAGTTTTAGTTTTTTAAGGAACCTCCATACTGTTCTCCATAGTGGCTGTATCAGTTTACATTCCCACCAACAGTGCAGGAGGGCTCCCTTTTCTCCACATCCTCTCCAGCATTTATTGTTTGTAGATTTTTTGATGATGGCCATTCTGCCCAGTGTGAGGTGATACCTCACTGTAGTGTTGATTTGCATTTCTCTAATAATTAGCGATGTTGAGCATCTTTTCATGTGTTTGTTGGCCATCTGTATGTCTTCTTTGGAGAAATGCCTATTTAGATCTTCTGCTCATTTTTTGATTGGATTTTTTTTGATATTAAGTTGTATGAGCTGTTTGTATGTTTTGGAAATTAATCCCTTGTTGGCCGCATCATTTGCAAATATTTTCTCCCGTTCCGTAGGTTGTCGTTTCGGTTTGCTGATGATTTTCTTTGCTATGCAAAGTCTGCTTGATCTTAAGTCACAACACACAATGAGTATTCTCCACTTTGCCACCATTCATTGACAGTTTATATTATTTTCTGATTCCAGAGGGATTTACTGTGCGTCATTTGTGCAGAGGTGATTTGGGGAAGTGGAAAAAAGAAAGTGCTTTTGAGCTAAGGAGACATGGGTTCAGACCACGTGAAATCTACGGGCCCCAATTCTTTCCTCCGTAGGACTGATTTCTTTCTTCCATTTTCACAGATCATCTGGGTTGTGATAGTTACTGTAAGGGTAGGAGCGGCCAGGCTGACAAAGAGAAATGCTGCAATTCATCATGTCCTCACACTGTATGAGTTTCCCTGAACATTTCATAATGCAATTTAGTTCCCACAATGACCAGAATCGACATATTTTATTCATCATCCATTTAAAGTTTTATTTTTACGGAAGATAACAAAAGTATTGTGTGTCTCGGTTTCCAGGGAAAACTGCGAGAAATTACTTTCTTTTTAAAAGTCTGCTGATGTAAGAAGAGAACAGTGAATTTTTCTTGTGATTCTCAAATCACACAGAGCTGGAATGCATCTCAGCAGCTAACTCATTTTGTATTGTACAATTTAAAACTTTTTCTTAAGAAAGATATCCAGACGTACAGAAAATAGAATCATATAATGAACCCTATCTAGCATGATCTAGTGTCAACAATTAACGAATGCATTTATAAACCACGAAGTTTCACAGTAGACATTATTTCATGACCATATAATTATCTCAATAATGTTTCCCAAGCCTCAAAACTGAATGTCAGGCATACTGGTCCTGAGGATTTCTTTCTAAGAGAGTAAAAAAGTATAGGGTAAGACCCAAATACAACTGAATTTGGAATATGTTATTTCTACCTAAGAATATAGTAAGTTGTCTCAATAAGAAAAGAAAATTCTCTTTTTAAAAGAAGATATCCATATTTCTGATTTGTAAATTTTCTTTCTAAAGATGGGCTAAATGTTTTCCTTCTATGGTGTAAAATCTTCTTTGGTCTTTCCTTTTGAGAAATAAATGGTATTTTTGATTTGTTGAAAATTTTCTATGAAATGAAAATAACCAGTTTTTGATTACACAATAGTAGATGTTAATTATATAAAAAATGCAGACTATCTATCTCTCTCTATATATATGTATATTAATATAAAAGCCATCTGAAATCACATGTTCTGAGACAAGCACCTTTTTTGGCCTCGTGGTTCATGTCACCATTCATGTTCTTTTCCTCTTGCACTTTAAAAAAGGACAGTCATTCTCTTTTTCTTCCGTCCTCCTCCCACCCAGTAATCAATGGTGACAAACTGGTAGGATATCGTTCCACATACCATACTGTGTGTGTATACAGATTTAATGAGGTTTTAATGCTTTTAATGATTTGAACAGGGCATGCATAATACATTCATTTGGTCCAAAAATGAAGACACACTGAAAGGCACCCTGGTGAAAACCCCCCTCCTGGCTGTTCCTGTCTCACCTCAGCGGGTAGCGGCTTTTATTTGTGTCTTTATGTATCCTCCCATAATTTGTTTATGCATAAACAAACACATAATATAGACTCTTATTTTTCTACGATTGAAAAACCCACAAAAGTCACCTTACATACACAATATGCATTTGACTTTTTTCTGCCTACCAATAGACCTTGGAGATCGTTTCACATTGGAGATCATTCCACATTGGAGATCATTTCACATTGTATAAGAGATCTCTCTCTGTCTCGTTTTGGTTTGGGCTGCACCACGCGGCATGTGAGATCTTAGTTCCCCACCAGGGATCGAACTTGTGCCCCCTGCAGTGGAGGGTCAGAGTCTTAACCACTGGACCGCCAGGGAAGTCCCAAGATCCCTCTGTAAATAGTTGCATCGCATTGCAGCTGTATGGCTGCATCAGAATTTCTGTAACCAGTCTTCCGTTGAGGGTATCTGGGTTGTTTATGATATTTTACTATGACAAACACTGCAGTAAGTATATCCTTGTGCATTTGTTATTTTGTGTGTGTGCATATATATCTGCAGGATAAGTTCCTAGGGGTGGAATCATGGTCACCGATTAACTTTGATAGCTATTACTTACCTGCCTTCCCTAGTGGTTATTTCAGGGTACCTTTCCCCTGGCAAAATTGAGTTCTTATTCTCCCGTAGCTTCAATTACAGTGTGTGTTATTCAACTTTTGTAATTTCACCATTATGATCAGTGAAAAATAGTGATTCAGCGTGGTTTTAATTTGCAATTCTCTTACACCGGGGAGAATGAACCACTTTTTACTTACAGTGGGAATCATACAGCAGGTAGCCTTTTCGGACTGGTGGGTAGCTCATTGCTTTTTGGCACTGAATAATATCCCATTGTCCGGATGGACCACAGTTTATCCATCCACCTCCTGAAGGACATCTTATTTAAAATTTTTTTAAATTTTGAATATTTTGGCTGTGACTCACAGCTTGTGGGATCTTAGTTCCCTGACCAGGGATTGAACCAAGACCCTCAGCAGTGAGAGCTCGGAGTCTTAACCACTGGACTGCCAGAGAAGTCCCCTGAAGGACATCTTGGTTGCTTCCAGTTTTGGGCAGGTATGAATAAAGCTACTGTAAACATTTGTTTGGACATCAGTTTTTCATCTTCATTGGGTAAATACCAAGAAGTGTGATTGGTGGATTTTATGATAAAAGGAGATTAGTTTATAAGAAACAGTCAGATTGTCTTCCACAGTGGCTGCGTTCCCCCCAGCAATGAATGAGAGAATTCCCGTTGCATTGGTTTATTCTCTGGAACCATAGTCACCTGAGGGTATTTAAGGGTCTTTTTCTATCACTTTCTATGCTAATATAACAATTCTTATGAAAGCAGTTTTGGTAGATTACACTTTCTTTGAAAAATAAATACTTCATTTAGGTCTTCTAGTGTATTTCCATAGGTGTAAACAAATTGTTCCCTCCAGTTTTCTTCAGTTTTCTTTCTCTGCAATTAATTCTCCTTTATCATTTATTTTACATTTGAATATTCTATTGTTTTTCTTAGATTAGTTAAAAAACATAAGTTCTTGGATTTTTAAGACAGCACTCACATTTGTATGTTTCTTAATTAACATTTTATTTCCTCTTTATTAATTCCTTCTTTCCCTGGAACTTTTGATCTTTTTCTAATTTCTTTAATTTAGATATTGAAAAAATTAATTATTAACAAATTATGTTAGAATATTTTTGTCTAATGCTTTCATTGGTTTCCATTGCTTCTGTTTCAGAGTTGTCATTTTCTGTATAATGTGAAAATTTATTTTGTATTAATTCTAAATATTTATGAGCTACTTTTATACAGTTCCCAAATGGTGGTGTTTTAATTTTTCCAGCTTTATTGAGATATATATATATATATATATATATATATATATAAAATATTGTGTAAGTTTAGGTTTACAATGTGATGATTTGATACTTGTATATATTGCAAAATTATGGCCACAACAGAGTTAATTAACATCTCCACCACCTCACATAATTATCATTAAAAAATTTTATTTTATTGAAGTATAGTTGATTTACAGTTGTGTTAATTTCTGCTGTACAGCAAAGTGATTCTGTTTATATATATATACATATATATATTCTTTTTAAAATATTCTTTTCCATGATGGTTTTTCACAGGATATTAATATAGTTCCCTGTGCTATACAGTAAGACCTTGTTGTTTTATCCATTTTATATATAATAGTTTGCATCTGCTAACCCCAAACTCCCACTCACTCCATGGCTCTCCCACCCTCCCTCCCCCTTGACAAGCACTAGTCTGTTCTCTATGTGTGTGAGTCTGTTTCTAGATAGGTTCATTTGTGCCATAGTTTAGATTCCACATATAAGTGACATCACATGTATTTGTCTTTCTCTTTCTGACGTATGATCATCTCTAGGTCCTTCTTTGTTGCTGTGAATGGCATATATTTCATTCTTTTTTATGGCCAAGTAGTATTCCATCACATATATATATACATTTTTTGTTGTTGTAGGTTTTGTTATGGTGAGGACATTTAAGATCTACTCTCTTGTAGCAAACTTCAAGTACAGTAAGTCCCCTACATACGAACGAGTTCCATTCTGAGAGCGCGTTCGTAAACCCATTTTGTTCCTAAGTCCAACAAAGTTAGCCTAGGTACCCACCTAACACAATCGGCTATATAGTACTGTACTGTAATAGGTTTATAATACTTTTCATGCAACTAATACATAAAAAGAAACAACAAAAAATAAGGAAAACATTTTAAATCTTACGGTGCAGTCCCTTGAAAAGTACAGTAGTGCCGTACAACAGCTGGCACACGGGCTGGCATCGAGTGAACAGGCAGGAAGAGTTACTGACTGGAGGAGGGAGAGGAGGTGGGAGATGGTAGAGCTGAAGGATCGTCAGCAATAGCAGACGGAGGGTGACCTGCAGTTGCACTCACGCCTGACGCTGATGGCTCAGGTGCTGGTTCCTTGCTGGATTCAAGTCTCTCCACCCTCTTGAAAAAACGATCCAGTGATGTCTGGGTAGTAGCTCCTTTTTTCTCGTCGTAGATGACACGGTAGCACTGGATTGCATTCTGAACGGTAGCTGCAACTTTCGTGTACTGTTCTACGTTCGGGTCCTGTGTCTCAAAATTTAACAGTGCCTCCTCAGATAAAGAAAATCCCCTGCCGCTTCCTGCATCGTGAATCTCTTCGGTTCTTCAGTTACTTCTTCCTCCTGTCCCTCTTCATCCTTTCTCTGGGCCCCCAATTCCATCGGGTCTTCATGAGTAAGCTCCTCATGTTGCACAGCAACAGTCCTGTACAGTAAAGTACACAAAAGCACCACCAGTTGTAGAGGAGGCACACACGTGACAATGTACGCCAGACACGTGAACTAGCTTACGTGATTGGATATGCGCACGCACGTTCACATCTTTGAAAGTTCGCAACTTGAAGGTTCGTATGCAGGAGACTTACTGTACACAGTACACTGTTGTTGACTATAGTCACCACGCTGTACATTAGATCCCAGAACCTATTCTTCTTATAACTGGAAATTTGTACCCTTGGACCGACATCTCCCCATTTCTCCCACGTCTGCCCCTGCAACCATCTCTCTGTTTCTGTGAGTTTCACAGTATATTTTTCTACTTGTGAAGATGTTATTTCATAATAAGACACATTTTAAAATTGATCTTATACTTTTATTTTAACTTTATTTTAAAATTTGCATCCCATTAGACAAATGGAATGTTTTTCTCCATTTTAAGTTTTAGGTGGTTATTGCTAACATGAAGAAAAAAAGTTTTTAAACTTTAGTTATCTTTAATCCAGTGGCTCTAACACACTCCTTTATTTTACAGGTCTTTTGCTTTTCTTCCGAGTATTCAGTCAGATTTAGCAGAAAGAGGCTGTTATGATGTTTCTAATATTTATATTGATTATTGTATTTTCTCATAGTTTTCAATATTCTGGAACCACTAATCAATTTGAATAATAATGACAATTATTCGTCTCAATGTCTGGTTCCTTATTTTAATGGAAAAAGCATTAGTATTTACTACTGTAAATGATCTTTACTCTTGGTCTTTGGCAAAGAATTTTTAACACATTTAAATTTTATTTATAGAGATTTTATTAGAAACGATTACCAAACTCTTAACGATTGCCTTTTCATCATCTACTTATAATAATTTGTTTTATCCTCCTTTGATGTAACTTTTTAATGTCGATAGATTTCTTTTTTTATTTTATTGAAGTATAGTTGATTTACAATGTGTTAATTTCTGCTGTACGATGAAGTGATTCAGTTATACATACATATATATATATACACACACACACACACATTCTTTTTTAAATATTCTTTTCCATTATGGTTTATCACAGGATAGTGAATATAGTTCCCTGTGTTCTACAGTAGGACCTTGTTGTTTATCCATCCTGTACATAATGGTTTGCATCTACTAATCCCAAACTCTTAATCCATCCTTCCCCTCCCCCCCCCTTGGCAACCACAGGTCTGTTCTCTATGTCTGTGATAATTTCTTAATATCGATCATTCTTGAATTTCTGGAATACGTTGGTTGTAGGATTTATGTGGTGCACTTCTGCATCGTCTTTGTTAATTTTTGTGTCTTTATGAGGGGGATGGATCAGTTGTTTTCTGGTTTTATATTACCATGATCAGGTTTTGGTGCCAGGATTTGGGAACAGACTGCCTGGGTTTGGGCCCCATTGTCCCCACTCGCTGGCTGTGTGTCCATGGAATATTTATTCTTTCCCTTTTCGTGGCCTCATCTGTAAAGTGAGAATACAGGTAATACTTCTCTGGATTGCCATGAGGATTAAATGAGTTACTACACGTAAAACGCTTAGAAGAGGGTTGACATACACTGTGCTCTTAAATGTCAGGAAAAAGTTGTTCTGTCTTCTGTTTAAAAAAATTTATTGAGGTATAGTTGATTTATAATGTTGTGTTAATTTCTGCTGTACAGCGAAGTGACTCAGTTATACACATACATTCTTTTTCATGTTCTTTTCCGTTACGGTTTATCACAGGATGTTGAATATTGTTCCCTGTGTGCGCTGTCTTCTTAAAATGAAATGAGAATTCTTTATTATTTTCTCTAGTCTGGAATTATATAAGGAATTTGTCTACTGACTTCAACCTTGTACCTAAGGCCCTAAATGTCAAGCAGTCTTGAAATGATAAGGGTGCCTGATGTCGGAAGATCTGAACTGAAAGTGTTTTTAGAGAACATAGGTCATCAGTGTGGTCTTTGTGGTATCTGACCTTTTTGATGCAGATAGAAAAATCCCTCAAATACTGAAGTTTAGGAGGGGGGCACAATAAGTCTGTGTCCCCCTCACGGAAAAGGCCAGAAAGAAGGAACGGGAGGTGTCATCTCCTCGGTGCACAGCAGCACTGTCTCTGAAACGCTCAGCTTCTCTGCTAAAACGTTTGACACTCTCTCTCTCATCTCTTAAGAGCCCATGGTCAAGTTGGACCTCTGTCTTATAGGTCATTAAATAGCAATATATTCCAGGAAGATGGGAGTTTCTCTTTCTGCTTTATTTAAATAGAGTTATTCTCCAACTTGGGAGCAGATTTATGTTTCTAAAGCGAAGACTCACACTCACCCAACTTTAAATATCAGGTTGTGTGTCATAGGGGAGTGAGAAGTAGTGAGAGTTAAGTTCCTAGGTTAGTCCAGGAACGTCTTACTTTACCAGGTGGTAGAGTTATTTATTTTTATTTTTATTTTTTATATCTTTATTGGAGTATAATTGCTTTACAATGGTGTGTTAGTTTCTGCTTTATAACAAAGTGAATCAGTTATACATATACATATGTTCCCATATCTCTTCCCTCTTGTGTCTCCCTCCCACCCTCCATATCCCACCCCTCTAGGTGGTCACAGAGCACCGAGCTGATCTCCCTGTGCTATGCGGCTGCTTCCCGCTAGCGATCTATTTTACGTTTGGTAGTGTATATATGTCCATGCCGCTCTCTCACTTTGTCACAGCTTACCCTTCCCCCTCCCCATATCCTCAAGTCCGTTCTCCAGTAGGTCTGTGTCTTTAGTCCTGTCTTACCCCTAGGTTCTTCATGACATTTTTTTCCTTAAATTCCATATATATGTGTTAGCATACGGTATTTGTCTTTCTCTTTCTGACTGACTTCACTCTGTATGACAGACTCTAGGTCTATCCACCTCATTACAGATAGCTCAATTTCGTTTCTTTTTATGGATGAGTAATATTCCATTGTATTATTTTTGAAAGAGGGCAAACCATGGGACTTAGTCACTCCTGGTGACGTCTGATGTCTCCGAGAATAAAATATAAAGCCTTATCTTGATTCTTCAGTTTATCGGCAATGACTGTCCCCATCGCTCCAGGCACATCATTATTCCGTCTGTCCCATGAATACGTCACGCTCATGCCCTTCTTTTCCATCCCGTTTGCCTGAAAGGTTTTTACATGGCTGGCTCTGCACAAGTGCACCGCCTGACCACCGTTTCCCAGCCTTGTCACAGGTTCCATGTGAGTTCTTCTGTCTTCCTGAGGGCTCTATCCCTAGCGTCAGGACCATGGGGGATACATAAATAAACTCGCTCACAGGATGGCTAGCCTGTACCAGCCAGTGTTCTCCCTCCTGGGAGCGGCAGACCAGTCAGCTCACTGCAAAGTTTTGAAAACAATATTTTGTTGCACGGCATGAAATCACTGATAGTTTACCTGGTTTTTTGGTTGGTGGTAGTGTTGGCTGCACCGCACGGCATCTCAGCTCCGGACCGGGGGTCGAACCCACGGCCCCTGCATTGGAAGCGCGGAGTCCTAACCGCTGGACCGCCGGGGGAGTCCGACAGTTTCCCTTTTGACCTACAAAATGGCAGGTTCATATGATCAAGCCTAATGATTGGACACCTTTCGGGCTCTTCATTTAAATATTTCTCCCCAGTATCCTCGAACAGAACAAAAGTCTCCCTTCTTCCCCCCCAGATGTATTTTTCTCCCGAAGCTTTGCTCTATCTCCTCTCCAAATTTCAGACCATTTCTCGCCTCGTTCCCCAACCCCCCCCCCCCAAACTAAAATTTTCATTGTCAGTCTGGCTAATCTCAGCCAGCTATTAGATGGGAAGCAGTCAGAAACAATTTGCATTCAATGAGAAAGAGTTGATAGCTCTTTGCTCTTACTGGAAGTACTGACATTTAAAAAAAGATTGTTAGTAAACCGGGTGAATCTTCAACTGACGTAATTGAAGACACTTTAACAAAGTAAAATGAAACAGTTCAACATGGTGGTCGTCTTTGTCAGGGTTTTTTTGTCTTTCTTTCTTTCTATTGCACATGACAGAACATCTAAAAGTGGCTTCAAGAGTATTTATTTTCCTGTAATGAGAAGTCTCAACTTCTGCTTCTACCCCAAAGGGAGTGATAGAGACTGGATTTCCCTCCCTCCCCTCTACACAAACACCCAAAACAAGTGAAAAGTTGGGCAAAATAGATACAACAGTGGTTTTTAAGACTTGGAACTTCAAGCAGTGAAAAACAGTGAGCTCAGAGAGATGGAGAACATGTGAGATGAGCTCCTCAAATATACCAGAAGCAACTAGAGTGTGAGGGCGGAGCCCTGACACATCCAAGGCAGGGAGAGAACCACCCAGTTCTCTGAGAGAGAACAAGTGTCAGAGCACACGCAAGGCTGGGAAGAGTTCCTGTCCCACCAGCTTCTAGGAAAGGAAAGGAAAACTGCATAGTTTCTGGGCATGAGGTAACGTACTCAAAAGAATTTGCTTCAGAAATGGTACAAAGTTGGACTTAGACCTAAAAGCTGCTCTAATTTTGCCTAAAAACTTGAAATCGAGACCCAGAGGGGTTAAGTTTTTCCAGATAACTGAATACATCCCAGAACACAGCTTGAGAATATTTATAGGATACAAAAACATCGAACCATCAACAACGTAAAGTTTACAGTGCTTGGCGACCGATAAAAAACGACAAGACATGCCAAGAAGTGGGAGAAATGTGACCCGTAATAAGGAGAACATTGATCGCAATCCAGAAAATGACACAGACAGAATTTATAGAAAATGATGTGAAAATACTTATTGTAGCCACATTTCATTTGTTCACGATGGTATCTATACCTCATGCAATCATCCCAATAGAATCCTGGTGAGCGTTTGACAAAATCCAGTAGCCATTCCTGATTGAAACTGCCAGCCAACTGGTACTAGAAGGAAATTCCCTGGGCTGGGCACATATGCCTTGATCGTGTCAAGGTACGTTCTCTCTATATCCATGTTGAGAATTTTCTCATGAAAGGAAGCTGGATTTTGTCAAACATTTTTTGGCTACTGAGATCATCTACTGAGATGATCATATGCTCTTTATCATTCCTTTCGTTAATGTGGTGTATCACCTTGATTGATTTGTAGATGTTGAAACATCCTTGCATCCCTGGAATAAATCCCACTTGATCATCGTCCCTTGAAGGTACTGTTGAATTCGATTTGCTAACATTTTATTGAGGATCTTTGCGTCTGTGTTCATCAGGGATGTGGGCCTTATACAGTTGACCCTTGACCAACACAGGTTTGAACGGCACGGGTCCACTTATATGCAGAATTTTTTCTTTTTTTTTTTTTTTTTTTTTGCGGTACGCGGGCCTCTCACTGCCGTGGCCTCTCCTGTTGTGGAGCACAGGCTCCGGACGCGCAGGCTCAGCGGCCATGGCTCACGGGCCCAGCCGCTCCGCGGCACGTGGGATCTTCCCGGACCGGGGCACGAACCCGCGTCCCTTGCATCGGCAGGCGGACTCTCAACCACTGCGCCACCAGGGAAGCCCTTCCTTCCAGTTTTATTGAGATATAATTGACATACAGCACTCCATAAGTTTCAAGTGTACGGCAGAATGATTTGACGTACATACATCATGAAAAGATGATCACAGTAAGTTTGGTGAATCTCATATAGGTACACAATTAAAGAAACAGGAAAAACTTTTCCTTGTGATGAGAACTCTTAGGATTCACTCACTTTACTTTCATATAGGACGTACAGCAGCACTAATTACATTTATGGTGTTGCACATTACATCACTAGTACTTATTTACCTTATACCTGGGAGTCTGTACCTTTGACCACCTTCATCCAGGTCCCCCGCCTCCCACCCCTTGCCTCTGGTAACCACAAAACCGATCTCTTGTTCTCTGAGTTTTTTTATTTGTTGGTTTTTGAAGCATAATTGACCTACTACACTATGTCGTTTTCTGTTACACGCGTAGTAATTTGATATTTCTATGCCTTTCAAAATGATCACCATGATGTCTAGTTACAAATATGTTGCCGCACAAAGCTATTGCATAGCCGTTGACCACACTCTCCACACTGTACGTTGCATTCCTGTGACTCACTGTGCAGCTGGAAGTTGGTACCTCCTAATCTCCCCCGCCTATTTCTTCCCTCTCCCCATGCGCCCCCCCCGCCCGGCAAGCACCTGTTTGTTCTCTGTATCTATAACTGTTTGTTTTGCTATATTTGTTTATTTGGTTTGTTTTTTAGATTCCGCATGTAAGTAAAATCATAGAGCATTTGTCTTTCTCTGTCTGACTTGTGTCACTTGGCATAATGCCCTCTGGGTCTATCCATGTTGTCGCAAATGGCAAGATTTCATTCTTTTCTTTTTTGGCCATACCTTGCGGCTAGGGATTGAACCAGGGCCCTCAGCAGTGAAAGCGCAGAGTCCTAGCCACTGCACCGCCAGGGAATTCCCAAGATTTCATTCTTTTATGGCTGAGTAATATTCAATTATATTGCGTTGGCCGAAAGTTTCGTTCAGGTTTTCCATAAGATGGCACAGAAAAACCTGAATGAACTTTTTGGTCCAATATATATATATATCTATATATCTCCCACATCTTCTTTATCCATTCATCTGGTGATGGGCACTTAGGTTGCTTCCGTATTCTGACTCTTGTAAATAATGCTGCAGTGAATATATAGAGGTGCATATATCCTTTCTGATTAGTGCTTTTGTTTTCTTTGGCTATATATCCAGGAGTGGAATTGTGAAATCATATAGTAGTTCTGTGTTTAATTTTTTGAGGACTCTCCATTCTGTTCTGCATAGTTTATATTGCAGTTTACGGTCCCACCAACAGTGCCTGAGGCTTCCCTTTTCTCCGCACCCTTGCCAACACATCTTTCTTAGCTTTTAGAAAACAGCCATTCTGACGGGCATGAGGTGTTTTGCTTGGCGTGGCCGGCCCGTGGGCTGGTTGGTTGTCAGGCCCTGCCTTGTGTGGAGGCTGCAGACGCGGGGGGGTCCTGGGGCTAGCGCTAGCCCACGGATGGGCAGAGCCGAGCTCGGGTGTGGGTGCTTGCAGAGCTGGGGGCCCCAGATCTAGTGTCAGCCTGCTGGTGGGCAGGGATGCTTCCTGACGTGGCTGGCCGAGGGGTCCAAGGAGTCCCACAGCTCGTCTGGGCCTGCTGGGGGGCGGGGCCAGGGCCCAGGGTCTCTGGCTGCAGGGCACTGGGGTCCTGGAGTGGGTGTCGGCGGGCTGATGTGTGAGACCGGCCCTCGACACGGCTAGGGCGACAGGGTCCAGAGCTGATGGGGGGGGGCGTCTGGATCCCGAGGTGGCTGGCTGAGGGACCCGAGGGGTCCTGGGGCTGGTGCCCACCCACCGGGGGGCGAGGCCAGGTCTGGAGCTAGTGCTGGCCTGCTGGCGGGTGGTGCTGGGTCTTGACGGCTGGCTGTGGGACCCTGGGGTTCCCCCCGGGCTTGTGCCATTGACCTGGTGTGCTGTGCCGGGTCCTGGGCCCTCTGGTGGGCCGAGCTGGGTCTCAGTGTGGCTGTGAGCTCAAGGGGTCTTAAGGCAGCCAGCCAGCTGGTGGGGGAGGGGCTGTATCAGTGCCCAGTTAGATGCTTGGCCTGAGGCGTCCCAGTTCTGCTGCGGGTTAGGTCCTGGAGCTAAGGTAGGACGACTACCAATGCCACTCGCAGCACCACTGTCCGCTCAGTAGGGTGCGCATCCCCCCAGATGGCTGTGCCAGTGTCTGTGTCCCCAGGGGGAGCGCCCATGGCCTCCTGCCTTTCAGGGAGACCCTCTAAGATCAGCAGGTGGGGCTGACCCAGGCTCCTTTCAAACTCCCCCTTCTGCCCCGGGTCGTGGAATGAGTGAGGCTCTGTGTGTGCCCTTTAAGGGTGGGTCTCCTGAAGGAAAAAGCCCCGCTGGCCTTCACAGCCAGAGGCTCTGGGGGCTCGTCTTCTTCGTGCGGGAACCCAATGCGGAGCTCGGACCCCTTGTTCCTTGGGAAGACCCTCTGCAGTTGTAGTTATTTTCCCGTGTGTGGGGTGAGGGACGGGGGGATCGACTGCAGCGTGTCTCCACCCCTCGCCCCCGTCTGGCTGTGGTTCCTTCTCTCTGTGTCTTTAGTTGTAGCAGAGCTTTTCCGCTGCGATCCAGTCTAGCTTGTCGATAGCTGCTCTGTAATTTGTTGTGATGTCGGTGCCCGTGAGAGGCGTTGAGCGCAGGCTCTTTCCTACTCCACCATCCTGGCCAATCCCTCTCCGAATTTTTTTCAATAAATATATTGGAATTTTTTTTTGAGATTCGCGACAATTGGAGAAAACTTGCTGATAAACCCTGTAGCCTAGAAATATCAAAAAAAGAAAAACTCAGGCATGTCGTGAATGCATAAAACATATGTAGACGGTAGTCATCCTTACTTAAACTGAGTGGTGTCTGATATAAAATTACTAACGTGCTAGTTTCCTACTGCTTTAAGACTTTGCGTCTGCAGCACGACCTTCCCTCTCATAACTGGAGAAACTGCACGTCAGCCTATCATCTGGGTAAGAGGTTTTTGAAAAACATAACAATGTTTCTAGTACTGTGTT
This sequence comes from Leucopleurus acutus, assembly GCF_964270905.1. NCBI lineage: Eukaryota > Metazoa > Chordata > Mammalia > Artiodactyla > Delphinidae > Leucopleurus > Leucopleurus acutus. Next base: position 88,676,288 of record NC_139155.1, read on the forward strand.
ATGAATATGACTGTAAGGCTGTAGGCTGTAAAAATTTTATAATGACTCATTCGTTAGTGTGTAGGCGGGGCCACCATGAGGCAATCACGCTGATCTCCCTAGGTGACCATAAGGCACATGACAGCTTCTCCATTATCAAGGCCTGAACGGTTACATCTGTACATAAGTGTGGATTTCTTTTTCACGTTATCTTTCCACTTTTTTAAATACACTTTTAAAAAATTAATTAATTTATTTTTGGCCGTGTTGGGTCTTCATTGCTGCGCGCAGGCTTTCTCTACTTGCGGCGAGCGGGGGCTACTCTTCGTTGCGGTGCGCGGACTTCTCATTGCGGTGGCTTCTCTTGTTGCAGAGCACGGGCTCTAGGCGCGTGGGCTTCAGTAGTTGTGGCTCGCGGGCTCAGTAGTTGTGGCACACGGGCTTAGTTGCTCTGCAGCGTGTGGGATCTTCCCGGACCAGGATTCGAACCCAAGTCCCCTGCATTGCCAGGTGGATTCTTAACCACTGGACCACCAGGGAAGTCCTACCTTTTCACTTTTGATGTCAAGTGTTAGTAACACATAACATCTATAGTGTTTTGTATCATGTAAGGCAACATTGATGTAAGTACTGGCAGACAGATGGACATTCATCTCATAGATGATGTAAACTTACCATGTTAGCACAGTCAGTATTGTAAATGCATTTTCTCTTGCTTATGATTTTCTTAGTAGCATTTTCTTTTCTCTAGCTTATTTTAGGAATACAGTATATAATACACATAACATGCACAGTACATGTGAATCAACTTTGTGTTTTCAGTAAGGCTTCCACTCGACAGTAGGCCATTAGTAGCTAAGTTTCTGAGAAGTCAAACGTTATATGTGGATTTTCCACTGGACAGGGTGCAGGGGGTGGAGTTGGCAGCCCTGACGGGGGTCAGCTGTGACTTCTTTTCCTGTAACGTCCTTGTCTGGCTTTGATATCAGGGTAACGCTGGCCTTGTAAAATGAGTTCGGAAGTGTTCCCTCCTTTTCTATTTTTCAGAAGAGTTTGAGAAAAATGGGTGTTAATTCTTCTTTAAGTGGTTGTAGAATTCACCAGGGAAGCCCTCTGGTTCTGGGCTTTTCTTTGTTGGGAGGCTTTTGATTACCGATTCAGTTAAGAACCTTTGTCATGATTGGTGTGTTCAGATTTTCCATTTCTAAAACACCTGGGGTATAGTTGAATGTAGAAATTCCCAGACTCCACCCCATACTTAGTGAGTCAGAATCTTCAGAGGATGGGTCTGGGTATCTGTCCTTTTAAAAAGTCCACTAGGGCTACCCTGGCGGTGCAGTGGTTAAGAATCTGCCTGCCAATGCAGGGGACACGGGTTCGAGCCCTGGTCAGGGAAGATCCCACATGCCGCGGAGCAACTAAGCCCGTGCGCCACAGCTACTGAGCCTGTGCTCTAGAGCCCGCGAACCACAACTACTGAGCCCACGTGCCACAACTACTGAAGCCCACGTGCCTAGAGCCCGTGCTCTGCAACAAGAGAAGCCACCGCAATGAGAAGCCCGCGCATAGCAACAAAGAGTAGACCCCGCTCGCCGCAACTAGAGAAAGCCTGTGCACAGCAACAAAGACCCAACGCAGCCAAAAATAAATAAAATTTTTAAATGTCAGCTTAAAAAAAAAAGTCCCCTAGAATTACCTTACCATCAGTCAAGTTTGGAAAATCACTAAGATGGTTCTCTTCTATCCAGAGTGATGAAGTGCTTATGTCATCAGACAGTTTGCCAGTGGCTGTGTGCACCACCGGGCCTGTGCATGGTGTCCTCGTGTGATGAACGTGTGCAGGGCTGTAGCTCCGCCTCTTTCATAAGCAGATTCGATCCACCATGTCTCCCGAGGCCAAGAAACGAAATTCTGTTAAATAAAAGGAAAACCTTGCGAGTGATCTCTTTAAAGTTTAAAGGATCTATGTAAGTGCACTACGCAAAGCCCCCTGAGACTGAAACCCAGCCTTCCCGCGGTCAGCCCTGCAGGGACCCCGACTTGGCCGGTGCTATCCTCCTGGACTCTCTTCCTCTCCGGCCTGTTCCCTGGTCCTCAGATGCACCAGCCTCCTGGACCCCGGGGGCCTTTGCTCTGCTGCTTTTCTCTGCCTGGTCTATGTTTCCCTGTAATCTCTCTCTCTCTCTCTCTCTTTAGTGGCTTAAGATAACTTTAGTCTCTTACAGTTCCGGAGGTCAGAGTCAAAAGTCAAAGGGTTGGCAGGTCTGCAATCCTTCTGGAGGCTTCAGGAGGAAAGGTTTTCTTGCCTTTTTCAGCTTCAAGAGGTCCAACCCCTTGGTTTGTGGCTGCCCCCTCAAAGCCCTCCGACCTCTGCTTCTGTCCTCACATCTCTTACTCTGACCCTCCCCCTCCCTCTCACAAGGACCCTGTGATGACACTGGGGCACCAGGATGGTCCAGGACCCTCTCCCATCCCGAGCTCCTAGCTCAGCCACACCTGCACTGGCCTTTCACCCTGGTGAATTCCACAGGTTCCATTAGGATGAGAGCGCAGACCTCCTTAGGGGCACAGTGAGCACCTCCACGGCTTGTGTGGTACCCCGCTCCCGCAGGGAGCTTCCAGCCCCATAAGGGCTTCACGCTGGGCTCCTTCTCGGGATCCCAGTGTCAGACCATGCTGCATCTCAGAGGGGCGCCTCCGTGACTCTGGTCCCCTCTCCCCGGTCACCCTCTGCCGTAGCAGCTTTCACCGCGGTCCCTCCTGGTCTTGTATTTTCATGTATCCATTTAATGCCGTGTATTGAGCACCCGTGTCAGCCCCTGTTGCAGACACTCAGGACCATCGGCGAGCAAAGCAGAAGTGCCCGTCCTGGGGGCCTGGGCTGGACTGTCAGGCGTCCATCTACTTCTTCCAAGTACCTGGTGTCCCATCCCGCGGGTGCAGAGCCCTCTATCCTGTTCAGTTAGGAGACGCTCAGGCAGTTACTGGATGAATTCCCCTAAGAGCCACCAGGAGGCACTCACGCTCCACGCTTGTGGACACACACAGTGCGAATCTGTTCAACAAAACAAAACAAAACAAAACAAAACTGTCCACGATAATCACCCCTCCAGTTTACCGTCTGGAAAGGGGACATGAGTGAATCTCCTGTTCTGAGTGACCGCAAAACGGGTTTGTAAGCTATTAGGGAAAAGAGGCCACCCGGGTGTGTACCAGGGGACCAGTGCCTCTGGCTGCCTGGGCTGGACCAGAGGACCACGTGCCTTTTGGTGTCAGTTTCCTTAGCTCTTGCCTAGGTTGTTTGTTCACCCCTGGGACCATTGTCAGTGCTCCAGAGCACTGGGACTCGGGGCGGGCTGGGTGGGACAGGCTGATGTGTCTCCTGAAATGCCAGGCAGAGGCACGGGTGGCTAGAAATGCTTTACCCTGGGCTGCTTGAGCTGAGGACCTCCAGGGAGGGAGGGGGTGAAGCCCGGGGCTCGGCACGCAAGGCTGGAGCCGTACTCAAGCCAAGGCTGGTCCCCCGATGCTCACAGTCACACACACCACATTGCAGGGAGGTTTTTAGGGAGACGATCATGCACTTTGGACCTGCGTCCTGACGTCATTGAATGTTCTAAGCCTAAATGAGATTGTGTCTCTGGCAGACTAAGAGCTGAAAATAAAGTCAGTCCAGCGAGCCAGACTTTGCAGCAGGGCTTAGGGGAGCGCGTTAGCGGTCGAAGCACCGGGCGAATGTCTGAAGCTGGAAAGTCCTCGGAGGAGTCGGGTGCTTTGTAGCGCAGCACAGCTCTCTCTGCCAAAGGCTGCCGCTCTGGGGATTCCTAAGACCTTAGAGGTTGTTAGATTCTTGGAAAGAAGAAAGGGGCAGGATTTTAGCAGAGAGACTCGGAGAGAAAAGCTGTAGCTTCTTCCTTGCTTACGTGCGTTTTCTAAGGAGCGCGGGAGTCACCTGGGAGCCCGTCTAGCAGCAGCCTCTGACTCAGCAGGTCGGGGGGGGGGGGGGGGGGGCGTGGCCTGAGGGTCTGCGTTTCTGACCAGCTCCCGGCAGATTCTGAGTCTGTGTTTCTCGGACCACACTTAGCGTTGAGGTACAGCGAGGTGGGCATCCTGGGGAGATGACTTCTACAAGGACGTAGCCTGTCTCACACCACCTACCCTTTTCATCCGCTTCCATCATTCAAGAGCACTGAGCTCCCACCACATGTCCGAGTGGCTGGAGGGGAATGGCTAGTAAACTTGAACTTGACCCCTGTCCTGTTAGGGTTATTATTTTCGTTTGGGAGACACAAAATCACAGAGATGGGCGATTCCTAGCTTTCAGTGCCACAAGCGACGAAGCACGGCAGAGAGCCTCGGACACACGTAAGAGCCTGTGAGCTGTTTCAGAAGTCAGGATGGAGCCCGAGGGCTGTGGTCTGCGGGGCGAGGGGGGATCGGCTGGGGGTCTCTTAGGTGGTGGTGCTGGGGGAGCACAAGGGAGCCACGTGTGCAAGGCCCCGGGCAGGAGGGCCCCGGGTCTCTGTGAAGAGCTGGAAGGTCCACGTGGTTGGGACACAGTGAGAGGGGGATAGCTGGAGCCTCGGCTGGAGGGGACGGCAGGGACCTGGCGGGATGCTCTTCCTGCTGGAGCGCTGGGTGGTCCTGCCCAGGGGGTCAACGTAAGGCTACCGCGTACTAAGGGGAAGTGGGGTCTCAGGCGCCCAGCCTTTACAGTAAGTGCAGCCTGTCTCCATGGGACAGACTTATCTTTGCAAAATGTGAGTACGTCACGGGGCCCAGGGAGCCGGGAGGCGTGCAGGCATCTCCACGTGGGGGCAGCAGACCAGCGGGCTTGTGGCTCCCAGGACTGAAACTGTGTTGCCATCGAATCCTGACGCTGAGATTCCAGATACCTTGGCAGAAACCTTCGCAAACAGCCCACATACACTGTATCCCGCTTGTCTGGCTTCAGTCCTTGTCGGTTTCCAGGTGACAATGACAGACGGAGAGGGTGAAGGGCACCTGCCTGCCTCATCTCGCCTGTCTCATCCGGAGTGTGTGGCTGACACCTCCCAGCACTACTGTGGATGTTAATTCCCACCCGGATATGTTGCAGGGGTCCTGGCAGACACACAGACGCTTTGCCAGATGGTAAAAGTAATTAAATCCTGAATTAGATCTGAGGGAGAGCAGGAAGAAGCCGTCCACTGGAGCGCTGTGGGTGGTTTGGGGACAGGTGGCCAGAGAGGTTCCATCCCATCTCAGAGGCATCAGGCTGCCCATCCTTTCCACCTTCAGAGGAAGGAGCAGCTGGCAAACAGCCCTCCGGAGAGGAGGGAGGAAACGGCCTTCAGGTGGCGACTTTCCTGCCAGTGTCAAGGTCAGAGCTGTGAAGGGCTCTCTTTGAACCAGTGCGTGAGGATAGCTGTTTCCTGTCTTACATTTTCTTCTGTTTCTTTAGGTGGAGACAATGAGCTTCCGATCTCCCCATAATCTCAGGGCAGAGGGGCTCAGCCAGCTTCCGAAAGGGTGCGATCCTTCAGGGTGGACACCAGCGCGCGAGCATCCCTGCGGCTCCCCCTCCAGCACCGGAAAAAAAACTCGTCTATTTCCCTGCACTGAAATCAGAGCCGTCAGCTGGAGTCACGCGTCGCTCGTCCTGTCCTGGACTTGGCTCCGCGGGGTGGACAGGTGGCCTCGGATGTGCCGGTCCCGTCAGACACATGCTGCTCAGAGCAGGTGGTGGGAGAGTGGCTCATCCAGCCTGGGGGTCCGTGCGGGGGTCCCATCTTTCCTTTCTTGGTGGGCACCGGGTTGATGTCTTGGCTCCCGGGGCAGGTAGGTGTGGCTGGTGGAAGTGAGCAGACTGGATGCGACGCTTCCAGGCCTGACGTGGAAATCGTTCCACACTGGCAGCCGTTTCCTCGAGGTCCTGTCCACTGGCCTGAGGGAGGTCAGTGGGTCCCTGGGTCCCTGGTCACCTCACGGAGGGAAGCTGCCTGCTGAGGAGGACTGCCATTTGGGGTCTATGCCAGCAAGAAGTGAATACTGTGCGTGGGCACTGGTGATTTTGGACTTGCTTGTTCCCGGAGTTGGCACTGTCTTACCTCACAGAGAGCTAGGCTGTCTTTCGGATTCGGGGGCTGAGGGGGCATAAGGAGAACCAGCTGGTGGCGCGGGGATTCTCCAAACTGCCTCTGGACGCGTGTTGGTGACACCGTGGAACAAAACAGCGTCGAGGGTTCACCGAGGTTCCAGGGGTGCCGTCTTCAGGGGGAGGCGTGAGCTCCCCTGACCTTTCTCCTAGTGGAATCGGGTTCTATCGCTTAGGCTCAGAAATCACACACTGCTTGTGGAATTCAGCACCACCTTCACCGGCCCTTCTCTGCCAGTGTGCGCTTCATGGCCAAACAATGACCAGGCCTGGCCGTCGGGACTGTCGTAAATTCGCAAGACATGTTCCTGCAGACTTGCCAAGGGCGTGCCGCTTGGCCGTCGCATCCCATCTAGTTGTGGGGAGGAGGGGTGGCCGGCTTGACTGAGAACAGACTAAGTGTGTGTAAACATTTTTTCCCTGCTGATATCAAGCGTATTAGTCAGGGAACTTGGTTGCAAGCCACGGACCGACCCTGGCTGTCTTGTGCAAAAGGGAAAGTTTTGAAAGGATGTGGAGGGTTCAGAGCCGTCGTGGGGCTGGAGGGTCGGGCTTGGAAAATAGAACCAACAGAGGGGCCTTGGGAAGGCTGGGCTGTGGGAAGCACGGCGAGGTTGCAGCGTGAGCACGCATCGGCCACTGCTCCCTGGGACGCAGAGGCCCGGGTGGAGGACCACACTCGCAGATCCCAGGTCACGCACGGGCTTCCCTGACCCTGCCGAGGTGGGGAAATGGAGGGTCTTGTCCCCTTCATCCTCCAGGGTGGGGATAAATGTCGCCTCCTGCTGCACCCATGTACAATGGCAAATTCCTCCAAAACAATTAAGATGACAAAAATTTCTTTCTTTCCCATGGGAAAGTCTAGATACATGTTCCTCATTGGTGGTGCTCTGCCATGCAGATTCAGGGGTGCAGGCCCTTCCAACCTGGGCCTCAGTGCCCTCTGCCTTCAAGCAGAGAGATGGGGGAGCTGCCCCAAGTACCTCTTAAAGGCCTGACCTGCATGGGAACAGGGGAGACAGGTGACACGCGCCCCTTCTGCTCACATTCCCAGAACTGGTGACGAGACCAATGTCACTTCAAGGGATGCCGGGAAACAGAAGCAAAAGAATACAGGTGAACACTGTCACGCCCTGCTAGAGGGCGCTCTCAGGGAGAGGATGCCTGGCTCCGGCACAGATAAAAAGGAACCGGTATCAGCTCCTGGGGTTGGACGTGAGTGTGTGGCGTCCTGGGAATCTGAGGAGACAGGGTGGGTACCGGCATTTGTTGAGGGACTATTAGATGTTAGGCACTTGGCTAATATAATCTCATTTCATCCTCAGCACAACCCTTTGGAGTAAATGTCACTCTTGGCACTTTACGCGTGAGAACACTCACTTAACAGGCTGCAGAGGGGTTCCGTCAGCCGGCAAGAATCAGAGCTAGGACTCACACCCAGGTTGTCTACCCCAAAGCCCGGCTGCCTTTTTCCATCACGACCCAATTTAAGGATTGCTGGGCTCTGGCCTTCACTTGGAATATACTCTCCTTTTCATTGGGAGGGTTTGGAATGAAAGTCTAGATTTGAATCAAGATAAGCCATAGGTAGTAAAAAGAAGCAGCAGGGGTGAGAGGTTGGATTTCCCAGGGAGACACAATTTGGGGAAAAGCTGGAAGGGGTGGAGGGAGGAAGGGAAGAGGGAGAGCCTGGCTCAAGTGCGGGCGGTTATCATCAAATATTTCCCTAATTACCAGAAAAATGAAGGGCCCGAGGGACGCCAAGCAAATAAAGTACAAGTGTACTAGGCGTTGGCTCTCTTGGCCAAGAAAATTTGTCTGAGGTCACTTTCAACAGATATAAAAGGAATAGCCTCACACAATGTGATCACTTCAGCCTGGCTTTTATCTGTTTCTTCAGAAACGTTGCATCTGAAGGAAGCGCCTTAGCTGAAGACGGTGGATTTGTCTGTTGATTACTTTCTATTTGAAATCGAAGCAATGTTTAACTCCACGGGGCACGAGAAATGATCAAGAAAGCAAAACGTAGGGATGGTCTTTTTCGGAGTTGACGGTTCTGTTTTCCTAGAATCAATGTTTTAATGTTCACAGAACACCGTTTTGCATCACTCGGGGCGATTATGGGAGCAGAGATTAGGAAGCTCCAAGAATCTCGGGTGCTTGACAGGTCCTGGAAGAAGCATCCGAGGCTGGTCACTGCTTGGCAAGGTCGTGCTCATCGATACGCAGCTCTAAGAAAAAATATTTGATCCTGAGCCTGGAATGGGGGAGGGGAGATGTCACCATGCATCTCCTTGCATTTAAACGTCTGTGAGGGCCTTTGACCCAAGCGGTATTATTTTCTTTGTCAAATCCCTTTTTTAAATTGATCAGGGACTTCCCTGGTGGTGCAGTGGTTAAGAGTCCGCCTGCCAATGCAGGGGACATGGGTTGCAGCCCTGGTCCGGGAAGATCCCACATGCCACAGAGTAACTAAGCCCGTGCGCCACAACTACTGAGCCTGCGCTCTAGAGCCCGCGAGCCACAACTACTGAGCCCACGCGCCACAACTACTGAAGCCCGCGCACCTAGAGCCTGTGCTCCACAACAAGAGAAGCCACCACAGTGAGAAGCCACCACAGTGAGAAGCCCGCGCACCGCAACGAAGAGCAGCCCCCGCTCGCCACAACTAGAGAAAGCCTGTGCGCAGCAGCGAAGACCCAACGCAGCCAAAAATAAATAACTAAAAAATTTTAAAAAATTGGTCAGTATCCTCTTTTATGGAGACTGAAAACTGGTAGCCCTTGGGCCTATTGGGCCTGCATACATCTTTTCAGGATATTCGAATTAGTTGCCAATGTTGAAAAATCAAAGCGTTTTACACAAAATTTAGAATTTCCAGCTTCTCCAAAAACCCCACAGAAATCAGAAGGTCCTGAAACCTGAGCCCGCACGTCTACCTGGCAGGAACTACCGTGTCCCCAGGACCCCCAGGAAAAGCTGCGGAGCCTCCAGGGCAGGTGCTCATTGCTTCTGCTGCCCAGAAGCCAACCAGTGTCCTTTCCTCCCTCATTCTAGCAGACGCGGTCCGTCCTCGCCAGCGTCCCTTAGCTCATGCTCCCAGCAGTGTGCGAGAGTTCAGACTCCGCCACGACCTTGCCAACAGTTGGGGTAGCCCGTCTTTGTGATTTTCGCCGTGCTGGAGTGTGTACGGTGGGCGATCATGGTGGTCTCAGTTTGCATCTTCCTAATGTGGTTGAGCACCTATGTGTTCACGTGCTTATTGGCCCTTTGCATCTCTTCTTTTTTGAAGGGCCAGACGCGGCTCTCTACCCCGAGCTTTCCAGCTTCTCTCTGCCCTCCCAGGAGCACCTCGTCACGTGCTTGCAGGGACACCAGCCCCAGCTGGGCAGCCCCTCTGCGTGAAGGGTGGGCTCCAGCTCCTTGGGGACCCAACCGAAGCCAGATGCAGGACAGACACGCTCCGTTGCCACCATCTTTGCCGGTCTGCCACATTTCACACACAGCCCAGGGGAAAACACAGCGAGACTCGAAGCCTTAGTTTGCTTTTCCATCAGGTGACTCAAGCCTGTGTGTCTGGCCTGGAGGCAGAGTGACTTGGAGAGGTCGTGGCGCAGGTGGACAACCATGCGGGAGGTGGGGGAAGACGGGGGAACGGAGAGAACCCACCAACGAGTACCAGAAATGTTATCCTACCTAGTACTGGCGCCCGCTGACCCGGTGAAATCCTCTGCTGACCTCTCAACTGTCAGGCAGATGAGGTACCCTTTGCCTGCCACCACTGCCACCACGTCATCTTCCTCCCACAGAGGCTGCGTGCGAGTAGAGACGCCCTCACGTTACGGGGTCCAAGCTCGCTCTGCTGGCCGCAGGACAGGACAGGAAATCGGGAGATGAGGTGTTGAGGCAATGAACACGACTGTATTCGGAAAAGCTGGCAGACCGAGAAGATGGCAGACTAGTGTCTCCAGAAAACCACCTTCTGGGGTCTGGATGACAGTTTCTTTTATAGGATCAGAGAGGGAAGTAAAGTAAACAGGCAGAACAGAGAGGGAGAGGTGGGGGGGACGTAGAGTAAAAGGGCTCTCAGTCTTTCTTCTTTGTTGCAGCCATCCACTGGCGGGTGGGCTTCCCCGAGGCAGGCCACGATGTGTGATTATAAGAACAAAAGCAGGGCTTCCCTGGTGGCGCAGTGGTTGAGAGTCCGCTTGCCGATGCAGGGGACACGGGTTCGTACCCCGGTCCGGGAAGATCCCACATGCCGCGGAGCGGCTGGGCCCGTGAGCCATGGCCGCTGAGCCTGCGCGTCCGGAGCCTGCGCGTCCGGAGCCTGTGCTCCTGCGGAGGAGAGGCCACAACAGTGAGAGGCCCGCGTACCATAAAAAAAAAAAAAAAAAAAAGAACAAAAGCAACGAACAGCAAAAGCTAAAATCAAAGGAACAGATCCAACAAGAAGTCAAAATCGGCTCCTCCCTGTTACATTTAGGTTGACGGCTGCCCATCACACACCACTTCCGTGGTCCTTACTCTCGCTCGTGTGGGTCCACTTGGTCTTTCCAGCAGGACTGTGAATTCTTTGGGTCAGGAGTCATCTGTTGTATTAATCTGTGTTCCTTCCAGCACTCAACAATGAGCCACGTACCATCCTCGTTTCTGACAGATGGCTGATTCCAACACGTCCAACCAGGCAGTAGAAAGTAGGGACTGTGGTTTTCCAAACACAGACCAGTTTCTTCCTAAAGAAGGCGGACACTGCAACAGGGCCGCCGACGTTGCCCGAACGAACAGTTTGTCATCTGAAGACGCTTGAGCTGAATATAGAAGTAAATAGAGGTCAGAAGCTTTGATAACATAGGACATTCTTTATTTTCTGCTTCTGAGCGGAAGTAAGGGATACATTTAGTTTATGTGGTTTGGGGGGAGGGGCGTTCCTCTGCTGTTGACTGATCTCACTCAAGTTCTTGAACCTCCTATGGGTGAATTACACGTTATTTGCGAAAATAAAAGATGAGTGAAGAATTGAATCTATAATGAAAAACAGTGCAACAAGCTGGTTTTTAAAAAACGTATTTTATTGAAGTATAGTTGATTTACAGTGTTCTGTTTCTGGTGCACAGCAAAATGATTCAGTTACATATATGTGTATATGTATATATATGTATTTGTATACATATATATATATATTTTTTTTCATATTCTTTTCCATTACGGTTTATCACAGGTTAGTGAATACAGTTCCCTATGCTACACAGTAGGACCATTCTCTATATAATAGTTTGCATCTGCTAACCCCAAACTCCCAATCATTACCTTCCCCAGTACCCTCCCCCTTGGCAACCACAAGTCTGTTCTCTATATCTGAGTCTGTTTCTGTTTCATAGATAATTTCATGTTTGCCATATTTTAGATTCCACATATAAATGATATCATATGATACTTTGTCTTACTTCACTTAGTATGATCATCTCTATTTGCATGCATGTTGCTACAAATGGCATTATTTCGTTCTTTTTTGTGGCTGAGTAATATTCCATTGTATACATGTACCACAACTTCTTTATCCATTCCTCTGTCAGTGGACATTTAGGTTGCTTCCTTGTCCTGGCTATTGTGAACAGTGCTGCTATGAACACAGGGGTGCGTGTATCTGTTTGAATTAGAGTTTTGTCCAGATGTGTGCCCAGGAGTAGGATTGCTGGATCCTATGGCCACTCTATTTTTAGTTTTTTAAGGAGCCTCCAAACTGTTCTCCACAGTCAAGCTGGTTTCTTAAAATGAGAAGTCCTCCTGTATGCTCTAAACTTTCAGGAGACAGGATTTAGTCGTCATGTGCTGTAGCCATTCTTCTTGTGAAGACCTGAAATGTTCCATATAAGACTAGACCTCTTTGCCTGCTGGCCCCTCTCTCTGTTTCCAGAGGTACATTCTTCTCTGAGCTTGCTGCCTATGCTTCCAGAACTTTCCCTGTGCCTTTACACACATTTATATGTTCTGTGGGAGAAGAATGTCACCTGCCACTTCAGTAAACAAAGGATGTTGCAGCCATAAAGCGTCATCCACAGCAGCTTCCCTGAGGGGATTCAGGATGGAGAAAAGCAGGACACTGGCCCTAGACAGCTAAGGTGCACATCAAGGGAAGCATTTCGATGAGCCCAGACGCTCGCATCTTCCCATACATAGAAAAACACCCATATCATTAACTTGAGATGTCTGTTTTTTTGTGAGGCAGTAATATTTTTTTGATGATCGACTCCATGTGTTTTTCCAGCAAAACTCCTCTACATCCTGGCTCCTCCCCGACCTCTGTGGAGTGGTCCCTCCGAGCTCTCAGAGAGGCTGCCATCCCGGGCTATAGTAAGGCCACCAAACAAAACATGATTCTCAGCTTTTAGATGGTGCATTGTTTCTCAGTTGACAGGATCCAGAGAAAAATAATGGTATGTGTGTCTGTGCGTGTACTTTACATAAATGGTGTCCCTTATATCAGTGGTTCAGTAACTTGTTTCTTTCATGCAGTATTTCTTGGACATCTTACTACATTGGTACCTGTAGACCTTATTCATTCTTTTAGCAGCTACACAACACCACAAAACAAAACATGAACGTACATCTGTTTATTTAGCCATTTCTAAAGCATTTGGGGAATTCTGGGGCCTCTAAAATTCATATAATTTGACTTGCTTCCATTACCAGGGAATGCGTAACATTTTTTTTTCTTTTTTTTCTTTTTTGGCTGCATTGGGTCTTCGTTGCTGCACATGGGCTTTCTCTAGTTGTGGCGAGCGGGGGCTACTCTTTGTTGCGGTGCGCAGCCCTCTCATTACAGTGGCTTCTTTTGTTGTGGAGACACATGGACTTCAGCAGTTGCAGCACGCAGGCTCAGTAGTTGCAGTGTGCGGGCGCTTCAGTAGTTGTGGTGCACGGGCTTAGTTGCTCCGCGGCATGTGGGATCTTCCCGGACCAGGGATCGAACCCGTGTCCCCTGCATTGGCAGGTGGGTTCTTAACCACTGTGCCACCAGGGAAGTCTGCCTCGGATATTTTTAAGCTTCCTAAAATCCCAGTCATTTTGAGGTTTCCCCCTTAAGTATCGGCAGCAAGTCAGGGCTCATTTTTGGAAAAACGGGAGTGTTCTTATTTCTTAACCCAGGTTTGACTGCTTGCTGCTTGAAAGCCAATACTCGAGAGACAAGTGTTGGTTGGAAAGGAAAGTTTGCTTTATTCAGGAGGCCGGCAACCTGGGGAGAAGGCAGACAGGTGTCCAAGAAACCAACTCCAAAGATTCTGCTCGACCATGAAAGTTTTTAAAAGGAGAATCATCTGGGGAGGGGTCAGAGCCTTTGTTATCTTCTGCTGTGTGCAGACTTTCTTCTGATTGGTTGGTGGTGAGGTAACAGGGCGGAATCTTGCCCTCGGCCTGAAGTTGCCATTTTCCACGTGGGTGGGGGACTTGTTCTGCAGAAGAACGCAAAGATATTATTACATATATTCCTTGAGGGGGAGCCAGGATGCTGCCCCATCCTGTACTGTGGTGTCTTGACTGCTCCTCCTTTGTTTCTGCATCCCCTCCCTTCCCTGGTTAGCAGCTGTTTGAATCTCCCCTTTGGAACTTAGGGAAGGTCAAGGAGGCTGAAAGAAGCCTATTTCCTATAAACAAGAAATGGGGGACACAGAAAGGATTTGTTCCTTGGAGGGTCCCACAGGGTCCTGTTCCATTTCATTCTCTGCTGTGAGACCCCCTTGTCCTCCCGTATGCTCATTTGCCTAAATTAATTGGTCACTATGCCCTCTCCCATTTCTTGCTAACTGAGATTTCAACTGTCATGCTTTTTCTATGATTTTGGTCCGAAACTGGTCTGAAAACGTAATCACAGTGAGTCAGAGAGGGAACCCAGGCCTGGAGCTGCTAGCATCCTCCCACATCTCTTTACCACAAGGACAGGGTCTGGGAATACAGCTGACATTGGGAGGGCAAAGCTGCATGACAGGAGGTCATTCAAGCTCCTGGATTCGGCTGTGTCCGCAGCCAGAAAGCCCCACTGGCCTTTCCCTCCGGTGGACCAGTGGTACATTTTCCTTTTGCCTCTATCAGATGGGTTGGCAACAGATGCGACGCTCACTGGCAGAGGTTCCATGGCAGATTTTTTCCGCTCTCTTGCTACGTTTCTTTCTGGCTGCAGCACCCTCCAAGGCGCCCTTCCTTCACTATTTCTTTCAACCTTGCAAAAGACCAAAAAGGTCAACAGTCTGTATACAGCTTAGATCATGACTTATGTGACGGCACGATGGTCACTGTGGGTACTGCGTATTAGTTCATATTTGGCTTAGGTAACATGGCAAAAAATAACCAAGCCCTCCAAATCTAGCACGGATTCTTTTCTCTGCAACTATAGCATAACCTAGTTGGCAACACGTTTTACTGGGAAAGTGGCATATGGAGAAGATTTGCTGCCTCCTCGTTACAGCGATGTTTTCTTGTATTCATCATTCTTGAGATCCTGCCAAAAGTTTACATCTAATGGCCTATACATCCCATTTTCCCCCATCAAATAGAAAAAAACTGTGTGCCTTATGAATTGTTATAAACACTTTCACTGCACATTGATTCTGTTTTCTTATTCCACACGGACTCACAAATTTAAAATTCTTCCTAAGGTGCCTCAGACTTTATTTCAGGCAAAGCAAAGTGTGAGTGGTACTATTTTTTCCTTACTGAGAATATCGCTGGACATATTGGCCAGCTATTTCCATGCCTTATTATGGTGGCAAATGGGAAGGGACTATTGTTAAAAGGCTCAAGCAGAGATGGAATATGAAGGGTTTTTTTGTTTTTTTTTTTTTAATAGGAAAAGAAAGAAGCATTCTCTTGAGAGGTAGATGCTATGAGACTGGGAAGATTTCCATTTCCAAAGTCTTTGAATCGTTGCACATGAAACCAGTGTAAAAAACTTAATTCCTTCAGTGGCACGTGTGAATGTGAGACTGTGTGTATGTTTGAAAAAAAAACGAAATTGAGGCAACCATAAGTTGTGTGTGTGCTGGTGATAACTACGTATTTGTGCACTAATGGAATATAATATCAAGGTAGTAGTAACCTTGAAAAACGTACACTTCTGGGACTTCCCTTGTGGTACAGTGGTTAAGAATCCACTTGCCGATGCAGGGGACACGGGTTCGAGGCCTGGTCCAGGAAGATCCCGCATGCCGCGGAGCAACTAAGCCCGTGCGCCACAACTACTGAGCCCGTGCTCTAGAGCCGGCAAGACACAACAACTGAAGCCCACGCGCCTAGAGCCCGTGCTCCGCAACAAGAGAAGCCACCGCAATGAGAAGCCCGCGCACTGCAACGTCTTCACTGCAGTAGCCCCCGCTCGCTGCAACTAGAGAAAGCCTGCATGCAGCAACGAAGATCCAACGCAGCCATAAATAAATATGTAAATGAATTTATATATATCTATAAACGTACACTTCTTTCTTATGAAACATTTTTCTTTTGGAATATTTAGGACATAGAGAGGCTGTACAGTGTAGTGGTGAAGGATGTGGATCTAGAGCAAGACTCCCTGATCCTTATCTCCCTACTCAAAACTGTTTGATCTTAGGCATCTTACTTCACTTCTTTGGGCTTCAGTTTCCTCATCTGCAAAGCAGGGATTAAAAATAGTGTGTATCTCTAGCATCCCACTCCTGGGCTTATATCCAGAAAAGATGAAAACTCTAATTCAAAAAGATACATGCACCCCAATGTTCACTGCAGCACTATTTACAGTAGCCAGGACATGGAATCAACCTAAGTGTCCATCAACAGAGGAATGGATAAAGAAGATGTGGCACATATATACAATGGAGTATTACTCAGCCATAAAAAAGAATGAAATAATGCCATTTTTAGCAACATGGATAGACCTAGAGAATATTATACTTAGTAAAGTAAGTCAGACAAAAACAAATACTATAAGATACCACTTACATGTGGAATCTAAAAATACAAATGAATCGATATACAAAATAGAAAAAGACTCCCAGACATAGAAAACAAACTTATGGTTATTAAAGGGGAAATGGAGGGGAGGAAGAATAAATTAGGAGTATGGGATTAACAGTTGCAAACTACTATACATAAAATAGAAAAGCGACAAGAATTTACTATATAGCACAGGGAATTATATTTGATATCTTATAATAAACTATAATGGAAGATAATCTGGAAAAAAAAACACTGAATCTCTTTTCTGTACACCTGAAACTAACACAATATTGTAAATCAACTATACTTCAATTAAAAATATTAGCATATATCTCATTAGGGTTGTTGTAAGAATTCAATGAATTATCATAGGTAGGTACTTAGAGAACAAGGTCTGCACAGGGTTATTGCTCCATAGCTGTCTGCTCTGAGGATGATGATGAAGATGATGATGTTGTCTATGGTGATGAAGATGATGTCATCTACGGTGTTGAAGATTATGATGATGTCTATGGTGATGAAGGTGATGATGAGGATGATGATGTCGTCTATGGTGATGAGGATGACGTCGTCTACGGTGATGAGGATGATGATGTTGCCTACAATGGTGATGAGGATGATGGTATCTATGATGGTGATGAAGAAGATGATGATGTCTATGGTGATGAGGATGATGTCGTCTATGGTGATGAGGATGATGTCGTCTATGGTGATGAGGATGATGTTGTCTATGGTGATGAGGATGATGTCTATGGTGATGAGGATGATGTTGTTGCCTACAATGGTGATGAGGATGATGATGTCTATGATGATGATGAAGAAGAAGATGATGATCATGATGATGATGATGAAGATGGTGACAGAAAGGGGTGTGATCTAATCTACTTCTACCAAGACTTCGCAGTATCTAGTAGTTGGCCTGACTGAGGAGCTCCTCATGAGTGCAGAGACAAAATGTTAAAGAAAACTAAAAACATGCTTGTTAAAATCTCAGAAGGTCATGGTTTCAGATATATTTTCTCATTTTCCAAAGTGAATGAAAGCTTCACTGTGCCACTGCCTCTGCTTTGGCTCTTAAAGGTCTTAGATTCTGGACTCCTCTGGATGTCCAGTTCAGCAGTGGCACAGATTCAAGGAAAACAAGACTGGTTATAGAAACAGTCATGCTTTTGGAGCAGGGCTACATGCAAGGGTTTTTTTTCTCCCACTTATATAATGGCCATTCCTGTAGGTCTAAATAAGGTATGTGACAGTCTGCACAGTTAAGGTTAATCTGTCTTGCTGTTTTATAAGCAATGGTTTGTTCTTTTCCTACACAACGGCCTTCATGGTGCTTTGTACTCCTTGGAAGTACTTCATTCTGAACTTGCAAATGATTTTGAGAAGATTTTCCTGACATTGTCCGTGTACAGATTGGGAGCCTTTTGCCCTAGGACATACTCCAGTTTTCAAACAGATTTTGGCCAGTCCACCATCCCCCACTACAGGATATGATTTCGAACCTAAACCAACTGCTCTCAGAAGAACATACTGGGCTTCCCTGGTGGCGCAGTGGTTAAGAATCCTCCTGCCAATGCAGAGGACACGGGTTCGAGCCCTGGTCCGGGAAGATCCCACATGCCGCAGAGCAACTAAGCCCATGTGCCACAACTACTGAGCCTGTGCTCTAGAGCCCGCGAGCCACAACTACTGAGCCCATGTGCCTAGAGCCTGTGCTCCACAACAAGAGAAGCCACCACAATGAGAAGCCCACGCACCGCAATGAAGAGTAGACCCTGCTCACTGCAACTAGAGAGAGCCTGGGTGCAGCAACGAAGACCTAATGCAGCCAAAAATAAATAAATAAATAAATAAAAAGAATATACTGTTGAGTAGTTTAATATCATTAATCTAAATTGATTAAAAACAGTATTATTTTCTACATTTATAATTAGTATATGTCATGCTCTTTGTCTGATAAGCTCTGAGCACAAATACAAGGGAAATAAAGAAAAGGATCATTCCTGCCATTATAGGAATAATTTGATAGAGACAGAAGAGGAATGAGGTGCATAAATGATGCCCATGCAACCTGCATATTAACATTAATAACAGGAATTAACTAGTTTAAAGTAGCCTGTAAGAGATTAGGTTCAGGATTCAGGAAGTAGGATCTTTAATGACTGCAGAAAGAACATATTTTTCTTCAACGTTGTGGAACCATTTGCAATTGTTAAATGTGAGAGAAACAGATGAGCTTAGGGCATAAAAACTTTGTAATTTCAAAAATTCTTCACATTCTGAGACAATTTCTTAGGTGTGGTTTAGAGACATCCGAAATTTTGGGTCACGGAAATAAAATCATTCAGACTGAGACACATGAACTGTTTAGGTATCTGAGTTCCATGACCTGGATTACTCTGTGGCAAACGTGACAAAATCCAGCAATTAACATCAGTGATCACTGGACAGGTGTTTTCGACTGTCCCTGACCCCCTGAGGCTGGGGGTTGAACACTATTTCAAAAGGACAATTTGAGCATTGGCATACTTTTGTTGTCATTTTATTTTATTTATTGATTTTTAATCTTTATTTATTTTTGGCTGCGTTGGGTCTTCGTTGCTGCACGTGGGCTTTTCTCTAGTTGCGGCGAGCAGGGGCTACTCTTCGTTGCAGTGCACAGGCTTCTCATGGCGGTGGCTGCTCTTGTTGCAGAGCATGAGCCCTAGGCACATGGGCTTCAGTAGTTGTGGCATGCGGGCTCAGTAGTTGTGGCTCGTGGGCTCAGTAGTTGTGGCTCACGGGCTTAGTTGCTCTGTGGCATGTGGGATCTTCCTGGACCAGGACTCGAACCCGTGTCCCCTGCATTGGCAGGTGGACTCCCAACCACTGCGCCACCAGGGAAGTCCAGCATCGGCATACTTACACTCTTCTTCCCCCACCCATCTCCCCTGTACCCCAAATCTATAAATGCACTGTGGCTTTTGGTCCTCGAAACCATTCCCCCATCAGCAAAATCATTCCACTAACAGCATCTGTTTTTATTCCGTTTCTCATGAGAGAAGTGTCAGACCCCTATAAGCAGTCAATGGCAGTCATCACTTTACTTTAGAAACAGTGCTATGTGAGGCAACCTGTCTTCTCTGGAATTTTTAGTGGGTTGTAAGTCTTTACGGGAAATGAGGTTGACCAGGGATGAAACGGAACAGCTGGAAGTTTGTTCAACTCTTTCCTCGCAGGATTTATGAAAGATTTTAAGACCAGCGATATGTAGGGGTCTCTTAGCTATATTATCAACTAAATTCCAAGTGAATCTGTCTTTTTGCTTTTTAAAAGTGAAACTATATATTATCTTCTTTGGGACAAAGTGAGATTACAAAAAAACCCGAAGGCAAAGAAACATACAAACCAAAAAACCCAATGAACGAAAAACAAAACACTGATGAGATTTCTGTCAGCCAGAAAGGGAGAGTTTGAATAAGTTCGCTCCCCTCCCTGCTTTGACATACCTACTAGCCAAAATCACATCTAATCTATTGAATTCCAAGTGATTTCATTAAACGACAGAGGTTGGTTGGGGTTTGAGGACTCTGAGATTGACATTGGGTCTAATCGTGCTCTAGGGTCTCAGAAGAAAAGATCAAAGGAAGGGACCTTATATTCTGGAAAGATCTGTGATAGCGGAGAAGGAATAGAAACAGAGGGGGTGCTTTGTTCTTGTTTTTTCCAAAGTTACTTTTAAGGAATTGACTGTAGTGTCAGCTGCATCCTTTCCTGTTCTGTTCCAGCTCAGTTGGCAAGAGAGGTACATTCCACGGACACTTAGCAAAACACCACATTGAAAACAAATAAATATGGGTGAGCCCCCTAGAAGGATCCTAGGGAGAGGTCTATGGGGCCGTGAATGGCTCTTTTGTTAACAACTCCAGCCGCTGGGACCCAGGGATGGACACGGCGGGACCACTCCACTGAAGTGGAGATAAACACACTTCAGAAAGCAAACTGAGTAGCGGGTGTTTCCACCCCTTAAAATTACAAACCAAAAAGTCAAGAAGGACGTTTTTAGTTATGCAGGCGGTTTCTGAAGTGGTTCTTGTGGGCAATGTGTGAATTCTCAAGAGCTCCACCAGCCCATGCTGTGGAGTAGACCAAGGAGCTGTGATGTATGATACAACCTTGAGATGTGGGGACTCCAGGAGCCCTCAGGGGCCCCCGTGTCCCTTCTTCTGCCTCATAGCAGATCTGTACTTGGATCCCAAGTGGGAAGCTTTCACATTTTTTGATGTTCTCACAAGTCCCCTGAGTCTCCCAGTGTCCAGGCCACTCCTTGAGGGCCCCCAACACGGCAGCAGGGTGAGGATGTGCTCCAGCAATCTGCCTTCATGCCAGGACTCACAGCTCACACTGGTCACCATCTGAGGCCATGTGGGCCCTGGCAGAGGGGGTGGGGAATCCCTTGGAATCTGTTTAATTCTCTATTTCCAGTGGGTTCAGTACCTCCTCCCCCTGGATTCCAGTTTCCTGCTGCCACCAGCCAGTTCCTATTCAGCTCCTTTCTTCTTCTTAAATTGCAGAACCACTGATGCTGAGAATTTGGTCTCTGTGCACAGGTGCCGAGTCGGATCTCAGAGACAGAGTGAAGTAGAAAAAAACAGCTTTATCGCTTTGCCAGGCAAAGGGGAACACAGCCGGCTCATGGCCCTGAAAAATTGTGAGTCCCAAACTGGGAGGACTTACTGAGGAGTTTTACGGCAACGGTTCAAGGATGGGGTTGCTGATAAGGATTAGGGCCTGCATTCCTTTAATCTGGCCTCAGGAGATCTCCTGATGACCTTCTCCCTGGAATGAAGAATGCTTCATCAGGTAGTTAACATCTTCCATTTGTTGGGGGTTTAGTTCTTCAGAAGAGCTCAAAGATACTGTTCTGTGCATCCCTTGAGGCAGAACCAGGACCTGCCCCAAGGCTGCACTCTTGTCTCCTGACTGCCCCTCCCTTGTCTCTGCGTCCCCTCCCTCCCCTGATTAGCAACTGTTTGAACCTGCCCTTTGGATCTCAGGGGGGCTCATGGAGGCTGAAGCCTATTCCCTACAGATAAGAAATGGGGGGCACAGAAAGGCTTCCGTGCCCAGGAGCCCCACAGGGTCCTGCTCGGTTTCACCATCTACCTGGCTGCTCAAACCAATAGCCCAGGAGACAGTGTAGACTTGTCAGGGTCTCTCCTTGGCCTCATCCAATCCGTTATCAAGTCCCACCAGCTTTATTTCCAAAGTACCTCTTCATCCCCACAGCCACCACCCTGTCCAAGCCACCATTCCCTCCTGGTTTGATGTCCCCCAAAGTTTCTAAACTGGATTTCCTATCTATGGTGCCCAACCTCATGTAAACCAGATGTCCTGCATGCAGTGGTGCCCTGCCCTCCAATGATCTACTCTCTATCCATACGGCCACTGGAGCAGTCTTTTAAAAATATCAAGTAGCTCACGTTCTCTCCTCTTCAAAACCTTCCAGTGGTTGCCCATTCTACGTTGAATCCATGGTCTGCAGAGCTGTTCACGGTCTGGTCCCTGCATCCTCCACCTTCTTTTTGGACCTCTCTGCCTTTGCTTACTGTGTTCTAGCCACATCAGCTTTTCGAATTCTTGCAGACACCGGGCTCACTTTTGCCTTAGGAAATTTAATCTTTCTGTATCTGGCATGGTCCTTCCTCAGTTTTGCATGTTTGGTTCCATTAAATCACTCAGGACTCAGCTCAAGTATCACCTGTTCAGCAAGGAAGGCCCTCCCAGACCATCACCTAGAGTCACACTTCCATTCTCTCCGTCCAGTCACGAACACCAGTGTTTTATTTTATTTAAAACACTTATCACAATTCTCAGTTTTTTTGTTTACTCATGTCTTGTGTGTTTCTCTTACAGAAATATACATTCCTGGAGGGCAGACAGCTGTTTTCCCTGTTCACTGCTCCATTCCCAGAAGAAGAATAGCTGGTATGGAAGAGTAGCTGGTATGTAGTAGATGCTCAATAAATGTTTAATAATAAACAAATCCTCTGAAAAGAGAGTGGCAGCGGGACTGCAGACAGTGAGGTGTTTTGTCCAGGGTCTTCTAAGATGATGGTTTATGGGCGTACGTGAAGCTTATCCACAGATCACTTCCAGCTGAAGCTTCCGTGACGGTGTGGATGCGTTAAAAACAGTATTTTGGGGGGAAGGTAGTAGTGGGTGCAAGAAAAAAGGCCACAGCTGGGCACTATTTCGTGACTTCTTAGCTTCCATAATCATATGAGACAATTTCTTGTAGTAGATTAATCTCTCTCTCCATACCTCGGTGTCTCTATACATCTATCTATCTATCTATATATTTATATTTATTTACTTGATATATATTTACTTGTTCAGTTTATCTGGAGAGCCCTGACCAATACATCTTCCCTCCCTCCCTCCATCCCACAAATTTGTATTAAGCCTGAATTCAATTTAATAGAAAGTCGATATGACCTGGCCTTTGTGCTCTAGGAATTAATATTCTAATAAGAGAGTTAAGGACACAAAAACTCAGAATTCAAGGCAGGATTTAATAGGGGACACAAGTTAGGTGTAGACATGATATTTTGAGGGTCCAGAGGAGGGAGGCAGACCTTAAAGTGGTTGGGAGGGTTAATTCAGGAGCCAGGCTGTCTGAGTTCAATTACCTGTTCCCCTTTTTATTACCTGTGTGATCTTTGGCAAGTTATTTAATGGTCTGTGCCTCACTTTCTTTACTTATAAAATATAGCAAAGATTACTATCTACCTCATAGAATTATCAGAAATACTAGGCAAAATAATGCATATTAAGACACTTAAGACAGCACCTTGATATTAAGTCTTCAATATGCTGGACTGAGGACGGAGACACTTTATCCTGATATTGGGTAGGATTTAAACTTGATGTGGAAATGGGCAAGGAAGTTCCAAGTGGAGTCATGTGAACAAAAGGGGCAGGAAGGGGTGAATGACGGTAGTTGAAATATCCAGTTTCGTTGGAAAACTGGAAGGGGAAGATGATGATATTGGGTAATCGTGTGGCACCGTAACAGAGAGGGACATATTAGTAGCCAGTCTCTTCTTGGTGAGTAATTATATATCACTGAAGATTTCTAAGCTGAGAAATTGTCTAGATGCCTTAATTTCTGCAACAATCTACTGGCTCAGAAATCTTTGGTGACCCATAATGTCTTAGCAAACACTTCTTTCCTTCTGTTTGATTTGAGTTTATTTTACTCTTTCTGTTCTAGTCTTAACATGAAACCTTAGTTTATTGATTTGGGATCTTCTCTTCTTTTAATACACTCATTCCATGCTATAAATTTCCCTTTAAGCACTAGGCTAGCTGTCATCCATAAATTTTTATATGCTGCCTTTTCCTTTCCGCTGCATTAAAATTTTTTTCTAATTTCCCTTGAGTGTTCCTTGTTTACCTACGGATTAGTTGGGAGTCTGCTGTTTAATTTCCAAGTGATTGGAAATTTACCTGTTCCTTTTCTGTTATTGATTTCTAGTTCAATTTCATTATGTCCGGAGAGCATACTTTGTATGATTTCACTTGTGTAAATTGGTTAAGATTTGTTTTATGGCCTAGGATTTGGTCCATCTTGGTGAATCTTCATGTGTAGCTGTGTGTTCTGCTGTTGTTGGGTGGAGTGTTCCATAAATGCCAATTAGATCCAGATGGTTGATCATTTCTTCTGAATCCCTTCTAACTTTCTGTCTCCTAGTTCTATCTGTTACTGAGAGAGGAGTATTGAAGTCTCCGAATCTTTTTTTTTTTTCCGGTACGTGGGCCTCTCCCGTTGCAGAGCACAGGCTCCGGACGCGCAGGCCTGGTGGCCATGGCTCACGGACCCAGCCGCTCTGTGGTATGTGGGATCCTCCCGGACCGGGGCACGAACCCGTGTCCCCTGCATCGGCAGGCGGACTCTCAACCACTGTGCCACCAGGGAAGCCCCAAAAGTCTCCAAATCTTATTGTGGGTTTGTCTCTTTCTCCTCTCAATTCTGTCATTTTTTTTTTCATGCGTTTTGAAGCTCTGTAGTTAGGTGCATACACGTTTAGTATTGGTATACTTTCTTGATGAGTTGACTTTTTTATATGTGTTATTCCTCTTTATCTTCAGTATTTCTCTTTGTTCTGAAGTCTATATTGTCTGATATGAATATAACCAGTTCAGCTTTTTTTGGGAGGGGGTTAGTATTTGCATAGTATATCTTTTTCCATTCTCTTGCTTTTAACTTATCTATATCACTATGTGTGAGTGAGTTTCTTGTGGCCAGCATATATACTTAGGTCATCATATAAAATCTAATCTGACAGTTTCTGTCTTAAAATTGGTGTGTTGTAATATAATTTACCATTTTATTATTTTTTGGTTAGTTTTTTATTTCTCTATTTCCTCTTTCCTGATTTCTTTTGGTTTATTGGACTGTATCTAAGCATTTTATTTTATTTATTATTTTCATTTTGACTCTGTCTCTCTGCGTAAGTTTTTAGTGGTTTCTCTAGAGATTACAAAAATGCATTCTCGACTTTTCACAGCCTATTTGGAATATTACTACTTCAGTCTGAACATAGGTATCCTGTCCCTCTATAGTTTCCTTTACCCCCTTCTCTTTGTGCGTGGTCGTCTTACATATTACATTCACATACATTAATGACTCCATTGGTCAATGTTGTTGTTATTATTATTATAATATGATTTTGCTTTCAGCTGTCAACATGTTTAAAAGAACTTTGGGGGGGGGAAGTGTAGTATATTATACTTAACCATATATCCACTCTTCCTGTTATTCTTTCTCCATTCCTAGAGAATTGAGGCAACGGAAAGTAAGTAGAGACTGACAAAGAGAGAAAAACTAAATTTCTGATGACCTTGACTGTGTTCCGAATATGGCTGTATTATCCTCTGGACTTTTTGTAACTTTTTCCCCTTTTGTTTAAGCCTGTTTTGAGTTTAATTTTCTGTCCTTTCCAACGGAAAGCACCCTGGTTGACACAGTCTTAAAGGAGGCGATTTTGGGGAAGGGTACTATCATCATTTTTTGTTATGGTTTAAGTTATAATAGGCTAATAAATGACAAAAGTGTGGCGAAATTCAACTGGATTTCAAGTCCAGATATCTTTTAAAAAATTTCTAGTTTAATTCCATCTGTAGGGTCGTTATGGAAGTCAGGATAGAATATTTGTTGATGTGGAGGCACTCCTGGAATCAAGCCCTTGAAACGCAGCTCTGTCTTTGAAGGTTTTTAATGGAGCTTGACATTGTTATTCACTGAGACAGACAGTAAAGTATTAGCTAATTACTAGCTTTGCTGCAGTGGTCCAGCATGATTTTCTAAGAGGGGCACGAGGAGTGTCTTTTCCTCTGCAGCTGATTTCACTTCTAAATGGCAAGCCCAATTGTTTGCTGGAGGGTATGTTAATTGCTTATATGATGATGGTGGTGATAATGACACACGATGATTATTTAGTCCCTCACTGGCGCTGCTCCCATTTCTTAATATCTTAATATCTAGAGTTGTTTATTTCTCCGTTGCAGGCAGATGAAAATGAACACGGACTTGTAGGTAGGTACCCATGACTGCTTAAGTGGCCGAGTTCAGACACAAAGTGGACTGAGAAATCGCCTAAGATGAGTAATCATGAGGATGTCCAAATCAGCGTGGCATCCTGTATCAGCTGGAGATTATTTTTGAGTACACTTAACTGAAACTAGCCTCCAGTGGCTTCGCTAAATAGAGGGACAGGTATGGTAGTTCCATGACGTCATTAAAGACCCAAAGCTCCTTCTCACCGTTGGCTCTGCCATTATTAGCATACATGACTTCGGGGGCAGGTTTATATATATAATTCATATGTACAGAAAAATCACCCTTTTAGAGTCTAGTTCTATGAGTTTTGACAAACACATAGAGTCGTGTAACCACCACCATACCAAGATATAGAACAAACTCAACACCTCCCTAACTTTCCCTTGTGCCCCTTTATAACTAACATCTCCTTTCACCCCCACGCAGACAACCACTGCTCTCTTTCCTGTCTCCACTGTTTTGTCTGTATAAGAAGTAACTCATAGGAATGAACTCCCTCTTTCACTTGGGATAAGGAATGTGAGACTTATGCTGCTGTGTGTATCAATATTTCTCCTTTTTAGAAAAACTGAGAAGCACTCTTCTGCGGATATCCCTTTTATGGGTACGGTTTGTCGATCCATTCACTGGTTGGAGGACATTTGGGTTGCTTCTAGTCTTTGGAGATTATGAGTAAACCTGCTAGGAACATCTGCATCTAGGCTTTTGTGTGGACATGTTTCATTTCTCTTCAGTACGCACCTAGTAGTGGGATTGTGGGGTCATCTGATGGGGATACGTTCAGGTTTACACAGAACTGCACACTTGTATTTCAAATGGCTGGACCATGGCTGGACCATTCTTAACAGTAATGTCTGAGAGTTCCAGCCGATTTGTCTCCTCACCAGCACTTGGTCTTATAGTTTCTTCTCAGTCTAATACGGGTGTAATCCTCATGGTTTTAATGTGCATTGGCATCATGGCCAGAGCTGTTGGACATCTTTACATGTGCTAATTTTCCATCAATATATCTTCTTTGGTGAACTGTCTCCTCAAGATCCTTATCCATTTTGTACTGAGTTGTTTGTTTTGAGATTTGAGCGTCTTTTATCAAGATACACATTTTGCAGATATTTTCTTCCAGTCTATTGTCTTCATTTTCTAACTACTGTCTTTCCAAGAGCTTAGGTTTAAAATTTTGTTTAACTGGATGAAGTCCAATTCCTCACTTTTTCTTTCATGGTTTGTACTTTTTGTGTCTTTTCAAATAAGTCTTTGCCCTACTCAAGGTCACAAGTATTCCCCCCCCACATGTTTTCTTCTAGAAGTTTTATAGTTTTAGATTTTATGTTTAGAACTATGATTCAAGTTGAGTTAATTTTTGCTGTGTGGTGAGGTATGGGTTGAGAGTCCTACTTTTTAGCTTGTGACTGTCCAATAGTTCCGGCCCCATATACTGAAAAAAACTTACCCTTTCTCCGTTGTGTTCCCTCTGTTGAAAATCAATTAACAGTATAGGTTAAGTTTACTTCTGCCTTCTCTTTTTTATTTCATCCGCATGAATGTGTAACATTTTGCTAATACCACACTCTATTGACGACTGCAGCTTTATAGTAAGTCCTGAAACCAGGTATTAAAGTTCTCCAACTTCATACATATTTTCCAAAATAGTTTTGGCTATTCCAGTTTCATTACACATTCATTTTAGAATCAGCATGTTGATTTCTACCAAAAAACCCTGGCGGGATTTTGATTGGGGTTGTAGAATTGAGATTTGAGTGGGATCATCTGGGGCAGAATATGGACATTTTGACAGTATTCAATTATCTACTCCATTTATTTAGGTGCTCTTTGTACATATTTAGATTTATACCTATTTCATTTTGGGGCACTATTATAAATGACGTTTAGATTTTGATTTCTAATTATTCATTGCTAGCATATAAAAATACAGTAAATTTTTTTATGTTGACTTTGTTTCATGTGACTGTGATAAACTCACTTGGTAGTTCTGGTCATTTATGTACTATAAAGTTCATTCATTTAAAGTGTACAATATTTTTAGTGTATTGACAGAGTCATGTAAGCATCACCGTAATCTAATTTTAGAACATTTTAATCACCTCAAATACAGATACCTTTCTTTCATTTGGATTTCTAGTCTAATTCCATTGATTAGAGAACATACCTTACATGATTTCAATATTTTATATTTGTTGAGGTTTTTTTTATGATCATCCTTGGTTAATGTTTTATGTGTACTTGAATGTGATCTATTTTGGTTACTGTTTTATGTGCACTTAAAAGGATATCATTTCTCAGTTGTCGAGTGGAGTGTTTTATAAATGTCATTATACATGTCAGCAATGTGCGTTGCTAGTGTTGGTCAGCTCTGTATCCTTAGTGATTTTCTGCCTACTTATTTTATTGATTCCTGAGGGAGAAGTCTCTAGATATAACTGTAGGTCTGCCTATTTCTCCTTTCACTTATACCAGTTTTTGTATCATGTACTTTGTGGTTCTTTTGTCCGTTGCACACATGTTTAGGACTGTTACGTGTTGTTGCTGAATTCATCCCTTTGTAATGTAATGACTCTCTTTATCCCTGATAATATCTCCTGTTCTGAAGTCTACTTTGTCTGATAACATAGCCGCTTCCGTGTTCTTTTGTTTAGTGTTTGCAAGATATACCTCTTCTGGTCTACTTTAAGGTTTAACCTTGCTGTGTATTTATATTTAAAAAGTGTTTCTTGTAGACAGTATACGGTTTGGTCTTTTCTATTTTATCCAGTCTGGGAGTCTCTGTCTTTTATTTGATGTGTTCAGATCATCTAGATTCAATGCAATGACTGAGTAAATCTATTCTCCTTGCTAGTTATTTTCTTTACTTTTTTTTTTGCCAGTTATTTTCTATTTCTTCCGTTGGTCCTTCCTTCTCCCCTTAGCCCTTGTTTTTGGTCTGCTTTTGGATTAATTCAGAATTTGCTATGATTCCATTTTATGTATTATTATTAGCTTACTATTTATACCTCTATAACATTTTTTTCCAGTGGCTGTCCTAAGGTGTACTATACTTTTCTCCAGTGGTTATCTTAAGATATCTTTCTTTAATAGGTCACATGCTACCTTCCAATCATATTACACCTCTAAGTGTAGTGCAGACCCCTCACAGCTGTGTGCTCCCACTTTTCCCCTCCCTTCTTCTGTGGTATTTTTCATACATTATACTTTCACATATGCTATCAACCTACAGCATATTCTACTCCTTTTCTGGACAATTTAGTTTTTATAGCAATTAAAAATAAGGGGCTTCCCTGGTGGCGCAGTGGTTGAGAGTCCGCCTGCCGATGCAGGGGACACGGGTTCGTGCCCTGGTCCGGGAGGATCCCACGTGCCGCGGAGCGGCTGGGCCCGTGAGCCGTGGCCGCTGGGCCTGCGCGTCCGGAGCCTGTGCTCCGCAACGGGAGAGGCCACAGCAGTGAGAGGCCTGCGTACCGCAAAAACAAAAAACAAAAAAAACCTCAATTGTAACCATTTCTGGAGAGATTCATTTCCTTGTGTAGATCCCGTTTCTGTCTAGTGGCATACTGTTCTGTTACATTCCTAGCAGTGCTTGTCTGCTGGCAATGAAATCTTCCAATTCGTGTTTGTCTGAAAAAGTGTTTATTTCTCTTTCATTTTTAAAACTGAAGTATAGCTGACTTACAATATCATTAGTTTCAGGTGTACAACATGGTGATTTGGTATTTGTATAGATTATACTCCACATAAGGATATTTTAAAATACTGGCTACATTCACTGTGCTGTACATTACATCCTTGTATCTTATTTATTTTATACACAGTAGCTTATACCTCTTGATCCCCTTCCTCCGCTGCCATCCCCACTTGTAATCACTAGTTTGTTTTCTGTATTTATGAGTCTGTTTCTGTTTTGTTATGTTTGCTCATTTGTTTTATTTTTTAGATTCCACATATAAGTAAAAAAATACAGTATTTGTCTTTCTCTGTCTGACATTTCACTGAGCACAACACCCTCTAGGTCCCTCCAACTCACTTTTTTAAAGTGCAAAATTCAGTGGCTTTTAGTGTATTCGCAAGGTTGCGCAACCCCCTGCTGTCTAATTTCAGGACATTTTCATCGTCGTCCCCCGCCCCAAAGAAACTCTATACCCAGGACCAGTCTCTCCTCACTCCCCTATTCTCAGCCTTTTCTTTCATTTTGAAAAATACCATTTACTAGATGTAGAGTTCTGGGTTGCAGGATTCCTCCTCCCCCACCCCAAATGCCAGACATTTCACTACATTGTCTTTTGACTTCCATAGTTTCTGATAGGAAGTGCACCGCGATTCTTGTCTTTGCTCCTCTGTATGTAACGTGGATTTTCCTCGTGCTGCCTTTGTGATTTCTCTTTTGATGTCATGTGTCTAGGGGTGCGCAGTGTGTTTATGTGGTGTGTGCGGTGTGTGTGTGCGTGTGGTGTTTGTGTGTATGTGCATGTGTGGTGTGTGTGCATGTGTGTGTATGTATGATGTGATGCGTATGCACATGTTTGTGGTGTGTGTACACCTGTGTGGTGTGTTTGGGATTTATCTTTCTTAGGATTTTCTGAGCTTATTGGGTCTGTGGTTGAATGTGTTCCATTATTTTCAAATATTCTTGGCCGTTAGCTCTTCAAACATGTTTTTCTGCCTCATTTTCTCACTTCTACTTCTGGGATTTCCACCATACATGTGTTAGAATAGACACATATCAGAATATTGGGACACTGCTCCTTCATGCTCTGGTTTTTAAAAAAAGTTCCTTTTTTTCACTTTGTGCTTCAGCTTGGATAATTTTAATCGACCTATCACAGGGTTCCCTGATTTCTTCCCTGCCTGTGTGGAGTCTACTGACGAGCTCGTGGCAGGAGTGCTTGGTGTGTCATATGTTTTACTGACGAGCTCGTGGCAGGAGTGTTTGGTGTGTCATATGTGTTACTGACGAGCTCGTGGCAGGAGTGCTTGGTGTGTTATATGTTTTACTTTTAGCAGCAGCGTTTCCATTTGACTACTTCATATAATTTCCATCTTTCTGCAGAACTTTCCCTTTGTCCATATATGCTGTCACACTTTCCCACTAAAGCATTTAACATATTAGTCAGGGTTATTATTTGTAACTTTCTGACATAGTTTTGATTGTTTTGTCTCTAGGCAGTGTGTTGCTTTTTCTTGCTATTTTTGTGTGTCATACTTTTAGAATAAATGCTGGGCATCAGGTGTAAAACAGTAGAGACTGAGGTCAACAGTATTCGTGCCAGGAAAGGGGTACAGCTCTTTTCTGCTAGGCCATTAGTGTGTGTGTGTGTGTGTGTGTGTGTGTGTGCGCGCGCACTAGTGCACACGTGTGCTTGTGCATGTGTGGAAAGGCATGTATGTGCAAGTATGCATGTGTGCATGCATGTATAAACATGTATTTCAATGCACGAGTATGCACTGTGTCTATGCATGTTATGCGTGTGTGCATATGCCTTGTGTGCATGTGAGCACGTTTGCTTGTGCATGTGTGTGCGCGCGTGAATGCACACCTGTGCATGCATGTGTGCACATGCGCATGTATGCATTGCACACGTGTGTGAATGCACACACGTGTGCATTGTGTGCACGTGTACGCCTTGTGTGTGCATGGGTGAGCATATGCTTGCTCGTGCCTGTGCATGTGTGTGAATGCACGTGCATGCACGTGTATGTGCGCATGTGTGCAATACACGTGTGTATATGTACATGTGTGTGTATGCAAGTATGTGTATGCCTGTGTGCATGTGTATGCATGTTCAGTCAGTCTGGTTGGGAGTAGAGCTGGCTTGGGTTCTGTCGCCATGGTTACCATCAGTGCTGCACAGGCCTCAGACTCCGCTGGCATAGCCCTGCACTTGCGGTGGGGTTGGCTCGGCAGAGGGAGCCCCTCAGTGTTCTGGCCCCACTTTCAGCTCCAGGCCTTTCTCGTCAGCCAGAACAGCTCCCCATGCTCTCGCCTCTCCCGTTACCAGGGTGCCGAGTGCTGCCAGCCTGGAAGTGGGACGGTGGGAATTCTGTTTCCCTGGTTGGCCTCAGGCTCAGGTGGCCTGAGTTCCTGCATCTCGGGTGGATGTCCCCAGTGGCTCTGCCGCTCTCCCAGTACAAAGGGATCTCTCTGCCCCTCTCTGGGGACAGAGGGTGGAGTCTCCCCTTCCTCTAGCTGCACAGGTTCTCCCCAGTGCCCTGGGGTGCAGTGTTGGCTGTCCTTCTACAGCAACTTCAGGACTTTGGTGCCTGGGGGAGAAGGTCCAGGCAGGCGTCATGCCTTCTCAGTGGTGGCCACTCACTTCCCTGGTGAGCCCTGTTGAGAGGTTGCCTCCAGGCTCCCACCTGCCACCCTCTTCCTCTGAGTACCTGCTGGGTCATGGAGAAGGGCCTGGGATGGGGTGTGAACTCCCCTGTGTCTGCAGTGGCCGAGGGCTGTGTGCTCTCACCTAGCCCACATTGGCCTTTCCAAATTCATTGCAATTCTTTTGCTGAACTCTCCTTACTGGCTTGGCCCCATTTCCCCCATGCCCTGCCCCGTGTGAGCCAACACTCACGCCCTCCTCTCCTTAGAGGGGTCTGTCTTTTCAGACCACATTTCAGGCTGGGTAGTTTCCCTGACCTCTGTTTGCTAGTGGACTCACGAAAAGTCATGATGTTGTAGACGGAGGCTGCTCTTGCTGTGAAGGGGGTAATGCTCTTTCCAGCCTTCCATGTCCTCAGAGAAAAAGCTTGGGTTTCCAGTCCCACGACTGCAGGAGAGCTGCTCCACTTGTTCTTATCACTTCTATGCTCCAGCCAGATAAAAGGTCAAGGTCAGCAGGCTTCCGGAAGAGCAGAGATCAAAAGCGTTTTCTGGGAAGCCTGTGCCACCGACGTCTGCCTCGATCTCGCTGTGTGTAGCGCCCTGGCCACCCCAGCTGAAAAGGAAGCGGCCGTTTTTAACTGAGATTACGGGCGCGCAAATGCGCCCGGGATACTGCCTGGGGAGAAGGGGGAGCGAGCCGCGTCTGCCAGGCACAGTCTTCCTCAAACCTCCCTCCGCAGCTCAGCGGCTTCTTAAGCTTTTGCCTTCACTCCTCTTCGGAGGTCGAGGAAAGCTATGGATACTCTCCGCGCAGAAGTTCACGTGTGTGTGTTCAAAAGAGCTGTGCATGCGACTGCAGGGCACTCCGTGACTCCATGGAGCTTGCCTGAATGCCGGGACCCATGGAACCGTCACCCGCGATGGTCGGTCTTAGCCTTGGTTCTCCAGAAGCAGAGCCTGGGGTTGACGTGTGTGTAGTTTTCTTGGGAGCCGATTCTAGGGGCAGCAGTGTTTACAGGGGGGAGTACAACAGGCAGGTGGGAGAGTCAGTTCAAGGAGCTGTCACTCCGCTGCTGCTCCTGGAGTGGCGGAGGAGGAAGGGTGTTTAGCCACTGAGTTCCGAGCCTCGCTGGTCAGGGCTGCTCCCTGTCAGCGAGGCCCCTGTTTCTGGGTGCTGGTGCATGCGGCTGCTGCATGGGGCCCCCAGGCATCCCACCTGCCTCCGAGTGCGAGAGGCCCCAGGCAGAGACACACCGTGGGGAGGGAAGCGCGGAGGCTGGTGTGGGGCCGAGCATCCCAGCGCGTCCGGGATGAGAAGCGAGGCTGCCCGACGCCGGGCAGTGGTGACGGGAGGGTCTGGTACACACCGGCCAAGCGCCGCCTCTCTCTGCCTGTGCTGCCTCCTGTGCCTACACAGGCGCTGAATGACAAACGACTGCAGCTTCTCAAATTCATCCCATTCACCAGACCTCCGATGGCAAGGGACAGAAACTAAAATCAGACTCACTCCGGGGAAACAGGAGTTGATTGATGGGTGCCTCTCCGCGAAAACTGCCGCTGTATCTCAGGTCCGGGAGCTCAGCAGACACCATCGAATCTCTTAGCTCAATTGTCCGCTCTTTCTACTCTTTGTAGAGGCAAAGTGGCCATGAGCAGCCTTAAGTTAAGGTCCTTGGGGGTCAGCAGCGCCATGGGGGGAGGGGAGCCTCCTCTCTTCCAGGGCGGGTATATTAGCCCCGGGAAGACGCTGACTGGAGCCGAGGAGGACGCATGACCTCTCTGGTCAATTGCAGGCCCGGGGCGCGCCGAGGTGCTGCAGGGGTCCCGCCCGCCCCGTGACCATCTGCCCACCGGACGGAAGCACGTGGCTGGTGTAGGAAACACCCTGCAGAGGAAACCCCCACGCTTGTGTCCACAGCAGGGGCAAGCGGGGGTCTGCGCCGATGGTTGGTTGAGGGATGTGTGGCACCTGGGGAGGTGTAGCTCTGGGCGAGATGAGAATCGGGCGCTAAGAACTCAGCGTCCTCACAGCCTGGCCGGCGCTCCGAGCACCTGGGAGGCTCTACCGCGCTCTTCCTGAGGTCCAGGCTGTCCTGCTCGGCCGCAGGACACGTATCCAGTTGCGGGTGAATAATCCACTTATGCCCCCGTCTTCAGCTGGCTTCACACTTTGCTTCATCCCTGTAAAACTTTATTGAATAGAGCCTAATTGGAATTTAAGGGTCCTTTTATTTTTATTTTTTTCAGCTTTATCACGGTATAACTGACAAAATTGTAATATATTTAAGGTGTGCGACGTGATGATTTGATATACACATATGTACACTGTGAAAGGATTCCCACAGCAGAGCTAATTAACACATCCGTCACCTCTCACCTCACATATTTATCTTTTTTTTTTTTTTTGGTGAGAACACAAATTCAACTCTGTTACTCTGTTGAAATTGCGAATTTCAAGTACACAGTGCAGTATTACCCATTATAGTCACTATGTTATACATAGATCCTCGGACCTGTTCATCTTTTCACTTCATTTTATTTATTTTTTGTTTTTTAAAAAAGATTTATTTTTATTTATTTATTTAGGCTACACTGGGTCTTAGTTGCAGCACATGGGATTTTCGTCACGGCATGCATGTGGGATCTAGTTGCCCGACCAGGGATCGAACCCAGGCCCCCTGCCTTGGGAGCATGGAGTCTTACCAACTGGACCACCAAGGAAGTCTCTTCATCTTTTTTTTTTTTAATTTATTTATTTGGTTGCCCTGGGTCTTAGTTGCAGCAGGCGGGCTCCTTAGTTGTAGCATGCGAAGTCTTAGTTGCGGCATGCATGTGGGATTTAGTTCCCTGACTAGGGATCAGACCCAGGCCTCCTACATTGGGAGCATGGAGTCTTATCCACTGTACCACCAGGGAAGTCCCCCCTTCATCTTTTGAAAAAAAAATTTTTAATTATAGTTGATTGGGCTTCCCTGGTGGCGCAGTGGTTGAGAGTCCGCCTGCCGATGCAGGGGACGCGGGTTCGTGCCCCGGTCCGGGAAGATCCCACATGCCGCGGAGCGGCTGGGCCCGTGAGCCATGGCCACTGAGCCTGCGCGTCCGGAGCCTGTGCTCCGCAACGGGAGAGGCCACAACTGTGAGAGGCCCGCGTACCAAAAAAAAAAAAAAAAAAAAAAAAATTATAGTTGATTTACAATGTTGTATTAGTTTCTGCTGTACAACAAAGTGAATCACTTATACATACACATATATCCACTCTTTTTAGATTCTTTTCCCATGTAGGCCGTTTCAGGGTATTGAGTAGGGTTTCCTGTGCTGTACAGTAGGTCCTTATTAGTTGTCTATTTTATACATAGTAGTGTGTATGTGTCAATCCCAATCCCCCAGTTTATCCCTCCCCACTTCCCCCTTGGTAATCATGTTTGTTTCTTCCATCTGTGGTTCTGGCTCAGTTTTGTAAATAAGCTCATTTGTGCCATTTGTTTAGATTCCGCACATAAGTGGTATCATGTGGCATTCGTCCTTCTCAGACCTACTCATCTTATAACTGAAAGTCTGCACCCTTTTATCAGCCTCTCCCCATTTCCCCCTCCCCCTCCCCCTGGCAACCACCATTCTACTCTCTGAGTACGAGAGTATTTTTATTTTTTTTAGATTCCACATATAAGTGATATTAAGGTCCCATTTAAAATACTTAATTAACATCTACCTCAGTACAAACCTGATACACTTTTACCAAACCATAACATTTTTTTGCATCCCTTGTTAAACACACATACACTCATTAAAATAATTGTTGGATAATTGAATACTGAATATCTACTAAGTACTAAGCCCTGTTCCAGGAGGTGAGGATGCAGAGAGAACAAGACAGAAAACTTTACGTGCTCTTATGGGGCTTACGTTTTGGTGGGGAGAGATCGATGAATGAAATAAATATTTAAGATGCAGGGGGTGTCAGATAGTGGTAAATGACATTGAGAAAAACATAACAGGAAAGAAAGGGCTTTAGGAAGGGGACGTTTCAGTGTCAAGCTGGTATTCGGGATGGCCTGAAGGAGGTGATGAGAGGAGGCCCGCAGAGGGATCCACAGCAATGGGTTCCCAGACCCACACCCCATCAGCACCATTTCCAAAACGTCCCCACGGTGGGAAAGGCTGCCTTACACGGAGGTGGGCTCATCTCAACACCTGAACGGGATGTGAGAAAGGTAAATGACGTGAGTCAGCACAGACCTGCCGCCTGGCATGGAGAGCAAAAGTAAGTCCATGGTGAGTGAGGGCAGGTTCTGCTGAATTTGATGTCTATCCCTTTGTTTTTCTTAAAATCTTTATTTATTTATTTTATATATTTGGTTGCACCGGGTCTTAGTTGCAGCACGTGGCCTCCTTAGTTGCAGCATGCGGGCTCCTTAGTAATGGCACGTGAACTCTTGGTTGTGGAATGCATCTAGTTCCCTGACCAGGGATCGAACCCGGGCCCCCTGCACTGGGAGCGCTGAGTCTTACCCATTGCGCTACCAGGGAAGTCCCTCTGCCCACTTTTTATTACTGTTATTGTATTGGGATGCCTCCCGTTATCTGATGGTGATTTTTTAAAAAAATTTTTATTGGCTTATAGTTGATTTACAATGTTGTGTTAGCTTCTGCTGTCCAGCAAAGTGAATCAGTTATGCATATACATCTATCAGCTCTTTTTTAGATTCTTTTCCCATATAGGCCATTACAGAGTACCGAGTAGAGTTCCCTGTGCTGTGCAGTAGGTCCCTATTAGTTATCTATGTTATATGTAGTAGTGTGTGTGTGTCAGTCCCAATCTCTCAATCTATCCCTCCCCCCCACCTTTCCCCCCGGTAACCATGACTGTTTCTGTTTTGTAAATAAGTTCATTTATACCCTCTTTTTAGATTCTGCATATAAGCGAGATCATATATTTGTGTCTCTCTGTCTGACTTACTTCACTCAGTATGACAATCTCTAGGTTGATGGTGACTTTTATGGCTAAAAAAGGAACAAACCAGCGTGGTTCGGTCTCGGTGATGGGAGAGGTCCATTTAATTAGCAATCTGTCTAATTCTCGGTAAATTAAGACCTGGACTAAGAAAAATCTGCGTCTGCTGTCCCTCCTCATGCATCTTTTTCCTCTGGAGGCAGGCAACAGGAGGGACAGAAAACTGGTGAAATGCAGTGATAAAAGTTGTAAATTACTTTTCCCCTTAGGCGATCAGCCCAGGCGGCAGGATAAAGGTGGCAATTACCACAGTGGAATTCACCATTTTTTCAAGTGCAAAGAGATAGAGAAACGTGCACATGAATTTCTGGAGCCCTGCTGAAGCTGTGCAGCCTGGTTCAGCCTATCAGATCATCTGGGAGGCTGTGGGCTGCAGGCACAAACTAAAAGTAATCACTTCACGGTTTTGACATCACATTTTTTTCTCCCCCATGGGGACTGGAGGGCATTTTCTTATCCTCTTTAGGAAGTACTTGGACTCAGGGCTCTGTTCCCACTTAGCGTCAGGACAAAGGAGCTAGTAATATAAGCTAACATTTAGTGGGTGTTATTTTCTACTTTATAATAATAATAATCACAGCTAACATTTATTGAGTGACATTTTTTCTTTGCAAAAAATAGCTAGCATTTATGGAGTGCTACGTATTTTCCAAGCACTGCTTTGAGAGCCCTGTATGTATCATCTCATTTCTTGTTACAACTCTATGGAGCGGAAACTATTACCTCCATTTCACAGATGAGGAATATGAAACAGAGAGGTTCAGTAACTTGCCTAAGAGCACACAGCCAGTAAGCACCGGAGATGGTACAGTGAGGTAAGTGTTATCTAAATCACATAGCACATTATAGCAGTGATTATAATCGTGCGTGCATGTGTGTGTGTGTGTGTGTGTGTGTGTGTGTGTGGACATGTATGCAGTATAAAGTTTTGGTCTCTAGTAAAGTGGGCTGAGGCTGGCTAAGGGCCTGACACTTTGCTATCACCTTGGGCAGCGGTCCCCAACCTTTTTGGCGCCAGGGACCGGTTTCGTGGAAGACAATTTTTCCACAGACCGGGGGAGGTGGGATGGGGGGCTAGGGGTGAGGTGGAGAGGGTGGGGGGAATGTTCAGGCGATAATGCGAGCCATGGGGGGCGGCAGATGAAGCCTCGCTCGCCCGCCGCTCCCCTCCTGCTGTGCGGCCTGGCTCCTAACAGGCCACGGACCAGGACCCATCCACGGCCCGGGAGCTGGGGACCCGTGACCTTGAGAACACTACCCTGGATGCTGTGGTGGGCTGTGGGGAATGGTGTGATCGCTCAGGGCACCTTGTAAATAGTTTCATCCGTCTCTGAAAGGGTTAAAGAGAAAACGTGGCCGGCATCTCTCGGAGGGCACGAGGGTGCGGTGTATTTTCTTCTTCCATCCCTAAATCACCTTCCTTCTCTCTCTGGGCAAGCGAGGCTCCGCTCTAAACCGAGTTTACGGTGTGTTGTACGTCTTGTACTTATGCATATTTACGCTGCCTCTGAGGCGCTGGCGGAAGGTAGCTGACGTATGTATGTGCCCCGTGCCTGTCTGCTCTGCTTCTGAACCTCAGATCCTGAAGGCAATTCCCAGTGGTGCATAACAGGCTGGTGTTAGGACCCAGGAAGGACGCAGCAGCCGCGGGACATAAATAGAGAAGCCGAACAGAACAAAGTTTGAGGAGAGAGCCTTACATCCCTCACTCTCTCCACCCCAAGCGCTGGGGGACAGACAGACGGACGAGGTGCAAGCCTGAGTCACACCAGAAGGAGTTGGGCAGCAACGCACCAGCCCAGGAGCCTGAGGGAGCTCCAGACACAATTCCTCCCACTTCCAGGAAAAAGAAAGTTCCAACTCCGAACCTGGGTGGATACCACTGGAGACTCTTGACAGAAACAGAAAACCGCGAGGGACCCACGATCACCCCCGAGCCTCGGCACTGCAGCCGCAGCCCTGGGTTGCTGCTCGGGAGCTGTGATCGGAAGCTGCCTGTCTCCTGCCTGCGTCCCCCAGCCGGTCTGATCGTTCCCGTGTGTTTATTGATCACCGAAGACCCTTGAGTCCGGAGACGAAGACGAAACACCCGTTAACTCTCACGACCCTCTGCCTTAACTCTCTGCAGTTCACAAACTCGAGGGAAACAGAAGGTTTTCTTCTTTCTGGAACCTGTGAAAATGTCCCTTTCCCAAGGGAGCGAAAGTTAAACGCGCCACTTTGTCCCAGACGCTCAGGAACTCTGCTTGGCTCACGTTTTTGCCTCCGCAAAAAACATGAGGAAACTGCTGCCTCTCTGCTGCTGGCATTCCTGCCTGCTGTTATCTTACTGTGATTTTCAGGTAATGTCCCCAGGTGCTGCTCGCCGAGACGGGACTCGCGGGAGGTTCCCTACATGTCTTACAATGCGGTGTTTTGTGTGCAGGTGCACGGAGCCGACACCAGGTCACAAGCCCATCCAGGTAAGTGAGGCAGCTTCCCTCCTGGTCTGCTCACTACCTGCTCTCCCTGCCCAGCCCGGGGTCTGGAAGCAGTTCGCTTGTTTGTCTCTGAGGCTGTGGGCGAGAGGCCCTCTTGGGCTCCTCTGGCCCCACCAGCTGTCCTGGCACCTTGTCCCGTGGGTCACTCGTCATCCTGCACCTCCCTCTCGGGGAAGCAGGTCTCTCCGCGCCGGGATGCTTCTGGTTCTGAGGCATTCAGGACACGGGGGTGTTCACCGGTGAAGCACCTTCTGTCTCTTACTTACATCATGTTTCTCCAGCACAGATTCACTTGAGCTGACTTAGAGCATCCCCCCCTTCCCCACACCACCCCGTCCTGTCCCCATCCCTCCGATGGGAGCTTGATTCCTCCATTTCCTCTGAGGAAACCCCTCGCCCATCCGTCTGGGTCCGCTTTTCCTTTGCCCCCCTGAGTCCTCAGTCTGGAAGCACCACCCTGAGGCTTTCCTCGGGGAGGATAGAGGAGACATGAAAACTTCCCTTGCCCCTTCGCAGAGGGGGCGGCCTGCGTGACAGTGACGGGAATTCGCTTTGCCGGCCCTTGTTCCCGTTTGCTGCCTGGTTGGCATGCGCGTGGTAGAGGGGACCCTACACTAACGTCCCCAAGTCCTTGCTTGGGAGCCCGGAGGACAACGCCGGCCTGGGGGTGAGCATGCCTCCGGCCACGATTATCGTCACGGGCAGCCCTGCCAACTCCATGACCCACCGGAGATGGCGGGTGCAGCATCCCCGACCCCACCCAGGTGGGAAGCCAGTTCCCAGGAGAAGGCTCCGGTCTCGTGGGAGCACCAGAGCCGTGCGGGGTGAAGGTAGACGAGGGGTGGGACTCTGCCCCCTTTGGAGTGACGCGGCCGTCGCGGTGGGTGCTGGAGCACCCCGCCGTCACTGCCACCTCCGCTGCCGTCTCAGTGGTACAGGGGCTGCCGTGTCTTTTTCATCCTCATGTTTGAGTTCAATCTTTTGTTGAAAAGGGTGTGAGGGCGGTGAATTTCCACAGGCTCCCCTTTCCTTAGCCAAAACGCTGAAAGAAGGATTTGGGGATAAATAGGTCATCTAACATCGCACCAAACGGAGGCTGTTCGTGCCCTGTCGCTAACTCACAGCCCAGCTCACGCTGGTTTCCCAGGAGAGACGTGTGTGTGGCCAGGAAGGCGACAAGGCAGCCCTAGGACCCCGGCCGCAGTCAGGGTGGGAAGGGAAGCTGTAGGGTGTTTGCCGTGTGGTCCCTTGGCCACATTGCGGCCCCCCGGTTCCACCCACGTCCACTGGCATCCTTGACCCTTAGCTTCAAGGAGTGGCTTGAACTCAGTCTTGGTTCCATAGAGAAAGTGCTGCTCTTACATCCTACTTTAGGGTAGAAAAAACATTTCTTGGTCAACTAACTACTCAGAGAAATGATAATAAAACTGACGATCATAGAAATGTTACTACAAAGGAGCGATGTGCCCCGAGGCCTGGGCGGACAGCTGGAGTGCAGGGAGTTTGGGGTCTTAAGCTGCCTTGTCAGCAGCGCTCCGTAGCTGCGAGAGATTCCTCCGCTTCGAAGCCGCCCGTCTCTAGCAATCTCTCTTTCTTCTTGTTCTCCCCACCCCACTTTTTAATTTTATTTTACTTAAAACAATGTTTACTACTTTTTATTGGAATCGAGGTGCTTTGCAACGTTGTGTTAGTTTCTCCGGCGCAGCAAAGTGAATCAGCTCTACTGTACCCATAGCCCCTCCGTTTTGGATCTCCTTCCCATGTAGGTCCCCGCAGAGCACTGAGTAGCGTTCCCTGTGCTCTACAGTAGGTGCTCATTAGTTACCTATTTTATACATCGTATCAGTAGTGTGTATATGTCAATCCCCATCTCCCAGTTCATCCCACCCCCCTCCCCCCTTGGTCACCCCA
Organism: Leucopleurus acutus; assembly: GCF_964270905.1. Classification (NCBI taxonomy): domain Eukaryota; kingdom Metazoa; phylum Chordata; class Mammalia; order Artiodactyla; family Delphinidae; genus Leucopleurus; species Leucopleurus acutus. The sequence goes on from NC_139155.1 coordinate 88,717,703, forward strand.
CATTTTTAAACCTTTATTTCCTTTTCTTCCTCCCGCCTTCCTTCCTTCTAAGAATAAAAATGAAGGCTGATATTTATTGAACATCTAGGTGTTTTTCTGTATTTTTTTATACCCTATGGACGAAACCCTATTGCTTCCTCTCCTTCCCCCCTCCCTCCTTCCTTCCTGTTTCCCGCCTTCCCTCCCTCTCTCTCCTTTTCTTTCCTGTCATCCTTTCTCCCTTATTTTCTTCTGACCCCTGAAGCCTGCGGCATCCTGAGGGGGGCCCCAGTGGAGGAAACCTGATTCCCAGGACTTCCACCCAAGGGCATCCGCCTAGGCACACAGTGAACATGCAGAGACCCTGTTCCCAATGGGAAGAAATTTGGAAACACCCTGCATACCCATCCGTGTGGGAAAGGCTACATCAATTGTAGCCTTGTATTCTAAGGAGCAGATGGCGGTAAATAAAAACGCCAGCATGATGGCGTACCGGGTGCTTTTGCGTAGCGCCCATGCAGTCCCCCCTGTGCCCTGAGGCGGCTTTGCCAGCCTCCAGGTGAGGAAGCGTTTCTGCCCAAGAGTAAGTGCTCTGCCCGAGGTCCCAGCGCTAATAAGACATAGTGGTAACGAAGGTCACAAATTTGGAGGGAGCTGGGGGTGGTCAGACTCATACAGAGGTTGTTGAAGATGAGAACAGCGTGGTCAGCCCAGTGGGGGAGGTATGCCCGGGATGCTCGGTGAGCCAGGGTCCCCAGTAGAGGCTGGACCCCGAGTGTCCTGAAGGGCAACCACACCAAAGCTTCCTTTCTAAGGTTCTAGGAGGACTAGTAAGCGTTTCCTGTTTTCTCGGTATGGTACCCAGCCCTGTGCCTTACAGATACTAGGTGCTCGGTGAATACCTGTTGGCTGGATGACGCACTGTCCGTTGAAGGTGTGCTGGTTGTCTGGTGAGCTGAGTCCCTGATGACAGCCTGTGTGATTTTAACACCCAGCTGGGGTTTTGGCTTCATTTTCTGCCTTGCCTCTCTATACTAGCCCAGGGAACTCGATATTTTCCTGGTCTTTATCTCTACCGCATAGATAGGTATTTAGTTTCATCAGTAATTGAAAAAGAACTTCGAATCATTTCAAGCATTCGTGTGTTTTGTGACTGTGACTGTCATTTTGTGCCAAGCTATAGCATGCTGTTGGAAGGACCACCAGGGGCTATTCTAGCCCACCTCCCCATTCGAGAGTTGATGGAGGTGAGGCCCAGAGAGGGGAAACTGGGGACTCCATCCCACACCTGGATCCTTTTCTCTGGCCCCAGGCTGCCCGATTTCTTGCTCTGGCCCCGAGGACAGCGCTAGGAAGCTGTGATGGTGGATAAATCGAAATCCATAAATGGCAAAGGCCAAGAAATTGCACATCACTTGAAAAAAGTTTATAAACCTGCCTTTTACAGATAACTTTTGTAATGAGGGGACTTAATAAACCATGTCATTATCCAGAAGTTTCCTGGCCCTGGGGTACACAGAGCGGCTGGTTCTATTTCCAGGAGATGGGGGCAGCTCACCTCACTGGCCCCATTTAGATGGCAAGGAGGCTAACACAGGTGATTATAGTAATTATAATTCCCGTAGTTATGTAGTGGGTTTTTTCCCTGTGTGAATCAATTGTTTGTTCCCTTTATTTATTTTTATTTTTTAATTAAGATATAACTGGCATGTAAACTTAATAATGAGTTTCAGGTGTACAACATCATGATTTGGTATTTGTATATATCGTGCAACGTTCAGCACAGTAAGTGTAGTTAACATCCGTCACCAACATCGTGTTGTATCGTCTATAAAGGGCCCTCAGAGTCACTAGGTCATGGTAGGAACTTCATTCTTCATCGTCCTAGTGCAAACACAAAAGTGTTTATGATATAATTTTTAAAAATAATGTTTATACACTATTGAACAAATGGAAATTTGGCATTTAGAAATTGGGGGGCATCAGAATTACATAGTCTTTCTAGGTTTATTCTTTTATTTATTCATTATTGCAATTTCATCATTCATTCCACCTATATAGTTTTTTTAAGAATTAATTGCTAACATTAAAATTTGGGGGAGAGTTCAAATGCAAAAACCTAGATTTCTGACACACACATACACATGTGCATGCACACACACGCACATGCACACACGCACATGCACACACACACACACACACCAGGCTGTGTTTTAGACACGGGGCTAAGGTGCAAATAGAACAAATTCTCCGCACTCAAGTCGCTAAGAGTCTGGTATAGGAGACAGACAACAAACAAATATACTAACAAGCAAAACCTTTCAAATTATAGTGTAAGCCCTACGGGAAGACAAAACAAAGCACTGGGAGAAAGAGTGGTTGGTGGTGGTGATGAGGGGTGATCAGGGCAGGCCTCTTGGAGGGGGTGTCCTGAGGGCAGAGGCTTGAATGACAGAGTTGGTTATGCACAGCGAGGGAAGAGCAGGGGGGACAGCAGGCGAGTCCCACTGTGGAATGAACTTGGTGTGTCATGGGCCAGACAGGAGGGGTCCGAGATCTGCCCAAATTGGCAGGGACCAATTTTCCTCTGTGTGGTGTAGATTTCCATTGAATAAAATCGGTGGACACGTATTGCCCTACACAGATTCAAGGGGTGAGGGCTTCCCTTTACTGACACACAGAGTAAGTGACAGGGAAGGGATGGAATGGGGAAATCTGGAATAAAAGCTGAAAAGGAAAAATTAAAGGTTTTATTAGCTTTTCTTTTTGAATATTGATACCCCTCCCTCCCTCCCCCTCTCTCTCACCAAACTGGATCAACAAAACATTAAGTATGGATGAGAAATTCTTGCTGAAGAACTGATTTTGAAAAAAATTATTTTATTGAAGTAGAGTTGATTTACAGTGTGTGTTAGTTTCTGCTGTACAGCAAAGTGATTCAGTTATACATATATAATCTTTTACATATTCTTTTCTATTACGGTTTATCACAGGATATTGAATAGAGTTCTCTGTGCCGTACAATAGGACCTTGTTGTTTATCCATTCTATGTATAATAGTTTGCATCTGCTAATCCCAAACTCCCAATCCATCCCTCCCCCACTCCCCCTCCCCCTTGGCAACTACAAGTCTGTTCTCTCTGTCTGTGATTCTGTTTGTGTTTCATAGATAAGTTCATTTGTGTCATTTTTTTAGATTCCACATATAAGTAATATCGTACAATATTTGTCTTTCTCTTTCTGACTTACTTCACTTAGTAGGATAATCTCTAGGTCCATCCATGTTGCTGCAAATGACATTATTTCATTCTTTTTTAGGGCTGAGTAGTATTCCATTGTGTGTGTGTGTGTGTGTGTGTGTGTGTGTGTGTGTGTGTGTGTGTGTGTATCACATCTTCTTTATCCATTCATCTGTTGATGGACACCCAGGTTGCTTCCATGTCCTGGCCATTGTAAATAGTCCTGCAATGAACATTGGGGTGCATGTATGTTTTCAAATTACAGTTTTCTCCAGATATATGGCCAGGAGTGGGATCGCTGGATCATTTGGTAAATCTATTTTTAGATTTTTAAGGAACCTCCATACTGTTCTCCATAGTAGCTGCACCAATTTACATTCCCACCAGCAGTGTAGACGGTTCCCTTTTCTCCACACCCTCTCCAGCATTTATTTTTTGTAGGCTTTTTGATGATGGCCATTCTGACCGGTACAAGGTGGTACCTCATTGTAGTTTTGATTGACATTTCTCTAATAATTAGCAAAGTTGAGCATCTTCAGTAGATATTTTTATGATTTTGGGGTTTTTAAAATCAAGAATAGGTTAAGTCCTTCATTTCTTCAAGGGTTCTTTTATATCCGTTAGCATGATTTTATTGTTTTCTTCATGAGAATGTTGTATAGTTCTTATTCTTTTGTTCTTAAATGTCTTGGCTGCATTTATAAATGAGAACCTTTCTTCTGTTTGTTAGAGTTATTATTTGAATACAGGAGAGCTATTGACATTTGCATATTTAATTTATATCAGCCTCCTTACTAAATTCTTTTATTGTTTGAAACAGGTTTTCACTTACCAAATTCTTTTCTTATTTGTAATAGTTTTTCATTTTCACTATCAGGCATATATCATTTGAAAATAATGATTATATTATCTCCTCTTAAAAAACATCTTTGGGCTTCCCTGGTGGCGCAGTGGTTGAGAGTCCGCCTGCCAATGCAGGGGACGCGGGTTCGTGCCCCGGTCCGGGAAGATCCCACATGCCGCGGAGCGGCTGGGCCCGTGAGCCATGGCCGCTGAGCCTGCGCGTCCGGAGCCTGTGCTCCGCGACGGGAGAGGCCACAACGGTGAGAGACCCGCATACCGCAAAAAAAAAAAAAAAAAAAACAAAACACGTCTTTTACAATGAACAACACAAAGATTACTTTATTAATTTTATCTTTTTGGTAATCTGGCAGACATTCAAGGCAGTTGATTATTATTTAGTCATCTGGGCCATTATTTCCACTTCTGGGAACTGTTCACAGAGAAATAATCCAAAAGAAGATTCAAGTTAGCGGAACAATTCAGTGTGTGATGGTGCAGCCTCTCCAGGGACCATTACCCAAACTCGATTATGAGAGTTAGAGAGAAAAAAATAAATCAGATAATCTGTATGGTATTAAGTGAGAAGAGCAGAATAAAAAAGAACATATCTGCATAAAATGATGTCTACGCAAAGTACAAGGAACATAAAGGTAATTTTGGAAGGATTCATTTTTGGTATGGTGGAAGCAGAGGGATACTAGAAAGATCAGGACCAATGCAGGAGACGTGTATGGAGGACACCAGTCGGCTGGGTGACTCCTGAGGGGGCATTTTATTCCTTGTCGTAACAGATAGGCTAAGAGTACAGTTATCTTATAGATTATCATTAGAATGAAATGAGGAAGTATTTGTAAAGAACCTTACACAACGTCTGCACAATATCGGTGTTGGTTTCCTCCTCTTTTTCAACCTCATTTTTTTTTTTTTGCGGTACACAGGCCCCTCACCGCTGTGGCCTCTCCCGTTGCGGAGCACAGGCTCCGGACGCGCAGGCTCAGCGGCCATGGCTCACGGGCCCAGCCGCTCCGCGGCATGTGGGATCTTCCCGGACCGGGGCACGAACCCGCGTCCCCTGCATCGGCAGGCGGACTCTTAACCACTGCGCCACCAGGGAAGCCCTTCAACCTCATCTTTTTCTCTTGTCTGACTGTATCAGCTATGTCTTCTAAAACGCAGGAAATAATACTGGGGTAATGGACATTCTTGTCTTTTTTTCTGACACGCATGGGTGTGCTTCTTGTGTTGCACCATTAGGCATGGTGGCTTTTATTTTCTTTGGTTAAAAGGTATCTCTCTATTCCTATTTATTACGTTTTATTCTGTAAAAACACTCATTTAATTACTGAGTGTTTTGAACACTGGACGTGTGTATTGAATCTATTCAAATGCCTTTTGAATACGTCCCACAGTCACTCTGACACTTTTATCCTTTCCCCAGTTCCTGATGGAGGTGGTAAGTGGTTCCGTATGTCCAGCTCTTTCTTTCCTAATGGTGATGTAACATTTTTATTCTTTTCTCCCCCAAGGGTTTGACGTCTTGGCTTCTGCTTCCCATTACTGGCCGTTGGAAAGTGTGGATGGGATCCACGAACTTCAGGAGACAACTGGAGGTAGACGGGGTGGGGACAGTAACCAGGGCCCCAGGAATGCACTTCCCCTAGGGAATCAGGGGCCGTTGGGAGGGACAAGGGAACAAACAGCATCCTCTCTGAAGTCAGCCTCGATGACGGAGATGAATAAACATTTGTGTAGCTTCTCCCTAATCATTGTTATGGCAAAGGATTTTACTAGGACTTTTATATGTTTTTATGGTGGAAGGACAGAATTTATGCTTCAAAACATTAAGATGTGCATTTCGTCCAACAACCTTTAAACAAATGCAGTTGTTTTCAGCTTTAAGCGGTATATGGTGGATCAGTCTCTGGACAAGTCCTGATGTACGTTTTCTAGGTAGGCACAAACGGGGTAATCTACATGCCTGCCAGGGCGGGGGCCCATTGGAACCTAGGGCCAAACGTCATGCCAATGAAGACTGACCCCCTTGTTTGCGGGGTCATGACTTCACTTAGCAAAGGTACCCCCCCTGACCTACCTGTCAGCTCCTCTACACGTCACTGGAAGCCCTCCTGTGAAAAGATCCAACATCCCCTAAGGTGCTTCCAAGGGTCCCCAGTTCCATGGAAGATAAAGTTTCTATCTGAAGCAATTCAGACATTCTGAGAAGGAGAAACCCCAGGCAGCCCTGAGCACTTTTTGCATTCCAATAATAAGCTTTTTTGCAGTCTGAGTTTTGAGTGATTTGGGATGCTTTGACATTTTAATTTTTATTTCCTTATTCCACTTGATCATGTCCAACGACTGATGTGTATAACGGGAGAGCTATGTACGGCCATCCTGGCACGCGCTCAGATTGTCTATACGGGTTCTTTGTAATGGATTAAACGCCCCCCCGCCCCATTGCTGATTACTGTGCTTTCCACACCAGCACACTGGTGTTTTCCTTATTCCTGGGACTTCATGTGCTGCCGTAAATTGCCAACTCAGATTCTAAAACCTTTTTTTTTTTTTTTTTAAATTTGCAAATTGAGAAGCATTACAGCTGAAGTCTGCTGGCATCCTTAGAGGAGCTCAGTCAAGGAGCAGGGCCCCTGAATGGTGCTGTCCTCCTGTGTAGGGCCACCGGAGGCCCTGCCTTATTCTGCGTTGCCTCTTGCTTGTCTGCGTATCAGGCAGCAGTGGCGGCCACAGGAAAACCTGGACGGGGCCACTGGGGCTCCATATTTTCTCGAAATAGTCTGTACCATAGGGATGGAAGGTCCCTCTGATAGTTATTTTATGACTACCTCAGGTTAAAAGACATGGTTTCCCCTTGTTATAATCTAATTTTCTTTTCTCAGGGCCTTTACTTTAAAGCCTTTGAAATGAGATCATTCCAAGTGGAAATTGCATTGTCAAAAGAGCTCCTTGTTTAGGACCCAGGCGCTATTTTAGGAATTACTTCAAACAGAGCTCCAATAAAGATCCGTATGTCTCTCCTCACCCCCTCATTTCATCGCCATAGATTATCAGATAGAATTACACCGTGGTTGAAGTTTGTTCACCCAAAGTGTTATTTTCCCGTAAGTCTCGAGCTCTATGGGTGTTTGTCCCGAGACACTTTTAAGATGCAGGTTTCACTGCACTGCTCTGTTGGGTCCATTCTTCACGGGACCGTGCTTTACCGGCATATTTCAATTTTACTCCCGGGGGCAGTCGAATGGTGTTGGGAGTCATTGCATGGACACACTGCTTTGTCATTTGTCGCTGAATTCTCTGTTGTTTTGTCCATTCGTCATAATAACATGCAGGTGTTTTCATGCCGTGTTGCTGTTTCATCAGTTCTTGTGACATCACAACCGTTCATCCTTTCGTTAAGGCTATTTTGTGGCCGAGTTCAATTTCATATCTCTCAACTAAGGATCTGGATGGGAACGGGAGCCAGCAAACCGCAACCGAACACAGCGGCGATCACGCCCTAGGTTTGGGACTGAACGGGGCCGCTGGAGTTGCCCTGATGTCCCCTGAAAACATAAGAGGGAGGTGGGCTCGGAAGAGAAAATCCAAGCCGTTTGCGGGATGAAAGGCGCACTTGTCGATGCGTGTTGAGTTGAGAGATATGTCGGTTCCATCTGTTTTTTGTGTCACTCACTCATTGTGCTTTTCTCTTTTGTTGTTTCACCCAGCATTACGAACCCACAACCTCACTGTGCTTCCTCCCCATAATTCTACCTTTGTATATACCAATGACTCTGCCTACTCAAATTTCTCTGCAACCGTAGGTGAGCACACGTTTCTTCTGTGTTCTGTCGAGTTTGGATCTGCAATGAATTGAAAGGCCATTCCAAGTTGGTTCTATATGAGTTCGCTATATCTTGACTAGCAAACAAGCGAATAACCAGAAAAAGGGCCAAAGATCCAGGGTATTGAACATAACAACTTCGAATTAGGTCTAAAGGAGTTACCACGGATTGCAGTATATTAGGGGGTGTCTATGCGCTTTCAAGCGACCAGGGTCTTCCAGACCAGCTGCTTGTTTTCAGAACAATACAGACGTAAGATGAGTAGTTTCTACAAATAGAACTTGTTTGGATTTTTAAATGGATTCTTTGGAGGAGAAAAAACATGCCCTTTGAATGGAAAATTAAAGTCGATTTTAAAATACCTCATCAAAAATTTGATCTCTTACAAACATGAAAATCGGCATTTCTTCTGTAGCTGGAATTTTTTTTTTTTAATCATGAGACGCTGTTTTCTAAGACGCACCCACAAGAGTCATGGCTAAATGACTATCTTATTTAATACCCTCCAGCGCCCGTATGTTTCAGATTTTGCTTATGCAGCACAGAGCAGAATGGATAGTAGCAATTGGGCAGCTCTCTGGTCAGTGGGGAGGGTCAGCTCAGGTAATTTAGGTCTCACTCCTGATCTTTTTACAATATATCACCTGATTGCTCTTTCAACTATGGGGTGTTTCGCTTCCAAAATTAATTTTGCCAAGCAAACAGTCTTGTTAGGGGTTTATACAGCCTCATTCAATCATGAACTGTGAGTTGCCCATGTAACTTTGTAATATGTAGATCGTCTCCAGCAATAAACGAGATAGATTAAAAAAAAATAAGTTTAGGGCTTCCCTGGTGGCGCAGTGGTGGAGAGTCCACCTGCGGATGCAGGGGACGCGGGTTCGTGCCCCGGTCCGGGAGGATCCCACGTGCCGCGGAGCGGCTGGGCCCGTGAGCCATGGCCGCTGAGCCTGCGCGTCCGGAGCCTGTGCTCCGCAACGGGAGAGGCCACAACAGTGAGAGGCCCGCGTACCGCAAAAAAAAAAAAAAAAAAAAAAAGTTTAAACACGATAAGGAAAAACTTGAAGCCCTTTGAGTTGGTATCCACATGCCAATGGTTGTCAGAAAATCTGAGCTGGGGTAGCAGTCGGTCAAAGAGCCTCCAGTGCTATGTACGTCTCCATCTGGCTCAACGGCTCCAAAGGCAGAGGGTGTGCCACAGGGCAGAGGGTCATCTGGGCGACTCTGACCCCAGTCAACAATACGTGACTCATCACCCTTGGCTTCAATTCTGTAAACCACTGACATCGCACTGACACCATCAGAGAGGTTTGCTGTGGGAATGGGACAAACAAAAAGAAGGCGGAGCTGGCGTCTCTGCCAGGACCGCTGGCCCTGCGATCTTGTCGTTGGCGGGCTCTTCTGGGACGACTCGAAGTGTAGCTCTGCACGTCCTTCCTAGAGTTTGAAAATGAATTCTCTGAAAATCATGGGCTCCCATGTCTAGGATTGGGGGCTCTCAATGAGAACTCAAAAGGAGAGCGAGTTCACATGTAGTTTTACGTTCAAACTTGAATCTCAGTGTTTCACTTGGAAAGTCTAGTGTGAAGGTGGCAGTGAGAACTCATGAAGAGGTGGATGGAATGAAAGTTTAGGACAGTAGGAGAGTCTAATCACATGGCTTCTGGTAACTCAACTGTCGGCCGACGTAGCAATTATAATAGTGTTATATTACAGTATATAGTATACACTTGGATGATATTAATGTGATACAATATTAATAGGATAGAATACTTAATATTGACACGAATGTATATTATTTGTGATTTATTTCTTAATTATGAAACGTTAACTACTGTTGATATTATATAATAATATATAATGTTCAAAATATTTAATTATAAATATAAATTAACACAGTCTACTTAGATGTAAGTTGTTTGTAAGCCTGACACATCTCTGGATGTTGCATCTCACGCGATCATTAACCTACAGTGTTGCCATTCTTCTCACTTAGATATTGTAGAAGGAAAGGTCAACAAAGGCATTTACCTCAAGGAGGAAAAAGGAGTCACATTTCTCTATTACGGAAGGTACAAAACTTCTTGCATCAGTAATCCAGCACAGTGCGGCCCTGAGGGTGAGTGACGAGCTCCATTCTTTTTCTTTTTCTTCTTCTTCTTTTTTTTTAAGTTCATTTCATTGCCAGGTACCATCTGTTGCTCTGGGCCATGGCAGATGTGAAGGCGAAGTTCAGCGGCAGGATGCGTGCAAATGTCACATACGGCTTTGAGGGGAGGGGAGGGGAGGGATAGGGAAGCAGACACCTAGAATTCTAATGAGAGACTGGTCCTGGAGATGGAATCAAAACACCGTCCCGTGTCTCATGAAGGCGTGAGAGCAAAATATTTAATCTTGTAAAGCAAAATCAAACACACAACAACAACCAAAAAACCCAAGAAACAAACAAAAAAGAACCCTCCATAAAAAGCAGGCACCGTGACGTCACACTGGAGTGTGGATGGGGCTGTGGAGTTTGCGGGAAGTAAATTGATGGTGTGGTCACAGAACGTTATTTCTGGCTCCAGGATGTTGGCGATGGATCTGGGCGGGGCGAGCCTTTTAAGGCTTGTCCCATGGGTTTGCTCCTTTTATATCCATCAAGATTGGAGGGGGCAGTGGAGAGAGATGTCCCAGCAAGAGGTTGCAGGTCTGTGGTTAAAATAATGCACATGGACGAAACACATAGATGCAAAAGAGAAGTTAGGAACCTATTCCTTCTTTTTTTTTTTTTTTTTCTTCTATGAAAAGTCAACTGCTCTCCAGCGTCTGAGCTTCAGACAATGGACGTCTGAGCCACATTTCAAAACTTTCTGGGAAATTGTTCTCTGCCATCCAAATCAGCTCCCAGTTTCCAAGTTCCATTATCCTAAGGAAATAAAACATTTTCTTTCTAGGAAAGAAGAAAGTTTAATGCAAGCCAATTTGAAAGCCCTAAGGCTTTTTGGACATCGATGGCCTTATCAAAACCGCCCTGTGATGAATTCATTGTTCTTGACTCTGGGCCATAATGGGTTACATTCCAGTAAAAGTAAACAAAAGCTTAACAAGGTGATAACATGTGGAAGGAAACATTTTGGACTTCGCAGAACCCAGAGTTTTGAGAAAGGGTTTCGAGGTCCCAAACCATGCCAGGTTTACAAATCCACAGTTCAAGTTGTTCCTGAATTCAAAGAACCCCATAAACACAGCAGCCTTGTTTATTCCTCTAAATTTAAAACAGCCCCGCCTCAGCTACAAGGGCTCAGAGAAGCAAGAAGGCAGGCGCGCCTGCCTCAGCCCTGCCCTGCCTCGGTCAGGAAGGCGGCGAGCGGGGGGTCTCTGCCTGGTCTCTCTCTGGGTCTGTAGGGAACGGCCTCTCCCGGAGGACAGGTGTCTCTACAGCCTCCGCTACCAACTGGAATTGACCCGTGTGGGATGGAAGGTCCCGGGAATTCCAGTGGCTGGGACGATCACAGATGACCAGCCTTTGAAGGGTGACTATGATGGGACCAGCGGGGCAGCCCAGCTATTGCAAATCAGAACTATTGGGAGGTTTCACCTGAACGCTGCGGTCATAAATTAAGAGGCTTCCGAGCTGACGCTGGCCTGTGGCTGCATTTCGTTTTGCAAAATCACGGAGTTAGAAACTTTTAATTAGTTGCCCATGTTGAAAAATAGGAAGATTTCACATAAAAATATGAATTTCCAATTTCTCTTGAGAAATCCAGCCCTCCCAGCCGCCGGCCCATTCTGACTGGGTGGGGCTGAATGGAACGGCCCCCTTTGTGATGGACATTGCCCTTTGGTTCATCACAGACGTCTGACCCTTTGATCATTGGGCCGGTTGGGCACAGAGCACGGTAACGGCATGGGCTCTGAGGCCAGGTGGCCTGGGTTCCAGTTCCTGTTCTAATGCTTTCTGCGGTGACCTTGGGTAACCATCTAACCTCTCAGTCCAAGTTCCTTATCTGTAAAACGGGTCAATCAAAGTACCTTGCTCATGGGGTTGCTCTGAAGACTGGCACGTGGTTGGTCCAGCATTGAGAGGCCCTTGGGGTCAGGTTTGGGTGGCTCCAAACTTCCCTCCTGTCACCAGGATCTTGGAACTCACCCAATCTGCTCGCTGGTATGTGACCCTATGACAAGGGCTGACATGGCTGGACTGACCATAACAGTGACCCACAATTGCTAATCATTTACGTCGTGCCAGTCAGTGTTCTAATCCCATTACATGTATTAGTTCATTTCATCCTCAAAAAAAAAACGAGACAGACGAGAGCTCAGGTGGTAGAGAGAGCTGTGAACTTTGGCTTCACCTCCCACCCTGTAGACAACTTTTCCTGTGTCATGTTAACTGGAGCCTTTTAAGGTGTTTTTCGGGTGGCCACTTTCTCTAGAGGATGGCAGATATCCAGGGAAGCCAGGGAGCCTCAAGTCAGCCTCGGCCCCCAGAGACCGTGCTGCTGGGGGGCTTAATGTGAATGCAGAGGGAGGTTGGGTGTTCCTCCATCCACCTCCCTTGGTGTGGTCTTCAGACAGGGCCACCGAGCATGGGTACCATCCTAAGGACCACTGCATGCATCTCCATCTCCCCATTTTACTGAGCATATCCTTTGCTCTGGTGGGTTTCCCTGGGGCCTCAAATAGCTTGTATTTCTGGGTTTAAGGAGAACAGCGAAGGTCTGTCCAGCATTTTCCAAATCAAAGTCCACGTAGCATGTGAAGTAGGTGAGATGATTTCAGGGGCACTTGGAGCGATTAAACAATTAATGGTTATGTTTTTATTTTAAGATAGCTCGTCAGAAGCTTAAGATAGCTTTCATAGATATTCTTTAGGATGAGACTTCAGTAAGTAGTAAGCTTTGAGTGGGTTGACTTCAAGAACAGTGTTTGATAATAATAATCTAGGTGCTGTTCAGATAAGATGAAAATGTGAGTGATTAAAACGTAGGCAACATTAGATCAGCCTTTTCAGATACATTGATCTAGCGTCCTCCACATGTTTTTTTGGAGGTGATGGTGGGCACAAATATATGTCCCATTATTCTTATAACGAAACTTGTATATAGATAAGGTTGTTATAATAATAATGGGTTTTATATATATATATATATATATATATATATATATATATATATATATATATATATATATTGGCCTCACTGCACAGCTGTGGGGTCTTAGTTCCCTGACCAGGGATCGAACCCGGGCCCCAGCAGCCAAAGTGCCGAGTCATAACCACTGGACCGCCAGAGAATTCCCCCAACATTTAAATAAAGAGAGAAACGTTCCCCATGCCCAGTCCAGCAGGTCAACTGTTTTCATATTTGTGATTTCCCAAATCTCTTGTGGCCTCTGTTCATAGTTTTGGCTGACTTTTTTTAAAGAATGTTTTAGGAGACAGGATTGAGGTTTAGAGCTTTTCAAAAAAGGATAAAACATCTGAGCAGTTTAGCCGTCCCTCTCCAAGTTCTCAGGTAGAACGTGAATCGTCTTCCTCTGCCAGGCTGCTCACTCCAAGCTCTTGAACCCACACCCTGCTCACCCTAGGGCTTCTCTCCACCCGCTCAGCCAGCTTCCCTTGTTTCTCTGCGCTGAACGTGAGGCCTGCCTTTTGGCAAATGGTGTCTCCTGGGCAAGTTTTCTCATGGGTGCTGGGTGCAAATGCAGGAGGAACTTTTAAGAGAAAAAGGCTATTTGAACATTAACCGAAGGAAACACAGTCTATGTTCCTTAAATACCGAGGTGTCTCACTGCCAGCTCCCACGAACGGCAAACACACAAGCGGGGAAACTCAACGTGGGAAGGGACTCTTCCTGAAATGTTCCAGCATCTTGTTTCATTCCCCTGTAGACCCTGAGAGCTCGGCTCGAGTGTTACTTTTGCAGGGATGCGTCCCAGACCAGCTGCGCTCCTCCGTCTGCGTTCTCACATCTCCCTGAATGTTTTCCCTCCAGCCCGTGCACCGGTGGGGATGACCTGCTCCTTGTCTGTCCTCCTTCTTTGGCCTTTAGCTCTGTGAAGGCAGGGGCTCTATCTCAGTCACTGCTGTGTTTTCAGGGATGAGTATCAACGTCGTAGATGTTTGATCCATGTTGCTTGAACAGATACGTCTAGTCTAACTGTCTTTTTGGTGTTAAATTCCTTTGAATGCTTCCCCAGCAAATGTCTGATGGGCTGTCATTTGAATATCACCCTCGATGGGTCCTTCTCCATTCCTGAAGGGGCCTGTCCCATTTTTGCACTCCTTGGACCTTTAGAAACTTATTTCTGTTATTGGATTAAATTCCATCTTGAGTAATTATCTCTAATTTGAGTTCAACTCTAAATCACCTTGGAAAGACATTCTCTCTGCTTTGCTCATTAGCTCTACCTTTCCTCCCTCTGGAAATGCGCCCTTTGCTTTTCCTCTTGTGCATTAGCGCTTCCCCTGCTTATAAACACCAGGAAGCCTGCTACAGCTCCGCAGCAGCAGCTGGGAAATCTCACCATCCACATTCCCTTCTTCTCAACTTCGATAGGACGTTTTTGCCCTTTGCATTAGGTTACTAAATTTAAAAAGCTGTCAACAAAATGCTAAAATATTTGCAGAATTGAGTTTCAGGACGGTAATTTCCAGAATGGTCTGCTGGATACAGGCTGGGCATGGATCCAACTTCTGTCTCCCTCAGATGACTGGGGCTTATGGGGCTGTTGGAAAGCCTGATGGAGCCTCAGAGAGAAGTATTCATTCAGTATGCCCATTTCACAGAGGGGGAAACCGAGGCCCAGAGGGGGCACAAGAGGGGGCACATGGCGATTTAGTGCAGAGTATCTCAAAGTGTTGTTTCCAGACCATCAGCAGAAGAGTCTATTGCAGAGATCGTTAAAAATGGAAGTTCTCAGGCTCCAGCCCAGAACCCACTGAATCCAAATCTCCTTGGATGAGGCCTGGGAATCTGTATTCTTAGCCAGGACCTCCAGGCGATTCTCATGGACCGAATCACAGAACTGGCCAAGGCTGACTCCGTCCCACAGATGTGTTTTGTTTGCTGGCGTTATGTCGATTCTCACATATTTTATATTTTAATCAGCTTTCTAAATTGTTCTCGACAGGATGGGTGGGTCCAAATAGCCTGGCTCACTGTTTGCAGAAACAGAGCCTCTCTCACGGTGCTTTAAATGTTTTTTTTTTAAAAATTAATATCTAATTCCTATATAAGAGAAAATTTCATTAAAAAATCTATACTTCTGACTTCTCTTAAAAAAATCAGAAAATCCGACAGTGTTCCCTGCCCACCGGGCAGTGGTTGGTTACTGACTGTTTCCTTTGGAATGGCCCAGTGGTCTCCAGATTTCCTGAGTCCCCAGCGTTCTCAGTTCCCTGCTTGCTGAGACTGAAGGGCAGCTGCCACTCACCTGTTGGTCTCATAATAATGAGAAGAGAAATGGTTAGTGTGGAAGAGAGTCCTACAGCACCAGGCATTTCTAGAAGAAATTAAACAGAGCCTTCTTGGGGGGCAAGAAGGGTAGACATGAGTAGTATTTGATATGCAGTGTTTGATCTGAGAAAGTGTGTCTGCATGTTGAAAGATACAGTCTGAGCTGCCTTCGAGAAACACGCTGGCTGTCTTACAGAGTCAATCCTCCTGGCAAGATGGGCTTTTGAGTTTACGGCCTCTGTTGTGTACACTAAAGTCTGAGAAACACTGCCCCTTTGGGTCTCTATCATCTTATCTCTGCATTTCGTATCTCACATGTTCTCCTACCACTGCAAACTCAACTATGGCCGAAGATGGAACTCCTTATCTTTCACCCGGTGTCTCTTCTGTTATCCAGATTCCCCGCCACTATGACCTTCAGCTCTTTTTCTCTCAAAAGTTTGCTCTTTGCTGTATCATTTCTCCCACCTTATTTGATTGTTACTTCCTTATCTTGTAATCATGGAGTTGGGAAAAAAAATCTAAGGATACAGTGTGGAAGCTTCACCATCGTCACAGCTTCTCTTTGTCAAGTAAAACTCAGATATTATTAGGGAAGACAACACTGGTCCATGGAGTTGATACCTTGTAATGTTTCTACTTTAAGAGTAAGGTCTCTTGTGTTCACTGGACCATATATAGCCTCACACTTGGCTCCTCAATTGTTCTGTGTGTCTAGGATGAATAAGAGAATCTTGTGAGCCATTCTCTTTGTGTTTTTTGCCAGCTGGGTCTCCACAATATTGAGAATGGATGAGAGTAGATCCCTTGAAATTTGTACCGAGGAAACTTACACAGCCAGATGTAACTCTATTCTCATGGTCCTAAAGTGGACCAAAAAAAATGGCATGTCATCCCCTTAACTCAACTTTTGTAACGTCGACCATGCAGGCAGTGAGGCAGGATGTGTTTATGCCAAAGAAGAAGGCCAAGAGCGCGTTATTTACTTTAGTAGGTTGAGGTTGAATGATGTAATTATCTAAATTTCCAGTCATGCTAGAATGTTTTTAAGACTAGTGATTCTTAAATTTCATTCACTTTTAAATTGTTTTCATGATTTTTTTAAGCCATATACACATAGCACCTGAACTATAATACTTACACCTTTTCTTTAAATTTTACTTACTTTGATTCAATTGAAAAGGAAACTTTATATCACCCTCAAGAACTGAAAACCAACCTTGGTTCCCATAAGTAGAAGACACCTATACTGTTGAATTCTACATAGGTACCATGGCCCACCAGAGGCTCTAAATCTGAGATGTGGCATTTCTGTGTTAAAATGGGGATTAGCAATTGTTACTTACATACGAATGGACTTTCTCCTTGTCACAATCAGAAGAACTGGAAGACCATCGAGAAGGGACTCACGTGATTCATGTTATGTTAAAGCATGCCTATATGCTAAGATTTTCTTGGAGAAAGTGTCCGACACCAGAGGGGGTGGAATTGTCAACTCTTAGAAAGATGTAGGTGAAAATCCTCATATCAACCTGTACTCTGCTGAAATGCAGAGGTAGGGATCACAGCTTAGGGTCTTACAAAATCAGAGTTAGGCATCTACGGCAGGAACTGCTGGTGGACCGCTACCTAGGTGTCTGGGTCTTTTCTCAGCTTAGCCAGGAAGCCCAATCTCCCCATCCCTCTCTCCCAGCCTGTGCTCTTTTGGAAGCACTCGGCAGGTGGTCACTCCGTAGAGATGCTCTGCCACCAGAACCCTGCACACTTGCTTCTTTCCTCCTCTTTCTTGGCCACACCGCACAGAAAATGCACTTAGAATCCTACAGTTGGTAGATTCCCTTGACGTCCTCTATTCTTTATAAAGAAACCACAGCCCCAGTTCTGGAGCCTCTACTGACCAAAACCTGGGAGAACATCCAACTTCCATGCCTGAGATACGCTGTAATAAAATTGGATGTTGAACCAGCCAGATCAGATTAAAGGCCTTCCCAACCGAGCAGAATCGCTTTTCTTTTCTTTTTTTTTATTTTTATGAAATCCTTTTTATTTTGAGATAATTGTCAATGAACACGCAGTCAGTTGTAAAAAATAATACAAAGCGACCCAACGTACCCTTAACCCATTTAGCAGTGGGTGAAGCTGAGTGATTACGTCCAGCAACTTGAGGTGGGGGATGTCCTGATCTCCTCTGTGGGCCCAGAGTCATCACAGGCGTCCTTACAAAGGGAAGGGGCAGAGGGGCAGAGTCAAAGAGAGATGTGAGGATGGCTTTGAAGTTGGGGGAGGGGCCAGGAGCCCAGGAACGTGGGCGCCTCTAGAAGCTGGAAGAGGGCGGGAGCAGATTCTCCTCCGCAGCTTCCCAAGGGGACGCAGCCCTGCTCACCTGATTTTAGCTCAAGTGGGACTTCTACCTCCAGAGCCCTGGGAGTGAATCGTGTTGTTATCAGGCATAGAACTGTGCGGTGATTTGTAGGAAACTAACACAGAGGTACCGTCTCAGATTTCCCTCCTAACCGCAGCTCTCAGACCCAAGTCTCTCCTGGCCACATCTGCCTCACCAGCCTCACCTGCTTCCCTCTTACCCTCCTGGCCACATCTTGTCGCAAGACTGATATGAGGTCTCTGCTCCTTAAACGTTCCACGGTCTTTCGTCCTGTGCCTTCCCTTGTCCGAGTCACACCCGTTCCCTTCAGACCTTCAGGAAGCCTCTCCCAGCCTCCAGGGTAGATGGCGCCCTGCCCCGATGCCTGTCGTTCTTGTCTCTCCTCCCTGAGCTCATCACACCCGTCACTGGGGGGACTGCCGCGTGACTATTCACGTCGGTCTCTCCCTGCCCACACGGTAGTAAGTCCAGGAGCCCAGGGACCCCGGCGTCTGCTCATTTTTCTGCCTCCAGACCCTCCCTCATAGTGTCTGATGTATATCAGCCACTGATTAAATGTTCGTTGAATGAATGAGGGTGCTGTTATGAACTGAATGTGTGCTCCCCAAATGCATGCGTTGAAATCTTATCCCTATGATAGTATTTGGAGGTGGGCCTCTGGGAGGTGGTTAGGATTCAATGAGGTCACGAGGGTGAGGGGTTAAGGCCCTTATAAGCAGAGGAGGAAACACGGGCTCTCTCTGTGTGCACGTACCAAGGGAGGCCACGTAAGGATAAAATCAGCAGGAGGGCTTTGCTGGCAACATGATCACAGCCTTCTGGCTTCCAGAAATGTCAGAAATAGCTGTCGTTTAAGCCGCCCAGTCTGTGAGGTTCCGTTACAGCATCCCGAGCTTACCGCGTCAGGTGTTATCTAAGGTGAAACCACAGCCCGAGAGGGAAATTGATGGCCTTGTTTTTTTTTTTTTAAGTTTTATTGGCTTTAATATCAAAAAATTTTTGATTGAAGTATAGTTGGTTTACAATGTTGTGCTAATTTCTGCTGTACAGCAAAGTGATTCAGGTATACATATGTGTACCTTCTTTTTGGTATTCTTTTCCATGATGGTTTATCACAGGATATTGAATATAGCTCCCTGTGCCATACAGTAGGACCTTGTTGTTTATCCATCCTATATATAACAGTTTGCATCTGCTAATCCCAAACTCCCACTACATCCCTCCGCCACCCACCCTTCCCTTTGGCGACCACACGTCTGTTCTCTAGGTCTGTGAGTCTGTTTCTGTTTCATAGATAGGTTCATTTGTGTCATAGTTTAGATTCCACATATAAGTGGTATCATATGGTCTTTCTCTTTCTGACTTCCTTCACTTAGTATGATAATCTCTAGTTGCATCCATATTGCTGCAAATGGCATTATTTCATTCTTTTTTATGGCTGAGTAATATTCCATTGTGTACATGTGCCACATCTTCTTTATCCATTCATCTGTTGATGGACATTTAGGTTGTTTCCATATCTTGGCTATTGTAAATAATGCTGCTATGAACATTGGGGTACATGTATCTTTTTTTAAAATTTATTTTATTTTATTTATTTTTGGTTGCGTTAGGTCTTTGTCGCTGCCCGCGGGCTTTCTCTAGTTGTGGTGAGAGACTCTTCGTGTGGTGCGCAGGCTTCTCATTGCGGTGGCTTCTCTTGTTGCAGAGCACGGGCTCTAGGCACGTGGGCTTCAGTAGTTGTGGCTCGCGGGCTCTAGAACGCAGGCTCAGTAGTTGTGGTGCACGGGCTTAGTTGCTCCGCAGCATGTGGGATCTTCCCGGACCTGGGCTGGAACCCGTGTCCCCTGCATTGGCAGGCGGATTCTTAACCACTGCACCACCAGGGAAGCCCACATGTATCTTTTTGAATTAGAGTTTTCTCTGGATATATGCCCAGGAGTGGGATGGCTGGGTCGTATGACACTAGTTTTTAGTTTTTTGAGGGACCTCCATACTGTTCTCCACAATGACTGCACCAATTTACATTCCCACCAACAGTGTGGGAGGGTTCCCTTCTCGCCACACTCTCTCCAGCATTTGTTATTTGTAGACTTTTTAATGGTGGCCATTCTGACCAGTGTGAGGTGATACCTCATTGGTAGTTTTGATTTGCATTTCTCTGATGATTAGCGATGTTGAGCATCTTTTCATGTGCCTGTTGGGATGGCGTTGGTTTTGATGCTCTCAGCATCACTCCACCACTCCAGAACATTCTTGAGCCTGCTCTGCTGGCTCTGGGCGGTTCTCATGGAAACTTGCTTTCAGCTGGTTGTCACAGTCGACATGTGTGGATAAGCTCATGTCCTCTCATGCCGTTGCACTGTAGGTGGACGTGTGTCTCACACAGGCCTGGGGCCGCCTCTGTCTTGAACCAAGTCCTCTTGGAAACGGGAAAGGATGGAGAGTCGCCTTGCTCCCCCTCTCACCCTGCAGCCGCTTCTCCAGCACCCTCCCCCAAATCAGCCACCCACAGTAGTGTCAGGAAGGAAGGAGGGAGCCATGTGCACATCCTTGCGGTGGCCTTTGGTGGGACTTTGGGGTCGGGAAGGGGACTCCTCTGTGGATCGTCAAACGTCAGCTGAAATGTTGTAAGCAACAGAAAAGCAACTCAGCTAGGCTTCGGGGGTTTATTGAGTGGATCCAGGTAAAGCCCGTGTTCTGGTTATCGACTGCTGCGTAACAAGCACTCCCAGACTTAGCACGTGCAACACAATTGAGCATCCCCTCTCATGGTTCTGGGGGTTGCCAGGGCTCTCCCGCAGCTGCAGCCGTGGCGGCCAGGACTGGGTCCTCTGAAAGTGCCCCTGAGGTGGATAGCCAAGACCACTTTCTTTTTTTTTTTTTCCAAGACCACTTTCTTCACTCACATCTCTGGCACCTCCAGCTCCTCTATGTGGTTTCTTTCTCCACCAGCAGAGTCTGGACTTGTTCCATGTTGGCTTTGAGCTCCAAGGGCAGAAAGCTGAAGCTCCCAGGCAGTTAACAGCTGCACCTGGAACTTGGCCATGGCCACTTCCGTTGACTCCGCTTGGTCAAATCAGCCAGAGGGCAGGTGGAGAAATTGGCCTGAGTCTTGGTGGAGAGCGGGAAGGTCACATGGCATGAAAGCAGATGGGATGGGAGACGGTGTGGCTTCTTTGGGAGATGGAGCATGCCACAAGCTGGGTCCAGGTGCTTAGATAACATCACCAAAAGTTTGTGTTCCTTCATCGCTCTGGCTCTGTTCCAAGAAGGCTTTCCAGGTGTGATAGCAATGTCCGCCCAGAGTCTCCAGGACTCCCTTTTATTGGCTGAAGCCTGTCCATCTCTGAGCCAGTGCCTGTGATTCCGACTGGTCCAGCCCATGGGAACCTGGGGCTGTGTGGTCAGCCCCACCTGATCTAGAGGAAGTAGGAGTGGGGAGGATGGTCCCCCCACCAAGAACGTGGAGGTGCTGTGCTGGGCGAGGGAGGATGGATGCCGGGCTGCTGCATCACCTGCGGGACACCTTGCCCTCCCTGCTCCCTGCTGCTTTGGTCCACTTTGAGTTACCAACATGCAGGGCACGGTGCTGAGTTCATGGGTCTGGGAAGAGCTGCTCCTCTACCTGGAGAGATTCCCTACCCACCCCTGCCTGCCGCCTCTGCCCCGCCCACAGCAGACACCGAGAGGATAGCGCGCAAGAAGACTTCCTCGCCTAGCCCAGGTCTGTAGTGTGCATTTTTCTCCTCCATGGAATGCCTTCGAATCTTTTTGTCTAATTCAGTGAGTGAGTTCTCTCCCAAACAACACTGTCTCTAAGGGAAGACAGAGAGATGACAGGTGCAGACTCCAGAGCCAGACTGCTTGGTTGAAATCCTGACTCTGTCGCTGGCTGTGTGGCCTTAGACAAGTAACTTTACCTCTCTTGGCTTCAATCCTCTCACTTGTAAAATGGGGACCGTACTAACACCTAGCTCATAACCCTAACTGTAACCCTAACCCTAACCCTGGTCAGGAGGAATAAAAGAATTAATACATGAAAATTCTTGAGATATCCTGTCTTGCTCAAAGTAAGTTCTCTTTAAGCAGTAGTGATCCTACTTTTCTTTATAAAGTGTTCTTTGTATAGTAAGGAAATTCATTTCTTGTTTGTTCAGTGTTTTACAAATAATTTTTTCCTGGGTTGTCATTTGTCTTTTGACTTTGTCATGGTAAATATTTTGCCTTGCAAAATCTTATAGTATTTATGCACTCAAACGTATCCACCTTTTCTTGGGACAGCTGGAGTTTTTTTCTTTTCTTTTTTTTTTTTTTTGGTCTTATTGAGAAAGAACTTTCCTCACGTTATTTTTTTCGGACGGTTGAGGATTCAATGCTCATAAGAAGAAAAGTATTGAGTCAATTTGTCAATATTGCACTTCTGTTTTTTCAGATTTTTTCTCCTTTGTATTGACAGTTCCAAGTGCAAGAAACAAAGTTCCTGAAAGTGCTAATATCCGAGGGCTCCTTGTGAATCTTTTAAGACTCTGTGAAGACGTAAATTGATATTTAAACACAAGCTGTCCCTCAGATAGAATTGCTTATTTTGTAGGCTGAATGAACAAAAATGAAAAGCTTGGCTGATAGTAACCATTGTTTGCTTCAATCTTCCCTTACCTAATGCCAAATTGAATGTTTTATTTTTATTTTTCTTCCTGGACAGAAAGATATTTGGCCAAGACAGGAGTGAAAGGAATTTTTAAATGCAGCTAAGTGTTTGGAAAAAATGGACTTTTGTGAATCCCGCTGGGACTTCGTTTCATAACAAAAGTTTCACAATGTGCCGTGTTCGTGTCCATGTGAAGTTGGTTGTTTCTGAGTGGAGAGGCATGGCAGGAAGGCTTGGGGCTTTGTTTCTGGACTCTGCGCCACTGCAGTGCAAGGCAGACAGAAGTACTGGGATGCCCCGGGCCTGGGAGTCCCCTCCACCTGCTGAGTGGGGCAGTGTCTGGGGCAGCCCAGCCGCCCTCTGAGCAAACTGCCCAAGTCCCATCCTTTCGTTGGCGTGACCTGTGTCCCAGGGCACTTTTGGGGACTTTCCTTTTTCCTCAATAGCCCTGAGAACATGCTGCTTATGACTCTGAGCTCTACCCTGGAGTCTATCTGAGCCTCATCTGTTATTTTGAGGTTCCGCTTTACATTAAAAAAAAAATTAGAGAAATTCCAAACCAGGGAATTATATATTGATTATATATTATTATGGATTACATATATAATTATAATATATAATTATATATTAATAATTAAATATTCCCATGATTATTATATAATCATGCCATGTTTTACATGTTTATATTCATCGTATTAAGGCTTTCGACCTACAAAGGTATAATGTAATGTAATTGTCACAATTATATTGTCACAAGACATTTGAACAACTTGTGACAAATATGTTGATTCATAAAGCATTACAGCCAGGATGGGTGGTGATGCGACAGAAGCTTATACTTGATGACAAATGTCTTCTTGTAATTCAGACTCTCTTGGACTGTGCCCATCATCTCACTTGAAGATAAGATACAAAGTCTAAAATTGGTACCATTTATATAAATAAGGCCCAGGGCCAATGGCCACCCCCGCTCCCCTCCCAGCCCCATCCTGGGCCTGTTTTGATCAAGTCTGGGCACCTCCTCTCTCAGCATCAATGAAGCCTTCCCACCACAGAGCCTGGGCCAGCTTGGGAGGGCTGAGGCCGCCTGAGTTATTTCCGGCTTTCACCACCGAGTCCAGGCAGGCTGCATGCATTCTCACACACACACACACACACACACACACACACACACACACACACACACACACACGTTTACTTATGGGCAAAGAAAGGGTAAATGTTGCTGGATTCAGAGAAGCAGAGTGGAGGTAATCAGGGATCCAAAGGGCCATTCCAGGAGCCTCCGGCCAGGAGTGGCCACTGTCGCCCCTCGCCCGGGAGCCTGCCCCTGGACTGCACAGTGATCGCGGGTCAGGGTCTTCACCATCAAGGGCTGACCTTGTTCCTTACACTCCCCCTGCTTCCAGTGATGGAGACACACCCACCAATGGGCCAGCTTGTTCATACCATTTAGTCCACGTGGAGCCTGGGGACCGGGCTCAGGACTTAGGAGTCTGCGGACTGGCCGTCTCGGCTGCCAGGGCCTTCGTGTGCCCCACTTTGATGGGAATGAACAGTTGTAGGTTTCAAAACCTTTCAAAGTGGCTTCCTCTTTGACTAGAAATGCCCTACTGGGAATTTATCCTAAAGGCATCTAATCTGAGAGGTGCAGAAAGGTTTAGCTTCCAGTTCTGTTTGGGAAATTAAAAGTCGAAGGAGACTTTAAGACCCAGCCATGGGGGAAGGGGTTTGCTGTTTTTTTTTTTCTTTAAAAAAAATTACAGTTCCTGTTTATTTTATTTTTTGGCCATGCCACGCGGCTTTCGGGATCTTAATTCCCCGACCAGGGATTGAACCCGTGCCCTCGGTGGTGAGCGCACAGAGTCCTAACCACTGGACCGCCAGGGAATTCCCTAGAGTTCCTGTTTAGAATGTCATGAGGTGCAGATACAAACAATGATGGCATAGAGGTGTATTTATGGCCATTGGAGGGGGTCTATGATGTAGTAAGTTCTCAAAACATGTGGCTTATAAACCGGTCTGTGTGAGTTGGTTCCTTTCTCTGTAAAATATGTTTACGGAGACGCTTTGGAAGGAGCTACCTTAACTGCCGACGTCTGTAGGTCAGACTGAGTTTGGGTCTAATCTGAGTCAGTCTCTAGTTCAGGGACCTTGGGCAAACCGGACTCAAGTTTCTTCATCTGCCTGACGGGGTGAGCCGATGAATGATAATCAGGTTTTGTCGTATTTATGAGGAGAGGATTCATTTAAAACCCTTAGTGAAGTGTCTGGTACTTAGTGAGCTGCCTGTTTTTGTGGTTTGTATTTTCTGGATTGAGCGTACACTGTCTCTGGAATGAGAAAAAAGAAAACTGCCTTTTAAATGAAAAACAAAGAGCAGCGAGAACGACCTGCTTCGGTGAGGTTAAGTCCCGTCCGTTTTTCATTAAAAATAACCCCACGCCTTTTCTGTCCTCAGGGGTCACGTTCTCTTTTTTCTGGAAGACGCAAGCAGAACATTCCAGAACAACCCCTTTCGCGTTCGGGGGACAGGTCATTTCCAACGGGTTCAAAGTCTGCTCCAGCGGTGGCAAGGGCTCCGTGGAGCTGTACACGCGTGAGAACTCCATGACGTGGGAGGCCACCTTCAGCCCCCCAGGTAAGGGCGCCGCTGGCCCGGAGGGATGCTCAGGGAGGCGTATGGAGGCCAGACGCTCCGATGTCGGTCCCCTGGCCTGCGGGCGGTTGAGCCCCGCCCTCTCAGGGGCTGCTTGGGAGGACTTGCTGGAAAGGGTGAGATGACATCCTCCGCGGAGATGTCTGCACGGCGGATGAGGGGCGGGGTCCTTCGGGCGGACGCCTGTGCTCCCCCTGACCACGGGATGACTGGGTCACCGCACCATGTTACTTAGTGCCCCGAGCCTCAGTTTCCCTAGTGAAGGCATTGATGATACTTACCTCACAGCTTGGGGGAAATTAAACGGAATATTGCATGTGGAGTGCTCAGCACAGTGGTTATTGTTTCTCCTTCTTTTCCTGTCCTTCCCCTTCCTCCTTCTACCCCTCCTTCTTTTTAGTGCTGTAGACTTGCAGATGTTTAGACTTTGCCGTGAAAAAGGTTTTGGAAAAGAGGGGCTGACAATTAGGGGAAAGAAAGCTGGCGGAGGGGAGGCGTGTGGGCACCAGGCCAGCGAGGGCCTGGGATTCAGGAGGGATGGTCTGGGCCAGTGTGGGGACTGGGTGTGTGCAGATGTGGCTGAGTGCGTAGGTGGGTGTCGGGAGGCCACGTGGTCCAGTCCTCTCTGACGAGTCCTGTTTCCTCCGGGGCTCAGTGTGATCCGTCGCTGGCCGGGCATGAGGTCAGAGGTGTGGGCCAGGAAGCTGGGGGAGGCCGGAGGTCTGGAGTGGGAACTGAGATGGGGAGAGGTGATGCGGGACTCAGAATGTCTCGAGGTAGCGTGGACGGGCTGCCCAGTCCAGACTGGAGACTAAGAAGGGAATCGCGGAGGGGGAGGGCAAAGTGAGAGTCTAGAACGATCTCCTTCAGGAGGAAATGACATCTCTGACACAGGCAAGGAGAATTCATTTTCGGACCATTTAAAGGAGGCTGCGTGTCTCAGTTGTTAAAAATCCATGGACCCTGGAGCCACGCAGCCTGGGTCAATCCCGCTCTGCACCCCTCTCGGGCAGAGAGGGCGCCTTACCCGCCTGCTCTGTGCCTCAGTGCGGTCGTCGGTAACGTGAGCACAACAGCAGTATTGGGTCATAGGGTGACTGTGAGAGGAGTGAGCTCACACACAAGGAGCCCACGGGAGAGGGGCCCCGTGGGCACCGGGTGCATCTGCTTGACTCTGCCGCTGCTGTGAGCCGGGACCAAGCTCATACCTCCACCCCCGGAAAAGGGGCGGATTCGGTGCACACGGAGTTAGAGAGAATCTTGCGTGTTTGCCCTCTCCGATCCCCGAGGCCAGAGCTTGTCTCTGCGTCCTCTACCTGTTCAGACCTGCCTGTCCTGCCCCTGTTCATGGCTCTTATCACCTTCCACCTGCTATCAGTCTCTTCCGTAAGAGCCTGGTCTCCGTGCCCCTTGGGGCTGACACAGTATCAGGCACCCAGTCGTTTTTCTTGAACATGTTTTAAGGTCAGATCTGCTGAATCCTGACTGTTTCCCCACCCAGAGGAATGGGGAGAAGTGCAAACATTTCCGCCCGGCAGTGTGCTCTTTATTTGTTCATTGAAGGGGTTTTCACACTCCAGGGCAGGGATACTTCGGCCCTGTCTCAGATCCAAGAGCTCTCTGGAGACTCGGGGTTAGAAAGTCGCACAACCCCGAGCGAGAACCCCGGGGTAACTGCTGGGTGATTTAAGATGACGGCCCAGCTCGGGTCATAGGCTCCCTATCAGGGGCGTCTTCCAGCAGCAAGTCCCTGAGGGCGTCCGAGCACACACCTGCACACGAGGTGTGGCCCTTTGTGGGGCAAGCTACCATCAGAGTCCAGTGAACTTTCTTCCTGTTGGTGACCGTGGTTCTCATGACAGAGAGACGAGTCATCACCAAGGCTCCTGATAGAGGATCCTGACGGAGCCGGGAGTGGTCTGTTCTCCCTCGGTGCTGCCATATTGGTTGCTATCACGGGCTTGAGGTCAGGGCAGAGGTGGGTATCAGTGGCCTTTGGGCTGAATCAGGTCCTCAGATAGGTCTCATTGACCTGCCCTGTGCTGGCCTAGGCTGGATTAACAAATATTTTTGAACAAGTTATGACCATTAGTTATTACTTCACTTAATTTAAAATGGCAAAGGGTCCCTTTGAACGGCGTCTGGGGTTTGTGGGGGGGTACCTTCTTTGCTGTGCTCCTAAGGACTCAGGGAAGTGAGATGTGGATTATGACCTATATGAGGACTCAGCCAGCGGTAGCACTGACCCATCATCACAAGAAAGAGAAATGTGCTTAAAGCTAGAATGACCACTGCATGGAGAGCTCGACCCACACCGTGAGAAAGTTGTCTCTGCTCTCTCCCAGGCCCCTACTGGACTCACGTCCTATTTACATGGAAGTCCAAGGAGGGCCTCAAAGTCTACGTCAACGGGACGCTGACCACCTCAGACCCAAGTGGAAAAGTGTCTCATGCCTACGGGGAGCCCAATGTCAACCTCGTGATAGGGTCTGACGAGCGCCAGCCCAAGCGCTACGAGAACGGCGCTTTTGACGAGTTCATCATCTGGGAACGGGCCCTGACGCCGGACGAGATCGCCATGTACTTCACAGCTGCCATTGGTCAGTGAGAGGGGAGGGGCTGCGGGCCGGCTGTGACGTCAGCTCCCGGGGAGGGGGCGGGCTTCGGAGCCACCTCCCCTTCCCAGCGTTTTTCTTCTCCTCCCTCTCCTGATGCGGCCGTCAGCGCTGCAGGCTGAGATGTGTCCTGATCGGCCTCACAAATACGGTGGGTTTTCTAGAGCCCCTGCTCTCTGAGATGGAGGAATCCACAATTTACCAGAAACACGCGGAGATGAATGTCTCCTGCCGTCACCAGGGAGTTTTCCAGGTGTTTGTGACAGATGCTTATGGAAAGCTTTGGGAATCAAGTGTTCCAGGTCCATTAGTGCATTTGATCCACAAATGTTTACCACGTGCCTCCCGCGTGCCAGACTCACCCACCACGGGCCCTCGGAGCGCCCCCAGGACGCCCCCTTCCTGCTTAGCACAGAGCGGTGGTTCAGATCAGGAACCCGGGGGACAGTTGGACCTGGTCCTCAGTCAACCACGATGAACTGTGGGACTTGGAAAGTCACTAATTTAAAAAATGGAGGTAAAATTCATAAAACTTGAATGTCACCATTTTACAGTGTACAGTTCAGTGGTACTTACTATGTCCACATGTTGTGCAACCATCACCCCCAAAGGAACCCAGCACCAGTGCGCAGTCAGTCCCCCGTCCTCCTTCCCCGGCTCCCGGCAGCCACTGATCTACTTTCTGTCTCTATAGATTTACCTATTCTGGACGTCCCGTATAAATGGAACCATATGTGACCTTTCGTGTCTCATATGACGTCACTAGGAATCTCTGTTTTGGACTCTGCCTTCCTTTGCATAAAGATCTGTCTGCACAGGAAGCCATGAGCTAGGGCTGCAGGTACCCAAAGGGGGCGTTTCCCTGGGTGACCTGTCTGGAGGGGCCCCTCCTCTAACCTGTTAGCTAGAGCCGTACCATCTCCTGGTGGGTCGGTCCAGCCGAGGTGGCCTCTTCTCTTCCAACTCACACAAAGGCAGGGTGTTGATCAGCTCTCGCCTGCTCAGGTGTCCCCCCAGCCCTGCGATGGTTGGCCGTTCCTTCTGTAGAGAAGCCAAGGAAGCAGAAGGCTTTGTTCAGAGTCCCACGGTTTGAAAGTGTGTTTCTTTGACACTAGAAACACACTCTGCACAATCAGATGCTCTTATAACAAGAGCCAGGTGGGAACCGAGACTGACTTAGGACGCGGCCGACTCTCGTTTCTCATCCTAGTCTCACGGGGTCATCAGTTATGAGGATGGACAGGGCCGCTGGGATGAGTTTTATCGTCCTTCACTTTCTCTTATGGCCTCACATGAGTTAAATGTGAATTTGATGGGACTCCTTGGTATCCAAGGAGTGGATGTCACTCCGACTTGGAGAACAGAGTGTTTGGGGCTCTGATCCCCAGAGCAGGGTCACACCTTACCCTCTCGCCAGCTACCCACCTCCACCCACGGGGTCATTTACTCCTGGAACCAGGGATGGGTGATGAGCTTATTCCCTCAGGCCACCCAAAGCAACTTGAGGGATTTCCAGAAATGAAGTAGAGTATCTAGTGAAGTCTGTGTTTTCATTGGGGAATACTAAAATTAGAAGGAGTTGGATGTCTTCATTATTATAATCATTCATAATGGACCAAAAGGGGTCTTGAATAGAATCCTCGGGATGGGAGGGGCTCAGGAAGATGGTCTCCCCACCACTTGATGGGGTCCACGCCAGTGTCACCTCACTGGGAGGGGAGGTGGCGAGGCCTCTGTTTGTCCCAGCCCAGTGATTCACAACCCTCTGTGTTTTATCTCTAAGTAGTCCAGATGCAATGGAAATCCATTTCTTTTGCGTCTTTATGTATTTGAAATCAGTAAAAGCATGTATAAAGTCATCTTTTTATATGATGACTTGCCTAAAGACGATTCCCAAGCAATTTAGACTATAAATGGAAAAATAATTTGACCTGGGAAAATCCATACAATCTACCCATTTGGCTGATTTATTAGGCCTTTATCTTTCCAGCGACACTGCTACTCAAAACATTCTCAGACTCTTCTTAGTTTGTCCCTGAAGCTGGGAGAGTTTTGAATAAGGACAGGCCTTCCTGAGGGTGAACGTGGTGACCATGGCTTAGCCCTTAATGAAGCATGATTGATTTTTTTCCAGGAAAGCATGTTTTGTTGTCCTCAACGCCACCCAGCTTCCTCACGACAGCCACAGCAAACACCATGGTGAGCAGATGCATTTAATGTTGTCCCCACCTCCCCATCTTGGTGATGTCTTTTTGCTTGGACTATATGCCAGGAGAGCGGGAATCCCATTTCACAGTCTGGTCCTGTCTTACTGGCAGTATATGAATGTCTGGGAGGAAATAATAAATGTAGGGGAAGCCAACACTGGCACTAAATCTCAACGCTCGGAGTGACTAAATGGAAGACCTGCTTCCTGTGTGGCCTGTAGCCTCCGGTGCCTACACGGAGTCACCAAGACTTCCCAGGGACCCCCCCCACCCCGACCCGGGACTGTTTTCTGGTGCACTTGGCACCATGAGCTGAGAACAGAGAGGAGCCGGCCTTGACACCTGGCTTCTCTCTGCGCCATTTTCTTCTGATGTTTGAGGAAAGGATCGATACGTTTAGAAAGTGTTCCCCTCTGGAATTAATTAGTGATCAATCAGCTTCCCTTCCATGGGAACTTTAATGTAATAGCGAGTGAACAGACTCTAGAACCATCTGCTTGGGTTCAAATCCCAGTTCTCGTACTTATTTCTGCATAAGCCTCTCCACGCTTAGTATCATCTATCAAATGTGTGCGTATTTCATGAGGCCAATGAAAGGATAAAATGTTAATGCTATTCGTGAAGTAGTCACAGGAGTGCCTGCCTGGTAGCTAGTAGGTGCTACTACCATGATTACTATGGTGTGAGAAGCATGAGGCCCGGAGGACACGCTGAACTTCTGTACAAATCTTGGCTTTAGTTCTTAAAGGAACTCACGTCGCTGATTTCTTTTAGGTGCCCATTGACGCCTACCATCCCATCATAACCAACTTGACAGAGGAGAGAAGAAACTTCCAGAGTCCTGGAATTGTTCTGAATTACCTTCAGAATATGTCCCTCAGCTTACCCAATAAATCCCTCTCAGAGGAAACAGCATTAAATCTCACCAAGGTAAAGCTATTTGATTTTTGTGGGCCAGACCACGGCCCACAGCTGTGCCTTGTTTGACCTACGCAGGGCTGAAAAAATCAGAAACTTTACTATAAAAGTCTGGATTTCAACCAGGCGGCATGGCTACTCCAGCCAGCTCTGCACAGCTCAGTGGAGTCTCCTGAAGATGAGACTCGACTCTTCGTCTTGTTTTCCCAGTGCCCAGCCAGCCTGGCCCCTCCCTCCACCCACCTGGCCCCTGTAGGCATGTGGGTTTGCAACTCCCGTTCTAAACTCTGCCACCTCCCTTGGCAACACGTAGAAGGTGGAGTTGGGTCTTTGGCAGGTTTAACCGTGGGGCCATAGTGTGACCCCAACACTGTGACTTGTATCTCAGTGGGAATTCCCAAAGTTACGTAAAGCACTTAGGGAATGCACCACGTATGGCATTGGAACCAAGGTGTTTTCTCTTTTCATTCTCAAAATCTTTCTAGGTCAAGGTAGGGGAGGATGCTGGGCTCTTGGGGGCTTGATAACTTCGATCTCAGCACAGGACTCCTGGTTGCTGTGCAGACAGAAGGGATGCTTGAGACCGTTTCACTTCAAAAGTGCAGCATAAGTGTTAAGAGCAGGATGTATACGGTCTGACTGCTGGGTTGAATGTCTGCCGGTTACTTACCGTGCACTCTTGGTCGCGTTATGTAACATCTCTCTGCCTCACTTTGCTCGTCTGAGATATGGGGAGATAACAGGACTCACCTCACTGGGGACTAAAAGGGTTCCTATTGCATAGTATGTGTCTGGCACTTGGCGAGTGCTTTTTAAGAGTTCTTAATTCTTACTGGTTTCCTTGCTGAAGACAGATCCAGAGAAGTACCTGAAAGCATGTGTTCTGTAAACAAAGACATCCTGAAACGCAGGGTGGGTCCTGAACGCCATAGCCTTCCTGCCCAGGCGACAGAAGCAAGAGTTAGACGTCTCAGGTTTCGTTCATTCATTCATAGAACATGCTAGGTTCTGAGGATCTGGGACGACCAAGAACCTCTTCCTGCTTCCGAGAGGCTCAGGGCTGAGAGGGTGAAGATGCACCATGGAGTCTGGAAAGTGCTGTGAGGGGATGTCCCGAGCTGCAGGAGCGCAGGGACACTGGAGTCAGGCCAGCCTGGGCTTGACCCCCAGCTCTATGTCCTTGGGCAACTTTTTAACTTCTTCAAGCCTCAGTTTCCCAGTCTGTGTTATGGGGATAATTTGATGACCCAAGTCTCTCTCCTAGAATGGTTCTGGCTGCAAATAAACAGTCATATTACTATTTTAAAAACAATAGGGGCATCTAATTGCTTCACTCCAGGTTTGACTACTTCAGTCTTCATTCACAGCAGGGATGTGGGTAGCAGCAGGACAATTCTCTTGGCGTTCTGCTCTATTTCCAAGGGGCTGGAACGGCTCCAAACACCACACCTCACTTAACAACCACCAGCAGGGAAAGCAAGGTCAGGGGGCTCCTCCTTCTTTATAGGGGACGAAATTCTTTCCCATGGTTCCCCCTGCAAAGATCCATCACATGACTGCACCTAGGCCAATCACTAGCCGAGGGGAGCAGGCCTGGCTTGGTAGCTCAGCCAATCATATGGCAGTATGGGCGGGGCCAAGGCAGCACTCTGAGCACTTCCGGGCTCCCCGCAGGAAGCACTTCCGGGCTCTGCACGTGAGCTCTAGGGGTGGGGGTGAGAATACCCAGAGGGAGCAGACTGCCCAGAGCGGTGAACGGGAGGGTCCGGGCACTCCATAGTCTCGAAGAGATGTCTACGTGGGAACAGAATTCAAGGCAGGTCTACATAGCAAACAGTTTCTTTTGAAGTTTGGTGGGTTCCTCTTTCCTTTCGACTCCCCTTTTCCCCTCAGATATACTGGACACTGTCAGAGGTCCCAAACTCAAATGCATGCAGGGGCCAGACAAATAAAGTAAATGGATGATTGGGTCAGATAGACGATAGGGAGGAGTAGAGACCGTGGCAAACTGGAAGGTGCCCACCCACAGGGAGTGGCATCGAGCTGCTCGAGTCCCCTGACTTTCACCTTGAGGGTAACCTCTTCTGATTTTGCAAGCAAAACTCCGTACCTGATTTTGAAGTGGAAAATCATCCAATTAAAAAAAAAAAGTGGACAGCTAACTGAAATTTAAAAGCAATTGTGTACGAACCAAATAAAAGACATTCATGAGGCAGATTCAGCCTGTGGGCCATCAGCTTGAGACCTCTGATGGGGGCCCGTGTTGAGATACCTGACTCTGGGTGTCCTGGAGAGGAATCCTGGAGATTTACCCCACACTCCACCCATCTCTGATTGGATGAGAAATAAACATCTTTGGCATCCGTGTCCAATTTTCCATAATGCCCTGGCTTCTCACCACGAACAGTTGAACGGGAAAGCGACAAGAAGTCAGTTCTTGTGCTGGGTAATAAGGAGACCATTAGCCACACATGGCCCTTGAGCAGTTGAACTGTGATCAGCTCAAATCAAGATCTAAAATACACACTGATCTCTAAAATTTAGTATAACAGAAGAATGTAAATTATCAAATTGATGATTTTTATATTGATTGCATGTTGAAGTGATATTTTAGGTATATTGGGCTAAGTCAAATGTATTATTAAAAAGTAATTTCACCTGTTTTCTTTTCACTTTTTAAAATATGGGTATTAGAAATTTTAAAATAAAAAATTTTAAAATAAAATACAATAAAAAATTTTAAAATAAAATTTTAAAATAAAATTATAAAATTTTAAAATAAAATTATAAAATAAAACTGGATTGCATTATATTTCTTTTCAGCTGAACTGCTCTAGATCAGGACTCAGCAAACTATAGCCCTTGGGCCAAATCTAGCCCACTGCCTGTTTTTGTAAATAAAGTTTTATTGTAACACACTCGTTTAGTTATGGATTGTCTGTCACTAATTTTGCACTACCGGGGCAGAACTGAGTGTTTGTGACAGAACTGTATGGCGTGTAAAGCCTAAAATTTTTACTAGGTGATCCTCTTAAAGAAAAGTGCTGACCCCTGCTCTAGATTATAAACTCTGCCCCCTAGGCCTCAAGCCCAACGAGGGCAGGCATCATGATTGTGTTTTTCATGTTTAGTTTTTAAATTTCATCTTTAAATTTTAAGGCATTGCACTTTAGGGTCTTATAAGTATTTATCAAATAAAGATAAATGAAAGATGAGGAGTTTTGATGATGTGTTCTCTAAATATTTAGCGTCTAAAAGTGTGAGGAAGGATGTGGCATTTTGGAGAAGGCAGTTTTGTGGAAATATAGGAGGTTTAGATCAGGCTCTAAGTTTGCTTCTGGTGTCTGTAGTAGGAGACGCACTGTTAAGAACCTACATGAGTAATGTAAATGAGTGAAACAGATTAGGTGGAAGGCAATAGGGAGTGGTGAGGACTGGGGTGAGCTGGAGAATGCACAACTACCTAAGGGGTCAGCTGCTGTTCTGTTTTGGTCAATGGTGGCCATGTGGGACTATGGGATAAGAATTGTCCAAGCTTCTGCTTTTTTCACAAGAAGGAGGAAATTCACATAGTTTCATTTAAATCTCCCGACTTGAAGATGTTACAAGCTACTTTCATTTTTTTAGAACAATAGTGAGACAAACCAAACATGGTTTTGAGGTGATTTGTCCAAGGGACCCCGAGTAACTTCTGCTTATGGAGGGGTCATTTCCAATTAAACAAGTGGGTTTTTATGTCAGCTTGGCTTCTCATGCCAAGAAAAACACACGGAGCAGGCCATGATTTGTTCATTCATTCATTCGTTTGTTCAACAGGCTTTTACCGAGGGCCGGTTATATCTTCCAGGTACTGTACTTAGGGCTGCTGCCGTAACTAAGCTGTGAACACACATCTAACATCTAAATGTTTGTCACTGACTAAAGGATTGTCACCAGGAGCAAATAAGATAACATCTATAACATCTATAAAAGGGCTTTGTACAACGTAACCAGATCCACTAACGGGAGGTATTTTGGTTTACTACTGTGTACATGCAAAACCCAGCCCGTGGTTGACAGAGATGGGAAAATCAAAGGCCTTATAATTTTGAGGCTTAAGGATACATGCTGAGCAGTGTCATCTTGTCTTCCTTTAGACCTTCTTAAAGACCGTGGGAGAGGTTCTCTTTTTGCCCAGTTGGACTGCTGTGTCAGAGGTAAGAGAAAAGAACATTGAGATCTTCAAAAGGGGCACCTTTTTGTCTTTCTGGAAGTGGCATAAGTATGGCCCAGTTCACATCTGTAAGAGAAATGACGCATCTCTGGGATATTAGAGCTAATTTTGACTGGATATACGACTGATTTGCAATGCTCTGCCTTCTCTGTGGATCAGTTCTATGAGCATCAGTACCACGGTCCTGTTGTCAACACTGAACAGGAAAACAGTTGGATTTCTGCATGCTTGTTTATCATTTTAAAAACCTATTTTTTACCATCACACTGTTCTTGTATGATAATAAAACACGTTTGATGTTTAAAGATCACTAGATTAAATGAAAAAAGTAGACCATGTGACAATATACTCTTCACGATTATAAGAGTAAATATCACAGCAGCCTCTCCTTTCCTCTGTACACTAAAGAACTAGGAGAATGGAAGACCTTTTCTTTTCTTTTTGAAAGTAGCTTTCTTGATTTTACTTATTTAAGAAATTAAACAAGTGAATATGTTGTAGAGAGTTAGAAAATGCAGATCATAAAGATATATATAAAATAAGAATCACCTGAAATCCTCAGGCTGAGAGAGAATGATTAACACTCTTGTATATATCCCTTCAGATCTAGTTTTCAATTCTCTTATGTGCATATATAGTCTACACATATGCTATATATCTGAATTTACCTGTTTTTCTTTAATTATGGCAAGGACATTTCCCAATAATATTAAGTATCTTCTGCGATGCTCTATCAGTCAGGCTAGGCTAGGCTATGCTGCAGTAACAAATAGGCCCTACATCTCAGTGGCTCAGCACAGTGGACATTTACTTCTCACTCATGTCAAGTCTGACGTGGGTCAGCTCTTCTCCACCCAGTGACCTGGGGATCCTGGCTCTGTCCATTTTCTGATGCTGCTGTCTGAAAAATGTGACCTCCAGGTTGCCCGGCAGGGGTGGAGAAGGGGGAGGAAGGCTCCTAACTGCCTTGCCTGGAAGGGCTGGGGCCACACTGTTACTTAAAGCGCTCCCTCTCCTGAACGCCTGTAAAGTTTAAAACATGTTTGCCAGTTTGAAGCAGAACGACATCACCTTCTCTCGTTATGAATGAGGTGGCTCCAGGGTTTACATTTGATGAACTTTTTATCTGAACAGTTTCAGATGGAACGAGATCGGGCTTCCCATTGGCAAAGGGAGAGAAAGACGGTCATGAACTTAAGACTGACATAGTCTTACCTAGAAACACATTCTGTTTTAAAAGGCACAGCACTCCAGAGCTCATGATTTCCCGGGGGACGATGTGTGCAGGGCTGCTGCCTGGGAAACACCCAGAGGATGGCCAGTGGAGGGCCTGAGCAGATGTATTTTCTGCATCATCTTAAATGAGCCTTTTCTTAGTTTTCATAGTTTCTGCCACAAACTATGAATAATCATGAAACTATTCAGACTCAGGCCGGCTCTACTGTGCATTAAAGGGAAGGTAGGAATCAGCCACTACCCAAGAGCTCTACATGCCAGAAACACAGATTTTCATGTGCTTAACTGTGCTTGGCCGATTGAAATCAGGCCACAGGCCTGAAAGAAAATGTCTAAAATTGGCCTCAGTGTTCTATTTCCAGCTCGTTAGACGCTCATGGAGCATGTGTTTTTGAGAGAACGCCTGGGACGCTTAGCAACAGACGGATGCTTTTTCAGAAAGGCGGGAAGGAGAGAAGGGGTGTGATGGCAGGGAGTCACACACCGCGTTCCCAGGGAACTGAGACGCCCCTGCCCTGCTAGACGTGTGTCTGAGGATGAGAGATAGTCAGCCTGATCCGAGCTGGCTGCAGAGATATGGGGCCACCACCAGGGACTCTTGCCTTCTTGGGGATCCACTGGGGTCATCTCTGCCCTGGGGACTCAGAGTGGAGAGAGAGGCCCTTGGAGGGGAAGGAACACCCCAGGCACGTCGGAGAGGCCAGGGCCGGCTTGAGGTGCTGGCATCTCCGAAGCCTCCTCCCCTTCACAGAGACTAGGACACAAGAGCTGGTGTCTTCATCCTGGAGGGTACTTGGGAGCAGTGACCCCCCTCCTCGTGAAACAGAAGGGGATGGAGTTGGTGGTCAGAGACCTGTCAAGGGCCCCAGTGAGTTCAGAGTGGAGCGGGGACCAGGTCTGGTCAGTCTGTGTCTGAGCGTGGAAGCCTTGGAGCTGACGGTCTGGGTGACCAGGGTCAACCTCAGCTGGTGTCCACATTCTGCGAGCTCAGCTGGGCGGGGTGACCTCAGTGGTCCCCTCCGCGCCTGTGAAACGGAGTAGCGGCATGACTGTCTCTCCTCTCTGTCTGGTCATTGTGAGGGCAGAGCCTGGCCCGCCATGTTGCTCAGCAGACGCTGGGCGACCTCCTTTGCAGGAATGTTGACGGTGAGCATGAACTTGATCTTGCGTGTTGGTGCATTTGCTGCCTCCGTCGCGTGCACGTGCTGAGCGAGCCCCGTATTGACGTCTCCTTCCTTTGTGTCGTGCTGTTTGCAGGACGATGCCGTGGTGCTGGGCTTGATCGACACCGTGGACACCGTCATGGGCCACATATCCTTCAACCTGCAGGCCAGCGAGCCCCCGGTTGCCATCACGGGTTCCTCATCCGTGGCAGGTAGCTCGGCAGCGTGGGTGCGGGTGGGGACCGGCTGTGCGGCGGGAGGGGAGCGGGGTGCAGGGGATGCCACCCGCCTGTTGAATTCCACTCCACTCCTGTGTTTTCTTGCACGCGCCCAGGGACGCATAAACCTCACACACCATCACTGGAGATTCACCTCTCCGCTGTCCTGAACTACGCTGTCTGATGCACAATGATATGTTGGGGGAAGACAGAGTTAGGTCGGGGCGGCCGTGCTCAGCTGGGATGTGCACACGGGACCACGGGAGCCTTGCATGCTGACTTGGGGGCCAGATTCATCTCGGGTGACAACTGTCTCAGTTCAGAACAGGAGGCGAGCAGCGGCAGCCCCTGGAGTGTCCGTGGGGTAGCAGGTTTCCCGGGGCCAGCTGGAGGCTTTTCCAAGACAACAGGCACGGGGTCCCTTACAGGCCGATGTCGCAACCCTTCTGTTTTCAGGGTCTGTGTCTAGGGAGCGTGGTGCCCTAATACTTTACCGCCAGAGCCACTCTCTGGAAAGTAAGCTTAATTCACCCACTTGGGTTCGTTTTAATGGG
The DNA here is from genome assembly GCF_964270905.1 of Leucopleurus acutus. Classification (NCBI taxonomy): domain Eukaryota; kingdom Metazoa; phylum Chordata; class Mammalia; order Artiodactyla; family Delphinidae; genus Leucopleurus; species Leucopleurus acutus. Next base: position 88,755,862 of record NC_139155.1, read on the forward strand.
AGTTTGTCGGCCAAGACAGGTCCCTGCATGGGATGATGAGGTTGCCTCATGTAGATTAGTGTCTCATTTTCCTGCGTCTCGCGGGGTCCCCGGCGTGGAGGAGGGGCCCTCAGCACAGGCGTCTCCCTGCAGGACGGGACGCAGTCAGTACCCGAGGCGTCGTGAGCTGAGGGGCTGCACTGAGGGCACAGGGGTCACCGCAGGCTGGGAGAAGCCCCACCAGCGGTGGTAGCTGGGTGGGTCGGCCACGTGGCCGCAGTTACTGCCCTGGACACTCTTGTTTTTTAGGTTCTTGTTTCCTAAAGGTAATTACACTCCCCAAGGGAGCTCGTTCTGTTAAAAAACAAAACAAAACAACAGAAGGTGGGTTTTACGCCCAGTTTCCTGCCCTGGAGTTGACTGACTGCAGCTTCCTCTCTCTGGCTTGTTCTAGACTTTTCCATGGCCAAACTGCTCCCCAAGACCATGAATTCCTCCCACTACCGCTTCCCGGCCCAGGGGCAGAACTACATCGAGATCCCCCATGAGGCTTTCCACAGCCAAGGTGAGCACAGCTGGGGGGACCTGCACCCCAGCACCCTCAGGGAGGGACTCAGCCCTGTGGCTGTCAGCTGGCAGAGGGGCTGCCCCAGGCCTCCTCTGTGTGCCTGTGGGAACACAGTGTGTCATCAGACGCTCTTGAGATGTTGTCACAGCGCCGACTCGACTCCGGGTCTGCTGCAGCCTGATGCACTGGGAGGGGGAGGAGGGGCTGGGAATCTGCATTCCACTGATGCACTGGGAGGGGGAGGAGGGGCTGGGAATCTGCATTCCACACGGACTCGCTAGGCGATTCTCAGCGGAATGTGAACTGATGTGGCCACCTCCCCTTCCTGCTGGGGGGCCCGGTGCCCTCCCCCTGGGTGGGTCCAGGTCAAGGCCCGTGAGGAACCAGCCCCGAGGGGACCCTGATTACTCTCTCTGGCCCTGGAGCACCGTCGGCGGCCCGGGTGGCTCTGTCCATTTTTGCTGCCATGACTGTGCCGTCTGCCCCTTGAAAAGGGACTGTGCCTCTGTAGGCGCGTCCCTCCGTCCCAGGGGCCTCGGGCGGTCTGGGGAGTCGTGGATTCTCAGTTCCTGACAATCTGGCCGGAGGCCATGCACTTCCCGGGTTCTGGCTACAGGACTGGGGGCCGAGCTGCGGGGTGCAGGGCCATGGTGTCCCGTCCCCAGCACGGGGTCCTCACTTCCCAGCCCTTGGGAGCCAACCTCTGCTCCCTGTACCCTCTAGTTTTCCTGTGTGAAAGGTGCTCAGGGATGTTGGGGTGTCCTGCTCTCAGGGGACTGTCCCCCCGCACTCAGGGTGAACTACAGAAATTGGGGGGTCCAGGGACAATGCCAAGGCCAACCGACTGCACGTGGGATCTTTTCATCTCACACGGCCGCACGATCTGTTAGAAATCCTCAGTGTCTCAGAGTTGGCAGGACCGCAGCCTCACGGTCTGTACGTCCGGAAGCTTCTCACACTTGGCGGTACAGCTTGTTCATCACAAGCACCGACTCTGTGGATGGAACTCCTGGGCTTGAATCCTGGGTCAGCCACCTACTTACTGGGCAAGTTATTGAACCTGCCCGGCCTCAGTTCCCTCATCTGTGATAGGGGACAGTCTTAGTGCCTCCCGCAGTATGTTGTGGTGAGAATTGAAAGAGTAAACCTTATACCAGTACCTGGCACACGGTAAGCGTTGCGTGAATTACTAGCCACGCCGCTGAAATCTTGGCGCACTCAACCAACATCCCGAAGAGCTCGGAGGTCGGCTTGCAGCTGCCCCTCCTGGCCTCCTGTTAAGCTCGTGCCCGGAGGTAACAGAATGGATGATTCTTGTTTCCAAGTTGGAATATCACAGAGGGGGGGGACCCAGCCGAAGGCCTGACAGACGTCTGGGTGACTGTAAATCCTGCCTCTCTCGAGCGCTGGCGTTGCTGCAAATACTCCAGACGCAGACAGCCGCTGAGATGCGCTCACGAGTGCAGCACTGTCGCCCGGCGCTGCCGTCCACAGCTCGATGGGGGCTCTGCCTTCAGAAGCTCATGGTGTCTGGCTCCCCGGGAGCTGCAGCGTCCGTGTGTCCAGAGCTGAGTCCCCCGGGCAGCGTAGGGAGCGATTGCTGTGGTTGGATTCACAGTTGAAGAGTGGAGGGGAGTCTCTCCTCAAATTCTGTCCTTGTGGCCAGTTCTGCCCCTGAGTGTCCCTCCCCTCGCCCCCCGAGGAGCTGCCGGGTTCCTGGGTGTGAGGTCTGCGCTGTGTGTTGCTGGGCGAGTGGGCTTGGCGGGGAGCTCTGTGTCTCTCCTGCTTGTCACCTGGGATGCTGACAGGTGTCTGGCCATCTGCTCTTTCCCCAGCCTGGACCACCGTCGTGGGCCTGCTCTACCGCTCGGTGCACTATTACCTGAGCAACATCCAGCCGGCCAGCACCAAGTGAGTCTCTGGGGGCCACACAGCACGGAGCGGGAAAGGGGGTGCTTGTTTGCTGGGTGGCTGGCGGCTGTGACACCCGCACCTCCTCACCATCACCAACACACGCAGTATTGTATCAGAGGACTTGTGGCGCTAATTCCTGGTGCTTCACTGTTAGGGCAAAGGAGGAAGACGCAGGGACTCCTACAGTGGGGGTTCAGCAAGCCCTGGGGTCTAGGCTGACAGTGCAGCGGTCAGGAGCATAGGCTGAGTGACCATATCGGTTCCACCGGGAACTGTGTGACCTTGGACAAGTCAAGTGACCTCTCAGCCTCAGTTTCCATTTCTGTAGAATGGGAAGCCCGTAGCACATGCCTGTATCCGTCAAGACTGTGTTGGATACGTCAGCTTAGGCAGAAGGTCAGGGAACTGAGGGCTCAAGCGACTAAGAAGGGCAGGAGTCAGTCGGGTTTAGGCACGGCTGGACCCAGGGACCCAGAGTTTGCTTCTTTGACCTTGTCTCTGTGTCTCCTGCCTCTGCTCTCCTCCGCGTCAGCTCATTTCCAGGCAGACTCCTCCACAGAGGCATGGCTGGCTCCGGGTAGCTTCAGGCCCACGTGGGTTGGGGTCCTGAGGTCTCAAGAAGGAAAGCGAGTGTCTTTCAGCAATGAAAAGTCCGTTTCATTCAAAATCCAGAGAGGGCTGTGATTGGCCCACTTGGGTCACATGACCATCCGGGCCCCCAGCCCCTGCCCTCTCGTTGGCCAGGTCTGCTCACATGACCCACTGGGGCTTGGGAGGGTGGGTCAGCCCTACTCCGACCACGGGGAGGGGCTGGTTCCCTTAGGAGGGGTTAGGGCCGGGGTCCACTCCTGCCTTTCATGGGGTCCCTGGGAGCGGGCAGGGAGGCGGAGCCCAGGACCGGTGCCGAGAGAGGGCCAACGGGGTATGAGCCCAAGGGGCCCCGCCCTGCAGTTAGTGTTTGGAAGGTGAAGCCAGTGTTGCTGGGCACAGATCCGGCCCAGACAGGGGCTCGCGGAGGACAGCAGGCAGGGGCTGGTCCATCTCTGTTCCCGCACGTCTGGCGCGGTGCCGGGCCCGAGCGGGGGAGCGGGGGGCTCTGAAAAGGTGCTGGAGAGAGAGCCGTGCATCTCAGAGGGAGCCGCACAGGGCCTTCACCCCTGGCCCCGGGGCCCCGCTGCCCTCCCCCGCCGGGACAGAGCCTGGGAAAGCTGATGGTATGAGGACAGGCATTCCTGCAAGTTCGCTGTCTCTGCTGATGGGAAGGCGTTGCGGGGGCAGGTTTCAGACACTGGCTCTGCTGCCGGGTGTTTGGAGGCGTGTGTGATGGAAAAGTAGGCAGTTATTTTTACCGCCTACAGATAAACAAGAAATGATAAATACCTTCTAATGATGCAGATACCTGAGCCCTGATATCATGTGTCTCTCAGACAGGCTCCTCTCCCGCCTGATGTGAGGGACCAGCTCATTGTACAAAACCCTGGAGGAGGGCGGGGGAGGGGGGCAAACAGTCGTGGTTTAGCTGCAGACCTGGAAGAAAGCCCGGTTCTGGGCCTGGTTGCCTGGGGGAGCCTTCTAACTACAGAAAGGGGACCTGGGCCTCCGGGTGTGCTTTCCAGAGTTCTTCAGGAAAGTCACAAGGGAAGATGCCACACACTTTCCTCGGAAACAGGCCTTCTTGAATATTTGGGGGAAATTTCCCCAAACCTGAGATTATGAGTGAATAGCGGATCCATCCTTGGCCCCAATTTATCAACACTTATTTACAGCTCTCACTGCTGGAGGTTCCGACTGAAACGGACTTTTCAGTGAAATCCATGAACGTGTATTTCTGGGGATGGCTGAGCCCTGCCGCGGGCCGGAGTAGGGGCGTGGGGAGGACGGCGTCTGTACCACGTTCTCGGTACCCCTCATCCTCAGGAAAGGGAAGGAAGGCAGGATCGAGGGTTGCAGACGGCAGCAGGCACTTTGATTAATGTGACCGGAACCATCGCCCTATCTGGCTGTTGGCAAGCTTTTGCATAAAGGGCCAGGTGGTTAATATTTTCGGCTTTACCTGCCCTAGTGTCTCTGTTGCAGCAGAGCTGTGGGAAGGCAGCCCCAGACAATACATAAAGACATGGAGTGGTGTGTGCTGATAAAACTTTATTTATAAGACTAGGCAGTGCCTGTGGTTTGCACAGCCCCGGTGGACAGTTGCATCAGTGCTGGCAGCAGTGGACGGGGCTGGGGCTGACTTTGAGCTGCTGTGGAGAGTCGAAGTGTGAGCTTGAAGCTTGGCCGCTGGCTGTGGTTCCCTCCGTCCTAAGGGCTCCAGCCTTCCCTGCCCTCCACCGTCCTCACTGCCCAGGGGTACCCAGCAGGACTCCTGGGAACCTCAGGACCCGGGGCGCTGTGATCAACTCTTATACCCCCTGCAAATCGTGGGCTTGGAGACCCGCACAGGCAGAGAATGCCCCCTCCGCGCAGCCCTCCACCCATTGGCCTTAACACCACTGGCCTCTGAGCTCTGGCAGCAGAGACTGTAAGTGCCCATTTCCCTCAAGTCAGAGACAGAATGATTTTGCAGTGATGACGGTGTATTTCTCAGGTGTTGAACCTTTAGCTCTAAAGCCGACACTTGATGCAAAGATGTCTTACTGTCAACATTAACCTCAAAGAAAAAAAAATCACCCCAGAAGCTCTCCAAGTGTGGTCTCTGTTGTGCTTGTTCCCGTAGCGCACGGCAGCACAGACGTGACGCTGAACAGTCGTGCTGTGGTTCACTCTTGGATTTGGGAGCCAGGCTCCCGGCTCTCTTCTTGCCGCCGGCTGCCCTCACCAGCTGGTGGTCTCTTTGCTCTCATGCTCCTTTCTAAGAGGGAGGCCGGCCATCCCGATTTCTGAGGGTCTCCGTGGCACTGAGTTAATGGTTTAAGTAAAGCCCTGGAACATGACGTGTAAGCACTTCCCTTATCACTTCATGAGGTGGTTGGATGTTCTCCCATTCTCCGCCTCTGAGATGATTATCAAATTCCACACAGGATTGGAGGCAGATTTGTGCAATGGCGCTGTTAGCGTTCTAGTGTCCCCACTCGCCCGCATGGCTGACTTCGTTCCGTTGTCGCGCTGTTAGCGTTCCAGTGTCCCCGCTCGCCCGCGCGGCTGACTTCATTCCGTTGTCGCACCGTTAGCGTTCCGGTGTCCCTACTCGCCCGCACGGCCGACTTCATTCCGTTTTAGTTTTGTGCATCATCATCTACAACATGTACGGTTTTCTGTGAGATCGAAAGGATGCAGTGGAATCCTAATGTCCTTTAAACCCCCTGGGGAGTGGAGTCAGCACGTGAGTTTAAAGCACGAGGAGGGGGTCGGGGCAGGATGGGCTCTCCATCCCCCCCGCCCTGGGTAGACCGCTCGGGCCCATGTGCTGGCTGCCCAAGGCAACGCCTAACCGTCCACAGGTCCTGGGTGGGGGCTTTGCTGGCCTCTGCAGGCGCCGGACTCGGGGGCTCCTCCGTGGCCCACGGCCCCTGGCCCTGTAGTGATGAGGAGTGTTGGGTTCCTGCTGATTCTCAGCTGCCAGGCCAGCAGCTGGGACCGCCGTTTCCTTCCAAAGAGCCGTCGGAGCTGAGCAGGGAGCAGAGTCACCTGCTTCTCCTCCACAGACAGAGCCGGGACCCAGAGGGTACGGCGCTCCACGGCTGCAGCAGCAGCGGCAGGGCTGGGACTCGTGCCTCTGGGTTTCAGCATCTCAGTGGTGGACTCACACGTGCTTCAGAAGGACACGTTCTATGGGGCTTGACTTGGCTTAAATGTCTGCACTTCTCCTTTGTAGAGTAACGCGGAGCAATCCAGGCAGAAGGACCGGCAGGGTCACGATCGCCATGTGGCAGCCCTCGGTGTAGCCATCGATCGGGCAAACCTCCTCGGGGCAGACACCAGCGGGTGAAGGGTTGTGAGGGCCCAGGGTTATTCCCCGTCACCCCTCAGGGGACCCGTTAATCACCTCGTGAGGAGGTCCCCAAGAGCGGAGACACTGTCAGCACCACTTCAGCCAACGGGTCACGCTCGGTGTCACCGACATCGGGACAGGCTGACGTCCTGCGTCCCCTGATGTGAGGCAGTGGGAAGGGTCATCCTGCCCCCAGACGCTTGGTCCGACGCTCCCCACGAGGAAAGTCAAGGGACATTTTGCAAAACTTTGGTCTGGACTGTGAAACATGCATGCAGTAAAAGCAGTAACAAGAGCGGGGACTGTTCCGGATCAGAGGGGACTGAGGGGATATGGTGACTAAATGGATGCCGTCCTTTCCTTGACGGGAAAGACGCCTCACTCTGAAGGACACCGTGGGGACGCTGGGGACATTGGACAGTGGACCAGGCCCCAGGGGATGATTGAAGCCATGTCAGATTTCTGATCGTGATGATGGGATGGTGATGATGTAGGAGGCGGTCTTTGTTTTTAGAAGGTCCCTGTTAAAGAATTTGGAGGTGGAGTGTCGTGATGTACTTTCCGATGGTTCAGCAACAAGGCGTGTGTGTGTGTGTGTTTGTGTGTGTCTAGAGTGTGAGATGCCCGTTAAAGCAAACGTGGCAGAACGGTAGGAGGTGGAATCTAGGTGCACTGTTTCTAGCAATTTCCTGTGGGCGTGACCCTTGCAATGCGGAGTTTGGAGAGGAGGGTCCCGGTTTAGGGAAATTCCGGTTCTTGCCGTTCTCTCTTGAGAGACCCCGCTGAACTACTTCTGGACACGGAGAACTCGGCTACTCAGCTACCTGAGTACCACGGAGCTCACGTCCACCACCCTGGTGGGCGCTCTCCTCTTTGGTTGTCCGTTGGCCAGAGGCCTCACGTCCACTCGAGAATTCTCCCAAGTCCCTCCGGCGCTCTCACCCCTGTCACCAAGGGCAGCATCTTTCATGAGGTTCAGGTTTCCTTTGCTTGGTGTTTTCAGTGTCTCATTGCTGCTCCCCTGATGGTCAGCGAGGACACAGCTCTGACGGGATGGATGAGGATAGACCCCAGAGCGAGCAGGGCACCGTATTTGAGTGGGAACTCATTAGAAAAGTAGTTCATTTACTAGGGAATATTTGCAGTTAAAGTTTTTTGTTTTAATTTCCCTATACAACTTGGTTTAACTGTGGGCCCCTTGTACTCGGAGTGGTTCTTCCTGAGGCCCCTTTTCTTCTCCCATGTGTGCTAACTTCTCTTGCTTGAGGACCAGAGCTCATCTCTCCACACGCTTGGGTGTTTTGCTTGAAGATTTCAGAGTTCCCAGATCTGCCCCTGAGATCCTGGAATCTTCCATCCTCTCTAGGCTTAATTGAAGGCAGAGATGACCCACAGAAGGGTTGTGGCTCAAATGTGCCGAAATAGGTGAGGCTGCAGGGCTGGACTTTGGGCTGTGTCAGTTGGGTCCCCCATAGGGGCCAGATGTGTGACTTGGGGGAAGTTAAATGGAGGGGCCGTTTGCAAGGCCATGGTCGGGGTGGGCTCCCCACTAAAAAGGATAGAGTACAGTAACAGGAAAGTTCTCGGAACAAGGAGATGGGGCGTGCTGCTACGGCCCTGGGCTGAAGGCGGCAGGAGAACACGGTTCCCTGTGCAAAGATGGAGGGGTGCGTGCGGGGACCAGACGGGTACCGGGCCCTTCGGTGGGCTGGGGCCGAGTTGGGGTGGCCCCACGGGGACAGCCCTGTGTGGGCCTCACTCTCCTCTCTGACACCTCTGACTTCCTACTGGTGGTCCCGTTGGTTGAACGCACCCAAAGCAGAGGGCATGGGGCCTGGATGAGGCAGCGTGGGGCAGGGCTCTGTGCAGAGGAGGGAATGGCCGTAACGCTGCGGCCTCCGCCCCCTGGCTGTCTCCTTTGCCCCGTTCCCTCCTTGCATCTAGAATGAGCTGGTTTTCCAACCAGGAAAGACCCCCAAGCCCTGGTATGATCAGCTCCAAAGTGACAGATAACCCAGCCTCCAAGCATTACTGCTCCCTGGAAAATAGGTTAAAAACAAAAAAATCAAACCTGGGTCAGATTTATGAAACCAAAGCAAAACTCTTAGTACAGTTGGAGGTACCAGAGAGATTAAATGAAGTGGTTAAAAAACAAAAACAAGAACAACCCTCTTTTTATTATGAACAATTTTGAACATCTGTAAAAACAGAGAGACGGTCATCACCGGGTTATGACCAGGACAGCCCACGGCCGTTTGGGCTTCCTCCGTCCACCCGGCCTCACCAGTTATTTGGAGGCAATCTCTGACATCATGTAGTTTCATCTGTAAATATTTAGTCTCTATTTTTAAAAGATAAAGACTCTTTAAAAACTACAGAGTAAACTCCCGCCGTTATCGCATCTCAAAAGTAAACAGTAATTTCTTAGTTCTTCTGGTGTCTCGTCATTGTCGACTTGGGTGGGTCGTGTTGAAGCGGTGGGCTCCTCCTGGCCCGGCGACCCCGGACCCCCAGCGGGGCCTCTCCACAGGGCGAACCCAGCCAGGAGGCAGGGCCTCCCTGGCTGCATGAGAAGTGACTCACTGGAGAGCATCCGTGTAAACCCGTCCATATTGGGAAATCGCACTTTTCCGGATGAAAAATGCTCCTGAGGCTGCAGTGTAGACCGTCAGCCTTCCCGTGACTTGGTGAGTCTGGTATCAATTCCTGCCCTCAAAGGCGGTGTTTCCCAGACTACATCTGGCTGAGTCCACGTGTTCCCGGGGTGGAATCCAGGAATCCGCTCTGGATTTGCGTTCTGTCTGTCGAGAGAAGGTTCTCCATGTGTTTCATATTTTTTCCAATATGTTCCATATTGTCTGCCTGTGAGAAGATTCATTCATTCAACACATGTTAATTGAAAACGTACCGTGTGCCAGGCATGGTTCTGGGAGCTGGGAGAGCAATGAACAGAATGGGCAAGAATGCGGCCCCGAGGGACCCTACCTCCCAGTGGGAGAGGACAGCTGACTGGATGAACTATTAGAAAACGTACACGGAGGGGGAGGAGGGGTGTGTGACAAATGATGCTGTACTTTTAGAGTTTTATGCCCAGGGTTGTGATTTTATTGTTGGCTAATATTGGAGTCCTAATTTTTGCTAGAAGAATGACTTCTAGCTTGCTTGCTGGAATTACGTACGTGATGAGTGCACGGAGTCCTGCGGAGGGAAGCGTGGGCTGTGAGATCTTGGCAAGGGTGAGCGCAGAACATCTCAGCTCCCCGGAATCATGGGCAGAGAGGTCGTCCACCTGGGCAGCCCCATCGTTCTGCGAGCGAGCTGGCCTCTATGTCACCGGGGACCACATCCTTCTGTCTTTGGGTCTGGTTTGGTCCCTGGTGACATCAAGCCAGTCTTAGGTTTCCACGGCAGGGGCTGAACCCCATGCATTTTCAGTGGGGGTGATATCACCTCTGTGGGGTGAAGATTGGTTTTGGGGACAAGGAGTCTGAGCTATGACAGTGGTTGTGACTCTGCAGAGTTGTATAGAGCGTGTTTTATGTACGTAAGCAGATTTACTGTATCTCTGTGGCACTAAAATCTCACGGGATGGGCGGGGTGTTGGTGGGTTAATGGCAGGGTGTTAGGAAAAAAATGTCTAATAAGACTCTTGAGGGGGTGATGAGGAAAACAGTGGTTGAGAAACGCTGAAGTAGCGTGCTCCTTTCTTTTCAGTGTCTTTTGTGTTTTTTTTTAATGTGTGTGACTTATTCTGTGTGTGTCTTCTCGTCCTGGGCTTGCACCAGTGACATTTTCCCAGAGAAGAGCAGTCAGACAGAAAATCAGCCATGTTCTCTGAGCCTCCAGCAGCCGCGCCAGATTCCAACCTCGGTGATATTCAGACACGAGGAAACCATGCCTCTGCTTTGCTACAGACCCGGGTCCTTGGTGACCTTCTGTTGGAAAGACCCTCTTGCAGGGTCTTTCCATGAAGACAGGGCTGGGGCTTTAAATCTTTACAGCGATATTTCTTTAAACATCTCGTATTGACAATTCCAGGAACAGTTCTGTGTGCTCCCGGGGACCTGCTCTTTTTTAGGGGCACGTATAAGGACCCTGTGTGCAGAGCCGGGTGCGGTGTGTGAAGGGGGGCGGTTGCAGGAGCTGCGTGGGTCCCGCGGGCTGCAGTCCAGGTCAACAGCTCTGAGGCTAGTTAGCAGGCGCAAGCAGCTGAGGGAGGAGGAGGAGGACGGCGCCCCGGCTCCCAGGGCTCGGCTCGATGTTCCGAAGACAGTCCTGTGGGCAGAAACGCGCATGCGGGCAGAATCCCCGGTCGAGCTTTGGAGACTGAACAGGAGACACGCAGAGTCCAGGTTGGGCAAGAGACCCGCGGGCGGCTGGGTGGCCCGAGCGCGGGCCGGGTGACTCCACGCCCAAAGCATCCTAGTGTCGCTGAGTCTGAAATTCAGATTCAGGCAACAGACATCTGCTGGTCACCTACCACACGCCGGGCGGGGCGAGGGCTCGAGCAGACACCGAGGACACAACATCAGGTCGGTGTGCGTTCTGGGAGTCATTCAGGCACTGCAAGGGGCAGGCCCTGAACGTGAACACCTTCTTAGATCTTGCACCCCAGGTTCCTTGCTTGCCTAGCCCTAGTGCTGGCCCTGAATATCATTTCAGCCCCATAACTCCATGAGACAAGTACTGTGTATACCAGTCAGGATTCTTTTGACTGGGTTGTAAGTGACAGAAACCCCAGCATTAGCTGTATTTTTTAATTTTCTTTTTAATTTATTTATTTTATTATTTTATTTTATTTATTTAGTGTGTCTGGCTGCGTTGGGTCTCTGTTGTTGCGCATGGGCTTTCTCTAGTTGCGGCCAACGGGGGTTCTCTTTGTTGCGGTGCGCGGGCTTCTCATTGCGGTGGCTTCTCTTGTTGTGGAGCACGGGCTCTAGGCATGCAGGCTTCGGTAGTTGTGGCATGCGGGCTCAGTAGTTGTGGCTCGTGGGCTCTAGAGCACAGGCTCAGTAGTTGTGGCGCACGGGCTTAGTTGCTCCGCGGCATGTGGGATCTTCCCGGACCAGGGCTCGAACCCGTGTCCCCTGCGTTGGCAGGCGGATTCTTAACCACTGCGCCACCAGGGAAGCCCCGTAAACTGTTTTAAGCAAAAGAGGAGTTCGTTGGATCACATGAGCTGAAAGGTGCACGGCTGCTCGATCCAGCATCCAGTCGATGTCACTCAACTCCATCTCTCAGCTCTCAGGGGGTGGATCCCCTTCCCAGTCAGTCTCTCTGCTCGTGATTGTAAGCCACTTCTGGGACCTCATGCTTCAGGGCTAATGTCCAGCAGAGAGAAGTGAGAATCCAGCATTTCCTTCTGCATCTTGTTACTTCTCCTCGGATCTTCTTGGACCATGTGCTCACGTCTGAACAGTCAGCATGGTCTGAGGAATGCAGTGCACTGGTGCATTCAGGTCAGGATGGCAGGCTTTACTCTTAGTCAAGGATGGAGTTCCCTCCAAAGCATGTGGGCTGCAAGTGGGGAAGGGGTATCACCTGGAGGGAAGCTCAGGTGCCTTTATCAGGACAAGGGTGAAGGGCTACTGGGTGACGAGACAACAGCTATCTATCACACTACTACTTACCACACGGGTTTATAGTGAGGGCAAACAGAGTTCCAATAGGTAAGTCACTCGTCCAAGGTCAAGTAATGGATGGCTGGGATTCAGGCTCATTGTTTTGACCCTTCTGTTCTTCCCCACATCCTGGGCCAACCCCCTTCTTCTACTAGATTATAGACTCTGTGAGGTCAAGGGCTCCCTCTCACCTTTCGGCACCAGCATCAAGCCCTAGAGAGAGCAGCTCTTTGATAGAAATCAAAGCTCCCTCCAAAAACGATTTCAAAAAATCTCAGACTTAACATTAAATTTTAAACCCAAGGGTTTTTTTCTTTTTCTGTGTGTTTTGTAATGATTTTTCATTTCTTTCCAAGGATTGCTGAGGCAGCAAATTACAAGCACTGCTTGCTGTCTGTGAGCAGCTACCTGATTTCCCTGGAGGTCTTCCCGACGCCAAAGCTCTCCCAGAATTTATCGGGCTCCCCTCTCATCACCGTCCACCTCTGGCACCATTTGGTGAGTTCGAGTGAATTGGTCCTCATTTCTGTTCTTTGATTTTGTTTTGCAGCGAGGACTATTCGTGTGTATGATTGTATAAAGAATCTTAGATGGATTGGTGCTGGCCAGGACTAGCATCTCCCTCTTCCTAGCATTCGTTTTCTTGGGATTGTTTGTGAACAGCGGTGGAAAATCCCCCGGATGGCACTGGGGTTGGACACACAGTATTGACTTTGGGTAAAAAGGCTTCTAAGAGCAGATGTCACCTTCGTAGATGTGTGCGCGACAATCATGGGTATTTCTGATTTACAATAAGTGTCGTTTTTGGAGGAGGGGGATATACGGACTGATTCTCCCTTATCTTGATAATAGCCATTAGTAAGTTGGAGAGCTTGGTTCTCTCTGGGAAACAGTTTAGTGTTTTGAAGAGACTTTTCTTATGCTTTCGGTTTTGAGTGATGAGCTGTTCGTTTTGCCCCATTGTAACCGTAATTCTCTCTGCCTTCAGTTTATCTTTGTCGGTGATAAGAGCGACAAATGTACTGGGGACACAGATGTGCACCTGTCCTTTAAAAAGTACGATTTTCCCTGTGTCAGGATCGTGTGCTGTGATACAGTGTTGATTCGACACTTGACGGTGTGATTTTTCAAGGAGTTTATTAGAAAATGCAATATCTATATCTATATCTATATCTATATATATAATTTAGTTTATTGAAGTGTAGTTGATTTACAATGTTTTGTTAATTTCTGCTGTGATTCAGCTGTACATATAAAATATGTATAGGTATAGATACACACATTCTTTTTCGTATTCTTTTCCATGATGGTTTATCATGGGCTACTGAATGTAGTTCCCTGTGCTCTACGGTAGGACCTTGTTTATCCATTCTGTATGTACAGTAATAAGAACTAAATATATGTTTGATTGCTTGAAGTCACACAAAGACGTTTCCTGCCAGGATTTTCTATTTTGTTCCGTTTTATACTGTTCCATCCCATTCCACCAACATTACCTGAAGCCCTACTATGTGCCAGCCTCCGGGTCTGTCCACCTGTGTTTTCGTCCCCTTCTCAGTGAGACGGCCATCGAGGGAAGCCAGTGAGTCAGGACATAGTCGCTCTCACTGCAGCTCCCGTCTCACCCTGCCCCCCGACCCTCATTCCCCACGAAGGTCAGGCCCCGTCTTGGTTCCCTCAGAACCCAGCTCCGCCCAGCCGTCCACACTTTCTGGCCAGTGTTCGTCTGTATTTGTGCTCTCGCAGGCTGATGGCATCACCCGACAGCCGTTGCTCTGTTCTCTCTTTCATCCTGACGGTTTCGCCGGTTTCTCACGTCCCTCTGGTCATCATTCCCTCCTTCCTCAGGGAAGGACGTTTTCCTTCTCTTGCTCGGGAACCTTCCCTCCCTTCCTCCGCCCCCGCTGTCTGCCTGCTCCATCCCTCTCTCTCGCGCCCTTTCCATCCACAGGCGAACTGTCCTGACCTGAGAATGCCCCTCTCACCCTGCCTACCTCTCTCCCTCTCTTTCTCAAGATCACAAAACACTTTAAACTGTGGCAAAATACACATAACACAAAGTTGACCTTCTGAGCCGTTTTCAATCCTGCAGTTCAGCGACGGGAGTAAAGTACGTTTCACGTTGTTGTGCAGCCGTCACCACCCTCCATCTCCAGGACTCTCTTGATCTCGAAAAACTGAAACTCTGTCCCCATTAAACACGAGCTCCCGCTCCCGTCTTCAGCCCCGCGCCCCCGGCACCCCCCCTTCTCCCTTCTGTCTTTATGACTTTGGCTACTCCGGGAGCCTCGTGTAAATAGAGTCATAGAGGGTTTGTCCTTTTGTGTCTGGTTTGTTCCACTGAGCATGAAGCCCTCAAGGTCCATCCGTGTTGTAGCAAATGTCAGAAAGTCCTCCTTTTTTGTGGGGGGGGTGGGCAGTGCCATGCGGCATGTGGGATCTTAGTTCCCCGACTACGGACTGAACCTGCGCACCCTGCAGAGGAAGCGCAGAGTCTCAACCACTGGACCGCCTGGGAAGTCCCAGAATGTCCTCCTTTTTAAGGCTGAATCATATTCTCTGGTGTGGATGGACGACATACATTTTGTTTATCCAGGCATCCGTCAATGGGCACTTGGGTTGCTCCCACCTTTAGGCTATTGTGAATAATGCTGCCATGAATGTGGGTGTGCAAGCGTCTCTCCAAGACCCTGCTTTTGGTCCTTTTAGGTGTGTGCGTGCAGAAGTGGCATCGCTGGTTCCCAAGTTCCAGAGATCTTATGTGACGTCCACCTCCCTTCCCTTCTTCAAACTATTTAAAGTCGATTTTTACTATCTCCACTTTCCATACACATTTTCGAACTGCAAAAATGGTCTCACACGTCTCCAGAGACCCCTGCTCACCTGGGCTCCGTCAAGGCCCGTGCCCCGCCGCAGCCCCTGACGCCCCAGCCCCGGGCTGGCAGTCCATGCCCTGCAGGTGCCGCCCTTTCCCTGGTGTCAGCCCCACCTCTGCGGCACCACCTGCTGTAACTCCCTAACACAGGTGTTCCTTCAGCCCCTCTGCATGAACGTGTACTTCTCTGAATTCACGGGGATGCCGTGATTTCAGCCATCACCTCCGGGCAGGTGTTCCCGATGACACAAAACCCACCTCTTCCCTCGGCCTCGTTCCTGTTTCCGGGCAGGTTTCTCGGCTCCAGGTGTGCAGGTGGGCACGTTACCCCCGAGCCCGCACGTCCTCTGTGTCTGTCCTCTGTCACCACATCGCCTTCTCTCCGCTCTGAGCCTGGCACCCTGGCGCCCTCCTGGGTCCTGGTCCCTGCTCAGGACCAGCTGTGACCCTATTTTCAGAGCATCCCTCGCACCTGCTCTGCCCCGCCATCCCTCCCCTGGTTCTGCCTGAGCTAGAAGCTTCCTGACTGTTCTCCCTGCTTCATTCTCCCCGAGTTCCAGGCTTATCTTCCAGAAACACATGCCAGATGGCCTTACTCACCTATTTAAAATCTTTCGGTGACTAAGGTTTCCCTGAAGACACATTTCAACTCCAGGCCTCACGGTCGGTCTCTAGCAGACCTTTCCAGTCTGACTTTCTGCTTGAGTGTCTGTCTGGAGGAATGGAAACGCTCGCTCTCCCCTGAAGTCCAGGCCTGGTGGGCCTCCACCCTTGCATGTGCCCCTCCCTTTGTCTGGAAGGCCTTCTTTCCACGTCTCTGAGGTCAGTCCCACCTCCGCCATGAAGCCCTCTCTGATGTCCCCAGGGAAGGGCCACGTTTCCCTCCAGGCCGTCTTTGCACTGCGTCCGTACCACCTCCGAGGACCGTATGTTATTGTTTATGCAAATCGATCACCTCTTAAGCCAGCCTGTGCGTTTCTGGAGGAGCTGCCCTGGACCCTGTTTGGGGTCGCTGGTTCCTTCGCCACGATGCCCGGCACCGAGCGTTGGCTCACGGCAGCGGCTCAGTAGACGGCTGCTGAGGAAGTGCCGAGCTCAGAGGCCGCGGCACCGTGGAGCAGCCTCGTCAGGCGCTGTGCTGTTACTCGCGTATGTTTGTGTGGCTCCCCTTTCTGTGGAGAGATGCTCGTCCCCGGGCAGGGGCCCTTCCCTTGCTGCCATGGCGCGGACGCAGCTAACTCGGCAGGAGTGAGCTCGGCGGGCTCAGCCTGTGTTGGAAATTTGGTCCTGGCGGGAAGCAGCGGCATTTTAGTGCTTCCAGTGTTGGGGGTTTTATAACGTGGCATCGAGATGTGCAAGTCTGTAACCCAAGTGTGTAGAAGCAGAGAAGCCTTGCTCTGGACGACTCCGGAAGCGATGTGTGCTTGAGGCTGAAGTGGCCCTGGGGAAGGGGGCTGTGAGTCACGGTGGTCGCTGGGGACCAGGCTGTGCTGCGGCTGTGGGCTGTGCTGGGGGAGCGGGGGGCTTGGGACCAGGGCCTGCAGCTGAGGCGCGAGGCTGAGCGGGCAGCGGAGGGAGGGGCGCGTGGCCTGAGTGCAGGGCTTCCCGGCGTCCAGACCCTCAGTGAGTTCACAGGGCAGGGACGTGTCCGTGCACGCACACACACACACCCAGGAGGACATGCGCTGACACACAAATACACACACATGCAGACCTAGCACACACACAGACACACACACACCCAGGACACACACACTCAGGACATGCACTGACACACAAATACACGCACACATGCAGACCTAGCACACACACAGACACACACACCCAGGACACACATAGACACGACACACACACACAGACACACACAGACACACACCCAGGACACACATAGACCCGGCACACACACACAGACACACAGACACACACACCCAGGACACGCATAGACCCGACACACACACACAGCCACACACATGCCCACACCCGCCCTCCTTGCTGGATCAGGCTGGTGTGAACCTGGAGCTTGAAGAGCAGGGCTGATTTTGTTTTGTTTATCGGGGTTCCCTCCCTCCCCCCAAGCCCCTTTCTGAGTAGGGCCGTCTCCAGGGGCCCCTACCCTCAGGACCTCACCACCAGCCAATGTCTTCTGGGATGTTCTGCCATAAAGATCCTTACATTAAAAAAAATGTTCTCAGTATTTTCTTAGGAAACCAACGGGCCGGTTACTGGTACAATGAAATAAACAAGCCAGAGCCCACTGCCCTGATCTCCAGGGGCTTTGCTTTGAGTCCCTGGCGCTCATTACGGCTCTGTGCTGTCTGTGGGTGGGACCCGGCTGACAGACGGTGCTGGCCCGTGTAGCCGGGGCTTCTGCTCCATGTCGTCTCCGGAATCTCTGTGTCGGGCATGCCTGGGGCCCAGCGTGTGTGTCCTCAGAGCCTGTGTTCAAACCCATCACAGTGTTTTGCTTCGTTTATGTCCCTTGCTTCCCAAACCATCAGACTGTCCAGATTCCGACCCTGTCCTTTGGCTGCGCCCAGTCGTGCTGACTTGCAGGTGGTCTCTGCTGCTCTGCTGAGCGTCCTGGCCGGCGCGGGGAGCCTGCTGGGCTGCAGCCTTTCCCAGCTCAGGGCCCTTGGCCGGGCAGCTGGCAGTGATGTAGAGGCTGTTGCAATAGACCGTCCAGCTGAGATGGATGGAAACGGGGAGCAGATGCACAGCCCCCTCTAGAAGTTACTCAGGGCACAACGCTGCCGTGGTTAACTGGTCCCTGTAGCAAGTGACAAAGTCCCCTGCCTAAAAGATGGGTCAGAAATGGCCGTGTTCTGGCCAGTTAGAATGCTCACAGCCTCTAATCAGAACCTTGATTTGTAAATCAAGATTGAATGGTCACCTTTCCCTGGTCAACGAAGATGAGACCTTTCTACCCCCAGAAGGAAGCAAAGCCTGAGAGAAGCAGATTCTTCGGAAACTCTGAGAATTAGAAAACCAAAAGCCAGTCTCTTGAAGAGCTAAGTCCAGTTTCAATGGCTATTGTCTAAAAATTACTCATCAATCAGGCTTCAGTGCTCTCTGTCAGTCCCAAAGACAGGCCGTCCATCCATCAGATTGTCATAAAGTTCGGAAGGGATTGAGTCCAATGACAGTGATGTCCTAGCATCAGTGATGTTTGGCCCGGGAAGTGGCCAAAATGGAAGGTCCGCCCCTCTGCGCGTCTGACACCCCCTCCCGGAGGACCAGCGATGGGGCTGTGGTCAGAGCACAGGCCGTGCTGCCTGCCCAGCTCTGACCCGTGACGGCCGTGCACCTCTCGCGGTGAGTCCGTGGGAGGCTCGGCGGCCGCCACACAGGAGGAAGCCCAGGCAGGCTGCGGATCACGGTGACCAGCTCAGAGGCTGGGGCAGCCTGGCTGCCATAGCCGTTCACAGTGTGAGCCTCGTGGGGAGGGGTGGAATCGCCCGTCTGGAGTCGTTTCATAGTGAGAGAGGCGAGTAACCTAGAGGGTAGTAAGAAAGTCTGCGTCACGAAACACTCACAAGTGACACGAGGGCATCATTTGTCCTCCGAGATGTTTATTCATTGGCTCATACGTTGACTCAACAAAAGCCAGCTGTGATCTCGAGTGGGGTGTTAGCCTCCCTGCCTCCATTTTGTCATTCGTAAGCCGGGACGGGGGTTAGTTAGCGCTTGTTCAGTTCATAGTCGGCGGTGCAGGAACAGACTCCAGCCTCGGAGGAGCTGTAGCAAAGAGGGTGTTTTCCAGGACATCTTGCAGCTCACAGGGCTGGAGGGAGCTCCACCCAGGGGTGGTCAGGGCCAGACAGGGGCCCTGCGCTGGTGCTGGGTGAGGGCCACCTCTGTGTCTGTGCGTGTGTCCCCTCCTCACAATTCAAAGCCCCAGGAGGGAGCAGGAGGGAGGATGCCTGTTGGTGTGTCAGGGTTGTATGCCCGTCACGGGCCAGAGGGTGGCGGGGAAGTGGGTGTCGTCCTCCCAGTATCACCTGTGTGGGGTTCGTGCACCTTGACAGCTGTAGCATCTAGATGCTGGGGTGGGCCGTGTGCACAGAAGTCCTGACGAGTTCCAGCCCCAGGACTTCCCTCTGAGTCTCGAGACGCACACGTGCTTGGGGACAAGCTCTGAGGGAAGCCCTGGGCTCTCCCTGGGGGGGGCTGGGCCCTGTGCCCTCAGGGTTGTACCTTCTCAGGCCATCTGGATGCGGGGAGCGGCGTCAGGACACAGGGGGCTTTGGTCCTGCAGGTGGGGCGGGCGACGTGGCTTGCTCAGAGGTAGCGCCACAACTTCTGATTTTTGAAGGGAAGCCACACGCCTGGATTTGAAATTGTATCTCTGGAGTTGTATTGTTGGCGGCGAATTCAAATTCGCTGTTAACATTTTCAACCAAAACTCATCTGTGGGTTGAGTTGGGCTAGTCGGTCACCAGTTTACAACCTCTATGGTTTTTTTAAGATTTTTATTTGAAATGATTTTAAACTTAAGGAAAAACTGCAAAATAGGACAGAGTTCCCATACCCCCAGCTCACCCTAATGTTAATAGTTTAAAGTACAGTTCTTGAAACCAGGAAATTCACAGTGATATTAACTAGTCAACAGACGTGCTTTGGAGCTTGTCAGTTTTCCTGCTTAGGGCTTTTCCATACAGGACCTCACCTGTCCCCTCACCTCCCAGCCTGTCCTGGTTCTTCAGCTCCTTGGTCTTGCAGCACCTCAACGCTTGAATTGTCCAGGACGCTCGCTTCGGAGAACATCTCTCAGTGTGGGATTATCTGACGTTTTCTCACGACGAGGTTGAGCTTATGCATCTTTGACAAGAGCACCACAGAAGTGAAATTGTGCCTTTCTTATCGGATCACACCGGACTGTGTGAGTTTCCTGTGGCTACTGGAACAAAATAACACAGACGAGGGGGTTAGACAACAGACCTTTATGGTCTCGCATCCTGGAGGCTGGAAGGTGGAGATGAAGGTGTCGTCAGGGTTGGTTCCTCCTAACGCCTCTTACCTTGGTGTGTAGACCCTGCCTTCTCGCTGTGTCCTCATGTGACCTCTGTCCTCTTCTTATAAGGACACCAGTCATATGGGATTAGGGAACAACCCTATGGCCTTATTTACCTTAATTACCCCTTAAAGGCCCCGTTTCCACACACAGTCACATCCTGAGGTCCTGGGGACTAGGTCTCCAACAGATGGATTTGGGGACACAATTCAGACCAGATGCAGGCAGTAAAGGATGGCATTTATCATCATCAGTGATGCCCACTTTGCTTGCTTGGTTGAGGGGGTGTTTTCCAGCGTTATCCATTGTAAAGTTATCGTTTTTCCCTTTGCAAATTATAATCTCTTGTGAGGGAGATGCCATGAAACCACACAGCTGTCATACCTCTCATGATACTTTCTCCAAAAATTTTAGTGTCTATCAATGGTTATTACCTGCAAAAATTATTACTGTAGTGTTTGCCTAATGTTGATTTTCTATTTCCATCATTCTTCCTACATTTGTTAGTTGGAACTTTAATATAAGGACAAATTACTCATTTATTCATATCAATATGATTCTTGGACATTTTGTTCTGTAGGCTTTCATCCAATACTGTCATTATTTATTTTGTTGTTCACGTTGTCCCAGCTTTGACCATTGGGAGCTTTTTCCCAGTGGGCTTCTGTGTCCTTTCGATAAGCTTTCCTCGTTTTTGAGTCTTTCCTTACTTTCTAGCATTAAAGATATTCTAGGCTCATGGACTCCACCATTTCTCCAAGGAGCCCTGGTTCATTTTATTGGCTAGTGGTGTTTAGAAACCAGGATCTGGGTGCAAAGCGTGCTCACTTCTACTGGGGTGTCATTGCTTCTGAAATGTATGTATGTACTTAAACAAGCAAACACATGCATTTATATATTTATCTTTATTTATCCATCTGTACGTATATGTTAAAAAGTGTAAGTTCATTCTGATAATGCTTTGCAATCAAAGACCACAGGATACATTCGAGGCTTTTTTTTTTGTGTGTGTGGTACGCGGACCTCTCACTGTTGTGGCCTCTCCCGTAGCGGAGCACAGGCTCCGGACGCGCAGGCTCAGCGGCCATGGCTCACGGGCCCAGCCGCTCCGCAGCATGTGGGATCTTCCCGGACCGGGGCACGAACCTGTGTCCCCTGCATCGGCAGGCGGACTCTCAACCACTGCGCCACCAGGGAAGCCCCGAGGCTTTTTTTATATCTTTCCTTCTCCAAAGCTGGCTCTCATGATTCTCAGTATTTTTACTTATTGGTAAAATAAAATATATTACACGTACAGAGTCGTTCAGGATTGCTAACCCATACCCCCGTGGGAAACAAATGTACTAACTAGAGGACAGTATTTGTTCACGTTCTCTTTGCCATTAGCTTACACTATACAGTGGAAATTCTGTTTCACAAAGTTACCTGGGTTGGTTCCTTTCTTCTCCCTTCCCTTCAGAGCGGGTTAATCATTTGTGATACAGTTAGATTCGTCTGTGGTTGTGTGTATTCAGTGACGGCTGTGCCCCGTTCTGGCCAATTTTAGTTATTGATGTATTTGGGGTGGGGGTATGTGAAATGTAACCACAGTCCTAAGGGTCAGATCTACACAAGCAGGTGCACTCAGAGGCGTGGCACCCCACCCTGTCCTGCTCCGTCCTCTGTTCTTTGCACTCCATCCCCAGCCATGCCCTCTAGGTAAGCAGTTCTCTTAGTTTCTGGTTTATCCTTTCTGTGTTTTGTTTGCATTGAACAAATAGGTGCATGTACATTTTCTTATATCTCCTTTCTTCCATGAAGGGTAGAGTGCTATAAAACCCCTTTTGTGGGCTTCCCTGGTAGTGCAGGAGTCCTGAGAGTCTGCCTGCCGATGCAGGGGACGCAGGTTCGTGCCCCGGTCCGGGAAGATCCCACATGCCGCGGAGCGGCTGGGCCCGTGAGCCATGGCCACTGAGCCTGCGCGTCCGGAGCCTGTGCTCCGCAGCGGGAGAGGCCACAACAGTGAGAGGCCCGCGTACCGCAAAAAAACCCAAAAAAACTCCACCCTTTTGAACTTTGCAGTTGTTCACTCCACAGTCTTCCCTGGAAATCACTCTAAAGCAGTTCATAGAGATCGTCCACATCCTTTCTTTCTTTTACAGCTGCATAGCACTCTGCTGTGCGGATTTATTCAACCGTCATGTGGTTGTCAACTCCCCTCCTGCATATGGGCACTTGAGTTGGTTCCAGTATTTTGCCAGCAATTTGTTGGAGTGAATGACATTGTTTGCCTGTATTTTCCCGTTGTGAGAGGTGTAGCCTCTCTTCTATGCTCTTGGAAAAGTGTGTGTCTACTTGCAAATGGACCCCTCTCCCCAGGCTGCTCTCTCGCGCCTCTAGCGGTTCAGGGAGGAATGGAGTGACAAATAGCAGAGAGAACAGGAAGAGCTCCGTCTCTGCACATGAGGTCACTGTGCGAATGGGTGCCGCCAGCCAGATTCCTTCCCCTCTGCTGCTCTTGTGAGCTGTGTGTGTGTGGTTAATTAATTTCTGAAGATGCAGCATTATGAGCTGTCAACCACAGACGATAATAATCGTCCAGATGACCCAGAAGAATAGCAGCAGTACATGGGGAGAAGCATTCCCGGAACCCGCTGCCCCCAGTGACAGTGTGTTCTTGGGCCCCAGCACAGGGGCCCGGGAAGGCGTGGGCAGGAAGCAGGTGCAGACGTCTCCTCCTGAGCTGTGCTATGTGACCTGGGTCACGGCTGGAGGGAGGCGGGGGATGGCTTCGAGTGCTGTTGAAAGCCACTGGGCTTCAGGGGTGGCTGGAGAAGCAGCAGCAGATGAAACTGCGCGTTGCTATGCGTTTTGAAAACACAGTTCTTTTTTCTTTAAGCACACCACCCTTCCAGACTCCAACAGCGAAGGAGGGATGTTAGGATAAGCATCCCTTTGTTCTGGAAGGCTCTGGGCAGGGGCTCCCTGGGGCACTGTCTTTCACTGGTCCTTGACACCTTCTTGTCACTGGAGTAGTTCAGAAGATGGTGTGGGCTAGGGGTGGGGGGTGGTGGGAGTGGGGCGGGGGCGGCAGGGGGGTCAGTCCTTCGCAAATCCTTCTCACTTTCCTGCTGTAGCTTGAATTCCGGCTTGGGCTGGCCTCGAGGCAGCTGCTGGACGTTTTGTAGAAGTTTACATTTTTTCCTTCTCTGAAGTCAGGAAGGTGCCAGTTTGGAAACCAGAGAAAAAGAAAGGGTGGATTAGAATGCAATCTCTGTTCTAATGGTGGGTTACTGTAGTTATTTTTAAAAAAGAAAGTCTTTGAGTGAAGGCTTGTCGCCCTGAGGAGAGGCGGAGAGGAAATTTTATCAAACCAACCGAGGACAGTAATTGCGGCTTGTCTCAGCCGGGCGTTCTCTAGGGTTTTGGGGGTTTTTCTTCTGAAGGTTGCTTTTGCATTTCTGAGGACGTTTTTGGAGGCATGCTCTTTTGAGTTAAAATGATTTGTGCGATGGGAAACTGTTTTTGCGGAAGCCCGCGCCGGTGGGCGGGGGCGGGGCGAGAGGGGCTCAGAGGACACGTGGGGATGGTCCCGTCATCGTCGAGGGATGCGTGGCTTGGAGCCGCTGCGCTCTAGCCCGGCAGCGGGGCCCGGGCTGACGTGGCGTCTTTTCCTGGCACAGAGTGGGGACTCCCTGGGGTTTCTGAGGGACAGTGGCCACACGCCGGTCCCCAGGCCTGTCCTGGGGGTCCTGGGGGGACACTTAGTTAAACCCAAGCATGAGGGTGGCCCACCAGAGGCGCTGGGCTTGCGTTTCTGGGACACCACGTGGTCATGTCATCAGTCCATTTCCGAGGACATCGGGTCCCATCAGTTAGTCCAGACGGTCAGGCTGCAGAGGGCAAGTTGGATCTGGACTTTCGTGAGCCCAGCCTGTCCTCTGACCCTGGGCACCGTGAGATGACAGAGGGGGCCATGCTGAGGGGCCCGGGGTGGATGGGGGGACCCGTCTGGGGCCCAGTCACACCCTGGGGCCTGTCCCCATCCCCCCTGCCCCCAAGCTTCCCTGAGCTTTGCCTTCCGAGCCGGACAGATTTCTTCTCCCAAAAAGCCTGTTTAATGTCTCGGGGGCACCTTGGTCCCTGAGTCAGCACGCACGTTTCACCAGCCAAGGTGTTTGAATAGAGAACCGTCGGGGTGGACTCCAGGTGGCTCCTGAGTGACCCCGAGCCTCTGGCCTTAACGTCCCCACTGGACAGAACTGCGGCTCAGACACATGCGGGCACTCGGCCTTTGAAGTTTCTTTTCCTTTGGGCACTTGACCTCCCGACTGAGATGCTCCCGGCTTCCTCTGCTCCACGTTACCTCGAGGAGATTCATCTCGGGCAGGGCTTCTTACCTGCAGCACTATTTATATGCTTGTTGACCATCCTGCTATGCCTTTTCGCGTACGCTACTCGGGTCTTTTGCCTACATTTGTATTGGGATGTCTGCTTTCTTTTTCTCACGGATTGTTTTAGGGGTACTTTATATAGTTTGGGTATGAGTCACTTGTTGGATATATGCATTGCAAATGTCCTTCAGATGGGGTCTTGCCTGTTTACTCTTGGGCTGCCTCCTGGAGTTTTAAGTTTCAGCGTGGTGGACTTCGTCAAGCTGCCCGTCTATGCTTCGGGCCTTTGTGTCCTGGTCCAGGAATGCTGCCTCACCCAAGCCCATGGAGCTAGTCCCCCGAGCTCCCTGAAAGCTTTGTTGTCTTCTCCCTCACCTTTGGGTCGAGTCCTTCTATAATTCTTTCTGTGTGTGCTATGAGGGGAGGTCAAGATTCATTTATTTTTCCCAGGTGAATAGCTAATTTACCTCGCTCTGTTTGTTGAAAAGATAACATCCCCTCCCCCTCCCTTTACACTGCAGTGTCACTTTTGTCATAAATCAGTTCACTGTTTACATGCGATTCTGTTTCTGGACTCTGCTCCTATCTGTTTATTCTGGTGCCAATTCCTGGCTCTCCAAACTGCTGCAGATCTCTAATAGGTCCTGAGAGGGGCTCAGACCCCCCCAGCTTGGTTCTCCCAGGCTGCCTTGGCTACTTTGGGTGAGATACACATTTTAACGTTTGATACACATTGACACACACTTTGATACGCATAGTGCCCTTCAGAAAGC
The DNA here is from genome assembly GCF_964270905.1 of Leucopleurus acutus. Taxonomy (NCBI): domain Eukaryota; kingdom Metazoa; phylum Chordata; class Mammalia; order Artiodactyla; family Delphinidae; genus Leucopleurus; species Leucopleurus acutus. The sequence continues at coordinate 88,780,907 of NC_139155.1, forward strand.
TTGTACGAGTTTACATTGTCCCCAAGTGGCCCCGATTTCCCCACATCCTTGCAAACTCTGGTGGCAAGACGTCTCCTGGTAATGTTGTTGTTGTGCTTTTATTTGCATTTCTTTGATTATGAGTGAGGCTAGACACTTTTTCCTATTGAATTGGCCATTTGCATTTTTATTGCTTATATCCTTTGACTTCTAAGGGCCATGTGCCTGTCACAGCATTAACTCATTGTCTGTTATGTTTCATTTTGACCGTTTTGGGCATGTGCAAGTTGAATGTTTTTATATTATCCAACGTAGCCACCTTCTCTCCAGAAGAAGGTTGTGTTAGCTTCCTGTCGCTGTTGTAACAAATCACCACAAACGGGATGGTTTAAAGCGACACGGCTTCATCATCTTCATGCTCTGGAGGCCACGTCTCCAGCCTCCGTCTCCCTGGGCAGGAGTCAAGGTGCCAGCGGCTCTGCATTCCTTCTGGAGGCTCCAAGGAGCTCTGTGTCCTTGCATCTTCCAAAGACCCTGCCACTCCTTGGCTTTTCTGTCCCGCTGCCTGCATGGCCTCTTCACACCTCTCTCTCTGGCCTCTGCTTCTGAGGTCACCTCTCCTCTGCCTCTGCCCCTCCTGCCTCCCTCTCACAAGAACTCTGGTTGGTCACACTGGGTCCTTGCGGAACAGCCAGGATAATCTCCCCATCTTGGGAGCTTTAACTTAACCCCACCTGCAAAGCCCCTTTCCCTCGTAAAGTAACACTCACAGGTTCCGGGGATTGGGATGGGATCTCTCTGGGCGAGGGGGTGTCGTTTTGTCTACCGCAGAGGGTAGCGTAGGAGTCTATAGGAAGCCCCTTCCAGGTCAGTAGGGCTACTGAGACCCTCGGGGAGGGTGGCCAGGTTTCTGAGTGAGACAGCCACCACTGCGGGGTGGCAGATTTCCCCTCTAAGGCGTGAGATTTCTGTGCCCAGACCTTTCTCTCTGACTGATGTGATGGAACACGGAGGCAGATACATGGTTGCTGCGCCCCATCGCCCCTCCACAGAGGAGCCTGCTCGGCTGTGTGTCAGGGCCGGCGTGGAGGACGTCAGCCTGAATCCTAGAAACAGTGGTCTTTCCGCTTCCGGGGAACAGCGAAAGTGCTCTCCACCGCTTTTATAGCCAAACATGGATGCCGGATAATTCAGTGCGTAGCAACTGCCGTCTTTCCCAAGTACACTGAAAAGAAACAGGAGACCAGTAATCTGATACTTGTGTAAAAGCCCGTCACTTAACTAGCCAGTTTGCCAAACACAGAGCACCTACTGTGTGCAAGGGAAGCCTGTCCAGCCGACATGTGGTCCTGGGCGTGACTGTGGGTACCAGGTGCCTCTCGTCACTCAGCATGTCTTAACACACAGCATCCTCCCGTGGGGCATTCCAGGTGCACCCGGGCAAGGAGATACCGCTTCTCATCCTCCCGTGGGGCGTTCCAGGTGCACCTGGGCAGAGGAGATACCGCTTCTCATCCTCCCGTGGGGTGTTCCAGGTGCACCCGGGCAGAGGAGATACCGCTTCTCACTCTGTGTTTTTGAAATCGCCACGCGGACACCGTGGGAATGAGGGTCGGGCAAAGCCTTGGTCCCATCGTCTGTAGCTCCAGTTAAACGCGGATGGAGAGGGCCCCAGGCTGCCCAGACGGCCTGCTTGAACTCCCCACCTTAGCTTACGGCTGCTCCTGGAGATCACTGCTGAGGTGCAGTGTCTCGGGCTGGTTTGTGTCTTTCCAGCCCTCTCTCCTGGGCCGGCCCACGTCCCTTCCTGAAGACGCGCTGGGCTGAGGACCCTGAGAGCGGAACCAGCTCTGGTGGTGGAGGCGAGAGGGCAGCTGATGGCCCGGCTCAGCTGAGACTCTGGGCTGTCCTCCTGTTCCCTCCCTTCAGGCCTGGCTGACTTTCTTCCAGGATCTGAGTCTATGGGTCCTGGTGGATTTTGTGGGATTGATGGAAACTCTGGGACTTAGCTGGACTGTACCTACCTTTTGACCCATTATTGGGATGACTAGGTCCACACCTCGAGACCCCATATGGTCACCTCACACATCTGTGCTTTTCACTTAATCACCCCACCCCGTCCGCGCCCGCGACACCAGCTTCCATGCTGCCAGTGCACAGATTCATTCTCGTGCTTATCTTTTCCAAAAGGTTGGGTCTTAGCAAACACTAGCCCTCCACCCTTAATTCAGTCCCTGTCTTAAATGAGGTCATTGGTTTCAGGGGACCCATTTCCTTTCTCTGCCATTGGCCTTTACTGGACCACCCAGGTCCGCCACACAGAGCTCCGAGACTCTGCAGCTCGTGATGGGGTGCACGGGTGCCAGCCACCTGTCTCCCCAGAGACCTCGGGCTCCTTAGGCAAGATGACCTACCTTCCCTCCGGGGACCAGCTCCGCGTGCCAAACACTGGGTGGCTTTTGTTGCAGCTCAAAAACACCCCCAAGATGCCGTCAGCCCCACCTCCCAAATCTGGGGTGTCTACCTGCTGTTCAAGTGACTCCTCTGTGAATTGCCACTTGGGTAGCATGCCTTTGAAATGACTCCAGGCTGGCCTCCTTCCTCATGCAGATTCCTACCCGCCCCATTTTCTTTTGGCCGCGCTGTGGCACGCGGGCTCTTAGCTCCCCGACCAGGGATCGAACCCGCACCCCCTGCATTGGGAGCGCGGAGTCTTAACCCACTGGACCGGCAGGGGAGTCCCATGATTCCGACCCCTTTGACCCTCAGAGAGAAGAGGTGATGTTTCCATGCAGACGCGGCCCTTAGCCCTGCAGACACAAGCCACGAGAGCTTTCCCCGAGGAGTCAGCACAGGCTCACAGCCTCTTGCCCGAAGGGTGCGTATCAGCCCCAGCCTTGCCCCTGCCCCTGGGCTGCTTCTCCTGTACTGGCTGGAGCAGCCCTTCTGCCTGGGGTCCCCTACTGGCTGGAGCAGCCCTTCCGCCTGGGGTCCTGGTCGAGCTCACGAGCTGCCTCTCTGCAAAGACAATCTCGCACATCCACCCTTTATTGTTCAGCTTGTAGCTCCTCTTACTCTCCCCATGGATGAGTCACCTAATGGATTCTGACACTGAAAATTCAGCTCTGTGGTAGGTTTCACAACTCAGTTTGGTTTCCTGAAAGTATATGCGTTGTGTCGGTTGAAGCCTCCAGTCATCATTCTGTGACCTTTGTGATGAAGAGTGGCGGCGGGCAGCTTATTAGGGGCGCGTGGGAGGTCCGACCGTGCATCTGCCGGTGCCCCTGGAAGGTGGCAGCCAGCAGAGTGGTGACCCTGCAGCTCCAGTCACAGCTTGTCGGGTGTCCACTAGTGAGCTCCCTCCTTCGTCCCCCTGTCCCAAGAGGGTTCTGTTTATCGGAGAAACGCTGAGACTGTCCCAGCAGCCACTCCGTTAGTCTGGTTCCTCTTCTCCCCCGTGGAATAAAACTGTCATTAACACCCGTTCCCGAAGCTCTTGATGATTCTGTGGTTTGCGCAGAGCTGCCTGCATTTTCCACTCTCGGCCACGCAGCAGCCGAGCTGGCGATGCCAAGTTTTCTGTTTTGTGCGAGCGGGCTGTTGGGTGGGGCCCCTGTGAGCCCATCCAGATGGGGCTGGGCTGTGGTTTCGAGCAGCGCCGAGGCAGGGGTTGGGGGGCAGGGTGGCGGGGAGGAGTCTGAGGAGGCAGAGGTCTCCCAAGCTGGCCATGGCCAGGGCTGCTTTCATCCTGGTAGGGAATCCTGCAAACGGTGACGCAGACCTTCATTCATTCATCCGGCAGACATTGATTCAGCCCCACGCCCGTGCTCTGCACCGTTGTGGACTCTGGGGACGCCGATGAGCAGGACAGACTTGTCCGCACGTGGCGTTCTCTCCCCCGCTGGGAGGGTGGGCGTGCAGTATTGGTTTATCGATCCCTTCTCCTCTGAGGTCAGCCCGGATGCGTGCACTTGTTATTTGCGGCTGGGCTAGGCTGGGAGAGTGTGTGCGTCGATGAGGGCGTCTAGACAGGCACCTCTTTGATGGGAAAGTGAGCGTTCACCCGTCTGGTCTAGCTAGCGGGAGTTGAGGTGATGGAGGCTTGGGCTGCCTCTCTGCCTGCTGGAGGGAGGACAGCCTGTGGGGTGTGGGTGACCGCGGGAGGGGGAAGGGGCGTGGTCCTAGCCAGGAGCTGGCCCAGCCGCATGGTGCCCTGTGACTGCTTCCACGGCCGCTGCATCTGCTGGGGGCGGGAACGGCTGAGTCATGCTGGGGCCTCGGTGAGGTGGGTGAGGACTGGGGACACACACGGTGTCACATGATGCTGAAGAAGATTCTGGGCATGTTGATGACCTGGGGCATTAGCGGCAGAGCACTTGCGTCGTGCACTTGGCAGGACGGAACCTGCCCTCTGCTGCCCCCTGCTGGCCCCGATGGCACCCAGCAGGAGAAAACGAGACCAGCCTGCTGGCTGGGTTCCCAGCTCCCGTCCCCAATCATTCCTGCCCCGTCTCCACTCACCGTCCTTGCCCAAGACTGTCATCGCCCCTCTGAGCCACCGTGATGGTCTCTCACCTGTTCTGCCGCTGCCAGGCTTGCCCCGCTACACACAGCGTCCAGAGGAATACAGTCAGCCCTCTGCACCCACGGGTTCCACCAATCTCAGATCAAAAACATTAGAAAAACAAATTCCAGAAAGTTCCCAAAGGCAAAACCTGAGTTTGTTGCGTGCTGGCAACAGTTTGCACAGCATTTACATTGAATTTACAATTACATAGCATTTATATTGTATTAGGTATTATAAGTAATCTAAACATGATTTAAGGTATATGGGAGCGTGTGCGTAGCTTACATGCAAATACTACACCATTTTGTGTAAGTGCCTTGAGCGTCTTCAGATTTTGGTGTCCGAGGGGGGTCCTAGAGCCAATCCCTCTCAGATACCGAGGGGTGACTATTCGAAATGTCCATTGAATTGTGCGACTCTCGTGCTTAAAACCCTCGACAGCCTTCTGTGCATTTCGAGTACCATCTAAGTCTACAAAGCCTTGTCTTTTTTTCAGCCTTGTTCTGTGCCACCCTCCTGTTCCCTCTCTGCCTCAGCCACAGGACCTTTGCACGTGCCGCATCTGCCTGCAGCTTAGATCAGCTGTGTTGCCACTCTCTGAGGGGCCTTCCCTGACCCACCTGGACACTACTGTGTCCCATTCCCTGGTGGTACTTACACTCATCACGTGGTCATTGGATGAATGCTTGTCTTTTCCCCTAAACTGTACCTTTCCTGCATTTTTGCCTATCGTGTTGTGTATAGCATGTGGTGCATAGTGGGGTTTTCTGATGATGAGGATGCTGACCTTGGAAAAGTGAAACGACCTCCTCCACATTTCCTGGTTGGGGAGCGCTGGCTGCAGGTACTGAGTCCAGGTCTGCGAACCACCAAAGCTGTGCCTTAAAATGCAGCCTGTCCTCCCTGGGAAATAAATGCAGACTTCAGTCAGCGCCTTCGAACTTGTTCTATGCTTTATGCTGCGAACAAGAAACATACGCTGCTCAGGGTTTAGCTCTTGTGCATTTAGTTGTTGCTGTGATGTTGATAGCCGGTCCCCAAACATGATGTTGAGTTGATTGCTTTAAGATTTGAAAACAGAAACACTGCAATGGTCCATCACTTAACAGGTGTGATACTGTTATTATTTTTTTAAGGAACCAGATCATAACAGTGTTAATGGAAGTCAAAATAAAAGAAGAAAAATGCGCCTATCTTCCTAGATGTAGACCTATTAATGCCTTACGCTCATGCATGCATTTTATACAGCGGGAATCAGTTTAATAATAAAGAGTTTTTATTCTCTCAGTTAATTGTTTTCAATACATCCATAAAAGACAAGATGATTGCTTGGAGATTCATCCACATCAAAACCAATAGAGAGAAAAATTATGCCACTAGTAAGTGCTCTTATTCTTCTCCTTGTTTATCTACTTAAACCAACAAATAAGCAAAGCTCTAAAAACAAACCAGTGTCGGGGAAGCATGAACCTGCTCCAGTCTCCAGCCTGCTCACGTGGGTGCTTGTTTGCACGCGCTCACCATCCGTACGTACGTTCCCGCGGCCGCTGAGGGCTCAGTGACCCGGCACCTGGGCCGACCCTCCCTCCCCGCAGGCCACGCAGGTCGGGGGCTCAGCCCAGGCAGCATCTTTGCTGTTTTGTTTGGTATCTCAGAGTGGGGGCTGTGCTTGATGGAGAGAGAGGGCATCAAACACAACCCCCCCTGCATTTTCTAAACTAGACTTGACCAAGCTTCCAGTTTCTTAAGAGAATCTAGAGTTTTTAATATGAAAATTTCCAAAAATTTGGAGCACCGTTCAGGGCACATAAAATACGCCTGGAGACAGGGATGGGCCAGCTGCACGACTGCAGTCCCCTCGTGTTGCTCCCAGATGGTTTGCTCTGGAACCATGGAAACACAGCCAGGAGGGGGCTTTCGGGCGAACATGGGAGATGGGGCTCCGTGGGCTCGGACCTCGTCGGGGATGTAGACAAGGAGGTCCTGAGCAGGTGAGGAACCGGGGTGGGGGGGGGTGCTCTGCAGGGGCGGTGACTCCTTTCTGTCCTGAGGGGGATTGAAGGATGCTCAGATGACAGTGAGTCAGATGGAGGTGGAAGGGGAACAGGTCAGCTCAGGCCCCGCCAGGGGTGAGCCTGGTTTCCCAGGACGGTGGACGTCACCTCTGTGTAGCCCCCGTGTGCCCGCCCTCTCCACTGTGATGATGGTGCAAACAGCAGCTCCCATCTCCTGAGCATTGCCCGGCCTGGCGCTGGCTGGAGCACCTCCCTGACGGCGTGAGCCCACCCAGGCTGTCCAGCTGGGAGCACATCCTCTCTCCTCCCCTACTGAGGCCAGACAACGGGGGGCTGGTACTAGAATCTGGGGGCAGGTGTGACAAACTAACGCCCCGGGGAGCCATCCCGGAAGCAGCCCAGGGGTGAGACCCCTGTCCACTCATCCTCTCCCACCCGTGGGACCTGCTCCTGCCTGCTTAGGGTCAGAGGGGACGGAGGGGCCCACTTTCCTCTAACTCTGTGACAAGAGCGTGGCCCCGGCAACAGTGCCTGGGACTGACCCTTGACCTCGGAGTCAGGAGAAACCTGGACGTGAGTGGGGACCCCTCACCCCACTGATGGGGCCGCGGGAGGGGATGCACATCCTGTCTCCCTGGCCTACTGCATTTTCTCAGAGAAGTGGCTTTTGCAAGAAATCTGACTTTTCACGACGTACAACGCTCAAGAAGAAAGAACAGGTGTGGGCTGAGCGTGCGAGGCAGGTGGGCGCGCCTCTGGCCCTCTTGGGGAGGAAGGGCAGGGAGAACCCCAGTCCTCTGGCAGCAGGCGTTGCTGACTTCTCCTCAAAAGGGTGCACGAGTGAGGAAGAGGTGTCCTTCAGAGCTTGTGTCTGGGGCTGGACAGAACAGGTTTCCCCGGGGGGGCCCCAAGGAGGGGCTGCTGGCCGGGAATCCCCTGCCTTCTCCTTTGCCGGGACAGAGGGCAGAGGTGGCGGCGGTCGGTGGAAGACTCAGCTCTTCCGGGGCCTTGCCTCAGCCCCCATCCCAGCAGGATCCTCACAGCAAACACAACTGCTCTGCTCCAGGGCCAGGGAAATGGGGGGAGGGGGGACCCAGCCCAGCCTGAGCTGGGGTTTCCATAAAGACAGGTGTCCCGGTGGGGACTGTGTGGGCGTCATCTGGAAGGACTGCGACACGCACTGCTCGGGGCCCATGGTGGCCGTTTGGAGACAATGGAAAAGAAAGGAAGCGGGGAGGAGACAAAGCAGTGTTGGCCCTGCAGAGATGCCCGGGAGGGACGGCTGGGCACGTCGGCCTCGGGAGGCTGACTTTGTGTCTATCAGGAGGGCGTCGCTTTCCTCCCCAGGCACGTCCCCACTTAGAACAAGGTGGCAACACACACCTTGTGAGGGGAAGAGCGTCACCTGGCGAAGGTCAGCTCTGCCCGGGGCCTGGGGAGGGCCTCCTGCTTTAAAACAGTGCATTGGCTGCAAACACCTTAAGGCTGGGAGATTTCCCAGGAAAATCTGCATTTTTGTCCGTTTTCTCCCTTGGAAAATAAAGGATCAGAGATGGGGGCCCCAATGCACATCTGGGCCACCGTCCCCTGGACTCTGGGTCCCCGCAGAGGCCCATCCCCTGCCGGCGGGACAGGGCTGCTATGGCTCCAGGGGTGCGTCACCCCCTGGGCGGGCCGGGCAGGAACGCTTGTGTGCGACCAGTGGAGTGGCTCTTCCTCCCCAGGGGGGTCTCTTGTAGCTCCGTTGCTTTCCCAGGCTCTGGAAGAGATGAACGGGATTTGTTGTGAGGCGTTTGTCACGAGACGTGTGCAGCCAGTGTGGAGAAGCGCCTTGTCACTTCCTGGGCCTCCCCTCCCCCTCCCCCCCCTCTCATTCAGAAGAAACTGAACACACTCATTAAAAGCAACATGCTTGTGAATCACGGTCTTGATGTGTGGTTCTATATTTTTATACTCAGTAAAATAAATTTATATTACTTCTTAAGAGGAGGGTAAAGTCTTAAGCAATAACACACATAACCTTTTTAAAATAAACTTATTTATTTGTATTTATTTATTTATTTGGCTGCATCGGGTCTTCGTTGCGGCGTGTGGGATCTTCGTTGCAGCGTGCGGGCTTCTCTCTGGTTGTGGTGCACTGGCTCTCTAGTTGTGGCACGCGGGCTCCAGAGCACACAGGCTTAGTTGACCCGTGGCGTGTGGGATCTTAGTTCCCCGACCAGGGATAGAACCTGCGTCCTCGCCATTAGAAGGCACATTCTTAACCACTGGACCACCAGGGAAGTCCCCATAACATCTGTGTTTGGCGTACGTTTTTCAAATATACCTGCAAAGAGATGCATCACTATTAAGTAGAAAGTGCTTCTATTTCTCTTCCTTGTGGACCTAAACTCGTCTTGCAGCACCCGTGGTAGACTGCTGGCCCCTCAAGAAACTCTGAGCTAACAGGGGGCTTGGGGTCACACAGCTCTGGACAAGCCCCGGATGTATCGCCGCATTTTGGGTAGACTGTGATTTGGGGTAAGCTGTCCACCTGCCGAGGCTTGTCCGTAATGCAGGGATCACAGTAGTAACGTCTGCTGCAGCCTTGCGGGGCAGTGGGGAGGACCGATCACAGGTGAACGTCATCACAAAGCTGCAAAGTCCTGTTCGCCCTTGGCTCTGAGCTTGCACAGTGGCCCTCGTACCACCTTCAGCCCACGGATGACCTGGGCCGTGTTTCAAACAGTTTTGAAACCATTGCCGATGTTCGAAATCAGGGGATTTTTAACCTTAGCATCTTAACTTCCAGCTCCTCTCCAGAAACCCGAGCAGGTCCTGCTCTGTGGCGGGATGGTTGGGGCTGAGTGGTGGCTGTGCCCTGTGCCCCCCGGGAGGGGCCGTCGTCCCGCTGGCCTTCCCTGCCGTCACCTGAGGTGTGACCTCCGTCAGTGGGGTGCCCGTTTCCTGGGTGCATCCTGGGGTGGGAGGGGGAGTGAGGACTTCACGGACCACAGGAGGTCGGGGGCGCTGGCCCCTGGGAAGTGAGTTTGAGAATGAGGCCTTGGGGTGAATTAAGGGCCCGTCTGTCCTCCTTCACGTGTGAGGGCCTCGGGGGGCCCGGCCTTCATACGGAGCTGGCCTGGTGCCTTGGCGCTCCACCTCCAAGGCATCAGAGAGGCGTCAAGCATCGCCGCACGTCCTCGTTCTGGTCCTTGGGTCCTACCCCAGCCCTGTCTTGCTCAGGTGAGACCAAACCAGGGCTGGGAAGGAGGCCGGAAGGATGCCCGCCTTGTTCCTGGATGTCCCATCAGTCCGGATTCTGGAAACATCTCTTTCCCTTGGGGCTGGCCGTAGTCCTGAACCTCAGGATATGAGCTGAGGATTGAAGTCAAGGATGGAAAGGGAGGTGAAGACACACCAGCTCGGGCGGGAGGCTGAGGAAGCTGTAGGAGTGGGGATGGGAGTGCTGAGGGCCGCCCAGCAGACAGACGGCTTCCAGGTCCGTGTTGGGGACCAGGCCCCCAAACGGGCGTGGGGTGACAAACGGCAGCCTCAGTGTCGGGGAGACCAGGCGACGTGGCCTGGAGGACGCGGCCCGTTAAACAGGCCTCTCGCCTCCTGGCTGGGGTGGGGCCAGAGCCGCCGGGACCTCTAAGCTTTGCAAAGGGGCTTCGAGCCAGCGGCTCCTGTTCAATCACCTTATTCCAAACACTGGCCGCTAACCCTCATCCTCCCGCCCTCTGATTCCCATGTTCCATTTTTCTCCATAACACCTACCGGGGGCTAAATATCACGTATTCTGTACGTTCGTCTTGCTTACTGTCTGTCTCCCTGCACTAGAAAAGCAATCCCGTGGAGGTGGGAAATAGCCGTTTCGCTCACTGCTGTATTCTGGGCTCACAGCAGACATCTAATAAACGTTTGTTGAATGAATGATGTGTAGGTTAAAGAAAAACATCCAACATAGTGTGTGACTTAATATGTTCTCCATTCAGAAAAAACAGTTAAGATTAATCGCTTTCCAAACTGAAGACGTTTTGTTTTGAAGGAAATACCCCCCGCGTATCAGGGGACGTCCCCCCGTCTTGTGGTGTCTGCAGGGCCCCCGGTGGGACGGCTCGCTGTTTGTGGGGTGACCCAGGCGAGCGGGGGGAAGGGATGTGGATAAACAGCGTCCTGAGCACGTGCGATTCTGCGGCACAAACTCTGGAGTTTGCATTTCTTCCGAGGGAGCTTGGAGCAGGATTCAGGCCAGAGTCTGACACGGTGGCTTCCGGTCAGATGGATAATTTGATTTAGCTGGTGACAATTAAAAGCTGATAAATTCCAGTCGTGGGGCCTTTTGGAGAACACTCAGAGTTCAGGGGCGCCTTCCTTGGTGATGACGATTGAGCTGAGTGGCCGCCAGCTCCTTACCTGGGCGGGGGTCTCCTCTCACTGGCCCACCTGTGCCTCTGTCCCCTTGTCCGGCCCCGCCCATCCCCGTGGGAAGGTGGGTTTGTTATTCCTGCTCTCAGCTGGGGGCCTCCAGACCTCCTGAGTCAACTCAAAGCCAAGCAAAGGGTGGAGTTGGGGGAGGGGTGAGGTGGGAGCGAGGGGCACAGACCCAACCAAGGCGGAAACGCACTGAGGCCTTAGCGTCCCCAGAAGCAGGCGGGCTCAGGGTGATACCAGTTCTTTGCTTTTATACAAACCACTCCCACCCGTTCTCATGCACTTCCCGCCACAGCTCGGGGATGCAGAGGAGGGAGTGGGTTTGCTGAGATGGGTGGGTCAGGGCCTGTGTCTGAGAACAGGCAGAACGGGAGGAAGACCAGGCTTGGACCCCATGGAGGAGGGATGGTGGAATGAGCCCACTGCGGGGCGTGTGCTGCTCCACGATCCATGTGGAAATGGCACAGCTGTGGGCGTGTAACTGCACAGTCACCTTGGGGCCAGCATGTTGCCTCTGCAGTCCGGTGTGTGAATAGCACTAGGGTTACAGGCGACACTCCTGGGTGAGACCCACGTGGGTGTCAGTCACGTGCGCTCGCTACCGGGGAGGCGGCAGCACAGCAGGCAACCCACGGGGCTGCACCCGGGAGCAAAGTAAACACCCGGGGGCCTTGGCGGGGACAGGCTTATGGTCCAAGAGGGTGGGTGACCCTTGGTTCCGTGGGAGGATGAGGACGGGATTGGCTGGTTTGATGGCCCTGCAGCCCTGGGTGCTGCCAGCTTCTGTTCCCACGTGCTCCCTGGGGGGCGAAAGATGGAGACCCATGGCCAGGAGGCGCTGGCGGTTCCCATGACTCCCCCACTGCCCAGGTCCCGCACCCTGGATGTCGGGTGATGGGGTGCTCCAGGGACCCTCTGCACCCCTGGCCTGGCCGCCGGGATGGAAGCTCCGGTCACCGGGCGGTCTGGCCTGTGGCCCTGAGCAGAGGAGTGGCAGAGGCAGAGGGCACGTGGTCTGTGGGATGTGGAAGTGGCCAGCACCGCCTTCATGTCATCACCAGATGCTTCCTTCTGCCGAGTTGGGGGCAGGAATTCTTGTCTGAGCTGCAGCCTTTCCAGAGAGAAGTTGGTGTAGCAGGAGGGGCATTACCTCCATGTGCTGGTGAGGCCGTAAGTGCCCCACCTCGGCGCATCGTAGAAGGCGACGCGTCAGTGGCAGGAGGTTCGGCTTCCCGTAAAACGGCGTCATCATCTTCAGTCCTCACCCCCCAGCCCCCATGACAGCAGCTTGAACAGCGGGCTGTTTCTCTGGGGGTGAATAGTCCCGAGCCTTGCAGTGCGGGGCCCTGGGGACCAGCCCGTCAGGATCTGGACCCTGTCCTCCAAGCCCAAGATGGCGCCCTGCTTGTCCCCTGCTGTGTCACGCATCTTGGGGCTGGGCCTCCGTCAGCTCCTCTGCGGGAGGCTCCTGACACCTCCACGCAGTGCGTCCACCTATCAGAATTTAGTCACGTGGCAACTCCAGCTTCATGGGTGGGAAGCGTGGTCTCTGTAGGGTCAGTCAGAGGCTCTTTTCTCTGCACGATGGAGAACAGATGTCCGTCTGTCGCGGCTCCCCACCTGGGTGCTCGGGGCTGTGCATCCTGTTTGCTGAGGGGGAGGCAGCAGACGCAGGGTCAGTCCAGGGCCAGCAGCCTTTCTGAAACTGAATGGGGCTGTGGACAGCCCTGGGTGGGGCGCCCCATCATCTCTGAGTCTCCACCTCCCTGGGGAGGACGTTTCCCTTCAGCCGTCCTGCAGCTGGCCGGAAGGCGCGGCCACCCATCTTCTGGGCTCGGAGGTCCCGCTGCCGATCTGGTGCAGCCCAGATGCGCCCAGGGCTCTCCCGACCTTCCCGGGTTTGAACCCCCACCCCTGGGAAGCAGTGAGATGGGATGGGAGAGTGCTTGGCGTGTAGCCCTGCAGGGAGTTTCTGGTGATCTGGGCTCCTTGGACTTGCAGGGTGGAGGGCATTCCAGGCGTGTCCCAGCTGATGCTTGGATCAGTGATTCATTCCACGATGATAGCAGGTTGCTGATCCAGGAACTTTTTATAGTTCGCATCAAAGACTCTTGTCCTCATTTGCGGGCAGGACGCGATCACTCTCAGATGTCAGCATGGCCCTCCTGCCTGGCACGGGACAGACCCGCATTCAGGGGCCCGTCCTGCTGGCTCTGGGCAACAGGACCTGCCTCCTCTCCTCCTGGAGGCCGTGAGGGGACCTGGGCCTTCTCCTCCATAAGCCCCCTCTCCTGTGCTTCATCCTGCTGACAGTCCCGGCGCTCAGAGTGCAGCAGGGAGGCCGGCTGCCTCGTCAGCCTCTGGGTCCTCCCTGGGGCTAAGCCAGGCCACTGCTTTCCCCACAGGCAGAGTGCAGGCTCTGGAGCTAACTCCCTGGGTTCAAGACCCAGCTGTGACCTTGGGCTAGTTCCTGGAGGTCTCTGTTCTCAGCTTCCTTCCGTGACCAGTGGGGCCTGTGATGCTGTCTGCAGACGGCATCACCATCATCACCATCACCATCATCACCATCATCACCTTCACCATCACCATCACCATCATCACCATCATCACCATCATCACCATCACCACCATCACCATCATCACCATCATCACCTTCACCATCACCATCATCATCATCACCATCACCATCATCACCATCATCACCATCATCATCATCACCACCATCACCATCACCATCATCACCATCATCACCTTCACCATCACCATCATCATCATCACCAGCATCACCATCACCATCATCATCATCACCATCATCACCATCACCATCATCACCATCATCATCATCATCACCAGCATCACCAGCATCACCATCATCACCATCATCACCTTCATCATCACCATCACCACCACCACCATCACCATCATCATCAATGCAGTTCTCAGGACACGCTGGCCACATCCATGGCAGGAAGTGCTGTGAGTCAGGTGGGCCAGCTGTTCTGGAGTTGCTCCAACTACAAGTTGACTTGTATTTTTCTCTAGTCCAGATTTCCAGAGGCCATGAACCTCTCCCGTGGTTGCCCCACTTCCGACGTTCACCGCCTGTGTTTATCTGGCGGGATGAGGATACGGTCCTCTTGGTCATGCTGTACCGTGTAAGGGTTAGGATTCTGCTGATACGCCTCAAGAAACAAGAATTCCTTGTCTCTTTCGATGGATGTCAACAAAGGCCACTGGCATATTCATTTCATTGTCTTTTCCATTTGATTTGAAACAGAACTTGGGTGTTTGTATTTAAATGGGAACTTTCCATCAAGATTCCTCTCTTTAAACGGATTGGGAAATCTCAGTAAGAACACATACTTGCCTGGAGCATAAGATCTCTGGGACAGCAGTGGACATCTGACTTCCTAAATCTTTCTTAACATTTCTCCACCAATAGGGAGCTACTTAAAGGGAGAGAGGGGGTTCTCTTTTCCAGGGTGTCTGGGACAATGAAATGACACTCACCCAAGGAGGGGTTCAGGCTTGTTTTAAAGGATGTTTCCAAGCTCATGTCTCACCCCACCTTTTTAAATTAAATGGTTTATGTTGAGGTCTTCTCCTCCACATGCTACAGAAATCACAACTTTCTTAGCCCTTCCCAGTGAGCTCTGATCTGAGAACCTCCAGACGACTCCGGGGGTCTGTCGGCAGGTATCAGGAGAGGAGGGGTTCCCAAGAGCAGAGCCAAGGGAGGCCGCTGCCCACGCCACACCCTGGAAGAGCTTTGCCCGTAAGTGCTGCACTGCAGTGGTGGCCCCTGCCCCAGGCGCTCACCCTCCATCTCTGGCAGCTCTGAGCTTCCATCATAGCCGCTGGCTCAGGGGCTGGAGGAGGACGGGCTGGGGCTGCGGCCGCAGGAGGGCCTGAGACTGCACAGAGCTCAGCCCCCGCAGGGCCAGGGCCCTGAGCCGTCCTGGGGGCTCCTGCCCGGCCTCCAGCCGCTCCACCAACGGCCGTGGCCACCCCTCATTCACGTCTCTGAGCCGACTCGTCTGCGCCTGGACTCAGCGCACCTTCCGTTGGGGCAGGAGCCCTGCTCTCCCTGCGGGCGGAGTGACCGCCCCTGTTCATGGCCATCGAGGAGCCACAGGAGCTTCCAGGGCTTTCCTGGGGGTGATGGAGAGTGTTCACCCCCTCCCTCCTCCAGGGTCCGACGGGCTTCTCTTTCAGTGAATAGTCAGGGAGCGAAAATGCACCGGTTAGCTTAGACCCAGCTCACGCGGAGCTGCTGAGAGGGGGGGCGGACAGACCCACCGGAGTGAAATCAGGTGAGACTGAGGTTCGCGGGAAGAGGCTCCGAGTGGCCAAAATGGTGCAGGTTGAGGGCACCGCCTTCCTTGGCGGCTTTACGCACTTAAGTCAGGAAGATGGTTTCATGAGCTCTGAAGTGGTCATAGGAGCTCTGAAGGGGCAAGGACCCAGGGGAAGGACGTCAGCAGCCAGACCGGCCAGCGGTCTGCTGATCCTGCCAGAATGCTGTCAGCGCAGTGCATCCGAGAGCCGGTGCCCAGGCCCCTCGGCCCCTGTCTACAGCATAGAACGCATCTGGGGGACTCAGCTGGCCACAGGGTCCCCTCACGTGCACAGAGCCTGGGGCTGTTCGCTCTCGGATCCGGGCACTGAAACCCCACCCCCCATCATGTGCTCGTTTTCCAAAGCGTCATTTCCAGTCTTTCCTGTATTTTCTTTCCTGACGACCTTCATGGGACCGGCACTGTCACGGCGGAACCAAGGATGTCACCGAGCGGTCACCGTGCTCGCGGCAGTGTGTCAGCTCCTCCTCTGTCCTTGTCCTGTGCTCTCACATTTGCATCCTCCTTTTGGCCATATTTACACCATGACGTATGATGAGTGTTTTGTTTTTTTTCTTGGAAGCACTTCTGTGTTCAATGCTGCTAAATTCTGCTGGTCTGCTCTGCCAGTTCAGGAAGATATATATCTTTAAGTAGAAGCTTTTCCATAGAAGCAAACCTAGTGGTTTGGAAAAAAACCTCACATGGTTTTTGTACCCTGAGAATGACAGGTGTTCATTTCACAAGTAATTGGCCACGTTCGTATCTCAGGACCTTTGGGACCTGGCTTACAAAATCATCTTCTATGAACTGTTCACACTGAGATCTGTGATTCTGTCCATTGAAATGCAGATGTTGTCTGGCAGAGATGGGGAGTCAGTGGAATGATTATTTCCCTGTGGATATCAACCAGTTTTGCCAGTTTTGTATCTGTTAAGCAGGTTCACTTCAGCATTCCCGGTGGCCTCCTAGATGTCTGATTCTTTGCATTTTCCTTTGAAGAGATACTAACATCTTAGCGGTTGCTTCAGTCATTAATGAGTTAGATAATATAGTTAATAGGTGTTCATTTTATATCTGGGTAGTCTTTTAATATGTGAGAAGAGAATTTCAAGGGAAAAGCTTTATATATTCTCTGTCGCCTTAAGAAAAGGATTTTTTTTTTTTGCATGTGTGAGTTTAAGGCCTGGGGAAATTTGGGTTAAACTATCTTGTATATGAGCTAATAAAATAGAGTAACAAGAGGAAAACGGGAAGCAAAGATGACTCACGGGAACACGTATCACAGAACACTCTGGGGAGGGCTCACTGAGCACATCTTTCATTAGACTGTTCTAGAATGCAGGTCGTGGGCTTCTAAATTCCTACTTTCTTTTCTAAGAACAATTGCTCATCATTCACGGAAAATAATATCATTTTTAATGTGGTTTGTAAGAGGGTTCAGGACCACAAACAGGATTTATTATTATTAGCGGCCACAGAACCAGGCTGTAAAGCAGATCAGAATTTTATAACCTTTAAACCCATCTCATTATTTGCATAGAAATAAAAGTATTCGACTCCCTGGGACCTTCCGATGTGACTCCCAGGGGTATACCTCTAATTGAAATTTCCTGATTATCTGCAAATCCTAAAAATTTATTTCGAGGGTTCTGCTTTATAGTTTGTTATGAAAATACTATTTTTTCCCTCCCACCTGAGGATACTGATATACATGGGGAAGGTTTTTTTTTTTAATTTAATTAATTAATTAATTAATTTTTAGCTGCGTTGGGTCTTCGTTGCTGTGCGCGGGCTTTCTCTAATTGCGGCAAGCAGGGGCTACTCTTCATTGCGGTGCATGGGCTTCTCATTGCGGTGGCTTCTCTTGTTGTGGAGCACAGGCTCTAGGCACACGGGCTTCAGTAGTTGTGACTCACGGGCTCTAGAGCACAGGCTCAGTAGTTGTGGCGCACGGGCTCAGTAGTTGTGGCTCGCGGGCTCTAGAGCGCAGGCTCAGTAGTTGTGGGGCATGGGCTTAGTTGCTCCGCGGCATGTGGGATCTTCCCGGACCAGGGCTCGAACCTGTGTCCCCTGCATTGGCAGGCGGATTCGTAAGCACTGAGCCACCAGGGAAGTCCAGCATTTACCTGTTTTGATCGCAGACTCTTTTCAGAGATACATTCAAAGTTATAGTTGAGTTTATAATCCCAGAATTTTCGGGCTGTAGGTGACATTGGAAGTAAGAGCCAGTGTGGACGATTGATTTAGGGATCACTGCCCTTCCTTTTCCCTTCGTGGAGAACATCTTCAGGGCGGGAAAGAAAGGCAGTGAGTTCATTTGGGGACGATCAAACCGATCAATATTGAAGCCATATTTTAAGTCTAGCTTCTTTTTTTCCCCCTTTCTTATATCACAGTTCAGATAACATTAAAGTCTGTGAAACGTCTTTGAAAAATTCAAACAAGGTGTCCAGGGTAAAAATTTATAACACAAATATTCCACGAGTAAGAGGCATCTGGGAAGAGAAATATTCCAGAAGGAGACCTGAAGGGAAAAGCTGACCGCTTTTTTTTTTTTAGATTCTATATATGTGTGTTAGCATACGGCATTTGCTTTTCCCTTTCTGACTTACTTCGCTCTGTATAACAGACTCTAGGTCCATCCACCTCACTACAAATAACTCAATTTCGTTTCCTTTTATGGCTGAGTAATATTCCATTGTATATATGTGCCACATCTTCTTTATCCATTCATCCGATGATGGGCACTTAGGTTGTTTCCATCTCCGGGCTATTGTAAATAGAGCTGCAGTGAACATTGTGGTACATGACTCGTTTTGAATTATGGTTTTCTCAGGGTATATGCCCAGGAGTGGGATTGCTGGGTCGTATGATAGTTCTTTTTGTAGTTTTTTAAGGAACCTCCATACTGTTCTCCATAGTGGCTGTACCAATTTACATTCCCACCAACAGTGCAAGCGGGTTCCCTTTTCTCCACACCCTCTTCAGCATTTATTGTTTTTAGCTTTTTTGATGATGGCCATTCTGACTGGTGTGAGGTGATACCTCACTGTAGTTTTGATTTGCATTTCTCTAATGATTAATGATGTTGAGCATTCTTTCATGTATTTGTTGGCGATCTGCATAGGTTCTGAAGAACCTAGTGGCAGGACAGCAATAAAGACACAGACGCAGAGAATGGACTTGAGGACATGGGGAGGGGGAAGGGTAAGCTGTGACAAAGTGAGAGAGTGGCATGGACATATATACACACCAAACGTAAAATAGATAGCTAGTGGGAAGCAGCCGCATAGCACAGGGAGATCAGCTCGGTGCTCTGTGACCACCTAGAGGGGTGGGATAGGGAGGGTGGGAGGGAGAGAGATGCAAGAGGGAAGAGATATGGGGACATATGCATATGTATAACTGATTCACTTTGTTATAAAGCAGAAACTAACACACCATTGTAAAGCAATTACTCCAATAAAGATGTTAAAAAAAAACAGCTGACCACTTTGCTGTGTGTGGGGCTGGACTCTGATGGGAGCCGGAAGGCTGTGGATGGACCCTGTGTGGAGCGATCGTTTCCCATGCTTCTGGCCCAGACCACACAAGAGATACTTGTGCTTTAAGTGGGAACAACACACACACCTCAGGATCCAAAAGGGATGTTAATACAGCAACCAGGGCCCCAGGCGGCAGGAGGAGGTCCTGGGAGGAAGTGAGGGGGCCTACACCCGGGTCTGCCGTGCACCTCGATGTGCTGGGTTTGCCTGGGACTCACGTGTGGTGACAAATAGTTGAGATCCGAGGCGCCAGGGAGGAGGAGAGGATAATTATGAGTTATGGTTGTATTGTCCCTGACGATGAGACCTGTGGTCCCCTTAACTGGCTTACCACCTAATTCCATGTTCCTGTGCAGAATTCAGCTAATCAAAATGAAACTCAGATATTAAAATCCCTGACTTAATGGTTGGGGACGTTTTATCTCCTGCCCAAGTTGTGTTTCCTCCAGCTAGAAAGCTTGGTTTGTTGATCGTTCATCTGATGCTGGTTTAACTCTCTAAAAAATTTTTATTTTGGAATAATGATAGATTCACAAGAACATCACTGAAATCAAGATACAGAACCACCTTTCCACCCAAAACATCTTTGGTTGCACTTCCATCCGTAACTCCTGGCAACCAACGATGTTTTCCATCCTTATGATTTTGTCATGTTGAAAAGGGTATATATAATAGGATCATACAGACCTTGCCTTTTGAAATTGGCTTTTTTCATTCAACCTAATGCCCGTGAGATCCGTACAAGCTGTCACGTGTGTCGCTAGTTCAAACCTTTTTTGCTGAGTAGTCGTCCAGGGTCTGGATAAATTGCGGTGTGTTTAGCCGGTCACCCACTGAGGGGTGTTTTGGTTGTTTCCAGTTTTTGACAATTACAAGTAAAGCTGTTATGAAGAATGTGTACAGGTTTTTGTGTGGAAATAGTTTCTCCTTCTCTGGGGTAAATGCCCAGGAGTGCAATTGCAGGGTCATGGGATAAGTATTTTCAATATTTCTTAAAACTTCCAAACGCTTTTGCAGAGTGGCTGTGCCGTTTCATGTTCCCACCAGCAATGTACGAGGGATTTAGTTTCTCTGCATCTTTGCCAGTGTTTGGTTCAGTCGTCTTTTATTTTAGTTGTTCTCGTTGTGGTCTGAATTTGAATTTCCCTGAGGGTTAGTGATGTTGAAGACCTTGTCTTCTGCTTCTTTGCCGTCTGTGTATCCTCTTCAGTGAAATGTCTCTTCACGTCCTTTCCCCTTTTTCTAACGGGATTCTTTGTTTTATTTTTACAGTTGAGTTTTGAGAATCCTTTTTATGTTCTGGATATGACTCCTCTGTCAGATACGTGGTTTGTAAATGTTTTCTCCTAATCTGTGGCTCATCTTTTTATCCTCTTAATAGGGTCTTTCACAGAGTGTGAGGTTTTTAGTTTTTATGAAGCCCAATTTATTTATTTTTCAATTTTACGGAATGTATTTCCTACACTGGCGTCATAGCTGAGTACTCTTCAATGGACTGTAGGTCCTGAAGATTTTTTTTCTATGTTATCATCTAAAAGTTTTACAGTCTTATGTTTAACATTCACTGTAGGATCTATTTTCAGTGAATTTTTTGTAAGGTGTGAGATTTAGGTTGGCTTATTGATTGATGGTCCTATGGATGTCCAGTGGCTCTGGCATGATTTGGTGAAAGAACCATCCTTCCTTCATTAAATTATTTTTGATTCTTTGTCAAACGTCAGTTGACTGGACTTGTGTGGGCTGTCTCTGGGTCTCTACTCTGTTCCACTGATCTATTTGCTGGCGGTCAGGATGTGTCTTTGTAACTCATTTTCTTTCTGAAAATTCACCCCGTATTAGGACAATGTTGTTATCTTAGACTTGCGGGCATGTACAGAATGTATTTTATGAGTCACTATAACAAAAGTAATGACACTTATATTTTTATCGAGCATGTTTTCTCATGGGAGGAGATGATTCCAGGAAAATGAGGATCTTATGTTTTCCCTAGAAAAGACATTTTTGCTAGTTTAATGAATTTGTCCTAATTCAGACAAATCCCAAGGTGTCCTCCACCCTCCCCTCTTGGATTAGGAAGGAGAGGGCATTGAGGGTCTCCTTTGGGAGTTAAACCCTCCAGGGTCAAGGTGCCCCTCTTAGGTACAGCCGGCCTGGCACTGGGGTCTGTGGGCCGTTGTTCCCTGGAGGACTTTCTGGGGACACCTGATGTCTCTGTGGTTATCTTGAGCGGGGAATCAGGGGGCAAGGGCTGAAGTGGGATTAAACGTTAGGAATCTGAGGCCAGGACGGGTGCCCTGGTCCTGTTTGAAGCAAACTGGAAGCAAATCTGTGTGGCGACCCCAGACTCATGAGAGAGCTGTAAATAGACAAGACGTCTGGCATCAAACAGCCCCATGTGTGTGGCTCAACACGAGATTTTCCAGGTTTTTTTTTTTTTTTTTTTTTTTTTTTGCGGTACACAGGCCTCTCACTGTTGTGGCCTCTCCCGTTGCGGAGCACAAGCTCCGGACGCGCAGGCTCAGCGGCCATGGCTCACGGGCCCAGCCGCTCCGCGGCATGTGGGATCTTCCCGGACCGGGGCACGAACCTGTGTCCCCTGCATCAGCAGGCGGCCTCCCAACCACTGCGCCACCAGGGAAGCCCAAGATTTTCCTTTTTTAAAAAACAAGAATCTGTGCAGCCCATTCCTGTGAAATGGGGAAGGAGCTTATGGAAAGAGCCCCGACCTGCGGGCTGACAGGCGCTCACGGCCGCCCTCGTCCTCACGCATTCCTGCCTCTTTCTGCTTCTGTTTTCTGCTCCCCGCTCCCCCTTCCCTGGGACCCACCTCTCTGCTCTGAGACGCCGCCACGGGGACGATTTGAAAACACTTTCTGTTCAGTTCTGCGGCCGGCTGTTCTAATTCCAGATCCCCATGTAAGTTCACAGGTGTTTTTTCTTTGCTTTTTGCTGGAAGCATCGGAGCAATTTCCTCTCTGCGTGTTTCCCTCACCCGCCGGGCAGGTTTACACACCGAATATAAACCGTGAGCGTAAAAGTCAGGAGTCTGCAGGCCCCGTTCCTCTCAAACTGGAGCCGTGAGGTTTAACAGAGGAGAGAGGGCCTGGGGAACCACGGGCCATCACAGTTAGAATTGAATTCCCTTCTGGCACCGGACCCACCCCTGCGCCCAGCACCCCGCAGGGACAGGGAAGGCGGGGAAACCCGACTTCCCCGCACGTGTGGACCCCGCGTTCCCCGGCTCTGGACGGGTCCTCGGTGGGCGTCTCTGCCCCGGACCCGGTGGCCGTGCCGCTGTATCCCGTGCAGATGGTGCTGGGGTGGTGAGGGCATGGAGCCGCAAAGCCCCCGGGAGCCCCTGCTCTGTGAGGTCAAAGGTCTCAGCGTCTCACCCTGTCTGACCTTTCACCCTCAGCACTTGGGCCAGCTCAGCCCAGCAGGCTGCCCGGGTCTCCCTTTCCAGAGGTGAATCTCAGGTGTCTCCTTCATGGGGCCCTGCCCTGCCCCCGTCCTGCCAGAGGCTAAGATGCTGGAGTCTGTCTTAGCATCTTCAGGAGGGACTGCCTGTGATTCTGTGGGAGAGAGAAGCGCCCCAAGATGCCAGAGGAGGCTGAGGCTGGATGAACGGTGTCCCCCGTCAGCCCCACTCCACATTACCTCTGTGACTCTTGCCTCCCCTAAAGGTGGGACATTTCATCATGCAGAGTCCTGGCCCCAGGCTTGTGAGGTGAGCCTGGCTGGAGAGGAGGGTGCCGACAGCCGTGCGCACCTGCCCACAGCTATGAGGGGGGCACTTGGACGCTTCCATTGCTTTACTAAGGGTCAGAATTAAGGGCTGTGGAGACATCTGTGTTTTGCTTGGGACAGAGATAGGCAAGTACCTTTCTGGCCCATGTATAAGTTAAACTATATACAGTCAGCCCTCCGTATCTGAGGGTTGCACATCCACAGATTCAACTAACCTCGGATGGAAAATATTCAGAAAAAAATTCCAGAAATTTCCAAAAAGCAAAATATCAATTTACCATGCACTGACAACTGTTTACATAGTATTTGCATTGTGTTAGGTATTATACGTAATCTAGAGATGATTTAGCGTATACAGGAGGATGTGTGTAGGTTATATGCACAAGCTACACCACTTTGGTACAGCACCTCAGCATCTGTGGGCTTTGGTATCCTCGGGGCTCCTGGAACGAATCCCCCATGGCTACCGAGGGACGATTATACTGGCCTAAAAAGCAAGCACATTTCTAAACAAGGAACATTCACAGGCTGTTGTCGGGTAGATTTTCTCCTCTCCTGATGTGTGTCTCTCAGAAGCAGACCCCTTGCTGTACTGGCAGCAGACAGTGAATCCTCGATTAGTCCCATTTGCTTCTCCCCAGATGGGAGGACCTTATGGCTGTTGGCAGAAGTCTCAGATCCCGTAGGAGAGATTCCGCAGGGCCCGTGTAGCCCTTCCCCATGAGATGTGCTTAGGTGGACACGTCTGGTGAAGAGTCAGGGCTTCCCTGTGGACCACAGGGCTCCACAGGGTCCTTGGCCTCAGGACCCAGGAGGAGTTCAAGGGGGATGCTACTCGCCCACCCCACCCTGATGGGGCACCCCCCCCTCCTGGGCCCCGGGGTGACTGGCTGGGATGTCGCCCATGCACTCGGGAGGCTGATGGGCGGACGGCGCCTCCCACACCTCTGGGAAAGTGGGCCGTGACCTGGAAGCCTCGCCCTCCTTTCTCTGGCAGCACCGTGGTGGGTGTGTTCACACCATCCAGTGGTGTTCCTGGGAACCGTCTAGGTCTCCCTCCCTGGAGACGTGCTGAGAGCCTTTGTTCCATTTCAGCTGCAAACTTCAAACACAGAAGGAGGTGCTTTTTCCATCACAGGCGCGGAGCCGGGAGGAACCCAGACAGAGGCAAGAGTTTCTCATCTTGGGTGTGATCCTGGCCCCAGACCCCGGTCTGCCCTCCACCCTGCCGACCACACAGGCACTTGGCTCGTGGGTCGTGCCTGAGTTTCAAACTCCCCTTGAAGAGTGATTTAGATCCAGAGTCAGGGGGTCAGGACTTCGGCCTCTGTGCCGCTCCCATGTGGAAGTGCTTCCCTGCGCTCAGAGCAGGGCTGGCGATGAGAGGAGGGGTGACCCTTCTTCCTGGGGGAGCTTCCGGGCCTCTGATGACGCGGGTGCCTGGCTGCTGCCCCCTTCTAGTGCCGCTGCCGTCACATTTCATTACTTTGCACAAGCGTCACACGTAGTTTAAACAAATGGGACCTAGTTAAACTGAAAAGCTTTTGCACAGCAAAGGAAGCCGTGACAAAACGAAAAGACAGCCTACTGAATGGGAAAAGATACTTGCAAATGATACGACCGATAAGGGGTTAATATCCAACATATATTACAGAAGCAGCTCGTTCAAACAAACAACCTGATTTAAAAATGGGCAGAAAAACTGAATAGACATTTTTCCAAAGAGCAGATGCAGATGGCAGCAGGCACGTGAAAAGATGCTCAACATCACGAATCATCAGGAAAATGCAGATCAGAACCACAGTGAGATGTCACCTCACACCCGTCAGAATGGCTGTCATCAAAAAGAACACAGATAACAAATGAGCGTGTGGAGAAAAGGGAACCCTCCTACACTGTTGGCGGGAATGGAAACTGATACAGCCACTGTGGAGAACAGTATGGAGATTCCTTTAAAAACTAAAAATAGAACTACCATATGACCCAGCAATTCCACTCCTGGGTCTACAGCTGGAAAAAAACCAAAAATAAAAACACTAATTTGAAAAGATACACACACCCCAATGTTCATAGCAGCACTATTTATGATCGTCAAGGTATGGAAGTACCTAAGCGTCCATCAAAAGATGAATGGATAAGGAAGATGTGTTCCATATATACAATGGAATACTACTCAGCCATAAAAAAGAATGACATTTTGCCATTTGCAATAACATGGATGGACTTGGAGGGCATTGTGCTAAGTGAAATAAGTCAGACAGAGAAAGACACATACTGTCTGACGTCACTTATATATGGAATCTAAAAAATACAACAAACTAGTGAATACAACAAAGAAGAAACAGAGTCACAGATACAGAGAACAAACGAGCGGTTACCAGTGGGGAGAGGGAAACAGGGAGGGGCAATATAGGGGTAGAGGGAGAAAAGAAGGGGAAAAAACGGCACATAGCAGTGTCCTGGAGGGTCTGGTCCTGCCCGGGGCCAAGGAAGCCTCGCTGAGACTGGGCAGGGGTCACCAGCAGCTTCTTATGTGTATTTTCGATTTCGTGGGGTTTGCACATCGCACACTGCAGTTCCCCTGCTAATGACCTTCTGTGGCTCTGAATGGCTGCAGCCACAGGGCTGTCTGGGACTGAGCAGGCTGAGACATGAGGAGGGGGCAGAATAGGCAGCCTCTGTCCAGCTTCTAGTGGTACTCAGGTTCAGGTGCATCACCTGAAGGGCTTGTGAAAATCCAGAGGCCGTCCTCACCCCCAGAGTTTCTGATTCTGTGCTGGGGCCTGGGGGTGGGCTGGGGTGATGCTGAGGCTGCTGTGAGGACCACTCTTTGAAAACCGTCCTCAGCATCGAACGTGGGATGGGGTGCCAGCTGGGGTGGCCCAGGTGGCCTGTGGATGAGGTCAGGCGTCTCGGACACAGCCTAAAAACAGGGTGAGGAAAAGGGAGGCTGAACCTTTTTAGGGTTTCTCCCGTGGACTTTCTTGAGCCTTTGGTTGTGTTGCTCCCTGAGTTTCCTTAGAGGGTTTGAGGCTCAGGTAAGCTCAGCTCCCTGAGTACCAGGCCCCTGTCTCCTGAACCAGTGGGTGCTCAGCGAGAGGATGCCCCTATCAGTTTCCGACCCACACGTTCTCCTGCAGCCCAGTCCGGTGGTTGCGTGTCCGGGGACATCAGATAAGAGGTTCTTGAACTATTGATTGGGAGTCGATTAGATACCATTGATCCCAGTCTCCTGTGGTGCCGCTGGCTTCCCAAGCTCCCTGGCAAGATTCCTGGACAAGTCTCTGCATCTCATTGAGGGCAGAGCAGCTGCTGCCAGGTGCCCTGAGCTGGCATCCCGGAAAAGCCCAGGGACGAGCGAGAATCCTAGGAACAGGGTCACTGATGGAACTGTTCACTTATTCGTTCTTTTGTCCATTGGTTCAATAAATACTTAGTAAGCGCCTGCTGCGTGCCAGACACTAGGGTAGGCACCAGGGATACAGCAGTAAACGAGATAGCTCACTGTGTGCATGCTCTAGAGAGGAAGACAGCCCACAAATAAATACGTAAATACATAATGTGCTGCATGGAGATCGGTGCTATGAAGAAACGCGGTAAGAGGAATGGGCAGGTTGGTATTGTTTTGAGTGAGCCGGCAGGGTCTCCTGAGGAGAAGGCCGGGAGGTGGGAGCCGCGGCGTTGTCTTGGGGGAGAGCTTTCTAGAGGGAGGACACAGCAAGTGCAAAGGCCCTGAGGCGGCAGCCCTGGCAAAGGAGAGCCGGGAGAGAGATGGGGCCGGGGGACCCGCCCTCTCCGACCACAAGGGTTGCGACGGGAGGTCAAGGGCTTTGTGTGTTGCCGGCCCCGTGGGGTCCTGTGGGCTGTGAGGGTGCGGCTCTCACAGCAGTGTTGGCAGCTCGGCTTCTCCGGCTGGATCATGAGGCGTGTCCATCCTCTGTCATTTCAGACTCAAAGGCAGTACATCGAGGCTACCAATGAGAGCAACCGGATCTTCCTGTATTGCGCCTTCCTGGACTTCAGGTACTATCTGCGTGGGAGGGTCCCGGGGCGAGAAGGGAGCAGAGGAGGGGCGGGAGGGGCGGGAGGGGGCCCAGGGTGTCCATGCTCGGTCACACGCCTGTCCAGGTTATGATCTACTTTTATTTTGTTGCTTCTTATACTCTCTTTTTCTTACTCCAGTTGGATTTTTGTGTGTATTTTTTTTTAACATCTTTACTGGAGTATAATTGCTTTGCAATGGTGTGTTAGTTTCTGCTGTGTAACAAAGTGAACCAGCTATACATATACACATATCCCCATATCTCCTTCCCATTGCGTCTCCCGCCCACCCTCCCTATCCCACCCCCCTAGTGTGTATTTGTGTGTATTTTTGGTACCATTTTATCTCTCCTATTGACCTCTGGTGTATACTTCCTTTTAATTTTTTGTAGTGGTTGCCCTGGGGCTTAGAGTATATATCTTTAATTCATCCGTGTCTACCTTCCAATAATATTTTATACCACCACACATGTATTCTGAGACCTTACAACAATCTTTTCACAATTCTTCTTGCCCATCCTTTGCACTATTCTTGTTGTACATTTTACCTTTACAGATGCCAGAAACGCACAATACATTGCTAGGATTTTTGCTTTAGAAAGTTAGTTATCCTCTAAAGCAATTCAAATCAAGAAAATAATAACTGCATATTTCCCTTCATTTTTTTCCATCTCCAGCTATTTCATTTCTTTGCGTAGATCACAGTTTCCGTCTGGTATATTCCTGTAACTTTTCTTGTAGTGTGAGTCTGCTGGCAGGAAGTTCAGCGGACTTTTATTTTTGAAAGATATTCTCACTGAGCTTAGAATTCTGGGTCGCTTTTTTTCCCTAGACTTACACTCTAACAAATGATAGAGGCAATATATCAAAACATTATTCTTTTAAAAAAGAAAGCATTATAAGAAGAGCATATGTCCCGTTGGACCTTTAGATCTTACCCTGATCTCTCCTCTTGCCTGTAGTAGCCACAGTGGGGAGATTTTTGTGTGTATTTTTTGATAATTTATGCATGTTTTATATTTATGTTCTTGGGAAATATATGGTGTTGTTTAGTTCCATGTTTCTTGCATCATTCCACCATCCTTATTTCGTGTTCTGCCCACATCTCTTTTCACCGATATGTAGTATTTTTTTCACATTTATATACACACATTCCATTTCTGCACGTGAAAGACCAGTGTTCTGCTCAGATGCCAGCTTCCTAGGTCACGGGGTAAGACGCATATTTTCCTGTTATTTGCTGTCTCTTGACCGGCTGCCATGGCAGATTTATTTACTCACAAGTCGGGGAACCAGGCTTCTTGTTTCCACGGGTTCCCTGGGCTGTGGATCTCTACACGCACACAGAGGTGATGCCACGCGGGGCTCAGCTCCCCTGGTTAATGAAGACATCGTCACGGCTTCGTGGCTCCATTTGGGAAAATGTGACTTTCACGGTTTTTAACTCGCAGTCACTCTTGGCGCCAGCAGAGGGGACACGTTCCGTCCTAGGACCACGCTCCCTGAATGCGTGCCCGCTACTTCTCAGGTCACCCTCTAATTCAAGTGTGGCCTTCATACATTCCATGGACAAAGGTCACATACAGCCCAGCAGCTGGTGTCGCTGGTTCTCGAGGGCCGGGGACAGGTTAGCCCTAACAGGTGGCAGGGTGGGGCAGGACGTGCCCATCTTTAAGGCCCTTTGATCCTGATGTTACTGGGGGGTTGCTCCTGAAAACTGGTAGGTTCGAGTGGTGCTGGTTGTGCTCTCTGGTCTCTGCTAAATGCTCCCCACCTCACTCATCACAAATGCTGCCTCTGGGGCTTCCCTGGTGGCGCAGTGGTTGAGAGTCCGCCTGCCGATGCAGGGGACACGGGTTCGTGCCCCGGTCCGGGAAGATCCCACATGCCGCGGAGTGGCTGGGCCCATGAGCCATGGCCTCTGAGCCTGTGCGTCCGGAGCCTGTGCTCCGCAACGGGAGAGGCCACAACAGTGAGAGGCCCGCGTACCGCAAAAAAAAAACCAAAACAAACAAAAAAAAACACTCAAAACAAATGCTGCCTCTGAAGCCGCTGTCCCGGAGCCTCGGCCCTCAGGCTCAGTGCCACCCCTCAGCCTCCTCCAGACGACCCTTCCCACCTCTCCCTCGGGTTCCACGCTGCCCAAGCTCACTGAGAGCTACAATCGCACAGCATCCTCACAGGGACACCCTCTGCCTCAGGGATGAAAATAAAGATGCCGCTAGTGTGTGCTTTGTTCACAGAACACCGCAGGAGCGCGGCAGGACTGTGTTTATCCATCATCCCTCTGGGACGGCCACCTTTCTCATCCACGGCTGATATTGCC
Organism: Leucopleurus acutus; assembly: GCF_964270905.1. Taxonomy (NCBI): domain Eukaryota; kingdom Metazoa; phylum Chordata; class Mammalia; order Artiodactyla; family Delphinidae; genus Leucopleurus; species Leucopleurus acutus. The sequence continues at coordinate 88,809,883 of NC_139155.1, forward strand.
GTGAAAACGGAATGTACAGCAAAGAGAAACTAGAGCCTTTAAATTTCTCCAGCTTTATAAAAGCTTTCCCCAGGGGCCCCTGCCTTTGGCCGAAGCAAAGATTTGTCTTTGCTGATCACTCAAAGTTGCAGTTTCTGGGAAGAACCATTTAAGCGTCCTTTTTGTGAATTTGAAACTATAGAGAGATACAGGGAAGAAAATTGTAGTCGCTCATATTCTCACCACAAGAGTGAACCACAGTTAACATCTGTGCATTTTTGCTTCATGTCATTTTTGTCTAGGTTTATACTTTAAGAAATAAAGCAAGTAGTACGTCAAAACATTATCCTTTAAAAAATTATAAAAAAGTAAATATGTAAAAGACTTTTACATCTTATCCTGGTCTCTTGCCCTCTCTGTGGGGAGTTTTGTCAATAATTTATCTATAATTTATGGTTATATTCATAGAAAATATACGATCTTCTTTCGTGTCATGCCCTTGCATTATTGCATTAACATTGTATATTAAGTTTCTGTGTTTTATCCGTATGGATACATGCTGCTTTTGACTGATGTATACACTCTACCAAATTTTATCCAGGTCCCCGAGGTGGACATCAGGTAACTTTAAAATGTTCTCTAGTGTCACACATCATTCAGTAAATACCCCAGATGCATCCCTGTGCACAGAGCTCAGAACTCTCTAGAAGTGGGATTGCTGGGTTGCAGGACCCGCACACTTCACGCTTTCTAGATTTTATTGAAGTACAGTTGATTTACAATGTTGTGTTAATTTCTTCTGTACAGCAAAGTGATTCAGTTATAGATATATATATATTCTTTTTCATATTCTTTTCTGTTATGTTTTGTCACAAGATACTGAATATAGTTCCCTGTGCTATACAGTAGGGCCTTGTTCTTTATCCATTCTATATATAATAGCTTGCATCTACTAATCCCAAACTCCCAATCCATCCTTCCCCCAACCCCCCTCCCCCTTGGCAACCACAAGTCTGTCTTCCAGGTCTGTGAGTCTGTTTCTGTTTCATAGATATGTTCATTTGTGTTGTATTTTAGATTCCACATATAAGTGATATATGGTATTGGTCTCTATCTTTCTGACTTAACTTCGCTTATTATGACAATCTCTAGTTGCATCCATGTTGCTGCAAATGGCATTATTTCATTTTTTGTGGCTGAGTAATACTCCATTGTATATACGTGCCACATCTTCCTTATCCATTCCTCTGTTGATGGACACTTAGGTTGCTTCCATGTCTTGGCTGTTGTGAACGGTGCTGCTGTGAACATTGGGGTGCATGGATCTTTCTGAATTATAGTTTTGTCTGGGTATATGCCAGCAAAGGAAACCATCAACAAAATGAAAAGACAACCTACGGAATGGGAGAGAACATTTGCAAATGATGCAACTGATGAGGGCTTAATTTCCAAAACATACAAAGGGCCATACAACTCGATAACAACAACAACAATCAAAAAATGGTCAGAAAACCTAAATAGACGTTTCTCCAAAGAAGACATACAGATGGCCGGTAGACACTCCCTGGTTATCGGCTGCTGGACCCGCTGTTTTGCAAAGCGATGGGGCCAGAGTGGTTACGCCGCTTTCCCCTCCTGGGAGGAAAGGGGGGCTGTTTCGTGGGGCCTGACCAACGCCAGAAACACCCTGGCCTCCTCAGCCTGGTGGTGAGGACGCTGTCTCAGCCCACGGGCCGAGGGTGGGCTTTGCTTCCCGCTGACGGTTCCTCCTGTGTCCTCAGCTCCGGAGAAGGCATCTGGTCGAACCAGGGCTGCGCTCTCGCCGAGGGGAACCTCAGCTACTCTGTCTGCCGCTGCACACACCTCACCAACTTCGCCATCCTGATGCAGGTGGTCCCGCTGGAGGTAAGCGCCAGGCGGGGAGGGGCTCTTGGACTGCGAAGAGGTGCCCCCTCTCCGTCAGCCTGCAGTGGGGGCCGGGTGGCAGGTCTTTGTCGTCAGCGCCGGGGGCTTCAGCCGCAGCAGGGCAGACGGGAGCCTGCACAGGTAGGGAGGCCCGGTGGTTGGGGACCCCCACGAGGCTCTGCTTCTTTGCAGAAGCTCCTGTGCTCCAGGTTTCCTCAGCCAGCACCTGAGCAGACCCTGGGTCCCTCTCGAGGATGCACGTGCCGCCCAGGAGGTGGTCATGGCCGCGTTTCCTGTCTTTGGTCACTGGGCTGTGAGACCCTCCTTGTGCCATGGGCGTGTCCAGCAGAGCGAGGTCCTCGGCTATAAGCAGTGTGCCTGGATGTCCAGAGAAAGTGTCACCAGCGGTGGCAAACAGCTGCATCTATGTCCAGGGTGGCCACACCGTGTCCTCGGAGCATTTCTGCTGTGAGACAGGAGACCCTGGGCTGCAGATGGGGCCCTGGACCTGTTTCTGAGGGACCTGACTTCCAGCCCCAGCGGGAGTGAGCCCTGAGGTGGGGGAGGGGATTTCCGACCACCCCCTGCGTCCTTCTCTCCAAACGGGGCCAGGACGTCTATCCTCAGGTTAAGGATGGAAGGGGCCCCTCCTGGTTGGGTTTCTCTGCTTCAGAATATTTAATCTTTATTGCCTACTAGGCTTGGTCAGCACTAAGAGCTAGAGATTAACTTCTGTGGTTCAAGGGAGGCCTAGCTTGTAAGAGAAGACAGAGTGATCTTTAAAAATGTAGATGTGGGGCTTCCCTGGTGGCGCAGTGGTTAAGAACCCACCTGCCAATGCAGGGGACACGGGTTCGAGCCCTGGTCCAGGAAGATCCCATGTGCCGCAGAGCTACTGAGCCCGCAAGCCACAACTACTGAGGCCTGCGCTCTAGAGCCCACGAGCCACAACTACTGAGCCCATGCAGCACAACTCCTGAAGCCTGAGTGCCTAGAGCCCGTGCTCCTCAATAAGAGAAGCCACCGCAATGAGAAACCCACGCACCTCAACGAAGAGTAGCCCCCCCGCTCGCCACAACTAGAGGAAGCCCGCGTGCAGCAACGAACACCCAATGCGGCCAAAAATAAATAAATAACTTACAAAAATGCAGATGCCCCGTGGTAGGGTCCTCTGAGCCATGCTCAGCCCCTGACACCTGAGCGTGGCGACTTCCTTGGCTTCTGAGGCCCACGGAGAAAACTGAATCTCCTGGCGGGGGTGGGAGAGCAGGGAGTCGACGGGGCTTCTCCTAGGATCTCCTAAGACGCAGGGCGGCTCGGGCCCCTGGAGACACCTTTGGCTTCATCCCACACTGGTTTTGGAGGTTGAAGGTATTTTACGACTGTGAATCTCTGCTGCTCTTGAAGATCTGTGGTGATGCTGGGCCAGAGCTCTCACCTGAAGCAGTGGGGCTGCAGCTGGGCAGGGCCTTTCTCCTCCTGTGTCAGTGGAGCTGAGTCCTCCAGCCGCTCGGTACGCCGGCCACTTGTCAGGAGGATGCTCTGACCTCCCCACTCCCGTGTGCCTGAGGGAAGGGAGGTGGCGGCTGACGGGCAATAAGATGCCCCGGGCCGGCTGAGTCTCCGTTGCTGTATGACCTGCTCTGGCAAACCCGCCACCCGTCACGCGGCCCCGCCCTCTCAGGGTACATCCACTCGCAGGGTCTGTCTGTTTATGAACGGACTCTGTTCTCCTGAGTGTTGTAGCCTAGGCACTGCACACACTGGGCGTCAGGAAGTATTTGATGAGCCCCGTGATTGCATCGGTTTTGTTAGGGAAGGTGTGGTTCTTATAGCAACACCCAGACTGCAAGCAGTATTTACCTAAGGGTTGGTTCCTTATCCACCATCATTCGACAGATACCTATCGGGTGTATCGCCAGGCCCAGAGGTTCATTTGTAAACAAGAAAAACCATGCGTTTCTGCTTTGGAGTAGTTTATATTCGAGTGGGAAAGACAGAGCATAAACAAATGAGGGGTAAATCAGTACGTTCAAAGAGCAGTAAGGGTAGGAAGAACCTTGGAGGGAGCGATGGAGGAGAGGCAGGTGGGGAGGGGGACGCCTTCGGGGAGTGTGATCTGGGGGGTTGTCTCCGAGGAAGTGACATTTGAATGGCCGGCAGAGTCTTGTCTCTAGAAGGCCTGGGAGAGGAGTATTCCAGGCTGAGAAGAGCGAGTGCAGAGGGCAGGAGGGCTGATGAGGTTGGCGTATTGCGGGTGGAAGGTGGTGAGCAGGGCGCTCTTTCCGTTGCAAAGCGTATCATGGATTTTACAAGCAGACTGTGGGTTACTTACGGAGACTCCGGAGAGGAGTTCCTGGCGATCCCTAGGAGGACATGGGGGCTGGTCCGCCCCCCATCCCGCGAACTCCCCGCATGGACACACGCAACACTGTCGATCTGAACAGATGACGCCCTCTGCTCTGCTCGTGAGGAAGCTTCAGGCGAGGGTGGGGTGAGCAGACTTCGCAGCAACGCCATCAGACGGAGTCGCCAGGAGTTGCTAGGTTACTTCTGGGAAAACTGACGACGCATGAAATGAAGCCCAGCTTTTAGTTTCAGAGCAGGCAGTTCTGTCGTAGACTTGAGGGGTGCAAGCCCACCTGTCCGCCCAGCGCACCTGTTGTCCAGGCAGGTGTGACCCCCCACAGACAGTCCCGGTGGGAGCGTTTTCTTGAAGGTGTGACCTTTCGGGGGCAGTTGAGTGACTGCCACCTCCTCCCTTTTCGTTTCCCTCCCTCACATGTGCTCGGTCAAAGCCCTTTCTCGGGGCTTCCCTGGCGGATCGCCTTCCAATGCAGGGGATGCGGGCTCCCTCCCCGGTCAGGGAACTAAGATCCCACCTGCCAGGGAGCCACAACTACTGATCTTGCGCACCTCAGCAAAAGACACCGCGTGCTGCAAACTACAGAGCCCATGCACTCTGGAGCCCGCGCGCCACAACTAGAGAGAGAAAACCCACACGGCACAACTAGAGAGAAGCCCGTGCGCTGCAACGAAAGATCCTGCATGCCGAAACTAAGACCCGACGCAGCCAAAAAAACAGAAAAAAACACCTTTCTCTCGTTGACCTGCAGCTCTTTGATCCTAAGTCGGGGCGCACGCTGGGTTGTGAACCGTTGGTAGCCGGGGAGATCAGTGCGGTGGGCCGTTGCTAGTGATTTAAAGAAAAATGAAATAAGAGGACAACATAGCAGAGTGCATTGAAGGCGGGAGAGTAAGCCCCTGTTCGTGAGGCCTGAGCATCGGCTCCCCTGACTGCACGAGGCGTCCGCTCTGCTGGCCCGTCCACTCAGTTGCTTCCTCTGCCGCCCTTGCTTATCCTAGTCCACGGGTCCTGACACCACTCATATCTCCTGGCACATCAGGCCCTGGCAGATGAGAAGCACGGCCTCTGTGAGGCTCACCCTCCGCCTCCGTCCTCCACCCGGGCCCCCTTCTCCTCCCTCCTGCCCGGGCCTCTGCCCTTGTGGCTCAGTCTGCAACCTTCTGGTGTCACGGGAGAGTCCAGCCACTCACATTAGCCCCCGGCAAAGGCACCGCCCTGCCGCCACGCAGAGCCTGTGTCAGTAGCGCCCGGAGGTCTGAGTGGTCCTGTGACCAAGCCCCCTCCTTGTCCTGTGACAAGTGGAGAAAATGAAGCCCAGAGGGCGAGGTGGCCCAGCCTGTGGTCTCTCGTCCATTCATCAGTGAATTGTTGAGTTCCAGGTGACCCCTAGGCTTTCTAGGCGTTATTCTGGGAAAATGCAGTGCTCGAGGTCTTGAGTGCGGACGGAGACGCGGCCTGTGAGGGCAAACGTGGGAGGGGCAGGCCGGAAGACAGAGGTGGCCCCGCAGCGCCTCCTGGGCGGGGGGCGATGGGTAGAGACCCCGGGGGGTGCGGGGGAGCCATGCAGACGCAGATGGAAGGGCGTCCGGGCAGAGGGGCCGTGGGTGTGAGGCCTGAGCACGAACGGCAAAGAGACTGGTGCAGCTCCCAGGACACGTGCCAGGGAGCTTCAGACCCAAATGCCCGGGGCGCCGAGAGGCCGCCGGAGTGACAGGGGTGGAGGCCATCGCGGAGGGTGTGGGTGTGGTGAACTGAGAGCCCCTGCCCTGCTGACGGGGCAGCCGCTGCGCATGCGGACTGGAGCTGCCTCCTCTTTGATTGAGAAAAGCTGGAGATGGGTTTTGTGCAAAACCTCTTGATTTTTAGGTGTGTCATCAGTTATCCCTTCTAGGCCACGTGTGAGAGGTGTATCCGTGGCCTGGGCCAGTCCGATGTCCGCAGCCCAGCAGCCTGAGCCCCACGTGCTCAGGGACCGTCGGGTCTTGTGAAAACGCTGATCTAGGTTCCTCAGGTCTGGGTGGTTCCCTGCTCACAGGGCCCAGGCGGTGCCCAGGCACTGCTGGCCCCAGACCTCTCTCTGAATAGACCCTAGAGTCAGGCACTTTGTCTGTCAAAGTCCCGTGAAAGTGGCTGGGCCGGTGGTTACAGATTTGAAGGGCGAGTTAGGGTTAGTCTGATTCCAGACGTGTGCTCTGTAGCAGGTGATGGGACCTCGGCTGGGGGTCTGAAGGGGGGAGTGGGACAGATGGCCCTCCAGGAAGTAAGATGCAGAGGACACTGGTGAGACTGCGTCTTGGGAGAGCAGTTCCAGGGACGCAGGAAACAAGACTTGTTCTACAGTGAGCTGCAGGCAGACCGAGAGCCAGAAGAAGGGCAGGTGCTCTGTCTGCAGGCCTGGCAGCTCTGGGGTCACTGGAGGTGGGCTGTGGTCCTGGGGGTCACAGAGCAGAGTGCCTGCTGGTGACAGTGAACACAGGAAAGGCACCGTTTTGGGGTCTCTTCCCTCCTTCTGGCCTCGCCATGTGGGCCTCGCAGATAAGGGTTGGGGGACTTCCCCAAGGTCACCTGGGGGCAGAGTCCAGACTTGAGCTCTGCCCTCCTGTGCAAAGCTCAGGCTGGTGGTCACGCCCCGGGTTGGACCCTTTACCCACCGAGGACTAAACCCAGTTTCCTCTGTGACGTGGGTGGGCCTGTTGGGCAGTGGGAGTGGGCAGAGGGGCAAACGCTCAGCAGGAAGCTGTGCTTGTGCCTGTCGGTGGGAGAGGGGGCAGGAGAGGCGGCTCGGTCTAGGAAGCTGGACGACTGGGGTCACAGAGCATCTGTGATTACAGATCTGCCACCACTCAGTGGCAACACCAGATTTAGACACAGTCAGTGGGTGTGTTCATGGAAGCAAATCATATCTACTCATCGCCAGGAAAGGTCGATTTGAAAATGGTTTAAAATTAGCTGTGCTAAAAATGAACATTTTCATGAACGTTAAAAAAAGCAACAAGGTGGTTATCACAGGTAGATGCCAGATCTGTGGGGCGTTTGGAGAATTAATGCAAACGGCACGAACGCCTTTACCTCCCTGATGGTGTGTCGAGCCCGCGCCTTCCTGGGCTCCCGGGCAGGCGCTCTCCTCCGAGCCCGCGTTGCTTCTCCCTGCCTGTCTCTCCTGGCTCCCCTCCCACCCAGCTTCCGCCTCGGGGGTCTGCCCTTGGACCCCCGCCTCCCCGAGTGAGTCAAACAAGGGTGGGGAGAGACTGGACCGAGCCCCCCGCCTGTGTGTTACGCCCCTGGTGATGCATTTGTGTGGAATGGCCTCAGATGAGAGAAGAATACAATTCGCAGCTTGGGGAGGCCGTTGCTGGGGTCTGAGAGCACACTGCTCATGGCTCCTTCCCGGTGCCCAGTGTCTGGCGTACGGCAGCGGCCGGCTGAACAAGTGTGTGCATGAGGTAGTCGGTTCCACACGGGAAAGCAGCTTGGAGAAATGCAGGAGCGCTCCCCCTGGATGCCCGAAAGCCCAGTGCATGCGGATTTAGTCGGTAACCCTGACTCCCAGGCACAGGGACCAAAGGTGCACAAGAGGAGGCCGGCGGGCGCTAGAACCTCGCTCATCTCTGAGGACCGACCAGCAGCGGCCGCCGGGGACCGAGGAACAGAGGCTCCCACTGCCCGGATGCTCTGGTGGGCTCCGCTCCAGGCAGGATCCGGGGCAGGGGGCAGGCGGGTATCACCCCGGGTTTCTTGTTGAAGCAGCAGTAACCGCAGTGGCTGCCTTATGAGTGGAGTTTATAGGTAGGAAGGGAAGTCAGAGCAGGCAGGATCAGGGGCTGCCCCCTGGCTCCCTCAAGGGCTCCTTGACAGCAGCCTGGGCCTGGACGACTGTCCTGGGAGGCGGCAGGAGCAGTGTGCCAGGACAGGTGCACCTGGGAAGGCTGGACCACAGGGGCCCCTTCACCTTCCCATCAGTCAGGGAGCCTGGGGCCGGGGGCCTGGCAGCCACAGGGAAGGAACTGTTTCCCGAGACAGAGTCACAGCCTGTGGTCTGCAGGCTGACTTTGGCCGGTGGACGTGTTTCAGTTAGCCCTTTAGTCAATATTTAATTTTTTTAAATTTATTTTATTGGACAAAATAACATTTTACAACATTGTGTTAATTTCTGCTATACAGCAAAGTGATTCACATTCTTTTTCATATTCTTTTCCATTACGGTTTATCACAGGATATTAAATATAGTTCCCTGTGCTCTACAGTAGGACCTTGTTGTTTATCCATTCGAGATATAATAGTTTGCATCCACTAATCCCAACCTCCCACTCCATCCCTCCCCCACCCCCTTCCCCTTGGCAACCACAAGTCTGTTCTCTAGGTCTCTGTTTCTGTTTCATAGACAAGTTCATTTGTATAATATTTTAGATTCCACATATGAGTGATATCACATGGTATTTGTCTTTCTCTGTTTGACTTGTCCTGGCCATTATAAACAGTGCTGCAGTGAACACTGGGGTGCACGTATCTTTTCAAATCATAATCTTCTCCAGATATATGCCCAGTAGTGGGATTGCTGGGTCGTATGGTAGTTCTATTTTTAGTTTTTTCAGGACCCTCCATACTGTTCTCCATAGTGGCTGTATCAATTTCCATTCCTACCAACAGTGTACGAGGGTTCCTTTTTCTCCACACCCTCTCTAGCATTTGTTGTTTGTAGACTTTTTAAAATGATGGCCATTTTGCCATTTGTCAACATTTCAAAACTCAGAGATATTATCTAAAATTTTGGATTTCTGGTTTTCTTAAAAAGAAGACCTGGCCACACAGAGCTTCCACTCCTGGCGGAGCAGCCCTGCTCCCTGCAGGTGGGGGTGTGCACTGCAGTTCTCCACAGTCCCCACCACTCCCTATCACCTCCCTCACCCTCACCCATTCATCATCATGTTCTCATTATTCTGCTTTTAGGAAGACAGTAAAATGCTTCTTGTTCTTTTCTCCGCTGGGAAAGTGACATACACACTAAGAGGAGCTGTTGGAAAAGGAAGGGAGATAAAGATGCCTCTTTCTGGAAGGATAGTTTCACTTGTCCAGCATGTATGCACACTCCCGGCTGGCCTCCTGGATTTATATAAGCTGCCTCTCTGGAGGCACTGGCGTTTGTGGTCTCTGACTCAGAGGAGTCCGTGTCCTGAAGCAAACTCCAGGCTCTTCTGGGCATTTCTAAATCTAGCCGCTGGTGGGAAAGGAAGGGCACGGCTGGGGCACACCACGCCTTCCTGAGGCTGCAGCTGCAGTGCGGGGCTGGGAAGGGGGTGGTGTCCCGCCTTCATAGGAGCCCCTCCTCCATTTCTCAGGGCCCATGTCCAGTCTGGCTGATGGTTAGAGGACCCACCGGTGGCTGCCACACCCTCAGACTCTAGCTGCCAGGGAGGGGCGCAGGAGCCTAATTACAAGGCGGCCCTGGGGCTGGTGAAATGCCCCCGCTCTGAGCTGTATTTGTGGTCCTGGTGGGCGTATCGCAGACAAGCCAGGCCAGCATTTAGTCCGGTGCTGGCGAGGGCGTGATTCACCATCGGGAAGCAGGTTCTTTCCTCCAGGATCTCCAAGCGTGCATGTCACTTAGGCAGCTTCTGATGAGCACCTCCTGTGTGTGGCTGTGTCCGCATCCCTGGGGTGTGGCCAGCAGCGGCCCCACTCTGCTTCCCGGTCAGCTAGGCACTCGGTCCCTCCCCCAACACACCGCATGACCTTGAGCAAGGGCCCGCTCTGAGCGTTGACTTCCCTGCCTGTGACGTGGGTGAGGACCCCCCTCCTCATGGAGCTGGGGGGGGGTCAGACACCTCCCAGCCCAAGTACTGAGCTCGGAGCACCCAGCCCCAGGCACCCGGCCTGACCGAGGCCGCGGTGATGTGAGCACCAGCAGCCGCCTGGGATGTCCTGGCAGCGAGGAGCCTCATCAGAGAGGAGTAGGGAGAGGACTGGCATGGAGCGGGGCTGAGCCTGGGGACCACAGGCCTCCCGCAGGCAGCAGCAGAGCTCCGGCGGTGTCTCTCCTGCTTCTTTCATTCTTCCGGAGGACGGCAGGGCCCTGAGCCTCTAGGTGCGGAGTCAGGACTACTGTCTCCTTGTTGACGGGGGTCCTGCGGGAGGAGGGAGCTGAAAAGTCCCCTGTTTTGCCTTTATTCCCCCCAACCCAGGATGTAATGCCTGACCTTGTGCATCTGCACACGGAGGGGCCGGTCCTGAATGCCTTCCTCTTGCAGACCCAGAAAGGCCCTCGCATCACGCCTGTTACCTGGTCCCTGCAGTTATGTAGGAAAGGGTAGCAGACAGGCTCCCGCTGGGTCCTGGACGGTCCTCTGGGCTCTGCCTTGCACACCCGCTCTCTCCCTTCTGCTGATTCACCAGCCAAACCCTTCCAGCCTGTGTTCGGACCAGGAACTTCCTCTTCCCACCCACCACCATCCATGTCCACGGAGTGAATCTCACCAGCCTCTCCGGAGAGCCTGGGACGGTGCTGAGCGGGGCACTGGAGAGGTGCAGAGAGTGCCTCCCTTCTCCCCTCCTACCTCCCCTGCCCCTCCCATCTCTCTCTCTCCCCTGCCTCCTCCCATCTCTCTCCCTCCTGCCTCCCCCTCCCCTGCCCCTCCCATCTCTCTCCCTCCTGTCTCCCTCCAGGGCTTCCTAGGGCCCTTTCCCTGAGTCCTTGCCTTGCTGCCTCTCTGGGGTGGGCATGTTGGCTGAGCTCTGGGGCTGGGCCACTGCCTGCCATCCCCTGTCTCCCACCTAGAGCCCCAGGCACGCAGGCATGCGACCACCTGGGACTGGTGGAAACAGGCTGAGGAGGTAGGAGCAGACATTAGGGTGCAGGAGACAGCAGCCTAGTGCTGTGGGGATATCAGCTTGGCCATGGGCCTGGCCCTGCTGTCCTGGGAACGGTGCCTCTCTGTGGGGTCAGGACTCCCCGCTGCCCCCCGCTGGCAAATTTCATTATCTCCCAGAGTCCTCCCCCGAGACCCAGGCTGCTGCTTCAGGGGAAAAGCAGCCACTGCTTCATTTCTCCTAGAATCTTCTGAGAAGCATCTGCTCTGGAGCTGTGATGGGGCTTGAGCTGCAGGGGAAGCTGACAGCGGGGTCCCCGAGGGGTCCTGTCTCAGGGCTGCCTTCAGGCTCGAGAGCTCCCTCCGTGGGGTTGGGGTGTGAGCATGGTGGCCAGGAGCGAGGATGCCGGGAATGAGCCAGGGTGGAGCTGGGGCGTTTCCATCCCGAGGATCCAAAGAGTGATGTGCAGCCCCCCCGAGGCGGGGAGACAGGAGAGAGAGAGAGAGGCGAGGGCAGGGGGGCCAAGGGCTCCCCAGTGCTTCGCGGTGGTCAGCTCCGGGCTGGAGGACTGAGTTGGGGATTGAAGTGTGTTATGACCCAGATCGGGTGGATTCCACATTGTTTGTCCTAAGCATTATGGATCTCCGCATGGTGGTGGAAAAAGGGGCAAAGGGGAACCATCTTTGATAAGCTGCCGCCCCCGTGTCAGGGGCTGGGGAGCCCCACGGGAGCCCAAGGGCTCCTTGCCGGCCTGAGGTGAAGCCAGGGTCAGTTCCTTGGGGTGTGTTTGCTGTGAAGATGCTACAGCACGTGGGAAAAGTGCAGCGACACACAAGGCAGGGTTGAGCACGCCGGCCCCCCCCCCCATCCCGGGTCTCCCAGGGCCCCGCCCGGAGCGGCGGCGGCGGTGTCACCGCAGGCAGTCTCCGTGTCACCCGCTCTTCCTTCGGCACAGGGCTGCGTGCGGTAAAGACTGTGGTGCGCTTTTGAAAGACGTATCGGTGCGTGCTGGTGACCGTCCCGTCTCTGTCTCCGCGGACCTACCGCATTCATTTTCACCACTGCGCACCTCGCCCCGCCCACCCCGTGACTTCTCTGCGGATCGACGTCAGGTGGCGACAGTCTGGCTGCTGCAGACAATAAGTATCTGTGTGCAGACGCCCTTCCCTCCACTGTGACAGGGGACGTGCTGGGCCAGGCAGCGCGCGAGGCTTTAACTTTTCACAGACGCTCGAAGCCACCGTTTATGGGGAGGGGTCTGCTCCAGCCCCGCCTCCGTGCAGAGAGCGTTGGGCTGACTGGTGTCTCCCCCAACAGAGGCTGTACGCGCTTTGCAGTCTCAGTGTGGAGTTACCGCCGTCCCACCCCCGTGTATAAAGCTGGAGGTCACACAGCTTCCAGTTAGTGTCTTGGGGGCTGGGCTGCCCAGGGCTGGACGCAGGAGAGATCCGTTCCCCAGGACCCCAGTCTTGTCCAGGTCCCGGGCCTTTGCTCTCAGACGCACCCCTTCCCCCGCTGGGCTCTGCGTCGCAGGGCTGACGGCTGCTGGCTGGCTTCCCAGGTCACTGCCCCTTGGGGCTCTGGTAGGAGATGGGAGGGGAAGGCGGTGAGGCCCCGCGCCCACCCTCTCTCGCGAGCCTCAGGCGGCTTTCCTGGCCTTGTCTTGGCAGCCCCCCTCTGGGCAGCTCCTGCAGCCCGTGGCCCTGGCTTCCCCAGGTGACCAGGGGCCAGAGCAGGTGGCTTCCTGCTGTGATTAATGAATGCCTGGGTCGCGCCATCATCCCTGTGGCATCTCTGTTCCCCTCTCCCCTTCGTGAACACTGCCCTGAATTAAATTTCCAAATCTTTGAGAGGCTAAAGCGGCTACTGTTTTCCTCGCCGGCCCCAGACCGGTACACAAGCTGTGTGGCTGAGGGGAGGTGGGGAGGCATCCCCAGGAGCCTGGTCTGGGTAACAAGGGGTGAAGGGGCTCCGTCCTCACCCCCGCTGACTCCCTTGATGAGGTAACTAGTCTGAGGAAGGCAAGTCACTGACATCTTTTGAAAGACATAGGAGCCAAGTCCTCATGCATCCCGTGGGGAGAGATCCCACCCGACGAAAGACATAGGAGCCAAGTCCTCATGCATCCCACGGGGAGAGATCCCACCCGATGCACCGCTGCAGGGCTGTGGGACGGTCTGGTACAGATGAACTTTGGACAGAAGCTCGTCTCTGCCTGTCCTTGGGGCTGTGGGCTTATTTCCACCACTGGAATGTGAGATTCACCTGCAGTCTGGACTCAGCGCAGCGGGTGTGGCCGGCAGAACCTGCAGCTTGTTAAGCCCAGGGACTGTCACCACACCCCTGGCTGCCCAGGGGCTGCACCCCCTCCTGTCCAGGGCTGAAGGAAGGCGCTGTGGCTCAGCCGCCCCGGGGGGAGGGCAGCTCCACCTGGATCCCAGCAGGAGCGGAGACCAGAGGCAGGACGGAGCCGGCCTGGTGAAGAGCTGGGGTTGGGTGGCAGAAGCAGAGGAGATGGAACACAGGGTCCCGGGGCAGCGAGGGGCTGAGAGCATCCGCACCCGGCTGATCCAGCGAGTGGGCTGCGCTCTCAGATGTGTCCCCACTTGTCCTTCACTCTGCTCGGCCGCAGGTTCCCCTGACAACTGCTTTCCTGCCGAGCCCAGCCAATGAGAGCCAGGCACGAAGTGCTACACCTCTGCTCTCGCTCACATGCTCCTGTCGCTTCCTGTGTCACCTCCGTGGCCCCTGCTGCTGCCGTGCCCCCTCCGCCGCCGACCTCAGCTCCTGGGACAGGCCTGCTGTGTTTCCAGCTCTGCCAGTGGCCCCAGCTCCGCTCACATCACCCCTTCCCATTGTCCCTCCCACCTTACAAGGGCAGAGGCTCTTGCTGTGGCTGTTCTCTGGGGACCCTCACCATCATCTCCTTTTTCAGGGTTTCCCACACTTTTACACCTACTTCCTATGTTCAGTCGCCTCTGCTGAATCTTTCCAGAGGCGTGGACCCTCCTGACGGAGTGACTGAGGTGGTGGAGGCGGAGGTGCAGGCGAGGCTGATCCCTCGGGGGCCTTGGAGACCCTGGGAACGATGTGGATTTCATTCTGGGTGCAGGGGTGCCCAGGAGGTGGGTCAGCTGGGAACCATGTGTGCTCAGTGGTGACTGGCTGAAGTGGGGAGCACTGGGGGGTCCAGGGGGTAGAGGAGGTTAAGGCAGGGGCTCTGGAAACTGGGGAGAAAGAGGGATGTGTGGCCACTTGTCAGCTGAGGGACCGACAGGACTGGGTGAGCGTGGGCTCTGAGGGGAGAGGGGGGACCCAGGATGACTCTCAGGTCTGGGCCCCCTCCCCATCCCCCACCGATCACCTCCACCACGGCCTCTGTGTCCATCACAGCCTGGTCAGTCTCAGAACTGGCATCCTTATTTCTTCCCTCTTGTGTTTATCCGTTTATGCCTTTGCGCATGACCTGCTTTCCCCACAGTGCAAGCCCCAGGCTTGGCACACAGTGGGCGCTTAATACATGCTTGATGCAGATGGGGGTGCAGGCCTTCTGGGGTCAGCACTGTCTTGCCAGCTGTGCGGTGTCGGCAGTCACGTTTCCTCATCGTGATAACCAGGATGCCCACAGGCTGCTCTGCGGGTTCAGCGCCTGCATGCAGCAGGTGCCCAATAAAGGCAGCTCCGTTCTTCCCCTCGTAACCATCCACTCCTCTGTGGGTGCTCCACTACCCCAGACAGGCATTCCGATCTTTGGTTCATCTCTAGAGCATCTGGAGTTTGCCAGTCCTCTGTTAGATGCCGGGGACCCCGACACTAGCAGGACCGTCAACTCTTGTCTCCGTGGACCTCACCACTTAGAGAGCGTGCTGCTTCCAGCCCAGGAGACCCTCTCCTGTCCTCTCTGTGCACTTCCTGCCGTGTGTCGGGGCCTGTGTGAAGCCCACACCCCGTCCCGTCCAACTTCACAAGGCACAGGCTGTTTGCAGGTTACAGTGGAGCCGCGTTTAACACAGGATGCGAGTTCACTTAATACACTGACAACCCAATGGGCTGAACGTGTGTTAAAGTTATAAAGCTCTTATATAAAAAGAGAGGGAAGTAAACCCTTCAGGCAACCAGGGTCTCTGAGATTGTCCCCCACCAACACACACACCATTCTGCTCTGCGGATTTGGCAGGTGTTTGAAACCAGAAAGGTCCGAAGACCCCGACGTCTGCAGGCAAGTTTCTCCTGGTCCCTCCTTCGGTCTGCCTCAGTGCTATTCACACCACTGCACAGAAGAAGGATATATGAGGTTCTGCACGGACTGCGGGTGCTCCGGATTATGGGGGGTCTTAGGGTTCTCAAGGGTCCTTTTGATCCCCTGTCATTTTTACCTTATGGCCTCACTTTATAATTCAGGTGCCACAGAAAATGCGACCTTCCAGTCTCCTCGCCTTATGTTCTGTGTAACCATTGCAAGATGGGCTGGCCAGGATGTTAGCAAGCGGGGGCCATGTCTCACTTTTTACGTGTTCCTTGTCGTGCCTGGCTTGAGGCTGGCTTTGGTTGGGTTTGGTGAAAGTTGTGATGAAGAGTTGGTTGATTGGTGGGGTTGGTTGATGGTGAGATTGGTTGATGGTTGAACTGGTTGATGGCGAGATGGGTTGATGGTTGAACTGGTTGATAATAGGGTTGGTTGATGGTTGAATTGGTTGATAATAGGGTTGGTTGATGGTTGAATTGGTTGATAATAGGGTTGGTTGATGGTTGAACTGGTTGATAATAGGGTTGGTTGATGGTTGAATTGGTTGATAACAGGGTTGGTTGATGGTGGAGTTGACTGATGGTGGGGTTGGAAGGCATATGGTACAGGGTTGAGTAGGTGGGTCTGAGGCTAGGGCTGGACTCCCATTTATCAGAAGCTCTAGGCCGAGTGTGTGTGCAGAAAACAGGGAAAGATTTCAGCTAGTGTGGCTGGCCAGGTACAGCCCTCACGCATGGAAGCTTCTACATTGTGCAGTGAACTCTCACGTGAGCCTACTGGAAGCTCCCTACAGCTCTGTGAGTGGAGGGGGTAAACCTTATTATCTCTCTAAGAGGTATGCGAGCAGTGGTGTCGATTAAATTCATCTTTTATGGTGAATCAGTGGGGGAGTCAGGGGAGTAGACTTGAGGGCTGTTTCTACCCTAAACCCTTCAGCAAATACCTGTGGAAAACCATCGTTCTCAGTAGTACCGTGCTGTTCTCAGAGCCGTGGTTGATGAGACGGTGGAAGTTTCAGGAACGTGATCTCTGTCCTTAAAGAGCTCACCGTCTCTCTGGGAGTAAGAAGTGTCAGAGTGGGACGCGTACCACTGGGGGGCTGTGGGATGTTTGGGCAGTACAGCGATGAACAGGGACGGGTAGAGCTGAGACTTCGGGGTGCGAGGACTCATGCGGAGAACTTGGGCTCAGGGCCAGACTAGGACCGGGACGTCCCAGTGGCAATGGGGTGAAGGTGTCAGGGGGCCAGGCTAGCTCTTGGATACTGACGTGTTGCTATCCTTCATTTGCTCTCGTTTCCACTGATGATTAAGTTAATTTCAGTTAGGTGAGTGCTGCAGAGTGGACCGTGGTTTCTAAGAACAGTTGATGGTCTGTGATGCCCGTAAACTCTGGTAACTGATACTTCCCTACACCTCTAGGCAGAGATCATTGCGATGGTGGGACAGGACTTTTCAGCTGTCTCATGAGACAGCAGAGAAAGGTGGCATAGTTGGTGTAATGTTAGTGATTCCTCACCTGGCTTTAGTTCTGCGTTTCTGAAAAGTATCGCTTGAAGTAACGGCACTGCCGAAGAGGTACTGTCTTCTCCTCCCCGCAAAGAGTTTGAGAAATGCCAAGTTTGACGTAGCTCTCTCTATCTATATATTCACCAGAAGTCTTGTATTCACCAGAAGTCTTTAAAGGCAGATAGAGAGTGCAGCTTTCCCGAAACTTATCTAAAACCAGAAACATCATTTCACAGAAGAGCAGTGACAGCATCGCTCAGGAATTAGTGTGAAGCAACACAGTGCAGGAAAGCGGCTCTAGGAGTATATTTCCATTTGCCTTTCTCAGATACGTGATGGCTCAGAACACCGCTCGGCCTTTCTGTCTGCAGATGGAGAACTTTAGGGTCCAGATCCTGGGATGTTGCCGAGAAGCCTGCTGCAGGAACGCACTGGTGGCCCCTCCTGTCTAGGAAGCTTGTTTTCCTGCACAGACAGGGGTTACCCATGAGGGCCCTCCCGCCCCCCTGTCCAGGGCTGCTGGGTCCAGGCTTCTGCCTCCCATGCCAGGGATTCAGCCAGGGACTGAAAGTGTTTCTTGACCCCTCATTACGTTATCAGTTCTCGGAAACCGACCGGTTGGCTCCCAGATTGTTCCCTGTGACCCACTTACGTTTCCTGGTGGGGCCTCCTGGGCCCCGCGTCCTGGACGACAGCCCTTTTCCGAACCTCAGAGTTGCCTCCTTTTGTTCCCAGTTAAGTCCCGGGGAACAGGGAAGAAGGCAGTTTACTGGAGGCCGAGGTCCCCGGCGTCCTGGCCAAGGCTGCAGGGACCCTGAGGTCTGGCGCCGGCGCCAGTGCAGAGCGAGCTCCAGGCTGGGTCTTCGATGCTGCGGGGGAGCAGGAACCGGCAGCGACCCCTGGGGGAAGCTGCGCTCCTAGGCGTGTGGCTTAGGGAGCCTGGGGTCTCTTGGATCCCAGGGTCAGATGTACGTGACCTCAGAGGCCACAGCTCCTGGAGTCCTGGGTTGTGCTGTTAGGTGAGCTGTGGTTTCTGTCACCGTCCTTTGTGGCTTTGCATCCACTGGACTTACCGCGTATGTTTATGCTCTACTGGGCATCAGGGATACCAGCAAAACCCTTACATTGCGCTGAGCACTTCACATATGACAATTCACTCCTAGGTCGTCAGCTGGGACTCGCACCGGGGCCTGTGGGTCAGGCTCTTAAGAGAACCCTGCATGCGGGGCGCAGAGGCACGGGGCAGGCGGGCGGCCTGCGCGGGGAGCAGTGGGGGAAGGGAGGCGATGCGGTAGCAGCGCAGGGGCTGGAGGGATGTGAGTGATGGGTGGAGCCATTTGGAGCGTCTGAAAAGCGCAGAACCAAGGGCCAACACCAAAGGACTGGCCCTCTGGGTGGCAACACCAGGGCGTCAGGGGGAGAGGCAGGCACTGGCGGTCACCACCAAGCCCGGACGGTCTAGTGGCTGCCTCGTGCTCAGCTTTGCATTAGCCCTGGGACCCCTTCCAGCCTGAAACCCCGCGATCAGGCTCGGGCCACATTAACCACAGGACCAGTCCCCGTCTAGGGCCCGGACCCGGCGGCGGCTGACTGCCTCCGCTCTGCTTCCCGCACAGCTCACGCGCGGACACCAGGTGGCGCTCTCGTCCGTCAGCTACATCGGCTGCTCGCTGTCCGTGCTCTGCCTGACCATCACGCTCGTCACCTTCGCCGTGCTATCGTGAGTCACCTTCTGCTGTCCCCCGGGTCTCCCAAGAGGTTGGGCCGCTTTGTGCAAATGTCAGTGCCACCCCTGCCCACTTCGATTTCCCTTCTGGCACTTGGACTCGGGAGGCGGCAAATGCCGGGCCCTATGTAGAGTCCGCACACGGTGTGTGACAGCTGGACGGCTGGTCCTGGATTACCTTTTGTTTTGAAATCTGGGGCGCAGGGAGGGGGCTCTGGGCGCTGGGAAAGAGAGAGGGGAGAGGAGGTGCCGTGGAATTGGAGGGCACCCGGCTTCAGCTAACCTGGAAGGCTCTGGAAAGGTCCCCAGCCCACAAGGCTTTCTGTCCTCTGGCCAGGGGAGAGCCAGAACTGCGGACCCCCCCAATGATATCAAAACAGCCGGCTTTGTGGGGCTGGGCTGCAGGAGGCCCCGGGGTGGGAACAGGGCTCCCTGCCGGCTGAAGCCACGTCTGGTCAGAGATTGAGGGCACCCTGCAGCCCCCCAAGTGGAGGCCGGCAGCTCAGTCCATCCGTGGCCCTTTCTGAACTGGGACAGAAAACTAAGGTGAGAGCCGTGAGTCTGGGCGGACAGCTGACTGAGCGCTGCTCGCACACTCCCCTGCGAGCTGCTGGGCCTCAGAGGAGGGCGTTCTCCCCACACCTGGATGGGCCCGCTCTCCGGGGACGCGCGGGAGTTTATCTGCCCCTCTTCCTCCACTCCTGGGGTTCCTCCTGGGGGTTCCCAGGTTTGGTTGGCCGGGCGCTGAGGCTGTCAGCTTCCCCGGCTCCCCCATCCCCGCTGCTGCCCACCTGGGACCCGGGTGCCCTGGGGGGTGGGGGCAAGGGTACACCCTGGACACAGGAGCTTCTGGAGGGATCCGAGCCAGGTGAGAGGAGACCGGCGCGGGTTTGGAGGGACCCCAGCCTACGCTCAGGACGTTCCTCGCTCCCCAGCTATTTGCTCGGCGGGCCAGCCCCACCCACGCGTAGTCAGCTCTGAGGACGCAGCTGCGCCCGAGACAGATGAACACACACCTGGCTGCGGGGGTGCGGGGCAGACAGCGAGTGAGGACGCACAGGCTGGAGACACGTCTTCACAGCCGTGCGAGCCCTGAGAGCAGTTCAGAGAGGAAGCGGGGCTCCTTCAGGCTTGGGACGTTCTCTCTAACGGGAGACCTGGGAAGGGACTTCACTGCAGAGGAACGGCTGGTGCAAAGGCCCCGAGGCGGGAGCGGGCTGGGGGTCTTGGAGAGCCTCCAGGAAAAGGGGGTCTGTGAGCAGGGGAAGGGACGAGCTGAGTCAGGCAAGGATCAGGCCCTGCAGGACCTGTGGAAGGAGCTGCGTCGTTTCCAAGGGTAACAGGGAGCCATCGAGGGTTCACAGCCGGGAGTGGCAGCATCTGGGCTTATCAAGCCCTCCCCGGTGGCCTCACCCCTGCCTCTCTGCCCCCAGCTCGGTCAGCACCATCCGGAACCAGCGCTACCACATCCACGCCAACCTGTCCTGTGCCATCCTGGTGGCCCAGGTCGTGTTGCTCATCAGCTTCCACTTCGAGCCGGGCACGGTGAGTGGCCCCCTTGGTCCTGCTGGGTCCACAGCCGGCCTCCCTCCCATCCCCTCCTCCCCCGAACGTCGCCAGGGGTGGCACCTTCTCCTGCTGGCTTCAGTTCAGAATTCAGACCACCGGACAGCCAGGCTCTGTTTCCTCTGGGAGAGACAGGGAAGATGACAGGTACGAGTGGCTTCCCCACTCAGCATCAGTCTCGGTAATGCCCACACTTACGGCCCTGACTGTGCGCTGGGCGCCGTGCTGAGGGCTTACGTAGATCCGCTCCGTCAATCCTCGTCACAAGCCCACGAGGTGATGCCGTGGTAACCCGCCTGCTAGAGATGCCAGGCTGAGGCACGAGGGAGTTACAGCCACTCACCCAGGGTGGCCTGGTGAGCACTGACCGGGTGCTGACCTCGTGCGGTCTTCCTGCCGACACCGCCCTCTATCGCTGCTCTGACCATACACACAGCTGCACCCCCTCTGCCTGCCAAGGGCCGGCGCTCTCTGCAAAGGGTCTGTGAAGACCCAGACCCACCTTTTCTCTGCCCTTTGTATCAGGCTGGGGGTTCTCCGGGGGCCTAGGAAGTCTTAGATCTCACAGAAAGTGAAATGCTGAGACCAGATTGACCCAGGCTTGGGTGACGTGGGTTATAAACCTGGTTGAAGGGAAGAAGAAGCAGAGATGTGCTCGCGCTACACCAGGAAGGAAGGGGAACCAAGCAGTGTAAGTCAGTGGTCCTGGGGCGCGATCACAATTGGCTAATGGAAGATGAATTCTTTATCCCATGAAGTGAGGGTCAGCAGGGCACCTTGTCCTCCCTGCCCAGCAGGGTCCTCAGCCCACCTGCCCGTCCTGGGGCTGCTGCCTAAGGAGAGATCCGCCCTCCTCTGCTCACAGGTTTGGGGGTTCAGCGAAGCATCTAAGAAGTTCCTGGCTGTGCCGTGGACAGATGAGGCCTCTGCGCCAGCCTCATTCTCTCCTACTGGATGCTTTTCATGCTCCACTGTGGATCATCACACGGGGTTTTCTTAAAATACAGATTTGGGTTCAGCTGGAATTCCTGTTTCCATCAGGTTTTCAGGTGATGCTGAGGCTGCCTGTCCAAGCCACACCGTGAGGAGTGAGCCCCCGCTGTGTGATGGCAGCAGGAGGGGAAGCGGTCCAGGCGCCCATCATGCAGATGGCGACCCCAGGGACCGGGGGAATCTCCTGTGTGTCTAAAATCCCAGGCAGGGCTCTCAGTGATCCGTCCATTGGATCACCTCTGTGGCAGACAGGACAGGTGACTGTGGTGGCCAGTCTCTGTGTGGGGAGGGGCCGCTCCCCACATGAAAGGGGCAGCTGGTCCTAGAAGACGCAGGGCCACCGGTGCTGGGACTACAGAAATAACAGACGTGTCCCATATTTGTATCTAACTTTAACAGAGCCTAATGACCAGAAGCGCGGCATTTCAGTAACCTGTTCCTTTTTGTTCTTTCCTGAGAATCCACTGATCAGGGGGCCTGGGGAGGACAGGACATGGGGCCCCCATAGAGATGGTTGTTCTTGGTTTTCATGTTTGTTTTCTCCCCAGGCTCCTGGTTCCCTGGCCCTTGTATCCGAGCTTAGGGATGGGTGGCCGGGGACTCACAGAGAGCACGGGTGGGGGGATCTCTGATTGAGGCTCCGGGGGAATCTTAGCCCACATGGCTGAGCTTGGAGTTGTGGCCAAGACACTAGGAGCAAAAAGGGGGACCAGCAGACAGCTGCCGCCCTGGATAGGGGAGGAGGAGCGCGCAGTGCTGAGCAGGCCCTGCCCCTGCCTGCTTGTCACACACAAGGCAGGGGGGCCTTCTGGGTGTCAGTGCCCCGAGCAGCCAGAGGGAACAGACATTACAGGTAGTTTGTGCACCCCCGTTCATTACACCTGCTGAGAGTAAAGCCCAGTGAAGCGGCCGTGTCGCCCAGGCCTTTCGGCTCCAGGTAGGTAACCAACACCTTGAAACGGAGAACTGAAAATTCCTGAGTCTAGAGGTTGCAGCCACGTCACAGGCTGCTCTCTCTCTGCCCCTCAACTCCCTTCCCCTCACGCGCTCCACTCTGCACGCCTCGCCTCCGGGCCGGGGTGGCTTCCACAGCTCCGGGCTCCCGTCCTTGGGTCCTTGCGTCCAAAGGAAGGAGGGAAACCTGCTCACCGGCGCCTCCGCCCACCCCAGGACCCACGCGCGGCAACCCGGCCGGTCACGTGCCCACCCCTGAGCCAATCCTGCTGCAGGGATGGGGATGTTTACGCTGATTGGCCGGGCCGAGTCCCTGCCCTCTCATGAACCAACACTGTACCTGGGAGGGGGTGTGGTGCAGTGATTGGCTACTGCCCGAGTCACGTGCCCCACTCGTATCACTCAGCTGGGAAAGGCAAGACGCGACTCCCCAGGAAGGAAGTGAGGCCACGTGTTTAGAAGGCGGCCCCCAGAAAATGGGTGCAGGGACGTTGGGACAACAGCACCCACCCACTGCTCACACCCGAGAGAGCTTACCCTCCCTGCCGTTGCTTTGGTCCTAGGCCCCGTGCCAGGTGCTGGCCGTGCTCCTGCACTACCTCTTCCTGAGCGTCTTTGCGTGGATGCTGGTGGAAGGGCTGCATCTCTACAGCATGGTGATCAAGGTCTTTGGATCAGAGGACAGCAAACACCGCTACTACTATGGGATAGGATGGGGTAGGTGGGGACGGGATGGGGCAGCTGGGGCAGAGGTGGGTTGTGATTTCGTCTTCATGTGAAACGCCTCTAGGAGGCCAGGTGCTCTTCGGGTTGAACTTCCCCTCACTCTTTTTCAGAAAAGTCAGTTTCCGTGGGGAGTGCTTTGGATTTCTCTGTTCTAATGGTCGGCTTCCCTCCTCCCTGGGAAGAATCCCAGAGGCACTGCTCTGGAGCCGGTGCGGGGACAGTGGCCTGCTTCTCTCGGATTGACACCCCGGCTTTAATGCAGGGCATCAGGCACGGAGGTGGCCTCTAGTCTCACAGTGTATGGGTGCCCTGGAGCGAGGGCAGCAGGGCCCTGTATTCTCAGCCAGCCACGCCTGGGAGGGACCCTGTACACTAGGGCTTGTGGTTGGAGGGAGGAAAGGAATTCTGATCTCTGGTCGCTCTTGCCTGGAATAGAGTTCCTGCCCCGTGGTGCTGGGGAGAATGAGAAGTGCAGGCAGCCTGCCCCCGGGAGATATTGTGGCGCTCGGCGGGGTCCCGGGGGAGGGAGCCTGTCTTGTTGGCCACAGCTGCCTGGAGCGGAGCAGGTTGTAGCCCAGGTGTCCCAGCGTGTCAGGTTTACCCAGACTTAGTAGGTCTTCTGAATAAATTTTTCTTAATTTGCCGCATGCCCTTAAGAAGATGTATAGAGACCCTAAGTGGTTGTGTTGTTTTAAAGCTAACTTGCACGAGTTACGGTGGTCTTTCAATCTGGGAGTCACCTCCCCAGTGGCTTGACTTTGTTTAACTTCCTTCTTGCCCATCGTGAGGAGCCCCAGGGCACAGGAGACCCTGCTTCCCGCCAGAGTAATTGACGCCTGGCATTCTTGCATCTGCCGTAAAGCATTAATGCAGCATAAGGGACCTGCCACTCCTTTCTAGTTTTCTTGCGATAGATTTAATTTTCACGGTCCTCATGGCGCAGGGAACAGACAAACATTTTACCTTGTGCTTTGAGCTTCTAGCGTGGTTCATTTGGGGGGTCGTAGTGGAGGTAAGTTATGTGCCCCTCCTGGCGTTCCCGGGGGCCTGGAGAGGCTCACTGGGGCCCACGTGGAGAGAGGAGACACAGCAGCCGCCTCCCAACTGGTGTGGCCTCGCAGGGAACTCCCGGTGCTTGCCGGTGACGCCCTGCGGGACCAGTGACGCCCTGCGTCCTGCCTGTGGGCAGACTGGCCGTCCCTGCCGCGCGTCTCCGCACCTGGACGCCTGCGCTCTGGCTGGGCTCCTCGCAGCAGCAGGAATGTCCTCTCCTCTCCGGTTCCTTCCTGGTGAGCCCAACTCAGGCATGACCTTCTCCTTCCGTCCTGCCACGACTGCTTGACAGAGGAGGGTCGCTCCTGCCTCCGGCTTCTGACTTCATTGAGTGAAAGGTTTACAGGACAAGTGACCAACCACCTGTTACGGCTGGTTTCTTTACGGGAACGGTCAAATAGCTTAGAGATATGTGCGCGCGCACACACGCACACACCCCGTAGCCACAGCAGGGACAGTTGAAATGAATGAAAAGTGTGGAGTTGGTCTCTGCTGTGACAGGAGTCGGGTATGTTGGTTCAAGATGGAGGTGTGGGTCATAATCCAATCCAGCCCTGAAGGATCGCTTCTTTGGTCTGCACAGCATTGGAGGAAAAAAATGAATGATTTGCCAACACTTAAAAATGGAGAGATTTTGCATAAAATTATAGAGTTCTTTTAAAAGGTGAGGTGATCTGGGAACCCTGAGCTTCCGTTCCTACTTGACAGCATTGGCTGCGACTGTATGGTTTCTGATACCAGCGCCTCCCCTGTGGGTGTCTGAGTGTGCAGCCTCTGTCAGACGCTCCCTGCACATGGAGCGCCGGGCTGGGTTCCAGCAGGGCTCTGTCTCCACGTGAGCGTCCCCTTAACTGATTTCCTCACGGCTCTGAACTGCGTCCTTCCTTCTCATTGGGTTCGACTTGGCTGTGGGCCTAAGTACAGACAGTCTGCAGGGGGCTGGCCTCTCTCTACCTGCAGTTATGAATTAAGAGGGAGCTGGAGGCTGACCCAGGGCCCGGTGGGGGGGGTGGTCACCCTGCAGGGAGGGTCTCCCAGAGAGAGGCCACTTCCCTGGAGATTTTCACCGTGCTCTTACCCTGACCTTCAAACGGTATCATGTTTTGAAACTCAAGGACTGTGTTTTTGGCTGAGTTGGGATTGGAGGTGTCAGATTTAACAACATGCCTGCAGTTTAGCTGTACGTCAGGTCCTATGCTTGAACTTGAAAGGTGAGTGTAACGTAATCTCTGTCCTCAAGGGGTCCATGTGGGAACGGCGAGAGCAGGTGAGTGAGAAAACAGTTGAGCCTTTACACGTCGGTGCAGTAGACTGGAATCTCTGACCACAAACAGCAGACGCGACTCTCTGACCACAAACTCAGAAGCGAAGGAAATACAGCTTGCTTTATCTTTCTCTGTTACGACTTCATTTCTTTTGTGAGCGCCCACTCATCTGAGGGTGAAAACGTCATCAGAGCTCATTCTGGACTCCGCCTTTCTCTGAAGTTGCGCTGGTGTCCCAGGGAGGTGACAGAGTGCCGAGACCCTGGGACGTGCGTCAGTCAGGGCAGGCTAGGTTATGCTGCTATGACAAGCAGCCGCCAGCTCACGTGGGGTGGAAACAGTAGCATTTATCTCCTGATCACACTGTGTGTCCTCAGCGGGCCGGTGGCAGTGGGAGGGGCTGTGCTCGGGACAGTCCCTCAGGAGCCCGGGGTGATGGAGAAGTTGCTGCCTGGAGCCACTGCTGGATGCTGTGAGAGAGAAGACGACCTGGGTAGATGTCACCCGGGAAATCAGTACTTAGCCGAGAGAGGCATGGGTCAATTCTGTTCACAGCTCACTGCCCAGAAGGAGCCGACAGCTCAACAGCCCCAGGGTGCAGACATACCAGCCGCCGCGTGCCCAGAACGAGGCATCCGGATGTGGCACGGTGACTCCTACCGGAGGCCGGGCCACTTGTCTCCCAGCGTTGTCATCTCTCCACCCCTTCTCTGTCGAGGCATCCGTGCCCCTGGGTTAATATTTCACAGCAATGCTCCTTATGGCTGCCCCTCACATCGCGCCTCCCTCCTTCCCTGGATCTTAGGGGCGGCAGCCAGGGAGGCGCCAGTGTGGTCCCTCTGCAAGGTCACCACGTTCCAAAGAGAGCACTTCTTGAGCGCCACAGAGTCACCGTCCGTAGGACAGGACCAGAGGACCCCAGACTGCGGAAGCACGTCAAGCGTCTGCATGGGTTATGGGGTGTGAATTTCAGATGATAGCAACAGTGGAAGAGGCATCAGAGCTAGTTAATAAGAGTGGAGATCATTATACAGAGACAGGCTTCATACATCAGCGCATCCTTCATCACATCCGTGGCTGCAGCGCGTGTGATCCTCACCACAGCCTGATGGGACGTGCTGTCATCTCCGTTTCCAGAGTGAGAATGTGGCGGCCCAGAGAGGCTCAGCTGTTTCCCTGAGGCTGCACAGCTCTTCTGGGGGATCCTGGGAATAGAACGCGGTGCTGTGGCTCCTGCAGCGCGTTTCAGAGAAAGCAGAGGGTAGGGCCCACCT
Source organism: Leucopleurus acutus (assembly GCF_964270905.1). NCBI lineage: Eukaryota > Metazoa > Chordata > Mammalia > Artiodactyla > Delphinidae > Leucopleurus > Leucopleurus acutus. The sequence continues at coordinate 88,836,250 of NC_139155.1, forward strand.
TCTTCTCAGAGCCTTCCAGTCACTGCTCTGTGGCCTGTCCTCTGAGTGTCAGTGTTGCTTTGGGGATCGTAGGAGAAATGTGTCAGTTGTGCAGGCAGAAAAAGAATCTTCACCTCCTCCGTTTAACTTTGGGCAGCAAAGGGATGCTAGCCCCTGACTTGGGCCCCTGCCGTGGCCACGATCCGGGGAGGGAGATGTGGTGTTGACTCAAAGTGAAGCCTCAACCACTGAGTTTGAAAATCCGTCCTTCCAGGCACCTCGGGTTCTTACTGCACCTTCCACGACACCCCCGGACGGGGCCCTGGGGACTCTGCAGGGTCCCGTGTGCACCTGCTGGGCTGTCCTGTGGACCCAGAGCTCACACAGTGCCCACTCCTCCCACACCCCAAGGCTTGAGCTTCCTTGGGAAGATGGGGCGGGGGGGAGTCTTGGTGCGCAATGTCCCCAGGGCCCCTCGCCATCTCAGGGCCCACGTGATCCTCCCAAGAGAGCCAGGCAGCGGGGTTCCCTGCAACGTCTGAGGAAACCGAGGCCCCAAGCGAGTGGGCGGCAGGTGCGGGCCGGATCCTCGGCGTCCCCCTTGTCTCCTGTGACTCTGAGTCCATCAGGGCAGGAGGCCGCAGCCAGAGGCTCCGACATCGAGAAACGCTCTGGCTTCCATGAGGTCGTGCACGTGGGTAGAAAACCCGAGTGTGACGACGGGTCAGCAGCGAGAGGTGCGTCCCCTCCTGGCCCCTGGCCTGTCCACCTCTCCCCAGAGGCGGCTCGCTGGTCTCCTTTGAGGGCCCGGCGACTGTCTTGTCCAGATGTCCTGTGATGTGGTCAGACTATTTTACATCAAGACAAAGTGTTTCAGAGACAGGACCGCTCTCCAGAGACTCCTTTTCAAGGAGATCATTTAACGCTGATCCTCAGAGGGCCGGCGTGGGAGCTGACCCAGCCACCAGAGGTCGCAGGAGGGCTGAGGCCTTGAGGCGCCCAGGCCTGGAGCCGGGAGCAGGCTTCCCTCTGGGTCCTGGAGCGGATCTCCCACGGGCTGGGCAGGCTCGGCCAGAGGGGCACAGGAGCCGCCTGTTCTAATGTATCTTCCCCTGCCCCCTTTTATCCTAGCAATCTGCAAAATGCAGGGTCCTGGTCAGGAGCCCTTTCTCCTGACCACCCTCTGGAGGGGAGGGTCAGTGGGTGGAAGGGACCCTTTGCTGTCTCTTCTCCCCCCTTCCTTCCTTGCAGGGGAGCAGAGGCAGGTGCTGTGCTCAGGGCGCTGATCGGACAGAGGCCTGGGCATGCCGCTTCCCCAGCAGCTGGGAGGGCGTTGTTTTCAGATACAGAATCAGATTCATAACAGATCTGCCCTAAAATGCGTGTGTGTGTGTGTGTGTGTGTGTGTGTGTGTGTGTGTGTGCGCGCGCGCGTGCGTGTTACTTATCTCTTTGTTTAGACTCTAAATTCCTGGAGCCTAGGGGCTGTTCTGTGTCCTCAACACTTAGCGCACGTTTCTTTGTACGCGTCAGGTATAAATGAATAAGTGAATGAACGTGTCAGAGGAGACTGGAGCAAAGCTAATAAAACTTCCTGCTCTCACTTTCTGCAGGTTTTCCTCTTCTGATCTGTATCATTTCAATAGTCTTTGCCATGGACAGTTACGGAACAAGTAAGAAGTAAGTGAAGGGGTGATCCCTGTGTGGGCAGGATTCCCGTGGGGAGGGGCACGGTGCGGGTCCCCATGGCTCCTTGTCTTGCTGTGTTCTTCTCGGGAGGGGTCTGTCCAAGGCTGGTATCCTCCAGCCCTGGCAGTAAAAAAGGCCTGATAGAGTGAGAAACACCCCCGGCGGTGCTCTGGGCTTCGTCCCACCTTGGAACTAGCATCGAGGGGGTCAGAGTGCCTCCTGCACTGGGTGGTCCCGATAAGTCTCTGATGGGAGCTTTTCATCCACGTGGCTGTCCTGGACGCACAGCCTGGTCGCCTGTGGAGCCCTGTTTTGTGCTGACCCTTTCTTGGGGTGGTCAGCAAGTACCTCGTACATAAGAAGTCCCATTAAATTACAGCCGAGTGAATACGGGACTGTGTGAATAAGTGTAGTCTGATGTGCACCCGCAAGGGGGCGCTCTCATCGCTGGGGCAGCAGCAGACGGGACTGTGTACGTGCCAGACCTCGTGCCGCTATTTTGAAACTGCAGCTGGTGGGTCCCTAGTTGAATCAGGAAGAGGCTGGGTTGGGACTGTGCAACCAGGTCAGGTGTTCACCTTCCAGAAATTTGAATTCCTTTCCTCCCAAAGAGAAAAAGGCTTTAGCTCACCTGTCTTCAGGGAGCTGCCCCTCTCGTCAGCCAAGCTGAAGACCACTGAGTGGCGAGGCCACGGAGAGCTTCTAAGAGGAGAGAGAGGGAGCTCAGCACTGTCCCGGCTTCAGCTGAGATAGATAGTTTCTCAGCGGAGCTGCTAAACTGGGAGGAATCTGGCTTTTTCTGCTTCAGGGCAACAATTTCCTGAAGATGAAGCACTTAAGGAAAGCGCTCTCTGAGTCCATACTGAAGTAAGAACGATTAAACATCCATTGTTCTGGCCCGTTCCTTGCAAGCCTGCGTGTATCCGAAGCCAAGGCACTAATTAAAAGAAGAAACATCTCCTCAGACACATCTCAGTGGCACTTGTTCCGTGTCTTTCCATCTGGGAGCGCAGATGCTGGGCCGCCCACCGTGCGTCTCAGCTCCGCGGCCTGTTTGTGATGTCAGCCTCTCACCCGCTCATGTGCCCGAGAGCGAGGCAGCCCCAGCAAAGGTCCCGAGGCTCACTGAGTGTCTGGGGAGGGCCGGGCATCTGAAGGTCCTCACCCACTTAACCTTCTGCACGAAAATGGTGGAAAGCACAGGCTTCCTCTTGCAGAATCCCCACCCTCCCAGGGAGCCTGGGTTGGAGCTGCCCCTTTGCAGAGGGACCACCAGACTCGACATGTGCTTCCATGTTAAGTGCCGCGTCCTCAGGTGGGAGGCTCTTTTCTCCAGGCTCTGGGTTCCAGACGGGAACGGGCCTCTTACAGGCGCTGTCACCTGTCTGGGGCATTTCGTGTCTCCTGGTCCAGGAGGTCTCGGGGGAGGACGCGGGCAGCAAGGCAGGGTGCAGGCGTGGACTGGGGTCCCCGAACGTCCCTGGGCCTCAGCTTCCTCCTCTGCAGGGTGGGGTCATCACAGCGCCTGCCTCGGGGGCGCCGTGGGGTCACAGGGGGCGGTGCTGTGCTGTCAGGGGGCTGCGCTGGGTGAGCAGGTGTGAGTGAGTGACCAGGCGGCCCTGCAGGGACGTCCACGTCCTGCGTCCGTGAGGATGCGCCGTGCGCCTCACCGGATCCTGGCGGGTGTGCCAGGCCCCCGGGGCTGCCCCCAGATCCAGGGAGGTGACGTGTCTCAGGGACCCCGGGCTCTTGGCGGTTCTGATGCTCTGGAGAGGAAGATGGTAGTCCCGCCTGAGTCCTGGAATCCTGTCTCGTAAGCCAGGAGAAATTTCATATCCTCATACTGGACCCTACTTCTCTGGAAATCAGAGCCGTGGCTGGGATCCACGGGGACCTTTCGTCTCGGTTGTGGAGCGAGGTCGGGGGATGGCACTGCCGGGCGATGGAACTGACCGACAGCTGATGAGAAGATGAAGATGGTCCACGCTGCGTCACGTGATGCCTCCTCACTCCTTGAATCCCTGCAGAAGACACTAGTGAAGGCAGTGTTTGAAATGCTCTGGAAGGAAGCCGGCCCCTGGCAAGAGCCCATTTATTTATTTCTCGTAATAAAATTCAAACCTCCTTTGGATTTTGGCTAGACTCTTCAGAGATTGCGAATTCTTCCACTAACGAGGTGACCTGGAAAAGCCTTCTTTTCCCCGAGCCAGTCCACAGACCTGGAACATTCTTCCCAAGAGCGGGGGGCGTGAGGTCATAGACAGGATACAGACACGTTTGTGGGGATTAACAGTGTCATTGTGACTGCGCCCCACGGTGTCCCTGTACTGTCCTGGATGCAGGGCCCCTGGGACGTGGGATGATGCCCTGGAGTAACCCTCTGCCCCTTCCACAGCTGCTGGCTGTCGCTCGGGAATGGTGCCGTCTGGGCCTTCGTAGCTCCTGCGCTGTTCATCATCGTGGTATGTCCTCTGCCGTGCGGGCGCGGAGCTGGGCTGGGGAGGGGCCGGAGTGGAGGAAGCCCTGGGCTTTGTGGAGGTGCAGCTGGGCCCCCTGAGAGCACGTCCTAAGCTGGGGCAGCATGGGTCCTGTTACAGCCCCTCATGGGGGTGTGACCCAGAGCCTCCTTTCCCCGAATGATACTCAGGAAGGTTGGGCAGGTTTTCAGGTTTAATGCAGATCTGTTTAAGGCCCTCGGTGCTTTTCATGCTGAAGCAGCAGGTGTGGGTGTGTGTCCAGGAGGGGCAGTGCAGACCCAACTGGTTCTTTTCTTTCCCGATGCTCTTCCATGATTTCCTCACGTGCACATCTCCGTGGTCAAGGAGATGCAGGATCCAGGGCTCTGTTAGGGAGTTTTCAGTCAGAGCCTCCCAAGAACCACACAAAACAGAATTCCTGTGATAATGAGGGACCTACTCAGAGAGGGTGACAGAAATGGGGATCTCTAAGCTCACAGTCAGGAACGTTTGCCGTGGCTGTGCGTCTGGGGTTCAGACGAGGCCGTCTCCACGTGGTTCTGGCGCCCCACCTCTCAGCTCTGTTTTCCTGTCAGTTGGCTCCATTCTTAGGTAGGTTGCCCCAGATGCTGCTAAGAAACTCTAGGACCACACAGAATTACAATAACTGCCATGGGAAAAAACCCTCCTTTGTTGTTCTCGTTATGGTTCTACCGACGCGTCCCACCAAATCCTGGGATCGGTTTTCATCATTTCTGATGGACCTGCCTTGGAACTCTGCCCACCATGGGCCCCTCGCTGAGGCCAGAGGAGCAGAATGCTCTGATTGGCCAGAGGAACGGAATGTTCTGATTGGCCAGCCTTCACTGAAGCCAGTGGAAGCAGAATGTTCTGATTGGCCAGCCCTCACTGTGGCCAGAAGAATGAAATGCTCTGATTGGCCAAAGGACTGGACCACAGCTGTAACCCTGGGTCCTTATACTTGGTTTCCCATGAAGTTATTTAACGTTAATAATAAAGCTCAGGGCTTCCCTGGTGGCACAGTGGTTGAGAGTCCACCTGCCGATGCAGGGGACACAGGTTCGTGCCCCGGTCCGGGAAGATCCCACATGCCGCAGAGCGGCTGGGTCCGTGAGCCATGGCCGCTGAGCCTTCGCGTCCAGAGCCTGTGCTCCGCAACGGGAGAGGCCACAACAGTGAGAGGCCCGCGTACCGCAAAAAAACAAAAACAAAAACAAAAATAAAGCTCAAATTTATAGAGCATTTTTTTTTTTTTTTTTAAGATCTGAATGTGTTTTTACATTAAATTTCTCTCTTACTTGCCCCTAAATTAGCTGCTTGGAGAGATGGTAATTTCTGTTATTACAGAGGGGCAAATTAAGGTGCAGGGAATAAGTAGAATGATAAAATTCTGGCCCGTGATGGTAGCTGTACTAGTTTAGGTGTCCCCTTCCTCTCCTCCCCCACATCCTTCCACTGGCCCTCTTCCTTTTGTTCTCTCTCCTCCCCCTTCTCCCCAGGTGCTAGTAAACCAGCTTGAGTGCCCTTGAGTAGAAAAGGCTCAGTCCTGGGAAACAGGGGAATCAGGCATGGCTGGCTCCAGGCACTCAGTGATGTCCACAGGTATCTCCTGCTCACCCCGTGGTCCCATTGCCTCCTTGCTGGCTCCATCTCAGGCAGGCTTTCCTGGGGGGGACATGATGGAGCTGGTACCCTGACACATCCTCCAGCTCTGCAGTTCAGGGTAAGGAGGGAGGCACTGTTCCCAGCAGTCCCAGCAGAAGTCCCAGGGCAGATTCTGATTGGCTCCCATGGGTCAGGTGTCTGTTCCAGAGCCAATCACTGAGGCTTGGGGGGAGGCAGATGATTGGCCAGGCCCAAGGGGCAGGGTTTATTATTTTATCCCCCTGAACTCTTGGGGCTAGAGGTGGGGATCCCCAAGAAGCCCTAGGAAAAGGGCCTGGGAGAGGGGGCTGCCGGTACCTGGGTGCTGAGCCTGGCTGGGGTCTGGTCAGAGGTGAGGCATCGCCATGCTGTCCCAGTCTGGGCATCTCTCCCCACAGGTGTTGGGGGCTGACATCAGGGCACCCCCCATCCCTCCTGCCCACCTTGTGCAAATCCGCAAAACACACTCGCCACACCCTTGGCTGGGACCCCAGAACATGCTCTCCACGCACCCCCAGGGTGGGAGCCAGGCCATGCTCACTGCCTCTGAGGGTGCTGCCTTTGAAGGGTGTTGAGCCCCCAGGTGAGCCCGGTACAGAAGGTGAGGGAAGGGACTCCAGCCAGAGACATGTGAGCCTTTGGTGTCCTCATCCGTCGCCTCCCCCGTCGGGTGTCCCTGCTGTGGTGGCCCATGGACTGTCCTGATCCTAAGGACAGACCCGATGTTCTGTGTCACCAGGGAGGGCTGCCGGAGGATGGGCTCATTGGAGAGGGCCTGTGGGTGGCACTGAAGCCTGCCACTCGCATCCCCTCCTAAACACTGTGCAGCCAGCCCTCCTTTCGCGCCCCCCGCTCCCTTCCGCAGCGGCTGATTTGGAAGCTGCTTTTGACTTTGTTCCAAATGCGGTGGCACTGACTGAGGCCGTGGGCCCTGGTGGTTAATTAAAAACGTATCCAAGGGAAGACGCCTAAAGATGTGGCTTCTTCCTCCTTAATTAAAATTCCACTCAGACATCCTCGGGCCACACAGAGGGGCAGCAGCATCTTCTTAGTAGAGGGTTTCCAGAAGGGCAGAGTGGGGGGCGTCACCGTGGTGTCGTCGTCTGTTCGGGACATGAGGGGGGGCGGGGGCGCCAGCCCCACACACGCCCCCCCGTTCAGGCTGCATTGACTCCACTCCCCTCCACGCTGGTCCCCTGCCAGGTGACGTGTGCTCAGGGGCGTCCACGGCCACGGGGACAAGCGGGAGACGGGGGCGTTCCCTCCCTGACGTGCTGGCTCTGCGAGCCTCCTGGGTCCCCGTGGCCCCAGCCCCCGGGCCTCTGTGCCAGAGGAGAGGCGGGGCTGTGCTCCCAGCTCTGCAGGGCTCGTGGGCCCCCGGGCTCTCTGTAGGGTCCGCGCAGGGCCCTGGTGGGAGGGGTGGGCGACAGGGAGACGGGGGTCTTACGTGCGTCAGCTGGGTGCCCCTCCCATGCCACTCCCCTCCTGTTCTCAGTGTCCCCGGGGGGCCGGTCCGGATGGACACGGACCAGGCTCAGAGGGAGGGAGGAGACGGGGGCCAGGAGTGCACCCCCCGATCCCTCGCGCAGGGCAGTGGGTGCACGGTGCTCCGTCCCCCACAGGCCACACTCCTGTCGGCAGCGCTGGCCGCAGGGTCTCTGAGGCTGTCCCTCCGCCCTCAGCCCTTCCGTGTCACAGGAGCTGGTGTCCCCAGCACCCCGTGAGCCCTGGCCGTCTCCCCGGCGGCTGGCTCCCTTGTGGTGCTTGGGACGTTTCCTTCTCTGTCCGTCACAGGCAGTTAGAATCACACTGCTGTGTCACCTCTGCGCGGGAAGGGGGACTGCAGTCCGTGCCAGCCCAGGGCGATGGCACAGCGGCTCTGTAAAGGAGGCCTCCTCCAGGAAGGGCTGCCGGGTCGGGAAAGGGACGGGACTGTGGTCTCAGGGCGTCCGTCCTTGGCGTTAACCCCGAGCTCTGAGTACAGGCCTGGGTCCTTCCATCAGTTGCTTTCAGCTGCGGGAGGTGGTGCGTTGTCGCGGTGACACGTCCCTGAGCTCTCCCTCCAGGCTGTGCCCTGTCCCAGGGCTGCGTGAGGGCCACTGCAGTCACTTTCCCACCCGGCCTTTCACAGGGTGACAGAGGCTCCCGTGGGCGACCCCGGGGCGCCCTCCCTTCCTGCCCCTGGGGTCCGGGAGGACCACTCGCCTCGTCACCCAGAGGCTCGGGCTCAGACCCGACTCCAGTCCCCCCGCCAGTTCAACCCTCCTGGTCAGAGCGCGGCCAGTGGCAGGGGTGGAAGGGGAGTGAGTGAGTGTGGAAGGCCTCGCCCTGCTCTCTCTCTGGCTGACTTAACCCCCCAGGTCTGCAGGGCCCGGCAGCATCGCCCGCTCCCAGACTCCCCGGCTGAGCTGCTTCCTCTGACTTTGGTCAGTGACGGCGGGGGAGGGATCCGAGGCGGCCCTGCCTGGATCCTTCCCTGCCACCCACCACAGCGAGGGGTCCAGCAGCAGGGTCCCCGCATCCCATGTCCTCCAGGCTCGCTGGAGCCCTGCTGTCCTTCCAGAGGGGGCGTCACCTCCGCCCCGCCCCAGCCCCTCTCCTTGACATCAGCCGTGCGCCTACGAGGACTGTGGTTCTCACTCTTGTTAGTAATGGAATCCCTGGGGAGCTTGGGAACGGTTCCTGCCTGAGCCCCACCCAGGAGGTTCTGGGTTTCCTGGACCTTTCAGAGCTCCCGGTGTGGAGCTGGCTTGCAGTCCGAGGTGGGCTGTGGGAAGTTGGAGAGCCCTGGGCTGGGGGGAGGGGATGTCCGCTGAAAACGGTCAAGTGCAGGGTCCGCTGGCTGCGGCTCATGTGGTAAATCCCGCGCAGGTGCCGGGCACTTACTTACAAACTGCGGCGGCTGTCACGCTGCAGCCGTTGAGCTTAGCTGTTACAGTAGAGACTGGGAGGCCTGAAAAGCCAAAGATGTTTGCTCCCTGGACCTTGAGAGAAAAAGCATGCAGACCCCAGGCCAGGGGATGCAGCAGAGGGGTCCTGGGACCCAGCCTCTCCGACTGTCAGGGCTCAGGCTGGCCAGGGGTGGAAGTGTCCCGTGTTTCTCATTTCCTCTGAGGACCCTGGGTTGTGCCACGTTGAGTCGTGCCCCGTTGTTCCCAGAGGTGCTCCGCAGACAGCAGGTTTCAGCGTCACATGTAGGGCCTGGCCCCATTGTGTAGCTTGTGCAAAGCTCTGTTCGGGTGCGTGTTCACGTGAGCACGTCCGTGGGAAAGAAATGTCTGGGTGGATGCACAGGGGATGGCGTTCCTCAGAGAGGGGTCTGCGTCCGGGGGGTACTTGCTTGCACATCCCATCCATTTAAAAACACCCACACGGCACGAGCATCACTTTAAACTAAAACACTTTGGGAAGGTGCGTGTTCGTGTTGGGGTGTGCGGTTTCGCTGTGTCCCGGTGAGGTTGGTCCTGGAGGGACAGGAACCTGTGGGACGGGATTGTCACCGTGGCGCCTGGTGGGCCCAGTGCTGGGAGGGAAAGGGCAGAACCGAGCCCCTTCCGGTTCACAGCTTACCTGTCACCCCACTGCCAAATGTGCACCCCCCACCTGTCCCTTCACAGACTGTTCTCCCCGATTATGAAGGGACATGGGTGCCATTTCCTGGGCGACTCCAGTGAGGCTGAGTGCAAAAGTGCCCCCGGGGCAGGCAGGTCTTACAGAAGCAGGGACGCCATGGGCCACAGGGGCCACCTTAGCCTGAGCCCCCCCAGGGGGCTTGTTCCGTGCTGGCAACACCCGGGAAAAAGACCTCCAAGTCTGGGAAGAGAAAATCTAGAGTTTTAAAATCCTCCTCTCACCTGGGGAGAAGCCAAGCTAGTTGTGTGACTACAAATACAGGTACATAAATAAAGACACATAGATACAGATCCAGTTACCAGTTCCTGAGAACAGATATGGACGTGGGAACAATTACAGCGATAGTTACAGACATAAAGATACAGCACCATAAACACCTGTATGGACATAGAAACAGGTATAGATACACATGACGCGTTTACTCTGTCTTTGTGTGTGTCTGCATGTATAACCTTTCACTGTGAGATCGTGGTGCACATCCCAATGATTTTTCACAAATACCTAAGTGGCCCTGAGTCTGGTCAAGAAACAGAGCGTGGTCCCAACCCCAGAGCCCTGCCCAGCTGTTCCCTCCCCCCAGCAAAAATCCCCGTGGTCCTGAGTGTGTCCTCCCTCCACCCCCCGCTCCATTTTTTTTTTTTTTTTTGCTGAAATGCGGCCTGTGAATTACTGGTTTGACATCTGTCATAAGTAGCTTGTTGGCTGTTCTAACGCGGAGATACTTAGTTGATGAAATACCCCACGTTCACGTTATAAACGCCTCACCCCAGGGCCTTTCCCAGTTTGCACCAGGCGCAAGCCAGGGCGAGTGAAATGGAGTGAGGGGGCCAGGCCCGCTTCTGGTTTGTATTTTCATGAAACGCCAGATTTGTTTCACCCTCAGCTGCTGTCTCCCACTTAATTGCACATTAATGTAGGCTCGGAGGTTAGCCTGCACCTTCTCTCATGCTGCCGTGGCCAACGTGATTGTCTTACCAACGCGGGGGGAAGCGTGCACGCCAAATGAAATCAGACAGGCCCCCGGCTGAAAGAGGGAGAGGGGAAATAAATAAATCCCAGCAAAAGCTTCGGAGACTTGGGCGTGATGATGAATTGTAACAGCCAATCACGTGGGCAGCTTAAACATTATTGAAACGCTTCCTTCCGGGTCTTAAATACAGAGGCCAAGAAATAACAGAAGACCTGAAATCGAGTTAATCACTTGTAGCATTTCTGTGTCTGTGAACAGTTTGCCGTAATCTGATCATCCATTCAGCGGCCACGGCACAGCGTCTGGGAACAGCAGTGTGAACCGCCTGGCGTCACACCTGAGAGGTCTAGGGCGGGATCCCGGGTCAGCCCCCGGCCAGCAAAGGCAGAGGTGGCTGTGGTGACACCTCTGGGGTCACGCGGGGTGTTCAGGCTCCTCCCCAGAGGCTGCCTGGCATCCGTCTCCCGGGTCCCAGGCTCTGTGGCTTCTCCATCCCCTTCCCTGAATCATTGGGACACTTCACAGTTAAGCCTGTTTTCCTCCTGAGCCCAAGGTCATAACTGGGACGTGCACAGGAAAAAGGATTGATGTTATTTCCCTTTATAGTGTAATTAAGCAATTTGATGTTTGAACATTAACACACATGGCTAAAAATTTGAAAGCAAAGCTTAGTAATGTATATATTTGAGCAGTCTCTGCCCACGTCTCTCTCTTAAGTCCCTGGTTTCCACCCGCCCCCCAAACAGACAACCCCTGATGCTAACTTCTTGTGTATCCTAGGGGTGCTCTGAAGATGTAGGCAGATATAAATATATATTCACCTCATTCTGTGCCTTTTCCGCACACACAGTGTGTGCTGGACCTCTGGCTTTATCCGCACAGGAGGAGCCGCCTTGGTCCGTGATGCACCCACAGAGTAGGCTGCCCACAGTAGCCCCCAAACCTGGTCCCTGTCGGGAACAATTCAAGTGCTTCCAGTCTTTTCTGGTTACAAACAAGGCTTCCGCTTTGGCCAGCGGGTGAGGAACCCAGGATATAAATTCCCAAAGCGAAAGAGGCAGGACTTACAGGATGGTACACGGAGGACCTCAGTAAATGTTCTCCCCCTAGAATACAAAGAAGCTACTGGAAGAATTACACGTGGAAAAAACCCAGACATTTCAGAACTCTAGAAATCAACCACAGGCTGAAAAGCCTTTAATCACGAAAAATCGCTGAATCTTGGTGAGAGCAGCAGGGACTGTGGCTTCTGATTGGCCACTCGGGCCCCGCGTCCCAGCTCCGTGACGCAGCTATTGTCACTGGAGGTGAGGACGGGCTTACGGGCGCGTGGGTGCAGCACCTGTGTGACCTCAGAGCAAGCTATTCGCAGACTTCACTGGGCCTCGGCGTCTGGAATAGACATCCCCATGCTTAAAGCGCCAACCAGTTAGTCCCCTGGCTTCGGTCACCGAGCCGCTTGAGTGGCAAAGTCCCTGCGTGGTCACACCAATAGCCTGGCGTCCGTGCTGGCCCGCCCCTTTCTTGTCTGCGGAGTGAGGCCTTCCTGTGGCGCTAACCCGGTCAGCCAGTGCGGGCCGGGGAGGCCTGGAGGGCACTGGTGTTCCCATCTGCTGGCTTCTCCTGTGTGCCCTGACCTCGGAAGACCTCCAGCGTCATCCTCACTTTACAGGCGAGAAAACGGGGGCGAGTGAGGCAGCCTGTCAGAAGCCAAGCTGCCGGGTGCGGAGACGGTCAGCGAAGACAGGGGCCCCACTGACAGCATCTGTTCTGTGTTTGCTCTAAAGACTAATGATGAAAGCTTTACTCACTTATAGTGATGGTATAAGCAAGGGGCTAAACGGGCAGGGGTGCCAGCTTCCCAGTACCCCCTCCCGCAGAGCCGCGCGGGCAGGGATGCCTCGCTGCTGAGCGCGTTCTGAGGGAGAGGCTGCTGCTGAGCCTTGGACCTGGGAGGTGGACACTGAGGCAGCTCGCGGAGAAGTGTCTGCAAGGCCCCTGAGATAAGGGGTATCAGCAGAGACGCTTTGGAAAGGCCTCAGGCTGGGCCCCCAGGAGGAGGCCTCTAACGGGGGCGTTCAGGCCAGGAACGCAGATATGTGTGCGGCGTGGCCGGCCGGGGCAGGAGGGGCCTGAGTCCCCTTCAGAGCGGGGGATGCTCTGCTGTGGCCCAGGTGTTGTGTGGGGAGGGCCACTTTCCCTGTGTGGCCTGCCAGGAACGCCTTTGTCCTTGCCTGTGCTCAGGCCTGAAGGTTCACACGTGGCCGGGAGCGGGACTCCTCACCGACTCTGTAAATGACCTCAGAAGTTTTCAGATACAAGGGAGAGGTCCCGTCGCAGCACAGCCCCGAATCCAGCTGTGGACCCTGTAGCGGAAGGGCGTGGCGGGGCCTCGCTTCCCCTGCTGTCACCTGCCTGGTCAGGCTCCTGTTCAGGACCCTGGAGAGCTGCCCACGGGAGGGGACACTCTGTGCCAGAGCCTCTGCCAGAGACCCTCACAGCCCGGGCCTGGCCCCCAGCCCCCAAGGGGAGCCTTCCAGCCCCCAGCCCCCAAGGGGAGCCTCCCAGCCCCCAGACCCCCAAGGGGAGCCTTCCAGCCCCCAGACCCCCAAGGGGAGTCTCCCAGCCCCCAGACCCCCAAGGGGAGTCTCCCAGCCCCCAGACCCCCAAGGGGAGCTTTCCTAGCAAGGAGGAAGCATTGGGCAGAAGATGAAGAATCCTCTGCTGTGGTTTCCGGGGATCCCATGCTGTGGGCTCTGTGGACGCACAGCCGTGGGCCTGGGGTGTGGGCAGGAGGTGAGAGCCAGGCTGTGCTCCGGCGCTCAGGTTGCACCGTGGGCGGTCCTACTCTGTCTCATTAAGTGGAAAAACTGAGGTTCGGAGGACTTCAGTACGTTACCCAGGGCCACACCCAGGGAGCACATGGTGAAAGGAGGCTGGAAGCAGCTCTGTCTGGTTCTGAGGTTCACAGCCTCCTTGCCCTGGTGGCGAGCAGAGGAATGCTTTCTTCGGTGTGCTCCTGGGGACTCGGCCTGGGGTGTTTGGCTGTCTTTTCTCGGGAGCACAGGTGTGGGCTCCCAGAAGGCGGTCTCGCAGGTGACCTGTGCAGGTAAAAGTTCAGGGACGCGGCTTCGATTTCTCCCAGAGACGCCGCCTGTTTGCCTGGGAAGCCTGGCTGGGGAGTGGGCCCGGTGGACTCGGATGCCCTGCAGGTGTGGCTCCGGCCCTCACCTTGCCTCCCGTCCTCCTCACGCAGGTCAACATGGGCATCCTCATCGCGGTGACCAGGGTCATTTCACAGATCAGCGCCGACAACTACAAGATACACGGAGATCCCAGCGCCTTCAAGTAAGCGGCACCCTGGGCTGTCAGCCATGCCCCCTGCCCGCAGAGGCTGCTCGCGGGTGGCAGGAGGGCGGGTCACACCCTTGGGCTTGCCCGGTGTCCTCATGACGGGCGTCCTCATGGGTCTCTGTGACCAGCATCAGCTCGCTGCCCCCATTTATGAAAGAAGGGGGTCCGTTAGATGTTCTCCCAGAGACTGCTTCACCCCTGGGGTGAGAGGAGCTGGCGGTGGGATCCAGAGGAGGGTTCTGGAGCCCGACCGCCCTGCCTGGGTCAGTCCTGCCTCAGCCCTACCATCTGCTGGGACCTTGTGAGCTATTCAACCCCTCAACGCCCTGATTTCCCCGTCTGCGCGGCGAGGGTGATGGCGGCCGTCTTACAGGTTGTCCTGAGGAGGGTTGGGGCTTCCTGGCCTGCTCTGGGGCTGGTCCATCCTCCGAAGGAGCAGGTGTCTCTGAATGGGGGCCGTTCCGCCCTCACACTCACTGCCTTCTGGGGTTTCTCCACCGCATTGTCGGGGCTCTGCCAATTGCAAGTGACAGAAAACCCAGCACAAGCTGGCTAAAGCACAAGACGCACCCGCCGACACAGGCAACCATAAGCCCAGGAATGAGTCTGGAACGGCTTGGCCCAGCGCATCAAATAATACCACCAGGGCCCAGCTCCTGCCGCACTTCTCAGCTCCACGCCGTCTGTCGGCTTCACTCTGAGACGGACTCTGCCTCCTGGTGACCAGATGGCTGCAACAGGAGGTTCAAGTCCATGGGAAAGTGTGTCCCTTTCTCCAGTAATCAGAGGTCCTGAGCCTGGAGACCGAGACTCAGACCAGACCGCATGCCCATCCACAAATCAATCCCAGTGGATGGAAATCACCAGTTAACCCTGGCCTGAGTCACACGGTCCATCCTGGCTCTGGGGTGCAGTGAGCACCCCCGAACCACCCGGCCAGGAAGTGGGGGCAGGGAATTTAGGGACTGCTGTAGAGACAGGGTGCAGTTCCTAGGCAGCTGGCACTCTGTAAGTTACTTTATCTACTTGATCTACACTATATCTCTTCCGATCTGAACGGGAAAACAGTAAACATGTCAGCAGCAAATCGATAAGACAATCATTCTGTAACGAATTCCAGACACCGTAAATTAACCTGACAAGTGGCTCCGGCCCCCTCAGGCTTTTTCAGCCCCTGGAAACCTTCGAGATGCTCCTAGGTCAGGGTCAGTTCCCTTCCTCGTCCATCAGCGAGAACAGGCAGTGCTGCCCTGTGAGGCCACCAGTCCCCCGGCCCCGGGGGCCTGGCTGGGGAGGAACCTGACCCTCCCTCACCCCAACTTCAGCCCCCAGGCCCTCCCCTCGGTGCGCAGGGCCCCGTCTGACCCGGCACCCGCAGGACCGCTGGCCTCGCGGCACCCAGAGCAGCCCGGATCTCACTCCACACCCGCGCCCCCGTCTCTGCCCCCGGCCCCTCTTCACGCACCACAGCCCTGAAAGGCAGCTGAGCCCACGACCCATCTGCCCTCCGTGGGGACCTGGTCCCCAAGTGGAGGCTGACACGGGGGAGGTAGGGGCCGTGCATCGCGAGGGCGTTTCCGCGTCTCTGCAGAAGCAGGGCCGGGGCGCTGCCGCTGTGCCCTCCTGTGTCCTGCACGTGACCCGGCGCCCAGGACCGACCTCCTGGAGAGTCCGGCCCGTGCCTCTGGACAGACCCCCGACTCTCCCCGCCCAGCACGCCCCCTGCCCCGCCTCTTCCTCACGTGGCCGAGCGGGACCCTGGGTCACTGCCTCACTCCCTTCCTAGCGTCCCCTCCCTGGGCTGGTGAAGCAGGAGCCCCGGGAGCCGGGCAGGAAGACGCAGCACAGCCTCCTCGGAACACTTGTGGCTCCCCCTCTCCTGGTTTCAATCTAGTCCTTTCCTTCCTGCCCAGCAGCTCAGCGCTCAGTGACTTAACGCGATGAGATGCTTCCTCAGGAGGCTTAACAGGGCTGCCTTCCACCTGCTTTCTCACCTCTGTTTATTGGTCATGATTCCAGACTCCCCAGAAAGCAGAGAACATTCAGTTTTCCCAAGTGAGATCCCGGTCCTGGGGGCGGGAGGGAGGTGGATGCCGGCCCCCGGGGAGCAGGGGGACGGGCATCGGGGAGTCTTATGCGTCCGGACTGCGTCCCCCACCTGCCCAGGCCTCCTCTCCTGCAGGGACCCCGCTCCTTCTGCCTTTGACAAGGGGACCTGGCTGCTCTGGCTGTGTTAACAAGTCCTCAGAGAGCCTCAACTAGAGGAGTTTCCTCCCAGATTTTATCATTTATTGCTTCATTTTTGAAGTAAAAATGAACCATCCCTTTAAAAGTAACACATTGATATCGACTTCTCAGCAGCTGCTCCTTTCAATGATGGATTTTCCAGGATCTGAAGATGGAATCTAAATCATTCATGATATTTTGTTCCCCAGATTCAGGTGTCTGATTTTAACTGTACTGACTTTATGAAAACACGCAGCTGCAGCTTCCCTGACAGATGCCGTGTGGGAGCACATCTTTGGTTTTCTAGGGCTTTGCTGCTAGGAGCTGTCCATGCCGGGCCCTTGGGCTTCTGACCAGGGAGCTCCTTAGGGCCATTACGCCTCCTCCTGGGGGGCTGGATCCCTGAGCGGCACCGTTGGCTCGCCCTTCATCCATTCCGTGGCCTCTTCCTCATCTTGCCCGCTGGTCCTGGTGCTGTGCTGGCTTTAGGGCTGCAGAGATGCAGAGCCCAGCCTTCAGAGGACTCACCTTCTAGTGAGGGAGACCGTGCGGGTTGCAGCGCCAAGGGACGAGGGCCTTGGAGGTTGCTTAGCTGGGCAGCGTGGCACCCATCCGTCTCTGGACTTCCCTCTCATGCTTACGTGCAGAAGCCGCCCTGTGGAGAGCTGAGCTGGCTGAGTCAGGGTAGGCCGGGCCCCAGTTAGCGTACGATGATTTGCAGCATGTATCAGAGGCGGCCAGGACTCAGACAGCCCCTGGGGCATTGCCTCCACACCAGCTCTGTTCTGGGCTCTGCGGACACTGGGGGACCCAGATCCTTCTTCTCTCGGAACCCACATTCCACGGGAGAGCCTCAAGGCTGACGCTGCAGGTGCCCCGGCGCTGGGTGTCTCCCCTACCCCTGGACTCCTCGGCTGTGCTCTGCTCCATGGGCACCTGGCATCAGCAGTTCCCTCAGCATCACCACCAGTTGGATGGGGGTGGTCAGCCTGAGTTTGCCCAGAGGATGCGCGGGCTCCCGGAAGCCCAGTGCCAGCTGCAGTCCAGCGGAAGCAGAGCTGTCTGCTTGGCCCAGAGCTGGCCTTGCAGGGACCCTGTCTTGTGCGTCCGGGTAGGCAGCTCCTGACCCCAGGCCTCCTGCAGGAGGAACCAGGTCTCAATCGCAGCAGGGCCTTTTCTGCTCCCGCTGGAAGCATCGCGTCTGGACCCGCCCTGCCTGCCCACCCTCCCTGTTCCTCTTGCAGGTTGACAGCGAAAGCTGTGGCCGTGCTGCTGCCCATCCTAGGCACCTCGTGGGTCTTTGGCGTGCTCGCCGTCAACAACCAGGCTGTGGTCTTTCAGTACATGTTTGCTGTACTCAACTCCTTACAGGTGAGGGCCCGATGGGACTAGCGGCTTTGTGATTGGACGTGCGGAGCAGGGTGCCTCTGAGGCAGGAGAGAGACCCTGTGCTCCGTCCCCTCCACACGCACGCACCTCGTGGCCCCTAGCGCAGAGGGTCCCCAAGGCCTGAGGACACAGGCATGGATGGGGCGTGCACCAGGGTCTCTGAGCAAATGGGCTATGCAGGACCCCATTCACAGCAGGGCTGCCTCGTCCTCCTGGACAGTGTCTGTGGAGGGGCACCCAGGCCTGAAAGGAATACGGTCAGCACGTGGGCAGCTCCTGCAAGGGAGCCAGGCGTGGAGAGGTGGTGATGGGGATACCTTGGGTTCTGAGTTCTCATCTGCTCTCTGCATGGAAGGACAGCAAGGGTAACAGCCTGGAAACCCGAGACTTGGGAGCCCAGAGTCTGAGTCCCCAGAGCCACAAGCCCCCAGAGGAAGGGTGGAGGCGGGCGCCCGTGGCCACACACGGCCTACGCCACCGAGCCGAAGGCTCAGTCCACCCCGGCCCTCACCGTGGTGTCCTTGCTGCTTCTGGGGCTTCACAGCCGGTGACGGTGTCAGGCTTCTAATCTGTAAGAAGCCCCCGTGCATAGCTTCCTTCTGGCTGTTGATAACGAGAGGGGGTCGGCTGTCCTGGCCGCAGCCCCACACACCCCAGGTCCTGGGATCCTCACTTATCCTCTGTGTCCCATAAAGCTTCCCCTTCCGGAACGTGGGAACAAGGACAGGACCACTTTGCGGGGGCTGCTTGTGAGCACTGAGTGAGATGACTCACGTGAAGTGTTCGTCTAGTGCGGACACAGGGGCAGAGTCTCTAGACGTCTGCGGATATCCTCAGCTTGTGTCTGTTCTCACTGTGACCGTCATCCTCAGTTTGCAGGTGAGGACACCAGGGCTCGCGCTAGGTGACGCGCTCGTGCCCTCCCATTTGTCCGCCCCAGCGTGTTTGCTCCTCTCTGAGGTTAAGCCTGTCTGGGCGTCCACCTGTCTTTGTATCTTGGCCATGGCGGCTGCCTGCGTTTAGGTTAGATCACAGGATGCCCTTCCACGCTTACGGACTGCAGACCGTAGGGTCCAGCATCACAGTGCACTCCCACATGCTCCCCAACACCAAGCCGTGCCAATGCCACTCTCAGAGCCCATAGGTGGCATTGGAAAGAACCCCCAGAAAGTGTTTGTGACAAAATGCAAGTGGCTCTAATTCTGTGTTTTCCTCCCCTTCCTCCCCAGGGATTTTTCATCTTCCTTTTTCATTGTCTCCTGAATTCAGAGGTATGTCTGCTCCACTTCGTGACAGTATGAAGCTGGTTTTTCATTTCTGAAAGGGCACAGAGAGCAGGAACAGTGTTGCCGCATCAGGCTGGCATCCGGGAATGGAACCCTGAATAAGCCTTGGTGTTGGTGACAGGTTGTGTGCAGGGAGGCTGCTTTCCGTCCCTCATCCCGGTTGCTAAGCAACATACGCACATCCTCCTTCACTGATGTCACACGGGCCCTGCTGGCTGTGTGGAGGACCAGGGGAGGTGGTGACAGGGTGGAATAGCCGAGCTGCAGGTTCAGGACCGTGCTTGGCATCTGGCGTATTAGGGAGAGTGAGATGCAGATGTGCTCCCAGCAGATCCCCCCAGAGGCATTCAGGAAGCTGGCCTGGGGTGTAAGGAGGACTCCTGACTGCAGGGCTTAGAGAGGGGGCTTTCATGATGTGGCCTCCAAGGGCACTGGGGTACCTGGCGTGGGCCCGTTCCTCTTGGTGCACTTGGCCGTGGGGATGGTGGAAGGTGCCCTAGATCCTGTCGCTCGGGACCCATAGTCCGTGGGAGAAGCTTTACCTGTAGATTGTGGGGGTGGCATCGTGTTCCTTGGCATTTGAGTCCCTTCCAGGCTGTGGTCCTGGGGAAATGCCTCTGGAATGGTGACTGAGAACAGGGCAGAAGCACCACCCGCCTCTGTGCTTTGCCAGGAGAGTCCATCCATTTGCACGAGGATAGGTCAGGCGGGGAGGGAGGAGATGGGGGAGGGGCAGGCAGGGTCAGTCGCCCAGGACGATGGCGGCCAGCGGAGGAGAGGTCACGTGTTTGCAAAGACCAGGTAGCAGCCCAAGCAGGGCCTGAGACTGATCCACGTGGCAGAGGGGGCAGGAGGGGGCGGCAGCCTCAGCACCACACGCGGCCCCGCCCCACGCGTGCGCTTCGTCATTTGCTGCCTTGTGTGGTTTCTGTGCCGGTCACACGCTCGGCCCCCAGGCTGTTCACCGTCGAGTGTGTCCCGTCTCCTCACCCAGCACTGTGAGGTCGGCAAAGGGCAGGCCAGGTCCAGCTTTCTCCCCGTGCAGGGCTGGGAACGGCGCGGGGACACAGCCTGTATCTGTCACACGAACCAGTGACACGTCCGTAGCGCAGCTCCGGAACCACTGACTGTTCGGATCTGATGCCTCCCAGTCCTGTCCTCACCCTGCAGCACAAGTTCCTCGGGACCTTTTAGAATGACCTCTTGTTGCTTTTGCAACTTCTGAAATTGCTTCTAACGAGCCTTCCATTCTGCCTTTGAAGGTGAGAGCTGCTTTCAAGCATAAAACCAAGGTCTGGTCCCTCACGAGCAGCTCCACCCGCCAGGCCAACGTGAAGCCCTTCAACTCGGACATCGTGAGTGCGTGTGGTGTCTCGTGTACGCCCCTGCTGCGCTGGCCGACCCTGCTCTGGGTGCCTTCCGTCCTCAGCCCACACTGACCCAGGCCTCTTGTTCTCGGTCCTCGTCAGCCGGGGCTTGCCTTCCAGCTTCGCTGAGCTGCGCGCAGCCTCTGCCTTACAGAGGACCACGTGGTCCTGAGGCTGCGTCTCTGGCAGCCCGAGCCCCAGGCCCTCCGCTCACTCCTTCCCCGAGCTCCGTCGTCTGCACCATCAGTGTCGGCGGACGGCTGCCCAGGTCGTGACGGAGGCTCGGCTCGGGGGCTGGGCTCTTCACACCTGACATAGGCCTGCAGGCGGCGCGAGCTGATGTCACACCCACAACAGGGTCCCCCTCCTCACGAAATCACCTGGCCCTCTCTCCTGCCCCGTTTCCCAGGGCCAGTACTTCTGATGTTGACTTAGTGGGATGGAAGGATCAGTTGACCAGGGGGCAGACACTGGACATGCTGAGGGTGTCCTATAAGAGGCACAAAAGTCACTGGACACAGCCCGGCCTCTGCATCAGGTCTCCTCCCCCTACAGGTGCCTGAGAAACTGGGTCTGGATGGTCAGGGGTCTGAACAAGCCGCTCACCTCCCAGCGCTGGGCTTGGTTCACCTTCCTCCTGTGGGAAGTGGTCCCTCATCCCCCCGCCACGCAGACCCCCAGGAGGGCCCCCGGGCAGCCTGGAGCAGGCGATATCCTGGGTTCTCAGTGCACTGCAGCCTCCCACCTGTCAGCTAGGCCCTCGCTCAGGGGTCCCATCCTCAGGAAGTCCCTCCTGGACGGCACTGAACAAAGGGGCTCCCACCGCACCCCAGCGTCCTGTGCCTGCGACCCCTGGCGGTTGTTTGGTTTATTCATTTGCTTCATGGCCGTTGTCTGCCTCCCCCATTGGACCGCGAGCTCCCCGGGGGCAAGGGTCTGGTCGCCTTTGTTCACTGGTGTGACCCCATAGCCTAGAACAGGCCCCGGCGCCCAGCCTGCTCGATAAGTCAGTGTCGAAGGAATAAGTGAATAAACGGATGAATAGAGGCGTGGATGAGTGAATGAATGAATGAGTGAACGACAGATTGATGAATGAGGGACTGCCTGGGTGAGTGCACCCCAGAACCTGGGAGCCATGAGGCCGGGGAACCTGTGCAGAGAAGGTGGAGAGAACTGCGCCCTCTGGGTCCTCATTTTTCTGGGGAGCGGTGGGGCCGCCCCCAGGAGGATCCCCAGGCAACTTTCTGGCACAAGGCTTTGCTCTCAGCACTCCTGTGGGGCTTGGGTTTCTCGTCTCAGAGCAATCTCCATTTCTCCATCCTCTGTGTGGTCTGCAGATGAACGGGACTCGGCCTGGTACAGGCTCCACCAAGCTCACCCCTTGGGACAAGAGCAGCCACTCCGGGCACCGCGTGGACCTGTCCGCCGTGTGAGCAGAGAGGCCGTGGACCCGGCAGCCTGCCTCTCAGAACCCCCGGACCCGCTGCAGACAACACGCAAGCATCGCTCTGCCTTTGCAACTGGGACCCTTTCCTCGTCGCTCTCTGGACCTGGGGCTCACGGCCCTCCCCCCCCGCCCCCCGTGACAGCATCCTCTCCTGCGACCCGCACCTGTGACAGAGCCCACCGCTGAGCCCGCAGCCTGATACACGGCGACGGACGGGCCCCCCGGAGCACACAGCGGTCCCTCCCCTTTGTCACTGCAAGTGCGCAGAGCCCCAGACCCTCCACACTGTGCGCTCAGGAGGCCCATGGCGCCAGGAGGGAAGTTTAGCCTCGGTGGGCGCCACGATGGGGACTTGGGACCAGAGAGGTGGGGTCCCGCAGGGGAGGTTGGGCGGAGGCCCCTGGGGGCACGTGGGGAAGTGCCCGAGGATGTTTTCCACCTGCTGACTCCACCCAAAGCAGGGCCCCGATGCCAGGCACCTGCTGACGCCCAGGTGCCCCGCCCCTGTCTGTGCGCCGGAGCCGCGCGTAGGCGGAGAGCCTGGGTGGGAGGGGTTCTGCTCCGACAGCTTCTCCCCTCTCCCTCGTGAGTGCTGGCTCTTCCGACTCCAAGTCAACCTTCAGATCGCCCCCTTTCCTGGCACCTGAGCCTCTTGTGTGTTCACCACGGTGGCCCATCAGAGCCACCGTCTCCCAAGGCATAACGTCCCGCAGAGAGTTTCTTACTCATCACTTATAAATGCTTTTCCGTGTTTCTAGCGAGCGGATCACAGCGGAGGGGAGCGCAGTACGTGATTTCATGTCGCCACAGGGGCAGACCTTGACCCACAGAGCCACTCGGCGGGCTGCTCCGGGGGAGGACCCTGGCCCTGACCGAGCCGGGGTGGGAAGGGTGGCAATAGCTGTAGCTTCTGAGTTGATGTTAATTTATGGACCCGGACTCAGCCCCCTAGGAAATGGGATGATCCTTAGGGCTCCGTGTGTGGGCGGGACCCCGTGGAACGCTAGGGTTCGATCATAGACGTGAACCGAAACGCCATCGAGAAAAGCTGGGAAACAGGCTGTGAAAGGTCACCCTGTGATGACGGCGCCAAGGGTGCTTGTGAGATGTGTGGGTCCGGAATTCCAACCTGTTTTCGGTACTGGAAAATCTTCCCTGGAAACTGTGACGGCGACAGCATTAAAGGCCTCCCCACCGCGTCGCCCCGCCCCTCCCAACACGTCTGCTTTGTTTCCGAGTGGGACTTTACATCGCCTTGCAGACCTTCTCCATCTTCCTCCGGCACCTTCGTGAAGTAACTCACGCCCTGACGATGATGAGTGTGACACCATCTTCAGGCATCTCCCCCGGTGGGGGGTGGGGGGACCGGGAGGGGGGTGGGACACCGAGCGGCGTGTTGACGCAGGGTTAACCTCTGTCCTTCCGTCCGGGTGGGTCCCAGATGTCACGTTGTGACAATGCCGAGGGCATTCCCCATGGGTGTGCCGTAGGGGTGAACCTGGCAGATGGAGGCAGAGACCCCGTGTCTGGCGAAAAGTGCGCCCAGGTCTGCTCCAGGCTCTCTTCGTGATTCCAGAAACCAGATCGCTTGTAACTTGCCGTTAGATCCTTGTCAGGCCCAAGAGCACCGAGAAGTGAGAACACTGTATTCCTAAGACTTACACTTGGATTCTTTCTTCTTGTTTAGTTTCTGGTGAAGCAAATCAAGTAGGGAACTGGTTTATTTTAGATGGGATTCTTGGTTTTGTTGTTCTTTAACTCTGCATATTCACCCTACGTAGCTAATATATCAGGAGAAGTAATGAGCGAACTCTCTATTTCTCAAGAATGAAAGTAGTGCACTTTATTTATAGGCTACATATTTGGCTTCTGCAGTATTTTATTATCTACACATAATTTGGCCAAAGAGAAGCAGTTGGAGACAAGAGTGTGTTTAATGTAGTTTATAGCACAGGAAAGACGATGAATGCCACTACATAGTGAAAATATGTTGTGATTTTTATGAAATAAAATCTTAATGTCCTTGAAGTGTGGTCTTTAGCATCTTTTGCTAGTGGGAGGTGAGCAGGACAGCGGATCTCACGACAAACATCTGAAGAGAAACACACGTGGGTATAATCCAGCCCTGGGATTCACTCAGCAGACACTTATTCAGTGCTTTCTCTGTGCCCAGCACATTCCAGCTCTCGGGACACTGTGATGGGCAAAGCCCTGGCCTCTCAGGGGCCTCCCTGGGTGGGGCGGGTAGAGGATTTGTGCAGCCCTGTGTCTCCCCAGGTTGATGTACTGGACAGAATGCGGGCGCTTCTTTTTTTTTAAAAATTTAACAATATATTTTACTTAAGCTAATGTGTCAAAAATATTTCAACACGTAACATTAAAACTTATTGAGCTATTTTACATTCTTTTTTCTATACTAAGTCTTTAAATCTGGTTTATTATTTTTTAAAGTCTTTAAAAAATGTTGACCTCTGTGACTCTATTCCTGTTTTGTAAAGAAGTTCATTTGTACGATTACCTTGGATTCCATGAGAAATAGTGTCACAGATGTAGAAAACACACTTAATGGTTACCACAGGGCAAAAGGTGGGGAGGGGGGAGGATAAACTGGGAGATTGGGGTTGACATATCCACACTATTATATACAAAATAGATAAGGACCTACTGCACAGCACAGGGAACTCTGCTCAACACTCTGTAATATGGGAAAAGAATCTTAAAAAGAGTGGGTCTATGTATATGTATAAGTGATTCACTTTGCTGTACAGCAGAAACTAACACAACATTGTAAATCAACTCTACTCCAATAAAAAGAAAAGAAATGCTTATGAAACTAAAAAATAATTTTTTTAAAGTTTATACTCCATATATAGTTAGTGCAAAATATTGGCTCTATTCCCCATGGTGTGCAGCACACCCTTGAGTCTATCTTACACCCAATAGTTTGTACCTCCCCCTCCGCTGCATTGCTTCCCCCTCCACTGGTAACCACTAGTGTGTTCTCTATTAAAACAGGGAGTGGGTTGGTGGTGACAGAGGTTGGGGGTTGGGTGGTGGGCAAGATGGATGAAGGGGATCAAAAGGTACAAACTTCTAGTTATAAAATAAGTCCTGGGGCTATAATGTACAACGTGGCAACTACAGTTGATAACACTGTCTTGCCTATTTGAAAGTTGCGAAGAGAGAAGATCTTAGAAGTTCTCAGCACGAGAAGAAAACACTTCTGTAGCTGTGCCGTCCATCCCATCATGTATGGCGATGGATGTCAACTAGACTTACTGTGGTGATTGTTCTGCAGTGTATACTGCAGGTATCAAGTCATTATGGCGCACACCTAAGTATACTACGATGCTTGGTTTTTGTTTTGTTTTCTTTGCCTTTTGGTATCCCTTACAATTTTCTTTCTTGTTATTAAAAGCTAAACATATCTGTATTGGGTGTTAGAAACTGAGGTAACTAGGACTTTAGTGTGAGGATTTACGTTCATCTGACCAGGAGCTGGGCTCTGTAGACTGTTCGCTGCAGCTGTAGGTGCCGGAGGCTCCAACTTCCTGTTCTTCTTTCTCTACCCTTGACTTTGGACTTTCCCTGTGGACTGTACTCCTCATAGAGTCTGCAGCTTGCAGCCCTTTCAGCCTAATCTGTTAATATACCAGCTCCTTTTCTGCTGTGGTGTTAACATGTGTGGTGGGAGAAGTGTTCTGTAACATTATGGTAAATCTGCATCTTTTAGTGGGTCTGTGTCTAGGGTGGTGACCCTCAGAAGTGTTTCTCTAGTGATAAAGCACTTTCCCCCTCTTTGGGGAGACAGGAAGCCCAGAGGGGGCTGGGAAGTCAGGAATGCCCTTCCCCCAGATGGAACACGGCTTTGATAAAGCACATCCCGGGCAAAGCAGGGCAGCTGTTGATAATAGGATGGGAGCGAGCTGTGGCTGCCAGCTCTCTCCTGTCGCTTCACCGAGGTGCGCTGTGGCTACAATGAAAGTGATTTCTCCCCTCCAGTCCCTTGACCTCTTTAGACTCAGAAGACCGAGGAGGGAGAAGCCAGCGGGCAGGTTCTCAGGTGCAGTTCCCAGGGCTCTGATCCTCCCTCCTGGATACTTTGGTGCTACATATGCCCCCGGACATGGACTCATCTCTGGAGAAAAGGTGGAAAGGGGGTGCGGAATCCCCAAATCATCCAAGGTTAAGTTGCCGCCCTGGCAGGATGGAATCTGAAACAGAAGGGGTCGGTTTCTTCATGTCAGTGTGAATTTTGAGTCCCTTCCACTTCTGTCGGAGGTTTTATTCCGTAAAACAAGTAAAACCTGAAGTTGCAGTAGCTCTAATTCCGTTCTCCGAACAGCAGAGGGGAGCAGGGGCAGTAGACATGGGGTCTCCGTCCAAGACCCCACCTTGTTCCTTGTTGAGAGAACACTGAATCTCCTGGATGACTCAGGGAAGGGTGACCCAACACCAGTGCAGGGGCAAACCCTGACTGGTCTAGAATGGCCTTCATGGTCCCATTCTCCTTCCCGGGGAGGCACCTCAGCCATGATGTGTAAGGGAACACCGGTGTCTGCTCAGGAAGTGTGGCACCACGGCGTGACACGGGGGAGCCAGGCCACAGCTACCCCCCAAGGATAGCTGTGGGGAGGATGGAGACAGCTGGGACCCCTGGTTGTGGACAGAGCAGCTTTGTGGACGGCCCTGGAGGTGCAGCTGGGAGAGAAGCCAGCAGAGCTCCCTGTTGCTCACAGCTGGGCCCCCGGATGTCCCCGAGCAGCAGGAAGGGCCTTGTGTGCTTCTTGCTTGGGGCTGAGGGAGGTTGCAATCCGGGGGCACACCACCCAGATGCTGCCTTGGCATCTCCCCAAGCCCATGTGGGACTATTGCTTCACCTCTGACAGGCATCCTTGGAGGAGATTTAATCAAGAAGAGTAATGGACCTAATGGAGTCTGTCCAGATGAATGTGCTAATGGCCTGGCTGCTGCGTCCTGTGTAGCTTGTTCACATAAATGGCTACTCGGAACCTCCTCTGCTTCAAGCTGTGTTTGTCGGTTAAACAGCAAACAGTCCTGGCCCAGGTTCTGTCTCTGGTTTTACAGATTTCCCGAGTTTTGAGAGATTTTTCTTCACTAAGTGTATTGACTTTCTCCCTTCTCTCCCTGCTGGGTCCTGTAGGTGGACGCTGCACAGACTCTTTCCACGTGGCGTGGGGAGCATTGGGGCACACAGAATGCTCACACCTGGCCCTGGTGGGAGAATCTCTCTGACTTGCCCAGCACTCATCCCAGGACACAGGCTGTGGCTGCCGTGGCTCTGTGTGAAGCTTGTCCCCAAGCTTGGAGGTAACTAGAGAAGTTCGAGAGAGTAGAGTCAGATAAGGACAGTGGCCTGCCTGTCTCAGGCAGCTGGAATGTAGATGTGGGGGCTGGAGCTCAAGCAGTCATTTTGGAACATGAGGAAGAATCCAATATCGAGGAGTTCCTAGAAGCAAGAGAGAGGAGCGATCTTCCCTTATGACTGTGAATGATGATGCCAGCCCTGGACCACACTTCTCCACACTTGGGTTTTGTGCGAGAGAGTAGCTTGTCTCACGTGAGCTCCTGTGGACTGAGGTCTGCAGCCGCTCACAGCAGACTTGCCCCACCCGATGCAGCCACAATGGGTGCATTTCTGCCCCCTGTGCTGTGCTGACTGGACAGAGCAGCTGCCCTCCGGCTCCTCAGAGGACGACGTGCTCACGAGTCCCCTGGGGCTGCTTGCACTGCAGATATGCTGATTCCTGGGCCGGGGCTGGAGCCTGGGATTCTGCATTCCCCACATCTCAGGGGATGCCAGGCTGCAGCTCCCTGACCACCCCTGGGGCCTAGAACTCATCTGCCTCATGGGTCTCGGCCTGGGTGCTCTCACCTGCCCCATGCAGGGCAGCTCCTGTCCAGCTCTGCCCACAACAGCAGCTGCTGCAGAAGAGCGGTCAGCAGAGAGGATTTGCGTGTGATGGGCCCGGGGGGAGCAGGGCCTCTGCAGTGATGTGGGTCGTAGAGGAAACACGTCCCCTCCCCTCCCCTGCAACCTTCCTTCCACAGCAGGAAGCTGGGGCATGGTTGTGATATCAGAGGCCCAGGAAGGGTCCAGAGGACGAGTTAACAGTTTCATGCTTTTCTTAATCCTCGAAGCAGGTTTTCTGAGCCATTTGCTGGGTTTTCAGAGTTGTTCCCTTTCTGTCTTCCGAAGGTTGGTTAGAAATCAGGGGCTGCAGCCCAGGAGCCCCGATTACGTCACTCACACCTGAGGACGCTCAACGCCCTTCCCGACCGTGGGTCTGCCTGGACTCACAGGGACACTCTCCCTCCAGCCCCGCCCGTCCTCCCTGGGGTTCCTGCACAGACTCACTGAAAACAATGCTGGGGAAGGTGCGGGGTCTGGACGGGAGGGCAGGGCCGCTGGGACTGTGACCGCGACCTTGCGCTGGGGGCCCACAGTCCTCAGCGCCATCTCTCGTTATCCCACTGCCCCTCATGGACGCAGCCTGGGCTTCCCTGGCTCCCGTGATGAATCCCCAGCCCTCCCACGCGCACTTGTGCAGTCTTCCGCGCCGGCTGAACGATTTCTGCTCCTTTGTGTGTGAAGCGTCTCCACACCATTTTTTTCGGAACAACGAATCAAGTTTTAGGGAGCTCATCTATTTATTTAAGTGTGCATTTATGAATTTTTAAAGAGCAGTTTCTGGAGCAAGAATTTTCAAGATTAGGGATGATGGGGAAAAATTAGCCAGTGAATAGTAGACTCCAGGTACCCAAATGTATTTAAATTAATTTCCAGTTCACATCGATTTCCATCGCTGTAAGCAGTGCTAAAATTGTTCGTTCGGGTTCCGTGGTATCATCATCTTGTGTATCCATCCCCCAGCATCCAAGTGCTAACAACTCTGGATGACAAGAAGCATTTAAAAAATGTTAACCTTTTTTACTGCAAAAATGCATAATTATTGTAGAAAATGTGTTAATTATTGATGAGCAAAAGGCAGGAAAAGAATCAACAGTGAGAGAACAGTGATAAATATTCTATGGCTTTTCAGGTGTGTGTATGTGAGTTTGAGTGTGTACACACACCTGAGTGTGGATCTATCTTCATGAAAATGGGTTCTGATCGCACACACTTTATTGTAACGGTTTCTTTCTTAACAATTAAATGCATGAATAGAGTGTAATTATTTTTAGTGGCATCAATCATTCTTCTCCAGCAGGAATTGTCTTCTGGCTAATGGAGTCCCCTGAAGAGACTTTAAAAGTACCGCGACCCCCAGGCTCTCCCAGGGGGCTCTGGTGGTGCTGATGCCTCTGCTGGTGGTGGTGATGGTGATGCCTCTGGTGGCGGTGATGCCTCTGCTGTCTTACCTTATGGATGCCCGTGTTCTTGTATTTAATCAATTCCAGGTTGTTGGATTCTTGGGATATTTTTGCCATTATAAGTCTGTAAGGGGTAGCATTGCCATTATGAAATATCTGTAGGTAGACCTTTGCAGATATCAGCTATCGTGGATAAATCCTGGAAATTGGATTACTGGGTCAAAAGTGTCCACCCTCTATCGTGTACTGAATTGTCAGTCACACTTTGAAGAGAAGAGACCAGGGAACACTGCACAGCAGGAAGGGTTATGTCCTCTGCCCACGGCTTAGCCATCGCTGGGAAAGATGAGAGACTCTGGCGGGAACGGCTCCCAGAAGTAAGGTCTAAGACGGGGCCACAACAGCCCGTGTGTCCAGATGAGGTGCGCACACTCCCGTGGTGGCAGCCTGTCCTCAGGTGGAGACAGCGCCCAGACGGGCTGCTCTGCGGTCTGCTCTCGGTGCTGCTGGGGAGAATTCACATCCGCAGTTAAAGAACAGGAACCGCCAGAGGCAAAGGCTGAGACCCACACGGCGCTCAGACCCCCACCCGCCTCCAGGAACGTCTGAGGCTCAGCCTTTCACGCCCTCCTCTTCATGGGCGAGGCCGCCTCTCCTGAGCCCCTGGGAAGCCCTCCCAGACCCCAGTCTGCCCGTGATGCTCCTCCCTTTGAGCCTCCACGGCACAGGGTGGAGCCCCATTAGAGAGCTCGTCTCACCCACCTGGAGTAATGGGATTGCTGGATGGAGGTCATGCTCACTTCTATCCCAGGGCGTCTGGCGTCCTTGTGGAGCTCCTCCCCACTCTGACATGGTGACTGACTGCAGCAGCCTGGGTCCTGGGGCAACTGTGGTGAGCAGAGCACCCCTGTCAGTCCATGATCGTCACCAGGCATGGGTGACAAACGGATTGTTCTTTTTGGTCCCTGAGCTGTGGGGTTTGCTGTGACGGCTGCAAACCTTTGTGTGCATCAGGAAAAGCAGCGTTGTTCTTAGGCCACACCAGGCACATTCAGGATCTTAGTTCCCCAGCCAGGGATCGAACCCGGGCCCCCTGCATTCGGAGCGCGGAGTCTTAAGCGCTGGACCACCAGGGTTAGTAGTTTTGATAATAGACTAAAGCGTGTTGGGCACCAGACAGAGCTTCGCTCGCAACCACACTTAGCTAATCTATTGCACAGCCTTACCTATTGTCTCGTTATCTCGCATTCCAGGGCTCGGAGCCGAAACCCACATTTCCTAGAACATCCTCTCCTGTAAGGATTAGGGTTTAGTTATTATTTGCCTCTGGTACATCTATTTTATTAGTTCTAATGTGCTTAATCTTATTTAAAGTTTTATTTATATTTTATTTTGCTTCAACGTCTCCTGCTCATGCCATAGAATTAGAATCTCACTGTGGCTTTAATCTCACCCCTGGGCTCACAAATGGTTTTTCCAAAGCTAAAAAACATGGTTCAGAGAGTTTTTAGTGTTCTCACTTCTGAATGGAGCGCTCACTGTTTATAAACAAGGGACCTGAGCCTCAGAGAGTGTGTTCTGAATCACCATCACGCTTGCAACTAGGTCAGTAAGACCGGAGGGAGGGATACACAAATATCTGATTAAGTTAAACGCTCCAAAAGTAAGTATTAAAACATTTGCTGGCACTGTGTAAACCTAAGAGAGGACTCGCATGTTTAAAGACATACATGGTAGTGATAAATTTAGGAGAGATGAAATAAAACAAACGTTCAGAATCACATTGGGATTTACACAGAACCACTCCACGCCTACCACTGGCTGGCCAGTGACCAGGTTTGTAAATTAACACAAGGGGCTTCCATTGGTCATGGGGACGGTGCGCAGTCCGTGCCTGGAGCAGTCACATGAAGGCCACCCTGCAGACCCTGGGAGCAGTCTGGAGGTGGATGTGTGGGAACACCCATCACTGGTGAGAGCCGGCTGGGTGGCAGGAGTACCAGGTCCTCACCCTCGCAGACGAGACAAGTGTGACTCCATCCCCCCCCTACGTGAGGAAGCTGAGTCCAAGCTGACTGGATTTCATGGCAGAGATAGGACAGGCCTGTGCCGACACATCACAAGGGCACTGTCGTCAGTGTGGAACGTGCAGAATTGGAGGCGAGGGGACAGCGTGGTGCTCAGCGGGTGTGACGCAGCCCTGCCTAGGGATGTGGGCTGTGCTACAGCCTCAGGACCTTGTTGAAGACGAAGCCTTATTCACCATCCAGCCCATGTTCATTGAGTACCTGCCACATGGTAGGGAAAGTTCTAGAAATTGTGGAGGAGACACTGGACAGGTCAGACAAGGCTCCTGTCCTCCTGGAGATGATGTCCTAGCGGATGAGGCCAATGGTGATCCAGTAACTGAGCCACGGACACGGTGACACCAGCTGGTGACGTGCATTCTGAGGACGACGAGACGATGATGCAGGGCGACGTGATAGACTGTGTGTGCGTGTGTGCGTGCGTGTGCATGTGTGCGCGCGCGCGTGTGCCGTGTAGGAGTGTGTATGTGCAAACATGTAGAGTCTGTGTGGATGTGTAAGTGGGTAGGTGTATGTGTGGTTGTGAGTGGGTATGTTGGTGTGAGTGTGTAGGGGTGCGTATGTATCTGTATGTGTGAAGGTGTGCATATATGCATAAGTGTGTAGGCATAGTACACAGCAGGGGTGTGTGTTTATATGTGTGAATGTGTGTATGCATGCTAATTGTAATTTAGAACAGCGGTCAGGGAAAGCCTCTCTGAGGGTTGACGGTGAAGCTGAAGCCTTGGGGAAAATAATGGAAGAAGGAGCGGCAAGATGAAAGGAGCTGGGCAGGAGTGGGTGCAGCGCAGGGAGAGCGGAGCAGTCTCATGGGACAAGACGTGGGCGACGAGGGGGATGGGGCCAGGTCACGTACGGAGCTGGGGGCGCATCAGCTAAGACATATGCTTGAGGTCGACCCTCTAGGACTTATGAGATGCTAGATGTGGGATGTGAGGCAAAGGGGGAAATCGTGGACGGTGCCCAAACCTTTGCCCTGAGCACGAAGGCAGCCTTGCTCTAGAGATGTGGATTAGACGAAAGAGAAACGTTCCAGGACTGGGGACGTCGGTAGAATGTTGCTGGTCACACTGTCTGGATGCTTCCTCAGCAGCTCCAGGAAAAAGGGCTGTGAATAGTTCTAGAATTTCAGCAGCCCCCAACTCCAGGTCCCCAGTGGGTCTTTTCAAGTCTGCCTTAGACCTTTAGAGCAGGGGTCCCCAAACCCCGGTACCGGTCCGTGGCCCGTTAGGAACCGGGCCGCACAGCAGGAGGTGAGTGGCGAGCGAGCACAGCTTCATCTGCCGCTGCCCGTGGCTCCCCGTCGCTCGCATGACCGCCTGAACCATCCACCCCCGCCCCTCCGGTCCGTGCAAAAATTGTCTTCCGCGAAACCGGTCCCTGGTGCCAGAAAGGTTGGGGGCCGCTGCCGTAGAGCATTCCTCGTTTTGTCGTCTATCAGCAGTGGATTATTCAAGCAGCTTCCAAGGAGCACTGTTAATTTCTGTGTAAAATGTCCAGACACTCCCAGCAATCGTTTCACCAGTGGCCTCACTTTCAGCCACACGTGACGTTATCAAGGTTCCTCTTAAGAATTAAGTTCCCGGGGCTTCCCTGGTGGCGCAGTGGTAGAGAGTCCGCCTGCCGATGCAGGGGACGCGGGTTCGTGCCCCGGTCCGGGAGGATCCCACGTGCCGCGGAGCGGCTGGGCCCGTGAGCCATGGCCGCTGAGCCTGCGCGTCCGGAGCCTGTGCTCCGCAACGGGAGAGGCTGCAACAGTGAGAGGCTCGCGTACTGCAAAAAAAAAAAAAAAAAAAAAAAAAAAAAAAAAAAGAATTAAGTTCCCATGCTTGGTCTCCACGGGATGGTGACTTCATCGCAGCGTTTAGTTGACTTTGTCGCAATGCTTTATGAGGTAGCAGATTGTGTGCCTCTAACCAGCAGACAGGTTTTCACACCTGGGAATTGTCCAAGGCATTTCCCTGGGAACGTGAACCTTTTCTCTCCAAGTGCACACCACAGGAAACAGGGACCGGGGAGGGGACATTCCACTGCTGGGAAATACTGGGGCTGAGGGTGTGAACACAGTAGGGGCTGAGGACTGTTCTGGGGCGGTGGGACGTCGGAGGAGGGGCTGGGGCAGCAGGTGAGGCTAAGAGGGGGTGGAGAGAGCCTCTGAGGGGTGTGACGTGAGTGGGAGACACCAGATCTGATCTTAGAGATGTCCCTCTGAAGGCCCGGGAGGGAGGCGCTGGGCGGGTTTGTCACATAAGAGCTTCCCCAGGGAGGAGACTGTAAACTGCAGGAACACAGGCTGGGCGACCTCCAGGCGCTCAACCTGGTCAGTGCTGAAACAATGTCAATTAGCGGCCAGTGCTTAAAGATTGAGATGTTTTGCCTAAAATTCCGATTTCCTGACATTCTCGAGCAGTCAGGGCTCAGGCAGCTCTGAGACCCGTGCCACGTGGCAGCCGCGGCTGGGGCCGAGCGGAGGACACCCCCTCGTGGGGCACAGTCTCACCAGCGCCCCAGGCCCTCCTGGTCCGTAGTTTCCTGTCACCTCCTGCCCGTGGGTGTCCTGAGGATTCACCTTTGCATCAGTTCATATTCACTGAACGGACCTTTGGAAATCTGAGACCCTTCTTGACCTTGAGGAGGTTTGACCCTCAAGTCAGAGGACAGGGACAGAGAAGCAGTTCATCAAATCACAGCACAGCATCGCATCAGGGAAACGGAGGGGGAGAACCTTGATTCAAGTCCGTGATGGCGTGGCCGGGAGAATAAAGGCCCCAAAGGCGTCCACACCCTGATCCCCAGGACCTGTGACTGTGTCACCTTACCTGGGAGACGGGGGCTTGAGGGTGCAATTAGGTGAGGGGACGGCATCCTGGATTACTCAGGTGGGCCCAATCTAATTACATGAGTCCTTAAAATAGGGTAATCCTTCCCATCCTGTCAGAGTGAGAAATAAAATACTGCTAGCCATATCAGTAAACAAAGATGTCTCAGCCATCAGCGATGGCAGCCCCCGGGCAGCCCCCGGACCCCCGACAGTGAGCCCTGAGGGAACTCGGGAAGGAGAGAAGAATGCCTGCCATCTAGCAGCCACCAGACGGCAGCCACCCCCAAGGGCGCACCTTCAGGGAACTCAGGATGTGAAAACACAGGATACTGCCCCCAACCCCATAGCTGACGTGCATGTCGAAGGAATGACTTCAGCGAGCCCAGACTCTTGCATCTTCCAATACATAGAAAAGCATAAATTCCTTCACTTGAAATATCTGGTTTTCTTTAATAACAATAACCTTTTGAAGTTCAGACTACCTGCCCTTTGTTGCAAAAACCTCTATATATCCTGGCTCCCCCCTCACCTCCTAGGAGTGAGGCAGGAGATAGTTGGACTCCAGGCTAGACATTTACAACTGTTCACACTCCCTGGGGGGAGAAGAAGATGGGCTCCAGGCTGGACATTCCTTACCAGCCCCCTGTTTACATTTCCTGAGGCAAGAGACAAACGGGATCCAGGACTACATATTTATGACCGGACTCCTGTCTATATATATATTTTTTTTCGGTATGCGGGCCTCTCACTATTGTGGCCCCTCCCGCTGCGGAGCACAAGCTCCGGACGCGCAGGCTCAGCGGCCATGGCTCATGGGCCCAGCCGCTCCGCGGCACGTGGGATCCTCCCGGACCGGGGCACGAACCCGTGTCCCCTGCATCGGCAGGCGGACTCTCAACCACTGCGCCACCAGGGAAGCCCCTGTCTATATTTTGAGATCTGCACTTTGATATAAGAAACAGCAATAGAAATAGGGTAAATAACCAGACATGGACATTTTTGTGGCAGGGACGGAGTGGGACTAAACCCTGTTCAAAGATCAACAGGTCATACGTTTCCCATCCTTGGGGCAAGGGAGACACTGCACATGCACAAAAGCCTTCAAGGGGTCAGCAAGCCAGGGGTGCCAGACCATAATAAGTCTTGCTACCTTCCTCCCAGTCGCCTTTGTGATGAAATCCATCTCGACTGAGGGGTGTGTACACACCCAGGGGAGGGGCCAGAGACAAATTAGGGGTCCAAACAGTACGATTGACCAAGAAGAAGACAAAGACCCGGAAGACTGCCCCCTGAAAAGTGATTTAAATTTCCCAAAGGCGCAACAACTCTTCATGACTCTCTCTCTCTGGGTTCGCCCGTGCGTCTTTCCGCAAATGCTCTGCTTCTCTGATAAACTTTTCCCTTTTCTCTTTACCTTCTGCCTCCTTGCCTGAATTCATCCTTGACGGGACATCGAGAACTAGGGACCCAGGCCCTCGCTGCTGGCCCCTGTGGTCCAGTGGTTAGGGCTCCCGGTCCAGGAGCTGAGATCTTGCTTCCAGCTACTGCTCGCTGCTGCTTCCTGCAAGCTGCCACCTACTGCTGCCTGCGTCCCAGATCAGGAGCAGTTCTCTCGGGGTTACCTGAGATGCTGCCTCCTGGACTTGAAGTCCTAAGAATGTCCACCAAATAAAACATGACCCTCAACTTTTCAGTTGTGCGTTTTTTTTAGTCAACGAGAGAGACAAGATAGAAGGAAAAGGATAGATTCAAAGCATGAGAGGGACTCAACTGCTACTGCTGGCTCTGAAGATGGCGCGAGGGGCTGTGAACCAAGGCACATACGTGGCCCCCAGCAGGTGGAAAGACCCTCATGCGACAGTCAGAAGGAAACGGGGATCTCAGTCCTACAACCACAAGGAACTGACTTCTACCAACAACCCAGATGAGCAAGAAAGCAGGTCCTCCCCTAGAGCCTCCAGGAAGAAACAGCCTGCAGACACCCTGATTTTAGCCCAGTGAGACCCACGTCAGTCTTCTGATCTGCAGAACTGTGAGAGGACAAATTTGTGTTGTCTAACCCATTAAGTTTGTGGTAATTGGTTAGGTCAGCAAGAGGAAACTATACAGATGGTTGTGTTTCTGGAAGAAACAGCTGATCTTCAGCCTGCACAGACTGGAAGGCCGCTCCACCTGAGGACAGGTGCGTGTGCAAGGTGTTGGAGTGGAGCTTGGTTGGTGAATAGAAATAACGTGGTGGGAAGGGTGGGTCCAGCTGTCCAGGAGGGAACATTGAAGGCGTCGCAAGTGTCCTGAAGGGTGGGAAAGGCTGAGTTAGCCCCAAACCACCACCATGAACTAGAATCCCCCAAGTTAATGACCCCCTTACCTGAGCGTGGATGCTGCCTTTGCTTAGCAAAGGAACACAGACCGACACCCTAGAAGTGATCTTGGAAAAGAAAACTATAAGGTTATAAAACTAAAAATCTCAATCTTGCCTCAAATCCCTTAGGAAGGGTGCGGCCCTGCTTGTGAGGCACGTACCCCCCACCCCATGGGTTGTTTTCCTTGAAAAA
Source organism: Leucopleurus acutus (assembly GCF_964270905.1). NCBI lineage: Eukaryota > Metazoa > Chordata > Mammalia > Artiodactyla > Delphinidae > Leucopleurus > Leucopleurus acutus. Next base: position 88,872,508 of record NC_139155.1, read on the forward strand.
AGGGGGTCAAGCTCGTTCCTAAATTGTTTTATTTTTGTCTTTGGCTAAAAGGGATGTTGCAATTATTACCCAGTCTCAGACAATTTCCAGAGAATTTTGCAAAGTTGTGTCACACATGTGTCACTGTTTTCATGCCTGTGTGCTGAGCAGCTGGTGACACCAGCATCTTACGATGGGAACATCTAGGTGGCGGGACAGTAAACAACACAGTAATTTTCCTCACGTTGTCACATTAGCTGGAGCGTTAACAGCCTTGTCGCAGTCACAGCTCTCGTTAGGGAGTTCGGTGTCCTTCCTGCAAGAAGACTTCAGAGTCAGAGCAGAACAGGATCCCTGGTGGAGGCGCGTGTGCTCCCTCTGTTATAAATCACCAGGCCCGACAGCGCGCCCACGCTGGGACTGCCAAACACAGACGTGCTGGTGGGAGACCTCGAGCTTCAGTCGGGCTCCTGTAAACTCGGAGGACACAGAGAAGGTCACCCCAGAAACCTGGCACACAAATCCACGTGGGCAAATGATGGGGGAGGTGGGGGGAGGAGGGAGCGCCCTTCCTGGGGCTGGTGAGGGAAAGGGCAGCACAGAGCGGGAAGCCAGCTCCCCAGGCTGACGGCGGGGCACACGGTTGGTCCCAGACCCAGGGACGTCGAGGCCCTGCATCCTGAGCGAGAATCCCTGCAGGACGCCCATCCAACCCGAGTTGCTGGGAAGCCTCTTCCACCCGAGCCCGGTTCTCCCACCAAGACTGAGCCCGTGCTTAGCAGCCTGGTCGGCAGGTGTCATCTGCTCCCGTGACTGTCCCAGACAGGCGTCCACTCACCGGGTGAAAAGGCCAAAGACAATCACATCGGGTCACTGAGCCACTGGACCCGTGTTCTCCTTCCCAGACCCAGATTTTGGAGACAGACTCAAAGGCAGGTCTCCTGGGTCAGTCCAGGACCCTTTCCTGCAGCTGTGAACCCATTTCAGACAAAACCTCTCACATCAGTGGAAGACAGCAGCACACGCCACCCCGAGTGTGCCCCTTGGTACACACGCCACCCTGAGTGTGCCCCTTGGTACACACGCCACCCCGAGTGTGCCCCTTGGTACACACGCCACCCCGAGTGTGCCCCTTGGTACACACGCCACCCCGAGTGTGCCCCTTGGTACACACGCCACCCCGAGTGTGCCCCTTGGTACACACGCCACCCCGAGTGTGCCCCTTGGTACACACGCCACCCCGAGTGTGCCCCTTGGTACACACGCCACCCCGAGTGTGCCCCTTGGTACACACGCCACCCCGAGTGTGCCCCTTGGTACACACGCCACCCCGAGTGTGCCCCTTGGTACACACGCCACCCCGAGTGTGCCCCTTGGTACACACGCCACCCCGAGTGTGCCCCTTGGTACACACGCCACCCCGAGTGTGCCCCTTGGTACACACGCCACCCCGAGTGTGCCCCTTGGTACACACGCCACCCCGAGTGTGCCCCTTGGTACACACGCCACCCCGAGTGTGCCCCTTGGTACACACGCCACCCCGAGTGTGCCCCTTGGTACACTGATTACTGGAGCTGTCGGCACTGGAGGAACAGCAAAGGCAGGAGAGACTTTCTCTGAACTCCCTTGTCTGCCTAGAGTCAGATCCTCCCAGGACCTCAGCTGTCACAGATCCCCTCCTGGAAGGCTCACCAACAGGGAAGGTTGGCTCTTGCCACGGGAGAGGAGACACCGCATTCTGACAAAGCCTGTCACAAACTACCCTCCCATTTATTCTTCCAGGGGCCCTGTCATCTTTCCTAAGACTCCTTCGCTCCCCCCTACGAGGTCTACATCCCCCTCCCCTTTCCCTATCCAGGTGGCTTTTAGTCTGGATTCGAGGTCAGCTCGGGGAGTCACTCATTTTCCCGGGTGTCTACTGTGTGTACTCGAGGCACATGTGTTAATAAGCGTCTGTTTGATTTTCCCTCGTTAATCTGTCTTCCATTATAGAGTCCCAGCCAAGGAGAGCACAGGCGGGTAGAGGGAGCATATTTGTCCTCCCTACACCAGCGCGCCTAACAAGCGAGCCCTGCCTCACAGGAGCGCTCCTGTCTGGCGCTGACTCTTCTGTTCTCAGCTAGGTTTACTGATTAAGGGCGAGGCTGCCTTCTCTGACGGTTGTCAAACAGTAATCAGTATCCAGGCAGCAAAGAACAAAGAGCTTTATTTGGGGTCTTAAGAAGGGCAATTCAGGAGATACAGATTCAGGTGAAACCAGAGGGTTAACAGGAAAGAGAAAAAGTCAAGAGCTCATCAAAGCAGGGGGCTCCCCTGGCGGCGCAGTGGTTGAGAGTCCGCCTGCCGATGCGGGGGACGCGGGTTCGTGCCCCGGTCCGGGAGGATCCCACGTGCCGCGGAGCGGCTGGGCCCGTGAGCCATGGCCGCTGAGCCTGTGCGTCCGGAGCCTGTGCTCCGCAACGGGAGAGGCCACAGCAGTGAGAGGCCCGCGTACCGCAAAAAAAAAAAAAGAGCTCCTAAAAGCAAATGCCACGAGGTTGTTCAAAACATATGATGCACTGTGATTCAAGAAAGGGAATGTGTGTTCCCCAAGGGATGGGATGTCATGAGTTATTTTAGGGTAAAGCGTCTGATAAATATCTTGAGTTTCTGGAACATCAGGCAGGTATTGTGGATGCTGCATTAAGATAGTAACTGGTCAAAAAGTGAGATTCCATCCAGGCTAAGACTTGCATACGTCATCCTTCCTCAGTGGTCTCCCAGCTCCATGTCAGAGAGCTCTCTTAGCAATACCGACTCCATTTTGATTTTCCTCTCACGTTTCCCCCTTTGGGTAGAGATCCTCTTTGGAAAAAGCACCGATGAGCAACCATTTGGTTATCTGGCATCAGCATCGACTTCCTCAGCACCGGGAAGTCTCACTCCCAGAAAGTCTTGTCCCACAGAGGAGGGAAAGAGGTGGTTACGTGAGAGGTATCGTTTTAGAGAGTTTACGGCCACATTTGGGCAACAAGGATGCATCTCGGAAGTGAGTTGTAACTGGCGTTCAAAATAGGAGTTCATTAGGAGAAATCTTATGGGGCTGGTTAATCATCTCCAAACATCAAGCTATCATTATCCCCGTGGAGGGTGTCACAGCACAACAGTGAGAGATACAAAATATCAACAACTTATAGAACACACACACTTATTAATATTGCAGCAATCAGTAGTGATGTCATAAGCAAAGATCTTAGCCTACTTTCACCTGAGCCTAACCAACCTTTTCGTGTTTCTACAAAACTGGGCATTGGGTCATTCATGGCATTCATTTGTATTTTCACATGACTCATTAAGTTGGTGACATTAGAAGATTCACCTGGTGTTAAAACACAACATTCTGCTTGCCTTATAGCACAGGTACCAATGTAAGAGGCTGTTATAATGTCAAGATCCAGCCAGTTTTGTAAGACTGCCTTTCTTATGAAAGATGTTTCAGAACTGTAAAGGTTTACAGCTTGTTGGGGAAATCTGGTTAAAGCTTCTATATGAGCAATGGCGTCTTCAAGTCCCAGTGAGGGAACAAAGCTGGATGCGGATGACTAAGCTAGCCCACCTTGCTTTCTACAAGGGATAATTTTCAGGCGCTGTGTTGAGAGTTGTGTGAATATGCCCTTGAGTCCAGGGAAATCCTAAGGTACAACATCCTATCCATCTGGGAGGGACCCAAGGCCAGAAGTTAGTTTCACAAAGCCATTGGGTTCCATTTCGGATTACCCAGTAAATACTGTGCCATGTGTTCCAATCAGTTCCAAACCAACCAATAGCTTTTTGTGTGTGTGTGTGTGTGCAGTACGTGGGCCTCTCACTGTTGTGGCCTCTCCCGTTGCGGAGCACAGGCTCCGGACGCGCAGGCTCAGCGGCCATGGCTCATGGGCCCAGCCGCTCCGCGGCATGTGGGATCCTCCCAGACTGGGGCACGAACCCGTGTCCCCTGCATTAGCGGGCAGACTCTCAACCACTGCACCACCAGGGAAGCCCCAACCACTAGCTTTTTAAAAAATATTTATTTATTTGGTTGTCTCGGGTGTTAGCTGGGGCACATGGGATCTTCATTTTAGCACGTGGGTTTCTCTCTAGTTGTGGTGCATGGGCTTCTCTCTAGTTGTGGCATGCGGCTTCTCTCTAGTTGTGCCATGTGGGCTCCAGAGCATGTGGGCTCAGTAGCTGCGGCGTGTGGGCTCTGTAGTTGCGGTGTGCAGACTCTCTAGTTGTGGCATGCAGGCTCCAGAGCACATGCGTTCAGTAGTTTCAGAGTGTAGGTTCAGTAGTTGTGGTGCACGGGTTCTCTAGTTGTGGTGTGTGGGCTCTAGAGCACATGAGCTCAGTAGTTGCAGAGTGTAGGTTCAGTAGTTGTGGTGCACGGGTTCTCTAGTTGTGGCGTGTGGGCTCCAGAGCACATGGGCTCAGTAGTTGCAGAGTGTAGGTTCAGTAGTTGCGGTGCACGGGCTCTCTAGTTGTGGCGTGTGGGCTCTAGAGCATGCAGGCTCAGTAGTTGCGGCACATGGGCTTAGTTGCCTCGTGCATGTGGGATCTTAGTTCCCTGACCGGGGCTTGAACCCGCATCCCCTGCATTGGAAGGCGGATTCTTAACCACAGGACCACCAGGGAAGTCCTCAACCACTAGCTCTTTCTTTTTTTTTTTTTTTTAACATGTTTATTGTAGTATAATTGCTTTACAATGTTGTGTTAGTTTCAGCTAACCAACCAGTAGCTTTTAAAGTGGCAGCTGTGGCACAAGAATCATGTGCCCATCCAAGATGTCAGGTATTATTAGGTAAGTTCACCTTTGTAAGGTTAACTGTTTCCAGCACAATGGTACTTAGATGTCCTTAACACAGTGTTAACCACATAAATCTGTCCTGTAACTGGGGAACACCCTAAAAGACAAGAGGTACCATTCTTCAGTTCTGACATCCTAATTCTTCCCTGAGATTGGGTCGTGGTAGCACTAAGAGAAAACAAATACTGACGCACAGAGTTATTTAAGGTTTGGTTGACGGGCCATTCATGTGGGTTCCAATGAATGATATCCATGATTTCTAAAGTAATACAAGCATTTCTTTCTTCTAAAATGAACTTTCTTAAAGCCAACCAGTCAAACCCTTATAATGGAGATATTCACCAAGGTAACTCAGAAGTGCTAGACAAGGGCAGTTGTCCACAAATCCAACAATGGGATTCGTAGGAGACAAATGTTTGAATCAAAAGCATTGATATATGGGAGAAGGCAAATGAAAAGGAAGATTATACAGACCTGGTCCCAAATCATGGGAAAGCTCTCCACAGCAGATGTGTTTGCTTCGTCATCCTGGCTTTTGTCTGGTTAATTTGAGTTTCAGGTCTCTAGATGGTTGTGAAGTCCAGGCAGGAGGTGTTGCCTTCTTTGAATGAGAAACATGAATCCCTGAGTCAATGCCTTTAAATTTAGTGGCACAAGTTAACAGTACCTGGTAAAGTCCCTTCCAACGAGGTTGCAGGGTGACTTTGGGAAGATGCTGGTCCCGGCAGACATGCTTGCCGGGTCATGAGGTTGTAGGTCTTCGTCTCCCAGGAGCATGCGTGAAAAGTTTGCTCTACAACATTTGCATTAATTTTAAGGGCTTTCGTTAATTCTTGGAAGAAGGTGAGGAGATCTCCTTTCGTCATAGCAGACTCATATATTCTTTCACCCAGTTGCATGTGACTGCCAGTAACAATTTAAAATGGTGACAGTGTATTTTTCCTGAGGGAGTGATTCTGAGGTTAAGCAAAACCAAAGGCAGTGCTTCAGGCCGAGGCAGCGTAAAAGGTTCAACTAATTTTAAAACTAATAGTTTAAATGATTCCATTCGTGCATGTACGACCAGTTCAGAGGACTGAGGATGGTAGGTGCAGTGAAAAGGTTGCATAAGTGGCCAAATATTACAGACAGACTCTAAAATGTGTCCTACAAAGTGGAAGCCTCTGTCACCATGTAGTTCAGAGAGATTTCAAGTTGGGATAATTTTTTCTAATAGCGCTTCGCTAATTACTGTGACTCTGGGACAAGGAAATGCTTCTACCCAGTGAGAAAAGCATGCAGATCATTCCCGGAACATAATTATACCCTCGAGAGGGAGGCAATGGGATGAAGTCTATTCGCTGTATCTCCTGAGAGGAGAGGAGAATGTCCCATAGACGTATAAACAGGTTTTTCTGGGTCATATTTAGGACAGATTTGACGTCTCTGATAAACTCGGGAGGCCGTCTTTGGGGATAACTTCCAATTGCATTGCTTTCCTCATTTTATCAGTATTCCAATGAGTTAATTCATATATGTCATTCAAGATTTGTTTTTATGTTAAAGAACTGATACATTAGAATGGAATTGACAATGAAAATTGGTTATCTCTGTGACACACGTAATTTTAAGATAATAAGTAGAATTATGACTGATAACATTATACTAGGACATATCCAAATTTCAGGAATTTCATATAATCTCTAGCACATTTATGTTAGTAACATTTACCCATACAATACAACCCAGGAAGATTTCTCAGCCTTTATTTGACAATGCTTCCGTGTAATTTAGCCTACCAAATAAGGTAATTAGTTTAATGTCTCTCTTTTATAGAGAGAGAAAATAAATCTTTTGAGGTATTCCAGGGGACCTTCTGGAAAACCTCAAAGTTATTTCCTGGTCAATAAGACTTCATTTAGAATGTGATTTGTGGGAAGCTTATTAAAAAATATCAAAAGCTTTAAAAACACTTGGTGAAATAGGATCATAGGTGACTGTGAAACATTATTTATTCATTTAATCAAAGTGACAAAGACTTCACAGGCAAATACAGAAAGCTGAATAGTTGTAAAAAGTCTTACCTACAAATTATAGCATCCTTGTTTTTCTATACAGATTATATTAAAGGTAAATACAATCTTTGCTTACAATTTCTCACTAAGACTAGACCAATAATCTAAAAAACCGTTCTTTTAACAGAGAGAAAAACAAATTTTAACTTGGACTAGCTTACTTTTGATATAAAAACTCGTTTACTTAATTAAATTCATTCCAATCTTATCCATTCCTGACCACATATAAAATCCTTTTCCAAAGATTTCTTTTTCATAAATCTTCTTGTACCTCTCTCTCTCGCTTTAATCACATACATTAAAAATTTCAAACCCTTAGAAACCCTTCTGGGGAAAACTAAAAAGGAAGCAATTATGCACTTTCTTTTACATTAGCATTCTATAGATTGGCAAACTTACACTTTTTATAATTTCTAGAAACACACCTCCTCATAGAACATTTCTGTGTGGCAGCAAACATGTTTACTAATCGTCCCAAATATCTTTAGTTTCTCTGCAAAAGGAAGCCTATGTTCAGTAATTAATGTTTCAGTATCTTATTTGGGAATGAGCTACATACTTAATGAATTTAACTTAACTCATTTAACTTAATTTAGCAACATTCTAAGGGTATAAGTTACCAAAGAATTTTGGGAAGCTATTTTTTAAGTTGACATATCATAAAACGTAATTATTCTTAAAGAGTTCACCTAAAACTATGATTCCATTTACATTTATTTAGTTTACCTATGAAAACACCATACCAAGTTATTTTTCTTGCTGACAAATTTTGTAACAGAGATAATATGAACTTATTTGACTTTTAGTTAACCTAAGTGCAATAAAAGTAGTTTTCTTAGTGTTGTTAACTCTGAAGACATGTCTATATTAATTAAACCAACAGGCTTAAACTAGCTATAATACTGAATATTTTCCCAGATCACGTAAATCTGAAACTAATTTGGGTTGGTTTCTACCATATTTCTGAGAAGTTTATGCAAACGCTTGTTTGTTAAACAATTAAATAGAGCTCTTTTACAAATTAATTTTGGCAATACCATTTGGAGGTAAGAAAATACCATTTCTATAACATACATACATAGATATACACACATACAGATACACAGAGAGGTTCCATAGTTTTCATTTTAAAACATTATTCATGAACAGGTACAATACAAAACCCACTAGTTTATTAATAACAGTTGGAATAAATAAGTCTATCCATTTAGATGGCTAACGTCTTTCGTTATTTGTGGAGAAGACTTTTAAGATGTTTATTTGCTCTTGACAAGCAATTTTAAGGAGGCTGTTTGGGCAAGAGAGTCCTTTTAGCAGTTTGTATATTAAGAGGCCCCGTTCCCTCTTTCTTTCCTCAGTCTTGGGAGTTGGAGGTGGTCTAGATAAGAGTTCCCAAAGAGGTTAGAAGCATTTTGAGATAAATAGGGGAGGTTTGGAGATCGATGAAAAAAAAAAAATGAATGGGTTTTAACTGCCTCTAGAGATGCATGTCCAGTTTTACAAAGATTTGTAAGATGTTAACACATGTGACTTTTCGATGTTGAATAATGAAATATGCCAGCATTAGGAGAATTTGCATCACTCAGTGAACCAATATTTTCTGAGTGATCAAAAAATCATGTGTGGGTACAGTATCCATTCCAAGTACCAACTGGACAAGTGATTTTATCCATCCTAACAGAGCACGAAATCTTCACTGGATAAGGTTTCATATTCCACACTCGGCAGACCTCTAAGAAACTACCATTTGGTGAGTTCCAGTATGAAGTCAAAGAAAAATACCCATAATTATCTAATAAGGCAATTAATACACTCCTTCCTCTTTCCAGCTACACATCTGTGTGATGCTAGATTTTCAACCAAAACAACAGATCAGGGGCTTCCCTGGTGGCTCAGTGGTTAAGAATCCACCTGCCAATGCAGGGGACACGGGTTTGAGCCCTGGTCCAGGAAGATCTCATATGCTGCGGAGCAACTAAGCCCACGTGCCACAACTACCAAGCCCGCGTGCTGCAACTACTGAAGCCCGTGTGCCTAGAGCCCATGCTCCACAACAAGAGAAGTCACCTCAATGAGAAGCCTGCGCACCGCGACGAAGAGTAACCCCAGCTCACGGCAACTAGAGAAAGCCCGTGCACAGCAACGCAGCCAAAAATAAAATAAGTAAAATAAATAAATAAAAATAAATTAATTAATTAATTTTAAAAATAAAATAAGTAAACTAAATAAATTTAAAAAAAACAAAAACAAATCACAGTAGCCTGACTGAAGGAGCAGATATGAGAACTCAGCAGGCTTCTATGAAGTCAGACATTAAAAAGTTTTTGCAAAATTGTGAAACAGCGCTGCTCTTCTCCCTCAAATCTTTTTGTTTAGGAAAATACAGTTATTTTTATTAACTTAAATGACATCATAGGTTGATCCACCCATTCAACTACATTATACCTGATTTTAAACGGGGCTGTCGTTACAGGGCGGTGGGCAGTAAGGCCAGCCTTCTGCAAAATGAAGGTCAGAGAGAGATGAATAGCAAGGAGGACAGCCTTGTGGGGACATCCAGACAGACAGGAAGAAGCAGAGGGAGCCAGAGAGAGCGCTCTCAGAAACCTCAGAGGATGTTTCCAACTGGGAAATCCTTCGCGATAATTCTGAGTTAGTTTCTTTGAGGGAAGAAATAGTGGATTCATTTGGGGGCATCAGATATCAGTTGCAATATGCTTCCCATACTTGTCTTATCCTATAGATTTTTTCCCAATTGAGCATGAAAATAGACTCATTTAGAAATCTCAAATGAGCTCCAAGCGGACCAAGAGAGTTTCAAGTCATGGCAGGTAATTTTAGTCCAACATCTGAGAAATTTACAAGAGGAAGTTTTGAAATGAGTTGGAATTCTGGATGGCAGCCGCCCATCAGCAGTGCCCTTAGAAATTGAACTCCCCATAACAGAGTACTCACAAGATGAAGGATTCCCTTCCCAGATAAAGTCAACACCAGAAGAAACCCAAACAACTCAGAATCTTGACCAAAATGGGAGGACTTACACCCATGACCTAGGGCTGCCAAGGAGATGACTGAGTACAAGGGACTCTTGTAGGTAGCTTACTCATGTCCATGGCACTGTTGGAAGTAGAGGTGAGTCACTTTGGATCCCACTTTTGACACCATGTAATGTTGAACAATAAATGGCATCAAGGCTGCAAAGAATAATAAGATTTGTAATTCAGGAGACACAAATTTGGATAAACCAAGAGTGTTCCAGAGAAAAGAAAGAGTCAGGGGCATATAAAGGCAAAAAACACCATGTTGTTCAAGAATTCTAATCTTTAAAAATTTTACCGGTGTTTTAATCTCACATTTCATCTTCATTTACATGAAAAATTGGCATTGCTGAGACAGAATATTTTAAAATACACAGATGCTGCCAATAAAACATTGCATGGCTGTCCAACGGAAACATCAAGCCACTGAAATATATTAATTTGTCAGTACACGTAAATGTGGCGAAGCAAAAATTTGGGAGAAGAACAAATAAAGAATTATGATTGATTCTAATGCAATAAAGGAAAAATTTGTCCTGAAAGAATGTGCTGTGCAAGTTACTTAAGGGAAAGTGTCTGATAAGTAGGTAAACATCAAGAGTTATTTTAGGGTAAGGGCCTGATAAGTATCTTGAGTTTCTGGAACACTGGGCAGAGGTTCTGGACGCCTGCATTAAGACCACAGCGGTCAAAACGTCAGATTCCGCCCAGGCTGAGATGTCCGTAAATCACACTTCCTCAATGGCCCCTCGGCTATATTTTAGAGTTCTCTCAGCAACACCAGCTCCATTTTCACTTCCTTTCACATGATGGAGTCTGTGGGAGAAGACACAGCTCCTTTTCCTAGAACCTGGAGAATGGATCCCTTTTCTCCATGAAGGAACTTCAGTGCCCATGGCCAGATGAACTCCAGACACTAAACCCAAATTGCAGAGGAGTAACTTAGGGTCAGTGGTCACAGTGAGGGGCCTGACCAAGTTCAGACACACCCCGCCCTGGTCCTGAGGGGAGGACCCCCCAGGGGAGAACCCAGAAGAGCTTCCCAGGGGTCTGAGCCCCAGGACTTGAGGGCTGCCGCAACCCTGGGCCACGGGGCCAGCGGACAGGTTGAGGGGGCCCTGCACCCACCCTCAGACCTTTGCTCTGCCTGAGGGACGGAGCTGACGTGTCTCCAGAGAATGGAGTTTGGACCTGCTCCGGCACAGCAGTCAGAGGACCCCCGGATCCCCGCAGCGCCCTGTCCTCCGTTCCTTCTGGGGCGCTCAGGGCCGGCTGCGGGGCAGGAAGCAGGTTTCATCCATGTTCACACCTGCACGCGTCACCAGGTGAGAGGCTTTGCAGGAAAGGCAGCCCTGAGGGCGGGTCTGAGCCTCCCAGGGGCCCTTCAAACCCCGCTCTGTGTGTCACCCGAGCTGAGCCCAGGGATGCAGGTGGTGTGTTTCCTGCTCTGTGGCTGTAACAGGTCTGAGCTACAGAAGGAGGGGCTGAGCCCCAGGTGGGAACAGTGGAGCTCCTCTGTGGAGGGAGGCTCAGAGGCCTCCGGAGCGCAGAGCGGGCCTCCTGTCTCCAGTCCCACCAGGCTGCAGGCGCTAGGTGATCAGCTCCCTGAACCCAGTGCCTGTGGGCTGCACATCGAGGGACAGCAGAGCCCAGCCTGCAGGTGAGGACTCGACCCCTCCCTGCAGCACAGGCCTGCACAGCAGCTGGGGGCTCAGAGCACGCGGAGCACACGCAGACCCCAGCGTCTGCCAGAGGCGTCGTCCCCTCTAACGGTCCCACCCGAGCCGTCAAAGCGGCCCCGACGCCTGATCTGAGGGGTGATGGGGGGGTTGGCTCTGCCCCCCTAGGCTGTAGGAGGGAAGTGGGGGGAGGTCTGCGGGGAGAGGCGGCAGCTGGAGCCGGAGCCCTGGGACACGTACCTGCTCTGGGGCCAGGGTGTGCAGGGGCTCTGCCGGGGGACAGGCCTCAGGACAGGCAGGAGCCCTGCGGGAGGAGGATGGGGCAGCGCCATCTGCAGAGCTGGGCTGGGTGAGGGCTGAGGACGGCTGTCCTGGGCCCGCAGGGAAGGAGTTTCTCACAATCCCATGTAAGGGTTGCTTCACAGGTGGTGAGCTCCGCATCACTGGGAGGGTTCACGAGAGGTGGGGTGATTGATCTGCAGCTCAGTCCTTGGGGAGAAGTTGCACCTTCCTCTCCATCAGGTTCCCTGATGATAAATGTTGGAAATGGCGTCTGGGAAGCTTTAGCATGTCCGGGCTTCGGCTTCTCCCTGCAGAATGTGACTCAGGGTCTGGGGTGGGGCCCAAGGATACCCTTGCCTCTGCAGCTGCTCCCGGATCTGAGGGTCCTGATTCCTGGGGTCTGAGAGCCCAGACCTGGGATTGACCTCGGACCCTGCTCCACGCAGACAGGGCTCCAGGAGGGCAGGGGTCTCCATCCCAGTGCCCGGAACAGCTCCAGCTCCAGGCAGATGCTCAAACAGGGAGGTCAGTGCCCCTTCCCCTCTCCCGGCCCCTGGGCTATGAGACAAGGGCCCTAGCCCTGGGGGTCTTGAGCATCCAGACTCTGGAGATGAGTCCTGGACAGTGACACCCCAGCAGGAAGCCCCAGGAGGAGGCGGCGCTCGGAGAAGTCTGTCCCCAGCCCATGGCATCGTCCTGCAGGACGGGGTCTTCCCACTGTGACAACTGAGCACGCACTGAGTGAGTCACCCCCCCTCGAGCAGTCGGCAGATGGTCTTGCTTTGAAAGCAAACTCAAGTGGGGAGCAGGGTCCACATCGGGTGCTGTGATATGTGTGGACTGACCGTCAGGACCCAAGTCAACCCCGAGTCCCCAGTCCCTCTGTGCACACATGGGGGGCAGAGGATGAGGCGCAGGGAGCTGAGTCCACGCAGCAGACCCTCAGCATCGCCCTCCTTCAGGACGGGACCTGGGGGCGGCGTCTGGATGAGCAGGCGGCAGGTGGCAGCAGGCTCTGTGCTCCCAGTGGGCAGAGATGCCCAGGTGGCCGGACATGCCCAGTCCTAGGAGGGGCCCCCAGCACGGCTCTGCAACCCCTGTCAGGAGCAGATCCTCCACCTGGGGGAAACTGCTGGATCCCCAGATTCCCACAGGACGTGACTCCGGAACCCACTCTCTGCTGGTCGCAGTGATGTCAGCACAGGTCCCAGAAGGTGGGAGGAGCTATGGGCTCAGATGGCCAGGCCAGGTTTTCTCCTGCCTGTGCTTAGTCCCATCAGGGGTGGAGAGCGGGCCTCGGGGAGCCTGGGGGAGGGGCTCTGTCTCAGGTGAGGTGCCCAGAACACCCAGGGGCACCTGATGGAGCCCCAGGCAGCGGTGACCTGGACCCTCAAGGGGCTCTGGGCCTTGATGCCCCCGGAACTCGCTCTCCAGGGCCTGCAAAGCATTTCCCACCTGCATTCTGCCCGGCGCTGCCCGTGACAGCCTCTGCCTCGGGGAGCGGGCTGACCTGCAGGTTGCAGACAAGACCCAAGTGCCCGAGTAATCTTACTTTAAATAATTCAGTAGGAAGCATGGAAATCAAGCTGGAGCTATTTCGGCTTAAGGACAACACGTTTAAAGACGTATGGATTATTTATTCCTTTAATTTGCCCTCCAATGCAGCCATAAATTTAGACTATTAGATTTTTAATGAATATTAGTTTCTAAAAGTAAACTTGTGGTGGCCCCGGTTTTCCAGTGAAAGGGGAGGGAGGGAAGGAGACTGAGTTTCTCAGGCTCTGAGGGCCCCAACTTCTGGGGCAGGTCCTGGATGCTCAGGTGCCCGGGACAGGAGGACCAGGGTCGGTGTCTGTGGGGGCATCAGACAAAGGGCAGCCGTGCCCTGACCCGGCGAGGAACAGGAGGCAGGCGGACGTGAGGGCGGCAAGACGCCCCGGTGTCAAGCCTGGTTTCAGGCAGCCAGTTGGCAGAGAGTCTGGCCCTGAGACATTTAGGGTCTAGGAGGGTCAGGCAGGGGTGCAGCAGGCCGGGTGCAGGAGGAGGGAGGGCGGAGCTACCCCATGCCCTCTGCCCTGGACTCTGCATTCTCCCCTCCACTCACCTCCCCACACCCCCTGCCCTGCGCTGGCTGAGGGGCTGACCTCCGACCTCCATGGACAGCATCCCCGGGCTCCCTGCCCGCTGGCCTCTGCGGGGTTTGGACATCAGGGCTGCCAGCAGGAGGACGGAGGGAACGAGGAGGGGAGGTGGGCGTTTATCCCGGCCCCTCCCTGCTCAGGGCTCTGCATTAGGTAGGTCACCCCCCCGCCACACACACACACAGACGCGTACCTGCCGCCCCCCTGGGCCAGGCTCTGCTGACGCAAAGTCCAGGAGCTGGCAGAACTAGGAAGCCAGACGTGCTCCATAGAAAATGCAGGGTGAGGAGGGGTGACCGGGAGGTGGCCGAGGGTCAGGGAGTCTCTCTTAGGAGGGGACATTGGTGGCGAGAACCCGAGTGTTGGGAAAGAGAAGTCCATGCTGACGTCCAGAAAGTGCGGGACTGAGCACGGCCAGCCTGAGGGCCAGTGCGAGGCGTGAGCAGGTGCGCAGCAGGGAGACAGGGGCTCAGGATACAACAAGGGGAGCAGCTCAGCTGCATCCTCCACCAGCTGGGCGCGGAAACAGTCTCCCTCCTAAGTCACAGCGGTAATTCCCCGGCTCCGGAGCACAGAAGCTCCTGGACACATCTTCTCCTGCCGCCTGGCTATTTAATCTGGAGGGCAGGGATGTCATTCCTGAAACCAAGTCCCCCTAAAACTGAGCTCCCCTGCCGAGTTTATGATTTACTTCTCTACCCAATACTTAATTCCCTTTCTTATCCCACCCCCTGTTCCCCTCAGGATTGAGGAGTATCAGAGAAAAGGGGGGACTGAAACAAAGCAGGACACTGTGGAGCCCTCCTGAGTACAGAAGCCTCACTGTGTCCCCTGTTTCTTGTTTGTAGAAAAGGCTCCAGCCTCCTAGGCCTCCCTTGAGTTCCAAAGAACAGACTCAAGCAGTTAATAATTAGGGAAGTGAGGGAACAAGAAACAAAGGGGGAGCAGTCAGGCAAGAAAAGTAATGATGCCTTAAACAATAGTTCAGTGATACAGCAGAGTCCTAGTTCCTCCTGAAGGAATATAACAATCTGACGGATATCTCTGAGTTGTTCTGCAGAAACTAAGACCCCCTACCCAGGTGGAGGATGGTGACTACATGCCGACACAAGCATGGGGACCCCAGACTGGTTGGAACCAGAAGGTTGAAGATTAAGATTCCCCAAACATCACCCCGTCACCTCACCACCCACCAATCAGAGGAGAGTCATACATCCTGCAGCTCTTACCTCAAATGTTGCCTTTAAAAAGGCTTCCCTGAAAGCCATCAGGGAGTTCGGGTCTCTTGAGCATAAGTTGCCATTCACCTCGCTCAGTGCCCTGCAAGTGAACCCTGCACTTCCCTCACCGCAACCTAGTGTCGCTAGATGGGCTCTGCTGTGGGGCTGGTGAGTGGACCCAAGTCTGGCTCGGTGACATTCCCTTAATTATTAGTGTCTCAGAGACGAGGACCAGGCCGTAAACGTGTGTCTGCCCCCCATGGCAGGAGTCTCCTTGCCCGGACCCACCGCCGCGAGCTCCCCTTCTTCTCAGCGTCTGCAGAGTACTGCCTCATTCCCGATACCAGTTTCTGCTTTTTGAGGCAACAGAGTGCTAATCGTTTCAGAGGCGTTAGATATACTCGCTCTGCTCACAAAGGGTGTTTATCAGCCTGGAGGGAGGGCGGTCCTGAGCAACCCCAGCTCAGTGTGGGCAGCGCAGTTCACCAAGGGGAAGGAGCTGCTGGTGCAAATGCCTGTGATCATGAGCGATTCAGACAATGGGTCCATGACGGGTTAACTTTGGGTGAATCGGTAGCCAAGTGTAACTGTGTCGTGCTGACCCGAACTGACGGGCAGCATGAAAGACTCAGTTCTGACTTGAGGTTGTCTGACTGGAGGGGAGAATTCTGTGACCCTGTCAGTAGCCTGAGGTCTGAATTTCTGATGGCCCGTTGCATAAGTTAACGGCATGCCCCGTGGAATTGCAACGGTGAATGGACTTCTCCATAAAGGGCACCCCCTGGCAAAATTTGGAGGGTGACCATTGGAAAGGGTGTGTCTGGGGACCTGGAGATACAGACACTAAGGGGTGGAGCTGCTGCCACATGCGCACAGTCCGACCTCACCCTCCAGGGCACAGCTGAACCGCCTTTAGGAGCACATGGCATGAGGCAGTCTAGCCAGAGCCCTTTCTTTTCCTGAGCATCTGGGTGTCTTCTTTGCAAAGATGTTTGTTCAGTTCCCCTGGCTGGTTTTAAACTGGGGTGGTTTTTTGCTATTGTGTTGTATGATTTCTTTATACATCTGGTATATTAACCCCTTGCCAGATGTGTGATTTGTAAATACTCTCTCACATGCTACGTTTTGCCTTTTCATTTTGTTGGTTTTTTATTTTGCTCTTCTGAAGCGTTTTAGTTTGATTTAGTTCCAGTGATTAATTTTGCTTTTGTTGCTTGTGAGTTTGGTGTAATATCCTGAACATTGTTGCCAAGACCAATGTCAAGGAACTTCTTCCCTATGTCTTCTTCTAGGAGTTTTATACCTTCAGGTACTATGTTAAGTCTTTAATCGATTTCAATCTACGTTTGTGAGTGGTGTAAGATAGGGGTCTAATTTCATTCTTCCGCATGTAGTTACTCAGTTTCCCCAACACTGTTTATTGAAGAGACTATCCTCACCCCATCGAGTAATCTTGGCTCCCTTGCCAAAGATCAGTTTTATGCAAGGGTTTGTTTCTGAGCTCTCAACTTTGCCTCATTGATGTGTTTAATTTTATGCCAGTACCATGATGTCTTGATAATTATAGCTTTGTATTATAGGTTTGAAATAGGAAGTGTGATGCCTGTAGCGTTGTTCTCTTCTTTGGATTGCTTTAGCTATTCAGGAATTTTCATAGTTCCATACAAATTTTAGGATTTTTCTATTTCTGTGAATTTTGATAGGGATTGAATTAAATCTGTAGATGATGTATGATCGGAATTTTGATAGGAATTGAATTAAATTTAGCTGGAATTTTCATAGGGATTGAATTAAATCTGTAGATGATGTATGATCCTTTTAACGGTATGACGGACATTTTAACAATATTAATTCTTCCAATCCATGAACACAGGATTTTTTCCATCTGTATGTCTTGTTCAATTTCCTTCATCAAAGTCTTGTCGTTTTTATTGTGCAATACTTTCACTTCCTTGCTGGATTCCTTCAGTATTTTATTATTTCTGATGGTATTGTGAATGAGATAATTTGCTTTTTAAGATATTTCATTTTTAGTGTAGAGAAACACAATTGACTTCTGTGTATTGATTGGGTATCCTGCAACTTTGCTGAATTCATTGATTAGTTCTAAACGTTTTTTGGTGGAGTCTTTCAGATTTTCTATACATAACATCATATCATCTGCAAACAGAAAATTGTACTTCTTCTTCTATGATTTCGATGCCTTTATTTCTTTTTCTTACCTGATTGCTCTGGTTAGGATTTTCAGTAATATGTTGAATAAGAGTGGTGAGAGTGTTCACCCTTACCTTATTCTTGATCTTAGAGGAAAAGCTTTTAACCTTTCACCATTGAGTATGATATTAGCTGTGGGCTTGTCATATATCACCTCTGTTGTGTTGAGGTACAGTCTATATCCAGTTCATTGAGTTTATTTTTTTTATCAAGAAGAGATATTGTATTTTGCCAAATGTGTTTCCTACATATATTGAGATGATCATATGAATTTCATCTTTCATCCTGTTAATGTGATGTATCACATTTACTGATTTTTTTGTATGGTGAACCATCCTTGCATTCTAGGGATGAATCACTGTTGATCATGATGTACAATCCTTTTAATCGTGCCATTGAATTCAATTTGCTACTATTTTGATGAAAATTTTACATCTAAATCCATCAGGGATCCTGGTCTAGAGTTTTCTTGTAGTGTCCTTATCTGGCTTTAATATCACGGTAATGCTGGCCTTGTAAAAAGAGTTTGGGAATGTTTCTCCCTCTTCTATTTTTTGGATGAGTTTGAGAAAGATTGTCACTAATTATTCTTTACATGTTTGATAGAATTCACCAGGGAAGCCATCTGTTTCTAGGCTTTTTTTTGTATTGGGAGGTTTTTGATTACTGACTGAATCTTCTTACCTGTTATTGGCCTGTTCAGATCTTCTTATTCTTCCTGATTCAATCTTAGTAGGTTGTGTATTTCTAGGAATTTATTCATTTTTTCTAGGTTATCCAATTTGTTGGCCTTTGATTATTCATGTGATCCTTTGTATTTCTTTGGTGTCTGTTGTAATCGCTCCTCTTTCACTTCTGATTTTATTTATTTGAGATGTCTTTTTTTCTTCCTTAGTCTAACTAGTTTCGTCAATTTTATCTTTGTTAATTTTTATTGTTGAGGGGAGACAAAACAGAGGGACATCTTAGGCCATTGTGTTGTGGGCATCACCCTCCAGCTCATTTCTGTTTAACACTGAATAATATTCCATTTTCTGTATTTATCACAGTTATTTATCCATTCACCTAATGAAGAACATATTCATTGCTTCCAAGGTTTGGCAATTATTAAGAAAGCTGCTATAAACATCTTTGTTCAGACTTTTGTGTGGACACAGCTTTTCAACCCCTTTGGATAAATACTAAGGAGCTTAAGTGGTTGAGCATGTGATAAGAATATGTTTAGTTTTGTAAGAAACCACCAAATTGTCTTCCGAGGTGATTGTATAGTTTTGCATTCCCACCAGCAATGTATGAGAGTTCCTGTTGCTCCACATCCTTTCTGGTATTTTCACTGTTCTGGACTTTGACCATTCTAATGGGCATGTAGTGATACCTCATTGTTTGAACTTGCATTTATCTGATGACATACGATGTGGATCATTTTTATATGCTTATTTTCCACCTGTATGTCTTGTCTTTGGTGGGATATATGTTTAGGTCTCTGGCCCATTTTGAATAGTTTATTTTCTTATTTTTGCGTTTTAGTAGTTCTTTGTATATTTTGGGTAACAGTCTTGTATCAGATGTGGCTTGTCTTTAAAATCATTTGATAATATCTTTCACAGAAGTTTTAAATTTTAATCAAATCCAGTTTATCAATTATTTCCTCCATGAACCATGCCTTTGATATCATATCTAAAAAGTCATCACCACACCCAAGTTTATCTAGGCTTTTTCCTAAGCTATCTTCTAGGAGTTTTATAGCTTTGCATTTTATATTTTGGCTTAAGATCCATTCTGAGTACATTTTTGTGAAACGTATAAGATCTGTATCTAGATTCAGTTTGTTTTTCATCTGGATGCCCAGCTGTTCCAGCACAATTTGTTGAGAAGACTATCTTTGCTCCATTGTATTGCCTTTGCTCCTTGTCAGAGATCGGTGGACTCTATTTACGTGGAGCTGTTTCTGGGCTCTCCATTTTGTTCCGCTGATCCATTTGTCTATTCCTTTACCAGCATCACACTGTCCTAATACTGTAGTTTATATTAAGCCTTGAAGTTGGGTAGCATCAGCCCTCCAACTCTGCTCTCCTTCAATATGGTGGAGGTTCTTCGGGGTCTTTTGCTTCTCCGTATAAACCTTAGAATCAGTTTGTCGATAGTGATGAAATAACTTGCTTGAATTTTCAATGAGATTGAATTGAATCTAAAGATCAATTTGGGAAAAAACTAACATCGTGACAATGTTGAATCTCCTTATTTATGAGCGTGGAGTATTTTTCCATTTATTTAGTTTTTTGATATCATTCATCAGAGATTTTTAATTTTCCTCATATAGATCTTCTTATATTTTGTTAGATTTATACCTAAGTATTCCATTTTGGGAGGTGCTAGTGTGAATGGTACCCTGTATCAAATTCCACGTGTTAAAAGTGGGTCATTTTATAGAAAGTAAAAAAGTGTTAGCAAAGGCGGTCATACAGGTATGGTATGCAAAGTGTGAGGGTTGGTCTGACTTTGAGGATGATGCAGATATGTGATCTTCTTATCCCAAATCCCAGCGCCTTGTCAAGTTCACTGGACGCATCCATGTTGTCACACACCCCTAATCAGCTCATCACCTCACTAACCTGCCCCTCCACTTGACTGTGTCACTCTCAGGCTCTTCCCCCCAGCAGGAGCCCCAATCCCCACTGTGCAGGCTGTGGATCCCTCCCTGCGTCCTCCCTCCTTCTCCCTGGTACCTTCTTCCTCCTCTCTTCCCCTCTTCCTTCTCCTCCTTCCCTTTCCTTCCTCCTTTTCCCTGCTACCCCAGGCTCTCTTTACCATGCCACACGGCTTTTGTCTCTCCCTCTGGAGGCTTTTCCCCTTTGCCTTTCCCATGGGATGTCATCCAGTGGCACAGGTAAAAGGCACCACCAACCAAAGGACAGGCAAGTGAGGGAGGGGGACAGAGGGGAGGGAGGGAGACAGGGATGGGGGTGAGGGAGAGAAATGCAGGGGGAGAGAGGGATTCTTAAAGCTTCTGGTCGAAGTGACACACACTGTCCCTCCCACATTGATTTGGCCAAGGCACTAGAGCACTCCTGAGTTGAGCAGGTGGGGATACGTGGTCCTCTCCCGGGGATGAGAAGCTAATAAAGACAATGGAACCTATCACAACCTCTTTCTTAAAATAGATGTCCTTGATTATCTCAGGGAATGGCTTATTTTTCTCTTTAGTGAAATATAATTACAAATCACAAGTGCACAGCCCAGTAGATTTCCACAGAGTGAGCACACCTGGGTGACCTGCCCTCAGCTCAGGAAGCAACCCTGAGCAGAAGACCCCTCCTGCCCCTCCCACTCAAGGCAAGCTTTGCTCTGAAATCCAGCAGATGGCAACTGTAATCAGAGAGACCACTCTTCAATATGTCAGGAAAATATAATTAAAAGCAATAGGTTAGAAATGTTGAAGGGCCAGCATTGATAGAACTGAAGTTCTGGAGTAGAGGGGTCTCCGGGATCTGTGCCTGAGATGGGTTGGTTCTAATTACAAATCCCACTGGACTCTGTTTGCATTTGCCCTTCCATCGTCTATGATTTTGGCTCTGTTTACATTGCTTCATGTCCACCCTTTATTCACCAGAAGGAGTCAATCCACCAGAAAAACCAATTTAAAACCCAAAGAGATTAAAGGCATTTACCGTTACCATGTGAATATTTCAATAGCATTGGGAATAAACAGCTTAAAAACTACTCACATTAAAATGAGACAGATACTTTACATTCAGCATTCATTTCCTTGGTCAGATTTTGTGTCGTTTCTATGGAGACATGCAGCCCTTATGCGAAATGCAGCATGCTTCATGGCTTATGTACTTTATGCCCAGCTCTGGATACTCCCACTAACAGCCGAGTACTTCTTCAGTAAGGTTTGTCTCTGATGTGTGGCACGCGTTGTCTAGTGCAGCATCATTTTCAGGCACGTTTCATGGTAGGTAAACAGAAGTTGTGTCTCAGGGACATCTGCCCAGAATTTTGGGGGGAACAGAACAGTGTGTCCCAGATCCCTTCTGGTGCATGGTTTTGTGTCTTTGCAGTAAATAGGAACAGACGTTTCAATGGCCCGCCTCCAGGGGAATTCAGCATCTGTCCCAGTTCTCATTCAACCAGCAAGAACGGCCCTGAATTCCAATGGACAGTGGTGAACTCAGACAGCTTGTGATCAGAGATTGGAGAGAAAAATCCAAACCATGAGCTCCATTTTTGAACCAAGTGAGTGTGTTCAAATAATACCTCTGAATATACTTTGCACACTGTTGCCTCAAAAAGTAGAAACTGGTATCGGGAATGGGACAGTACTCAGTAGACTTTATGAGAACGGGGGCGACCAGCTGTGGGGTCCTGGTGGGAAGGCAGCCCTGAGCCTCCCCAGGTCACCCCAGGGAAGGAGCTGGTGATAGTGACACCTGTGATCATGAGAGGTTCAGACAGTGGCTCCGCCATAAGGAAGCTTTGGGGACTTAGTAGCAAAGTATGTGAGGTGCAGACGTGAACCTGCTCATCCTGGGTCAGCGTCAGGTCCTGTGAGTCGCTCAGCGTGGATACTTTGCCATGCGTGCTTGTAGCACATGCAGACCCATGTCTTTCATACAACGTGGCTCTTAAACGCAAGCTGTCTCCCTTATCTGATGCTCAGCTACAGAAACAGGGATCTGGTCCATCACTGCCGGAAAACTGTGAGAGGCACTGAGAGGTGCTGTGTCCTCACACTGCAGTTCAGGGACTATCTAAGGTATAACGTCAAGGGCAACTTTGATTCTTCACGATTTCATCCCATGTACTGACTTTAGAACTTTCTTCTGAAAAAGACGTAACTCACCTATTCCATTAAAAAAGGGTACAGTTTTTCTAAAGGGATCTACTGCCTGAGGCATCCCTCTATAGTTCTGGGGTCAGGCCAAGTAATTTGGAACAGGAAGAACTTGTTGGCAGAAATGATCGACACATTCGTAAAGGAGACTTCTATTAACTCCGTGTTTGAGGGACGAAAATGTATAGTTATAACTAACACAGGGCACATTCTATGTGTCAGCACTGTTCAAATTACATGCACACAGAAGCCTGTGCTGCAGATAAAGAAATGGGGACACAGAGAGATTAAGCAACTTTCTGCTGCCCCACAGCTTGTAGACAACAGAGCGGGTGTAGAACCCAGCGTCTGGCTCCAGGATCCGTGGCCTTGACCACTACACATCGGCCTATAGGAGCAGAGCCCCAGGTTATTAATCTACAGTGTGAAGCACAGCTGCTGATCAAACCAGCTGGTCACCTTGGCCTGACAAGATAGACTCCTCTCCCTAAGGATTCAGAGTGGAGGGTTATGGGATTCTAGGGGTCTCAGTGGAGGTGGCTTTCTAGGAAGCAGCCTCCTTAGCCAGGCCCCCTCTCCCTCCATTGCCCCCTGAGGCCCCCTTGGCTGCCACTGGAGGTGCAGGGACCCCTCTCACAGCCCTGCCCCTGTCGGGTGAGTGGCGCCCCCCAGAGGCGCTCTGGGCACTGTGCCCACGTCTGCCTCGGCTTCAGACCCCCAGCTCACTCGTTGGTCACAGCCAAGGAGGCGTCTGAGCCCAGGGTGGGTCCCCGTGCTTCTCGTTCCTGTCTTGGCCTGGGGATCCCTGCCCACCCTCTCATCTGCCACGTTCCTGCCTCTCACTCAGAACAGAAGGATGGCGCCTAAGTTACCCCCACGAGTTCAGTTTTCATGGTCAGTAACAATCCAGCCCCTTGTGGTGGACGCTGGAGGTTCTGCTGTCTTGTTGGTCTGTTGCCCGGCATCCACTGGACAGATGGATGGTCATAGGGAAGTAGGACTGGGAAAATGAGCATTTTGCATTAATCTAAACTGATTCATTAGCCCTGAAGACATCAGGAGTTGATCACATTAAAACAAAGAGTTTAGCAAGTGACAGGAAACCAGGAATACCTGTATGGACATTCCTACGGGCTGATATCCAGGCATCTATGCAAAATTTTCTTAAAACTTCCTCTTATATTAACGTTTGGACCTGTGATTGAATTTGCTCCCACATTTGGCCAAGGTGGGCCATAGGATAGATCATCTAGTCCACCCTCCAACGTGAGTTTTCAGCTTTGGGTTCTGGTAAAGGAAGTTGTGCTGAAACCAGCGCCAGAGAAATGGCCTGGGCACATTATAAGAACAGAAATGACTCAGGTGTTGCCTGCTATTTAATCTGTGCATGAAACGACTTCTGTGAGAGCCCTGTGTCATTTTCATTATATCCAACCTTTACGCTAGTGGCAACTGGAAAGGTGAACACAGCTTGCCCAGCAGGGGTACCAGCACCCGACCCAGGGCCTGGATTCAAAGAGTCTCAGAGAAGGGAATGGAGACATGGAGATAGAGCTCCACATGTGTGATAGCTCCTATAAAGGAACAGAGATGGGAGTCTGGGCCTGGATGGTGTGGATTCCAATCCCAGCCCCACTGCAATAAAAAATAGCTGTCTTTCTTTGGAAATTGCAGAACTTGAACATGCTGTTGGAAATTTTATCCTCAGAGTGGCATGTAATAGAACAGTTCACCAGGACCCTTCCCACCATCCAGAGAGAGCCGATGGTACATTCGAGGGCGTTAACTAAGAGGTGCTTGTCAGCCCCCGGGGAGGAACCCCTCAAGGCTTTCTCAGAGGCTTCTGGGCCTTTACTGAGAGATTGTATGATGAAGCGGCAAATGTTTCCAGAAATTAAGTTAAGAAAAGACTGCATATGTAGAGTAGGATATGTTATTGGTCAGGATGAAAAGTGATTTATATTCCAATGTATTTAAAAGTAGTGGCTTAGCTGAGTTCACAGGCTCTGTATTCATTCATTCATTCTCTCTCCCCTTCCCTGTCAGTCCTGGAAAAGCAGCTTGTCTCCCTGTAGCCACAAAACCACCCTGCGGTGGAGCCCAAGGGGCACACTTCCTCCTGCCTGGACCAGCTCACAGCCCAGAGGAAAGCACCGTGGGGAACGCAGTCCCGGTATCTGTGGCTTCGAGACCATTGCCAGGTTACTGCATCTTCACGAGGAGACACCTAGCACTCAGCAGCTCTTGGAATCAGTCCTGAGCCGAGCTCAGCTTTGAGTTCTGTGATGAGCTCAAACCACCTTATTTAATGCGCAAAAGTGGGGCGTGCCAGGTGGGTTCTCACTGACATCTGCTGGAGCTCAGTCACGTTTGCTCCTCTGCAGAAGCCCCCTCCCTGACACAGAGCGTGGGTTAGAGGCTATTGCTGACCTTGTACGGGGGTGTGTGAGACTGGGTCACAGGCTGTCCAAGCTGGGAGAACTTTCCACAGCAAACACAATCACTGTTAGGGGAATTGCCTGGGAGGATGGGACCGGGATCTTTCAGACACGTTGACGAGCTGAGACTCAACTGGAGAACGATCAATACTGCCTTGGTGACAGAACTGTGAACTCCCCGGAGAATCAGGGTCACCTGTTCACAGACTCTTGGCATTTCTCCCAGATTTCACCCTGAAGCTGCATGGATCGGTCTGTCCGTTTCCAGCTCCCCAGCGCTGCTTCCCCAGCAGCACAGGCACCAAGGCTGGCAGCATTAGGAACAGCTGACCTGTCTTCAGGGGGGTAGGTTTGTCCACCATCCAAGTAGGGGTCTGATGTCTGGGACCTGAGGTCGGCTCACACTTAGAGATCCAGTCTGGTTAGTGATGAGGCGGGACCATGGAATGAAGTGTCACTGAGTCAGGATGCTCCCGGGGAGAGCTGGGAGCTACGTGGGTGACCCGCTGCCCTTCTGAGGTCACAGCGGGGTGGTCATTCTGTAGGAGGGGCACATCGCTTCCCAAGGACATGGGGAAGTCACTCGTTCCCTTTTATCCTTTCATTTAAACTACTAGTTGAATGACGCTGAGAGACCGGTACCCTGCTTGGCAGTAGTCTCCATAAAAGACAGGCTCTATGACGGCTTCCCCAGCCTCTTTCTAACTCTATTGCAGCCAAACTTGGAAGAGATCAAAATGTGCTTTTTTTCACCTAAGGACTCGTGATGCAACCAGGCCAAAGGTTATCAGTCTTCCGGTAGCATCTGTAAGGATGCTGTAGCCCTGCCTTAGACTTTGCTGTCCATCCAACCAGCCATTCATTAAATGTTGAGCACCTACTGTATACCAGGACCTGAGCTAGGCATGGTCCTTGAGAAGATTATAGTCCAACAGGGACACAGTCATGGAAACAGACTGAATTGGCAGAACTCCTAGTTTCAGGCAACAGAAACACAGTTCTAAACGCCAGTGGGGCATGTGTTGGTCAAGGACAGTGAGAAGGGGTTCTGAGCTAATCGCTCTCTGTGTCCCCAGGCAGTTCCCGGTGCTTAGTGGGTGCTCAATAAATGTCTAATGAATGAATAAATGAGTGAATGAATGAATGAATTATGGAGAGAAAAACTTGGTGACGGAAAAAGGGCTTCTATTCCAGGTGCACAGAGGCTTCATATAATGGATCATACGTGAATTGAGTCTTCTAAGTAAAGGTTATCCGTACAGAATAATGGAGTGAGAAAAGGGGAGGGAACAGGATGAATGTGGTTAAATTTTGCTGCAGAATGAAGGGATTTGGTAGCCAAGCTAGAAAGTCAAGTTCTCAAGGACGTAGAAGCCACACGTAAGAGGGACTGATGCGGGAGGACTTCCCCCTGCAGGGAGAGAAGGGGAAGGCAGTGAAGGATCACTGTGGCCTCTGTTAATGCTCTTGGGTGATGTATCCAAGAGCAGAAATTGAGCACCGCGGGGAGAGTGATGGGACTCAGGGACAAGCCCCCCGACAAGGTCAGGCCAGCATCCTCACAGCCCTGAGGCTAAGAGCAGGGACCCCAGAGCCTGCCTACCTGGGTCACTCCAGGCTCTGACACTTATTAGAGTTAAGACCCTGGGTGAGTCGCTTGGGCGCAGAGAAGAAGACGCTGGGGATGGATGCAGTGGTGCTGAGCGCTCCCCACTCCAGCCTCCCTGGAGTCCACAGACGATGCTTCGGGGGTCAACTGGCTGCTGCTTCGCCAGGTACCCAAGGGACATTGTGAGGTGCACCCCAGTCCAGCTGGACCTTCTCCCTGGGAAGGGGAGGTTCCTGGAATGGGGTATGGGTGCTCCTGTCCTGGACCCCTGAGGGCCTGAGAGGCAATGGACCCGGAATCTCCCCTCCCCGACTGAGTGACCTGAGGGGAGTCTGCACCACGGAGACCTGACTGCCCGGGCAGAGCCCTGAGTTCTTTAAACAGGGCACAGGGCAGTTGAGCCATGCTGGCCTGGAGGACGGGGCCAGGGGCCCAGGAGGAGCTGATAGCAGAGCAGGCTCCTCACGTGGCGTCAGGTGGGGACCTCCCTGAATGTGCTCCTGGGTCACCTGCTTGCCCTGCGTAAGGTCCAGGGGCCCCGGAACGCACGCCCTCATAGAGGCGGTACCACAAGCTCCAGTCTTCCTTACAGAGAGACAAAGTGTCCTTTGATGACACCATCCATGTCAAACATTTGGTTCAGAGCCTCAACTTGAAGGAGAGTCTGACGGGAAAGCACGTGCTGTATTAGGAAGCCCAAGAGAAACGAGTTCTATGATAAGTCGATGTCGTAGGACCTGCCCACAGGGACATGCCCCTACATCTGCCCTGTAGGAAACTCCGTGCTTCTGTCAGGAATGGCTGCAGAACCACAGGCCACCCCATGACTCACTGGGGCCTGGAGCTCCGACTTCTGTGGAAACAACAGCTGGCATACGACGGGTCCAGAGCCAGGGGACGAGAACTGGTCTGCAGCCTTCTAGCACCCTCCTTGCTGCAGAGATGTGCAAACCACCACCTGAGCTGATCTGCCCCAGCCTGGGGGTCCTTGGACCCGCTCGGGGCCTCTCTGGAGGCCTGCGCCCCAGAAAGCTCAGTGGGTCCAGTCTGAAGTACCTCCATCCTAGACCCGGAAGCCGGAGCTCCTGGATCCCCGAGTGTTGTCAGCGTTGACGTGAGGGTCACCTTGACGCCGCTGCTTCTCTGTCTTCTCACCTTTCCGAAGAAAGGACCAGAGGTTACTGACTCTCGGGCTGCAATTTCTCTCCTTATTTTAAGTGAAAGAGCGATATACGACTTTCTCGGCATTCCTGAAATGCACAATTAGAAGTGTATCTGGGTGTCTACTCTCTAGATCATCATCCCAGATTTGGACACAAGTGTCTGCGTACCTGCGCTTCCTGGGGCCTTTCAGGAGCTGCCTCTCAAGGACAGACTTAGATGCCGACAGCAAAAACGTCGACGCTCGTTCAGAAAGATGACGTAGATGCCTGAGTGTGACAGCACACTCTTGCGCTCCTGGACTATACAGTTGAGACGATTTTATCTGACGCCCAGGTGGACCATTGTTCCTAGAAGTGAAAGGCTAGAGGCCGCTGTGCCTGTAACTCACCGTAAATAGAGAGCTGACCTTCCACTAGTCAGCACTGACTTGAGTGTGCAGATACGGGGAACGCTCAGTTTTAAATGTCTCAGCAGGACAAGCGTCGGACTAGCTCTGCATCCCAATGCTCCTTTCCGATGGCAACTTCCCTGCATGAAGTCTGGGTCTGGTGCACGGTGAGAAGAGGCGTCCCATGTCTGGGTGATTACATCTGCATGAGTATCTGGACACAGCATCCTGTCGCCCCACGATAAGCTTCAGCAGGTGGTGTCAGAGATCGTGGAAGCATGGAAGGGAAGGGCCGTTTGAGGGAACGGTGTGTTTGGACTTAATATTGAGAGGGAGGACAGTTGAGGACAGCTTGTCTTTGTGACAAATAATAAAAGCAATGACTGTTAAGGAGAGTCCAGCAGCACAAGAGCTACTTAAAATATCATCAAACATTCCTTGTGGGCTCTCCTGGCTGCTGTGGCATAAATGTTTTAAAAAGCAATTTGCATCTCCCTTCTATGTGGAACTGCCTGTCTTCTTTTTGTTTTTAAATTTTAAATTTGTATCATCCAATTACTTATGGATCTCACGGACCTAAAATTCTCTTTGTTCGAAATCATCTGTCTGAGTTCTCTTCCTAACCTTATCGGTAATCACCTGTACCCAGCCGAACTCACTCTCTCAGATTCTGCCTCATTCATCTATCTCTTTAGCTATGCCATTTATTGTATTTTATTAATTAATTTATTATTTATTTTATTAAAGTTTATTTATTGAAGTATAATTGATTTACAATAGTATATGTTTCAGGTATACAGTATAGTGATTCATAATTTTTAAAGATTATACTCCATTTACAGTTATAAAATATTCCCTGTGCCGTTCAATATATCCTTCTAGCTTATTTATTTCATACATAGTCGTTTGTACCTCTTAACCCCCTATCCCTATCTGGCCCGCACCCTTCCCTCCTGGTAACCATTAATTTGTTCTCTAAATTTGCTTCAATCTTTTGGAGTCCACATATAAGTGATAACATACAATATCTGTCATTCTCTGCCTGACATTTCACTAACCTTAATACTCTCCAAGTCCATCCATGTTGTTGCAAAAGGCAAAATTTCATTCTTTTTCATGGCTGAGTATTGTTCCCTTGTATGTATGTATGTACATATATATACCTATATGTATGTACAGTGTGTGTGTGTGTGTGTGTGTGTGTGTGTGTGTGTGTGTGTGTGTGTATTCCACATCTTCTTTATCCATGCACGTGGTGCTGGACACTTAGGTTGCTTCCATATCTTGGCTACTGTAAACAGTGCCACTAATGAACCTGGGGGTTCCTGTATCTTTTGGAATTAATGTTTTCATTTTCTTTGGATATATACCCAGGAGCGGAATTGCTGGATGATATGGTAGTTCTATCTTTAGTTTTCTAACGGCCCTCCATAATGTTTGCCACAGTGGCTATACCAATTTACATTCCCACCAACAGTGTACAAGTGTTCCCTTTTCTCCACATCCTAGTCAACATTCGTTATTTGTGTTATTTTTTCTTTTTTTTTTTTTTTTTTGCGGTACGCGGGCCTCTCACTGCTGTGGCCTCTCCCGTTGCGGAGCACAGGCTCCGGACGTGCAGGCTCAGCGGCCATGGCTCACGGGCCCAGCCGCTCCGCGGCACGTGGGATCCTCCCGGACCGGGGCACGAACCCGTGTCCCCTGCATCGGCAGGTGGACTCCCAACCACTGCGCCACCAGGGAAGCCCGATTTGTGTTACTTTTTGATGACAGCCATTCTGACAGATGTGAGGTGATATTTCATTGTGGCTTTGATTTGCATTTCTCTGAGGAGAAATTGAGTTTTGATCTTGAGTTGTATGAACTGTTTCTATCTTTTGGCTATTAACCCCTTATTGGTTGTATCATGTGCAAATATTTTCTCCCATTTAGTAGGCAGTCTTTTCATTTCATTGATGGTTTCCTTTGCTTTTAAGTTTAATTAGGTCTCATTTGTTTATTTTTGCTTTTGTTTCCTTTGCCATAGGAGACAGATCTGAAAAAATATTGCTATACTTTATGTCAAAGAGTGTTCTGCCCATGTTTTCTTCTAGGAGCTTAATGATTTCCAGTCTTACATTTAGGTCTTTAAGCCTTTTTTTTTTTTTTTTTTTTTTTTTTTTTGCGGTACGCGGGCCTCTCACTGTTGTGGCCTCTCCCTTTGTGGAGCACAGGCTCCGGACGCGCAGGCTCAGTGGCCATGTCTCACGGGCTCAGCCGCTCCGCGGCATGTGGGATCTTCCCGGACCGGGGCACGAACCCGTGTCCTCTGCATCGGCAGGCGGACTCTCAACCACTGCACTACCGGAGAAGCCCTTTAATCCATTTTGAGTTTATTTTTGTATATGGTATTAGAGAACGTTCTAATTTCATTCTTTTACATGTAGCTGTCCAGTTTTCCCAGCACTACTTGTTGAAGAGACTATTTCTCCACTGTGTATTCTTGCCTGATTTGTCATAGATTAATTGACTGTGTGTGGGTTTTTTTCTGGGTTCTCTGTTCTGTTCCATTCATCTATGCATCTGTTTTTTGTACCAGTACCATACTTTTTTGATTACTGTAACTTTGTAGTATAGTCTGAAGTCAGGGGGCATGATTCCTCCAGCTCTGTTCTTCGTCCCCAAGATTGTTTTGGCTCTTAGGGGTCTTTTTGTGTTTCCATACAAATTTAAAAATTATTTTTCTAGTTCTATGAAAAATGCCCTTGGTATTTTGTTAGGGATTGCATTGAATCTATAGATTTTCTTGGGTAGTGTGATCATTTTAACACTATTAATTGTTCCAATCCAAGAGCATGGGCTATCTTTCCATCTGTTTATGTTGTCTTCAGTTTCTTTCATCAGTGTTTTATAGTTGTTCAAGTACAGGTCTTTCACCTCTTTAGGTAGATTTATTCCTATGCACTTTATTCTTTTTGATGAGATGGTGAATGAGATTGTTTTCTTAATTTCTCTTTCCAATAGTTCATTGTTAGTGTATAGAAGGGCAACATATTTCCATAAATTAATTTTGTGTCCTGCAACTTTACCAACCTCATTGCTGATCTCTAGTAGCTTTTTGGTGGTGTCTTTAGGATTTTCTAAGTATAGTAGCCCGTCATCTTCAAACAGTGACAGTTTTACTTCATCCTTTCCAACTTGGATTCCTTTTATTTCTTTTTCTTGTTTTATTGCTCTGGCTAGGACTGTCAAGACTATGTTGAACAAAAGTGGTGAGAGCAGGCCTTCTTGTTCCTGATGTTAGAGGGAATGCTTTCAGCTTTTTACCATTAAGTGATATTAGATGTGGGCTTATCATGTCTCACCTTTATTATGTTGAGGTAGGTTCCCTCTATACCCACTTCCTGGAGAGTTTTTATCATAACTCGATGTTGAATTTTGTCAAAAGCTTTTGCTGCATCTGTTGAGATGATCATATGGTTTTTATTCTTCAATTCTCATTGGTGGTTGTTCTGTAAATAGTTGCAATTCTGGTGTACCCATGAGAGGTGAGCTCAGAGTTCTTCTACTATACCAGCTTGGCCAATCTCCTTGAATGATTTAATTACAAATGGAAAGGGCCCATGTGGCTTGGAAACATCCTCTGGGCCCACCCCTGGGGCAGTGACTCTGCTCCCCACAGTCCATTTCTCTTCTTTGTGCTGTAGCTAAGAACACCCAAGGTTTAGCTGGGCACACGGTCTCCCAGAATAAAGAGTACAATTCCCAGTGAGACATGGCCACATGATCAAGTTCTGGCCAATGGGGTGAGAAAGGAAATAAGTTCTACTTCCAGCTTCTCTCTAAATTCTCTCCTCCCTTCCTCTCTTGTTTCCCAGATGGGAGTGGATGAGTATATGCCATCCTGGATCATGAGGATGGAGGAACAGCAGGTCTCTGACAGCTGGTCTGAGTGGCTAAGACACTGCGATGGCCCTACACCCCTTGGGCAGTGTGTGGGGACACTGGCTACAGGGCCCTGACCATCTCAGGCTCACCCCCTCCAGCTGCCCAGGGCAGAGAGAGGGGGCCAGGACAAGGTTTAGCATCCACCTGGGGCCCACCTCCTTCTGCTACTTTCTCTTCATCCTCCACACCCCACTCTGCTGCCCTGGGAAAGAAGGAAGAGCCCCCTAACCCCACCTCCAGGCTTCCCAGCCAAGGAGTTAAAGAGAACCTAGGACAGACCTCATGGATGGATTAGAAATCCAGAAATGAGTCCCTGCCACACTGATGGGAAATTCTGCCAACTGCGAAATCTCAGGGGCTGAGGGGATAAGCCTGAACCAACAAGAGATGCCCTTGTGTCCATGGCGTCTATAGGCATTTCCTCCAGAGTAAGGGGGCAGGGGACCCTGTAGGGTCTGCTAAGTGAGGGAGGATGTACCCCTGGTGTCCCAACAAACCTGCCCTCGGCCTCCACAGGGACCAGAGCAACCCTCTCTGGGGTTCTTCCTCTTCACTCAAGTTCATGGTCTCCCACTGGGCAGTGACCCTGCAGCCTTTCAAGAGCTGGAACCCGCAGCTGCTCCAGATTCACGAAAGGGCAGTTATGTTCCTGCAGCTTCCGCATGGGCTCTGTGTCCAGGAGGCTGGGATGGGCTCTTGTCCAGGGAGCTGGGGTTCTGAGCTAGACGCGCTCTGTCACAATGCCTGGCTCAGGATAAAAGCACATTAAGTGGGGATCCCTACAAACCTCTGAGATCAGCCTTGAAACCCAATACCCAACAGCTTTGCAAAACGCGTACAGAATAGATGCAAATGTATTCAGAATGCAAAATGCGTACTGAAATGAACAGCGTATCATAAACAGTACATGTGTACATTTCATTTTACAGCTCAATTTGATTTCTCTCTTTTTTTTCTGGCAAAATGCATATATTTGAATTCTTAGGAATTAAACGTGGATTTGGTGAGAATGTAGTGGTTCAGTCTCAGAAGGGCCAGCAGAGAACAGGCTCCACTTCACACGGCGCAGACTCAACCCCAGCAGGTGCTCATCTCACATCAGGCATGGGAACCGGTGATGCTGTCACCTGGCCCGGAGGAAGCCTGTTTGCTGGGTTCAGAGATCAGAGCAGAGTCTGCCAAGTGCCTCCCACCTTCTCCCAGCCGAGGTGAATGATTTGACAAAAATGAGTGTTAAATCCCTGTCCGCCAGCCCCTGTTGGCTCCATCTCTTATCCTAAAGGCACTAAACTCTGCATAAACAAATGCATTCATTCTGCTTCATCTCAAGTGTTTCTCAAAAAAAAAGAAATCACAGAATACCGTTTTCATGCAACAGGTGTTAATATCTGCAGAATGAGTGCTTGCCAAAGACGCTATGAAAAAGGGAGGTCTGTGAAATGAAGCCCAACCTCTCAGCCGGGCCTCAAGGTCTCTAAAGTTTGACTCCCATTACGAGAGCCAACGCTGACATGGCGACTGCATTTGCAGCACAGTGTACTTCAAACATGGCCTGTGTTACTCTATCTGAGGTGGGGATTAGTGTTAGTATCACCATCCCCATCACCATCATCTGTTGCCGTTTATCTTAGGACAGGGCCGAAAGCAACCTCATCCCACGAGATGAATCGTGCGGACGCACAGCAGAGGGCTGACACTCGCTCAGGCAAAACAGCGCCGTCTGTCCTGCTGTGGTAGCTTTTATTTACGCATTATCTATGTTTACATCTTAAGACTTGTTTTCTTAACATTCCAGAAATGCCGCAGCAGCAACATATGCGTCTATTGATTATACAGGCAACAATGGGCTTCCCTGAAGACATGCCGCGATCTGTCCTTGAGCTCAGAAGCAGCACGAGGACATCTCCTCGTGTGCCCATCATTCTGATTATACCAAAGTAGCACAAGGATGTTTCCTTGTGTTCGGATTATACTGAGGTCATTTCATGGATCGGTGCCCAAAGTATCCAGGACTGCCTGCAGTCCTGGCTTATTCGCCCGCCCTCGGTTTGCCGAGGGGTACCAGCCCCTTGCCTTGCAGAGGGGTTCTGGCCCATGGGTCACGCCTCCTTTCCATGTCCTCAGTGATTCCACTACAGTCATCCTCATCATTATTCTCACTTTACAGATGAGGACAGTAAGACAGACAGAGTTTATAAGACACACTGAGCTAGGGGTCCCAGGTCTGTGATCCCTGTAGTAGTTAGCCTCTGCGGTTGCAACAAGCATCTCCAAAGTTTCAGCAGCATCACGTGACCTGAGTTAGTTTCTCGCTCACATGGACACAGCAGGGGGAGGCTCAGCTCCAAGCCACCCAGGGTCCCAGATGGACAGAGTCTCCAACCGTCATAACCGCAGTCTCAGGAGTCCGTGACCCCCTTGGTCATGGCAGCAGGAAAGATGCAGGGGGAGGGATACAGCCTGGCTCTTCTCTACCTCATCCCAGGTATCATTGCAGCGCCCCTGCCCTCAGCCTATTGGCCAGAACTAGTCACATGGCCCTGCCCATCAGCAAAGAGGTGGGACACGTGGGGGCAGACGGAGGTGGGGGGCACCCTGACCTCTGCCTCCATTCTGCTCAGACTTGGAGGGAGGGGACTTAGCGTAAAGGGCAGGGGACTCAGTGGTCCTCCCTTTTATGTTCTTGCTTCTCTGAACTAGCTTCCAAAGCCCAGAGAAAAGAGTGCACCTTGTTACTGTTCTCCTCACTTGACTTAATTTGTAGCGCACCCAAGCAGTGGGCAAAGCAGGCACTACACACCTGGCAAAGTCCCACTGAGAACACAGCCCTCAAAATCCCCGAGTGAAGGGCTTCCCTGGTGGCGCTGTGGTTGGGGGTCCGCCTGCCGAGGCAGGGGACGCGGGTTCGTGCCCCGGTCCGGGAGGATCCCACGTGCCGCGGAGCGGCTGGGCCCGTGAGCCATGGCCGCTGAGCCTGCGCGTCCGGAGCCTGTGCTCCACAGCGGGAGAGGCCGCGGCAGTGAGAGGCCCGCGGACCGCAAAAAATAAATAAATCCGCGAGTGAAGCTCAGAGCATGTCCTTTGAATACCAGCCAACATGGACACAGAAAAGGCTTTGCTGAAGGCACGGCAAATTTTCTCCGTCTCTAAATTTGTTAAATACAAAACAAAATGAACAACAACAAAAAATGGGGGGCTTTGGGTTGCTCGCGGTGCTTCGCGGCCCCGGAGAGAAGGAAGCTGCCCGAGCCGGGGAGCAGAACGAGTGGAAGAAATCCCTGTTGGTCGGGTCTTGCTGTGTAACGACCAATCGCGAAGCTCAGTGGCACAGATGACAAGGACTTATTCCCCCGGGGTCTGCAGGTAGGCTGGGGCCGCTTAGCTCAGCTCGGTGGGGCTCCTTCAAGGATCCGAGGGTTGGTTTTATGCTGGCTAATCTCGAGGAAGCTCAGCTGGGCAGCTTGTACGTCAGCCTGCCCGTCTGTGGTCAGCTCTGCTCCGGCTGTGGTCAGCTCTGCTCCGTGCGTCTCCCATCCTTCTGGATCAGCCGGCTGTTCTCATGGTGACTGCAGAGGCACAGGGAGCTGGTCTGATTGTACAAAAGCCCTTCCAAGCCTGTGGGGGCATCTTTCCACTAATACTTCATTGGCCAGACACCTTAGATGACCAAGCCCAGAGTTCAAGGGCATGGATATTCCATCCACGGAGGCGAAAGCAGAAGGGAAACAATATTTCTGAAAAGCCATCTAATCTCCTCCGGATGCAGCAGCGTGGGACCCCAGGGCTGCCCTCTGCACAGCTGACAGCCCAGACCTGCTGTGTCCTCCGCTGGACTCGGACATCACGGTCCCTACTGCCCACCCTGGGGGCAGACGTGGCGATTCCTGATCCATTGGGTCTTATCTCTGCCTCCTATGGGGCCCAAAATAAGCTTAAAGCATTTTTGTTAGTTCCCCACAATGTGCCCCAGACTCCGCCACCCCAGGGAGCCCACACCTCCGAGTTCGGGGCTGCTTGTGCTGATTAGAAATCTGTTCCCGGGAATGGGCTTCCTCCTCACACTTCTGATGAGCTGCCAGCATGATCAGACCATCCCACTGAGGACTGTTTTACAGATGTGTCTGTGCTCTGAATATAAAACTTAGCACAATCTGATCATTCCTTGTGAGGAAGTGCATCGCAAATTACTGTTCAGGAGGAGCCTGTGGAGGGACAATCTTTCTTTCTTAGAATCCTCTAATCAGAAATATATTTCCTCAGTCATAAAACATCCATAAGCAGTAATTCTGTGTTTGTTATACATGGGCTGTAAATTACCTGTTAAGTGTATACAAGCGCGTCAGCCCACAGAAGCCTGGCATCTTCAGAGAATGCAGTAGAGGACAGTCCCCTCTTACTGCTTTCAGGATTCCCGGCACAGTGCGGAGCTGGGGACTCATAAGCTGGAAGACCTAGTGGTCACCATCATTCCTTCCTCATTCAACTGGCCAGAGCTTAAACCCAAAGTCAAGGTCAAAGGGTGGACACCCCACAGGGAGGGGTAAGGAACTGGGGCCATAGCTCAGTCATCTTGCACGTGGGGAAGCAATGTGCAGAGCTAACCCTGGGCGCACAGGTGAGGAAGCTGGCATGGACAGGTATGAATCTAGCAAGCCTCTCGGGAGGACCACTCTCTAACTAGGGCCGGCCACACTCTTCTGTAAAAGGTCCAAGCAAAAGTAGAGAAATGGGCTTCCCTGGTGGTGCAGTGGTTGAGAGTCCGCCTGCCGATGCAGGGGACACGGGTTCGTGCCCCGGTCCGGGAAGATCCCACATGCCGCAGAGCGGCTGGGCCCGTGAGCCATGGCCGCTGAGCCTGCGCGTCCGGAGCCTGTGCTCCGCACCGGGAGAGGCTACACAGTAAGAGGCCCGCGTACCGCAAAAAAAAAAAAAAGATAACTGAACCCTTGTCCATGACCAAATGGGCTCAGATCACGTCACAACCATCCCAACTCCCTGAGGCTTTCTGCAGGCTACTGGCAGTCCCTCCCCCCCTCAGGGCAGCAGGAAGCCGTAGGAGGGGCTGGAGATGTGCTGCTCCCTGAGGCAGTGGCTGTTTAGATTCCTGAAGAGGGTTCTGGATGGGGAAGGTGGTGGAGGATTTAGTCTGAAACGAGATTGCGCTTAACCATCGACAGCTTATGAGACAGGATTCCAGGAACTCAGGCAGGACTACCATCTTCCTCTCCAGAGCATCAGAACCGCCAAGAACCCGGGGTCCCTGAGACACGTCACCTCCCTGGATCTGGGGGCAGCCCCGGGGGCCTGGCACACCCGCCAGGATCCGGTGAGGCGCACGGCGCATCCTCACAGACGCAGGACGTGGACGTCCCTGCAGGGCCGCCTGGTCACTCACTCACACCTGCTCACCCAGCACAGCCCCCTGACAGCACAGCACCGCCCCCCGTAACCCCACGGCGCCCCTGAGGCAGGCGCTGTGATGACCCCACCCTGCAGAGGAGGAAGCTGAGGCCCAGGGACGTTCGGGGACCCCAGTCCACACCTGCACCCTGCCTTGCTGCCCCCGTCCTCCCCCGAGACCTCCTGGACCAGGAGACACGAAATGCCCCAGACAGGTGACAGCGCCTGTAAGAGGCTCGTTCCCATCTGGAACCCAGAGCCTGGAGAAAAGAGCCTCCCGTCTGAGGACGCGGCACTTAACATGGAAACACACGGCGAGTCTGGCGGTCCCTCTGCAAAGGGGCAGCTCCAACCCAGGCTCCCTGGGAGGGTGGGGATTCTGCAAGAGGAAGCCTGTGCTTTCCACCATTTTCGTGCAGAAGGTTAAGTGGGTGAGGACCTGCAGATCCCCTGTCCTCCCCAGACACTCAGTGAGCCTCGGGACCTTTGCTGGGTCAGACACAGACACAGACCCCAGAGTCCAGACACCACGCGCTTGTGCACGGGCCGGAGGCCACAAGCTCCCTAAGGGATAAAATGGAACAAATGCCATTGAGATGTGTCTAAGGAGAACATTCTTCTTTTAATTAGCACCTCAACTTAGGAAACATTCCAGGACTGCAAGGAATGGGCGAGAACAATGGTTGTTTAATCCTTCTTGTTTCAGTTTGCACTCGGCGCCTTCTGTAAGTGCTTCACCTCCAGAGCATTGTGGTCCTCAAGTAGAAAAGGCCAGATTTCTCCCATTTTAGCAATTCAGCCGAAAAATTCTCTCATCCTGAAGCTGTAACAACTGTTCAATTCCCTTTCTCTTCTTAAGCGCTCTTGATGTTTTCTTTTAACATTTCCGCTCAGTGCCTCCTCAGCCTGGCTGACGTGAGGGAGTAGCTTCCTAAAGGCATTTGAAGTAAAACGGGTTTTAGTTTCTTGTAAGGAAGGGAAATAATCTCTTTGGAACTTAGGAACCTAACTTGGGCTCTTAACCCAAACCCATCCCCGTTCTGATTCAACTGTGGATTCACACAAGCTGTAATATCCAAGTGGCAGCAAGGGATCTCGGACCACAAAAATCTCTACCTTCTTGTAAAAAACAACGGGAATGGTAAGCCTCCCCTACCTTACTGTACACCAGCTCTGTGCCAACCACCCCAAATCAGCGACAGGGTCACACAATTGTGTGTGACCAGATGTGTGTGTCTGAGCTGGACTTGCCTCCCAGTCCTCCTGGCCCTTCCTGCCCAGGACTTGCAAAGAAACACAAGCCAAAACAAAGGAAAAAGCAGCCTTAAATACCCCGCAGCCATCCCCACATGGAACGATGCTCTGGACCAAGACAGTGGACATCCAGACCCGAGGTGACCTCGCCCACGGAGGTCACGATAGTCCGCAGGGTCAGGCAGCACACGGGTCCTCCTGCCTGACTTCACACCCTCTCTGCAGCTGTCCCAGGCCGACGACGGGGACGTGCTACAGACCAAGACACGAGAACCTGCAAAACGTCAGAGCAGGAAAGCATGTTGGCCGACTCAGGCTCCCTTCCAGTCCTCCTTCCGTCCATTCCTGAAGCACGACCTTGACACTCGACAGATGCAGACATGATGTGCTAAGAGCTGGGGTCACAGAGCAGACGTGAGATGAGACACAACCCTTCCGAGAGCCCAGAGTCTAACCACACAGACACCACGCGCACACCCCAGGAGCCGTGTCAGCGTGGATGGCCCGGGACAGCGGGACCTGCAGGGGGGAGGTGGGGGCAGGAAGCAGGCCAGCCGGTAGGAGGCCTGGGGAGGAAGGAAGGGGCAACGACGGGCTGGACTTGAAGGGCAACGGCCACCTGCTGGTGCTGCTGGGTCTACACCAAGTCCTCCTCCTTCTAGAAGCCGAACCTGCGTTCTCCTCGGTGAACCATCACCCGCATCATTCCGTGCGGTCAGGGGGCTGGATCCCCTCCTGATCTAAGACAGCGACGTGACCCAAGCCCGGATAACTGCCTCATCAGCTCCCCCTGCCAGAGATCTCCCCAGGGGTAGGCATGTAGCAGTGGGTGGACCAATGAGACACAGTTCTGGAGTTTTCATTGAAACTGTTGAGAAAGAAAAATGCTGAGCTTCTGAGAAGACGCAGGTGCTAGTGAGACTCAGACCCAGGCAGCTATCTTGGTACCATATGCAAAGCAGCAAAGCACAAATGGAGAAATCTCTGTGAGACAGCAAAAAGAAGACAAAATCTTGAGAACGTCACTTGAGCCCCCAGATACGCTGTGCAGCTCAGAGGCTTTTATGAGCTAATGTGAATCTCAGACAGGGAGGCTGAGAGGCAGCGGTTCCCGCCCCAGCTGTCGGGGGACTTTGTTCTGGAGAGCACACATCGGAAGCTCACCTCCATCCCCACCCCTTCCACACGCACACGTGGGTTCTGAGGACCTCGACTGAGAATCTGGCTTATTTTTGAAAACAACACTTGCAGCTGCTCAGAAAGCAGTGGCGCCTGCCCAGGGCCTCTGTCTGATCAGCGCCCTGAGCACAGTCCCTCCCTCTGCTCCCCTGCAGGGAAGTGGGGGGGGAGAAGAGACAGCAAAGGTCCCTTTCCACCCACTGACCCTCCCCTCCAGAGGGTGGTCAGGAGAAAGGGCTCCTGACCAGGGCACTGCCTCTCTCAGATCCCTGGAAAAAGGAGGGAGACAAAAGAAACCCCCTGAGTCAGTACTTGGGACTATTTGTGCCTCAGCGGCCAAGGCTCCCATCTACCCGAGGATGTGCCTGGGGAATCTCAGCTGGTCCCTCCAGGCTAAGGGAGGAGGAGGAGGAGGAGGGGGAGGAGGAGGGGGAGGGGGAGGGGAGGGGAGGGGAGGGGAGGGGAGGGGAGGGGAGGGGAGGGGAGGGGAAGGGGAGGGGGAGGGGAGGGGGAGGGGAGGGACAGGAGGAGGGGGAGGGGAGGGGAGGGGAGGGGAGGGGAGGGGAGGGGGAGGGGAGGGGAGGGGAAGGGGAGGGGGAGGGGAGGGGGAGGGGAGGGGGAGGGGAGGGGGAGGGGAGGGACAGGAGGAGGGGGAGGGGAGGGGAGGGGGAGGGGAGGGAGGGGGAGGGGGAGGGGAGGGGGAGGGGGAGGGGAGGAAGGAAGGAAGCTCCTGGCTCCAGGGGCCCTGGTGGCACAGTCAGCTCCACAGGCCCTCCTGACTGCCAGCTTTAATTAACCACCTTCCTGGAGAGCTGGCCTGACTCTGCAAGGCTCCTGCTATACATGTAGGACAGGGCAGCTCATTACAGGAAGTCTGGGGAAGTCAGGAGAAAGGTGTCCAAAATACCAGCAGCACAGCACAATAAAATGTCATTTTGTCTGTTGCCTCTCAGTACTTCTTTAAAAAATTAATTTTTTAAAAATTTATTTTGGCCGCGCTGGGTCTTTGTTGCTGTGTGCGGGCTTTCTCTAGTTGTGGCGAGCAGGGGCTACTCTTTGTTGCGGTGCACAGGCTTCTCATTGCAGTGGCTTCTCTTGTTGTGGAGCACAGGCTCTAGGTGCACGGGCTCCAGTAGTAGTGGCTCACAGGCTCTAGAGTGCAGGCTCAGTAGTTGTGGTGCACAGGCTTAGTTACTCTGCGGCATGTGGGATCTTCCCGGACCAGGGCTCGAACCCGTGTCCCCTGCACTGGCAAGCGAATTCCTAACCACTGCACCACCAGGGACGTTCCGACAAACACAGTTTTCTGGAACAGAGTGAACTGCTAATGTGTCCAAGCTCGCTTGGTCCCTCAGCAGCAACCCCTCCCTCTGCTCGTCCGTGGCTCAGTTTCCGTGGGATTCTGGAACCAGCCTCCAGTGCACCTGATGCGTTGACTTCAGGGATGTGCCCCCAGGATGAAGGATTTGGGAGGCTTTCCCCAATCTCCCTCTGGACAGATTGCTGGCACGGCAACAAGGACTGGAGGCGGATGGGGAGGCTGACTCTGGTCTGCGTCAGCAGGGTCCCTCACCTCTTGTCTGGCTGCCACTGCTCAGAAGTCAGACCTTGGGAGGGGCCCAGGGAGGCCCCACAGAGCCAGACCCACCTCCTTGAGGGCTCTGGCAGGCCCAGATGATGCTTGAGCTGTGTGCATGGGCCCTTCATTCTAAGGGACAGGACACCATTGGAGATCAGAGTTGCAATGTGCCCAGCTATGGAACTGCATTTCCCAGAACCCCCTGGACACATGCTGGTCATGTGACAGAACTCTGACCAACGAAATGCAGACAGGGGAAGAGGATTCCTTTACGGGGTGGACTCAGCTGGCTGATCCCTTCTGTCATCTACCCTCCCAGTTCTTCTCGCCAGGAATGCAGCTGTGATGTGGGAGGTAGGGCAGCCCTCTTGTAACCACAAGACAGCACAGTGGTGCCCAAAACACACACCACAGCAGGTCCTGAGGGCATCGAGAACTGTCACACCGGCCCTGAACCGCCTTCCTTGGATGTCTGACGAGGAGGAAAGTAAATCCCCATCGGGTCAGGCTCTCGGTTGTCTCTTCCGTTTCTTGCAGCTGAGCACGATCCTTAATAAGAAGAGAAAACACAGAGTTTTCACCCTCCTAGTGATTACCAGGATCATTAAAAGGGAAAGAGAATGTCAGGCTCTGACAGAACTTAAAGCTATGTATTAGGTCATTCCCTAATCAGGACGCTAACAAGATGCCTTCTCCAGAGACCTGCACCCAGGGAAGGAATGCTTGTGGAGAGCACCGTGGGCCGGCACAGCCTGCAAGGGCGGCTCTGAACACGGCACACACCCTGACTCACCATCGCCCTGGCCTGGCAGGGAGGGGGTCCCATCACCCTGTTCATGGAGGACGCTGGCCAGAAGCTGAGCGCGTGCCCTGGGTGCCCAGAAGGGTCTGGCAGTTTCCCTCCAAGGGGCATTTTCCCAGGAGCCATTCTGGAGCTCCTGGCTGCGAGAAGCCCGTGTCCCAGGAGATGCCTGTGCACCTGAGCTGAGGCGGGAGGGGGAGTTGGAGAGTACTACTGGGTTCAGAGGTCAAATCACAGCCCCAAACTGCACCACGGTCTCTACTTGGGTGACCAGAGTGGAAGCACCCAGCAGGCTGGAGCTGGGGCCCAGACAAGCCCCACCCCCTCCACCAAGCGTCTCTTTGTGCCTTCAGGAGGTGATTAGGTCATGGGGTGGAGCCCTCATGGGTGGGGTTAGTGCCCTCATTAAAGAGGCCCCAGAGAGCTCCCTCGCCCCTTCTGCCATGTGAGGGCCCAGCCAGAAGCTGGCAGCCTGCAGCCCAGAAGACAGTCCTCCCTGGAACCTGGCCAGGCTTCAGCCTCCAGGACCCTGAGAAGTAAATGTCTGCTGTTGTAGACAAGCAGTCTGTGGGACTTTGTTACAGCGGCCCAGGGGAATAAGACACCGCCCATGATTCCTTTGATCCACGAGGCAGCTCCGAGGCATCCAGTCCATTCCCAGGGCCGAGAGAGAAGCTCCCTGCACACGCCGCAGCCGGTGAGGGGCGGGCTCAGCATGGAGAGCACGGCCAGCT
This sequence comes from Leucopleurus acutus, assembly GCF_964270905.1. Classification (NCBI taxonomy): domain Eukaryota; kingdom Metazoa; phylum Chordata; class Mammalia; order Artiodactyla; family Delphinidae; genus Leucopleurus; species Leucopleurus acutus. Next base: position 88,915,248 of record NC_139155.1, read on the forward strand.
CAGGGCAGTTGCCTCGACTTCAGAACCACTCACGTTCGGGTGTCACGGGTTGGCCTCTCCTGGTTTTATCCAGCTCCCCTGACAGCTGGGGGGGCCCTGTCTCACTCGGGCGTTCTCCCTCCTGCGTTCACACCCAGCCACGCTGGCTCCCACCCGGACTCGCGCGACACCCCTCAAACCTTATGTTCGGCCTTCTGTCCCCCAGGCTGGCAGCAGCATCCCCTCCCGTTGGCTTCCAAGGCGCGTGCTCTGGTTTTACTGTGGAACAGACACCAGGCTGCGATCTGAGCGGGGACCCAGGACACAGTCATTTCACCCAGGGCCCATCCAGGGCCTCCGAGGTCCAGGGGTAGATTCTACTCTCCACCCGCATCAAAAGCGTCCCGGAACTGTTGACTCTGGACCTCCTTCTCGATTGTTCCTCCAGGTGCCTCTTGCCCGTGGAATAAATCACTCATCCCAGACGCCGTGGGTTGAATTTCTCCAAGGCCTTCTGCAGGCCGCATGTCAACATGTTATTCATTCTTCACATGAGAAGAAAGGAGCTGAGCTCGACCTTTTCACACCTCCACCTCGCTCTCTCACTCCTGACTTGTTGGAGAGAAGCCGGGACTCCAGGGAGAGCAGCTGGCTTTAGGACGGTGTCCTTTATGACGCTGAAGGGTGAGCCACGCCCCTGGCCCTGGCAGTTCTCATGGGTCTTGTGTCCAGGGGTCCTTCTCAGGAGACACAGGTTTTCCATAATTAGAAAAAACCTCCTTTCTAAGTGACTTAACTGCTTTACAGCGTATGTCCAACCAAAAGAGTTTATAATCAATACAGGTAATCTCTCCCTGTCTGTCTCTCAACTGGTCTTCAACTGGGAAAAATATTGTTTTCAATAACACACACTACAATGCAGACCTCCGAACACACCTCCTTGGATGGAGGATTTGCAGACAATGGTTCTCAGCCGGAGGTGCGGCCCCCAAGGGGATCACATCGCACCCCCCAGGGAGATGCTGCTTTCATTTCTGTGTGGTTTTGTTTCTGCCAGGAGGCAGCGGAGTTTAAGATGCTGTGAAATGCTGATCTGCCTCACGCCTGGTCCGAGGGCTGAGAACGATAACAAGCGCGTTTGTGCTCTAACACTTCTCACCGTTTTCCTCAAAGATGCTCAGTCCCACTCAGAGTGGAAAGGGGGGTTTGGGGAGCCCACCCTCTGTATCCCAGGCTGCCTGGGAAGGTCGTGATGCCTGAACCGCTGTGACCCTCACCAGTATGTACCAGCTCACATTTCTGTCCTCTCCCTTGTTCCACTCTGTTGGAGAAGCTCACAAATAAAAACCGAGCCCACCTCCCTGGCCTTGGTCGCGGGAAGATCTCGAGGCTCAGCACCCACTGACCTGCCTCCTGGTTCACTGGGCCCTGATCTTCCTGGAGACGCGCCGCCCCGTCACGTGGGTCTCAGCCAACCACGCAGCGGGCTCCTGCCATGGGGATGGCCGGGCCAGCAGTGACACCATCAGGGCAGATAAGTGGCAGTGAGACCTGGGAAGGCTGGGACAGGCCCTGTGTCTCCTGCTTGGTGTGAACGAGGTAGGCCTCGGCCTGGTGACTGCTGGAGGCCACGCTGTCTGAGCACAGAGTCAGCGCGGCGACACAGAGCTGAGCGGAGATCCGACTGCGGCATGTCAGCCCTGATCCAACCTGCCCCTAGCAGGTCACAGGGGCCTGTGCGTTCCTCTGTGGATACTGCAGGTTGGGTCAGGTTTGCTTCAGAAAGTCCTTACGGATGCAGATGAAAGAGAAGGGGAGGGGAGACCCCAGCTCTCTCACCCGTATCCTTAGGAAGGGAGTGTGTCACCGCTGGGATCTTCAAAGCCATCACCCCCAGGAAAGCCCTGGAAGCTCCTGTGTCTCCTCGATGGCCATGAACCGGGGTGGTCACTCCGCCCGCAGGGAGAGCAGCGCTCCTGCCCCAACGGAAGGTGCGCTGAGTCCAGGCGCAGACGAGACGGCTCAGAGACGTGAATGAGGGGTGACCACGGCCGTCGGTGGAGCGGCTGGAGGCCTGGCAGGAGCCCCCAGGACGGCTCAGGGCCCTGGCCCTGCGGGGGCTGAGCTCTGTGTAGTCTCAGGCCCTCCTGCGGCCGCAGCCCCAGCCCATCCTCCTCCAGCCCCTGAGCCAGCGGCTGTGACACGGGGGCCTGTCGTGAAGACACGGGCCTCCGTGGAGAGGGCGGGGCAGGGTTCACAGGGCCATTTGAATCCATCGGCAAGGGCGTGGCGACTTGTCCACACGTTTCAACAGGTGGAATAAAAATCACGGAAGAAAGGAGTCAAACCGCCAACTGATGGAGTTAAGGAGACCCTCAGTTGTGAAAATGCACCCACAGCTCCGAGAACCTGATGCAGGTGAGACGGGCACAAGCCCAGATCACACTCGCCCCACTGACTTCCGTGTGTGTTTGTTTGTTTTTAACATCTTTATTGGGGTATAATTGCTTTACAATGGTGTGTTAGTTTCTGCTTTATAACAAAGTGAATCAGTTACACATATACATATGTTCCCATATCTCTGACTTCCGTGTTTTTAGAGCACAAGTATTAAAAAAAAAAATCAGACAAATAAGGAGGCGGTGGGTACACTTTAATGATACAACTTAATCTGCGGGGGATGTGATCTGGTGACTCTCCATGCGATAACCCTGCCTTTCACAATTATAATTAACTGTGAGAATAAAAAGCTTGTCTACATTGTAATTACTGCTTCTTAAAATGTATGTATACTTGTAACAACTAAATGGTTCAGTGTCTCGAAAAATAAATATCTTTTTCCATGTTTTATTGTGAATTGCAGCGGTCCCTCAGTATCCACAGGGATTGGTTCCAGGACCCCCCCAAGGACACCGAAATCCACAGGTGCTCAGGTCCTTTATAGACACTGGCATAGCATTTGCGTATAACTATGCCCCTCCTTCCATGCTTTAAATCATCTCCAGATCTCATAAAACCTAAAATGAGGTACAAGCCGTGTACACAACTGTAGATACATTTTAAATGCTATGTAAATAGTTGCCTTGCAGCAAATTCAGGTTTTGCCTTTGGGAACTTTCTGGAATGTTTTCCCCGGTATTTTCGATCTGAGGTGGGTTGAATCCATGGACAGAACTCACAGACATGGAGGGCCAGCTACATGTTAATCCTGTTGTACACATTTTCCTTAGTAGACAATAACAGACGATTTAAGTGACTGACCTTCGCACTAGATTTATCTTCAAATCTCTTAAAACAGTAGCTGAACCAGACTGTCTGATGGACGGACGTCTGTGCTCATTAAATTACCAGCTCAGCAGCGCACTGCAGTTCCTGCCCGGGGCGTGAACACAAACACGGGGCAGATGCAGATGAAGCCCAGCCTCGCCCTCGGAGGAGACACAGAGCAGCACCCTGGGCTCTGGCGTCTCACACCGGGACTCGGGTCCTGCAGCCACCGCAGCCGCACTGTGTCAGCAGCCTTTTCTAACCTCTGATTTCCATTTACAAAGGACTATTACCTGTAGTTCATTTTATACTGTAGATATTCGTTGAGTCCCTATTGTATGCCGTGTGCTGTGCATTCCATGATGAACCCAAACCATGAGCTGACAGTCTAGCAGAAAAGAGCAACAGGAAGTGAGTGGCCACAGGAGGCGTGTAAGTGCCAACAAGGAACGGGGGACAGCGCAGCAGCGTCCCCTGGCCCAGGAGGGTATGACCACAAGGAACGGGGGACAGCGCAGGGGCGCCCCCTGGCCCAGGAGGGTATGACCACAAGGAACGGAGGACAGCGCAGGGGCGCCTCCTGGCCCAGGAGGGTATGATCACAAGGAACGGGGGACAGCGCAGGGGCGCCCCCTGGCCCAGGAGGGTATGACCACAAGGAACGGGGGACAGCGCAGGGGCGCCCCCTGGCCCAGGAGGGTATGCCAACAGAGCTGAGGCACGGGGCAGCCAGCAGTGACCAGAGAGGGAGGAGAGGGCTTTGGGCTGGGTGAACAGCGTGTGCAAAGGCCCAGCGGCTGAGGCAGAGACAGAAGAGGAGAGTGGTACAGGAGGAAGCTGAGGGGACAGTGCCGGGCCCTGGGCCACGGGGGCGGGTTTGCCTTCACCCCGAGTGTGACAGGAGCTGGGGAGGAACCACAGCAGGGGAGGCAGACGACCAGACTTGTTTCTTCAAAAAAGCACTCGCTCTGCCACAGGGAGTGCAGAGGGCAGGAGTCCAGCTAGGAGGCTGCGCGGGCACCAGGCAAGAAATGGCACTGGGTGCACTTGGGGGTGGAGGCCGTGGAGACGAGGAAACTGGGTGGATTTCAGGGAATTTTGGACATGAAATCAACAGTTAGCAGTGAGCTGGACATAAGGAGAGTAAGGGAAAGGGAACACAAGGAATGGGTTCTCTTGATTCGTCCAGGTCAATGGACTGTGGTTCAGTTTAGCAAAGTGGAAACGCTGAGCGAGGTCTGAAGTGAGGGACCGGAGATGACTTTGGCCTGTGGACGCTGCACTGCCCACGAGACATCCAGATGCAGACATCAAGGAAACAACCGGACCCATGAATCTAGAGCTAAGAGGTAGGAATATTCTAGAGACGTAACTTTGGGATCCATCAACGTACGGGCAGTTTCGAAGGCCTGGGGAATGATAAGGTTAACTACAGAAAGAAATACAGTGAGGAGAGAAGAGACCCAGGATGCACCTCTGTGGAACGCTTAACTTGCAGTGGGGAGGCTGAGCCTGAAAAGGAGACCGAGAAAGAAGGGCCGGTAAGGTGGGAGGTAAGCGGGCAGCAGCGCGCTGTGACGAGTAAAGGGTGCGGGAGGCGAGACGGGCCGCACAACGTGCTCCGCCTGCCTTCTGTCTGTGGAGGAACTTCAGCCAGAGAATAAGTTTAATCAGAGAAGTGAGAAAATGCAGAAGCAAAGGAAAACAGTCAAGCAACACCAAGTATTAAGTGCGGCCACTAAACAGAGTCAAGGCCCTTTAGTCCCTCCTCAAGGGCTGTAGGTCATATTCTGGGCCACTGTAGGCGGCTCTTGTCAGGGACATGGAAGATGGTTTTGCTCAAAAACTCTATTACCTTTTTTTAAGGAAAGCTGAGAACCCTGCTTTTCTCACTGACTTTCAATAGAAAAGCACGTCTGCAGTGGGGCCCCAGTGTGTAGCACCTGCCACGGGGCCTGTGGTAACAAGGAGGGGTGGCACCCCGCTCCAGTGTGAGCCGAGGGAGGCAGGGCCCTCCCGTCCCTCTAGATGCTCACGTCCCACACTGGCACGTGCTTCTCCCAAGAGCACGGAATACTGCTTCTCTGAATCATTAATGACACGTATTAAATGTTAAGTGTCTTGACAGATCAAGAAGCCTCATTAACAATGAGCAGACGCTTCCCCCACATGCGCCAGCAGGTCCTGAAGACTTTCACCAACGCCGCGGCGCTTCTGCCTCTGGACCATGGGGAACCTGCCAGGACGAGGAAGCACTCTGCCCCAACTCACGCTTTCCCATGAGAATGCATCGTCCTCCAGACACAGGAAATGTGTCCTCATGACACCAAGGCCCCCCCCGAAATCCTGGAGGGCAAAATCATTGCGAATCACCGATGAACCAAGACCTGTCAGGTAAGTGCCTGAGGAGCAGATCTCTCCCGCGAGGGCACAGCGCCAATCACGGCGTTTCAAATCCCTGCAGGACAAGTCACGGCCTATCCGTGGGCCCCACCTCACGTGTTTTTCCAAAGGTGGTGACGCAACAGCCCAGAAGGCACATGCCTGGATCAGTGAATGCGCTCCACTCCCCTTAAACAAATTCAAATGGATTTTGATTTGCAGACTTGGGCGCGCTGCTTGCCGCTGAGCTGGATGGTCTGAAATGAGGAGACATGAAGAAAAGACCCGCCTTTATCTTCTCTGTCTGATGAAACTGCAAGTTTGCATGTCACCCTTGGTGGAAAGACCAGACTCGTGGCTAATTATCCAAATGTAACGCGCCAGTGTTGGCTGCCTAGCCCCTTGTGTCAATATGCTACTGAGGCTGGTGGGTTGGAGTACGTTTCTGAAGCTGATGTCTGGAACCTCCTACTTTAATGAGGAAAGACAGAAGAAATTTTCTGCTGTTAAAAAAGGTCTCTTCTCGGGCTTCCCTGGTGGCGCAGTGGTTGAGAGTCCGCCTGGTAATGCAGGGGACATGGGTTCGAGCCCTGGTCCGGGAAGATCCCACATGCCGCGGAGCAACTAGGCCCGTGAGCCACAACTACTGAGCCTGTGCGTCTGGAGCCTCTGCTCCGCAACAAGAGAGGCTGCGATAGTGAGAGGCCCGCGCACCGCGATGAAGAGTGGCCCCTGCTCGCTGCAACTAGAGAAAGCCCTCGCACAGAAACGAAGACCCAACACAGCCAAAAAAAATAAATAAATAAATTTAAATCATGTGGGCTTCTAAGAAGACCTCTGCTTAAAAAAAAAAATAAGTGGACGGTTCACATACACATTAGCAGTAACTTGGGTACTTTCATCCATTGAAAAATAAATTCAATGTAGAAAAAAAGTAAAGTTAAGATGCATCAGGGCAAACTTAATGGTGTGTTCTAAGCTCTCAAGTGTGTTTCTCTCAGGCAGAAGGCATTCCTTCACTTGCCATTGGCTGTTACACAAGACCACTGAGAACTGGCCAATTTATCCCCACTCCCCCAAATCACATCTCCCTCCCCCTAAAACACATTATTTCTATTCATAGAAACATTCCTAGTTGCTATAGCACAGTGTGAAATCTTCAGTTTGGCCTCAGATGCCTTTTACCTGTTAAAACCCTGAGATCAACCCTCATTGCCACCGGAGGAGCTTTTCTGCTACAGATCAAGAAAAGGAAGGGGCTCTTGGGGCAGCAGAGTGCCAAGTCAGGCCACCACACTACTGAAGACGCTTTCTATGAGCATGTGGACAAACAACCGTCCTAAATGCTAAACCAAATCAAAGAAGAGCACCTCACCTGTTTGTGCATGAGACGGATGACGTGAAGAGAAGCGCCTAACACTCCCTGGGAGAGCCAGGGGTAGTGATTCCTCCAGGGAAATATGGTAACTGGCTGCAGGCCTCACGGAGTCTTTGAAATTCACTGCTTCAGCGATCCTTGGAAATAAAAGGGACATTATTACAAAACGGTAAAGGAAGGCATTCAGCTAGAAGATGGGTTTGAAATTTAATATTAAACTTCAAATTATTGAGACAGTGATTTTTTTTGGAAGAATTTTTTTTTTTTTTTTTTTTTTTTTTTTTGCAGTACGCGGGCCTCTCACTGCTGAGGCCTCTCTCATTGCAGAGCACAGGCTCCGGACGCGCAGGCCCAGCGGCCATGGCTCACGGGCCCAGCCGCTCCGCAGCATGTGGGATCTTCCCAGACCGGGGCACGAACTCTGGACTCCCAACCACTGCGCCACCAGGGAAGCCCCTAGAAGAATTTTTCAATTCTGTTACTGAACACTACTCTATTTAAGACTTTATTCTGCCACCTGTAGGGACTACCAAGATAGCTGCAGTGTAATCTTGGACCACAAATAACAACCTAGTTGAGGCCCAGGAAGCTGTCAAATAACAAAGACTCAAAACGACTGGGCATAGACTCTCCCCAATCCCACTTAATCGCTGTGTAGCCTTGGGGAGATCACTTACATTGCCTGAACTTCAGTTTCCCTAATTATAAAATGGTGCGATAAACAGTAGCATGGTGGATGAGAGGAAGAAACAAGTTGTTTTCCTCCACACATCTTAGCTTCCTCGGCTGGAGCCCTGGACGTCAGACTGACTAGACAGACTAACAGAAGAAAAACCAACAGAAGTTTATTAACACGTGCGTCAGAGTACTCGGCGATGACCAACCCAAAAGAGCCGTTAGTACCTGGGTTAGCACCTAGCCTCTTAACTGAAGGAATGATGAACTTTCGGAGAAGTGACAGGGCTTTGAGTTTCTAGGGCGGCAAACTGTGGAAGGCAGGCCCATGGGGGGACTGATGGAAGAGGAAGAATAGTCAGTGAGTTTTGTTACGTAGATTCCTCCTGGGATATCGCTAGGTGATAAGGGTCTAGGTTTGTCTCTGGTTCTTCCTAGTTAGAAAGGGGAGCGGAAGACAACTTTATAAGTGTATGCCCCGCTTTTAGGAAACAGGTGGAGTCCAGAAAGCTTTTTTGGTGTCTGTTTCTTCAAGTCTGCCTTCAGGATAAAAAACAAAACAAAAAACACGCCCCCCCCCAAAAAAAAAAACCAAATAGAAACAAAACAAAAAACCAACCAAACGAAAAACACCAACCAAACAGAAAAAGACTGCCTTCAGCTCAAAATGATCCTTATGACCAAGTGGCATACTTTGAGGTGGCGTACTTTACTCCACTTCAGTGGACATCTGCTGTTTCGCCTCTCAGCAGCCCTTCATTCTCCTGTAAAAGTCTCCTCAACTTCCCTCCAGGTGACCGTCTCCTTCCCCACTGGCAGCCCATGTAATTTGAAGTTGACTCCATCCTGGGCTTAAAGGTAAACCCTACTGGACTTCCCTGGTGGTGCAGTGGATAAGAATCCGCCTGCCAATGCAGGAGACACGGGTTCGAGCCCTGGTCTGGGAAGATCCCACATGCCACGGAGCAACTAAGCCCGTGCACCACAACTATTGAGCCTGTGTTCTAGAGCCCGCGAGCCACAACTACTGAGCCCTCATGCCTAGAGCCTGTGCTCCCCAATGAGAAGCCCGCACACCGCAATGAAGAGTAGCCCCCGCTTGCTGCAACTAGAGAAAGCCTGCGTGCAGCAACGAAGACCCAACGCAGCCAAAAATAAAATTAATTAATTAATTAAAAAAAAGTAAGCCCTGTTATTCAGGCCCAAATGAATCAGTGCACTGTGTTCCTCAAGGCCATGGTTATTGATCAGGGCTGAGCACACCATCCAGTAAGATCCAGAAAGGTGCAACACGATGAGGTAGAGACGCTGGTTCAAAGATTCTCACTTCTCTTCACTAGATGTCAGCCCGGAAAGATGAGGTCCTGGGAGCGACTTTCACACATGAGGAGAGAGAGTGACTGAGAAGGGAGCCCACCTTGCGAAGAGAGCAGAGAGATTTTGCCAAGGGACATCAGCTGGACCCTGGATGAAGCTGTTCCTGAAGCTCATGTATCCATGGACCTTCCAAAGCACACGTGCCAGGGAAAATACACTTTTGATGAAAACACTTTAGGTGGAGTTTTTTGTCATTTATAAGCCAAAATACCCTACCTGGCACATAGAGTACTTGTCTCATGGAGGTCTGATGCAGACCTGAGGCGGTATTGACTTGGTGTCCAGTAGGTGTCAGGCGTGGGGCGTCCGGGGGGCGGGCCTGGGCAGGCGAGGGGCGTCCGGTGGGCGGGCGAGGGCAGGCGTGGGGCGTGCGGTGGGCGGGACTGGGCAGGCGTGGGGCGGGCGGTGGGCGGGCCTGGGCAGGCATGGGTCGTCCGGGGGGGCGGGCCTGGGCAGGCGTGGGGCGTCCGGGGGGCGGGCCTGGGCAGGCGTGGGTCGGGCGGTGGGCGGGCCTGGGCAGGCGTGGGGCGGGCGGTGGGCAGGCCTGGGCAGTCGTGGGGCGAGCGGTGGGCGGGCATGGGCAGGCGTGGGGCGTGCAAGGGGCGGGCCTGGGCAGGCGTGGGGCGTGCGCTGGGCGGGCCTGGGCAGGCGAGGGGCGTCCGGTGGGCGGGCCTGGGCAGGCGTGGGGCGTCTGGGGGGCGGGCCTGGGCAGGCGTGGGGAGTCCGGTGGGCGGGCCTGGGCAGGCGTGGGGCGTCCAGTGGGCGGGCCTGGGCAGGCGTGGGGCGTCCGGGGGGCGGGCCTGGGCAGGCGTGGGGCGTCCGGGGGGCGGGCCTGGGCAGGCGTGGGGCGGGCGGTGGGCCCCTTCCACTTCCACTTTGTATGAGGGTTATTTCAGAAACAGCTCTCTCGTGTAAGGCTACTGAAGAAATAGTATCAATAATAGGGTCTCTTTTCACTATGTATATCCCACACTCAGTTGAGTCTCTCCTAAGCTCTCACCACACTCAGCTGACTAGCTTCTCATGAAGTATTGTTGCTTTCTGCACTGAATACTCCCTTGGTTCCAGGCAACAACCCTAACCTTGCAACTTTGCTTCCAGCACTACAGGAAGGAAACAACCACGGCTACGTTTTGTTAACAGATTATTTTCTTGCTTCCAGGAATGACTAACAGGAAGCCCCTGTTGATAAGGCTGGTGGGATTTAATTTACAGATGGGTCCTACGTAAAGGATGGACAAGGACGTTATTGAGCTGGATATACGGTAACACCCACAGTGGACATCATTGAAAACTTTTATTTATCAGAAACAAAGTCAGCATAACTGGCCAAATTAATTGCTTTAACTCTAGCTTGTCAACTAGCTAAAGGCCAGGATAACAAATATCTATACTGACAGTCGCTACACTTTTGAAGTGGCACGCAACTTTGGAACGCTGTAAAAACAATGATGTTTTTAACCTCCTCAGCACAACTTATAAATTTAAAAACAAAACAAAACAGGTTACAGATATACAGCGGCCAGAACAGTTAGCAATTATTAAAACAATAGGGCATTCCAAATCTGACACCATGGAAGCTAAAAGAAATCAGCTCGCTGATGCTGTGGCCGAACAGGCAGCCTTAAATATGCTTCCTGTCCAGTCTTGAGACTGTCCACTGCTCTCCATTAACCTTGCTAACCCTATAAGAGATTTCTTTCTACAGGTTCAAGAGGTCCCCACTAAAAAAGAGACACAGATACGGCAACAAAAGGGGGAATTTTGATCCAACCGCACAAATATGGCTTAGACCTGATAAAACAAAACTTAGAGTGTCTGTTGAAGCCCAATTGCCATGACTCCAGCGGGTACATTCTTTAACACACTGGGCATCTAAGAAAATGGTTTTATGAGGAAAAGAATATTTTGGAAATTTGCACCCATTTTGGTTCGAAGGAAATCTATTACGTTATTGACAGGGTCTTGTTGAGACACTTCAAAAAAAATGGTGACTACTTTTACAGTGAGCTCCCAGGAGATGAAAAGGATGATGGATTACAACCTAGAGATTTTGTTTATTGGAAGGGACACAAATAAAAGATTATTTACACACATGATGGAGAGAAACTTATCAGGTATTACTTACTAATTTATGTGCAGCTGAACCGAAAGACATCAGTTCATGGATTCACATGGCTCATTTGAAAAAGGGTCCTCCACCTGAATGGCCTTTGACCCCTGTTTCTAGCACCCAGCTTCAGCTAGGCCAAGCGTCTCCAAGCTGGGAGAAGCAGATGACAACAGTAACGGACAGCTGACCCACGAGCCCCCAGGATGTGTGAATGTTATAGAGCCCTCCGCAGTCGAGCAAAGAATCAATGACACCTTTCCCAAGCGTGGAGGGTGAGGTGAATTTGCACCCATGTGATTCAGGCCCTCCCCCGGTGGGTGCCTCTCTGCTCAGAGGTAGCCGCCTCCCTGGGGATCCAATTCAGCTCATTGTGAAAGTTTCTGGGGAACAGAATTGCCAGAGAGAGTCAGAGAAGAAAAGTTCTCCAAATATCTCAGCTGCTTTTAAGAATTCTTGTCACGCCATTCAAGATGACATTCTGTCTGGGCCAAATAGCTTGCTGTCCTCGAAGAAAAATTAAATTTTAAACATGAACGGTGGAGTTAAGTGATGATGCAGGGCGAGTAATGAAATCCACAAGGAGAGGAGAGCAGAGCTCACGTCGCCTTCAGCCCAAACTGCAGAATAATTGCTTCTGTTGGAGCAATGGCTTCGATCTCACCATCAGCTCAGCTCCGCCCCGCGCCCTGGAAGGAACTCAGAATCAGCTCTGGGATTGGAATTTTGAGAAACTTTGCTCCCCTCACTTTAGGGAGCCTTAGTATTGATACAAAGAAGACAACAGATCTGATAGAAGGAGAAATAAGTGCCGTCTTCAGAACTTACTTCGATTTTAAAAACTTGTATTAAGTGTTTAATTGAAGTTCACCCAAAACCAAAGTGAGAGAGGTTTTTTTTTCCTCTGCGCATCAGAAACATCGAGAAGTCACAGAAGAAAATGTTGGTACGGTTGAGTCCCAAGAGCCTTTTTGCCAGAGCCGACTTGAGTTGGGGCTTTGTCCTGGCAGAGCGGGCAGTGGCCTTCCACCATCAGGAGAAGGTGAGTCCTCGCAGCGCCAAGGCGCCCACACCACACGGTGGTCTCCTTGCTTCCGCCCCCTCCCCCATTTTGTGATTTCCAGAAGAGTGAGACCTCAGGAACGAGAAAGCAAATTTCCAGCACCACTGACGCGAATACAAAACCCCTTAGCTCCGACAACAGCTCTCACTTCTCTTTGCCCCTCTCCCACCCCAATGGGATTGTTGAAGGCTCAAAGGCACAAAACAACAACAAAATCACCGTAATCTCCAGGGTTGGTGTTTTAATGTTTTCTGTTATTTTCTTAGCGCTTTACATACCTAAGATTTTCCACCTTTTTCCATAAGGATTTTACCCCAGATTTCCAGACAGAAGCATGCAAAGTGGTAGGTCTTTTCTGCTGGAAGTGACACTGTTGGAAATACTATCAAGTTCCCTTCCCTCTGGGTCAAGGTCTGACTCAGAAGGACATCTGTGTGTCTGATGACAGCGCCCAGATGGACACACTGACACTGTTGTGTGACCCAAGGACGCGGCCCTGAAGCTGGGCCTTTGCGCCCTCATTTACCAATTGCAACTGTTCACCAACTTTTAAAAACTGTTTTCCCCTCGGCAAATTATTCCATCATCTTCTCTCAAATGTGGTGTTACATCCCAGTTTCACCCTGGGGTATAGCACTCCTGGGTTCTGTAATCGCAGTGGGGTCTTTAGGACACATTTGGGTCAGAGGGTGCCTGAGCCTGGCTCACTCTATGGAGTTAAGAAGAGGTTATTTGTACCAAATCTGCTGACAATGACTGGTGCCCTGTCTTGGGTCTTTACTGTTTTGAACTTCCTTTACATTTGTTTTCTTTAAGACATGTCAGTGGGTCAGTTGCACGAAGATTAGCTGTCCCCTGAGAGTCTTTCCAATGCTAAGAATCTGTGATACTATTTACTATTAAACAGGCTTGTGGGCAACCGTGGTGAATGGGGAGGTGTTCTATGAAACATAAAAATACAAATGGAGGTGGGAGATGAACAATTCAACCATCATTGGGCCTTGTCCCTTCAGGTAGCGTGGAAGTTCCTCAGGGAACATCACTTGTGGCATTAGGTCACATTTTCCAATGTACGTTCAGTACAGGAACCGTCGAATCTTACTTTTCACACCCTGGCCAGTCAATGTGGGCATCCAAGGATCGCACCAGGTTGGAGATGGTCTTCAAGGGATCTCCAACTGTTTGCAGAAGCATCTTCTTCTTCCCCATCCACATTGTATCTTTCCTTCCTCACCCACGTGGTTCATGTTACCCACCTTCGAGTTCTGTTCTCTGTGTGTGTGTGTGTGTGTGTGTGTGTGTGTGTGTGTGTGTGTGTGGTGCTGCAGAGTCCAGGAATGGCGAACGGTGAATCACGTCGTGTTACAGCATCTGTGCCAGGCAGTATGGAGGGTACCACGAACTCCCCAACCATCAGGTCTTTAAGTTTTTTGAGGGGAGGGGCTGACTGTCGTTTATGCTGCCTGGACTACCAGGTTATTATGCTTTCTCTCAATACCAGTAGCTTGTTTTGTTGATGTTTGTTACTTTTCCATTTAGCAAAAGTCTCTGTAGGATAATTTGTTATGGCGTTTTCATATGCCCAGATGTCCTGACGTTTTTGTTTTCCTATAAAATTCACTGGGTGAAAACTATCAAGGGAGAAAGAATCTATTAGATACATTCAGCAAAGATCATTAAATTAGATGAACACGATTTCGAAGGTTCTCAATTAGTAGCATTGCGGTCCTAATGCAGATTTTCCCCTGAATTCATGTCTGAGATGGGTTATTTCTAATTAAAAGACCATTGGGATGGGGGGATTTTATTTCCCTTCAGTGGCATAGGATATAGGTTTTGTTTTAATTGTTTCACAGAGATTCAGTTAAAGGGACAAATGACACAGAAATAAAAACAGATTAGAGACATTTGTTTTTGCCATGTGACCATTTTAAGCAGTGCTGGGAATAAACAGTTTTAAATCTACTTAATTTAGAATTAAACACATACCTTATATTTAATGTTTATTGCCTCATTGTAATTTCTGTGTTGTTTCTAAGAAACCATACGTAATTTATGATGAAATGCAACGCTGTGTGTGATTTATTTTTTAAGCCTACTTTTGAGTATTTCCTCATGTACCCAAATACTTCCTCACTACTATTTTGTATTTGGTGTAGAGAAGGTGTTGGTTAATGCAGAAACAATATTAGGGCAATTTCCATGGTAGGTAGTGCAGGTGTTTTCCTTTAGGAACGTCTGCATTTAAAAGTTTTGGATGGGGAATTTCTTGGTGGTCCAGTGGTTAAGACTCCACGCTTCCAGTGCAGGGGGCCCGGGTTTGATCCCTGGTCGGGGAACTGGATCCCACAAGCTGCGTGGCGTGGCCAAACAAACAAACAAAAATCAGAAGTTTTGGATGAACTGAGCAGGGGTCCCCAGGTTCTGGCACGTGGATTGGGGGGCTTTGCCATGAATGGAAACACATATTTCAATGACTGGCCTCCAAGGGGAAGTCAGAACTGTCACAGTCTCATTCAACCTGCAAAAAGTGTCCCCATTGCCAAGGGACAAGGTGGAGATTACATGGTCTGTGATCACAAAGACCCAGCAGGAAGATGCCCGCAGCCAGTGTCCTTTCTGAGGAGGGTTAGCACAGCTAATTAATACATCATCTGAAGCCTAATAATTGTCCTGTTGCCTCGAAAAGCAGCAGCTGACGTCAGGGGTGAGGGCAGGTGAGACAGGCCGCGAGGTCCTGGCAGGAGGGCGGTCCCGAGCCTCCACGCTCGGTGTGGGCAGCGCCGGTCTCCCGCCAGGAGGGGTGGGTGGGGAGCCAGTTATGCAGGTACCTCTGATGACGAAGGACTCCGACTTGGGGCCCGTCAGGCGGCGGCTCTGGCGACTCGGCTGCAGGGACTTGCGTGTGGGCCTGAAGGCGCTGTGGTCACGCGAACAGCACTAGGAAGGAAATGGCTCTGTCTCCCCTTGACTGACGGGCAGGGCATGAGGCATAAAAAGACAATTGTGTAATGTTGCTGATGGAGGTCCTTTCTGTCAGGATCCGTGAGCGGTGAACTTCTGATGGTCAGTTTCAGAAATTAACCCTGTGCCTTGTGGGACCACAGTGAGAAATGAATGTCCCGGCTGTTTCTAAGGCTTGAAGACACCCGTGGACAATGCTGGGATCTGGTCCATCGGAACGGGGTGGCCGTAAGGAGGACTCTGCTCGCTCTGAGTTGTCTCGGATGCCCAGGGTCTAGAACAGGACCCCTGTCTCCAGGGCACAGCCAAGAACACAGGGCTCCCAGCCCCCAGTCCCCCCAGCCTGCAGACTGTGGACTTGCTTCCCAGGAGGAGCGGCCTTCAGACTTCTCATCCCGCCCCCCAGCTACCTGTTTCAGAGGCTAAGCCCCTGCTTGTAGAACCGAGGCTCCCCTTGGGGGCGCCACCATGAGGATCCCGGGGCCCTGATCGCCTCCCCCCCACTGTGAGGTGGTGTCTTCACAGCAGCAGGGCAAGCCCCGGGGGCTGCAGCCACTCCCTCCACATTCCACGTGTGCTCCCCTGCTAAGGCAGGGCCGCCGCGCAGAGGAGAGCTTGCCATGGTCCCAGCGTCCAGCTCCAGAGCTGAGACTCAGAGATGATGCCCAGGAGAGGGTACGGGGGCTCCAAATCTCTTCTGAAAGGAACGGACTCATTTGCAACAGAGCACGGGGGAGGGGAGGCCCGAGGATGCTCTCAAGAACAGGTGGCAGCCAAAGGTGATTCTGTAGAGGTTGGTAGCTGCGTGGAGACAAGCTGTAGGCGGTGCTTCACTGGGCCGGTTCTCAGCACAGGAGCATCAGGGTGGGCTGGAAAGACGCCCCGAGAGGCCTGCTCCAGGGGGAAGCAGCCTGCACACCGTCCACTGGAGTGCGTCTGCGAAAGGGCAGCACGGGGCCTGGCGCCCAGGTGTGTACCGTGAGGATGTGAGCTCAGGAAGGACGGAGGGAACCTCCTGGCTGGGAAGCAATGAAGATGCCATTGCTTCAGCTTCACTCGTTAGACAATAATTCTGGGTTTCAGTTCCTGTGACCAGCCAAAGTCTTGGTGTCCTGAGCTGTCTGGGTGTTGGGGTCTAAATGAGCTGCTGTTACGGCAGGTCTAGGTGTGTGAGGCCCAGCAGAACGGAGACCCAGAGTCTGTTTGCTCCTCCCACGGTCTGGGGCAGGGACGTGCGGTGGCCCAAGGGGTGGATAAGGGCTCTTCTGTATCCCAGTCAGGAGGCCTTTGCAGTCCAGGCCCAGGGGTATGTGGGGTGAAGCCCAGCTTGCATTCAGCCCCCTGGCCGTGGGCTCTGACCAGGGCTGCACCCACAGAGGGTCCTTTGTGCTAATTCATCAGCCCAGCAGGGGCCGCCTGCTACTTCTGCCCCAGATGGGCCCAGGTGGGTGGAGGTGGCCCTGGCTCTGCTGTCCTGCCTCTGTCCCCCTCTGCATCGCTACATGACCCCCATATTGCATTTCTGCACACGACTCTTACATGTCCCTCCGCTGTGCCCACCCAGTGGTCTGCCAGCACTAGAGGACCCCGGAGCCCATGTTCCTGAGCAAGACAGGGGGAACCTGGGGTACTGTCAGGACCCCGGGCCATCCTGTGAGGTGGGATCCCCGCCGGGATGGAATGGGGTCGGGGTCCAGCCACTTCCCTCCCCCCCACTCCGACTCCCCCCTGTCAGCGTCTTGAATTATGATACTGTCCCAAATTAACTCACTTTGCCAGAGGTGCTTCTCTGAAAAGCCAATCTCTCTAACTGCTCATTTGGGGATCTGATCTGATACTCCACCAACAGGGGCCTGCGGCTAAGGTGTTGGCAGAAATTAAAATGTCTACATCTCTAGATCCTATCCACACACACTCAGACACACACACACCAAGTGTCTATGCTCCTGCTGCCTGGCCAGTAGTTCCCATTTCCTGTTAGTTTCCTGCTGTCAGAATCCTTTCAGGTTTTCCTCTCCCTGCCTGGGTTCAGTGGAGCCACGCCAGTCTGAGGAATAACATTCTCCTTACATTCAGGGCCACGTGGCGGATCCACGTTGTGCTAATGACACAGAGGCCGCGTGCCACAGGGCAGGTGTGTGGCAGCCCCCAGCGGGGCTGGAGGTGGGTGGCTGCCACAGCCCCCGGGTGATGATGGCTCTGTGGGATATGGGTCCAGCGTTGCTAGATGTCTCAGCATGTCGAGGGCCCCCAGGAAGCCACGCCGTCAGTGAGGCTCCCTGGCTCACACTGGGCTCTGCACTGGTGTTTCTCTGCCTGATTATGGGGAGAGAGCAGTGAGTGGCAGCTTGAAGTGAGATCTTAGTTCCCTGAATGGGGATCAAACCCTGGTTGTCCTGGTGAGACCTAACCACTAGACCACGAGGACCAGTGACTAGGGTCTGGGCCCCAGCTCTCGTGTGCTTTGAAAAAGAAGGAACTTGACAAAGAGACGGAAGGTAGAGAGGAAAGTGAGGTGTTCATTAGAGAAGCAGAGTACTTGCGGACAGACGCATGGGTGAGCTCAGAGAGCGTCGCGCCTTTGGGAAGTTTAATCATTTACAAGGGGGCAGTCTTCCGCGTCTTTGTTTTCCTCTGGCCAGTCGTCTTGCTTTCACCCCACAGCTGATTGGTCTCAGGGCCCTACCCTATGCGCGTGTGCATCCTTTAGCCAAGATGGATTTCAGCGCGAGGGGCTTTGGGAAGATAGCAAGACTGATTACGGTCTGGCGTCCCCTCCCTCTATGATCCCCAGGGAACCTTTCTGTGCATGTGAAGTCAAGGTCTCCCTGACCCCAAGGATGAGAAACATGTCACCTCTTAATCTATTACCCAGGCAGGGTTTAGCCCCTCTCTGGCCTGGCCATAACTGTTATCTGAGTGTCTGCTGGAGACAAAGCCCAGCTCTTACCCTGTTGTAATTTCCATCTTGAAGTATAGACAGGAGGCTGGCTGTAAATGTCTAACCTGGAGCCCCTCTATCTCCTGCCTCACACGCGCCACCCTCCACCCCTCTCTGACCTCTGCCCAGAGGCTGCTAGGGCGGCTGCAGTGACAGTAAGTGCCTGATAGGGGTCAGACGTGCATGTGCTGCCGACCGATGACCCAAAGCTGTGAGTGTGACTGAGGCCCCTCGGGAGGGACCAGGCAGGGAAGAGGAGGCAGGCCCTGGGCCCTGGGGACAAGGGCATGGCTCTGCCCAGCTCGCCCCCCAGGCCTGAGCCTGCAGGTGCTCCAGGCATACAACCAACACGGCCTCTGCCCAGCGATGTCCCACACTCACGCACACGAAGGGGACAGCTGGCTTTGCTGCTCCTGCAGGCGAAGGAGCCGTGGACACCTGAGTGCCACCTGAATACCACCCAAGCGAGGCCAGTTAGACACGTCTGCGCTGCCCGGAATGTGCAGCCACGTGGAGCCTTCCTGAGGCCTGTCTCTGACCTCACTGCTCCTGGGTGCTGTCTCTGAGGTCCTTGTCACTTCAGGGTGGGCACGGGCCAAGAACAATATCACCAGGAAGGTTCTGCAGAACCTCGGGCCCCTAGACCTGCTGGATCAGAACATGCATTTTGAAAACATCCCGGTGATTCCCACAAAAAGTAAAGCCAGAGTTAGCGCCACCCTAGCTGTCGCCAGGAGCCCCGTCCCCTCCTGAGACCTCAGCGCGGCCTTGAGCGTCTCCAGCTCCGAGTCTCTCAGGATGCAGTGGGAACACCTGGCTGGGGGCACAGACTGATGCCACCCGCTGGTCCTCCGGAGCACCCACTGAGGAGGTAGTAACGGGACACGGAACAGGTGTTAACCCAGCAGGCAGGGCAAGGAGAGGTCATAACGGGAAGCTCCCGGGAAATGGTACCTGACCATCAGCTCCATGGAACCCACCCTGGGGAGGTGGGAGCGCTCTTCCTGCCCTTAGAATCTGGCCGGGCCACGAAGAAAGCCCCACGGGCTCTGGCATCAGGGATTTCCCTAGAAAATGCTCCAACGAGGCCCAAAGGCCACACACGACAGCACACAGCTTCCCGCGAGCTTTTCCCTCCTGCGGTTGGACATACGAGCCCAACAGACAGAGAAAAATGTGCAACATGGAAGTGGAGACTAAAAATAAATAAATGGGAGGGAAGCGTGGTGTTTATGGAGAGAGAAGACAATTTCAAACCCACAACTAGCAACCAACATCCGCGGGGAGGTAGAAGACACTACACCCATTTAAAAAGAAAGGGATTTTATTAAAAAGAGCGTTAAAGATGTGATTGAAAAGGCAAAAGTCGTAAAAATACTGGACTACGAAGTAAAGGAAATGTTCCTGGGAAAGAACAGAAAAGACAAGATGGGGGCAGGAGAGGAGGACCAGTGCAGAGTGTCTCCAACCACCCCTGACCACAAAGCCCAGGCTGAGCCTCTCGCCCGCCCTCGGCGTCACCCACGTGCCCGCCCCTCCTCCGGTGTGTGGTGGGCCTCTCAGGACGTGGGTTAGGCTTGGACGCACTGGTTACCTCGGGGAGCCCCGCTCACTGCTGAGCCAGGACACAGAAGGCGATAACTTTCTAGTTTCTGAGTATTTCATTTATCCTCAAGTTGGAAACCATCTTGTTTATTCATTTCCTTTATTATCAGAAATTAAACCCCACGTTCTCCAGCAGTTGACCAAAGCTCACCTCCAGACATCCCAGCCCCCGCTACTCTGTGCTCTCACTTCCCGAGGGGCTCCCACGGATCCTCTGTGCTGTCCCGTCTGGGCTGAGTACCCTCTGTGCCCACAGCCCATTTGCCCTCCAGGCTGCCCCTGCCCCACCACTCTGGCCAGGTCCTTCCTCTCTGTCCCTTGACGGACCTTCCACGTAGATCACGGTGTCCCTGGAGCCCCAGGGCCTCAGGACACCCTTTTCCATCTCCCTGGGGACTCCCCTCACCCTGCTGGACCTTTTGCTCCTGGAACACCTCCCTCCCACATCAGAACTGCTGACACCCCAGGGCCCACGGGGTCTGCGTCTCAGGGACACACTGAGACTCTGGACCCTCTACAGGTCCACTCCTTTGGGACAAGGAAGCGCAGCTGCCCTTGTTCTGCCTGCCTGGGCCCAGAGTGCTGAACCCATCCTCCAGCAGTCCCAGGTCTGGGAGCCAGGGACGATTTGGTGTGGAAAGCGGAGTGTCTTCCGCTGGCCTCTCTGAGTCTCCTGGGAGACGCTGCCCAGTGAAATCCTGTGGCCGGTGCCGTGGCCTGAGCCTGCGGGCTGAGCCAGGGGAGGGAACGCGGCTGTTTCGTGATTTCTGTGTGGCAAATAAGTACAGGAAAAGTCCCTTAGCATAATTTAGTGGGAGAACTCCAAGTCAGCCACTGGATTTCAGTAAGGTTCCCCTAACTGATAGGAAATGCCTTCCAGCTCTTATTCTCAAAGCTGTCCTCAGAGGGGGGATCCACTGGGCTTCAAATCCAGCAACAGGGGGGGGAGAGAGAGAGAGAGAGAGAGAGAGAGAGAGAGAGGGAGGTGTTTTCTGCTTCTCTCCTCCTTCCACACCTTCCGGATTCACCCTGATCTTACCTTACACATTAGCCTTCTCCTCACCCATCAAATGAGCAAACCCACCGACGATCAAGGTTTTAATGAAAATTGTTCTTTCCTGGAGCATCTCTGGTGGGCAAATGAATGGAGCCAATAAAAATCTCCTTCTTCCTGGTAGTGACTGATTACTTCCTCCGGCCCCCAGCGCCTGGAGAGAACGGCACGCTGACTGCACCCGCTCTCGCTCTGAAGCTCCTCGTTAAGAGAAGCTGTTTATCACCGAGGAGTTGGCCCGGCCCCCGGCGGGTCTTCTCATGAGCATCAGTGGTGCGCGAGGACGGTGAGGGGGGAGGTGCGGCTCCCCAGAATGGGCCCTCGGGTCCCTCTATCCACCCGGAATAATGAAATGTTGACTCAAACCTGCATCGTGTGCGGGGTCTGTCCTCCTGATCTACCAGTTTCCCAATAGCTGGGAACCAGAATGTACTACATCCTTGCACTATCCAGTGGGTCCATGGCTGGAATCCTGAGCTGTTCGTTTCCGGAGGACACACAGCCCCACCCAAGGCCCCGTGGGTGCTGAACCTGTCTCGGGACCAATAACCGAGACTCCCAGTGACCAACCTGCGCAAAGCAAACTCGAGTTCCGTCCCATCTCCTCTTAGCCTTCCCCATCAGGGAAGCGGGTCCGACATCCACTCTGCTGCTCCGGGCGTCCCCGGGACTCCAGTCCAGTTGGGCATCCTGCCTTCCCCACGCCCGGAACGTGGCCTCCTTCAGCACACGGTCCTGGCCTCTCGTTCACTGCGGCTCCTCCACGCCTAGTGCGGGACCTGCACAGAGCAGGTGCTCAGTGAGTGTTTCCGGATGAATGAATGAACCCTCTGCTTACCAACCACCCGGCTCCTCTCTGGAATCCCGTAGGGAGGGCCTGTGGGTCAGTGTTGCTGGAGTTTCACAAGCAGGCTTCGGGTGCCCAGCTTGTCCTGTGCGCCCCTCACGCCGGTGTCCTTTTCCCCCAATGCCTCCGACTTGCTGGGAGGCAGATGTCTGGCTGCTATGAATATTCGATGGGCCCGGCTGTGCAGGAGAAACTCTAAAAGCCATCCATAATTAACCCCGAGCACGGCAGCCTCTGGCGCTCAGAGCAGCCGCCTGCGCAGTCAGCAGCCTCTCGAGGGTGGAGAGGCCACGGGGGCTCATGCTGCGTCACACGTGCAGGGGCCAGTGGCCCGAAAAGCCTTTCAGCTGTGCTGTCGGTGAGGCCTCGGCAGCCTCTGGCGGCCCCCGGGTTCTCAGACGCTGTCACTCTCAGACCACCTGCTCTGCCCTGCTGGCATCACCGCCTGGTCCAACCCTCAGACTCCCTCACACTCCCTCAGGTGGCCCTTGGATTCCCCGTTTCCCGTGGGGCCCACACTGACACCCCGTCTTCCCACTGGAGCATGGATACCGCGAGCACCAGCCTGGTTACCCCAGTCACTATGTCCCCGGCACGGATGAATGAGATGGAGGAAGGAAGGAAGGAAGGAAGGGAGGAAGGAAGGAAGGAAGGAAGGGAGGAAGGAAGGGAGGAAGGGAAGAAGCACGTCTCCTGCATGGCCCCACAGCTCTTCCTACAGCACTGGTCCTCACACGTTAGAGACACGTGAACAACTGGGGAGCTTGTTAAAATGCGAGTGCCTGGGTCTCTCCCCCCATATTCTGATCCAGGAGCCTGGGCTGGGGCCCAGGAATGTGCACTATTCACAAGGCCTTTAGGAAGCTTCTATTCTCAGGTGCGGTCCCCACAAACGTAGCCTCTGGAGGCAGACGGTCTTCCCAGAGACCAGCGTGGGCAAAGCAGAAGAGCGTCGTCCCTCCGGCTCCTCCAGGGCTGAGCTCCTGGGCACCCATAGGAGCTGCTCTCCACTCTCCCCACCCTCTGCTCAGGATGATGCTGGAGAGCAGGTAAGTGCAAACTTCTCCCAGACAGAGGCTCTCGTGATTTCCCGCCAGGAAGGAGATGCCCATTGGCGAGGCTGTTTCCTCAGCAGCAGGGGGGTCGGCAGGGCTGGACCTGAACCTGAGCCTCGGACGCAAGCAGGTGGCACCTTGGACTCTTACCTCCCTTTGCTCTGGGTTCATTTAGTGCCGGTGTCCCTGCTCTACTGCCTGGTGCCCAGGGCGGAGGTGGGAGGAGCTGGCGTGAGAGCCCAAGCTCAGTGCCAGGCGAGCTCGTGGGCGGGGCCAGAGTGGGTGGAAGAGAGAACAGGGTGCTCGCTGACCGCAGGGGTGGCCAGGGCCGACTCTGCACCTCAGACACAGACCAGCACGCGTGCGCACACACACACACATGCACATACACACATGCACACACAGGGGCATACACACGCACACATATATACATGTATACACACAGGTGCACAAACAAACCTGTACACAAAACCACGCACACACATATACCACATGCATACACACCACATGCACACACACACATGCCCAGGCACAATATATACACATGCACACGCAGGTACACAAGCACACCTGTACACACACTGACATGCACACATACGTGCATACACAGGCACACATATATACAAGTGCACACACAGGTACACAAGCACACCTGTACACACACTGACATGCACACACACATGTGCATACACAGGCACACATATATACACGTGCCCACGCAGGTACACAAACACACCTGTACACACATTGACATGCACACACGCGCACATGCCCATACACAGGCACACATATATACACGTGCACACGCAGGTACACAAGCACACCTGTACACACACTGACATGCACACACATATACCACATGCACACACACACATGCCCATACACAGGCACAATATATACACGTGCACACGCAGGTACACAAGCACACCTGTACACACACTGACATGCACGCACACACATGCCCATACACAGGCACACATATATACACGTGCACACGCAGGTACACAAGCACACCTGTACACACACTAACACGCACACACGCACACACAGTGCGGGAAGCACCACCACCACCTCTCCATCTGCTTCATGCACTTGAAAAGGACTTTCCGTCCCCGAGTTGGTCCCCATCTGCCTCGTTCTGCAAACCTCGCAGATCCAGGACCCGCCGGGCCGGGACCGGCTCTGCTCCTCCAGAAGCAGCTGCCGCCGAACCTCCGGAGCCTCGGAGGTCACCGTCCCTAGAGCCTCCGGGGTCCTGCGCGGGGGGAGGGCTCCCGGGACCCTAGAGCCCAGGACGTCACACCTTTAAGACATTCCGGAGCCAGCTTCCCCCCAGATGGGAAGGTCTGCAGCCACAGGACATGTCCCCCATCGTGTCAGGAGACTGAGGGCTCAGGGGCATGTTCCAGAACCTTCTGGAGGAGCACGTGGGAGCTGCTGATGCTGGTGATGGAGCTGGACAGGCCTGAGAGGGACACGATGACCTAGAGGAGCTCTGGGGACACGCCGGCAGGTGGACAGCATGTCCCGATCTGCTGTCCTTGAAGGCCTGGCCTGCTCAGAGCAATCATCGCTAGGCCGCCCGTCCGCCCGCCGATCCATGGGTCCATCGATAGGCGATCGTGCGCGCGAGCACCGCCAGCCTGCGCGGCCGGGAAGCGGGGAGGGCGGCCCTCCTGCGACCCTGCGCACCGCGCCTGCCTCCAGGGCCCGGTGTGCGGGGGTCCTGGGAGGAGGGCAGGAAAGGGGCCCCTCCCGGGGCGCTGAGACCACCGCGGGCTGTCATGGGCACCCGCAGGGTCGGCCTGAAACGGAAACCTCCGGAGCTGGACGCCCTGGAGGAAGGGCAGCGGCACGCGCAGGACACTGCTCGAGGGCCGCCGTCCTGCCCTGTTTCTCGCCTTCCCTTTTCTCCTCCCTGTAGGTTAGCAGCTGACAGACCCTGCGCCCCCGACAGGCCCTCACCTGGGAGGGGCCCGGGGGTAGGAGGGGCTGCTGGATAGCTGCGGGACCCCTGGGCGCTGGGCTCATCCTTGGGCCCGCTCACCCCGCCCCGTCTGTTCTGCCTCCTGGCCTGGCGCTGGGGAAGGGACCCCAGGTCCTTGTGAGGCGGGGCTGCGGCTGCGGGAGGCGCGATGTGGAAAGGCCCTCCGGGAGCCACACAAGGCGGCCGTGTTTGGGACCAGCCTCCCGGGCGCCGATCTCCTCCCTCCTGAGCAGGCAGGCGGCCTGGCCACGGTGGCCGGACGGCCCGCACCGTGTGGGGTCGCTGTCGGGCTATTTCTAGCTCGGGTCTCTAGCCTCGCAGACACAGGGGCATTGAGTGGAGCTATTTGTAGCTTGGAACATCCGGCCCCAGGGCCCTCCCAGCAGCTGTGAGCTCACCAAGGGCAGAGGTGACAGATCTCAGGGCGGAGGGGTCAGAGGGCCCAGCTGCGTGGAAGGATGTGGATAAAGCCTCCACAGTGGCCAGAGGCCCCCCGGGGATTCTGGGGCAGCCTGACCTTCCTCTACGCCCTTCCCTGGCTCCCCATTGCTCTGGGGCGAGTCCAGGCCCCTCCTTACCCAGGCACGCCTGTCATGACCACCCGCAGGGGTTCACCCGCCTCCCTCCCGTCTCTGGGTGGAGACCAGGAGCCTCCCCAGGGCAGGGTCAGGGGAGCTGCCTAACCTCAGTGCCCAGAAGGAGACTCAGCAAAGACCACAGTCAGCAGACGGGCCCAGGCGGTGCCCAGGCTGAGATGACGGTGACCCCTGCCCGGGCACGTGGTGAGCACTGGTGCCAACCCGCCTGAGGTCCTGGTGGTGCCTGGACCAGGGGAAGCGGGGGGCAGTGGCCAGCCCTGAATGGTCAGCTCAGGGTGGAGCCACGAGGTGACTCGGCCTCCGATGACCTGAGTCAAACCCCCTCCAGGTACCAGCTGGAGAGCCAGCGGGGCCACTCAGCCTCTCTGAGCCTCGGTCTCCTCATCTGTAAAATGGGAGTGAAAGTCACAGCAGGGGAGCCTCGCGGGGCTGTCTTGAGGGTAAGTGAGTGAACAGGTGGGAATCCTTCAGCCCCCGCCTGGCAGGATGAGCACCATGGTGTTCAGAACCCTCACTCCAGGTCAGTGATAAGCACACAGACAGTCCCCTCCCTCCTCCCAGTGAGCAAATGGTCTCTGGGACATAAAGGGAAAGAGAGGGCAGGCCTGCTCCTGCGAAAACGTCCCCCGAAAATCTACAGCCCAATTTATGGGTGACAAAATAACAGGCCTCCAGGGTGTCTCTCCTCATCTTTTGTAACGAGGAGGAAGCCCCGTGACTCAGCCTGGGAACCAGGAGCATCTCTGAGGCTCCAGTGCCTGGACTGTCCTTGCTGGGAAAGCCCTCTGGCATCAGTGCCCCAGGAGGAGGCCGAGGGGCACAGAGCGCCCCCTGCGCTCACTCGGGGCCCCAGGAAGGAGCAGCAGCTGTTGGAGGCATCACAGCTCTGCCCTCATGTGCCTCCCTGCTGCTCCTGGGGCGACTTCCTGCGGCTACACGGGAGTCCACCCGGGCTGAGAGGAAGGAGGGGCCGGTGGGTGCCTGGGGTCTCTGCACCCCTGCAGACCCTGGCGGAGATGCCCCCATCCCTGAGACCCGTGTAGCGACCATGATCCCAGCTGCTGCTGCCTCCGTCAGGTCAGGGTGGGGACGAAGCTCCCAGTGACGTTAGGTCAGAGAGGGGTTAATGCGGGGAGCTGGGTGCTCACAAGGCTGGTAGGTGGCTGAAGGAGCCAGTGCAGGGGAGCCCCCATGGTGACTTGGGGTCCCTGCAGACCCGCCCCCCAGGGAGCCACCTCCCCTGATGGCTGGATGTAGACGCAGACCCTCTAGACCAGTGGGGTGCGCTCCAGCCTTCTCTGTTCCATCTCCACCTGCCACCTGTTCTGAGTGGCTGTGTCCTGATTCTCCTCCTGTGAGGAGGCCCCTGAGACAGACCCTGACGGGGACACCTCTGGGTCCAGCAGAGATGCCAGGGGTGGCAGGGCTGCTCCTCACAGGGCGTCTCCTCCCCTCCCAGCCCCCCACAGCAGACCCTGAGCTGCAGGACGCCCTGAGGACAAACTGGTGGGGCGTGTCCTTGGGGGAGGTGACCAGTGGTGAGGGGGCCCTTGGCTCAAAGCAGCAGGGGGAGGGGCAGGGACATCCCTGGGGCTCAAACCCCAGCACAATGTTGGGGACTGAGTGACAACCTGCAGGGGGCAAGGCAGAGCCAGCTCAGAGCATCAGGGCTGAATGAGTGAGTCATGAGAAATACTGCAGAGGCTCCCAGAGATGGTTTTGGGGACCAGCCCCTGACGGGTAGCGTGTCCTGATGTCTCACAGGTGGGCTTATGAGCCAGGAATGAGAAAACACCCAAACAGACCCAGGCATAAGACAAGTGTACTGAAAAGCTCAGGATGCAGGATGCCTGAAGGAGCGGCTTCAGGCACAGTCTGATCCAGCAGCTCAAACACTGACTCAGGGCCTGACCCCTCTTTATCCTGTGGCTCAGGTTTCCTGTGTCCATGTCCCTTCCAGGCCAGCATCTCCCCAGGATTATGTTCACTGAAACAAATTCTCTTCTCCAAGCAGGCCCATCCTACTGCCCACCCTGAATCAACCGTCCAGGCCACGGGGATGGGATGTTCTAGTCTGCATAGGCCTGAGTCACGTGACCTCCCTTGGGCCTGGGGGGTGGAGTCCGCCTCACACAGACCACATGCGCAGAGTGCGGGGTGGGACCCTGGGGAGCCAGAAGAAGGAAGGAGCCCAGTTCTCCCCGCTGTCTCTCCAGGGTTCCCGTGGCGCTGTCACCCTGGGCTTTAGAAACTCCTCCTGCGGAAGTGGTGGCCGCCATCTCCCAGCACCCAAGATGCCCATCAGGCTTTCTCTCCTCATGAGTCTGCGGGTCCCAAGGAAGCAATGCCTGAAACAGGCAAACAGGATGGACCCCTCAGAGGCCACACGGGGAGGAGAGCTGGCCGCCTTAGCCTCACGTCACCCACGCTGCCCCACCGCACCCTGGGCTGTCTCCCCGTCTTCATCACACGTCACCCTGGGCTGTTTTCTCAGGGGCTGCTCCTCTCGCCACCAGCCAGGAGGAGAGACACAGCCCCGAGGACACTTGCTAATTAATGAGACAGTGCAATGGGCTGTTTAAAGGCAAACCCATAAGGCTGCTGATGGGATTTCTAATTTGGCAGGAGGAAGAGGGTTAAATTGCGTTGAGAGCAATGAAAGTTTTGGAATCCAAGATGATTTCTGGTTCTGTGTTTCATCCTGGTAATTAATTGGATGGAAGTTGTTAAACTTTACGAGGAAACCAGAGATAATGCAGGTTCACCAACTCTCTGGAAGATTAAGTTCATTCATCTCCTCCAAAACGGCCAGGAGCTCCAGTGTCAGCGCTGTTTCCAGAGAGAGGAGCAGAGCGGGTCCCACGGTATCTGCTCATTTTCCTCTAACTCCATCA
Source organism: Leucopleurus acutus (assembly GCF_964270905.1). Taxonomy (NCBI): domain Eukaryota; kingdom Metazoa; phylum Chordata; class Mammalia; order Artiodactyla; family Delphinidae; genus Leucopleurus; species Leucopleurus acutus. Next base: position 88,943,425 of record NC_139155.1, read on the forward strand.
GTGCGGGAGGGCATCTGCTCTGAGCGGGGCTCTGGGCTCAGCCTGGCGGAGCCGGGGCTCAGACACTGGCGTGTGGCCTGGGCAGGTCTGAGCCTCGGCTTCCCGGTCAGGAGAATGGGGCTGAGGACAGGCCTGCGCTGTAGGGTCCCTGTGGGGATTGCCGTAGAGATGCCCTCAGAGCAGCTGGCAGGAGGCCGGGCACATCCAATTAATTGATTGGATGGAAGATGCAGGTGGAAGCCCTCTGTGGGGCACAGAGGGGGCACAGGCAGAGTCCTGGGAGAATAGACGAGAGGGACCCTGCAGTGCACACCTGGTCCTGTGGCCCCAGGCGCAAGTAGAGAGGAGGTTAGGGGCCCTGGATGTCCCCAGGAGGGGGGATCAGGGGACAGAGGTGAGACAGAGGCTCACATCCCACGGGCATCCTGCACCACTGACACTGATGCTGTTTGCTGCCCTCCACAGACACACAACAGATGTAAGTCATTGGATGCCCGGGTAGCATGGTGATGGTGCCGTAGCAACCCCCACCTGTGGTCTCCACACTAGTGCAGGTGGCATGATGAGTTTAGGTTAATTTAGTAACGTAATCGCCCTGGGGAGTCAGGTCTAAAGCCACTTTGAACGCTGGGCCCTGACCATCCAGGACCCGCCATGAGAGGACAGAGGAGAGACGAGGTCACAGGTGGGACCAGGAAGGAACCGCACCTGAGCTCCACGCCTCCCGTCTGCCATCACTGCCGCCTCCGTGGTCATGGGCAGGACAGGAGGAAGGGGTGACCTGAGCTGAGGGTGAAGAGACCCCTGAGAGTCTTGTGAGCTCACCTTGGACGTCTCCGCCCTTCACTCCTAAGGACTCAGCCCCTGGGACCTCTTTCTGGTCCTGGATCACAGTGGGGCCTTTGCACATGCTGTTCCCTCTGCCAGGACACCCTTCCACCCAGCCCTGCACGTGCGGGCTTCTCCTCAACATGAGGCTCTCAGCTGAAAAGTCAGCTCTTCAGAGGACCCGTCCCCGTCATCCTAGAGATAGAACCTGTGTCTCTCCATCACACCGTCACCTCCTGTATTCCAGAAATACAGTTTGAATTGAGAAGTGTCGTCACACCTTGTATAAAATGGCTTGTCCCACAAGCCACAGCTGGGCAGTCCAATGACCTCTGAGAACCTGCAGATCAAAACACGCTGCTCCAGAATGAAGCCGGCCCGGGACAGCATCTCCTGAGCTCTGTTCTGCTTCAGTCTCCTCCCCAGGAGCCAGGGCCCCTCCCCCCGTTCCCAAGAGGGCCGGTGGGTTGGAGGGGAGACTGAGAATGGGTGACTCGTCTGTATCTGAGCTCATTGCAGGATGTTCTTTACAAGGTGGGCTTTTCCCGTTTCCCTCACGCGTGTAATCCCACTGCTCAGAGCAGCGTGGGCGCGGTCTGTGCTCAGTAAACATGCACGACGTGGCTGGACTAACTAACGGGTCTCTCGCCTGGGAGGTGGGGCCCGGCTGGGGTGGGGCGCCAGGGCCTGACTCTGGGTTGGCCAGACAGAGGTTGTGGAGGAAAGTCTTCAGCTCCGTTCTAGAAGAGCTGAGGATGCAGACAGGAGAAGTTGGTGCTGAGATGAGCCCAAAGGAGGGGCGCCCAGGCGGCGTGGGGCTCGAGGTGAGACGGGGAGCGAGCGCCCCCTGATGGAGGCTGTGCTGTCTGTGCCGCTTTAGCGGGGTTGTCCGTCTACTCCTCACGACTCAGTGACGTCAACACGATGCCTGTCCCCATTTCACAGACGGGCAAGCTGAGAGTCGGAGCGGTGACGTCATTGCCCACGGCACGCGGCTGCGAGCTGCATTCTAGCTCAGCTCTGCCCGACCTCTCAGCCTGTGCTCTTCACGTCCTCCTGCCCCAGACGCAGGTGTCCTGCCAGTGGGTCCCGGAACCCCCGGCACATGGAGGCCACGGGGCCTCCTCTCCCGAATCCCAGGCTCTTCCCCACCGGCTCCAGCTGAGAGTCCGGCTTTTCTTTCCTCTGCCCCCAGAGCACAGGCACAGGCCCAGGCAGCATTAATGACGGGGGCAGAGCCGCCTTGGGTGGTGCCTGGTCAGGACCTTTCTCACTCGGCCTCTGCACGGTCTGAACCACGAGCAGGAAAACAGCTTCGGCGTGAATCCTGGGGCAGTGAACTGCAGCGAGCACACTGCCAGGAGGTAAGGGCGCGTCTACAGCTCTGGGGATGCGGCCCCCGAGCGGCGGGTCAGACGCGGCTTTACCGGGAGCCCAGCATCCCGAGTCATCGCTCCACCCCCAAGTCCTCATGGACTGAAGATTCAGTCACTCAGGTGGGACATAGGCAGGGCTTTCAGCCTTTTCTCCACGGGGTGGGGCGCATGAGGGATGCTCTTCGAATGCGCAACAGACACTCTCCCGGGGCTCATCTAGAGCCTGACAGACCCAGAGAAGCTGTGCAGGGAGGGGGTGAGTGGAAGCAGCAGCTCCTGAGCCCCAGACGAAGGATGACTCTTCAGGGCTGAGAGGGACAGAAAGAGCATCTCTGCCCATCTGCACCGAAATCGGCCCCCGGGGTACTCGGAGGTTCCTGATGAAGATCCTGTTGTCTGTGTGGACTCCTGGATGGGAGTGAGCTGGAGGTGAGAGGTGAGCAGGGGCGGGGGGCGGGGCTGTTCTGGCTGGTCCCCGACCTCGCCGCTTCCCTGCGCTCCGTGTTCTTCTCTACTGTGATGAACGAGCCACCTTGGTCTTTGCATCTCTGCTTCCAGAACCCAGTCTCAGCCGTAGACGGAGAGAAATCAGTGAGAAAGCCAAAGAGCAGGTCCGTCCGTGTCAGGATGTGTTAAGTCTTTCTCCAAAGAGAGCCGGGACAGGGCAGCCATTCCTGCCTGGGAAGCGCGGGCTGCGGGAGCAGGGTGCCTCCCCCAAGATTCCAGCACTCTGGGCGGGCAGGGCTTGGGGCCTGGGCCACCAGGTCAGGCTGACATCAGGGATGGCGTAGCAACGCCTGTAATCACCGAGCCCTCAGTGCCCGCAGCACCCAGAGGGCTCAACAGCCCGGCTGGGTCCCAGGTTTGCTCCCAAACCTCAGTTTCCTCCTCTGTGAAATGGGAACGCCGACCATAGTTCTCCGCCAGTCAGGGTAATGCTGTGGGAGCACTTCCTGCGATTTCAGCGTCTTCAGAATAAAAGTGTTTCTCGCTCTCGGGACGCCCAGTGCAGATGCGTCTGCCGGGCCGGTGGCCTAGTCCACCCTCAGAAGGGCCCTGCGTGGGGTTTAATGCTCTGTGGATGTCATCTTGAAACCTGTCACAATTTTATATTTGACTCTGTCCACTACCATCCGGCCTGACTGTCCCCTGCCTCCTGGGTGCTGGGGCCCTGGGGCCCTCGGTCCCGTCCAGCCGCGCCCACTGCCCTGTGACGGCCACCCTCCGCTGGTGCAGTGACCAGGTCTCTTGAGTGAGGGCCACGCTCCACCCTCCGTTCCCAGGAGGGGTCTGGGTGTGGGCACGGGGGCGGGGCTGGGTTGGGCGTGCCCCCCGCAGCCTCAGAGCGGGCAGCTCTAACAGTAGACATTTACAGTCCCAGGTCCCGGAGGCTGGAAGTCCAAGAGCAAGGTGTCGCGGGGCTGGTTCCCTCTGAGGCCTCTCCCCTTGGTGTGTAGACAGCCGTCTCCCCCGCCGTCCTCGCATAGTCGTCCCCGTGTGCGTGTCTGTGTCCCAATCGCCTGCTCTTCTAAGGACACCAGTCCCGTGGGATTCGGCCCTACCCTATTGACCTTGTTCTACCTCAGTCACCCATTTAAAGGCCCCGTCTCCACACACAGTCACATCCTGAGGTCCCGGGGGTCAGGGGTTCAGCATGTGAATTTTGGGGGACACAATTCATCCCATAACAGCCTTTAACCGCACCCCATGCCGTGGGACCTGGGGCTCGTCCTGCGCCTCTCAGAAGCCCTCCCCCCCACCACCCCCCCAGTTATTCCTGCTTGCTGGGCACCGGCACTGGGCCTGCTCTGCCTGTTACTGGTCCAGTCATCACCCCCTCCAGTGTGACGCGGCTGCCGCCACCCGGCACATGGGCGACGGAGGCCCAGTCCCGGGTTCCTCTGACCCTGGGTCTGTGCACTGAGCACCCCGACTCGCTCTGACCCCAGGAGCTCCTGCCGTTCCCTCAGTGACAGGAGCCCCAGGCCCTGAGGGGCCCTGCTTCCTGGGACCCCCCGAAAGCCGCCCCTCCCAGGCCCTCCCCGCCCCACGTGTCGGGGGCACAGACGGCCGTAGGAGCGCTGTGCCGGGGCCCAGCCGAAATACAGCCAAGCGGACACATCGACCCTGTGTAATTCCGTCCCTGGAGGGGTTCTGGGGCTAGAAGAGGACATTAGGGAAAAACGAGGGAAGGTGAGCAAAGTAAGGGCTTGGTTAGTAATAATGTATCAGTACTGGTTCCTTAATGGGGACAAATGCACTGCGGTCCCATGAGAGGTGAGCAGGGGGGGAAACTGGGGGGCCGTGAGAGGCTCTGTGTAATTGCCCCAAGTTTTCAGTCGATCTGGAGCTGCTCTAAAATTGAAAGCGTCTTTAAAGTATGGAATGTGGTTGGTGTCGGGGTGTGTAGCTGGAGGCGAGGAGCTGTGGTCCCCTGAAACTCCTCCCCGCATGGAGGTGAGCTGGACACGGAGGGGCCCCCGGGCCGAGCTGAGCGTTTCCTGCCTCAGCTCAGAAGCCGTTCCCCCATCCTAAGATGGTTGCGTATTCAATTGTCATCTTTTTCTTTCTCTTATCTCTCAAGTAAAATGCGCCCGTGGGTGAAAAGGTGTAGAGTATAAAATGGGATCCAGTGGGGAGAAAAAACGTTTCTTCTTTGTTACTTTGACCATAAGTCTCCTGTTGGCCTCACCGAAAGCAGGGGCTGTCACCCTGTTTCTGAGAATCTTTCCAGAGACAGTACGAACGTGAACAAGGGCACACATGTACATGTACACATATACACACAGGTACACATGCACACACACATATGCACAGACATACATAAACACACACGATACACAGGGATACATCCACAAACACATTACACACACACATGTGTACACATACACATGCATAAGCACACACATTACACGCGTATACACATATACATACATAAACACACACACACACACATACACTTATACACATGTACACACACATGCATATACGCACACCCCGGCATGTGCATATACATTTTTTTATATTATACAATTCCTCAAATAAGTACATTCACAGCACTCATTATTTTTCATGGTTTCAGAATGTCCTTTAGTATAGATGCCCCGTAATTTATTTAAGCAATTCTCTATCAACAGACATTTATCTCTGTCTTTACCACAAATAGCAACATAATGAATGCCTTTGTTCAGATATTCTGATGCACATTACAGCATTATTTTCATCTGCGTGGAATGCTGTTAGGATAATGTACAATAATTTATATAATGCATCCCCGATTTTAAACATTTAGATTCTCTCCAGTATTTCCACCATTATAAACAGCATTGTTATGCTCATTAATCTTGGCATACAATCATGGGATGAATTTCTAGAAGGAAGTGCTGGGCAAACACGTTTTAACCCTCAAGCTTTCAAGCCCATTTCCCTAGGCCTGAATCAGGGCTGCCCCGCCTGGTGGTGCAGGTTGCACACTGCTCAGAGGTCCCAGAAGGGGCAGGAAGGGGCTGAGGAGGAGCCTGTGGTCCACTCCGCAGGTACCCAGGTGCCCCCTGGAGCAGGTAACTTTTTCGAGTCTGCACAGAGGCACAGAAAGTGCTAGCAGAGCCCTGGCTGAATTGTCAAAGAGTCTGAGGTCAGTGGAGTCCCCTGACTGAAACCACCCACAAGGGGCCCCAGGGGGTGGGATCGGGGCCAGCGACTGTCCAGTCTCATCCAGGTGACCCTGAGCATTGCCCAGGGTGAGGTGCAGAGCCCTCTCCCTTCTGCCCACAGCCCCTGGGCCTGTCCGTCCACAGCAGGCACGGATTCCCCCACCGGTCACCAGCTGAGTGATGCCCGTCTGCGTCCTGAGGGTTTGCCTAACCCCACAAGTCACCCCACGTGGACCAGACATGCCCCGTGGGCCTGCGAGCCTGTGGATTCCAGAACGGAGGATGGGGCCTGGGCAGCAGCCGGGATGCTGGTGGGGACCGTGAGGAAGTTCCTGCCCCCGACGAGGGGGGTCAGATGGACTGAGCTGGGCTCTCCCTCTGAGCCCAGTGCCTGGGCCCCCCGCCATGCCCAGCACAGGGAGGGGTGCTGGCGTCTGGACAGAGAGCTGTGCGAGGGGAGACGCGGCCTGAGGGAGCCGTCCCAGCCGAGGGAGCTCACAGCCCCGCGGGGGCCCTGCAGATGGACGCCGTCCCTGTGAAGACCCCAGTCCCCAGGCTCGGGAGCCAGCTCTGTCCCCAGGGGCCGGCCTGGGGCTGCGCAAAGAGGGTCTCTCCTCCTGGGCCACCCAGCGCCTCCGCCGCGGGGGTGGGTGTCCCAGCTGAAATCTCTCAAGGTTTTCACAATTACACTTTATGGGGAAATCCCGGCAGAGCGCCCGCCTCCGTCCACACTAGTGGCAGCGGTCACCTCGGAGCGATAGCGCGATCTTAGTGGGTGAAAACACACTTAGAGTAACCCCTACGACAACCTTCCAGGCAGAGCTTTGCCCGTCTGAACGGAAACGGCCCCTCGAGGGGACCTGCGATGGGAGAGTCAGGACCATCTTCACCGCAGAGGCAGCCGGGGGGTCTGGGAGCTCCAGCCACTTTGATTGCGGACTTAATGCACTGACCTTGTGCAACTTCAAGACCCCGTTTGGGTGCAGAAGTGGCTCTTTTGAGATGATGGGCTTTTAATGATCACCTTTGACCCTGTCAGCTCAGTGACTGAATCTACAGGAGAGACAGAGACAGGGAGGCAGAGAGATGGAGAGAGAGAGAGAGAGACAAAGACAGATAGAGACAGAGAGATAGAGAGACAGAGACAGGGAGACAAAGAGAGATAGAGACAGACAGAGACAGATAGAGACAGAGAGACAGGGAGACAGAGAGATGGAGAGAGAGAGACAAAGACAGATAGAGACAGAGAGATAGAGAGACAGAGACAGACAGAGACAGACAGAGAGACAGAGACAGAGAGACAGAGAGACAGGGAGACAGAGAGATGGAGAGAGAGAGACAAAGACAGATAGAGACAGAGAGATAGAGAGACAGAGACAGGGAGACAAAGAGAGACAGGGAGACAAAGAGAGACAGAGACAGGGAGACAGAGACAGATAGAGAGACAGAGACAGAAAGAGAGACAGAGACAGAGAGGAAACGGCATTAGGAGTGTCTTCTGGGGGGTGCAGGGCGGCCCTGCCGGGACCCTACTCCCCAGTCCTGTGAGGTAGGGTCTGGGCAGGGCGGTGATTTGGGGTTTTCCTCTTTCCTTCCTCTGCAAAGAGACGTGGAACCAGAGCCAGAGGATGGGGGAGAGAGAGGAGGAGAAGCACCACGTGTCTGCTCCAGAGACAGGAAGCGCTGATCCCAACGGGCACGTCCGTGGGTCCACGTGATGGTTTCAGACCTGCTCAGGGAGAGGCCAGAGCAGCAGGGGGCACTCGGGACTGTTAGCCGCCGCCACCTCCCCTCCCTCCCCACCCTGTGGCTTTGAGCTCATGGGGCCCTAACAACTGTTAGGGTTGAAATACGTGAATGTGTCTAAGCCTGTGAACAGGCACTGCCCATCCACCTGTGCTGGTTAGTTCTGTGTCCACTTGACCAGGCACCCAGACGGCTGGGCAGCGTGTCCTGGCGTGTCTGAGAGGGTGTTGTGGGTGAACTCGCATGTGGAACCAAGGATGTAGTAAAGCAGGTGGCCTCCCATGGTGGCGGGCCCCGTCCCGGCCCCGAGGCCTGAATGGAACAGGAGGGCCGAGCAGGACGAATTCGTGGAGCCAGGACGCCAGCAGCCTTGGCCTCAGACTGCAGCTGGGTCTCCAGCTGGCCGACTGCAGGTCCTGGGGCTGCTGGGCTCTGTGACCAAGGGAGCGGAATACTTATAATAAATCTCTTTCCACCAAGAGTCCAGATGTGACACGTCCCGGGTCGGTGTTGTCAGAGGTGAATGGGGAAGGTCTCTGTGTGGAAGGTCTTACCCTCAAATCCATGGCGTCCAGTTTGCGAACCTTTCCAGGGCTTCTGGGTCCCTTGAAACAGCCTCTTTGCCTTCAGGGACCCTGGGGATGAGACTCTGGACGGCCTGGGCGGGGGCGGGGGGAGCCCCACAGAGATGCTCACACGGCACCCAGCCTCTTGGCCATCGGGAGGCTAGAATCCGATGGCGTGGGCCAGCCTGAGTGACCCAGAGACAAGGCTGGGGGACACACGCCTACCTCCCGCCCGCACTTCCTGGGCTCAGGACACACCTTTGCAGGCTGTCTGCATGCGCTAATTAACTCCCCTCAGCAGACCGGGACAGCAGCCAGCAGCCCTGTGGCCCCGATTCCAGGTCCTCCTGGGAATGGAGCTGCATTTCCTCCGAGCGTTGCCCACATCCGATGTTCCCAACCCAGTGCCCCCTCCCACATCCGGGTCCGACTGACAGGCGCGTCTCGCCTTCACAGATGACACCTGCCAACCCTGCAGGACGGCGGTCCCCCCCGAACGGCTCTGCCCCAGGGACCCCCAGGTTGTGGACAGTTGGAAATGCGGCTCAGAGTCCGACTTCCAAGGGGCCTCCAGGCTGGGTGTCTCCTCGTGCTGGGTCATTTCCAGCAGATAAAGGGGCAGAACACCTCCCCACAGCGTCTCCTAATGGTCTAAATGCTCAGCTCCGCAGGCGGGAAAAAGAACAGATGTGCCCTCCTGGCAGGTGGGAGGGGAGAAGCTTCGCCCTCCAGCAGCCCTGCCTTGGGGGATCCCATTCCCTGGGGAAGCGCATTCCTAAAACGGCACCCTTCTCCCAGCCAGGCCGCCTGGCGGCAGGTGCTCTCGGGCTTTTCTGGGGTCTGAGAAGCGCTGAGCCCCCCAGGGCCCCTCTGCCGGGGCTCATTACTTAAACATGATTCTGCTGGTTCAGTCACATTGCAAACATTCAAGGCAGGCGTTGCAGCCTGGTGGCCTGGGGTACTTTAATTGGTCTGCATGAGCCAACTTTGAACACTCAGGGCATTTAAAGTTAAAATGCCAGTTTCCAGCCTCTTAGCTTCTCTTTAAACTCAGAAGGTCAGGCCCCTCGGGGCAGGTGTCCCTCTGGGCAGGGGCCTCCTCTCTGTGGGCGGGAGCTCACAGCCCCCAGGCCTCTACCTCCTGGTCTCCTCATATATCATGGCCTGGATAGCACTGTGGATCAGAGGGAAGGAAGTCTAGGCCCTTCAGGAGTTGCCTGTTTGGAGAAGGCTGCACAGTGTCAGGCGGGGCTCAGGAAAGAGAAGATTCGGTGCTCATGGACCACTGGCATTGCAGAGGGAGGGGCAGGTCACATCACATGTGTCTGAAGCTTCAGAGGGCCCCCCTGACCTCACTCTTCGTCTGACAATTCAGTCAGGGCTCTGCTAGCACTTTCTGTGCCTCTGTGCAGACTCGAAAAAGTTACCTGCTCCAGGGGGCACCTGGGTATCTGCGGAGTGGACCACAGGCTCCTCCTCAGCCCCTTCCTGCCCCTTCTGGGACCTCTGAGCAGTGTGCAACCTGCACCACCAGGCGGGGCAGCCCTTGACACAGGCCTAGGGAAATGGGCTTGAAAGCTTGAGGGTTAAAACGTGTTTGCCCAGCACTTCCTTCTAGAAATTCATCCCAGGGAAGCATTCAGGAGTGTGTGTCAGGATTTATGATCATAGCAGTATTGTTTATAATGATGGAGAAATTGGAAACTATCTAAATATTTTAAAACAGGCACCCATTAAATAAATTATTGTGCAGTATTCTCACAGCTCTCCAAGCAGCAGTAAAAATAGTGCTGTGATGCGCATGAGACCATCTGTGCGAGGATGTTCACTGCAGGCTTGTCTGGTGTAACAAAAGACTGAGATAAACGTCTACAGATAGGGAACCACTTCAGTGAATTGTGGGCGTCTGTACAATGGCCGCTCTGCAGCCTTTGACCGTAATGACAGCAAGGTCATTCCAGCAATGTGGAAGAATCTTTGAGATTTCTGTTCATTGTGAAGAGGAAGGTTGTATAATATAAAGACGTATACGTGTGCTACCATTTGTGGAATATACAGAAATGTATATACATGTACACGTTTATCCCATTCGTGCTTATTCTTCTACATTCTTGTTCTTGGTTGGAGCATCTCTGGAAAGACCTTGAAAACACGATGACGATGGCTGCGTTTGGTGAGGCCGACAGGGAGACTTTGTGGTCAAAGTCACAAGGAAGAAGCTCCTTTTCTCTCCACTGTCTCCTGTTTTATACTCTACAGTTTTAACCATAGGCATGTCTTATTTGGGGAGATAAAGGCAAGAGAAATGTCCACAGACCCCTTCCCTGGGGTAACGGCGTCTGGGCAGTCGTGGATATGATCAGCCCAGCTCAGCTGCCTGCACTGTGTTCAATCATCTCCCTGGGGGGAACAGTTTCAGGGGATCACAGCCCCTCATCTCTGATTGGCAGCCCAAACTCTCACCCAGTATTTATGTACATTTTTAAAGAAACCTTTTATTCCAGAATAGTGTTCGTTTTACTGAAAAGCTGTGAAGATGGTGCAGTGTTCTCCTGTACCTCACCGATGGCTTTCCCATCACTAACATCCCACAGGCTGTGGCGCACTTGTTAGAGTTCGTGAATTAATATTGATATTATTGTTAACTAAAGTCCACACTTTATCCATTCCTCGTTAGTTTTTACCCAATGTTTCAAGGAGTGTCTAGGGACACTGTCAACGAAAATAATCAATCAATAATAAGAATAGAAAAAGAGTTCTATTTGAGCCAAACTGAGGACTAGCGTAGAAGCCTACTTCCCAGATGACTCCGAGAAAGAGTTCTGAAGAAGCAGGGCTCTCAGCACAGTTTTGTGTCTTGTCAGAAAAAAAAGAACATTAAACAAGTCAGGGTTAAAGGGCTTCAAAGTTAAAAAAAAAAAAAGACCAGACCAGCAGGAATGCAGCGAGTCAGCGTGGCCTTGGCACCTGGGAGGGAGTCTTATCATCAAAGAGGGGCCAGCGCTGGTGTCCCAGGAAGAGGGCCATTTAATCTTTATAGATGTTCTTTACTCCTGGTCAATGTGCCCCTTCCTTTACGAATTAAAGCAGACGTACACTGTATGTTTGACAGGCCACAAACAGGCTATTTTAGTTAACATCAAATCCAAGTGAACTGATGTATCAGCCACAGTGTCTTCCCTGTACCTCAATATGTGAACATTTCTTTTAGCAACACCAAAGACCACAGGGGAGATGGGCTCTTCCACTTTGGCCACGGGAGCTCTTTCAGGTGGGCCATGTGTCCTGTCCCATCACCGTATGCATGTGTGTGCATGTGTGTTCACACTTCCTTAATCTCTGGCACCACCAGGGGCTCCCCCATCGCCTGTGTGTTTCCTGCTCCCTTGTCCTCATAGACGGATGGACCCACAATGTCCAGTTATTCCTTCCCCGCCCGGCGGCGGAAGTGACACATCAGTGACATGAGGGTCAGAGGGACTGAGGCCAAGCCCCGCTCCATCTCCTGGGAGCCATGGGCTTAGTCTGCTGCTTTGTGGGGTGGAGGTAAGACCCCCTGGCAGGGCGGCTGCAGGACTGAGGGATGTGCGATCTGGGCACTGTTGGGGGCCTCCAGCTGCAGGAACAAAACTGGCACCGAAACCATCCCTGCCTCGTGGTCCTGCTGCTCCTGGAGCCCCTGTGTCCCTTCTAAGATGGAACGAGTCACGCCTCCTCTCCTTCCTTCTGAGGGGCGGCAGGAGTCCCCCGGGCCCTCGGGCCCTCACTGTGCAACACAGGAGGCCTGGTCACCCTCCCCCTTGGGAACTTCGTGGGAATGACGTGGATGCACCCTGATCTCCAGCCCCTGCCTTCCCAGACCAGCGGAAGCACCCCAGTGTGTCAGCCCCCCAAGCCCACATCGAATCACCATTTGGGGCCCAGTGATGGTCCTGAAGAGGAGGTCAGAGGTCAAGTTCCAGCGGCGCCCTGAGAGCCGCTGGCTAATTGTAGGGGCTAATCAGAGGCTCATGGCTTTAATCCCTGTCTCAGCAGAGATGACCCGCAGTCACAGGCCAGTGCCACAGGGAGGGAGAGAGGCCGTCGGCTGTCCTGGGGCAGGAGAGACGCCACCTGCGGACGGTGGCAGAGGACGGTGTCTGAAAGGCCAGCTCAGGGCGGGGACACTGCAGTTACAAGGGGACACATGAATCTCACAGATCATGTGTCTGACATCAAATAAGACGACCCTCCGCAGCCATGAGTGGCTCAGAGTGGGGTCCTGAGGCTCGCGGGGGGCGGCTTTGAGAAACGGCTCTGGGACTGATTCCCCTGCATGCCTCACCGGAGTGGAAACGTGGTCAGGAGCCGCCTCACCTCCGTTTTCCACCTGCTTTTCTTCCCTCTCCTCTCCTTTCTCACGGCCCCCTCCCCCGTCCTCCCCTGCTTAGTATTTACGGCCCGGGAACTGTCAGTCATGCTGCCCATGGGATGTGACAGTTCATGGCTCCTGAGAGAAGCCCAGGGTCTTGGACAGCGCCGTGGACTTCCTTCAGGAGCACGTCTAAGCAGACCTGGAGAATTCTGGAAGGGCCAAAGCTTGGGCACGGTTAGAGGCTGCTGGGAAACACACAGCACCCACCGCTCTTGAGCGAGGTGGAGGGTCAGTGGGGAGAGGGGGGCACTGACCCGAGGTCCTGGGTGGTTGTGTTACGTTTGCTCAAGGGGATGGAAACAAAACAGGTGCCTGACACCCTCCCTTTGCAGGAACTTCAGGCCCTGACAACCCAGGTGGGGACAACTCCTCTACAGAGAGCAGAGGTGACTCACACCCAGCATATATCTGTATAAAAGGCTCAATTCTCCAGCTGTCAACTGGAATCCATTAAAGAGACTAAGACTCAATTATCTTTCATGCACCAGTAGGAAGAGAAGAAGAAGTGGGAGGAGGAAGAGACCAGGGGAGGGGGAGCAGAAGGAGGGGGGATGGAGAGGGAGGGGATGGAGGAGGGAGGGGGAGGGAGGAGGGAGGGGGTGGGTGGAGGACGGTTCCTGGATCCACAGTTACCCTCTCTGTACACACACACACACACACACACACACACTCTGGCATCCCCTCCTTGGCCCTCACTGGCCCCCTCTGTTTGCTGCCTTTGCTCTTGGTCCTTTTTTCCTCCTTTTGCAATATTCCCACGGCCTGGTTCTCCCAGCTCCTGCACAGCCAGGTCGGAAACCTGAGGTGCTGACACCCCCATGACACAGCCTGGTTCTGTTACCAGTGACTTTCCCCATGTGTCCTGGGGACAGGGTTGCAGAAATTATTGCTGCTGCCTCTTTGCGTGTCAGAGGAGAAGTACGGTTGAAACTCTTTATGTTACAACTTCAGTGGAGTTTTTTGAGTCCTCTCTTCAAAAAAATGAAGATGGGGCTTCCCTGGTGGCGCAGTGGTTGAGAGTCCGCCTGCCGATGCAGGGGACACGGGTTCGTGCCCCGGTCCGGGAGGATCCCACATGCCACAGAGCGGCTGGGCCCGTGAGCCATGGCCGCTGAGCCTGCGCGTCCGGAGCCTGTGCTCCGCAACGGGAGAGGCCACAGCAGTGAGAGGCCTGTGTACAGCAAAATAAAAAAAGCAAAATGAAGATGAATTATTCAGCAGCTGAAATCTCAGTCTTAGTTTCACGTCTGGAAATGACTGTAATATTCATGCAAAGCAAGGAAGGTGACTCATTTTTCCTACTTGATTTCTCTAAGGATCGTTTTTATTACTGTTAAGTGAGATTGCACGAAGATCATCACAGCGTTCCGTTTTCTGAACTTCACATTTCCCCAAATTGCAATGGGATCAACACACCTCTCAGTCTGAAATGATGGTCTTGGACTCTGGCATCCCTTTCCACACCTGCACCCTATTCATATTTATGTGAGCATCTCCAAAGGCAGATGTTATGGAAAATCAATTATGGAACAGGTTATCTCTACGAATTTTCAGTGTGATGGTTACATCACATACATATTGGCAGGAACGGTGATTTCTGAGAGGTGATTTTTTTTTGGTTTTTCTTTTGCGGTACGCGGGCCTCTCACTGCTGTGGCCTCTCCCGTTGCGGAGCACAGGCTCCGGACGCGCAGGCTCAGCAGCCATGGCTCACGGGCCCAGCCGCTCCGCGGCATGTGGGATCTTCCCGGACCGGGGCACGAACCCACGTCCCCTGCATCGGCAGGCGGACTCTCAACCACTGCGCCACCAGGGAAGCCCAGAGGTGATGTTTTGCTGCTCATTCCAGGTGCTGCAATAGCCTGTCCTTTAACCACAGGCATACAGGCCATGGACACACCCCGGGTATTTCTCTTCACCCCCTCCCGTGGCTTTCTCACTGATTTCTCTCCGTCTACGGCTGAGACTGGGTTCTGGAAGCAGAGATGCAAAGACCAAGGTGGCTCGTTCATCACAGTAGAGAAGAACACGGAGCGCAGGGAAGCGGCGAGGTCGGGGACCAGCCAGAACAGCCCCGCCCCCCGCCCCTGCTCACCTCTCACCTCCAGCTCACTCCCATCCAGGAGTCCACACAGACAACAGGATCTTCATCTGGAACCTCCGAGTACCCCGGGGGCCGATTTCGGTGCAGATGGGCAGAGATGCTCTTTCTGTCCCTCTCAGCCCTGAAGAGTCATCCTTCATCTGGGGCTCAGGAGCTGCTGCTTCCACTCACCCCCTCCCTGCACAGCTTCTCTGGGTCTGTCAGGCTCTAGATGAGCCCCGGGAGAGTGTCTGTTGCGCATTCGAAGAGCATCCCTCATGCGTCCCACCCCGTGGAGAAAAGGCTGAAAGCCCTGCCTATGTCCCACCTGAGTGACTGAATCTTCAGTCCATGAGGACTTGGGGGTGGAGCGATGACTCCGGATGCTAGGCTCCCAGTAAAGCCGCGTCTGACCCGCCACTCGGGGGCTGCATCCCCAGAGCTGTAGACGCGCCCTTACCTCCTGGCAGTGTGCTCGCTGCAATTCACTGCCCCAGGATTCACGCCGAAGCTGTTTTCCTGCTCGTGGTTCAGACCGTGCAGAGGCCGAGTGAGAAAGGTCCTGACCAGGCACCACCCAAGGCGGCTCTGCCCCCGTCATTAATGCTGCCTGGGCCTGTGCCCGTGCTCTGGGGGCAGAGGAAAGAAAAGCTGGAATCTCAGTTGGAGCCGGTGGGGAAGAGCCTGGGATTCGGGAGAGGAGGCCCCGTGGTCTCCATGTGCCGGGGGTTCCGGGACCTGCTGGCAGGACACCTGCGTCTGGGGCAGGAGGACGTGAAGAGCACAGGCTGAGAGGTCGGGCAGAGCTGAGCTAGAATGCAGCTCGCAGCCGTGTGCCGTGGGCAATGACGTCACCGCTCCGACTCTCAGTTTGCCCGTCTATGAGATGGGACAGTCATCACGTTGACGTCACTGAGTCATGAGGAGTAGACGGACAACCCCGCTATAGCGGCACAGACACAGCACAGCCTCCATCATCGACAATTAATATAATTACTGTTATTAATATTGTGGTTGATATGTTTGTTGTCGTATTATCTTGAAGCCCATCTGTGAACTCTCCCCGCCTACCCTGTCCTCTGAACCACGTCCTCAGGTCACCCAGGACCACGGGGTCGGGCTGGAGGCCAGGGCGTGGAACAAGACGGCTCTCAGACGGTGTCCTTGGTCCCGAGCTGAGGGTCACAGCTCAGCCTGGGTCCCTGTGGGGGGCGGGGAGGGACTCGTGTGGTTCCAGGAGCCCTTGGCTTCCCCTGGCAGGCACGGCGGGTGGGTCTGTGACACTGTCACTCCTGCTGTGGGTCCAAGCGTTCCGGCCCTGGATAAGCTCAGCTCCCTCTCTCCTGGCAGCCTTTACCCAGCCTCCCCTTCCTAGGACCCCAAGGCAGACCCCAGAGCCCTGCACCTCTGTCTGCCCAGAGGGCCCGGCTAGACTTGCCTGAGGTCTGTTTCCCTGAGCGCCCATCACAGGTCAGAGACGAGACAGATGGGAGGTGCAGCCTCGTTCCCCAAGTCATTCTGTGGTGTCTTTTGATAAAATCCACCTACGAAGAGTGTGTCCTTGTGTCCGTATGTGTGTGTGTGTGTGCACACGCACCTGCTACTGTTGCCAGAATATCCCAATCTGAGCACTTCTTTTGGTCCTACAGTAACAGTAATAATAACAACACACAAACACACACTCCAGTAACGTTTACCATGTGCTGGACCCCCTCATTAGGGGGTCATTAGAAATGAACAGATAGATGATAGATTCACTTAATCGTCTCAACAAACTTCATATTTACAGAAGCATCATTCACAGAAGAATAAGCAAGCAAACCACTGTGTAGAACGGATAAATAAAGTGCGGTACCTGTGGATTCTGCCCAGAAAGGAAAGTGAATGAAGGGACTACTCACGGACTCTTTAACACAGATGACGCTCCAAAGGTAATTGAACACAAGAAGCAAATCACAGGGGATCGCGGGCCGGACAACTGCACCCTACAGATGTGCAGTGACAACAATCGCCTCTGTGTGTGAAGGCTGCATGAAGAGGGGTTAAAGCGTAAACAGATGCAAGGGGGAGGGAGGCAGGACTGAGGACGATGGTACCTCGGGGGGAACGGGGAGGGAGGCTGGGAGGGATTCGGGGCTATTGTGGTCCTGATGATTCTCCAGATGTGAGTGGTCCTGGGTGCGAGCCGCCGGCCGCAGGGGCCGTGTAAACATCACCCACACCCTCAGCTCAGATCACCCCTTCCTCTTCCCCTGCCCACGGCCACGGAGGCAGCAGTGATGGCAGACGGGAGGCGTGGAGCTCAGGTGCAGTTCCTTCCTGGTCCCACCTGTGACCTCGTCTCCCCTCTGTCCTCTCATGGCGGGTCCTGGATGGTCAGGGCCCAGCGTTCAAAGTGGCTTTAGACCTGACTCCCCAGGGCGATTACGTTACTAAATTAACCTAAACTCATCATCCCACCTGCACTAGTGTGGAGACCACAGGTGGGGGTTGCTACGGCACCGTCACCATGCTACCCGGGCATCCAATGACTTACACCTATTGAGTGTCTGTGGAGGGCAGTAAACAGCATCAGTGTCAGCGGTGCAGGATGCCCGCGGGATGTGAGCCTCTGCCTCACCTCTGTCCCCTGATCCCCCCTCCTGGGGACATCCAGGGCCCCTAACCTCCTCTCTACTTGCGCCTGGGGCCACAGGGCCAGGTGTGCACTGCAGGGTCCCTCTCGTCTATTCTCCCGGGACCCTGCCTGTGCCCCCTCCGTGCCCCACAGAGGGCTTCCACGGGGGCAGCAGAGAGCAGAGGAAACCTCATGTGGCCTCCCCGCCAGCCCTGCTGAGCCTCGCTGACCTGAGGCCAGCCTGGTCCACTCGGTGTCCACAGCACCTGCCTCTGTCCACCTGCGGTCCCGCCGCTTCCCTCCGGTCACCGAGTCCTCCCTGGACAGGAAGCTGGGGTGGCTTTTCAGCAGGTGGGAGGACGGGGAAGGGCAGGGGAATGCTGAGTCTAGAAGCCCTGTGGCTTGTTCCCGTCCCAGCTCCCTGTCTGCTTGGCCTTCACCTTCCACCCGACGTGTCCTGGGCCATCGGCCTCACCTGGGCTGTGTGTGTACGTGCGCTGGCCCAGCATCTCCTCGGGAACCACATCCCCATTCTTAGTCCATTCATTCGAGGGGGCAGACCCACCTCTGAGCTTAGCAGGGGGCATGTTAGCCAAGCCTGGTGACTGGGGATTTTCCTTTTCTCGGGCCACAGGGAACCCTCCATGGTCCGCAGTGAAGCTGGACCATGGTGTCCCCTACTTTATTGGAGCCCTCAGGAAAGAAGTGCTTTATCTTAACATACATCATGGGCTGTTTTAGCCATTTCTGCTGCCCCCGCCCCGGCTCCGGGGATGGGATGGGAGGAGGACAGCCTTCTCTGTCTGTCTCCGAGTGTATTTAATCCCCCCTGAGGTGTCCCCACTAGCTGGGCTGGCGGGGAGCCACCACTCCCTCCCTCTCATGCTGCAGTCGGGTGGTCTTGGCAATTGGTCCCTTTGATTGGTAGCTGATAACTCACTGAAGCGGGATTCCACAGGGTGCAGGCTCGTTAAGCCCCTAATGAGGAGGGAGGTGCCCGCCCTGCATGCCCTCCCCGCCCTGCACGCCCTCCCCTCCCGGCCCCTCAGCGCCCCATGAGTCTTTGCAGCAGCACGGCTGCCCTATCAGCCTCAGAGGCTACCAGGAGGGGCCCCGGAGGTCTGGAGGGGCTGCTGGGACTTTTGCATCAGCATTCACCAGGGGTATCGGGGTGCCGGTCCGTAGTTGCCTTATACTATCTCTGATTTTGAGAGTTTGAGAAGGATTGGTATGAAATTCTTAGATGTTTGGTAGAATTCACCAGTGAAGCCAGCTGGCGCTGGGCTTTTCTTTGTTGAGAGGTTGGGGTAATGACTAACACGCCTTATTTGTTGGGGGTCTGCTCTGATTTTCTGTTCCTTCATGATTTGGTCTTGGTATGTTGCACGTTTCTAGGAATTTATCCATTTCTTCTCAGCTGTCAAATTTTCGGGTGCAGTTGTCCAAGGAGGTCTCTTACGACCATGTGTGTGTCCGTGGCATCAGTTCTAACGTCTCCTGTTTCATTTCTGATTTTTGAGTCTTTTTTCTTCTAGCTAAGGTTTGTCAGTTTTCTTGCTCCTTAAAACAACTTTATTGCATGGATTTCTTTCTATTCTCTATTTTATTTATTTCTGGACTAATCTTTGATATTTCCTTCCTTCTGCTAACTGTGGGTTTAGTTTGCTCTCCTTTTTCAAGTTCCTTGAGCTGTAACGTTAGGTTGTTCCTTCGAGATCTTTCTTCTTAAATGTAAGCATTTACTGCTTTCACCTTCCCTCTTAGCACGGCTTTTGTGGGATCTTGTAAGTTTTGGTACGAGGTGCTCCATTTTCGTTTGTCCCAACATATTTTCTAATTTCCCTCGTGATTTCTCCTTTACCCATGGATTGTTTGAGACTGTGGTTCAAGTTCCAAGTATCTGGGAGTTCCTGGCTTCTCTTCCCTACCAATTTCTAGTTTTTTTCCCTTTTGGTCGGGGAAGATATTTGCTATGATCTCAATCTTCTTAAATTTGATAAGACTTGTGGTGGCCTGGCAGGTGGTCTCTGCTGGGGGACGCGTCGTGTGAGCTGGAGGAATGTGTGCGTCTGCTTTTGTTGGGTGCAGGGTTCTGCATGTGCCTGCCGTGTGGGGTGAGCCCGTGTCTCCCCACTGAACTTCGGTCTGGCTGATACATCCCTTACTGGAAGTGGGCACCGCGTCTCCTGCTGTCCCTGTGGTACTGTCTACACCTCCCCTCAATTCTACCGGTGTTTGCTTCCTGTAATTAGGAGCTATGCTGTTGTGTGCACGTATGTTTACAATTGCTCTGTCTTCCTGAATTGACCCTTTTTTTCATTATATAACGTTCTTCTTTGTCTCTTGTGACACTGTCTTACTTAAAGTATATTTTGTTGGATCAGATATAAGCAGAGCTCCCCGTGCCCCCTTCTGGTCACTAGCTGCTGGAGGACCTGTTTCCATCCTTTACTTTCAGCCCGTGTCCATCCTTGTGTCTTAAGGGAGGGTCTCGTGGGCAGCACATAGCGGGATCCTGTTTCTTTATCCATCGGCCAATTGATGTGTTTTGACGGGGGAGGTTAATCCGTTTACATCTACGGTAATTACTGATGGGGAAGGGCTTTGTGTTGCCTTTACACGTTGTTTTCTGTAGTCTCTCATTACTTTCCTCTCTTGCTGCCTTCCTTTGTGTGTTGCTTTTTGATGTAGTGACATGTTTGATTTCTTTATAATTTTCTTTGGGGCATCCTCCATAGGTATTTTCTGTGTGGTTACCGAGGGGATCAAAAAGCACCTTATTAGACATAAGCATCTATTTTAAACTGATAATAACTCACTTTCAGTCACCTACACAATTCCCACTTCTAAAGACCCCCTCCTACTTTGTAACATCAATTCACAAGGACATCTCTGTATGTTTTGTGTCCATTCGCACAGTTGCAATCGTCCGGTAAAGGTTGTGGACCGGGTGTTGTTGTCAAGCTGACATCGCTGTGGGGAGCCAGGTCAGGGTCTTCCTCCTCTGTCCCCCCGCCCCCGTGTCTGGATGCTCTAACTCGCAGCCAGGATCCCCTCGTGGGACGGCCTGAGGACACTCTGGGCCTCCATCCTGCTCCCCGAGCTGCCCAGTGAGGAAGTGTGCAAAGGGCTAGCCTGGTGTGTGAACCACGCTTCTCAGGAAGGCCACTGGCAAGGTCGTCCCCGGGCAAGGGTCTGGGAACGGGGCTGCAGGCTGTCCCCACGCTGACGGGAACTTTCCCTCGGTGCTAAGAGGCCTCCGCCCACCGCCCTCCTAAACCACTTGCGCAGACCACGTGGCTGAGGCCGGGCACCTGCTTCCCTCCCTGGCCTGGGATGGGGGGACGTGCAGGCAGGGTGGCTACCCGGGCAGCCCCCAGTGCAGCTCTGGGCACCGAGTCTGACGAGCTTCGCTGGCGACACCGTGCCACCGGGGCTGTCACGACCTGCTGGGGACGTAAGAGCATCGTCCTGTGTGGCTCCAGGGGAGAGGACGCCGGACGCCGTGCCGGACGCTCCGGACCGCACGGGAGACCCAGAGCCCGGTCTGCTCGCCGGCCGGCCGCGCAGCCCTGCCGTGGCAGCAGCTGCCTCGGTGGCCAGACTCGGCGCCCCTGCCCCGCGCTCAGCCGCTTCCCGGCTGCACGAGCAGCGCCCTCACCGGACTTGTTCCCAAGCCCCTGCGTGGCTCCCACCTCCCCCGCTGATGCACCGCAGCGAGTCAGGAGCTGCCATCTCTCTACCAGAAGAGCGTCCCCCTCGGAGCCAGGAGACGCGCGGGGCGGGCCCGGCTGGGACAGAGGGCCTGGGGCCGGCAGCTCCCTGCACTGACCAGGGGCCGTGGGTGCGTTTCGCTCCGAGGCCGCCTGTCCTTCCGCCACGTCTCAGGATCAGACCGCCAGCTCCTCCCGGGTCTCCGCTGTCGTTTCCCTTCACACACACAGGATGTCCATGCGACGTCTTTCCTCCAACTCAGGGAGCAGGACAGATGCTCAGGCGGGAGCCCACGCAGGCTGGGGGTGAGGACAGGGCCGCAGACGGACAGACAGACAGACTGAAGTCCCGTGGGAACCCCGACTCTGCGTCCTACCAGCCGCGTGGCCCAGCTGCTCAGTCACCTGTCGGGAGCCCTGTTTGCTCACCTGGGGTTGGGGGGGCGCTGGTGTCTGCTGGTTAGTGAGCACGGGCCACGCCCACCGTGCCCCGCCTCTCAGGCGTGTGGACCAGGGCGGTGGGCACCGCACCCCCATGCCTGCTGCCAGGCTCCAGGGCAGCCCCTGGGCCCAGGTCACAGAGAGGGCCTCGGTGGGGGGTGGGGGACGCCATCCAGGTCGGGCACGTGACGTGGGATCCCACGGTCTGGGACGATCGGAAGGGGGTCAGCAGAGACCACGTGAGTCCTGGGCTGGGAGTGGACGTTGTGCTCCAGGACGGGCAGGCTCCCTGGAGGAGGACACACAGGAGACAGAGGGAGAGTGTCTGACTCAGACAGATACCAGTTAACAGCATCCCTCGACCCCCCGGGTCCTGCCGACTGGATGCTGGACCCCACCTGGCCCTGCCGTTGTGTCTTGTGACCAGCGCTCCCGGGGCTACAGTCCGTCTGGGTGCGATTTTCTGTCGCTCACGACTGTCTGAGCGCTGAGGACTGCAGGGCTAACGTCCACCCCCCGTGTGTGCAGAACCCTGACGGGAAAGCTGGGAGGACGTGACCAACCACTGAGCTCACTGTCCCTTTGCTGGGAGGAGCGGAAGTGGGAGGGTTTATCAACTTTAACATCTTTAAAACAAGGAGGATAAACTGCTGCTTCTGCTGAGGTTTACAGAGTCAGGGGTCACGGGGTGGAGGTTAAGTTATCAGAATCCGACCCCGCGAGATGGAATCAGCCTCCCTCCATCCAGTTAAGAAATGATCTCCCGCCTCAGACATCACCGCTCCCAGCTCGCCTTCTCTGCTCGGAAATTTAATAATCAATGCAAACATTTAATTCTACAGAAGCCAGAACTTCTGCCAAAGCTTGAATTTTCCCTAGTGGCTCCTCGGCACCGGTGCGGTTGTCCAAACATTTGCGTATAACCTAACTCGGCTCCTTTTCTTGGGCTTCACTTAACAGCGTAATTGCTGGCAGCTGTGCCCAGACGCAGCTTCTACAAACAGAGGAATCAACCCCAAACCTGCTCTGAGCGTCTCCCCTGGACCAAGCCCGAGACCCCTGAGGCTGGTCGGGGCAGCACAAAACTCGGTGACCTCTGCCCAGGGGCTCTGCTGGTGACACCGGAGGTGAAGAGGGGAAGGAGGGAAGGAGAACTCATTCCTGCAATCATTCATTCATTCATTCCTTCGTTCAACACATATTTGTTGAGTCCCTACTTTGTGTTAGACAGATTTATGCACTGGAAACACAATCTTGAATAAAACAGACCAAATTCCCAGCCCTCTTGGAGAACATATTCAAAGGACATTTATTAGATAAATTATACAATGCCGTTGGTGACTGGAGCTCTGGGGGTGGGGGAGTGAAGGAGCAGGGGGTGCACAGGAGGAAGAGACAGGGCTGCCAGGTGCGGTTGTCCAGGTTGTACACTGCCCGAGTCTAGCAGCACGGCTCACATCAAAGTCAACCTGGGGTTATACAGACACTGGGATGGTTTCCCAGCAGATGGCAGTAACGTGTCTGAGGAAGGGTCCATTTCTAATTTACCCAAAGCCATCTCCTGGGCTCACAGCCATGCCAGTGAGACACAGAGTGTGGGACCCTCACTTCCAAGCAGCTCAGCCCCTCACATCCAGCTCCTAACCACAGCATGACACCTCTAGGCCCACACACTGATGGAGGACAAGGCCAGGACTCCAATGTCCTCGGGCTGCAGACTGGAATGTGAGGAGTGCAGGTGCCTGGAGGTGAGTCATAGGGAGGGGTGGGGACTGCAGAGAACAGGAGAGGGCTGTCCTCTCCTAAGGACAGGGCCTCTCGTTTCATAGACAAACCTGCACCAGCCGTGCTCACCTGCCCAGGAGCTACTCCAGCCCTGAACCCCAAGTGCACCCCTGCCAGAGGGGGGATGGCTCAGAGGTGCAGGAGCCGCTGAGCCTGGGCAGCTGCTCTCGAGGGAGGGGGTCTTGGGTTCAACATGTCCTGCTGAGAAAAGTGAGGGCTGAGGGCTGGTTCCAGGCACAGGGGAGTGTTCACGCCAGAGCCCTGGGATGGCGACCACAGTGCGGTAGGAATGATTCTCATGAGTCCAGGTGGGTGAATGAGCTTCTGTGGCTCAGAAATCCTGTTCCCACCTGCAGCTCCGCGTGTGATGCTCAGATACTGGCTGGACTAAAGCACGTGCTCAGAACTGGGGATGGAGGACAGAGCGACAGGCACCGTGATGGGAGAACTGAACTTCCACTTGCCCTCTCAGGAGCTGTCTGGAAGAAGCAATTTACAGAAGGACAAGTGGCTGCAAAGCCTGATTTGAGGCTTTTCCTAATGGTAAATTGAGTTCGGTACGCTTTGAAAATTGATATCCCTGCTCTGTTTGCAATACGCTGTAAATGTCAACTGAAACAGTCTTTCTGGATCCACCGCATGAATCTATCATCACCTTAGACTCTCCTCTCTGCTTGTCCTCGTGACCGAGTTGGACCTTGTACCCAGCCATCCTCTCCACAGCCCACCGTCACCTTGAACGAGGCCCACGTTCATTCACTCAACAAACACTTGTTGCAGCACCTGCTATGTGCCAGGCACTGTTCTCTGCTGGGGCTCCCACCACAGGACAAGTAGAGGGACAACAGACAGGTAAACACATAAAACAAATGAGATTAAATCCACAGTGTTAAGGGCTATGAAGAAATGAAGAGACGATAATGTTCCAGGGGTATGCGAGGGGCAGGGAGAGGGTCTCTATCCTGGCCTGTCTGGAGGTTCCTCTGAGGGAGACCTGCACAGTGCTGGCCACAGGCGGGAAGGGCGCTCCAGGCAGATGGAAGAGCACGTGCAAAGGGCCTGAGGCAGGGGACCCAGGGTCTCAGGGACAGGAGGCCAGTGTGGCTGGGAGGGGTGAGAGGAGGAAGACTTGGGGGCGGGGAGGTAGCGTGTCCTGACTCAGAGTCACTGGGAGGACTTTGGATTTTATTCTCAGTGCATCGGGAGCTACGGATTCATTTGTTAAGACTTCAGCGCTGCTGTCGGGTCGGGGCAATAGACGGGGGGCGGGGGGGGGCAGGAAGTACCTCTTTGCTCCACCTGTCTTACCTGCTTAACACATCATTAAAATTCCTCCAGGGCAAGCGATGCAGAATGAGCTGGTGGTATCTAACGGACACGTGGCAGGTCGCTCTGAGAGCAGCGTAAGCACTTTAACGCTCACCCCGTCCACACCACGAGGTGGAAGAGAAGCTTGTGACAGTGACCTTGTACGTTCCCAGGCAGAGACCGCAGGGGTCTCCTCTGAGCCAGTTACCAGTCGGGGGCAGCTCTCCCTGTAGCGGGAACGGCAGCGGGAAATAAGCGATGCTCCTGACGCCATGCGATGCTCAGGTCGTGACGACATTGGTTTATACGCTTGGATATTACAGGAAGCCTAGCAGCCACCTTTCCTTCCCCTCGACGGGACATTGTCTCTATTCCCTCTGATAGTGGGCTTCATGCTTATCGACATTATACAAGAAAACGCAATTTCCTTTTCCAAAGCTTGTTAATGAGTTTGAAAAATCCCCGAGGCGATGAGGCAGAGGCAGCAGCTCCAGCCACAGCCTCGCAGGGTCACGGGTGGAGGGCCGAGAGCTCGCCTGGGTCCGCGGGTTCCAGTGTGAACGTAGCCCGAATCTGATGGGCTCTGGTGGGTCACCTGCCCGCTCCAGAAGCCATCCTTGTGGCAGGAGGATGAGTCCTCACAGCCCAGGGGTTGAGTGGACACGAGGAACCAATGTCCGCTGTGAACCGAGGAGGGGGGCAAGAACCGCAGCTGAGGGCGCTCCCTGCTGGGCCTGAGGAGCAGATGTCCGCGAGGACGCCCCACCCGCGAGCTGCATCCGGGGTCTGCGCCCGGCCCCCTTCACTGGCCGGGTTCACCTCTGCCCCTCCGCCGGACCCCCAGCAGGACGCTGCTCGGCCATAGTGCTGCTTTGCCCACACCCTGAGGCCAGGGACAGCCCTGCCCACTCCCCTGCCCCGCCCACACACCCCTCCTTGCTCCTGGTCCCGTTGTTCTCATCAGGGTGGATTCCCCAGCAGAGACATCAGACACGGATGGTCCAGGCATATGTGAGCGAGGGGGCTGTCAGGGACAGTTTTATGTGTCAACCAGGCTGGGCTACGGGGCCCAGGTAGCTGGTGGATGTTCTGAGAGGGTGTTTCTAGATGAGATTGGCGTTTGAATCCATGGACTTTGAGTAAAGCAGATTGCCCTCCCTGGTGTGGGTGGGCCTCGTCCAATCAGGCGACAGCCCGAATAGAACACAAGACTGACCTTTCCGAGGTCAAGGGGGAATTCTGCAGCAGACGGCCTTCAGGCTGGGACCGCCCCGTCTGCTCTCCTCGGTCTGCAGCCAGCCGGCCCACCCTGCAGATATGAGATGCACAGCCGTCCTGGTTTCCCTGAGCCAATTCCTCACGAAAAGTCTTTCTATAGATACACGTCCCCTTGGTTCTGCTGCCCTGGACCCTGACAAACGCAAGCTCTGAGCGTGTGCCTTTGGGCTGGCTCTCAGGATGCTCCCGGAACTGACGTGGGGACCCTGTGAAGGTGTGGTGACTCCTGGCATGGATGGAGCAGGGAGGACTCACACAGGAGAGATGGGCGGCCCCCCCTCCCTGATTCTCTGGAACGTGGCATCTCCCTGTCCCTTGTCAACGCTGCCATGTTTACCTGCCGATTCTCCTCTGGCTTCTCCATGATCGACAAGCTTGTCTATGAATTCTGGAACTTCTCCATGATCGACAAGCTTGTCTATGAATTCTGGAACTTCTCCATGATCGACAAGCTTGTCTATGAATTTTGGAGCTCCAGGGACCCTCTTAACTTCAAGCTGTCCCAGCACCAGGGCCATCATGGCACTCGCCGCTGAGAGATCCACGCGGTCCCACGGGTGAAGGCCTTGGGCGTCTGCAGGGCCCGGGAGGGAGTCTCTCCTGCTTGGAGGAGGCTGTGATTTTGTGTCACAGCTGTGAGAGCAGAGAACGCTCCTGAAGCTGGCAATTCTCAGACAAATTTCCTTTCCAAACATTTATGAGCCTGAGCGACACGCTTGTTCTTGTGGCACAGAATCAGATAAGGCCTGCATTTTTCAAGTTCTTTTTTCAATCCATTGGGCCCCATGTGCATGATTCCTGAGCTTGTCAACGTGTTTCAATTCAGGAATTTGTTTTTAGTGTGTGATTGGCAGGATCTCGGGAGGGGCCCCTCCTGAGAATAGCTTTGCATAATGAGTCCAATTTGCCCTTGAGCGTCCATCCTGGGGACAGGGACAAGCCCAGGACGATGCTCCCAGCCTCTCTGCTCACCTGTGTTCACAGCCCTGGGCTCAGCGCTGCCCTTGGCTCAAGGGGCCCTCAGGGAGAGGGGTGTCCTCGGCAGGGGATGGGGCAGCGGGTCAGGGGCTGCCAAGGGCCTCCCCGAACCTCCTGCAGGAAGTCCTTGTTGTCCTGGGGCCGCACAAAGGCCTCAGCACGAGGAGGGGGGACTGGAGGAGCCCCCAAGATGTCCCCCAGCCCCGTGTTCTGAGACCCCCCAGTCACCCTGTCCTCAGCCCCTGGGCCTTCCTGGGGGTCACACCTGCCCCGAACAGTAGAGCTTTTCCCCAGCAACCTGGACGATTCCGCCCCATCCACAGAGCCAGCAGAGCGGGCCTTGGAGAAGTGGGGTCTCCAGGGACAAAATTCAGGCGTGGACTGGCTGTCCCCCTCAGAGAGCCTGGGGACAGGACACAAACCCTCCCCAGGGGCTCTCAGGTGGGAGCCGAGGTCATGATTTGGGGGGCCAACACAAGTTCAAATTCAGAGCCCCTTGTTCCAAAATCAGGAAAAGCTCTGTTGAACGGCACTAAAATACCAACCCTTTCTTCTGTGGTCTGTCTACACTTGCCATGGGCTTTTTCATGCGCTATTTAATGTTAAAATTAAAGTTTTAGGTCGCTAGCATAAATTTTACCGCTCGCTTTTATATTTACAACAATAGTTTAAATGCAAATATGAACACTTAACTCAAACGGGAAATCACTGGACTAGCGCAGGTCATGTCTGAGGCTCTCCTGGAGGCTGCCTTCAGGGGGCTGGCCCAGGAAAGGTGGAAGGGGGGTCCCCCAGGCATGGAACCAGGAGGTGCAGGGGCACAGGGACGCCCGCGGGGCGACGGGGACACGCACGCTGGCTCGGATGGCCCCCGGCTCCCCTGCTGTGTGCGGACCCCGGGGCCCAGGTCCTCACCCCGCCCTCTGCAGCGCCCAGAGGGAGCCCTGCTCACAGCTCTCAGTCAGGTTCCCTCCTGAGCCGGGCGGAGAGCAAAGCCCCTCACAGCCCAGGACAGAGGCTCTGCCCTCACCCTTCATCACCGGCTTCCAGGAAATGCATTGTTCATCCCACAGACACAGGGGCCGAGGCAGGGGGGAAAGGTCCACATGCGTCCAGCGGCTGCTACCCCAGACCCAGACCCCGACGGCAGGGGGCTCCGTGGAGGGCAGCCCCGAGCAGGGGGCTCGTGGCCCAGAAAACAGCTCGGGTCTGAGGGGCTCCCCCTAAATGCCACAGCTCCGACCTTCTCAGAGCCTGTGTGCCCTGTGGATTCTTCAAGGGTTTCCCCAGCCTCCACCTGCCGGCCTTTCATCCACGCTGGGAAAGCGCCCTGTGACCCCCAGCAGGGATGGTTGCCTCCCGGCCCCTCGGCAGAGGTCAGCCTGGTTACAACTGCCCCCAGCTGGAATCCGTGTCCTGGGGAAATGTGCCAAAGCAGAAACTGCCCGGAAAAGAGCTTCATCTAGACTTTTCTCCTGGTGGCGCTCTGGCGCCACAAAGCCTTTTGCGCTGAATTCAGTTTAGTTGAGAAAAGTCCTCTGATTGCTGCAGAGAGCAGAGTGGAGATTTAGGTGAGAAAACTCATTTCAGAGAGCCTTATGATTAACTGCAGAGCTCTGAGTGAGAACACCGACCACCACACTCAAGGGAAGAGACAAAGGGCAGACAGGGCAGCGACGTTTGCTGTGTTTAATAGAAAAAGATTTGGTGCACGAAGCATCGACGGGGCTTCTGCAAATCGATAACAAGCGGAGAAATCCTGACAGAAAAGTCAGACATTAGGAGAAGACACTCACAGAACAGGCTGCGAGAGTCCAATTAAACACGAGGCAAGGGCTTCCCTGGTGGCGCAGTGGCTGGGAGTCCGCCTGCCGATGCGGGGGACGCGGGTTCGTGCCCCGGTCCGGGAGGATCCCACGTGCCGCGGAGCGGCTGGGCCCGTGAGCCATGGCCGCTGAGCCTGCGCGTCCGGAGCCTGTGCTCCGCAACGGGAGAGGCCACGGCGGTGGGAGGCCCGCGTACCGCAAAAAAAAAAAAAAAAAAAAACCCCCAAAAAAACCACGAGGCAAGATGTCCCGTCCCACTCATCACCAGGCCTTGAATGCGAGGTCTGTGGCGTTCCTGCCCTCCCGATCCAGGCTAATGTGCTGTGGAGTGCGGACACCAGCCGGGGACGCCAGCCCCACCGCTTTGCAGGGGCAGCGCCGACGCCTCTCCTGGAAACTCCCCAGGAGGTGGGCACATCAGCCTCGCCAACAAAGTGGCCCAGCGCCTGCCCGCTGGCGTCCACTCCTGATTCCCCTCAGCCAAGCACAGTGGGAGCCGCGGTCTCGGTGCCACTGCAGGAAGCAGGGGCTGCGGTGTTAACGCCCTTCCCGGACACCAGGCCCAGTGGGGCCCTTGGCACAGGGCTGGGGGACGGCCCGTGTCCCCTGCTTGCCTGCGGGACACTCACGCCTTCTGGAGAGGACTCCTGCTGAGGACAAGCTGGGAAAGGAGGTTTTCTAAAGGGGAGCTCGTTTCCTGCCTTCTAACCAGGGGCCCAGGACAGGAGGGGAAAGTCCACTTCACCAAGAACATGACGTATTAGTAGTGATGATATTAGTAACAGTAGGCACAGGGCCTGCTCCAAGCCCTGCCATTGCCGCACCACCTTTCCTCCTCTCCCTGGAAATAAGGCACCATCTTCGCCACCATCACCACCATCACCGTCATCATCCCTATTGCGCAGCTGCGGAAGCCCAGCCACAGGAAGCTCAGTGATCGGCACATGATAAAGAGATTAAATTTCTCCAAAGCTCACAAGACCCCCTTTTCCCTTGGGGCCTCCTGGGCCCAGATAAGAAGCTGACCCAAGCAGACCGGGCCTCACTCAGCCAGTGGATGGGAAAAATGGGAGGGGAGGGCTCCCCTGCATCCCCTCAGGGCGCGACCCGCCAGCCGCTCCCATCACCCCCTGCGTCCCCTCAGGGCGCGACCCGCCAGCCGCTCCCATCACCCCCTGCGTGCCCTCAGGGCGCGACCCGCCAGCCGCTCCCATCACCCCCTGCGTCCCCTCAGGGCGCGACCCGCCAGCCGCTCCCATCACCCCCTGCGTCCCCTCAGGGCGCGACCCGCCAGCCGCTCCCATCACCCCCTGCGTGCCCTCAGGGCGCGACCCGCCAGCCGCTCCCATCACCCCCTGCGTCCCCTCAGGGCGCGACCCGAAAGGCGCTCCCATCACCCCCTGCGTCCCCTCAGGGCAGGACCCGAAAGCGCTCCCATCACCTCTGCTCACGGTGCATTGGGCAGAACTCAAATCCACTGGTCAGATGATCCCTGATTCTGCAAAGGCGGCCGGGAAATGCAGTGTGTGCCCTGGGGATGCTCGGGGTTCTGATGCACCGGAGGGGCCGATGCGGAGGGAGGAGCCTGGGAATCTGCATGTATAACGAGCTCCAATGATGCTGCTGCTGCAGGTCCAGGGACCCCAGTCTGAGTAGCAAAGCTTTAGGGGCTCAAACACCCCTGTGTCTTTCCCCGTGGGAGGCACCCGCTCAAGGACACTAGAGGTCCCCACTCAGCCCTGTAACCCATCATCCCCCGGGGTCCTCTCCGCTGTGCCTCCTGATGGACCCGTGAGGACAGACCCCCGTGGTCTCCTCCGCTAATTAGTGCAGCATTTCCTGCGGTGGATTCTCCCCCAGAACGCGTCCCCGGGATACCTGGCGCCTGTGTTTGTTTCCCAGCATTGATCCGATGCATGTAATGAAAGCACAGAGCTGGCTTAGCAGAGGGCTAATTTCTCCTGTGGACATCAGACATACTCAGTGCATCGCCAATACTGCTCATTAAAATTCCACCTGCTTGCACAGAGGGAAACCTAAAAATACTCACCAGTCTCTCGCTGCCTTAAACTTCAGAGGGGAAGGCGTGTGCGGCCCTGGACCGGCGTGAGGAGACCCTGAGACTCCAGACAAGCGGAGAGGACCCCTGTGGCCTCCTGGGCGGGGAGGCTCCTCTTCAATGTGCAGAAGATGTGGGAGGGAAGGGGCCACGGTGCACCGGACTGCAGTGCCCAGTGGGCAGGACACACGCTCATCAGGGACCCTGAGCCGCGTCTCCAAGGCCTCCAGCCCGTGTCCCTCGCTCATACCTGAGGTCCAGCGTCAGCTAATGCCCGTGAAAGATGAGAGAGTCCCACAAACCTAACTCCACAGGAATCAGCGTGACGCAAACACTGACAAGTCAGGGTGCTGCCCACTGGGCTGCTCCAGCAGAGCCAGGGAAGGATGGGCGCTGCTTCCCTGAGGTTCACCGTCCGCCCTTCGGTGACTGCCTTGTGGGACTTACAGACCCCTTGACCCAGGCTCACTGCATCACAGTTGGGGGGGGCAGCCGCACACCCCACCTCCCAACCACAGTCTTCTACGCACCGTTTTACGGCAAAGGGGTCAGCCCGGAACCCCCTCCCCCAGGCTTCCAAAGTCCAAGAACTGAAGCACCAGATTCCTCTGCATTGAACCAAGTCTCCATTGCAGGACGTTTCATTTTTTCCTCCGAGCTCTCACGCCTTCAGGGAACATCGTGGTGGGTGTTCTCTTTCTCGCCTCCTTTGCACACGAGTGGGTGTTTCTCCAGGTAGATCTGGGAAGCGGAGAAGCCAGGGCCTGTGCGGTCTTTGCGCCAATAGATGCGCCCAGATCCCTCTCCGCAGAAGGCCCTTCAAAGTACGTTCTCACCAACAGCACGTAGGAATCCTGTTTCCGCACGTCTCTGCTGATACCCGCTCTTGTCCGTCGTGCTCGTGTTTGCCAATCAAACAGGTGAGAGACGATGTCTTGTTTTAACGAGTTTTCCCCTCATTCCTACCGAATCGAGCATTTCCACGCTTACTGGCATTTGTAATTTCTCCCCCATGAATCGTGTGTTTATATCCTTTGCCTGAATTTCCACCGTTGTTTATCTTTTTCGTATTATTATACGGAGATGATGGCATATTGTATCTGTGAATCCCTTGCTATGTATGGTGTGAATGTTTTCTCCAAGTCTGTGGGTAATATTTTACTGTATCGTGAGTCGTATAGGGATTTTAAATCTTGAGGTTGTCAAGCTTATGTGTTCTTTAGTTTAGCCTTTTGCATTTTCTGTGTCTTGTTTGAGGTCTTTTGTCTCTCCAGGTTCCATTGTCTTATATTTTTGTCCAATGTTTTTACAGTTCTGTTTTACACTGATGTCTGAAATCCACCTGAAATTACTTCGGGAAATGATGTGAGGTTGAAGATTAATTCTGTTTTTTTCCACAGCAGTGGAGAAGTGTCTCCGCACCATTTAGTGCCATCAGTCCCTGTGGATGCGAAATGCGTCCTTTCCTGTGTATTAATTTCACATACGCTAAAGTCTCTGTTTCTGGACTTTTCATTACGTTCGATTGATCTATTTGCTCGCGTCAGCTGCCCTCCCCGTTTTATACCCATTTGTTTTGTGCCCAACACGGGGAGAGAATCACCACCCCCTCCTCCTCCTTTTCTTCCTTTCTTATCTTTTCTGGTCTTGCCCTTTCTCTTCAAGATGAACTTTAGATTCCGTTTGTCAATATCTCTAAAAATCTATGTTGAGCTTTTGATTGTTGTCTCACTGAACGTGTAGAGTAAAATGGAAGAAAGTCAGCCACGCACTCCTGAGGCTTCCTGTTTAGGAAGGTAGCAAACCTCTGCTCCCTCTGTCAGGGCGTCGCAATGTCTTGCAAGGATGTCGTACCGTCATCTTTGTAAGGATCTCACACGTTAATCAATCAGGCTCACTCACGTATGTTAAAGTCCTGCTGCCGTTGTAAATGGAAAATTACTTTTCTATTGAATCTTCTAAGCAGTTACTGCTGATAATTAGGGCAATTTTGATTTTTTATTAAAAATTTTTCTTTTGATTTGAATTTGTCCTTTTGATTTGTGACATTGGTTTGGGGTTTTCTACTTAGACAATTATATATTCTGCAAATATGAATGACTGCATCTCTTCCTTTGCAGTATTTGTACCACTTTTTTCATGTCCTGTACATTACCCAGATCCTCCATCAAAAGTTGTCCATATCAATGATATCAGGCACCTTTCACGTGTGTCCTGACTTCAGTGGGAAAGCATTGATATTTCACCGTGAAACATGACAGTAAGTGGGTTTCTCTCAGTTCTTTGAACTTTGTATGTTTACAATGTCCTGTATGGTACTCCTGCTTAGTGCCCCAAAATGTTTTAAAAACCATACACCTGGGACTTCCCTGGTGGTCCAGTGGTTAAGACGTCGCCTTCCAATGCTCGTCCTTTGGGTTTGATCCCTGGTCAGGGAGCTAAGATCCCACATGCCTCGGGGCCAAAAAAAACAAAACATAAAACAGAAGCAATTTTGTAACAAATTCAATAAAGACTTTAAAAAACAATGGTCCACATAAAAAAAAAATCTTTAAGAATAAAATAAAATAAAAATAAAAACCATACATCCACATCCTGGGCAGATGAAAAGGATATAGGAATAAAACCAGCTGCTGCTCAAGAGTTCCGGCCGGGCTCCTGACCCTGGGCAGGTAAAGGTGGACTTTTCTCCTGGGGAAATGGACAGAGACCCTGCATCACCTTTGGGCTCCCACAGCTTCTATGACTCTCAGGCCAGAGCCACGGGGAAAACGAATGGAAATCCACCCAACACGGATCAGCTGCCGTCCTCTCCAGCCCTGCCCACAGCCCCAGAGCTAAGCGTTATGATGTCATTGATTAGAAGAGCCCCTGAGTCTCACCAGATGTCAGGTGGTTCGACAGTGAGGTTTGCAGATGGAACCCACATGTGTCTGGACCACGGTTCTTCCCACCATAGTGAGCACGGTAACTGAGAAGCATGAATCACTGACAGCATTTCTGTAAAATAAATGGATATCACCAGTAAAACACAATAATTAACCCTGAAGAGAGCTCGCAGGAATGGCTGGCGCTTTTCACACACCTCATCCCGTATAAGACTGGCCAAGGCCACCGTTCAGCCAGGAGGAAACGTACATCTTATAAAGATAATGAGTTCCTGCACCTCCCCCCTCCCACCCCCAAGAGGAGACCCCACACCAAGCCTGTGGACCAAAACCCTCCCAGCATGGTGGAGAGAATTAGGACAGAAAGTGTGGCCCCATGATGTTCAATCATAAGTCTACCCCCCTTTCAAGGGACACATTTCTCCCAGTGTTTAAGAGAAATATAAAACATGAAACCGGGGCTTCCCTGGTGGCGCAGTGGTTGAGAGTCCGCCTGCCGATGCGGGGGACACGGGTTCGTGCCCCGGTCCGGGAAGATCCCACATGCCGCAGAGCGGCTGGGCCCATGAGCCATGGCCGCTGAGCCTGCGCGTCCGGAGCCTGTGCTCCGCAACGGGAGAGGCCACAGCAGTGAGAGGCCCGCGTACCGCAAAAAAACCCCAAAAAACATAAAACCAAGAAAAAGTGAGACTTCTAAAAGGGAGTTTTCAGGCTTACAAATTCAACTCCTTTACTGCAAATCATCTGCTTGACTCAAGAAAAGCCCACGGTCGTTGGGAGACCTTCCCACGTGGTCGTCCCACTCACCTCATGCCACCTGCCTCCCCCAGGATGAAGAGGTCACTCGTAGTCATCCCAGGAAATCTTATACCACAGGGGAGTGGCGGGGGTGGGGGGGAGAATTGCCAAAGTCTCCATCACAGGTGAGTGGTGCTAATGCGTGGACCATCAATAAGGATTTCAATCTGGTCCCAACAGGACTGTGGACACAGGAAAGCAGCAGTACCGGATCCCATTCTCCAAGGAAAGGACCCTCAAACAAAACTATAGGTGAAGGAAGGTACGCCCAACCTTCATCCCCAGGTCGGAGCCAGGTACGCGCTTCAGGAAGCTCAGGGGAGAACCCATGGTGATAGAGCCAGCCTTCCCCAGGTGGTGTCAACAGCATCACCAGATATGTCTGGGTCTCACCCTTCTGGGCACAAGGAAGCGCTACACATCCTCCCGGTCCCTCGTGGCTGGGCGGGGCCAGCTCCTGGTTCTGGTCAATGACACGTGTTGTATCCACTTCAAAGCACCTAATGGCCAGTGTGAGACTCTCAGGGATTCTCCACTCCTGGCACAGGAGCTGGCAGCATCCAAGGGGGTGCTGCTCTGTCTGCAATGAGCATTGCCTGCCTGACCACTCGAGTTGCACAAGCACCACGAGTGAGGATAGAGCTTTGTGCTTTGAAGCTGCTGAGATTGTTGTGTGTGTTATTCTGATTATTATTATTTTTTGAATTTATTTATTTTTGGCTGCATTGGGTCGTCGTTGCTGCGCACGGGCTTTCTCTAGTTGCGGTGAGCGGGGGCTACTCTTCGTTGTGGTGCGCGGGCTTCTCATTGCGGTGGCTTCTCTTGTTGCGGAGCACGGGCTCTAGGCACGCGGGCTTCAGTAGTTGTGGCACGCGGGCTCAGTAGTTGTGGCTCGTGGGCTCTAGAGCGCAGGCTCAGTAGTTGTGGTGCACGGGCTTAGCTGCTCAGCGGCATGTGGGATCTTCCCGGACCAGGGCTCGAACCCATGTCCCCTGCATTGGCGGGCGGATTCTCAACCACTGCGCCACCAGGGAAGCCATATTCTGATTATTACGCCTCTATTTCTTCTCCTCTTGTCTGTGGCCCTAAAATGTACCATTTCCTTGCACATAGCAGGAGCTCAGTTAATATAGATGGACAGATAATGGAATTGGCGCCAAAGCCCCCCGGAGACTCCGCACTGGCCGCCCTTGCTGGGCTGGAAGGCTGGGAGCCAGCCTGAACTTGGAACTTCCTCTTTCCTCAGATTAAGTGCACAGGCGTCGGGTCGCCTTTATGGTGTCATCGTCACCCACGTAGGACCAAGCTTGGGGCGGGAACGTCAGTCCTGACAAGCATGTGACGCTGTACAGAAGGCAGACCTGGATGCTGGTAGAAAAGCGTCTCCTCATCCAGCCAGGTTGCCCTTTCCGGACGAGAATGCCGTTTATTTGGGCTAAGTGCGGACCTATTCGGGGTCCTTAATAAAACACACAGCCACGCCAGGCAGTGTGCGGGACACTGAGGCCTGCGCAGGGGGCTGGGGTGGGGCTGCGTGAGGCTGCGTGCAGGGACACTGAGGCCTGCGCAGGGGGCTGGGGTGGGGCTGCGTGAGGCTGCGTGCAGGGACACTGAGGCCTGCGCAGGG
The DNA here is from genome assembly GCF_964270905.1 of Leucopleurus acutus. Classification (NCBI taxonomy): domain Eukaryota; kingdom Metazoa; phylum Chordata; class Mammalia; order Artiodactyla; family Delphinidae; genus Leucopleurus; species Leucopleurus acutus. The sequence continues at coordinate 88,979,409 of NC_139155.1, forward strand.
GGCTGGGGTGGGGCTGCGTGAGGCTGCGTGCGGGACACTGAGGCCTGCGCAGGGGGCTGGGGTGGGGCTGCGTGAGGCTGCGTGCAGGGACACTGAGGCCTGCGCAGGGGGCTGGGGTGGGGCTGCGTGAGGCTGCGTGCAGGGACACTGAGGCCTGCGCAGGGGGCTGGGGTGGGGCTGCGTGAGGCTGCGTGCAGGGACACTGAGGCCTGCGCAGGGGGCTGGGGTGGGGCTGCGTGAGGCTGCGTGCGGGACACTGAGGCCTGCGCAGGGGGCTGGGGTGGGGCTGCGTGAGGCTGCGTGCAGGGACACTGAGGCCTGCGCAGGGGGCTGGGGTGGGGCTGCGTGAGGCTGCGTGCGGGACACTGAGGCCTGCGCAGGGGGCTGGGGTGGGGCTGCGTGAGGCTGCGTGCGGGACACTGAGGCCTGCGCAGGGGGCTGGGGTGGGGCTGCGTGGGGCTGCGTGCGGGGCACCTGCTCCCGGGTGGCGCTGGACCTTGTGCCTTGGCAACGCGCTGGTGCTCGGCTCACGTTTGCCCTGGCTCCCTGATGGGCAGTAATGGACACAGGGCGCTTGAAGCTTTGCTTCTTTCCAATGGCCTCCCCGCACAGGGCACTGCAGGAGGAAGGGCTGGGGCCGCCCTGAGGACACTTGGTGCCGCTCGGCCCCAGCCAGGGTCCAGGTCCTCAGCCACCTCCCAGCCCTGCACTGGGGTCCCCCCTCCCGGAGCCACTGGGCCAGGAGCCCCATGCTCCAGGCCCCTCCTGGGGTGGCACTCCACACTCTGCCCCACACCTGGGACCCTGAGGGGGCTTCCTGATGGCCCAGTGACTGGGTTCCTCTGGCCTGAGCAAACCAGGCAGCTTCTGTGCCGCCCAGGGAGTTGCACCTGCACCTCCTCCCGGGAGGCCTGAGCCCAGCCCGGGGAGGCCCCTCCAGTGGGTCCTGCCTTGGGCACCTTCCCCAGCCACCGAGGGTCCTGGGAGTGTTCTTGTATCTGTACTCAGTCCTCCATCGAGGTTTGGTCTTTCTTTATGTTAAACTTCCACTGCTTAAATCCCTGTGTGATTTCTGTCTCCTGGCTGGGTGTAGACTAATCCAAGCTGATGTCTAAAGCAGGAGGAGAGGCCACGGGAGTGCTGGGGACAGGCCTACCAGGTGGCAAGGGCACCGGGTAGGAACGAGCTGAGGACCTGGGAGGTCCCAGGGAGAATGTTCTGTACAATATAGTGATTCAAAATTTTAATAGATTATACTCCATTTAACGTTATTACAAAATACTGGCTAAGCAAAAACGCAAAAAAAAATACTGGCCATATTCCCCGTGTTGTACAATATATCCTTGTAGCTTATTTATTTTATAGGTAGTAGTTTGTGCCTCTTAATCCCCTAACCCTATCCTGCCCCTCCCCCTTCCCTGTCCCCTCTGGTAGCCACTAGTTTGTTCTCTAGATCCGTGAGTCTGGTTCTGTTTTATTATACTCACTCCTTTGTTTTATTTTTTAGATTCCACATATAAATGATAGCATACAGTATTAGTCTTTCTCTGTCTCACTTATTTCACTAAGCAAAATACCTCCGGGTACATCCATGTTATTGCAAATGGCAAAACTTCACTCTTTTTTTATGGCTGAGTAGTACGTTTGTGTGTGTACATCTATATAATCTCACATCTTCTTTATCCATTCATCTGTTAATGGGCACTTACGTTGCTTCCATATCTTGGCTACTGTGAATAGTGCTGCAATGAACATTGAGGTGCCTGTATCTTTCTGAATAGTGTTTTCCTTTTCTTTGGATATATACCCAGGAGTGGAGTTGCTGGATCATATGGTAGTTTTTTTTATTTTTATTTTTTGAGGAACTTCTATATTGTTTTTCATAGTAGCTGCACCAACTTACATTATTGAAAAATACCATTGGCATTTTGATAGGGCTTGCATTGAATCTGTCGATGGCTTTGGGAAGTGTGTTCATTCTCGCAACATTAATTCTTCCAGTCCATGGGCGCAGAATATGCTTCCATCAGTTTGCGTCGCCTTCGGCGTCTCTCATCAGTGTCTTACAGTTTCCCGAGTGCAGACCTTTTGCTCCTTAGTTGGATTTGCCCCTATAGGTACTTTGCTCTTCTTGATGCGATTTTAAGTGGGGTTGTCTCCTTAACTTCTCTTTCTGATAGTTCATCGTTCATTTATAGAAATGCAACAAGTTCCGGTATAGCAACTTCGTATCCTGCAACTTTACCAAATTCACTGACGAGTCCTGGTAGTCTGGGGGGTTAGGGTCATGAATCTTATCCCCAGGGCAAGGGGACCACTCAAGGGGATTGTGGAGGGGAAGGGGTGTGGGGTGAGCTGAGTGACCTGTTCAAAGGTCACGAGGCAGCCAGAAGGAGAAGGGCGATGAAGCAGGAGAGGATGTTCAGGACACCTGGGGAAGGGGGGTTGGCATCAGACAGGAGAGGAGAGAGGGCAGAGGTGGACAAACCTGGGGGACATTCTGGGGATGGAGATGATGGGCCATGGCGTGGGGTTGGATGGAGTGAGGGAGGAAGAGAGAAAACCAAGGGCGGCCCTGAGGTGTGGCGCCCTGAGAAGGGACCTAGGAGGCTAGTGCCCAGGGAGCCGGGCCCAGAGGAGGGGCTCTGACGAGTGAATGCGTGAGTGAATGCGTGAATGCGTGAATCAATGAGTGCGTGGCTGAATGAATCAATGAGTGAGTGAGCGAGTGAGTGAGTGAGTGCAGAGACCTCAGTCCCCGACACCAGCCCCTACTCAGGCCAGCAGGCCCCAGGGTCTCTCCCTCCCCTCGATTCATCCCTCTGCCCACCCCCTCCCCCCGCCCTAACCGCCACCTCCACCCCTGGCACCGGGTAGAATCCAGGGCACCCGGTTTGAAGGCCATTTATCTTCGAACGAGGAGTGGAAGCCAGAGAACAAGGCCTGGTTTCTGTCGGCGCTTCTGCCCCGCCTGCAAGCCACGCAGCTCCAGCGAACGTGACCAGGCGACCCTGGACGCTGATGACGCTCAGAGTCCCTCTTTTCTCCTTGGAACAAAGGGTGGAAAGGATGCCGCCAGCTCTGTGTCCTGATCCTGCCGAAGGACAGAGCGTCAGGGTCACCTGCCCCGGATGCCTCTGCTGCTCTGAGAGACGCTGCAAAACTGAAAACAAGGCTGCAGAGCTGTCTCTGCCATGACTCCTGCTCTCCCCAAGGGAAGGCGTGGGGTGCCCAGGGCTGCCTGGGGGACTTGTAGCATGACAACCCCAGAGCTTTGCGGGGGAAGGCGAGGCTCCCAGGATGGGCCTGGTCAGCTGCAGGAAAACAAGGGGATGGGGAGCTTCTCCTCCCAAGAATAGGGACAGGGACCGCGGGGCTGGGCCGGCAGAGAAGGGGGCGAGAGCACCGGGAGAACCAGGGTGTCTAGGGCGCACTCAGTACCCCCAGGAGCTGACAGGCAGTGTAAGCCCAAGCTTCAGGGCTTGTCTCCCTCGCACCTGCATATGACACAGATTCCCTAGGGATGCAGGACTCAGGGCGGTGTCTGCGCTGCGAGGTCGTGGGCTAGGTCAGGAGACGCAGAGTGGATGGGGGTTCAACAGAAGCAGATCAAAGCAGGGACGACCAGGAAGAAGGAGGAGCTTCTCCCACAAATCCTCAATGATGAGATGGTGTCCGAGCCAAGCGCATGTCAGGCTTGGAGGGTAGGGTGACCCCGTCTGACGGGAGGGGTTGGAGCGCCCAAGGAGCCAACCCTTGAGATACAAAGGGCTTGAGCCACCAGGAAGCATGAAACCTGCCACTGGAGGGGTCTCGGCTCACCTGGGTACGGCAGGAACTACTGTGTTGCTTAGTATCTCTTCTCCCAGCTCCTTAGCCACAAACCCGAATCTTAATACAAGTGGAAGCACCAGGTAAAAGACTGTGTTTTCAACCTGCTGCAGCTAAGTGTGACCATATGTGTGGGAATCCCTGTGTGGGAGGCTGTTCCAGAGGCTGACTCGGATGGGAAGAGCTGCCCTTTTGTTCTTTCCTGCTTCCTCCTCTCTGCTGCCAGAATGTGGATGTGAGGACTGATCTCCAGCAGCCATTTTGGACCATGAGGCATCACACGAAAGATGATGAAACAGAAGGATAAAAGGATTCTGGGTCTTTGGTGGTACTCGGGTTCCCACCTGAGAGTAACCCTTGTATCTTCAGGGCACTGTGATTTAAACCCATCTGTTATCTGCCATTGAGATTTTCCCCAGTTGTTCCTTTGACCTGCCTTCTGCCAAACTTTCCTTCTCTACTGTGTTGCTGGTCCCATAATAGCACCTTAGGGGGAAGCCACCGTTTTCCAGTTACTCTCTGTTATTAAATAAGCTATTTGATTATAAAAACAAAGTCAAGGTCTTCCCTGGTGGCGCAGTAGTTGAGAGTCCACCTGCCGATGCAGGGGACACGGGTTCGTGCCCCGGTCCGGGAAGATCCCACATGCCGCGGAGTGGCTGGGCCCATGAGCCATGGCCTCTGAGCCTGTGCGTCCGGAGCCTGTGCTCCGCAACGGGAGAGGCCACAGCGGTGAGAGGCCCGCGTACCGCAAAAAAAAAAAAAAGTCAACCCAGACAGTTTTAAAGCCTCTTATTTACATCTGATTTAAAGCTTTCCCATTTACCTGTTTCAAGACCCATGTGCTTTCAGAGCCCTGAACTGGAGAGGGGACATCATCTGCTTTTTCACTCCTCTCAATTCAACACCTGGTAATGGGAGGGACCCCACTCCCCTCCAGGGACGCTCCTTGCCCTATTTCCCCAGGGTTCGCTGTCTGTCCATCTGCCTGCCCTCGCTGAGGCTGACACACCTGATGGGCGAGGTGCTCTGGTCCCTAAATCACCTGGTTACAGAGGCAGCGTGGTGGACGTGAGCAGAGGCTGTGGACCTCCCAGGTGTGAAGTGAGACTTGCTATGTGCTGTGTGGCTTCAGGAAAAGTCATGCACCTCTCTGTGCCTCTTTTCCTTCATCTGTAAAATGGAACTGACAGTGTTCCCAACCCTAAAGGCTTGATGTGGGGACAGAGCTCACTGTCATGTCTGATCAAATGGACTCACGGGGCGCACACTCCAGAGACGTGTCTGTCCTTGTTGTCTGTTGTTTCTTTCCTCAGACAGCAGAAATGGTGTCTGTTTGCCAGAAATCCAACATCTTGGCTCTCTCCTGGCACTGCTGTGCTTACAGAATCACATCAGGCACATAAATGCCCACTTCAGAGAGCTAATTTGGGGGCTTTTAATCTTAGGGCAATAAAATTCACATGAAACACGCAGGTTTATAAATTCAACCTCACTTGATTTCCCAGCAACTACACACTTCCCGGTTCAGCCATTTGCGCTGATCAGTTCCAACATTCGGGTAATGGATGCGTCAGCCAGGCGGTCAGCCAACCTTGACCGGTGTGGATGCCCCAGGCGGTGCACACGTGGGGGAGACTGCGAGCCTACACTGGCCTAGAGACAAGAGGAAATGAGCCCTTCTGCGGATAACTGGGGTACAAAGGACTCCTCCCAAGAACCTGGAGCGCTCAGGCCACGTGGACTGGCTGGAAGAGTTTCCCTGGTCACCCCGTCTTCCCGCCCCGTGCTCCCCACGCAGGTGTCGGCCAGAGTGTCCGTCACCTGCAGAGGGCGGTAGGGAGCCTCAGCACAGAAGGTCTGAGTCCTCTCCCCCAAGGGAACAGGAGGCCCATCTTTCCTCCACAAAAACTAGCACATCCCAGGGCTTGACACAGAGAAGGCACTTTCTATGGATTTCAATTTGCATTTTAAATAAACTAAGTCCCTCTGGAAAGATAGTAAGAGTTCATTCATGTTGTGAAATGTCGTTTTCACCAATTCCTTGCACGTGAAGGCTAATTACAGCTCTCCAGGGAGCAATCCAGTGACTCAGACCCACCACACCACCAATGGGAGCTCAGGCTTCAAAGCAAAGGTGAGCTGGGACATAGCCACTCAGCTGGGCCAGGCCTCAGTTGGGACAGCTGGGGACGAGGGCTCCTCCTCGGCGACGAGGGGCTGCTCCCCAAACTCAGAGGGCGGGGACCCTGACCTCCGCCGGTGGGTGGCTGGCAGTCTAAGCAGCAGCTGAGTCAGCAAAGTGCGGCCAGGGTTGATGACCACCCTGCTGGGGCCTTCCGCCTCTCCTCACTGTGTTCCAGAAACAGACGCTAGTTCCCAAACGCAGACAAACGACCCCTCAGCAGCGACTAGCCTTAAAAAGGATGGAGTCCCGTCTAACCATTAGGTTCCTGCACTTTTTCACTCGCTCATCCAACAAATACGCACTAATTGGAGATAAGTTTCGTATTATCTATTAAAACTTAAAATGCATTTGCGAAGGCAACTCAACGGAAAAAGCATAGTCCTTTCAACACAGCACTTTAGCAAGTGGACATCCCTATGCAAGAAAATGACCTCAACTTATACCTCACACCTCATTCAAAATTTACTTCAAAATGTACCATAGATCTAAATGTAAAATATAAAATTATAAGGTTTTTAGAAGAAAACATCATAGAAAATTTTGTGACCTTGTGTTAGACAGCACAAAAGGAACAATTCATAAAAGAAATATTGATAAATTTGACTTTATCAAAGTCAAAATTTTTCTCTGCAAAAGACATTATGGTGAGAACGGTAAGGTCAGCCACAGACTGGCAGAAAATATTTGCAACTCAGATACTCGACAGTGAACTTGTATCTAGAATACCTAAATAACTCCTCAAACTCCGTGATAGCAAAGTGAAGAACTCATTTTTTAAAACTGGCAAAAGGTTTACACATTTTGTCAGAGAAAGTAAACACGTAACAAACAACCACATGAAAAGATGGTCAGCATGATAGGCTATTAGGAAAATGCAAATTAAAGCCACAAAGAGAGTACACACCTACCAGAATGGCTAAAATTTTAAAAATAGAGAAAACAACCAAACAAGGCCACGTGCTGTTGAAGAAGGGCAGCAGCAGGAGCTCTCTTTGGCAGCAGGTTTGGTGGCTTCTTACACAGTGAAACCCACACTTACCAGGAGACCCAGTACTCTCACCCCCAGGCATCTGATCCAGTAGAGTGAAACCCAATGTTTACACACTCGTGCAAATTATATGCAAATTATATGCAAATGTTCACAGCCGCTTTATTTGTCATTGCGAAAACTGGGAACAACCCAAGTGACCCTCAATCAGCGAATGGGTAGCCAGCTGTGTGGCGCCCACACAGGGAACACTGCTCACAGTGAGACGGTCCAGCTACTGATCCACCCAACCGTGTGGGAAGAATCTCAGATGATTCTGCTCAGAGAAGGAGCCGGACTCCCAAGGCTCTATCCTGTATGCCTCCATGTAGATGGAATTCTGGGATTCAGAGCCCCGTATTAGGGCTGCGAAGAGGGTGTGAGCCCCAGGAGGGTCATGAAGAGACTGGGTGCAGCGGATGGGACTGCCGGTGCCAGGGTGCTTACCCAACTCCACGCATTTGCTCAACCTCAGAGAACTGTATGGCGAAGAGAGCATGTCAATTAAAAGATAAATTTGAAAATGCATTTACGGGCTTGCCTGGTGGCACCATGGTTAAGAATCCGCCTGCCAATGCAGGGGACACGGGTTTGAGCCCTGGTCCTGGAAGATCCCACATGCCGCGGAGCAACTAAGCCCGTGTAGCACAACTACTGAGCCTGCGCTCTACAGCCCGCGAGCCACAACTACTGAGCCCGTGTGCCTAGAGCCCGTGCTCCAAAACAAAGAGAAGCCACCGCAATAAGAAGCCCGCACACCCCCATGAAGTGTAGCCCCCACTCGTCTCAACTAGAGAAAGCCTGCACACAGCAACAAAGACCCAACGCAGCCAAAAATAACTTAATTAACTAATTAAAAGAATAAAATTAAAAATGTGTATCTAAAATGCATTTACTCTTCAACAAGGAAGTTTGCTAGGAACACCTCCCGGAGAGGTGCCCACATGTGCAGAAAGACACAGGCGCCTGGACATTTATCACCGCAGAGGATTGGAAGCCTGGGAAATACCTACCAGTAGGGATGGGTTGGATAAGTTCTGGACACCTAGGCCATAGGGTAGAATATTCAGCTGGTAAAAAATGGGGCTGATCTCTGTGTTCTGAGAGGAAACACCTTCCCATGTGTGTGGGTGTGTGAAAAAGCGAGATGCAGAGAAGTGTACCTGGTATGCTACCATTTGTATGGAAATGAGAGACAGATCTATGTACTTCCTTGTAAGTACGCAAAAGTTTCTGGAAGCATGATGAGAAGCTGATAACACTGGTTGTGTCTGGGGAGGGAACTGCAGGAGGGCCCTTTGATCTGCACTCTCTCTTCAAAAAGAAATGGACTTACTGCCAGTTCTGCTTACAGCGCTGCAGCTAAGGAGAGCTGCCGTCCTCTGCTGACAGCGCTGCAGCTAAGGAGAGCTGCCGTCCTCTGACAGCCACACAGGAAGAAACCTCAGCCCAGACATCCAAAGAACTGCCCCAGGCCCACAGTGAGGATAAGTTCAAGTTCATCTAAGGAGATCTGGCCACTATGACTCCTGCATGGCACCTGCAGAGACAGCACCTCTTGTTGCCAAACCTGCCCTTGGTCATGGATGGCTAGCAATGCGTGTTCCAAATAAAAGAGGAACCATGACAGGTCAGTAAGAAAACACTGACCAGCTGCCACCAGCGTTCAGGGGAGTGAGCGCAGTGCAGCTGCAGGAAGGCCCAGTGGAGGGAACTCTGTGCTCAGCGAGCACACTGCCCCGTGGATGGTGGAGCCCAGGAGCCGGAAGGATGGACCGCCCAGGGAGATTCCATCATGGCGGCTGGGCCCCAGAACCAAGGTCCCAAAGGTAGGTCAGTGATCCCCTGACCTCTCAGCAGCCTTCATTCATTCACTCATTGCTCCATCCAACAAATGTTTACTCTGCGAGAGCTGGGAAGAAAGCCCTTAGGAGGAGAGAGGAGGCCCTGTCCTCCTGGAGCTGGTGCGACGTAGGGGGGCACGTGGCCCCCACGCGCTCTCATTCCGGCCAATTGAAATCAAATTCTTCGTGAAGAAACTATATTGAAATAGCAACAGACATCTAACATTTTAAAATTTCCTATGGACTCAGATCCATATTTTCACTTGTCCCTATTCCTTGCTGGTATTTATACACAGAAATGTTTAATTTGTACACGTTTACAGCATTACCATAAATATATATATTTGTATTCTATGCTTTTCTCTTTTCATTATAACATCTTGCTAAAGTCTCTTTTCTCTTATTCCTGCAACACAACCTCTCTGTTCTTCCAACCATCTACACCCCCAGCCCAGGCCCAGTACCCAGGGGTCCCCATTATCAGCCTGGTGTATAGAGGGTCTTCTGTCACCTGCTTTTACAGTCCTGGCACTTAACCATAAGCTGGGAACATCCCTCCAGGTCAGTGAATTTCCCCGACTCTTTGCAGCAGCTGCATACAATCCCACAGTGTCGATGGACCGGTGTGTCCTGGATGGCCCTCCCATAGCTTGTCGTCTGCGTTATTACACCCACTTCTCGGCCACTGCGCATATCAACACACTATACGGACTTCCTTACCTGTTTGTGTTTCTCTCTCCGAAACAGAAAGAATTAGTGATCGCTGTTGGCATAAACTCCAGGAGCCAGTAGGGCATCTGCCTGCTCTGGGGTTGGGAGGCTCCTCTGGGGAGTGAAGCTGGTCAGAACATCCAAAGGGGGGGGGGGAGCGGGGGGAGGAGGGGCCCAGACAGAGGGAGCGCAGGTGCCTGGGCTCCAGGCCTGGAGGGCTTGGTGTGGACCAGGGCAGGGAGGAGGTCCTCTATGAGCTTGGGGGAGGATAAGGGGGGGGGGCCCTGGCACATGATGAGGGTCATGGGGTTTCCCAAGGGCAGGGAGAGGTCTTTGTCTCACACAAGAGCTGACTCACCCAGCGTGGGGTCTGCCCGACCCCTTCTCTGTGAGCTGGAGAAGGGGCAGAGGGAAAAGAGTCAGTCTGGAAGCTTCTGCTGGGAAGAGACGATGGTGCATGAAGCAGGTGATGAGTGAGGACAGGAACAGGGGTGCTTGAGCTGTATTGGGGTGCAGGGTCCTCGGGATTGGTGACTGTTTCGTATGGATGGGAGAGAAGTGGCCGTGTCCCCAAGGTTTCTGGTGTAGGAATCGGGAGGATGGAAGTGGGGATGTTGGAAAAGGAAAGGACTGGGGGTAAGGTTCCGAGTTCAGTGGGAACATGTGAAGCTGAGTTCCTCCGAGACGTCCAAGGTGGGTCCATGTCAAAAAGGTGGGTCCATCTGGAGGAGCGGGTAAGGCCAAGGCCAGCGGCAAAGGGTGAGGTTGTCAGCAGATGGTGCTGTGGCCTCAGGTCTGCCTGGGGAGCTGGGTCTAGGATTCAGCAGATCAGCATGCAACACACCCATGAAATGTGACTTTCATATAAACACCAGGTGATTGTTTTAGTAGACGTATAACCCATGCAGTACTGGGGACATAACACTAAAATTATGTGTTTATCTGAAATTCAAGTTTAACTGGGCATCTTTTATTTTACCTGATAACCTACTGGGGAGAAACTGTAAGGTGAGGAGAAAACCCAGGAAAGAGGAACAATGCTGCCATCCTGGTGGGGGTCGGGGGTCAGGGAGCCCCCCTTCCCTGAGCCCCACTAGGCTGAGGGTGCAGTACCTCCTCAGCCACACGGGGCAGCACCGGCAGTGTTGGGGCCGGCGCAGTTCTTAGTGAAATAACCGCGCAGATTGCCCGGTGGACCCTTCTGGATGCCAGACTGCATCTGACATTTAATGTCTCAGCATATTTATTCTTTATTTAACAAACTCTCTATATTAAATGGATGGTGTCCTTGGTTAGAGAAGGAAGACGAATCCTGAACGCAGGGCTGCTTGGCCCTGAAGCCTTTCTCTGGCTCCGCCCACCCCGGAGGCGCCTCCAGGCTCCTGGGGTCCTGGACACACCAGGCCTTGGGAGGAGCCCTGCGTCAGATGCTGCGCCACCAGAGGATCAAGGGGCATAACCCCCATTTGTAAGAGGACAGGGACAACACCCTCTCTGATGGGATCAGGTGAGACTCTCCCAGAACGGCTCCAGCCCGGGGCGGGGCTCAGGGACTGATTAAGGTCTAAGGAGCCCCAGTCCCAGCCTCTCTGGGAACCGAGAGAGCCCAGAAGCTGGTGTCCCTGCAGGTGACCCTCCCTGGGGACAGAGGTGAAGAGGAGGCCAGGAGCAGGCGGGTCTGTCCCTTCCCAGCGCCCGTTTCTCTGACCACATGGGGGTCTCAGGCTCCAGGGCTGATCTGCATAATACAGAGCTGGGGAGGGGGGGAGCTGCCCCAGATGTCTGGAGGGAGGGAGGGTAAGTAAGGGGGGGAGGGGAGGGAGGGGAGGGAGGGCGCGGGAGCTGGGTGGGTGTGAGAGAAGCAAGGATGGAGTAACGCCCTCTGTAATGCATGTTCTCTCTGTCGGTGTTTCGAGAGGAATTTCAGTAAATATTTTATCTCATCTTATTTGTGTCTGTTATTCTGGGATAATAGGGTCCTGAGCCGGTGGGTTTGAGGGTTTCCTGGCCCCCGGCGTGCAGGCACCAGACTCAGTGCAGGGATGAGCTCCCAGACCTGGTCTGCTGCCCCACAGAGATAAGAGGTGGAGGTGCCTGGAAGAGGGGTGGGGACAACCGTCAGTGAAGGTCCAGTTACAGTGAAATTCAGTAGGGAAAAACCTGCCCATCCTGAATCCCCTCAGGTGCACTGCCCGGGTGCATTGTCCTAGGGCGCCCCCTAGGTGACAGAAAATTCCTCCATTAAAGGTTAAAAATTCATCCAATCCACTTCCATAAAGGGGCATTATCCTTTTTTAAAAAAAGTAATAATTGGGACTTCCCTAGCAGTCCAGCGGTTAAGACTCCGCGCTTCCAATGCAGGGGAGCGGGTTCGATCCCTGGTGGGAAACTAAGATCCCACATGCAGTGCAGACAAAAAAAAAAAAGTAAAAAATAAAAAAATAATAATTATTAAAATTTTGATATATTAAATACACATAATACATATATTACATATATGTATTATGTGTGTTAGTATTTATCTTATACATTGTATAAAAATATATCTGTTATATATACAGATATAAATATATATATTTACACATGTTGTAAGTATACACATTATATAAATATTTAACCTATGCTTTTTTTAAGAATTGGCTGCTACTAAAAATGCAATTATAACTCACTCCGGAAGAATGTTTTAACACTTGAAGCTTTTTGACACAAAATTTATTTTATTTAAACTTTAAAAATACATATAGTAATTTTTATAGAGAAGTATAATCTAGCAATCAACAACATACTTTCAAGCACCAGAGCACTGCATGGGACAAATGGAATGCAGTGACATATGAGTTGCAGGAGAAAAAAGAACAACGTAAATTTCCCTTCTAAAATAGAGGTAAATAGATGAGGTAATTTCCAATGGATGACACAACGCTATGGTCTCCAGTATCTCACTAGATACACTGAGAAGAGTGATGTACCCATTTTATTATAAATGTCAATATTTGTAACATGAAGAATTACCTTTCTGCAACAGTATATTTACACTTTAAATAAAAATAATGGAAATTAATGTGCAAGGACAAAGTCTGTGATGACGCAGATAGTTTTAAAAAACAGTGTGAAGGGCACTGGCCTGACTTTGCCAGGGGAAGCCCCCGGCAAAGGGGGCAGGTGCCCCCCAGGACCTGAATCGCCAGCAGGAGGGGTTTAGGGGAGAGGAGGGGATTGTTCCAGGCAAAGGGAGGGGCTGGTGGGAGCCTGGAGGGGAGGCCAGATCCCTGGAGGAAGGAGGGGGTCCTGGGGCTGAGACACTGGTGCTTGGGGGAGGGGGGAGACCTGGAGGGGAGGAGCCGGTCCCGCGGGCCAGATGCAGGCTTCTAGGGGCAAAGTCTGACAAGATGAAGGTGCCTGGCAATCCCCACAGGGACCTTACAGAGCTGGCCTGTGCTCAGCCCCATTCTCCTGACCGGGAAGCCGAGGCTCAGACCTGCCCAGGCCACACGCCAGTGTCCGAGCCCCGGCCCCGCCAGGCTGAGCCCAGAGCCCCGCTCAGAGCAGATGCCCTCCCGCACTGATGGAGTTAGAGGAAAATGAATAGATACTGTGGGACCCGCTCTGCTCCTCTCTCTCTGGAAACAGCGCTGACACTGGAGCTCCTGGCCGTTTTGGAGGAGATGAATGAACTTAATCTTCCAGAGAGTTGGTGAACCTGCATTATCTCTGGTTTCCTCGTAAAGTTTAACAACTTCCATCCAATTAATTACCAGGATGAAACACAGAACCAGAAATCATCTTGGATTCCAAAACTTTCATTGCTCTCAACGCAATTTAACCCTCTTCCTCCTGCCAAATTAGAAATCCCATCAGCAGCCTTATGGGTTTGCCTTTAAACAGCCCATTGCACTGTCTCATTAATTAGCAAGTGTCCTCGGGGCTGTGTCTCTCCTCCTGGCTGGTGGCGAGAGGAGCAGCCCCTGAGAAAACAGCCCAGGGTGACGTGTGATGAAGACGGGGAGACAGCCCAGGGTGCGGTGGGGCAGCGTGGGTGACGTGAGGCTAAGGCGGCCAGCTCTCCTCCCCGTGTGGCCTCTGAGGGGTCCATCCCTGTTTGCCTGTTTCAGGCGTTGCTTCCTTGGGACCCGCAGACTCATGAGGAGAGAAAGCCTGATGGGCATCTTGGGTGCTGGGAGATGGCGGCCACCACTTCCGCAGGAGGAGTTTCTAAAGCCCAGGGTGACAGCGCCACGGGAACCCTGGAGAGACAGCGGGGAGAACTGGGCTCCTTCCTTCTTCTGGCTCCCCAGGGTCCCACCCCGCACTCTGCGCATGTGGTCTGTGTGAGGCGGACTCCACCCCCCAGGCCCAAGGGAGGTCACGTGACTCAGGCCTATGCAGACTAGAACATCCCATCCCCGTGGCCTGGACGGTTGATTAAGGGTGGGCCGTAGGATGGGCCTGCTTGGAGAAGAGAATTTGTTTCAGTGAACATAATCCTGGGGAGATGCTGGCCTGGAAGGGACGTGGACACAGGAAACCTGAGCCACAGGATAAAGAGGGGTCAGGCCCTGAGTCAGTGTTTGAGCTGCTGGATCAGACTGTGCCTGAAGCCGCTCCTTCAGGCATCCTGCATCCTGAGCTTTTCAGTACACTTGCCTTATGCCTGGGCCTGTTTGGGTGTTTTCTCATTCCTGGCTCATAAGCCCACCTGTGAGACATCAGGACCTGCTACCCATCAGGGGCTGGTCCCCAAAACCATCTCTGGGAGCCTCTGCAGTATTTCTCATGACTCACTCATTCAGTCCTGATGCTCTGAGCTGGCTCTGCCTTGCCCCCTGCAGGTTGTCACTCAGTCCCCAACATTGTGCTGGGGTTTGAGCCCCAGGGATGTCCCTGCCCCTCCCCCTGCTGCTTTGAGCCAAGGGCCCCCTCACCACTGGTCACCTCCCCCAAGGACACGCCCCACCAGGTTGTCCTCAGGGCGTCCTGCAGCTCAGGGTCTGCTGTGGGGGGCTGGGAGGGGAGGAGACGCCCTGTGAGGAGCAGCCCTGCCACCCCTGGCATCTCTGCTGGACCCAGAGGTGTCCCCGTCAGGGTCTGTCTCAGGGGCCTCCTCACAGGAGGAGAATCAGGACACAGCCACTCAGAACAGGTGGCAGGTGGAGATGGAACAGAGAAGGCTGGAGCGCACCCCACTGGTCTAGAGGGTCTGCGTCTACATCCAGCCATCAGGGGAGGTGGCTCCCTGGGGGGCGGGTCTGCAGGGACCCCAAGTTACCATGGGGGCTCCCCTGCACTGGCTCCTTCAGCCACCTACCAGCCTTGTGAGCACCCAGCTCCCCACATTAACCCCTCTCTGACCTAACGTCACTGGGAGCTTCGTCCCCACCCTGACCTGACGGAGGCAGCAGCAGCGAGGATCATGGTCGCTACACGGGTCTCAGGGATGGGGGCATCTCCGCCAGGGTCTGCAGGGGTGCAGAGACCCCAGGCACCCACCGGCCCCTCCTTCCTCTCAGCCCGGGTGGACTCCCGTGTAGCCGCAGGAAGTCGCCCCAGGAGCAGCAGGGAGGCACATGAGGGCAGAGCTGTGATGCCTCCAACAGCTGCTACTCCTTCCTGGGGCCCTGAGTGAGCACAGGGGGCGCTCTGTGCCCCTCGGCCTCCTCCTGGGGCACTGATGCCAGAGGGCTTTCCCAGCAAGGACAGTCCAGGCACTGGAGCCTCAGAGATGCTCCTGGTTCCCAGGCTGAGTCACGGGGCTTCCTCCTCGTTACAGAAGATGAGAAGAGACGCCCTGGAGGCCCGTTATTTTGTCACCCATAAATTGGGCTGTAGATCTTCGGGGGACGTTTTCGCAGGAGCAGGCCTGCCCTCTCTCTTTCCCTTTATGTCCCA
This sequence comes from Leucopleurus acutus, assembly GCF_964270905.1. Taxonomy (NCBI): domain Eukaryota; kingdom Metazoa; phylum Chordata; class Mammalia; order Artiodactyla; family Delphinidae; genus Leucopleurus; species Leucopleurus acutus. The sequence continues at coordinate 88,994,896 of NC_139155.1, forward strand.
GAGACCATTTGCTCACTGGGAGGAGGGAGGGGACTGTCTGTGTGCTTATCACTGACCTGGAGTGAGGGTTCTGAACACCATGGTGCTCATCCTGCCAGGCGGGGGCTGAAGGATTCCCACCTGTTCACTCACTTACCCTCAAGACAGCCCCGCGAGGCTCCCCTGCTGTGACTTTCACTCCCATTTTACAGATGAGGAGACCGAGGCTCAGAGAGGCTGAGTGGCCCCGCTGGCTCTCCAGCTGGTACCTGGAGGGGGTTTGACTCAGGTCATCGGAGGCCGAGTCACCTCGTGGCTCCACCCTGAGCTGACCATTCAGGGCCGGCCACTGCCCCCCGCATCCCCTGGTCCAGGCACCACCAGGACCTCAGGCGGGTTGGCACCAGTGCTCACCACGTGCCCGGGCAGGGGTCACCGTCATCTCAGCCTGGGCACCGCCTGGGCCCGTCTGCTGACTGTGGTCTTTGCTGAGTCTCCTTCTGGGCACTGAGGTTAGGCAGCTCCCCTGACCCTGCCCTGGGGAGGCTCCTGGTCTCCACCCAGAGACGGGAGGGAGGCGGGTGAACCCCTGCGGGTGGTCATGACAGGCGTGCCTGGGTAAGGAGGGGCCTGGACTCGCCCCAGAGCAATGGGGAGCCAGGGAAGGGCGTAGAGGAAGGTCAGGCTGCCCCAGAATCCCCGGGGGGCCTCTGGCCACTGTGGAGGCTTTATCCACATCCTTCCACGCAGCTGGGCCCTCTGACCCCCTCCCGCCCTGAGATCTGTCACCTCTGCCCTTGGTGAGCTCACAGCTGCTGGGAGGGCCCTGGGGCCGGATGTTCCAAGCTACAAATAGCTCCACTCAATGCCCCTGTGTCTGCGAGGCTAGAGACCCGAGCTAGAAATAGCCCGACAGCGACCCCACACGGTGCGGGCCGTCCGGCCACCGTGGCCAGGCCGCCTGCCTGCTCAGGAGGGAGGAGATCGGCGCCTGGGAGGCTGGTCCCAAACACGGCCGCCTTGTGTGGCTCCCGGAGGGCCTTTCCACATCGCGCCTCCCGCAGCCGCAGCCCCGCCTCACAAGGACCTGGGGTCCCTTCCCCGGCGCCAGGCCAGGAGGCAGAACAGACGGGGCGCGGAGAGCGGGCCCAAGGATGAGCCCAGCGCCCAGGGGTCCCGCAGCTATCCAGCAGCCCCTCCTACCCCCGGGCCCCTCCCAGGTGAGGGCCTGTCGGGGGCGCAGGGTCTGTCAGCTGCTAACCTACAGGGAGGAGAAAAGGGAAGGCGAGAAACAGGGCAGGACGGCGGCCCTCGAGCAGTGTCCTGCGCGTGCCGCTGCCCTTCCTCCAGGGCGTCCAGCTCCGGAGGTTTCCGTTTCAGGCCGACCCTGCGGGTGCCCATGACAGCCCGCGGTGGTCTCAGCGCCCCGGGAGGGGCCCCTTTCCTGCCCTCCTCCCAGGACCCCCGCACACCGGGCCCTGGAGGCAGGCGCGGTGCGCAGGGTCGCAGGAGGGCCGCCCTCCCCGCTTCCCGGCCGCGCAGGCTGGCGGTGCTCGCGCGCACGATCGCCTATCGATGGACCCATGGATCGGCGGGCGGACGGGCGGCCTAGCGATGATTGCTCTGAGCAGGCCAGGCCTTCAAGGACAGCAGATCGGGACATGCTGTCCACCTGCCGGCGTGTCCCCAGAGCTCCTCTAGGTCATCGTGTCCCTCTCAGGCCTGTCCAGCTCCATCACCAGCATCAGCAGCTCCCACGTGCTCCTCCAGAAGGTTCTGGAACATGCCCCTGAGCCCTCAGTCTCCTGACACGATGGGGGACATGTCCTGTGGCTGCAGACCTTCCCATCTGGGGGGAAGCTGGCTCCGGAATGTCTTAAAGGTGTGACGTCCTGGGCTCCAGGGTCCCGGGAGCCCTCCCCCCGCGCAGGACCCCGGAGGCTCTAGGGACGGTGACCTTCGAGGCTCCGGAGGTTCGGCGGCAGCTGCTTCTGGAGGAGCAGAGCCGGTCCCGGCCCGGCGGGTCCTGGATCTGCGAGGTTTGCAGAACGAGGCAGATGGGGACCAACTCGGGGACGGACAGTCCTTTTCAAGTGCATGAAGCAGATGGAGAGGTGGTGGTGGTGCTTCCCGCACTGTGTGTGTGTGTGTGTGTGTGTGTGTGTGTGTGTCAGTGTGTGTACACAGGTGTGCTTGTGTACCTGCGTGTGCACGCGTATATATGTGTGCCTGTGTATGGGCATGTGTGTGTGTGCATGTGGTGTGTATGCATGTGGTATATGTGTGTGCGTGGTTTTGTGTACAGGTTTGTTTGTGCACCTGCGTGTATACATGTATATGTGTGTGCATGTGTATGCCCCTGTGTGTGCATGTGTGTATGTGCATGTGTGTGTGTGTGCGCACGCGTGCTGGTCTGTGTCTGAGGTGCAGAGTCGGCCCCGGCCACCCCTGCGGTCGGCGAGCACCCTGTTCTCTCTTCCACCCACTCTGGCCCCGCCCACGAGCTCGCCTGGCACTGAGCTTGGGCTCTCACACCAGCTCCTCCCACCTCCGCCCTGGGCACCAGGCAGTAGAGCAGGGACACTGGCACTAAATGAACCCAGAGCAAAGGGAGGTAAGAGTCCAAGGTGCCACCTGCTGGCATCCGAGGCTCAGGTTCAGGTCCAGCCCTGCCGACCCCCCTGCTGCTGAGGAAACAGCCTCGCCAATGGGCATCTCCTTCCTGGCGGGAAATCACGAGAGCCTCTGTCTGGGAGAAGTTTGCACTTATCTGCTCTCCAGCATCATCCTGAGCAGAGGGTGGGGAGAGTGGAGCGCAGCTCCTATGGGTGCCCAGGAGCCCAGCCCTGGAGGAGCCGGAGGGACGCCGCTCTTCTGCTTTGCCCACGCTGGTCTCTGGGAAGACCGTCTTCCTCGAGAGGCTGCGTTTGTGAGGACCGCACCTGAGAATAGAAGCTTCCTAAAGGCCTTGAGAATAGTGCACATTCCTGGGCCCCAGCCCAGACTCCCGGATCAGAATATGGGGGGAGAGACCCAGGCACTCGCATTTTAACAAGCTCCCCAGTTGTTCACGTGTCTCTAATGTGTGAGGACCAGTGCTGTAGGAAGAGCTGTGGGGCCATGCAGGAGACGTGCTTCTTCCCTTCCTCCCTTCCTTCCTCCCTTCCTTCCTTCCTTCCTTCCTCCCTTCCTTCCTTCCTTCCTTCCTCCATCTCATTCATCCGTGCCGGGGACATAGTGACTGGAGCAACCAGGCTGGTGCTCGCGGTATCCATGCTCCAGTGGGAAGACGGGGTGTCAGTGTGGGCCCCACGGGAAACGGGGAATCCAAGGGCCACCTGAGGGAGTGTGAGGGAGTCTGAGGGTTGGACCAGGCGGTGATGCCAGCAGGGCAGAGCAGGTGATCTGCGAGTGGCAGCGTCTGAGAACCCGGGGGCCGCCAGAGGCTGCTGAGGCCTCACCGACAGCACAGCTGAAAGGCTTTTCGGGCCACTGGCCCCTGCACGCGTGACGCAGCATGAGCCCCCGAGGCCTCTCCACCCTCGAGAGGCTGCTGACTGTGCAGGCGGCTGCTCTGGGCGCCAGAGGCTGCCGTGCTCGGGGTTAATTATGGACGGCTTTTAGAGTTTCTCCTGCACAGCCGGGCCCACCGAATATTCATAGCAGCCAGACATCTGCCTCCCAGCAAGTCGGAGGCATTGGGGGAAAAGGACACCGGCGTGAGGGGCGCACAGGACAAGCTGGGCACCCGAAGCCTGCTTGTGAGACTCCAGCAACACTGACCCACAGGCCCTCCCTACGGGATTCCAGAGAGGAGCCGGGTGGTTGGTAAGCAGAGGGTTCATTCATTCATCCGGAAACACTCACTGAGCACCTGCTCTGTGCAGGTCCCGCACTAGGCGTGGAGGAGCCGCAGTGAACGAGAGGCCAGGACCGTGTGCTGAAGGAGGCCACGTTCCGGGCGTGGGGAAGGCAGGATGCCCAACTGGACTGGAGTCCCGGGGACGCCCGGAGCAGCAGAGTGGATGTCGGACCCGCTTCCCTGATGGGGAAGGCTAAGAGGAGATGGGACGGAACTCGAGTTTGCTTTGCGCAGGTTGGTCACTGGGAGTCTCGGTTATTGGTCCCGAGACAGGTTCAGCACCCACGGGGCCTTGGGTGGGGCTGTGTATCCTCCGGAAACGAACAGCTCAGGATTCCAGCCATGGACCCACTGGATAGTGCAAGGATGTAGTACATTCTGGTTCCCAGCTATTGGGAAACTGGTAGATCAGGAGGACAGACCCCCCACACGATGCAGGTTTGAGTCAACATTTCATTATTCCGGGTGGAAAGAGGGACCCGAGGGCCCATTCTGGGGAGCCGCACCTCCCCCCTCACCGTCCTCGCGCACCACTGATGCTCATGAGAAGACCCGCCGGGGGCCGGGCCAACTCCTCGGTGATAAACAGCTTCTCTCAACGAGGAGCTTCAGAGCGAGAGCGGGTGCAGTCAGCGTGCCGTTCTCTCCAGGCGCTGGGGGCCGGAGGAAGTAATCAGTCACTACCAGGAAGAAGGAGATTTTTATTGGCTCCATTCATTTGCCCACCAGAGATGCTCCAGGAAAGAACAATTTTCATTAAAACCTTGATCGTCGGTGGGTTTGCTCATTTGATGGGTGAGGAGAAGGCTAATGTGTAAGGTAAGATCAGGGTGAATCCGGAAGGTGTGGAAGGAGGAGAGAAGCAGAAAACACCTCCCTCTCTCTCTCTCTCTCTCTCTCTCTCTCTCTCTCTCTCTCTCTCTCTCTCCCCCCCCTGTTGCTGGATTTGAAGCCCAGTGGATCCCCCCTCTGAGGACAGCTTTGAGAATAAGAGCTGGAAGGCATTTCCTATCAGTTAGGGGAACCTTACTGAAATCCAGTGGCTGACTTGGAGTTCTCCCACTAAATTATGCTAAGGGACTTTTCCTGTACTTATTTGCCACACAGAAATCACGAAACAGCCGCGTTCCCTCCCCTGGCTCAGCCCGCAGGCTCAGGCCACGGCACCGGCCACAGGATTTCACTGGGCAGCGTCTCCCAGGAGACTCAGAGAGGCCAGCGGAAGACACTCCGCTTTCCACACCAAATCGTCCCTGGCTCCCAGACCTGGGACTGCTGGAGGATGGGTTCAGCACTCTGGGCCCAGGCAGGCAGAACAAGGGCAGCTGCGCTTCCTTGTCCCAAAGGAGTGGACCTGTAGAGGGTCCAGAGTCTCAGTGTGTCCCTGAGACGCAGACCCCGTGGGCCCTGGGGTGTCAGCAGTTCTGATGTGGGAGGGAGGTGTTCCAGGAGCAAAAGGTCCAGCAGGGTGAGGGGAGTCCCCAGGGAGATGGAAAAGGGTGTCCTGAGGCCCTGGGGCTCCAGGGACACCGTGATCTACGTGGAAGGTCCGTCAAGGGACAGAGAGGAAGGACCTGGCCAGAGTGGTGGGGCAGGGGCAGCCTGGAGGGCAAATGGGCTGTGGGCACAGAGGGTACTCAGCCCAGACGGGACAGCACAGAGGATCCGTGGGAGCCCCTCGGGAAGTGAGAGCACAGAGTAGCGGGGGCTGGGATGTCTGGAGGTGAGCTTTGGTCAACTGCTGGAGAACGTGGGGTTTAATTTCTGATAATAAAGGAAATGAATAAACAAGATGGTTTCCAACTTGAGGATAAATGAAATACTCAGAAACTAGAAAGTTATCGCCTTCTGTGTCCTGGCTCAGCAGTGAGCGGGGCTCCCCGAGGTAACCAGTGGGTCCAAGCCTAACCCACGTCCTGAGAGGCCCACCACACACCGGAGGAGGGGCGGGCACGTGGGTGACGCCGAGGGCGGGCGAGAGGCTCAGCCTGGGCTTTGTGGTCAGGGGTGGTTGGAGACACTCTGCACTGGTCCTCCTCTCCTGCCCCCATCTTGTCTTTTCTGTTCTTTCCCAGGAACATTTCCTTTACTTCGTAGTCCAGTATTTTTACGACTTTTGCCTTTTCAATCACATCTTTAACGCTCTTTTTAATAAAATCCCTTTCTTTTTAAATGGGTGTAGTGTCTTCTACCTCCCCGCGGATGTTGGTTGCTAGTTGTGGGTTTGAAATTGTCTTCTCTCTCCATAAACACCACGCTTCCCTCCCATTTATTTATTTTTAGTCTCCACTTCCATGTTGCACATTTTTCTCTGTCTGTTGGGCTCGTATGTCCAACCGCAGGAGGGAAAAGCTCGCGGGAAGCTGTGTGCTGTCGTGTGTGGCCTTTGGGCCTCGTTGGAGCATTTTCTAGGGAAATCCCTGATGCCAGAGCCCGTGGGGCTTTCTTCGTGGCCCGGCCAGATTCTAAGGGCAGGAAGAGCGCTCCCACCTCCCCAGGGTGGGTTCCATGGAGCTGATGGTCAGGTACCATTTCCCGGGAGCTTCCCGTTATGACCTCTCCTTGCCCTGCCTGCTGGGTTAACACCTGTTCCGTGTCCCGTTACTACCTCCTCAGTGGGTGCTCCGGAGGACCAGCGGGTGGCATCAGTCTGTGCCCCCAGCCAGGTGTTCCCACTGCATCCTGAGAGACTCGGAGCTGGAGACGCTCAAGGCCGCGCTGAGGTCTCAGGAGGGGACGGGGCTCCTGGCGACAGCTAGGGTGGCGCTAACTCTGGCTTTACTTTTTGTGGGAATCACCGGGATGTTTTCAAAATGCATGTTCTGATCCAGCAGGTCTAGGGGCCCGAGGTTCTGCAGAACCTTCCTGGTGATGTTGTTCTTGGCCCGTGCCCACCCTGAAGTGACAAGGACCTCAGAGACAGCACCCAGGAGCAGTGAGGTCAGAGACAGGCCTCAGGAAGGCTCCACGTGGCTGCACATTCCGGGCAGCGCAGACGTGTCTAACTGGCCTCGCTTGGGTGGTATTCAGGTGGCACTCAGGTGTCCACGGCTCCTTCGCCTGCAGGAGCAGCAAAGCCAGCTGTCCCCTTCGTGTGCGTGAGTGTGGGACATCGCTGGGCAGAGGCCGTGTTGGTTGTATGCCTGGAGCACCTGCAGGCTCAGGCCTGGGGGGCGAGCTGGGCAGAGCCATGCCCTTGTCCCCAGGGCCCAGGGCCTGCCTCCTCTTCCCTGCCTGGTCCCTCCCGAGGGGCCTCAGTCACACTCACAGCTTTGGGTCATCGGTCGGCAGCACATGCACGTCTGACCCCTATCAGGCACTTACTGTCACTGCAGCCGCCCTAGCAGCCTCTGGGCAGAGGTCAGAGAGGGGTGGAGGGTGGCGCGTGTGAGGCAGGAGATAGAGGGGCTCCAGGTTAGACATTTACAGCCAGCCTCCTGTCTATACTTCAAGATGGAAATTACAACAGGGTAAGAGCTGGGCTTTGTCTCCAGCAGACACTCAGATAACAGTTATGGCCAGGCCAGAGAGGGGCTAAACCCTGCCTGGGTAATAGATTAAGAGGTGACATGTTTCTCATCCTTGGGGTCAGGGAGACCTTGACTTCACATGCACAGAAAGGTTCCCTGGGGATCATAGAGGGAGGGGACGCCAGACCGTAATCAGTCTTGCTATCTTCCCAAAGCCCCTCGCGCTGAAATCCATCTTGGCTAAAGGATGCACACGCGCATAGGGTAGGGCCCTGAGACCAATCAGCTGTGGGGTGAAAGCAAGACGACTGGCCAGAGGAAAACAAAGACGCGGAAGACTGCCCCCTTGTAAATGATTAAACTTCCCAAAGGCGCGACGCTCTCTGAGCTCACCCATGCGTCTGTCCGCAAGTACTCTGCTTCTCTAATGAACACCTCACTTTCCTCTCTACCTTCCGTCTCTTTGTCAAGTTCCTTCTTTTTCAAAGCACACGAGAGCTGGGGCCCAGACCCTAGTCACTGGTCCTCGTGGTCTAGTGGTTAGGTCTCACCAGGACAACCAGGGTTTGATCCCCATTCAGGGAACTAAGATCTCACTTCAAGCTGCCACTCACTGCTCTCTCCCCATAATCAGGCAGAGAAACACCAGTGCAGAGCCCAGTGTGAGCCAGGGAGCCTCACTGACGGCGTGGCTTCCTGGGGGCCCTCGACATGCTGAGACATCTAGCAACGCTGGACCCATATCCCACAGAGCCATCATCACCCGGGGGCTGTGGCAGCCACCCACCTCCAGCCCCGCTGGGGGCTGCCACACACCTGCCCTGTGGCACGCGGCCTCTGTGTCATTAACACAACGTGGATCCGCCACGTGGCCCTGAATGTAAGGAGAATGTTATTCCTCAGACTGGCGTGGCTCCACTGAACCCAGGCAGGGAGAGGAAAACCTGAAGGGATTCTGACAGCAGGAAACTAACAGGAAATGAGAACTACTGGCCAGGCAGCAGGAGCATAGACACTTGGTGTGTGTGTGTCTGAGTGTGTGTGGATAGGATCTAGAGATGTAGACATTTTAATTTCTGCCAACACCTTAGCCGCAGGCCCCTGTTGGTGGAGTATCAGATCAGATCCCCAAATGAGCAGTTAGAGAGATTGGCTTTTCAGAGAAGCACCTCTGGCAAAGTGAGTTAATTTGGGACAGCATCATAATTCAAGACGCTGACAGGGGGGAGTCGGAGTGGGGGGGAGGGAAGTGGCTGGACCCCGACCCCATTCCATCCCGGCGGGGATCCCACCTCACAGGATGGCCCGGGGTCCTGACAGTACCCCAGGTTCCCCCTGTCTTGCTCAGGAACATGGGCTCCGGGGTCCTCTAGGGCTGGCAGACCACTGGGTGGGCACAGCGGAGGGACATGTAAGAGTCGTGTGCAGAAATGCAATATGGGGGTCATGTAGCGATGCAGAGGGGGACAGAGGCAGGACAGCAGAGCCAGGGCCACCTCCACCCACCTGGGCCCATCTGGGGCAGAAGTAGCAGGCGGCCCCCGCTGGGCTGATGAATTAGCACAAAGGACCCTCTGTGGGTGCAGCCCTGGTCAGAGCCCACGGCCAGGGGGCTGAATGCAAGCTGGGCTTCACCCCACATACCCCTGGGCCTGGACTGCAAAGGCCTCCTGACTGGGATACAGAAGAGCCCTTATCCACCCCTTGGGCCACCGCACGTCCCTGCCCCAGACCGTGGGAGGAGCAAACAGACTCTGGGTCTCCGTTCTGCTGGGCCTCACACACCTAGACCTGCCGTAACAGCAGCTCATTTAGACCCCAACACCCAGACAGCTCAGGACACCAAGACTTTGGCTGGTCACAGGAACTGAAACCCAGAATTATTGTCTAACGAGTGAAGCTGAAGCAATGGCATCTTCATTGCTTCCCAGCCAGGAGGTTCCCTCCGTCCTTCCTGAGCTCACATCCTCACGGTACACACCTGGGCGCCAGGCCCCGTGCTGCCCTTTCGCAGACGCACTCCAGTGGACGGTGTGCAGGCTGCTTCCCCCTGGAGCAGACCTCTCGGGGCGTCTTCCCAGCCCACCCTGATGCTCCTGTGCTGAGAACCGGCCCAGTGAAGCACCGCCTACAGCTTGTCTCCACGCAGCTACCAACCTCTACAGAATCACCTTTGGCTGCCACCTGTTCTTGAGAGCATCCTCGGGCCTCCCCTCCCCCGTGCTCTGTTGCAAATGAGTCCGTTCCTTTCAGAAGAGATTTGGAGCCCCCGTACCCTCTCCTGGGCATCATCTCTGAGTCTCAGCTCTGGAGCTGGACGCTGGGACCATGGCAAGCTCTCCTCTGCGCGGCGGCCCTGCCTTAGCAGGGGAGCACACGTGGAATGTGGAGGGAGTGGCTGCAGCCCCCGGGGCTTGCCCTGCTGCTGTGAAGACACCACCTCACAGTGCGGGGGAGGCGATCAGGGCCCCGGGATCCTCATGGTGGCGCCCCCAAGGGGAGCCTCGGTTCTACAAGCAGGGGCTTAGCCTCTGAAACAGGTAGCTGGGGGGCGGGATGAGAAGTCTGAAGGCCGCTCCTCCTGGGAAGCAAGTCCACAGTCTGCAGGCTGGGGGGACTGGGGGCTGGGAGCCCTGTGTTCTTGGCTGTGCCCTGGAGACAGGGGTCCTGTTCTAGACCCTGGGCATCCGAGACAACTCAGAGCGAGCAGAGTCCTCCTTACGGCCACCCCGTTCCGATGGACCAGATCCCAGCATTGTCCACGGGTGTCTTCAAGCCTTAGAAACAGCCGGGACATTCATTTCTCACTGTGGTCCCACAAGGCACAGGGTTAATTTCTGAAACTGACCATCAGAAGTTCACCGCTCACGGATCCTGACAGAAAGGACCTCCATCAGCAACATTACACAATTGTCTTTTTATGCCTCGTGCCCTGCCCGTCAGTCAAGGGGAGACAGAGCCATTTCCTTCCTAGTGCTGTTCGCGTGACCACAGCGCCTTCAGGCCCACACGCGAGTCCCTGCAGCCGAGTCGCCAGAGCCGCCGCCTGACGGGCCCCAAGTCGGAGTCCTTCGTCATCAGAGGTACCTGCATAACTGGCTCCCCACCCACCCCTCCTGGCGGGAGACCGGCGCTGCCCACACCGAGCGTGGAGGCTCGGGACCGCCCTCCTGCCAGGACCTCGCGGCCTGTCTCACCTGCCCTCACCCCTGACGTCAGCTGCTGCTTTTCGAGGCAACAGGACAATTATTAGGCTTCAGATGATGTATTAATTAGCTGTGCTAGCCCTCCTCAGAAAGGACACTGGCTGCGGGCATCTTCCTGCTGGGTCTTTGTGATCACAGACCATGTAATCTCCACCTTGTCCCTTGGCAATGGGGACACTTTTTGCAGGTTGAATGAGACTGTGACAGTTCTGACTTCCCCTTGGAGGCCAGTCATTGAAATATGTGTTTCCATTCATGGCAAAGCCCCCCAATCCACGTGCCAGAACCTGGGGACCCCTGCTCAGTTCATCCAAAACTTCTGATTTTTGTTTGTTTGTTTGGCCACGCCACGCAGCTTGTGGGATCCAGTTCCCCGACCAGGGATCAAACCCGGGCCCCCTGCACTGGAAGCGTGGAGTCTTAACCACTGGACCACCAAGAAATTCCCCATCCAAAACTTTTAAATGCAGACGTTCCTAAAGGAAAACACCTGCACTACCTACCATGGAAATTGCCCTAATATTGTTTCTGCATTAACCAACACCTTCTCTACACCAAATACAAAATAGTAGTGAGGAAGTATTTGGGTACATGAGGAAATACTCAAAAGTAGGCTTAAAAAATAAATCACACACAGCGTTGCATTTCATCATAAATTACGTATGGTTTCTTAGAAACAACACAGAAATTACAATGAGGCAATAAACATTAAATATAAGGTATGTGTTTAATTCTAAATTAAGTAGATTTAAAACTGTTTATTCCCAGCACTGCTTAAAATGGTCACATGGCAAAAACAAATGTCTCTAATCTGTTTTTATTTCTGTGTCATTTGTCCCTTTAACTGAATCTCTGTGAAACAATTAAAACAAAACCTATATCCTATGCCACTGAAGGGAAATAAAATCCCCCCATCCCAATGGTCTTTTAATTAGAAATAACCCATCTCAGACATGAATTCAGGGGAAAATCTGCATTAGGACCGCAATGCTACTAATTGAGAACCTTCGAAATCGTGTTCATCTAATTTAATGATCTTTGCTGAATGTATCTAATAGATTCTTTCTCCCTTGATAGTTTTCACCCAGTGAATTTTATAGGAAAACAAAAACGTCAGGACATCTGGGCATATGAAAACGCCATAACAAATTATCCTACAGAGACTTTTGCTAAATGGAAAAGTAACAAACATCAACAAAACAAGCTACTGGTATTGAGAGAAAGCATAATAACCTGGTAGTCCAGGCAGCATAAACGACAGTCAGCCCCTCCCCTCAAAAAACTTAAAGACCTGATGGTTGGGGAGTTCGTGGTACCCTCCATACTGCCTGGCACAGATGCTGTAACACGACGTGATTCACCGTTCGCCATTCCTGGACTCTGCAGCACCACACACACACACACACACACACACACACACACACACACACACACACAGAACAGAACTCGAAGGTGGGTAACATGAACCATGTGGGTGAGGAAGGAAAGATACAATGTGGATGGGGAAGAAGAAGATGCTTCTGCAAACAGTTGGAGATCCCTTGAAGACCATCTCCAACCTGGTGCGATCCTTGGATGCCCACATTGACTGGCCAGGGTGTGAAAAGTAAGATTCGACGGTTCCTGTACTGAACGTACATTGGAAAATGTGACCTAATGCCACAAGTGATGTTCCCTGAGGAACTTCCACGCTACCTGAAGGGACAAGGCCCAATGATGGTTGAATTGTTCATCTCCCACCTCCATTTGTATTTTTATGTTTCATAGAACACCTCCCCATTCACCACGGTTGCCCACAAGCCTGTTTAATAGTAAATAGTATCACAGATTCTTAGCATTGGAAAGACTCTCAGGGGACAGCTAATCTTCGTGCAACTGACCCACTGACATGTCTTAAAGAAAACAAATGTAAAGGAAGTTCAAAACAGTAAAGACCCAAGACAGGGCACCAGTCATTGTCAGCAGATTTGGTACAAATAACCTCTTCTTAACTCCATAGAGTGAGCCAGGCTCAGGCACCCTCTGACCCAAATGTGTCCTAAAGACCCCACTGCGATTACAGAACCCAGGAGTGCTATACCCCAGGGTGAAACTGGGATGTAACACCACATTTGAGAGAAGATGATGGAATAATTTGCCGAGGGGAAAACAGTTTTTAAAAGTTGGTGAACAGTTGCAATTGGTAAATGAGGGCGCAAAGGCCCAGCTTCAGGGCCGCGTCCTTGGGTCACACAACAGTGTCAGTGTGTCCATCTGGGCGCTGTCATCAGACACACAGATGTCCTTCTGAGTCAGACCTTGACCCAGAGGGAAGGGAACTTGATAGTATTTCCAACAGTGTCACTTCCAGCAGAAAAGACCTACCACTTTGCATGCTTCTGTCTGGAAATCTGGGGTAAAATCCTTATGGAAAAAGGTGGAAAATCTTAGGTATGTAAAGCGCTAAGAAAATAACAGAAAACATTAAAACACCAACCCTGGAGATTACGGTGATTTTGTTGTTGTTTTGTGCCTTTGAGCCTTCAACAATCCCATTGGGGTGGGAGAGGGGCAAAGAGAAGTGAGAGCTGTTGTCGGAGCTAAGGGGTTTTGTATTCGCGTCAGTGGTGCTGGAAATTTGCTTTCTCGTTCCTGAGGTCTCACTCTTCTGGAAATCACAAAATGGGGGAGGGGGCGGAAGCAAGGAGACCACCGTGTGGTGTGGGCGCCTTGGCGCTGCGAGGACTCACCTTCTCCTGATGGTGGAAGGCCACTGCCCGCTCTGCCAGGACAAAGCCCCAACTCAAGTCGGCTCTGGCAAAAAGGCTCTTGGGACTCAACCGTACCAACATTTTCTTCTGTGACTTCTCGATGTTTCTGATGCGCAGAGGAAAAAAAAACCTCTCTCACTTTGGTTTTGGGTGAACTTCAATTAAACACTTAATACAAGTTTTTAAAATCGAAGTAAGTTCTGAAGACGGCACTTATTTCTCCTTCTATCAGATCTGTTGTCTTCTTTGTATCAATACTAAGGCTCCCTAAAGTGAGGGGAGCAAAGTTTCTCAAAATTCCAATCCCAGAGCTGATTCTGAGTTCCTTCCAGGGCGCGGGGCGGAGCTGAGCTGATGGTGAGATCGAAGCCATTGCTCCAACAGAAGCAATTATTCTGCAGTTTGGGCTGAAGGCGACGTGAGCTCTGCTCTCCTCTCCTTGTGGATTTCATTACTCGCCCTGCATCATCACTTAACTCCACCGTTCATGTTTAAAATTTAATTTTTCTTCGAGGACAGCAAGCTATTTGGCCCAGACAGAATGTCATCTTGAATGGCGTGACAAGAATTCTTAAAAGCAGCTGAGATATTTGGAGAACTTTTCTTCTCTGACTCTCTCTGGCAATTCTGTTCCCCAGAAACTTTCACAATGAGCTGAATTGGATCCCCAGGGAGGCGGCTACCTCTGAGCAGAGAGGCACCCACCGGGGGAGGGCCTGAATCACATGGGTGCAAATTCACCTCACCCTCCACGCTTGGGAAAGGTGTCATTGATTCTTTGCTCGACTGCGGAGGGCTCTATAACATTCACACATCCTGGGGGCTCGTGGGTCAGCTGTCCGTTACTGTTGTCATCTGCTTCTCCCAGCTTGGAGACGCTTGGCCTAGCTGAAGCTGGGTGCTAGAAACAGGGGTCAAAGGCCATTCAGGTGGAGGACCCTTTTTCAAATGAGCCATGTGAATCCATGAACTGATGTCTTTCGGTTCAGCTGCACATAAATTAGTAAGTAATACCTGATAAGTTTCTCTCCATCGTGTGTGTAAATAATCTTTTATTTGTGTCCCTTCCAATAAACAAAATCTCTAGGTTGTAATCCATCATCCTTTTCATCTCCTGGGAGCTCACTGTAAAAGTAGTCACCATTTTTTTTGAAGTGTCTCAACAAGACCCTGTCAATAACGTAATAGATTTCCTTCGAACCAAAATGGGTGCAAATTTCCAAAATATTCTTTTCCTCATAAAACCATTTTCTTAGATGCCCAGTGTGTTAAAGAATGTACCCGCTGGAGTCATGGCAATTGGGCTTCAACAGACACTCTAAGTTTTGTTTTATCAGGTCTAAGCCATATTTGTGCGGTTGGATCAAAATTCCCCCTTTTGTTGCCGTATCTGTGTCTCTTTTTTAGTGGGGACCTCTTGAACCTGTAGAAAGAAATCTCTTATAGGGTTAGCAAGGTTAATGGAGAGCAGTGGACAGTCTCAAGACTGGACAGGAAGCATATTTAAGGCTGCCTGTTCGGCCACAGCATCAGCGAGCTGATTTCTTTTAGCTTCCATGGTGTCAGATTTGGAATGCCCTATTGTTTTAATAATTGCTAACTGTTCTGGCCGCTGTATATCTGTAACCTGTTTTGTTTTGTTTTTAAATTTATAAGTTGTGCTGAGGAGGTTAAAAACATCATTGTTTTTACAGCGTTCCAAAGTTGCGTGCCACTTCAAAAGTGTAGTGACTGTCAGTATAGATATTTGTTATCCTGGCCTTTAGCTAGTTGACAAGCTAGAGTTAAGGCAATTAATTTGGCCAGTTATGCTGACTTTGTTTCTGATAAATAAAAGTTTTCAATGATGTCCACTGTGGGTGTTACCGTATATCCAGCTCAATAACGTCCTTGTCCATCCTTTACGTAGGACCCATCTGTAAATTAAATCCCACCAGCCTTATCAACAGGGGCTTCCTGTTAGTCATTCCTGGAAGCAAGAAAATAATCTGTTAACAAAACGTAGCTGTGGTTGTTTCCTTCCTGTAGTGCTGGAAGCAAAGTTGCAAGGTTAGGGTTGTTGCCTGGAACCAAGGGAGTATTCAGTGCAGAAAGCAACAATACTTCATGAGAAGCTAGTCAGCTGAGTGTGGTGAGAGCTTAGGAGAGACTCAACTGAGTGTGGGATATACGTAGTGAAAAGAGACCCTATTATTGATACTATTTCTTCAGTAGCCTTACACGAGAGAGCTGTTTCTGAAATAACCCTCATACAAAGTGGAAGTGGAAGGGGCCCACCGCCCGCCCCACGCCTGCCCAGGCCCGCCCCCCGGACGCCCCACGCCTGCCCAGGCCCGCCCACCACACGCCCCACGCCTGCCCAGGCCCGCCCCCCGGACGCCCCACGCCTGCCCAGGCCCGCCCCCCGGACGACCCATGCCTGCCCAGGCCCGCCCACCGCCCGCCCCACGCCTGCCCAGTCCCGCCCACCGCCCGCCCCACGCCTGCCCTCGCCCGCCCACCGGACGCCCCTCGCCTGCCCAGGCCCGCCCCCCGGACGCCCCACGCCTGACACCTACTGGACACCAAGTCAATACCGCCTCAGGTCTGCATCAGACCTCCATGAGACAAGTACTCTATGTGCCAGGTAGGGTATTTTGGCTTATAAATGACAAAAAACTCCACCTAAAGTGTTTTCATCAAAAGTGTATTTTCCCTGGCACGTGTGCTTTGGAAGGTCCATGGATACATGAGCTTCAGGAACAGCTTCATCCAGGGTCCAGCTGATGTCCCTTGGCAAAATCTCTCTGCTCTCTTCGCAAGGTGGGCTCCCTTCTCAGTCACTCTCTCTCCTCATGTGTGAAAGTCGCTCCCAGGACCTCATCTTTCCGGGCTGACATCTAGTGAAGAGAAGTGAGAATCTTTGAACCAGCGTCTCTACCTCATCGTGTTGCACCTTTCTGGATCTTACTGGATGGTGTGCTCAGCCCTGATCAATAACCATGGCCTTGAGGAACACAGTGCACTGATTCATTTGGGCCTGAATAACAGGGCTTACTTTTTTTTAATTAATTAATTAATTTTATTTTTGGCTGCGTTGGGTCTTCGTTGCTGCACGCAGGCTTTCTCTAGTTGCAGCAAGCGGGGGCTACTCTTCATTGCGGTGTGCGGGCTTCTCATTGGGGAGCACAGGCTCTAGGCATGAGGGCTCAGTAGTTGTGGCTCGCGGGCTCTAGAGCACAGGCTCAATAGTTGTGGTGCACGGGCTTAGTTGCTCCGTGGCATGTGGGATCTTCCCAGACCAGGGCTCGAACCCGTGTCTCCTGCATTGGCAGGCGGATTCTTACCCACTGCACCACCAGGGAAGTCCAGTAGGGTTTACCTTTAAGCCCAGGATGGAGTCAACTTCAAATTACATGGGCTGCCAGTGGGGAAGGAGACGGTCACCTGGAGGGAAGTTGAGGAGACTTTTACAGGAGAATGAAGGGCTGCTGAGAGGCGAAACAGCAGATGTCCACTGAAGTGGAGTAAAGTACGCCACCTCAAAGTATGCCACTTGGTCATAAGGATCATTTTGAGCTGAAGGCAGTCTTTTTCTGTTTGGTTGGTGTTTTTCGTTTGGTTGGTTTTTTGTTTTGTTTCTATTTGGTTTTTTTTGGGGGGGGGGCGTGTTTTTTGTTTTGTTTTTTATCCTGAAGGCAGACTTGAAGAAACAGACACCAAAAAAGCTTTCTGGACTCCACCTGTTTCCTAAAAGCGGGGCATACACTTATAAAGTTGTCTTCCGCTCCCCTTTCTAACTAGGAAGAACCAGAGACAAACCTAGACCCTTATCACCTAGCGATATCCCAGGAGGAATCTACGTAACAAAACTCACTGACTATTCTTCCTCTTCCATCAGTCCCCCCATGGGCCTGCCTTCCACAGTTTGCCGCCCTAGAAACTCAAAGCCCTGTCACTTCTCCGAAAGTTCATCATTCCTTCAGTTAAGAGGCTAGGTGCTAACCCAGGTACTAACGGCTCTTTTGGGTTGGTCATCGCCGAGTACTCTGACGCACGTGTTAATAAACTTCTGTTGGTTTTTCTTCTGTTAGTCTGTCTAGTCAGTCTGACGTCCAGGGCTCCAGCCGAGGAAGCTAAGATGTGTGGAGGAAAACAACTTGTTTCTTCCTCTCATCCACCATGCTACTGTTTATCGCACCATTTTATAATTAGGGAAACTGAAGTTCAGGCAATGTAAGTGATCTCCCCAAGGCTACACAGCGATTAAGTGGGATTGGGGAGAGTCTATGCCCAGTCGTTTTGAGTCTTTGTTATTTGACAGCTTCCTGGGCCTCAACTAGGTTGTTATTTGTGGTCCAAGATTACACTGCAGCTATCTTGGTAGTCCCTACAGGTGGCAGAATAAAGTCTTAAATAGAGTAGTGTTCAGTAACAGAATTGAAAAATTCTTCTAGGGGCTTCCCTGGTGGCGCAGTGGTTGGGAGTCCGGAGTTCGTGCCCCGGTCTGGGAAGATCCCACATGCTGCGGAGCGGCTGGGCCCGTGAGCCATGGCCGCTGGGCCTGCGCGTCCGGAGCCTGTGCTCTGCAATGAGAGAGGCCTCAGCAGTGAGAGGCCCGCGTACTGCAAAAAAAAAAAAAAAAAAAAAAAAAAAATTCTTCCAAAAAAGATCACTGTCTCAATAATTTGAAGTTTAATATTAAATTTCAAACCCATCTTCTAGCTGAATGCCTTCCTTTACCGTTTTGTAATAATGTCCCTTTTATTTCCAAGGATCGCTGAAGCAGTGAATTTCAAAGACTCCGTGAGGCCTGCAGCCAGTTACCATATTTCCCTGGAGGAATCACTACCCCTGGCTCTCCCAGGGAGTGTTAGACGCTTCTCTTCACGTCATCCGTCTCATGCACAAACAGGTGAGGTGCTCTTCTTTGATTTGGTTTAGCATTTAGGACGGTTGTTTGTCCACATGCTCATAGAAAGCGTCTTCAGTAGTGTGGTGGCCTGACTTGGCACTCTGCTGCCCCAAGAGCCCCTTCCTTTTCTTGATCTGTAGCAGAAAAGCTCCTCCGGTGGCAATGAGGGTTGATCTCAGGGTTTTAACAGGTAAAAGGCATCTGAGGCCAAACTGAAGATTTCACACTGTGCTATAGCAACTAGGAATGTTTCTATGAATAGAAATAATGTGTTTTAGGGGGAGGGAGATGTGATTTGTGGGGAGTGGGGATAAATTGGCCAGTTCTCAGTGGTCTTGTGTAACAGCCAATGGCAAGTGAAGGAATGCCTTCTGCCTGAGAGAAACACACTTGAGAGCTTAGAACACACCATTAAGTTTGCCCTGATGCATCTTAACTTTACTTTTTTTCTACATTGAATTTATTTTTCAATGGATGAAAGTACCCAAGTTACTGCTAATGTGTATGTGAACCGTCCACTTATTTTTTTTTTTAAGCAGAGGTCTTCTTAGAAGCCCACATGATTTAAATTTATTTATTTATTTTTTTTGGCTGTGTTGGGTCTTCGTTTCTGTGCGAGGGCGCTCTCTAGTTGCAGCGAGCAGGGGCCACTCTTCATCGCGGTGCGCGGGCCTCTCACTATCGCAGCCTCTCTTGTTGCGGAGCAGAGGCTCCAGACGCACAGGCTCAGTAGTTGTGGCTCACGGGCCTAGTTGCTCCGCGGCATGTGGGATCTTCCCGGACCAGGGCTCGAACCCATGTCCCCTGCATTACCAGGCGGACTCTCAACCACTGCGCCACCAGGGAAGCCCGAGAAGAGACCTTTTTTAACAGCAGAAAATTTCTTCTGTCTTTCCTCATTAAAGTAGGAGGTTCCAGACATCAGCTTCAGAAACGTACTCCAACCCACCAGCCTCAGTAGCATATTGACACAAGGGGCTAGGCAGCCAACACTGGCGCGTTACATTTGGATAATTAGCCACGAGTCTGGTCTTTCCACCAAGGGTGACATGCAAACTTGCAGTTTCATCAGACAGAGAAGATAAAGGCGGGTCTTTTCTTCATGTCTCCTCATTTCAGACCATCCAGCTCAGCGGCAAGCAGCGCGCCCAAGTCTGCAAATCAAAATCCATTTGAATTTGTTTAAGGGGAGTGGAGCGCATTCACTGATCCAGGCATGTGCCTTCTGGGCTGTTGCGTCACCACCTTTGGAAAAACACGTGAGGTGGGGCCCACGGATAGGCCGTGACTTGTCCTGCAGGGATTTGAAACGCCGTGATTGGCGCTGTGCCCTCGCGGGAGAGATCTGCTCCTCAGGCACTTACCTGATAGGTCTTGGTTCATCGGTGATTCGCAATGATTTTGCCCTCCAGGATTTCGGGGGGGGCCTTGGTGTCATGAGGACACATTTCCTGTGTCTGGAGGACGATGCATTCTCATGGGAAAGCGTGAGTTGGGGCAGAGTGCTTCCTCGTCCTGGCAGGTTCCCCATGGTCCAGAGGCAGAAGCGCCGCGGCGTTGGTGAAAGTCTTCAGGACCTGCTGGCGCATGTGGGGGAAGCGTCTGCTCATTGTTAATGAGGCTTCTTGATCTGTCAAGACACTTAACATTTAATACGTGTCATTAATGATTCAGAGAAGCAGTATTCCGTGCTCTTGGGAGAAGCACGTGCCAGTGTGGGACGTGAGCATCTAGAGGGACGGGAGGGCCCTGCCTCCCTCGGCTCACACTGGAGCGGGGTGCCACCCCTCCTTGTTACCACAGGCCCCGTGGCAGGTGCTACACACTGGGGCCCCACTGCAGACGTGCTTTTCTATTGAAAGTCAGTGAGAAAAGCAGGGTTCTCAGCTTTCCTTAAAAAAAGGTAATAGAGTTTTTGAGCAAAACCATCTTCCATGTCCCTGACAAGAGCCGCCTACAGTGGCCCAGAATATGACCTACAGCCCTTGAGGAGGGACTAAAGGGCCTTGACTCTGTTTAGTGGCCGCACTTAATACTTGGTGTTGCTTGACTGTTTTCCTTTGCTTCTGCATTTTCTCACTTCTCTGATTAAACTTATTCTCTGGCTGAAGTTCCTCCACAGACAGAAGGCAGGCGGAGCACGTTGTGCGGCCCGTCTCGCCTCCCGCACCCTTTACTCGTCACAGCGCGCTGCTGCCCGCTTACCTCCCACCTTACCGGCCCTTCCTTCTCGGTCTCCTTTTCAGGCTCAGCCTCCCCACTGCAAGTTAAGCGTTCCACAGAGGTGCATCCTGGGTCTCTTCTCTCCTCACTGTATTTCTTTCTGTAGTTAACCTTATCATTCCCCAGGCCTTCGAAACTGCCCGTACGTTGATGGATCCCAAAGTTACGTCTCTAGAATATTCCTACCTCTTAGCTCTAGATTCATGGGTCCGGTTGTTTCCTTGATGTCTGCATCTGGATGTCTCGTGGGCAGTGCAGCGTCCACAGGCCAAAGTCATCTCCGGTCCCTCACTTCAGACCTCGCTCAGCGTTTCCACTTTGCTAAACTGAACCACAGTCCATTGACCTGGACGAATCAAGAGAACCCATTCCTTGTGTTCCCTTTCCCTTACTCTCCTTATGTCCAGCTCACTGCTAACTGTTGATTTCATGTCCAAAATTCCCTGAAATCCACCCAGTTTCCTCGTCTCCACGGCCTCCACCCCCAAGTGCACCCAGTGCCATTTCTTGCCTGGTGCCCGCGCAGCCTCCTAGCTGGACTCCTGCCCTCTGCACTCCCTGTGGCAGAGCGAGTGCTTTTTTGAAGAAACAAGTCTGGTCGTCTGCCTCCCCTGCTGTGGTTCCTCCCCAGCTCCTGTCACACTCGGGGTGAAGGCAAACCCGCCCCCGTGGCCCAGGGCCCGGCACTGTCCCCTCAGCTTCCTCCTGTACCACTCTCCTCTTCTGTCTCTGCCTCAGCCGCTGGGCCTTTGCACACGCTGTTCACCCAGCCCAAAGCCCTCTCCTCCCTCTCTGGTCACTGCTGGCCGCCCCGTGCCTCAGCTCTGTTGGCATACCCTCCTGGGCCAGGGGGCGCCCCTGCGCTGTCCCCCGTTCCTTGTGGTCATACCCTCCTGGGCCAGGGGGCGCCCCTGCGCCGTCCCCCGTTCCTTGTTGGCATACCCTCCTGGGCCAGGGGGCGCCCCTGCGCCGTCCCCCGTTCCTTGTGGTCATACCCTCCTGGGCCAGGGGGCGCCCCTGCGCCGTCCCCTGTTCCTTGTGGTCATACCCTCCTGGCCCAGGGGGCGCCCCTGCGCCGTCCCCCGTTCCTTGTTGGCATACCCTCCTGGGCCAGGGAGCGCCCCTGCGCCGTCCCCCGTTCCTTGTGGTCATACCCTCCTGGGCCAGGGGGCGCCCCTGCGCCGTCCCCCGTTCCTTGTGGTCATACCCTCCTGGGCCAGGGGGCGCCCCTGCGCCGTCCCCCGTTCCTTGTGGTCATACCCTCCTGGGCCAGGGGGTGCCCCTGCGCTGTCCCCCGTTCCTTGTGGTCATACCCTCCTGGGCCAGGGGGCGCTGCTGCGCTGTCCCCCGTTCCTTGTTGGCACTTACACGCCTCCTGTGGCCACTCACTTCCTGTTGCTCTTTTCTGCTAGACTGTCAGCTCATGGTTTGGGTTCATCATGGAATGCACAGCACACGGCATACAATAGGGACTCAACGAATATCTACAGTATAAAATGAACTACAGGTAATAGTCCTTTGTAAATGGAAATCAGAGGTTAGAAAAGGCTGCTGACACAGTGCGGCTGCGGTGGCTGCAGGACCCGAGTCCCGGTGTGAGACGCCAGAGCCCAGGGTGCTGCTCTGTGTCTCCTCCGAGGCCGAGGCCGGGCTTCATCTGCATCTGCCCCGTGTTTGTGTTCACGCCCCGGGCAGGAACTGCAGTGCGCTGCTGAGCTGGTAATTTAATGAGCACAGACGTCCGTCCATCAGACAGTCTGGTTCAGCTACTGTTTTAAGAGATTTGAAGATAAATCTAGTGCGAAGGTCAGTCACTTAAATCGTCTGTTATTGTCTACTAAGGAAAATGTGTACAACAGGATTAACATGTAGCTGGCCCTCCATGTCTGTGAGTTCTGTCCATGGATTCAACCCACCTCAGATCGAAAATACCGGGGAAAACATTCCAGAAAGTTCCCAAAGGCAAAACCTGAATTTGCTGCAAGGCAACTATTTACATAGCATTTAAAATGTATCTACAGTTGTGTACACGGCTTGTACCTCATTTTAGGTTTTATGAGATCTGGAGATGATTTAAAGCATGGAAGGAGGGGCATAGTTATACGCAAATGCTATGCCAGTGTCTATAAAGGACCTGAGCACCTGTGGATTTCGGTGTCCTTGGGGGGGTCCTGGAACCAATCCCTGTGGATACTGAGGGACCGCTGCAATTCACAATAAAACATGGAAAAAGATATTTATTTTTCGAGACACTGAACCATTTAGTTGTTACAAGTATACATACATTTTAAGAAGCAGTAATTACAATGTAGACAAGCTTTTTATTCTCACAGTTAATTATAATTGTGAAAGGCAGGGTTATCGCATGGAGAGTCACCAGATCACATCCCCCGCAGATTAAGTTGTATCATTAAAGTGTACCCACCGCCTCCTTATTTGTCTGATTTTTTTTTTAATACTTGTGCTCTAAAAACACGGAAGTCAGAGATATGGGAACATATGTATATGTGTAACTGATTCACTTTGTTATAAAGCAGAAACTAACACACCATTGTAAAGCAATTATACCCCAATAAAGATGTTAAAAACAAACAAACACACACGGAAGTCAGTGGGGCGAGTGTGATCTGGGCTTGTGCCCGTCTCACCTGCATCAGGTTCTCGGACCTGTGGGTGCATTTTCACAACTGAGGGTCTCCTTAACTCCATCAGTTGGCGGTTTGACTCCTTTCTTCCGTGATTTTTATTCCACCTGTTGAAACGTGTGGACAAGTCGCCACGCCCTTGCCGATGGATTCAAATGGCCCTGTGAACCCTGCCCCGCCCTCTCCACGGAGGCCCGTGTCTTCACGACAGGCCCCCGTGTCACAGCCGCTGGCTCAGGGGCTGGAGGAGGATGGGCTGGGGCTGCGGCCGCAGGAGGGCCTGAGACTACACAGAGCTCAGCCCCCGCAGGGCCAGGGCCCTGAGCCGTCCTGGGGGCTCCTGCCAGGCCTCCAGCCGCTCCACCGACGGCCGTGGTCACCCCTCATTCACGTCTCTGAGCCGTCTCGTCTGCGCCTGGACTCAGCGCACCTTCCGTTGGGGCAGGAGCGCTGCTCTCCCTGCGGGCGGAGTGACCACCCCGGTTCATGGCCATCGAGGAGACACAGGAGCTTCCAGGGCTTTCCTGGGGGTGATGGCTTTGAAGATCCCAGCGGTGACACACTCCCTTCCTAAGGATACGGGTGAGAGAGCTGGGGTCTCCCCTCCCCTTCTCTTTCATCTGCATCCGTAAGGACTTTCTGAAGCAAACCTGACCCAACCTGCAGTATCCACAGAGGAACGCACAGGCCCCTGTGACCTGCTAGGGGCAGGTTGGATCAGGGCTGACATGCCGCAGTCGGATCTCCGCTCAGCTCTGTGTCGCCGCGCTGACTCTGTGCTCAGACAGCGTGGCCTCCAGCAGTCACCAGGCCGAGGCCTACCTCGTTCACACCAAGCAGGAGACACAGGGCCTGTCCCAGCCTTCCCAGGTCTCACTGCCACTTATCTGCCCTGATGGTGTCACTGCTGGCCCGGCCATCCCCATGGCAGGAGCCCGCTGCGTGGTTGGCTGAGACCCACGTGACGGGGCGGCGCGTCTCCAGGAAGATCAGGGCCCAGTGAACCAGGAGGCAGGTCAGTGGGTGCTGAGCCTCGAGATCTTCCTGCGACCAAGACCAGGGAGGTGGGCTCGGTTTTTATTTGTGAGCTTCTCCAACAGAGTGGAACAAGGGAGAGGACAGAAATGTGAGCTGGTACATACTGGTGAGGGTCACAGCGGTTCAGGCGTCACGACCTTCCCAGGCAGCCTGGGATACAGAGGGTGGGCTCCCCAAACCCCCCTTTCCACTCTGAGTGGGACTGAGCATCTTTGAGGAAAACGGTGAGAAGTGTTAGAGCACAAACGCGCTTGTTATCGTTCTCAGCCCTCGGACCAGGCGTGAGGCAGATCAGCATTTCACAGCATCTTAAACTCCGCTGCCTCCTGGCAGAAACAAAACCACACAGAAATGAAAGCAGCATCTCCCTGGGGGGTGCGATGTGATCCCCTTGGGGGCCGCACCTCCGGCTGAGAACCATTGTCTGCAAATCCTCCATCCAAGGAGGTGTGTTCGGAGGTCTGCATTGTAGTGTGTGTTATTGAAAACAATATTTTTCCCAGTTGAAGACCAGTTGAGAAACAGACAGGGAGAGATTACCTGTATTGATTATAAACTCTTTTGGTTGGACATACGCTGTAAAGCAGTTAAGTCACTTAGAAAGGAGGTTTTTTCTAATTATGGAAAACCTGTGTCTCCTGAGAAGGACCCCTGGACACAAGACCCATGAGAACTGCCAGGGCCAGGGGCGTGGCTCACCCTTCAGCGTCATAAAGGACACCGTCCTAAAGCCAGCTGCTCATAGCGTCCCTGGAGTCCCGGCTTCTCTCCAACAAGTCAGGAGTGAGAGAGCGAGGTGGAGGTGTGAAAAGGTCGAGCTCAGCTCCTTTCTTCTCATGTGAAGAATGAATAACATGTTGACATGCGGCCTGCAGAAGGCCTTGGAGAAATTCAACCCACGGCGTCTGGGATGAGTGATTTATTCCACGGGCAAGAGGCACCTGGAGGAACAATCGAGAAGGAGGTCCAGAGTCAACAGTTCCGGGACGCTTTTGATGCGGGTGGAGAGTAGAATCTACCCCTGGACCTCGGAGGCCCTGGATGGGCCCTGGGTGAAATGACTGTGTCCTGGGTCCCCGCTCAGACCGCAGCCTGGTGTCTGTTCCACAGTAAAACCAGAGCACGCGCCTCGGAAGCCAACGGGAGGGGATGCTGCTGCCAGCCTGGGGGACAGAAGGCCGAACATAAGGTTTGAGAGGTGTCGCCGCGAGTCCGGGTGGGAGCCAGCGTGGCTGGGTGTGAACGCAGGAGGGAGAACGCCCGAGTGAGACAGGGCCCCCCCAGCTGTCAGGGGAGCTGGATAAAACCAGGAGAGGCCAACCCGTGACACCCGAACGTGAGTGGTTCTGAAGTCGAGGCAACTGCCCTGAGCTGGCCGTGCTCTCCATGCTGAGCCCGCCCCTCACCGGCTGCGGCGTGTGCAGGGAGCTTCTCTCTCGGCCCTGGGAATGGACTGGATGCCTCGGAGCTGCCTCGTGGATCAAAGGAATCATGGGCGGTGTCTTATTCCCCTGGGCCGCTGTAACAAAGTCCCACAGACTGCTTGTCTACAACAGCAGACATTTATTTCTCAGGGTCCTGGAGGCTGAAGCCTGGCCAGGTTCCAGGGAGGACTGTCTTCTGGGCTGCAGGCTGCCAACTTCTGGCTGGGCCCTCACGTGGCAGAAGGGGCGAGGGAGCTCTCTGGGGCCTCTTTAATGAGGGCACTAACCCCACCCATGAGGGCTCCACCCCATGACCTAATCACCTCCTGAAGGCACAAAGAGACGCTTGGTGGAGGGGGTGGGCCTGTCTGGGCCCCAGCTCCAGCCTGCTGGGCGCTTCCACTCTGGTCACCCAAGTAGAGACCGTGGTGCAGTCTGGGGCTGTGATTTGACCTCTGAACCCAGTAGTACTCTCCAACTCCCCCTCCCGCCTCTGCTCAGGTGCACAGGCATCTCCTGGGCCATGGGCTTCTCGCAGCCAGGAGCTCCAGAATGGCTCCTGGGAGAATGCCCCTTGGAGGGAAACTCTGCCAGACCCTTCTGGGCACCCAGGGCACGCACTCAGCTTCTGGCCAGCGTCCTCCGTGAACAGGGTGATGCGACCCCCTCCCTGCCAGGCCAGGGCGATGGTGCGTCAGGGTGTGTGCCGTGTTCAGAACCGCCCTTGCAGGCTGTGCCGGCCCACGGTGCTCTCCACAAGCATTCCTTCCCTGGGTGCAGGTCTCTGGAGAAGGCATCTTGTTAGCGTCCTGATTAGGAAATGACCTAATACATAGCTTTAGGTTCTGTCAGAGCCTGACATTCTCTTTCCCTTTTAATGATCCTGGTAATC
Source organism: Leucopleurus acutus (assembly GCF_964270905.1). Lineage (NCBI taxonomy): Eukaryota > Metazoa > Chordata > Mammalia > Artiodactyla > Delphinidae > Leucopleurus > Leucopleurus acutus. Next base: position 89,021,279 of record NC_139155.1, read on the forward strand.
ATTAGGAGGGTGAAAACTCTGTGTTTTCTCTTCTTGTTAAGGATCGTGCTCAGCTGCAAGAAACGGAAGAGACAACCGAGAGCCTGACCCGATGGGGATTTACTTTCCTCCTCGTCAGACATCCGAGGAAGGCGGTTCAGGGCCGGTGTGACAGTTCTCGATGCCCTCAGGACCTGCTGTGGTGTGTGTCTGGGGCACCACTGTGCTGTCTTGTGGTTACAAGAGGGCTGCCCTACCTCCCACATCACAGCTGCATTCCTGGCGAGAAGAACTGGGAGGGTAGATGACAGAAGGGATCAGCCAGCCGAGTCCACCCCTTAAAGGCATCCTCTTCCCCTGTCTGCATTTCGTTGGTCAGAGTTCTGTCACATGACCAGCATGTGTCCAGGGGGTTCTGGGAAATGTAGTTCCATAGCTGGGCACATTGCAACTCTGATCTCCAATGGTGTCCTGTCCCTTAGAATGAAGGGCCCATGCACACAGCTCAGGCACCATCTGGGCCTGCCAGAGCCCTCAAGGAGGTGGGTCTGGCTCTGTGGGGCCTCCCTGGGCCCCTCCCAAGGTCTGGCTTCTGAGCAGTGGCAGCCAGACAAGAGGTGAGGGACCCTGCTGACGCAGACCAGAGTCAGCCTCCCCATCCGCCTCCAGTCCTTGTTGCCGTGCCAGCAATCTGTCCAGAGGGAGATTGGGGAAAGCCTCCCAAATCCTTCATCCTGGGGGCACATCCCTGAAGTCAACGCATCAGGTGCACTGGAGGCTGGTTCCAGAATCCCACGGAAACTGAGCCACGGACGAGCAGAGGGAGGGGTTGCTGCTGAGGGACCAAGCGAGCTTGGACACATTAGCAGTTCACTCTGTTCCAGAAAACTGTGTTTGTCGGAACGTCCCTGGTGGTGCAGTGGTTAGGAATTCGCTTGCCAGTGCAGGGGACACGGGTTCGAGCCCTGGTCCGGGAAGATCCCACATGCCGCAGAGTAACTAAGCCTGTGCACCACAACTACTGAGCCTGCACTCTAGAGCCTGTGAGCCACTACTACTGGAGCCCGTGCACCTAGAGCCTGTGCTCCACAACAAGAGAAGCCACTGCAATGAGAAGCCTGTGCACCGCAACAAAGAGTAGCCCCTGCTCGCCACAACTAGAGAAAGCCCGCACACAGCAACAAAGACCCAGCGCGGCCAAAATAAATTTTTAAAAAATTAATTTTTTAAAGAAGTACTGAGAGGCAACAGACAAAATGACATTTTATTGTGCTGTGCTGCTGGTATTTTGGACACCTTTCTCCTGACTTCCCCAGACTTCCTGTAATGAGCTGCCCTGTCCTACATGTATAGCAGGAGCCTTGCAGAGTCAGGCCAGCTCTCCAGGAAGGTGGTTAATTAAAGCTGGCAGTCAGGAGGGCCTGTGGAGCTGACTGTGCCACCAGGGCCCCTGGAGCCAGGAGCTTCCTTCCTTCCTCCCCTCCCCCTCCCCCTCCCCTCCCCCTCCCCCTCCCTCCCCTCCCCCTCCCCTCCCCTCCCCCTCCTCCTGTCCCTCCCCTCCCCCTCCCCTCCCCCTCCCCTTCCCCTCCCCTCCCCCTCCCCTTCCCCTCCCCTCCCCTCCCCCTCCCCTCCCCTCCCCTCCCCTCCCCTCCCCTCCCCCTCCTCCTGTCCCTCCCCTCCCCCTCCCCTCCCCCTCCCCTTCCCCTCCCCTCCCCTCCCCTTCCCCTCCCCTCCCCTCCCCCTCCCCTCCCCTCCCCTCCCCTCCCCCTCCCCCTCCTCCTCCCCCTCCTCCTCCTCCTCCTCCCTTAGCCTGGAGGGACCAGCTGAGATTCCCCAGGCACATCCTCGGGTAGATGGGAGCCTTGGCCGCTGAGGCACAAATAGTCCCAAGTACTGACTCAGGGGGTTTCTTTTGTCTCCCTCCTTTTTCCAGGGATCTGAGAGAGGCAGTGCCCTGGTCAGGAGCCCTTTCTCCTGACCACCCTCTGGAGGGGAGGGTCAGTGGGTGGAAAGGGACCTTTGCTGTCTCTTCTCCCCCCCCACTTCCCTGCAGGGGAGCAGAGGGAGGGACTGTGCTCAGGGCGCTGATCAGACAGAGGCCCTGGGCAGGCGCCACTGCTTTCTGAGCAGCTGCAAGTGTTGTTTTCAAAAATAAGCCAGATTCTCAGTCGAGGTCCTCAGAACCCACGTGTGCGTGTGGAAGGGGTGGGGATGGAGGTGAGCTTCCGATGTGTGCTCTCCAGAACAAAGTCCCCAGACAGCTGGGGCGGGAACCGCTGCCTCTCAGCCTCCCTGTCTGAGATTCACATTAGCTCATAAAAGCCTCTGAGCTGCACAGCGTATCTGGGGGCTCAAGTGACGTTCTCAAGATTTTGTCTTCTTTTTGCTGTCTCACAGAGATTTCTCCATTTGTGCTTTGCTGCTTTGCATATGGTACCAAGATAGCTGCCTGGGTCTGAGTCTCACTAGCACCTGCGTCTTCTCAGAAGCTCAGCATTTTTCTTTCTCAACAGTTTCAATGAAAACTCCAGAACTGTGTCTCATTGGTCCACCCACTGCTACATGCCTACCCCTGGGGAGATCTCTGGCAGGGGGAGCTGATGAGGCAGTTATCCGGGCTCGGGTCACGTCACTGTCTTAGATCGGGAGGGGATCCAGCCCCCCGACCGCATGGAATGATGGGGGTGATGGTTCACCGAGGAGAACGCAGGTTCGGCTTCTAGAAGGAGGAGGACTTGGTGTAGACCCAGCAGCACCAGCAGGTGGCCGTCGCCCTTCAAGTCCAGCCCGTCGTTGCCCCTTCCTTCCTCCCCAGGCCTCCTACCGGCTGGCCTGCTTCCTGCCCCCCCTCCCCCCTGCAGGTCCCGCTGTCCCGGGCCATCCACGCTGACACGGCTCCTGGGGTGTGCGCGTGGTGTCTGTGTGGTTAGACTCTGGGCTCTCGGAAGGGCTGTGTCTCATCTCACATCTGCTCTGTGACCCCAGCTCCTAGCACATCATGTCTGCATCTGTCGAGTGTCAAGGTCGTGCTTCAGGAATGGACGGAAGGAGGACTGGAAGGGAGCCTGAGTCGGCCAACGTGTTTTCCTGCTCTGACGTTCTGCAGGTTCTCGTGTCTTGGTCTGTAGCACGTCCCCGTCGTCGGCCTGGGACAGCTGCAGAGAGGGTGTGAAGTCAGGCAGGAGGACCCGTGTGCTGCCTGACCCTGCGGACTATCGTGACCTCCGTGGGCGAGGTCACCTCGGGTCTGGATGTCCACTGTCTTGGTCCAGAGCATCGTTCCATGTGGGGATGGCTGCGGGGTATTTAAGGCTGCTTTTTCTTTTGTTTTGGTTTGTGTTTCTTTGCAAGCCCTGGGCAGGAAGGGCCAGGAGGACTGGGAGGCAAGTCCAGCTCAGACACACACATCTGGTCACACAAAATTGTGTGACCCTGTCGCTGATTTGGGGTGGTCGGCACAGAGCTGGTGTACAATAAGTGCTCAATAAATTACAGTCAAGTGAATGAGTCAGAGGAATGTGATTTGCTGAGCCACAGGCAGGTGGGGCCTAGGAGTCCCATTGTTTCGGTGGGATGGGGTCGGAATTAATAGGGTCCGACATCTCCTGCTGCCATTTTGAAAATATAGCTTATGAATGTTGAATCAGAAAGGAGATGGGATGGTGGTGTGGGCCCAGGTCTCTCCAAGACCCAGAGAAATTATTCATGACCAGAACGTTTTTCTTTTCTTTTTTTTTTTTTTTTTTTTTGAGATTTGCCTCAAATGTCTTTAAGAAGCTAACCCCTCTCTGCAGACAAGCTGGTGAATCACAATGATGAGAGTTTCTCAGTGAGGAAACAATGAAGCATCATTGAAAGCATTTAAAAAGAGAGGGAGTGAACGATTGTTACAGCTTCAGGAAGAGATCATTTTCCGGATGAATTGCTAAAATAGGAGGAACCTGGCCTTTTCTGCTGTAAGGAAAGGATGTTCTGGAGGTGAAGCACTTACAGAAAGCGCCGAGTGCGAACTGAAACAAGAAGGATTAAACAACCATTGTTCTCGCCCATTCCTTGCAGTCCTGGAATGTTTCCGAAGTTGAGGTGCTAATTAAAAGAAAAATGTTCTCCTCAGACACATCTCAATGGTATTTGTTCCATTTTATCCCTTTATCCCGTAGGGAGCTTGTGGCCTCCGGGCCGTGCACAAGCGCGTGCTGTCTGGACTCCGGGGTCTGTGTCTGTGTCTGACCCAGCAAAGGTCCCGAGGCTCACTGAGTGTCTGGGGAGGACAGGGGATCTGAAGGTCCTCACCCACTTAACCTTCTGCACGAAAATGGTGGAAAGCACAGGCTTCCTGTTGCAGAATCCCCACCCTCCCAGGGAGCCTGGATTGGAGCTGCCCCTTTGCAGAGGGACCGCCAGACTCGACATGAGTTTCCATGTTAAGTGCCGCATCCTCAGACGGGAGGCTCTTTTCTCCAGGCTCTGGGTTCCAGACGGGAACGAGCCTCTTACAGCCGCTGTCACCTGTCTGGGGCATTTCGTGTCTCCTGGTCCAGGAGGTCTTGGGGGAGGACGCGGGCAGCAAGGCAGGGTGCAGGCATGGACTGGGGTCCCCGAACGTCCCTGGGCCTCAGCTTCCTCCTCTGCAGGGTGGGGTCATCACAGCGCCTGCCTCAGGGGCGCCGTGGGGTTACGGGGGGCGGTGCTGTGCTGTCAGGGGGCTGTGCTGGGTGAGCAGGCGTGAGTGAGTGACCAGGCGGCCCTGCAGGGACGTCCATGTCCTGCGTCCGTGAGGACGCGCCGTATGCCTCACCAGATCCTGGCGGGTGTGCCAGGCCCCCGGCGCTGCCCCCAGATCCAGGGAGGTGACGTGTCTCAGGGACCCCGGGTTCTTGGCGGTTCTGATGCTCTGGAGAGGAAGATGGTAGTCCTGCCTGAGTTCCTGGAATTGCATCTCATAAGCTGTCGATGGTTAAGCGCAATCTCGTTTCAGACCAAATCCTCCACCACCTTCCCCATCCGGAACCCTCTTCAGGAATCTAAACAGCCACTGCCTCAGGGAGCAGCACATCTCCAGCCCCTCCTGCGGCTTCCTGCTACCCTGAGGTGGGGACGGACTGCCAGTAGCCTGCAGAAAGCCTCAGGGAGTTGGGATGGTTGTGACGTGATCTGAGCCCATTTGGTCATGGACAAGGGTTCGGTTATTTTGATGCGTGACAGCTACTTCCAGAAAGTCTGAGATGATGAGGGTCACGTGCTCTCACACAGCCCTCCTCCCAGGTTATGATGAAGCCAGGCCCAGATCAACCCTGACACGCAGATGGTCTTGTATTACCCACACTTCCTCGGGGGCAGACACTGAAGGCCCAGGTCAAGCCCTCCTGAGACCCCGTGAAAACCCCAGATCTCCTTGCTGGAGATCCAGCCTCCCCTGCAGGCAGGGCCGACCTGACATCCCACAGGCAGGGCCTTTACTTCCTGCTCAGCACCGCCCCACAGCATCCTCTGGTCCACCAGATGGACCCAGAACTGCGTAGGGACCGTGGGTGCAGAGACCACCTGTCCTGCTGCTCCCTTTACCTGTACGTGTCAGATTGGGGGGGGTCTCCAAAATGTGTTAGCCAGTCCCCTCGTGACCAGTAAGAACGCGTTTCTAAGGCCTGGGGTGCTAGTTAATAAGCTAGACTTTTCACCCAAAGAAACCCGCTTCTGGGTTCACTGTGCTGATAAAATCACAGCAACATCCGGTGCTGATTAGACATGACGCTGGTAGAAGCTGAGCGATGGGGTAGAAACTCCCCAACCTGGGTGCAAAGCCCCGAGGCAGCAGGTGGAGAAGGGCAGCTGGGCGGGGCCCGGCCGAAGGCTTCCCCTGGCCCAGGTCCCCTGTTGACTGGCAGTCCCATCACTGTGGCTGCTCTTGGACTCCTATGGCCTGGCCCCGCCCTTGGAGGCAGAGCCACCGTCTGGGGACGGACGTGAATGAGGACGGCTTCCTGGGGGTAGGAGCTTGAGACGAGCTGGACGCAGGGCAGGGGTCGTGCCAGCCCGGGGCGATGACACAGCGGCTCTGTAAAGGAGGCCTCCTCCAGGAAGGGCTGCCGGGTCGGGAAAGGGACGGGACTGTGGTCTCAGGGCGTCCGTCCTTGGCGTTAACCCCGAGCTCTGAGTACAGGCCCGGGTCCTTCCATCAGTTGCTTTCAGCTGCGGGAGGTGGTGCGTTGTCGCGGTGACACGTCCCTGAGCTCTCCCTCCAGGCTGTGCCCTGTCCCAGGGCTGCGTGAGGGCCATCTGCAGTCACTTTCCCACCCGGCCTTTCACAGGGTGACAGAGGCTCCCGTGGGCGACCCCGGGGCGCCCTCCCTTCCTGCCCCTGGGGTCCGGGAGGACCACTCGCCTCGTCACCCAGACGGAGGCTCGGGCTCAGACCCGACTCCAGTCCCCCCGCCAGTTCAACCCTCCTGGTCAGAGCGCGGGCAGTGGCAGGGGTGGAAGGGGAGTAAGTGAGTGAGTGTGGAAGGCCTCGCCCTGCTGTCTCTCTGGCTGACTTAACCCCCCAGGTCTGCAGGGCCCGGCAGCATCGCCCGCTCCCAGACGCCCCGGCTGAGCTGTTTCCTCTGACTTTGGTCAGTGACGGCGGGGGATCCGAGGCGGCCCTGCCTGGATCCTTCCCTACCACCCACCACAGCGAGGGGTCCAGCAGCAGGGTCCCCACATCCCATGTCCTGCAGGCTCGCTGGAGCCCTGCTGTCCTTCCAGAGGGGGCGTTACCTCTGTCCCGCCCCACCTGCTCCCAAGGGGTTAACATCCATCACCTGGGACAACAGCCCCTGGGTCCTCTGCAGAGGGGTCAGCGGGGAGACTTCACATTCTGATGGGCTCCCACCTCCAGAGACGGTGTCTTCCTCACCAGGGGGTCTGGACACTAAGCATGGGGGGCCCTCGGTGAACAGTGTATGGACAGATAACAAAAGGCACTCACGTGCCCACCCCTCCTCATTTCACCGCCCCCTGCAGAGACCCAGGGCCCGTCCCTCACAGTCTGCAGCCTCAGCCTCGGGGCAGCCAGTACAGTTTCTTCTTTTCACTGTGTGCTTGTGACGGTCTGAACCCCCCAGTGCCTGCGTTAAATGCAATTTTCACGTGTGTGTGTGTCTATGGTTTCATACGTGTGTGCATGATATTATATACATGTGGATTTAATCTTCTCGAGGCTTCCTCTTTGACACGTGGCTTCTTTAGAAATGTGTTGTTCAGTTTCCAAATATTAGGGATTTTCCAGATATTGATTTCTAGTTTAATTTCATAATGGTTCAAGAATGTCCTTTCACGACTGACAGTCTCTAATTTTCATGGCCCGCCTATGGTCTGACTCAGTGAAGGTTCTGTGTGCGCCTGAGAACGACTTTATCCTGCCGTTACTGTGCAGAGTGTTCCGGAACGTCTGTTAAGTCGAGTCTCTTGACGACGCTGTTCGGGTCGTCAGTATCCTCACTGCTTTCCTGCCTCCTTGTTTTACGGCGGCTGAGAGTGGCGTGCTGACATCTCCTGCCCTAACTGTGGGTTTGCCAATTTTTCCTTTCGGTTCTATCAGTTTTTACTTCGTGCAATTTGAAGTCGTGTTGTTAGGCACACAGCTGTTTAGGACTGGTATGTCTTCTAGGAGAGTGCACCCTTTTATCGCCCTGTAATGGCCTCTGCCCATCCCTGGACGTGTCCTTGTCCTCAAGTCCACTTTGCCTGAAATCGGGATATTCTTTCCAGCTCTCTCTTGTTTGCTGTTTGCGTGGTATACCTTCCTCCCTCCTTTTACTCCTAACACAGAGATGTTTTTATGTTTAAGGTGGGCTTCTTTTTGATGGTTTGTAGTCAGTTCTTGCTTATTTTTATCCACTGTGACGATGTCTGGGTGTTAACTGGTGAGCTGTCACCACTCACATTAAAAACGACGATTGATGGAGTGGGATTCATAGCAGCTGTCTTGCTAGCTGTTCTCTGTCTGTTCCTCTTGTTCCTTCTCTTTTCCCTCTTTTTTTGCCTTCTCTTTAGTCTAACTGGACATTTGTTATTACCCCATTTTATCTCCTCAATTGACATTATTTATACCTCATTTAAAACTATTTTTCGTGGCTGAACTATGGTTTGTAATTTTTCACTTTTAAATAGTCTGAATCCATGTTCAAATAAGAGTTCAAATAAGGGCTTCCCTTGAAGTGCGAGACGATGTAACATTATATGCCCAGCGCCTCTCCGCCATCCCTGGTGCACTGTTTTGTCGTGCATTTCAATTTTCCCACGCTCAACTCTTAGCAATTTGTTAAACTTTGAGTTTAATCTTCCTACCAGCTTCCTTTGGCACTGTCCAGTTCACCAAGTGCTGGCCCCTTTTCTCTCTGCAAGCGTCTGTCTGTCTATCTCTCTTTCTCCATTTCAGGTGAGTTGTCTGCTGTGAAACCTCAGCCCTTTAAGGGAGTCAGGAAAAGCTGTTGATTTGCAGTCTGTCCGGCTTTTTTCCATATTGTCTGGGTGGGAGCTACACGCTTGTCTGCTCTCTACCTTTCTGAACGTAAACCATAATTCCGAACACAGTTTTGAAAGCAGCTTTTGATGAGATGAGGAAACAAGACAAAAAAACAAGGATCCTATCTAGTTTAAATAATTGGACAGATAGAAATGCCACGTTTTAGCAATGTTCCAGCATCCCAAGGCAGTGGGGTCTTCATTTTCACCTAGAGTTGCAATGCAACCCCTGAATTATTCTTCCAGTGATTTATTCCACATCTGGTATAAGTAGCTTATGGGCAGTTCTAACAGGAAGATGCTGACTTGGTGAAATACCCATGGTATTGATACAGCCTCACCCGGAGCTTTTCTGATGGGCAGTAGGTCAGGGGGGCACCTCCAGCCAGGATGCCAGGAGCGGGACGCATGAAACAGAGCAGAGGGGCAGGCCGGCTTCTATTTTGAATTTTCCTAAAACATTAGGTTGGTTTCACTTACAGCCACTGTCCCTCTTAATCACACACTGACGTGGGGCTGGAGCCCGGGGGCCGCTGCACCTCCTCTCACAATGTCACAGCTAATGTGATTGTCCCACCACGGTGAGGAGGTATGTGCGCCAGGGGAAACCAGACAGACCCAGGCGAGAGAGGGCGCAACGCAGAGAGATAAAACACAGCAAAATCCCTGGAGAGATCGGCAGGATGATGAATTGTAAGCGTCAGTAGCGCGAGCAGCTTAACCATTACTAAAGCATTTTCTTCTGGGTCTTAGATAGAGAGGCCAGGAAATAACCAAAGGCCTGTAAGTCCCTTATTAATCATGGAAGCACACTTTCATGTTTGCAGAATACTTTGCTGTAATTTATTATTCTTTTCAGTGGCTCCATCACAGATGTCTAGGTACAGAAATCTGTATAATCCACTGGTTTAACAAGACATCTAGTTCAGGCTGAATGAGAGGTCGGCAGAGGCAAGTTTCCTGGCCGTCAGGGGCAAAGGCTGTTATGAAGAGAACGCGGAGCTCCCCTGCGGACTTGCCTGTGATGAGGCTTCAGGGGCCACGCAGAGTATTCGAGTCTGTCTCTCCATCTCTCTCTGCCGCTCCCTCTCTCTCCGTCTCTCCCTATGTATATTACACACACACACACATATACATTCATAAATATATATACATATAATGTCACGAGTGGCCACCTATTTCCTAGGTCCCAGGCTCCGTGGTTTCTCCATTCCCTTTCCTGAATCACTAGAACTCTCACGGTTCATCTCCTTTCCTCCTGTCCCTGAGGACACTGCTGAGATGTTCACAGGAAACAAGTTAGGTTTTCCAAATGACCTCGGATGTTTCAGAAACTAAAATTCCCCGAATACAGCACAGCCCCGAATCCAGCTGTGGACCCTGTAGCGGAAGGACATGGCGGGGCCTCACTTGCCCTGCTGTCACCTGCCTGGTCAGGCTCCTGTTCAGGACCCTGGAGAGCTGCCCACGGGAGGGGACACTTTGTGCCAGAGCCTCTACCAGAGACCCTCACAGCCCCCGCCCGGCCCCCAGCCCCCAAGGGGAGCCTTCCAGCCCCCAGACCCCCAAGGGGAGCCCTCCAGCCCCCAGACCCCCAAGGGGAGTCTCCCAGCCCCCACCCCCCAAGGGGAGCCTCCCAGCCCCCAGCCCCCAAGGGGAGCCTCCCAGCAGGTTCCCAGCAAGGAGGGACGGTTAGGTGTAAGATGAAGAGCCCCCTGCTGTGAGACTCCACGGCCTTGGAATGGGCGAGAAAGGAGGAACGGGCACTGCACTAGGCAAAGTCATTTTCTTCTTTTTTAATCTATTTTTTTATTGAACTATAGTTGATTTACAAAGTCGTGTTAGTTTCAGGTGTGCAGCAAAGTGATTCAGTTATACACACACACACACACACACACACACACACACACATATACACATATATGTATATATTCTTTTTCGGATTCTGCTCCATTACAGGTTATTACAAGATACTGAGTACAGCTCCCTGTGTCATACAGTTGGTCCTTGTTGTTTATTTTACATACGATAGTGTGTTTCTGTTAATCCCGACCTCCGAATTTGTCCCTCCCCCACTCTCCCCTTTGGTAGCCATAAGTTTGTTTCCTATGTCTGAGTCTATTTCTGTTTTGTAAATAAGTTCATTTGTATCATTTTTTTTAGAATCCACATATAAACGATATCATATGATATTTGTCTTTCTCTGCCTGACTTAACTTCACTCAGTATGACGATCTCTATGTCCATCCATGTTGCTGCAAATGGCATTATTTCATTCTTTTTATGGCTGAGTAATATTCCACTGTATATATGTGCCACAGCTTCTTCATCCATTCCTCTGTTGATGGACACTTAGGTCGCTTCCATGTCTTGGCTATTGTGAACAGTGCTGCTATGAACATAGTAGCTCGTATCTTTTTGAATTATGGTTTTCTCAGGGTATATGCCCAGTAGAGGGATTGCTGGATCCTATGGTAGTTCTATTTTTAGTTTTCAAGGAACCTCCGTACTGTTCTCCATAGTAGCTGCACCAATTTACCTTCCCCCCAACAGTGAAGGAGGGTTCCCTTCTCTCCACACCCTCTCCAGCGTTTATTGTCTGTAGATTTTTTGATGATGGCCATTCTGACCGGTGTGAGGTGGTACCTCACTGTAGTGTTGATTTGCATTTCTCTAATAGTGGGTGCTATTGAGCATCTTTTCATGTTTCTGTTGGCCATTCTTTCTTTCTTTCTTAAAGCCTTTACTTTGAGACATGATGGGAAAACCTTACAAGTGCACATGAAAAAGTGAGACATGATTCCAGCTGAACGTGAAGCCGTGTAACCAAAGAGCTTTGACGCCCGTCAGCGAGTGTGCTGCCCCTGGGGCTGAGCCTGGCAGGCTGCAGGGCCGAAGGGGATGGTGGCCAGGACTCCTGTCCGTCTTCCTCAGCGCTCCTGCACAGAGCCCACGGCCGCCTCCTCGGAGCCTTTCCCGTGGGCAGCCGAGTCGTCACCCACGTCCCAGTGAGCAAAGGTCCCCACGGCCGGCGTGAGGTCACACTGGCGGCCCGGGGACCCAGGCCTCCACAGCGGCTGTGGCGTTGCTCAGCACACACGGCTCGCTGCGCTTTGGCCGGGTCTCCAGCAGGTGCCGCCAGGGGAGGCTGGTGATCGACGCCAACTCTGAAGCCAGTAGGGCACCGGCCAGCAAACTGGACGCCACGCTTGCTCTGGTTGAATATACATATTTATATCCCCTTTGCCTGGTGACTCAGCCTGGGCCACATGCCCATCCCTGAACCAGGCACAGTGGACGGAAGTCACCAGCTAACCTGGACCTGAGTCACAGGGTCCACTCTGGCTCTGAGGGACAGTCAGCACCCCCAAACCACGGTGCCAGAAAGCTGAGGGGGAGCTGGTTCCTCACAGGGAATTTGGGGGCCACCGTGAACATTCAGAGCATCGATGCTGGTGGGCACGACAAGTAAGTGGACGTCACACCCAGGACGAGGCCTTTCCTTCCAGAACAAGAGGGGGCATGTGGGCAAACCTGCCCTGGAGCCAGGGAACAGAGCACACGGGGCAGCCTTGTCCTGGGGCTGGAGTTGGGGGAGGGGTGGTGACAGGGCGTGACTTCCCAGGACACTGGCTCCACCGCGCTGAGAGTTTGTCACGAAGGGTCTTTTCCGTTTTACAGAACTTAAACTCAAAACATTTTAAATACCGGCACTGGCGCAATTAAATTTACTTTAGTTAACGTCATATCTTTTTGGATCTAAAAGGAAAAACAGTAAACATGTCTGCAGTAAAATCGATAATTATCCTGGAATGAATTCCAAACCCTGGGGAGTAAGGTGACAAGTGGCCTTCGCCCATCTGGGCTGTTTTCAGCTTCTCAAGACCTTCAAGGGCTGTGCCCTGTGAGAGGAGCCAGCAGCACACCCACAGGCGCAGCCTTGGGAGAGGAGGCCCGGCATCGGGGAGTCTCTTGCAGGTGGATGGCGTCCCCCGCCTGCTTCGTGTTCCTCTCCTGCAGGGACCCCGCTCCTTCTGCCGTTGGCAAGGGACCTGACAGCTCTGGCCCTGTTAACAAGAGTCGTCAGAGGGCTTCGACTAGAGGAATTTTCCCAAAATCTTATCATTCATTGCTTTACTTTGGTTTAAATAAACCGTCACTTTAAAAGTTGCACATTTGATACGTATCCCTCAGCAGCTGCTCCTTTCAAATCTGGATTTTCTAGGATCTAAAGACTGAAGCTGAATAATTCATGACATGCTCTTTCCCAGATTCGGGTGTTTTATTTTAACAGTGTTAACTTCACGAAAACACTCGGGCTGCAGCTTCCCTGAGAGCTGATGTGTGGGAACAGCCCCCGGGTCTACAGGCACTTGTGTGACCAGCCTCCCCGAGCCTCAGTTTCCTCATCTGCAAACTGTGTCACGGGCTATTGCGAGGCCGAGTAGGATGCACACACCGTGCTTGGCTCCAGTCTCTTTCTCTTGGGGCTCAGACACACGTGCTGTGGGTGCTGTTAGCCCAGATGTTCCCCCGTCGTCGGGCTGGGTCCCGTTGGCGCATTTCCATGGTTTCCCGAGCACATCTGCACACGGTTGCTACGTGCCGGGTAGGTGCCCTATATGGTGGTCACTGTACCTAAAACGCACATCCACCACCGTTCGGAGGACACGTGGGCCACAGCACTGAGACCAGGAAGGTTCTGCCAGGACCTGTCCACCTTGGTTTTGCCGAGGACTTGCGTAACATTCTCCTGAAAGCACACCTCTGGCTCGGGAACGAGGTCCAATCGTGGCTTTAGAAGCTGGAGAAATCCGTTCGCTCGCCAGGGGGTCACTGAGCGCCTCTATGTGCCAGGGACTGATCCAGCCGTGGGAACAGCAGTAAAGGAAACCAGTGACGATGGCTCTGCCCTCACGGAGCTCCCAGTCCAGCGAAGGGGTTGGAGAAGCCGGAAGAGGAGCCCCACGTGTGACGTGTGAGACAGAGTCGCGGGTCCTGGAGGGAGGGGGAGAGATGTGAAGCGTGTGCCTGGGAGGATGAGGGAGATCTGAAGATAATCCAGTTTGCCAGACAGATCCGTCGACTGAGTGTGCAGGAAGTAGCCTCACACCGACATGTGGGGACTGAGTCACGTGACGCTAAATAACGCTAACGGCAGCTTGGGTCACGTGCTTCAGACAGGTAAGACCCCGAGTCTCGGCCAGCGGAAGGCACAGGGTGGGAGAGGGACACTGGCCGGGGCGTCTCTGCCCACAGGTTAACCGGGGCCCCGGCTCCCAGGAACGCTTCACGAGCGCCTCAGGCCAGTAGAGCCCTGCGGGACCTGCTCTTTGGATCTGACCTTTACGAGGAGATCACGGCACTGGGTCCAGGGCCATCTTGGAACGCGGCTCCTCTGGCGTCAAAGCCCTCGGTTCTCAGAGTGGGGCCCTGGACCAGCCGCGCGAGCGTCACCTGGGAACTCGTTAGCGCTCAAAGAAACGTTCACGTATCGAGGCGTGGGGAAGTCATTCCGCCTCGTGCACGAGTTAACTTGATTTTATGCGAACAAAGCCAGCTCGTTTATGGCCTATTAAACACACGTTGTACATCTGCTCTTTTCACTATTAAAGAAAAGCGCGCGCGGGGCGGAAGAATGTCCGTGTTAAAAATAAATGGCTCCCCTCCCGGGATGACAGGGCTGGTCCTTCTTCAATGATAAGACTCCCTTCCCAGGTGCCAAGGCCACACTGATGCGCTGTGTATGCGCTGGTCTGTTTTTTTTGAAACCTTGAAGGAATGTATCTTTGACGTGTTTGACGTTCTTATTTTCTGACAAGACATAAAACTGTGCTGAAACACATGCTTCTCGGGAGCCGTTCCTCAGGATCGTCTGAGCAGCTGCTTTTCTGGGCTAGAGTCCTCAGGCTGGCTCAAGTAAAACCCTTCTCTATTCTTATTATAGATCGTTGATTGACTATTTTCATGGACACTGGAGACGTCCTCCAGACCTGCTCGAGCAGAAGCCCTGGCCGTGGGGCCCTGCGACCTGGGTTTCAACAAGCCCCCTCTGGGTGATGCCCGTGCTGACATCTGGGAATCTCTGGAGTAACAACTCCCGGAAGATTTCTTCACACTGAACCGTCCCTATTAGTATCGGTTTATTCTGATGACGTCTGGCCTCCTCAGAGACAGGGAGCTGAGAGCTCTGAGGTTCTGCTCCGGCCTCTCCTACTGCAGATGGAGCCTCTGGGCTCTCCTCAGAGGGGGCAGCAGGGCAATGGGGTGTTTGCCCTTATCTTGGAAACAATTTAGTTCAGATTAGATGGGCCACTAGATGGGCCACTAGAATGAGGCCAGCCTCATGCTGTAAGTAAATCTCGGCTGTGATACACGGGCTCCGCTCTGCTAAAAATGCCTTTATCCTCCGGGTGCAGTTCTGAGCCGCTTATTTCTTTGATGAGGGATCACAGCCATCAGCTGACGATCGGGGGAATTTGTCCCCCATCACCCAGCACCAGCAGCCCTATTACCTTCTCCAGCTCGCACAGATGTGGACTCTGTTGACGGAGTGAGGGGCCGCGTAGTGGATCTGACGGTCTGCTTGGTTCGTAAGTCCTGCGTCGTGATTCCTTCTTAGCTTAGAAGACCTTGTAGCATGAGAAACTTGCTATGGAGTCTGGGAAGGAGTCGGGTAGAGACGCAGAGATGGAAGTTACTCACATAGTGCTTGGACCACGGAATCCCAAGGAAGAGTTTACGAAGAGAAGGTGGCTAAAAACAGCCTTGGGGGATGTCTGCATGCAGGGGTCACAAGGAGGAGAGACAATGGTGGAGGCAGATAAAGAACCAGGCAGGGAGAAAACTGAGAAGCACAGTAAAACATCAGTGACAACTTTTCACAGTGAAGGAACCGGTCCGTCCTCCAAAAGGCTTCAGAACGAATGAAGATGAGACTGAGGATGAGCCGTGAGTTGGAGGAGTCACGAGTGGCAACATCGCTGAGGCTGGAGGGCGGGGCTTTGGGACGAAGCCCGCCCGTCCCTGCTCAGGAGGCTGGGGGAGGGCGTGCAGTGGGAGAGGGGCACCACCTTCTGCCCTCCATTCTCCCTGGAGGCCAACGTGTATCTATTCTCTCCCTCACTGGACAGATATCCTTTGAGGAGATTTAGTCAAGGAAGAATGGGCCTAATGGAGTCTTTCAAGATAAGTGGCCCCTGTGTGCCGTGTTGCCTGCTCACGTGGTTGGGTCTCCTGCAGACTCTTCTGCTTTTATTAGCTTAACAAGCTGCATTTGTCTGTTAGTTTGCAAATGGCCCTGTCCCTCGGTTCTATTCCTGGTTTTACAGGTCTCCTGGGTTTTGAGAGATCTTTTTCCTTCACTGATTGGAGCCAACTTCTTCTGTCCTTGGGTCTACCACTTAGATGGTCTCCACGGTGCAGGCTGTTTCCACGTGGCAGTGGAGAGCATAGGGCACAAAGAATGCCCATGCCTGGGCTTACTGGGCCACCCTGCCCTTGGCGCCTTGGGGTGACCCTGTCTCTGCAGGGCAAATCCACTTATAACACGTGCGCTACCTTGGAGTTTTAGTGCTGTTTCCGAACACCGTGTCCTGGCAGTGAAAAATCACTCTGATTTTCCCAGTGCTCATCCCAAGACATGGGTCTCTTCACAGCTGCCGTGGCTTTGTGTGAATCTGATCCCCAAACTTGGAGGAGCTGGAGAGGTTCAGGAGAGTAGAGTCAGATAAGGACAGTGGCCTGCCTGTCTCAGGCAGCTGGAATGTAGATGTGGGGGCTGGAGCTCAAGCAGCCATTTTGGAACATGAGGAAGAATCAGATACTGAGGAGTTCCTAGAAGCAAGAGAGAGGAGCTATCTTCCCTTATGACTGTGAATGATGATGCCAGCCCTGGACCACACTTCTCCACACTTGGGTTTTGTGCGAGAGAGTAGCTTGTCTCATGTGAGCTCCTGTGGACTGAGGTCTGCAGCCGCTCACAGCAGACTTGCCCCACTCTGCCCCCTGTGCTGTGCTGGCCGGACAGAGCAGCTGCCCTCCGGCTCCTCAGAGGACAACATGCTCACGAGTCCCCTGGGGCTGCTTGCACTGCAGATATGCTGATTCCTGGGCCGGGGCTGGGGCCTGGGATTCTGCATTCCCCACATCTCAGGGGATGCCAGGCTGCAGCTCCCTGACCACGCCTGGGGCCTAGAACTCATCTGCCTCACAGGTCTCGGCCTGGGTGCTCTCACATGCCCCATGCAGGGCAGCTCCTGTCCAGCTCTGCCCACAACAGCAGCTGCTGCAGAAGAGCGGTCAGCAGAGAGGATTTGCGTGTGATGGGCCCGGCGGGGAGCAGGGCCTCGGCAGTGATGTGGGCCGTAGAGGAAACACGTCCCCTCCCCTCCCCTGCAACCTTCCTTCCACAGCAGGAAGCTGGGGCATCGTTGTGATATCAGAGGCCCAGGAAGGGTCCAGAGGACGAGTTAACAGTTTCATGCTTTTCTTAATCCTCGAAGCAGGTTTTCTGAGCCATTTGCTGGGTTTTCAGAGTGGCTCCCCTTCTGTCTTCCAAAGGTTGGTTAGAAATCAGGGGTTGCAGCCCAGGAGCCCCGATTACGTCACTCACACCTGAGGACGCTCAACACCCTTCCCGACCGTGGGTCTGCCTGGACTCACAGGGACACTCTCCCTGCAGCCCCGCCCGTCCTCCCTGGGATTCCTGCACAGACTCACTGAAAACAATGCTGGGGAAGGTGCGGGGCCTGGACGGGAGGGCGGGGCCGCAGGGACTGTGACCGCGACCTTGCGCTGGGGGCCCACAGTCCTCAGCACCCTTTCCTCAGAGGTCCACCACCCTGCAAGGTGGTCAAGAACCTGCGTCCTGCTGTCAGACGGATTCAAGTTCAAATCCTGGCTCCGCCATGTATTAGCTATGTGGCCTTAAGAAATGACTATCTCTTTGGCTCCAGAGGGCATTGCAAGTGAGGGGCAGCATGGGGCAGGCACAGTGTTGCAGGAAGAGCCTGTGAGCCTGGGGCAGAGAGTGACAGGAGAATGGCTGAGGGACAGTGAGGTCAGATCTGCAGGGGGCTCTGTATCATGCAGGGCAGAAGGTCACAAGCCCAAGAACCCAACTCAGGTTGCATAGAGGGACAATGTGGGAGCGCAGGCTCCCCATAGGCTGCAGGTGCAGCTGGATCCAGGGGCTCAGCTGGTTCTGCCTCCCCACCTCTGGGCTCTGCTGTCCTCTGGGCGCCTCCAGCCTCACGCTCCTGTGTGGCAGCAAGGCAGCTGCCTGCAGCCCAGGTACCCCCTCCTCCCAGCACCCAGATGTTAGTCTCTCACCCCCACAGGTCACTGGGATTCCCGGTGGTTGGGTCGGGGATCAGAGGCACCACCGGGCATGCCTGGGTAAATGCACAGTCCTGGGCCCATGACACCAACACCCACCCTGTGGGCTGAGGGGGTCTGCAGCCTGACTGCTGCCTTAAACCCAGCTCCGTCACTTTCTAGCTGTGGGACCCAGGGCGGGTCACTGCACCTCTTCCTGGGTCTGACGTCCAGCTGTAGAATGTGGGCGAGCGCAGCACCTGCTCACAGCCTTGAGAGGGGTGCGGTCCATGTCCTAGGAAGAGGCGCCACCCAGGGAGGTAGGCGTCCAGTGAGTGCATTACCAGTCGTTATCAGTCACCTACCACAGAGTGCAGGTGTGTAAAGTGCCCCTGAGGTATCTGGCTGACACCTCATCAGGTGACCTCTGCTCTTGCAGGTGTTGCATCTCTAGAACCTCTAACTTACCTGGAAGTCATGTCACCAGCCATGGGTTTCAGGCACCTCCCTGCATCTGGTGATCAGCTGGGCATTGAGATGACCCACCAAACCATTACTGAGTTCCTACTGCATACATCCATGAGGTCAGGTCGTTATCGAGCACCTACTGTACATACTCACAGTGCCAAGGGCCATTGCCAGTGGCTTCCTGTGTACATTCACGTTGCTAGGTCATTGCTGGGAACCTACTGGGCACATCTGTCTCAGGCACAGTGCTAATGAACCTGGACCCTCAATGACGCACACCCTGGCTTTGCCTCTCCAGCCACACATAAACCTGCTCAAGGAGAGCAATCTGGTGCTCCCGTTCATCCTGCAGCAGCAGCACGTCTCCGAGAACCATCCCCCATCCACCCAAATCTGCAGCTGGTTCAAATTTTGAAAGATGAAAAAATGAACCATTTTTTTGAAACCAGCCTCATCTCTATTTCTTCATCCAAAATGACTGATGGCACAGCATCTGATCTTAGTCAATTCTAAGTAAGCGCGGTCACAGCAAGGTTGGACCTGCTCGGTTCCCTCTCCTGGGAGGTGTGGGTCTGGACGCACCGGGGTCCTGGACCCCTCCTCACAGACGTCTGCAGAGACATCTGTCATGAACTGGTCCCTGTGGGTGGGTGGATGACAGAGGCAGCCCTGAACAGCTGTGTACGACGTACCTGGAGCCCTCTCCTCTAAGCCCCACTGCAGGGCTGCCGTGGAGGTTGATTCTGTGATTCTCTCTCAGTCATTTCCTCTCTGGCCAGCCTTAGAAAGGTGAGGACGCACCTACAGGCTCGCTACCACCAAAAAATTTTTGAGCAAATCAGCACAGCAAAGGGAAAAAGGGACTGTCCGGGTCAGATATTGATTTCTCCCGTTACTCTGAAGAAGCCCCAGGGAGGATGGGGAAAAAATCGATAGAAATTTAAGGTGAGGAATGGAACTGACAGTTTTCTTACAAGATAGATTAAATTGAGACGAACTAAATAGAGCGGCTCCCCGGGTTGTATGTGGGGAATGGAGGCACTATTGGTTCATGCGGGGACTGACTCAGCCCGTGGATCACAGTATCTGCCACAAATAAGCATCACCTGGGGAGATTTAAAAATTCTGATTTCCAAACTGTGCCTCAGACCAATTACACCAGGAGCTCTGAAGGTGGCAGTCAGGATCCAGTCTTCCGAAAGCCTCTCCGGTATTTCAGTGGGCGGCTGTCTTGGGAACAATTGGCTAGAGCCCCTCCAACCCTCTTGGGCTCTGGAGGTTTCTGTCCCACCCAAGCCTGGGCGCAGGGTGGAGGGGGAGTGAGCAGAGCTCGGGGGCATTCTTAAGCTCCCCTGGAGCTGCTGCATCCTCTAAGCCATCCTCTGTCCTCTCTCCTCATAGCCATGGTCTCTGCTGGCCAGAGATCCCAGAGTACACACCCTCTTCTTTGGCGAAGCCCTCCTCCCTGGCCAACGTCCTAGATGGGCCTGAAGAATTGCATTCATGTGTTGGACATGCAGCCTCTATTTCCCTCTTTTGTAGCCTCCCTTGTGGCCCAGATGTGTCTTTGCTCCTGGTGTCCTGAGGGTGGGTTATTCGTCCTGACTTGAGCCACAGTGATTGGTTCAGGGATGGGCATGTGATTCAAGCGAGACTCTCTGGCTCAAATAGGGAAGCCCTGAAATTATGGCTGAATGGCTGGGAGGTGGTGGTTGACTTTTCTTGAGACTTCTGTGTCATGAACTGGGGGGACAGGGGGATGTTAAGGTTGAACTGTTGAACAAAGGTGCTCTGAGAATAAAGCCGGCACAGAGAACGTGAGGAGAGAATGAACCCTGGTAACGTCACTTGAGCCCCTGGATCAAGCCAGGCCTGAAACCTATCCTGTTTCCAGCTAGGTGCACCATGACACCTCTTTTCACTCAAGGTGGTTTGGTGGTGGTTGGCTCTCACTGCTCACGACGTAGAGGGTCCTGACACACACAGGTGGCCCGCAGCTCCTCGTGACTTGGTTCTGGCCCTGCTCACCCCCAGCCTCTGGGCACACGACGCTCCGTCTCCTCTCGGAGCTCAAGCTACACTGAAGGGTCTTCAGCAGCTCAGTACAGCTATCCAGATGGCCCAGCTCCAATCCTGGCTCTGCCACTCACGAGCTGCGTAACGTCAGGCAAGTTGCTTATCCACGTGTACTTCAGTATCCTCACCCAAAGTACAGGAATATTGACGGTACTGCGCTCATTAAGATGTCTATACTCACAAGGATGGATTCGGGATGCAATGAGGTGTATTTAAAGCAGAACTGTGTGTGGGCACAGTGAGGCCTGTGTCCGTGTCAGCTCTTGTTATAACAATGGTGTTTGTGTCTAAGGGGCTTCTCATCCTCCCACCTCAGGGCTTTGCACCTGCTGTTCCCTCTGCCTGGAATGCCATCTACTTTGATCACACCTCCTTCAGATGCCAGCTTCCAGAATGTCCCTGTTTTATGTTCCCAAGGGTCCCTGTAATTTTCTCTCCCAGTAGCCATTGAAGTTTGCAATTCTATGTCTTTAGAGCACTTGTTCTTTTTCCGTATCCCTGTCTAGACCGTGAACTTGAAGACATGTGATGAATCTGGTTTGCCACGGTCTGTAGCTTCAATACCGAGAACAGAGCCTGGCCCCTCAGAAAATACATTTGGAAGGAAAGAAGGAAGGGACGGAGGGAGGAAAGGAGGGAGGGAGGGAGGGAGGAATCGAATGGTCTGGTAACTCAGGGACAACTTCACAGGGAAAACGTGAGAGACTCGAGGGCTGAGGGCCACCCCGGTGCTCAGGCTTGGAGGAGAAGTCCAAGCCCTCAGAGCTGTGGCAGTGGGGGTTAGAGACACCCTTTGACCCGCGCGAAGCTATAGATGGCCCGTATTCTTTTATTATTCTATACAAACTTCGGGTGTACAGCATTATAGCTCAACACCTTATACACTAGATGGTCCACATTCTCGATCACTTGATCAAGAGCGCTCATCGCTGGACCCGCTCAGCACCTGCAGTTGCAAAGCCCCAGCAAGGTCTGCACTAGGCACGTGGGGGGGTTTAAACGAGCTGTGAAGAGCGGTAAATGGGCTTCAGAGGGGATCTGTGTCCTTTTCTCCTTCTAAATACATTTCGACATTATTCGCTTTTAATTAAAACTGAGGCAGGTGTCACTCTGCTGAGATCATACCTAAGAAATGAGAGGATGGAGAGGATGCTAAGAGGGATGGGCGTGGATAATGCAAGGTAATTGCGATGATGTTTCATGAAATGTGCTTTGTTCTTAAAACTGGAATTGGCTTTGATGTCTTTCAAAGCCCCAATTCATTTTTAATCCATGCAGAGACTCCTTTCTTCGTTTTCTAGGCTCTGCCAGGGGCACTGGGGACCAGTGACATGCCGGGAGCTGGACGGAGCATGAGTTTGAACAACAGTCGTAATGAGATGGTCCAGTCCCCAAGCCTGTCCCACGGTGGGCAGCACTGTGGCCATCTGCAGCCTGGGTGCAGAGGGTGAGGGGTCCCAGTCCTTTCGTGGCTGAGCTGAAAGCCACCTCCATGATGCAGAAGGGTACAGCACCTCCCAAGGAACCCAGGTCCAAGGCTGTGCTGTGTTCATGGGTCACAGTCTCTGCCAGGCATGGGTCAAGGTTCTCTGGGTCCAGGCTACAGACCTGGACTCTGACCAGTGCCAAGCACCAGAAAACCTGGAGACACTTAGAAATTCAATGGATTTTCATCCTGATCTTAAGAATTTCCTCTTCTTTCCTGCTACCCCGTGCATGCGTGCTGCCTGAAGGAAGGGGGGAGGAGCTTGGCTCAAAGCGGACTTAAAGTGACATCTGTGAAACAGCCCCCTCACCCCACCCTGGGTGCGAGTTCCCCTCAGGACCCGGCAGAAGACACCACCTGCCAGGATTGGCTTCCTCCATCGGCCCCACCTTGGCAAGTTATCCACAGCTTCGTGAACGCCGACCCACAGCAGGGAGAGCGTTCCCGCGTCCCTTTAAAGGTGGAGAATAAAAGTGCTCCCAGGACAGAAAGTCCAAGTGCAGCATCGCTGCGTTAACAACCTCCTCGCGAGGGTCCCTGGCCTCGTCTTTTCTCTGAGCTGTCAGAGTGGATGCAGTGAACTGAGTGCTCCCCCATCTAACGCTGGCGCAGCCCGATTCCTGGAGATGCTCAGGGCCTCCGACGACCTGGGAGCCTGTCAGCAGTCACAACGTCCTGAAGAAGCCCCACTTCCGATAATGAGAGGGGCTCTTGGGAGAGCCTAGGCAGCAGGACAGAACCAGGGAAGATTTGTGGAGTAAGTCAAGTTCTTTGTTATCTAAGAGATAAAGGCCTCTTTGCAAAGTATTTACTGCATCTGTGATGCTGGAAAAGAAATACACACGAGGGTTATTCTACTTAAACATCTTGACGGTTTTCTCTGGGCAAGACTGAAGGCTAATGATTTAGAATCGTGATATATGCTATACAAACAAGTACTCAGACCACCGCTATAGCGCCCCAATCGTTCTCAGAGGCCCAAGCACTACAGCTGCCAGCCTTTCTGCATCCCTTCCCTGGTTTCCAAACATGTTTTGTCTCCAGGCAGATCTGGGTCTCAGGCTAGAGGGAAGTATTGGGCCCATATCTACTTCTTACCGAATCTTATGACCAAGTATGGGCCTGAGACAGCTTGTGTACGTGTTGCAGGTGTGCCACCCACGTGGCTAATCTATGGGTGTGCATCTGGGGATGGTTCTGTTACCTGCAGGGGCTGCCTGAGACTTACCTATCTGGTTCCCACGTCAATCGCCCGAGGTGTGACTGATGGGCTATAGCGGTGTGTGTCTTACATCTGCGATGCTGTGCGTGTCACGCACGAGCTGTTTTCCTGTGCTCCGTGCGCTTCTTACGTGTGTTCCCAGTGACTGTATCGTCTGCTTCCCACGTGCTGCTATCCGATGTCATCCCTGTATATGTGACCTGTGCTACACTCACGCACCTGTGCTACCTGGATGTGGCGGCATCCTGTGTGTGTGTGTGCGTGTCACTTGCATGTGTTGGTGCTTATTTGTGTTGCCACGCGAGTCTCCTCCGTATCCTGGTCCGCATCCGCCTCGTGTACAAGCTTCTGCTGTGGGCTCTTACTGTGCACCGCGCCCCGGTGCACAGCGAGCTGTCGACTGTGGATGTGTGTGTTTAGTGCCAGTCCTGGGATTCTCCACCCGATTCAGAAACCAGAAATGCCGCCTAATGCGATGCACAGCTCACACAGCTCTAGGATCAGAACGGGAGATTCTGGCGGGAACGGCTCCCAGAAGTAAGGTCTAAGACGGGGCCACAACAGCCCGTGTGTCCAGATGAGGTGCGCACACTCCCGTGGTGGCGGCCTGTCCTCAGGTGGAGACAGCGCCCAGACGGGCTGCTCTGCGGTCTGCTCTCGGTGCTGCTGGGGAGAATTCACACCCGCAGTTAAAGAACAGGAACCGCCAGAGGCAAAGGCTGAGACCCACACGGCGCTCAGACCCCCACCCGCCTCCAGACACGTCTGAGGCTCAGCCTTTCACACCCTCCTCTTCATGGGCGAGGCCGCCTCTCCTGAGCCCCTGGGAAGCCCTCCCAGACCCCAGTCTGCCCGTGATGCTCCTCCCTTTGAGCCTCCACGGCACAGGGTGGAGCCCCATTAGAGAGCTCGTCTCACCCACCTGGAGTAATGGGATTGCTGGATGGAGGCCATGCTCACTTCTATCCCAGGGCGTCTGGCGTCCTTGTGGGGCTCCTCCGCACTCTGACATGGTGGCTGACTGCAGCAGCCTGGGTCTGGGGTGATTATGGTGAGCGGAGCACCCCTGTCAGTCCATGGTTGGCGTGTGGTGCAAGCAAGAAATGGGCAGCTGCCTCAAGTCACTGAGATTCGGGGACTTTCTGTGACTGCTGAAAACGTGTGTGTGTTAGTCAAAAGCAGCTCCTGTAATAGAATGGGAGTCTTGGACGGCAGAGAGAAGTCCCCACACAACTGCATTTAGCTTCTCTATTGCACAGGCTTAGGCTTCACCCTGGTATCTTGCATTCCAGAACTCAAAGCTGGAACGCACATTTCCTGGAACATCCTCTTCTGTAAGGATTAGAGTTTAGTTATTATTTACATCTGATACATCTATTTGTTAGTTCTAGTGGGTTTACTCCTATCATTTCTCATCAGTCTTTGAATCTTTTAATGTATCTGTTTGTGCTTCAGTTGCCTCTCTTGGTTTCAGACACAAACTCTTTACCAGCCACCCGCCCTGTCTAGCCTCATTCACCCCTCTCCTACCAGCATTTCTCAAGCCTTCTCCCAAATACTTGACCTCCAAATAGCTTGACCTTGAATGTTTGCTCCAGATCTGCTCATGGGGGGATGTAAACTAAGATGACATATACTAGAGGTAAACCCTCCAGGACTTAAATTAGTAGTGGGATGTGAGGCAAAGAGAGAAATCATGGATGAAGCCTGAGTAGTTGACCTGAACATGAAGGCAGCAACTGCTATAGAGATGTGGATTATATTAAAAAGAACCATTACATAATTGGGGACATGCCAGTAAAATCTTGATGGTCACACTATCTGAACTCTTCTTAGCAGCCACAGGATAAAGGGCTGTGAATATTTCTAGAATTTCAAAAGCCTTAAACTCCTGATGTCCCCAGTGAGTCTTTTCAAGTCTGCCTTAGAACATTAGAGGATTCTTCTTTTTATCATCTATCAGCAATGGATTATTCAAATAGCTTCCAACAAGAACCATTCACTTCTGGGTAAAAAGTTCAGACACTGTCCCAGAAATAACTTCATTAGCCGTCTCATTTTCAGCCACACATGACTTTATTAAGTTTCCTCTGAGGAATTAAATTTCCATGCTTGGTCTCCACTGGATGGTGACTTCACTGCAGAATTTAGTTAAATGTGTTTCAGTCCTGTGCAAAGTAACAGAATGTGCACTGGTAACTGACAAATGGGTTTTTACAACTTTATGCTTGTGCATACCTGAGAATTGTCAAAAGTATTCTGGTTGGGAACTTTACCATTTTTTTCCCAAATGTGCAACACCACAAGAAAAAAAAATTAGTAGGTTTGGCAAATCTTCTTTGGGGATCTTGTCCAATATGCTATTACTCAAAGTACACAGATTATTCATAACATATCCCCCTTGTTCTCAAAGCACTTGCAGGTTAAATAATCTCCCTAAGGCAGCCATTCATCCTGTAAGATTTTTGTTTTGTAGACAGAATTTCAAGGTATCTTTTTCTTTCACATGCAAAGGCACAAAACAAGTCTCAACAAATTTAGGAGGATAGAAATTACATTAAACATCCTTTCTGACCACAACAGTATGAAACTAGAAATCAATTGCAGAAAGAAAATTGGGACTAGACAAACACATGGATAACAAACAGCATGCTACTAAAAAACCAAGTGGTCAATGAAGAAATCTAAGAGGAAATCAGAAAATACCTTGAGGCAAATGACAATAAAACCACAGCTTTCCAAACTGTATGAGATGCAGCCAAAGCAGTTCTAGGAGGGAAGTTTATAGCAATATAGGCCTACCTCAAGAAACAAGAAAAATCCCAAACAGCCTAACCTACCATCTGAAGAAATTTAAAAAGAACAAACCAAGCCCAAATTCAGCAGAAGGGAAGGAAATAACGAAGATCAGAGCAGAAATAAATAAAATACAGTCCAAAAAATAAATAAATAAAAATGATCAATGAAACCAAGAGCTGGTTTTTGAAAAGATAAACAAAATTGATAAGCCTTTAGCCAGGCTCATGAAGAAAAAAAAAAAACAGAGGAAGGAACCAAATAGACAAAATAAGAAATGAAAGAGGAGAAATTATAACTGATACCACAGAAATACAATCATAAGAGAATACTATGAATAGTTATATGCCAGGCAATTGGACAACCTAGAAGAAATTGATAAATTCCTAGAAACATACAATCTTCCAAGACTGAATCAGGAAGAAATAGATAATCTAAACAGACCAATTTCTAGCATTGAAATTGAACCAGTGATCAAAAAACTCCCAAAAGGGCTTCCCTGGTGGCGCAGTGGTTGAGAGTCCGCCTGCCGATGCAGGGGACATGGGTTCATGCCCCAGTCCGGAAGATCCCACATGCCATGGAGTGGCTAGGCCCGTGAGCCATGGCCGCTGAGCCTGCGCATCCGGAGCCTGTGCTCTGCAACGGGAGAGCCCACAACAGTGAGAGGCCCGTGTACCACAAAAACAAAAACAAATAAAAACAAACAAAAAAAACTCCCCAAAAACAGAAGTCCAGGACTAGATGGCTTCGCAGGAGAATTCTACCATACATATAAAGAAGAGTCAATACCCATCCTTCTCAAACTACTCCCAAAATTCAAAGAGGAGAGAATACTCCCAAACTCATTCTTTGAGGCCACCATTACCCTGATACCAAAACCAGACAAAGATACTACAAAAAAGAAAATTACAGGCCACTATCTCTGATAACTATAAATGCAAAAATCCTCAACAAAATATTAGCAAACCAAATTCAACAATATATGAAAAGGATCAAACATCTTGATCAAGTGGGATTTATTTCAGGATGCAAGGATGGTTCAATACCACAAATCAATCAATGTGACACAGCACATTACTGAAATGAAGAATAGGAACCACGCAATCACCTCAATAGATTCAGAAAAAGCATTTCACAAAATTCAGCACACGTTCATGATAAAAATTCTCAACAAAGTGGGCATAGAGGGAACCTACCTCAACATAATAAAGGCCATATACGACAAAAAAAAGAAAAGAAAAGAAAAGAAACTTCCCAGAGCAGCGATTGTAAACTGCAGGACACAGGCTGGGCGATCTCCAGGTGTTTGCTTAACCTGGTCAGTGCTGAAACAATCTGAGTTAGGGTCCAGCGCTTAAAAATTAACAAGTTTTGCCTAAAGTGCTCATCTCTGCATGTTCTTGAGCAGTCAGAGCTCAGATCCCACACGGCTGATCCCTGAGACCCATCCCCCACGGCAGCCGCGGCTGGTGCCGAGCGGAGGACACCCCCTCGTGGGGCACAGTCTCACCAGCGCCCCAGGCCCTCCTGGTCCGTAGTTTCCTGTCACCTCCTGCCCGTGGGTGTCCTGAGGATTCACCTTTGCATCAGTTCATATTCACTGAACGGACCTTTGGAAATCTGAGACCCTTCTTGACCTTGAGGAGGTTTGACCCTCAAGTCAGAGGACAGGGACAGAGAAGCAGTTCATTAAATCACAGCACAGCATCCCATCAGGGAAACGGAGGGGGCGAACCTTGATTCAAGTCCGTGATGGCGTGGCCGGGAGAATAGTGGCCCCAAAGGCGTCCACACCCTGATCCCCAGGACCTGTGGCTGTGTTACCTTACCTGGGAGACGGGGGCTTGCAGATGGGATTAGGGGTCCAGACCTTGAAATACAGAGTGCATTCTGCATTATCCATGTGGGCCCAATCTAATCCATCAGTGGCTAAAATACGACAGCCTTTCACTGGTATTGAGCCCAGAACGTCCTCTGTGGCCTGTAATAGGGGACCACTGCCCTCTAAGACCCACAACTAGTTCTCAGGATGCCGCCGAGCCTGTGTCTGAGGGACGGGCACGACCAGGACGTGGATGGTAGACCCGGACCTTGGCCCCCTCCCCAATCTCCCCGACATTTACTCTTTCTACTGGCATTGCTGACTCTGAATTGTGGGGCAGGTCCTCCCTGGGTGCTGGGGCTGAGTAGCAGTGGAAAGACCAAGCCCTGCAGGTCAACCCCCGTGTCAGAGATTCCAGGAGAGAGACAGCGAGGGGCAAAGAGGCCTGCACCATGTGGACTCCAGGAGGGAGGTCATCTCGGCTTCACCTCAAACATTATCAGTTGGATTCCCAGAAGACTGGCTGCGTTCTCAATGTCCATGTGACAAACCTCTGCTGTGTTGTGTCTCTGCAGGCCTCATCCTTGGCATCTCCCTGGCTCTGGGAGAGCAGCAGTGCTGTCCTGTGGGCTGGAGGGGGTGGACCTTCCTGAGAGATCTGAGGGCTCAGAGAGCAGGGCGTCCTGGATGTGGGAGGTGGGAGAGTAAGTGTGAGGTACACCCGGAAACCAGGGAAGGGGAGACGCCCTGCTGTAAGGCTGGAGGAGTCCTAGAGGGACGGCCCACTGCATCTGGGGTCAGTTGAGTGGTTTGCCTTGTATGCGTGACTATGGGAAAGAGAAATGAGAGAAAGAGAGAGAGAGGTGATACTGACTGACAGCGATGCCGAGGGAATGCTGACAAGGTTGAACAACGTCAGCTCTCCCTCGGGTATAAATTGAAAATCATCTCAAGTGAGTGGACTCAACTCGGGGACTCTCTCCTTCCAGATGACAGCTGGGAAATGAAAGGGACGCTCTGACTAAATCTTAATAGCCCACAGGCATGTGTGAAAGGCGAGGTTATAGGGAACCAGAAAATCAATCTTGATCTAAGAGAACAAAATACAATGGTATTATTTTTACATTATTATTATATCCTGCTCCTGCTGCTCTCCTAAAGTCTAGGCTTAAGCATTAGGACTGAGGGATAAGAAATATGGGTTGAGGCAGCCAGGCGAGGAAAAAGATACATACGTTCACATGAAGAAATACTTGAGTCCAGGGTCCTAGATATGAGAAAGCATGTGATAAAGGCCTTTGAAATCTAGTACTTCATTCACAAGTGCCCTGAAATATAGCATGACAAATTTCAAAATTATTTCTGCACCGTTTACTGCAAAGTCCATCTTGTGGACGTGAAGTTAATAACCACCACATTCATGGAGTGCCTCCTGGGCGACAGGCCTCGTGCTAAGGGGCTCAGACGGATTAGCTCGTTCAATCCTCTCCCAGTGAGGTAGGTTCTGCTCTCACCCACACCCACCAACGAGGAAGCTGAGGCACAGAGGGGTCACAGAGTTGGCCACACAACCAGGGAGGGGTGGGGCCAGGACCCCACACAAGCGTGTTCCCCTCCCAGCTGGTGGGCCCTCAGCACCCAGGATGAGCATGGTGTGGGGGGAGCCGCCTAAGACGCAGGGGCCACGGAAATAATGACAACATGGGAGAGCCCTACCTTACTCGAGGTTCAGATGTAAACTGAGTTCCTTTAAAAATTACAAGTTGACCAGTATCGGAACAGATCACAGCTGGATTTTTTTTTCTCTCTGTTGAACATAAGATGAAATACATACCTGTCTGTAGGCCCATTTTGAATGAACACATAATTTTAAACACTGGTTCACGTCAGAATGATGAGATACTCACCCCCTGGAGACAGATGAGGGGACAGCAGATGCCCATCCCCCGACTCCTCTGCATTTGGGGTGTGGACTCCTTGACAGGAATGACCCCAAAGGTTTACACAGTTCTCCCTCTCCCTGTTGTTGCGTGTATATATTTGAATTTAACAGCTAGATGAGCGTGTGCCAGGATCCCGCTGTGTCCGCACCATAGCTTGGAAGAAGGTTCCTTGGTTGACATCCACGTAGTGAGCTCCCCACGTTGACTTCCGGTTCCCTCTGCACACGATGACCAAGGGCTGGGTCAGCCCCTCTCCAGTCCCTGCCACACCTGCTCCTGCTGGGGGAGGTGCTGACTGACCAAAAATCAGTGTGTCTGTCCCCAACCTGCTCATGCCAGTTGTATCTGTTATGGAGTTTAGATACTTTAATAAATCATCATAAGTGAATAAGATAATAGGGCAAAATAGCGTTGTTCTTTCTATGAAACCTGAACTGAAAGCCTTAGGTTTACCTAATAGAGATGCTTTAAAAAGTCCTTTCGGGGCTTCCCTGGTGGCGCAGTGGTTGAGAGTCCGCCTGCCGATGCAGGGGACGCGGGTTCGTGCCCCGGTCCGGGAAGATCCCACATGCCGCGGAGCGGCTGGGCCCGTGGGCCATGGCCGCTGAGCCTGCGCGTCCGGAGCCTGTGCTCTGCAACGGGAGAGGCCGCGGCAGTGGGAGGCCCGCGTGCCGCAAAAAAAAAAGTCCTTTCGAATTAAGGTTGGGTGAAGCAACTGTAGAGAACTGGGTAAAAACTTTGAAGGATTTTGTACTGAGATTGTAAGTTTCATCATCTCATTTGAAAAAAAAACAAAAACAAAACCCTAGAACTATAGCTCCTAAAAACTATATTATGGCTGTGCTGAGGTAACGGAAAGAAAGCCCAACTGCAGTTACCAAATCCATACTCAAAATATTAGCAAACAATTGCACCTTCACATACTTTATGTTAAAAAATATTTTCAAGAAGTACAGGTCTTATTTTTATGATCCCACATCTTATTCCCCTTATTCAGATAACCACACCAGCTAAAGAGACGTCTACTCTGCTCAGAGGCAGGAAGAGGAAAGAGAGCCTCACTTTGGGGAACAGAGATTTTCCTTTTATGCTTTGATTCTCAGCTCGCTCTGCTCCACACTGATTCCTCCATCCCGCGACAGCCCTGCTCTCACCGTCTCTGCCTCCCCCGTCGCTGGCTTGCGTCCTCTCGGCTCCCACCCGATTCCAAGCTTACTCTCCCCTCACCTGAGCGAGGCTGTGGCCTCCGCTCACCCCGCCCCCTCCATCCCCACGACCTGAGATACTGTCCACGTGTTGGCGGAGGGTCAGGCGCTTTAAAAACGCCATTTAAGTGAAAGTTCAGCGTTGTACCATCACATGCGATGCTTTTTACGTGCTGGCGTCGAGAACGGCGACCACGCTGTCAGAGGAAGGGCACCTCAGCGAGACCTCGAGAAGAAGCCGCACACACAGCCCCACAGCGGCTCACACGCCGTAAGGATACTCAACGGTGGATCCGTCCTCCCAGCGGGAACCCTGGGTCTGTGCGGAGCGTGGCGAGGTGTGCACGGCGGGGCCTGTGAGCCTTGCGGCCCGGGGTCTGGCTGTGGGAGAAGCTGGCGTGGACGCCGTGCAGCCCCGGCTGCTGTGAGACCTCCCTTCCCAGGATACACTTCCCTCACCAGGAGTCTCACTTCCCAGGGTGGAAGCCAGAGGGCCGTTTCCCAGCCTCCCTTGCGGCGGGGCCCAGTCATGTGACCCCGGCCCACCCATCCGAAGCCTCCCGTGAGCCTCTGCTCCGGAAGAGAGAAGGTGGCGCTGGCGGAACCGGTGAAGGCGGTGGCGCTGGCGGGAGCCGGGCCTCGGTGGGGAGGGCTGGAGAGAAAAGGTCCAGCTCTCGGGGCCAGCGGCCGCGGCGGGGTCTGGCTGAGTGGCCCTGGTGTGGGGCAGGCGTTTGTTCCCCACGAGGGGCCTGAGCGCCTCCCGACATGCGCCCTGGCCGCCCACCTGGCGGCTTCACCTGGGGCGGTTGGAAATGCTCAGGCTCGGACCCCGCCCAGGCCTGCGCGCACGTGAACGCTCAGGGGCGGTGAAACGTGCTCCTTTCCCCCTTGACCCAGCTGCAGGGGTTCCTGTCCTTACAGCTACCAGCCCTGATGACGTAGAAGCCCTGGGAGGACTTAACCAGGGAGTGAGGGGCTCTGGTTTATCCTTTACGTGTCTGTCCTGCTGCTGGGCTCAAGAGGGGCGGAGGGGAGGCCAGGCCGGGGGGCCACGACTTGTCCAGAGAAAACATGTCGTTGTCGCAAGGTAGGCAGACATGCACATGCCCTGTGCAAGGACCGAGACACACACCTGCAAACTTAGACGCACACATCACAGATGCTCACACACACAGACTCCCATGCGCAAATTCAGAAACATCCCTATTTATACAGAGAACACAGACCCACAAAGACACAGGTGAGGGTGCTGGCCCCAGAGCTGCTTTTCCGTCTCGTGCCCCTAGAACCAGAGGAATGAACCAAGCCTGCCTGGCTTTGCTCCCCTCGTGCTGCAGAAAACCTTGCAACTGAATTAAATATCCACGAGCCCCGGGAGCCTGGTTTGGGAGATTGGATCCGGTGATGAGAAGTCCCAGCTCCAGGCCAGATGAGATGCCTGTGGTCCTGCCTCTCTCAGGGAGGATCGCTGAGCTGAGACCCCATGGCTGCAGATCAATATGGACCAGATGCTAATGGCTTTTTAGCTGGGGCCAGCCTTGAACCGGGGCAGCGTGTGCTGCCTTCCACAGGGCAGAGCGGGTCAGCCACGGGCTGTGACCCCTGGTTGGTGACCCGGTGCGTATCACTTGTGCATCAGCGGGTGTTCTGACATTGGGGACATCAGCGTCTGTCCACGATCAGCTGTAAACAGTATTCATACCTTGGTGATTCTATCCCACTGATCAATTACAAGGGAAGAAAATCACATTTGAGAGATAGTCAGACATTCTATAGTATATTGCACTTCCAATTATAATTTTATGAAATCTCATTATTTGTGTCTAGACTGAAAGAGATTTAATTTTGATTACTTAACTGCATTTCCTGTTGCTCTTATGAGGAATGCTGTGTTTCTAAAGGTCCTGTGTTTCAGTCCTTGAGAGTGGTTTCTTTCCTGATGTGTCTGGAACTGAGCACCACCATCAGGGGCTTCTAGAAGAGTCTCTGGGAGTCTCAGGGCTTGATTCTGGAAGGACATTATATCCATTCTGGGCCGCTTGCTTTCATCACTGTTACTGTCATCATCACCACCATTATTATCACTGCCATCATTACCAACATCACTGTCGTCATCACCATCATTGTCGTCATCGTCACGATCACAGCCATCACTGAATGTGGTACAAGTCCTGGCACTGCTCTAAGTGCTTTCAATCTATTGCTCTTCTCACGTCATCACACGTCTATAAGATAGTGTCACCACCCCCATTTGAATGATGAAGAAGTTGAGGCACAGAGAGGTTAAGAGACTCACCTAATGTTGAACAGGTAGTGAGCTGCAGAGTCTGGCCTCAGACCCACCAGCCTGGTCTGACATCCACGCGCTTACCCACTCTCTGTTTTGCACAACACGCCCTCGATCTCCCTCGATAGTCTTTGCTCTCCATCATTGGGATTGTGTCCTCACCTCAGCTGTTCCCAGAATGTCCCTCCCTGCCCCTAAGCCTTTGTCAACGTGCTCATCCTCCAGACTTCCCTCTGGTCCACCGTCTCATGAAGCCCCTGCTAGCATCTCTCCCCAGCCCCAGACACTCACACTGCTGCTGCTGTCCCCCCCGGACACGGACCCCTTGCAGCACTGTCCTGAGAACCACAGAGGCAGGTCTCCAGTTGGATAGGCTCTAGTGCCCTAAGCACCTCCCCAGGATGTCCAGGGAAAGCCTGTTGTTAGCCCTGGTGATGGCACTGGGTCAGGGAGGAGGTGTTTATCACCTGACATTCCTGGTCTCTCAATGTCCTCACATCACAGCCCACAGAAACGACATGGCCGTGGCATCATTCGGGTTTGACAGGCATCTGCTGCCCCCCCCCAGCGTGGGGCCCCCGGCTCTGGATGTAAGCGTGTGACGTGGGCAACTGAGAGATACTGAATTTGAATGAAATCAGATTGAAGCAGAGAAGCCTGTCTTCCCCCACAAGGCGACTGTGCCAGCACCTCTTAAACGGAGCTCACTCTCATCCGATCTCCCTGCTGGAGACTCCGTTATCTTTCCTTACAGAGAATCTAGCCTCTGAACCTACACAATTTTCCTGCTGTAGCAAGATGCACACAGGCACTTAGAACAGCACGTGTAATAGACCCAGACTGGGCTTCCCCACTGACAGCTGACAGGAGCAAGCCAGCCCCCCTGTGAGCACGTCCCCTTCCTGGGCAGCCCAGGAAGGCGTGGCCTCTGCCACTGTCCCCTCTGAGACCCCAGCCCCAGGAAAAGGACCCCCAATCTCCCCTGGCCAATGTGCAGCTGAGAAGACCAACGTTAACGATGTTCACTCAGTGCCGGCCATGCTTGAGGAGCTCTGATTACAGGACCAGTTCACTCAGTCCTCACCCTGATGTGGGGATAGTTTATCCTCAGTTTTTGGATGAGGAAACTGAGGCACAGAGGGGTCCATTCCGTTGTCCAAGGACACACGCTGGTGAATGACGGGACTAAGGTTGTCACCACCATTATCGTTATCTTCTCCACAATCGTAATCACCCTCATATCGGCACCTTCCTCATCACCACCGTCGTCATCACTGCCCCTCCCTTCTTCCTTTTTACTTCATAAGAGTCTCTTCCGTGTCATTGATTTCTCCGAGAAAGCAGAGTCGGTCTTGTCCTTCGTGGTTTGGTTTAACTTGTTTCACTATAAAATAACTTGTTAAAAATTATATACATATTATTCAGATACTTACAAGGTAAATATTCAGACATTATGAAATTAAGACTAAACAATCATTTACAGAATAAGAAGAGAAAAAACTAATAATCTTGTTCACTAGTAATATTTTGATGGTTCTCCTTTGCTTTTATTCAAAGGTATGCAAAACTTTTCTTTCACCAAACATAGGATAATTCGGCATGTGGTATTTCATAACCTGCTTCTTCCACTGGACACTGTGTTGTAACGTCTCATGCCTACCCTCACCCATCTACCCGCACCTCGTTATGTGAAGCCCTCACAGGTGACACCAGCCGGCCTCTCCCACCTGTCCTCCTCGCTGCTCAGTGGGGCGAGCGTCTGCACTCCGGTCCCCCAATTCCCATAGGAACCCCACTTGTTCATGGTCATCAGTTCCCGACCTGCCTCCTGCGGGAGACCCCCTCACCCACACGTTCTCTGAGGCCCCCTCCCCACGTGGGTCATAGCTCATAAATCATCCCGCTCGCTGTCTTGTCACATTTCCTGAGAAACTTCTCACTCCAGACCCTGGATGGGTACTGGGGACACAGAGACACCCCCGCTGACCTTTCTTGAGCACCGACAGGCACCAGGCATTTACTATTTACGTGTCTGGCTTCCATAATCCCATAGCAACACCGTGAGGTACGTTCTGTCATGTCCCCGATCCAGGCACAGAGAAGGTGGGGCAGAGGTTGCACAAGTGAGAAGCCAGGCTTCACTACAGGCCGTCAGAATCCAGAGCTGAGGCCCTGACCGCCTGCTGGTCCATAGTCCCTGCCTGAGAGGAGGCCACCCTGCACCAGAGGACTCTGCACCCGCCCAGTCCTGTGTCCTGGGAAAGGCCAGGCAGAGCCCTAAGTGCTCTGTGCAGCTAGAAGTCGTTTAGTTGTAAAGGACAGAAAACCCAACTCTAACCGGCTTTAGGCCAAATGGAGGGTTTCAGCTTCAAGCTCCTCCAGAGTCTAGGGCCAGAGCTGGCCTTTGCAAGGCTGGACGCAGACCCGGTGATGCTGTCAGGGCTCACTCTCCCTCTCTCCCTCGCACTGTCTGATTTCTTCTTCCGGGTCAGCTTCATTCTCAGACACACTCTCCCTGATGGATGCAGAAGGGCTGCAGCATCTCCGGACCTCACACTCTCTCAGCTTCAAGTCCAGCGGGAGGCCACCTGCCTCTGTCCTGGAATGTGCACCAATGGAATGTGACAGGAGTGACGGGTGTCCCCTCTGGTAGAAGCTTTAGGAACCAGTGTGCCACTCGTTTCCCTGCCGCAGTGAAGAGCAGCGTTCCAGATAGAAGCCGCCTCAGTAGCCTGGGGCCTGGAGTGACAACGATGGGCAGCAACTCCACAGTCAAGACGAGACGAGCATGAAGCATGAGGAAGAATTAGCCGCTGTTCTCGTGAACACTAGACCTGGGGCTGTTCGTTACTGCAGCGTAACCTAGCACGTCCTGCCTGACCCTCCAGTCCATGAACGTGGTGTGTGCCGGCTGAGGGTTTCCCCCAGAGAGCCGAGTCCACACGGAGACCCAGTCGATACCTGGTGACTGATGGGTGCCAGTCACCTTTCCCATCGCTCCTGTTTATCTGGGCTGGTTCCCTTTTCCTATAAAGTCTCTCTGGCCACCCGTCCTCCTGGCTTCAGCTGAAAGCGCCCAGCAGGGCTCCAGGCGCCGGTCAGGGGCAGGTGATAAGCTCCGGCTCACCCTCCTGAACCGTGGAAAAGAGTCTGGTTTCCATCAGTTCTCCTTGTGCGCTTGGGCACAGTGGGATCTTCCCTGGAGAAGGTAGCTAGGAGCCCACCTTCCACGATGCGTGAAGGAAACAAACGCCCATCACCAGTTTTCAGAACGATGTTTTTCTGAGCAATTGTGGAAAAACTGGGGCACTGGCTGCCGGAGCGCCCCCGAAGTCAGAAAGCCCCGGGGCCCTAACTTAGCCTTTGCTCAGCGGCAGACTCCTTGGCGCTCCATCGAGCTAGGCGTCGCCCCTCACAGAGCAGCCCGTCCTCACTCCCACAGGACACGGTGCCCACGGAGGAAGGGCCGTGTCACCACCAACCACAGCTGCCTACGCTCAGCCTGCAGCCTGCCTCCTGACGCAGCCTGGCCCCTTCCCGTCTACCCTCCTCCTCGACGGGGCCTTCGTTTCTGGAAACTAGTTCAGTAAACGTACCTGTGTGTGTGTGCGTGCGTACATGTATATGAATAAAACATTCACTGGAGTGTTTATAGACGTTTCAGACCAGCAACCACAGAGGTGTGCGTGGACTGGGGCAGGTTAAATGCCGCGTGTTCATTGTTCACAGGGACCCCGCGCGGCTCCTTTTAGACGTGAGGCTCCTCCATGTCTGGCACCCGGGGGTGGGGAGATGCTCCAGGCTTGGGCAATGGGGCGCTTGCTCCAGGACTAGGGGCTCAAGTGAGGGGAGCAGAGCTGGAGCGGTCACGCGGCGGTCAGTGGGGCGCATGGGCAGGGGTGCCTGGGTGTGACCTCTGCAGGGCCCCTGCTGCCTGGCCTCCGGAGAAGGGCCTGCTTTCTGGGTCTCTGGCAGTTCTGTGAACCCTGAGAGCAGAGCATGATTTCCCTTTGTTCTTCAGACAGAGAGGCTGTCTGCCGTGGCACCGAGCCCTGGACCCCGGAGCCTGCCCTGCATCCTTTACCCTGAAGGGCAAGGTCGCACGTGGGTCTCCCTGGCTCTGCACCTGCATCACAGGCTGGCAGAGGGCAGGCCCTTCTCACCTGTGCTTGTCCCCATGTCACCTCCTGCAGGACAGACTGGCTGCAGGGCTGACTGCAGGGAATCCCCCGTTCACGTTGCTGGTCTCAGGTGGGGTGACAGGGTGACAGTGACGCAGGGACACACATGGCTGGAGCCCTGGCTGACTCCGGGAGCTGTCAGAGCTGAGCCAGAAGTCACCTCCTGGGAGCACCTGGACCTGCCGCCCCCGTCAGGGAGAAGCTCGGTGACAGCTCTCCAGCTCGACGCCCGTCAAATAAGTCTCCCGATACACTAGGATGAATCTCCCTTCCCCAAGTTTTTCTCCCGAGGGTGGACACTTAGCCAGATTCGCCAGTTTTAACCATGCAATTTGTGACAGATGAGCTGTCCTCGTCCCGCGTCCAGAGACTCAGGCATCAGTGTCCCCCCCGACCCCGCCGCACTCGGAGTCTCGGCAGAGATCACCCCGCTCTGCGCGTGCTTCCTAACAGCCACCCACGAGGGCGGAAATTTCTGTACAGTGAAGACCACCTATGCCGCCTGAGACCAGCACACCAGGGGGGAAGCCAGCGTCGCAGTCTGTCCCCAGACGCTCCCTGGTTTGGCATTTTCATCCCAAGATCCTCACTTGAAGCCAATGCCCACATTTGACACAGGCTGGGGCGGTTGGCCTTGACTTTTCTGGGGAGTCCCTGAACTTTCCACTTTGCCTTTATTTCCGCTTTTAGCAGCTTCACTGAGTTCCTATCGGCACAAGATGAAAGGCACTTACTGATCATTTTGGACGTGTGTCTCCGTGTGGAGCCATCACCACAGTCACA
The DNA here is from genome assembly GCF_964270905.1 of Leucopleurus acutus. Classification (NCBI taxonomy): domain Eukaryota; kingdom Metazoa; phylum Chordata; class Mammalia; order Artiodactyla; family Delphinidae; genus Leucopleurus; species Leucopleurus acutus. Next base: position 89,059,353 of record NC_139155.1, read on the forward strand.
GAAATGGGCGTGTCACCACCCCAAATCTCCTCGTTCCCTCCTGTCCCCTGCCTCCTGACGGGCACCTAAGCCCTGCCGGCTATCGCTAAAGAATTTCCGCTTTCTCGAGTTTTATAGAAATGGAATCCTGTTATTTACATTCATTTTGCCCAGAACGACTTGAGATGCATGTGGCGGCACAGAGCTTTTCATTGCTGAGTAGCTCCCTGTACGCATGGACCACAAATTGTTTTCCATTCAACTGTTGATGGACGTTTGAGTTACATCCAGTTTTCACTCCTTACACCTAAAGCTACTTGAATATTCGTGCACATGTTTTTGCTTAGACACTTGCTTTCATTTCTCGTGGGGAAGAATCTAGGAGTGGATTGACTGGGTCGTACATATGTGCTAACTTTTCAAGAAGCTGTCACGTTATTTTTTGAAATTCCACCATTTCACGCTGTTGCCAGTCGCGTGTGAGAGCTGTGGTTTTTTCACATCCTCAACAGCACCCCGTCCCGTCAGTCTTTTAATGTTCGTCCATTGTAGTAAGGTGTGCAGTGGTATTTTAAAATACCTTTTTGGTGTATGATTTACATACCAGAACATTGACCTATTTAAATGTACAGCTCAGTGGTTTTCAGTAAATTTAAAGAGTTGCACAACCATCACCATAGTGAGATTTTAGAACATTCCCATCGCCCCCCAAAATATTCCACTCAGTTCTCCCCCCAGCGTCTAGCGACCAGGAGTCTACTGTCTGTGTCTGTGGACCTTCTTACTTGACATTTCACATGAATGGAAGGGCACCTGAGAAGGACTTTCACACCTGCTTCTTTCACTTAGCACCACGTTTTGGCGATTCACCCAAGTTGTTGCTTGCCTCGGTGCTTTGGTCTTCTATTGCCAATTAGTATGTCAGTAAACACATATAACACATCTTGTCTCATGAGTCACCATTTGGTTGCCATTTTAATTGTTTTGGGGTTTTGACTATCATGTTATGCCCCGAGCATCTGGGTACAAGTCTTTGTATGCACGAATGTTTTCGTTTATCTCGGGTAGACAGACACCTAGGAGTGGAATTGCTGGATCATACTGTAATAAATTTATATTCTTTTTTTTTTAATTGACAGATGGGACTTCCCTGGTAGTGCAGTGGTTAAGAATCTGCCTGCCAATGCAGAGGACTCAGGTTCAAGCCCTGGTCTGGGAAGATCCCACATACCGCAGAACAACTAAGCCCGCATACCACAACTGAACCTGTGCTCTAGAGCCCGCGAGCCACAACTACTGAGCCTGCATGCCACAACTACTGAGCCCTCGTGCTGCAACTACTGAAGCCCACGTGCCTAGAGCACGTGCTCCACAACAAAGAGAAGCCACCTCAATGAGAAGACTGCGCACCGCAATGAAGAGCAGCCCTCGTTCACTGCGACTAGAGAAAGCCCACGCACAGCGGTGAAGACCTAACGCAGCCAAAATTAATTAATTAATTAAATTTATTTTTAAAAAATTGACAGACTATGTTGTGGTCTGATTGTGTCTCCCCAAAGTTCATATGTTGACATCCTAGTCTCCAAGGTGATGGTACTTTGAGACAAAGCCTGTGGTGGGGGTGATTAGGTCATGAGGGTAGAGCCCTCATGAATGACATTAGTGTCCTTATGAAAGAGGTTCAGGAAAGCTCCCTTCCCCTTCCACCATGTGAGGACACCCTGAGAAGAGGGCTATGAACTAGAACCTGGGCTCTCAACAGACACTGAATCTGCCAGCGCCTTGATCTTAGACTTCCCAGCCTCCAGGATTGCGCTAAATAAATTGCTGTTGTTTATAACCCACCTAGCCAGTCTACGGTGCTCCGTCACAGCAGCCCAAATGAACCAAGACAGACTGCTTTCCAAAGTGGCTGTACCACTTTACATTCCTACTAGCAGTGCATGAGGATTAAAGTTATTTCATGTACTTCTCTCTTTTATTTCCTCCAGTGTTATTGAGATATAGTTGACATATAACTTTGCACTAGTTTCAGATATACGACATAATCATTTGATAAATGTATGTCTTGCAAAATGACCACCACAATAAATTTAGTTAACATCCATCACCTCAGAAAGTTACAAACTGGGATGTGATAAGAACTTTTAAGATCTACTTTCTTAAAAAAATTTTTTTTAAAGATTTACTCTCTTAGGAACTTTCAAACATGCAATACAGAATTGTTAACTATCACCACGCTGTGCATTACATCCCCACCACGCACTTTTTGAAATTTGTTATTATCTTTTTAATTGTCATTCTAGTAGGTGTGGAACTGTATCACACTTGAGCACTTTATTTTTCTAATGATTAATGATATTGGGAATCTTATCCTGAACTTATGTGTAACATATATTATATATGATTTATACGTACACATTTGTCAATATTGTTGTAGCTTGTTCAAATCTTTTGCCCAAAATTTATTAAATTTTGTTTGTTTCTTTGTTTTTTTCTTTCTGTGGTACGCAGGCCTCTCAGTGTTGTGGCCTCTCCCGTCGCGGAGCACAGGCTCCGGACGCGCAGGCTCAGCGGCCATGGCTCACGGGCCCAGCCGCTCCGCCGCATGTGGGATCCTCCCGGACCGGGGCACGAACCCGTGTCCCCTGCATCGGCAGGCGGACTCTCAACCACTGCTTTTTGATGTTGACGTTTGAGAGTTCTTTGAATATTGTGGATACAAATATTTCGTCGCTTATGTGATTTGTAAATATTTTCTTTCAGTCTGTAGCTTTTCTTTTTATTCCATTAATTTCATTTTTTTCAGCACAAAAGGATTAATTTTGCTGAATTTATCATTATTTTTTAAGGATCACGCTTTTGGTTTTATAGCTAATAATTCTTTGCCTAAGTATGGGCATGAATATTTTCTCCTACATTTTGTTCTAAGAGTTTTATGATTTTCCTTTTTTACAGTTGATCTATGATCAATGCTTGGTTTGTTTCGTATAAGGTACAAGACTTCCTTTGATGATTATTTTATGTTTTGCATATGGATATCAATCTTTCCAACATCATTAGTTGAAAAGACTATATTTACTCCACTGAATTAGTCTTTCAACTTTGTAAAAAATAAGTTTCCATATTATTGTGGGTCTATGTCTGGATTGTATATTCTGTTCCCTTGATGTAAGTTTCTACCTTTTCATCAATACTTCACTCTCTTAGTTACTATAACTTCATACGAATTCTTAAAATTGGGGAGGACGTTCCTCCAAATTTTTTTCTTTGTCAAAATTATTCTTACTGTTCTACCTCATTTGCTTTTTCATATGAAGTTTAGAATCATGTTGTCACTATCTACAAATAAATCCTGCTAGAGTTTTTATTGTATTATGTTATACATAGAGAATTAATTTGGGGAAGAATGAATACCCTAACTCCTGAGTACTCAAAGACACGATCATGGTTTGTTTCTCCATATACTCAGATCCTCTTCTTTGATTTGTTGCCTCAGCATTTTGTCGTGTTGAGATTACAGACCCTGCACATGTTTTATGACCAACTGTAATTATATTTTGTGGTTCAGATTTGCACTTCGTGTACGTAAGAACGTGATTCATTTTTGTCAGTTGATCCATATACTGAGACCATTCTAGACTCATTTATTAGTTACCAGAGGGTTTTCCCTTTTTCTTTTTCTTTTGGCAGATTTATTGAGACGTTCTTCATAGAGAATCATGTTGTCTACAAATGGAGACAGTTTTATTTCTTCTCTTAGAATATCTCACCCCCAGGGGCAGGCAGAGCATCAGAAATCATGGAGATATTTTATCAGGTGAAATCCCCGTCTCCTCGCCTGTGATGGTCTCAGGATCCCCCAGACAGACCCTCACTCACACCTCAGACCCGCAAAGTTCACCATCAGCTACAAACAGCTTCTGCAGAGTGGATTAAATGTCATATTTTAGTGACATAGTTACCTGTCTTGATTATGTAATTAGTAAAAACACCATAATTATACACTTAGAACCTGAAATCATTTATTTCAGAGGCCCCGTTTTGTCATTTGAACAATAATTTGTCATGGTGAACCTCGTAAAATCCTACACAATCTGTGGAGAAGGTAGTTTGAAAGGGATGAAGATGGATGCCCTCAGCAAACTGGGTACCAACAATTTCTTCAGTCATCAAAAAGAAGTTCAGAGCCCTGGTGAGAGCTGCAAGTTATAAAAGCCAACAAATTAAATAAATAGAAAGCCGTTTTGAAATATAGCTCTACACGCTGCTAATTTGTTACTGAGTGTTTCAAAATCACTTAGTCTGTAAGAGAGTGTAAAGCCTCAGGGGTTCTTCAAAGGCAAGGGTTGCGACTTTTTTCTAAATATTTAGAAACAGGTGTGAGTGTGCATGTGTGTGTGTAACTCTTATGATTAAAGGTGCTTTACATGAAGGTCGTGTCCACGACTCCATCATTTAATAGTCATCTCTGGGGAGCTTGGGTGTGTATTTGAAAACGTCCCTCTAGAAGGAAGCTCCACATTGGAAACAGGTTTGAAGCCCTTACAGTCCAGCTCCATGAGTGGGGGCGCTGGGGAATCAGAGGTGACGAATAATAAAAGAATGAAAGGTAGATCCCTTGGCTTCCTTGGTGGTGCTGTGGTTAAGAATCCACCTGCCATTGCAGGGGACACCGGTTCGAGCCCTGGTCCAGGAAGATCCCATGTGCTGCGGAGCAACTAAACCCGTGCGCCACAACTACTGAGCCTGCACTCTAGAGCCCGTGAGCCACAACTGCTGAGCCCACGAGCCACAACTAGTGAAGCCCGCAAGCCTAGAGCCCGTGCTCCGCAAGAAGAGAAGCCACCGCAATGGGAAGCCCGCGCACCACAAAGAAGAGTAGCCCCTGCTCGCCGCAACTAGAGAAAGCCCGCGCGCAGCAACAAAGACCCGACGCAGCCAAAAATAAATAAATTAATTATTTAAAAAAGAAAAGAAAGAAAGGTAGATCCCTCTTGTTGAGGAAAGTCTGGAGAGAGGAGGAAGCAGCAGGATGGGGATGGAGTAGGACGCTGCCTGGGAGATCTGATGCCTCTGGGTCAGGGTCTCCCAGAACTCGCCATCCTGATCGCACCTTGTTCTGGGGAGGAGGTCTCTCCTCAGCCCCAGCTGGCGGGTCAGTGCCTACTCAGTCCTCCTGCCGACCCCTCCCCACCTAGAGGGTCAACACCTCCCCCACCCCAGACATCTCTATGTGATGGAGGACCTGACAGGCAGGCTGTCAAGGGCTCTCCTGCTTGGGGACACTGGGGACCCCAGCTGAGCTGGGCTGTCACCATGCTGTCACTGTTGCTGTGCATTCCCCAATCTCTGTTTCCAAAAAAGACAGGGACTTCTTGTGCTTGGTGATTGAGGTGCCTGCTCCATCCTGTTTTAGAGAAGGCCTGTCTTCATTCCCCAGAGCTGGTTCTCCAGTGGATTCCTGTTCACACACACAGTCACTGTGAAGGAGAGAAGATCCTGACTGCAGCACCAGAGTGCCTGGATCCAGCCACACCTGAAGGCAATACCCTGTACTTTTCAGTGAAGTGGGCCAATAACTCCCCCACTTTTTTAAATGTTTTATTTTATTTATTTATTTTTGGCCACGTTGGGTCTTTGTTGCTGCGTGTGGGCTTTCTTCTAGTTGCAGCAAGTGGGGGCTACTCTTCGTTGCGGTGCACAGGCTTCTCATTGTGGTGGCTTTTCTTATTGCGGAGCATGGGCTGTAGGCGCATGGACTTCAGTAGTTGTGGCACACGGGCTTAGTTGCTCCGCGGCATGTGGGATCTTGCCGGACCAGGGACAAAACCTATGTCCCTTGCATTGGCAGGTAGATTCCTAACCACTGTGCCGCCAGGGAAGCCCCTCCCCCTTTTTTAAGCCAATTAGAAATTGGTTCTGTCACTGACAAAGTTATAGTTGATAACCCATCTCTGTCCCTCCCACCCCCACTTCATTCTTCTGAGCCCGAGAGAAATGGGGAGAGAGAAATAAGTGAGCTGTGGAGAGGCAGGTTCTGAGCACCAAGGTCATCATAGCCCCTTCCCACCACATCAATGGACCGATAACTTTGGAAACGCCACTTGCACCAAAACCTTTATAGCATCCTTCTGCGCACTGTGCCCACAACCTGGACACCCTTCCGCAGAACTTCTGCTCCACCCGAGAGAGTCCCCGGCCATCACCTCACACATCTCTGAGGGCATTCCTGACTGCACCCTTCCTGAGCTCCCTCCCCAGCCCCCGTCCTTCTGCCATCTGTGCTCAGCCCGACTTCACATCTCTCTGATACTGGAACCACCCTCCTCCCTAGCTGCGCTTGGCCCCCTGAGGGAAGGAGCTCCCTTACATGTTCCTGGTTTCTTGGCTCCTAGCAGAGCCCTGGGGTCCCTGATAAATGCTCATCAGCAATAACCATTCACCCACTGCCACAAATGCACAGGTAACTGCAGAATTACAGAGGGTGTGTGGGCAAGAGAGAGATTGGGAATCCCTGCTCTCGTCCTTGTGGTTTGGAACGCATTGCTATGGGGTTCTAATTAGGCTTATACTGCAAGCAAAGCCACACTTCAAAAAAAAAATGATAAGTCTACTACAGGAATAAATAGAGAGTTTTGCACGTAAAGTTTCCACCCTGTGCTTTCCTGGCAGGATTCCGAAGGCTTTTAGAGCTTGTTATCCTAACTGGAGAAGCCCCAGAAAGGAGAGCTAGAGGGGAGTGACGGTTTCCTGTATGTCACTCCTGACATTCTGGGTCTCTGAGCATCCCAGCCTGGCTGCAGGGGAAGAGCGTGGGAGGGCACCTGGCTCAGGGAGGCTCCTGGGGGCTGGGGCAGCTGCAGTGACCTGGCGGGAGCAGCATTGGGCTGTGGAGGGACCTACAGAACCTCCTGCCCCCATCCTGAGACACCATGCAGCAGGACTCCCTCGGGGCAGTGCCACCACCTGCCCCTCCCTGCACAGGATGGAAGGCAGACTCGGCCGACCCTGGGCACGTGCCAGAACCTTCTAGAATGTTCTGTCCTCAGTGTCTTTAGTCATGACAGTCAGACACACAGCAGAAGAAAATCACCAGGGAAATGCAGCAGCACCAAGGCCCTGTGTGTTCATTTATTCTTTCGATTTGTTTAGCTGCAAACCAGACTCGTTTTTCTGCGGACTGGAATAGAGCTGACAATATCGATAGCTTGTTACATGACCATTAACAGCTGATCATTTATTCCTACTGTGGTTTTTCACTCAGATTTATTTTTCCATCTGGCATAAGCACCTTGTTTATTTTTCTGAGGGACTCTAGGCCTTACTTAATTGATTACCACAACTGGCCTCGGCCCCCAGATTTGTTAAGAAAAAAGTACACACTCTAACTCGGGGCCCGCAGAGCAACGTTTCTTTACCTGAATTTTGATTTTCCATTTTTCTGAAAGTTGGCAAGTTTTAAGGGGCTTTTGCCCTCAGCTATTCATCTTTTATGACAAATTGTTTGGGAACATAGTATCTGAACTTTAAGGTTAGCAGGGGGCTTCCCTGCTGGCGCAGTGGCTGGGAGTCCGCCTGCCGATGCGGGGGACGCGGGTTCGTGCCCCGGTCCGGGAAGATCCCACATGCCGCGGAGCGGCTGGGCCCGTGAGCCATGGCCGCTGAGCCTGCGCGTCCGGAGCCTGTGCTCCGCAGCGGGAGAGGCCACAGCAGTGAGAGGCCCGCGTACCGCAAAAAAAAAAAAGGTCAGCAGGGATAAAACTAATGTTCACTTTCACTCACTGGCTGTGTTCCTGGGGCAGGAGCTGAATGTCACGGCATCCTGTCTGTAACAGGACAGCGATAAACCTGCCTCCCGCGGGTCCTGCAGGTCAACTGGGCCTTGCGTGGAAAGTGCTCAGACGGTGCCCGGCTCACGACAGCCCCAGCGCATGGGGCTTCCCCCGTGGAGCTGCCGGGCCAGGTGACAGCATCACCGGTTCCTGTGCCTGATGTGAGATGTGCACCTGCCGGGCTGTGTCTGTGCTGTGTGAAGTGGAGCCTGTTCTCTGCTGGTCCTTCTGAGACTGAACGACTGTGTTCTCACCAAATTCACGTTTAATTCCTAAGAATTCAAATATATGCATTTTGCCAGAAAAAAAGAAGAGAAATAATTCAAATTGAGCTGTAAAATGAAATGTACACATGTACTGTTTATGATACGCTGTTCATTTCAGTACGCATTTTGCATTCTGAATACATTTGCATCGATTCTGTTCGCGTTTTGCAAAGCTTTTGGGTATTGGGTTTCATGGCTGATCTCAGAGGTTTGTAAAGGCAGTTTTGCCCAAGCACGCTCTGTGCCAGGACGCAGCCCACATGGCGCACGAATCCACCACACAAGGGAGGAGCTATGCACGTCTCGCCCTCGGGGCAGCGTCCCCACCAGCACCCGCCTCTTGGTTTCTTCCCAAGGGCACGTATCTGAACTCACACAACTTGACGTGGACGTGTAACGGCCTCGACTACACAGCGAGGCCACTGTGGTCGTCCAGGTGGGAAGGGACGGCTGCCTGGACCAGGACGGCAGCAGGGGACCTGGGGAGCGTGGATCAGACCTCCCTAGTGGGATGGGGGTGGAGAGGGGTGAGGGGACGACACCCGTCACTGTTCCCTCCTGTCCAGGGCTGAGGGAGGGTAACCTATGGATGACCCCCTCCATCCTCTGTCCTCTGTGGACCAGATGCTTCCTGCCACCAGCCCCGTGCCCCCCACTTCCCTGGCAGCCCCCAGGCGCATTAAGAAGAGCAGGGTCCACTTTCACACTCGCCACGACGGAGTGCCCACGAGCTGCTGGCCCCAGGTGCTGGACGGGGCTCCTCGCAGCAGGAACGCCTCTGCAGTGTCGCTCTGGCTCTGGCCCCTACTTGCTTCTTGGCTCCCTGAGCAGCGCCAGCCCCTCTGTCTATTCCTTTCCTGTCATAGGCGGCTCTCTGCGTAGCCAGGGTTGGCTCCCCGCAGGGACTGCCCAGGGTGACACCGGGGCTGCTGCAGGTGCCCCAGACAGACCCAGATCCCTCTCCCAGCTCTAAGACCCCAGTAACCCACTACCCATTCACCCAACAAGTATTTAATGAGCACCTACTGTGCTCAAGGCAGCAGGGAAGGGTGGTCCCTGAACACAAGCACTGCATCTAGAGGGGACAGTATGGACCAGAGGTTACCTTGTCAGCTGTGCTGAGTGGGATGAAGGAGGGGACAGCCCGGGGGACGTGACCTCAGGGACACAGGGCAGGAGCACTTCCCGGGGGAGGGAGGCTGGAGCAGAGACAGGAGGGCTGGGGAAGGCCCACCAGGACAGCAGGGCAGGCTTGAGGGCAGAGGGGCAGGAGGCCAGGGCCTGAGGGGGAGAGACACCATGACTGGGGACACACAGGGTCCAGCGAGGCCGGACCACAGCCCGTGCTGGGGAGGGGGCGGGGGGACATCTCAGGGCCCTGTCGGCCTCAGTGCTTGGATCTCCTGCTGACACAACTCCCCAGCCCCCATCCTGCTTCGCTCTGCATCGGGGGCTGGGGTCCGTGGACGCGCTCCCCTGCGCAGGACGCTGCCAGCTCCTGACCACCGGGGCTCCGCGGGCCCCGAGGTGGGAGGGGCCCCTGAGCAAGGAGGTCTCCCTCCAGCTCCCCCAGCTGCCCTGCAGAGCCCCCTCCTCGGGCTCCCACCCCGGCTGGTGCCGTCCGCGGCAGTGCTGGGGTCCCCAGGGGTCCTTCCACGGTGGGCGGTGGTCCCGCGCCCAGGCTGCTCCTGGGCCCCGCCCCGCTGGCCCCCCGGCCCCGGGAGCCTCGCGGAGCTGGCCCTGCGGTGCTCTTCTCTGCCGTCACCCACGGCCTCTGCCCCTCCAGCCCGAGCCACCCCCTGCCCTCCCAGCTCTGCCACCGCGGGCGTGACCCAGTCTCCACTTTCCTGCCTAGATCCTGCCTTTACCGCATTTGAGGTTGGCAGCAGAGGGAAACCACTGAAGGGATTTTAAGCGAGGAGATGACTTTATTCAGTTCAGTCTTTAATGACTCTGGCCGAGCAGAGAATGGGCTGGGTGTGGGCGGAAGTCAGGAGCCTGCAGGTAACCTGACAAAGGTGACAGCGCTTGGGAGGGTAGCAGTGCAGATGGATGAAAGTGGACACATTCCACAGAGTTTAGGACATGACACCCAGAGCCCCGGGAGGGGGACCCCGCCGGGCTTGTTGTACAGAAGGAACTCCTGCGGTTCAGAGGTGCCACCACTCCCGCAGCACCGCCCACCCTGGAAACCCGGAGAGGGAGTCGCCTCCAGTCCGGCGCCCACCCTGCCGACCCCTCGCCTTCTCTCAAGGCCACCTCCGCAGACGGGGCCCCATTATCCTGACTCTAAACTCTTTGTATTTGAGGCAAAATTGAAACACAATGAGAAATGCAGAAAAACATCGCTGACACCGCTGACCTGGCTTCAACCACCATCCGTCATCTTTACAGTCTCCGCAGAACGGCCTCTGCGCACAGAATGTCGATGTCCTGATGTTTCCCTGCACGAAGGCCTGCGCAGGGCTGGGGGCGTTGGGGAGGGAACTGTGGGACCCCCATCCCTGTAGGCTCCTCCCCAGGAGGGGGACAGGACGACGTTGGTCTTCCCGGGGCTCCCTACAGGTGGACGGGAGGAAGGACAGTGGGGAAATGGACACGGGGAGCAAATGCCCGGGGTCCTAGAGCTGCACACCCGCCCACCTCCACAGGGTCTGGGTTTGCACCCGTGAAGGGGCCTCGGACCCCCTGTTCAGGCCTGTGCAGACCCAGGGTCGTGAAGGCTCCGGACTGCACCCCGCAAAGGAGAGGCCATCCCACCCATTGCCAGACCATTTGAGCTCATGGCAGGTGTGCTGTGTGCAAGGTGGGGAAGGCCCAGGTGGGGGGATGAGGGCGGGGCCAGGCTGGGGGCGGGGGCAAGCCTGAGGGGCGGGGCCAGGGTGGAAGGGCGGGGCAGGCCTGAGGTGGGGGGGCCTCCACTGTTCTCTTGTGCTGATGGGGGATAAAAAGAATGATGTCCACTTTGTAGGGGCCTCCGTTGGTCTCACAGCCCCTCTTTCACTGCTTCCATCGTCACCTTCTTTATCGGACCTCAAGACAAATGTGGTGAACTAATCACACTACGCAGATTCCGTGTCATTTTCCTGCAGGTGGATTCCGTCTGGTTTGATTGTTTCTTTATTCCCCTTTAATCCATTCCTCTTCTGCTCTTAGGAAATCACAGAATTGTGTTTACTGGTGTTTAATGTTTATCGAACTTTTATGTTATTAATTTGAGTGTGTTTATTGGGACTCTTTCCTAAGATTTCACTCCTAGGACATCCTTGAACTGTGTTTGATGACTACCTTTTTACTTGAATGTGTTCTTGTAAAATGTCCACTGCTGTTTTGTGGGCACATATTTTCATTCTGTTTATGACACTTTATTTTTATGAATAATTATGTTATGTTATTTATTTATTTATTTTTGGCTGCATTGGGTCTTTGTTGCTGCACGTGCGCTTCCTCTAGTTGCGGCGATCGGGGGCTACTCCTCGTTGCGGCACGCGGGCTTCTCATTGTGGTGGCCTCTTCTTGCGGAGCACAGGCTCTAGGCGTATGGGCTTCAGTAGTTGTGGCACGCGGGCTTAGTTGCTCTGCAGCACGTGGCATCTTCCCGGACCAGGGCTCGAACCCGTGTCCAGGGATGTGGGCTCTTACTTGCAGCATGTGGGATCTAGTTCCCTGACCAGGGATTGAATCCAGGCCCCCTGCATTGGTAGCGTGGAGTCTTAACCGCTGGACCACCAGGGAAGTCCCACAAATAGTTATGTTGTGACCAGATGCTCACGTCGCTAAGTGCACAGCGACTGCCTTGTTTTTCGGGCTGCATCCTGCTTGGGGTCAGGCACCCACCACATTTTCCCTCCACATTCCCAGGTAGCCTCCAACTCCCGGCCACCACACGCACGCTCAGAGAACATCCTCTTACGTGTCCCTCGTGGGCCTGTGTCAGCATCTCCCCAGACTCATGCTTGGGGGCAGGGGAGGGGGGACCCCTGCTGATAGAGATTTCCTGTACTTGGTCTGACTAAATAATGCCAGGTTCCTCTCCAGGATGGGTGCTCCCTCTACCCTCCCGCCTGCCGGGCACTGGAGCGCCTGTGTCCCCATCTCCCTGGCAACACTGGCCGTTGCCAGTTTCCTAATTGCTGCCTGTCTATTAGGTGTAAACGGATATCACTCTGCAGGGCTCATCTGCATGTCCCTCATGACCAGCGATTTGGAGCACCTTGACATAAGCTTGTTAGTATTTTGAGGTTTCAATCGCTGATGATTATCTGTTAATATCTTCACGTCCGTGTGTGGGAATTCTCTCTTTCTCTTGTTGATTTTCACAGTTACATTGTGTATTCCAGTGTTGACTGTTTACCAGTTTCAAGCATTACAAACGTGTTCTCCCACCTGTCAGTGGTCTGTTAATTTCCATGATTTCCTTCATGAACAGACATCCTTACTTAGATGTAAGAAAATTAATCATTTAACGATCCGGCTCATACGTTTTAAATTTGTTTAAAATATGCTTGCCAGCTCCACGTTCACCAGCGTCCTGTATAACCTGCTGCTTTATTTCCTTTCCTATGTAGGTTTGTAATCTACCTAGATCCCACCTTTGCTAGCGGTGTGTGTGGGGACTTAGTCTTCTTTCTCCGTTTATACAACTGGTTTCCCCCCACCAGTTTCATACCATCCATCCTCTGTACCTGTTTGTGGAGCCAACTTCACCACTGTCTTTACAGCCATCATGTGAACACGGTATTTAGTTTGTTGGTTTTGCTGCAATATTCTAGCTTTTGTTGGCTGTGCCCCCTTGGGGGAAGCCAACCAGAATCACACAGAACAATGAAAACATCACCATCAATGGCAAAGACGCCTGGCACACACTCAGCTGCATGCTGGTGGAGGGCACGGCCGTGGGGTCCAGGAGGCCAGCCTGACCTGGACCCCAGGAGCAGATGCTGCGGTGAGGAGCCGGGGATGAACCATGCGGTCAGAGGCTCTCTCGGAGAGCTGATGAGGGGCCAGGAGCCAGGCTGGGAGGGGACAGAGCTGAGCAAATTGTGGTGTCCACGTGGCCCTCAGTGCGATGGTACCGGGGCAGGGAGTGTCACCACGTCTCTGAGCGGAATCTCGGGAGCCGAGTCACACCCCACACCCGACACTGTCGTCGGTTAAAGGCAGAGTCGTGATGCTAAGTGTTTGACACCTGTCCCTGTGGGGTGGGGGAGACGTTCGTAGCATTTGTCAGTTTCTGTGGCATAGATATTTTCCCCCAGGACTCATTTTTAAGCTACCAACTGGCTCATAGAGTTCCTGAACATTTAAGATGTAAAAATCAGCTCTCACAAGCTGGCATCTGCTGGCCTCACGCCATTTCACCCCCCTGTGACATGAGCACATCTGGCTCAGCAGCCTGAGGCCGGGCCATGTCCCAAGAGCAGTGCAGGGGCAGCTGGGTGCTGGGGACGGAGGGGTCCCAAGGAGCTGAGTGGAGCTCCAGCTCTCCCTCCCCCGACTGTGTGCCCTCGGTTTTCACCAGGGTGCTGGGACGCTCACACCAGCTGCTTTTTAAAAAAAATATATGCTTTATTGGGTAACACTGGTTTATAACATTCTATAAGTTTCAAGTGGACAACACTGTACCTCTACTTCTATATACTCCACAGTGTGCTCACCCCCACAATTTTAGTCTCCATCCCTCACCACACACGTGATCCCCTCTACTCTCCCTACCCCCCAACCCCTTTCCCTCTGGTAACCACTGCTCTGTCCTCTGTATCTATGTTTCTGTTTCGGTTTGGCTTGTCTCGTTCATTTATTTTGTTTTGTTTCTTTCTTTGCTTTTTAGATTCCACATATGAGTGAAACCAAGCAGTATTTGTCTTTCTCCATCTGACTTATCTCACTTAGCATGATACCCTGGAGTTCCATCCATGTTAACGCAAATGGCAAGAGTTCACCTTTTTCATGGCTGAATAGTATTTCATTGTGTGAGGTGTATATATATATATACACCACATCGGTCTTAGCATTGTCTTTTCTGGATGTGTCTGGATCTGTCTCCTTAGGCAAAGGAAACAAAAGCAAAAATAAACAAATGAGTCTACATCAAACTAAAAAGCTTCTGCACAGCAAAGGAAGCCATCGACAAAATGAAAAAATAACCTACCAAATGGGAGAAATATTTGCAAATCATAGATCCAATAAGAGGTTAATATCCAAAATATATAGAGAACTCAACAGCAACAAAATACCCAATCAAAAAACGGGCAGAGATCTGAATGACATTTTTCACACCAGCCCCTGAGAACAGATTGTTAGCCGTTTGGGGTTTTTGTGAACCAGCTCTTAAACTGCTGAAATCAGATGTGTTGGGAGTATTTACCCCAGGGAACACAGGAAGCTCTGTGAGTCAGGGTGTCTTACAGGAGAGCTGGTTGCTGCGTATCTCCCAGCACATCATGCTGCTCCTTCTTCCTGAGCCTCAGTTTCCTCTGCTGTGAATGGAGAAGAGGACTGGCCCCTGCCCCAGGGGGACCGAGGGGGTGAATGGGATTGTACAATAAAGACCCAAGCCCAGTGTCTGGAAGCCGCGTCTAAGAATGTGCGCTGCCAGGATTGCCCCAACCCATCACGGTAGGAGATGTACCAACCATAGCCCTTTCCTGGGGAGAGGTGGAGGGACAGCCCGTGTTCACAGGGAGTGAGCCGGGATCCAACCCAGACCTCTCTGGATTGGAAGCAGCCTTGCAAACTCCCCAACTTGGGGTCCAGCTGCTGAGACCCAGCTGTGAGATGGGCAGGTGTCCTGCAGTACCTGCACCCCTGCACGGGGGAGGACATCGGGAAGGCAGTTCATGCCCTGTTGAAAGGGCAGCTGCTACTCAGCGCCACCCACGGTAGCGGGTTTGTCTTCACAGAGCTGGCCTCAGGTCACAGGGCTAGGGCAGGAGAGAAGTGAGTGACCGGGCTTTGCCCACACCTTCCAGGGATCGGCTGTGCTCCAGCCCCAAGACCACCTGGTGCCCATGCCCCACCTGCTCTCCCCACAGCCCACAGGGTCCCACACACCTGCCAACCAGAGACCCTGGGCTGGTAGGAGACCCCTGGCTGGGGAGCAATTAAATTTTAATTTCAGATAAATAACAAGTAATTCTTACTCTCAGTATGCCCCACGGGGTTTGTTCCTAAACACGGTCGGAGGTATCTATTAGGAGGAGGTTGGGCACGTGGACGGGGCACCGCTTGCGATGCTCCCCTGAGCCCCTGGACGCAGCCCACCTGGGCGGGTGGGGTGACCACAGCGACAGGAACACCAGGAGGAGACACACTTCATGCTACGTGAAACCCTTCTCCTGCGCACGCATTTCCCTGGAAGGTCCTCTGTGGGTGGAGAACGAAGTGTAGCCTGTAGCTAAGGGGTGTGGCAGAGAAATAACGTGTTCAGTGTGGATGGACTTTTCTCAGGCACTGCTGATGAGAAGCCCGCGGAGGGGAGGCAGAGGCCCAGGTCTCTGCAGGGCAGGAGGGACGGGGCGCCAGGGGAGGGTTGAAGCGGCTGGTCCGTGGTCACCTGTGCGAACCTGTCACCTCATCAGACTCACAATGAGCTTTGGGCATTAGACGGAGCCAACAGCCAAGCTTCCTAAATTCCCCCAAAATGAGTTTTTCTGGCTCCCTTTTCTTGGGAATTAGCAAAGCAAACACTGCAGTTTTCAGAATGTCTCAAGTCTCCCTTCTTCCAGCTGAGATCAAGACAAGTGAAGGAGGAAGGGCGCCATGGGCTGGAGATGTGACAAGTTTCATCAAAGTCTCAAGTTCAAGCTCAGAGTGACCCATCACCCGAGATCCTGGCGGCCCAGACTTCAAGGAGAAACAGCCCCAAGCCCTGTGGGTCGGAACCGTCCTTCAGAAGAGAAGGAACCTACACTCGAAAGCCTTCACTCACTTGATCGATTCCTCGCCCAAATGCTCCTCTTGGTAACAGAATGGTCTCTGTGGAACCTTTTGTGTTCTTGGTGGTGGATTCACCTGGGCTGTTTTCAGTGGTTCTGAAACAACGTGGCAGGTGCATAAACGCCCAAACTGAGCCTATTCCCCCGAGTTCCAAACTGCAGGGGCTTCTCAGCCCCCGTGGAGGTTGAGGGGCGCTAGAACCTTGGTCATCATGTTCTGCAGATGAGCAGGAAGCAGCCGTGAGCGTGCGGGAAACACACAGTTATTTTCGCTGCAGCAACTCAGCAGGAGGGAATGGACGAGGGTCAGGCTCCTGAGGTGACCCACAGGAAGGGTGGGGACCTCAGAGCTCTGCACCCCTCTTCCCCGGGCATGAGCCATGCTGGGTCCCAGCACGACTGCCCACATGCTGCATTCTGCTCTTCCCTGGTTCCTGTCTGCAGAGTCACAAACCTGCCCCCAGGCTGCCGTGAACTCCCATGTTCCCAGGAGTGCAGAGGAGGTGGGCTGAGGCTGGGACAGGGCTCTGGGGGACGTCTGTTGTTACTTGCTTTCCCTTCATTGGGTATCAACATGGGGTTCTGCTTGGAGCCCACACCTTACTCATTAGATGCATTTTTTTAAATTGAAGTATAGTTGATTTACAATGTTGTGTTAGTTCCTGGTGTACAGAAAAATGGTTCCGTTATATATATATATATATATATATGTTCTTTTTCAGATTCTTTTCCATTCTAGGAATGGAAAAGAATTCTTTTTCAGATTCTTTCCATTTCAGATTCTTTTCCATATATATATATATATATATATATATATATATATATGTTCTTTTTCAGATTCTTTTCCATTCTAGGAATGGAAAAGAATTCTTTTTCAGATTCTTTCCATTTCAGATTCTTTTCCATTCTAGGTTATTACAAGCTGTTGACTATAGTTCCCTGTGCCATGCAGTAGGTCCGTGTTGTTTATTTTATACACCGTAGCTCATACCTGCTAGTCCCAAACTCCTAATTTATCCCTCCCGCCACCCCTCCCCCTTGGTAACCATAAGTTTGTTTTCTATGTCTGTGAGTCTGTTTCTGTTTTGTAAATAAGTTCACGTGTATCCTATTTCAGGTTCCACATGGAGCTGATATCACGTGATATTTGCCTTTCTCTGACTTAGTATCATAATCTCCAGGTCCATCCCTGTTGCTGCAAATGGCATTATCTCATTCTTTTCATGGCTCAGTAGTATTCCACTCCGTATATATGTACCACATCTTCTTCATCCATTCCTCTGTTGATTGACTTTGAGGTTGTTTCATGTCGTGGCTATTGTAAATAGTGCTGCTGTGAACATGGGCGCGCATGTATCTTTTCTATATCGCCGGATATATGCCCAGGATAGGATTTATGGATCATACGGCAACTCTGTTTTTTAGATTTTTACGGAACCTCCATACTGTTCTCCATAGTGGCTGCACCAATTTACATTCCCACCAACAGTGTAGGAGGGGTCCCTTTTCTCCACGCCCTCTCTAGCATTTGTTATTTGTAGACTTTTTAATGATGGTTATTCTGATGGGTGGGAGGTTTTCCTCATTGTGGTTTTGATCTGCATTTCTCTAATAATTAGCAAAGTTGAGCATCTTTTCATGTGCCTCTTGGCCAACTGTATGTCTTCTTTGGAGAAATAAGTATTTCCACACTGACCTTGGGAATGTCTGTGTTTCCTCTGGTGTGCGTACTTTTAACTTGTATGTCTTTCTAATTCCCCAGCTCTCTATACTCTGATCAGGGAGGCCTCCATACTTACTCTGGTGTGTATAACCTTAACATATATGTCTCTTTAATTAATAAACAATTGTGTGTACATTTACAAAGAATGTCTTTCTTCTTCTCCACATCTGACTACTCTTACCTGGATTGTCTCTACCCAGGAGTGTCTATTCTGACCTGGGTGTCACTCCAGTTTCACAGGTGTGTCTCTACTGAATTGGATTGTCTCTAATTCCTAGTCTACCTAGTTTTTCAGGTGTGTCTACTCTGACCTTGGTTGTATTCCTTATTCCCCAGGTATGTCTACACTCACATGGGGTGTCTCCATAATCCCAAGGTGAGTTTAATATGACCCAGTATGATCCCTACATCCCATATATGTCTACCCTGACTTAGAATCTCTCTCTAAACCCCAAAACTACTATTCCTACCTAGGAGATGTACCTGGTTCCCCTGGTGTGTCTACTTTGACCAGTGAGGTTTTCCTGTAACATGGGTGTGTTACTTTGACCTGGTATATCTGCCTGATTCCCCGAGTGTTTCTATACTGATGAGGATGTCTCTCTAATTCCCAAGATGTTTCTATTATAAACTGGGGTTTTGATCTAGTTGCCCAGGAATGCCTAAACTTAAAAATTATTTCTCCAGAATTCCCCAGGTGTATTTAACTAAAGACTTGAAACTCGTTAGGGGTGACCTTATATGTTTCAAAATATCTAAAATTACAATGAGAATCTATAAACTCTTTACCAGAGTTATATATTAAACAATTGCATAGCCTTAGAGTATTTACTATCTGAACAGGAAGAAACATACATTATTGTTAATACATCATGTTTTGCTGATATAAATAACTCAGAAAAATCAGGAACCAGTCAAAAATTATGCAAAACAATGCAGATTGACTTTGAAAAGTAAAAAATGAATCCAATTATAACCCACTTGATATATTTTTAACATCTTTATTGGAGTATAATTGTTTTACAATGGTGTGTTAATTTCTGCTTTAGAAGATAGTGAATCAGCTATACATTTACATATATCTCCATATCTCCTCCCTCTTACGTCTCACTCCCACCTTCCCTATCCCACCCCTCTAGGTGGTCACAAAGCACCAAGCTGATCTCCCTGTGCTATGCAGCTGCTTCCCACTAGCTATCCATTTTACATTTGGTAGTATATATAAGTCCATGCCATTCTCTCACTTCATCCCAGGTTACCCTTCCCTCTCTCCATGTCTTCAAGTCCATTCTCTATGTCTGCGTCTTTATTCCTGTTCTGCCCCTAGGTTCTTCATAACCATTTTTTCTTTTAGATTCGTATATATGTGTTAGCATACAGTATTTGTTTTTCTCTTTCTGACTTACTTCACTCTGTATGACAGACTCTAGGTCCATCCACCTCACTACAAATAACTCAATTTCATTTCTTTTTATAGCTGAGTAATATTCCATTGTATATATGTGCCACATCTTCTGTATCCATTCATCTGTTGATGGACGCATAGATTGTTTCCATGTCCTGGCTATCGTAAATAGAGCTGCAATGAACATTGTGGTACATGACTCTCTTTGAATTATGGTTTTCTCAGGGTATATGCCCAGTAGTGGGATTGCTGGGTCGTATGGTAGTTCCCCATTTGATACTTTAGTTGTTTAAATTTGGGCAAATGTACATCTTGGCTTTGGAGTATTTTTTAAAACACTTGATATTATCCTCCTATTAATCATATTAATAATATCTCTTTTGTGTTGTATTTTCTCATGTGTCCTCAGTGCTTTTCAGCAGTCATTGACTAATCAAATGATCTCCATGTGAATTGAACAACAAAAACTACATGAACAGGAATCATCAGAAGAACCTGATTCTGATTCATCAGAAGAACTGAGATTCTGGTTCATGATCTTCAGATGTCCAGAGAGGGAAGTTAAAAAAAAAAGTGTAACAAGTTAAGAAAAAAAAGTGTAAGAAGTTAAATTTAAAAAGTGTAGCTATTTTAGAATGTTTTAGAATGTTTTTGAACTTAATTGACTACCAGTTTAAAACAAGTAGGTTTAGGGCAATATATATGAATCACATGGTTACCACAAATCAAAAGCCTACAATAGATACTCAAAAACTAGAGAGAAAGGAACTCAAGCATACTCCTACTAAAGAAAATAATCAAACCACAAGGGAAGAAGCTAAAAGAAGAAGAAAAGGTCATTAAAGAACTACAGAAACAACTAAAACACAAGTAACAAAATTGCAATAAGTACATACCTAACAGTAATCACTCTAAATGTCAATGGACTAAATATTCCAATCAAAAGACATAGAGTTGATGATTGGATAAAAACCAAAACCCATCTATAGGCTGCTTACAAGAGACTCACTTAAGAACTAAAGACACACACAGACTAAAAGTGAGGGGATGGGAAAAATTATCTTATTCAAATGGAAATGACAAGAAAGTGGGGAGAGCAATATTCATATAAGACAAAATAGACTTTAAAACAAAGTCTCTAACAAAACACAAAGAAGGGCATTATAAAATGATAGAGGGGTCCTTATAAGAAGACGATATAACACTTATTGACATATTTGCACCTAATATAGGAGCACCTAAATATAAAGCAAACATTGACAGACATAAAGGGAGAAATTGCCAGTAGTACAATAATAGTAGGGGACTTTAACACCCCACTTATGGGACTTCTCTGGTGGCACAGTGGTTAAGAATCCACCTGCCAATGCAGGGGACACAGGTTTGAGCCCTGGTCCAAGAAGATCCCACATGCTGTGGAGCAACAAAGCCTGTGCACCACAGCTACTGAGCCTGCACTCTAGAGCCTGCAAGCCACAACTACTGAGCCCACGTGCCACAACTACTGAAGCCCACATGCCTAGACCCCGTGCTCTGCAACAAGAGAAGCCACCTCAATGAGAAGCCCACACACCAACAGATAGTAGCCCCAGCTCGCCACAACTAGAGAAACCCCACGTGCAGCAATGAAGACCCAACACAGACAAAAATAAATAAATAAATAATTTTTTTTAAAAAACACCCCACTTACTTCAATGGGTAGATCATCCAGATAGAAAATCGATAAGGAAACTGTGGTCTTGAGTGACACATTAGACCACTAGGACTTAATAGATATCTACAAACGTTCCACCCTAGGAGAGCAGATACACATTCTTTTCAAGTACACGTGGAATGATCTCCAAGATAGATCACATGCTAGGCCACAAAAGAAGTCTCAACAAATTTAAGAGGATAGAAATTATAACAAGCATTTTTTTCTGACCACAATGGTATGAAACTAGAAATCATTACAGGAAGAAAAATGGGAAAAACACAACATGTGGAGACTAAACGACATACTACTAAAAAATCAGTGGGTCAATGAAAACAATCAAAGAAATCAGAAAATACCTTGAGACAGTCCCTTCAATAAGCGGTGCTGAGAAAATTGGACAGCTACATGTAAAAGAATGAAATTAGAACATTTTCTACACCATATACAAAAATAAATTCAGAATGGTTGAAGACCTAAATGTGAGATAGAAACCATAAAACTCCTAGAAGAAAACATAGGCGGAACACTCTTTGACATAAATCATAGCAATATTTTTGGATATGTCCCCTAAGGCAAAGGAAACAAAAGTACAAATAAACAAATGGGACCTAATTAAACTTAAAATCTTTTGCACAGGAAAGGAAGCCATTGGCAAAATGAAAAACAGCTTACTGAATGGGAAAAAGTATTTGCAAATGATATGACTGATATGAGGCTAATATCCAAAAATATACAAACAGCTCATACAACTTAATATCAAAACAACAAACAACCCAACTTAAAAATGGGCAGAAGACCTAATAGACATTTTTCCAAAGAAGACACACAGATGGCCAATATTGCTAATCATCAAAGCAAGAAAAATCAGACCCACAGTGGCTACCACCTCACACCCGTCAGAATGGCTGTCATCAAAAAGCCTACAAATCACAAATGCTGGCAAGGATGTGGAGAGAAGGGAAGCCCAGTGCACTGTGGGTGTGAATGCAAGTTGGTGCAACCACTATGGAAAACAGTATGGAGGTTTCTCAAAAACTAAAAATAGAGCTACCATGTGACCCAGCAATTCCACTCCTGGGCATATATCTGAAGAAAATGAAGACACTAATTTAAAAAGATATATGCACCCCAATGTTCATAGCAGCATTATTTACAATAGCCAAGATATGAAAGCAACCTAAATGTCTATTAACAGATGAATAGATAAAAAAGATGTGATATATATATATATGTATATGGTATTTATAGTACTTATTATATATATCTAGTGTAGAGTATATGTATATACATATATACATGTATATAGATAAATAGCATGGACTATTACTCTGCCATAAAAAAGAATGAGACTATGTCATTTACAACAACATGAATGGACCTAGAGGGTATTATGCTTAGTGAAATAAGTCAAACAGAGAAAGACAAATACTGTATGTTATGACTTATATCTGGAAACTAAAAAATAAAACAAATTAATATAATACAACAGAAAGAGACTCACAGATACAGAGAACAAGCTAGTGGTTACCAGTGGGGAGAGGGAATGGGGGAGGGGCAAGATAGGGGTAGGGGATTAAGAGGTACAAACTACTGTGTTAAATAAATAAGCTACAAGGGTATATTGTACAGTGCAGGGAAATATTGCCATTATTTTATAATAACTTTAAATGAATTATAATCTATAAAAATAATGAATCACCATGTTGTACATCTGAAACTAGTGCAATATTTAAATCAACTATACTTCAATTTTTAAAAGAGACCCATAGTTATGTAACCAAAATTTAAAACTGTCCTGATTCCAGAAATTCTGACTCTGATTTTGAACAAAACTCAAGCTTATTCATATCAGAACGACATTACAGCTTTCAAGGTAATCAGCTACAGTCAAGTAAGCCCATGTAATGATAAGAGATGTAAGTGTCTGGTAAGCAAAGCACAACAGAAAACAATGAATGTACTTGCAGGCTCGTGCTTTATAAGCTACCTGGAGCTACTGAGAGTCAAGTTTCTTAGCCATTTCAATTGGGATGTTTCCCTGTTTCCAAAAACTTTGCTTCTCACTCAATAAAGTATTCATATAAAGAAAAATTCACTAAATTTACTTTTGATAGTAGACATACCTGGGATTAGAAAGACATCTCAGGTTAGTGTAGACACATCAGGTGAAGGAGGGAGACACCACAGATCAGGGCAGTTAAACATGCAGAACAAAGGAGACATCCTACAATAAGGTGGACATCCCTGAGGAGCTAGGGAGACATCACAGGTGAGAGGTAAGACACAGAGGACATAGAGAGACATCTAAGGTCAAGGTAGACACACCAAGGGAATTAAGGGAACAACTCAGGTCAGAGTAGACATAACTGGGGAATAACGGAGAGGTCCCAAGTCAGGGTTGACAAGCTGGGAGAATTAGCAAGACATTAAAGGTTAGGGGAGACACACCTGGGAAATTACTGTGACATCCCAGGTCAAGATGGAAACTCATATGGAATAAGGGAGACATCCCACATCAGTGTAAACGCATCTTGGGAAATAGGGAGATATATCAGTTCAGTATAGACCTACCTGAGGAATTAGGTGAGACATTATTGATAATACAACTGGGGAATAAAGGAGACTTCCCAGGCCAGTGTAGACACATCTGGGGATTTAGAGAGACATGTGAGGTTAGAATAGAGACATGGGGAAGAAAAAAAATGACACATGCCAGGTAAGGGTAGACACACCTGGTGAACTAGCTCAGAATAGTTACACTTGGGGAGTTAGGGTGACATCCCTGGTTATGACTGACATTTCAGTGGAACAGAGGAGACATTCCTTGTTGGGGAAGACACACTTGGGGAAATAGGAAGGCATCACAGTTCATAGAAGGCAAATCTGTGGAATCAGACATCCTAGATTACTGCTGACACACAAGCATGTTTAGGCTGGCATCAAAATTAGGATAGATGCACCTGAAACTTTGGTGAAACATCCCAGTTCTGTGTAGACACACCTGAAGAATTAGGGAGCCATTCCAGGCCAGGGTAGAAGCACCTGGGGAATTAGAGTCTTCCTTGTCGGTGTAGACATACCTAGGGCATTAATGAAACATTCTAGGTCAGACAGATATTAGATATCCCAGGTGAGTATAGACACGCCAGGGTAATTAGAGAGAGGAACCAGAATTGAGGTAAGAGGTAAGTGAGCCCCGGGGCAGAGAAGCTGGTGTCGGTCAAGCAGAGTAAACTGGAGCTTTGTTTCCCCCGGACACTCCAAGAATAAAGCTAATGGCAGGAGCTGAGCCCTGCTGGAGTAAAGAGATAAGACGACCACATCTACCACTCCTGAGGTCAAGGAAACCTCCCTGACTGTACATGCGTAGGAAGGGTCCTCGGGGTCGAAAAGAGAGCGAGCGCCATCCCGTAATAGGCGTTGTCAAGCCTCCCACAGGCCTCTATGCTGGACCATCTTGGCAAAAACACGCACACGCATATTGGGAGAGCCTAGGACATGTCAGGTGTGGAAAAGAAACAGGATAACTGGTCACAGGTACACGAAGACCCAGAAGAACTGCCCCCATATGAGTGACCTAGCCGCCTCTTTACTGCACTCCTCCTCATTAGGGAGGACGCCCACACCACTTCCCTGCCCTGCTTCTGTCCTGTATAAACTGTTTCTCTGTGCTCTCCCACATGTTGTGCTATGTCTCTGATAATAAATTTTGTACCTGTTTTTTTTGCAGTTTTTGCCTCTTTTGCCTCTTGGAGAAATGCATGTTTCAAATGGGGCAAGAACCCGGGAAATTAGGGAGACATATCCGGTCAGTGTAGACACAACTAGGAAATTAGAGAAAGAGCCCGGGTTGAAGTAGTCCCACCTGGGGAATTAGGGAAACACCCTAGGTTGGGCTGACACACCTGGGGAACTAGAGCGGCATCCCAGAAAGAGTAAAGCAGTTGGGGAATTAAGGAGAAGTTTCAGGTTAGAGTAGACGCTTCTGGGGAAATAGGGAGGCGTCCCAGGTAAGCTTAGACATGCTTGGGTGATTTGGGAGAAATCTTATTCAGGGGAGACAAAGGGTGATATTAGGGTGACATCCCAGATCAAAGCAGACGAAGTGGGGAATTAGGGCAGAGGCCACAGGTCAGGGTAGACACACATGGGTAATCAGGGAGACATCCCAGGCTAGAGCGGACACCTCAGGAATAAGGGGGAAATCCCAAAGCAGAGTCCTCACACCTAGGAAAGAAGGACGATGTCCCAGGACAGCGTGCACATGCTTTTGCTGATTCTTTCTGTACTGCTCCCTGTGCACATGGGGTTTAAATTCTCCTCAGATAGGCTGTCCTTTTTAAGGGTAACATCTGGTCATTCGGGATCTTTGAAACATCTGGAAGTCTGTCATGGCTAGAGAAGCTAATCTCAAAACACTGCAGTTGATAAAGCTTCAGGAGACGAACACCATAAGCTGCCTCTTCACCTCCTTTACTCGTGGGACCAGCTCATTACAGTATGCACGGTTGTCATGGTAACAGGTGCCAGACAGGAGGCAAAAATTCCAAAAGGCTTGGAGAAGATAGTTTTCTAAGTCACTCCTGGCTGCCAGTGACTTAAACCTGATTCTTTCTCGCTTAGGCAGCAAACAGCATTTTTGTTTTTGTTTTTGTTTTTGTTTTGCTTGCATTTTTGAAAAGACTAGTTAGTACCAATTCCAGGCAGAGCTGCAGTCAGGGCTCCGTAGTGTCATCAGGACCACAGTCTCTAGCACATAGTTCTGCCTTCTTGATTAAAGTCATTGTCAAGCTTCCCATGGCATCACCTGAAAGGTTCAAACTCAGATCATCATTCCTATCAGTAGGCTCAGACTTTAAACAAAAAAATTACCAGTCATTTTATGAAAAATACCACACAAAGTACCGAAACAAGAAATTCAATAACATACTGTTTTCCACAGTGACTGCACCAATTTACATTCCCACCAACAGTGTAGGAGGTTCCCTTTTCCCCACATCCTCACCATAGTTGGTTAATTTTAATGAACAGGGAGTTAACCCCACAGAGCAGTAAAGCCACGACCTCCCCCCAGACAGAGGCTCCCCTCAGCAGGAACCAGGATTCCCAGCATCTGCTTCCCCTGCCCCAGCCTTGTTGCTGTAAATGAGCTTCGTAAGTGCACTCGGGCCAAAGAAATGTCATTTTACAATTATGTAATGGAAAGTCGTGATCCTAGTACAAATGTTATATTATTGGAGGACACTGCAGCAGCGTTGGGAGTGACAAAGCAGCCACTTGTATGGGCCTTGCTTCTATAACAGGCAATCCACTGTACGACAGCCTAGGTTCTTTGGGTGTGGGCACCTTATTAGGTGTGGTCTCAGCATTCCTCATCTACACTAACACAGAAGCACTCTTAGGGCGATCCAGCCAGCCAGAACAAGTACAACTTGTTCTTACTTGAACTCCTGGAGAACGACCCATGAGTAAGCGCAATTCGTGATGTTAAAGCCACAGATCTAGGATTAGGGAACGCAAGGTTTAAGGCAGAAGTAGATTTCGATGGACGAGTTGTTACAAGATCATATTTGGAAAAACAAGATTTTGACTAAATGCTACAAGAAGTTCAAGAAGGGAAGACTCCTGAAGAACTAGAGACCTTTACGCTTAAACATGGAGAAAATATTATTGATACTTTAGGAGGTGAAGTAGATAGACTTGAGAAGGAACTGAAAAAACGAAATCCTGAAGTTCGACATGTAGATTTGGAGATACTATAGACTTGATGGAATGAATCACCTTGGAGGGACCCTTGGAAACAAGTTTGTCAAGACTACCTTCTCACGCTGAAGGGGTCAGTGCCATTCAGAAGCCATTCTGGTTTGTTTTAAGATAGAGGAGGTATTTATGTAAAGAGCAATTCAACAGTCCACAGAAACTAAAACAACTTCTTACTTCTAAGAGACATATTACAAGTTGAATCAATTTGGAAATCATGTTTTCATGTTTCAACAGGAAATATTTTGGTTACTTATATCGTTCATAATTTCTCATTTTAGGAATGTAATTAAATTCTCATTTTAATTACATTTAGATTCAATGTAATTTCTAACAAGATTCCAGCGGCATTTTTTACAGAAGTAGAAAAAAATCCTAAAATTTATTTGGAACCACAAAAGACCCCAAATAGCCAAAGCAATCCTGAAAAAAAGGACAAAGCTGGAGCCAAGAATACTCAATGGAGAAAAGCCAGTCTATTCAATAAATGGTGCTGGGAAATTTGCATATTCACGTGCAAAAGAATGAAACTAGACCCATCTCTTATAATGCTCACAAAAATTAACTCAAAATAAATGACGACTTAATATAAGAACTGAAACCATAAAACTAGAAGAAAACAGGCAAAAACTCCTTGACATGGGTCTTGGCGATGAGCTTTTGAAGATGGCCCCTAAAGCACAAGCAACGTAATCAAAAATAAGTGAGTGGACCTACATCAAACTAAAAAGCTCTGAACAGCGAAACAAGCAGCAAAATGCAAAGGCAGCCTATGGAACGGGAGAAAACATGTGCAAACCCGTCTCCCTGGTTAACCTGGCAGGCGGGGGTCAGAGGGCAAATGTGAGGTGAGACACAAGTCTCCTACGAGCTTAGATGCAACCAAACAGGTGGGTGCCTGCGTTCACATGCTTGTGCACGCACACCCGCAACACACGCGCGCGTGCGAGGATAAAGAAGTGAGTGATTCCACGTCAAAATGGATGACCTGGAAAAGGCGTGGTCCTGCGGTGATGGGAAGCAATCTGCCAGTCTAGAGCCATGGCTTGTGGGGGAAGGGGGACAGGTGGAGCAGGTGAGGTCACCTGGAACTTGAAGGATGATGGGTATTTGTCAGTGTTGCTGGGTCTGCAGGCACCGTTACAGATCTGCTCCATTGGTCCACTTTCTTCAAGTAACTGAGCCTGCATTTTCCTTGATGAGCCATCATCATTCTTTTTTTTTTTTTTTTTAAGAAGACGGTATCCTTTTTTATTTTGTTTTTTTGTTTTGTTTTTCAAAGATTTATTTTTTATTTATTTTTGGCTGCGTCGGATTTCAGTTGCGGCGCACGGGTGCACCGCTCTTCGATGCAGTGCTCGGGCTTCTCTCTAGCTGCGGCGTGCAGGTTTTCTCTTCTCTAGTTGTGGCACGTGGGTTCCAGGGGGCGTGGGCTCCGTAGTTTGCGGCACGCGGGCTCTCTCGTTGAGGCGTGAGAGCTCAGTAGTTGCGGCACGTGGGCTTAGCTGCCCTGCGGCATGTGGGATCTTAGTTCCCTGACCAGGGATGGAACCCGCGTCCGCATTGTAAGGCGGATTCTTTACCACTGGACCACCAGGGAAGTCCTCAGAGCCATCATCATTCTATGTGGTCAGGTTATCTGACTCCTGTCATGGGTCTAAGATGGCTATGTTACCCAAACCCAGCTTACTAAATCATTAAATCTCTTGCCAGAGATTGACCCAAAAATGGACGTGTAGCACTGGATGGACCAATGAGACTCAGTCCTGGATTTTTCATTTAAATGACTGAGAAAGAAGCAGCTGAGCTTTCTAAGAAGATGCAAATATTAGTGAGACTCAGATCCAAGCAGCTATCTTGAGACTACATGGGGAGAGCCAAGGCACAAATGGAGGAGTCAGATCTGCAGGATGGAAAAAAGGGAAAAAATCTTGATAATGTCACTCGAGTCCCTAGAGCGAGCGTGCCTGAAGCCATCGCCCTGGTGTTTTTGTTCTATGAGCTACTTTCAGTTGCGTTTCTGCCACTTGACATTGAATTAAGACAGAATAAATCTGCCTGGTATTTACAATGCCATGTCAGAGTCTGTTTGGGGATTGGGAGTTGGAAGAAAGCTCTCATACTGAGAATAAAGTTTTTAAAACCTACTCTGCATCAGCTACCAGTCATTCCGCAAAGAAAGGGCCCTATGTTCAAGAAGAGCTTTGGGAAATCTGGCCTGACCATAGGGAACCTTCCTCTTTCTCTTTCTCTTCCAGATGACACTGTGTAGCTTAGAGGCATTTATAAGCTAATATGTCTATGGACCTCAAACAGGGAGGCAGATACGCAGTATTCCCCACCCCAGTTATCTGGGGAGTTTGTCCTGGAGAGCACACATCGAAAACAGGACTTCCTCCACTCCCACACACACAGCTGAATTCTGAGGGTCTTGACTTGAGAATCGGACTTGACTTCTGATAACAACCCACCCTAGTTACTCAGAAAGTCGTGCAACCTCCGAGGTCTCCAAATGACGCAGCCGCCCTGAGCACAGCAGCCTCTTCCTCTGCTCCCTCTGCCAGTGAAGGGCTCAGGAACCCAGCCCTCTGCTCCCTCTGCCAGTGAAGGGCTCAGGAACCCAGCCCAGGGTCTAGAGCTCATATGCATCTGCATTCACAGTCTAGTGTGAAGAGACTGGATCCAGGGGCGGGGCTGGTGCCTGACCAGGTGCAAAGAGCTGAGACCACAGTTTCCTCTGCATGAGGAAGCGGATGTCCCCGAGGCCCTGCTCCTGGGGAACATAACCTAAGGACTCCATCACGTGGATGCTGCTGGATTCCATGGGTACAGCACAGACCCAGCTACAGGTTCTGGAAATACTGTGACTAACCCCTGAATGTGCTGAGACCTCCACCTCTGGAGCAAAGCACAGGAGCCAGGAGGAGCCAGCACCTGTTCTTGCTGAGCACTGACGCTGGGCATTCACTGATCCACCTAGTTTGGCTCCTGCGGGGTAGAAACCCTGCGTAGATGAAGCCCAGGGGGCTCCAGAGCATCAGGGCATCGGGACCCGCAGGGGAGGGTCAGGACCCCACTCGCACCAACTGTGAAGCCCAGGGTGTTCCAGAGCATCAGGGCATCGGGACCCGCAGGGGAGGGTCAGGACCGCACTCGCACCAACTGCAGCTGCTCTTCGGGCTTCCGCTGGAGCTGCTGGAAGCTGAGAATGATTATAGGGTCAGCCTGAGCATCTCACATGTAGCTTTCTTTTACCTCCACCTGGAATTCAGTCCCTCCTGTTCTCTCTGTCTAGAACACCACCCATCCTTTGTAGTGAGGACAATTTTAGACTCTCACGAGTCTACCTTGATTAAAAATTTGAAATGGCAATGAAAGGGAAACGGAAAACAGCTTCCTGGCAAGGTGCCGAATGCCTGGAGCTGATGCCTCACAGACTCTTCTGAGTAACAGCCAGCTTTGTGCCAAGTCAGAGTGTGTCTGCAGCCCAGACACATTTTCCCTAGTTCTGACCACATACAAATGCAAGATTCTTCCATAGTAGGATTTGATGACCATGACTTTGTCCCACCACCCTCCTACTTCCTGTGACTCCAGATACTTGGAAGATAATCTGTGTAAGGATGAGAGGCCAGGTCAGCATGTCGGTGGCCTGTGTGTCTGGGAGGCCATGGGACGGTCCTATCTGATCCCAAATGTGGGACCAGACTCCCTGGTTGAAACCCAGGTTCTGCTGATCCAGAGCTGGGTGACGTTGGGCAGGTCAGTTTACCTCTCTGAGGCTCAGCTGCCTCGTTTGTAAAATGGGGGTGACAACAGTCCTTACCACGAAATGTCACTGTAAGAACTAATAAGTAGTTTATCATCTTGGTAAGCAATAGGCACTCAGTGAATGCTAGCAGGAGGATGATGGAGGGGGAAGAATTATCAGATGTATCGTATTTAAGATAAGTAAGCCAAGTCTTAAGATCCCTACTGATCATTGGTGAGTTAATGAACTCACTCATTCAACAAGTGATCGTGGGGGAAGACTCAATAAGAAAATACACGCAAAGTTCTTAATCCAGCCCAGTACGCACACAGCTAAACAGCAGTGCCCAACAGATGTTAGCTGTAAACGTGATGACGGTGATAGTGAAGGTAATGATGATGGTGATGATGATGGTGATGTGATGAAGTGACGGATGTGGAGGGTGATGGATGAGAATAAGGAGAAACTAACAGAGCATCTAAAATATGTAACTGCATGTGTAACCCTGCTAATGACACCTGGACCTAGATAAACATATCAACGTAATGAATGTTTATCAAGGACCAAGTACCAGGTATTGTGCTTGAAATTTGTCCTACTTAAGTACGAAGATATTCTCTGCAGCTTTAAGGGTAGCAGCAAAATACTGGCGCAAACACTCAATAGAAAGTAGAGACTGGGATGATCTTTCCTCGAACTCACAGCTGCAGAACGAGCTACAGAGACTAGATGAGTGTGTGTGTGTTAAGAAAAAGTTCACAGATGGCAGAATGAGGAACGTGGGAGCAGGATGGAGAAAACAGTGAGTGGGTTTGGAGCCAAGCAACACCTGGCTCCTTTCCCGGCCCCAGACCAGCTGTGCAGCCTTAGGGAACTCATTAAACCCCTCTGAGCCTTCCTGTTCTCATTGTGAAAAGTGGTAATGAATACCTTCCTCGTTAGGCTATTGTGAAGACCACATGAGGTGCCTCCATGTGTATGTAAAATAAGTCACTCAAGGCATGAAGCTAATCCCTACAATAATCTACTATTATTAACTACCTGGCGTTCCCATTTCCTTTTTCTCTATTACCAGCTTCTGAACTGTGAGATACCAACAAGACAGTCGATAAAATTTCAGAATCCTGGTCCCATCTTAATGAAATATATTTTGGGGGGTTCACGCTTCCACCTTTGAAAATAGAAACTTTGCAAAGGGATCAGGCTGTGCTTTCTTCATTGAGATTTTTGCTGTCATAAGTGGAACCTCCTGATTCTCATGAAAGACATGAAGTGTGAGCAAGAAAAAAACTGGCTGTTTCAAGCTACCGGGATTTGGTGGGTTATTCGCTATTGCAGCACAATGCAGCCTGGGACGCGCCTTCAGCTACCTCGGCGCCGTGTAATGAGTCTTCCTGGTAGGATCCAGAATTGGCTGATGAAATTCCACCTTCCGGCTGAACGGGAGCTTCTGAAAGAAATAAGGTAGCATCACGAGAAAATAAAGCACACACGTCTCTTCCGCTCCTGAGTGTGGGAGCTGAGGCTGGTGTACACCGTGCTGGTACTGAAACTCTTGTGTGCTCACCACTGCCGTCCTCTCCTGGATTCCTCGTGAACTTTCTAGAAGACAGGGTGTATTTGTCATCCACCTCCACCCACCGAATACTCGCCTGCTCGGGGCCTGGCACCTGAAGGTGCCACTCCCGCCAGCTTCAGGTGGTTTGAGGGTCGGGGTAAGAGCAGGGAGGAAATCCGCGGAGAAGCGGCCTCTCTGAGGGGCCCTCCCTGCAGGGTGACCTCCTGGGGCCCTGGGTCAGCCTCCACCTCCTTCCTGATTAATAACTGCAGGTAGAGAGAGGCCAGCCGCCTGCAGGTGGTCTGTTCTTAGGCCCAGAGCCAAGTCTAGCCCAATCAGAGCGAAGAACACAGCTCCTGAGCCGCCGATGAAATTCATTAAGGGGAAGCTGGCAGGAAGATGCATGGAGGCTGCTAGAAACCAGCCTAGTGCTCTGTCTGCAGGGAGCTCACATCCAGGCCCGCAGGCTTGGGGTCCTCCAGGGGCTGGGGAGGAGACATGCGCTGTCCATCTCCAGCCAAGTACCATCAGGAAGGGACAGAGTCCAGGGTGCCAGGTCTTACAGGGTGCCGATTCCCTGTCTGGTCTCAGTGGACATGGGGGCTTGCAACCCCTGACTGAGAGTGAGTCCTCAGTCGCGACCAGCGGGAGGGTCGTAGAAGGCCCTCGTCTTCATAACCCTGCTCCGTCCTGGCTATCATACAACTGCTAAAACACATAGTAACCCCTTCCTTGTCAGGAGCACATCTATTGCAAAAGGAAGATTCAAATTTTCAATAAAAGATATAAAAATTCTAAGCAATAAGATAATGCAGAATGAGGTAGAGACAGTTCGTCTACCTGCATCCATTCTCCCCTTCTTTCTTCCCAGGAGTTTCCCTCTCTCTCTAGTGGCCCCTCCTCCAGGAACGCCCCCCCCCCCCAACAGTTGCCCTTCAAAGTCCAAATTCTCCCTCTTCTATCCTCCCAGGGGAATAATGAAGCTATTCACTCCAGGAAAACCAGTGGGATGTGTAAGGTCGGATCTTAACAAACGGCACCGCGGAACAGAGGAAAGCTTCAAGTGAGCTTCATTAGGGAGCGTTCCCGGGCGAGGTGCACTGGTCCGAGAGATTAGGGAGCGCTCCCGGGCGAGGTGCACTGGTCCGAGAGAAAGGGGCCAGAGAAGTCGCGCCCGGGCGAGGGTTGGGCAAGACTTTATAGGGGAAGAAGGGAAAGGGGTGTGGTGAATCTGGGAGGGCGCAGGGTATTCCTTATTTGGTGGTCTTTTCGGGTATCCTGGGGGACCGTTGGTCCCGCCCCTCGAAAGGCGGGAAGGCTGGGCTGGGTTCAAAGTCCCCAGGTCAGTTCCTGGAACTGGGTGGTCCGGAGAATTCGGTCTGATGCAACCTGTGAATCTGATTGTGTTCCCCCGCCTCGGCCCGTTGGCCTTACAGGGTGTGTGTGTATTTTCCCTCCAACTCCTCACCAAAGAAGTATTTACCAGCTCGAAGCATAAAACAAACGTGTTATCTTCGCATAACGAGGACTGTGAAAATTAAAACTACTGAGAGACAATCAGAAAGAAATCGCAGGTCTCCAACGGCTGGTAGATTCCTTACGGCAAATGCCGGAAGGCCAGGTGTCAATTACATAGCCCAACCCTCCCGCAGGAAACGAGGCCTCAGGTACTCACCAGGACTCCTCAGGATGGACAAGAACAAAGAGAGACAAACCGAAAGGTCTTTGCCATCAATTGTCCAATTGTCCAACTCTCCTTCCTCTCCTGCCCTTCTGGGGGCAGAGGGGTCCGAAGAAGGACCTGAAAATGAAGGTACACCTGCCCTACCCCATCCTATCCCCACCTAACTTGTTCCAGCCCTCCCTACCCCATCCTATCCCACCCTATCCTATCCCATCCCATCCCCGCCTACCCCATCCTATCCCATAGTAGTAGCGGTGTTTGCTGTCCTCTGATCCAAAGACCTTGATCACCATGCTGTAGAGATGCAGCCCTTCCACCAGCATCCACGCAAAGACGCTCAGGAAGAGGTAGTGCAGGAGCACGGCCAGCACCTGGCACGGGGCCTAGGATCAAAGCAACGGCAGGGAGGGTAAGCTCTCTCGGGTGTGAGCAGTGGGTGGGTGCTGTTGTCCCAACCTCCCTGCACCCATTTTCTGGGGAGGCCTTCTGGTCAGGTGGTCTCATTTTCTTTCTGGGGAGTCATATCTTGCCTTTCTAGATGGAGTGATGTGGATGGGGCACGTGACTCAGGAAGTTGCCAATCACTGCATGCCCCCCTCCCCCACCAAGCACGGTGATTGGTTCAGGAGAGAGCAGGGAATCAGGCCTGGCCAATCAGCATAAATATCCCCATCCCTGAAGCAGGATTGGCTGGGGAGGGTGCACGTGACCCTCCTGGTCCACTGGGGTGGGTTCTGAGGTGGGCAGAGCTGCCAGGGAGCCAGGGAGCCAGTGAGCGAGGCTGAGGCTTTGGAGACACCGGGCTGGGCATCCCACCGGCAGAGCCAGAAGCCATCAGTGGAGAAGACACGGCAGGCCCACCAGGACGCCAGCTCACAGCAGGTGTGGAGTGCCCCTGTTTGGTTTAGACCTGAGCGAGGGCACTGATGTGAGGAGAGGGGAAGAATGCCCAGGCACCACGCATGTGTCCCCATGGGACCCGGAGAGGGGCACGGCCTGGGAGGAGAACTGGAGATGGAAGGGGATGGGAAGGTGACGGGAGGGAGGAAGGAGGAGATCTTTTCAAAGGAGAAAAAAATAAAGAAAAGCATTAAAGACAGAAACCTATTACTGTACCAAACCTGGGTCTGCTAGCAAAGCACCAGGTTGTGATGACGGCGGAAAGTACAGCAGTTACTGCAGGGCCAAGCGAGGAGACCAGTGGGTCTGCTAATGCTCGAAAGACCAGGACTCCCTGATGGCTTTCAGGAAGAGTTTTTAAAGGCAGAGTGAGGGAGAGGGTCGCAGGTGTGTGATCAGCTTGTGGACATCCTTCTGATTGGTTGGTGGTGAGGTAACAGGTGGTATTTTGGGAGTCAACATCATGAACCTTGTGGTTCCAGCTGGTCTGGGGTCTACGTGGTGGTGGTCGGCATGCATTTCGTTTCTCCACCTGGTGAGGGTCTCAGTATCTGCAAAACACCTCAAGGATACGGCTCAGCATAGTATCTACAGCCCTTGAGGAGGAACAAAAGGTCCTTGACTTTGTTTTATGGCTGAACTATTACTAACTTGTCTTACTTGACTCTTTTCCTTTGTTTCTGCATTTTCTCACTTCTCGGATTAAATTTGCTCTTTGGAACTTGGGGAAGGCCTAGGAGGCTAAAGTTCTTCTACAAACAACAGAGAGGGGACACAGGGCAGGGGATCTGTCCCCAGGAAGGCCCCACAGTGTCCTGCTCAGTTTCAAATCCAGGGACAGCATGATTTCTGGTGGATACACCAAGCCCTATTCTTACAATATTCAGCAGTCTGCTAATTCTCAGGATAAAAATGTGTACTTGATACCTCGGTTTCCTGTTTGGAGTCACAAAACTTCCATTTGGTCATTAAGCACAGATATCAAATACACACAGTCCTTGTCTCTGAGGTCCCAGCACCGAATGGCCTTCTAGGACCAGCTGCCCCTTGCCTGTGGCTCATCCCTGCCTCCCTGTTCTCTTTGTTTTTTCCCCCCTCCCTCTGGATTTCCTTTGGGAGACCTGACCACCCTCTCCCGGACACAGCCAGGCGGGGTGGGGATAGATGCTGTCATCGTGGTGTCCCCACCCCTAGCTGAGAGGTGGGCATGTGCTCAGGCTGCCACTCGCTCACATGACTCTTCATGAAATGTTCATTTTTAGCACGGATAACTTCAATCCGTTTTCAGATCAACCTTTCCTGGCAACGAACAGATGTGATTTGCTTCCATGCAGACGCCCACAGACTGTCTAAATCTGGTGTCACCTACATTGAGTGGTGACAGATTTGGAGAAAGAGTTACATTTAATCATAAATAACTCTGTGACTTCATTTCTTTAAACTTGTGGATTGAACCACTTTACGTCCTCCCTCTCCCCTACCCTCTCACAAACACGCTTCCTGCTGAACTTCTGCCCCCTTCTGCCCACTCCCACCACCCAACAGACCCACCCACGTCACAGAGGAAGACAGCCTGGTCTTTAGTTCTCAGTGTGTAATGGATCCAGAGGCGGAAGCTCTGGTCATCCAGGCTCACGGTCACTGTCACACAAGGACATGATGCCACCTGAGCATAGGAGGTAAATGACAGCAGACATGAGGGACCCAGAACACCCTGCAGCCACCAGCACTCTGGGAGCCGGGGGGCAAGAATGTTCTAGAATAATGGCTGCAGAGCCTGAGCTGAGACTCAGTCTCCAGACACTTTGGCAGTGCTGAGCCCTCACCTGCACTCAGTGCACCCACCCTGGGCTGGCATTTTAAGATGCTGATGCCCTCACGGGGACATCCACGGAGAGCTCACCCACGGAGAGCTCACCCACGGAGAGCTCACCCACGGAGAGCTCATCCACGGAGAGCTCACCCACGGAGAGCTCATCCACGGAGAGCTCACCCACGGAGAGCTCATCCACGGAGAGCTCATCCACGGAGAGCTTCGGGCATTCTTCTTCAGAGCACGGCTCCCCGGGGGTGGGCTTGGTCAGGGCCCGGGTGGGCAGCCCCCCTACGAGGCCCTGCCTGAGCCTTCGGGGCCTGTCTCTGCCCATCTGCCCATCAGCCTGGGGAGGCTGTACCAGTCACGGCAACTCATAAACATCTGTCTGGTGGGAGGTTCCACATGGGGCCTGGGCAGCTGCGCCTCTCAGGCTCCCTGGGGAGCTGTGAGCCCGGGAAGGATGTAACCCAGAGGGACAGGTGACCCATGGCTCATCACAGGGACACGGACACAGAGCGTGCACGTGTGGGGAGAGTGAAGCCCAGGGGAAGCCGAGTACCAGACCTGCCCACCCACACCCAGGGCCGCATTTCCCTCCTGTGCCCTGACCTGACAGCCAGTGCGGGGGGGAGCCGTGCACAGCCCCAGGGACACCCAGCACATGTGCGAGACGACACAGTTCTGTGTGACCCCTGACGTGGCCCAGAGCTGTGTCACTGGGTCACCCTCTCCAAGGCCAGTTGTGGGCAGAGCTTCCTCACAGCACAAGACAGGGTGTCTTCTGAGTATGACTTGGGGGCTCATAAATTCCTCCAGTGCCCCTCTGGGGGTCTCCCCCGTTCCCATCTCTGTGCACAGACAGCAAGACAACTGAAAACAGCAGCTATTAATTTCAGAAACCATGAGTGTGTGTGTGTGTGTAACAGGAAGAGTCAGACGTGCACTTCAGAGACAGTTTCCTGCCCCCTCCCATCTCCACCAAGGACCCCCGCCAGCTGGGTGGGGAGGGAGGCAGGGGCACGGAGAGATGATCAGGAAGGGGGCGGGGCGCCGTTTAGACTCTGCTCTCACTGCAGGGGCACAGGTTCCATCCCTGCTCAGGGAACTAAGAGCCCACATGGGAGGTGCAGCCAAAAAAAAAAAGGGGGGGGGAGGCTTCTTCCACCAAAGTCTACGTGGGGACTGTGAACGGTGAGGGCTCAGCAGCGTTGCGCCCTGGCACCCTGACAGCACTCCGGTAGAGAGCGGCCTCCAGCACGACTCCTCTGTGCCCCAACTCACATGTGCCCTTGCACTGAGCACACCCTGGGTGCTCGTCTCAGCCCTCGAGTCCGACGTACCCTGGGTGGACAGTCCCCATTCCAGGACCCAGAACACTCACACCTCACCCAGCGCTGCATGGGCTCTGGGCATCGGGACAGCAGCCGTGGGATGAGAAAGCCCCACACCTCCCCAGCTACATGGAGCAGCGCTTCTCAAAAAGAGGAAGCCAAGATGGAACACACTCACATGTGTAACGATGCTGGGTGGTGGGGAGGTGGACCGTACCCGGGGCACTGGGGACCCTCAGGCGCTGTGCTCGGACCCTCCCGACATCCCTCAGTGTGTGACCAGGTCATCCGAGGACACACCAAGGCCCTGGCCCCTGGCCCGGCACGCGCCCTCCCCTGTCCAAATGTCGCCTGAATCCCCAGCTCCCCCGGCCCTTCCAGGCCCACCATTGATAGAGGCCCCTTTGGGCTTGAGTCGGTCCGGCCTGTCTGTGGACAGACACGTTGTGACCACACGAGGCACCGACGGCCCGGCAGGTGCTGACGCGCTCGTCATCACCCTCAGCTGGCGGCGGGAACTCAGGCCCTGACCTGCCGCTCCCTCCACGTGCAGCTGAGCACGGCCGGGGACGCCGGGAGGGGCTCGTGCGGGACACAGCAGACGGCCACCGGGTCCGGGGCAGAGACGCCCACCGAGGACCCGTCCAGAGCCGGGGAACGCGGGGTCCACACGTGCGGGGAAGTCGGGTTTCCCCGCCTTCCCTGTCCCTGCGGGGTGCTGGGCGCAGGGGTGGGTCCGGTGCCAGAAGGGAATTCAATTCTAACTGTGATGGCCCGTGGTTCCCCAGGCCCTCTCTCCTCTGTTAAACCTCACGGCTCCAGTTTGAGAGGAACGGGGCCTGCAGACTCCTGACTTTTACGCTCACGGTTTATATTCGGTGTGTAAACCTGCCCGGCGGGTGAGGGAAACATGCAGAGAGGAAATTGCTCCGATGCTTCCAGCAAAAAGCAAAGAAAAAACACCTGTGAACTTACATGGGGATCTGGAATTAGAACAGCCGGCCGCAGAACTGAACAGAAAGTGTTTTCAAATCGTCC
Source organism: Leucopleurus acutus (assembly GCF_964270905.1). Classification (NCBI taxonomy): domain Eukaryota; kingdom Metazoa; phylum Chordata; class Mammalia; order Artiodactyla; family Delphinidae; genus Leucopleurus; species Leucopleurus acutus. The sequence continues at coordinate 89,098,032 of NC_139155.1, forward strand.
CTGTGGCCCAGGTAACACGAGTCAGGAAGGTCTCAGTGGAAAATGCGCTGACACAGGCTAGACTGGTCCCCAGGCCCGTTCGTGCATCTGGCGTTTACAGCTGTGGCATCTCAGAGCAGAGAGGTGGGTCCCAGGGAAGTCAGAGCAGGGAGCAGAAAACAGAAGCAGAAAGAGGCAGGAATGCGTGAGGACGAGGGCGGCCGTGAGCGCCTGTCAGCCCGCAGGCTGGGGCAGGACCGCCCCAGGCAGAGCCGCATCCCTGGATGTGCCACAGAACCTTTCAGTGTGGCCTCTGCCTGCTCCCCCCGCCGAGAATAAACTCCCCGACCGTCCGGAGAGGCAAGAGCTGTCATTTCACACACAGGTGGCTGCTGCTGCACTGCCCTTACACGTCTTGGTGATGCTGACGTCACTGTGATGTGTCCTGAGGACATGAGGAGGTGTCACTGTGATGCAGTGGGGGATATGGGGAGGGGCCACTGTGATGGGGCCAGAGGACACCATGAGGTGTCCAGGAGAGTCCTCAGGAAACTGAGGCCCAGAGAGGTTAAGTGTCCCTCCCGAGGGCACCCGGCGCATGGACAGAGCTGGGATTTGCACACAGGCCAGCTGCTCCAGGGCCCTCACCCTCCCACTCACCATGTGGGGAGCTCACAGACTAAGCTGGGCACTCAGAATGGAAGGGGGGGGGTCACAGAGCCCAGGGGAGTGCGGGGGATGCTGGGATTCGCAGCAGGAAGGGGGTGGGAAGAAGGCTGGACTGAGCTGCCACTTTGCAGACTATCCGTCCTGTCACCCTGGTGGCTGCACAGCTTCCCTACTTGTGTGTAAGGACATGTCACTCTCCCAGCGTTCCCAGCGTTCCCTGTGAGGATGTGGAAGTAGAACTGCTCCCCCGCTGGTCACGTGGAGACACTGAGGCCCAGAGAGGCACAGTGATGTGTTTGGTGGACAGATGGGTGGGTGGCCAGGAGCAGAGGAAGAGGGAGGTGGAGAGGTGGGCAGGGCCTAGATCTTCACTCTACAACACGGAGCACGGGTCACTATGTAAATTTAAATCAGTTACATTATGTAATATGCAAATTGAGTTCCTCAGTCGCGCAGCCACATTTTAATTTCTCAGCAGCACACGTGCCTGTGACTACCATTTTGGACAGCACAGCATAGGTGGAGACCCTGGAGGGTTTGAGCAGAGGGGGACATGGTCTGACATATGGGGGCAAGGGACCCCCAGGCTGCTGCGTGGGGAGCCGACTGCAGGGGTCTCGGTGGAAGCAGAGGCTGGTGGACCTCATGCAGGATCCAGACAAGAGGTGATGGTCCTGTATGAGAATTGCCATGTGGGGCAGGGAGGTGGCTGGATGGCAAAGATATTCTAAAGGTAGAACCGTGAGGATTTTCTGAAAGATTGCATACACAGCTCAAGGCTTTGGCGTAACCAGCTGGAAGAGTGGAGATGTCCTTCTCTTGGACGGCAAAGAACGTGGATGAGTGGACTTCAGATGAAGTCACATCGCAACCCATGAGCATCAGGCAGAGCCTTGGCGGTGGATGTCCACAGCTCAGGAGAAGCAGAGCCTATCAGAAGGAAGGGTCGTAGGAGGGGGCTGAGCAGCCAGCGCTCATGGTTTCAGGGTGGACACCCCTGTCCCGGAAAGGGCACAGGAACATTCTGAGCCTCAGGTTATCCATCTGCAAAATGGGCAGAATAATTCCTGACCCTTTTTCTCTAGTTGGAACTTTTTAGGGATATAAGAAGAAATAACACAGAAAGACTTGGAGGCTTAGCCAGGATAAGGCATGAAATAACTCCAAGGTAAGATGATTATTATCTTAATTGGATGTAGTCAAATTTAGTTTTTTATTTTAATGATTTAGTTTTGAGGATGAAATGTTCATTTATGAATCATCTGTGACAGTAAATAGACCTCCCTGGTGAAGACTTCCCTAATTACCTGTAACCACCTGTGACTGATGAGCCAGCAGCAGGGATGGCAGGGATGTGATGGCAGGAATTATCTAATCACATGTCCCTGTAAATAATTCAGGGACGGGGGCCACTTCTGAGGCTGGAGCAGAGTTACCTTTGCCTCGCATGGTGCATATTTTCTGTCTCTGCAGGAGCCAGGAGGAGGGGTGCAGGCACCAAGGCTCTGTCTCTGCAGGCGAAGCCATGCCCCTCTGACTGCGGCTGTGGCTCTCCACGGCTCAGCAGAAGCAGAGCCTGTCAGAAGGAAGGGTCGTAGGAGGGGGCTGAGCAGTCAGCTCTCGTGGTTTCAGGGTGGACACCCCTGTCCTGGGAAGGGCACAGGAACGTTCTGAGCCTCAGGGTATCCATCTTTCTCCACACCTGGGCCAACATAGAGCTGGAAGGCATCCCCTCCACCTTCTTGCCAAGCTGGGTGGATGCATTTGAAACATTTCACTGTCTTTGTTATCAAACAAATCTTGTCAAGCTAATTAGCTATGGGGGATCTTAGGTGGGTTTTTGTTTTCAAAAGTAGACAAACAAAACAAATGTATATTATGCTTCCAGAGGCTAACTTTCTAATTAAAGTAAACTGCAGTTGGATCACCAAACAAAAGTAAATAAATAATAAATGTGTGTGCACATATGTTCAGAGAGGAGAAGCCGGAGGTAAAATGAGACCCAGCAGAGCAATTGGCAGCCGTGAACTGAGCACAGGGTCCAGGTCCCAGAAGCAGTGAGGTTGCAGGGAGGGAAGCTAGGTTCGTATCACTGCCCGGAGGGGGGAATGAAGAGGGGAAATAGGTTCGTTTGTTTAACAAATTCTTTCTGTCCGGTGTTGGGAGCTAACATTTCTTCTCTGTCCTCTTTCTTTTCCTTCCTGTAATAAGGGTCTGGCGTGCGTCAGAACGCACACCACATGTCACAATGGCTCAGTCAGTGTACGTTTTACGTCTAGTGTACGGGACCCTGAAGGGCCTGAGTGTGAGATGGCCACCAAGGAGCGTGGGTAGTGACAGTGGAGAAAATCTGCCCAAATGTGGATGGATCCCTGACCTCAGGCAAGTTGTCTCCTGGGACTCGAGAACAAGCCATCCAGGGATGCTCCGCCCTGCGCGCTCCTGGTCTCGGCAGAGCTGGCAGAGCCAGAGTGTTAGGTTAAGTGTGGGCAGCCGCATGCGCGCCGCCGAACCGATCTGCTGAGCCTGTCGCTGCCGCCGCCCCGCCCCGTGCGCCGGGACCCGCGACCCCAGACCCGGACCTGTTTTCTATCCGTCCGCGCGCCCCAGGCCCGGCCCGCGCGGCGCGGCGGAAGGAGGCGACCTCTCAGCCGCAGCTGGCCAACGGGGCCCTCAAAGTCTCTGTCTGGAGCAAGCTGCTGCGGGGCAACGCGGCCCGGGAGGACAGGGATGAGATTTTAGATGTGATCTACTGGTCCCGACAGATCATTGCTGTGGGCCTAGGAGTCATCCGGGGCGAGTCACCATTGCGAGGTTTCTTGAGACGAGCAGGACTCTGCCGGATCAGCGCCGGTGTCCTGTACCCTCTACTTCAGCAACTACCTACAGATCGATGAGGAAGAGTATGGTAGGGCTTCCCTGGTGGCGCAGCGGTTGAGACTCCGCCTGCCGATGCAGGGGACGCGGGTTCGTGCCCCGGTCCGGGAAGATCCCACATGCTGCAGAGCGGCTGGGCCCGTGAGCCATGGCCGCTGAGCCTGCGCGTCCGGAGCCTGTGCTCCGCAACGGGAGAGACCACAGCAGTGAGAGGCCCGCGTACCGCAAAAAATATGGCAGCACGTTGGAGCTCACAAAGGAAGGGTTTATGACATCGTTTGCCTCGTTCATGGTCATTTGGATCACCTTTTCCACTGCCATCCACTATGACTGTTGGTGCACAGTCCCCACCTGCGCCCTGTCCGGTCCAAAGGACCCTCTTAGTTACACCACAGAAACATGATTATGAGGGGCACCCAGCCACGTAGAACCTGGAAGGTTTCCTGGACCGAGAATCAGTGTGTTGGGCGTCAGTGTTTTCTGCAAGGGTTGTGACCTGAAACTTTTTAAGGAACCATACACCTTTGGGGGAAGCATTTCTGAATTGTCCATCACCAGTCGATTCTTCTCGGATACGATCATGAAACACCCGTTTGCCGATTGGAGCTGTCCTTTCATTTGTGCACCTCTGGATCCGGGTGAAGCATTAAATTGTCTTCCTTCTCCATCAGGTGTACAGTTTTTAAACTATCAATCACTGGCATTTCAAGTCTTCTGAAAACAGTATGGCAGTATGTGCGTGGTCCCTAGCACAGTATAAGCAGCATCTAATAGCAGGTTTCATTGTAGAATGTTTTTTTTAAAAAAAAAAAAAGAAAAAAGAACAAGCCATCCAAAGCATGTGTGACACGTTTCCCCAGGTGGTGGCCTTTAGGCACTCCTCCCCCACAACCCCTTCTGTCCTCCCATCTCTCTCCCATATTCCTGTCCCTCACCTGCCGACTTCATTCCTCTGTTTCCCCCTCACCTCACCAGGTGGAATCTTCCTTAGCAACTCCCTCCAAGACTGAAGAGCTTCCCAAACCAAGTTGGGCATTGGCCCTATCCAAGGTTCTGAAACCTGCTGGGATGCCAGGATGGAGCTGGCGTTTCTGTTCCACGGTGAACACACGTACTAAATGTTATTTTAATATTTCCTTCATGCCTTAACTCCAACAGGTAACAGCTTAAAAATACATAACTGAAAGATTTTCTGTCTGAAAAGATGTTTCTGGGCTGAAGCCTGGGGAGATGGTGGCTTTATCTTGAATATCCTCAGAAATACAGATTCTGAGACACATACGTCTCTAAATCCATTCAGATGTCTGCAGACTGTAAGATAGATGTCAGTAGAAATAATGCTAAGGGGTTATCAGTCAACTCAGCAAATGTTTACCAAACCCCTTCTGATCAACCACTGTGCTGGGCATCTGGGTGCTTATAAAGAGATATAAGGAGTGGTTTTAAATCTGAAGAGTTCTAGATCTATAAGGAGTCAACATTCACTGTGCCCACTGTGCTGGGCATCTGGGTGCTTATAAAGAGATAGAAGGAGAGGTTTTAAATCTGAAGAGTTCTAGATCTATAAGGAGTCACATTAAATATAATAATATTAAGGATGAGGGACTTCCCTGGTGGTCCAGTGGTTAAGACTCTGTGCTTCCACTGCATGGGGCATGGGTTCGATCCCCGGTAGGGAAACTAAGATCCCACATGCTGTGTGGCACCGCCAAAAAAAAAAAAAGAATATTAAAGATGAAGTAACATGTATTGTAGAACTGCCACCAACTAGCTGGTACATTTAGGAAATAAATGGTTTGGTCAGAAACCAGCTTTCTGAGAGCTCACTATCATCCCCCTATTGGAGCAGAGTTTGTGATTGAAGAGTGTTAGCAGGAGACCTTCACGTGGGGCATGGTTTCCTACCATGATCCAATATCTCTTTTAAGTTTAATCTAAGATTTACTTTTGTTCCAAGAGCGTACTGGAGCTTTGGAATAGGATCATCCATGAGCAGTATAAATCTCAAGGAAATTACAAACCTTTAGCCAGACTCATCAAGAAAAAGAGAGGGGGAAAAAATAGGGGAAATGAAAGAGGAGAAGGTACAACTGACACCACAGAAATACAAAGGATCATAACAGAGTACTATGAACAACTATATGCCAATAAAATGGACAACCTAGAAGAAATGGATAAATTCCTAGAAATGTATGATCTCCCAAGACTGAATCAGGAAAACATAGAAAATACGAACAGACCAATTCTCAGGAATGAAATTGAATCAGTTTGAAAAAAAAAAAAAACTCCCAACAAACAAAAACCTAGGACCACATGGCTTCACGGGTGCATTCTACCAAACACTTAAAGAAGAGTTCACATGCATCCTTCTCAAACTATTCCAAAAAAATATAAGAGGAAGGAATGCTTCTGAACTCATTCTACCAGGGCAGCATCACCCTGATACCAAAATCAGACAAAGATATCACAGAAAAGGAAAATTAGAGACCAATATCACTGATGAACATAGATGCAAAAATCTTCAACAAAATATTAGCAAACCAAATTCAACAATATAGTAAAAGGCTCATACACCACGATCAAGCTGGATTTATCCTAGGGATGCAAGGGTTGTTCAATATCCACAAATCAATCGATGTGATACAGCACATTAATAGACTGAAAAGTAAACTCATATGATTATCTCAATAGATGCAGGAAGAAAACTTTTGACAAAAGTCAACATCCATTTATGACAAAACTCCTAACAAAGTGGGCATGGGGGAACATACCTCAACATAATAAAGGTCACATATGACAAACCTACAACCAACATCATCCTCAAGGGTGAAAAGCTGAAAACATTTCCTCCAAGATCAGGAACAAGACAAGGATGCCCACCTTTGCCACTTTTATTCAGTATAGTATTGGAAGCCCTAGCCACGGAAATAAGAAAAGAAAAAGAAATAAAAGGAATCCAAATTTGAAAGAAAGAAGTGAAACTGTCACTGTTTTCAGATGATGATACTATTTAGAGAAAATCCTAAAGATGCCACACAAAAAAAATCTATTAGAACTAATAAATGAACTCAGTGAAGTTGTAGGATACAAAATCAATATACAGAAATCTGTTGTGTTTCTATACAGTAATAACGAACTATCAGAAAGAGAAATTAAGAAAACAACCTCATTTACAATTGCATCAGAAAGAATAAAATACCTAGGAAAAAATCTAACCAAAGAGGTAAAAGACCAATGCTCAGAAAACTATAAGACATTGATGAAAAAGAATGAAGACAACACAAACAAATGGAAAAATATACCCTGATCGTGGATTGGAAGAATTAATACTGTTAAAATGACTATACTACTGAAGGCAACCTGCAGATTCAACACAATCATTATCAAAATACCAATAGCATTTTTCACAGAACCACAACAAATAATTCAAAAATTTGAATGGAAACACAAAAGACCCTGAATAGCCAAAACAATCTCAAGAAAGAAGAACAAAGCTGGAGGTATCACGTTCCCTTATTTCAAAGTATACTACAAATGTACAGTAATCAGAACAGTATAGTACTGGCACAAAAGCAGACACATAGATGAATGGAACAGAATAGAAATCCCCCCAGGCACATATGGTCAATTAATCTATGACAAAGGAGGCAAGAATATACAGTAGGGAAAAGACATCCTCTTCAATAAATGGTACTGGGAAAACTGGACAGCTGCATTCAAAAGAATGAAACTGAACTACTTTCTTATACCATATGCAAAAGAGAAAGAAAGCTCTAAATGGATTGAAGCTTTAAATATATGACCTGAAACCATAAAACTCCTAGAAGTAAACACGCAGTATGCCCTTTGACATTGGCCTTAGCAGTAATTTTTTTTTTGGGGATATGTCTCCTCAGGCAAGAGAAATAAAAGCAAAATAAATGAGACTACATCAAACTAAAAAGCTTTTGCACAGTGAAGGAAACTATCAACAAGACGAAAAGACAGACAACGGAATAGGAGAAGATATTTGCAAATAATACATCAAATAAGGGGTTAATATCCAAAATATACAAAGAACTTGTACAACTCAGCATCAAAAAAACCCAATTTAAAAATGGGCAAAGGGGCTTCCCTGGTGGCGCAGTGGTTGAGAGTCCGCCTGCCGATGCAGGGGACGCGGGTTCGGGCCCCGGTCCGGGAAGATCCCACATGCCGTGGAGTGGCTGGGCCCGTGAGCCATGGCCGCTGAGCCTGCGCGTCCGGAGCCAGTAGCGGGAGAGGCCACAACAGTGAGAGGCCCGTGTACTGCAAAAAAAAAAAAAAAATTGGGCAAAGGACCTGAATAAATATTTTTCCAAATAAGACATATATATATGGCCAACAGACCCATGAACAGATGCTCCACACCAGGCAAATACAAATCAAAACCACAATGAGCTACTATCACCTTCAGGCTTGTCAGAATGGCCATCATCAAAAAGACAACAAATAACAATGTTGGCAAGGACTTGGAGAAAAGGGAACCCTCATGCACTGTTGGTGGGGATGTAAATTGGTGCTGCCACTATGGAAAACAGGATGGAGGTTCCTCAAAAAAATTAAAAGTAGAACTGCTATATGATCCACCAATTCCACTTCTGGGTATTTTTTCCAAAGAAACAAAAACTCTAGGTCAAAAGATACATACACCCCAATGTTAATAGCAACACTATTTACAATAGCCAATATATGGAAGCAACGAAAGTGTCCATCAACTGATGAATGGATAAAGAAGATGTGGTACATATGTACAATAGAATATTACTTGGCCATAAAAAAGAATGAAATCTTGCCATCTGCAACAATATGGATGGACCTGTAGGGTGTTATGCTAAGTGGATTAAGTCGGACAGAGAAAGAATCATATGATTTTGACTATATGTGGAATCTAAAAAACAAACTAAAAAAAGAACAAATGCAACAAAACAGAAACAGACACACAGACACAGAGAACAAACTTGAGGTTGCCAGAGGGGAGGGTGACGGGGGGATGAGTGAAATAGGTGAGGGAGATTAAGAGGTATAAACTTCCAGTCATAAAATATCAATAAATGAGTCACAGGGATGTGATGTATAGCATAGGAGTAAAGTCGATAATAATGTGATAACTTGTATGGTGACAGATTACAAATAGAATTTCAAAGGTGAACACTTTGTAGTGTATAAAAGTATCAGATCACTGTGTTGTACACCTGAAACTAGTATAATATTATAAGTCAATTATACTTCAACAAAAATAAATGAGAAATAATAAGAAATCTCAAGAAAATAAGGCAATTGTGTTAGTCAACGCTCAGTTTTACTTTCAAATAGCCACGTCTCTCTCCCTCCATCTTCTGTTTCTGTCTGTGTGCAAACTTTGATCTCCTTTACCTCACACTGACTTTCCCCACAGACCCCCACACACTGACTACTACAGAGACTCGATATATAATAGATGAGATCCTTCCCTCCCTGATTATTTGGTCCAGTGGGTGTCAACAGTCCAGCCTCAGACCAGTTACCATGGCTAGGAAAGGGAGTCAAATGAGAAGGTGGAAATTACATGTTTAGTAGAATATAAGTATATTCTACTTATAATTGTCTAAGTAGAAACCCCAAAACCAACATCACAAATCAAAAGGACAAATTCAAATCAAAAGAAAAACTTTTAATAAAAAATAAAAATTGTCCTAATTATCAGCAGTAACTGCTTAGAAGATTCAATAGAAAAGTAATTTTCCATTTACAACGGCAGCAAGACTTTAACATACGTGAGTGAGCCTGATTAACGTGTGAGATCCTTACAAAGATGACAGTAGGACATCCTTGCAAGACATTGCGACGCCCTGACAGAGGGAGCAGAGGTTTGCTACCTTCCTAAACAGGAAGCCTCAGGAGTGCGTGGCTGACTTTCTTCCATTTTACTCTACACGTTCAGTGAGACAACAATCAAAAGCTCAACATAGATTTTTAGAGATATTGACAAACGGAATCTAAAATTCATCTTGAAGAGAAAGGGCAAGACCAGAAAAGATAAGAAAGGAAGAAAAGGAGGAGGAGGGGGTGGTGATTCTCTCCCCGTGTTGGGCACAAAACAAATGGGTATAAAACGGGGAGGGCAGCTGACGCGAGCAAATAGATCAATCGAACGTAATGAAAAGTCCAGAAACAGAGACTTTGGCGTATGTGAAATTAATACACAGGAAAGGACGCATTTCGCATCCACAGGGACTGATGGCACTAAATGGTGCGGAGACACTTCTCCACTGCTGTGGAAAAAAACAGAATTAATCTTCAACCTCACATCATTTCCCGAAGTAATTTCAGGTGGATTTCAGACATCAGTGTAAAACAGAACTGTAAAAACATTGGACAAAAATATAAGACAATGGAACCTGGAGAGACAAAAGACCTCAAACAAGACACAGAAAATGCAAAAGGCTAAACTAAAGAACACATAAGCTTGACAACCTCAAGATTTAAAATCCCTATACGACTCACGATACAGTAAAATATTACCCACAGACTTGGAGAAAACATTCACACCATACATAGCAAGGGATTCACAGATACAATATGCCATCATCTCCGTATAATAATACGAAAAAGATAAACAACGGTGGAAATTCAGGCAAAGGATATAAACACACGATTCATGGGGGAGAAATTACAAATGCCAGTAAGCGTGGAAATGCTCGATTCGGTAGGAATGAGGGGAAAACTCGTTAAAACAAGACATCGTCTCTCACCTGTTTGATTGGCAAACACGAGCACGACGGACAAGAGCGGGTATCAGCAGAGACGTGCGGAAACAGGATTCCTACGTGCTGTTGGTGAGAACGTACTTTGAAGGGCCTTCTGCGGAGAGGGATCTGGGCGCATCTATTGGCGCAAAGACCGCACAGGCCCTGGCTTCTCCGCTTCCCAGATCTACCTGGAGAAACACCCACTCGTGTGCAAAGGAGGCGAGAAAGAGAACACCCACCACGATGTTCCCTGAAGGCGTGAGAGCTCGGAGGAAAAAATGAAACGTCCTGCAATGGAGACTTGGTTCAATGCAGAGGAATCTGGTGCTTCAGTTCTTGGACTTTGGAAGCCTGGGGGAGGGGGTTCCGGGCTGACCCCTTTGCCGTAAAACGGTGCGTAGAAGACTGTGGTTGGGAGGTGGGGTGTGCGGCTGCCCCCCCCAACTGTGATGCAGTGAGCCTGGGTCAAGGGGTCTGTAAGTCCCACAAGGCAGTCACCGAAGGGCGGACGGTGAACCTCAGGGAAGCAGCGCCCATCCTTCCCTGGCTCTGCTGGAGCAGCCCAGTGGGCAGCACCCTGACTTGTCAGTGTTTGCGTCACGCTGATTCCTGTGGAGTTAGGTTTGTGGGACTCTCTCATCTTTCACGGGCATTAGCTGACGCTGGACCTCAGGTATGAGCGAGGGACACGGGCTGGAGGCCTTGGAGACGCGGCTCAGGGTCCCTGATGAGCGTGTGTCCTGCCCACTGGGCACTGCAGTCCGGTGCACCGTGGCCCCTTCCCTCCCACATCTTCTGCACACTGAAGACGAGCCTCCCCACCCAGGAGGCCGCAGGGGTCCTCTCCCCTTGTCTGGAGTCTCAGGGTCTCCTCACGCCGGTCCAGAGCCGCACACGCCTTCCCCTCTGAAGTTTAAGGCAGCGAGAGACTGGTGAGTATTTTTAGGTTTCCCTCTGTGCAAGCAGGTGGAATTTTAATGAGCAGTATTGGCGATGCACTGAGTATGTCTGATGTCCACAGGAGAAATTAGCCCTCTGCTAAGCCAGCTCTGTGCTTTCATTACATGCATCGGATCAATGCTGGGAAAACAAACACAGGCGCCAGGTATCCCGGGGACGCGTTCTGGGGGAGAATCCACCGCAGGAAATGCTGCACTAATTAGCGGAGGAGACCGCGGGGGTCTGTCCTCACGGGTCCATCAGGAGGCACAGCGGAGAGGACCCCGGGGGATGATGGGTTACAGGGCTGAGTGGGGACCTCTAGTGTCCTTGAGCGGGTGCCTCCCACGGGGAAAGACACAGGGGTGTTTGAGCCCCTAAAGCTTTGCTACTCAGACTGGGGTCCCTGGACCTGCAGCAGCAGCATCATTGGAGCTCGTTATACATGCAGATTCCCAGGCTCCTCCCTCCGCATCGGCCCCTCCGGTGCATCAGAACCCCGAGCATCCCCAGGGCACACACTGCATTTCCCGGCCGCCTTTGCAGAATCAGGGATCATCTGACCAGTGGATTTGAGTTCTGCCCAATGCACCGTGAGCAGAGGTGATGGGAGCGCTTTCGGGTCCTGCCCTGAGGGGACGCAGGGGGTGATGGGAGCGCCTTTCGGGTCGCGCCCTGAGGGGACGCAGGGGGTGATGGGAGCGGCTGGCGGGTCGCGCCCTGAGGGCACGCAGGGGGTGATGGGAGCGGCTGGCGGGTCGCGCCCTGAGGGGACGCAGGGGGTGATGGGAGCGGCTGGCGGGTCGCGCCCTGAGGGGATGCAGGGGAGCCCTCCCCTCCCATTTTTCCCATCCACTGGCTGAGTGAGGCCCGGTCTGCTTGGGTCAGCTTCTTATCTGGGCCCAGGAGGCCCCAAGGGAAAAGGGGGTCTTGTGAGCTTTGGAGAAATTTAATCTCTTTATCATGTGCCGATCACTGAGCTTCCTGTGGCTGGGCTTCCGCAGCTGCGCAATAGGGATGATGACGGTGATGGTGGTGATGGTGGCGAAGATGGTGCCTTATTTCCAGGGAGAGGAGGAAAGGTGGTGCGGCAATGGCAGGGCTTGGAGCAGGCCCTGTGCCTACTGTTACTAATATCATCACTACTAATACGTCATGTTCTTGGTGAAGTGGACTTTCCCCTCCTGTCCTGGGCCCCTGGTTAGAAGGCAGGAAACGAGCTCCCCTTTAGAAAACCTCCTTTCCCAGCTTGTCCTCAGCAGGAGTCCTCTCCAGAAGGCGTGAGTGTCCCGCAGGCAAGCAGGGGACACGGGCCGTCCCCCAGCCCTGTGCCAAGGGCCCCACTGGGCCTGGTGTCCGGGAAGGGCGTTAACACCGCAGCCCCTGCTTCCTGCAGTGGCACCGAGACCGCGGCTCCCACTGTGCTTGGCTGAGGGGAATCAGGAGTGGACGCCAGCGGGCAGGCGCTGGGCCACTTTGTTGGCGAGGCTGATGTGCCCACCTCCTGGGGAGTTTCCAGGAGAGGCGTCGGCGCTGCCCCTGCAAAGCGGTGGGGCTGGCGTCCCCGGCTGGTGTCCGCACTCCACAGCACATTAGCCTGGATCGGGAGGGCAGGAACGCCACAGACCTCGCATTCAAGGCCTGGTGATGAGTGGGACGGGACATCTTGCCTCGTGGTTTTTTTGGGGGTTTTTTTTTTTTTTTTTTTTGGCGGTACGCGGGCCTCTCACCGTTGTGGCCCCTCCCGTTGCTGAGCACAGGCTCCGGACGCGCAGGCTCAGCGGCCATGGCTCACGGGCCCAGCTGCTCCGCGGCACGTGGGATCTTCCCGGACCGGGGCACGAACCCGCGTCCCCTGCATCGGCAGGAGGACTCTCAACCACTGCACCACCAGGGAAGCCCCAGCACTATTTTTAATGGCTGCTTCAAGAGCCGTGAGAATACTGCACAATAATTTATTTAGTGGATCCCTGTTTTTAAACCTTTTGATTGTCTCCAATTTTTCCGCCATTATAAATAGCATTGCTATGAGCATAAATCTTCATACGCATCCCTGAATACTTCCTTGGGATGAATTTCTAGAAGGAGCTGCTGGGTAAACACATTTTAACCTTGAAGCTGCTTCAAGCCCATTTCCCAAGGCCTGCGTCAGGGCTGCCCCGCTGGTGGTGCAGGTTGCACACTGCTCAGAGGTCCCAGAAGGGGCAGGAAGGGGCTGAGGAGGAGCCTGTGGTCCACTCCGCAGGTACCCAGGTGCCCCCTGGAGCAGGTAACTTTTTCGAGTCTGCACAGAGGCACAGAAAGTGCTAGCAGAGCCCTGGCTGAATTGTCAAAGAGTCTGAGGTCAGTGGAGTCCCCTGACTGAAACCACCCACAAGGGGCCCCAGGGGGTGGGATCGGGGCCAGCGACTGTCCAGTCTCATCCAGGTGACCCTGAGCATTGCCCAGGGTGAGGTGCAGAGCCCTCTCCCTTCTGCCCACAGCCCCTGGGCCTGTCCGTCCACAGCAGGCACGGATTCCCCCACCGGTCACCAGCTGAGTGATGCCCGTCTGCGTCCTGAGGGTTTGCCTAACCCCACAAGTCACCCCACGTGGACCAGACATGCCCCGTGGGCCTGCGAGCCTGTGGATTCCAGAACGGAGGATGGGGCCTGGGCAGCAGCCGGGATGCTGGTGGGGACCGTGAGGAAGTTCCTGCCCCCGACGAGGGGGGTCAGATGGACTGAGCTGGGCTCTCCCTCTGAGCCCAGTGCCTGGGCCCCCCGCCATGCCCAGCACAGGGAGGGGTGCTGGCGTCTGGACAGAGAGCTGTGCGAGGGGAGACGCGGCCTGAGGGAGCCGTCCCAGCCGAGGGAGCTCACAGCCCCGCGGGGGCCCTGCAGATGGACGCCGTCCCTGTGAAGACCCCAGTCCCCAGGCTCGGGAGCCAGCTCTGTCCCCAGGGGCCGGCCTGGGGCTGCGCAAAGAGGGTCTCTCCTCCTGGGCCACCCAGCGCCTCCGCCGCGGGGGTGGGTGTCCCAGCTGAAATCTCTCAAGGTTTTCACAATTACACTTTATGGGGAAATCCCGGCAGAGCGCCCGCCTCCGTCCACACTAGTGGCAGCGGTCACCTCGGAGCGATAGCGCGATCTTAGTGGGTGAAAACACACTTAGAGTAACCCCTACGACAACCTTCCAGGCAGAGCTTTGCCCGTCTGAACGGAAACGGCCCCTCGAGGGGACCTGTGATGGGAGAGTCAGGACCATCTTCACCGCAGAGGCAGCCGGGGGGTCTGGGAGCTCCAGCCACTTTGATTGCGGACTTAATGCACTGACCTTGTGCAACTTCAAGACCCCGTTTGGGTGCAGAAGTGGCTCTTTTGAGATGATGGGCTTTTAATGATCACCTTTGACCCTGTCAGCTCAGTGACTGAATCTACAGGAGAGACAGAGACAGGGAGGCAGAGAGATGGAGAGAGAGAGAGAGACAAAGACAGATAGAGACAGAGAGATAGAGAGACAGAGACAGGGAGACAAAGAGAGATAGAGACAGACAGAGACAGATAGACAGAGACAGAGAGACAGGGAGACAGAGAGATGGAGAGAGAGAGACAAAGACAGATAGAGACAGAGAGATAGAGAGACAGAGACAGACAGAGACAGACAGACAGAGACAGAGAGACAGAGAGACAGGGAGACAGAGAGATGGAGAGAGAGAGACAAAGACAGAGACAGAGAGATAGAGAGACAGAGACAGGGAGACAAAGAGAGACAGAGACAGGGAGACAGAGACAGATAGAGAGACAGAGACAGAAAGAGAGACAGAGACAGAGAGGAAACGGCATTAGGAGTGTCTTCTGGGGGGTGCAGGGCGGCCCTGCCAGGACCCTACTCCCCAGTCCTGTGAGGTAGGGTCTGGGCAGTGGGGTGATTTGGGGTTTTCCTCTTTCCTTCCTCTGCAAAGAGACGTGGAACCAGAGCCAGAGGATGGGGGAGAGAGAGGAGGAGAAGCACCACGTGTCTGCTCCAGAGACAGGAAGCACTGATCCCAACGGGCACGTCCGTGTGTCCACGTGATGGTACTGAGGCAGGAGATGGGCTCCAGGCTAGACATTTACAACTGACCTCCTGTTCACACTTCCTGGGGGGAGAAGAAGATGGGCTCCAGGGTGAACATTCATTACCAGCCCCCTGTTTACATTTCCTGAAGCAAGAGACAAACGGGCTTCAGGACTACATATTTATGACCGGACTCCTGTCTATATTTCGAGATCTGCACCTCGATATAAAAACCAGTAAGAGAAATAGGGTAAATAATCGGACATTGGACATTTTTGTGGCAGGAACAGAGTGGGACTAAATCCTGTTAAAAGATTAAGAGGTCATACATCTCCCATCCTTGGGGCAAGGGAGACATTGCACATGCGCAGAAAGGCTCCTTGGGGGTCAAAAAGGAGGGGGCACCGCCCCATAATAGGTGATGCTAAGGTCGTCCCATAGGCCTCTGGGCTGGGATCCATCTTGGAAAGAAGCTGCCCACGCGTGTTAGGGAGGGTCCTAGGGCAGAGCAGATGTGGAGAAGGCAACCAGATAATTGGCCAGAGGTGAACAGAGACCCGGAAGACCTGCCCTATATAAGTGACCTAACCGCCTCTTTACTGGGGTCCTCCTCGTTAGGGGGGACGCCCACACCCTTGCTCTCCGGGTGTGCATCCCTGCCCTGCTTCTGTCTTAACCAAACAAGCTGTTTCTCTGTGTGCTCTCCCACTTGTTGCTGTGCTGTGTCCCTAACAATAAACTTTGCACCTGTTTTTACAGTTTTGCCTAGGTGAGAAATGCGTTTTTCACTGGGGGGCAAGAGCCAGGGGGTGTGCTGGCTGGGATTCCTGGTTTTCATCCAGGCTCCCCAGGCTCAACTCCCGGGCAGGGAATTAAGATCTCGCTTTACGCCACCACTCATTGCTGCCCCTCCGAGATCAGTGTTAGACTCACTCAGGGAGAGGCCAGAGCAGCTGGAGAGGCCTGGGACACAGTCAGGACACCACCTCCCCACCGTGCGGCTTTGAGTTCACGGACCGTAACAATTGTTAGTGTTGAAATATGGGAACGCGTCTCTAACCATGGTGAACAGGCACTGCCCCAAGCCCCGCAAGCGCCCGGCCCTCTGCCAGCCTCCTCAGGACCTGGTGACTAAGGGGTTAACGCCTGGCAAGGCTGAGTCGGGGAGGGGCAGGGGAGGGACACACTGAGTCCACAGGGACAGCCACTCCCCAGCCCCAGGACAGCATGTACACACCAGAATCCCGGAATCGCGGCCCAGAGTTGCAGACATTCCAGTTCTTCAAGAGAAGTTTCCAAATACATAAATATTGCTTCAGATTTTTAAGAAAACCCTCTGTGGACCAAACTTGACCCATTCCAGACAGAATGCAGACCGCAGGCGGCAGGGAGACCTTTCTAGTCCAAAACCCACCGATGTCCACATATCCCAAATTCTGCAAATCTTCAGGTCCCCTAAATCCACCAATTTTCATTTATTTACACGGGGAATTCAGACCTGGAAGCTGAGTGGAGCTGGGGCATTTGGGGGCGTTGCCCAGGGAGAGCTCAGGTGGGTTTTGTCCCTGTGAACCCGCCCTCCCCCGGCCCACTCGCTCAGACGACCCTGACTTGGCCTCCCGGGGCCATGGGCAGGGCTGTGAGAGCCCAGACAGGTTTATCCAGCACTTCGACAGTGAATGTGATCCCTGAGATTTAACTCTCTGGGAACAAACCCGTTCCCCACCCCACCCCCGCACAGGAAACAGCAATCAGCCCATCATCATTTCCACGCTGCTCACTCACCAGCCGTCGTCTGTAGGCTAATCAGCCTGCCCAGCCCAGTAGACTCCCAAGCACTGGTCCCAGCCCTGAAGTCGCGCCTCTGGGCCTCCTAAACCCAACCTGCCGGGGTCAGCCACCCCGCTGCTCTTTCCCACCTCCAGGTCGGCCAGGCTGGATGCCCTGCCGCACGCCTGGCTGCCAGCCTCGTAGGCAGGAGGTAGGCGGTTCCCACCGACCCCAGGCTCTGGGAAGCAGGAGGCAGAGGCCAGCTCTCTGTGGACTGGGCCCAGATCGTGGAGGCTGTCCGTGCCTGTGGTGGCCCGTGGCCTTCTCTGCGTGCGTGCCTCCCTACCGGGTTCTCCTAATGACAAAATGACACAGCTCTGGCAGGTGAGCAGAGGAAGGATGGTGCCCACAGTGAGTCTCAGTGGGATCGGAGAGCTAAATTTAGAGAGAGCCGTGCATTCAAATGTGGACACACCCCAGGGGATGCATCACCCAGCGAGCACGGCGGGAGGACATCTCACTTCCCGCAGCCCCTGGCGGAGGCGCCCGCAGTAGCTGGAGCAGTCCCAGTTCCTGAGGAAGTGGATCCCTGTGGGGCATGCCCGAGGGACTGGTTATAGGGCAGACGCTCGGGCTTTTCCAGGGGTCTGAGAAGTGCTGAGCTCCGCAAGGTCCCCCCTACCGGAGCCCCTTCGTTAAAGTATGATTTTGCTGGTTCAAATCACATGTAAAATCATGTAGGGACTTCCCTGGCGGTCCAGTGGTTAAGACGCCGCGCTTCCAATGCAGGGGGCGCGGGTTCCATCCCTGGTTGGGGAGTTAAGATCCCACATGCCGCGGGCCGAGGCCAAAAAATAAGTGAATAAATAAAAGCATGTAAAGCAGAGATTGAAAGATGTTTTATTGGGGCCTGCTTCTTCCACTTTAAAAAGCGGGAAAAGACGTTCACAGAAAAACCCAGACTTTCACCTGCACCTCGGTGGCCCTGGGCTGAGGTCCGAGCAGGGCGTGGCCAGCGTCCCTTTCCCCTGGGCTGGGGTCCGCTTCCCCGCTGGGGCGTCCTCAGCGGTGTTACATGCCTGAGCCCTTCCGTGTTCCCGATGTAGAGGAAAAGACTATTTGGAGAGTCGTAACGAGCCAGGTTGTTTTTAGAGGGATGTAAGGATTTCGAGGCTTCGAAAAGGGAGATTTAACACAGGGTAAGTCAGCTGCTCCATAGACCACCTGCTCCTTGTGGAAGGAAATCCACCAAGTGTTGGTCTCAGTGGAAAGGAGATGCTTTCCAACTTTGTTTCTGCCGCTGATTTGGAGGAGCGCCTTGGGTGCAGGACAGGGTCGTTGTCGGATGCCCCCGGGTGACGGCAGTTTGATGCCACCATTTCTGTTCTTTCTGGGCTCATTTGACAGATGGCAAAGGATGTAACTTGGCAACAGCAGAAAATATTAAATGCTCTCGCACCTGTTTCACAGATCACCAGTATACCCGCACACACTTAGATCATACATGCCCCTAAGTTAAAGCCCCCAACATGAGGGGCTGGATGCTTCCTGCAGGGGTGCTGGGCTCAGAGTAGGCACTGAATAGACCTTTACTAACTCATCTCTACACCAACCTTGGTCTCTCCCCAGCCCAGTCCTAGTTTCCAATCTGTACACTCACCTGTGCTTCCACAGCTCAGAGATGACAGTGCGGGCCACACTGGTCAACAGCAGTGTCACCTGGGTGTGGTCCCCACAGTGAAAATGTCCAATGACAAAAGCAACCTGGTCTGGATCTGTACACGCACAGAGGGAAAGCTTGGTGGCATCTTCTCAAGCTGAGTGCTGTAACACATCAGTTCCACCCCTAGGTATATACCTGTCGATTTCAGCACAAAAGTGTGTAACCCTGGGCCCTAAAAGGCACACACAAGCATGGTCATAGCAGCACTGACCCAAACTGAAACTGCTCAAATGCCATAAACAGTAGAATGCATAGATTACTGGTGGCTTTTCACAATGGGAAATTATTCAGCACTAAGAATGAAAAATCTAGAAATCACACACCATGATATGGAGGACTTGAAAACATGACGAGTGAGACACTGAATACAGAGGAGCACATGCAACGTCATCCCATTCACCTAAAACATAAAAATAGGCAAAACGATCTACCACGATAAAAGTCAGGGAACAGCTACCTTTAAGGAGGAAACAAATCAGCATATCATGATATATGGAAAAGACCATGATTTTTTTTAAATAAATAAATTTATTTATTTATTTATTTTTGGCTATGTTGGATCTTCGTTGCTGTGCATGGGGTTTCTCTAGTTGTGGTGAGCGAGGGCTACTCTTCATTGCGGTGCACAGGCTTCTCATTGCGGTGGCTTCTCTTGTTGCGGAGCATGGGCTCTAGGCACACGGGCTTCAGTAGTTGTGGCACGCGGGCTCAGTAGTTGTGGCTCACGGGCTCTAGAGCGCAGGCTCAGTAGTTGTGGTGCACTGGCTTAGTTGCTCCGTGGCATGTGGGATCCTCCCGGACCAGGGCTCGAACCCATGTCCCCTGCATTGGCAGGAGTATTCTTAACCACTGCACCACCAGGGAAATCCCAAGACCATGATTTTTAAATGGGCAAAAGATTTTAATAGACACTTCACCAGAGAATATATCTGAATGGCTAATAAGCACGTGAAAAGACACTCATCATTAGGGGAAAGCAAACTAAAGCCACAGTGAGGTACGCACCCCCTAGAATGGCTAAGATCAAAGGGATGGACCATGCCAAGTACTGGTGGGAATGGAAAATGGTGCAGCCATCTGGAAAACAGCGTGGCAGCTCCCCAAAAGTTAAATACAGAGTTACCATATGTATTACTTTCCTACTGCTGTTGTAACAAATGGCCACAAATTCAGTGGCTTGAAACAACACATTTATTTTCTTTCACTCTGGAGGCCAGGAGTCTCAAGGGAGCTCAAATCAAGGTGCCGGCAGGGCTGGTTCCATGTGGAGGCCCCAGGGGAGCGTGTTTCTCACCTCTTTCAGCTTCTAGAGGCGCCTGCGCCCCTCCAATCTGCTTCTGTATTCAAGGCCGGCTCCCCAAACTCCCACCTCCGTCTTACAAGGATCCTTGTGACCACGTTGAGCCCACGCAAATGATCCGGTATAATCTCCCAACTCCAGACCCTTAACTTAATCCCATCTGCAAAGTCCCTCTGGCCACACGAGGCCATGTCGACAGTGAACGTGTGGGTACTGACACCCAGACACGTCTATACGGGAAGATGAAGCTCCTTGGTGGGCAGGAGTACAGGCCCGGGGGGCAGGCAGCCAGGGATCTGTGACCTCGGACAAGTTAACAAACATCTCCAGGTATGACTGAGATCACAGAGCACCTTCATGAAGGGGCCATAAAAGAAGAAAATTCAACGGAGCAAACCTGAAAGATCTTACTGGCTTGGGCTTCCCTGGTGGCGCAGCGGTTGAGAGCCCGCCTGCCAATGCAGGGGACGCGGGTTCGTGCCCCGGTCCGGGAAGATCCCACATGCCGCGGAGCGGCTGGGCCCGTGAGCCATGGCCGCTGAGCCTGCGCGTCCGGGGCCTGTGCTCCGCAGCGGGAGAGGCCACAACAGTGAGAGGCCCGCGTACCGCAAAAAAAAAAAAAAAAAAAAAAGATCTTACTGGCTTTCTGCAGTGGTTCATGAATCAGGTGGCATCCAATCTAACAGAGAGAAAGAAGCACCAAGAAGCTGTACAAAATGAAAGACTTTTATAGACAGAAGGGAAGAGGAACGAGGAAGTCACTCTAGACCAGACATGGGCTGGTTACTGTAAGGTTACTTTCCTGTAGCAGGCGACAGGCGTCTAAGAGGCAGGTGACCTAACGTGCTGATCTAGTGATTCCTGGTTCACAGGTTTAAGGTCCCATTTCCGGAGAGCAAAAGCCGTTATTAAATTAGGTCTTAGTTTGGTGATGTGGGGCTTAGCATAATCAACTCCATTTGGGGACGGTCGTCTTGTTTTTAGCCAGGCCTCGTGAGGACCAATTGGATAATACACGTGCTCAGGAGGGCACCTATCTGCCCTCATGTCCACTATGGTCCTTCTGCCCAGTGTCACGAGGGGCTTGGCCTGCAGGCGGAGCCTCCAGGCTCCCTTGCCCACTGGCGTCACCTCCGTCCAGCGAATGCTGACAGTTTGGGTGTTGGAGGGTGTGAGGGGAGAAGCCTGTGTATCTCTCTGCTTCTCTGTTGTTTGTTTGTTTGTTTGTTTGTTTGTTGCCGTAAGTGGGCCTTTCACTGTTGTGGCCTCTCCCATCGCAGAACACAGGCTCCGGATGCGCAGGCTCAGCGGCCATGGCTCACGGGCCCAGCCGCTCCGCAGCATGTGGGATCTTCCCGGACCGGGGCACGAACCCGTGTCCCCTGCATCTGCAGGCGGACTCTTAGCCACTGCGCCACCAGGGAAGCCCTACTTCTCTGTTTTGAAAGGCATCTCCTGTTCTATCCGTATCTTCTTCCTGATTCCAGGGCTCTGCACAGCACCTCCTTCACAACCCCAGGTCTGACGGGGCCACCTTCCCCGTGCTCAGCCAGCATCCAGGATGGTTGGGGCGCCACTCTTGTTTGTCTCAGGGTTGCCCCACCTACTCCTGTCTTCAGCTCTTCCTACGCCTTTGTTACCAGTCCAGGGTACTAACTTCCCTCTGTAGAACCACCTTTGTTTTCCTAAGAGAACCCTAATTGAAAAATGCTCGATAATATAAGCTATTATTTTTAAATTAAGCATGTTCAGATTCATAGAAATTGTATGCCCCTTTACCGTATTTATGTGTTTACATGTCTTCCCCCTGCCTTTTATGAGTAGGGATAATGTAAAATGTAACAGACATTGCTTATTTGCCCACCCAATACCCATTCTTCCCTTCTTTGTTAGCAAAGAAGCTTTATTCAAGGAGACAATGCATCTCACCTAGGGGCCGCGATGTTATCGGCCACTGAATGAAATTTCCGAACGATAGACAAGGTATTGTCATTAATTTTTGTCCAACTGGGGATACAAATACGTTTCCTATCACCCAGGAGTTCACAGTCCTGTGAGGTGCACTCAAGTGCCTGACACATGGTAAGTGCTCAGGTGAGATGGGTTGACTGATATGCTCTTTCATAACCCTGAATGCAAGCTGGGACCCATGACCTGACATAGGACTTATATTCCTGATTTACTGCATTATTCACACAAACTCTTGCAAATGTATAAAAGTTAAATCACATTTGGTTGAAAAGGACAAAATTGCACGAAGATGGACCTAGAAATCTAGACCATATAGACCCATTTTCTATGACTATTTACTTCCAAAAATGTATCACCCCTTCACAGCCTGTGCCTGCCAGTGTGGGGTGATCATAGGAGAGGCATTTCCTCTATGGCCTCATCCAACTTGGCTCTGACTAGTTACCATTCACGTGGCCAGTTAGCATTCATGGCAGGGACCTAGCAAAGTTCTTAGCCTCATTGGACAGATGAAGTAACTGGAGATCAAAGAGCTCCAGTTTGAGTGGACTGAGCTAACGTCCACAGCAATGGACAGGGCTGGCCATCCTACCCATCACGACTGCCCAAAACCCACCCACACTTTAAGATTCCGGTTGTGTTAAAAAGCAGGCATTCCTGTGTGGGAAGAATGTTAATGGAAGTTATCAGCCATTTCAAATTACAGAATAGGAAGGAATCTTCCAGATAATATAAGCAAACTTCTTTACTGTGGTCCACAATAAGAACTACATCTTATGACCATATGTGTGTGTGGCTGAAATAAAAATATCAAAAAATAATAACAGCTTACACCCGAGATGCCCTTTATTCTTTTTAAAAACATTAAACAAAAATGCACTTGACAGGACTCCCCTCGTAGCGCAGTGGTTAAGAATCCACCTGCCAATGCAGGGGACACTGGTTCGAGCCCTGGTCCAGGAAAATGCCACATGCCGCAGAGCAACTAAGCCCGTGTGCCACAACTACTGAGCCTGCATGCCTAGAGCCCGTGGTCCACAACAAGAGAAGCCACCACAATGAGAAGCCCACGCACTGCAATGAAGAGTAGCCCCTGGTTGCCATAACTAGAGAAAGCCTGCGCACAGCAACAAAGACCCAACGCAGCCAAATATAATAAATAAAATTATTTTTAAAAAATGCACTCCACAGAGTTGTCAACACTCTTGTAACTATCACTCAGCTCAACAAATAGAATGTTTGCAGCATCCCATCAGCCTTTCCTGATCATAACACTCTGCTTCCCCCACATCCCTCACATAATCATCTCTTTTAACATTGCTTTACTTTGCTTTAATCTTTTTTCTTTTTAAAAGCAACTTCAATTTTATTTATTTATTTTTAAATTTTATTTTTTGCATGTGTTGGGTCTTCATTGCTGCACGTGGGCTTTCTCTAGTTGCAGCAAGCGAGGGCTACCCTTCGTTGCAGTGCGCGGGCTTCTCATTGCGGTGGCTTCTCTTGTTGCGGAGCACGGGCTCTAGGTATGCAGGCTTCAGTAGTTGTGGCGCGCAGGCTTCAGTAGTTGTGACTCGCAGGCTCTAGAGCGCAGGCTCAGTGGTTGTGATGCACGGACTTAGCCGCTCCGCGGCACGTGGGATCTTCCCGGATCAGGGCTCGAACCCGTGTCCCCTGCACTGGCAGGTGAATTCTTAACCACTGTGCCACCAGGGAAGTTCCCTTTGCTTTAATCTCTTACCACCTAAACACTATAGCTTAGTTTTGCCTGTTTGAATTTTAGGATTGAAATCACAAAAGTACTATTTGTACTTTGCCGTCTTGCTTCCTTTCAAAATTGTTTCTGATTCATCCAGGCTCTTGCTTGTAACTGCAGCTCATTCGGTTTCATTGTATATTCCACTGTGTATATTACTATACTACAATTTATTTAAGCATTCTGTTGTTGATGGACACTTGGGCTGTTTCCAGTTTGGGGTCATTCAGTAATGATGCTATACTAGTGGGAAGCAGCCGCATAGCACAGGGAGATCAGCTCGGTGCTCTGTGACCCCCTAGAGGGGTGGGATAGGGAGAGTGGGAGGGAGGGAGACGCAAGAGGGAAGAGATATGGGGATATATGCATATGAATAACCGATTCAATTTGTTATAAAGCAGAAACTAGCACACCATTGTAAAGCAATTATACTCCAATAAAGATGTTAAAAAAAAAAAGAAAAAGTTGCTATAAACACTTGAGTCCAAGTCTCCCGCAGGTCTTGGGGTATCAGGTAAGACAAGTGGAAATGCTGGGTACTGGTAAGTATGTTGACCTTCACTAGATAGCGACGGTTTTAAAAAGGGGTTGTACCAATAAACTAAATAGAATAAGAAACCAAACAAAACAAAGCAAAGTCACCCCGCATCCAAGTGACAGGTCTCCGCAAACGGGGTTGCCACCAGCGCCCCAACCCCTTTTCTCCCACATGGGTCCCAGGACCCCCAAGTCCGTCACCGCGAAGGGCTTCCCGTTTACTAAGCTCTTTGACACCCGCTAAGGAAACCTTCCGTG
This sequence comes from Leucopleurus acutus, assembly GCF_964270905.1. NCBI lineage: Eukaryota > Metazoa > Chordata > Mammalia > Artiodactyla > Delphinidae > Leucopleurus > Leucopleurus acutus. The sequence goes on from NC_139155.1 coordinate 89,122,595, forward strand.
GTACGCGAGACGAGGGTCGTGACCCCCAGGACCGAAAACAAACCAGTGCACCAGAAGGCCATGCGACCCATCCCAGGGCACAGCCTGTCAGCCACCCCCCGGGCCTCAGAGTCCCGGCCCCAGGGCACCCGACCCCACGACCCCACGACCCCACGGCCCCCCGGCTCCAAAGCACCCGACCCCACGGCCCCCCGGCCCAGGCGGCAGCCAACAGGAAACCTCGCCCAGAAAAGATATATCCGCCCACACCGAGCCGCGCACTCGGCCCACGAAACACCCGCCCTCCTTCCGCCCAGAGCCGGGAAGGGCCAGGGTGTGGGCAGCGCGCGATCCAAAGCTGCGCTTTCGCCACTGCCCTGGACGGCCGCCGGAGAAAAATAAAAACGAAAACCACACTCCTCTCTGATAACTGCAGCCCCGAACGTGGCTGCGCCTCCGAATGCGAAAGGCTAAAGCCAAATCTTTTCTGGCGGCTCAAACTGCCCCGGGAGTAGCGAATCTGCAGAACCTGCTCGCCGGAAGTAGGGCCGCCCCTCGCCGGAAGTTGCGCTTCCTCCATTTTGTTGCCCGCTATGGCGGCGGTGTAGAGGTTGGGGCCGGGATGCGGCGCGTTTGACTGAGGGGGTAGGCCAGGCGGAGACATCGGGGACATCGTCGCGGCGCAGAAGAGAACCAGCCTGGACGCCGGGGACGCTGTCATGTACGGCGCGACCGGAGGCCGCGCCAAAACCGAGAGGAAAAGCGGCGCGAAGGAGGAGGCCGGGCCGGGCGGTGCCGGCGGTGGGGGGAACCGAGTGGAGCTGCTGGTCTTCGGCTATGCCTGCAAGCTGTTCCGAGACGACGAGCGGGCCTTGGCCCAGGAGCAGGGACAGCACCTCATCCCCTGGATGGGGGACCACAAGATCCTCATCGACAGGTCGGTTCCTCCCCCCACCCGCCGGTCCTCCCCTTCCCTCGCCCGCTTGATTTCGTCTGATGTTGACTTGATGGCCAGGACTGGAGAGGGGTTTTCTGGAGCCATCAGGGATCCGGGGGGACACCCACTCCCCTGTCCCCGCATCCCCCTGGTTTTCGGGGGGAGGGGGACGGTGAAACCGGCCCTAAGGCCCTGGCTGGAGCTGCGTGTCGCGTCTGTCGCCGGAGGGATCGTCTCTGCCCCCGCAGCCCCCTCGCGACCTCTCACTCTTGTCGCTGGGTTGCAGTTGCCACTCGGGGCAGTGGAAGCTGCCCGGGCCCTGGGCCTCTCCTGACCGGCGCTCTGGAGCCCTCCGCGCTCCCATAGCTCGGTGTGGGTGGGAGGGCAGCCCGGAACGCCGCAAGCTTGATGCCGCAATTAGATACCTCTTGGGTCCCCTGAGTTGGCTTTGAACCTGTCGTGCCCGCAGCGCTCTCTGTGGAGCGCGCGTATTTCGCCGGCTTGACATTTGACTCCCCCCGACTCCTCCCCCATCCTGTGTTAATCCCAGGAGTTTGACAGATTCAGGCCGAGGGTGAAGTTGCCAATCAGTTGGAGGCCAGTTGACTTCGTGCGGACACTGGCTTGCTCTTAGACGTAGCGTTCTTAGGGCTGGTTTCACTGTCTCTTACAACTGAAGGGTGGGGCTGGGATACAGATGTGTTCTTTTCAAATCAAAGGTGCTTTAGGTAATCACCCTGGAGGGTGTTCAGCCACTTTGGGCAGAGGGCTCCCGGGATTGGATTTCTAAAGATGTTTGATTTGAAAAGGATGCCCTTAACGTGATGTAGGTTGTTTGCTCTCTTCCCCTCCCATGTTTTCAGTCCCTCTTTCCTTCTCCTTGGGATTTTTGTTTGTCGGTTTGGTTTTTGCCAATTTGGCAACTCTGCTTCTGGGGCCCGGACTGAAAAGTAACCGTGACCAACCATTAGACTGTGGAATAGTCTCCGAGTGAAGGAAGCCCATCGTTTGAGCCAATTAAAACTGGATTCTGCAGAGCCCTGGAACATGACTGTAGGGATGACCTCTGAGCTGGCCAGAATGGACACATTAATGACCAGACGGCTTTTTCCATCCCCGACGTTTCCATTTGGAGTTAGATCTAGACAAGAAGGACTCATGGACGGAGGGTGGCCAGCTCAGGTCTGGACCTGAGGGCCCCCATGCTCTGCTCAAGCATGCTGTGCCTTTAAACCATGGTTCCTATTGAATCATGCTGCCTGAGCTGTCAGGCAGCTTCCTTTTCCAAAGTGTTACTTGCGGTATTTATTATTAAAGTTTGATAAGCGAGAAAATCTGAGCTTTTTATACAGTTTTCCATATCATTCTGTATACGATGGGAGTTAGGTCTTCCAAAACCAGTGGGGAGCAAACACCACACATGTACATGTGTAATATTTTAAAATAATGATCTACATTTGTAAGTTAAGGAGGTTTACAGCATAGTAAACATAATTTTGAAATTTAATAAAATGCAATAACTTGGCTACCCTGAAATTTTTGGCCTTTTTTTCTTGTAAATGTCTTTTTTTACCTGTAGTATTTTCTGGTCCTCATTACAAAAGTCAGCATTAAAAAATTAAGCAGACTTTTGTTTGTCTTTCTACATTTGTTTTTGCAACCCTAAATCTGAGTGTTTTAAGTGAAATTTACTAATTCACTCATTATCTGAGAGGTGCACATTGACAGCATCTTTACTGAATCTTCTGTGTTAAAAGCATGGCAGGAAGTGCTCTTCTTCTTAATTTGGCTAAAGTATCTATCGGTCCATGCAAGTACACGTGGATGCGTCTTCATGTATGTTATATCTTGGGGGCATAAAGTCTGGAAGAAAATAATGATCCTGCATCTCCTAATAGTTTTGCTCTGTTTCGAGTGAACCTCCTTAAACTGCACGTATATGTCACTGTTCCTATGTATGTGTGTCTCTCTATCACATAACCCAGCACTTATTTCCTCAGCCAAGTGGCTAGGGGGCGAGCCTAGCCAAGATTTTACCTCCAATGGACGCAAGTTTCTTTGGTGAAGATCTCTCCTGAGAGTTCGGGACTAGCAGAAGGAAGCGAGGAAATTTCGACCGTTTGGTTCTTACGGATAGGTATTTATGTATCCGGTTTGTGTGAATGTAAGCTATGATATTTGACTTTTCAGAAAAAAAATTTTTTTTAATTTTTATTTTTTTTGCAAATGGCATTGAATGGTTAACCAAACCATACACGGTAAGAACTGCCACTGAAGTGGATACCATTTTAAGCTATTAAAGGATTGTTTACCTTTAATTATAAGTTTTATCATATTGCAGAAAGGAGTTTAGACTTTGTTAAGATAACTTGAGCTTAAAAGTAGGTGAGCTATGACTAGCCAAGTTAAATATAAATCTGAGAAGAGTTTATATGTTTGTTTTCCTATTTTTATTTCTTTATCTTAATCGGTAAGTATATGTATAAAACATCCCACACAAACCAACCCAGACGTTAATTTCTTTCCATTGACCAGCACGTTCATATTACAGATATGATGGGCGCGGTCACCTGCATGACCTTTCTGAGTGCGATGCTGAGTATTCCACATGGAACAGAGATTACCAGCTCTCTGAAGAGGAGGCACGAATAGAGGCCCTGTGTGATGAAGAGAGGTATTTAGCCTTGCATACGGACTTGCTTGAGGAAGAGGCAAGGCAAGGTACTGCTCAAGAAAAACTTATTTAAGCAACAAACTCTTTAAAAATTTTTTAAGTATTTAAAAATTTACTCCCATTCATTTTTTTATACTCACTCTTTCTGATATTATCTTGACAGTACCCAGTGGATTGGAAAAACAGGAGTCTTTGCGTTCTGAGAGGACCTCAGGATAGTTTATATATAGAGCCACAAAGAATTTTCCCAGCTTTTGAGGGCAGACTGGGATTTGAAAAAACAAAAACCAAACTCTTTAACTGTTCTTCTTTAACAGTATCGTATAAATTAAAATTGATGTTCTTGTCTTTGCCTTAACAATCTTTAATACAGTTCTTAATCCCCAAATTTCTCAGCAGGAAGAAATTTTCCACAAAAGACACGTATTCTGCTGTCTGTGGTAAACATGTACTGGCAAAAGTACATATTGATAGATATGAAGTGTGAATCTTTAGAAACATTTTTGCCTCAAAAAGAGGTTGGAACAAGTGTGCTGTATGCTTTACTGATAGCTACAACTTTAGAAATATATAAAATTTTTCTCAGTAAATTTCTATTTTTGTTAACATAATTCTTATTTTTCTTCAAGAGGAAGAATACAAGCGGTTGAGTGAAGCACTGGCGGAGGATGGGAGCTATAATGCGGTGGGATTCACTTACGGCAGTGATTACTATGACCCGTCCGAACCAACAGAGGAAGAGGAGCCTTCTAAACAGCGAGGTGGGGGGCTGCCCGGGGTGATGACGTTGGGCAGGTACTACATGCAGCGGTAGAGTCTCCCAAACACGATACGGGCACTGAGTAATTACAGCATCGCTGGGACAGAAAGAGAACATTATTGGTATTAGGGTAAAACAAAGCTAAAAACCAGAAGATGAATTGTTAATGGAGATGGAGAGTGAATTCAGACTTTAGTTACTGTCTGGGATCTGGGTGCCTTTCCTTTATCTCTTTTGGATTCAGGGAATAGGAAGTTACTCACCCTGGATTCTTTGTTTCTAGATAGACAGTATATGTGTTGAAATCCGCAGTGACTTGCTCTTGGGCCGTTGACAGGACAGGCGTTAACCACCCTCCTGCTAGCCTGCTCCTTCACATCCCCCCACGACTGAAACAGTGGCCGATGCCCACTGGAAGGACGCCTGTGGAGTCAGTTATTACCAGACAGAAAACAGCACAGTATGTCCTGCTTAGGCTCAGTAGGCCCTAGGGGATAGACTTAACCATATGGTATTTCAAAATAATGTTTACATAGAATTAAAGATTTTAAATTTATGCCTTTCTGGATTAACTCGGAATATTTATTTAAAAAAAAAATAGTGCTATTAAAAAATCCAGACCCATATGCAGTTCAGGAACAGGTGTCCATAGTCACTTTGGTAAGACCTGAGAGCACCTTTGTTATAGCCCTGCATGCTGGTCAGTCGTGAATTGTCAGTGATGATAGTCATTGAGGGTGGATCACTCTACTCATGGTGTTCTGTTGAAGAGAAGGAGAACTTCAGAAACCTAGTCAGACGTTCAGAATAATGAACAGGAATCACATCATAGAGGGATTTCACTTTCGAGCTAACTGAACCTGTGATGTGGGACTTGATTGTTTTCTCCTTAACAAACCTCCTGACACGTATGAAGTAATTATAGCAGTTTAATATTAACATGCTGTCTGCCCTGCACGGTGCAGCTGCACCGGGGTTCTCCTGACCCCTCGCCGGGGGCGTGATCCTGGGAGAGCAGTACAGACACTTGCCTTGTTGCCCTTCCTTTCCTTCTGCTCATTGCTTGATGGACATAAGAATCACTGTTGCACAGCTCTGTTCTGCGAGCTTCTAAAGAGTTTTTCCAGGTGTAGTTTTAACCATATTGAGTTAAAGCATGGTTAAGGTATTAAACACCTTTTCCGTTGACCTTTGGATCTGACCATACCTTAGAAGTTAGGGTGCGGTAGACATGTTCTTGCAGGTTTAAGAAGTATACACTCGTTCCTTTATCCAAAATAATTCATCCACTTTGGGATTCTGAATAGTTGCCTGTTTTATTGTTGTGTCTGAACCATATACGTTATGTCTGCTTTAAATATCTAGTGTTTGATCAGAAGGAAGGAATGCATACTGTCACCATTTCACAAGTGAAGAATTGAGATTTATGGAGCCCAGATGTCCTTTGCAAGGTCCATCGACTACCTTTGGAAAAATGTATAATAATCATTCCTTAACATTTCAGATTAGGGATCAGCAAACTATGACCGAGGCCCAGCTGGCACGTTTCTGTGAGGTTTTATTGGAACAGCTGTGCTCATTTGTTCACGTTTTATCTGTGTGGCTTTTGCACTCCAATGGCAGAGTTGAGTAGATGAGACAGAGACCACGTGGCCCGAAGAGCCAGAAATATTTACTGTCTGGCATTTTACAGAAAGCGGTTGCCAGCCCTGTTCTAGGTGATGGGCACTTGTCTTGGTGTAATTATTGGGCTGGCTGGTGCTGAACTTTGCTATGATTATTGCATTTTAAGAACTTCCATGTGACTTGGTTTCTCTTCCAAGTTTTAGTATGTTTTCTCTTTAACGTAATGTTCTCTGTATTTAAAATGTTGTTTCTTTCTGTAATCACATCCTCAGAACTTTGCTTGGTATGCTGATTAACTTTTTAGTGGAAGTTGGGCCCATGTAAACCTTACAGCTTGACACTTTATGTTTAATTTACACTAATATAAATAAAATGCCACATCTATGAATAACATGTACACGTGCACACAAACATACACGTACGTGGATGTGTACCTATACATTCACGCACTTTGTAGACGGAATTCAAACATTGGGTGTTCGGTGCCCAGCACCACTAACAGCCAAACTTAACTTTACTGCTGCGTTATCTTAAAATTTGAAAATTTAATTTTTGTTTGTTTTCCTGAGTCACCAACATGTCTAAATATTCCTTGATTTCCAGAATTACTATGTGGTTGACCCTTGAACACCACAGGTGTGAACTGTGCAGGTCTACTCATTCTCAGATTTTTTTTTTTTCCAATCAAACGGTACTGCACTGTTGGTTGAATCCACAGATGTGGAACCGCAGGTACAGAGGGCCAACTGTGGGACTTAAGTATCCACGGATTTTGGTTTCCCCTGCAGATACTGAGGGATGACCGCATTGTCTGGGCGTCTTTAGCACCTTAAAGCCTTGTGACATTAAACAGAAGCATTTGATGGAACCTTTATTTCTGTGCAGCTTAACTTCTCTCTTCCCTTTTTGCAGCTTACTGTTTTCATCCCAGTTCCATCCTTTAAATTTTCCGTTTTTCATCATTATTACATATCCATTTTTTTAAAAAAGAAAAAGTTATTTAAATTTATCTGAATCTGAGTTAGTATTGCAATGGTTGGGTTTTATTTTGTGCTGCTAAAGCCATTTTTCTGTAAAGAAAGGCATGTATAAGAGTAGAGCAAAGCTGTGTAACCCACCTGTTCCAGACAGCTCTTTGGATCCCAGTGGCTTTATTTTTGAGAACAACTTAGCACCAAGGAGAGGCTATTTCCTTAGTTTCCATCACTTTGTCATTTTGGGAGGTACGGTAAAAGCTGTACTTCTATAGAGACACCTTTGGCTTCATTCCCAAAGGAAATTGAGGATTTGGAGCTGTTACTTGGCATGTCGCAAACCAGTGTTTTCTAATATCTGCCAGTTCAGTGTGTCATTTGGTTACTGAAGCTGAGCGGGGGTATTGTTGATTACAGGGAGCTTTCAGGCCACAGTAAGTCTTCAGCCCTTGGGTGAGAGTAAGGCTACATGAACTTGTGGGACAGTATTAAATACTCTTACCTAATAGGAACTTATAATCAATCTGTATCTCATCAGACTACAGTCCCCGGGTCTTTGTGTACTGTGAAGCCTGTTTAAAATGCCCTCTTGGCTTCACAGAGAATTAGGTTTGATAGGAGACTTTTGAAATTGTTCATCTCTTCAAGAGACTCTATTATGTATGATGGAAACGTTTGTTTTGATGAAGATTTAATATTTATCTCATGTCATCTTTCTTGAAAGAAAAACAAGTAGATGTTGAAATCCTTAAAACTGTTAGCTTTTACAGGGTTTCTACTATTTTTTGTACATTTCACTATATTCTTTTAAATTGATCCTCTGAGTGATTGAATTGTATATAGGTACCTTAGAATTCAGAAAGCTATAATGTGTAGTGCCTTGTCTGATATACAGTAGACAAATGTTTATTAAATGAACCATTAAAGAAGAAATGGAGGGACTTCCCTGGTGGTCCAGTGGTAAAGAATTGCCTTACGGTGCAGGGCGCGGGTTCAACCCCTGGTCGGGGAACTAAGATCCCACATGCCACAGGGTAACTAAGCCCCCATGCCACAACTGCTGAGCCTGTGTGCCACAATGAGAGAGCCCACATGCTGCAAACTACAGAGCCCACACGCTCTGGACCCCGTGCGCCACAGCTACAGAGCCCACACGCCCTGGAACCCGCACACCACAACTAGAGAAGAGAAAACCCGCACGCTGCAACTAGAGAGAAGCCCGCTCGCCGCAAAGAAAGATCCCGCATGCCTCAACAAAGATCCTGCGTGCCTCAACTAAGACGCGATGCAGCCCCAATAAATAAATAAATAAACAAACAAATAAATAAATAATAAATACGTCTTTAAAACAAGAAGAAGAAGAAGAATTGGAAATACATCTGATTATTTGTGGAAAGAGAGGTGGTTTGCTTGGGGGGAGAAGTCTTGGCACTTACGTGCTGGGGTTTTACGGTTCAGCGGTGAAAGCGGTTGTCTTGGAATTGAGCACCTGTGCTTGACGCTCTGGGGGACCCACAGCGATAGTTTGAAGGGCGGTCCTAGCAGGTCAGAGGGGCTGGGAAGGAGGAGAGCCTAGCGTGTGTCGAGTGCCTGCCGAGTGCGGAGCCTTGTCGGGGAAATGCTCACATGCCTTGTCTCGCTGCACCCTCCCCACGGCTGGGGAGTCCACGCTGCCACTGTGTCTGTACCCCCAGCCCCTCGGGGGTTTGGTAAAGTGATTCTGCCCACACGTGGTGGAGCGAGCAGAGAACAGAAGTGTTCCTGGGAGGGATGGTGTGCGACAGAACCGGGAAGGGCCTGTCATGCCCGCGCCCCCTGGCCCCGTAGTGGCTTACAGCTGGTGGGTGTGCCTCCTCTGCAGGTCACGGTTCTGAAGTTCTATGTCTTCTTTTTATACAGAAAAACACGAGGCTGAAAATTTGGAGGAAAACGAGGAGCCTTTCATTGCCCCTTTAGGATTGAACGTGCCGTCTGATGTGGAGCTGGTAGGTGTCTTTCTCGTTCACAATACTGTTAACCTTTGTTACTACTTATCGGGAAGTACTGGTGAGAGCACCCCGCCATGATCACAGTTGCTTTCTAGTTTGGGTGTGTAATGCTTTAAAATTATTTGTGAGTTAATGGAGAAAAAATCACATACCACCTCTTTCCCCCCTAAAGAAAAAGGGAGAAATTCTAGCAGAATCACCAGACCAGAGCATCAGGGGCCTGGGGAGCTGGCTCGCTCTCGGAGACATATGGTTGAATCCCCAGACTTTACCAACATGGAAAAACCCAGTCAGAACTACTGGTGAGGAGACTGTTAGCCACGTTTAGATGCAAAAACCCTCCTGCTCAGGGCACGTGGCTTTCAGTACAGTTGCTGTGTCCTGTCTTTTGCTGGTGTGGTTTTGTGGGCACTCAAGATGGGGACCTTTACTGTAACATTCTCTTGGCACCCTTCCACCCGGTTCTCCTCTCCGTTATGACTAGGGCCCTGTGGCATCTCCAGGCGGCCCCTGCCCTCGGGAGGGACACCTGGGTCGCATCCTCTTGGCCTAAGTGCTCTGCAGCTGGGTCTCTAGTTCCCACTGATCTCACTTCGCTATTTCAGCTACGTCCAGTCAAGGTTACATTGTGACAGGCCCCATTGAGGATTTTCTAAGTATTACTTAATGCTAGTAACCCCATAAGGTAGCTTCCTGTTCCCCTTTCACAGATGCAGAAAAGTGAAGAAGTTGGGTCGTGCGTGCCAGGCAGGACCTCTAACCCATGGTCTTAGCTGTTGTGCCATCCTGAGTCGCTGTGCTTTGTGGGATTCTTACATGTTCATTAGGGACGTTTAAAATATTTGTGTTGCGTGTACATGCTTGGAAAAGGGATATTCGTGCTCAGAGTAAAGGTTTTTCTCTGGCATCTTCCTAACTGGATTGCAAGCACCACGGATGTGGGTATTCCAGCCCCTTCATTGTGTCCTGTTACAGCATCATTGAATAAACAGTGGATGCTGAAAATTCCCCATAGAAGGAGCCTCTTGCGTTCCCCACACTAGCACGTGATACTTCCCTTATTTAGCGCAGCGTGAATCTGCTGGTTCTTGCCTTTCGGTTTTATGTGGCGATGGGAGATAACAGAATTTAATTCCTGCCTCCACCCATTCCTTCCTCCACTTACTCATTTATAAATCCTCTCCTTCTCTTTCTCTTTTCTTGCAAATATGGGTCAAAATTTCTTTGGATTTTGCCAAGTAGAATCACTATTTATGTTTGATTCCCGTTTCTACCGTTGATCAGTTTGCTACAGTTAAAACCGAAGATGTTACCTGAAGATTTGATATCCTGAGACTTGTGCTGATATATTTTTATGTGCTGTATTTCTGTTTTTCTGGAATATGCTATTCTACGTGAGAGACGCATTAAAAGCAGTTGCTCTCTTACCCACACGTAATGCTAAAAGCTTTTATTTAAGGTTGACTTCATAGATTCTTATTAAGTTTTGGTATGAAGATCATTTTTAAGCTTTTATGCGAACATAAACATAGAGGTGTAGTAGATTTTGTTGCCTTAATTCCTACTGAAGTATTTCATGGCTGTATGTTCCCAGAGTCAGCACCACTAGGCTGCGTGGTGGCCTGCCGGGACCAAAGCGTCTGCTCCCCGTGGAGAGCACAGCAAGCCTGGCGTATAGTGGTCTGCTGTCTCCCGATGTTCGTATAAAATGGTCCCCCGGGTAGGAAATCTCGCGATTGTGGAGAAACCGTGTGTGAGTGCTCACCAGGTGGCCTGTGGACAGCTGGCCTTTCCTGTACAGTGGCAGCAGTATGTCATTCTTCAGAATTGCTGTGAATCGGGGCAGTGATTTGCTGTATACGTCACACACTGTCGTGTCCGTGTTAGCGGGGAGACTGCCTAGGAGACAGGTGTCCGCGTCGTACGTTCCGTCTTGGTGGCCGAGCGTGAAACTGCCGGCTCGTGTTTAGGTGACGCTTGCTGCCTCGGTGGGCAGGGGCTGCTCTGGCAGCGGCAGAGGCGGGGGCGGTAAAGAGAGCGGGCGCTTGAGGGGTTCTCAGGTTTAAGCTAGGCTTTTGGAGTAGAACCCCATGGCTGCAGGGTCTCTGGGGGTCCGTGCGAAGGGTCAGGAGCAGTGAGAGGTCACAGCGTCCTGGAAGCCGCGTGCCGGCGCCTGCTCGAGGCTGGCCGCCTGGTCCCGCTGGGCCTCTAGACGCCAGCTCCTCAGGTGACCTCACAGCTTTATTTTAGCTTTTCGTAGTGACTGTTTGTCCACTTGTATGTTTCTTGGGAAGTAAGGAACTGTTTTCTCCCAGAATATGTAGCCCAGCATCACTTGTCCCGACATTGTGTTTTCAGTTACCTGTCCCTTTCCCAGGGACCTGAAGGCCTGTCTCTGTCACCTCCTGAGTTCTACACGTGCCCAGGTCCGTCTCTGGCTGTGTTGTGTTGTCTTGCACTGCGGGGAAGGTGGAGGGCGCGTCTCAGCCGAGTCTCTCACCCACCCGAGACGCCGCAGATCCGGGTTCTGAGCCCAAACGAGGTTTCCACAAGCACTGCCCAGAGGCGCGCGAGGTCTCGTGAGCCCCCCGCCTGTTGTGTGACACCTCACGTTCCCCTCGGATCAGCAAGGGGATCGGAAGTGCTGCTTGTTCGGCACGCCCGTTTGAGTGTATTTACAAGGGAAGTGTGCTTGTTTAACATATTTTATGGACAGAAGGAAAAGGGGGGAGGATACAATGTACAATTCCCGTCCTGGTCCTGCGCGGTGGCACCAGTAGGTTAATAACATCAGATAGTGAGTATTCATTGAGCATGTGCTGTATGCCAGGCGCTGTGTTAGCTCGGGTCTTCTGTCCTCACGACACCAGTGCCTCTGACGGGGACAAGGGGCAGAGCCGTCGAGAGCAGCTGCCCCAGGTCGTCCTGTAAGGGTCAGGCCTGCACTTCCAGCCCAGAGCCACTGCGGTTACGCTTTACCGAATGTTGTTCTGATTAGAGCGTCAGTCTCACCGTACCTTCAGGTGCTGTGTTGCCATGGGATGGGGGTGGGGAGACAAAAGAAGCACGATTTACCCCTGTGTTCCTGTGGAGTCCTGCCTTTCCTTGGGGCTTTGTGAGGACTTTTCACGTATGACGAGCGCTAAGCCCTGGCCCGGTGAGCGTCGTGCACTCTTGTTCTCCTGGCACTTTGTCCTTTACCTGTTTGTTCCTCTCTCTGTGCAGAATTTAAAGGTATTTGTGAAGCCATTTGTGTCACCATATATGTCACTGTATTCCTTTCTGGCTTCAGGATTTTGAATCTTGTCTTAGAAGACCTTTCCACCCCTGACAGTTTTTAAATATTTTCCTATACTTCCTGCTGTTACTTCCATAGTTTTGACAGTTGAGTTCGTGCCTCAGTCTGATATTATTTGGGGCTCTGATCACAGAGGAGGAGAGAGGGCCAGCCCAGCTGCTCCTGGGGCTCCTCGCTTATTCACCCCACCTGCCGCCCAACCTGGCCCCCAGCCCCACCCTGCTGCAGGGATCAGAGCTCCAGCATTTTCCAAAGCTCTTTGGAAAATGGGTGCAGGTTTTCTGACCTCACATACTGTTGTCCCATTTCCTGATGCCTATTCGAGTTTCTAGAGCCACGTTAATTTTGGAGATGCTGGGAGGTGTTAGTCCCCCTTCTGGGCTCAGTTGCTTTCTTAAAAGGCTTCCATAAATTAGAAAAGCATTTTCCCCTGGACCAGTCAGTCTTTGTAACACATACGTATTTATGTGTTGGCTACATCCTGAAAATCCCATCTTATGGTAGGAATAATCATATTCTTAAATAGAAGAGGATTTTTCTAAAACCTACATGATAAGGAGAGCAGAGAATGACTTTCTCCAAACCGAATGTTTATCTTATGTCCACTTGCTTCAGTAGCACATCTTGAAGGGTGCTCGTAAGCTGCTTTGTTTCGCTGTAATCGTCGTCGCTTTGTAAAATGACTCCCACACTCTCTGTGACTGCTGTAGCCATAATGTGACATCATAAGAGGGCCTGCTTTTAAGAAGTTTTAGGCCAGGGTTTTGGTTTGGTCAGTGGAGAACATCTCTACTTGGGCGGCGGGAGGGGTTGTATTTTCCTTTAAGGATCATTATTCTGAAGCGGTCCTTAACAATTGTCATATATACGGAATACACTAATGCGAAAATGAATCTTCCTGTTGAGCCAAAGCCACTGAACATGTGCATCAGGATCCGCACCTCGGTGCAACAGGGGGCCTTTGACATGGACTCTGGTGTATTTGGGGACCAGTAAATAGTCATAGACATTTATCCAGTGTGAGTGTGAAGGACATCATTAGTTCAGGAATCACATTTGAGATTTAAGGCGTTTGTATTTTGTGAAGGATTCAGCCCTGAAATTACAGTAAGCATCTTGAGTTCTTAACCGCCCATTATTAATGAGAATAATTTCCCACTTTATTTGCATGTAATTTTCTAGTGTTAATCTCTTCATTAATATTAAAAGTATTTCAGATGTGTGGCTTCCAGCTTCTGGTCCGAGGGGCTCCTTGTGTGGGTAGGAATTGCTCAGCTCATGATGTGGCGGAGGTAACTTAGCAGCACGTGCAGGAGAGAGGTGGGGTCTGGTTCTAGGTAGTGAATGCACTTCAAGGCAACCAGATGACTCGCCCAGTAAATGTGGGTGAAACCGTCTCTGCTCTGGCCAGACCACAGGTAGCTGGGCCTCAGTTTGGAGCTCTGTACTTTTTTTTTTTTTTTTTTTGGCTGCGTTGGGTCTTCATTCCTGCATGTGGGCTTTCCCTAATTGTGGCGAGCCAGGGCTACTCTTCATTGTGATACGCATGCTTCTCATTGCAGTGGCTTCTCTTGTTGTGGAGCACGGGCTCTAGGCCTGCGGGCTTCAGTAGTTGTGGCACACTTGCTCAGTAGTTGTGGCTTGCGGGCTGTAGAGCGCAGGCTCAGTAGTTGTGGCGCACGGGCTCAGTTGCTCCGCGGCATGTGGGATCTTCCCCGGACCAGGGATCAAACCTGTGTCCCCTGCGCTGGCAGGTGGTTTCTTAACCACTGCACTACCAAGGAAGTCCCTGGAGCTCTGTACTTTTAAGTGGGAGCGTTGATGAACGGGCGCCACGGGGCAGTCTTGGAGTAAGAAGGAGGAACGGGGTGAGGAGAGGTCAGGTGCAGAAGGAAAGGCTGGGCGTGAGCCTGCGGCTTTCCTTGGATGTACAAAAGTAGTGTTTTCGAAGCTCTAAACATTAGTCCCTGCTGAGAAAAAGGGAAGAGAAATGATTCTTAGATCCTTGAGAAACTTATTGAAACATGCACCCCTCTCCCTAGAAAATTGCATGCGTATGTGCAAAATTTGCATACAACTCCCCAGAGGATTGATTCACAACCCCCTGAACCCTATCACGGAACCCTGGTTAAGGGCCCCCAATATAGGAAACACATTGATTGGTGCGGAAAAGCTTGCCTCCTGTGGGTTCAGTACAAAGCTAGAATGGCCTGCCTCAGCAGGTGAGTTTTCTTCCCACAAAATTCTGCAAAATTCAAAAACTGAGTGTCGTGTAACGGGGCCAGTGCCACAGTCTGTTCAAACTGGACTCTTCCCATTGAAATGTCTCTAGTCAGTAGTAAAACCAGGGTTTTACTCAGTGGAAAAGAGGACAGACTGATAACGTGAATGCGTGTGTTCTCTTGTAGCCACCAACAGCCAAAATGCACGCCATTATTGAGCGCACGGCCAACTTCGTGTGCAAGCAGGGTGCACAGTTTGAAATAATGCTGAAGGCCAAACAGGCCCGAAACTCTCAATTCGACTTTCTACGCTTTGATCACTACCTCAATCCCTACTACAAATTCATCCAGAAAGCTATGAAAGAAGGACGGTATACGGTACTGGCAGAAAACAAAAGTGAAGAGAAAAAGAGTATGTGAAACTGTTTCTGTCCTGTGTTGGGCTGGGGGAGGGGTTGAGATCTGCGCTGTAGGACTTCCTGAACGTTTGTGAAATCCTGCCACTAAGGCACGAGGATTAAACCTGCTGTGCAATAAGTCTGAACATATATTAGATTCTTTTTTTTTTTTTTTTTTTTTTGCAGTACGCGGGCCTCTCACTGTTGTGGCCTCTCCTGTTGCGGAGCACAGGCTCCAGACGCGCAGGCTCAGCGGCCACGGCTCACGGGCCCAGCCGCTCCGCGGCATGTGGGATCTTCCCAGACCAGGGCACGAACCCGTGTCCCCTGCATCGGCAGGCGGACTCTCAACCACTGTGCCACCAGGGAAGCCCTAGATTCTTAATTAATGTTTTCAAAGATGGGTGACATAGAATTAAATGTTGATGCCATCAGAGCATAACCATCTAGGTTGGAAACGTTTCCCCTCATTCTGGTTGTTGAACATGTCACAGACAGAACAGCGAGCCTCGTGCTCCGTGCAATCGTTCTAGCGTGCACCCCGTGTTAGGGCCTGAGGCTAAATTACACAAGTCCACAGAATGAAGTGGCTAATCTTACTCTCTTTTCTTTACTCTGCCTTAAGCTGTTGTTTTTATAAGTGTCTAAATTTGGAATTCTTACTACAAAGACCAATTAAGTATTTTGAATAACATTCTGAGACAGCAGTACATGTGTCTGCCATTGAATTTTTCTTCCAGCTGAAACACGATTTTCAAAATCAGTTGTATGCATCTTACCCCAGACCTCATCTCCTCCACGGTTGTTCGTTTGCTGTAGTTCAGTAAAAAATCTGTTGCTGTTATTTTACCTTCAAAATCAGTACGATTTTTGCCTTTTTTCCAAAAAATTTAACTATTCAGTGGCTCCGGACTAGTAAATGCCAGAGGGAAGGTGCCAGCGGGGCCGAGGTCAGGCTCCTTTCTCGCTGCCTTTGTTTCTTGTGATCCCACTTGATAAAGTCACAAGCAAATGTCATTCTGCTGAACGACTTGGGTGGCAGCAAGCTAGGGAATATTTTCCGAAGGTGGTTTTTGGACAGATAACCAAGAAATGGCTGCATACAGTTCTGCCTTTGTGTGCGTCTGAGGTCTTACGTAATTTATTTGTACCTTGACGTCTTGACATGTGTTTTGCTTTCAGAGTCGGGGGTCAGCTCTGACAACGAAGATGACGATGACGAAGAGGGCGGGAGTTACCTGCACCCGTCCCTGTTCGCTTCCAAGAAGTGCAGCCGCCTGGAGGAGCTCATGAAGGTTCTCATCTCGTTACTGAGCTGTAGCTTTATGCCATGGCAAAACTGCTCATTTAACTTCGGAAAATTGTTGAGCAGGCATCTCTTTGTATAATAGCTTTTTTAAATTTTATTAGCATTGACGTGTATCTCGCCTTTTTGTTTGGCTTGGTGGCAAAGGATTTGCTCCCTTTATTTCTTATATATCCCATTTTATAAAATCACAAGCAATTTATTTTCATTTTGTTATAGTTTTACTATTTGGGATATTTAGATTAAGTAAAATGTTGGTTAAGACTTGGAAAATTACTTTTTCATGCAGGTTTTATTAAAACAGGATTAGATTTCATAGGTGTCCAGGGCATGTGCCGCTTGAAATAGTCTGTTACCGTCACGGATAGCATAATGTATTAGTGAGAAACATAAATTAAAGAAAAATTTTCTTTTCATTCTTATTATAAGGAGTTAATCCACACCATTCATTGTGCCATTTGTGATGTGAAAAAACAGGGGTCCATCAGACCTAAGCATGTCATTTCAGCAGTCACGCAGTGTGGCTGATTGATTGGGCTTTAAAAGCTGTTGGTGATTAAAAATCAGAAATTGCTTTAAGGATGGGCAGAGTTTGAGGTTTTGAGTGAATTTGGAGGCTCACACTTTTCTCAGCAGCAATCTAGTCTTGGTCATCCCTCCTTTTCCTTCATGTCATTCGGAAGATTGAGGTGATTTGTTTATTCAGTTCCTCTGGAACTCACAACCAGCTAGAGTTCTCGTCGGCCACGGTCAGGGCCTCCCTCTGTGCGCCTGCCCACGTGTGTGGGTGTGGTGTGCATGTGTGTGCTGCGTGCATGCGTGTGCTGAGGTTTTTCTGAAGCGTAGACACCGTCCTAGAGCCTTCTTGCCACAGAAGGGTTCTGCGTGACTCAGAATGCAGGATGTGGTGTGACCTTGCACCCTCTCTCTCTGCAGCCTTTGAAGGTGGTGGACCCAGATCACCCCCTTGCGGCCCTGGTCCGTAAAGCCCAGGCCGACAGTCCTGCCCCCACTGCACCCACGGCAGATGGCACGGCCGTGCAGCCCTCCCAGGTGGAGTACACCACTGACTGTGAGTACCTCACTGTGCGCCTCCGGGCAGGGTGTCAGGTGCGGGGGCAGGTTTGCAGGTCCGGTAGAGGTGCCATGAGGAGCGTTCATGTTAAGCACCCTTAGCATGTGGCCTCATCCTTTTGCCTGTCACTTCACATTGGCAAGATGGCTGCCCCATCACCAGCATCAGCCCTGCATTCCAGGAAGGATGAAGAGGAAGAGCAAGAGCAGAAAGCAGTTTCTCATGGTCCTGCTGTCCTGCAGCACAGGCTGGGAAGTGGGCTTTCAGTCGGCTACATCGCTGCCCTAAACAAAAGCAGAGTTCTGTTAAGAAGGATGGGGAAAGTGGGCGTCGGGGGACGTGTGTTGTGCCGCTGTTTGCCGGGGTTGCTTTCCTAAAGGACACAGGGGTCTAATGTGCACCTCGGGATTGGCTACAGTTCCTACTTGTTCTTGCTGGTTGCTACTCTTTTCTCTTTTTAATTACTTAAAGGTTATTAATAGAAGGTGAATCTTGAAGTTCTATTCAAGAAATCATTTGAAAGTATTTAACCTTGGTCTCATTATCAGGTCTTTTTAAAATTATTTTATTCAGAGGTTAAATACTGAATGAGAAGAACCTTTAGCAAAGCCACGGGAATTCATCTGTTCAGCCTACTTCACAGGGACACCTGATACAATGAATTTATAAAGCCTGTCACTCTCAGCTAGAGATTGGAGGGTCAGCCTGAGGTTAATTCCCTTTTAAAACGTAAGCTGCTTGTCACTTTAGGCAGAAGCTTTTGTTAAAAATGATAACTGTGTCCTTTTGCCATTCCCGTCTGGCACTGGCGTGCAATGTGTAATTTTGATGTGCTAAATTAACATTTTTAGACTTCAAAAATCAATTACTTGAGTGAACTTAATGTATGTGTCTTTAAAAAAATCCCTTAGAGAACTCAGATAATTTCTTTAATGCATAAATCAAGTTAAATACAGTTTCTTTAAATGTTCAAATCAAAGAGCAGGTCTGGTGCGGTCTCATCTTACCTGCCTGTTGGTTCTGGGCTGGGGGTGCAGTGGGCGTCAGAGTGGGCGGTAATCCCTGCAGCGCTTTGTTTTTCTTTGTTTTTTTGCGGTACGCGGGCCTCTCACTGTTGTGGCCTCTCCCATTGCGGAGCACAGGCTCCGGACTCACAGGCTCAGCAGCCATGGCTCACGGGCCCAGCCGCTCCGCGGCACGTGGGATCTTCCCGGACCGGGGCACGAACCTGTGTCCCCTGCATCAGCAGGTGGACTCTCAACCACTGCACCACCAGGGAAGCGCTTTGTAAATCACTCCTCATGCCTCCTGGCGGGGCTCTCAGTACTGACAGCCAGCCCACCCGGGGGAAGCCCGTGAATCGGGAGTTGGGCGTGACCGGGAGCTTCTGCCCCCATCTTTATCTCAGTCCAGGTTATAAGCTCACTGAGTGGTACGTCTCTGGCTTCCTTTTTCCTTGCTTTCTCTTTTCACACCTGTCTTTGAATTTGCACAAGTTGAATGCAGTGTCCCTTTGCCTCCTCTAGATTTCTAGAGCTATTAAACTTCTTGCATCGGAAAGGAATAAAAATTCAGGGTTGAGTGACCGTTATCCGGTTATTCGCGCCGCTAATCACTAGTGTGCGTGCAGTTAACTGCGAGGTCGGTAATGGCTCTGTGTTTCTACATAGCCTGTAGGACTGGGCAGGGGAGCCGAGGGAGGCCACTCTGTGACTCGGGGTTTTACTGCGAGGTCCCACGCTCTGATTGTTGACCACGGCCTGGGCCGAGTCACGGCTGGCTGGAGGATGAGAGGGGTGGGCAGGACCCAGGGAGCCTGGAGCCCCATGACTTCAGTCCCTCCTGCCACTCATCAGGGGCCCCAGAGGCCAGGGTGACCCTTGACAGCCTCTCGCCCAGGGGAAATCCCAGCCTTGCTCTATGCAAACCCTGCAGGCCAGTCCATGAGCGGGGTGTCCTGGTCCCCTCCCTGACCCCTGACCCCAGCCGGAGGTGCTCCAGCAGTGGGGCACCAGTTAGTGACCACCTCTTCCCCTCAATGAAATAATTGTTTTGACAGTCATCTTCTTCACACATGCAAGAGTGACAGACACGAGTAGGAGAGGCGGTATGGGGGTTATGCCTGGTGATGGACACACACGCTGCGTTGGGGGCCAGCCTCACGTGTGCCCAGGCCAGTGGAGGGAAGGAGGGAGTCGGTGCTGACAGAGTGTGTTCTGCTGAGACGTGGGTTTCAGCCATGCCAGAGGGCTGGGCCCAGGTTCTGGGTTTTCCAGAGAAGCAAGGAACCTAGCGTGTTTAGGTGAAACATCTCAACTTACACATGTCAGCAGTGAATTCATATTTTGTAAAAATACAAGGCGTATTTTGTAAAAATACAAAACATAAGGCAAGCCAGATGCTACTCATAGGTGCCCGTGTCCAGCCTCTGCTGTGGGTGCAGGAGGGTACCTGGGCAGCGGGACAGAGGGAGGTCGCAGAGCTTCTCTGTGGAGACCGTGCTCAGCAGTAGTCAGCTCTGCCCAGAAGCTGGGGAGGGGCTGTCAAGTGGCCTTCAGATTTCACACAGATTTAAACGCATCGTGCTGGAAAGTGAGAGCAGTTTCGTTAAAATGGAGAGGACAAAAGCTAGACTCCACCCGGGTGGGAAGTGAATGGGTGGTGTAGAAGTGGAGACCTGAGCACGGGCCGCTTTGTGAAGAGGGGAGGGGCAGTGCCTAGTGGAGAAAATGTTCCCTGAGAGCCCTGCCTCCAGGATCGGCCCCTTGGGTTGCCATGACAACAGCCCATCTAGCATCCGGGAGTCATAGGATGGGAGAGGCGGCCTTAGAATTTGGATCTAGATCAGAAAAATGCCTAGAAGAAATGAACACAGACACCTGTACTTGGGTTCTCAAAGATGTTTTTATTTGTAATTAGAGTCTATGGTTATCTTAAAAAGTAGCAAGGAAGAATATGAAAAATTTGAAAAAGAGGCAAATAAAGGCAACATGGCTCATCAGATAATAAAATGAGATGTTACAATAGAAGTCCTTGGGAGGCCTAAGTAATTGGTGGTTTACACAAAATGTGTGATTAAAACAGGTCTGAAAATGCTACATACGTACGTGCCTGACACGTGCTGCTGTTGACCCACTTCTGACGTGGGCCACGGCCTTGCCTCTGACGGATGTCCTCAGCACAGCCAGCCTGAGTTCTGTGCGGTGAGGTGCACGCCAGGCGCCCAAGAGCAGAACCGCAAGCTTGCAG
The DNA here is from genome assembly GCF_964270905.1 of Leucopleurus acutus. Lineage (NCBI taxonomy): Eukaryota > Metazoa > Chordata > Mammalia > Artiodactyla > Delphinidae > Leucopleurus > Leucopleurus acutus. The sequence goes on from NC_139155.1 coordinate 89,143,081, forward strand.
TGTCTTACTTCAAGGCTTTCACAGTTCTTTCTCCCTCCTTGGGTTCCACAACAGTTTTTTGTTTTTGTTTTTTAAGCAATTGGTGTTTTTATCTGATCTTTTCAAAGGATTCAGTTTCATTTTCACAGAATCAGTAATTCTCTTTTCTCTCCCTCAGATTTCATCTGTTTGCATAAATTTTAATTAAATACGTAATTACAGTACGTTTAACCAGAAAAAGTTTAAGTGAAAAACTCTGCTGGTAAAAAGCAGAAAGGCTCAGCGTTCTAAAGAGCAGTGCCCTGGCCTGGTGTGTTAGTGCCTCCGGGGCCTCCCCGGCCCAAGACCCAGGAGGCCCTTCAGAGGGGAGGGGTGAGCGAGCCCCCCGAGGCAGGTTCAAACAAGGAAGGACTGGCTTATGAAAAGCTGTTTGGAAAACAGATCCCGTTAGAGCCTCACCTTTTATCCAACAGCAAAACTACTTCCAGGTGTACGTGCCAGATGTGAGAGTTCTCAGGAAAGTAACAACTTTTTTTTTTTAATTTATTTTATTTACTTAGTCTTGGCCGCGTTGGGTCTTCATTGCTGCACGCGGGCTTTCTGTAGTTGCAGCGAGCGGGGGCTGCTCTTTGCTGCGGTGCGCAGGCTTCTCATTGCGGTGGCTTCTCCTGTTGCGGAGCACGGGCTCTAGGTTCGCGGGCTTCAGTAGTTGTGGCGCACGGGCTTAGTTGCTCCGTGGCATGTGGGATCTTCCCGGACCAGGGCTCGAACCCGTGTCCCCTGCATTGGCAGGTGGATTCTTAACCAGTGCGCCACCAGGGAAGCCCGAAAATAACAGAACAAGAATCATCTATTTTAAGCCAACAGACATTATATTCAACTAATGGAAAAAACAAAACCGTTGAGAAAGCAGAAAAAAACTAACAGAAACAGCTTTTACAGTCCAATAGGAAAACAACTTATAGCCCAGTAGAAAAGTGAACTGCAGTATGAATAATTCACAAAGGTAAAAATGACCATAAAAATTTTTTTAAAGGTTTACCCTTGCTGCTCACTCAGATGGCATTGTATCTGCTGACTTTAGAACCTAACCTCCGTGGAAAATAAAATCCAACATTTCATCTGAATCAGACTACAGCAAATATATGAAGAATCCGAGACTTTTTGTTATGGTGGGAAAATACCCATTCGCAGGCACACAAGAACACTTTGAAATTATAAGTCTTCAGATAAAATCGAGGTTTCTGGGCTGTGGCAAATGTTGTTTCATGTATACTTATTTGAATTTCTTAGTAATCATAGAGATTAAATAAAAGAGAGACACGCCATTTTTCAACTGTCACGTAAGCAAAGAAGGAAAAAGGTCGACATCATGTTGCTGGTGGGAGTGTTAGACTTGTGGAGGGCAAGCTGGCAGTGTGGACCAGAACCTAAAATGTGCGCCTTTGACCCAGAACTGAGCTTATGTGTGTAAAGACTGAGCTTACAAGAATGTTCACTGTAAGAACGATTTTTATTAGCAGCAAAAGACTGAGATGCCCTGTGTGTCCCTCAGGGAGGACGAATGGAGTAGGGTTAGGGCACAGCGGCAGCTGGAGGCTCTGCCTGGGGCTCCTGGTGGGCGAGGGTGGGGCCGAAGGGGGCGTTTGGTGTGAGACTAGAGGGGCAGGTAAGAGACTGGTACCAGCGGTGCGCTTAGAAGAGGGTTCAGGGTGAGGGGGTGACTCCTTCCCTGGCCATTTGTACCACTTTGAACCTTCTCAGAAAAATTGCAGGTGTGTGTGATGCTCATTTGAAACACTCGTATCCTGAGTTAATTCTTTGCAGTTTTGAGATTTTAATGGCAAGACTGTTTTGTCAGCTCTCCCTATATCCTGTTGAGGCTGAAGCAGTCCTTGTGACAGCTTGTGTCCCGAACAGAGGCGAGGGAGCCCACCGGCTGGGGCCCGTCCAGGCAGCTGAAGTCACTGAGCTTTTCCGTCTTTTTACATTACTTGGTGTTTAACATCACCTTAGAATGGACTCAGTCGTCCCTTGTTATTTACTTTCTGCTGATCAGAGGTTTTCCTAGATTTGGCAGTCTAGGAAGAAAAGCATCTTTTTTTTTGGCGATACGCGGGCCTCTCACCGCTGTGGCCTCTCCCGTTGCGGAGCACAGGCTCCGGACGCGCAGGCTCAGCGGCCATGGCTCACGGGCCCAGCCGCTCCGCGGCATGTGGGATCTTCCCAGACTGGGGCACGAACCCGTGTCCCCTGCATCGGCAGGCGGACTCCCAACCACTGCGCCACCAGGGAAGCCCCTATTTTTATTTTAAAAGAATTTTTTTCTAGAAGCTCCTTAAATATAGATATGCGAAACTTAAACAATCTCTTTCATTTATTAGCCTGAAAGTGAACTGTCTTTCATGCTGTTTTCTGTTATTATTTAGTTGTCTTCTGCTATTTATCTATAAATCCTTGCAAAAAAGCTAATAAAAATAAATTATGCCGGAAGCAGTAATGCTGAAATACCACCCACTATTACAGCATGCAGTTTTTTAAATAAAATGCCAGCTTGGGTTTTTTGATGTTTTGGTCTATAAATAGTTTAAGTGAAATTAAACCACGTCACATGGCTGCAGTAGATATTTTCATGCTTCTTCCCAGTTTTTAAAATGTAGTTTTGCTATTGTTTTTAGCATTTTTTTCTGCAAAGTCGTGACCTTGAAATGCTTTACTAACCTTGCAAACTCTTTTTTAGAAATAGCTGTACTATAATTCAAGAGAAGTAAAAGGGAAAAAGTAAAAATATTACCCAAGATGCCACCATCCAGAAATAGCCATTTTTAACATTAAGTGAGAATCATTGACACAGTGAAAAAGACTGAGATATTGTGGGAAAATGGGGAAAAAAGAAAGCTCAGATCTTTAGAATACAAAGATAATTTTTATGCAAAGATAGATTAAAAAGTTAATGTATAGATAGAAATATTTGTGTTAAAGTAGAAATAAGCTTTATAATTTTACTTGAATTTAGCTGAAGAACTGTAATCAAAATGAAAACGAAGTAATTCCTGAACTTCAGTTAAAAGTTTCTTCCATACCTCAAGAATTCAGTTCTAAAAGGAGAACATCAGAGAGGTTGGAATTGTAGGGGTTTTTTCAAGCTATGTTTTTTATCTTAGATGTTATTAATCAACTAAGAAAGTAGAGAAAATTCAGCACTATTAAAATGCCTTCCCTTCACCCCTCCCCTAACTGCGGGGGTTTTTTTTAAGAAATACCGTGTTTAGATTGTGAGAGTTTAAAGTAGTATTTACATTCTGTTCTTTTCCCTGGTTGGTTAGTCTGAGTTCTACGGATTAGTTTTTTTGTCAGAGCATCTGTCTTTGAGTTCTTTATCTGATTCGTTTCTTGGTTGTTTGAATTTCATAAACAAGTAAGTTTTTACAAGGGTTCCATTTCATGCATTCTTGAAAAGTGCCTGCCATTGACCCTGGTGTAGGAAGGAAAACTTGCCTGGGTATAAAATACTTGGGTTGTATTTTCTTTCTCTGAGATCTTGTAAACTAGAATCTCACATGGTCCTTCCTATCAGAGAAACCTGGGTTGGCTGACTTTTGCCACCGACTAGTTGAGTGAGTTAGTTGGTTTTCATTAGTTGCTCCTGGGTGCTGTTCTCTGAGATCTTATGTTTGAAAATGTCTGCTGCCCTTTGACATAAATAGCAACTAGGCAGAGAATATTACACTTAGTCACACTTGCCTGGAACTTGGGAGCGTTGCTGCATGTTGCTGTGGAAGGGGTGAGGCCAGCTCCATCTTCCCCTCCCTCACCCCTTAAGAGCTTGCTTTTTCTGACTGGATACATGAAGAATTCTCTTTGCCCTTACATTTTAATAACTTAATCAGCATAAAGGCCCCCGTTTTCCTGGAATTTATTGTATACCCTTTCAGTCAAAGATGCAGTTCTCATTTCAGGGAAATTATTTTCTGTTATACCTCTGAACGTCTTTTAAAAGACACCAGCTTCCTTATTTTGGATCATCTTTTTCTTCCATATCTGTCATTTTCTTTTGTTTTTTTTTTTAATGTTTCTCTTTGGCATTCAGCATGATTACATCCACTTCCTATCCATCTTCTCCTTGGTTGGTGACTTGGTTTTTTTCAGCTGTGACTGTTCTGTTCCTTCTAGTCGATAATGGTGGTATTTTGGGCCTCGGTTTGTTTTCTAAACTCTCCAGCAGGTTTGCAGCCCTTTTCTGTAAAGGATGTAAGCGTTTCCAGTGTGGCAGCCGAGCAGCCTCTGTGGCGGCTGCTGGTGCTGGTGGAGCGTGAAAGCCACACTGACCATCGGGAGCAAGGGCATGTGGCCGAGCCTTAATCGAACTTGCTTTATGGACACCGAACCTTGAATTTCATAGAATGTTTACATCATGAAATGTTGTTCTGTTGGTTTGTTTTGGGTTTGTTTTTGAACTGTTTGAAAATGTAGAAGCATCCTGAGCTCTCCCGAGCTGGGCTGAAGCAGGCGCACGGGCCCAGTTCCTGGCCCTGCTCAGCAGGATCCCTTCCATCTCATTACTAGTCTTACTTCCTTTTCTTTGTGCTCAGTTGAATTCCTGTCTCTCCAGATTCGTCCGTGGCCCAGAGAACTCGGGTTGCCTGGGTTCTGTCTCCTTCCAGACTCAGTTCTTTGCTCTTTGCACGGCATGTTCCTCCCTGGGCTCCTTTTGCTGGGCCATGTCCTTCTCACCTTCCTCCACTCAGGTCGGCAGCTCCATCCAGACCTTTCATCCCAGCACTGGCCACCCCTGCTAGACACCGTTCTCACCTGCCCTGAGATGCTTGGTCGTCCCTCCCAAGTGCAGCTCCTCTGGAGACTCCATTCTCTGCTCTCACGAGATCCCCAAAATGCCCTGGAGCAGATGTCCTTCCCCCAGTCGGGGGCCCAGGGGAGACTTATGACAGCACAGAGCCCGGGCCGCAGGCTCCCACCTCCCATACCCCTGAGGCTCTGCCTCACCCTGAGCTCCTGGCCTCGCGCTTGAGCTGCCTGATGGTTCCACCTGGACTCCCCAGGACCTGTTCTTAGGTAGCTTGCCTCCAAAACCTCCACACGGTATGAAAAATTCAGGGCATTTTGCTTGAGGGTCACTGATGAAGACTTTAAGTAATAGTTGGAGACAAGGCATCTTGAGAAGCAAAAAAAAAGAGCAATTGCTTTTCAACACTGGCCTTAAAGTTCCTGAGTCACACATTCATGTATCTAAAACAGATCCATTTGGGTGGTTTCCAGTGCGTTTACAAGTGAGAAATTCTCCGTGTCACTACAGAAGTCTTCAGATTTTCCTCTTCCAGTTTGGTCACAGCAAAACAAGTCTCCTTTTGCTTGGGGATTCTTTCTCCTTAAACACAGGGCTGTCTGGATGTCACAGTGAAGGAAATTAAGCAGGGTGGCTGCTGTGAGCCCACGTTGAGCTTCCATCTTCTCTAGCATCTGGCTTCTGAGCCCTTAACAGCCGTCGGCCACCGCCATTCACTGTGGTGAGAGGAGCCCCAGGGTTTTTAGACACGGTATGTGCTGATCCAGATGCTGAAAGCTTTTAAGTATTTGGGGCGTGGGGAGGGTCATAATATATTATTTTTTAAATAAATGTGTTTATTTATTTTTGGCCGCGTTGGGTCTTCGTTGCTGCGCGCAGGCTTTCTCTAGTTGCGGCGAGCAGGGGCTACTCCTCGTTGCGGTGCGCGGGCTTCTCATTGCGGTGGCTTCTCTTGTTGTGGAGCATGGGCTCTAGGCGCTCGGCTTCAGTAGTTGTGGCTCGCGGGCTCTAGAGCGCAGCAGGCTCAGTAGTTGTGGCGCACGGGCTTAGTTGCTCTGCGGCGTGTGGGATCTTCCCGGACCAGGGCTCGAACCTGTGTCCCCTGCATTGGCAGGCGGATTCTTGACCACTGTGCCACCAGAGAAGTCCCAGGGTCATAATATTTTTTTACTAAAAAACTGTGGATGTAGAATTTGAGGGAGTTTTTGTTTTGACTGTAATTTTCCCTTGCAATTGTGTATGATACACAATTGTATCATCAATTGTATATGATAGAGAGCTAGTAGATACGTGCTCTGCCTAGAGCTAATGGCGGCCAGGAGGGGTTTTTAAGGAAGTCCTGAAAATTATCCCAGTCCAGGAGGTGAAGCCAGAAGGCTTGAGAACAGACATCAAGACAGTTGCGTGGATAAGAGAGTCTTAAGGAAAGGGATAGAGAGGGAGTTTTCAGCTTTGATTTCTCTCATTCTACTTCTGAAGCACCTTGAACGTTTTTAACATTCCCTGGGATTATTGGGCACTTTCCTCCCCCTTGAAAATGCAGAATTCAGTGATAATTTTGCTTACCATTGAATTGTGTTGTTGATGCTTAATATTTAAACTCCTATAGTTTAACCTCTCCTCAGGTAAAGGTTTTCAGTGTGAAAAAGCTAACTCTTATCTGTAGGCAGAAAAAGATTCTCCAGTCAAGTAGACTGGTTTTTTGGGGTTTTTTTAGTAAATTTATTTGTTTTTAGTTTTGGCTGTGTTGGGTTTTCATTGCTGTGCACGGGCTTTCTCTAGTTGTGGTGAGCAGGGGCTACTCTTCGTTGTGGTGCGTGGGCTTCTTATTGTCGTGGCTTCTCTTGTTGTGAAGCACGGGCTCTAGGCCCACGGACTTCAGTAGTTGTGGCATGTAGGCTCAGTAGTTGTGGCTCGCGGGCTCCAGAGCACAGGCTCAGTAGTTGTGGCACACGGGCTTAGTTGCTCCACGGCACATGGGATCTTCCAGGGCCTGTGTCCCGCATTGGCAGGCGGATTCTTAACCTCTGCGCCACCAGGGAAGTCCGACAGCTGTGTTTCTGGAGCTGTTGGCCGCTGGCACCCATCTGGACAGGCCGTGTTCCCAGCCTGTAACCCGGGGTGTTCCGCTGACTTCCAGTCATTGCTTTCCTGTGTTGTTAGTGCTGTTCTCTCCTTGTTTGCTTGTTTACTCCTGTATTGTGCTAGAGCATGTCCTCCAGTAGCTTGCGAAGAAAGGATACACAGGAAGACCGTTTTTTTTGATTCTTGAATGTCTGAAAATGCCCTAATTCTGCTCTCACTCGTGGTAGGTCATTTGGATGGGCCCAGAATTGTGGTTTGAATATTGCCCTTCAGAGTTTGGAAGGTTCCAGGCCACCATCTCCTAGAAGCCTTTGCCCTGTGCCATTCCAGTTCCTGTTCTTCCACACGTGACTTGTACATTCCTTGAACAAACTGGCATCGCGGGCAAGCCATGCTGGGAAGAGCAGTGCATGGCGTTCCCACCATCGTGGAGCAGAATCAGCGACACCCCTGGGGGAGTCCGCAGTGCTGGTGGACGGAACCAGGGAGGCCCTCGAGCCAAGGCTTCCGGGGCCCAGGGGCCTGAGGAAGCCCGGGTGAGGCCCGATTTGGGTAGTAGGGGGGAGGGGGCATGGGACCCGAGGCAGGTGCCTCACAGAAAGGGAACGTGGCTGGGGCCTTGATGGGGAGTGACGCGGCTGGGTGGGCAGTATGGGGGCTCTGGCTGGTATAGGAAGGGGTCCCTGGAGCCTCTAGGGCAGCGGCCGGAAGGGCTCTGGTTCCCAGGAGGCGGGTATGGGTCCGAGAGAAACCACGGAGCCCGGGCTGACTCAGCGGGAGGAGGCGCGGCCGCAGGAAGCAGGAGCGGCAGTGTGTGGGGACGGCTGTGTTCTGGACGCGTCCCTTTGAGAGGTTTATGAGATGTCCCAGTGCGCGTGCTGAGCAGGCACTTAACATACCAGTTCAGCTCAGAGCTAGAGATAGCAGTTCTGGAATCAGCAAGTGTACGTAGGATTTAAAGCCGTTGAAGTTATTAGGGAAGTCCCAAGGATGCAGGTGGATGGAGACTGGTTGGCCATCCGGTGACGGAGGCCAGGGGGCCAGGCGCTGCCGGGGGTGGGCAGGGCCGCTGCGGGCGGGCGGGCAGTCCTGCTGCTGCTGCTGCCCAGGCCCGCTCAGCTGGTGGCACAGCGCTTCTTTTTCACGATCTTGTGTGGATAAAGTAGATCGGTCTTTTAAGCGTATACTTATTTTTCTCCACGGAACTCAGGAAAGCTATTTTCTTTCATTCTTAATAAAGACACACGTTTATATTTCTGAACTGACAGCAGGGATTGCTGACCAGCCCGCTGATCTCCAAGAACCCTTCCAAGGCTTACATTCTCTTCTGAGAGTTAGATTTGTACGAGATTAAGATCACATACAAGAATCAGTAAATTGGCTCTGATTTTTGCAAGAAGCCCGTTGAATAGAAGGGCTTTGGAAGGTAATTAGGCAGGTCTGTCTGACCCTGGGTTCCGCAGCTCTGTACGTTTCTGAGCGCACAGAGTGTCAGGGAGGAAGTGCTTAAGAATGTGCCGGTGGTTTTAAGCGGCTTGATCTTTCCACACAGCTATGCCTGCCCTTGGGAAGTGGAGGCACCCGTTGGCATCTCTGTCTTGGATTTATTTGGAGTAGGCATGTTTAAGTAAACATTGTCGTGATGTTTATTAAAATCACATCGGCATTTAACTTTGTGTAAAACCCAATCCCCTCTTTAAAAATTCAACAGAGAGCCCTGAGAACAGCAAGAGCCCTAGTAAGGAGTGTTATGCTTTGGAAGCCCGGTGAGAAGTGGGACTGCGGGCGCCCTTTGGAACCCTGCACACCACACCATCCCGTGTCTAGGATGGGACGGTGAGCTCCAGGGAGCCAGACCTCTGTCTGTCCTTTGCTCTGTCTGGTCCAGCGATTCTCAAAACTTAGCATTCGTGAGAATTTCTGAGTTGGGAGCTGTACACAAAAACATGTTCTCTAGTTGGTAGTCATTTTAAAGGATTTCCAATTCAAGGATTTCAAGAGCTGTGAGGCCCCACTGCAGCGACAAGCGCACATCTGCAGTGTCTGCCACGGGGTGGTGCCGGCGGCTGGCTCCTGCTCTTGCGGAATACCTCAGCACGCACCTTGCTGTCAGCGGGCTTTGCTTGTCACACGCTTCTCTAGTGCCTGCTCTAACCTGGGAGCTGTGCAGCCTCCCTCTCACTGCTTTTAAGATGCTTTGCCTTCTGGGACCATAGCCCTGATCGCAGAGAACTGCCCCAGGGATGTGTGTGCAGGAGGGCAGAGCAGGGGCCTCCTGGGGTGGGAGATGGTTCTGGAGGTAAAAACTTTGGTTTAATTGAGGTACAGTTGATGTGCAATATTATGTAAGTTACGGGGACGCAACATAGTGAATCACAACCTTTAAAGGTTATAGTCCATTTATAGTTATTGTAAAATAATTGGCTGTATTCCCTGTGCTGTACAGTATGTCCTTGTAGCTTATTTATTTTATATGTAATAGCTTATGCCTCTTAATCTCCTACCCTTGTCTTGCCCTTCCCCATTTCCCTTTCCCCACTGGTAACCACCAGTTTGTTCTCTGTATCTGCTTCTTTTTTGTTATGTTTACTCATTTTAGTTTTTAGATTCCACATATGTCATGTCATACAGTATTTGTCTTTTTCTGTCTGACTTAATTCACTAAGTGTAATACCCTCCAGGTCCATCCATGTTGTTGCAAATGGCATTATTTCATTCTTTTCTATGGCTCAGCAGTATTCCACTGTGTGTGTGTGTGTGTGTGTGTGTGTGTACACCACATCTTCTTTATCAGCTCATGTGCTGATGGACACTTAGGTTGCTTCCATATCTTGGATATTGTAAATAATGCTGCTTTGAAAGTTAGGGTGCATGTATCTTTTCAAATTAGTGTTTTCATTTTTTTATATATATATTTATTTGATTTTAAGGGGGTTTTTTGTTTGTTTTTAATATTTATTTACTTGGTTGTGCCGGGTCTTAGTTGCGGCAGGCGGGTTCCTTAGTTGTGGCTCACTGGCTCCATAGTTGAGGCATGTGGCCTTAGTTGTGGCATGCGAACTCTTAGTTGCGGCGTGCATGTGGGATCTAGTTCCCTGATCAGGGATTGGACCCCAGGCCCCCTGCATTGGGAGCGCGGAATCTTAACCACTGCGCCACCAGGGAAGTCCCTGATTTTTAGTTTTTTGAGAAACCTCCGTACTGTTTTCCACAGTGACTGAATCAATTTACATTCCCACCAGCAGCACATGAGGGGTCCCTTTTCTCCACATCCTCGCCAACCTTTGTTATTTGTTGGAGGTAAAACTTAGGAGGGGCTTCACAGCAGGCAGAAGACACTGTTTGGAGCTGCCCCTGGCACCTGCAAATGAAATGAGGGGCATGATACTGTTCACCATAGATTGGGGGGCAGGCCAGGCCAGGCGTGGCTCCGGGCTGAGGTTGGCCTATCACTGTCACATCCGCCCCGGGCCTCAGTGTCTGTGGGGAAAAGGACAGAAACAACCTTCTCCCTACAATCTTTTCATCTATGACATCCTGCACATGAAATGGGAATCTGGGGGAAACAGTGCACAGTTGGCTGCACTGTTGGGCCCTCAGCTGTGGCATTGCCCCAGCAGGCACCATGCAGCAGCAAAGTCTGCGTTCTCAGCTCGCCAGGCCTCAGGTGTTCCATTGGCATCAGGGTTAGTTTTGGATACAGAGGGATTTTCAAATTCCTGTTCACCTTTGCAAGGTGTAATTAGAATTTGTTGGAAAGGACTCACAGAGCGCGTGGGTGAGAAGTGAGAGGGCATCCTGCGTGCCTTGTCTTTAGGTTTCTGCTTCCAGTCTGTCCTCTGCAAGATCCCCAGGGGCGTGCCCTGGGCTGGCCTTCTAGTGTGGGATCCCTGCATCCCTGCATTAAGGGATGCATCCCTGCATCCCTGCATCCCGAGTAAGACTTGGCTCAAGGCTTAGGAGCTGCCTTCAGGCTTGGAGGCTTTGTTTGATTTTCACACATGGAAATGGAGCCTTTTCTCTTTGTGAGCTCAGCTATGCATTTAAATTTTTCCCTTATATTTTACAAACATTTTTAGGTATTTGTAATGGGTGAGTTCCTGAGTTAATCTGCCGTCTTTCTGGCGGGGTTATTTTTAGACTTTGTTTTAATTTAATTTGATGGGTGACTCAGGTACAGACTGATGGTTAATCTGCATGTTCATTCTTTCAAAGGGATGATCCTTAGTTTTGAAACTAATTTATTCACTTCTGTTACATAAAGAATGCATTAAATTGCAATTGCATAATATATAGTTGACACTTAACTGTAAACTGTTTTGTTCTAATCCATATGCCTCATTGGTTGTAGCTACGACTTTGAGATGTATTTTGGCCTGTTTTCAGGCCAGAGGCTGGCCACCTGGCATAGGAGGGACATGGAGTGTCTGTCCTGTCCTTGAGATGTGACACTTTGGGCAGTACCAGCTCTTGCTGCCCCTCCCAAGACAGGGGGTGCTCTGTGGGCGGGGCTACGCTCTGGTCTTGCCGCTGCTTCCTCACCCCTCCTCCATGGCGGTGTCTGTGCCCAGGGGTGAGAAGGGCCCCCGTCACTCGACCGAGTGCAGGGTGAGTGGGGAAGTCGTTCCATCGTCTCAAGGAGGATGATACAGCTCACAGAAGCCTCTGTTCATATTTGAATACCTGATTGGGTTAGGAAAAGCTTATATCTGAAGCATCGAATCCATCTGTCCACCCAACAGCTTCTGTGTGCTGAGCGCTGGGGTTACAGAACAAACGTGTCTTTCCTGCCCTCTGCCCCCGCCTTCCTTCAGAGATATGCTTTGAATGTCTCTGTGCTAAAGATCACACAGAGAGGATATTGAGGCCACACATCTTTTTTTGAAAATGTGGAACATTGTGGTGAACGTGAACAGTGGTTGGTGCACAGCATCGAGCCAGCGATTCACAACTTGGGAGTTCAGACATGTATAATTCATAGAAAGTAAGTCGCTACCAGCCGCGGATATGCCTGCAGCACGTGTGAGTGATGCAGTTGTCCCAGCCGAGGCGGAAAGGCTGGGGTATAGCTGTCAAGGACAGGTTGTGAGCTGCTGCACCACTGACACCTTCCCCACGGAGCTTCCAGTGCGGGAAACTGTGGTCAGTGTAAAGGCTCTCACTATTGGCAAATGTTTTTGTTTTAAAGTAGATTAACTGAAGATCAAAATAAAATTCCTTAATGAGAAAAATCTTTCACCATGCTCTAATGCAGAGGAAATTAAATCTCTGTGTAGTCAGAACCAGTTGCTTATCTACAGCAGGATTAGAAATTTAAATTCTTAATTAGTTCATTGGATCTTCTGTGATTTCACTGGTTTTGAATATTTTCCCCCCAAATAAAAAATGAATAAATTTACAGGAATTTTGATTGTTTTAAAAAATGGGCTCTATCTTACAGATACTTGCATGGGTGGGCAAAATATATAGGCAGTGATTGTACTTCACTGTTTATAATAATAGAGCCCCAAATGACCTCAGTGTCCGTCAGGACTTCTTAAATCAATTGCAGTATGTCTCTGTGCTGGGGTGAAGGCATGCAGGGGTTACAGAGCAGCACAGCTTTGTAGACAAGATGACATCCAAGACAAGTGTTTGTTTGCTTATTATTGAAGTACAGTTAATTTACAGTGTTGTGATAGTTTCTGGTGTACAGCAAAGTGATTCAGTTACATATATATAAGAAATACATGCCAGATTCATTTATATGAATGTTGTATATAATATATATTCTTTTTCAGATTCTTTTCCATTATAGTTTGTTACAAAATATTGAATATAGTTCCCTGTGCTATACAGTAGGACCTTGTTGTTTATCTGTTTTGTATATAGTAGTTTGTATCTGCTAACCCCAAACTGCTAATTCATCCCTTCCCTCCCTCTTTCCCCTTTGGTATTGTTCTCTATGACTGTGAGTCTGTTTCTATTTTGTAAATAAGTTCGTTTGTATCGTATTTTAGATTTCACATATTAGTGATATCATATGATATTTGTCTTTCTTTTTGTCTTAGTTCACTTAGTATGATAGTCTCAAGTTCCATCCATGTTGCTGCAAGTGGCATTATTTCATTCTTTTTTATTGCTGAGTAATATTCCATTGTGTATATATGTACCACATTTTCTTTATCCATTCCTCTGTTGATGGACATTTAGGTTGTTTCCATGTCCTGGCTATTGTAAATAATGCTGCTATGAACACTGGGGTGCATGTGTCTTTACCGGTTAGAGTTTTCTCAGGGTATATGCCCAGGAGTGGGATTGCTGGATCATACGGTAGTTCTATTTTTAGTTTTTAAAGGAACCTCCATACTCTTTTCCATAGTGGCTGTACCAATTTACATCCCCTCCTACACTGTTGGTGGGTTCCCTTTTCTCCACACTCTCTCCAGCATTTGTTATTTGTAGACTTTTTAATGGTGGCCATTCTGACTGGTGTGAGGTGGTACCTTGTAGTTTTGATTTGCATTTCCCTAATAATTAGCCATGTCCAGCATCTTTTCATGTGCTTATTGGCCATCTGTATGTCTTTTTTGGAGAAATGTCTATTTGAGTCTTCTGCCCGTTTTTTGATTGGGTTGTTTGTTTTTTTTGTTACTGAGCTACATGAGCTGTTTGTATATTTCTGAAATTAAGCCCTTGTCGTTCACATCATTTGCAGATGTTCTCTCCCATCCTGTGGGTTGCCTTTTCATTTTGTTTGTGGTTTCCTTTGTTGTGTAAAAGCTTATTAAGTTTGATTAGGTCCCATTTGTTTATTTTTGCTTCTGTGTCGTGCCTTGGGAGACTGACCTAAGAATACATGGCTGTGATTTATGCCCAGACAAATGTTTAAATGAGAAAAGTAAGGAGAGGAGAGAGTGGAGAGCTGGTGTCAAACAGGGAAGCCAGGGAAGGGTGTTTAGTCCTCAGACGGATCACCTCACAGGCCACACAGGAAGGGAGCTAGTGCTGCTGGACAGTGGACTTTGTCCTAATCTGCCTGCTCTGCAGTTAGGGAGGACATCAATTGTGTAGTAGGAAGGTCCACGTTGGGCTGCCTTGAATGTCCCCGTGCATTTTCACTTTCCATCGTCCCTGGGTGTGTGTCTGGGCATTGCCTGATTCTTCCAAACTCTGTGTCACCTGGGCAGCCTTTCTTATATCCGAAAAACAAAACGATGTGGTTGACATTGGACAGAAGTGATATTGCATTTGGAAAAGTGTCCCTTTTTCCTGCATCGTGGATACTCACCAACTAGCCTGTCTTTTGCCACTCTCACGCCCCCAAAATGTGTCTTTTCACAGCGACAGTGGCAGCCATGTACTACAGCTACTACATGCTGCCCGACGGCACCTACTGCCTGGCACCTCCCCCTCCAGGGGTTGATGTAGCCACTTACTACAGCACCCTGCCTGCCGGGGTGGCCGTGTCCGGCTCTGCTGGAGTGACAGCCACGGCCCCGCCCCCTCCAGGGACCACGCCACCGCCCCCCCCAAGCACAGCAGAGACGAGTAGTGGGGTGACCTCCACCACCATCACCACAAGGTATGCTCTCACTTCTGCTGGTCACCTGGAGCACCTGTGTTCTTGGTTTGGGCTTCTTTATAGTGTCAGTCACATAGAGGGTCTCCGTTGCCTGAGTACTTATTATCCAAATCCCCGAGTTACAGGGTTGATTGGGCAACGGAAACTGTCATGACATAAGCACTTGTAGCAGTGAGGTCTAACCACTGAGAAAATGAACTCCCAGACAGCGTCCCGCGCCGCTGCCCTGACCCAGCATCTGCTCTCTCCCGTGTGCCGCCATCTCGGCGGGGCAGCACCAGGCACGGGCAGTGTGAAGCGAGGCCCAGTTTCTGCCCAAAATGCAGGATTTCATAAAAGCCGATGCAAGTGAATGGCTCACGAGCTGGTAGGAAATGCAGATCTGCTGTTAGTCCAGCTAACCATCGACTAACAGAGCCAGCAAGGCAGGGACTGGACCCCCGCGCCTGTCCTGGGGAGCGTGGAGGGGGCTCTGAAGAGCGTCTGCGGGTGAGCGAGCACTTCCTAAGAGGCACTGGCACGTCTCAAGCTGACAGGACAGCCGCTCAGGAGCCTTGACGGAGCACTTGGATGGTTCCCGCTTCCTGATCATGCTAAGGCAGGAAACAGGAAACGAAGGATGATGAGTCACGCTGGCCAGCATACCTTCATATATATACACAAATTCACACTTGATTTGTCCTTGGTTGTTTCTAGAATTAGCAACTGGGGGAAATGTGAGGAGAGAAAAGATGAACCTGTGTGCATGACCTTAAGTGTCACTTTGAGTAAAACCCCTGTTTTCATCATTGGCAATGATATTTTGGTCCCTGTTTCAAATGGATTGACTTTGACTAGTTTTCTGTAGTCCCAGTCATCTCAGATAAGGGCCTCCCTGTCTGTGTGTAACTTACCTGCCGGTGTGAACTGAGACAGTGCAAGTCCCCCAGCAGCCTTGCTGGCCGCCCCCCTGCCGCTGATCTGGAGGAGGGCCTGGCACTGTGTGTGTGACCCAGCTCTCCTCTGCAGTGCACTTGCTTCCGTGGCCGCCATCATCCCCCCGCCCCCCGACATTCAGCCCGTGATTGACAAGCTGGCAGAGTACGTGGCCAGGAACGGCCTTAAGTTTGAGACCAGCGTTCGTGCCAAGAATGATCAAAGGTGAGTGAAGGAGTTTATGTGGGGCAGATGAATGGTATTTGGGGTTTAGTTTAGCTTCTTTTTTTAATCTAGCTACATAATTGTTTATATATATGTATATATATGTGTGTGTGTGTATATATATATATATATATACACACACACATATTTTTTTTTTATCCTTATGTGTTTAGATAAATATATCTTGTTAAATTACTTAGAGTTGGGGTGGTTGTCTTTTTTATTGTTATAATTTTTTTGTTTGTTTAACTTGTTTTGCTTTGTTTTTTTAAAAATGTTGAACCTCCCTAAAATAAAAAGCTGGAATTCATGCTTTTCAAGAATCTGCTGTGGAAATTCAGACACACACTGAACTTTGTTTTTTTCATCAAATAATGTTCCGTGCTCGGGTCGTAACATAACAACAGGAGGCTGTGGTCGCAACACGATCTGTGTGATCGCCAGGGTCAGTCACTGCGAAGCCTCAGAGCAGCAGGTGTGGTCCGTCGGAGCCGAGGGGTGTCACAGCGAGCGAGCGTGTCTTGTTGAATGACTCGTCCCCTTCTCTGTTCCTAGGTTTGAGTTCCTGCAGCCGTGGCACCAGTATAATGCCTATTATGAGTTTAAGAAGCAGTTCTTCCTCCAGAAAGAAGGGGCTGAAAGCGCACAGGTGCGTGTCTGGGAGGAAGTAATCCTCGGGATGTGCGCTAACAGGGGTGGCTGATTCTACACTCGCTTCTGCGTGTAGCGTATGTCTTGCGTTTGCCGAGTTCAGCTTTTCCCACCTCTCTTGTTTTACATCTGTTGAAATCTTTGACCCGCATTCATAGTTCATTGATGATCATTTGTCCAGAATGTTGTAAACAAAGTAATCCTGTCTCTTCAGGCATTTGGTGTTTTGGTTGGCTGTTGTTTTTAACTACTTTGGATGGAAGCTGTGTATTATACTTCTGTTGTGTTAACATGTACTTAAATGCCTAAGTGTAACCACAGATGCTCCCAGCTGACAGGCTGGAGCCACACAGGTGCCACCCACCCACTGGCCTCGAGCGCCACCTGCCAGCAGCTCGCCTCACGACTCCCATCCCTGCAGACGTCCCCACACTTGGTTCTCAGGCACCTGTTAGAAGCATTTCCTCCTGTCCTTGTAATCCTTTCTTCTGCCTCTCCTCTCCTCTCCTCAATTACATGGGCACCCTAATGTCCTTCTAAAACCTGTTTTGATAGATGACGTAGGCTTTGCATATCAGTGGATTTCTACAGGCTTTTATCTCTGACTGCTCCAACTGAAGGAAATGGACTCATCTGTAGGTGCTGGGCATAATTTGGTGTTCTAAACGTGTTCTCAGTGGTCATTCTCCAAAGAAGAGCTAGTGGGCATTGGTTCCCAAAACAGTATTACAGGGAAAATACCTCCTTCTGCTCCTCTTTTCATTCTGTTGTATCAGAAAATAGTAAATCTGAGTTAGAAAATATATTCCGTGGTGTTACTTAGGCAGTAACGTAGCCATGCTTTTGTCCCATGAAATGTATGTGCTGCATATCTTTTCTGACAAATCCTGTGTCATTTCCAATGGAGCAGTTCAGAGTCATGTTTAACCTCTGCAGGCTGTGTCAGCACCGGAAGAGGCTCCTGCAGAGTCTGCTCCTGAAAAGCCGAGTGACGTTGGGGACGATAGTGTGTCTGAAGATGTGGCCGACGCAGGGGGCAGAGGTGGCTCCTCGGGGAAGAAGGAGGTGTCGTGCAGCAAAGCCGTCCCCGACGGGAAGCTGGTGAAAGGTACGCTGCCCTCACTACCAAGGGTTCCAGTTTTGACCTTGTACCTCACAGGTGTCACTTCAAATTAGCAAGGAAGAACGCTGGACCGCTTAAGGTCAGGTGCCTTTAGCCACAGGACAGGAGGAAATGGCTGCCCCTTTTAAGTTGCTGTTATTAATAAAACTTGCTTATTTCATAGTACTTTCCTGATTTCGGGTTTGGGGTCATTTGGATATAAGCTCATCTTAGGTATGCGTTCTACAGGCTGTTGCTAACAGCCTGTTCTACCAATTTAATGGAAATGTTTAGAATTTTTCAAATGATGTTTTGTACCCCCCCCTTGGACTTCTGAAACTATATGCAAACTATTGTGCCAATGGAATTCGTTTTCTTTATTTGTTAAGGCAAGTCCCTTGAGGGTCTCTACCAGGCGGTACTCCACTCGCTCCGTTTCAGTTACCTTTTCTTTCTTTTTTTTTTTTTTTTTTTGGCGGTACGCGGGCCTCTCACTGTTGTGGCCTCTCCTGTTGCGGAGCACAGGCTCCGGACGCGCAGGCTCAGCGGCCACGGCTCACAGGCCCAACCGCTCCGCGGCATGTGGGATCTTCCCGGACCAGGGCACGAACCCGTGTCCCCTGCATCGTCAGGCGGACTCTCAACCACTGTGCCACCAGGGAAGCCCCTCAGTTACCTTTTATGTTCTTGGGAGGAGTTTTTCATCTACCAGGACAGACATACATGAAAAGAGCAAATATAAATAAATAGAAAGAAAAGAAAGCTGACACAGGCACGGTAGCAGAGAACTCTGTGGTTGGACATGTGAAGAAGCAGTGAGTTGCACCAGGTGGGAATGAGAAGGGCTGTGCAGAGGGAAGAGGGTTCAGAGCCAGAGGAGCTCCCAGGCGGGACGGCGTGGTCTGAGCCGTGTGGCCTGTTCAGAGACGGGAAGTGGTCTGAGGGACCCGGGTGTCAAGGGGGGCACACCTGCCCAGGTAACCATGGGCAGCTCGTGGGGCTCTGCCTTCCTGGCGGGTCCCGGGGCTTCCAGCAGGGACAGCACACCTTGTGGCTTAGATCAGAGGAATCACTTTATGCAGTATGGTGAGTGTGTGAAGGGATCGAGGCAGAGAAGCCATGCGGGGGGTTCAGGGTGGAGCTGGTGGCCTGAAGTGGAGGAGGGGGCGTGGCCGGGCGGTGCAGGAGCCAGTGCCCGGGTTAAAAGGAAAGGCAGAGGAGACGCGGGACGGGCAGACGGGCCAGGATTGCAGGAAGGCCTTTTCTGTGCATACAGATGCCTTTTCTGATACAAAGATGGCGATCAGGAGTAACCCAAATGACCCAGATGGGTAACTGGGAAACTTATGGAAGTGCCTGTGAGCCTCTCAGTCCAGGAGGTCACCTGAGCACACGTGTTTAATCTCTCACCCTTCCCAGCCGCCTTCAGCTCTCATTGGAATAACCAAAGGAATGTATTAGTAAGGAGAGTAAAAACAGTTACTGCTCCAGAAGCAGGGGGAGGTACTGTTCATGTTTAAGAAGCACAGGCCAGGCCACCTGGACTTCAGTTCATAGGAAAGAGGAGGACATTTGGGGACTCAGTGGCAGTGACCCCGGGGGAACCACTGTCAACCAAAGAAGGGGGCGGGCAGAAGGCCAGAACCACCAGGAGCGTCCAGGGGGCAGCAGGGCCCCAGCAGGGTGTGGTCGGGGTGCAGTGGGCCAGCGCCCGCATGGAGCGCCCTCCCCGCTCCCGGGAGCAAGCGCCTCGGGATTCAGCAGACGAAATGGTGCTCGCTCGCCACTTCCCTCGTCGCACCCTCTGAGCCTGAGGCGCCCGCGAGCTGCGGGTGTCCGAAGCACGCACCCCACCCTCAGCTCCGTCAGGGTGAGGACGAGGAGACAGAGAGTCTCGGCTCCGCAAAGAGGCAGGAGCTCAGGAGAACACGATCTGAGCCTCGGAGCACGTGGGCACCTTGGAAACAGTTACTAAGTGACAGGAAAATTCTTTTAGTCTCTGATGCATATTCTCACAGAATTAAAGGTACTGTAGAATTAGTGCAACCGATACTCTGACATCTGGAAAAGATTGTTTAGAAAAAGATTGCCAAATTTTAAAATATAATAAAAACACTAAAAATCAGACTGGGTGAGAAGACAAGTTCAAAATTTTTCTCAGATTTCCAAGGGAAAGGATAGAGATGGAAGGAAAAGCATCCAGATGGGAAAATAGACAGGTTGTCCTTCACGGGGGAGAAAAAGCAGAGGCTGGCGCATCGGACGTGTATCTACAGCATTAAATGCCAGGGAGTTCAGATCTATCTGAACTTCTGAATGAAAAGTGTTCTGAATGCTGGAGGACAAAGGTTCTTACAGACATGTCAGCGCCCTGAAATTGATCAGTCAGAGAAGGTGAGGGCAGTGAGCATATTATCCAGACTTATGAGAT
Organism: Leucopleurus acutus; assembly: GCF_964270905.1. NCBI lineage: Eukaryota > Metazoa > Chordata > Mammalia > Artiodactyla > Delphinidae > Leucopleurus > Leucopleurus acutus. The sequence goes on from NC_139155.1 coordinate 89,162,837, forward strand.
GCAGTGAAAACTTAAAGAAAACCTACAACCTCATGTGCTTATGTTGGTGAAGAGAAAGTGAAAACAAAGCAAGCATTCAACTCAAGGACCTAGGAAGAAACTTTCTATAAAATGCACGTAAGAGGGCTTACCTGGTGGCGCAGTGGTTGGGAGTCTGCCTGCTGATGCAGGGGACACGGGTTCATGCCCCGGTCCGGGAGGATCCCACATGCCGCGGAGAGGCTGGGCCCGTGAGCCATGGCCGCTGAGCCTGCGCGTCCGGAGCCTGTGCTCCGCAACGGGAGAGGCCACAGCAGTGAGAGGCCCGCGTACCGCAAAAAAACAAAAACAAACAAAAAAATGCATGTAAGAAAAGCAGAAAAGGAGAATCAGTAAAAATCAAAGCAGAAATGGGTGAGGATATAATAAAAGACCAGTAAAACTTATCATCATTGTACAAGTTTAATACAGAAAAAAGAGCAAATGCACAGCATAATGAGAGAGAAAACACGGTATTTTTTAAGTACACGAGAACAATATATTTAACTAAATTTGAATAAATTTGAAAATAAGTGAAAAAAATTGTCTAAGAAAATATATTGATCAATTGCTAAAATGTCTCCAGAGAGGCAGTAAGACGACAGATCTATAGGCCTGAAAGAATTTAGAAAACTGGTCAGTGAAATACCTCTAAAAGCAGGCAGGCCAGGACAAAGTTAAGGTCAAGGTAACTTCCCTCAAGAAAGAGAAAGCCTGTCTGATTAAAGCTACTCCAGAGCCCAAAGATGGACAGTTAGGAAGCTCTCCAGCCCTAGCACCTTAGCCCCATAAAGCTTAGCAGTCTGCAGGCCAGGACCCCGGGAAACCCAGATGTTAGCACCTCAGATGGAAGCAAGCTGGGAACGACAGTGAGAGCAGGTGTGAGCAGGTGGGGCTCCTTGCAGCCATCCCAGTGCGGCATCCCGCCAGAAAAGCCTCCAAGGACAATCTTACCTTGCTAGCAGATGCTGGAAAAGCACCAACATTTGCTGAGATTTTTATGATAAAGCTTCCCTAGTATGACAGTAATTGACGTTGCAAAAACAGGCTCTCCATTGTGAAAAAAATAAGACTCTCACATTACCTCTGACAATTATAGTGATTCCAGATAGATTTAAGTGTTTAAACATAAAAAATAAAATCATGAAGTAGAAGAAAATAAAGGTAATTTTTTTCTAGTCAGAGTGGAAAGGATTTTCTAAGAATTGAAGCCATGAATGATAAAGAAAGATAGGTCTGATGGGAACTGGGCCTGTATAAAGTTGAAAGATAAACGTCAGGATGGCAGTGATGGCTAATATAACAGAAGATAAAGGTCAAAGTCCTTGCTATAGAAAGAGCTCTTGTAAATCAGTAAGAAGAGTCACTGCAGTAGAAAAACAAAGGACATGAAAAGGTGGTTCACAAAAGAAGGAAAACAGTTGGTCAGTGAATAAACTTTTTTTTTTTTTTTTTTTTTGGCTGCGTCAGGTCTTTGTTCCTACACACGGGCTCTCTCTAGTTGCGGCGAGCGGGGGCTACTCTTCATTGTGGTGCGCGGGCTTCTCATTGTGGTGGCTTTTGTTGCGGAGCACAGGCTTCAGTAGTTGCGGCACACAGGCTCAGTAGCTGTGGCTCGCGGGCTCTAGAGTGCAGACTCAGTAGTTGTGGCACGTGGGCTTAGTTGCTCTGCAGCATGTGGGATCATCCTGGACCAGGGCTCGAACCCGTGTCCCCTGCACTGGCAGGCGGATTCTTAACCACTGCACCACCAGGGAAGTCCTAAACTTTTAAAATATATCCTCACTAACAAGATACTGTTCTTTGCCTCCAATTTGGTAAAGTTAGAAAGTAACAGAGAGCGTGCAAGTGGCAGGACCCTCACTCGTGCGTTGTCCTTGGAGTGTTGTCGGTAAGGCCTCTCCAGGGGAGAGCCCAGTGATGGGGACCAAACCCTAAATGCGGATGCCCTCCCACTCCTAGAAACGTCTGGCTCACCAGGACGTCTCGACCAGGTGTTCCTCCCAAGGCTCGTGGGCTTTTAAAAATAAAAAATTGGGAACCATCATGGGAGACTGAAATCAGTTGGCATGTCCATACTAAGGAATATTATTGCCATTTATTAAAATGATGTATGTTGACATGGAAAGATGTCTAAACGTTTTCTGTGGAAAGGTGTCGCTTACTAAGTGAAAACAGCAGGCTATAAAGTATGGTCCCGTTTTTCGTGTGTTTGTACACATGCACATGTACGTGCCTCGGAACCATTGTGTTCAGATCATTTCTTTCCCGTATCTGAATAGCAGTTGGTCTTTCATTTTGTTCACTTGTGTTTTCAAAATTTCCTATAGAGAATATGTATTACCTTAGAAGTTAAAAGTTAGTAATGAAACTTGATACCTTAAGAAACGAAGCATATTTGATGTGAAAGGTGGAGGGCCGGGCGCCGTCGGCTCACTCACGCGTGTTTCCTGAGCACAGGCTACTCTGCGTCAGTGCACACCGGGGCCACATTAGTCCTGCGGTCCTGCCCACTCCAGGCTCCGGGGTAACCAGACCGCACACACAACACAGAACGTCAGGAGTGGCGTGAAGGAGAGAGGCCGGGCAGGGCCTGTCTGAGGAGAGGCTTCATTTGAGATGAGACGAGCGAGAAAGCCAGGCATGAGAAAAGGATGACGGCTCCAGGCAGAAGACAGGGCGGGGCTGGAGCGCAGTGCAGGAGCGGGGAGTGGGAGAGGGGCCCCTCCACAGCTGCTGCTCATCCTTAACACAACAGGAAACCGCTGAAGGCTGTAGGAAGTGCTTTTCACGTGTTGTGAGGTGACTTGCAAATAAGGTTCCAGGTAGAAGCAGTAGTTGTGTAATCGGGTAATTCTCCAAAGAAAGTAGTTCCTCATCCCCTGCTTTCTGGCTGAGCTCTGCTGGGAAGCTTACTTGACCTTTTGAGCCTCAGTTTCCTTATCTGTAAATGGGGAGGCCTGATAGTATCTGTCTCCTCCAGGGGTTGCAAATGTTAAGTGAGGTGAGGCGTGGAGACTCTGCACATTAGTCAGTTCTTTTATTACGTCACTATTTTTTTAATATAAATTTATTTATTTATTTATTTTGGGGGCTGCGTTGGGTCTTCGTTGCTGCGCGCGGGCTTTCTCTCGTTGTGGCGAGCAGGGGCTACTCCTCATTGCAGTGCGCAGGCTTCTTGTTGCGGAGCATGGGCTTTAGGGCTCACGGGCTTCAGTAGTTGTGGCACGTGGGCTCAGTAGTTGCAGCTCGCAGGCTCTAGAGCACAGGCTCAGTAGCTGTGGCGCACGGGCTTAGTTGTTCCGCGGCATGTGGGACCTTCCCAGACCAGGGCTCGAACCCGTGTCCCCCTGCATTGGCAGGCGGATTCTTAACCACTGCACCACCAGGGAAGTCCCTAAATCACTTTAAAGTATGTATCGAACAGTGGTGCTGTTTGGCACTGTATTCGACATGCATTAAACTGTGTTCCAGAAGTTTTCATTTTAATATATTTGTTGATTGCATATTTTTTAATTTGGAGGAAGAGATTGGGAGTAATTGTTTTAAAATTATTTTGTGATATAATACTTTAGCCCAAGTTAACTTGAGTAATTTTGATTAACATTTAACTGAAGTTTTCTTTTCTCTGTTTCTTTGACTCTATTCTTAAAGAGACCATATTACTAGAGGCTATAAACGGTTAATATTATGAAAGTATTTTCTTACGGAGAATTTCAAACAAGTACAGAAACAGAGCCTGGTGTAATAGTCACACACGCAGTGCTAGCATCCAGCGCCCGTGGCCGACGCAGGACACATCTTAGAATTCTCAGTCCAGCCCACCCCCAGGATATTCTGAAGCAGATCCCAACATCATGGCATTTTATCCATCAGTGTGATCGCACTTATCTCCAAAAGATAAGGGCCGTTCTTAACATAACCACGGTAAAATAGTTAATATTGACTCTCCCAGCAAAGTGTGCTTTCCACCCCGTGTTATATCTTTGTTTGGGGCTTGTTAGTAAGGTAGACCTCAGCGCACCACGTACAGTGCAAGTGCATGGCGTTGCATAATCAACACAGAGACTGATTTTGCCCCCTTTTCATTCTGACTTATAAAATATCACTTTGCTAACATTTAACATCTTGGGGTGTGCTGTGTAGCTTGAGAGATTATTGACGAGAGATGATTATATGTCAGAGATTATTTACCAGCTTCAAGTCACACTTGGGTTTGGAACCGTGAAATGCTGAAAGTAGAGAAGCCCGGGGGGCGGGGGCAGCTGGGTGAGCTCACCTCCACAGTTACAGCCACATCAGAACCTGCCTTCGGTAACCTAGATCCACTTCCCTCTCAGAGTCAGCCCGTTTGCACTGCACTTGACATTGCCCTTCGCTGTGGTTTACTTGAATAGCTTTCATCAGTAATAACACATGGTTTTTAAAAATAAAGTATCTCATTTCAACCAATTAGGTGTTGTTAGGAGCCATTTGCCATAGTCTGAGGACGCAGGGACTCAGTGAGTGCTGAGTAGACGGGGGAAGGGGAAGAAGATTGTTTCCTTTGGGGCCTTTGTATTTCTCTTCAATTAAAATTTCCAAATATTCTAGGAGAGAAAAATTGAACCACCTAAATTTTTGTTACACTAGGTTTAAGATTTTCTTAAAGGTGCAGAGAATAGTCTGACATAACGCCTAGCACAAAGTAGGCACCCAGTCAAACGTTTGCTGAATAAAGGAACAGTTTCTGCAGCTTGCTTTTGTAAGAAAAGGTTACCTTCTATGGTTGGGATTTTTTAGAAGTACCTTTTAATAGTGGAGTCCCATCATATGCTTACTTCTGCAAACTCAGCAATGTGCTGAGCCCATAAAAAAAAGGAAAACACCAACAAAAATTGACCATTTGCCCATAGAGTGACCCCAGCTGGCACTCAGTGTGTGCATCCTGACGTGGCCCGAGATGGAGCCGGTGCTCTGCCTTCCCCTCCATCGGGCTCAGCACGTGTGATGTCCTCTTAAATGCCCTCTGACATCACAGGCACTGCCTGCGGTCCCTAGAACCTCCCTCTGCGTAAGATGTGGCTCCACTCAAGACATTGCTCCACCAGCTGATGCTCATGTGGATGGTGGGGCCCGTGTAGATTTCTGCTCTGTGCTTCCAGTTACTTAAAAATGTATTACCATTTTCACCTTTTCTCAATAGCTTCATTTGCTCCAATAAGCTTTGCAATCAAGGCCAAAGAAAATGATCTACTTCCCCTGGAAAAAAATCGTGTTAAGCTAGATGATGACAGTGATGATGATGAAGAAAGCAAAGAAGGCCAAGAAAGTTCTAGTAGTGCTACAAACACTAACCCGGCAGTTGCCCCACCCTGTGTAGTTGTTGAGGAGAAGCGGCCTCAACTTACCCAGGAGGAGCTAGAAGCAAAGCAAGGTTTGTCAATATGTTTTAAACTTCTTAAAAGAAAAGTGCATAAATACAAGATTAACCTACTAAGCCAAAACTACGAGACTGCCAGCTGGAGTCTCCAGCCTTCGGAGATCAGAACCACTGCGGAGCCGCGGGCTGCTTTGGCTCAGCCGAGAAGTTCTCTGTGGAGTGAGGAGCGCTGCTGTTCCTTAAGCTCAGATGCAGTGCCCTCGGCGATGTGTTTTCAGAGGGTCAGCTGAGGGTGGCCGAGAAGGCTTTAATGGCAGCCTTGGGGCAAATGCTCAGCCTGTGCGCCCAGCTCGGGGTAATGTTCCGAGCTGGGAGACGCCTCTTTGCGAGGCCATCTCCCTGCAGAACCATCGGACCCTTGAAGGTGCTGGGGCCCAAGCTGGTTTTCAGGCTGTGGCTCGTCTTCAGGGGTCACGGTGTGGCCACCGCTTGCCTCTGACGCATGGCTAGCAGTGTTTGTGGGGAACGTCTTGTCGTGTTCTGTCCCTCCTCCAAAATAAGTTCTGTTCTGCTCTCACTAAAGTAGTGAATTAACAGTTGCGTTTGCAGTATTTATCTATTCTAACTGGTTTTGTGAATGAATTTTTCTTTGTATACACAAACAGATCACGCAACATTGATGGAAGGTAATTCTTTAACCATAGGATGCCCTGCTCTTGGGAACTAGCGTTGTGCTGCTCCCCCCGAGCACACTTGTGTTCATGCATGTGTACCTAAATCTGCATTTATTGCGTGTGGACTGAACAGTGTGTCAGATCATTTGGAATAAAACACTTTTCACGGTGTTCCTTACCTGGTAATTTGGGCACATGTTGATGAGAACCATTCCGAGGTTTTCATCATTTCAGGTTTCACTGCTGTGGAATCCCAACAACTTTCTGACTTTGATTTTGAATGTAAAATGTGAGAAGTACCAATAGTAAAAGCATTGTAAACTAATGCTCTGAGAATTGTTTGCCTGATTTGTTGGCCTTTCCTGAAACCTGTATCATATTCACGTTTTAAAATAACTGCATTATATTTCATGACCCTTTTACTGCCCATGGAAATTAAGATAGCAATATATTTATACAGTACTGCTTGCTCTAAACATCTTTTTTTCTGTTTATTCCTTAAGCAAAGCAAAAGTTGGAGGACCGACTGGCAGCTGCTGCCAGGGAAAAGCTTGCCCAGGCGTCTAAGGAATCAAAGGAGAAGCAGCTTCAAGCGGAACGTAAAAGGAAGGCAGCTTTATTTTTACAAACCTTAAAAAATCCTCTGCCAGAAGCAGAAGTCGGGAAAGTGGAAGACAATCCTTTCAGCGTCGAGGTGAGTTAAACAAGAGTCCACGTCTGTGCTCTGGGCAAAGCGTGGTTGCAAAAGCACCTGCGTGTGGCTCCTCCGGCCACGCGGCGCTCGAGCCTGCGCGAAGGCTGCGAGCAGACCCCGCCCTCTGCCACGTGGGGTCGCGCGCTTTTCCGGGCAGGCCTCGGAGATACCGCGGTTTCAGTTCCAGACCATAGCAGCGAAGCAAATCACATGCACTTCTTGGTTTCCCAGTGTGTATAAGAGTTATGTTTACATTATACTGTAGTCTATTAAGTGTGCAATAGCATTATGTCTGAAAAATATATACATACCTCAATTTAAAAACCCTTTATTGCTAAAAAATGCCAACCATCATCTGAGCCTTCAGCGAGTGGTAATCTTTTTGCAATAGTAACATCACTGATCACAGATCTAATAATGAAAAAGTTTGAAACATTACGAGAACTACCAACATGTGACACAGAGACATGAAATAAGCAAGTGCTCTTGGGAAGGTGGCCCTGATAGACTTGATCGACGCAGAGTTGCCACAAACCTTCAATTTGTAAAAAAACAAACAACAACAACAAAAAAACGCGGTATCTGTGAAGTACAATAAAATGAGGTCTGTCTGTACTGTATCGCTGGGGTCAGTAAGAACCTGATGAAAACTCCCTGAGTGCACATGCACACCAAATACTGGGTGCAGTGTCACAGACACGGACCTTTGGGCCCAGGCTGGGAGCCTGTGCTTCGTGGTGAGCCTCCCAGGAGCTGCAGGACAGCTTCGGCTGTGAGGGCCGCCACGGGCCTGGACAGACTCACCAGAGCAGTGAGGCTCCTGCCACAGCAGTGGCCCTTGAGCTCACACTGACGGCCAAGAACCTTACTCAGGGGTCTGTGTTAATAGCAGCACTTTAATTAAAAAGAAAAGTAAGATATGGTTACCGTCGTCTTCTCTTAAAGGGGTCAGATGCTCACAACTCTTTCCTAAGCTGTAGAACCACAGCTTAGTCCCCGGCCCATTTCCTCCCTTCACATGGCAGTGGGGCGTGGGGCGTTGGGCTGCTCAGAACACGGCCTGCCCCGCTTCTCCAGGGGTCCCCAAACGTCTTTCGCAGCTGCCTTTTTCCTGTAACGTAGAACGGGCGCTGCGCGTTTTTTACTTTAATTATGTTGACATTTCTGAGCGTCTAAGGCCGTTACTAAAAACTGATTTTTGCTGCATGTAGCCACTGGTTTATTTGTTTCTCCATGGAAAGCAGCATTCTAAGTTCAGATTTTCAGCATTCTGTTGAAGGTCGAATCAGCTTTCTCACCTCAGGAGTCAGTCTGAAATTCAAATCTGGCAGGAGACCTCAAAAATGGTAGCTGGATCAGGCTGGGGAGCACGAATGCCAGCTTCCGTGAGAGCCTGTGGACTGTGGGCTGCGCCCTGGCAGGCTGGGCGCGCTTGCCATCCTCCTGGGCCCCCGGCCACCTGCTGGAGCACCGGCCTGGCCGCCTCTGTGCTTCCCTGTGCTGCTTCCGGAGGCGGCCGCCTGGGGAGGCCAAAGGCAGGCGGGCGCAGAAAAGCACCTGCAGTCATACCCTGGCTTTGGGAGCACCTCTGCGCCAGGGCAGTGATGAAAACATGCAGCCGCTATAACCGCCACAGATAGAAAAGGGGGGAGAGGCAGAGTACAGAACAGCTCCACGTTTATGGCTGCAGCTGTAAAAACGCGCATATAGTGTGGGCGGGCAGGGAACTTACGAAGGTGAGGGAGCTGCCACATGGGAGGGGTGTGAGTGGACTACTTTAATTTCCTTTATTGTTTTGATGTCATTTGCGCAGGGAATATAGGGCTTAATTAAAAGGTATCTGCATACATAGATACTGTAACCCATTATGTTACATGGTTGCATCTATATTTTCTAATAAAACTGTGGGCTTTTTGTTTGTTTTGGGTTTTTTTAATATCTGTATTGGAGTATAATTGTTTTACAATGCTGTGTTAGTTTCTGCTGTATAACAAAGTGAATCAGCTATACATATATCCCCATATCTCCTCCCTCTTGCATCTCCCTCCCACCCTCCCTATCCCACCCCTCTAGGTGGTCACAAAGCACCGAACTGATCTCCCTGTGCTATGCGGCTGCTTCCCACTAGCTATCTGTTTTACATTTGGTAGCGTATATATGTCCATGCCACGCTCTCACTTCATCCTTGCTTATACCCTTCCCCCTCCCCGTGTCCTCAAGTCCATTCTCTACATCTGCGTCTTTATTCCTGTCCTGCCCCTAGGTTCTTCAGAACCCTTTTTTTTTTTTTTTAGATTCCATATATATGTGTTAGCATACGGTATTTCTTTTTCTCTTTGTGACTTACTTTATTCTGTATGACAGACTAGGTCCATCCACCTCACTACAAATAACTCAGTTTGGTTTCTTTTTATGGCTGAGTAATATTCCATTGTATATATGTACCACATCTTCTTTATCCGTTTGTCTGTTGGTGGGCATTTAGGTTGTTTCCATGTCCTGGCTTTTGTAAATAGTGCTGCAGTGAACATTAGGGGTGCATGACTCTTTTTGAATTATGGTTTTCTCAGGGTTTATGCCCAGGAGTGGGATTGCTGGGTCGTATGGTAGTTCTATTTTTAGTTTTTTAAGGAACCTCCATACTGTTCTCCATAGTGGCTGTATCAGTTTACATTCCCCCCAACAGTATAAGCGGGTTCCCTTTTCTCCATACCCTCTCCAGCATTTATTGTCTGTAGATTTTTTGATGATGGCCATTCTGACTGGTGTGAGGTGACACCTCATTGTAGTTTTGATTTGCATTTCTCTGATAATTAGTGATGTTGAGCATCCTTTCATGTGTTTGTTGGCAGTCTGTATATCTTCTTCGGAGAAATGTCTATGTAGGTCTTCTGCCCATTTTTGGATTGGGTTGTTTGTTTTTTGGATATTGAGCTGCATGAGCTGCTTGTATATTTTGGAGATTAATCCTTTGTCAGTTGCTTCGTTTGCAAATATTTTCTCCCATTCTGAGGGTTGTCTTTTCATCTTTTTTATGGTTTCCTTTGCTGTGCAAAAAGCTTTTAAGTTTCATTAGGTCCCATTTGTTTATTTTTGGTTTTATTTCCGTTACTCTAGGAGGTGTTGTCAAAAAGGATCTTACTGTGATGTATGTCATAGAGTGTTCTGCCTATGTTTTCCTCTAAGAGTTTTATAGTGTCTGGCATTACATTTGGGTCTTTAATCCATTTTGAGTTTATTTTTGTGTATGGTGTCAGGAAGTGTTCTAATTTCATTCTTTTACATGTAGCTGTCCAGTTTTCCCAGCACCACTTACTGAAGAGGCTGTCTCTTCTCCACTGTATATTCTTGCCTCCATTATCAAAGATAAGGTGACCATATGTGTGTGGGTTTATGTCTGGGCTTTCTATCTTGTTCCATTGATCTATATTTCTGTGTTTGTGCCAGTACCATACTGTCTTGATTACTGTAGCTTTGTAGTACAGTCTGAAGTCAAGTAGCCTGATTCCTCCAGCTCCGTTTTTCTTTCTCAAGATTGCTTTGGCTATTCGGAGTCTTTTGTGTTTCCATACAAATTGTGAAAGTTTTTGTTCTAGTTCTGTGAAAAATGCCAGTGGTAGTTTGATAGGGATTGCATTGAATCTGTAGATTGCTTTGGGTAGTAGAGTCATTTTCACAATGTTGATTCTTCCAATCCAAGAACATGGTATATCTCTCCATCTATTTGTATCATCTTTAATTTCTTTCATCAGTGTCTTATAATTTTCTGCATACAGGTCTTTTGTCTCCTTAGGTAGGTTTATTCCTAGATATTTTATTCTTTTTGTTGCAGTGGTAAATGGGAGTGTTTTCTTGATTTCACTTTCAGGTTTTTCATCATTAGTGTATAGGAATGCCAGAGATTTCTGTGCATTAATTTTGTATCCTGCTACTTTACCAAATTCATTGATTAGCTCTAGTAGTTTTCTGGTAGCATCTTTAGGATTCTCTGTGTATAGTATCATGTCATCTGCAAACAGTGACAGCTTTACTTCTTCTTTTCCGATTTGGATTCCTTTTATTTCCTTTTCTTCCCTGATTGCTGTGGCTAGAACTTCCAAAACTCTGTTGAATAAGAGTGGTGAGAGTGGGCAACCTTGTCTTGTTCCTGATCTTAGTGGAAATGCTTTCAGTTTTTCATCATTGAGGACGATGTTGGCTGTGGGTTTGTCATATATGGCCTTTATTATGTTGAGGAAAGTTCCCTCTCTGCCTACTTTCTGGAGAGTTTTTATCATAAATGGGTGTTGAATTTTGTCGAAAGCTTTCTCTGCATCTATTGCGATGACCATATGGTTTTTCTCCTTCAATTTGTTAATATGGTGTATCACATTGATTGATTTGCGTATATTGAAGAATCCTTGCATTCCTGGAATAAACCCCACCTGATCGTGGTGTATGATCCTCTTAATGTGCTGTTGGATTCTGTTTGCTAGTATTTTGTTGAGGATTTTTGCATCTATGTTCATCAGTGATATTGGCCTGTAGTTTTCTTTCTCTGTGACATCCTTGTCTGGTTTTGGTATCAGGGTGATGGTGGCCTTGTATAATGAGTTTGGGAGTGTTTCTCCCTCTGCTATATTTTGGAAGAGTTTGAGAAGGGTTGGTGTTAGCTCTTCTCTAAATATTTGATAGAATTCGCCTGTGAAGCCATCTGGTCCTGGGCTTTTGTTTGTTGGAAGATTTTTTATCACAGTTTCAATTTCAGTGCTTATGATTGGTCTGTTCCTATTTTCTATTTCTTCCTGATTCAGTCTTGCCAGGTTGTGCGTTGCTAAGAATTTGTCCATTTCTTCCAGGTTGTCCATTTTATTGGCATAGAGTTCCTTGTAGTAATCTCTCATGATCTTTTCTATTTCTGCAGTGTCAGTTGTTACTTCTTCTTTTTCATTTCTAATTCTATTGATTTGAGTCTTCTCTCTTTTTTTCTTGATGAGTCTGGCAAATGGTTTATCAATTTTGTTTATCTTCTCAAAGAACCAGCTTTTAGTTTTATTGATCTTTACTATCGTTTCCTTCGTTTCTTTTTCATTTATTTCTGATCTGATCTTTATGATTTCTTTCCTTCTGCTAACTTTGGGGTTTTTTGGTTCTTCTTTCTCTAATTGCTTTAGGTGCAAGGTTAGGTTGTTTATTCGAGATGTTTCCTGTTTCTTAAGGTAGGATTGTATTGCTATAAACTTCCCTCTTAGAACTGCTTTTGCTGCATCCCATAGGTTTTGGGTCGTCGTGTCTCCATTGTCATTTGTTTCTAGGTATTTTTTAATTTCCTCTTTGATTTCTTCAGGGATCACTTCGTTATTAAGTAGTGTATTGTTTAGCCTCCCTGTGTTTGTATTTTTTACAGATCTTTTCCTGTAATTGATATCTAGTCTCATAGCATTGTGGTTGGAAAAGATACTCGATACAATTTCAATTTTCTTAAATTTACCAAGGCTTGATTTGTGACCCAAGATATGATCTATCCTGGAGAATGTTCCATGAGCACTTGAGAAAAATGTATTCTGTTGTTTTTGGATGGAGTGTCCTATAAATATCAATTAAGTCCATCTTGTTTAATGTGTCATTTAAAGCTTGTGTTTCCTTATTTATTTCCATTTTGGATGATCTGTCCATTGGTGAAAGTGGGGTGTTAAAGTCCCCTACTATGAATGTGTTACTGTTGATTTCCCCTTTTATGGCTGTTAGTATTTGCCTTATGTATTGAGGTGCTCCTATGTTGGCTGCATAAATATTTACAATTGTTATATCTTCTTGGATTGATCCCTTGATCATTATGTAGTGTCCTTCTTTGTCTCTTGTAATATTCTTTATTTTAAAGTCTATTTTGTCTGATATGATATGGTACTCCAGCTTTCTTTTGGTTTCCATTTGCATGGAATATCTTTTTCCATCCCCTCGCTTTCAGTCTGTATGTGTCTCTAGGTCTGAAGTGGGTCTCTTGTAGACAGCATATATATGGGTCTTGTTTTTGTATCCATTCAGCCAGTCTGTGTCTTTTGGTGGGAGTATTTAATCCATTTACATTTAAGGTAATTATCGATATGTATGTTCCTATTCCCATTTTCTTAATTGTTTTGGGTTTGTTATTGTAGGTCTTTTCCTTCTCTTGTGTTTCTTGCCTGGAGAAGGTCCTTTAGCATTTGTTGTAAAGCTGGTTTGGTGGTGCTGAACTCGCTCAGCTTTTGCTTGTCTGTAAAGGTTTTAAGTTCTCCATCGAATCTGAATGAGATCCTTGCTGGGTAGAGTAGTCTTGCTTGTAGGTTTTTCTCCTTCATCACTTTACATATGTCCTGCCACTCCCTTCTGGCTTGCACAGTTTCTGCTGAAAGATCAGCTGTTAACCTTGTGGGGATTCCCTTGTGTGGTATTTGTTGTTTTTCCCTTGCTGCTTTTAATATGTTTTCTTTGTATTTAATTTTTGACAGTTTGATTAATATGTGTCTTGGCGTGTTTCTCCTTGGATTTACCCTGTATGGGACTCTCTGTGTTTCCTGACTTGGTTAACTATTTCCTTTCCCATATTAGGGAAGTTTTCAACTGTAATCTCTTCAAATATTTTCTCTTCTTCTTCTGGGACCCCTATAATTCGAATGTTGGTGCATTTAATGTTGTCCCAGAGGTCTCTGAGACTGTCCTCAATTCTTTTCATTCTTTTTTCTTTATTCTGCTCTGCAGTAGTTATTTCCACTATTTTATCTTCCAGGTTACTTATCCGTTCTTCTGCCTTAGTTATTCTGCTATTGATCCCTTCTAGAGTATTTTTAATTTCATTTATTGTGTTGTTCATCATTGCTTGTTTCATCTTTAGTTCTTCTAGGTCCTTGTTACAGTTTCTTGCGTTTTCTCTATTCTATTTCCAAGATTTTGGATCATCTTTACTATCATTATTCTGAATTCTTTTTCAGGTAGACTGCCTATTTCCTCTTCATTTGTTAGGTCTGGTGGGTTTTTATCTTGCTTCTCCATCTGCTGTGTGTTTCTCTGTCTTCCCATTTTGCTTAACTTACTGGGTTTGGGGTCTCCTTTTTGCAGGCTGCAGGTTCGTAGTTCCCATTGTTTTTGGTGTCTGTCCCCAGTGGCTAAAGTTGGTTCAGTGGGTTGTGTAGGCTTCCTGGTGGAGGGGACTGGTGCCTGTGTTCTGGTGGATGAGGCTGAATCTTGTCTTTCTGGTGGGCAGGTCCACGTCTGGTGGTGTGTTTTGGGGTGTCTGTGGACTTATTATGATTTTAGGCAGCCTCTCTGCTAATGGGTGGGGTTGTGTTCCTGTCTTGCTAGTTGTTTTGCATAGGGTGTCCAGCACTGTAGTTGCTGGTTGTTGAGTGAAGCTGGGTGTTGGTGTTGAGATGGAGATCTCTGGGAGATTTTCGCCATTTGATATTACGTGGAGCTGGGAGGTCTCTTGTGGACCAGTGTCCTGAAGTTGGCTCTGCCACCTCAGAGGCACAGCACTGACTCCTGGCTGCAGCACCAAGAGCCTTTCATCCACACGCTCAGAATAAAAGGGAGAAAAAGGAGGGAGGGAGGGAGGGAAGAAAAAAGAAAAGAAAATAAAGTAAGATAAAATAAAATAAAGTTATTAAAATAAAAAATATTAAGAAAAAAAATTTTTAAGTAAAAATAAACGGACAGAACCCTAGGACAAATGGTGGAAGCATAGCTATACAGACAAGATCTCACACAGAAGCATACACATACACACTCACAAAAAGAGGAAAAGGGAAAAAATCATAAATCTTGCTCTCAACGTCCGCCTCCTAAATTTGGGATGATTGGTTGTCTGTTCAGGTATTCCACAGATGCAGGCGCATCAGGTTGGTTGTGGAGCTTTAATCCGCTGCTCCTGCGGCTGCTGGGAGGGATTTCCCTCCCTTTCTCCTCTTTGGTCGCACAGCTGGGGGCTCAGCTTTGGATGGGGCCCCGCCTCTGCGCGTAGGTCGCCGGAGGGCGTGTGTTCTTCGCTCAGACAGGCCGGGGTTAAAGGGGCCGCTGAGAGTAAGGGTCTGTACTTTGAGTACTGCAATGTGCTTTCAAAAGGAGGGCACCGCCTTTAATCCTGGCTCATTTTTAAATGTAATTATCTTGATGCTTTTACTTTGGTCTGCACATTCATCTATACATACTTTAGGTGAAAGGTTTAGAGATGTTTTCAGGTGCTAGAAAATAAATGAAAGTTTTATTTTTTATTAATCACTCAAATGGTGGTAGAATTTGCTAGGATATTATTTTAAAATAATATAAAAAAAAAACGGAGCCGCTGATTTGGGGGCTCCGGCTCACTCAGGCCGGGGGGAGAGGGAGGGGCACGATGCGGGGTGAGCCTGCGGCGGCAGAGGCCAGCGTGACGTTGCACCAGCCTGAGGCGCGCCGTGCGTTCTCCCGGGGAAGTTGTCCCTGGATCCCGGGACCCTGGCAGTGGCGGGCTGCACAGGCTCCCCGGAAGGGTTTGTGGAGAGTGAGTGACCTGTGCTCGCACACAGGCTTCTTGGTGGCGGCGGCAGCAGCCTTAGCATCTCCCGCCCGTCTCTGGGGTCCGCGCTTTTAGCCGTGGCTCGCGCCCGTCTCTGGAGCTCCTTTAAGCAGCGCTCTTAATCCCCTCTCCTCGCGCACCAGGAAACAAAGAGGCAAGAAAAAGTCTCTTGCCTCTTCGGCAGGTCCAGACTTTTCCCCGAACTCCCTCCCGGCCAGCCGTGGTGCACTAACCCCCTGCAGGCTGTGTTCACGCCGCCAACCCCAGTCCTCTCCCTGCGCTCCGACCGAAGCCCGAGCCTCAGCTCCCAGCCCCGCCCGCCCCGGGGGGGGGGGGGGGGGTGAGCAGATAAGCCTCTCGGGCTGGTGAGTGCCGGTCGGCCCCGATCCTCTGTGCGGGAATCTCCCCGCTTTGCCTTCCGCACCCCTGTTGCTCTCCTCCACGTTTTCGAAGCTTTCCCCCTCCGCCATCCGCAGTGTCCGCCCTGCTCCTCCCTGCACCTCCGTGGTGCCGGTCCCGCACCTATTCTTTTGTCTCTGTTTATTCTTTTTTCTTTTGCCCTACCCAGGTACGTGGGGAGTTTCTTGCCTTTTGGGAGGTCTGAGGTCTTCTGCCAGCGTTCAGTAGGTGTTCTGTAGGAGTTGTTCCACATGTAGATGTATTTCTGGTGTATCTGTGGGGACAAAGGTGATCTCCGTGTCTTACTCTTCCGCCATCTTCCCCGCCGTCTCCAAAGTATCCGTTTTTAATTCATTTTTTATTGCGTAAAATATACATGCAGTTTATCATTTTAACGCTTTTTAAGCATATAGTTCAGGGGCATTAAGTACATTCATGTTGTTGTGCAGCCATCCCCACCATCCATCTCCAGAACTTCTCCGTCTTCCCAAACTGAAGCTGTCCGCATTAAACCCCAGCTCCCCACTCCCCTCTCCAGGCCCCTGGCACCCGTCATCCTCTTTAGTTAGGAATAGATTTTGAATATTACAGTAATAGGACTGTGCCCTGTCCATTATTCTGGTATCTCGATTCTTTTCACTTCTGCTAGGGATCTTTCCATATCAATGCCAGAGTAGTGCCTCGTGTGGTAACTGTTTACAGGATGAGTGACCGTCAGTCCTTGCATACATCAGTCCTGAAATCAAGCACCGCCTGCCTGTGCCGTACTTGGTTCACCCCTCCCTGCTGGTGGAAACGCCAGCCGCTCCTGGGGTTTTACTGTTACAGCAGTGCTGCTTTAAGCCTTCTGTGCTCACTGAGGGGAGTATATCCACCGCGTAAATCCCTGACTGTGCAATTGATTTTTAAATTTCAGATTTAAATTTTTTTAAATTTATTTTATTGCTAAATTAGTGCCTAGAATGATTATAGCAGTTTTGGGGGGGGTTTGTTTTCATATTGTTTTTCTCTGTGGTGTGTGAATGTAACTGTCTTCACGCCCTGCCGTCGCTGGCTGTCATCCATCTTAATTCTGTGAGTCTGATAGATAGGAAAAGATGGTATCTGTTTGGTTTAACCTACATATTTTAATTATAGGTGTTAACTGAGTAACTTTTCACAGGTTTTGTGGCCTTTTTATTCCCCTGCTGTGAACCCCTTCCATAGCCTTTACTTTTCTCCTGGCTGGCTGGCTTTTCTCTCCTGTTTTGTGTTAGCTCTGTATCACCAGAGTTACCAACAGTTTCCTTTTTGTCTTTTAATCTGCCCCACTGGGAATTTATTTCATTCTGGGGAGCATATAGCTAGACACAACACAACCCACTAAATCACACATCTTTTTGCACTAGTTCAAGGGCCCCTTTATTATACACTCAATCCCAGCTGTACATGCTCTGTTAGTGCATGGTTGTCTGTTCGGTTCCATCGATCTCTTAGGAGAGGTGATTTTTACATACTCAGGTATAACTTTTAATGATGCCTTGGAGTGTGTTTATTGATGTGGACAGATACTAGTATGTTAAATTTTTAAGCAGTATATAAAATATTTAAAACACTATTCATAAGTAGTACTTAGAAATCTGTGTATATACCATCCCATTTCTGGTGTGTGTTTGTTTGTGCTCTTAATTCAAAACAAAGAGAAATCAGAAGTCTTGAATTGAATCATGCCGTCATTTCCGTGGTAACAACAGACTTCAAGACATTGTTTAGATAACAGTAATTTTTTCAAGTTAATGATCCTGCCAAGTTTACAGGTCCAACAAGAGTTTGAAAAGGAAAGGGGAACAAAAATCAACCCATGTTTGTTGAGCCTCTGTTATATTCAGGGCGCTTTGGGATGTGAATTAGAAGCCTGTCTCTTATTCCGTGACCAGTCGCATTCGTGTGCTTGGCATCTGCCCATGGACATTTCCACCAGGTCAGCCCTGCGGGGCACAGAGCAGCTCTGAGCAAGAGGGTGAGGGTGCTGGGCCCCCAGGACAGCAGAGGCGGCCCAGGGCAGGGTCCGTAGAGTGCTTGGGGACAGAGCAGGGTCTTGGGGAACCATGGTCATTTGGAGAGGTGACGGGGGCGAGGGCACTCTGGGGCCAAAGACCCACAAGCTGCGGAGGCAGGGGAAGCCTGCGCAGGCAGCAGTGATTGGCCCAACCCCGCACTGAATGAAGGGTCTGTGGAGGAAGGGGCAGAACCAGCACGGCCATGGGGACAGGTCTGGGAGAGGCTGAACCGCTGCAGTACGTTTCCACGGAAGAATGTGGATACGGCGGCAACAGCACTCTGAGCGGGCACAGCTGATTAGAGGGCAGGAGAGGGTCATCTGGAAAGAGGCCTCAGCAGTCAGATCTGGGCGACTGCCCTGCCTGCGAGGTCGGCTGGGGAGACTCTGGCTCGATGTGCACTGGTAGACATTTGCAAATGCGGTTTTAGAGGATGCGTTTCAAAGTCTGATTTCAAACGTATAATATATCTTGAGTCCTTTATATAATTATCCCATTTAGTGGTTAATGTAGTGTTACTTCAGAAATAAGATTTTATTTTAAAATGTATGTTAGTCTGCTTTTGAGCAATTTATTTTCCCACAGCAGGAAATAATAGTTGCTAGTTTGTGTGCTAATTTGTTGACAAATACTTTATTGTGATCAAAGACTGATCAGTATTGTTTCCCACTGTTACCAAAATAAGGGGCACAAGTTTTTAAATACTCTTTTTTTTTTTATTTACTTATTTTATTTATTTTTGGCTGCGTTGGGTCTTCGTTGCTGCACGCGGGCTTTCTCTAGTTGCGGCGAGCGGGGGCTGCTCTTCGTTGTGGTGCGTGGGCTTCTCATTGCGGTGGCTTCTCTTGTTACGGAACACGGGCTCTAGGCACGTGGGATTCAATAGCTGTGGCCTGTGGGCTCAGTAGTTGTGGCTCAGGGACTCTAGAGTGCAGGCTCAGTAGTTGTGGCGCACCGGCTTAGTTGCTCCGCAGCACGTGGGATCTTCCCGGACCAGGGCTCAAACCCGTGTCCCCTGCACTGGCAGGCGGATTCCTAACCACTGTGCCACCAGGGAAGCCCTTAAATACTCTTATAAATGACTAATCTTTCTCATGCTCCTTCCTGATTTTGCCAGTCATGACTCAGACCAACCTATGTGTTCTTCTACCCCGTGATGATCTGTGCTCTGATCATTTTTGCTGGAGTATTAACATTCCATCCCCAGAAGGCCACTTTGCTTGTTGGACACTGGTTGCCGCACGGCTCTGTTGCTGTGTCCCCCGCGGGCATCACAGGCAGCTCCTCACGGGTCACCCTCTGCAGAGCCTCAGCCAGGCGCCTTCAGAAACTAGACAAGGGAGGTGTGGGGCTGCAGGGAGGGTGTTGACTCAGCAGTGACTTGGTCTTGGGGTTTTCGTATAATTTATAGTACAAATTAGCAGGGCCATTGACTCCTTCCGGATGTGCACTGTGCAGTATGGCCACCAGCCACACGTGGCAATTTCAGCTTAACTCAATTAAAATTGAGGATTCAGGTCCTTGATCACACTGGCCACATCTCAAGCGCTCAGTAGCCGCACATGGCTGGTAGCTAACTGCAGTGGGGGGCAGTGCAGAAACAGTACGTTTCCATCACTGCAGCCAGGTCTAGATTACAGAGCTAGCTGGGTATTTAAATCTCTTTTCCAGTCGTTTGAAAGCCTGGATTGCTGCATCAGTCAGGGCCCTGATTACACGTGCTAGAAAACCACCCGACTGCCCCCAAATGACTTAAGCAAGTCCAGTAACTAGTTGGGTTCACTTTCTGAGTTGTGAGGGGGGCGCAGCGTGCTTGGGGCTCACGTATGTCTCGAGGGTTCCTCTGCAGGCTCAGCCTCCTGGGCGGGCTGAGCTCCGCAGCTCTGCTCCCTCCGGCCCCTGTCTCAGTGCCTCACTCCGCAGCCCCGCCCCGCTCAGCCTGGTCTTGAATCTGTTGACCTGGGCCAGACTCGGGTCATGTGCTTCTCCCTCAACGTAGCAAGGTGGCTGGGGAGAGCAGAATGTTCTGGTCTGTCTTCTGCTTCAGCTGGAGATCTTCATCCGGAATTCACGCACTGAGAGGGCAGGAAGGGCCATTGTCCACATCAACGGTGTTCTTGCAAGTAGGGGAGAGGGTGCCGGGCTGCAGAGAGAGCAGGGGGCCACCGCGCTTTCCTGAACAGCCCAAGTGATGTTTTCCTGAAATAGTTCTGTGGCTCATGTCGTTAATATCCACGAACCACCCCTCTGTGTTGTTGAGTCCGTGCCCCCCTGCGCCAGCTGTGCACCCAGGAACGCCTTGGGTGTAGTTGAAGAGGCCAGAACACACGCCTGTCCTGACGTGTCCCAGGTGCTGGCCGCTCCCCGAGCCTGGACATAACAGAAGCCCTGCCTCTGAGCAGCCCTGGAGGCCCGGGCAGGCCAGGCCCTTCGGCTTGTGTTTGGGTAGAGCTCCTGCATCCAGCCGTCCTGTCTGGCAGTGCAGGCGGCCTGCAAGTCTCTTCAGCCTCACCCTGCATGAAGGGCGTGACCCGCGCCTGCTTCCCCCAGGTGCGGTCGGTCACGTCACGAGAGCCGCCGCCCTGCGTGGTGGGACGCGTCATGAGGTTGCTTGGTTTCAGAAGTGGAGCCGTGTTGGGGAGAGCGTACATCTCAGGACCCCGAGACGTGCTGGCACAGACAGCCTGCCCCTGGGGTCACCATTGTTGGGGGGCTGCCCCTGGGCGTGTGGGATTGGTTATCCTTTTTTTTTTCTTATTCTCAAGTCTAACTGCCGGGTTTTTTTTTAATATCCTCTTAGTACTTTTAGGCTGAAGAAAACAGTGAGGTCGTCACAATGCATCATCTTAATTCAGCCCAGCCAAGGCCCCCCACCTCAGTTGCTTGCTGATTTTCACTTTAATGGTGAAGGGTAATCAATCATTTTATTGGAATAAATAGACCCCATGACCTAATTACGAGTTATATTTTGAATATATATATATATTTTTTTAATTTCATTTATTTATTTATTTTTGGCTGTGCTGGGTCTTCTTTTCTGTGCGTGGGCTTTCTCTAGTTGTGGCGAGCGGGGGCCACTCTTCATCGCGGTGCGCGGGCCTCTCACTGCCGCGGCCTCTCTTGTTGCGGAGCACAAGCTCCAGACGCGCAGGCTCAGTAGTTGTGGCTCACGGGCCCAGCCGCTCCACAGCATGTGGGATCTTCCCGGACCGGGGCACGAACCCGTGTCCCCCGCATTGGCAGGCAGACGCTCAACCACTGCGCCACCAGGGAAGCCCTATTTTGAATATATTGATTCACTTATTCCCTCGCTTCAAAATGAAGTACTAAACTATAACCACAGTGGTGAAATAAGTATTCCTAATGACGGGCGTTAGTTAGGATAAAGGCAAAAGAAGCAGTAATAAAGTTCAGAGGTACAAATTATCAGGTTGGCAATAATGTATAAATAGGAATTCATCTAATAAGCTGCCACTCACCCTCTCCTGTTGTCCTGGACTGGCCGCCTGCAGTGTGCCTCGTCCACCTGGTTCTTATTCTTTGCAGACGTCCATCATGGGGGGCGTGTTTTCCCATCTCTCCCCCGTTTACTGCAGCACTAATCATCACTAATTAGTACCGTGGTTCTGTCCTCATGTGCAGGAACGGAGAACCCTGAGGGAGAAAGACAGCCATTCTGTGTTTCTCCTCACTCAACAAACCACTTAGATAAGGGATGGAAACCATGTCTCAGTTCTCCTAAAATAGACTCTCTCTGCTTCTCCGGGGAAAATCTCTGCAGCAGCCCTGACTGCCCTGTGGCTCCTGGGGCCGTGACCACTAACTCGCCGTTGCTGGAGGCCTCGTGCATCCGGTGTGGAAGTGCTCACTGGCGCCTCTTACCCCTACTTCTGTCTCCTTGTTCGTGCAATGTATATATTCCTAATTTAGAGTCCACAGTTACTGGGATTTTTTAAATGCACTAAAAGCTGGTTCTTGCAGCCGAGCGGCAACAGGGTTCTCTACTAGGCACCACGGCTGGCGGCACAGCCAGCACTTCCCTTCCGCCAGCCTTTAAAGTTAGAAAGGCCACTACATTTTATTTATTTTAGTCTTAACATGTCATTTTGTATATAAGTTTATGGAGTGCCGGAGTGGGAGTTAGGTGTTCTTAGAAGTAAAGGTTCATTTCTACATGTTAGAATTGTTTAACAACAACCAATTATTTTTAAATGCAACCCAAAAAATATTATTGCACTCAAAGAATTTGAAGTGAGAGAGACCTTTTTGATAGGAAGAACTGTCTCACGATGAACTGGCTTCCCTGGAGACAATTTAGGCAGAGCCTTAAAAATGAACTGGGCAGCGCTGACACGGAGGAGACGAGCGAAGCCAGCCAGGAGCGGCAGGCGGCCCGTGCGCCCCCCGTCCTGCAGTGGCCCCGGCTACAGAGAGCAAACTGCTTTGGGAACAGAGCGCACTGTTCTACTGTTCTTGAGCGATTCTCGGCCCTGCTGCCTCTCAGCTCACAAGGAAGGGAAGGTGTGAGAGACGGTGTTGTGAATGTAAACAGTAGGCAGGCAGAGCACTGCCCTCGGGTCGCAGCCCTGACCCGTAACCCAGGGTGGCATCCTCGTCCGGCCGCAGGAGCACCGCCAGGGCAAGAAGCGCAACTTTAGAAGAACCATTTGCACAAAGTGTTGTTTTCCCTCATCCAGTTGGCCTTGTCCAAATGGACCAGCGGAGAAGAGAGGGGAGGCCAGTCCTGCTAGAGCCCAGCACCCGGCAGCAGCCAGCGCCCACGTGGCCCACGAGACGGGGCCGGGCCACAGCCCCTGCCTGGGGTTGTTTTCCGTAAACCTTACAGCTGAATCCTCCGAGGCACAAAGTGACACATTGCAGATTTCTCGATATATCTCTGCATGTGGTATTTACTAGCTGTAGTTAAAATTCATGTAAATGAACTGAGGAAATGACCTTTCTCAGGACAAGGGGAAGGGCTGCAGGTGGGTGGCCACAGCTGCAAGTGTAAAATACCGGTGGTGGGTTTTTGGAGTTCTGGGTTTGTTGGGGTTTTTCATTTTTTCATCTTACAACGTGATGTGGACAAATGTTAACGTCAATAAAAATAGGATGTCACCACATCATTCTTTCAAGCTGGTTTGTACTGACTCGCTGCTGGGATGGACCATAGTGAGCCAGGAGTGCACCCTTCTGATGGCCATGCAGGCAGCTTATCATTCCTGTCATCGTAGAGTGCGATGTGGTCCTCAGGTGTGCGTCTCCAGCACTTTACAGTAAAGTCCCAGCGATGGGCGTGCTCTGGATGCCACAGCGCTGAGGGTGGTGGCTTCTTGATGTGTGTGCTGGTGTCCCACCGTGAGAGTTTAGCAGGCAGCGTCCTGAAGGCCTGTGCACTCTTCTGTGTGTCTGTCATGCTTGGGTAAAGAGTTTCTGAGGATGACTGATAACTTACTAAGTGCGGTACCGTGGTGTGGTGCGTTCACATGTGTGGAACACGGCTGACTTACACTGATGGGATTATCTTGTTTGTGATTCCCATTAGCGGCTTTATTCTTTTCTTTCAGTTTTACTGAGATATGATTGTGTCAATGGAAAAAAAGTGCACAACATGAGAGTTGTGAGTTAAGTTTTATTTGGGGCAACATGAGGATGATAGCCCAGGAGACAGCCTCTCAGGAGCGCCGAGGAACTGCTCCGCAGAGGTTGGGGGCCGGGGGTCAGTAGATAAGTGACTCTGGTCAGGGGCTGCGTGCAGTCAGACACACCTCTTGGCAGAAGGTGGCTGCTCGTCACGAGGAGCAGATGTCACCATTAATGATGTTAGTGCTTTTCTAGGCATGAGGAGCTGCAAGAAATTAGGCCCATAAAGTCTTCTGAAACTCTACCTGAAGGCCTGTTCTGCCAGGTTTTCCCAGAGCACCGAGGGCCTCCTTCCTGATCTCCACCCAGAGCTCCTTTCAGGGGGTGTCAGAGGTCAGCGACGGCAGTGGCCAGTGTCTTCATCCTTGTAGAGCAGATGGCGAGTGACAGTTTTCTGGTTAGCAGCTGACACACAGCATTGTGTGTTCAAGGTACACAGCATGATCTCACTTACGTATAGAACAAAATAACTACCACAGTAAGTTAGTAGGAGTTAGGAGTTAACATCCATCCCCTCACACAGGTACAAAGAAAGAAGGAGAGAAATGTATTTTCCTTGTGACAAAGAGTTTTTTAAAAATCAAAGAGGAACCTCTTTTGGTTCAGGCAGAGCAGAGGTTCATCAAAACGCGATACTAGAGGAATCTCCTTTTCGGTGGAAGGTCACAATTATTTACGAAAGAGCAAGCGGGGCTCTTTTCCTAACACAGTGCCCTTCGCGCCGCGTTCCTTTCGTCAAATCCAGCTGCCGCAGCGCAGCAGGCTTTGGGGGGGACCCTGCACGGGAAGGCTCGGCCGGGAGAGGTGGGCATTCAGCTCTTGACTTCGAAGGAGCCGTCATTCTCCCTAAGATGCCAGGGCAGGGTTTTTAGCACCACAGAGGGAGGCGTGGTCCGCTCTAGGAGGTGTTGGTTTGTTACTGGTGAGAGGGCCCCAAAGTCGGAAGCTTATAAACATACATTTTTAAGTGTCGCATTTTCCCTGTTAACATCCAGACGTTTGCTTCTGTTCCCAGGAAGCCAGTACTGTGTCCTGCCCGCTACTGGCCGGAGGCAGACCTCTGCCCACTTTAGACATTAAGCCTCCGGAAGGGCGCTCAAGCAAAAGCAAAGACCCGCCGAGAGAAGAAGAGAGAGAGAGGAGAAAGAGAAAGCACAAAAAACGGTCTCGAACAAGATCACGCTCTCCCAGGCGCCATTCGCCATCCAAGTCCAGGCCTAGACCCCACTCGAAAGCAAAGCATTGTCTTCCCAGTGCCTATCGGACAGCACGGCGCTCGAGGTGGGTGTGCAAGGCGCCCTCGCGGCCGTGCATCTGGTGTGGGTGCAGACCCCCGCACCTGCTCACCAGCAGAGCTGGGTGGGGCCTCCCTAGACCAGCTCCCCGTAAGCACAGACCCACACACCTGCGTGTGTGGGTGAGAGATGCGCCCTGCCAACCCAATAAGGTCTTTTCAAAATATTTTTTTAACCTGACTTTCTAAGGTTCATCAGCTAGGTATTTACGTTTTAACAGGTCTTAGAAGCAAGCCTAGCATATCGGCTGAAATGTGTGGAAGATCCACAGGTTGGGGGTCTTTTGCTTGGTGTGAACGAGCAGGCTTTCCCAGGCTGACTCCTTGTGAACGTGCAGATGGCGAAGCAGGAGGATTTGTACTTCGGCTGTGTTCAGCTTCCCTGGCACAGCACCTGCAAGTGCACATAAAGGAGGGAGCACAGTGGCACACATCTGTTTTCTCGACTAATTTGCTTCTCCAAACCTCTCACCCACAGTCACTGTTCAACCCAAAACCACCTTTACAAGGAGCCAGCTTTTGAGGAAGCAGCTTAACATTTCAGGCAACAGAAGTAATAAACATGAAAACCTGTAAGCATCACAGAATTTGCTGCTTAGTAAAGCAGGTATTTTTCTTTTTCTTAAAGCACCTGGCTTGCAGGAGGTTCAGGAAAGCAAATTTTTAATTTTAAAACTTACTTCATGCCTTGTGATTTATTACTGAACGTTGATTGGACTTCTCTCAGTTTCTCTTTAGCACAGCACTTGTACTGATCTAGTTCTTCTTCTCCAGCTGCTGTTAGTTCTTTCCTTTCCGTGGGAAAAATGCAGGTGCCCTATACTTTTTATTTTTTAATGTTTAAAAAACAAGTGTACTTGTATACACATCTGCCTGTCTTAAATATATCTTAGAACAACAATGCTTTCTCTGTTTTTACCCAGACCAGACCTTAAAGGCTTGACAAGTATTTACACTTGTCTACAATGAAATTAGAATAAATTTGATCTTTGGCTCTCTGCATTTCTTTTTAATAAATTTATTTATTTATTTTTGGCTGCATTGGTCTTTGTTGCTGCACGCGGGCTTTCTCTAGTTGTGGTGAGCCGGGGCTACTCTTGGTTGAGGTGTGCGGGCTTCTCATTGCTGTGGCTTCTCTTGCTGTGGAGCACGGGCTCTAGGTGCACGGGCTTCAGCAGTTGTGGCGTGCAGGCTTCAGTAGTTGTGACTCGCAGGCTCTAGAGCACAGGCTCAGTAGTTGTGGCACACGGGCTTAGTTGCTCTGCGGCATGTGGGATCTTCCCGGACCGGGTCTCAAACCCGTGTCCCCTGCGTTGGCAGGTGGATTCTTAACCACTGTGCCACCAGGGAAGTCCCGCTTTCTGTGTTTTTGCTAGTTCTTTAGACGTTCCATCACTTCTCTCTCTCTCTCTCTCTCTCTCTCTCTCCCCCCCTCTCTCTCTCTCTCTCTCTCACACACACACACACACACACACACACACACAAACACACAGAGCTTGTTGTTGTTTAACTAAATGAACAACTTTGCTGACATATTTTCAGTTTTTGAAAGTCCCCAGAAACTTGTATGTATATATCAAAACTTCTTAAAGTTTCTTATTTGAAAAAATTTCTTACAACATTATATAGTGGAAATAAATAAATAGGCCTGTACAAGCCCTCTGAGTAATGACATACCCAGTAAAATTCTTCCTAGTTAGCCTTTATTCCAGGGCTCAAAGAGAAGAGAGTATAGTGCATTCGTAAACCCCCATCTAGGGGACTGGTAACTCTCAGGATTCCTTAGATTGTTTCCCAGGGTAAGAAATGAGCAGGTGTTCATGGTGAGTGCTCAGCGCATACAGTAGGTGCTGGTGTCTAGTACTGAAGTGAGCCTGTCTGGTCAGATTTGATGGCCACAGACCTTTCCCCCAGGTTGGTCTGTTCAGAACTGGAAGTGTTCGTGAAACACTTGGAATTTTAACTTGCTAGGATTTGTGGGATATTTATTGACTATCTATATATAATAGTAAGTCATTTTGTATGTTATTTTAATACATTTAAATTTTTTTATTTTAGAATAGATTTACAGATTTTATATTCAAGTATATTTTATATTGTTCTCATATATTCAGTGCTGACAACTGCAGGAAGCAAATTCCTAATCCTTAGTTTGTAACTTTCAGTTAAAAGAAAAAGTTAAGTTCAAAAAATTTTTAGTGTGAGTTCTGTGATGGCAAACCATCAATTTTACCTTAATTTGACCTATAGTTAAAATGTTTGTAAAAAGAGCTGAGTATTTTCATAACTCCCAAACATTTTTTTAAATCTCAGTAGTATCTGTGTGATACTTTTCGTTAATTTGAGTTAAATCAGCTGACTTAAGTTCACTAAATAAGTCAGATGTTTGATTTTGCAGTTTAGATAAAATGTCAAGGCAGAGTGCAACTTTATTATAAAATATTTTTAAAAAAATATTATAAAACCAAACCTTCAAAGTGTTTGTCCAGGAGTATTTGCCTTGACAGCTTATATGTGGCAGTGACGCTCCTTGAAATCAGACCACCTCTGAGCTCAGGGCCCAGAGGCGGGTTGCAGGTCTCTGATCGGAGGTACGGAGGAGAGACCAGCTGTCTCGTGGTGGGTCTCTGGGCCCTGGGGACATAAGTCGGATAAGTCACCTTCACCATTTAGAATCCTGCTTCAGCTCTTATTTCTGAGAAGAGTGAGTTTTATTTGATAATACTGCCTTTTTTCTTAAGCTGGTTACAGACCTGCTTTCTTAATCCAGGCTCACACTAATAATTTCTAGGGATCCAACTGGATTTATAAAATAAACTTATAAAATGAAAGAGGTTGGTATTCTTGGTGATATGAATTGTTTGAAGTATAAAAAAAAGAAATTTAAATTTTAACCAAAATATTGAAGTTGCTAATGATACTGTCATAATTTTCTCTTTAACTATCTGTCTTTCCAGATAGACTAACCCATGACAGACATAATGTCTGCATAGGATATATAAGACTTGTTTCTTGGGCCTGACACAACTTAATCAATTGTTTTAAAAAGACTACCGCCAGCTCCAAGTAAAATGACTTTTGTTAATATTTCTTTCTACTTGTTGTAGGATATTACAGTTGAAATATATTTTCTCTTGTATATTAAATTACTGAAATCCTGTATAAAATGTAGAAAGTTAAGATTAAAAAGCTTTTATGTCATAAGTAATTTTTATGTTAATATGTTAATGCTCGTATGGTTGAAGTCCCATTTATCAAATATGTCTAAATTATAGATGACTCTGGCTCTCCAAAGGTGAATTTGTCATAGGAAAATTTTTAGTTTTGGAAATCAGTCTTTTGCTTCTCAGAAAGCACAGTGATTACCGAAAGACAGTATTTGGTGTCTTTTAAATCAACACTGATTAAAGTATAAGACTTCTTTCTCTGTTGTTTTCTGCTTTTATATCACATTAGGTTTTATACCTTAATGGATGAAGATGTACTCATGCAATTCACTGCCTAAAATTAAAATCCACTTGTAACAGTGTAGGTATTTTAAAACAAAGCTCGATGAGACTAAAGCTTGAAATTCAGCTTGTTTGCAAGGCTTTTGATGAGATCGCCTGCAGCGTCGTGTAGTTGGTTAGTTGGTGGGGGGTTGGTTTCGCTTGTCCTGAGGTTGGGGGGATTCTGGGTGGAACTCTGCAGCCCCGCGGTGTGAGGTGCTCTATGTGGAGGAGGGCCAGGGGCCCCCCGTGTGGCTTCCAGAGGTCAGGCTCCCTCAGGGCTTTCACTCGGGGAGGGGCCTGGGAGCTAGGGGTTAATGTGACTTTTGCAAGTGCTCTATTTAATGCTCAAAAAGAACTCAGGCGGGCAAAATTGGGGTCGTATTTTAGTTTGAAATTTGTAATTCCTTACGTTCTCCCCCTGATAAAACTGCGTAGCAAACCGGTGAGGGTGGTTGGTTTAATCTCCTGATCCAGGCCCTTAAAGGAGGATGGGGTGCTTGACGTTCCCCCAGGCGCTGGTTCACGTGCTGGTGTCCAGGAAGTGAGTCGTAACCCCAGGCAGAGCCGTGGCCACCGTGTTGGTAACAGTGCTGCGGGGAGAAGCTGTCCCCGCAGGAGGGGAGGAAGGGTTTGCGGGTGAAGTCGGGTCCACAGGTCAAGCTTGAGAAGAACTAAAACCGGGAGCCTCTTGCTTGTTCAGCGTGGTTGGTACCAGATCCTTGCCGCCAGGACCCCAGCCTGGTTGGTACCAGATCCTTGCTGCTTGTTCAGTTCCGTGAGGACCTGTGAGTAGTGAAGTAACAGGAATGGAGGAAGTGGGTTCCTGAAATGGTTAAACACTGGTGGAAAGAAGCTGTTTATAAATATCGCTGTCATTCAGATGAGAAGTCTCCTTATGACCTCTTTGAAAGCAAACCATTATGATCATTTAAGAAAAAAAATCTGAGTTGCATCATGCTTGAAAATTTTTAATTCAGACTATTTCATTTTCTTTATGAGAAGTTCTCCGGTCACGTTATACAGATGATTTACTTACAAAATGGACTTCCTGTTCCTTGCACTGTGCCATGGTAGCAATATTCAGACCCTACTTAACAGAATAAAAGCATTGGAGCTTCTTTAATTAAAATAAAACCTAAGCGTCATCTGGTGTAGCTCATGGCCCTCCGTTCTGAGATGGGCTTTTCCCGGGTAACTTGGAATCTACTGGTAACAGGCACCTCACTTCAAAGAAAGCACCAGTGGCCACTGCAAAGTGGTATTGTATGTCAAAGTTAGGGATTTGCAGACAGTAAAAACTCATTTATTTTCCTGATTATTGAGCTTATCGTAGAAGCCTGTGTTTAAGCGTTCCGTAGGCGCTATGGCTTTGATTGAGCAGAGCTTTTTTCGGGGCTCTAGCACCACGCAGCCCAGCACGTGTCATTCTGAACGTTAAGTGTGTGCCTCCGTGCCACAGACCCACGGCCTCCCAGGGATGCTGAGCCCGGAGCCTTGTCAGGGTAGCTCAGCAGTGGCGGCAGCACAGCAAGGCATTTATCGGGCAGCCTCCACCACGAACAGATTTGACTCCTGGAGCTCTTTTGAGGGAAAGCCCGGTAAAATGTCAAGGTGTCTGACTGACCTCACCTTTGTAATCGTTACTTAAATCTTAGGAAAGCTCTGGAAACAAAAATCACAACCGTTGTATAAGCTGAAAAGCAGTTGTGTCAGAGGAGCCCCAGGGCCGAGGCGCGTTTCTCCCGGAGCAGGTCATTCCGTGGCTGCGGTGTTTTTCAGGAGTGACTCAGCGTTCCCCCTGTGACACAGAGGGTGGAATGTGATACAAGCTGATCTTTGCAACAACGGTGTGCGTTGTTGGGGGTTTTACTGTGACTTAAAATGATTCCGTGTAGAACTTCTTTAGATGACAAAATCAAAACCTCTTCTGTATATCGTTTTTTGAGTGGGTTGTCATAGAAACAGAACGGAAAGAAATTCCCCCCCCCCCCCAGATTTCTGCTTATTTCAGGTCTCCCCAAAACAGTAATTTCACTGAATGGACAAAAAACTAAAATAAGAGTCCTAAACCCATTGTTAAAGGGCCGTCCGTTAGGACCGTGACCCCGTGGGTGAGGGTCTCGAGTTGGAGTTCTGCGTGCTGCTGTCTGGGGCACGGTTGCCATGTGTGGGTCACGGCACTGCACGAATAGAATAGTCCTCTTCCAGGCACAGGAAAGGGAAGAAAAAATATTAGACATCTCATAAACAAATGGTTTAGCCAGAACTTTCATGGGAACGGCACGGTCCGAATTGGATTGAAGGTTCAGGCTTCCTGCCAGCGGGCCTGCAGCCTGTTCCTCATGCGGAGAGGCCATAAGATGAGTGCAAACAAGAGAGGTTTCCAGGGGGTCCTCGAACTTCATCACGTGTCATTTTCTTCCTCTTGCCAGTGTTCAGAACAAGTGGAAACAGCTCACTTGGACCTTGTTGCCTTTGCTTACCTAATCTTGACAGCAATACCAGTGAACTGAACGTGTTTTAGGGAGACCAGATGGGCAAAGGCAAGAGAAAGGAAGAGCAGCAGCGGGCCTGCGTCCGCCAGGAACCGCAGGGACCCAGTGGGCGGGAGCTGGCTCCTGCTGGCTGTCCGCACCAGCAGCCCACGGCTCCAGCCTCAGCACGAGTTGGGCCCCACTTAGAAGCTTAGCATTGGTGTGATGAGCGTTCTGCCTCCGAGCCTGGATCCAGTTCCGGGTCAGCAGAGTAGGGAGGCTGGGGGTGGGCCTTGAAAGGACAGGCAGGGACCCACCACGCCCCACGGGCTCAGGCCAGGGCTGGCCTCCGTCTCAGCAGTGGAGGTGCTCCCCTGCCCACCCCACACAGGACTGAAATGCCTGCTTTCCTCTGCCAGGTCCCGGTCCCGGTCCCCTCGGAGACGAGCACACTCCCCCGAGAGACGGCGGGAGGACAGGAGTGTCCCCACTGCCTACCGAATGAGTAACAGCCCTGGAGTCAGCAGGAAGCGGACCCGGTCCAGGTAGGCGGTGGAGCTTTCGCAGACACGGGACCTGCGCTGGAAGGTGGGGCTCCCACGTCTCCGGCACAGAGCTGTCCGGAGCCGGGGAGCAGCTGCTTTGGCCGATCCCGAGTCATCCTGGCAGCGTTCTCACTGCTCTGGAGCTCAGAAGCAGAGGGTGCTTGCCTGTGCTGTCTGTCTTTGCAGGTGGTTGGCCCTGCTGGGAGCTCTTGGGGTCACATTTCCCCCAAGCCTAGCTGCCCCTAGACCCCCACATGCAGCTCCTTACCCTTCACGTGTTGAGCAGGGAAAGGAGTGGAGGGGCGACCGACAAGGAGAATCTGAAGTTCAGATTTCAGGTGGATCCCTCCTGCTGCCCAGGTGGCCACGCCTCGGCTGCAGCTCCCAGGAGAGTGCTGCAGGGTCCTCGTGGGGTCTGAGAGCAGGGAGAGGGCCCGTCCTCTGGCCCCTTGACCTCTAGGAGAGACCTGTCTAGTTGAGGAGAGTGAGGGAGGCTGGTTCCCATGTCGCCGTCACCCCCAGTCTGGGCCTTGGACGCCCAGCAAGCCAGGGCCCCTGCCCCCGCTCCCAGGAAGAGCGCTCCGGGGCTGACCTTTGCCACCAGAGGCCCTGGCACCACCACTGCCTTGAGGAGACACAGGGCCCAAGCCAGGAGCGTGTCCAGTGGGCCAGTGGGCGTGTCCCTCTCAGCTGAGGGGCGCCGTCTGGGGATCGCCCCGTCCAGCCTGGGTGATGCCACCTGAATGCTTTTTGTCACTTGGCTTCTGTATTTCCATTCTCTCTGAAAATGAGGGCTTCCCATTTTTTGTGTCCCTGCACTGGAGTTAAGGCAGGCCCCGGCTCTGGTAGGTAGACAAGGAGCATTGCTGGCCCGGTGACCAAGGCACCCAGAAAAGGGCAAGACGCCATTGTTGCCCATCGTAGTCTCAGACTTCATGATGCCATGCTGCTGAGTGTCAGGACACCCGGGGTTCCAGAACCTTCCAGGGTCTTCCAGAGGACAAATCTGCATTTCAGGTGTCCACCATTCTTGGACAAATGAACCCAGCCATCACCCAAACCTGCCTCAGAGACGCCCCTCCATCAGCAGACATCCTCAACAGGAGCAGTTTTTTTTTTTTTTTTTTAACATCTTTATTGGAGTGTAGTTGCTTTACAATGTTGTGTTAGTTTCTGCTGTATAGCAAAGGGAATCAGCTACATGTGTACATGCAGGAGCAGTTCTGAAAGGCATTTCTAACTGAAAAACGTTCCTGCAGTCTGGCTAGTTATGCAATAGTTCCATTAAATGATAAAATGTCATCTCTTTCTTAAAACAGAAAAATCAGGAAAGGAGCTGTAAAACTGATATATTTCAGTGAAGCCTTCATGTACAGACTCAACTCCGTCTGTTTATAAATTTCATTTTGTGCCTTGGAACTCCCACGCTAAGCATACGTGACTGTTGCAGGATAAAATGATGAAAATTGAAGTCCATTTTAAATTTTATTCCTTATGCAAGTAATTGACATTTGAAATTTATCGTCACCCTTGGTATATGTAAAGGGCATGGTCTAAAATTAATTCCTTGGAGCCGAAGATCTCTCCTAACAGAAGAGTTCTTGCTTTGCCCTCAAATTAACCTTTGCATTAAAAGAGCTATCACTAGAGAAGATGGTGATTATATTAGGATTCATCAGAGCTTGTGCTATCATCAGAACTTCAGTAAGTCAGATAAAAGAAGTTAAGATTCAACTTACTGCAGGGCCTAGCTACCCTGCCCTGATAGATGGGATCAAGCCTGTGACCTGACTCAGGGGTCGTGGACAGTGGTGGACTCAGGAGGAACCCAGTAGAGGTGAACATGTGCACGATTACTGGTCGATTTCCTGGGCTTGGTTATAAACCCAGAGTTTCTGTAGGCCAGGAATACATTCTGTTAGCAGGCGAGTTTCGTTACCCCAGCAGTCAGGCTGTCCCCTCCGTCCTTCTCCTCGGAGTAGCTTCAGGGTCTCTGCTTCAGTGTGGCAGCAGGTGACTAATCCGTCCACCAAGTCAGGGTCACTTTAATCCCGTCAGGTCACCCAAACTGAGGGGAAGTGCCTCCTGCCAGATTTGAAGGATTATTTCTACAGGCTGATCACCGAGTGCTTCTTTCACTGACTTTTTTTCTATTTTATTTTTTTTAACTTAACATTTTTTTTAATTAATTAATTTATTATTTTTGACTGCGTTGGTTCTTCATTGCTGCGCACGGGCTTTCTCTAGTTGCAGCGAGTGGGGGCTGCTCTTCGTTGCGGTGTGTGGGCTTCTCACTGCGGTGGCCTCTCTTTTTGCGGAGCACGGGCTCTAGAGTGCAGGCTCAGTAGCTGTGGCTCGCAGGCTTAGTAGTTGGGGCGCACGGGCTTAGTTGCTCCACAGCATGTGGGACCTTCCTGGACCAGGGCTCAAACCCACGTCCCCTGCATTGGCAGGCAGATTCTTAACCACTGTGCCCCTGACTTCTATTTTTGAAAAACTTTTAACTTACTAGAAAGTTTTTAACTTACTACTTAAAAACACCCATCTGCATATAACTTGTAGCGTGATTCAGTGTTAACGTTTTGCCACATTTGCTTTCCTTTCTCTCTCCTCCTCTTCCTCCCTCCCTCATGCCCTCCTGAGAGTGTATATTTCATGACTTTGACAAGCCCAGGTCACCTGTATCATTGAAGGTCCCACACTCTGGATTTGTCTTACTGTGTCCTTTTGGCTGTGTTCATGTTAAGTATTTTTAGCAAGAATACTCTATAGTGATGTTGTGTAACTTCCCATTGCATCACACCAGGAGGCACACAAGTGTCCCTTTGTCCCATTGCCAGTGACACTGAGTTTGATCACTTGGTTAAGGTTGTGTCTGCTGTGTAATCATACCTTTTCCTCTTTGAACTAACAAGTCATCTGTGGGGTGGCACTGGAACAATGTGAGTGTCCTGTGGCCAGCAGCTTTCTCCTCATTTCTTCTCTAAACACCCCCCTTTGTTTTAGTATCACTGTGGACTTTGGGTTTGGGGATTTGTTTTTTATTTGTTGTGCAACAATCCGTTGCCATTATATTCTATTTGATGGTAACATTGTCTCACATTTGGCCCCATTGTTCTTTGAGTACTTTGTCACTTTTGGCCCAGGATATTCCAGGCTTAGCTTGTGCTTTCCCTGCCCCAGACCTGGGGTCAGCTGTTTCTCCTAGGAATCCTGGTTCCTTTTAGCGTTTGGAGATCCAGATCTGGGCAGAGTGAATATTTTTAAAAGTAAAATTCATGAAAATGTTTAGCCAAATCATATTACAGTACACTCCAACAGGAAGTCCCGGTTACTTTATGACAGTAAATAGTATGTGATTGGTTAGGGTGGGGGGCAGGGTTTAGCATTGAATCCCTACAGCTCAGCGTTCACCGAGCACATCAGCAAACGCTTGTTGAGTGAGTGAATGGGAATATGCTGCTGTTCTGTGGTTCTTGTATCATACAGGAAGTGTTATTAATTCAGTGTAGATTATGACAATTGAAAGATGCATATCATAATTCTCTAGAGCAACCACTAAAAATAAAAAGGTTAAAAATCCAATAGAGACAGTTAAAGAGAACCATAAAAATGCTTTATTAATGCAAAACAAAGCAGAAAAGTGGGGAAGAGGAGGAAAAAGAACAAATGGACAGCTAGAAAACAAGAAGATTGTTAACACCATCCATACAAATAATTACATTAAATGTAAGCAGACTAAAAACTCTAGTTAAAAAGCAGAGATTTTAGACTGCATTAAAAAGCAAAACTTAATACTAAGCTGCTTATAAGAGATACTTTAAATATACAAATAGGTTAAGATCTAAAAGATACCGTACAGTGCTAATAAGAAGAAAGGTGGTGTGGCCGTATTAACAGGAGACCATGCAGACTTGAAAAAGTGGTGCTAGAGATAAAGAAGGCAGTTTCATAATGATGAAGGGGCCAGCTCTTCATGAGGACATAATGTTTTCAATGTGTGCATTGAATAAAAGAGCTTTAAAATACTTGAAACAAAACTGACAGAACTAAAGGGAAAGGCAGGCAGTAGAACACTACAGATGCAGCAAATATGAACAGCACTGTTGACCAGCTAAACACTACCACCTGCAGTGAAGCATGCACACTCTCGTGACATGCACGTGGGTCAGTCAGCAGGCTAAATCATTCCCTGTAACACTGAATTAGTCCCAGCACATTCCAAAAGACTCAGATGATACAGAGTATGTCTTCTTACACATAAAAATCTGTAGAAAGGTATCTGGAAAGTCCCCAAATACTTGGAAGTTAACACATTTTAAATTACCCATAGGTCAAAGAAGAAATCACAAGAGAAAGTAGAAAATATGTTGAAATGAATGATAATGAAAATGTAACATAATCCTTCTGCAGCTGTACTCAGAAGGAAGTTAGTAGCTTTAAGTGTTTCTATTAGAAAAAAAAAAGAAAGGTCTAAAACCCAATCTTCTGTCTTAAGCTAGAAAAAGAAGAACAAATTAATCTCAAAGTAAATAGAGGCAAGGAAATAATAAAAGTAAGATCAGAAATCAACAAAATAGAAAACAGACTCACAGAGGAAAACAGTAAAAGCAAATGATGGTTCTTTGAAAATAATTTTAAAAATGATAAATCTTTTTTTAGATTGATCAAGAATGAAAGACCCTATAGACATTAAAAGGATAATAAGAAAATAAATCTCATTCCGGTTAATTTAACAGCATAGGTGAAATGGACAAATTCCTTGAAAGAAACAAACTACCAAATGGACAGCAGAAGAAATGGAAAATCTAAGTAGCTCCACATGTGCTAAATAAACTGAATTTATAATTTAAAACCTTTCCACAAAACTCCAGGCCCAGATGACTTTTATCAGTAGAGTCTAACATTCAAGAAAAAGGGGATAACCAATTTTATAGACACTTCAAAGGAAGTAGAAGAGAGAACACTTCCCAGTTCACCGCATGAGACCATCCTAAAGCAGATGGACAGTGTGTGCACATCTGTGTGGTGTGGAGTGTGGTGTGTTTTGTTGGGGGGGGGGGGTAGATGTGTGTGTACACGCATGTGTTTATTCATAAACTAATACTCTCAGGAAAATAAGTGCAAAAATCCTTAACAAAGTGTTAGCTGATTTGAGTCTAGCAATTAATTAAAAGGATAAAATACATCAGGACCAAATGGGGTTTGTCTCAGAAATGCAAGGTTCTTTAACATTCAAAAACCAGTCATTGTAATTCACAGTATTGACAGAATAAGTGAAGAAAATCATATGACATCTCAATAGATGCAGAAAAAATATTTGACACAATTCATCACCTGTTCATTAAAAAGAGAAAAGGGGGAAAAAAAACTTGGCAAAGCAGGAATAGAAGGAAATTTTCTCCATCTGGTAAAGGGCATCTTTATTTTTTTTTCTGGCCACACGCTGTGGCTTGTGGGATCTTAGTTCCCCAACCAGGGATTGAACCCGGGCCCTCAGCAGTGGAAGTGTGGAGTCCTAATCACTGGACCACCAGAGAATTCCCAAAGGACATCTTTGCAAAGCCTACAGCTAGCATCACACCTGCTGGTGCCTTCCCCCTGAGATCAGAGACAAGGCCAAGGTGTCTGCTCTGTAATAGAATTCATAGCCTCGACAGTAAGGCAAGAAAAAAGAAATAGAAGGCCTAAAGATTTCAAAGGAGAGCGTAAAACTGTGTCTTCTTATTAAGGAACCTCTAAGTTTATTTCTGTATACTAGCCTAGAAAAACCGAAAAATGAAGTTAAAAACAATACTAATTGGAACAGTATCAAAAAAACAAACTACTTACGGATAAATGTAAGGAAATGTGTATAAGATCTCTCTACACTGAAAATCACAAAACATTTCAGAGAAAATGTTTAGGAGAAACCTAAATAAATGGAGAGAAAGTCCATATTCGTGGACTGGAAGGCTCGGTGTCGTTCAGATGGCTTTTCTCCACAAAAGGATCTGTAGGCCCAATACGGTCCCAATCAGAACCGCCCTCGGCTTCTTGTGCCCTCGGCACACTGACTAGCAGTCAGAACAACCTTGAAAACTAAGTTGGAGACTCTCACTACCAATTCAGGACTTTACTAAGAGCCACAGGAGTCAGACGGCGCGCGCTGCACACCTTCAAGAGGTGAAGAGCCGAAACAGTGCAGGGGGGAAAAGTCGTCTTTCAGCAAAACTTGATTGAACAACCGGACATCAGAATGGAAGAAAAGCGACCTGTACCCCGAATACCAAGCTTAACTCAAGATAGATCACAGACCTAAACGTGAAAACTAGAACCATTCTGTTTTTGGAGAAAACAAGGAGAATACATTTATGAGGTGGCAGAGATTCCTGAGGATGTAGAAAACGCCACCATAAGAGAAAAAAATTATAAATTTGACTTCATTGAAATTCAAAACTTCATTCAAAAGGGACAGTTAAGAAAGTGCATCGGCAGGCAGACGGGGAGAGAGATTTGCAATGTGTATCTTTGACAGAGGCCTATGTCGGTTCCAAAAAGGCAACCCAATTAGAAAAGGGGCAGAGGGCTTGAAAGACATTTCATAACAGAATGTATTTCAGGTCCATTTCTCCATCGGCCTGGAAGGCTGTTGTCACTGAGCTGTGAAAGAGAGGAGCTTCGCGTCCCATAAGGAGGCCTCAGCGGGGCAGCCTCCTGGCCAAGCGCCTGCACTTTCCTACTGCTGGAGTGTTCATTGTGTCCCCGGGTGTCGCAGCTGTCTGTAAGCTTCCTGTGGTTGAACCAAGAAAGAAGGCACATGCAGATGTCTACAGAAGTTACGGTTCCATAAGAGATTTTGAGGAGATGCGGAAGGCCGGTATCTCTTAGAGTGCAAAGTTATTTTGGAATGGAAAGGATTTCTTTGGGTTGAGTTCCACAGGAGTTTGTCACATGCTTGTGTTTCGAAACTATGAACTATGCATATCTGGGCTAAGGAATAGTTTTCTCTTGATAAATAAACCACAAATACCTTGGTGGAAAAACAGAATATATTTAAATAGCCAGTGAAGGTAGCATATGAAAATGTGCTCAGCTTCCTTAGTCACCTGTCAGGGAAAATGCAGGTTAAAACCACAGTGAGGCGCTCTTTACACTGACAAGAATGGCTGGAAACAAGCAGACGGACATTACTAAGTATTGAAACGCTTGGGAAACAGTTTGGCGGGTTCCTACAGTGTTAAACATACACTGCTCCGTGGCCTGACCGTGCCAGTCCCAGGTGTTTACTCGCCATAAACATCTGACCACAGACGCAACTTGACTTGTAATTGCTAGAAACCGGAAACAGCCCAAATGTCTGTTAACAGAGGGAAGCCTCAACCACTGATGGCAGATTCATACGGTGCAACGCTACCCGGCCGCGAAAAGAACCCCCTCGTGACGAATCTCAGAGTCATCCTGCTTGAGCGGAAGAAGCCAGTCACAGAGGACTAGCACTGTGTGATCCGGTTTATCTGAGTTTCCATTTATGTGATAGAAATCAGAGCAGTGGGTATCTGGGATGGTGGGGCAGGGGATGCAGATGCCTGAGAGCATCAGTGGAAGAACCTTCTGGATGGTAGAGTGTTCCTGGTCGTGACGGGTCTGGGTTTCACCACGTCTGCCAAAACTCAGCAAATAGCACTTCAGACCTTTGCATTTCGCTGGATATAAAGCACACCTCAATTTAAAAAGCAAAAAGATGAGTTAATTCCTTAAGCGAACGCTTAGAAAGTTTTGTCATGAGATCAAGTTGTAGTGCAATTGCACGTGATCTGCAGTTCAGGATTGCTCACCTACCTTTAATTAATTCACGTAGGCAGCCGTAGGAACTTAGCCGGATTTGGGGCTGAAATCATTTGGGACGTATGTCACGTGCTACTAAATATTTATTGTTTTATTTGCTGCTGCTTTTGAAATCCTAGCCATGTGACAAAAAGTCACAAAACGTCTGCAGTGTAGGAAGTAGGCCTGTGGTGTGCACTTCCCGCTTCTGTGTACCCTGCACCGGGAACAGCCTCTTCTTTGTGGACCACTTCTCTTGCTCCTGTCCTGCACGTAGGCCAGCGCACCAGGGACACTTCCCACAGCTGAACTGAAGTTGCCCAGCTGCCACCACCCAGGGCCAGGTCCTTGTTGTTGAGACAGAGCCAGAAAGCCACGCCCTGCCCGGCGGGACGGTCAGCTTGCTTCGCTGGCCAGCAGCCTCCTGCACCAGGGGTCCGCGGGAGCCGCCCCAGGGAGGTGCCCCGACGAGTGGGGTGGGTGGGCGTGTAGACAGGCCCCGGGGTGTCTCCAGGTTGGGAAGGGCCTGTGAGCCACCTGAGTCCCGAGGAACCAGGAGGAGTGTGAGCTGTGCAGGCGGTGACCCAGGACGTCCGTGTTTAGAGCAGTGACGGCACGCAGGGAAGTGACAGCACCAGAAGCCCGTCGCCCACCCTCCGGCCGCGCTCTGAGGACGAGGGCGTGGGCATCGGGCGATGTCTCCCGAGGTCCAGTTCCCGTCCTGTCGCCCAGCTGCCCACAGCCAGGGATCCACCCTCTAGTGCTTTGCAGCAAGTCGCAGCCCGGGAGGAAGCGGGGAGCGACTAACTGAGACGGGGGCTGATGAAACCAGCGGTGACCTGTGCCTGCAGAGACTTTCCGGGAGACGGTCCCAGCAGGAGGGCGGCCTGCAGCCCAGGCGCCCGCGGGTTCTGAAGGGTGGGCAACCGTGGTCTCAGGAGAAGCGGGCAGGGACCTGCACCACAGCGCTTCCACCACCTACGCATACCCTCTTTCTTGCTGTGTTTCAGGGCCGTGGGGAGGGGGGGTCACAGGGCAGGGCGTGGAGTGGAGTGAGAGCTGCCTCTGGGCGGGAGGCGCTGGGCCCAGGCAGAGTGCGGGCTGCGGGGCTGGAGGGGGGAGGGGCTGGGGGTCGTTTCTGACGTGGAGTCACGGGCCTTGGCGACTCGGAGGACGCGAGGATGCGGGCAGCGAGGCGCGGCCGCGAGGGCGGTGGGAGAGCGGGTGGCCCCGGGGGCCGTCAGCCTCAGGCCACAAGGACACGCCGAGCGTCAGTGCTCGCAGTGCTGGGTTTTGATGATTTTCCACTTCTGGTTGGAAATTCCCATGAAGTCAGCGTAAATGAACAAGCAGTACAAACAGCGCTTGGTTACTTATCTTGGGTTATTTTAAATGCAGATAAAGTGCTGATGGTGTTTTAAACCCACAGGCATCTGACTGCAGGACTTCTGGCGAGAAGGTGGTCCACGTTTTACTTCTGCACGACTTTTATTTTGTTATATCCATCCGTTTCAAGTTAATTAAATGTGTATGGTTTTGAAAAGGAGTCGATGTGTATAGAAGGGTGGGTGAAATTGCTGAATTGTCCCGTGGAGAGCACCCAGAGCTCCTTCAGAGCCCGCGCTGTGCCTTTGTCTAAAACCACTTTCCTTCCAGAAGCCCCCACGAGAAGAAGAAGAAGCGGCGCTCGCGGTCGCGGACCAAGTCCAAGGCCGGCTCGCAGCCAGCCTCCCCGAGCAAGCAGGCCGCGCGCCGGCACTCGGCCAGCATCTCTCCTGTGGAGAGTCGGGGCTCCAGCCAGGAGCGCTCCAGGTAACCCCGCCCTGACCTCTGGGCCACGGGGGGGGGCACCGAGAAGGGGCGGGCTGGCAGACCCCCGGCCCCAGGCCCTGCGCCCCACCCCCCCCGGGTGTCACTCGGGCTCCAGATGAGTAGAGGGCGCACACGGAGGGGTGGGTCCAGAGGCCGCCCCGGGCCGCCCGCCCCGTGCTTGGGCAGGGGGAACCCTACGAGTGGGTGTGGGGCGGCCGCGTAGTGTGCCAGCGGCTGGTCCCAAACCAGTGTCTCTCCAGGCTCCCTGCCGGTAGTGCCTCGTGCTCACGTGGGCCGTATGACGTGGGAGCTGGGGAGCCCGGTGTGACCAAAGGAGGGGGTCGGGCACTGGACTCCGCGGTGACAGGGGCCCAGGACCCCCACCCACCCATCGCTCCCTCTCAGCCCGAGCGGGCAGGGGTGAACCCATCACTTCCTGACCACGCAGGCTGTGGGGATGTCGGCGTCCACGCTGATCGTCCCGCGGTCTCCCCGTGCCAGCGCAGGTGACCCCCGTTGCCTCGCTGCCCGTGGTTGTCGGGGGACATTTGCCAGACCTAGTCCTGTTTTGAAAAGCCGCCCGCCCACACCCACCCACCCAGAGCCTGGGCGGGGGTCGGGGGCAGGGGATCAGGTCCTCCATCGCGCCTGTAGACCCCCTGCTTCCACAAGTGTGCGTTACGGTGCTCCGATGCTGGTGGGTGAGTAGCAGAGGCCACAGCTCACTTGAGGTGGGTCAGAATCTAAGGTGCGGCTTCTTCAAAGGTAAAACGTGACTCAGTACAGGCCCCGACCACCACTCGTGTGTCGTGTCCACGGCCCCGAAAGTCCTCACGATGCACCAGAGGCGCCCACTCGGGTTGTGGTCAGGCTCTGGGAGTGTGGCGCCCGCTTCTGTGCTTTTGTCCTTTTCTTCTTTTTTTTTTTTTTTTTTTTTTTTTGCGGTACGCGGGCCTCTCACTGCTGTGGCCTCTCCCGTTGCGGAGCACAGGCTCCGGACGCGCAGGCTCAGCGGCCATGGCTCACGGGCCCAGCCGCTCCGCGGCATGTGGGATCCTCCCGGACCGGGGCACGACCCCGCGTCCCCTGCATCGGCAGGCGGACTCTCAACCACCGCGCCACCAGGGAAGCCCTATATCTTTGAGTAATGTTGCATTTTATGAAATATTTCAAACGTGTTACATAAAATATAAAAGTGAAATATATTTATAATGTTGATTTCTTTTTTAAGGATACTGGAAACAAGTAAAACAAAATGGCTTCTTAAAGTATTTTTTAAGCCTCTGACCTCTCTGTTTACTTGCGTTAGGGGAGTTTCTCAGGAAAAAGACGGTCAGATCTCCTCAGCAATTGTCTCTTCCGTGCAGAGCAAAATCACCCAGGTAAGGCGGGAGGGTCTCTTTCTTCCCATCTTCTCCTAAGGGGGCTGGTTTCCACTCCCTGTCCCCTTATCTTGTGGGTCCTGACGGGGGTCCCGGCTGGTCCCCTGGAGGCGGTGGTGTCAGCGTTGCCCAGGGCAGCTGGTCCCTGGGCCCCGCTTTCCGGTCAGCCCCGTCTCCTCCTTCCCGGCCAGGCCTGAGCGTCTCCTCCTGGGCCCTGAGCCTGCCTGGGTGTGTCCCCAGCCACCCAGCACGTTGCCCCCAGTTTCCTCGGTCTTCACCCGTTAACACGTTCACGAGCTACTTCCCTGTGTGGAGCGTCCCCTTCCTGAGACTTAGCGGGAGCCCTCAGGGATGCCCTCTTCTCCTCGCACAGGACCTCATGGCCAAAGTAAGAGCGATGCTCGCAGCTTCCAAAAACATGCAGACCAGTGCCTCCTGAGATCCGGCCGTGGGCGACTGGGCCTGGGGCCCCAGGAGCTGGCAGAGCAGAGAGCCCCGTCCTGCACAGACCATCCCGCTGGGGCTCCTGGACGGTTGGCGGGTTTTGTAAATTAATTTTTGATGACATTTTAGGTTTAAGATTTTTGACCAGCAGTCTCTTACCTGTATATTTGTAAATAATATCCTGTTTCTGTGAAAATGTATTATCAAATAAAATGGGAAGAAAACACCTTTTCTAGCTAGTCACCGTGGGCAGTTTCTTCCTTGTTTGGCTTGTGAGTTCATTACTGTTTGTCATCTGTCACTGGCCTCTAACACTTGCTGCGTGGGTGTCGCGCGGCATGGGGACAGCTGTAGGGGTCGCCTGTCCCGCTCCCCCAGCCCTGCACCGGGGCGCGAGGCCACAGCCATTTCAGCCCCCGCAAAG
The DNA here is from genome assembly GCF_964270905.1 of Leucopleurus acutus. Lineage (NCBI taxonomy): Eukaryota > Metazoa > Chordata > Mammalia > Artiodactyla > Delphinidae > Leucopleurus > Leucopleurus acutus. The sequence goes on from NC_139155.1 coordinate 89,205,847, forward strand.
CAGGAGAGGCAGGTGGCAGGTTAAGAATCTGCCTTCCAAGGCAGGGGACGAGGGTTCGATCCCTGGTTGGGGAACTAAGATCCCACGTGCCGCGGGGCAGCTAAGCCCGTGCGGGACAACTGAGCCTGTGTGCCGCAACGAAGACAGGACAGCCAAAAATAAATACTTTTTTAAAAACCACATTCCCACCAGCTTTCAGTGAGGTTTTGCCTGGACGTCCCCGCTCGCCCGGGTGAGACCTGCGTCCAGATCAGCTTGCTGTCCGTGACCCAGATTCCCGGAGAGATGAGAAGACGGGCAGCGGGAGCGAGCCACCCAGAGCGCGCAGGGGGCCGGGCTGCTGCCAGGAGGGGCTGGAAGCTCAACCCGACGGCCGCACCGACAGGCGGCTTTCAGCAGTTTGGGGTTCCATTTGTGTTGAATAAGTGATTCCTCCACCTGGTTAAATATGGCTTCCTCGTGTGTCCTTCCAAGTTGCTTTTTACAACTACAAGGAAGCGGGAAATTATGGTCTCCTCTGCCCGGCCCACATCTGCGTCCGCGTCTCCTACACACAGAAAAGCAAACCGCGTGCCTGCTTCCCCTGCGCCTGCAGTTACTCTACGTCTTGGAGCTGCTTCTGTACCTGTACAGAAAGCTCCTTTATCTTCTCTGTAAGAAGCTTTAGAACACGTTTAGATTTATTGAAAAAGTATGAAGAGAAAGTTCTCACAGGCCGGCCAGCAGCCCTCACCCTGCACTGTCCGCTGCACCGTCAGGAGGGACATCTGTCGCTCTCCGGGGCCAATGTTGATATATTTCCATCACCTGCTGCCCACACGCTTCAGATCGTCCTGCCTTTGACCGGTGCCCCTCCCTCCAGCCGCCTTCAGCTCCTCGGGGGACCCTCACAGCCCGTCCCTGACGACGGTCGGGGGTCGGGGGGGCAGCGGCAGAGAGCGTCTCCACTGACCTGGCCGAGGGTGGAGTCGGGCAGGGCAGTAGGAGCGGCCCTCCCACCTCCCAGCAAGGGCGCAGGCGAGCGGCTGCCCTGCTCCGTCTTCCTCCAGCTCTGTCCGGGCTCAGCGCCGGCAGGGGCCTCGGCGGGCACGGCGTGGCCATAGGTCCCCGGGCGAGAGCGGGACGCAGGCCAAGCCCCAGGGAAATCGGGCTCCGCTGCCCACAGAAGGTGTGAAGGACGCCGGGCCCTCCGAGAGCCAGCCGTCCACCCCGCTCCACGCCCGCGGTCGGGGGCTGCCCACCTGGCGTCTGGGGCCGGTGCCGAGTCCCCGACAGGCCAGGCCACAGCCGTCCACGCAGCCAGCGCACGGGGCCTCCCATCTCGACTCGGCACGCAAAGCCCACGCCAGGGGCCAGCGCCCTCCAGCCCGGCGTGGGCCCGGGCCCAGCACGCGAGCCAGGCGAGGACAAAGCCCTGGAGGCGGGAGGCCCGACAACACAGTCTGGTCCACGGCAGCGGTCGCTGGGCCTGGGGGAGAGGGGACGCCGAGCAGAGGGCGCGAATGGGGGCGGGGCCAGGCGTTCCGGGCTCAGGGGCCGATGAGGGAGACAGACAGAGACACAGAAAGAGAAAGAGGAGCCCCAAGTGACTCCCAGGGTCCCAGGTCGGCAAGGGGAGGGGCCGGGTGATCCCTGTGGTGACGGACTAGACGCGGGGACCGCAGCGGGAGCGCACGTTTAGCTGAACGCGGCTCCGGAAGGTGGCACGTAGAAGCAACCTGCATATGTGCGCGCACACAGGTTACTACACGCGCGGTTACTACACGCACGTGCTTCTTTCAGCACCGGCGCTGGGGACACACGGGTTTGCCTGGCGTGGCTCATCCGTGGGACTGTCCAGGGAGGAGGCTGTTGGCCAAAGGCTCCAACAGGCCAGAGCTCGGGTGGCAGGGGCCTCGTGCCCGCAGCACGTGGCTGGTAACCGGAGCCTCCAGAGTCAGCAGGACGGGCATCAGAGCAGGGAGAGAGCAACGCGGGACCAGCCTCTGGGGAGCCTGCACCGAAGGGCTGGGCGGGGGGGGGCTGAGGGCCCAGGAGACCCGGGGACACCAGGCCTCTGGAGCCCCGGCAGGGGCTGGTCCCCTCAGTCCCTCGCCGCCTTGGCAGTGGGCTGGGGCAGCCTCCCCTCAAAGGTGGAGGATCCCTCCTGAGGCCCTCGTGCTGCTGCTGAGAGCCACTGAGGGCAGGACAGCAAAGCCCCCCGGCCTTGAGGGGGGCCCGGAATGAACAGACGAGAAGGTACCAGACGGCGGGTGGTGGAGACTGCACAGCGGGGAGTGGGGCGAGGGCAGAGGCTGCTTTGCAGAGGCTTCAGCAAGGAGGCATCTCTCAGGAAGAGGCACGGGCGAGACCTGCAGGAAGTAATGAGGGTTGGGGGAGCTCTGGGGCTGGGGGGCCACGAAGAGCGTGAGCAAAGGCCCTGAGGCAGGAGCAGGCCTGGGGTGGGGGGGGCGGGACGGGCTGGGCCCACGGGCTGGGGTACGAGCTGGGACTTGCCCCCCGAGCACAGCGGAAGCCCCTGACACTGAGGCAGGTGGCACCATCCCTCCACATGTGGGGAAGGTCGCCCTGGGCCTGGTATAGGGAACAGCAGGAAGGCAGGGTGGGCACAGAGGACAGCTGGGAGGTGTGTCAGGATCCTGGGCAGCCGCCCAAACCACCACTAAGCAGGGTTTGAAAACTCAGGAGTTTGTCCACTCAGTTCTGGGGTCCAGAAGCCCGAGGCCCGGCTGCCGCAGGGCTGGGGCTCTGAGGGCAGATGTGCTGCTGCCCGTCCGCTCCTGGTGCTGCCGGCGTCCTGGGCGCTGCTGTGTCCTCGGCTCGTGGCCGCACGGCTTCCGGCTCTGCCGCCACCTGCCCGTGTGTTTCCCCGCTTCTCACCTCCTCTCCAAGGACTCTGTCACTGGGTTAGGGCCCCACCCGGACAATCCAGGATGGGCTCATCTCCAGCCTGAGCTTTGATTCCATCTGCAGCAACCTCTTTCCAAATAAGCTCATGTTCTCAGGTTCTGCGTGGACGTGAATTTGCGGGGACACCACTTGCCCTGATACAGGGCCTTGGAAGGAAACCCCAGCTGCTGTGCAGGAGCAGGCCTGAGCTCCGAGGAGCACATGGCTATAGGCTGAGGGCGGTGGGAGCGTCAGACCCTCTCCCTTCATTCCCAGCTGGCTAGGCTCCTCCCCGCACTATTTAAGAAGCAGCATCCCTCCCCCTCCCTCCCTCTCCCCTCCCTCCCCCTCCCCCTCCCTCCCCGCCCCTCCCCCCCACACGGACAGAGCACAGACCTGACAGCGCCTCCAACACCTCACCAGCCTGCTTAACTTTCCTCGCTCTTTAATGTGTGTTTAATAGGGGTGCACGGTGAAGGGCTGTGTCTTGCTGAGTCTAGAAACCTCTTCCTATAAGTCGGGAACCAACTGCACGTGACAAAGCAGCCCGTCACCGTGTGCGTGGCGGCCCTTCCCCTTCTTCGTGCTCTCTGAGATCGTGGTACCGCTGATTCAGTGATGCACAGTAACTTGGCTTCTTCTCAGTTTCACAACCTGCTGACCCCTGCGAGCAGCTGTCCCCTGTGCAGCCGGGGCCAGAAGAGCAGCGGCTACACAGCACAGACGGGGCAGGCGGGTCCGACCTGCCGACCCTTCACCAGCGCGCCTGGAGCAGAGCCCCCAACCCGTCATCCCCGCGTTTCCTTCTCTCCTTTTAAGCAGAGACTCACACACCATGCCATTCACCCCTCTAAAGTGGCTTTTGGTACACTCATAGCACCGTACAAACATCAACCACTATCCAATTCCAGAACATTCCCACCTCCCCAAAATAAACCAACCACCTACTCACTACCAGTCGCCCCCTTCCCCTCCCCCAGCCCCTGGCAGCCACCGCTTTGCTTCCCGCCTCTCTGGATTTGCTGGTTCTGGACATTTCCTATAAATGGAATCGTACAGCTCGTGGCCTTGTCTTCCTGTTTCTTTCCACTTACAGTGTGTTTTCCAGGCTCTTCCACGCTGCAACATGCCTCACAACTGCATAGCTTTTCAGGGCCGAATAATACTCCATTGTGCAGGTACACCACATTTGTGTGTCCCTTCTTCACGGGTCAACAACTGCATAGCTTTTCAGGGCTGAACAATACTCCATTGTGTGGACACCACATTTGTGTGTCCCTTCTTCACGGGTCAACAACTGCATAGCTTTTCAGGGCCGAATAATACTCCATTGTGCGGATACACCACATCTGTGTGTCCCTTCTTCACGGGTCAGTGGCCCTTTGGGCAGCTTCCATTTGGGGGCCATTGAGTAATGCTGCAGCGGACACTCATGCACAAGTTTGTCTGCGGACATAGGTTTTCAGCTTTGGTTCTTTTTAAATTGGGAGTAGCTACATGGCCTCCAAGTAGGGCAGCCGGAATTCACTGAGTTGGGTCTGTACATCCTTAGATCAGCTCCCAGAGCACAGCGACCGGACGACAAGCCTGGAAAGGGTGCGGGAACATGCACTGCCGGCCTCTTTCCTGCCAACACCCCTTTCTGGCACCTGCACCCCAATTTTCCTCCGGAAAGCCGCCCCTCCCCGACTTGGCCCACGTGGTAAGGGTGGGGCTGACAGGCCCGCAGCCCAAGACCCAGGCCAGCCAATCAGAACTCACGTCTGCTTGGCCCAGTGATGGGCTCAGGGAAGAGCACAAGACCCAGGTGAGACAATCCAGGACCTTCCCTGAAACGTTAGGAAGGGCCTCCTCGGGACTTCCCTGGTGGTCCAGTGGTCAAGGCTCCGAGCTGCCAGCACAGGGTGTTCAGGTTTGAGCCCTGTTTGGGGAGCTAAGATCCTGCCTGCCACATGGCATGGCCCAGAAAAAGGGGGGCCTCCTCTTCTGGGCAGGGTGGGGGAGCACGCGAGGTCAGCCAAAGGGAGGAAGCAGAGTCTGGGCTCAGAGACCCTGGAACCAGCCATGCCTGAAACTAACGCTCTAATTTTCCCTCTTAAGCTGGGTTTCTCAGAGGCGCCTGAAATTGTTCCTCCTGCACAGGGACCAATGGGGCCAAGGGGGCCAGAGGCTCGTCCTGGATGGAAGACAACAGGGTACGAGACAGCCTGAGCGCCGGAAAGCACGTCCCACAGACAATCCCAGCAGTTAGAGCATCTTCTCTTCAAATACCAAGAGGTGAATACAAGTATTCTGAACCGGAACTGATTTCTCTTGTAACGCCCTCTCCGGAGGCCGTGGCCTGGTGACCCGCCTCCCTTTCAGGCAGGTGCCCCAGAGAGGGAGGGGCTGGGGTGCTCCCCGGGGGCACGGGCTGGGCAGAGGGTCCGGCTCCAGGACCAAGAGTTGCACCTGGCAGCTGAGTGGGGTGGGGCCCAGGGACGCCAGCGACACCCCGCCCCGGCCCCCATGGCCACTCGGCCCGCACAACCCCTAGCGCACGTGGTCCCCGCCCTGACGACCTCTCACCTCTGGCTACGACCCCCTCTCCCTCCATCTGGGCGTCTGCTCTGGGCTGAACTGTGTTCCTCCAAAATCTGGGTGTTGCGGTCCTCAAGATGTGACTGTACTTGGAGATGGGGTCTTAAAGGTGATTAAGGTGCAATGAGTCCATAGGGTGAGCCCCGATCCAGCATGACTGGTGTCCTTATAGGAGGAGGAGATCAGGGCACAGACACGCGCAGGGACGGCCACGTGAGGACATGGGAGGACACGGCCGTCTACACGCCCAGGAGAGAGGCCTCGGGGGGACCAGCCCTGCGACACCTCCATCTCGGACTTCCCGCCTCCAGGACACAGGACCATAAATGTCCGGGTGCTTGCTACGGCGGCCCTAGCAGACTCACACGGCATCTAGATACCAGCAAAAACATCCCAAATGTGGCAGGACTAAGCACCTCTCAGCCATCCTGACTATCTCCCACGGCTGCGGCTGTCCGGGCTCGGCCGGGCAGCACTCCTCAAGGCCTCCCTGCAGCCACCCCCAGACCATCCGAAGCTTCTTCACCCACAAGCTGGCCCCTGAGCTGGGAAGACGCAAACTGCCGGCTAGAGCCCTGGGGCTTCTGTGCATCCTCTCTCTCTCCCTCTCTCCGCCCCCACTGAGATGGCAAGTGTCTTGCACTGAGTGCCGGGGGGGTCCAGGGGAGCCCGTGGCCTTTGCTAAGGCAGGCTCAGAAGTGAGCCTGCAGGCCCATCTGTCGATGGAGGTGGACACAAAGGCCAGGGGTGTAGCCCCCACTGGGAAGCGTAGCCAAGAGTTCAAGGACAAGTTTTCTGTTGTTGTTGTTTTTGGCCACGTTGGGTCTTTGTTGCTGCGTGCAGGCTTTCTCTAGTTGTGGCAAGCAGGGGCTTCCCCTGTTGCGGAGCACAGGCTCTAGGCACGCAGGCTTCAGTAGTTGCAGCATGCGGGCTCAGTAGTTGCAGCACGCAGGCGCTAGAGCGCGCGGGCTTCAGTAATTGCGGCACATAGGCTCAGTAGTTGCGGCACACGGGCTCTAAAGCACAGGCTCAGTAGTTGCGGCGCACATGCTTAGTTGCTCCGCGGCGTGTGGGATCTTCCCGGACCAGGGCTGGAACCCGTGTCCCCTGCATTGGCAGGCGGATTCTCAACCACTGTGACACCAGGGAAGTCCCAAGGACAAGTTTTAAAACCACCTCCCCCTGTTGGCACTCCAGCCCCATGGCTGAACCTCCAACACACAGAGACTGCCCCGGGGCCTTTGCACGGGCTGGCCCCCTGGCTGACTGCTCTTCCCTCAGGCCTTTGCGAAGCTGACATCTCATCCTCCTGACCCCGCCCGTAAGATGCACAGGAGCTTCCCGTGGCTGCAGTTAACTGTGACCACAAACCTAGTGGTGCCAAGTGAGGCACCTTTGTTCTCCCCCAGTTCTGGAGTCCGGAGGTCTAGAGACAGTTTTGCTGGGCTGAAAGCAAGGTGTGAGCAGGGCTGGCTCCTTCTGGGGCTCCCGGGGAGGCTCTGCTCCTTGCCTCGTCCAGCTGCTAGAAGCACCTGCGTCCCCCGGCGCCTGGCTGCAGCGCTCCGACCTCTGCTTTCATCACCACGTGGCCTCCTCCCCTGACTCTGAGCCTCCCCCTCCTCCCTCTTTCAAGGGCCCTTGTGAGGACACTGCGACCACCCCCATCTCAAGATCTCTAACTTAATCACATCTGCAAGGCTCCCCTTAGCACATAAGGGGACACCGTGGATTCCAGGGATGGGGCCTGGGACCTCTGGGAGCCACTGTTCCACTTTGCATCTATGCCCACCCCGCCAGGTGCCAGCCCCACAAGGGCAGGGATTCAGGCATGTGGCCAGTGCCCCATCGCTCTGCTGGACTGAAGGCCTGGGGCCTGGTCTAAGGGCACCACATCCCCTTGGGGCCCCCTGTTGGAGCAGGGGCCTCCTGAGCAAGCTGGCCTTTCCCATCCACACACATGCACCCCGCTCTTCCCACTGACCTTGAGTTACACAAGTAAACCAGGAATAGCTGCTCCTGGTAAGAATGTAAAACTGTGCTGAGACCCTGAAGGCCTCGGTCCCTTCACATCCTGGCATCTACCTGTTGGTCCTCATCTGGTCCCCTGAGCAGACCAAGCTCAGAAGAGATGACACGTGTGTTCGTACATGGTACACATGGTGAATGTAACTATGTAGTTGTTTTGTGGGGTTTTTCTGCTCTCTGCTTCTTTCCTCGTCACTTTTTTCACCCAACAATGGGTCTGAGTAGCGTCATTGGCACACCTGGGTCTAGTTCATCCTTTCTCACTCAATGCAGTGTTCCATCTTTGGGCTACGTCCCAGTGCGGTCATCCCAGGGCGGCCACCAGCTTACACAGCACCTGCGGGTCTTAGAAAAGTGCCCATTTCTGCAGTGGGACATGACCCCACCGCAGCAAACACAGGCCGGCAAACGGGCGCAGCGGGACTCTGCCCGTCACCCTCGTCCTTGACCACAGCCAGCTCCAGAGCACACAGTTAGGCAGTTTCTGGGGTTTTTTTTTCTTTTTGGTTAACTACTACATCTCGCATCAGCCGTCTTGTACAAAGATGGGCGTGTTTTTCCAGGGCAGACACCAAGAATGCCGGGCCGTAGAAAATGTACATTTCAAATTTTAATAGCTGCTCCCTGATGGCCTCCCAGCGAGGCTGTACCAGTGGCACCCCCTCCAGCAGCACCAAAGTCCCCACTTCCCTCCTCGGTGAGTGATGACAGATGACTTTCTCAACGTCGCCCATCTGATGGGTGAAAAGTGGCCTCTCGTCAGCGCTTGTATTTGGGCCACATTCAAATGCCAGCATTCAGGGGCAGGCTCGAGGAGAAAACAGCAGCCGTGGTGCCACACGGCCCCCGCCACGAAGTGACACGTCCCCCGACACCCAGCATCCTTGGATCCCGCACCGTCCACCAGGCACCGTCTGGACCTACCTAGCGAGAACCACGTCTGTCTGTCCGCAGCTTCTGATGCTTGTGGCCCTGCCGCTGCCACTGCCATGGCTCTTCACCGCCTTCAGGGCCTCCTACAGCTCCTCAGCCAGCGTCCCCTCTCAGGTGCAGGAAGAACTGTCACACCATGGGGTCGGCTGCTCCGGTATCTCTTCCGAGCCCCTTGCGCCAGTCCTGGCCGCCGCCCACCCTCCTTCACTCTGACGTCAGCATCTCAAAGTTCCTTTAGAAAACGCCTTCCTTCCCATCGTCGGCGCAGCTGGTCCCACTCGTCCCCCAGCCACATGCTTGGTTAGGGATGGGCACACGGCCCACAGCGTCCAATGAGAGATGGCCGTGGGACTGCGGCCTGAGAGTCGGTCGGCCGGGTTTGCTAATCTGGAAGAATGTCGGGGGCGGCTGCCCACTCTGTCTTTGCTGCCATTTGGAGAGATCTCGCCTGAGGATGAAGCCAACACAGAGATGGAGAGAGAAACCGTATTCTGATCATGTCCTGGTGCAACTTGATCCAGCCTTGCCTGACGTCAGCCTGCTCTGAGATGGCCTAGTTTAATGAGCCCATAAATTTCCTTTCCCTGACCAGAGCCAGGCTGAGCTAGGCTTTTGCCAGTAGCACTTGAGCAAAGTTGGGGGATGTGCCTGTGAACGGCCATCGTATGCAGGGTCTTCACTGCAAGTGATCTCAGCGGGTCAATATAACGGTCTTCTGAGCAGGCTTGGAGAGTAACAGCAGGGAAGGATGCGCAAGACCCCAGCCACGGGAGGACGGTGGAGAGGAGGCTCTGCCCGAAGACCCAGCCCTCAAACCCACAGCGACCACAGACCCACGGCCCTCGCTGACTCCCAGCTGCGCCCAGACCCCACCAGAGTCAGGGCCGCCGCCCGCGCCCCTCCTAGTCTCTCACCCCACCCCCTCCCGCAGTCCCTCCCGAGCTCCCACCCCCAGCCCCGCTGCAGCCCGGCTCCTCTCACGCCCCCAGCCCCTCCCTGCTTCCACCCCTACCCCGACCCCTCCCACTCTCCCTCCTCAACCGCCACCCGACCCCACCTCCCTTCTACCACGGTGCAAAGGCTCCCCCAGGCGTCCGCCGGGCGCGCTGCGGCTGCCGCTCCGGGTCCCCAGCCCTGACCGTGAAACAGTGCTTGGCGCGCGGGGTCCACGTACGAGCGGTCGGGCGGGAGGCGGGGTCCGTTCCCCGGGGGCCGGCACAGAGCCCCGGACTGTGCCCCCGCCTGCATGCCTCCGCCGCCCCGGGGCCGTCTGGGGACACTCAGGAAGTATCTTCCTTCGGGCCGCCGCAGCCAAGGTCCCCGTGTGGACTCGCCGGGCGGGGCGTGGGTGAGCTTTGAGCATCCTCCAGGGGGCGCGGGACTCTGGCGGGAGCGGGGCGCGGGCCCTTTAAGGCGGAGGGAGGGAGCGGCGGCGGCGGCGTTCATTAACATATATTAGCATGCCCCGCCCCGCCGCTGGGAGGCGGCGCAGGGCTCGGTCGGGCAGGCAGCCTGGCGCGGGCTCGGGGCGCGCGGGCGCGGGGCGCACGGGCGCGGGGACTGCCACCGCCGCGCCGTCCGCCCTGTGAGCGCGATGCGGCGCCGCGCCACCCGGGGGCCCGGCCCGCCACCTCCCTGGGCCCGGGTCCCGCCGCTGCCGCTGCTTCTGCTCGCGCTGGCCGCCCGTGGGGGCTGCGCTGCACCCGCGCCCCGAGCCGAGGACCTCAGCCTGGGAGTGGTGAGTGCGCGGCCGGGATGCAGGGCTCCCGCGGGCCGGGGAGACCCCATCGGGGCGCCTCGGTGCCTGCGGGAACTCGGACGCCCTGCACCCACTTCCTGGGCAGGAAGGCTGAGGCTGGGTTACGGTCTGAGTGTCTTACGCGCGCGCACCCGGGTCTGGGAAAGAGGCGGCGGGTCCCTCCCGGGCTCCGTGCGCTCAGAGCCCGCCGCAGTCGCCGGAGCCCGCGGAGGTTGGGGGCTCACTGGCCCCAGCCCCGTTACCGGCTCCGTGTAGCCCCAAAGGGGCCCCTGAGGCGGGTGGGACAGCAGTCGCAGCCGCCCAGAGCAGGGCGGTCCCGAGTGCGTTCCCCGTGGGAGTGGCGGGGGGGAGGGGTGCGCGCCCACAACCGAGAAAAAGACAGGGCTGCTGAGTGTGGGCGCCCCGGAAAGTCGGTGGTTTCGAGTTTGCTCCGTTGAGGATGTTGAAGACGTTGGGGAGCAAGGGAGCCGGCCTCCCAGCCCCCCGCTGGGCATGGATCTTGGCCCGTCCCTGTCTCCTTCCGCCCCCAGGGTGGCCAGCCCTGCCTTGCCACCCTTGTCCCTGTCCTGAGCCTGCTGGAGTCCCCCTCCCATTCCCAGGCTCGGATGTAGCCGTCCCGCCTTCTCCTGCGCCCCTCCCTCAGTATCAGCTGTCCCACTGGCTTGGAAACCATACTGGGGGACTGCGCAGTGTCTTCTTCCCACACCCCTCCCCCTTTCAGCCCGCCAGGCTTGGAGCCTCCTCTTCGGGACCTGGAAGATTTAGATCAGACTTCATGGGTCTCGCCACCCCCGGGCCCCGGGAGGCCAGGCGAGGGCGAGAGCAGGGCGGTCGATTAAGCAGATTCCTTCTGAGGCTTCCGCCCCTGCAGTTGCCCTCACTTGCACAGATGAAGGGACAGGGCCGGGGACCTTGCTCCCTGCCTCCGCCCCGGCCCACGGCAGTCTCCTAAAGGGGTGCTGAAAAGGCTCCTCTCCCAGGCCAGTGGCATTCTCGAGCTCCGGGTGGCTTTCAGGCCAGTGCCGGCGTTTGGGCGGCATCCGCAGCCCCGTGGTTGGCAGGACTCGGCCACCCCCGCCCAGCTGCCGCAACCCCTGCAGCCGCCTGCGGGGGAACGACCACAGTCCCTGCTGTCTGCATCCAGACGCCAGAGGGTCCCCAGCGCCGCTTCCTCCCAGCCAAACTGCTCTGAAATCGGGGTGCCTTTGCCCACCTCCTCCGGGCCCTGGGGTGTCTGAGGGCATCAAGTCTCTAGGTCTGGGCTGGGTGGTAGTAGAACCAGGCTCCCACCTTCCAGCTGTGAGGGGCCCCACGGGAGGGTTCCTGGGGGTCGGGCCCGCACACTCAGGGCGTGGAGCTCCTGGCCCAGCCAAGTGCGTGTGTCTCGCCCAGGGCCGTTCTGAAGTTTCTCGCCGCCCACCCAGAGGAAGCGGGTCAGGTGCACGCTCCGGCTCCTGGCTTGCACCGCCATGCCTCCGCCTCTCCCTGCTCCCCTGGGTTCCCCGGCAACGGGGCACTGGGCGGGGGACGTGGTTCCCCAGCCTGGAGCCCCAGAGACAGCAGGGCCCTGGTATACGACCCGGCGCATAAAGAGCAGAGGATGCTGCCCTTGCCCAGAGAGACCCCCGCCCCACCCGGGGAAGGCCAGGACCCCTCCAGCCTGCTCCAGCCTGAGTGAGAGAAACCTTCCTGCCTCCTGCCCCCGACTTGCGGGCCGAGGGCGGTCTCTGGTGGCCTTCGGGGGAATGACACCTCAGCGCATCAGACCCGGAGGTGCAGGAAGGCTGGGAGACCAGCAGGGATTTGCGGGGAGGAGGGAGGACTCCCCTCCACCCCGCTCTGCACGCTGCCCCCAGGGGCCCACTGACTGGATATTCAGATCTAGGGCTGCCAGTGAGGAGAAGGGCCCCTTTGTAAGTGTGACCCAGCTTCTGCCAGACAGAGCCGTGCCCAGCGGGTCTCTTGTGCGCTGGCTGTCCCCGGGAGGGGGCTCCCCAGCCCAGCCCGCCCGAGCCTCAGAGGAGAACAAAGCACCGGATTGAGGCCTGACGCGCCGGCCCACGGGGGGCTTTCAGGCCTCGGCGAGCGGGACAAAAGAGCCCCGGGCCCTCCTGGGGTTGTCGGCTGAGCCGCAAGTCCTTCTGGGCCCGTTTGCATTATTTTATTTCTGAGTAGGTAGCACCCACAGCAGAATATTCAGGCCATGCAGAAGGGTCTGCAGGGGCCGTTGTCTCCCTCATTTCCTGAGGATCCTTCCAGAGGTGGTCTGGGCGCGTAAAAGGGCATGGGGACCTCGGTCCCTTATTTCTCCGGATGACAACCTGCTGCCCGCTGCCGCGCGCCCTGCGGTTTTCACGTCCCAGTCTATCCTGGAGAACGGTCCGTGTTGGAACGTCTCGGTCCTCCTGGTTCTTTCTTTCCACCCGCCGCATTTCACTGCACGGATGTCACGTCCATTAGCCAGACCCCCGCACGGACGGGCAGGCTGTTCCTAATAGTTCGCCGTAGCCAGGAGCTGCCAGGACGCCCGCTTACTGCGACGTGAGTATGTGAGGGACCCGTACTGGGGGAGCCCAGGTGACAGGTGTGCACGTAACGTATCGTATGTTGGCAGATTCGCCACCGTCCTCTAAAGTCTGTTCTCAGGTTTCTATCCCAACAACAAAGTCTGTGAGCTCTTGTGCCTTGTACCACGCGTGCTGGCAGGTCTTTTGATGTCTGACACCCAGACGGTGACAGTGGCTTGTGGCTGAGAGTATGTGAGGGTGGCGGGGAGTAGCGGCCCAGGGGCCTGGGCAGGGGCTGGAGCTCCTGTGAGCACGTATCCCCCTCCAGGGGGTAGGGAGGGGGTGGCGGGGGTGACCGTCACCCTGGCCTCAGCCAGTCGCCTCCGGGTCCCCAGCAAGCGTCTGGCACGTCGGTGCACTCAGGACCCGTATCAGACCTGGCTTGGGGCCGGGAACACCCTCTCGGCTGCAGTCAGGGAACCCAACTGAGGGGACCAGGGATGGTGTCACTGAGCCGCCCAGAGGGGAGCCTCGCCTCCACGTTCCCCTCCCAGAGCTTAGGACCCAACTGGGCCCCTCCCCGACCCTGGAGGCACGTTGTCAACAAGTGAGTCGTTTCCCAGACACTCATGGCCTAGGGTGTCTGGATGACTGAGAAGTCTTTGTGGTGCTTTGGCGGGGGGGGGGGGGGGGGGGGGGGGGGGGGGGGGGGTAGGTGGGACCGCCCTGGCCGCCTGTGGTCTGAGCCCCTGACTAAACGGGCTGGCGAGCAGCCTGGCAGCTGAGGAAATGTCGCTGCTCTTTCAAGGGGCTCTGGGACCAGCCTCTGCTCACAGCCTGCGATCTGAGCGTTGGGCCTCAGTCTCCTCGTCTGTAAAGTGGGGCCATGAGAGCGGGGCAGTGGGGACGTTCCCTGGGTGATGCCCCTGAATCTCTCACCACAGCGTCTGCAGGCAGTAAGCTGCCTTCGTGTTCTGAGGAGGGGGTGTGGGAACAGGGACAAGGGCTTGAGGGCTCACCAGGGTCCTCCCTGATGCAGTGCCTTCCTGGGGGTTTCCGAGGGTGCTTTGCGTGCATGTGGTTTTTGCCTCTCGGTTAATGGTGGCTCGGAGCTTCCAGTGAGATGCTCTGGGTGCAGGGCCTCTGCTGAGCACGGGAGGGGTGACGGGTGCGTCTGTCACACGCTAGCCGACAGCCTGCTGTGTCCCTCCCAGGCACTGTCCAGCTCTCAGGAGGGATGGATAGTGGCCTGGGCAGGATGCGAGACCCACTTCCCCCCTTTCCCTGGCCCGCCTGCCCACTCCTCCATCCTCTCTTCCCTCTGTACCCCAGTCCTACCAGTTCCTTTCTGCTCCCTGAACTTCCAAGGCTGGTTCCTGCCACAGGGCCTTTGCACAAGCTGTTCCCACTGCCATGAATTCTCACCTCGGCTCATCATCTGGCCAGCTCCTTCTCATCCTTCAGGTGCCACCCCCCCCGAGCACCCATTTAAGGAGCCCCTCCACCCTGTCTCACTTCCCCTCATAGCACAGCGGTCCTGGGAATAGGCCCTGAAGCCAGATAGCCTGGGTTCCCCTCCCAGCTCTGCACTGTCTGGCTGTGTGACCATGGGCAAGTGTCCTGACCTCTCTGCACCTGTTTCCTCATCTGTAAAATGGTCATAATAATAGCGCCCACCTATAAGATCATTTCAGTAGTTCTCTGTTGAGCGCCTACTGTGTGCCAAGCATGAACTGAACCCCACAGACCCCTGTTCTCACAGCTTTCCCCTGTGGGTGCTGTGAATAATTGAGCAGCGCTCAATAATCGTTGGCCATTAGGATCACTAATCATTTATCATCTGTGACACTTATCACGTGTTTATCTTTGGCTTTCCGTGCAAGACTGTCCCTCCTGGGTAGACAGCAGGACGGTGTCTCCCCAGACCTTCCCTGTCCCCCCGGCACCTGGCACAGGGATCCCTCGGTGAGGGTGTCGGATGGACCGTCAGAGGAGGTTCTGGGAGCATCCCCCTGGGGAAGATGCTGGGGCAAGGGGTCATCCCAACCGCCAGCAGCCCCTGGAGGAAGACGCACCCTGCCGGGGGGCCACCAACTCCTTTATCTCTGGGTCTTCAGCGCCCGGACGGCCAAGCGGGTCAGACACAGACTTGAGCCAGAGCTGCACCCTGTGACCGTGAGCCATTTCCGCAGCTGCACGTGGAGGTGATGGTGACACCGCCCCCGTGGGTGCTGAGGAGTGAGTGGGTGAAGGTGCAGAGCCGGCGGCACGCAGTGGGTGCCGAAGGGCCTGTTACTGTTTGGGGGTGGGGGTGGGCGCTCTAAAGCCACCGCCCGCCCGCCTGCGCTCCCCCAGCGCTGTGACGGTGTCCGCACTGCCCTGGGCCTCCGTTTCCTCAGCTGTGCCGTGGGGCTAATGACACCGCTCTCCATACCCGCTCCAGACGAGGCTGGCGGAATCCAGTTAGAGACGGAGGGCGAAGGGGGCGTCGACGGTTCAGCCGCCGTCCCCACTGTCCCGGCCAGACACGGGCCCCTCACGGGGCATCGGCGAGCCGACAGGCGTCCCGGGGTCCCGGTGGCTTCGCTCCGGTCCTGCTCCCACGGCCAGCGCGTGCGGCGAGCCCTCATTTCCCCCCCTGTAAGTGGGGACCACAGTGGCCAGGCCTGGGGCTGTGGGAGGGACCTGCGGGGGCGCTGCACACAGTAAGCACTTCTTGTTTACCGGCACCGGCGCCGTACAGCACGTCGCAGCGCGGCCTTCCCTCGCCCACTGGTCCACCCGTCTGTGGAAGGTTGGTTTGCTGCGCCCCCTGGGAGCCAGCACCGAGGCCGCGGGTGCCTGCACTTGACGGCTGACCTGCTGGGCCGAGGGCCCCTCTAGACGTGAACGCGGGGCCGCTCCGTGGCGGCGATGGCCCACTGGCCTGTGACTGCTGAGGTCAGGAGGGAGTTTTGTGGTGTGTGCGTTAAACATCGTTAAGCATCGTTAACGCTGTGAACGAATGCACGTTGTGTCAACCAGCGATAAACGACATAGAGAAAAACAAGACCAGGCGGGGGCTGGGCAGGGCGAATGGGAAAGCCACGGGAGGGATGGTAGGTGACTGCATTTGCAGGAGGGGCCGGCGCCCCACTTCCTGCCAGTGCCTTGGGCAGGACACCCACCTCTCTGGGCCTCAGTTTCCCCATCTGCAGTAATGGCTCAGCTCACGGGGGTCCTTGTGGGGAGGAGGGTGAGAGCGTGTCCTTGGCTGTTAGCAATTCTCCAAGGCGGGTCAGCCCCTGCGGGTTTGGGGCTCCCCTCGCTCCCACCCCTCCCCCCTCCCCTCCGCCTTCTGGAAAGTTCGCCCTCTGCCCACACAGCCTCATTGCCCTGGAGACACGGTGGCCGTGGTGACAGTGAAGGGAGGACCAGTGGATGAGCACAGGAGGGGGCTGGCCCAGGCGACCCTCAGGCTCTGCAGGATATTGGGGGGCAAGGGGCAGGGCCCCCACCCGGGGCCGTCCTCATGCGGGCACCACTGCGGTGGGTGCAGGGATCGGGGCTGCGCGGGCTCCAGGGCTTTTGTCAGCCTTTGCCTCATGCGGGGACCCGGCCCTGAGGACGGGCTCTCGGCCTGGTTCCTCTGTGATGTTCCAGCGTGTACGTACTACCAGGAAAAAGAGTGAAACCCCGGCCCTTCGGGAATTTGCTTGTCTCCCCTGAAGAGGGGAGCGAGCTGGCAGGGCGAGAGGGAGAGAGAAGGAGAGAGAGAAAGGGGCTGCCCGAGACGCCCCCTCCCTCCCAGGGCTCTAGGGTGACTGTTCCTTCCCAGCAGGGATGGGGGCTTCTTGTCGGGGACACTTGTGTTTCCACCGAAGGCAGAACAGGATGGCTCAGGCTGGGCTAGGGTCCCCGTGGGTTCTTCAGGCCCCCCGATCCATGCATCACCTGAGGGCCGGTGGCTGCCAGGGGCTCGTCCTGTTGTCAGACACCTCCTGAGGATTTCCCCCAGCGAGCTGTCCAGGAATCGACACAGAAGCCCACCGCCACTGGTGGGGCCACGGGGAGGAGGTGGGCCTGGGGTGTGAAGAGAAGGGACGGGCTTTGCGATGGGGGAGGGAGCTGCGTTGGGGGCAGGTGGGATGTCTGAGCCCAAGCCTGCAGTGGGGGGGGAAAAGGGGGAGGGAGCCCCTGCCTCCCGCCAGCCCCTCAGATCTGGTCCCATTCTGGTGCTCCTGCGTGCAGCAGGGGCTGCAGGCTGCAGTGCTCAGGGCCCGGGCAGGCGCCAGCAGCTGCCGGCCGCGGTTGGAGCAGAGCTTGTCCCAGGCTGGCGCAGGCCCTCAGCTCTGCCCTTGTTCTGACCTGTAGCTGAAACCTGCTTTTCAATGTTGGCAGACGTTCCCAAACCACCTGAGGTGCTCTTGAGGCCTGAAGCCCAAAGGTGCGCTTGGCCTTCGGGCCAGGCTGCCCAGCAGCAGAGGGCGCAGCTCCTCTGTGAGCCCCATGGAGCCCCGCGAGGGCTCGGAGCAGGGCTCTGCTACGATCAGACGCCCAGCTGCTATCCCAGCCTAGAAGGGGACAGCCGGGAGACGGGTGGTCCCCCCAGGCTGTCTCAGCCCCTGCCCACCCAAAGCAACTGGCCTGGGTGGGGAAAGGCGCTTGCCCGGGTGGACCATTACCTGGTAAGGAGAGTGGGGACAACATCGTCACCCAGCATCGTGTCCGGTCCGAGGACACCCCAGAGGGATTCCTCGTGGTGCTGGGCGCCTCCAGGCTCTGTAGCTCAGTCCTGCAATCCTAACAGAGAGCTGCAGAGTGTGTGTGTTTTCTGACTTTCATAAAGAAAATGGCAGCATCAAAACCTATGTAAAACTTTTCCCCAAGATGTGTAGCCACAAGCACACATTTTTTAAATAATTTTTATTGGAGTATAGTTGACTTACAATGTCGTGTTAGTTTCTGTTAGTACAGCAAAGTGGATACAAATACACAGCTGTAACCTGGAATGCTCTCAGACACTGATTAGCCAGGGGACTCAGTAAATCCTGTTGACGGCTGACGGGATGCATTTAAATGTGTTTGAAGTGATGTGAAGGGTGGTCCTCCCAAAAGAAGGGTGCTCGGGGTGGCAGAGGCCTCAGTAGCACAGAGGGCAGAGCCCGGGTCGGGGTGAGCCTGCCCGGCCCTCGTGCTCCCCTCGTCTGGGCACAGGATGTCACCCGGGTGTCCACCAGGAGCACCCCTTAGTTGCTGTGCACTGTGCTGCCTGGGTCTAAGAGGGACCCCCAGGCCTGAGGGGGGTCCCCCAGTTCTGTGCATTCTGGGGGTTCCTTCAGGAGTTGGGGGGAGGTAAAGGAACAGAGAGAACCCCAGCAAGGACTCAGCGTTTCCTGGAAAGGAGGGAATCCAGCTAGTCTGCTGCAGGTGTATGCAAATTATATGCAAATCATTGAGGACCCTCCTGGTCAGTTACATTCCCTGGGAATTCCAGGAGGATAGACCCCCTCCCACTGAGCACCCTCTGGGCCCCCTGTGGGGTCAGATCCCCGGGGCGGGGAGTCCTCAGGCAGGGGCTGCAAACTCGCAAGCTTCTGGGGGCCCTGCAGTTAGCATAAATGAATCGAAGATTTTTTAAATGTCCACCAGAAAAACAAAAAATAGACCTGCAAGTCGGTGCATTTCTTGAAGCCTGGTCTGGGAGGGGGTGGAGCTCAGAGAATCTCCCAAACCCTGCCTTCCGCCCACCTGTGGGTCATCTGAAGCTGGCTGATGAGCCCACCCCTGGCATTGCGTCCATATGGCTGAATGCTTTTTTTTTTTTTTTATCCTTTAGGACATTTATTTATTTATTTATTTTGGCTGCGTTGGGTCTTTGTTGCTGCACACGGGCTTCCTCTAGTTGTAGCGAGGGGGGCTACTCTTCGCTGTGGTGGGCGGGCCTCTCACTGCAGTGGCCTCTCGTTGCAGAGCACGGACGGGCTCTAGGCATGCGGGCTTCAGTAGTTGTGGCACGTGGGCTCAGTAGTTGTGGCTCGCAGGCTCTAGAGCGCAGGCTCAGTAGTTGTGGCGCATGGGCTTAGTTGCTCCGCGGCATGTGGGATCTTCCCGGACCGGGGCTCGAACCCGTGTCCCCTGCATCGGCAGGCGGATTCTCAACCACTGCGCCACCAGGGAAGCCCGGCTGAGTGCTTTTTATGGGATTGTCACATGGCTTGGGAAGTGGGCATGAGCGCCGTGTGGCAGCTGAAGAAACAGAAGCCCCCCAGGAGGTCCCCACGGATGGCATCAGTGCCTCCCTGTCCCCTGGCCCCCCACAGATGGTAAAGGGGTTCTATGTGTGTCCGTGGTATAAAGGGTTGCCCCCCATTCCTGCTCAGAGGACCCCCACTGGGGCACTTTGCATCAGAGCTGTCCGCTGACAACACACACCTTATATGGAGGGTACCTGTGTCAGGGCTGATGTGAGCATTTCCACGTTCTAACTCTTTATATCCTCACATCCACAGACGAGGAAACAGCCCAGAGGGGGTGTGACTTGCCTCAGTTGCACAGTGAGGAGCGGGCTGGGTGGGATTTGCACCCAGGCAGCCTCGCTCCAGAGTCTGGGCTCTTAACTACTGTGCACATGCAGCTCATAACCAGATTCCTAAAAACAGATTCTGAGCCCATTGCCCTTCTCAGCACGGGTTTCAGACCTTGGGTCCTAAACTGCTGCCTCACAAGCCAGCTCCGGGCCTGAATTGGGCGCTCACGACGTTAAATAACCTTTTAAAAAATCTCACTTCCGGAAGTGTCCCCTGGGCATTTTGCTGCCTCAGGAGGAGTGAGGTGCGGCAGGCTGCCGTGAGCAGTCGCACAGGTTGTGCACTGCTCAAACCCACCCATCTAAGGGGCATCAAGTTTATTAAGACACTGAGGCAAGGAAGGAGCATGAGACGCCCTGTGGGCTACTGGGCAGGGGCTGGAGCGTTGATCAGGGCTAGGAGAGGCCTGCCCCTCCCCGCAGTGATGGCCCCAGGCAGGTGGCTCTGCTGTGGGGCTGAGCTCCCCCTCCACCCCTCACTGTACTCTCTGCCCGCAGGAGTGGCTGAGCAGGTTCGGCTACCTGCCCCCAGCAGACCCCGACACAGGGCAGCTGCAGACGCCAGAGGAGCTGTCCAAGGCCATCGTGGCCATGCAGCGGTTCGGAGGCCTGGAGGCCACTGGCGTCCTGGGTCAGTTCTCAGGGTGCAGTGGGAGATGGGTGAGCTGAGCCCAGTTCCTCCTAACTGCCCCCTCCAGCCTGCCCTGCTGTCCTGGGATGGAGGGAGGATTCCCGCCGCATGGGATCCCTCCGTCATCCCCTCCCCGTCCCCCGGCCGTGGGCACAGCAGGGGGTGAGTGTGTACCAGCCGCACCCAGACCCCCTTTCCACACTTTCAGTGGGGTCTCAAACTCCATGCCACGGGCCAGGCAGGCCAGCTGTCGGAGTGGGGTCTGGCCACCCATGCCCCAGTTGAGTCGCCCCATTGGGGTGCTAGGCCTGTGCTGTTGAAACTGCCTGCTTTCCAAGAGAAACCAGAAATCCGGGGGGTTTATGTGAGCACCCCACTTTTTACATTTTGGCCACAAATTCCAATTTTGTAAAGACTCTTCGAAGGGCCAGCTGATCAAAACATGGCTGTCCCCGGGCCTCTCGGGAGTAGACACGTGTGTCACACACAGAACCGGTCGGGTGTGTGTCCCGTGAGATGCAGGGAACGTTGGCCGACGGTCCGAGTTGGGGCCGTGCCCCCTCCGACTGCTCACATCTCTGCCGTTCGTCAGTGAATGCTTTGAAAGCCCCCCATCCTGGTCTGTGGACGCACCCCTGGCAGGGGGGCCCGACATAGCTGGAGGCCTGGGCCTCGTCCCCCCAGACCTGGTGCAGAGCGAGGGGCCGGGACTGGAGCTTGGGGCCAGCTCTCAGTTGGGGGTGCGCGTGCGCTGGGCCTGGCTCCTGACCCCCGCCCGCCCGTCCGCCCTGCAGATGAGGCCACCCTGGCGCTGATGAGAACCCCGCGCTGTTCCCTCCCTGACCTCCCAGCCGCAGCCCCGGCTCGAAGGACGCGCCAGGCTCCGGCCCCGACCAAGTGGAGGAAGAGGAACCTGTCGTGGAGGTGGGCAGGCGGGCCTCCACCGGGCCTGGCCTTTCCGGGGGTCTGGGTGTCGGCCAAAATGAGCACCCACAGACCTGGGCTTAAGAGACAGGAATTTATCCTCTCGGTTCTGGAGGCCAGAAACCCGAGGTCCAGGGGCCACAGGTCCCTTGGAGGCTGTGAGGGAGAATCCGGCCCCGCCCCTGTCCAGGTGCCGCCAGCAGCCCTGGGCCCGTGGCTCTGATCCTGGCTTCCGTCTTCACGTGTCCTCCTTCCGCGTCTGTGGCCCCTCCTGTCTGTTGTGAGGACACTCACTGGTTTTAGGGGCCACCCTATTCCAGGATGAGCTCATCTCCATCCCCGCCCCAGTTAACGTCTGCAAACCCCATTTCCAAATAAGGGCCCCGGTGCCCCCCACCGCCCCGGGGCAAGTTGTTCCAGGGAGCGCACTCCAGCCTGGGGCGGGGGCACTGGGCCTGTCCCTGTGACCGACCCGGCTCTGACCCCGCCTGCCCCAGGGTCCGCACGTTCCCGCGGGACTCGCCCCTGGGCCGCGACACGGTGCGCGCGCTCATGCACTACGCGCTCAAAGTCTGGAGCGACCTCACGCCCCTGAACTTCCACGAGGTGGCCGGCAGCGCCGCCGACATCCAGATCGACTTCTCCACAGCTGACCACAACGACCGCTACCCCTTCGACGGCCCCGGCGGCGCGGTGGCCCACGCCTTCTTCCCGGGCGACCACCACACCGCAGGGGACACCCACTTTGACGATGACGAGGCCTGGACGTTCCGCTCCTCAGGTGCGTCCGGGTTGGGGTGGCCCCGGGGACCCCGCATGACCCCCAGCCCCTGACAGAGCCCACAATGGTGTAGGGAGCCACACCAGCCCCCCAGGAAGAGGAAACCGCCACGGGTCCCCTAAAGCCGTAGGCACCTGTCCAGCTCAGGACAGCTCTGCATCCAGCCGTCTCTGCACGGGCAACCCACCTGGCGGACCCGGGCTGGGCTCGCAGGCTTGGGACGTGACTCCGTGAGCCAGGCTTATCCTCCCCCTGGTCCAGCTCCCAAGCGGGAGTGCAAGCTTGGAAGGCCTCTGAGGCCTCGGCACGCCATCACTTCTAAGTCCCATTGGCCAAAGGAGCCACGGGCCCCTTAGCTTCAAGGCGGGACGACGGGCAGAGCCGCGGGGCACAGGCTGCAGGTGCGGGCGGGGGAGACGGGGGCCTCGTGGGGTGAGTCTGTATCCCAGGCTGGGGAGCCCATCCCAGCTGGAGGAGCCAGAAGTGGCCCCGTAGAACCTGTGGGTTTTACGCCTTGATGGGAGCCCAGGCCCATCCTGTGGGGCCTGGAGCATCTATTCAGTGCTGTGGGGTTGAGGGAGCTTACAGTGACCCCTGTAACTTGGGATCCTGACGGCCAGCAAGGCCTGAAATATTTACCACGTGGCCCGTACAGAATAGTTTGCCAACTTTACTGTGAGGGGCACGTGGGAGGTGAGGGGGACCAAGAGGCCCCTGTGAACTCCACAGGGCCTCCTAGGAAGCAGACAAGCCCTGAGTGACTCCATAGGACCCGTCTGTCAGACCGGGGCCTCCTCTGTAACCAGCTTGGCGGACTCATCTCACCTCACCCCACGGGTCCCGTCCCCGTGGCCCAGCAGGAGCTGGCGGTGCCTCCCTGGGCTCACTGGCTCCTGTGTCCCCAGATGCCCACGGCATGGACCTGTTCGCAGTGGCTGTCCACGAGTTTGGCCACGCCATCGGGCTGAGCCACGTGGCGGCCACACGCTCCATCATGCAGCCGTACTACCAGGGCCCGGTGGGTGACCCGCTGCGCTACGGGCTCCCCTATGAGGACAGGGTACGCGTCTGGCAGCTGTATGGTGAGTCCCCCCCAGAGCCGTCACGGGTCGCCCGGGGATGGGGACAGCAGTGCCGGGGACCCCCGAGCACAGAGCCCCACGGCAGAGATGCCGGGGACCCCCGAGCACAGATCCCCACGGCAGAGATGCCGGGGACCCCCGAGCACAGATCCCCACGGCAGAGATGCCGGGGACCCCAGAGCACAGAGCCCCACGGCAGAGATGCCGGGGACCCCCGAGCACAGAGCCCCACGGCAGAGATGCCGGGGACCCCCGAGCACAGAGCCCCACGGCAGAGATGCCGGGGACCCCCGAGCACAGAGCCCCACGGCAGAGATGCCGGGGACCCCCGAGCACAGAGCCCCACGGCAGAGATGCCGGGGACCCCCGAGCACAGAGCCCCACGGCAGAGATGCCGGGGACCCCCGAGCACAGAGCCCCACGGCAGAGATGCCGGGGACCCCCGAGCACAGAGCCCCACGGCAGAGATGCCGGGGACCCCC
Organism: Leucopleurus acutus; assembly: GCF_964270905.1. Lineage (NCBI taxonomy): Eukaryota > Metazoa > Chordata > Mammalia > Artiodactyla > Delphinidae > Leucopleurus > Leucopleurus acutus. The sequence goes on from NC_139155.1 coordinate 89,229,008, forward strand.
GAGCACAGAGCCCCACGGCAGAGATGCCGGGGACCCCCGAGCACAGAGCCCCACGGCAGAGGGCTGGTTCTGTCTTGTCTCTGCGTGCTCGGCCTCTGGGACCGCCTGGCACACGCTGGCTGCCCCGCGGTGTGTGTGGAATGAATAAGCAGGTGAGTTGTGTCGCCAGGGGTCCCTAGGACCTGGGGCCCCCGCTGCCCTCTCCACGGAGCTCATCTCAGAGCCCCGGGCAAGATCCCACGTCCAATCCCCAGACGGTTTCAGGTTGCGACAGCTGACGTTGATGGTGACCCAGGGCCCATGCAAAGCACTTACGTGTATTAAGTCATCCAGTCTTTACAACCTGTGAAGTAGGTACCACATCCCCACTGAGAGACGGGAGCGCTGAGCCAGGACTGACCCAGGGCCAGCTCCGGGCCCCCTTCTGCTGGGGACACATCAGGCAAGGTGGCAGAAGGAGGTCTGTCCTGGGAGCTGCGAGAGCAAGGTGGGGGTGATGAACCTCCCGCAGTCACCCCCCTTCTCCATGCTGGTCTCCCTAACCCCACGCCAGTCTGCCCCTACCCACAGTGGCCAGAGCAGTCCTCTTAAAGCCTGGGATGGGGTGCCTCACCTCGGAGGCCAGCCTCCCCTCATTCCGCGCCGCAGCCTCTCCCCTCCGCCTGGACCGCCCCCACCCCCGCGGCACTGTTGCCCCAGCGCTTCCACCTTCTGGCATCTGTGGGCGTCCTCTATTGAAGCACAGTTTACGATTTTTACCCTTTGAAAGCAAACTACTCAGTGACACTTGGTACATTCACAATGTTGTTCAGCCGCCGTTTCTCTCCACTTCCAGAACGTTCTCATCCCGCCCCCCTTTCCCCCGCCATCCCACCTCACCCATTAGCGGTCACGTCCCATCCACTCCCCAGCCCCCGGCAAACACTCGTCCCTTTTCTGTGTCTCTGGACTTGCCTCTTCTGGACGTTTCACATAAATGGCATCGTACAATGTGTGGCCTTTTGTGTCCGGCTGCTTTCACGCAGCGTGTGTTTTCAGGGTCCTCCCCGGCGTAGCGTGCAGCGGTAATTCATTCCTTTTGACAGCCGATCATTTTGTTTATCCATTCTTCCGCTGGTGGACATTTGGGTTGTTTCCACCTTCTGGCCATTATGAATAACGCTGCTGTGCACATCCATGTACAGCTTTTTGTTTGAACACCGGTCTTCTGTTATTTGGGGTCTGTGCCCAGGAGTGGAGTTGGGGGCGGGGGGGTGTAAACCCTCCCTTAAGTCAGTGGGGCACCTGCGCCTTCCGCTCACGCATCCCAAGGCTCCGGCTCCAGGGACGGAGTCTCCCCTGCCCTGCTCACCGCCGCAGCCCGGCACTCGGCTCGGTCGAGACGCAGTGCCACCCACCCGACGGCCCTGGCTCCGTCCTGGCGGCTCCAGGAAGGGTGGTGGGGTCTGCGGGGAGGCGGGTGTGCTGGGCCCGATGCAGCCTCCTTGTCTCCACAGGCGTGCGGGAGTCCGTGTCCCCAACGGCACAGCCAGACGCCCCAGAGCCCGAGGAGCCGCCCCTCCTGCCGGAGCCCCCCGATGATCGCGCGAGCACCCCGTAAGCCGTGGGCCCCTTGTCTCCACTCTGCGGCCAGCACGGCCCCCAGCAGCGGCTCTGGGTCCTGAGCTCGTGGGGCTTCTGGGCCAGCTGAGCCCTGAGTGACAGTTAGTTTCTTTTCTTATGGACAGACAGGGGAGGGGACCCCCAGCTCATCCCAGCCCAGACCGTGCAGAGGCCTTGACTTTCAAATGTGCGATTTCCTCTCACCCTTCATCCCAGTCAGTCATCGACGGCTGCGTAACAAGCAGCCCTGCCTCGTGGCATGAAACCACCACTATATCGTGAGGCTTGTGGGTTCTGTGGGTCAGGAACTTGGACAGGGCACGGCCGGGGGTCGGGGGTCGGCTCCACGGTGTTGGGAACACCTGCTGGGGGCTGGGATCGTCTGGGGGCATCTTGCCTCAGGTCTGGTGCCTGGGCTGGGCTGACTCGAAGGCTGGGCTCAGCTGGGCACCATCTGTGTCCCGTGCCGGAGGCTGGATTCCTGGAGTGGCTGCCCCAGGGGAGCATCCGGAGGGCTGGCAGTGCTGGAGGCCGCGCGGCAGCTGTCCGCCTTTTAAGGCCCAGCTTGGATTCGTCTAGCCCCGTGGTGAAAGCAGTCAGAGCCTGCCTACTCTCACCCCCCCCCCATCCCCCAGTGGAACAAGTGCCACAGAATCTGCAGGGAGGCGTCCCCGTCCACCCCTCCCACCTTTGCCCTCACAGCCTGGCATGCCTCCGTGCCACCTTCACGCTCACACAAAACACTAAACACAAAAATACAAACAGAAATCTATGTATTTAGGCTTCCGTGGTTTGGTTTGTTTCAAGGTTTGGTTTTCCAGACGTGGGATGTTTTCATGCTTTTCTCACTCCGCTGTATGTGGTGAATTTCCACTGAGGTCACAGATGTTGCTGTAACTTGTGTTACTGTTGGTCTTCATTGCACTTATTTATTGAATAAGTAACACCTGCCAGCAGTGCGCGATTCCAGGGGCACAAAAAGCAACTCACAGCGAAGTCAGTCCTCGCCGCTGACCTACCAGCCCCTCCCTGGGGCAGACATTTGTGCGTGTGCGTGTCCTTCCAGAGAGATTCCACACATGTGTAGAAAGCCCAGCGTGTAGATGTACATGCGTGAGCCCAGTGGGATGTCTCCTGTGCTGCTCCGTGCCTCAGCTCTGGCCCCTGTGGAGGCCTCTGTGTCTGTGAAGATGCCTGGCTCTCGGGGCTGAGCTGCACTGCGGTACGCGTGTGCCCTGCCCTGTTTCTAAGTCCTGGATCGGCGGGCATTTAAGCTCCTGACCTTTTGTCGTCACACATGACGTTGCTGTGAGTACTGTCCGTGGACAGGGCTCCAGACTCAGAATCGGGGTCCCGGCGCGCACGCTCCGCGCTTCTGTAGAAAGTGCCCAGCTGGCTTCCCGACGCTTCGCTGGCAGCGTGGAGAGCGCCTGCTCGTCCAGTGCGCTCGCTCAGCGATCCGTCTCGCATCCTGCACGGCGAGCCTGGGGCTGTTTCACCTGCTTTTCTCTCTTGACTAAACTGCTGTGGTCGCTGGGCCTGCAGGCGGTGATGCGGGCGTGCAGGGTCCTTCGGGGATGCTTGTCCCCATGGCCTTGCCCAGCCCAGCTCCCCGGGGCAGCTCCCAGCCCGGCCCTCTCTCTGCCCCCAGGCCCGGGAAGGATGTGCCCCACAGATGCAGCGGCCACTTTGACGCGGTAGCCCAGATCCGAGGCGAGGCCTTCTTCTTCAAAGGTAACCCCCTCGGGGTCCAGCGGCCGTGGACAGAGGAGCAGAGCCCACCTGGGCCCCAGGCCGGCCACCTGCAGCCCCACCCCCTGTGTCCCCCCAGGCAAGTACTTCTGGCGGCTGACCCGGGACCGGCACCTGGTGTCGCTGCAGCCGGCACAGGTGCACCGCTTCTGGCGGGGCCTGCCGCTGCGCCTGGACAGCGTGGATGCCGTGTACGAGCGCACCAGTGACCACAAGATCGTCTTCTTCAAAGGTGGGTGCCCCCCCATCTGGGTGCCTGCCGGGCATCGCTGACCGGGGGCCGCAGCCCGCGCTCCCCAGGACCCCCAAAGCTCGCGTCCACGCAGGAGGCCAGTCCTGTGCTTTGCTCTGTGGGTCCAGAGCTCAGAGCAGAGAGTCTCACGTTCACGTGTGCACTCAACCAGTTTGTAGTAATTGAGCACCTGCTGTGTGCTCTGCACTGTGGCAGGCCTTGCAGGCACACAGTGGGCAAGACACGAAAATCCCCTGCCCTCATTCTGGGCCGGGGGACACACGATAAGCGCCTGCAGGTAATGAGGGAGTTAACTTCAGGTAGACCTGCGGGACCAGCATACCAGGCCGAGGGAGCTATCAGTGCAAAGGTCCTGAGGCAGGAACAAGCTTGCTGATTGAAAGAACCTGGAAGAGGGTGATGAGGCTGGATCAGAGTGAAGGGCGAGGAGGCCGGGGTGGGAAGTGCAGGTCCTCGCCAGGGGCCGCGGGAAGGAGCTGGATTTAGCCTAAGAGCAGGGGGAGACTGCTCTCCCATCTCAGTCCAGGGTGACAGGTCCACTGGAGGAGGGGTGTCACTTCACCCTCAACAGCCCCGCTCCCGGGCGGGGCTGGGGTGGTGGTTCCTGCCCTTGGGGAGCGTGCTGTCTCTTTAGGGAAAAGGCAAGGTGCCCCGCCTGCAGCAGGAGACTGAGCCCTGCCAGTTCTGTGGGCGCCTCGGGGGCTGTGAGCCTTCCTCAGTCTCACGCACTGCTGTATGTACGTGCAGCTGTGTTTTGGGGGTGCAGGGTCTGTAGCTCCCCAGAGTGAAGCCACCCTGCTGCCCTGACCCAGGCTCTCCAACCTGGCCTCCCTTGTGTGGTGCCTGGGCTCGACCCCTCCACACTCACGCTGACGCGCCCCCTGACAGTGGAATCACCGTCTCCCAGGCTGGATGTCAAGGGCCGGCCACAGTCATGGTGGGGGGACCTGTCTGGCATCTTCTAAGTAACTTGGATTATTTCTTAACATTTAAAAATCGGGAGATCCCCACGAGAAACCACAGCTCCAGACTTGAAATGTGAGACAGTGTGGGCACTTGGGGCCTCTGCACGCGCCTGGCAGCGTCCGCTGGAGCAGGTCAGGCTGCCCTGTCGATGTCACCCCACGTGTGCCCACTCAGAGGAAGTCCTCACGGCCCTTCTCGTTGTGGTCGACGGGGCCCTGTCTGCAGCTGTGCCGTCGTTTCCTTCAGTTGTTGCCAGTCTCTGACAGATGATCTTTTAGAAATTACTGTTAATTGTGGTAAAACACACACACACACACACACACACACACACACACACACACACACACACAATGTAAAAGTTACCATCTTAACCATTTATAAGTGTAGAGTTCAGGGGCATTAAGTACTTTCACACTGTGTGCAACCGTCACCACCGTCCATCTCTAAAGCTTTTTCATCTTGTAAAGTTGAAACTGTCCCCATGAAACACTAACTCCCCATCCCCCCCCAGCCCCCGGCACCCACCAGCCTGCTCTCGGTCTCCATGGACTTGTCTGCTCTGGGGACCTCATATCGTGGAAGCACACAGGATTTGTCTTTTTGCGACTGGCTTATTTCACTGAGCATCACGTCCTCAAGGTCATCCACGGTGTGGCAGGGGTCAGAATTGCCTTCCTTTTTCAAGGCTGAGTCGTGTTCCATTGTGTGGATGGAGCACATTTTATCATCTGTCGATGGACACTTGGCTTGCTTCCACGTCTTAGCTGTTGTGAATAAGGCTGCCGTAGACATGGGTGTACGGATAGCTCTTTGAGAACTTGCTTTCAGTTCCTTTGTGTATATACCCAGGGGTGGGGTTACTGGATCCTGGACTATTTCTTTCTTCCACAGCAGCCGCTCCCAGTTTACATTCCCACCAGCGGTGCCCGATTCCCCCCATCCTCACCTATGCTTGCTGTTTTCGGGGGGCGGGTTTGATCGTGCCCGTCCTACTGGGTGTGAGGCGGTGTCTCGTCAGGGTTTCGACATGCATTTCCCTGATGATCAGTGATGTTGAGCATCTTCTCATGTGCTTACTGACCACTTGAATATCTTCCTTGGAGAAATGTCTATTCCAGTCCTTTGTCCAGCCAAAGATTTTTTTTAATGTTTCGCTTCTTCTTCATTTGTATCTCCTGTTTTCATTTGTTTCTTTTTTCATTTGTTGTTCTGTTTGTTTCTTTGGCCGCACCTTGCAGCTTGCAGGGTGAAAGCACAGAGTCTTAACCGCTGGACCGCCAGGGAATTCCCTCATTTGTTTTCAAAATAACAGGGTCGATTTGTTGCTAAACCGGGCGGGAGTGGGGGACATGACAACACACACCCAAATTTGATCCCCACCCTCCTGCGGCGGAGCAGCTGAGGATGTGTTTCCAGAGCACAAAGTCAAGGACACCCACCAAGGGTCTCAATCACACCATTTCCAAAAGCTTTACGTGCGGATTTGAAGTTCTTGGTGATTCTAAAGCTCTGCTTCTGTGTAATCTGGCGAGGCTGCACACACGCAGGTCCGGTGGGCCTTCACCCAGCGCCCTTCCTGCTTTGCCCGTGAACGTGCTCAGCCCGCCTCACAACAGAAGTGGACAAGGCCCCGCTGAGCGAAGTGGCTTCTCGGGGTGGGAGCGGGTAGTCTTGCCCCCTGGCTGTGACGCGGCGCCTCATCTGGCCCCGCCTCCCCAGGCTGCTGGCACGTGTGGGACCCCTGCCGGGAGCACAGCAGGCGCTCGGTGAGCCCTCCTGGGACTTACGCCATGGGCACTGCGCATCGGGGTGCCCGTCTGTGGGAGGAGCAAGGGCTGGGGCCCTCGCCCGGCGGGCTGGGCGAACCCCGGCCCACGGCTCTTTCTCTCGCCCCCAGGAGACAGATACTGGGTGTTTAAGGACAATAACGTAGAGGAAGGATACCCGCGGCCCATCTCGGACTTCGGCCTCCCGCCGGGCGGCGTCGATGCTGCCTTCTCCTGGGCCCACAATGACAAGACTTATTTCTTTAAGGACCAGCTGTACTGGCGCTACGATGAGCACACACGGCGCATGGACCCTGGCCACCCCGCCCAGAGCCCCCCGTGGAGGGGCATCCCCAGCACGCTCGACGATGCCATGCGCTGGTCCGATGGTGAGCCGGGCGCGGGGGGAAGGGCGACTCCGGGGCAGCCTCAGCCCCCACACCCCCGCTGCAGACACCACCCGCCCCCAGAGGGGCCCTTGGGTCGCCCCTTCTGGCTCTTGTTCACCTCTCGGGGTCCTTTCCTCGCCCCCGTCACCCCTCCAGCCATAGCAGCCTTGCCTCCTGCTGTCACACACACACCTCAGGGCCTTTGCACCTGCCGTGCGTCTCCCCCCCCTCCCCCCCCCCCCCCCGCAACACTTTCCCCACCGGCTTCAGGCCTCCGCCCAAACGTCATTGCAGCGCCCCCTGGCTGCAGTGAGAAGTACAGCACCCTCCCACAGGGGCAGCTCCACCCGTATGGGAAGTTTCATTTGTTCTATTTGCAAAGCCATGTCCCCAGTACCTAGAACAGCCTGGCACATTGTAGGCCCTCACTAAATAAATAGTAGGGAAAAAGCAGAGGTCATCTCATCCATCCCCCTGCCTCCAGGCGGCTCCTTGAGCTTTCCCAGGCCTGTAATGCTCTGAGTGCCCACAGATGGGCTCCCTGTAGGCTGAGACCAAGACTCTGACTCTCACCTGAGACATTCTACGTCCGTCCTTCCTACTGGCCCCGCAGCTGTCTGTATCCCGTCCTCCTGCCGTCTACACCGAATCCCGCGTGCTGCAGCGGCCGGAGCTCAGCTGCCTGCCCTCTTCTCCCCCAGGTGCCGCCTACTTCTTCCGCGGCAAGGAGTACTGGAAGGTGCTGGATGGCGAGCTGGAGGTGGCGCCCGGGTACCCGCAGTCCACGGCCCGGGACTGGCTGGTCTGCAGAGACCCGCCCGCTGACCCCGAGGGCGCAGACGGAGAGGCAGGGGCCCACGCCCGGCCGGGGCAGCGCGACCACAGCCGCTCAGAGGACGCCTACGAGGTCTGTTCCTGCACCTCCATCGCCGCCGCAGCACCGCGGGCCGCGGGCCCACTGCTGGCCGCGCTGCTGAGCCTCCTGTGGACAGCGGCCCGCGCCCTGGCGCTGTGACATTCGGCGCTGGCCTGCGACAGGACAGAAGGGGCTGCGGTCCAGAGCCACGAAGTGCAAGGACTGATGCCCGCCCCTCCAGCGCCTGAGCCGAGCGTCCCTGCAGAGCGGACCCGCCTTGCAGATGGGGACGGCGCCGCCAGCCCCCCAGGCCGAGGCCACCGGGTGCAGCCCCCCCGACTCGGCAGAGGCCAGCAGAGGGCGCTGCTCCCCGGGCGCGGATGCAGGGGGAGCTCCCGCCTGGCCTGCCTGCCCTCTGCCAGCTGGGGAGATTGCGTCACGGCCCGGCCGGGCTGGGGCCGGAAGCCGTCCTTTCGGCGAGCGAGTGACTGAATCCCACGGAGACTGACCGAGGAGCCAGGGGTAGGCTGGGCTGGGGGCGTTACATCAGGTCCGCAGACCCCGGCAAGAGCAGCCCGGAGGCCCACGGGCACCCCCTCCCCATCCCCTGCCGCAGAGCCGCCCCTGGTGCTTCCGCCCGCCCGTGGGGCTTCCTCTCCTGGTCCCAGTGGGCCTGCCGGCTGCCTTGCGCAGGGCAGCCGCCTCCACGGGCGAGCCCCCAAGCTGGGGCCGTGGTGGGCTTCCCTTGTGACGCGTTTCAGACAAACACGATCTCTTCCTGCTTTGTAACGGCTCAGGCTCGGCTCCCTGACGCGCTCAGGCGGTCCGAGCGTGGGCGTCCTCCGGGGCCTCTGCAGCCCTGGCCCCGGACCACCTGCACTCTGGGGCGGGGGGCCTCCAGGGACGCCTGTGCAGTGGTCACCAACACCTTCCTGCCCAGCGCTTACTTGACGACTCCATGACCCCTGGGTCATTACACCCATTTCACAGATGGACGAGCTGAGGCCCGCTCAGGGAAACGAGCCTCCTGCCCGCAGGCAGGGGTCGGGCCGGGTCAGGTCTCAGGACCTGGGGTTCTGGCACGTTCGCCCAACCCTCCCTGATGGACGGAGTGCCTACCTGCACGTGCAGGTACTGCTCTCAGTGCGGGACGTGCAGAACGAGACAAGGTTTTGGGTGGGGCACCTGGGACGCTGTCTGCCACCCCGACAGCCCCTGAGGGCCTCCCAAGAGGAAGTGCAGGGAGGTGGCTCCGTCCCATTGCTCCTTCTGCTTCCGGCTCCAAGGCCAGGATGGCAGCCACCGCTCTCCCACCCGGAGAGGCAAAGAGTGGGAGCTGTACCCCCTTCACCCGGGAGGGCGACGTTTCCCAGAAGCCCTGGCTGCCTGCCCGCTCTCACTGGCAGGGAGCGATTCATCAGTGCTTCTCCTGGGGGTGCGTGGACATGGGAGTGGGACGGTCCTTGCCCATACCTGTCGCAGCCATAGGTAACCCCAAGGGTAGGGTCACCTGGGTTGAGAACCTCTGGTCTAGAGGAATCAGCACCCCTCCCTGGGGCTGGGGCAGGTGAACACCTGCAGCAAAAATGGTGTCGGTTAGAAAGAGGAGAGTAGGTGATGTGAGCATCAGGCCATAAGGGGGTGCGAAGAGCCCCTGCAGGGGCCGCTTTAGAGCAGGGGTTCTCCAGGCGGGGTGCCCAGCCAGCAGCATCGACACCACCCAGAGCCGGTAGAAATGCAGATTCTTGGGCCTGGCCCTGCCTGCTGATCAGAAGGCTGGGGGTGGGGCCGGCCATGTGTTACCCTCCCCCCCTTTCTGCGAGTGTGATACACGGGGAAGTTTGTGAACAGCTGCTTTCCAGGGGGCTCCGGAAAGGCCGCCTGAGCCGGGGAATGAGCTGAAACAGAGAGGAGGAGGAGTTGGTTGTGCAGCGATCTGAGGGAACAGGCCGGCCGGGGGCGCGGGGGGGGCCGGGGCAGGGCAGGCGCACACGTCCTGGGGTGCAATTGGCCCGCCCAGCAGAAGCCCCTGCATCCTGGAGGTTTTCCAGGAGGAGAGCGGGAAGCGCGAGGCCAGCCCACGTGGGGCGTGGGAGGCTGCTGGAAGGCACTGGCACTCGTTCCCTGCATCGTGGGAGTTACCACCACCCCCGCTCTAGGGTGAGGCACAAACGTTCGCATATTCAGGAGAGAGCTCAGGCTCCCGCAGCTGCACACCTCCACCCCTACCTGATGCCCAGGTAGCAGAGGCAGGCTCAGGGCCCATCCTGGGATGCGTGGATGCCATGGCCAGGCAGGCAGTCTCCAGGCCAGGCCACGTCCCACATCCGTCTGTCCGCCATCTGGTCCCTGGGCCCAGGAAGGGTCTCCGCCCATCCTACCACACCAGATGGACTAAAGGTCCCTCCTGGGGGAACAGGCTACCTCTGCTCATCAAGGACGACCCCCCGGGGTCCCACTTCATTCTCCAGCAGCCTGCGGGGGGGGCAGGGGGGCAATCCTAGGCCCTCGTGTATTTGGGGAAACAGCTCAGATAGGGTCCCTAGGTCCCCTGGGCACACAGCCCGTGGGTCAGAGCCGGCAGTGGACCGGGTCTACCAGAACCCAGGCTCTCTCATGGTGGGTGGTGGTCTTATTCTTGTGTTAAAGCCAAAGACCATTTTATAAAACGTTCCCACTAATTCTGTCTCACATGAAGTAAACAGTAGACACAGAAGTGGTGCCTCTCTGTGTTCAGTCCTAAAGGACAAATTAGCAGTAAAAGTAGTAGCAGCAGGAGCTGCTCCCACCAGGGGCTGCAAACCAGGGGTCTGGGCGCTGAACAAACCCATGGAAACACTCGGCTTGAGCCCATCTTTTTATAAATACACGTGCATTTACATTTTGAAATAGTCTCATATATACAGAGGAGATGCAGGTCGAGTACAAGACTTTTTGTTTTTTTCTTACCTAAATTATTTGGGAGCGCACTGATGACCCCGGACACTTTTCTATATATTTCCTGCAAACTAGGACTTTCTCTCAAGTCTCTGAAAAAACAAGAACTAATAGGACACATCAGACCCCACTTGGTTTCTGCATTTGTCCCAGCAACATCGTTTATTGACAGGACCCAGCCCAGCCTCACACTCAGCTGTCCTGAGGTTTTATGCTCCCTGAGCCTTGGATTTCCCTTGACCTCCATGACCTTGGGCCTCATGAAGGTCACAGGCTGGCTGTCCTGTAGACTGTCCCTCAATGCCAGCGGCCTCAAGTGTCCCCATGGTTCCATTCCGGTTCTGCATCTCTGGTAGTAATGTCGCAGAATGATATTATGCTCACATACAATTTTCAATTTTTGGTGAGTATTTAAACACCTGGAGCTTTCATGTAAAATTTTGGGTTTTCAGTCAAAAGTCTCTATTTTCACCCCAAGCTGTGCTGGCTCTACTTGGAGAAGCTGTGGTGAGCCTGCAGCCATGGTGACAGACCCAGAGAGATCCCTCAGGAGGAGGTCAGAGGGTTCACACCACACCGGTGAGGGCACAGACCCCGGGCGAGGTCAGCCGTGGAGGCCCAGGTGCTGGCTGACCTCAGCATGACTGGGCCTTGCAGGGAAACACTCATGCCTGTGTGCACGGGTGTCAAGTATACAAAACGCATCTACACAGGGGACCCCTGGACCAGAAGGTCTCTGTTCTAGCTCCCATTTTACAGGTGGGAAAACTGAGGCTCTGGTCTTGGCTCAGGCTGTCATAACAAAAGCCACAGTGCGGGCTTGAACACCAGTTATTTATTTCTCACAGTCCTGGAGGCTGGACGTCCAAGACCACGGTGACGGCAGATTGGGTTCCTGGTGAGAGCCTGCTCCGGGCTTGCAGACGGCACCTTCTGGCCGTGTGTTCACATGGCAGAGAGGGCAAGTCTGGTCTCTTCTTCTTATAGGGACACTAAACCCACCATGAGGGCCCCGTTCTCGTGACCTCCTCTCAGCTTATCACCTCCCAAGGTCTCATTTCCAAGTACCATCACGTCGGGGGTTAGAGCTTCAACATACGACCTTTGGGGGGACACAGACATTCAGCCCGTAACACACAGGGAGAGGGGCCCCCAGCACCGCAGCTGCCCCTCGCATGGGACCGAGGCCAGACCCAGATTCCAGCCACACCTCATCCCCTCCTGCCACCTTTCCTAGGAGCGGATTATGAGAGGTTAGGAGGCTCTGGGTGACTCACCCTAAAGAATAATCATGATGGTACAGTTACTGGTACTGTTTTGCACTTCACAGACACAAGGGACGGAATGTGCTTAGTTTCATTTTCCAGATGAGAAAACTGCGGCTCGGAGAGGAGCAGTGATTTGCTGAAGCTCGGGCACTTGGTGGGCGGGGGAGCTGGGAGTGAACCCGTGACGGTCCTGCTCTGGGGGTCCTCCTCACAGGCTGCCGTGGCCCTCCCTGGGTGGGGAGGGGGTGTGATTATGGGACAGCAGCGCGGGTGCCCCTCGTTGGAATCCCAAGGACGGTGAGCAGGTTTTCCTCCAGGGCTCTGGGGCCAGGCCAGCGCTGGGCCGGTGTCCCTCGCGACTCTGTGCCCGTGGGCCTCCCACCCCAGCTGGGCATTGGGCCCCTGCTGGCTCTGCAGTCCCTGCCCTCTCTGAGTGGACAAAGGGTGACAGGACCCCAGTGCCTCCAGAGAAACGAGAGGAAACCAGAGCAGACGGACCCCAGCACAGCTGCCTGCTCCCCTGCCTCCCCGGGCACGGGGCAGCTCGAGGCTGCGGCAAGCATTCCCACCTGCCCTCCCCCGTTCCTGGGTCTCACCCGGGCCGTCGTGGGCTTGCAGCCAGGTGATGACCAGGGCCGCGTCTTCCTCACCCGCATGGCGGTGACACTGGCTGTCTCTGGACCTGGGCCTGGGCTTCCTTACCCGGCGGTGGCCAGTGCCAAGGGCAGGAGTCCCAGGAGGCTGAGCGGAAGCCACAGGTCACTTCTGCTGGCCTCATGCCCGCGGCCCCCAGGGAAGGGGACAGACCCCACCTCTCAGTGGGTGCCAAGTGTCAGTCCACAGTCTGAGAAACCGTGTGAGATCCAAGGATTTTGCTCCTCTTGGAAAACTCAGCTGGCCACGCTGCTCCCGTTCGCATGGGAGAACCGAGGGCCTGAGCCCCCCAGACCTGCTCCTCTGCAGGCGGACAGCAGACCACCGCGTGGCTCAGACAGAGACCTCAGCACCCTGCTGTCACCTCCCGCCCACTCATCAGCCCCTCTGACCCCCAGGCAAGCCACCATCCGCTCTGCCTCTTAACTGTCCTCGGCATCCGCACTGGCCACTCTCCCATCTGTTCTCCACACGGCAACCACAGGACCCGTGAAAAGCTTCATCAGACCAGATCCCTCTGGTCTCCAAACCCTCCCGTGGATGCCCTGGCCTTGGGAGTGAGTGTGAGGGCACAAAGCCAGTCCTTACCACGGCCTAGATCTGGCCCCTCGTCGCTGTCCTCCATCTCCCCTCCTGCCTTTGCTCCAGCCACCCTGACCCAGCCCCTCCCAGACCACAGCTCCTGCCTCAGGGCCTTTGCACACACAGGTGCCTCCAGTGTCACCTTTGCAGTAGTGCCTCTCTGACCACCTCCCTGGAACCGCAAACGGCCCTCCTTCCCCATAAACGCACCCACACCCCTTCCCTCCTTTATTCTCCATGGTACCCACTACCATCTGACCCGCTCTATAGTCAGTTTAGATACTCAGCTTGTATTTTGTCGGCTGTCTTTCCTCTCCACTAGAGTGTAAAGATTTGGCCTATTTTGTTCAACGCCGTGGTTCTGGCTTACTAAATGTTTGCTGAGTGAACAAACGAATGACAGAAATGCCGCAGGTGGACCCAGGCCCCATGCTGGCGGCTGGGCCAGGCCTTCTTCTCCCTGAGCCATCTCAGGACTCCCTTCTTCCTCCTGGCCCAGGAAGCGGCCTTTGGGAGGGCGGCCGCTCAATGTGGATGAAAACCAGGGCTGTCCTGGATGGACCTGGATGACTGGCCCCTCGTTCTAGGCCAGACCAGGAGTGCAGCGCCTGACTCGGGGGTAGACTCCCTGGGACCGAAACAAGCCCCAGTCCCAGAGCCGCTCTCAGTCACGACTCCCTCCTGGGTCCGTGGTGTTTGAACCTCTCTCCGCCCAGTGTTGGTTTCAGAGGCGAGAGGTAAGCCTCTTGCGGTCAGCTATCGGGAGGCCCAGGGCTGGTGCAGCAGAGGCCGCCTGGCCGACTGCGGAGAGCACCACGAGGACCTCGAATCAGCACCAGGTGAAGACGCGAGAAGCAGCGTGACGCAGAGCAGACTCAGCAGACAGACACCGCTCCGCAGCCTCAGGTCTCCCGGCCCTTTGTTTAGTGATAACACATGAGACATGAGTGAGTGATTCCTAAACAATGCGGCCACTCCCTGCCCGGCAGAGCCCTTGTCACAGAGACACAGGGCACAGGACGCAAAGTGCTGACCGAGCCCACAGAGGACACGGGCGGGCCCCCGAGACAGGCTGCACTGCGGCACTTACTGTCAGACCCATTTCACAGTCGCGCCAAGGACCCAACGGGTAAATGTAAGTCGGACGCTCTGCAGGGGCGGGAGTCCAGGTGGGTGCAGGTTGTGGGGAACGTGAGTAAATAGCAAGGAAAATGGGTGGTGACCGCGCGCCGTGAACGAGGGGCGAGAGTTCTGGCAAGGACGGAGCCCCCAGGGGTCTGCGCGGAGCAGCCTGGGCTGAGAGCTGTCTGGGGACCGTCAGAGGGTCATGGAATGTGGAGCTCCCAGGGCCCACCCTCATCACAGTCACCGCCCAGGGAGGTGGCCACCGGCCAGGGTTGCATCACCCCAGCGAGGCCCCAGGTAGCCCCGGGCCACAGCAGCGTGGACCCTGATGCAATCCTCTGCCTGGACTCGTGTGGCCTCGCTGGCCTGCCGGCCTGGACTCTGCCCTTCCGGGGGCCCTGGCCCCCAGCGCAGCCTCCAGCTGCCCCCTGCTCCCAGGCTCCATCTAGAAGCACTTGGAGTTATTGCCTTGCGGTGCCAAGCAAGTCACTAGCGGCCTCCGAGGCTTCCTTTCCCACCTCCCAAGCAGCCCGGGGGCTGGGGAGCCAGGTGCGCGCCTGTCGGGAGCGTGGGTCCCCCAGCCAGACGCCCGTTCACGCCTGCTCTACTCCTTGACGGTGTGACTCTGACTAATTACTCAGCTGCTTCGTATGTGAATTGGGGATAAGTGCACCTGCCCGGTGGGCCGGATTAAACGAACAGCCACACCCGGAGGAGAGGAACCGGCCGGGGCACAGGTGCAATGCCAGAGCCTGCTAGTGTTATGACCGAATTTCACTGAGTCCTCGATGAACAGTTTTTCACGTGAAATCAGGATGTGTCTTAAAACTGATGGAGGGTCGAAGTACAGCACAGGGACTTCCCTGGCGGTGCAGTGGTTAAGACTCCGCACTTCCACTGCAGGGGCACGGGTTCGATCCCTGGTCAGGGAACTAAGAGCCCAGGTGCCACGCGGCGCAGCCCAGAAAAACAAAGGTACAACCCACAACATTGTGTTCTTTCTAGCAGCTCGTAAAGGAATGGGGGTCTTACTATCAGTGGCATTTAGATTTGACTGAACACAGAAGTATTACTAAGCCGGAGAGCACAGGGGGTCACAGACTCCACGGAGGGGAAGCGGAGGAAGAGATCTGTGAACCAGGAGTGGGGTTAACAGTGCCTGGGCTCGGGGACCCCAGGAAGGTCCCAGGCTGCACCATGGGCACCGTAGCCCCTGGACACCTGGCCCCTTTCCTGGGGTCTCAGGGACTCCAAGATGCCAGCAGACGTCATGAGCTCTCATTCCAGAGGCAGAAGAGAGAAGTCAGTGCCGCCATCAGTAAGAGGAGGGTTGTAAGTGGGGATCACAGCGGCCGGGGTGAAGGTGGGCCTGGGGTGCTTTAGACCAGGCGGTCCCGGAGGGCCTCTTGGAGTAGGCGACATTTGAGTGAGACCTCCGTGATGGGAGGGCATGGGGGCGGTGTTCCAGGCAGAGGGAGCAGACAAAGGCCTCGGGCGGGAGCCAACTTGAGAGGCGGGGGAGACAGAAAGAGGCCGAAGGTCGGGGTAGCTGACCCAGGCCACCCGGCTCCAATAGGTGGATTTGAAGCCAGGGCCCAGGCACGTCCAGCTGCGCTTACCACGTTATTGGTTATAACGAAGGACAAAGAGGAGGAGAGGGGGCAGCTCTGGGCGTGGGCATTTGGCAGGCAGGGGGCGGCAGGTGGCCGGGAGGGGCAGAGGGTGGCCGGCAGAGGCGCATCTCACATTCAGTCCCGTGCACCTCTGACCGTCCCCGAGGAAGGCAACGCTCAGAGCCAGGTGTCCCAAGGCCAGGTGGCCCTCCAGGCAGAAACAGGCAGCCGGGCATTGGGGGAGGAGCTGGGCGGAAATTCAAGGGTCTGTTTCTTTCTGAGCCCAGGCCCCTCCCTGTAGGATGAGATGCCCAACTGTAGGGGCGCTGGCCACACCGCAGCTCACACCTCAGGTTATTTCGCCTCCCTACTGAAACTGTTGTATTGTTTCTGACAATGTAGATTTTTTTTTTTTTTTTTTTTTTTTTTTGCGGTACGCGGGCCTCCCACTGCCACGGCCTCTCCCGTTGCGGAGCACAGGCTCCGGACGCGCAGGCTCAGCGGCCATGGCTCACGGGCCCAGCCGCTCCGTGGCACGTGGGATCTTCCCGGACCGGGGCACGAACCCGTGTCCCCTGCATCGGCAGGCAGACTCTCAACCACTGCGCCACCAGGGAAGCCCTCTGACAATGTAGATTTGACGTTCTTTTTCACTTATCCATACCTTATTTCAGCTCATACCTTTTTCGACAACTGTATGCTAAAATACACATGACACAAAATTTATCATTAGTGACACTGAGTACACTGCCGGTGCCCACCCTGCCCTGCACCCAGCCCCCGACCATTTTTATCCACCAGAGGGAATCTCCGTGCCCCCCAGCGGTCACCCCCAGCCCCTCACCAGCCCTCAGCCAACACGAATCTCCTTTAAGTCTCTGCATTTGCTTATTCCGGGAAGCTCATCTGGGAGGAAACCATACAATCGTCGTCACTTTGCGGCTGGCTGCTTGAATGTAACACGTTTCCAAGGTTCGTTCGTGTCGTAGCGTGAATCAGAGCTCCGTTCCTCTTTACGGCTGAATCATGTTCTCTTGTGCGGCCGGCCCACATTGGTTTATTCATCCATCCGCGGATGGACATCAGGGTTGGCAACTGTGAATGACGCTGCTATGAACGTGGGGGTGTGTGTTCGCTGAGCCCCGGTTTTAGTCCTCGGGGAGTAGACACGGAAGTCTAACACAGGCTCTACTGGGGAACCCGACTGGGCTTCTGAGAGCACAGCAGGGTGCAGATGCTCTGTCACCCAGCCTGGGTCAGGTCTGGAAGAGTAAAACTCCCCATCCTTTCCCACTCCCCTCCACCCAGCTGTTAGGGGAACCACTGACCGAAACCACCGCCCCACCCCCGCCCTGGCCAGACCCAATAGTAACCACTTGCATGAGTTACCTTACAACGCGAGGTCCTGGTAAGGAACGTGGAACTAACAAGCTACCACCAACCGGAAGAATTCGGGAAAGGCCCAAAGGAGAGAGGAAACGCCAGTCCGTATGTCCTACCAACCTCCCAGAATCCTTCTCTCTAGAATGCATCCAGGCTGAGCGATGTGTGCGTCACCAGCAAGGACCCTGAGTCAGAGTGATTGGCCAGAGGCAACCCGGAAACTAACCCCATCACCATAAAACCCGAGACTGCGAGCCATGTGGCAGAGCCGCTCTCCTGGGGTCCCTTACCTGCTGCTCTCCGCCCGGGCGCCCCTTCCCAACAAAGTCTCTTGCTTCGTCAGCACGCGTGTCTCCTCGGACAATTCACGTTCGCGTGTTTGACAAGAGCCCACTCTCGGGCCCTGGAAGGGGTCCCCCTTCCTGCAACACAACCGCGACCCGGAAGCTGTGCCCGGGGAAGGGGTGCTGACTGGGTCTGAGCTCTAGGCTGGATCTCAGGAGTTCCAATCCACCAGCTTCCCAGACAGTCCGCTGCTCAAGAGCATAAATGCCTGTGACAGCTTTGCCCGGCGCGTGTGCAAATGTCCTGCACCCTCCATCTCCTGCAGAGGCTCTGCCGTGTCCCTGAGGGCATCTGGATTTGAGACCCGGGGCCTGTCTTGGTCTGGGGAGGGGAAAGGGGTTCCTGCAGAAGCCCATCAGGTAGGTCCTGGAGGCTGAGTACCACCTGTTCCAGGTGAGTCCAGGGATGCCCAGGTGTGGACTCTGCAGTGTGGCTGGGCTGGACTGTTTCCTTGGGGTCACCAGCTGTGGCGGCTAGGGGTTGAGTAGTGGGAGAGTCGCCAGGAGCACAGAGCCAAGCAGATACCTGAGGGGACCCTGAGCTAATTACCTACAAAAGCCACGGAGTAGGCAAATTGATTTGGAGCCTGTACCAAAGTTGATCATTTATCAAGAAGGGGAACTAGCAGGAGATAAGAGAGTGCCCTTCTGAGAGGGTTTGGGGAACCTGGTTTAGGTATTTGGTACACATGCCTGTTTGATTTCTTGCGGTCCTAAAACCCCCATCAGTCTGCGGACAGTCTGCACCCCCATCAGTCTGCGGACAAAGAATGTCGCCTGCCTTTTCAGTAAACAAGGATGTTGCGGCCACAAAGCCAACAGCCGCTGCAGCTGCACCTATGGTGCACCCTGAGGGGAATTCAGGATGCAGAAAAAACAAGATACTGGCCCTAGACAGTTAAGATGCACATCAAAGAAAAAAAGAGAGAGAGAGAGCACGCTTGCGAGAAGGCGAGAAGGAAGAAAAAAGAGGCACATCAAAGGAATGCTAAACAGGAGATGTGATTTCCAACTCCTAACCCAAAGCACACACGAAGGGGCCATTGAACAGCTGTGGGCTCTCGCCCTGGGCAAGCAGAAGAATGGGGAGGGGGTAGGACTGACTTCTGCCCCTACCCCAAGCTAGAGATGCCTGGTGGCCCAGGCCCCTCAGCTTTGCTCTCCTACCTGGGCAGCGTTGCCTGCACACATATGCATTCAGTAGGCGCTCACCCCCGCGTTCATTCACCGCAGAACTATTTGTGGAGCACCTACTCCGTTCCACGTTCTGTTCCAGGCACAGGGGATGGCAGAGAACTTGAGCCCCAGGGGCAGCCCCTCCTCCACCCTGGGCCGACCTGCTGGGATATGAGCAGCCACTTCACAAAACAGGCTGGAAGAGCGCAATTTGAGGCAGCAAAGAGATGCTCTCTGAACTGGACACTGTCCAGTAGTGAGTGCTGTCCCGGGCTGGTGTTAGCAGGGAGGACCCATGGGTCAGGGGACTCTGGTGGGTGTGTAGCCCTCTGCAACCCCTCTGGAGCATAAATGGGCATATGATTTTGTAAAGTGGAAGCTCTGCATACTTTGTTACTCTGCAATTCCACCCCTAGGTATGTCCCCCAGAGAAACTCTGGCAGGGGACAGTAGGAGACATGAATGAAAGTGTTTGTAGCAGCCTGTTCCTAACAGCAAAGATCTGGAAACAACCTACGTTTCCATCATCAGAACGGATCATGGTTCTGGGACAGATCTTACAGGGCAGTGTAAGGCGGCCGTGAGGAGAATGGGCTGCTGCTGAACAACACAGAACGGATCTCAGTGACAAAATGTTTAGTGAGAACAGCAAGGTGCAAAGGACTACAAATGCTATTGTTGAAGATGATGATTCAGGGCTTCCCTGGTGGCGCAGTGGTTGAGAGTCCGCCTGCCGATGCAGGGGACACGGGTTCGTGCCCCGGTCTGGGAAGATCCCACATGCTGCGGAGCGGCTGCCCCCGTGGGCCATGGCCACTGAGCCTGCACGTCCGGAGCCTGTGCTCCACAACGGGAGAGGCCACAGCAGTGAGAGGCCCGCGTACTGCCAAAAAAAAAAAGATGATTCAGAGCTATAAAATCATGATTCAGAGCTACAAAAATGAAGAGGTGTTAAAGATTTTGCTCAAGGAGGGACCCAGGCAGATGTTAGAAACTTCAAAACAAAATAAAGAGGGGCTTCCCTGGAGTCCAGTGGTTAAGACACCTCGAGCTTCCACTGCAGGGGGCACGGGTTCCGTCTGCCCCTGGTGGCGGGGTGGGGTGGGGGTGCGGTGAGCTAAGATCCCGCAGGCCCAAAGTTGCAGCCAAAAAGAAAAGAAAGATAAAGAAAAAGACACCTTTATAGATAAGGAGTATTGAAGTGCATATGTAAATGGCGGAAAATCTGTATTTTTCCCCCTGGGGTGGAGGGAAGATAACTGAACCTCTGTGGATAAGAAAGAATTCCCACGTCTGTCCGTTACCTGCAATTTACAATGAGTTGTAAAACAGCTCGGAGTCAACGGAAGCCCAAGTCCCCGTAGCCCTGAAGCACCTGAAGCAACACGGTGTGTGGCTGACCCTTGGAATAGTTTTCCATTCCTTTGCTTTCAGCCTGCCTGTGTCCTTAAACCTAAAGAGAGCAGCACACAGCGGGCAGCACACAGGTGGCTCTGGGTTTTTTATGGACTCGGCCATTCAATGACTTTCATTTAGGAAGCTTAATGCATTTGCATTCATGGATTTACATCTATCCATTTACATAATTACTGATAGGGAAGGATTTGCTCTTGGCACTTTGTTTATGGCTTTCAGTTCATCTTGTAACCTCTTTTCCTTTATTGGGTTTGTTGATTTTTAAAATATTGATATGCTTTGATTCCTTTCTCTTTCTCTTTTGTGTAGCTCCATAGGTAATTTTTTGTGTGTGGTTACTTTGAGACTTACATAAAATATCATAGTTATAAAAGCCAATTTTAAGCTGATAACAACTTATGTTCAGTTGCATACAAAAGCCCTGTAGTTACCTCCCCCCTACACATATTTCTCTTTAATTGAAGTATAGTTGATTTACAATATTATATGAGTTTCAGGTGTACAACATAGTGATTCAATATTTTTATAGATTATACTCTGTTTAAAGTTATAAAATACTGAGTATATTCCCTGTGCTGTACAGTATATCCATGTAGTGTCTTTATTTCATTTGTAGTAGTTTGTACTTCTCAATCCCCCATCCCAACCTTGCCCCTCCCTACTTCCCTCTCCTCACTGGTAGCCATTAGTCTGTTCTCTGTATCTGTGTTCCTGTTTTGTTATATTCACTGGTTGGTTTTATCTTTTCGATTCCACATATAAATGGTAACATACAGTGTTTGTCTTTATCTATTTCACTAAGTATAATACCTTCCAGGTCCATCCACGTGTTGCAAATAGCAAAATTTCATTCTTTTCTATGGCTGAGTAATATTGCATTTTATATGTGTATAAAATGTTCTTTATCCATTTATTTTAGATAAGCATTTAGGTGGCTTCTGTATCTTGGCTACTGTAGATAATGCTGCTATGAACATTGGGGTGCATGTATCTTTTCAAATTTATGTTTACGTTTTCTTTGGGTATACATCTGGGAGTGGAATTGCTGGATCATACAGTAGTTTTATTTTTAGTTTTTTAAGGAACCACCATAACGTTTTCAGTAGTGGCTGCACTAATTTGCATTCCCACCACACACACACACTTTATGGTATTGTCACAATTTATATCTATTCATACTGTGTACTTTTTAACACATTTATTAGTTATAGTTTAACACTGTTGTCTTGCAACTTTTAAACTAGAATTAAAAGTGATTTACTGCCACCATTACAGTGATATTCTGTATTTGTCTATATATTTACCTTCACCAACAGTTTTCTTATGCTATTATGTTGTGTTTTTTGTACACTAAGATGTCAGTTTTATAAAGCTTAAAAACAAACAAAACACAATGTCTACATATATGAATATACAAATACATACATACACATATTATATATATATGCTAAGATTGTTTTGCAAAAGCAAGGGAAGGATGTGATCTCATAGGTGAATCTTATGGACATACCTCTTCCTGAATGAAGCCAGACACAGAGACTGAGCTCTGCATGATCCTTTTTTTTTTTTTTTTCCCGGCCACACCATGCGGCACCCAGGATCTTAATTCCCCGACCAGAGATTGAACCCGCGCCCCCTGCAGTGGAAGCTCAGGGTCTCAACCACTGGACCGCCAGGGAAGTCCCTGTATGATCCATTTTTATCATGTTCAAGAACAGGCAACACCAATCTATGGAGAAAGAGGCCACGGTAGTGGTTCTATTGTCAGGGGTGAGGAAGAGTGCCTGAGAGCTTTCTGGGGCTGGGCAAGAGCTGCATCTCGAGCTGAGCAGTGATTACTCAAGTGCAGACATTTGTAAGATGAATCCATATCCTTAGGGTTAGTCCACTAACTGCGTGTAAGTTACACCTCAATTAAAAGTTAAAGCAAAGGAATAGCAAACACGCAACTCAGGCACCGGCAACCTCTGACTGAGGGGTCGAGTGGACAGGATGGGAAGGAACACGGACAGAAATGGAAATTATCAGGAATGTCGCCCCTCTTTGGCACGGTTTTCAAGGTTGTTCATTCTCTGGTTATGCCTTCCATGTGTGCTACAGATATTATTTTGTATGTATTGAATGGTAACAAAGATTTTCAAAGTAAACATATAGGGATGTCCAACAACAACAACTACTTTTTTATATCTCTTATGCAGTATTTCTTTCCATTTGTCGTGAAAAAATTCAAGCTTAGAAAAGAAAATAGTTCAATGGGCAGCACATACACAGCACCTAAATTTAATGATTGTTAGCATTTTGCCATATTGCTTCACTTATTTTGGGTCTTGCTGAAGTGATTTTAGAGTAAAGTAGACCTCTTTGTTTCATTCCTACTGCATTTTGTAAGAAAGTAGACTTGCTTTTTCTGGATCAATTAAGGTTACATTTCTTGGAAAACATAATTTGGTTTATCAGGAGCCTTCATTGTCTTAATGCAAAAAAGTTCCAAGTGCAGTGATTTCCAAGGAGCTAAGTTTTGACGTTTGTTCGATAAATGTTTCCAGAGTATCTGGTAAGAGGAAGATACTGTGTATAAGGTGCTGTGAAAGAAATCCAGTTGAGAAAACCATAACCCGAAAAGATCCATGCACCCCAATGTTCACTGCAGCACTATTTACAATAGCCAAGACATGGAAGCAACCTAAATGTCCATCGACAGAGGAATGGATAAAGGAGATGTGCTACGTATATACAATGGAATATTACTCAGCCATACAAAAGAATTAAATAATGCCATTTGCAGCAACATGGATGGACCTAGAGATTATCATACTAAGTGAAGTAAGTCAGACAAGGAAAAACAAATATCAAGTGATACTACCCATATGTGGAATCTAATTTTAAAAAAAAGAGAAAAGGAAAAAATGAACTTAGTTAAAAAACAGAAACGGAGTTACAGATCTCACAAACAAACTTACGGTTACCAAAGGGGAAACATGGTTGGGGAGGGATGAATCAGAAGCCTGGGGTGAACAGACACACACTACTATATATAAGATAGATAACCAGCAAGGACCTACTGTATAGCACAGGGAACTCTACTCCACTACTATATATAAGGTAGATAACCAACAAGGACCTACTGTATAGCACAGGGAATATTCTGTGGTGACCTATGAGAAAAGAATCTAAAAAAGAATGAATATGTGTACATGTATAACTGAATCACTTTGCTGTACACCTGACACTAACACAACATTGTCAATATACTAGACTCCAATAAAATAAAATTTTACAAAAGAAAGAAAGAAAGAAAGAAATCCAGTGGCATGAGACTTGGTCCTTGCTTTCACAATTTGGAAAGTAAAATAAAATATTTACACATATACCCCCCCCAATTTTTTAAAATAAAGTAACATAATGACATATTACTCCTAAGTACCTTGTATGAGAATACAGATATTTTAATATGTCAATTATACGTCAGTTAAAAAGAAAAGGATCATTTTCCTGCATGACAGCGACAGCACTGTCACACTCCCCAAATTAACAATAATGCCCTGATGTCATCTCCTACGTGACCATATTCAAAGTTGCCCCCTTGTCTCCCCAAATATCTTTACAGTGGATTTGTCCAATCAGTCCTGGTCCAGAACCACAGTTGCATTTGTAAATCTCTTTAATCTACAGCAGACCCCTATTTTCCCCATGCCCTTAACCTGATGAGCAACTGGCATTGATTGTCCCAAGACAGGTACTTTATTTTTTTTGTTTAATTTTTATTTTATATTGGACTATAGTTGATTTACAAAGTTGTGTTAGTTTCAGGTGTAACTTATGCGGTTACTACAGAATGCTGAGTATAGTTCCCTGTGCTATTCAGTGTGTCCTTATTGGTTATCCATTTTATGTATAGTAGTGTGTATATGTCAATCCCAAACTCCTAATTTACCCCCACTTTTCCCCTTTGGTAACCACAAGATTTTTTTTTTGAAGTCTGTGAGTCTGTTTCTGTTTTGTAAATAAGTTCATTTGTGTCATTTTTTAGATTCCACATATGTGATGTCCTATGATGTTTGTCCCAGACAGGTACTTTAGACAAGGCAGACCAGGTGAAGTGTTGGAGATGAGTGAGGGGGCGTGGCTTTGCTTTAAGTGGTCTGGGACGCTCTGGGAGGAGGGGCCACCCAGGCTGACCCAAGAGGCAGCCGTGCAAAGTTCTAGGGTGAGAGTGTGCCCAGCAGGGGCAAGGCACAGGCTCAGCATGTTTGAGGTGGAGCGTGGAGGCCAGAGTGGGCGGGCAGGCGAGCCGGAGGAAGGGCTAGAGGCGCAGTCAGAGGAGCCGGGGAAGCAGGTCACGAGGAGCAAGTGAGCCAGTGGACGAAGGCTGCCACAGACGCGCCAGCTAGATGACCGCCCGTATCTGTGAATCACCTGCTGGGCATGTGCGACGTGCTGGGCACTGCACTGAGCGCTTGGTGCGGTCAACCCGCCCGATCGCCACGACAGCCCCGGGAGTTCCCGACTATCACTCAGGACCCGCCAGGCTCTGCAGCGGTAACAAACTGCTCCGAAAAGCTCCGCCACTCGAAACCCTGCAGGTTTATGTCTTGCTCCTGCTATGTGGTGATCCAGCCCAGTGTTGGCGAGGGGCTCCAGAATGAATGTGGGACCGTCTGGCGTTGCCATACCAGGGGGGAGCTCAGGAGGGGCCGTTAGGAGCTCCATTCCGGAAGCTTCTACTGACAGCTCATCCGTCAGAACTGACCGCACGGCTCTAACCACAAGAAGGACAGGAAGTTTCTTCCCACCGGGCGCCCAGAAGCTGGGAACCCGGAAATATCCTAGTAGCATTGTGGCCCCATTTTACAGATGAGAAAACTAGTTTAAAAAAGATCAAAGTAAGTTGCCCCAGGCCTCACACCTGGTTACTGGCAAGGCAGGGAGAGCTGGCCTGGACTTGGGCTTTGATGGCAGAGGCCTCGGCACAAGGATGCCGATGGGCGTGGTGGCTGTGGCTGTTCCTCCTGCCCCGTGACACAGGGCACAAGCGTTTTGCCCGTCTGCCTCCGAAGGCTGGAATCTGCCTCCGGACACTTGCTTCCTAGCCCGGAGGTGCCCCAAGTCCCCGGCGGGCTGTGCAGCTGGTGGTGAGGGCTGGGAGCGGGACCCCGGGCCTCCAATTCCCCCCCGAGAGGCGTGTCCTGCACACACTCGGTGCCCCACACCCAGACCAGGCTCTGGGCCCTGGAGGCTGCGTCGCCCGGGGGCCTCTGGCTTTTCCTGGGTTTGGCCCGGCAGAGGCCCTTAGTCCCCGATCCTCCACAGCGGTGAGTTCTATGACCACCTCCCACCCGGGCCCTCCACCCAGCTCCAGCAGCCCCTGCGGGCCTGGCGAAGCCCCAGGTCCCCACAGCCCTGTGACTCCCTTCATTAACGTCCAGTGAGACCCTGCGGAGTGGAATTCTGTCTCCCGTCAGGATATTGACTGATAATGGTCACTTCACCAGGGAGGTCTGGGAGGTTAGGCAGGGACCACTCACACAACAACTTCGACTGAGGGCTGCCTGAGGGCCAGGTACCATCTGAGGTTCTGGAAAATCCCTTCTGTCATGGAGTTCCCGTTCCACTGAGAGACAGACAAGAAATGCCATTAAACGAGGTCTGTTAGAAGGTGCTGGGTTTCCTAGACAGAACAAAAACAGGGAAGGGGTGCGAGTGTGCGGGAAGGGTCATAACTCTAAACAGGGAGGTCGGGACCCGGGGTGGGGGGCAGGCTGGGCGACACGGGTCCCTCCCTGCAGAGCAAACAGCACGTGCAAAGGCCCTGGGGCAGGGCGATGGGTGCCCTGTGTGTTCAGGGGGAGCACGTGCAAAGGCTAGAGGCCGGGGATGCGGCCCAGGAGGGAGATTCTGGTGGCAGAGGCCAGCACCTCCCACCTGGATTAGGTGCTGTACTGGGCTGCATGGTGTCCCCACAATTCATGTTCACCGGGGACCTCAGAATGTGACCTTGGACTTCCCTGGTGGCACAGTGGTTGAGGGTCCACCTGCCGGTGCAAGGGGCGCGGGTTCGATCCCTGGTCCCAGAGGATCCCGCGTGCGGCGGAGCAGCTGGGCCCGTGCGCCAGGGCTGCCGGGCCTGCACTCTGGAGCCCGTGGGCTGCAGCTGGTGAGCCACCTGCCGCAACTGCTGAGGCCTGTGTGCCTGGAGCCCGAGCTCCGTGGTGGGAGGGGCCCCGCGGTGGGGGACATGCGCGCCCAGAGGGGATGGGCCCCACTCCCACACCCGCCCCCCCCCCCCCACCGCTCACCGCGGCTGCAGAGCGCCCCCGTGCAGCCAAAAATAAATAAATTAATTAAATAAGTTAGGGCTTCCCTGGTGGCGCAGTGGTTGAGAGTCTGCCTGCCGATGCAGGGGATACGGGTTCGTGCCCCGGTCTGAGAGGATCCCACATGCCGCGGAGCACCTGGGCCCGTGAGCCATGGCCTCTGAGCCTGCGCGTCCGGAGCCTGTGCTCCGCAACGGGAGAGGCCACAGCGGTGAGGGGCCCGCGTACCGCAAAAAAAAAAAAAAAAAAGGTCCACTAACTGATGGATTAAAAAAATGTGGTCTAGGGACTTCCCTCGTGGTGCAGTGGTTAAGAATCTGCCTGCCAATGCAGGGGACATGGGTTCAACCCCTGGTCCAGGAAGATCCCACATGCCGCAGAGCAGCTAAGCCTGTGCGCCACAACTAGTGAGCCTGTGCGCTAGAGCCCGCGAGCCACAACTACTGAGCCCACGTGCCACAACTACTGAAGCCCGCATGCCTAGAGCCCGTGCTCCACAACAAGAGAAGCCACAGCAATGAGAAGCCTACACACCACAACGAAGAGTAGCCCCCGCTCGCTGCAACTAGAGAAAGCCCGCGCCCAGCAATGAAGACCCAACGCAGACAAAAATCAATCAACAAATATATATTTTTTAATAAATAAATAAAAAGTTTAAAATGTGGTCTATCTGAGCAATGGAGTAGCATTCAGCAAGAAGAAGAAATGAACACCAATACATGTTACAGCGTAGATGAACCTTGAAAACAACATGCTGAGTGAAAGAAGCCAGACACAAACAAACCAGAAAGTAAATAAATAAAGAAGAAATAAAAGAAGAAAAAAAAGAAATAGAAATAAGTCAGACACAAGAGGCCACACATCGTATGATTCCACTCATACAAAATGTTCAGAACGGGCAAATCCAGAGAGACAGACGAGTGGTCACCCGGCGCTGGGGGAGAGGGAGCCTGTCCGTGGGTGTGGGGTTTCTTGCTGGGGTGCTGAAAATGTTCTGAGATGCGATAGTGGTGATGGTCGCACAACTCAGCATGCTAAAAATCCGCTGGAGTGTATGCTTTAACATCCTGAATGTTATGGTGTGTGAATTATAACGTAAATTTTTTTTTAAATGAAGACAAATGCAATAAAGACATTAAAAAAAAAAGAAAAATGGAGTACTGCCTGACCCGCTTGCCTCCGGGTGCAGAGATTGGAAAAGCAGCCTGGGGTGGGTGGACATCAAAGGCGCCACTGCTGTGCACTGTCCGCAAGACAGGCTGACCTGCGTGGATGCTGGTCCACAGCCGGGCTCCAGGACCTGCCAGGGTGTGGCTCTGGGCCAGCCAGGCCCCTCCTTCCTCACCTGTAGAATGGGGAAGGTAATGGTGCCCACCTGGGGCCGGGGGTGAGGAGGCAGTGGGTGGGTTTCCGAGGAGCCCTAAGAGCAGGGCCTGGACGGGGCGCTGTGTAACCCATCCATCCACAGAGCCCTCGGAGCGCCTGTCCCCAAGCCAGAGCCCCTCGAGATATTTTTTTCTGAGGTGCAAGTCACAAAACACAAAATTACCCACCTTAAAGTGAACAATTTAGGGGCGTTTAGCATGTCGACAATGCTATGCAACCACCACCTCTGTCTAGTTCCAAAACATTGCATCACCCTGAAATAAGCCCCACCCCCATTAGCAGCCCCTCCCTCTCCCCGCCTCCTCCAGGCCCTGGCAACCATATCTGTGGCTTCATGTCTTCCAGGTGTTTCGTATAAATGGACCACTCGCGATACGGGACCTTAGGCTTTCCCTCACTTGAGGCTGCTGGGAGATGAGAAAATAAAAATATGTCTCCACATGGTTACATGAATTGTCCTTTTCAAAAAATTCTAAACAAACCCCAGATGCACTGCTTGGATGAATCTTAGTTCGTGGTGCGCTGTCACCATCAGCTGGACTTATTTATAACATAAAAATGCGTGAGTTCACCAACCCACCCAAGAACTAGAGTATCAATGATAACTCCCACCCGCCTCTGTGCCCCACACCTTCTCATCCCTCCCATGGACCACTGAGTTTTGTGCTGTCACCTCACCTTTGTTGGATGGTAGTTTTAACACAAATGAACAGTCACCCAGATGTTCATCCCACACACACCACAATGTCACGTTGCGTTTTAACTGTTTTCAGCTTTGTTGAAAGGGTGTCATGTTATAGGTCATCTTCTGGGACTCACTTTTTCCCACTGCATATTATGTCGGTAAAAAGCATCTTTGTTGTTGCAGGAAGTTGGCATCTGTTCTTTTTTTTCCACTACAGGGCAATATTCCATTGCAGAAACAGATTATAGCAGAGGTTTGGGGAGGGGAGGGTTCAGTATTTTTCCTTTTATAGAGACTACTGCTGTCATAAAAACGAACGAAATTGGGTCATTTGTAGAGACATGGATGGATCTAGAGACTGTCATACAGAGTGAAGTTAAGTCAGAAAGAGAAAAACAAATATCGTATATTAACACATATATGTGGAACCTAGAAAAATGGTACAGATGAACCGGTTTGCAGGGCAGAAATACAGACACAGATGTAGAGAACAAACGTATGGACACCAAGCGGGGAAAGGGACAGGGGGTGGGGGAGTGGTGTGATGAATCGGGAGATGGGGATTGACATATATACACTAATATGTATAAAATGGATAACTAATAAGAACCTGCTGTATAAAAAAATTAAATTAAATTTAAAAATTCAAAAAATTCAAAAAAAAAAGGCTACTGCTGTAAACATCATAGGTTGTCCTCTGTGAGTGTGTGTGTGTGTGTGTGTGTGTGTGTGTGAGTGTCTGTGTGTCCAGGGCACAGGCCTGGAGGGGGCTCAGCAGGGACAGAAACAAGAACAGGCTCCCACAGCAGAGAGGAGAGGAGGGTCTCCGGGGATGGATGGGAAGGTGGATGCCTGGACTCGCCCAGCCCCTGTGCCCCGTTCATTTGCTCATTCATTCATTCTTTCAACAATAGCGAACTGGGGACTTTCCTGGTGGCACAGTGGTTAAGACTCTGCGCTCCCAATGCAGGGGGCTGGCGTTCCATCCCTGGTCGGGGAACTAGATCCCACATGCCACAACTAAGAGTTCTCAGGCCACAACTAAGGAGCCCTCAAGCCACAACTAAGACCCAGCACAACCAAATAAATAAATAAGAAACAATAACGAATTGAAGGTTTCCTAAGTCCCTTTTAGGCTAGTAACAAATTCAAGCTCCCTGTTTTGGAGCTTCCACAGAGGTGGAGGGAACTAGAAAATAAGAAATTCACAAGGAGAGTTCCAATAAGGATAAGTGAGGAAGGACATGAAGTGGGGCCGAGGAGTTCTTAGTTTTTTTAATCTTAAGCACTTTGGAGAGGGTGAATGGTAAATTTCTGCTGGAGGTGAGAGAAATAAGGCTGTAAGTGTGTCTCCCATCCCCCTTCCCAGACCCCTGATTGTGCTCCTTGGCCCACAGTCCCCTTCGTTAGAGTGCCAGAGGGGCCCGGCTTCTTTGGATGGGACGGCAGTCAGGGAAAGCCTCTGGAGGAGATGGCTGGCTGGAGCCAGCCTTTTGACAAGCTGGTCAGTGCAAAGGCCCTGCAGCTGGGGTAGGTCGAGTGGGGCTGGATGAGGGAGGTGAAGATGGAAGAAGACAGCAATGCCCCGAGCACTGCGCCCACCAGGAGGCCCCAGGCCCCAGGCAGTGGCTTAGACCAGGGCGTGGCCAGGCCTGGAACTGGCGGAGGAGGACAGCAGGTTGGGGGGGGGGAGCATGCACGTCATCGGAAGACACACCTGGCTGCCCCTTGAGACGAGGACTAGAGGGAGGGCAGGACGCCGCAGGATTCTGGAGTTGCGGCCCAGGCGCTTAGAGGAAGCCCCAAGTCCCGAGCCTTGCTCCAGGCCTGGCAGGGGCTTCTGCACACCTGACAGGGCTCCTAACTCTCCGTCGTCCATCAGCAGGGTGGCAGTGGTCCGTGTCAGGCTGAGTCACCCACCTGGCAGGATGCAAAGGCCTTGGGGCACTCTGCTTTGACTTCTGCAAGAAGCAGCAGCTGCAGGCTCTGAGCCAACTTGGTTCTCACTCAGGAGCTGCCGACTTCAAGGGCTGGAGCCCTCTGGGGCTGGGAAAATGCGGGCTAAAGCTCGGCGCCCTGGACCCAGCAGTCACTCACTCCTTCTCCCTCCAGGCCTTCGAGGAGGCTATTGGCACCCGATGTGCCTCCTAGGACCAGAGCCGCCAGCCCCCAGCACAGCCCCCCATGCCGCGGGCACCCTGGGAAGCCCCTCCCCCTCAGCAGTCCTGCCCCTCCCCCTCCCCTCAGCCCCTGCCAGCCGCCAATCCTCTTTCCGTCTCTGGATTCGCTTGTCTGGATGCTTCATGTAAATGTCTCTGTACAAGATGTGGCCTTTTGCGTCGGGCTTCTTCCACTCGCAGGACGCTTCCTAGGTTCAGCCACACTGTAGACTGTGTCCGTGCTTCTTTTTATTTTATTTTATTTTGGCCGTGCCACGCGGCTTCAGGGATCTTAGTTCCCTGACCAAGGATCAACCCTGTACCCCCTACAGTGGGAGCGCAGAGTCCTAACGGCTGGACCGCCAGGGAATTCCCAGTGTCTCTTTTTAAAATTAACTTTGGGACTTTCCTGGTGGCGCAGTGGTTAAGAACCCGCCTGCCAATGCAGGGGACACAGGTTCGAGCCCTGGTTCTGGAAGACCCCACATGCCGCGGAGCAACTAAGCCTGTGAGCCACAACTACTGAGCGTGCGCTCTAGAGCCCGCGAGCCACAACTACTGAGCCCGCGTGCCACAACTACTGAACCCGCACACCTAGAGCCTGTGCTCTGCAACAAGAGAAGCCACCGAAATGAGAAGCCCATGCACCGCAACAAAGAATAGACCCCCGCTCGCCGCAACTAGAGAAAGCCCATGAGCAGCAATGAGGATCCAATGCAGCCAAAAATAAAAAATAAATTTATTAAAAAATAAAATTAACTTTACTGAGGTATAATTCACACACAGTTAAATACTCACATCTCAAGGGTTTTGACAACTGTATAAAGCCATGTATCCACCAGACCCCAATCACCATAGAACACTCGTCCCCTCCAAAGCCCTGCCTGTCCTTTCCCGATCCATCCCCCCAGCCCAGGCAACCGACAAGCGATCCGTTTCTGACGGGTGAATCCTACACAGGACGAATCCCTACAGCAGAGGTCCTCTGGGTCTGGCTTCTCTCGCTTTACGTACAGGGCGTCACGGTTCGCCGCGCTGCTGCGTGGACAAGATGCTTATTCTCTCCACTCCAGAGCGCGGATATCCCCATTTGTTTCTGCTTTCCCCTGTGATGGACATTTGTTTCCAGCTCTGGGCTACTCTGAATAAAGCTGTAATGAACATTTCCCATCAGGCACCCTGAGCAAACAGCCAGGAGTGGGATTGCTGGGTTGTAAGTTTATGTTCAGCCATCCTTGCCTGGGGGACACAGGTACAGACCTTCCCTCTGGGCTTGAGGCTGGAAGGGGCTGGCTGCGAGGCCAAGGTGGGTGGCGCCCTGAGGTTACCCGGGACTGAAACCAGCCCGGAGCCCCCTTAGAACCTGGCTGTCACCATCCCACCCTTCTGGGAGCCAGGAAGCAAATTCCCATCCTGCCCCAAAGTCTGAATCCTTGAGATGAGCCTAGGCCCCGAGCAGCTTTGCCTAAAGTCCCCTAGCGGAGGATAAAGACCTTTTCGGGATGAGACCACCAGCTCCCCCTTCAGCAGTGCTCCTCGATGGCTGGAGTTAGCTTGGGACGGGACTGGGAGGTGGTGGTGTTCTAGGGAACTCTTCTTGAGGAAGCTGGCTGTCTCCATTGTTCTAGTTAATTCTCCTTATTATTCCAGGTGAGATGACCTAGGCACAGAGAAGCCAGGTGGCTACCCAGGCTTCCCCGCTGTGCCTAGAGGGGACCCACCCAGACACTCACCCACTCTGCCGTCCAGCCCATGGTTGGGGAGGAGTGTCCTCCCAACACACACACCAGTGGTGTTTCAGTGGCATTTGAGGAGTGGATTCACCTCTGGGCATCGTGGACTGGGGTGATAGAGACGGGAACTCCTAGGTTTTGCTGGTATCCACTACCACTGTTTGGAAGAATGATCCAGAACTTGTAAGTAATGACTTCAGCATGCTTTTTCGTGGTCCAGTTGGAGCATCATTGAAGGACTACTTAATACTTCAAGGCCAGGGTCATCAAACTCATTCTGTAAAGGGCCACATGGCACATATGGCTTTGCCGGTCGCACGGCCACCTTTACAGCTACCTAGCTTTCCAGGTGCAGCTTGGAAGCAGCCAGAGACACTAAATAAGCAAGTGGGCGTGGCTGGGTTTCAATAAACTTTATTTACCGAAGTAGGCAGTTAATCTCTAGAATATATAAAGAACTGCAACTCAAACAATCCAGTTAGAAACTGGTCAAAGAACTTGAGTAGACATTTCTCCAAAGAAGTTAAACAAATGGCCAGTAAGCAAATAAGATGCTCCGCATCACTAATCATTAAGGAAATGCAAACCAAAGCCACAGTGAGAAACCACAACCACTAGGACGGCTATTTTTATAAAGCAGAAAATAACAAGTGCTGGTGAAGATGTGGAGAAACTGGGATCGCTGACGGTAATGTAAAATGGTGCAGCTTCTGTGGAAAACAGTAAGGTAGCTCCTCAAAAGATTAAAAATAGAATTACTAGCAGTTCCACTTCAGGATATATATCCAAAAGAATTGAAGACAGGATCTGGAAGAGGTACTTGTACACTCACGTTCATAGCCGCGTTATCCACAATAGCTAAAATGTGGAAGCAACCCAAGTGTCCTTCAGTGGATGAATGGCTAAACGAAATGTGGCGTATACGTACAATGGAATATTATTCAGCCTTAAAAAGGAAGGAAATTCTGACGCATGCTACAACACGGATGAAACTTTGGGACATTATATGCTAAGGGAACTGAGGCAGACATTAAAAGACAAATACTGTAGGATTCCACTTTTATGAGGTACCTAGAGCTGTCAGATCCATAGAGACAGAAAGTGGGAGGGTGGGTGCCGGGGTGGAGGGAAGAGGGAGTAGGGTGTTAGAGTTTTTGCAGGGGGATGGCATTAGTGTTTAATGGGGGCAGACTTTCAGTTTGGGAAAATGGAAAATTTCTGGAGATGATGGTGGTGATAGTTGCACAGCAATATGAATGTATCGTACACCCTGAGGTGTACACTTAAAAATGGTTAAGATGGTAATTTTTAAGTTATGTGTATTCTACAAATATTAAAAAAATAAAAAGAAAGAAAACACTGGGACTTCCCTGGTGGTTTGGTGGTTAAGACTCTGCACTTCCACTGCAGGGGGCACAGGTTCAACTGCTGCTTGGGGAACTAAGATCCCACGTGATGCAGGGCACGGCCAAAAAAAACAAACAAACGAAAAACAACAAAAAAGGAAAAAACCAAGAGGAGGGCTGGATTTGCCCCCTTAGACCATAAGTTTGCTGATCCTTGATGCAGGGGTTCTTCACCCGTGTTTACCTTTCTGTTGACAATTGATTCAAAGCTCTGAGTCTGTGACATTATCTCCATGTTAACTTGTAGGTTTTTGTCAAACAGAAGACAGATGATTTCTCTGAGATAGAAAAGATAATCGAAGGTTAATGTTTTGCCCTGGGAAACAATAACCAGTTTTGAATCGGACTGACCAATCTTACTCTAACATTCTTCTTTTCAAATCTCTATAAATAAACAATCCCTCAAATTCTACCCAGGAACCATCTTTACTGTCTGGCTGGTTCCCTCGTTACTGAGTTAGCTAAACCTCTAGCCCACTTTTTGCTCCATATACATATGAGAGTTTATTTGTTTTTTAATTTTTCGGCCACACCATGTGGCATGTGGGATCTAAGTTCCCTGACCAGAGATCGAACTCACACCCCCTAGATTGGAAGCACAGGGTCTTAACCACTGGACTGCCAGGCAAGTCCCTGAGAGTTAGTTTTTAACTTCTTGAAAATTACACTGGTGAAGTCTCAATGACACAGGAATGCAGCCCCCTGTCTGTCTTAAGGCACACAAACCACCCCCGACTCCCAGCACCTGTGACAGACATTACTAATCCATCACAGAATTCTCAGAACTCTTAAGTTTAAGACTCTAGGTAGCTGCCACCAGTCCCTTTGAAACGACACCCATTCACCATTCCTTTCATAGAAGGTAGCAGCAGTGCTGGAGGCCTGTCTGGGTTGGGCAGGTGGCACCTCCATGGAAAGTGGTGTGTTTTGGCTTGTTGAGTAAGCAAGTCAGGGGTGGTTTTCTTCACCCAACATCCTTTCCACAGGTTTCTTGACTGATTGCTGGGCACTGGGCTGAGCACCAGAGGTCGGAGCTGAACAAAATTTTGTCCTTTCCTCGGGAGGTTTGGAGACCCAGGAGGACAAGGTGCAAGTGCTTGCAGTGGAGAGGTATCACTTCTTAGTTGTATGACCTTGGGCAAGTCACTTCTCTGGGCATCAGTTTCTTCCCCCATTAAATGGGAGTAACCATAGGAATCTACCTCCCAGGGTTGATGTGGGCATAAGAGTTACTTCCTGTAAAGAGAGTTGCCTGCACATAGCAAGGGCAGTCGATTCTCACTGTTCATGGTACTGTGAATGAAGAATGTTTGCTGCCATATCAGTAAACAAAGGATGTTGCAGCCATCCAGCCATCACATTACAGCTGCCCCAACGGTGCATTCTGGGAAGACTCAGGATGAGAAACAGAGGACACTGGCCCCGGATGGCTGAGGTGCATATCAGAGGAATGATTTCAATGAGCCCAGACTTTGCATCTTCCCATACATAGCGAAGCGCTAAATTCCTTAACTTGTGATGTCTAGTTTTCCTTATTTAACAGTAACCTTTCAATGTTCCGACTACCTGGTCTTAGTTTCAAAAACTCCTATAGATCCTGGCTCCCCGCCCCTTGCCCATTTGGGACAGTCTCTCAGAGTTTCTGAGATGCTGTGTCCCAGGCTTAAGTCCTTAGTTTTGTCCATCGAATAAAGCATAACTCTGAACTTTTAGGTTGTGCATTTTTTTCAGTCGACAGTACTCATGCGCTATAACGTTGCCACCAGCACAGGATTAGCGGATTTTGAACCTGCTCTGGGAAAAATACATTTAGGTTCCTGCCACCCTCTGGTCACAACGTTTTTGTCAACCGTTCAATACATCACTGTGTGTTTATGTGTGTTTCTGTTTAAAAGACATCTTATTTCATATATGCTGTTGATTCATTACCATTGTTTACTTTTGAACAGCGAAATCGCCAACAAAAAGCACAAAGATCCGAAGAATGTTGTGGGGCTCCAAGGACAAAGGACGGCCCTGCTTGAAAAGGTGTCAGCGTCACAGCCCCTACC
Source organism: Leucopleurus acutus (assembly GCF_964270905.1). NCBI lineage: Eukaryota > Metazoa > Chordata > Mammalia > Artiodactyla > Delphinidae > Leucopleurus > Leucopleurus acutus. The sequence goes on from NC_139155.1 coordinate 89,264,824, forward strand.
GGACTCTTACTCACCCGCCGCACCCTGTTGCCATGGTTACAAAATTCCTGAGCCCACCTGGGCGACACTCATCTGAGCAATGGGGACCTGTCCCAAATAAGCAAAGGCATCTGCCCTGTCCCACTGCCACCCTACAGAAGGAAGGTATATGTGCCTCGACCAATCAGTAAACAAGATTTTCACCCCAGACCATTCCTTTGTTTCCTGGCTATAAAAACTGATCAATAGCACATGCTCAGGCTCGACTCTCCCAGACTGCTAGGAAGTTGGCCCGCTGTTCTGGCAGTGACCCTTCCCTCCAATAACTTCTATCTTCTTTACGTTCTGCCTTGTGTCTGGAAATTCTTTTCCGGCCCGCGTTCGGACCGCGACAGATGTGGCCCTAAATAGCCCACAGGACCCTTGTTTGCGGTACGAGAGCTGCTGATGCGAGGCAGTGGCCTCCCTCACCCTCAGCTGGGAAAGGGGGCCTGGGGCAACAAACACTTTGCCCACAGAAGCATGTGAGTACTGATTTGGGGGTTACATGAAACACTCAGTGAATAGGCAAATTCGCAGATACGGAATCTGCTTCACGAGGATGGACTTGGCACAGACCACGGTGGGCGTGTCACACAGAGGAGGGCGGCAGCCTGAGCAACTGAGCCGGGCCCAAGGCCAGGGGAATCGAGCATACCTCGCCTCCCTTCCCTTCCACTGTCGAGGGCCCAGAAACCTTTTCCAAACGCACATCCCGTCTCATCTGCCCCCTTCCTAACGTCTGCCCTGCCACTTCCCAAGTTTAGGGCGAATATCTCCTTCCCAGGGCGCGCTGGGATCCTGGAGGCATGTCTCCAGGGGATCCCACTGTCTGCCCTGCCCATTCTCTGCACTTTCCTGGGTTGAAAATTTACAACTGTCTGTGCAATCATTGCCCGTCTTGTCCCCCGACCCCAACCACTAGACAGGAAGGTCTCGAAGGAGGGGATTCTGTGTTTTTCTTCTGTGGCAACTCTGGGTGTTGAGAAAACAGTCATTGGATGAAGTGAGGGGATGGATGAGGACCTGAGGGCAGGATACGACTGACCACATGGCGCTGCAAGACCTTGGCTTTGGAAAACAAAGGTGTGGCCCAGGAGACCCATTGTCCCTTCCAGCTTTGACGGTCTCTGGCCCCAGTCCGGGGTATGGAGTGCCTGGGAGCCTATCCCTCAGAAATGTGTTCCCACAGGCTGATGCAGCCATCCAGGGCTATTACTGAAGACTGGGAGTGGCAGGGAGGGCTGTTTAGAATTCTGCATTTGCAAAAGCAATAATGGGGGTTATAGGAGCAATTCACACTCAAGGTGTAAAGTGAAAAGGACCGGCTCTTCCCAAAGCAACCACTGTTCACAGTTTCTCCTGTGAGAGAATCCGGGCTCTTTCTCTTGCTGGCTGTGTGACTATTTGGACGCGCAGGCCCAGCGGCCACGGCTCATGGGCCCAGCCGCTCCGCGGCATGTGGGATCTTCCCGGACCGGGGAACGAACCCGTGTCCCCTGCATCGGCAGGCGGACTCTCAACCACTGCGCCACCAGGGAAGCCCTGGCTGTGTGACTTTTTACCTAACTTCTCTGGGCCTCAATTTTCTCATCTGTAAAATAGGGATATAATAGCAAGTACTTCATGGGATCATTGTGAGGAATAAATTAATATATGGAAAGACTACTGCCTGGTACATGGTAAGCAATGGGTTAGCTGTTATAATTACCCAATGTACTATATATGCATACATAGTATGGTATTAGGAACCCTATATATGTATATACATACATAAAACTATATACACATGTAGGTATGGTATACACACATCTCTCTCCAGTGACTTTCTTTATTTTTTAATTAATTAATTTATTTATTTATTTTTGGCTGCACTGGATCTTCGTTGCTGTGCGCGGCCTTTCTCTAGTTACGGCGAGTGGGGGCTACTCTTCGTTGCGGTGCGCAGGTTTCTCATTGCGGTGGCTTCTCTTGTTGCGGAGTATGGGCTCTAGGCGCGTGGGCTTCAGTAGTTGTGGCTCGTGGGCTCTAGAGTGCAGGCTCAGTACTTGTGGTGCATGGGCTTAGTTGCTCTGACGCATATGGGATCTTCCGGGACCAGGGTTTGAATCCGTGTTCCCTGCATTGGCAGGCGGATTCTCAACCGCTGCACCACCAGGGAAGTCCCTTGGAGCACTTTTTATCCGAGCATCTCTGCCTCTAAGAATCTGCTGTGTATTATTCCATAGAAAGGATGCACCAGGATTTACCTAACCTTAGGACTTGTGGGCTATTTCTTAGGTTTGGTGCAGTTTGGGGGACAGTTTGTAACTATCGAGCGCAATTTTAAATGCATAACCTGCAACGCAGTCGTTCCCTTTCTAAGAATTTATTCTATCCAATCTCCAGCCCTGGGGTACACAGGCCACGTCCCAGGTATTAATGGCGGCTATGGCACATGTGCGCCCCCCAGATGCGCAGACAAGGGATGTAGTGTAAGGCTGCAGCAGAACTTGTTGGAGGGCGACCGTTGGCTCATGCCCAGGCTTGCAGCTCCCCTGTCATTCCCAAGGAGGCGGGCCTGCTACTGACCCCGCCCCAACCATCTGGTCCCGCCCCAACAGGCCCCGCCCCACCGCCAGCGCCACCACCCACTGAGCGCGGCCGCCCGGCAGGCCCCGCCCCGCCCCAGCCAGGCTAGCCCCCAGGCTCCGCCCCGCCCGGCACTCTGTGCGCTTGCGCCGGCGTCTCAGGCTCCCGGGCCCGGCGGCCGCGGCTCTTTTGTCTCCGGGCCGGAGCCCGAGCTGGATCCTGAGCTAGGGTCGGAGCCCAGGTCAAGACTGGGTTGGAGTCGGATCGCGTCCGCAGCCCGGGCTACCCGATGGGGCGCGCCCCCTGCCCACCGCCCCCGGCCCGTGCCGTCGCCTGAGCCCCGGCCTGCCTGGCCCGGCCCGCGCCATGGAGTCCGGCCGCGGCGGCCTGGAGACCGTGGGCAAGTTCGAGTTCTCGCGCAAGGACCTGATTGGGCATGGCGCCTTCGCCGTGGTCTTCAAGGGGCGCCACCGCGAGGTGAGGGGCCGGCCGGCCCGGACAGAGCGCCGGCGAGGGCGGCCCCCCCGCCCCGGGGTCCCTCTCCCCATCCCCCGCTCCAGGAACCCCCCCCCGTCATCCCCACCGCCGGCCACCCCCATCCCCACCTCCACACCCCGGAGGCCCCCTCATCCTGCCGGGGACCCCACATGAACACAGCCGGGCGCCCCTCGTCTCACCCCACAGCCTCGGGACCCCACGTCCCCCTCACATGCACTCCTGACCCCCTCATCTCCAGGGACCTGCTGGGCGCTTGGCCTGGGCAAGGCCTTCAAGGCGTTCCCGGGTTCCCCGCCCCTGAGGGACACCCGCGCTTGGTTTTCAGAAACACGACCTGGAGGTCGCTGTCAAGTGCATTAACAAGAAGAACCTGGCCAAGTCGCAGACTCTCCTGGGGAAGGAGATCAAGATCCTCAAGGTGAGCTGGCCGCAGCAGCAGGGGGAGCGGGTGATGGGCGAGGGCGCTCCGCTCACAGGAAACCTGGCTTTCTGTCCTAGGAATTGAAACATGAAAACATCGTGGCGTTGTATGACTTCCAGGTAAGGCTGCCGGCGCCGTCTTGGTGGGGATGGGCTGTGCTCCCCTCCGCCCCCGCCCCCACCGGCCCCAGTACAGCCTCAGGCCCCGCTGACTTAAGTCCCAGTCCAGCCAAGTGCTGGAGACCCTGGCCAGGAGTGGACTCTTCCAGGCTAGCGTCTCGTACTGGGGGAAGGAGCTGGGCACCCCCATGTGTGGATGGGCGTCGGAGGCCTGTTGGGACCTTGGAGACCCCACCCTCAGCCCAGTTCTTGGGCCTGGGTTTCCTCTGGGCGTGTTGGGAGAGCTCCCACCTTCCCCCGCCACCTGAGTGCCAGGGGCGCCAGCGCAGCTCCACCGAGGGAGGTCTGGCTACAGCGTGGCCCTCGGGGGTGTCTGGCCCAGCGGCCGCGACGGTGAGTCCTGTCCCCAGCGCAGGCTCAGGGCAGCCCTGCCGGCCTGGACCACCTGTCTGGGCCAGCGGATTGTTTGTTGACATTACCCCAGCGGCCTGGCATTGGCCACTGTCTCCCTGTGTCAGACTGGGGGAGGGGCGGGGCTAAGGGAGATTCCTTCTTGCCGGCAGCTGGGGCCAGCCACCCGGGCAGGAGGGAGGCGGGTGCCCGGCTGGCTGATGAGGCCATCTCAGGCCTAGCTGGCCCAGAAGACCGCGGCCTGTTTCCCCCAGTGACCCCGGGCCCCCAGGCCTGGCGGTGAGGGGGGGCCCGGCTTCGGCCCAGGTCTGGGACCCTGGAGACCCAGTTTGGGGACCAGGAACCTGAGGCAGCAGATCTGAGGGCCAAAGTGCTGACTAATGGTTTTGAAACCTGTTTACTGAGGCCACGGGACCAGCCCCTGGCTGAGGGGAAGTTCCCAGCCTGGCTGTCTGTGTTTTGGTGGCCTCCTCCCTCCTTCCCTGTCCTCTCCCTCCCCCTTCAGAGCGGGGCTGCGGCCTTGGGGGCTGTGGCATGACATGAGGTGACTTGGGGAGGGCCCAGGTCCAATGTGACAGCGACAGGAAGTGCCTGGAAGCTGTGTTCTGGGGCCAAGAGGGCGGCCCCCTTCCCCCTCCTCCTCTCCCACCCTTCCCTGTCCCCTGCCCCCGCCTCTGCGCGCCCTCCTTCCCATCCTGGCTGGGCCACACACCTGGTTGTGGGCAGTGCCACTTCCTCCAGGGCTTGCAGTGCTGTGGCTTCCCTTGTGCAGAGGAAGTGCTTAAGGCCAGCCAGCCTCTCCCTTGCAGGCCCCCCCCCCCGCGGGGGCCCTGTGCTCTCAGCCTTTGGGGTGTGGGGTGGCTCCCCAAGTCCTTAGACACTTGTCTGAGACACACATGGAACCCAGGAAATCATGGCTTTTAAAAACAGTTAATGATTTGGCTTAAAAAAAAAAAAAATGAAGAAACAGTACAAAAGGGACGTGGGAAAAGGTGACCCTACCATCCCTGGCCCAATGAGCCCCATCTCCCCCAGAGGGTCTCTCTGGGGACAGTGACACATCTTCACGTACCTCTTTGCTGCCACACCATCTACAGTTCTACTGTGGCATTTTTCACTTAAGTGTGTGTCTTTGAGAAGGTCTGTGTCACTCCACATTAACTCAATCCGTATGTGAGAAGTGACACCCCTCTCCTCCCAAGAAAATTATCCCCCATTCTTTCTGCAGGGTTCAGAGTCCAGACTCTGAAGCTAGGTGACCTAGTTCCAGTCCTGGCTCTGCCACTTAAACGAGCTGTGTGTCCTGGAACAAGTGTCTTAATCCGTCTGTGCGTCCATGTCTTTCTCTGTAAAACAGAGAGTCTGGAGTTGTTTGGTTGAAACTGGTCCTAGTAAGCACTGTGTGTGCTGGCGTCACTACGACTGTGACTGTGGTGTTATTTGCAGCTGTGTGGTGTTCCGTGGCCCTGTATTCCACAGTTGACCTCACCTGTCCCCCACTGGTGGGACATGGGGTTATTCTGGGATTCTGCATGTCAGCAGTGTGGCGGCGACTCTCCTGGATTCACCTTTGCCATGACTGTGTGTCCACAGGGTGGATTCCTAGAAATGAGAGGATGTGTATTTTAGTTTGGAACAGTTGCCAGATTGTGGTCCATAGAGGCTGGACCGTGCGCACAGCAGTGCTGCTGGCAGGAGCGCCTGTCTCCCCACATCCTCGCCAGGAGGTCGGTTATCAGACTTCCCTCTTGGCCTGCCTGAGAGGTGGAAATGACATCTCTTATGGTCCTGTTGTTCACTTTGGGGGGAGGCTCAGCATCTCTCTGTGTGCACGTGAACACCAGGAATGCCTCCTACCCAGGGATGTGCTCCTGTGGGTCTTGTGATTACCGAGGTTGGACGGCACTGTGGTTAACAGCATGGGCCCTGCGCCCTACTGCCTTTCTGAGCCCAACTCATCCATTTACTTACCTGTGTGACCTTGGGCAGGTTACTCAGCCTCCTGGTGCCTCAGTGTTACCCAGAAAATGGGAGATGATAACAGTACATCTATGTCGTACGGTGGTTGTGATGACAGCTTGAGTCTATGTATGTTAAGTGTTTAGATCTGTACTTGTTAGTTAGTAAGTGCTATATAAATATTGGTTGGTGGGAACTCTTTATATATTAAGGAAAGCCCTTCCGTGATAGGTTGCAAATATTCCTCCTCAGGTTGCTTCTTGTCTGTTGAGGTGGTTTTGTTTCGTGGCCATACGGAATAGTGACCGTTGTCAGGCTGCTGTGCGTGCGTGGGGGAGGCCTCTGGGGTGGTGCTCTGCTCTGTGGCCCACAGACATGTGGGCAGGCAGCGGGAGCCCCTGGCCTTTCCTTTCCTTTGGGGGGCAGACGGCTGGCTCTGGGTCTTGCCCTCGCCTGCTGGGCCGTGATTGGGTGTGCTCTTTCTGGGGAGAGTGGCCATCACAGGGCTCAGGGGACATCCCTGCCCAGCGTGCGCCCTGGGACGGGGGCCTTCCTGAGAGCAGCACGCCGTCCAGCTGGTTCCCACAGCTGGGTGACTCACTTCCCGGCCTGGCTGACAGAGCCACCCTTAGTGACTTTGGGTGGGCGGACACCTCAGTCAAGGGGAGAGGTCTGCCTCGCTGTGGGGTCATTCAGGACAGTGTCACCCTTTGGCCTTGCTTTTTCGTGACCCAGGCGGGCTTGGTGGGTCCGGGCAGGGACACGTCGATTCTGTGTTTTCCGTTCTGGAAGTGTCCCCTGCTTCTCCCGAGTCAGGGGCGGGCCCGGTGTGTGGGAAAAAGGGGGCTGCAGAGGGCAGCTGGCCTCCCCCCGGCCCCCCGGCCCCCGGGAGCCACAGGCACACAATGGAAGCTGGAAGGAGGCTCCCTGAGGGAGGCTGGGCTTCCTCCTCAGGGCGGGGCTGGGCATCCCTTCCCGTCTGGGCGCTGTCCAGGAGAGCCCAGCCTGGGGGCGGGGAGTGCCGCGGCCCCATGGGCGGCTGTGCTCCGGCCCTGGCTGTGGCTTTTGCCCCCTTCTGGAGCCAGGACGGCCCACTCCAAGGGGTTGACTAGGCCAGTGCCCGCCCGCCCGCCTGCCCGCCCGCCTGCCCAGCCCACCTGCGCAGCCCAGGATCACCAGACAGCCCAGCCCAGGGTCACCGGACAGCAGGCTCGGCCAGCCCGGGAGCTGGGATCCTCTTAAGCAAAGCACCTTAGCACCTCCTGCGTGCCCGGGCGCCCGTGCCAGGCTGCTTGGGACACCTGGCCCCGACACCCGGGCGGCCCGGTCCCCAGGGCCTATGGGCGCGCCACTGAGAGACGGAGAGGGTGCCGCTTCATCCCGCCTTCGGGGCCTCGCCTGTCCTCTCGAGGTGTGCAGGTCAGCGTTCACGGCCCCCTTCCTTGGGGGCCGCACGCACGGTGGAGCGGCCAGGACTCTGGTGCCCGGATGCCAGGCAGAATCACAGGGCCTCTCTGTGCCCGTTTCCTCCCCTTAAGTCGGCTGGGACGTCGATGGGACCTGCCCGCTCCTCAGGTGGCGCCGGGGGGACTGGTGGGCTGGGGGTGGCCCCGCTGTGCTCCCTGCAGGCTGGAGGCCCGGTGGGCCGGCGCCTCGGCCGTGTTGGTGGTTTTGCATTAAGAACATGATGGACTCCTGGGGCCAAGAGCGCGGCCAGAAGCTCCCTCATCTGCCTCCCCCAGGAGGGGAGCCCTCTGGCTCGGCGGCCGCCACAGCCCCAGGAAGCAGTCCTGGTCCTTTGGAGTGTCCAGGCCGAGTCTGGACCGACCGCAAAGGAGGCGGCCTGCCGTCTGCAGTCCGCTTGGTCCCCCAGCCTGGGGGAGCTCGTGGAGACCAAATTTAGCTCAGGAGGAGGAGGGCCGAGGCGTGACCTCTCCGGGTCTTGGGTGGGCAGCAGACTGCCAGGGGCAGACCAGCAGTGCCACCGAGGCCGTGCTGACGGCCCCCCGGGGAGCCTGGAGAGCCGGCTTCCTCAGGGGGGCCCGGGCACGCAGCCGTCCCGGAGACCGCCACACTGGGGGCGCTGCAGGCGTGGCCGAGGCTCGTGCCGGCCCATGGGGTTGGCGCCTCACAAGCTGATGCTACGGGCGGGGAAGGGGCCTTCTGAAGCCAGGGCAGTGGGGGACCCCGAGGCCGGGCCTCCGCGGGCCCGAATCCCACGTGGTGAGGGGAGGTGGGCACGACTCCCCCGGCCCAGCCCTGCTGTGCTCTCCCCCTCAGGCCCTGAACCTCTGGGCTCCGTGCACAGTAGGGCCTGCGGGCAACACGCTCGGTCTCTGCTGGGTGACCCACGGGGTGAAGGGACAGAGATCGGGGGAGAAGAGGGGCCCCAGAGCCCCTGGTCTTTGCTCACTGAGAGCTCGTCGAGGCCCGGGGGGCACCAGGAAGGCTTCAGGGAGGTCTCGGGGGTCCAGGGTGTCAGGCAGCGGGGAGGGCTAGGAGCCCCGAGCCAGTGGGCGGCGGGCCCCGTGGGGTGGCCCCGCGGGAAGGTGGGCGTCTGGCCTGGTGTTTGGAAGCGCCCCCAGCTGGAGCGGGTTTCGGGGTCCTGTGCGGGGGTCCCGTGGGTTCCTGGGCACAAAGGGCAGTATGCTGTCACTGATGCACAGGCATCTCCTTTCTGGGGCAGGAGGTCGTGGGGTCCAGGCTGCGCGGGACTCACCTCCCAGCTGGCAGGCCCCTTGTCCCATGCAGCCACGGTTCTGCCAGCCCTGGGTGACTGCCCGGGGACCCTCGGGGGCGTGGAGGCTGCACTGTCTCCTGCCCTTGTCATCCGGCCCTGTCTGTCCTGGCTCAGTGGGTGATCGGAGGCTTTCCTGGGGAGCAGGGGTCCTGTCGGGAGGACAGCCGAGAGCTGGGGGTGCCTGGGCCCCACCCCGCGCTGCCCCTCTAGCGGTGTGGCACCTCTGGGCCACTCAGGACAAGGCTGCTCCCTGGCGGGTGAATTCGGAGCCTGTTAAGCATGTCCCCAGAGGTGGCCATGGTCAGAGTGACGGCAGGTGAGGGAACAGGTGGCCTGGGTGTCACGGGGAGTGGCTGTTCTATCTCCTGGGCTAGTTCTGGGTCCTCATCTCTGGCCCCTCTGCCCGGGAGCCTCCGGCTCTGCACCCGGCTCTCAGAGCCTCCCTCTGTTGGGATCTCCCTCCTCCTGGTACCCCTCTGTCCCCATTGCCAACCCCGCCGGGGTTGGTCGCAGTCGTGGGTGCGGCGTGACCGGGGACTTTCTCCCTGCATTATCTCTCCCCACAGCTGGCCTGGGAGGGCGGGGCCTGCGTGCTGGGCTGAGGCAGCTCCCACCTCTCTCCTGGGTGGGGGGGGGGCGGGGGTGGGAGGGAGGGCCTGCTTTGGTGGGCGGAGCCCGCCCCCTCCCAGAGGAGCCCAGCTGGGCACTTGGGAAGGCTTCTGCATCCCTGCGGACACGCCGCTGAGTGAGGGCCTGGGGAAGCAGGGTGGGGCACGCGGCCCAGCCAGCCCCCGGAGTCCACCTCTCAGAGGTGTCAGTGTCCACCTCTCAGCCCTGCTCCCCGGGGCGTCCCTGTCCCGGACCCACAGCCCCTCTGTTGGGGGAGCTCTGGAGGCATGGGGGCTTCTCTTTTGTTTTGGATATAAATGTATCTTTTTTATTTACTTTTTTTGGCTGAGTTGGGTCTTCATTGCCGCACGCGGGCTTCTCACTGTGGTGGCTTCTCTTGTTGCGGAGCACGGGCTCTAGGCATGCAGGCTTCGGAGGTAGCTGTGGCGCGTGGGCTCAGTAGTTGTGGCGCACGGGCTCAGTTGCTCTGTGGCATGTGGGATCTTCCCGGACCAGGGCTTGAACCCGTGTCCCCTGCATTGGCAGGTGGATTCTCAACCACTACGCCACCAGGGCAGTCCCGTAGGGGTCTTCTCTTGTTTCAGGGGGCTGACATTTACACCTGGGTGTCACCCAGTGGCTTTGTGTTCTACTGGTGTGGGTCTGAGCCCAGGCCCAACCTCCTGGGGGTAGGGTGACTGATCAGGGGTCCTCTGTCCTGCCAGGTCGGGGTGGTGGCCCGCTGCTGGGGATCAAGTCTGTCTGGGCCTCGGGTGCCCTCCCCCAAAGGCTGCTGAGAAGTGTCCCTCCTGCAGCCACCTGCCTCCTCCACCCAGGCGTCCCTCGGGGCTCCCCGCATGCCTTGAGAGCTCCGGGGCCAGCTCCCGCGCTTGCCCCCGAGCCCCTGGGGGTGAGAAGCTGGAGCTGCCCGGGCGCAGCGTGCGGGTGGGGAACGGGGGCTCGGCGCGTTCTCCCGGGCGGCGGGGAGGGGCTGGCCCTGGCCCCCAGGGCCCGGCAGTGTGCTGGTGCTGAAGGGGCTCAGGGACTTGCTCCTGGCCGGCAGGGCCCCTCCGTTAGGGAAGACCCCGCCTGGGAAGGGGGGGGCTGTCTGCAGGAGGCAGAGCGGTCAGGACCCCGCCTGCCTGGCTGACTTGGCTTCGCGGGGCTCAGTTTCCTCCTCCGTGACCTGGGGATCTCAGGGGCCCCTCCTGGACGGACGCCAGGGCCGTGAGTGCGGGAAGGCGTCTGCGCGCTGGCCTGAGCAACGGGCTCCGCGGTCTTGCTGTCGTGGACCGAGCCGTGGATGCTGGTGGCAGCCCGAGGCCGTGGGTGGCCAAGGGCTGAGCCGGAAGCTGGCCGGCAGTGGGCTGGCGGCGCCAACCTATAATGCTGCTGGCATCTTTGGTTCCAGAGCCAGGAGCAGTTTCCGCGGCCTGAGAGTCAAGGCCCTCACGCCCTCGCTGTGTCCCTTCTTGGGGGCCTGGGTCCCCCACTAAGTGCTTCTGCGTGGCCAGGACTCAGCACTCATGGAAGGGCAAGCTGAGCCCTGTCAGAACCTCCGGGCCGGGGCTGCCCCTGCCCCTGCCCCTGGCGGAGCCCTGGGCTGCTGAGGGCTGCCCCCGGGGGGCGGGGTCCTTGCTCCGCCCCGACACCTCTCCTGGGTCCTCAGCCCCTTCCCCAGACTTGACAGATGGAGTGATCCGATTGGCTGCTTCTCTGGTCACTCAAGCCCACTTGGCTCTAGACATCCTCATCTCCTGGCCACTAACGAACTGGCTGAGCCCTGGCATGACAGGCCCCAGGGCTGCCCGGCCAGCCAGTGTCCACGCTCAGTGGCCTCTCCTGCCTGAGCCCAGGCAGTGTGTTGAGGGCAGCTGCAGGTGCCGGGTGCCCGGGTCACGCTGGGGCCAAGCCAGTCTTCCCAGACGGCTGCCAGGCTGGGGGGCGGGGCGTGCTGCTGCCCACCCCTCACTGCCTCTTCTGTGTCCTGCAGGAAATGGCCAATTCCGTCTACCTGGTCATGGAGGTGAGTCCTGGAGGCCAGCTGTGAGGACGGGGAGGCTGGGCCCTCTCGGCTCTCAGGCCCCTTGTCACCTTGCGGTGAGAAGTTGTTTTCATGTCCGTGGGCTTCGGGCCGCCTCACCGGCGAGCACCCCCATTGACCTCCTCAAGCACGGATTGCGGGGGACGCCTGCCCAGGCTGGAGACGGGGCACCGAGTGCCCAGGGAGCAGCGCCCAGGGGTGGGGTGGTGGGAGAGCCGGGCACGGCGGGAGGGGCTGCCTGGCCGCTGACCGAGGCGTGTGGCGGTCTCTTGCAGTACTGTAACGGCGGCGATCTGGCCGATTACCTGCACAGTGAGTGGACACCTGCGGCGGGACGGGCTGCCCGCGAGGCTCACCTGATGCGTTCTGAGAGGGGGCCTGGCCTGAGCGAGCTTTCCTGGGCCTGATGGTGATGGCGGAGGCTCCCATCCCCCTGGCGCCTGCTGGGAAAGATGCAAGGGGGAGCGGAGCCCCGCTGGGGACACATGCTGCGTCAGAGCCACGAGGGATGGCTTCTCAGGGCAGACGTGGTCTGCAAGGGTCACTCTTGAGCGGGGCCCCGTGCGGCCCGCTGTGGATGTGGTGCCCGGCAGGGTCCCGGTCGCCGGTCGGCTGCTCTGCGGGGGCCAGACCTGTCCTGGGCCCCAGCGGGGGCCGGCTCTCCACAGGGGGCGGGCCTTCGCAGGGTCCTGGCGCGGGTGGGGGACCACCGTTGAGGCCGGGCCTGGGGCTCATCGCACAGCCGCTGGCCGTGGTGCATGCCCTGGGCAGCAGGTAGAGGGAGCTGCTGAGAAGCGGCCCTTAGCTGAGAAGGGGCGGGGTGTGCTGGGCAGCAGCGCGGGGCTCGCAGGCTGGGAGCGGACACGGGGCAGCTCAGGGTCAGACGGCGTGGCCGACGGGCCTGGAGGCCGCAGGGAGGGGCTCGGGAGCCATGCGGGGCGGGAGGCTGCTGGCCCGGGGCGCCCGGGCGAGCTGCGCCCCACGGAGCCCGTCTCCCCTCAGCCATGCGGACGCTGAGCGAGGACACCATCCGGCTCTTCCTGCAGCAGATCGCCGGTGCCGTGCGGCTACTGCACAGCAAGGGCATCATCCACCGGGACCTGAAGCCCCAGAACCTCCTGCTATCCAACCCTGGTGGGCGCCGTGCCACCCCCAGCAACATCCGGGTCAAGATCGGTGAGGTGGCGGCCGGGGCCCGGGGAGACCGGCGGAGGCCCGGGGGCCGCGGCCACCCCTCTCACGCCTCTCCTTGCCTGCAGCCGACTTCGGCTTTGCCCGGTACCTGCAGAGCAACATGATGGCGGCCACGCTCTGCGGCTCCCCCATGTACATGGTAGGTGGGCCTGTTGGAAGGGGGTCCGCGGTGGGGTTCCCCCCCGTGTCCATCCTGTGGCCTCACTTTGGGTGGCAACCGTCGTGGCTGTACCGTTTCCCGCCACGTCTGTGGCGTTCGGCTGGCGTCTGTTATGATTGGCTGGCGCCTGGCTGGAGCCAGACTTTGCTCAGCGCGCGCTCAGCGTCCATCCTTGCCGTCGCGCCGACCGCGCTGTACCCCGCAGGCCCCCGAGGTCATCATGTCGCAGCACTACGACGGGAAGGCGGACCTGTGGAGCATCGGCACCATCGTGTACCAGTGCCTGACAGGGAAGGCGCCCTTCCAGGTGAGGCCCCGGCAGAGGGTGTGGCGCGCTCAGCCCTGCAGCCTCCCCTTGCCGGCGTGCCGTGGCCGCCCAGCTCCCCCCCGTGCAGTCACTTCAGGGCCGAGGCCGGAGTCTCCACTGGCTCTGGGGCGTACCTGTGCGTGTCCACACGTATGTCTGAACCAAGTTTTGTGGCCTCCCTCCTGCCCATTCCAGGGCTGGCATGACCCACCAGATTGGTACGAGGACCCCAAGCTCTGGGGTACACCCTGCATTTGGAAGGCAGTGGCCTGCCGTGTGCTGGACCCCAAAGGGTCCAGGGCCCCGAGCCCGTGTCGCAGGCCCTCGCGTCCCGTGCTGGCCTCGTGGGCTGACGCGGCAGCTCTCCGCTGTCGCCAGCTTGCCCCAAAGCGCCCTCTGCCTGCCCGGTGACCTCGGCTGCCCCCATCCCCGCTCCCCGCACCTCCCTGCCTGCCGTTTCCTGCACGTGAGCAGGCGACTAGCGGAGGGCCGTCCCCCGCTGGCATGTTGGCCTTGGGAAGGCAGGGGCTGTCTCTTGCTCTCGACTGTACCCCCCGAGCCTTGAATAGTGCCTGGCACACAGCAGTGCTGAGCGCGTGACACGTGAACAGGCGTGTGGGCGGGGCCCACTTGGGGGGCGAGCTTGTTCTGGGGCTCTTTGCTGGGGTGGGGTGCACGGGCCACATTTTAATTTTAAGAAGCACATGACCGGTCACACCAGATACCCAGGATGCACCCGCACCAGGTGGGAAGGGGGCCCAGCCAGCATCCTTGCTCTGGGCCCCCCTGGCCCCCCTGTGTGGTCCCCGTGGTTCCACAGCCTGGCGGGGGGGGGAGGGGGCCCCCTTCCTTGGAAGCATGCGAGGGCGCTCAGTGTTTGGACAGACAGGCTGGCAGTGCTCGACCAGGGGCCTCTCGGGAGACAGAGGCTCTGAGCGGCTAGTGGCTGAGAGCAGCAGGGACACTCACACCTGGCCCCCTGGCCCTCACTTCCAGGCCAGCAGCCCCCAGGACCTCCGCCTCTTCTATGAGAAGAACAAGACGCTGGTCCCCCCGTGAGTGCCCCTCCCGCCAGACACAGACACCCCGCCCCCCCGCCCCCGGGCAGGCTGCCCTGTCAACGTCGTGCCCTGTGCCCCCAGCATCCCCCGGGAGACCTCGGCCCCGCTGAGACAGCTGCTCCTGTCTCTGCTTCAGCGCAACCACAGAGACCGCATGGACTTCGGTGAGCACCCCCTGGCTGGCCCGCCACCTCGCCCGACAGGCCTGGGGGGTCAGGGCCCTCGGGCTTGCGCCCCTGCCCCCACGTCCTGCACACCCCACTCCCAGGGGCCCTGTGGCGGCAGTGAGTGGCTTTTCCCGGGGCCCGCAGCTCCCTTCCCAGCAGCGGAGATAAATCCCCGGTTTTGCAATGGGCAGCACTGCTGGGAGAACCGTGGGCAGGGTGGCTGGATCCGGGCCTGGGCCGCGCTGGGGGCACCAGCTGGGACTCTGCCTCCCTCCGTTGCTGGAGTGCGGCAGCGGGGACAGGGCCCCGGGGACGGTGGGGCCTGGCCTCACCCCTCCTGAGCCCGGGCCCATCCCTCTCCTGCAGATGAGTTTTTCCATCACCCCTTCCTTGACTCCAGTGCCGCTGTGAAGAAGTGTGAGTCCCCTGAGGGTCTCGGCACTCCCGTGCCCCCCCCTTCTCCCTGTGGGCTGCCAGCCCCACCCTGGGAGGTTGGGGGCTACCAGCTCCTCAGCCCTCCTCCAGCCTGTGGTCCCCAGGGGCCCCAGAGGCCAGGGGGTGGGCTCGAGCTCAGCTGACTTGGTGCGGTGGGATTGGAGAGGTGAGGGCAGGCCCTCGCACAGGTCCCCTCCTGGTCCCTGGGTTCCTCTGGGGCGGGGCGGGTCCCGAGCCGGCAGCTGTGCTCGGCGTGGGGTTGACATGGGCAGGTGGGAGCAGAGCATCCCATGCTGATGGGTGCTGATTCACGCCCTCTGCCAGCCCCGCCCGTGCCCGTGCCCTCGTACCCAAGCTCGGGGTCCGGCAGCAGCTCCAGCAGCAGCTCCACCTCACACCTGGCCTCCCCACCGGTGAGTCACGCGCAGGGCGGCGGGCTGCGGGCTCCTGTCGCCTCGGCTGCGGGGTGTGCAGGCGTCCGCAGGAACCTCGTCGCGCTCCCGCCCCGCCCCAGCTCGCGCCTTCTGCTGTGTCGTCTGGTCTCATCACACCAGACTCAGAAACGTTCTGCTTGTGAATGTGGCGGAGTTAGAAGCGGGTGGACGCCTGTTTCAGGGTCCCTGTGTCCCGTCGGTCTCTTCAGCACCGTGTCAGCTCCGCGCCTGCATGTGCACGGGCGCGCGGGTGGCCACGGGTGGGGGCCCCGTGTCCTGGGAGCCCACCCGCCCCGCAGCCCGCGTCCCCAGCACAGGGCTGGGGTGAGGTCTGCCGAGGTTGTGCTCGGGGGCGGGGGCACTGGGGCTTGAACCTCCCTTGGGCCGTCTGTCTGTCCGTCCGTCTTGGCAGGCGGGGGCCAGGGCCAGGCTGGTGGCGTAGAGCACGGCTCGCTCACGCCCGAAGGTGGACCTTCCAGACGCCCCACCTCCCGAGCGCTGTGCAGGGCCATGGGGGGCAGGGCGGGAGTCGCTTGACACGGGGCCTCTGGAGCCTTTGGGGGCCAAGCGGTTCCTCGTGCTGGGCAGCAGGGGGCTCCGTGAGGTGACCGCTCCTGTGGGGAGGTCACTGGAGAAGCAGCGGCCTGGGGGAGGAGAACGTGCAGAGCCTCTGCCTCGTCCCCATGGTCCCCTTCACCCAGGCCCTGGGGCCGGGTCTCAGCGGCCTCCCCTCTGACCCCCAGTCCCTGGGGGAGATGCAGCAGCAGCTCCAGAAGACCCTGACCTCCCCGGCCGAGGCCGCCGGCTTCCTGCAGGGCTCCCGGGACTCGGGCGGCAGCAGCAAGGACTCGTCCTGTGACACTGATGACTTCGTCATGGTCCCGGCCCAGTTTCCAGGTCAGGGGGCCACCAGGCAGGGGTGGGCAGGGAGATCGCTGCAGACATGCCAGACGGAACCCCTAAGAAGGGGCTTCTGGAAGTTTCTACCCCAGATCAGCCTGGCCAGAGAGTCAGAGCTGAGTCCTGCCTGCCGCGGAGCGTCCGGGGCGCCTGCTCCGAGGGGGGAGCTGCTGCCCCCGCCCACCCCGCAGAGCCCTGTTCTCGGGCCCTCAGTTCCCCTCGCGACCCCGGCTGCTGGTACTTCCCTCACGGCCTTGGCCGCCCTGAGACTCCCAGGCCGGGGCCACGTGGGAGCGGGCCCAGGTGTCCGACGGGCCACCCTGAGCCTGTCGGCTTGGCTCTGCAGGGGAGGAGAGGCCCTGTACCCAGCCACCGGCAGCTCAAGGAGGGCAGCGGGAAGGTGGGGACCCAGCGGTCCTGGAGGAGGGGTGAGGCCCAGATTGGGAGGTGTGGACACCCAGCCTGGGGTTCGCTGAAGGCTGGTGTGTGGGGAGGGTGCCAGGGTCTCCGAGTGCCATGAGGTCCAGACAGGCAGAGGGGGGTGTCAGCGCGAGCGACAGGAGCGGGGACGGGAGAGTGCTGGGCTCGCTGTGGCCTGGGCCCGCCCAGGAAGAGGTGCCTGGGCCCAGCCTCACCCGTGTCCCATCCACAGGTGACCTGGTGGCCGAGGCGGTCGGTGCCAAGCCACCACCGGACAGCCTGATGTGCAGCGGGTAAGCCCCCAGCCCGAGACCCGCCGGCTCTGCGGGGAGGGCGACGCCTGCTCTCAGGCTGTCCCCTGACCTGCCTGGGTCAGACAGTTTGGGAAATGCCGAGTCTGCTGTGCCCAGTGCAGGACGGAGTCCCAAGCAGGGGCCAGGGTCTGCGCTGGTTTGGCCTGAATGTGAGGCCCTGCCGTCCGCCCTGTCCCCGCCAGGAGCTCGCTGGCGGCCTCTGCTGGCCTGGAGAGCCGCGGCCGGACCCCGTCTCCTTCCCCGCCCTGCAGCAGCTCCCTCAGCCCCTCAGGGTAAGCGGGGCCCGGGGCACAGGCAGCATCACAGCGCCCCAGCCACAGTCGTATCCTGCAGGAAGCGGTTGTGTCCAGAGGCCCTGCCTTCATTCAGCCCCGGCAGGGTGCCAGGGCCCTGTGGGTGGTCCGGCGGAAGGAAGGGATTGTGGTGGAAGGGATGCAGGGTGGGCTTGGGGCCCAGGGGTGGTTACCGGAACCACCAGAGACCAGTGTCGTCGCTCCCTCCGCCCCTCCCGAGCTTGTGGGGCGAAGCGGGCAGTGACTCCCAGTGCCAGCAGGAGCTGGCCCTACCTCGCTACTGGCTGGTCCCAGCCAGAAGCCACCTGGGTGCAGAGAGTGGGGGGCATGGGGTACCAGGGAAGCAGTGCTGGCCGTGTGCAGAAACAAGGAAGCAGGTGGCCTGGAGTGGCCTCTGCCCCGGGATGTTAGGGCCTGGGGTTCAGCCCAGCGCCCCAGCTGCGGTGACCCCAACCTCTCTCCCCACACAGCCGGGCCGGGGCATCCTCCAGCAGCAGGTGCGGGGCCTCGGCCCCCATCCCAGTTCCCACTCAGGTGCATAACTACCAGCGCATTGAGCAGAGCCTTCAGTCGCCCACCCAGTACCAGGCGGCGCGGTGAGTGCACGGGGCCCCCAGTGGCCAGGCAGAGCCTTCAGTCGCCCACCCAGTACCAGGTGGCGCGGTGAGTGCACGGGCCCCCCGTGGCCAGGCACATCCCAGAGGACTGTAGTGAGGGCCCCACGCAGCCCACTTGGATGGTGCGGGGCCATCTCACACGCACGGCTGTGCAGACTGCACACTGCGCGACTGTCAGCGCCACCGCCCTGTGGACATACTGGCACTCAAGCTGTACCGTGACGGCTTTCTGGTAGATGTCAGTGAAGTGTCTTGTGTCCACAAAACTGACTTCGATTTTTGTAAGTTTCGGAAGAGGAGAGGGCACCTTTTTTTGTAATTCACAGAAGCCCCTGTGGGTTGGGGGCTGCCCTGGCAGGGACTGGCGGCTCCCACCGGGTTGTGGCTGCTGGTGAGGCCCGTTACTTGAACGGAGGGGGACAGACACGTGGCATGCTGGTGGCCCTGGCCGGGCGTGGCTGGGGCCCTCACACCCTGTGCCTGCTTGCGTCCGCAGGTCCTCTGCCATCCGCAGGTCAGGCAGCACCAGCCCGCTGGGCTTTGCACGGGCCAGCCTGTCACCCCCGTCTCACGCCGAGCACGGAGCCGCCCTGTCCAGGAAGTTCTCCCTGGGTGGGGGCCGGCCCTACACGCCGTCTCCCCAGGGTGAGCCTGCACGCCGCTGGTGGACCCAGCCTCGGAGCTGGGACTGGGAGTCTCCACGCGGGGGGCGGGGGAGGGACTCACTCTCTGTCCCACATTGACCTTGGCAACCCCTCTTGCCCCCAAGTCGGAACCATCCCCGAGCGGCCAGGCTGGAGCGGGGCGCCCTCCCCCCAAGCAGCCGAGATGCGGGGTGGCAGGTCCCCTCGTCCAGGTAGGTGCAGCTCCGGCCCAGTGGGTGTGCAGGTGGAGCTGGGGAGGGGCGGAGGAGCAGGGCTGACCTCCCTGGGCTGGCCTGTCGCTCCTTGGGATAGTGGCCGTTTTCCTGGTTCACAACCGTCATTTCTTACGCGTTAAAAGAAGGCAGGAAACTCTGTGAGACTCTTTTAACAAGCTTAAGCCTTCAGCTTACGGAGGCCCACTGTGGGGCTCAGATCCCACCCCGACCCTGCCATGCTGTGTGACCTCGCGCAGGTGTCTCAGCTCCTCTGTGCCTGTTTCCTCAGGTGCGCAGTGGAGCGTAGGGAATCCTGAGCAGGCGTGGGGGTCTCTGTACACTGTCCTGGTTGGTCGTGTGGGCAGGTCCAGGCAGTCCTCGGGACAGCTGTGATTGGGCCCGTCCTGTCCCTCCCTAGGCTCCTCCGCACCTGAGCACTCTCCCCACAGTGCCGGGCTGGGCTGCCGCCTGCACAGTGCCCCGAACCTGTCCGACCTGCGTGTGGTGCGTCCCAAGCTGCCCAAGCCCCCCACGGACCCGCTGGGCGTGGCGTTCGGCCACCCGCAAGCCAGCCCCCCGCAGCCCTCCCACGGGCTGCAGTCCTGCCGGCCCCTGCGCGGCTCGCCCAAGCTGCCCGACTTCCTGCAGCGGAACCCCTTGCCTCCTATTCTGGGCTCCCCGACCAAGGTAACAGGGCCGCGGGCCTCCAGGGGGGTGGGTGGGGAGTGGCTCTGTATGTGCTCGGGCCGCCGGGCTTTGTGCCTGGCGGGATTCCCACAGGACCTGAGGGGCCCCGGAAGCCAGAGGCAGGGCTGGTGTGCTCCAGCACAGCAGCGCTTGCCGTCTGTGCTGAGACCTCTTGCACTGGCTGGTGGCTGGATCCGTGTCTCCCCGTTCACGTGTGGGGTGGCCACATCCCCGTGACGAAGACTGGCTCCCAAAGCCAAAACACCTGCTCTCTGGCCCTTGACCGGAAGCGTCCCGACCCTGGCCCAGCATCCAGAGCCCCAGAGAACCCAGGCTGCCACCATGGGCACATTACTTAGCTCATCCCTTGCCTCAGTCTTCCTGTCTGTGAAATGGGGCCAGCACCTGCAGCTATCTCGTGGTGTCTCTGTGCAGGCATAGGTGCACACGTGCATGGCCTGTGTTGGACGCGTGCGTCTGCGTGTGTCACTGTCCTCCAGCACAGGGTGGAGTCAGCCTTCACACCTTTGCTGTGAAGACCTGGGTCGTGGAAGTTTGGGGTTTTGCGGCGTGGGGCCCTGCAGGCTCAGGCCGGCGCTGCTGACCCCGTTGAGATGTTAATGTCACCGTGGCGGGTCGTTCTCAGCACTTAACCTGCCCCTCCTAGGCCGTGCCCGCGTTCGATTTCACCAAGACCCCCAGCTCCCAGAACTTGCTGACTCTCCTGGCCCGGCAGGGCGTGGTGATGACGCCGCCTCGGAACCGGACGCTGCCCGACCTCTCCGAGGCGGGGCCCTTCCAGGGGCAGCAGCTGGGCCCCGGCCTGCGGCCCACCGAGGACGCCAAGGGCTCCTTTGGCAGGTGAGCGGGTGGGCACTCCCCCGACGTGGCCTGCGGGAGGAGAGACCCAGCCCTGCCTGCTGTCTGCGGGCACCTCACTCCCTCTTCAACCCCTTCTGAGCCTCAGTTTGTGCGTCTGTTCAATGGGTGACAGTAACTGCCCGGGGTGGGTGGGAGGACCGGGTGGCCAGCACAGTCGGGACAGGCTGGGCATGCTGACCAGGCTGTGGGGCCCCCAGACCCTGCCTGGGGGGGCCGGGGGGCCGGCCCTGGGCAGCGGGTGGCCTGGTGCCTGGGTCTCTGGATCCCCTGGGTGGCGCAGGGCACGTGTTCACCACCCTTCACCCTGCAGGTCCCTCAGCGCCGGCCGCCTCACGGATCTGCTCCTTAAGGCTGCCTTTGGGACGCAGGCCCCTGACTCAGGCAGCGTGGACAGCCTGCAGGAAAAGCCCATGGAGACCGGTGCGTGGGGGGCCGCCGGAGAGCATTCTGGGAAGTGGGGGCGCCCGCGGCAGGAAGACCCTGAGCCCCTCCTCTTGCTCTCTCAGGGCCGTCTGCTGGCTTCGGAGGGAACCTGCACCCGGGAGCCCGTGCGGGGGGCGCCGGCAGCCCTTCCCCCGTGGTGTTCACGGTGGGCTCGCCCCCCGGCGGGACCACGCCGCCCCAGGGCCCCCGTGCCACCGTGTTCTCAGGTGAGGACCGTTGCTGGCCTCGCGGCTGCGGCGGATCAGCGGCCCGCACCGTCCGTCAGGAAGCGGGAGGGGCCCTCGCTGTAGAGTCAGGAGCTGAGCCAGGCGCTACCCTCACGCGAGGCCCTGGGAGGGTCCTCCTTGGAGGCTCGGGGGCACGGCTCCCACAGCCAGGCCCCTGAAGCCCCGGCCCTGGACTCCGGGGTGCCCCTGCAGTGGGCGGGGGCCCGGGAGGGGTGAGGCCTCCGCTGGGGCGCCTGCTCGCAGAGGGGCAGGAGTGGAGCGGGTGGGGACCGGCTCTGTGTCACAGAGTGGCGGAGGCCTGATGGGGAGGGCGGCCGGTCCTGTCCCCACAGGGGGCCCCTCCAGCCCCCTCGGCTCGGCAGGCTCCTCCTCCGCCCGTCACCTGGCGCCCGGGGCCTACGGCGAGGCCCCCCTCGAGGTACCCGCCCCCGGCCACTGCCGCAGCTTTGCCGACCCCGTTGCCGCCAACCTGGAGGGGGCTGTGACCTTCGAGGCCCCCGACCTGCCCGAGGAGACCCTCATGGAGGTGAGGGCCGGGCGGGGGCAGGCGCCTGGCCCAGCGTGGCGTCGGGGCAGGGCTGGTGGCGGTGCCGAGGTGCGTCCCTCAGTGGCCCCGTCTCCCCAGCAAGAGCACACGGAGATCCTGCACAGCCTGCGCTTCACGCTCGACTTTGTCCAGCACGTCCTGGAGATCGCAGCCCTGAAGGGCAGTGCCAGCGAGGCGGCCGGGGGGCCCGAGTACCAGCTGCAGGAGAGCGTGGTGGCCGACCAGATCAGCCTGCTGAGCCGCGAGTGGAGGTGGGTGTGCCCAGCGGGGCCCCGCGGGGAGGCAGCGGGGGTGCGGGCTCCGCCCCTGAGGCGTCCTTGCCGCCCTCCAGCTTCGCGGAGCAGCTGGTGCTCTACCTGAAGGCGGCCGAGCTCCTCTCCTCGGGCCTGCAGACCGCCATCGACCAGATCCGGGCCGGCAAGCTCTGCCTGTCGTCCACCGTGAAGCAGGGTGAGGGCAGCCTCGGCCCGTGGCGGCGGCGGCGGCGGCGGCAGCGTTCAGGGCATGAGACCCTGAGCTCACGGCAGGGGAGTCGGGGAGGGAGGGATAGCTATCTCTGGGAGAAGGTCAGCGAGGAAGAGGTGACGAGGGAGGCCTTCCTGAGGAGGTTCCCTGGTGCAGGCCCAGCCCGGGGAGGGATAGTGGGGGCGAGGGGCAGGTGCAAAGGCCCTGTGGCAGGGCCCCCATGGGCCTGGGGCGGGAAGGCGCAGCGTGAGTTGCTGAGCAGAGCACCTAGGAGGTGGGGTCGGACAGCACCCCGGGGACGGAGTGAGGGGCTTTTGCCCGCTGGTTGCGTGGGTTCCCTTGCTGGGGGCCGGCCTGAGCTGCCGGGGCGCCTCCCACAGTGGTGCGGAAGCTGAACGAGCTGTACAAGACGAGTGTGGTGTCCTGCCAAGGCCTGAGCCTGCGGCTGCAGCGCTTCTTCCTAGACAAGCAGCGGCTCCTAGACCGCATCCAGAGCGTCGCCGCCGAGAAGCTCATCTTTAGCCACGCGGTGCAGACGGTACGCCGGGCGGGGCCACGTGGGGCCGGGTGGGGAGAGCGGGCTGAGGAGCCGGCAGGGGCGGGCTGACGGCCACAGCTCCGCCGGATTTCAGGGGCATCACTCCCGGGGTGGGAAGTTCCACTACACTGTCCCCTCAGCCAGCAAATGTCACCTGGGCCCCTCCAGCCCTGGTGGGGAGCCGGGAGCTCACCTGGGCTTCCGCCTCGCTGTGAGGCTCCACGGCCCAGGCGTGTCCCTCCCTGAAACTCAGGTTCCTTACCTGGAAAATGGGGAACCTGGTTTTCAAGGCTCTTAGCAGGTGAGTTGGTTCCTTCTTCTCTAGAGGGAACCAACGCGGGCAGCCCAGCTAGGAGCTGCGGCATGAAGGCAAGGGGCTTGGAGGGGCCCTGCCCAGTGCTCTGCGTCTGTTGCTTTGGCGTCCTTGTGCCCAAAAAGCGCTGCTTCTGAGGCAGTGCCTGTTTTCGAGAAAATTCACTCGTGCAGTAAAAACACAGCCCGAAGAGACGTTCGGGAACAGTTGGCCTCCTCGTCCCCGAGCTCCCCCTCCCCCAGGGGTGACCATCACTGACATGACCGGGACCGAGGGAGTGCTCTGCCCGGTGCGGGTGGCCGGTCGCCTGCCCTGTAACCCCGGCTGCCTGCGCGTGACCCGGCGGCGCCCACATCGTGCTGCTCCGTGGCTCGTGCGGCCGTCAGCCCTGGGTCCCCCATCTCTGTGGAAGGCAGCTGGGCCCAGCCTCCGCCCTCACCCGGCAGGTGCAGTCGGCCGCCCTGGACGAGATGTTCCACCGCCGGGAGGACTGTGTCCAGCGCTACCACAAGGCCCTGCTGCTCATGGAGGGACTGCAGCAGATCCTCTCGGACCAGGCAGACGTGGAGAACATCGCCAAGTGTCAGTGTCCGCTGGGCCCCTGGGAGCGGGGGCGGGAGGGGGCAGCCGCTGCCCGCTCACCGTGGTGCCCGCCCCCCTCCCTCCCTCGCTCCAGGCAAGCTGTGCATCGAGCGGAGACTCTCGGCCCTGCTGACCGGCATCTGTGCCTGACCTCCTGCAGGCCCGGCCCACGGCGCCCAAGGGGCCTGGACCTTCACTGCCGATCCATGGGGTGGGGAGCAGCTGGCCGGACTCGAAGGGACAAGCCCACGGCCGTGACACCACTCGCTGGTGCTGGGGAAAGGACCGTGGCTCCCCACCCAGCGTCCGAGCCAGGCCTCAGGCTGCGTC
Organism: Leucopleurus acutus; assembly: GCF_964270905.1. NCBI lineage: Eukaryota > Metazoa > Chordata > Mammalia > Artiodactyla > Delphinidae > Leucopleurus > Leucopleurus acutus. The sequence goes on from NC_139155.1 coordinate 89,288,390, forward strand.
TCTGTCTCCTGGGCTCCGCGGCCGTGGACTTCAGGGCGCTGGAGGGCCCCGCACAGAACCTCGACGTAGGCCAGTCCCCTGGCCTGGCTGACGGGCAGAACTCCCCGCCCGGCCGGCCATCTGAACTGCTCTCCCGGCTGCCTCGATGGCAGGTGGGGATGCGTGGGCAGCCCCCGCCCCGCCCAGACCCCAGGGCTGTCTCGCTGAGGACAAGCAGAGGCCCTGAGACCGTGATGCCCACTCAAGCCAAAGCCGCCAGGCCTGCCCAGCGGATCCACCCAGCGAAAGGTGTGTCCTCCTGGCTCCCACCCCTCCCTCCCCCGAGACCACCACCCAGCTTTGTGATCACCCAGCACTTTATGCAGGCGGACTGGACCCGGCTGTTGCACCGCCAGGCACGTGTGCACACCCGTAATCACACGTCCGCGTGCAGACAGCTCCGCGGGCGCGTGTGCTGTGCCTGCGCCCGGGTTGCTCTCGAGGCGAAGCCGCCGTCGTATTTAAATGTTCTTTTAGGGACGGACAGTACGAAGCAGCGAGCTTCCAAAACCCAGCACAGACGCTGTTGCCGTCTTTCACACCTAACTCCTAAGATGTGTCTTATCTTCTGCAGCTCTTTTTCATTTTTCTTTTTTTTTAAAAGAAGAAAACTCGTATGAGTTGACGTTTTGTTCCGAAAGGACGGGGGCAGGATCGGGGCAGCCTCGGCAGCGATGCTGAGACCCCGGGGGCCGGCGGCGCTGGGCGCGTGTGGTCTGCGCGTGGCCGTCCGCCCTCCCGCCTGAAGGGCGGCCCTACCCCTGCCCTTGCTCCCTGCCTGAAGACCGCGGGCAGCTGAGGACTGCTTTTGTGCGTAAACCTACCTGTCCAGCTGTCACAGGAGGTTTTGATGTCAAGCCCTCTGTCCCCTCACCAGGTCCTGGCTGCCATGGGGGGTCGGCGGGGAGGCCACCTTCCAGGCTCGGGGGGGTCCCTTTTCTGGCCTGCCCGGCTCTGCCTAGCTCCTCTCGAGCGTGTCCTCAAGGATGCAGAGGGAGCCGCCCCAGCCCAGCACCCCCGGCGCTGAGGTTTCACCACAGGCCCAGGCAAGGACCCCACGCGTTTCTCTCTTGCGATACTTGAAATCTTGCCTCTGTGCTTGGACCCAGAAGAGGGGCAGCCCTGGGACTCGTTTCTGTCTCCTCACCGGTGGCTTGAGCTTCTCCTCCTGCGCAGAAAATGTCCGTATTTATTGCTTTACGGTTGGCTGGAACCGGGGCCTCTGGGGGGCTGGCGCCGTGGGAGGGGCCCCTTGGGCTCTGTCCGCGGGCGACCTCCGGGCTGTGGGGTGAGCACCGCCCACCCAGCCTGTCCTCCACAGCACAGCTCTCCGCTCTTGGTCTACCTTACAAGACGTTTGTGTCACCCACCCCCACCCCCACCCCCACCCCTTGCGTTAAGTTGTGTAACATCAATTTAAGGAAATAAACCTCTGGAGTTGTTGGGCTGCTGTTACTGATGGTTTGTCACGGCCTACCCTTCTCCCGTCACCTCCTTTCTCGGACTACACGCCCCGCCCCCCCATGTCCTGCAGCAGCAGCTGGAGTTTGGAGGTCAGGTTCGGGGCAAGGCTGGGAGCTCAGTCCTCCAGGGGTTCACCGGGTGCCAGACCTTGACAGCAGCCGCGTCACTTCCGTCCCCACCCGCGGCGCAGGAGGGCCCCCCGCTCCGCCTCTGGGTGGGTGTGAGAGGCTGTGGTTTTGGTGTGCGCGCCCCCGACGGCTAGTGACCTCAAGTATCTCTCCATGTGTCTGTCAGCAATTTCTAGGTCATTTCTGGAGAAATACCCATTCATGTCCTTTGCCCGTGTTTGAATCGGATGCTTTCTTTTTGTTGTTGAGTGGTAAGGTTTCCATTTTTTAGACCACGTGTTGTTTTTTATTTATCTGTTTTTAAGGTTTTTTTTTTATAAATTTATTTATTTTTATTTTTCTGGCTGCATCGGGTCTTCGTTGCTGCGCGCGGGCTTTCTCTAGTTGCGGCGAGCAGGGGCTACTCTTCATTGCGGTGCGCGGGCTTCTCATTGCGGTGGCTTCTCTTGTGGAGCACAGGCTCTAGGCTCGCAGGGTCAGTAGTTGTGGCACGCGTGCTCAGTACTTGTGGCTTGCGGGCTCTAGAGCGCACGCTCAGTAGTTGTGGCGCACGGGCTTAGTTGCTCCGCGGCATGCAGGATCTTCCCGGACCAGGGCTCAAACCTGTGTCCCCCTGCATTGGCAGGCGGATTCTCAACCACTGCGCCACCAGGGAAGCCCTACATACTGTTTTAATAGGCTAAAAGTATCTCATTAAGTTACCAAAAAGGCTAACCGCAATGTGAAACGAAAGTTCGTGGAGGGGTAGTGATAGAGGAAGTGGAAGGTGGGGCCGCAAAAGGCTAGATCCCAGCAGGGCTGCTCCAGTTTGGCTTCCTGGAGTGCGTGCTCCGGGCTCTGCAGACAGGAAGGGCCGTGCCTGGTGGAGATGCAGCCCCTTCCGCTCTGTGGGGCTCCCGGTATGTTGCACAAAGAAATGCCGAAAGAGGATTAAGACAACCGTGGCATTTTGTTGTCAAATTAATAGACTTCATTTCTTACAGCGGTTTTAGGTTTACAGAAAAATTGTGCAGAAAGTACAGAGAGTTCCCAAATACTCCCTCTCCCCCTGTCACCCACTTTACTTCTCCTGTTAACACCTTGCATGGGTGGGATTCATCTGTTACAACTGATAAACCTACACTGACACGTCAGCATCACCCAGAGTCCATGTTTACGTTGTGATTCGCTCTTGGTGCCCGTGCTGTGGGTTTGGACACACATATGATGACCTGTACCATTTCAGTGTCATGCAGAGTCGTTTCACTGCCCTGAATATCCTCTGTGCTCTGTGTTCCCTCCCCTGACTTTAACCCCGTCCCTTTACTGTCTCCATAGCTTCGCCTCTTCCACGATGCTGGAATCACACAGTGTAGCCTTTTCAGGTTGACTTCTTCTGGGTCTTTCCATGGCTCGATGGCTCATTTCTTTTCAATGCTCAATGATACTCCCCTTTCTGGGGGTACTGAGTTTATGTATCCATTTTCCTACTGAAGGATATCCTCTTGCTCCCCAGTCTTGGTATTCATGGGTAGCGCTGCTGTAAACACCCTGTGTAGGAGCCTGACAGTAAGGAGGGCCCAGGAGGGCTGGCTGGGCCGGGGGTGCAGCGGGCACACGGGAGGGACCGGCTCCCCACTTCCTGCGGGGCTCACGTTGCCCTGCGCGCTCCTGGCACGCTCACAGGGGGCCTTCGGCCAGGAGGTCCGGCTCAGGTGCCTGCCCCACTTCTAACTGCCCCCTGGGCACCTGTCCCAGCCTCACAGGCCTCAGTCTGTTCTCCGTAGATCAGAGTCCGGCTCGGTGCCACCATGGCCAGTCTGCAGGGAGGCCCCTCGGTGGTCTTTTCCTCTCATTCTCTCACCTGACACAGGACCTCAGAGCACGGCCCCAAGCTTCCATCCTCCCCACCTGCTGGCCCGTGGCACAGCCTGGGGTCTTGGGCCTGCCCCGGAGACTGCCCTCACCCGGCCTGGGTTTCTGTTCAAGCACCGGGAGCTTCCTGGTTCACACGGGCAGGGGGAGATGGACTGCTTCCCGGGGCACAACGCGAAGTCCCATCACCCAGTCTCAACTGCCTTCCTCGGCGGCTCTAGTTCCAGCCTCACAGTTGCCCAGGTCGTGCGCTTACACGGATGGTTCAGGCTGGGCCCCGTGTCCACCTCCATGTGCCAGAGCGGGCCCAGGCCTCCAGAGCTGCAGAGGCCGAGGGCGGGGAAGGAGTGTCCCCCGACAAAGGAGTCTCTATGGTAAGGGGTGCTCTGTGACGGTAGGTACTGTGTGACGGGGTGCTCTGGGTGCTCTGTTGTGGGGTGCTCTGTGTGAAGGTGGGTGCTCTGCGTGAAGGTGCCCCAATGCTTCCTAGGGCTGCTCAGCCACCTGAGTTCCCCAGACCACACGTGACCTTGACCTTTCCTCATGCCTGGAACCCTGGGGCAGCTCTTGCTTCCCTTCCTCAGAGGGGTGGGCTGTCCTGGGGGATCGTTTCGCACAGGTGAGCTGTGCCCTTCCGCCTGCCTGAGCTCTTTTCCAGCTAGGCCTGACTTTTCCGACTAGGAGTCCGAGTGGAATTTGGTCCAGGGGAGAATCCACGTCAGCAGCCACTGATCCACTTTCCTTCTTGTGGATTCGCTCGTTCTGGACATTTCATGTACAGGTGACCTGTGAGCAACGTGGTGGTCAGGGGCACAGACCCCCCCCCCCCCACGCAGTCGAAAATCCACATATAACTTGACAGCTGGCTCTCCGTGTCCGTGGTTACACATCTGTGGATTCAGCCACTGGCCGACCTAGTAGTCCTGCACTTTGTATTCAGTGAAACAAATTCTGTGTAGGTGGAGCCGTGCGTTCAACCCTGCGCTGCTCAAGGGTCAGCTGTGCGTGGAATCATACACGCACGACGTGGCCTTCTGCGCCTGGCTTCTCCACTGAATGTGTTTTCAAGGTTCAGCCCCAGCCGTAGCACGCGTCAGTACTTCTGAGTCGTTTTCACATAGTGTTTAACACTTGATCACACACTCTCTTGCTGTTGGTCTGTCATTGTCTGTCCCCACTAGACTGGAAGCTTCCCGAGGGCACGGGTTCTGCTCCTAGTCTGTTCGCAGCCTCTGCAGGCGCTGGGAACCCAGTAGGTGCTCGGAAAATAGCTACTGACCGAGTGGCCGTCTCAGGGAGGTCTGAGCCCCGTGCCGCCGGCTGCACTTCCTTCCACCTTCTGCGGGCTGTGGCTTGCTCCCGCCAGCTGTGGTGACATCTGCGCCGCCTCCCAAACCCCATGTGTGGATGAGTTTCCCATCTGTCTTCCACCAGCTTCCAGGAGGTCCTCGCTCCCTGGAGCTCTCACACAGGCGGCTCCAGCATGACCCAGTCTCTCCCTGGCATTTGGGCCCCTCTCCGTGCCTCAGCTTCCTCATCTGTAAAATGGGGACAAGAGAACCTTCCTCTAGGCTCCATGAGGATTGAATAAGCTAACAGGCATCGAGCCCCTAGAGCAGTACCTGGCACTGGCGCGCGGCAAGTGTCTTCTTACGAGAGGTTTGTGGGAAGGCGCTGGTCTGCACACTGTTGAACGACAGGCTGTCATTCCAGAAGCCAGGGCTGGTGCTGTGTGGCTTCCGGCCACGGGCTCAGCCTCTCTGTCCCTCGGGTTCCTCTTCAGCAGCGCGCTTGCTCTTGCGGTGCTTGAAGGCGGGCGAAAGGCCTGAATGAGCTAACACTCGTAACACGGAACAGAGCCTGGAGGCGCAGTCGTTAGGACGATTTGTTCGCCCTAAGAGGGCGCATCCACATCGGCCTCAAACCACCCCCGAGGTGGCAGCGGGGAACCGGGCTCCCCGCGCCAGGCCCCGCCCTCCCCGCCCCGAAGCCCCGCTCAGTCCCGCCCCTGACACCAAGCTCCGCCCCAAGCCGCCTCGGCCCGCCTCGCCCAGAAGCACTTTTGTCCACGTCCGGCTGCCGTCCGGCCGCGCGCTCCGCTTCCGCCTTCGCCCACGTGGTGCGGCTCCGGCTCAGTCCGCCGCTCCGTGAGTGGGGCCGGGTCGGGGCGCGCCCCGCTAGTCCCGGCGTGGGTGGCCGGGGTCTCCCCGATTCCCGAGGGAGAGCCGGCTGGGCGAGGCGCGAGGACGAGGGGGGAGCAGGAGGGACTGGGGAGGTCAGAGGTCAGCCTGGGGGTCAGGGACGACTTAGGTTATCCGCGGGCGGGGCTGGAGCGTGAGAGGGTCCCGGGAAGGTTAGAGTTCTCAAGGGGTGGGGCTGGAGCGTGGCCGTGGTCGGAGTTAAGGAGGGGCGGGCTGGTGTGTAGGGGCCCCGGGGAGGTTAGGGGTCTGGAGGACCCGGGTGGGTGCGTGCCGGCGGAGGTCAGGGGTCGGGCGCGTGCCCCCCCGCCCCTCCCGGGCCTGCATGGGGCTCCCCAGCCTGCGGGCGGCGGCCTGGGCCCTGAGGAGAGCCTGCGGACCGTGGACCCCGCGCCTGGGACCGCGCCTCCTCTGGTAATGACAGTGCACTTGTCCGTGACCCCAGGGTAGCACGCTGACCCCCACTGAGCCCGACTGCATGCCCGGCGAGCACCAGCCCTCATCGCATAAAGTGCTGTCACTGCTCCATTTCTTGGACAGTGAAACCGAGGCCAAGTTGGTGGTTGGGCAAGATCTACAGTTAGCGCCCAGCTGGGATTTGGACTCGGTGGTCAGCCCAGGGTGTTTACTGGACCATGCTGCCACCGTCAGTCTTTCACTGGGCCGCTTCCTTCTGTGTTTTGCTCACACCCCACCCCCCCTCGCCACCGTGTCTTTTCAGTTTGCCCCCCATGGCAGGGAATGGGGAGGCCCCCGTGCCCGTGGGGACCAAGCAGGAGCAGGACAGGAAGGTCCGGCGTGGCTGGCAGGGCGCGGCCGGGATCTGGGAGGAGACGGAGCAGCAGGCGAAAAGGCTCAGGAGCAGCGAGGGTGGAGGGCAGCACAGAAAGCTGCCCAAGCGCAAGGTCGTGCTGCTCGTGGCCTATTCGGGGAAGGGCTACCACGGCATGCAGGTGAGGGCGCCCGCGGGCTGGGCCGGCGTGCTTGGGGCAGGGGCCGCGGAGCGACACTTACCCAGTGAGCCATCTTGGGAAGCGGCAGAAAGAGGGGTCTCATTCTTCACCTCCTTTATCGTGTGGGTCCCATCAGGCAAGATTCAGATTCATATCGAAGCAGCTTTGAGCCCTGTTTCATCCATGCATTGCTTGGGTGCTTGCTGGGGGCGGGGGGGGGGGGGGAGGTGTTCATGGGTCTCCCAGGGTAGTTAAAGGCCCAGGCCTGCCGATGACCAGAGGCGGCAAGTGACGAGAACTCTCAGTCCGTCGTTTCCTCATCTCTCTGATCACAGTGCTGACTTTACAGGGCAGGAAGAGTCATTAGGCTGACCGATACCGCACACTAGAACTGGGACAGCGCCAGGGATGCTCAGAAGGGGCAGCTGTTACTCTTTGTTAGACACGTGAAGGTGACAGTTGTGGGTACGCAGGCACGTGAGAGCTCCCTGCCCAGCCCAGCCCCGTGACCCTTTCCTGAAAGGCACAAGAGCCCCGGCGCCCCGGCAGATGCACGTAGAGCTTCTTCTCGTCCCTTGTGGTCAGCGGTGTGGCTCTTACACACTTCGGTGCCTCGTTCTTTAAACTTCTTGGAGGAATTCACTGCTGTGTAGAGTATCTCACTGAAGCGGAAGTTTAAGAAAACAGTGCCCAACCTTACCAGGTGCTGTGGTCACCTTTACTGTAAATAATAGTAGTAATGAGATACTTTGTATCCTATTTTAGTGTTTTTCATTAAGTATAGGGTTGCACCCGTGAAACCAATTTGATGGCCTTTGATGACCACGGGTGGATTGTGACAGTGGTGGAAGCAGTGCTTCGGTCTCACGTAGTGGAACAAATAAACCACCTCCGCTGCTCTTCGCCGATGTTTAAATGCTTTCTTGTTTGAGGGTGACTGATTACGTGTGTTGTTGCCTTATGCGCTGTCTTGAGAATTTTGCCTGTGTCTCATCATCTTCTGTTTGCCTCGGTTTCCCCATTAGGGGAATGGAGGGGGGGTAGAGAGTGGTGACGGTAGCTCACAGGTGACAGAAGGACACAGCGGGATGTGGGGAAGGGTGGTTATCCCCGTTTCTTATTATCCATTCCGATCGCTGGAGGAGCATTTATAGCTTCTTGCTGAGTAAAGGGATTGGACTTAAGCTGCAGTGGGGACCGTGAGGTAGACTTTGGGAAGGACCTGCCCACTGTGGTGCATCTTGGCGACGTGCTTGTCGCCCTGTGTCCCTTGCTTTGCAAAGATTTTCTTTGACGTCAGGGTGGTGATCTCGCTGATGTCACAGGGTCCTGCAGGCCCCGGACTGTGATTACACTACATCTGCACCCACTAGGTGCTGGCAGCACCCTGGGGTGGCTTCCTCCTCCAGCAGGGGCGCCTGCCTCCCTGTAGTGATGCAGGAGGGCCTGCTCCCTGCTGTGGTGAGGGAGGGGAGACCCTGGGGTGATGAGGGAGGGGAGTCCCTCTTTGGCCGGGTGCAACAGACAGATGGGTCTCCAGCAGGAGGGTGCTGGTCTCACATCTGACAGGTAGGGGGAGATGATGTCTTAGGTGATGCCCAGTGTCAGCTGCCCAGGGTGGGAAGTTTCTAGACTGTGGGTACCCACAGGTGGCTTTCCTGCTTCCCGTGGGTCGGGGGACGAGCTGCAGGGTCTCTCCACGCCCACAGGTGCGGTCCCCACCTGCCGGGTGCGGGCACAACGCACATGCCCCTACCTGGATCAGCCACGGCCCAGGGCCCCTACTGTGGGTAGTGATAGAGTGAAAAACAAGTTTTCTTCTTCTCTTTTCCTCAGAGGAATGTTGGGTCCTCGAAATTCAAGACCATCGAAGATGACCTGGTGTCTGCCCTGGTCCGGTCGGGTTGTATTCCGGAGAATCATGGGGAGGACATGCGGAAGATGTCCTTCCAACGCTGCGCCCGGACGGACAAGGTAGGTGCTGTCCCCACATCCCCTGCGGGTGCCGGCAGCACCGGAGCCGCCGGTCTGTGGCTTGTGTTTGCCCTCATCCCACTTTCCATCTTAGCACCTTTATCTCTCAAGATTCTCTTGGTTACAAATGACAGATGCACAGCTCAGACCAGTGTAAGTGGAAAGAAAGTTGTTGCCTCGTGTGGCCAAGAAACTGGGGCATTTCCGGCCCAGGTGTGGCTGGACCTAGGTGCTCAGGGCCACAAGGTCTGGCGTCCTCTCTGTCTGTGCTTTCTCCTCTGTCGCTCCTGTGGGCGGCACGGTGGCCACAACATCTGCCTTAGATCCATCCATCTCAGGCTCGCGATACAAGTAGGACCGCGTGGCCGCAGAGGCCCACCGTGCGTGTGATGTTAAACTTCCTAGGAGCCACAGCCAACAGGGGAAAGGAAACAGGTGACGCTGGGTTTTGTTATCAATTTTATTTAACTTAGTGTGTCCAAGGTAGTCGCCTTTCAACGTGTAATCAACATAAAAAGCGATGAACGGGAAATAGTTTCCACTGTGCGTGTGTGAGCGCCAAGTCTTTGGAACCCCGCGGGAGTTGCACGCTCAGGAGTCTCGGGTGGCCGTGACCCAGCACTGTCCATTCATGCTCATGAGATTTGAGTCCTGCTGTCTGGTTGGCTCTCCCACCGTCCCAGGCCAGTCGCTGGCTGGTCCCACCCTGGCACGCTCCCAGGTGTGGGGCTGGTGCGAGCAGGGGCTCCCCACAAAGGAGTGGAGGGTGTCGCCGAGGCAGGTGGGACAACCAGCCACGGAGAACGTGAAGCTCTCCCCCAGGAGAGAGAAAACCCGAAGTGCCCGTGCACCTGTGAGCCTGCTCTCTCAGACCCGGGCCCTGAATCATCTCTCTGGCCACCTAAGGTCACTGGGAGTCTGTGGTACACGTAGCTTTTTGCAGGTCAGGGTCCTGGGAATCTGAATAACGTTGAGTTTCAAAGGTGCAGCGTCCCCTGGGATCCACAGGCCCAGGCCAGAACCCCGGAACCAGAGCTACCGCACAGACAGCTAAGAACAAAAACAGGCGCCTGGCAGTCTCGTGGGTGATCCAGTCACATGTTAGTTGGTCCAGGTAAAGAGTACCGGGGCTCTCCGTGGTGTTTGTTTTCTGTTTAACTTTCCCACTTACAGCTCTCTGGTTGTTTTCAAGGCAGAAGAAAAGTAAACATTTGCCTGAGCTAATGAAGACAGCATTTCCAAATATAGGGCTAGCATTTATTTCAGTTTTCACTGTTATTAGAGATGGTTTTATTCGAATATGTTTTCCTTCTTACATTTTGGGAAATCTAGAAAACCTTTGATACTAACATCCCCATGGATAAACAAATGATAATATTTTGTTAGTTTTTGTTTCATATTAAAAAAAAAAGTTTCAAGGAGCTGTCATTCGCTCCCACACATTTTGCCCATTTAAAGGGTACATTCATTGATTCTAGTCCTTTCTCACAGTTGTGCAGCCATTACCACAGCCAAGCTTAGAACATTTTCATCGTCCCCAGAACTTCCCTGCACCCTTTAGTCATCACCCACTCTCCACTAGCATATCCAGAAAATTCTCACTTCAGCGTGTACTCAGGGCTTTCCTGGTGGCACAGTGGTTAGGGATCCACCTGCCAGTGGAGGGCACACGGGTTCGAGCCCTGGTCCGGGAGGATCCCGCATGACGCGGAGCAGCTAGGCCCGTGAGCCACAACTACTGAACCCCGCGCGCCTAGAGAGCCCACGTTCTGCGACGGGAGAAGCCACCGCAATGAGAAGCCCGCGCACCGCAACAAAGAGTAGCCCCCGCTCGCTGCAACTAGAGAAAGCCGCGCACAGCAACAAAGACCCAATGGAGCCGAAAATTTACAGAAAAAAAAACCAAACATGTAATCAATATAAAAAGATTAGCAATGAGATGTATTTCCGTTCCTTTTTCGTGTACTGAGACTTTGAGACCTCATTTCAGAACAGCCATTTTATGCCCTCAGTAGCCACTCGTGGCCAGATGCCTCTGTGTTGGAGGGTGTCTGCCTGGTGAACAGTGGATTCGGCCTGTGTTCCATCTCACCAGTTTATTTTTTGTCTTTCTTCTTTTTTACAAAAATCTCTTCAACTTTTTATTTGGAAAAACTTCAGACCTCCGAAAGTCCCAGGAACAATGCATGAACACCCTTGGTCTTCCCCTGGACTCGGCAGTGTTAAACTTTTGCCACATTTGTTTTCCTTTTTGTGCCTTTGAATGGAACCATTTGAGAGGAAGTTGCAGACGTCATCACCCTTCACCCCAAAATATGTCGCGTGAGCAGTGGCATCCTCTGGCAACTGCTCGGTGTCGCTGTCACCCTTGGGAAATTTCACACTGGTACACCGTTTCTTGTTGATCCTGTGTCTAACCCAGGGTTGATGGTTCCATTCAGTTGTCATGTCTTTTGAGTTTCCTTCATTTTTTTTAATTAAAAAAATGTTTTTTCTATTTCTTTTATTATTTCTTTTATTTATTTATTTTTTTGGTTGTGTTGGGTCTTCGTTGCTGCGCGCAGGCTTTCTTTAGTTGTGGCGAGCGGGGGCTGCTCTTCGTTGCGGTGCACGGGCTTCTCATTGCGGTGGCTTCTCTAGTTGCAGAGCACGGGCTTTAGGCGCGCAGGCTTCAGTAGTTGTGGCACGCGGGCTCAGTAGTTGTGGCTCGCGGGCTCTAGAGCGCAGGCTCAGTAGTTGTGGTGCCCGGGCTTAGTTGCTCCGCGGCATGTGGGATCTTCCCGGACCACGGCTCGAACCCGTGTCCCCTGCATTGGCAGGCAGATTCTTAACCACTGCGCCACCAGGGAAGCCCTTGAGTTTCCTTTAAAATGGTCTCGTCACCTCCTTTCTGTCCTTCCTGACGTGATGTTTTGGATGGTTCAGGCCAGTTATTTTGACGAATGTCCTCAATCTGTATTTGTCTGATTGTTCTCATGACTAGATACAGAGTAAAGAAATTTTTCGGCGGGAGTGTTACACGGTACTCTGTCTTCTTTGCTTACATTTTAAAAAATCTTTTTAGGAAGTATGATTGTAGCAAACAGAAAGGTGCATACAGTGTCCGTATAAAGTGAAACGGGAGATTCTGCGGTGAGCGCCGGGATAATCTCCACTCAGGTCCACACGTGGGTCTCTGCCCGCGTCCCAGGAGCCCCCTCCTCGTCCACCTTCCGAATCACACCGCTCCCCTCCCCCAGACCTTACTGCCGTATTGCCTTTTATGAAAACTTGCTTTTAGGAAAAAGGTGTAACATACAAATGGTGAACTGTGCTCTTCTTGAGTGCGGAGCTCGCTCAGTTTACCTGTGTCACTAGCACCCCATCCCCACAGGATACCTGCTGCTGTGACTTAGATGGTGACCTTGCTCAGCTCCAGAGTTCTGTCATCTAAGTTGCATTTTCTTTTTCCCTAAGTCCTTGAGAGTCACATCCAGGGTGGGACTTTATCTCCTATCTGCAGGATTTCATGTATTTGTTCCCGTGTTTTGTTGGGCTCTGAAGTTCACTTGTAATATTTTATAAGTTATGTGGCACTCACTCCCTTGGTATATAGAGCACTGTTCTTGTATCTGGTTATTCCCTTCAGATGCACTTCTGAAAGCAGAATTCCTCCACGGACAGATGTAGCGTGCGTGTGGTCCTTCTGCTGAAGAGACCAGCTTGCAGAGTGCCGCGCTCCAAGTGCAAGGCCCAGCTGGCCCTCGCATGTCTGCTTCCTTTGCAGGGTGTGTCTGCGGCCGGCCAGGTTGTGTCCCTGAAGGTGTGGCTGATTGACGACCTTTTAGAAAAGATTAACAGCCACCTTCCGTCTCACATTCGGATACTGGGTAAGCCTTGCAGCGCTGGGCTGCACACTGGGTGGTGGCCGGTCTCACAGGGACACGAAATTTCTTCTTTCACCGAATTTCTCTGTTGCGGAGCTAAGATAACAGAGTGGTCGCTTAGCAGTTGGAAGGAGTGGTTGTGAGTCAGCTGTAAGGAAGGGTTCAGTATTCCCACCTCCTTCAGAAAGGGACACAGCCAGACAGACAGACTTGGAAAGGCCCTCAGTGCAGCATCTTGGTGGTACATGTGCCTTGTTTTAACCAAATGCTTGGATATGAAAGTCCAGATTTGATAAAATTAAAACAGGGGCTATGACTCCCTATGGTAACAGGCCTGATAACGGGATTTGCAGTCTGACCCTCTCTGCCTTTTAAGTGGCATACATGTGCCATTGATAATTAATGTGGTAATGGGGTGGCTGGGGGTAGCTCTGCTTGCCTTCTGTTTCTCTCTGTCCCATTTGTTTCCCTCTTCTTTTTCTCCCTCCTTTTGGATTAATTGATGTTTCTTTTCATTATCACCTTTCATTTCATATCACATTTCACATTATCACATTTCATTTCATATCACATTTCATTATCACCTTGGTTAGCTAATGCGATGACTCGCTATGGTTTTTTTTTTAGTGATCGCTTTGCCGGCCCTTAAAGCAAGGGCTGGCAGAGGCTTTCTGTAGAGGGCCACGTAGTAAACTGTCTGAGGCTTTGTGGCCACACAGATCACTGTCTCTGTTGCATATTCTTCTCCTTTGTTTCTTCTTTTAACCACCCTTTCAGCCTTAGCTCAGAAGTTGTACAGGAACGGCCATGGTTTTAGCCACTGTTTGCCAGCCCCGGGGTCAAAGCATCCATGGGCCAGTTACCACAGCTGCCTTCACGTGAAGCCAGGCCACCTTGCACGCACCTAACACGCGCAGCCACACACTTGCACCTGTCCTGCTGTCGTGACGTGTATTTCAGGTCTGCCTGTGTCATCACCCGCACACTACAGTGTCAGTTTTTCTTTAGCCAGAGAATTAAAAACGCTTTTAAATGCTTTTTAAAGTTGAAGTATAATCAGTGTACGGTAAACTGCGTAGTTCATTATACAGTTAAAACGTTGTGATATGTGTGCATACCTGTGAAACCAGCCCACTTGAGAGAGTCACCCCCTCTGTCACCCCCAGAAGATTGTGACCCTCCCCACGCCCCTCCCACCCCATGCCTCACCAGGCGACCACTGATCTGCTCTCTTTCATTATAGACTGCTTCGTATTTCTAGAGTTTTATGTCAATAGCATCGTAGGGAATGGCTTCTTTCACGGAGCCTCTGGTTAAAGATTCCTGCACGTTGTCGGGTGCATCCGGTTTGTTCCTTTCCATTGCTGCGTGGTTTCCAGTTGTTTATCTAGTTACCTGGTGGGGAACACTGCGGGTGTCTCCAGTTTGGGGCTGTTACAGAAAGACACTGCCATGAACATTGGGTACAAGTATAAATAGGGATCTCAGCACAAAGTCACAAGCCTTGTTTTTGGTTACTTTGCCCACTATTGAATTTAGTTTCTAAATTTTTATTTATTTATTTATTTGCTGCACCGCACGGCACGCGGGATCTCATTCCCCGACCAGGGATGGGACCCGGGCCTCCTGCAGTGGCAGCACAGAGTCCTAACCGCTGCACCGCCGGGGAAGGCTCTGCATTTATTATTGGCATGACATGGTTTTATTTTTATTGTCCTGTGGTCTTTCTCTGCCTGGTGAGGATAATTCCCTCCTGAAGACCTTCTCTGGGAGCCAGTCCTCTTAAAGCCCCATGTGATGCCTCTTAACATTCACTCCACGGGAACGTTCTCATGTATGCCACAGGTTGTTCCCCACTTTCGCTAAAATAATACCAGACCCTACACAATCCGCAGCCGTTAGCACTGCTTATGTAACATGACACAGCAAGGCTGTGTTTCCCTCGTTAGCAGCCCAGCCATGTGGTCGGCTGCCAGCCCCTTTCAGCCTTTTCTTGGCACTTATGTTCCGCACGACAGAAATTAGGTGCACAGAGCATACCTGCGATGCTGTGTCGCTGAAATTGGATTCTTAAAGCAAGACAAAACACAAAAATAAGATTACCCCAAATCAGACACGACAGCGGAGACGGAAGACGGGAAGGGTGGCGCAGACGCAGCCTTGAACTGGCAGCCCCGGGGCGGGGTCATCAGTCCTTGTAACATGAAGCCAACGTTGGCCTTTAAGTCACCGCCTCCTTGTGAGGCTGAGTCCTCGCGACCCGGTCTGGGCTTAGCGTGAGGACAGCCGCGCAGCACGGAGCACCCAGGGCCACAAAGCGCTTCGTGCTCCCCAGTTCCCAGAAGCCGCCCCCCCCCCAACGGTTGTGATTCTTTCAGAAGTTTTCTCTACAAATACAGACATAATCCGTGTGTCTGTATTTTTCTCACAAAGAAATGCACACGTAGTGCTTCGCTTTGCTCTTTTCTCCCTGCGCGGTTAGGAAGCCTGTTGGGAGCCCTGGCCGGGCACAGCGAGTGTTCAGCGCGGCAGCCCCCGGTCCTGGGCACGGGCGCCGGCTCTGCGGGGCTGCTTTCGGCTCGTTCTGCAAACGTCTAAGAGCCGCTGATCGTTTCCCTGTTGCTGGACGTTTTAAGTTGGTTCCCGTTTCTTTTGCTGTTTGAACACATTGCTGTCCCTGGCCTCACCTGCAGGCTGGCGTGTGATCCAAGGCTTCTGGGTCGGGGTCACCGGCTGGTGCTTTAGTCCGCGTGGGTCCCCCGGGATCCGTGAGGCGAGAGCAGGGTGTCCCGCACCTTGGCCGACCCCGGGGTTTGTTTGATAGGGTTTAGCTGAGGGTTTAGCGCACGGAGCCGGGGCCCCCTCGGGCTCGTCCGGGTTCGGCAGGTAAGGTGCCGGCGCTCAGACCTGCTCGGGGTGTCGTCAGTCTGTCCTCATCGCCTCCTCTGCCCCCAGGACTGAAGAGGGTCACGGGCGGCTTCAACTCCAAGAACAAGTGCGACGCCAGGACCTACTTCTACATGCTGCCCACGTTCGCCTTTGCCCACAAGGACCACGACGCGCAGGACGAGACGTACCGGCTGCACGCAGAGACGCTGGGGCATGTGAACCGGCTCCTGGCCTGCTACAGGGGCACCCACAACTTCCACAACTTCACCTCGCAGAAGGGGCCCCGCGAGCCCAGCGCCCGGCGCTACATCCTCGACATGTTCTGCGAGGAGCCCTTCGTGCGCGAAGGCATGGAGTTTGCGGTGATCAAGGTCAAGGGCCAGAGCTTCATGACGCACCAGATCAGGAAGATGGTGGGGCTGGTGGTGGCCATCGTCAAGGGCTACGCGCCCGAGAGCGTGCTGGAGCGCTGCTGGGGGGAGGCCAAGGTGGACGTGCCCAAGGCACCGGGGCTCGGCCTGGTCCTGGAGCGGGTGCACTTCGAGAAGTACAACCAGCGCTTCGGCCACGACGGGCTGCACGAGCCGCTGGACTGGGCGCGGGAGGAGGCTGAGGTCACGGCCTTCAAGGAGCAGCACATCTACCCCACGATCATCGGCACCGAGCGCCACGAGAGGTCCATGGCCCAGTGGCTGAGCACCCTGCCCATGCATGACTTCAGCGCCACTGCCCACGCAGCCGCCGGCCCGGGCGCCAAGGTGGGGCTGGGGCCACGGGGGCTGGGGGTCAGGGGAACCGTGGGGCTGGCGCTGGCCCTTCCAGGAGCTCAGCCAAGCACTTGTCCGCATCTGTCGCTGTCCGTGGCTAAGCTTCAACCCACTCTGCCCCCTGTCATTGTACCCATTGTGCAGATGAGCAAGCTGAGGCACCGAGAGGCCTGTCGCTGCCCCGGGGCCACAGTGGGAGGAGCAGGGCCAGGGCATAGGACCTGGCGGCCAGCCGCCCTGCTCTGCGCTTAGTGACGCCGGTGAGGGACATGCTCGGTGGCCGTCGTCCCGTGTGTGGGACGGAGGTGCCGCTGGGACGTCCTCCTCTGGCTGATGCTGCTGGTCAGTTGGCACGTACCTGGCTCCAGAACATGGGGTCGCTTGGCAGGCGCCAGGGACGCTGAGCGGCCAAGCGTCGTTCTCCTCGCCCTCTGGGCGGCGTTCCTGTCCGGGCCCGGGTGCTCTCCTCCGCCTGGGAGGGGACGCAGGCTGTGCTTTCGGCCGCACTGTCCCGGAGCCCTGCTGTCCGATACCGCCCGGGGACCTGGCTCAAAGTGTGATTCATCTGTGAGTTAACTGCCAACCTTATGTTAGAAGGAGAGCATCCACGATTGGAGGTGCTGGAGCTAAAAGTGAACATTTTACTCTAGTTCTCAATTCTCTACCCTGGGGCGAGGGAGGTCCCCAAAGCCCGTGTTCGCTCATGGTGTCCCAGCAGGCTGTCAAAGGGTGAGATTCCCACCTGGAGCTCTGGGAGATTTCTTCCCATTGTTTAGATATCTAGAAAAACACTGTCTTTCCTCCCCAGCCGGGCTTGTAAACCCATGTGCATACAGGTAAGGGGGCCAGGTGTAAGAAAGGCATGGGTTGCAGGTCGGATGGTGAATTCCAAGCAGCGTCGGGGAGGAGACTGTGAGAAACGGCAGAGCTCTCATTCCACCGGAAGGGCCTCTGCAGCTCAGCGCCAGCCAGGGGAGGGTGGGCCTGAGTGTTGTCGGGGCTTGCCTTTCCTCGGGAGAAACTGGGATTGCAGACGTGTATGTGAAATAGTCCGCTCTTTAAATGTTGGTGGTTATCAATTTGCCCAGCACTGTGAGGCCAGATGGAGCACGTGTACAGGTGGGACCTGGGGGCCAGGCTTGCTCTCTGCTTGATTCCCACAGACAGACAGAGGCCTCTGACCGTCTGCCGTCTCTATATAGCGCCGAGGGGCTTGTACTTGACCAGCTTTGCAGTAGATCAGTTTTATGTCCCCAAGGTCACTGAAGCCTCTGGGAGCTGGAGGAGCCCAATGAAGACCCCCTCTGGTCCCCAGCCCTTGGCTTTGCCCGTTCAAGACAGGTTCTTGAATCAGTGAAGAGGAAGACGGGTGAGGCTGAGCCTCGCCCTGGGCAGCCCCCGTGCAGGAGAGGGCCCTCGCCGGGCGGAGCGCTCCCCACAGCCATTCCCTGTCTGCTCTCGCTCTGCAGGTCCCCCGCCCCCTGGAAGGCAGTGATGGGGACAGTGACTGAGCTGGCCCACGACACCGCACGCCGGGACCCGCCAGCCTGCTGCTGGCGGCATGCCTCGCCCAGACGGGACGGCCCGCGCGCGGCCTCCCCAGCTCAGGATCCTGAGAGCTGCGTCATTCTGAGTTTCCGTCACAGGGAGAACCTGCCGCGAGTCTATTTTCAGCTCACGCGTTGACTACACACAACTCAGCACGTAAAGACACTATTTTTTTAAAGAAGCGATTTTCTTATTAAATAAGTACAAACCTTGCTTAGTCACTTCTTTTACCTTTTTCTCGGTCTTTCACCGAGAGAGGTGCAAGGAGCACCGTGCGCTGTGTCAGCAGCAGACCGGAGCGGTGGGAACGGGTGACCTGGCGGGGGCGCGTGGCTGGGCGCAGGCTGGAGCCGGCGGGACAGCGGGCGGCTCCTGGCAGGACTGGCTGCCCGGCTGTCAGGGTGGGGCTCGGCGGCCCGGCGAGAGGCGCAGACCAGAACAGGACTGGGGGGCCGTCGGGCCAGGGGTAGCAGTCCCCAGCGCTGGAGGACACGGGCTCCTTCTGGGTGTCCACGTGGCCCCCTGCGGCACGCAGCTTTCATCCTGGTCCGTGCATCCCTGGCGCCGCCTGTGTTCCGGGCGGGAGGGAGGAGGGAGGGCAGAAGGAAGGGGCACATCGTTGACGGTCCCGTAGCGAGCCCTCCTGTACGTCCCGCCAGCGACTTCATCCCCTCGCTGGCCAGAGGTGTGTCACGTGGTTACGTCCAGCTGCAAGGGGGGCAGGGAAATGCTTTTATTAAGTGGCGCCCTGCGGAGAAGGCGACGCTCTGTTACCAAGGAAGAGGGGTCAGGCGTGTGGGGGGGGGGCAGGCAGTTGACAAGTCTGCTTTAGGAGACGCGTGGTGTGTGTGCACGTGGGACGCACGCGTGCACGTGCTGTGTGCCCACGTGGACGCACGTGTGGTGTGTGAGCAGTTTGTGCACGTGTATTTGTGATGGGATCGTAGGTGATGGGTCTGCATGGGTACGTGTGCACGTGTGCTGTGCAAATGCCGTGTGGTGGGTTGCACACGTGTGTACAACGTGGCTGGGCAAATCCCCTCGAGGGAGCACTGTCTTTCGGAGAACAGAGCGGGTGGGGCGAGTAGAATCGGCAAGACTGGCAGTGCCGTGGGGGGAGAGACCAAGTGAGGTGTGCCTGTGGGTCCGAGAAACCTTGCCGAGCGGCTGCCGCTGCCGGGTGGCCTGCGGCTGGGACAGGAGGCAGGGTTCGAGGCCGACCTGGGCTTTGGGTTTCAGGAATTGAGGAGCTAGCTGGGCCATTAACGGGTGGCGTGATTGGGAACAGGATGGGCTTGAAGGAGAAGTACTGGGGCTTGACTTGAAGCATGTTAATTTTACCTGTGATAGGGCTTTTAAAGTCACTTCCCAGGGCAGAAAGTAACCTAAGCACTGCTGGGATCGCGGGGCTCTCCCCACGAAAGGTTACGAGGTCTTGGTTTCAGGGTCAAATTGTAGACAATTCCCAAGTGTGACTCCAGGCAATTAGTGAGTGAGTCTTGTTTTGTTTTTTAGCAAAGAACAAACTCCTTTCTTTAAAAAAAAAAAAAATTAATTTTGTTTGTTTATTTTTTTGGCTGCATTGGGTCTTAGTTGCGGCACACGGGATCTTCGTTGAGGCATGTGGGATCTTTCCTTGCAGAGCGCTGGCTTCTCTCTAGTTGCGGGGCGCGGGTTTTCTCTCTAGTTGAGGCGCGTGAGCTCAGTTGTTGTGGTGAGAGGGCTTAGTTGCCCCGCAGCCTGTGGGATCTTAGTTCCCCGGCCAGGGATCGAACCCACGTCCCCTGCATTGGAAGGCAGATTCTTTACCACTGGACCACCCGGGAAGTCCCTGGGTGACTCATTTAAATCACCTTGGAGGATCCATGGGTATGTGATATTTTCAAATATGTACTTGGAGGGAATTCCCTGGTGGTCCAGTGGTTAGGACTCCACACTTCCACTGCAGGGGGCATGGGTTGGATCCCTGGTCGGGGAATTAAGATCCTGCATGCTGCATGGCACGGCCAAGAAAATAAAATAAAATAAAATGTGTACTTGGAAAAACAGAGTACAAAAAAACAGAAGTTGCCCTCCCTCCCTAATTCCCAGTGTCTCTCCATAGGCCCCTACTCTCTTTTCTTGTGACTTCCAGAGGTCTCTGTGCATATATGAGCGTGTTGGACCCTTGTCTTCACACAGACGGTGGCGGTCTTTGCCATCACAAAAGTCTGTGTCGTTCTTGCTGGTGGCCCACAGTGTGCGCAGCCCGTACCACTCAGCCTGCTGGTGGACATGTGTCCAGCCTGTGATTTTGCACACAACGACCAGCCCTATACATCCTTGTCCACGCGTGAGCATCCCGAGATGCTGACTCGGTGGTCTGGCGGGTTTCTAATGCCTACCTAATTCTGACAGCCCCCGTCCGCCGTAGAAGCGGTTCCTTGCATCCCTGCCAGCATCATATGACTGTGCCTGGTCCCCCACTCTCCACAGCATCAGGGAGCAAACCTGATCCTGGGGCCGGCCTTCTTTTGGGTCTCGTGCCCCTTCGCTGAGTGGGGAAACACACTCAAGAAAAAGTTAGAGTCGGGGCCTGCATAGCCGGTTGCCAGCAACTGAGACCCCGTCTGGCTGGTTTAAACAGAAAAGCAGGGCTCCCCTGGTGGCGCAGCGGTTGAGAGTCCGCCTGCCAGTGCAGGGCACACGGGTTCGTGCCCCGGTCCGGGAAGATCCCACGTGCCGCGGAGCGGCTGGGCCCGTGCGCCACGGCCGCTGAGCCTGCGCTCTAGAGCCCGCGCTGCGCAACGGGAGAGGCCACCGCAGTGAGAAGCCCGCACACCTCAACGAAGAGCAGCCCCTGCGCAAACGAAGATCCAACACAGCCCAAAATAAATAAATGAAAAACAAAAACAGAAAAGCTCTGTATCCCCCCGATGCCGGAGGGCAAGCAGACACGGCCCCAAATAAATAAATAAAATAAATTCAAAAACAGAAAAGCTCTGTATCCCCCCGATGCCGGAGGGCAAGCAGAGCCTGAGCTGGTACCTCCTTCCCCGGCCCCAGCCCTCCTGGCTGAGGGAGGAGCTTGGCGGCCCATCATGCCAGCCTCCCCCGGCTGCCCCGCAGATTCCCACATCGGCCAGCATGTAAGATGTGCACAGGAATCAACCATCCAAGAAAACAGTGAGAAAATCATTTAAGCGTTTTTTTTTTTTAATTGAAGTGTAGCTGGTTTACAATATTCTATAAGCTGCAGGTATACAGTATAGCGGTTCACAGTTTTTAAAGCTTACATCTAAGCAGTTTTGATCTGTGTGTATTGAAGCTGCAGTTTGAGAGGGTCTAAGAGGGAAAACGTTACAGGCTGCTTCTGGAAACGGAAGCCACTCTGCAGATTGAGTTGGGCAGACGTTTTCCACAGGACATGTGGGGCTCGTGCATTGTTGGAGGGGCCTAATAACCTGGTTTGGACTGGGTCTCCTGGAATGACTCCCAAAACAAGACAGAACTGACCCCCCCCAAGGCACCTCCAGTTGCTGATGCTGCCTCTGGAGCCGAGAGGGATGGGAGGCCCCAGGACCCCCCCATAGCCCCACGCTTGGAGATGCGTTCTGGCAGGCCCAGAGCTGCGTCCAGGGTCAGGGATTCCGGTCAAGAAGCCACCCACCACCGGACCTCCCTTACAGGAGAGACTCAAATTTGTCAACTCATATCCGTCAGCAAGTGCAGCCAGGAGCAGCAGGAAGGAGGGCACCTCCCCGCCGCCCCCAGTCACGCAGAGGCAGCAAGCGGGAGGGGCCCACGTCTTGGCTGGGGCTCGGGCCTCCAAGGAGTCTGGCAGGTGTAGTTTTTAACTTTCCAACGTTGCTAAGTAGGAGGGTGGAGTGAAGATTGAAAGGGCCTCCCTACCAGTACTTAGAAACATGAAATCACTCCCCTCTTTCATCCAACTAATTTGATCCCTTTCATGTCCCTCTCCTGTCTCCCTTTTATAGTCAAGTTTTACGTTCTCTTTAGTATTTTTGGTGTGTTTAATATCAGAGAGGATACTTGCATCTGCATTTTGCTGAGCAGTTGATCACTTTAGCCTGCATTTCTTTTTTTAAGATGGATTTCTGATTGAGATATAATTCACGTACCACGAAACTCATCCTTTCAAAGTGCACAATCCAGCGGTGTTTAGTAAATTCACAAAGTTGTGCAACCACCAGCACTACCTAATTTCACCTTTTTCATCAACCTTGAAAGGAAACCCTGCATCCAGCTGCTGTCCCCGTCCCCTCCCTCCAGCCCCTGGAAACCAGCATCGACTTTCCATCTCTGTGGATTTGCCTGTTCTGTACATTTGATATAAATGGGATCATGAGATACGTGGCCTTCTGTGTCTGGCTTCTTTCACTTAGTGTAGTGTTTTTTTCAAGGTTCATCTGTGCTGTAGCCTGTGTCAATATTTCACCCTCCTTTTTTCTGCTGAATAATATTCCATTCTATGGCTCGGCCACATTTTGTTCATTCATCAGTTGATGGACGTTTGGGTTGTTTACATTTCTTGGGAATTATGAGTAATGCTGCTAAGAATATTTTCATACACACTTCCATGTGGCTGTGTGTTTTTAATTCTCTTGGGTATATACTTAGGAGTGGAATTCCCGGGTCATATGTTAACTCCTAACAACCCTTTTGTGGAACTGCCAAACCATTTTTTTCAAGAGGCTGCATCACTTTAAATTCCCACCAGCAGCGTATGAGGTTTCCGATTTCGCCATAGGCTTGTGCACTTCTTGTTACCTTTTTTTTTTTTTTTTTTTTTTGGCTTGAAACAACGGAGATTTATTATCTTAGAGTCATGCAGGCCAGAAGTCCAAAATGGGTCTCATGCGGCTAAAATCATGGTGCTGGCAGGAGGCTCCAGGGGAGAATTCATCTCCTTGTCCTTTTCAGCTTCTGCCCACATTCCTCGCCTCACAGCCCACAGCCAGCAGTCGTACCTGTCCAGCCTCTTGCTTCTCTCATCTCCTCTCCTACTTCTTCTGGAGTCAAATCTCCCTCTACCTCCCACTTGTGATTACATTCGGGGCTCACACGGGCTCATTCAGAGCTATCCAAGATAAAGATGCAGTTACCTTTTTTTTTTTTAAACAATGTCTTTTTAAAATTTAATTTATTTATTTTTGGCTGTCTCGGATGTGCGTTGCTGCACGCGGGCTTTCTCTAGTTTTGGCGAGCTGGGGCTACTCTTTTTTTTTTTTTTTTTTTTTTTTTGCGGTACGCGGGCCTCTCACTGCTGTGTCCTCTCCCGTTGCGGAGCATAGGCTCCGGACGCGCAGCCTCAGCGGCCATGGCTCACGGGCCCAGCCGCTCCACAGCATGTGGTATCTTACCGGACCGGGGCACGAACCCATGTGCCCTGCATTGGCAGGCGGATTCTTAACCACTGCGCCACCAGGGAAGCCCGGGGCTACTCTTCATTGCACTGCGCGGTCTTCTCATTGCAGTGGCTTCTCTTGTTGCGGAGCATGGGCTCTAGGCACGTGGGCTTCAGTAGTTGCAGCATGTGGGCTCAGTAGTGGTGGCTCACGGGCTCTAGAGAGCAGGCTCAGTAGTTGTGGTGCATGGGCTCAACCACTCCGCGGCATGTAGGATCTTCCCGGACCAGGGCTCGAACCCGCGTCCCCTGCATTGGCAGGCAGATTCTTAACCACTGCGCCACGAGGGAAGCCCTACCTGACTTTTTGATTCAAGCCATCCTAGTGGTTTTGGTTTATATTTCCCTGATCCCTAATGACGTTGAATATCTTTTCATGGGCCTATTTGTACATCCTCTTTTGAGGCATATATGCAAGTCCTTTGCCCATTAAAAAAATTTTTTTTAACTGAAGTATAGTTGATTTACAATGTTGTGTTAATTTCTTCTGTACAGCAAAGTGACTCAGTTATACACATATACATATATATACTTTTTCATATTCTTTTCCATGATGGTTTGTCACAGGATACTGAACATAGTTCCCTGTGCTGTACAGTAGGACCTTGTTGTTAATCCATCCCTTTGCCCTTTTTTTTTTTTGCGGTACGCGGGCCTCTCACTGCTGTGGCCTCTCCCTTTGCGGAGCACAGGCTCCGGACGCGCAGGCCTAACGGCCATGGCTCACGGGCCCAGCCGCTCCGCGGCATGTGGGATCTTCCCGGACCGGGGCACGAACCCGTGTCCCCTGCATCGGCAGGCGAACTCTCAACCACTGCGCCACCAGGGAAGCCCCCCTTTGCCCATTTTAAAATTATTAGCCTTTTAACTCTTCAGTTGCAAGTTCTTTATTCTGGATACAAGTCCCTTATCAGGTATATGATTTGCAGCTATTTTCTCTGGGTTGTCTTTTCTTAGTGATGTCATCTGAAGCACAAGTTTTTAATTTTGATGATGTCCAACCTATTTTTTATGTTGTTACTTCTGTTTTTGGTGTCATAAGAAACCACTGCCTAATCCAAGAACCTGAAGATTTGCATCTGTTTCCTTCTGCGAGTTCTGTAATTTTAGCACTTACATTTAGGCCTTTGATCCATTTTGAGTTCACTTTTGCATATAGTGTGAGGTTGTGGTCCAACTCCATTCTTTATGAAAGCAGCTCCTTTGCCCCTTTCTTGTTTGCTCATTTCTGTTCCCCTCTAACCTTAAAAGAACCTAATTATAGGAATGAGACCACTAGGCAATTTAACCTAATTCCTGACTGATGCTCTCCTGAATGCACACATGCCTTGCCTAACCTGTTGATTCTTTCCCTAGATTAAAAGAAGTCAGAATGAAGAATTAAGCAGTTAAAAAATGACCAGCTCTCTGCCCCCAGCAGCCCCCTTAGCAATCCTGCAGGCAGATCACTGAGGCAAGATAACATCTTAAGAGTCAGGCAGTGTGCACGCAATGGAGAAGGACGCAGAACCCACCCTCCTGCCTCGATGACTGCCTGAGATTCTCCCCCCTCTTTCCCTTTAAAAACTGTCATGGCTGAGCGGAATCCTCGGAGTTGATCTCTGGACGCGAGTCCACCTCCTCCCCAGACGGCCGGCTTTTCTGATTAAAGCACCTTTCCTTTCTCCTGACTCTTGCTTCCCGTTTATTGGCTTTGAGCAGCGAGCAGCCGAAGCTGAGCTGGGGAACAGCTACCAGTGGACACGCCGTCTCCCCGCCCGGTTTGTCTGGTTCTGAGGGGTGACTTCCTCGGCTCCCGCCCCCTTTCTGCGCCGCCTCCTCACTCCGCCCTCCGGCTGACCCTTCCTCCGGCTCGGCCAGCCCGCCTGCCCGCCCCTCGCCCCGCCCACAGCGCCGGCAGCCGACCCCGCCCCCCCGGGATGGGCGGCCCCGGGGGCTTCCGAGACCTCCTCCGGAGGCCAGCAGCCGGCGCGCAATAGGCGCTGCGGAGGGAGAAGCGAGCGCACACCCGCTCTCTCGTCCTCGCAGCGCCTCCAGGGCAACCTCCGCTCTCCACAAACCCGGCGCCCGCTCCGCCGCCGGCCCATCGGCCCGCGCCCTCGCCTTGCCGGTCTAGCCCTCACCGCCGTCTCCACTCCTCCCGCTCCGCCGACGTCACGCCGGGCGCCAACGCGCAGCTGCGAGCGCGGGGCGCGCGTCCCTTCCGGCTCGCCGTAGCAGGCGCGCCGCCGCTTCCTCCGGCCGGGCCCCGGATGTGTCGAGCGGAACGGTGCCGTCTGGGCCCGGTCCCCAGCCCCAGCCCGACGTGGAGGAGCGCGGCCCAGACCCGGGGTAGGTGTGGGCGCGGCGGAGACAACGGGCCGGGGGTCTTATGGCCTGCGCCCCGGCCTCGGTTCCCCCTGGAGCCGCGGGGGCCCGGGGCTCCGGGGAGGGAGGCCCCGCGCGGCGCTGGCTGTGGGACGGGACGGGCTCGGCGCCGGGACCGGTCGGCCGTGAGGCGGGCCGGCGGCGGCCGGGGGCGCTGCGGGCCCGCTGCGGGCCCGCTGCGGGCCGGCCCGTTCCTCCCGGTGAGTGGGCCGTGGGGCCGCGGGGCGCCTCGCATTGTTTTTTGTGCGTGGGATTCAAGTCAGGTCTGTTGCTTTCTTTTGGTCTCGTGGTCCGGGTTCGATGCCCGACCCTCTCCGCAGCATGGGGATGGCGCGGCTTTGCTTCTTCGCGCGAGGTGTCCCGCGCAGGTGTGGGCAAAGGTGCCGAGGGAGAGTGACTTGTCAGACGCGTCGGCCAGGGAGCCCTGCGGCGCCGCGGCGTGCGGCCGCCTCCAGCCCCCTCCCTCGCCCACTTGCAGCTCTCAGCTGGCTAAGGCTGTCGCCCCCGGGGTCTTTGCGTTGCCCGCGCCCTCCGCCCGGAACACCTTCCCGCAGAGATCTGCCGCCCACATCTCTGCTCAGACGCCACCTCCTCAGTCGGAGAAGAATAACCTAGCGGCGGGCTAGTAGTGATTATCCCGGGCGTTATAGATGAGTTTTATTCTCTTCGCTTATTTGTATTTTCTGGTGAATTTTTTTTTTTTACCTGATATGTGCAATAAAATGGTTTTTGTAATTTTTTTTTAGCGGAACCAATGAAATATAAATATGCTTTCTGAATGGTTGGAAAAAAATGTAAAAATACATCTTAAAACTCTAAATCATTCTACCACCCAAAGATAAGCACACTTAGCAGTTTCTTTGTGGCCCCTTGTTCTATTCGTGTAATTTTTTTTTAATAACGGGGATTGTACAGTGTAATTCTATGTGCTTTTAAAAACATGTAGTTAGCATGACCAGGTGCCATGAAATCCTCTACAGCAGTTGCTGTTAGTGGAGAAGTATTAGTGAACCGTCATCTACTTAATTTCTTGTGTTGGATCCCCTCTTTCTTGCCTATCCCAGGCCGTGGCTTTAATATTCTTGTGTTGCCTTCAGTTTATCTTCTCTTCAGAGTATTCTCATCAACGTACAGCCCCTCCGGCTACCGTTACCCTTTCTAGGGCTTAGCTTCCTTTTATACCAGAATCAGGAAGAATCGCGAGCTCCCTATCACTACTTCCTCTTCTCATGTCTCTTGAGCGTTGGTTCAAGCTAAGCTTTTGGTCCCACCTCGCGTCTGAAGCAGCTGCTCTTGCGGTTGGGTGACACCGTATTGCCAAGCCGCCCTGCTGGCCGCCTTGGGCTGGGCCTCCCGTGGCTTCCTTGAGTCGCTGTGCCCTGGTGGCGCTGGGGCACAGCTCTGTCGATTGTCCTTTTACCTCCATGGTTGCTCTCCTCAGCCTCCTTGCCGGTTCCTCCGCGTCTCCCTAACTTACACAAATTGTAAGGCCTCGAGGTGGTCCTCTCACCTCCTCTCTGGTCTGTACACTGGGTGATCTCATCCCGTGTCACGACTGGGTCACTTGTCAACACACCCTGAATGTGTTTCTCCTGGCAGGATCTTCCAAACGGCCACTTTTACGTGTGTGAAACCTGCTTATACACTGCTGCATCTCCGTCAGAGGCAGCGCCATTCTTCCTGTTGCTCAGGACAGAGCTCCTTGTGTGGTCTCTGCGTTCCTTCCACGTTCCAAATTTGACTGGTCGGCACTTTAAAAATTGATCTCAAACCTGACTGCTTCTCACTGCCTTCTTGGCTACAGCTGTCATTTAAGCCCCCCGGGTCATCTCGCCTGGGTTATTCCAATGACCTCCTCCCTGCTCACCTGAGCTGAGCTGCTCTGCAGTTGACTCTGAGCACAGATTCGGGTGATGCACTGCTTTGTTCAGAGCCCTCCATCGTTTCTCATCTCCCTCAGAAAAAAAAGCCAAAGTCCTTAAGGCAGTTTATGAGGCCCCTTGTACCCAGGTCCCTGCTGCCCCTGTGACTTCATGTCCTGACCCCACTCGTTGTCACCTGGCTCCTGCCACACCCAGCTCAGGCCTGGGCACACTTCGGCTCTGCCTGAAACATCAGGTCCCCACGTGCCACGGGTCTGCCTCTCACTGACTTCTCTTTTCAGCAGTTCCCTCCTCAGAGAGGCTGCTGGATAACCCAGCGCCTTGCCCACTCGCCCGCGTGCTCCATCCCTTACCCTGAGCTGCGCCACTGCACTGATGGTCTGGCACTTATCGCTTTGTGCGTTGGGGCAGGAGCTATGCTTTGTTCGCTGTCATACACACAGTGCTTCAAATCGTGTCTGATGGCGTACGTGCTTAATAAACATTTGTTGAGTAAATAAGTTAATGAACACATTCTTTTCTAAAGCAGGTGGATTTGGTAGGGACCTAGGCATGCAAGCGTAATTAGAAATTGTAGGGGTTGCTGAGGAATAGACTTCGCATGCTCTCAGTTAGAGGAGGGAAATTGGCTTTTCTAGTAGAGACATAATGCACGAGGTGAGGTTTGGATTTCGTAGGTAGAAATGAAGAGAATTGAATTTGACTCCTGCAGTTGGAGATGGGAGCTCCGGAGGCCATTGAAGGAAGGGTTCAGCTGCTGGATCTTGCATTCAGGGGGCCCTGGGTGAAGTTAGACGTCCTGCACAGGCAGCGTGGTGTCCTTCACGTGGACCATTCACCGGGGCCGTCCGTCTTATGTCTTGAATTCTCTCGTTGGCATTCTCTCTGCACTGCTACCCGCACCCCCAGGGTCCCGCGTTCCCAGTGTGGCGGCAGTGAGCGCCTGCAGGGCGAGCAGCTGACTGCGGCTGCGGCCTCACATCTTGCTCTGGGGCTGCCTCTGCTCCTCAGCCCCCTGTACAGGGACTACGCACCGCTGCCTTTCAGAGTCAAGACCCTGGCCCTTAGACTTTTCTTCTGCGTAGAGCATCCTTTGGGCCTGTTATCTCAGCCCCGCCCCTTCTGTGTTTTTTTTTGCTTTGTTCTAACCAACAGAAATTTTTATCCTGTTTAGGCGCACTATTGTAGAAATAAATTTAAAAAATCATTTATGTTCTGAGTGGAAGGGAAGGTCTTTGCATACCCTCACTTTGCTGTTTTACTTAGCTTTTTTTTTTTTTTTAAACGTACGTTTAATAGTATTCACTTTTTGGAGTAGAATTCAGAGAATTTTGACAGATGTGTAATTTCCATGACAATTGGGATACAAAACAATTCCTTCCCTCCCAGCAGTTGCCTTGTGCTGCCACTCTGTAGTGAACTCCTTCCCCAGCCCTCTGCAGCCTCTGACCCCTGAGTGTGTGTTTTCTGTGTTTTTCAGGATGTCAGCTACAGGAACTCACACAGCGTGGAGCCTTTTGAGTCTGGCTTCTTCCACTGAGCGTAATGCCTTTGAGATTCATCCAGGTTGCTGCGTGTACCAAGAATGTCCCTTTTTGTGGAGTAGTAGGTCCACAGTGTGGATGGACCGCGGTTATCCATTCACTCCTTGAAGGACATTTGGATACTTGCCAGCCTTTTAATACAAGTAATGAATGAACAGTTTACATTGCATTACAGTCAGACAGTACAGAAGCACCCCAAGCATGACGAGGTTCCTCTTTGCTCTTTCTCCTCATTCTTGACTTCCCCAGACTGACTGATTTGGTATCCATTTCTTTATTTGCTTTTAAATTTAAAAAAAAAGTTTTGTTTTTTTTTTTGGCCATGCCACGTGGCTTGCAGGATGTTAAGTTTCCCGACCAGGGATTGAACCCAGACCCTCAGCAGTGAAAGCACCGAATCCTAACCTGTGGACCACCGGGGAATTCCCCGGTATCCATTTCTTTTCAAAGTGTATTCTTGTAAACAGCATATAGTTGAGTCTTATTTTCTTAATCTAGATTGTGACTTTAAGATTTTTATTTGATATTTGGTCTATTTAATTTTTTTAATATAAATTTATTTTACTTATTTTTGGCCACGTTGGGTCTTCATTGCTGCACGCGGGCTTTCTCTAGTTGCGGCGAGCGGGGGCTACTCTTGGATGTGATGTGAGGGCTTCTCATTGCGGTGGCTTCTCTTGTTGCGGAGCACGGGCTCTAGGTGCGCAGGCTTCGGTAGTTGTGGCTCATGGGCTCTAGAGTGCAGGCCTAGTAGTTGTGGCGCACGGGCTTAGTTGCTACACGGCATGTGGGCTCTTCGTTCCCAGACCAGGGCTCGAACCCGGGTCCCCTGCATTGGCAGGCGGATTCTTAACCACTGTGCCACCAGGGAAGCCTCTGTTTAACTTTTAAATAAACACTTTGGAATAACTTTAGATGTACAGAAAATTTGCAAAAATAGTTTTCTTTCTATATATTAGAAGCTACATTCTCTGTGAGGGTGATATCTCCCACAAGAGGATCAGAATTGGTTCTTGAGAGGAAGGTGAGAAAAAATTAGGTATGACAGTGGTTTGTGGCATCCCAAAGAGTCATAGTACTTCCCAGATATACAGCATAGCTATGGTTTACAACTTCACGGGGGACGGTCGGGAGAGAAATGCCTAAATAGGCTTCTTAGGGGGACAATGGGGAAAAAAAGGTTGAGAAATAGCAGCAGAATAATGAATTGGGCGTTTGTAGCTTTATTAGCTGGTGTTTAAGGAAGCACTTCTTCAGTTTGTCTTGAATGTTCCTCTCAAGCTGAGATAGATCCCACCTGGCGTAGTACAGGGAGCGCTGGCCCATCCGGTTAAGGACCCACCACCAACACCATGATTTTAATCAGAAGGGACGCTGGGGACATGAAGTCTGGGCTTCCGTTTGCACTGCAGCCCCAGAGAGGTCAGGCCTGTGTAGTAGCACATGGTGTAGTGCACCCTTAAAACCGAGTTTTAAAACTCAGTTTAGTCCATCTTATATCTTTTGGAACTTACGTATTTTAGGAACTACTATGGAACCTTCGTAACCTGCTCTGAGGTGGGAGAAGAATGAGTGTTTTGTTAGCCAATAGGACTTTTGTTAAGTGGCATCTGGTGTTACCATCTGAATAGATGCTAACATTTTACTATGAAAAATTTCAAAGATACACAAAGATTGAAAGAATTTTATAGTAAACACCTAGATACCCACCACCTAGTTTTCTATTATTAACATTTTACTGACCTGCTTTATCACACATCCATCTATCCATCCATCTTTTAAAAATTTGGGGGAGCAATTCAAGATGAGTGAAGGCATTGTTTTTAATGTGTTTAATTTAAGCCTCTTTTTTACTCCCTCTCGCAGAGGTAGTTGGTCCATTTTGGGGGTGTCTATCAAGTTACTTAGGGCCGCACAAAGACAACTTATATAAAAAGCCCTTGAATGCAGGTTACCAGGGAGTGGAGGGCAGAGAGCATTCTCCACAGAGGGGAGTTCTGGAGGGCGGCGGTACTTTTTCAGGGAAAGAGGGAGGGGTCACGTGGCTGCACGTGGGGTGTCTGGGGGTGAAGGTCCTCGTGGTGCAGCTGCCACCGCTCTGCTGATGGGGGTCAGTCTCCATCCCCGCCTGGGCTCCCCCTGAATCGCTTTCTCACAAAACTGAGATGTGGTGGTGGTGCCTGGAGCCCGCGGACCTCAGACTCCCCCGGCCGACGCTGCCTGCGTTTCAGCCCCGCAGAGGCCTGCTCCGTGTGGTGACGCGGCCCCCACGGTGCCCTGAGTGGCGTCCTTCACCCTGGCCTTTCTTAACCCGCCTGTGCCTGTTACTAGGCCTCCAGTCTCTTTTTTTTTGGTTTTTTTATTTTTATTTTATTTTTTTGGCAGTACGCGGGCCTCTCACTGCTGTGGCCTCTCCCGTTGCGGAGCGCAGGCTCAGCGGCCATGGCTCACGGGCCCAGCCGCTCCGCGGCACGTGGGATCTTCCCGGACCGGGGCACGAACCCGTGTCCCCTGCATCGGCAGGCGGACTCTCAACCACTGCGCCACCAGGGAAGCCCCCTAGGCCTCCAGTCTTAACTCTGCTGGTTTCCTAGAGTGTGAGTGTGTGTGCAGCCGCGTCTCTGTTTGAGGAGAGCCTCAGGTTGAAAGGAGAAGCTTTACTTCGTCTTGGATTTGTTTGTAGTCCCATCGCTGACTTGACTTTGGGATACAAATGGTGTTAAACGATGGCATGAGTTTATTTATTTCAAAGATGGAGATGAAACCGCTGAGAACCACTGTCCTAAAATCTCCTAACCTTTCTCTCTGTCTTCCGTCACCACCCCGGGCAAGGCTGTGTACATTGCTGCTTGTTCTGCAGAGCTCTCTGCCCCTAGTTTTCCTCCATTCTGCCAGGATGTCATTGTTTTTAGGCCATTTCAGGAGACAGGAAATGTGTTTTAAGGAAAAACCATGAGTTGATACTGACTCCCTCTTCTCATCCAGCATCATGGAGTTGATCCGTGCCTTCCTTCCCCGTTCCATTGGTGATTATTTTGTCCTTTCCAGAGTTAGATTTGCTTCTGTTTGCATTCAGTTTTAGGGAGCTCTTCCTCCCTATTGATTTAATTTTGCTTTTTGAACGTGTAACACTTTAACATGATTCTAGAAGTCAAAATGATACGAGATGGTGTACTCAGAAGCGCCCCTTCCTCCACTGTCCTGCCAGTCTGCTCGCACCCACCCCCTTCATTCCTGGCTTATTCTTCCTGAGTTCCTTTTTTGCAAAAGTAAGCAGGTATTTATGGGGTGTTATTGCTTCCAGACTCTTTAGTGGACATAACTAGGAAATATATTTTTTAAGAAAGAAATATATATATATAGATATGTATGTATCTGCTTATTTTTATTGGAAT
This sequence comes from Leucopleurus acutus, assembly GCF_964270905.1. NCBI lineage: Eukaryota > Metazoa > Chordata > Mammalia > Artiodactyla > Delphinidae > Leucopleurus > Leucopleurus acutus. The sequence continues at coordinate 89,320,666 of NC_139155.1, forward strand.
ATAATTAACATACAACATTATATTAGTTTTAGGTGTCCATCATAATGATTTGACATTTGTGTACATTGCAAAATGGTCACCACAATAAGTCTAGTTACCATCTGTCGTCATACAGAGTTACAATTTTTTTTTCTTGTGATGAGAATTTTCAAGATTTACTCTCTTGGGGCTTCCCTGGTGGCACAGTGGTTAAGAAACCGCCTGCCAGTTCAGGGGACATGGGTTTGAGCCTTGGTCCGGGAAGATCCCACATGCTGCGGAGCAGCTGAGCCCGTGCGCCACAGCTACTGAGCCTGCGCTCTAGAGCCCGTGAGCCACAACTACTGAAGCCCACGTGCCTAGAGCCTGTGCTCCGCAACAAGAGAGGCCACCGCGACGAGAAGCCCGCGCACCGCCACGAAGAGCAGCCTCCGCTCGCCGCAACTAGAGCAAAGCCCACGCGCAGCAGCAAAGACCCAACACAGCCAAAAATAAATAAAGAAAATTAAAGAAAATAAAAGATTTACTCTCAGCAGTTTTTGAATATGCAGCACAATATTACTGACTACAGTTCCCAAGCTCTACCTCCCCAGGACTTATTTATCTTATAGCTGGAAGTTTGTACCTTTTGATCCCCTTTAACCCACTTCACCTACCACCCAACCCCCACTGCAACCACCAACTTGTTCTCTGTATCTGTGAGTTTTGTTTAGATTTCACATACAAGTGAAATCATACAGTATTTATCTTTCTTTGTCTGACTTATTTCACTTAACATAATACCCTCAGGTTCCATCCATGTTGCAAATGGCAGGATTTCATTCTTTTTTACGGCTGAGTAATATTCCATTGTATATCTCTCCATATCTATCTCTCTATATAGCTCACATCTTCTTTATCCATTCATTTATTGATGGGCACTTAGGTTGCTTCTCTGTCTTGGCTATTGTAAATAATGGTGCATATGAACATAGGGGTACCTATAACTTTTCAAATTAGTGTTTTTGTTTTCTTCAGATACAGTGGAATGGCTGGTAATAGAATTGTCATATGGTAGTTCTGTCTTTAATTTTTTTTGAGGAAGCTCCATACTGTTTTCCATAGTGGCTGCACCAGTTTACAGTCCCACTAACAGTGCCCGAGGGTTCCCTTTTCTCCGCATCTTTGCCAACATTTGTCATTTGTGGTCTTTTTGATAATAGGTGCGAGGTGATACCTCGTGGTTTCAATTTGCCTTTCCGGTGTGAAGTGGTATCTCGTGGTTTTGATTTGCATTTGCCTGATGATTAGTGATGTTGAGCATCTTTTCATGTATCTGTTGGCCGTCGGTTTCTTCTTTGGAAAAATGTCTATTCGGATCCTCTGTCCATTTTTCAATCGGATTTTTTTTTGTTTGTTATTGAGCTGCATGGGTTCTTTATATATTTTGGATGTTAACCCCTTATCAGATATATGATTTGCAAATATCTTCTTCTATTCTTCCTATAAAAAGATTGCCTTTTTATTTTGTTGACGGTTTTCTTTGTTGCACAAAGCTTTTAAGTTTGATGTCTCCCATTTGTTTATTTTTGCTTTTGTTGCCATTGCCTTTGGAGTCAGATCCAAAAAAAAAAAAAAAAAAAGTCTCCAAGAGAGATGTCAAGAAGCTTAACCACCTGTGTTTTCTTCTAGGAGTTTTATGGTCTCTGGTCATACATTCAAGTCATTAATCCATTTTGAGTTAATTTTTGTGTATGGTGTAAGATAGTGGTCCAGTTTTATTTTTTTGCATGTGGCTGTTCAGTTTTCCCAACACCATTTATTGAAGAGACTGTTTCTTTCCCATTGTATTTTCTTACCTTCTTTGTCATAAATTAATTGACCATATATGTGTGGGTTTATTTTTGGACCTTCTGTTCTGTTCCATTGATCTGTGGGTTTGTTTTTATGCCAATACCATACTGTTGTGACTACTAAAACTCTGTAATATAGTTTGAAATCAGGGAGCTTGATGCCTGTAGCATTGTTCTTCTTTCTCAAGATTACTTTGGCTTTTCATGATCTTTTGTGGTTCCATACAAATTTTTAGATTGTTTGCTCTATTTCTGTGAAAAATACCTTTGGGAGTTTGATCGGGATTGCATTGAATCTGTAGATTGCTTTAGGTAGTATGGACATTTTAACAATGTTAATCCTAATCTGAGAGCACAGGATATCTTTCCATTTACTTATGTCATCTTCAGTTTCTTTCATCAGTGTCTTACAGTTCTTAGTGTACCGGTCTTTTACCTCCTTGGCCAGAAAATTCCTAAGTATTTTATTCTTTTTGATGCAATTGTAAATGGGTATTTTTCTTAACTTCTCTAATAATTCTTAGTATATGAAAATGTAACAGATTTTTGCTTATTGATTTTGTATCCTGCAACTTTACTGAATTCATTTATTAACTGTAACAGGTTTTTGGTGGAGTCTCGAGGGTTTTCTGTACGTCATATCGTGTCATCTGCAGATGGTGACAGTTTTACTTCTTTCTGATCTTGGATGCCCTTTTATTCCTTTTCCCTGTCTAATTGTTCTGGCTAGGGCTTCCAAAAGTGTGTCGAATAAAAATGGCAAGAGGGGGCACCCTTGTCTTGTCCTGATATGAGAGGAAGTGCTTTCAGCTTCTCACTGTCGAGTATGATGTAGCTATGGGCTTGTCATATGTGGTCTTTATTACGTTGAGGTATGTTCCCTCTGTACCCACTTTGTTAAGAGTTTTTATTCTAAATGGATGTTGAGTTTTGTCAAATGCTTTCTCTGCTCTATTGAGATGATCATGTGATTTTTATCCTTCCTTTTGTTAACGTGGTGCAACACGTTGATTGATTTGCTCATGTTGAACCATCCTGCATCTCTGGAATAAGTCCCAGTTGATCACGGTGTATTATCCTTTCAATGTATTGTTGAATTCAGTCTGCTGATATTTTGTTGAGGATTTTTGCATCTGTGTTCATCAGGGATGTTAACCTGTAATTTCTCTTTTGGTGGTGTCCTCGTCTGGTTTTCGTATCGGTAATGCTGGCCTCGTAAAATGAATTTGGGAGCATTGCCTCCTTTTCATTTTTTGGAAGAGTTTGAGAAGGATAGGCATTAAATCGTTTTTGAATGTTCGGTAGAATTCATCAGTGATGCCATCTGGTCCTGGACTTTTGTTTGTTGGAATGTATCTGTTTATTTATTTATTTTTGGCTATGTTGGGTCTTCGTTGCTGCATGCAGGCTTTCTCTAGTTGCAGTGAGTGGGAGCTACTCTTCGTTGCAGCGCGCGGCCTTCTCATTGTGGTGGCTTCTCTTGTTGTGGAGCACGGGCTCTGGGCGCGTGGGCTTCAAGTAGTTGTGGCTCGCGGGCTCTAGAGCGCAGGCTCAGTAGTTGTGGTGCACGGGCTTAGTTGCTCTGTGGCATGTGGGATCTTCTCGGAGCAGGGCTCGAACCCGTGTCCCTGCATTCTTTTTTTTGCAGGGAAGAGTAGCCCCCGCTCACTGCAACTAGAGAAAGCCTGGGTGCAGCAATGAAGACCCAACACAGCCAAATAAAAATAAAAATAAATGAATGAATGAGTGCAGGAAAGGTATGTCTCTGTCCTTCCATTAATTAGTCCATCTGTCTGTCTTTCTTTTCCCCTTTCTTATACAAAGTTATTTCCCCATATATAGTCTTTTACACTTTGTTTATTTGATTTAGCAGTATACGTTCTGGAAATTGCTTTATACCAGTTCATGGAAATCTTCCTCATTCTTTTGTACAGCTACGTAGTACTCCATTAAGTGAATGTACTGTAATATAGTCAACCAGTCTCTGAAATATTATGGATGTGCAGTTTATTTCTGGTATTTTGCGTTTACAAATAATGCTGTAGTGAATAAACATTGTGCTTGTGTGTTTTCATTTCGGAGGTGGATATTCGTGGTGAATGTGTAGTGGGATGCTGGGTTGAAGAGTAAGAGCATGTGTAGTTTCTTCTTCTTTTTGGCTGTGCTGGGTCTTTGTTGCGGTGTACAGGCTCTTCGTTGTGGTGCGTGGGCATCTCTAGTTGTGGCGTGTGGGCTCAGTAGTTGTGGCGTGAGGGCTTAGTTGCTCCGTGGCATGTGGGATCTTAATTCCCTGACCAGGAATCAAACCCGCGTCCCCTGCATTGGAAGGCAGATTCTTGACCAATGGACCACGAGGGAAGTCCTGAGCATGTGTAGTTTTGGGTAAATGGTGCCAGGTCCCCTTGTAGGGTTGTACAGCTTAACATCCCACAGCAGCGTTGAGAGGGCCTGGTTCCCACAGTCTCACCAACAGAGTGTGTTGTCTGGCTTTTGAATTTTATTAGGCTGAGAGATGAGAGATGATATTTCAGCTTAGCTTTAATTCATATTTCTTTCATTATGAGTGATGGATTTACAAGTGAATGTGCTTGAAAAATTCAGCTTCAAGTCTTACCTTGGAGTTTTACTGATTTTTGCAATAGAAAATCCCATTTCATAAATACAGGCTAGGCGTGAGTGAGATGAATCAGGCGTTTGGTTTGTTACATGTGAGCAGCCTTGTAGAGAGAGTCATAGTGTTTTGGTGGGTTTTGATGTTAGTCAAGAAGGCCAAGCCTGGGTTCTGGTTGATGCTGGTAATTGTGTTAGGAAGTTGTGGAGCTGGCTTTATTTCTGGCAGGCCAGGCCTTCTCTGGTTTCTGCCTCTGCATATCTTCATGGCCTGTGAGGGGCTCTTTGATGCAGACGCTGCGCATTGGATGTGGGCTTCCTCCCGTTCAGAAATGGCCCTCTCCATGGTGCAGTATAGAAATGCTTCCCCACTCTAACAGCAGTGCTCCCTGGGTGGTGAGCAGTGCCTGGCCCTTGGCTGTGGTGTGGGAGGCGCGTCGACTGTGGCGAAGAGCGCAGTGAGCCTGGCGGCCTGGGGCTTCTGCTCAGCTCCCGCTTCTTGTTGCCGGCTGGGATGTGGCCCAGTGTGGCCAGTACTTGGATGTTTCTAATGAATGAAGCTGACAACTTGCGTTTTTTATGTGAAATCTCCTGGTATAAAAATATCAATTGAAACGAATCCAAACAGCAGATGACATCATACAGACTAAAACCGTGTCTTCGGTCTGCATAGAGCCAGGGCGGCCATGATTGCCAGCATCTCCTGCCGAGCGACTTGGGGACTCCCCACCCAGTGTGGCGTAATGGCCCTCTGAGCCCTGGCTCTGTCTGTCTCCTCGGCCTTGGTCTTCAGCACGCTAGTATTCTAGCACTTTCCCCTCCTCTGCTTTTCCCATGCTCGCTCGTTTACTCACCAAGCACCTACCGGGTGTCTCTCATATGCCAGGCTCTGTTCTGGGTGCTGGTGGTTCATCAGTGAGCCCAGTCAGACAGCCTCCCTTACACGACACGCTGTTATGCTTGGCCAAAGACGTTTCTTTTAACGTGTACAGAGAGAGCTAGAAATATGTACACGCCCATATATGTGTTGTCATGTCGGGAGTTTAAAAACGTGTATACGTATAATATATATGCTACACGTATGTTTGGCTTTACTCAAGTTATATAATCTAAGTACGTACAAGCGTTTCCTCATTCTTTTAGTGGCTGCCTCTAAAGGGTGGTTATACCAGATTTTGTTAAAAGTTCCCTATAGGTGAGCATTTACATTGTTTGAAATTTGACATTATAAATAATATTATAATGAACACCTTTGGACAACTGTATATTTGTGTGACTAGATCCCTAGAGCTGGAGTTCCTTGATCAGTGTACATTAAAATTGTGATAGGTAATGCCGCGTTACCCTCCAGAAAGCTATAGCTGTGCTTTACTTCCCTCATTTGTGTATGGCGGGTTCGCCATTTCCTAGCAGCCTTACTAAACCTGAATATTATCAGTCTTTTGATCTTCACTAACCTGTCAAACAACAAATAATTGTCTCACTTTATTTCATATTTTGTTATTAATGAGGTTAAGCATTTTTGATGTTTATGTGTCATCTGAATTTCTTGTAGGATTTCTGGTTTAGCCTCTTTTCTTGGGTTGTTTGGCTCTTCTTGATTTGTGGGAATTCTTAAGGATGGATAACCTTTTGTCATATAGGCTTCAAATTTTTTTTTTTTTTTTTTGCGGTACGCGGGCCTCTCACTGTTGTGGCCTCTCCCGCTGCGGAGCACAGGCTCCGGACGCGCAGGCTCAGCGGCCATGGCTCACGGGCCCAGCCGCTCCGCGGCACGTGGGATCTTCCCGGACCGGGGCACGAACCCGCGTCCCCTGCATCGGCAGGCGGACTCCCAGCCACTGCGCCACCAGGGAAGCCCATAGGCTTCAAATATTTTTAATCAATCTCACTTTTTTATTGTAATGTTCTTCTTTAGTAAGGTTGTCAGTTGTTAATGCTTTTTAAAAATAAATATTGTTTCTAGGTTTCACGCCATGTTTAGGAAACTCTTCATTACTGCAGGATTATAAAGATATTCTCATATGCTTCAAAATATTTTTATGGTCTGATTTTACCCCCTTGAGTAATTTTTGTGAATGGTGTGAGGTGCAGGGGTGGGCGGGGCTCAGGGGGTAGATCTGACTTTTATTTTTCTAAATGGATCGATCTAAGAAAGTTTGGATTTTAATTCTCTAGCTTCAGGACTTCTCTGGCTGTCCAGTGGTTGAGACTCCACGCTTCCACTGCAGGGTGTGCAGGTTCGATCCCTGGTCAGGGAACTAAGATCCCACGTGCCGCAAAGAGCAGCCAAAATATAAATTAAAAAATAAATAAGTGATAAAAAGTAATTCTTTAGCCTCCAGAAAGCTGCTGTGAGCTTTAGCATGCTCTGAAAAGACTTCTTACTTTAAGCATCTCGACAACAGCCAGAGAGGCTTAAAAATAGCATCTGTCTGTGAGAGGCCTTTTTCTCTGTGGTCTGCAGCTCTTGGTGAGGCGTGGATTTGTGGGCCCCACGAAACCCTGAGAGGCTCCCCGGGTGGACCATTACTGGAGGTGGCAGGGAGGCAGGGACAGATACGTCAGCGGGGTCTTGTGTCTTAAGGCAGAGAACTGCGGGGGTTTGTGCGATAGGCTGGAGTGGAGGGTGTGGCGTCTCTTCTATTGCAAAGTGTTTTCTTTTTTTTTTTTAAATTGAAGTATAGTTGGTTACAATATTGTGTTAGTTCCAGGTGTACTAATGATTTGCCATGTGCGCACATTATGAAACGGTCACCGTGATGAGTCTAGTAGCCATCTGTCCCCGTACAAAGTGTTATTACAGTGTCACTGACCATATTCCTTATGCTGCACCTTACATCACATGACTGACTTCTATAACTGGAGGCTTGTACCACTTAATACCCTTCACCCATTTCACCCACCTCTCATCCCCTCCCTTCTGGCAGCCACCTGTTTGCTCTCTGTATCTGTGAGTCTGCTTTCATGTGGTGTTTTCTTTATGTGCTGGATCAGCCAAGATGTGCCTGGCTCTTGCAGCCGGCAGGTGCGCCCCGGGCGCTGCTGGCATCCAGCACAGGGCGGAGTGCCCGCCACGTGTTCCCTGCAGTTAGCTTCTTGTTGTGCTCCCTCGGGGCCTCATCCCTGTGCTCCTGTGAACTGCCAAGCAGGACCGAGTCAGTGTGGCAAACAGCATGCCCCTGTCTTTGCCAAAGCGTGTCACGTGACCGCCGAGTCCAGGGCTGGGAGATGCACACCCGTGTTGTGACTGGCGGGAGAATCGGAGTGTGTGGTGAAGAGCACTGATGACTGTGGCACAAGCCAGTTAAGGACAAACTTGGAAAGCATAGAAAGGCAGCAGGGAAAAAATCAAAGTGTACTCTGTCACATAGTCAGTATTAATACTGTTTTGCATAGATGTATCAAAGTTTATTGATGCTTATGGTTGGGCATGCCACCTTTCTGCTACAAATAACATTTCAGTCAACATCCTTGTATATTGAACACAGCTCTGATCTTTTTTCTTAGGCTGATCTAGGAGTCGGATTATTGGGTCAGAAGACGTGAATGTGCTGTAAGATTCTTGTACCTACTGCCAAATTGCTCTCTGGAGTTTCCACTTGAAAATATTCCCAGACACTATTTGTGGCTTCTGTCCTCCCTTCACTCCCATCGTGTTCTGCCTGTTCCTTCTGCCCTGAGTTCATGCTCGTGTGTTCAAGCCCTGATCCACCCTCCTCCTCGTTCCCTTCTCCTCACTCTGCGTCCAGCCCGGGAGCTGTTGTTGACGTAGCAGAACTACCCAAAGCGGGAGCCTGGCCTGAGGGCCGGATCCGTCTGGGGGGATGACAGGGCTGAGAGGGAGACGGGTTTGGGAAGGGAGCAGGGCTCATGACCTGAGCTCCCTGCTCGTTGAAGGGGAAGAAGAGGCTTCCCAATCCCTAGCTGCCTGGACTCTGGGAGCCCCGAAAGAGAAGCTGGGGAGGGAGGCCCTGGGGGGCTGCGAGCATGTCCAGGCCTCAGCGAGGGGTGAGGGGGTGGGAGCAGCTGCTATGGGGACCCAGTTTCTTGAGCCCTTCCCCCCTCACTCTTTCCAGTTCTGACCTGGGGACCCCTGCCTACACCAAGGATGGGGCCCAGGTAGGTGTTTCTTAGGGTGGCCTCTTCCCGGCACCAGATGTGCCCCCTGTGTGATGTCAGCATTGCCCTGAGTGAGCAGCCGCCGCACAGACGGCGCCAGCCCCGCGTGGCCCCAGTGGGCGCTGCGCGCAGTGGTCTGAGGGCTTGTCCCCGCTCCTCGCAGGCTGCGGCGGTGCGCTGACGCGGCCCGCTGATCTCGGCCTGGTCCTGGGCAGTGTCCTCCTCAAATCGTGAGCCAAACAGCCCGCTGCGGCTGCTGGCGGGCCTTCCAGTTAGGGACATCGCCGCCACCAATTCAGGAGATGGTGGCTTTGCTTTCCACCGGGGTACCTGTGCCATGTCCCGGGGGATGCCGTTTTAGATAAGTGGTTTCTTTACATCATAGTTCATTGGGTTTGTTTCTCCAACCTGACCGTAAGCTCCCCGAAGCCAGGAACCTTTTTAAAAAGTCAAGGTGTAGTTTACAGTTCTTTGCATTTGAACGAACACACTCGTTCTTGTAACCATCGTCCCAAATCAAGTGTAGAACCAGTTCCACACCCGCAAGTTCCCACCTGCAGCCTGGCAGCGTCTGTCTAATCTGCCTCTGTGGTTTTGCCTGTTCCAGAATGTCTTGTCGTGTCAGTGGCCTGCAGCCCGTGGTCCTTGCGTCTGGCTGTGCTCCTTGGCGTCCTCGTGGTGTGGGTGTGTCTGTAGCTCGGTCTTTACGTTGCTGAGGCAGCCTCGTTGTGTGGCTCTTCCAGGTGTTTTATTCCTTCTCCAGGTGAAGGTCAGTATTTATGTCTCCATATGTCTCAGTAGATAGTTTTTTAATTTATATCTTTAACAGAGTCGTGGTTAAGTTGTACAATTAGTATGCTACTTTTTTCACTTAATAATATATCTGAAAAACTTTTCCATGTTTATAACATAGTCTCCATCTAGAACTTGAACATTGGATATTTCTGGTTACACTTCTTTTTACTTCTACTGTATTATTCTGTAATAAATATTTTTATGCATAATTTAAAAAAATTGGTAGGTGAATTTCCTTAGCAATTCCCAGAGGTTGGATTAGTAGGTCAAAGGTAATGGGGCCTGCTTCCCCACCGTTGTCGGCCACCCTGTTAGGCACGTTCTGAGCTCTGAGCCCTCAGAGATCTGCGCTGTCTCCCTCCACATTTTTTCAAGAGGTCAGTCATCACAACGTATTCCCCCCCCCCCATTCTTTACCTTCCCCCTGGTTTTGTAAATTATTATATGTGAGAGAGTTTCTTTCTGGCCTTTGTTCTCTCTTACCATCTTTGGTATTCTGGGAATGTATTTTAAGGAAATAATCTGAAATATGTCCTAATGTGTTTGTTTATTCTTTTTATTCTATTTTTGTGTTTGTTCTACACTAATCTTCCTCATAATGCTTGTTTAAGAAGATCAGGAACAAAAGCTCTTTTTTAAAACTTGATTGATTGATTGATTGATTGATTGATTGGGCTGTGCCGGGTCTTAGTTGCGGCATGCATGCGGGATCCAGTTCCCTGACCAGAGATCGAACCCAGGCCCCCTGCATTGGGAGCACAGAGTCTTAACCACTGGACCATGATGGAAGTCCCAAAAGCTCGTCTTGAAAGCAATAAGCATGCCCCAGAGTCCCCCGCCCTTGAGTGTCCCACAGCTCACGGTTCCCGCCCACGTTGCTGGGCTCTCTGCTGGGGGCGAGGGTGGGAGAGGGCTCCTGGGATGGTAATTAAGGCTGTGGTCCCGATTTGCCGTTTGGATGTGTTGGCTGCAGCCTGCCCATGGTCTTTAGACTCCATCTTCAGAGACGGTCATCAGAGCAGAGAGTGCCTTCCCCTGCTAGTCTAAGCAGGCACTGGTCTTTATGTTTCCCAGCCTTCACTTGTGCACCCATGAGTTCTGTAGCTCTTGATTTCATACATATGTGTGTTTCAGCCAGGGGCCTGGGACTGTGGCAGCATTCATACAAATGTGTATTTTCACTTTTTAAGTCTTGTAACTTTCGGTTTATAATGTTTTTCATCCCTTGTCCGTTTTCTCCGTGAAATAACAGTGATGCCCTGAAGACGAAAGGATGCTCCTGCTTGTCTTGCGGGGAGGGCTGGAGGGAACACCAAGAAATGGGGAGCTAGGTGTGTCAGCAAAGACTTGAGAATTGTAATCGGGGGGAGGGTATTTCTGACCCAGCCAGTGGGGAGCAGACAGGCTGCGGCTGTCGTCCTGTTCCCAGCGGGGTCGCCCCCTTGCAGACAGCAAGGCTCCAGCCCAGTGTGACTTGTGGGCGGCCTCCCTGCCTCACCTCGGAATTAGCCTCCTCCTGCTAGTCCTCTGCTTCCTCCCGTCCTTTCTCAGCGTCCTGTCCCCTCTCCCGCCCCCTTCCCTAGTCCGCGGCCCTCAGCACTCTTGGGGCCATGAGCCCCTTTAAAGCCATGTCCCAGCTCCCAGAGAGTTGGCGGACCCCTGACGGGGACTCTCCCGTCCTGGCTGCTCCCTTCTCTCCTGAGGTTTTCTTCTGGAAACACCCACCACCCCCAGGTGAGCTCGTAGAGAGGGCTGAGGTGCGAGGCTGGCACCAGGCCTGGGCCTCTCCCCCAGGAGCGCAGAGGGGCTCTGTGTGTTCACACTCAAGTAACCCGGGGGTGTTTGCAGGGGCGTTGCACAGATGCTCATGAGAACTGCCAGCTGGTGAGGGGCGGTTCTCTTCTGATGACATGCGATGGTGGCACGTGTGGGAGCCACTGGCGGCCTCCTGGGCACCGTTCCTCCACTGGGAGAGGTGGGCAGACTGCCCCAGCACGTGGCGGCACGGAGCAGGGCCACCGGACGAGGAATAGCCTCCCAGGAAGAAACATGCCTGTCACGAGCGCCAGCACCAGGTTCATATCCCGCTGGCCTTGAGCAAGTGATTGCCAGTTAGCTTCCTCGGGAGCTGGTTGGGACCACCCACCTGCTTCTGCCAGGCCATGTCCTGGCCCCAGGCACAGCAGTGACCCAGAAGGCCCTGTCCCTCCTCTGTGCTGAAGGAGATGGTCTCCAGTGCCATCTCGTCGGGGCTCGATGACAGTAAGACAGTGGTTTGTATCAGATGCTGGTGGGAACATCCCTCCAGAGCATCTGTCCGGTGCTGCTAAATGGTACTCAGAATAAGTAGTGATCAGATGGTTATATTTGCCTCTAAGTAACTTGATTTTAACTGTGTTTTTTCAGCAGAGCATTAAGTTGGATAAAAAAGGAGGGCGATCATGCACCATGGCAGCGGCCCTCAGAACGTCCAGCACCAGCTGCAGAGGTCCAGGGCCTTCGCTGGCAGCGAAGGAGAAGAGCAGCAGGCCCGTCCCAACCCCCCGCAGTCCCCCGCCACGCCCTTTGCGCCGGCGGCGAGCCCGTCCGCGCCCCAGTCCCCCGGTTACCAAGTTCAGCAGCTGATGAACCGCAGCCCCGTGGCCGGGCAGAGCGTGAACATCGCCCTTCAGAATGTGGGGCCGGTGGTGGGAGGGAACCCCCAGATCACGCTGGCCCCCCTGCCGCTGCCCAGCCCCACTTCTCCGGGATTCCAGTTCAGTGCACAGCAGAGGCGGTTTGAGCACGGGTCTCCATCGTACATCCAGGTCACCTCGCCGCTGTCCCAGCAGGTGCAGACTCAGAGCCCCACCCAGCCCAGCCCCGGGCCGGGACCGGGCCTGCAGAGCGTGCGGGCGGGAGCCCCTGGCCCCGGCCTGGGCCTGTGCAGCAGCAGTCCCACCGGGGGCTTTGTGGACGCCAGTGTGCTGGTGAGACAGATCAGCCTGAGCCCGTCCAGTGGCGGCCACTTCGTGTTCCAGGAGGGCTCGGGCCTGGCGCAGATGGCCCCGGGCGCCCAGGTTCAGCTGCAGCACACGGGGGCGCCCATCACGGTCAGAGAACGGAGACTCTCGCAGCCCCACGCGCAGTCGGGGGGCACCGTCCACCACCTGGGACCTCAGAGCCCCGCGGCCGCAGGTGGGGCCGGCCTGCAGCCCCTGGCCAGCCCTGGCCACATCACCACGACGAGCCTGCCGCCCCAGATCAGCAGCATCATCCAGGGGCAGCTGATCCAGCAGCAGCAGGTGCTGCAGGGGCCTCCGCTGACCAGGCCTCTGCTCCCTGGGGTCGGGGGGACTTCGGCGTTTGGGATGACGTCCCCACCGCCCCCCACCAGCCCTTCCAGGACCGCAGCGCCCCCGGGCCTCTCCAGCCTTCCTGTCCCGTCTGCGGGGAGCGCGGGGATAAGAAAGGCTCCCAGGAAATTGGAAGAGATCCCCGCGGCCTCCCAGGAGCTGGCTCAGATGCGGAAGCAGTGCCTGGACTACCACTTCAGGGAGATGGAGGCTCTGAAGGCGGCCTTCAAGGAGTACTTGGTCGAGCTGTTCTTCTTGCAGCACCTTCAGGGAAACATGATGGATTTCCTAGCTTTCAAGAAGAAGCATTATGCCCCGTTACAAGCTTACCTTAGGCAGAACGATTTGGACCTGGAGGAGGAGGACGAGGACGAGGACGAGGAGAAGTCTGAGGTCATCAACGACGAGGTGAGGGGCGGCGCCCAGTCACCAGCAGGCCGGGCTGCTTGGCTGTGCGTGCAGGCAGCCGTGAATTGCACGTGATCTGTGAGCCTGGGGTGTTCATGAGATGCAGTTCATAAGGATCTGATCGAGGAGCAAATGGAAGATGCATTTGCTTTTTCCTTCATGGAAGGAAAGAGCTGCTCTAGTTAGGAGGACGGTGCAGAGTGGTGCTGTGAGTATTGCCGGTGCGTTTAGAACAGGGATGCTTCCCCGGTTTGGGGAGCCAACCTGGCCTGACCCAGCGTTCCCCTGTGCTCTGCTGGGTGTGTGGACGTTGGCCAGCCCCGAAGGGCCTGCAGAAGCCAGGGGTGTGGACACCTTCCCGCTGGTTCCCCAGGTTTCACATTATACTTACGCAGGTTCACCCATTGGGATTCTCAACACCATGTATGTCATTTTTAAAGAAGGGATTTGAATCACTAGGTTGTTACAGTATATCAGTTATGATTTAAATCACTAGATACATTTATAAGGTATCTTCATGATTAAAATATGGTTATTATGGCAAAGCAACTGAGAATTTTTTCAATTTTTAGATGTAGTCTTAGATTTGAGATCACATATTTAACTCACGCTGTTGCACATAGCTACTGAGTGGTATTTAAGATAGAATCTTTTTTAGATAGTGAACTTTTTGGGTGCCTGGAATGGGTGCTTAATAAATAACCCCAATTGGGATTCTCAGTACCTTAGTGATTCCTAAGGTCCCTTATTGGTACTTCCTAGAGAAGGAAGCTGAGCAGACAGGGCGACAGTGAGGTGCAGCGTGATGCACTGGATTTGTGCCTCTGTGTTGTGACTGTACACTATGTTGGTGGAGCTCATTTTGTTTTTTGATACAGCTAAAATAGTGTAAATCTCTGTCAGTTCTTCTGCAAAGAAATCAGCCTTTGATGAACAAAAGCTGGCCTCTTTGCTCATCTCCTCGTTGATATTTATTATGTGTGGCTTTGCCATTTGGTGTTTTCTTTAACACCCTTTCCAGGATGAACCATTTTTATTTTCTAAAAGGTTTATATGATTTTTTTTTTTGAGGATTTCACCTCTGTTGCCATGAAATAGTGAAATTCAGTTCTCTTTTATGTTTGTACACCAATGTTGTCTGTAGGCTCAATCCCCCTTCTCTGTCATTGCCATGCTGACCTGCACGTAGTAGGCCAGGGTGTAAATTGCCTATGAGGTTGTCAGGGCTTTGCTACTTGAAGACTGTCCGCCATTACCATTTTTAAAGTTTGAAGTTGCAGGATCTAAGGACATTGCACTTGTGACTTAAATTGGAGTTTCTGCAAGATTTGCAGTTGAGTTAGGGTATTATAAATCTGTCACAAATCAGTTCAGTGTCCTTTTACAGGATTTGATGCAAAAAAATTCCATTTTTAAACACCAGACATCAGTGAGCTATCAGCAATAAAATTCTAACAAAATTTTGAGCAGTCTTAAAAATTATGTTGCCTTTTTTTCTCAAAATATTTCCTCTCAGGTAAAGGTTGTGACAGGAAAGGATGGGCAGACTGGTACTCCTGTTGCTATAGCAACCCAGCTTCCTCCAAATGTTTCTGCTGCTTTTTCATCCCAGCAGCAACCATTTCAGGTACTTTTCGATGGTTCTAAAATGTAGTCTCATCCGAAACTTTTCCTTCATCCAGATATTTTAACCTTCAATTTACTATTTGCTCTTCAGCATTTTTTTCCAGAGCCCATTCCTTATTTTAAAAAAGTAAAAAAGCCTTCCTGCATATAAAATTATACAACTAAATTGCATGAGTAAATGACAACACAGACCTTAATGCATTATTTTTTGTGTGTATTGACCTGTAACGCAGTAGTAGCTTCAGCATGCATGTCATCTAATACCTACAGTCCTGTTGAATGTATGCTCAGGATTCCTTGTGTGCTGTGTTTTAAATGTTCGTGCTTTCTCGTGTCTTCTATCTGTATTTTTGAGAACAGTGCAAACAGAAGAAAAAAAGAAAGATTACACAGATGATAACTTGATATTTTCTGTAGCTAGAAGAAACACTGAAATGAAACACACTTCTAAAATACCAGGACCTTAGGCTTCTAAATGGATGTTAATTGAATGCAAACTGATTATTTTTAATTTTTTGAAAATTAAATCACTCAGTGTTACATTAATAAATGCCAAGAACCTAAAAGTACAGGTCAGATTCTAGTCATTTTGGAATAGATTGTGCTAGGTTCTGAAAGCAGTTGAATCTTGTGGTGATAATGTTTTTAAAATTTTCTTAATTTTTAATTTTGGTATAATTTCAAACATATATAAAAGTTGCAATAACAGTACAAAGACCTCCCGTTATATCCTCTACCCAAATCCACCAGTTGTTAACTTTTTGCCCCATTTGCATTATTTTTATTCTCTCTCTCTTTTATATGTACACACATACACATTTCCCCCAAACTATTTGAGAGTAAATTGCAGACATCATATCACACTTGCATCCCTAAGTCCTTCTTCATATGGTATCAGGTACGAGTGTTACCTGACCTAACCATGGTATAACAATCAATTCTGGAAATTTTACAGTAACTTTTACTATGACTAAGCCACAGCTCATGTGCAAATTTTGTCTCTTGTTCCGGTGACATCCTTTGTATAGCTGTTTTTCTCCCAGTCTGGGATCACCCGTTGTGTTTAGTGGCCGTGCCTCTCTGGGTCTTCTTTAATCTGGGCAAGCTCCTCGCTCTTTCTTGCCTTCACATTTTTGAGAAGTGTAGGTCAGTTATTTTGTAGAATGTCGTTTGACATGGGCCACTAATTCTGTTATCTATTGGCGAGTCCTGCTGGAGTCAGCTGTCACGTTAAAGACTGCAAAGTGGATTTTCTAACTCCATTATTCCTTCTGCATTCATTAGCTGGCATTCTGCTGTAATGATGAACTTTCTTTTTTCTTCCATTACGTATATTCACATACAGATTCTTATTTCATTTTCATATGTCATTAATGGTATTTATTTATTTAAATTTATTTAATTCAGTAAAGTTTATTCTTTTTGGTCTATAGTGCTGTGAGTTTTGTTAAATGCCTAGAGTTGTGTAACCACCACCACCCAAGAGACAGAGGAGTTCTGTCATCCCCCCAGATGTTCCCCATGCCACATCTCTGTCGTCAAATTTTCTCCCTCCCTTAACCTTTGTTGTCTGTCTATGATTTTGCCTTTTCCAGAATAAAATATAAATGGAATTATACAGTATAGTATGTGCATGCTGCCTTTTCAGCCTGGCTTCTTTCAGTTAGCATAATAATTAATGCATTTGAGATTCATCCACGTTGTTGAATTTGCCAATTGTTTCCTTTCTTTGCTGAGCGGTACTCCTCTATATGAGCGTTCCCCAGCTTGTTGAGCCATTCACCCTTTGAAGGACGTTGGGTTGTTTCCAGTTGTTGGCATACCTAGGAGACAGGTTTCTGGGCTGTTATTAAGAGTACATTCAGTTTCACATGCGACTGCCAAACTTTCCACAGTGGCTGTTCCGTTTCACATTCCCACCAGCGGTGACTGAGAGTTCCTTTTGTTCTGCGTCCTCCCCACTACTTGTTCTTGTCAGTTTTCTTCTGTAGTTATTCTAATACGTATGCAGTGGTTTTAACTTGTATATCTCTAAAGACTAATGATGTTGAACAACTTTTCTTTTTCATGTGTTCATTTCCATTTGTATATCTTCTTCAGTGAAGTATCTGTTCATTTCCTTCACCACTTTTTTCCCATTGAGTCATTTGCTTTATTGTTGCATTTGAGAATTCTTTATATAATTTGGATATAAGCTTTTTGTCAGATATAAATTTGCACATATTTTTCTGTCATTCTGTGCCGTATCTTTTTCTTCTTTTAGATCATTTTTTACAGAGCAGAAGTTCTGAATTTTGATGTGGTCTCTTTTATCATTTTTTTTTCTTTTATGGATTGTGATTTTGTTATATAAGAACTCTTCACTCAACCCAAGGTCACAAAAATTTCCTCTAGTTTTTTTTTTTTAGAAGTTGTATAGTTTTATGTTTTACATTTAGGTCTGTGATCCTTTTTTTTTTTTTTTTTTTTCGATACGCGGGCCTCTCACTGTTGTGGCCCCTCCCGTTGCAGAGCACAGGCTCCAGACGCGCAGGCCCAACGGCCATGGCTCACGGGCCCAGCCGCTCCGCGGCATGTGGGATCTTCCCGGACCGGGGCATGAACCCGTATCCCCTGCATCGGCAGGCAGACTCTCAACCACTGCACCACCAGGGAAGCCCGTGTGATCCATTTTGAGTAAAGTATTGTATAACATGCAAGCATCGGTAGAAGTTTATTTCTTTGTATATTGACAGCCAGTTAGTTAAGCAGTGTTTCTTAAAAAGACTGTCTTGTATCTGCTGAATTGATTTTGCATCTTTGTCAGAAATCAGTTGATCCTGTCCGTATGGGTGTGTTTCTAGGCTCTCTTCTCTTCCATTGATCTCTGTGTCTATCTTTTTGCTAATGCCACACTGTCTTTACTACTATATCTTTGTAGTAAGTCCTGAAATCAGTTAGTGTGAGTTCTTCAACTCTGTTCTTTTTCAGAATTGTTTTGGTCATTCTGGTTCCTTTCACTTTCCATATACATTTTAGAATCAGCTTGTCGATATCCATAGAACATCCTGCTAGGATTTTTTTTTTTTTTTTTTTTTTTTTTGCGGTACGCGGGCCTCTCACTGTTGTGGCCTCTCCCGTTGCGGAGCACAGGCTCCGGACGCGCAGGCTCAGTGGCCATGGCTCATGGTCCCAGCCGCTCCGCGGCATGTAGGATCCTCCCGGACCAGGGCACGAACCTGCGTCCCCTGCATCGGCAGGCGGACTCTCAACCACTGCGCCACCAGGGAAGCCCCCTGCTAGGATTTTGATTGAGATTGGATTGACTCTATTGACCTGTTTGGGGTGAAGTAATATCTTGACAACGTTGAGTCTTCCAGGCCAGGAATATGGTATGTTCTCCATTTATTTTTGTCTTCTTTGATTTCTTTCATCAGTATTTTGTAGTTTTCAGCATGCAAATTCTATGTATGTCTTGTTAGACTTATACCCAGCTATTCCAATTTTTCTGTGGTGCTATAGATGGTACTTAAATTTAAAAATTTTTTTCTAGTTGTTCATTGCAAGTATATAGGAATACACTTGATTATGCAACCTTGCTAAACTCATTTATTAGTTTTAGGAGCTTTTTTGTAGATTCCATGGGATTTTCTACCTAGAGAATCATGTCTGCAAAGAAAGCAAAATTTATATTTTCTTCTATCTGTATGCCTTTTATTTCTTTTTCTTGCCTTATTTGCACTGGCAATGGCATGGACTGGCATGGACTTGCACTGTGATGCTGAATAGGAGTGATAAGAACAGACAATTCTTACCTTCTGGATCTTAGGGGGAAGCATTTAGTCTTTCACCGTGTGGAGTATGATGTTAGCTGTAGACTTTGTAGCTGTCCTTTATCAGGTTAAGGAAATTCCTTTATTCCTAGTATTTATCATGAATGGATGTTGGATTTTGTCAAATACTATTTGCTGCATCTATTCACATAATCATGTGATTTTTCTTTTTTGGTCTGTAAAAGTGGTGAATTATATCATATTAAGGTATAATTTGTAGGCAGGGACTGCACAGATCTTAAATGTTAGAATTTGTTGAGTTTGACAAGTGCCCGTGTAACCCATACACGTGTCAGGGTGTCCACTTGCACCAAGTCTCCTTGTGCCCTGCCAGCCATCCGCTACCCAGCCCCCCCGCCCCAGTTTATTACTATTTATTCTATTGCTGTTTATTTTGACGTTCAAATTATCTGTAATTTGACCAGTGGGAGCCCTTTCAAGCGGGCTCTAGTATACTTTTGACACATCCCTGGCACTGTCCAAGTACTTCCTTACATTCTGGCACAAGATGTTTAAAGTTTATCTTGCACATGCCTTGATTCAGTCCAGGAATCAGTCATTTCTCCAAGAAACTGTGTTCTTTTTGGTGGGGAATAATAATTTGAACCCAATATTTAGGTGTTCTTGTAATGAATTTGATACAACTGAAGATAAAATTTCTTGAATTGGAAATTGTCAGAAAGTTTATTAGTGGGACAAATTTCCTGTTAGTGCTTAGAGGAATGTAATACATCGGTGCGTTTATAGACCACATTGATAAATATTTGCATAAGAACCGTGGGACAGTGGTTGGCAGGGAGTGCCTGTAAACTTAGGTTGCATGGTCTCCACAGTGACACAAATTAAACCCTCTGATTTACTGTCATACTCACCAGATTGCCAGAAATTAAATTGGACAGAATCTGTTGATGTAGGTCTATGAGATTCTTACCCACTGTTGATTGGGAGTGTAGCATGGAAACATTTCACATGATCTGGAAAAGGTGAGTGTGGGTAGGCCCTTTTGATCCAAACAGCGTGCTCTAAAGGTATTCTTGTGTTTGTGTGCCAGAAAACACATCTAATAATGTTCCCAGCAGCATCGTTTCTTCTAATAGCCCCAAACTGGAAAGAAACATAATGTCCGTCAGCAGTAGAACAGGTCAGTGGGTCCTGCACATTCATATAGAGGAACGCTAATAGTAATCAGTAGTGAAAAGGAGTGAGTCGGTGTGGGCGGGTCTCAGCAGCGCCCTGTGGAACAGAAGGAGTTACGGGAGAGCCCAGCTGCAGCGTTCCTTCAGGTAAAGTTCACTAGGAAGCAAAACCAAACACAGCGTAGTGTGGAGCTAAGCCTGTAGGTGGTGGCACCAGGGGAGAATGTTCACACACAGTTCAGGTGGGGAGGGGGATGCCTTCATAGTGCGTGGGGTCTCCAGGGCGTGCGTAACAGTTTATTCTTAAGCCTCGGGATGAGTACACGGGTGATTGCTTTATCATTACTTTTTAAACTTATAAGTTTTTCTAATTCTCAGCATTTTATTATGAAAAATTTCAAACAGGAAAGCTAAACAGTGTTCAGTGAACACTCACATCCCACTGTTTAAATTCTGTGATTATGCACAAATAAGTGAAATTCACATAACCATTTTTGTATTAACCACATAATATTCAGCGGCATTTAGTACATTCAGTGTTAAGCAACCACTGTTATGTATATCAATTTCTAAAATATCTTTATTGTCTTAAAAGAAAACCCCGTACCCCAAAAGCAGTCACTCCCCAGTACCTGCTCCTCCAGCCACTGGCAGCCACCAGTCGGCATCGTCTCCATAGATTGACCTAGTGTGGAGTCGTGCAATATTTTGTGTCTGGTTTCTTTCACTTATCGTGATGTTTTCAAGGTTCACCCACATTGTAGCATGCCTCGGCACTCCATAACTTTTTATGGCAGAGTGTGTACCCATTGTACGGGTGTGCTACATTTTGCTTATCCACTCTTGATGAATATTCGGACTGTCTGCAGCTCTTGGCTCTTGCGAACAGTCCACTATGAATACTTAGTAGCTACCCCATTTTACATCCCGTCAGCAATATACAGAGCTTCCGATATTTGTATATCCTTGCCAACTCTTTTTTTCCTGTTAGAAGAAATTCTGGCCATCCTAGTGAGTGTGAAGTGGTGTCTCATTGTGTTTTCTTTTGCATTTCTCTTATGATGAGTGATGGTGGGCATCTTAATGTGCTTGTTGGTCATTTGTATATCTTCTCTGGAGAGAAACCTATTCAAGTTTTGAAAAAATTTTTTTAAAAAAATTCTATGATTAATTTTACTATGCTTTTAAAAATCACATTATTTAATGTTATAAATATTTAAGAGACCTAAAAGAGGAAAACCAAGGAATGTCCATTTTGAATTATAGATCTTTGTCGCAAATACTAGTGGATGTCTAAGGAGACAAGAAAATGGAGAGTCTGTCAGGAAAGAATTGAAATGAAAAAACATACCTTTTGTTTTCTTCGGAAAAAAAAAATCTCAGTATGAGTTTTATTATTTACAACCAGTTGTAGAATTTTTATATTGACCAATGAAACTCTAGAAATAAATACAGAATTCCTTGTATTACATACACAGTATATTAATTTCTGTCTGCTTCCAAAAGACTTTGAGGTAGTATTTTTTTCTTTCTTCTTTTTTTCTTTGGCCGCGCTTGTGGGATCTTAGTTCCCCGACCAGGGATTGAACCCCGGACCCATGGCTGAGTCCTAGCCACTGGACTGCCAGGGAATTCCCCAAAATAGTTTTTATTACAGTTATTTAGATCTTAAAAAATCCTAAGTGGAGATTATTTTTTGGTGATTATAGCATTAAAGGGAATGAATAATTATAGTTCTGTAACCCTACCCCAACTATTGATTTTTTTTTTTGCCATTTAAAAAAATTTATTGAAATTTAGTTGATTTACAATGCTGTGTTAGTTTCAGGTGTACAGTAAAGTGGTTCAGTTATACACACATGTATATAAATATATGTATATTTTCTTCCATTATAGGTTATTACAAGATATTGAGTATAGTTTCCAGTGCTGTGCAGTAGGTCCTTGTTGGTTATCTATTTTATATATAGTAGTGTGTATATTTTAACCTTAAGCTCCTGATTTATCCCCCAACTACTGATTTTTTTATTCTTTTAAAATTTTATTTATTTATTTTTAGCTGCATTGGGTCTTCGTTGCCATGCGCAGGGGCTGCTCTTCGTTGTGGTGCGCGGGCTTCTCATTGTGGTGGCTTCTCTTGTTGCGGAGCACGGGCTCTAGGCGCACAGGCTTCAGTAGTTGTGGCACGCAGGCTCAGTAGTTGTGGCTTGTGGGCTCTGTAGAGTGCAGGCTCAGTAGTTGTGGCGCACGGGCTTAGTTGCTCCTCAACATGTGGGATCTTCCTGGACCAGGGTTCAAACCCGTGTCCCCTGCATTGGCAGGCGGATTCTTAACCACTGTGCCACCAGGGAAGCCCCTTAGTTTTTTATTTTAATGAAGTTCAATTTATCAGTTTTTTCACATGGATATCCAGTCTTCTAGCATCATTTGGTTGAAAAGACTTTTCATTCCATCTGGGTTGCTTTGGTGTCTTTAGGAACTGGCAAGGTTGTGTGAGTCTGAGTCTCCCTCTGGGCTCTCTGCTCAGCTGTTTTTATCTGTCGTCCATCCTTAAGCAGCACTGTGCCATCTGCTGAGTCTTGAAGTCCAGGCTTCCTCTTGTTCTTCCCTCAAGAATCTGCTTTCAATTCACCAACCTCTGTGTCCCCACCCTACTCTTCAGCCTATCCAGTGAATTTTTTAACTTTCAGACACTTTTTCTGTTCTAGGTCTTTATTTGGTTCTTTTCTTTTTTAAAAAAAATTTATTTTTTTACTGAAGTATAGTTGATTTACAGTGTTTCTGGTGTACAGCGAAGTGATATATATATATTCTTTTTCAGATTGGTTCTGTTTTTTAATCGTTTCTTTTTTTCTGTCAGGATTTCCTCTCGTCTTTCATTACAACATACCTTTATGTCCTTGGGCGTCCATATTAAACCTACTGTAAAATCCCTGCTGCTACTTCCAGAATGTGAGGCATCTGGGGGTTGGTGTCCATTGATTGTTTTGAGTATGGCTTGTGTTTTCTTGTCTCTGTGCTTTGGAGTAATTTTTTTTTAATATATATATTTTTAACATCTTTATTGGAGTATAATTGCTTTACAATGTTGTGTTAGTTTCTGCTGTATAACAAAGTGAATCAGCTATATGTATACGTATATCCCCATATCACCTCCCTCTTGCGTCTCCCTCCCACCCTTCCTATCCCACCCCTCTAGGTGGTCACAAAGCCCCGAGCTGATCTCCCTGTGCTATGCGGCTGCTTCCCACTAGCTAGCTATTTTACGTTTGGTAGTGTATATATGTCCATGCCACTCTCTCACTTCGTCCCAGCTTACCCTTCCCCCTCCCCGTGTCCTCAAGTCCATTTTCTATGTCTGCGTCTTTATTCCTGTCCTGCCCCTAGGTTCTTTAGAACCATTTTTTTAGATTCCATATATATGTGTTAGCATACTGTATTTGTTTTTCTCTTTCTGACTTACTTCGCTCTGTATGACGGATTCTAGGTCCATCCACCTCACTACGAATAGTTCAATTTCATTTCTTTTTATGGCTGAGTAATATTCCATTGTATATATGTGTCACATCTTCTTTATCCATTCATCTGTCGATGGACACTTAGGTTGCTTCCATGTCCCGGCTATTGTAAATAGAGCTGCAGTGAACATTTTGGTACATGACTCTTTTTGAATTATGGTTTTCTCAGGGTATATGCCCAGGAGTGGGATTGCTGCTGGGTCGTATGGTAGTTCTATTTTTAGTTTTTTAAGGAACCTCCATACTGTTCTCCATAGTGGCTGTATCAATTTACATTCCCACCAACAGTGCAAGAGGGTTCCCTTTTCTCCACACCCTCTCCAGCATTTATTGTTTGTAGATTTTTTTGATGATGGCCATTCTGACCGGTGTGAGGTGATACCTCGTAGTTTTTTGCTTTTTTGTTTTATAAATTTATTTATTTGTTTTTATTTTTGGCTCCATTGGGTCTTCGTTGCTTTGTGCGGGCTTTGTCTAGTTGCTGCAAGTGGGGGCTGCTCTTTGTTGTGGTGCGTGGGCTTCTCATTGTGGTGGTTTCTCTAGTAGTGGAGCATGGGCTCTAGGCACGCAGGCTTCAGTAGTTGTGGCACGTGGGCTCAGTAGTTGCGGCTTGCGGGCTCTTGAGCGCAGGCTCAGTAGTTGTGGCGCATGGGCTTAGTTGCTCCGCAGTATGTGGGATCTTCACGGGCCAGGGCTCGAACCCATGTCCCCTGCCTTAGCAGGCAGATTCTTCACCACTGCGCCACCAGGGAAGCCCCCTCATTGCAGTTTTGATTTGCATTTCTCTAATGATTAGTGATGTTGAGCATCCTTTCATGTGTTTGTTGGCAATCTGTATATCTTCTTCGGAGAAATATCTGTTTAGGTCTTCTGCTCATTTTTGGATTGGGTTGTTTGTTTTTTTTTGATATTGAGCTGCATGAGCTGCTTGTATATTTTGGAGATTAATCTTTTGTCAGTTGCTTCGTTGCAAATATTTTTTCCCATTCTGAGGGTTGTCTTTTCGTCTTTTTTATGGTTTCCTTTGCTGTGCAAAAGCTTTCAAGTTTCATTAGGTCCCATTTGTTTATTTTTGTTTTTATTTCCATTTCTCTAGGAGGTGGGTCAAAAAGGATCTTGCTGTGATTTATGTCATAGAGTGTTCTACCTATGTTTTCCTCTAAGAGTTTTATAGTGTCTGTCCTTACATTTGGGTCTTTAATCCATTTTGAGGTTTTTCTGTGTGTATGGTGTCAGGGAGTGTTCTAATTTCATTCTTTTTACATGTAGCTGTCCAGTTTTCCCAGCACCACTTCTGTCTTTTCTCCATTGTATATTCTTGCCTCCTTTATCAAAGATAAGGTGACCATATGTGCGTGGGTTTATCTCTGGGCTTTCTATCCTGTTCTATTGATCTATAGATTCTGTTTTTGTGCCAGTACCATACTGTCCTTTTTTTTTTTTTTTAAATAAATTTATTTATTTTGGGCTGTGTTGGGTCTTCGTTTCTGTGTGAGGGCTTTCTCTAGTTGCAGCGAGTGGGGGCCACTCTTCATCGCAGTGTGCAGGGCTCTCTCTATTGCGGCCTCTCTTGTTGCACAGCACAGGCCCCAGACGTGCAGGCTCAGTAGTTGTGGCTCATGGTCCCAGTTGCTCCACGGCATGTGGGATCTTCCCAGACCAGGGCTTGAACCCGTGTCCCCTGCATTGGCAGGCAGATTCTCAACCACTGTGCCACCAGGGAAGTCTTGATTGCTGTAGCTTCGTAGTATAGTCTGAGGTCAGGGAGCCTGATTCCTCCAGCTCCGTTTTTCTTTCTCAAGATTGCTTTGGGTATTCGGGGTCTTTTGTGTTTCCATACAAATTGTGAAATTTTTTGTTCTAGTTCTGTGAAAAATGCCAGTGGTAGTTTGATAGGGATTACATTGAATCTGTAGGTTGCTTTGGGTAGTAGAGTCATTTTCACAATGTCGATTCTTCCAATCCAGGAACGTGGTATATCTCTCCATCCGTTTATATCATCTTCAGTTTCTTTCATCAGTGTCTTATAGTTTTCTTCATACAGGTCTTTTGTCTCCTTAGGTAGGTTTATTCCTCGGTATTTTATTCTTTTTGTTGCAATGGTAAATGGGAGCATTTCCTTAATTTCTCTTTCAGATTTTTCATCATTAGTGGATAGGAATGCAAGAGATTTCTGTGCATTAATTTTGCATCCTGCTACTTTACCAAATTCATTGATTAGCTCTAGTAGTTTTCTGGTAGCATCTTTAGGATTCTCTATGTACAGGATCATGTCATCTGCAAACAGTGACAGTTTTACTTCTTTTCCGATTTGGATTCCTTTTATTTCTTTTTCTTCTCTGATTGCTGTGGCTAAAACTTCCAAAACTAGCTTGAATAATAGTGGTGAGAGTGGCCAACCTTGTCTTGTTCCTCATGTTAGAGGAAATGCTTTCAGTTTTTCACCATTGAGGGCGATGTTGGCTGTGGATTTGTCACATATGGCCTTTATTATGTTGAGGTAAGTTCCCTCTGTGCCTGCCTTCTGGAGGGTTTTTATCAGAATTGGGTGTTGACTTTTGTCAAAAGCTTTTTCTATTGAGATGATCATATGGTTTTCTTTTTTTTTTTTTTTAACATCTTTATTGGGGTATAATTGCTTTACAATGGTGTGTTAGTTTCTGCTTTATAACAAAGTGAATCAGTCATACATAAACATATGTTCCCATATGTCTTCCCTGTTGCGTCTCCCTCCCTCCCACCCTCCCTATCCCACCCCTCCAGGCTGTCACAAAGCACCGAGCCAATATCCCTGTGCCATGCGGCTGCTTCCCACTAGCTATCTACCTTACTACGTTTGTTAGTGTGTATATGCCCATGACTCTCTCTCGCTCTGTCACAGCTCACCCTTCCCCCTCCCCATAACCTCAAGTCCGTTCTCTAGGAGGTCTGCATCTTTATTCCTGCTTTACCCCTAGGTTCTTCATGACATTTTTTTTCTTAAATTCCATATATATGTGTTAGCATACGGTATTTGTCTTTTTCTTTCTGACTTACTTCACTCTGAATGACAGACTCTAGGTCTATCCACCTCATTACAAATAGCTCAATTTCGTTTCTTTTTATGGCTGAGTAATATTCCATTGTATATATGTGCCACATCTTCTTTATCCATTCATCCGATGACGGGCACTTAGGTTGTTTCCATCTCCGGGCTATTGTAAATAGAGCTGCAATGAACATTTTGGTACATGACTCTTTTTGAATTTTGGTTTTCTCAGGGTATATGCCCAGTAGTGGGATTGCTGGGTCATATGGTAGTTCTATTTGTAGTTTTTTAAGGAACCTCCATACTGTTCTCCATAGTGGCTGAACCAATTCACATTCCCACCAGCAGTGCAAGAGGGTTCCCTTTTCTCCACACCCTCTCCAGCATTTATTGTTTCTAGATTTTTTGATGATGGCCATTCTGACTGGTGTGAGATGATATCTCATTGTAGTTTTGATTTGCATTTCTCTAATGATTAATGATGTTGAGCATTCTTTCATGTGTTTGTTGGCAGTCTGTATATCTTCTTTGGAGAAATGTCTATTTAGGTCTTCTGCCCATTTTTGGATTGGGTTGTTTGTTTTCTTGTTATTGAGCTGCATGAGCTGCTTGTAAATTTTGGAGATTAATCCTTTGTCGGTTGCTTCATTTGCAAATATTTTCTCCCATTCTGAGGGTTGTCTTTTGGTCCTGTTTATGGTTTCCTTTGCTGTGCAAAAGCTTTGAAGTTTCATTAGGTCCCATTTGTTTATTTTTGTTTTTATTTCCATTACTCTAGGAGGTGGGTCAGAAAGGATCTTGCTGTGATTTATGTCATAGAGTGTTCTGCCTATGTTTTCCTCTAAGAGTTTGATAGTTTCTGGCCTTACATTTAGGTCTTTAATCCATTTTGAGCTTATTTTTGTGTATGGTGTTAGGGAGTGATCTAATCTCATACTTTTACATGTACCTGTCCAGTTTTCCCAGCACCACTTATTGAAGAGGCTGTCCTTTCTCCATTGTACATTACTGCCACCTTTATCAAAGATAAGGTGTCCATATGTGCATGGGTTTATCTCTGGGCTTTCTATCCTGTTCCATTGATCTATCTTTCTGTTTTTGTGCCAGTACCATACCGTCTTGATAACTGTAGCTTTGTAGTATAGTCTGAAGTCAGGGAGCCTGATTCCTCCAGTTCCTTCTTTCGTTCTCAAGATTGCTTTGGCTATTCGGGGTCTTTTGTGTTTCCATACAAATTGTGAAATTTTTTGTTCTAGTTCTGTGAAAAATGCCAGTGGTAGTTTGATAGGGATTGCATTGAATCTATAGATTGCTTTGGGTAGTAGAGTCATTTTCACAATGTTGATTCTTCCAATCCAAGAACATGGTATATCTCTCCATCTATTTGTATCATCTTTAATTTCTTTCATCAGTGTCTTATAATTTTCTGCATACAGGTCTTTTGTCTCCTTAGGTAGGTTTATTCCTAGATATTTTATTCTTTTTGTTGCAATGGTAAATGGGAGCATTTCCTTAATTTCTCTTTCAGATTTTTCATCATTAGTGGATAGGAATGCAAGAGATTTCTGTGCATTAATTTTGCATCCTGCTACTTTACCAAATTCATTGATTAGCTCTAGTAGTTTTCTGGTAGCATCTTTAGGATTCTCTATGTACAGGATCATGTCATCTGCAAACAGTGACAGTTTTACTTCTTTTCCGATTTGGATTCCTTTTATTTCTTTTTCTTCTCTGATTGCTGTGGCTAAAACTTCCAAAACTAGCTTGAATAATAGTGGTGAGAGTGGCCAACCTTGTCTTGTTCCTCATGTTAGAGGAAATGCTTTCAGTTTTTCACCATTGAGGGCGATGTTGGCTGTGGATTTGTCACATATGGCCTTTATTATGTTGAGGTAAGTTCCCTCTGTGCCTGCCTTCTGGAGGGTTTTTATCAGAATTGGGTGTTGACTTTTGTCAAAAGCTTTTTCTATTGAGATGATCATATGGTTTTTATCCTTCAATTTGTTAATATGGTGTATCATGTTGATTGATTTTGAATTGGGTTTTGGGTATCGTGAATGATAGGTTGCAGAGACCCTGAGATCTGTTATATCCTTCTGAGGAGTTCTGCTGGTTTGCTTTCACATCTAGTTAATGTGATTGGATTGAAACTGTAGACTCTGCCTCCTGAGATCTCAGTGTGGTTATGCTGGCCTGTGCTTGGCGTCTTGGCATGTGGGTGGTCAGGAGGCAGCCAGAAAAAAGGGGAGCTTGGGGCCCATCTCCGCTGCCTCCTGTGGCGATTCTCCCTTACCTGTCTCCGCTCTGGTCTCCTACTCTCCGTCCTAGTAGTCTTCAAGCCAGTGAGACCCTCCCTGTCTGGGTCTGAGACTGGGGCCTGCCCTTGTGCCAAATGCCGTAAACCCAGAAGCGTCTCCTAGTTTCATTCCCTCCTTGCAGGTATCGAGTCCCATGCTGTATCTGCCCACCTTTTCACGTTTTTAATATTTCTTTTAGAGTTTGTATTTATCTTGAATGTGTTTAGTCCAACAGGAAGTACTTGGCCATTACTGGACACAGAACCCTGTATCAATTTCTTTTATTTAAAAAAAACACAAAACCTTTTTTTGATTACAGAAGTAATACATGTTCATTGTAAAACATTTAGAAAATTTAGAAAAGTGCACACACACACAGATTATAAATTGATTGTAATCTTGTCCCCAGAGACAACCACTGTTCACATATTGTCTGTTTTTTAAATCATTCTTTTCTCTTCTCCCTCCTTCCCTCTCTTCCTTCCGCCCCCATCTTTGTTAAATGTAAAGAGGGGGTGCTTACTTTCCCTTTTCCTTACTCTGGGGCCTTGCCCCATGTGAGGTAAAACCTGCAGCATGGCTGGTCCTGGCAGTGCAGTGTCCCTTCCTAGGGATGCTGGTCAGTAGCCACTCTCATGGTCCTGGCAGTGCAGTGTCCCTTCCTAGGGATGCTGGTCAGTAGCCACTCTCATGGTCCTGGCAGTGCAGTGTCCCTTCCTAGGGATGCTGGGGTCAGTAGCCACTCTCATGGTCCTGGCAGTGCAGTGTCCCTTCCTAGGGATGCTGGTCAGTAGCCACTCTCATGGTCCTGGCAGTGCAGTGTCCCTTCCTAGGGATGCTGGGGTCAGTAGCCACTCTCATGGTCCTGGCAGTGCAGTGTCCCTTCCTAGGGATGCTGGTCAGTAGCCACTCTCATGGTCCTGGCAGTGCAGTGTCCCTTCCTAGGGATGCTGGTCAGTAGCCACTCTCACAGGCAGTTTCTTCGTTCAGACACCTGTCACTTTTGCATTTAAAATGCCTCGCTAAGTAGAGTGGATATAATTGAATTATTAAAGAAGTTAGCAACTGTTAAACATCGTGCTTAGCCTTTAGTAGCCCTTCAGGGGTAGTACAGAGGTGTCAAAGGTGTAGGGCACCCAGAGTCAGCTAGTTTCTGTCTTTGCCGGTAGCTTTTCACTTAAACATTTTAAATAACCTGTATATATTTCACACAGTTATATATCAAGTAGGGTACTAACTGCAGTACCATTTTGAGGTCAATTAGATAGTGCTTAATTGGAGTTTTAGCGCCATTTTCCAGTAGGAAGACAATTTCAGTCTTCTTATCATTCAGCTTTTGTGATTTTGGCGGGCTGAGCGACGCCAGGCAGTGTGACTGGTCAGGAGGCTAAGTTGTAGTCCTTGCCGAGACTGAGGTTTCCTGCGTTAGCTTCTGCTGTCATTGTGTGTGCAAAGCCAGCTCGTTTCTGAAGGACTCTAGATCTGCATTGAACTGAAATTCCATTTAAAACCAGAATGCAAATCCTTTTTTATCCTCCAGAGGTAAGTTAGAACTTTAAATTGTTTATTATAATACATCGGGTAGATGACATTTCTCTTCTTAAAAAGAAGGGAAGTCAGTGTTTGGGATAATTATGATAGTTTTAGTTTACATTCATTCTTGTAATGCATTTAAATTATGAAAAATCTCAGTTTTTCCTTTTTTTTTTTTTTTCCCAGCAACAAGCCCTTGCAGGGACCCTTGTGGCAGGGGCTGGCAGTGTGATCGAAACGGACCCCTTTAAGAGGCAGCAGGCGGGACCTCCGGCAGGTATGTCACGGAGCACAGGCTGAAGGGCCCCCCGGAGCCAGTTAGCGTCTTAGTTTGGGAATTCCGGCGTAGTGGCCGCCTGTTTCTAAAGCGTGGCCCCTAAGGAACTGAGTTTTGGTTAGTTTCTACTTTGAAAGTTAATTTTTCTTTTGTGGTAATCAGCTAAACAAAATGTTTATGTGCATGTTTATGTGTGCTGAAGTGAGAAACTTGTCAGTTGAGTAGGTACATTCCAGTTTGGTTTCTGTGTGCATTTGTAGGCTGTTTAGTCCTCATGACATGATTAAGTGTAAAGCCATCTGCCTTTTCAAATTGTCATTCATTTTACAAACTGAATTTTTTCTCCAACTTAGGAACTTAATACACATTTTGTGTAAAAGATTCAAACAGTTTAGAAGGGTGTAGTTTAAGTCTGTCCCTGGTTTGGTATTCCTTCCCCATTCCCTAGCCACAGAGCTGGCTATGTTTGTTCAGTTTCACAGACAAGCATTGCTACAGGTGTGTCATTCTGAAAAAGTTCAAATGTGATCCTATATATATACACTGTTATGTCTTTAATATGAATTGACTAGGCCATCTTCCCCAGTCATGGACCTCATTCTTTTTGATAGCTGCAAAATACTGCACCCACTGCATGGGTGCTTCCTTCTTTAGGCATCAGACCCATGTTAGCATTCATTTGTTAGCATCACCTTTTTTCTGTTGTAATCAAAACCTGATTGAACATTTAGTTTCACAGTTCTTTCTATACATGTCTGTCCATGTATCTAAAAGCAGCGCTCCAAGAGTGAAATTGCTAGATCAAAATGTGTGCATAGTTAAGTATTAGTGAGGCTAAGTTGCCCTCCAAAAGGGTAGGGTCAGCTTTTGCTCCCGTCAGCAATTTCTGGTTCTCTCAAATTTTGGCCATTTTATTAAGTATCTTTTAATCTTTGTCGATCCAATGGGTAAAAAATAAAATCTTTGTTTTGATAATGGATTTCTTTAATTTTGATGCGGTTTCAGTTACCTCTTCATGTTTTTAACCATTTGTGAATGTGTTCCTCTGCTTGTTGTTTGTGTTCTTTGCCCATTTTGTCTTTCTGGTTGTTGATCCTTTTCATATTAATTTGTAAGAGCTTTATGAATGTTGCCCGTTGTGTATGTTGCAGATAATTGTCTCTTAGGTTGACGCTTGTCCTTTGCCTTTTTTATGATGCTTTTCCTTATATTTACAAATTTTTAACAGAAAGAAATTATATTTATCAACCCTGTCTTTTATGGCTTCTGCATTTTGGTTCATGCATAGAAAGGCCTCTCTGTTCAAAGATGATAAAAACACTTACACATGTTTTTTCTACTACTTTTGTGGTTTTATTTTTACATCAAACTGCACCTTTTCTGAAAATTATTCTAGAGCAGTCTAAGAGACCTCGACTCGAAGTGGGTCACCAAGGGGTAGTTTTCCAGCACCCAGGGGTGAATACAGGAGTTCCTCTCCAGCAGTTAATGCCGACAGTTCAAGGTAAGACCCAGCGCCAGAACTAGCTCTCTTAGCTCAGAAAGAGGGAGTGCAGAGAGGGCTTAAGGAAGCAGCAGCAGACTAAGACGTGTGCAGTCCAGGTAGCATATCTGAGGTGGTTTCTGCCATCGGGACGTTCCTCTGAGTCCCACTTCACACAGTATGAAGAAACCACCGGAGACCAGCTCTTGTCACTTTAGCGGAGCCGCACGTCCCACTGTCCTCAGCTTCTCTCCGGTTTTCCCTCCTGTGTTTTCTCTGACTTGCTGCTGTGGTAGGGACCCTGCGGTTATCCCGTGCCTGCTCTGCTTGATGCTAACGCGCAAAGGCCGAGGCCTTTCTTTCCTTTGTTGTGTGCTCATTTATCACGTTAGACCTAATACACAGAGATCTCCCACCAGGTAAACCTCCCGTTTGAGTGTGTGTGTTGCGAGCGCAGAGTCTGAGGCAGCCCTGGCCGGTGGAGTCCGAGCCCGGGAGTCAGGGCCGCTGGGTCTGCCCTCTGTTGCAGGGGGAATGCCACCCGCGCCGCAGGCTGCTCAGCTCGCCGGCCAGAAGCAGAGCCAGCAGCGGTACGACCCCTCCACGGGGCCCCCGGTGCAGAACGCCGCCAGCCTGCACACGCCGCCGCCGCAGCTGCCCGCCAGGCTGCCCCCGGCCGGCCTCCCCGCCGCGCCCCTGCCGCCGGCGCTGCAGTTCCCCCCGCAGCCGCAGACGGCTGAGCCGCAGACCCCGCTCCCGGTGCCGGTGAAGACGCAGCCGCCAAACGCCCCCGCCCCGGCGCCCCCGCCTGGCCAGCTCCCTGCGGCCCTCCACGTCCCGGTGCCCGCGAAGGCGCAGATGCAGGCCCCTCCGCTCCCGTCCCAGCCGCAGGTACTCCGGGCCCCTGCCGTTCCCCGAGCTAGAGGTGGAAGAAGAGACAGGCTGTGTGCTGGACGGGATGGTGCCCAGCTGGGTAACTCCTTCTCTCCCAGCGCTTCGCTCTCCACCGTGCAACAGTCAGTTCAGTAGCTGCAACGTAAATTTACTGTGCAGTTGTAGTTATTGTTGTTAAAATGTCAGAAAACGACACGATTCTGAGTGCTGCTCTCGGCACAGGGAGCCACGCACAGGGCACGGTGGCCCCGGTCCCACCTGATGTGCCGAGTAACGCGAGGTCATAGGAGCGAAGGCCTGGGGGCGGTGGGGCTCCTATGAGCCTGACCACGGTGCCTCCCCCGGACACTCCACTCCACCAGCGTGGGTGAGGCTGCTTTCCAGGCTTGATACACGTTTCCAGGGTTTATAATGCCCCTCCTCGTCCACAAATTAACTTCACCCAGACGTCTTTTTGAACGTGTACTGTAGACCACGTGGGGCCCCTGAGGAGCAGTGCGTTTGTGAAGCATGGGTCTGGGGCACCAAAGGGGCCGGAGGCAGTGCTTTCAGAGGCTTGTCTCAGCAGCGTGTGGCCAGCCGCTTAGGAAAACCTCCCCTTCCTCTCCCCTCTCCCTCGTTAACAAGGAGATTTCCTAGCTGGGCTCGGAGTTCGAGTTCTTCTGGTGATTGTAAAAGTTTGCTTTCATGTAAGGATGCTACCTTTCACTCACCGCCTACCAGGTGCAAGGCGCAGTGATGGGCACTTCCGGGCCATTATTTGCTCTCCTCTACCTGGCAGCCCTCTGTGGTAGAATCTTTATCACGCCCGTTAGCTATGGAAAGACCGAGGCCAGAGAGGCCAGATAACTTGGCACGGTTGGTCAGCCAGTGCTGGAGGGGCTGTGGCTGGCCCCCTGGGTTGATTCTGGAGCCTTTTGTGCGCCTTGGGAAGGAGTACCCCCTCCCCCGCCAGGGCGCTGAGCTTCTTGGGCCTCCGCGGGCTTGAGGGTTCCATGGAAGTGAGGCTCTCTGTTTTGAATGCTGTCATTGAGGCTGGTACCGACCTCACGCAGCACTGACGTTTTTCTTGGGTTTCTTTCCCGCCCTTTTTGTCAACGGTGTGAGCTGTGGGATGTGATTTTAGAAGAAACTCCTTACAGAAGCCGTGGAATTCTGTTCCTTCCAGATTGGGCGGGGCCGGCAGTCTTCTTCTGTAAAGGGCCACAGAGAGGGAGTGTAAGGGTATTTCAGGGTTTGCAGGCCGTGTGCTTCCTGTTGAGTTGCTCAGCTCCGCCGCTGAAGCTGAGAGCAGCGCCAGGGCCCACAGATGAGCGGCCGTGGCCTGTGGAACTCTCCCAAAGTGTGTGGCCGGCCACAGTTTACCGACCGCTGAGGTGAAGGAAATCTCCTTAGAGGTGGGCGGAGAAGCTGTGCGCCGTGAGGGGCCCGGCCTTGGCCACGGTGTCTCGTCCGCACCGCGGGTTATAAACGTGCCGCGTGCGCATCGCTCTGTCCTCAGGCCTCCTGGTGCGGCAGGGCCTTGGCTTCCCTGCTCTCTGTCCCCCCACTTCCTCCCGGCTGGAATTCCCGTGTTAATCTAAGCTCACCTTCGGCCCAGGGAGGGCTGGGTGGAGGGGCTCCTCAGTTTTACAAGCTCGGCTATCGGGACGGCACAGAGGAGGGTTTCTAACCTTACAGCTTGCCCACCGCGAGAGGGCCGCGTGGAATTTGTCTTTGCCCTTCAGAGAACAGGTGCACGGTGAGCATTTGGTACTTCTCAGTTAAGAAGTTTCTACAATTAAAAATTCTAAAAAATTACTTGAAAAAGCAAAAAAAAAAAAAAAAACAAACACGACGTAAGACCATATGTGAAGGCACCATTTACAGGGAGCTCTGATGTGGCTTTGTGGACTAACAGGGCTTCTTCTCTTCTGTAGACACGGTTAGTCTGCGTGGCCCTGTGGTCCGCAGTAGGCCCACTGGTCAGTCTGCGCTGCTGGGGAGAGGGAGGGGCATTGCACAGGGGCCTCCAGCCAGCCTGTGGGTTCCGGACACGGCGCTGAGCCCTGTTTTCCCTGCCAGACGGCGGCGCCACCCAGACCGCCCATGGACCCCGCCCAGCCCTGCCCGCGGCCGCTGCCCTCCGCCTCCTCTGCCTCGACCGTCGTCCCCGCCAGTGGCTCAGGCCCGGGGCCTTCGCCTGCCCGGGCCTCCCCGGTGAACAGACCCTCCCCGGCAGCCAAGTCGCTGTCTCCGGTCATCGCCCGCTCCCCAGGGGCAGCCGTGTCAGCGCCCCCGAAACCACAGAGCCCCGCTCAGAATGCCGCCGCGCCCCACGACGGTTCTCAGGACAAGCTGGCAGAACAGATAGCGCTGGTAAGTGCGCCTGAAGAAGCTCTTGAAAGTGCTCAAGAAGAGCTCACCGTATACTCCAGCCTGTGGAACGCGTGTGCTTTCACTTTCTAAGGGGGCAGTAGTATAAGACGGAACACCTGATAGTAAGGTTTGTGATCCGGAGAAACCAAGATTAAAACTGCGTAGTTGGCCCTGTCCTGCCGGAGGGGCAGCTAGACTGGTGTGGAGAAGGTCTTTTCTGTGCTGGTGTCAGCAGTCGGGGGGAGGGGGGTGTGGGGCGCAGGCTGAGAGCTCAGAGCCCTCGGGAGGCTGCCCAGGCCAGTGCAGCTCACGGCCTGCACCTAGCGAGCGTTTGCTGTTTGTTGGGCGACTGAGCAGTTATTTGTAAGTGCTCCGCCGTGAGCGCTGGCCTGGGAGCTCTGTCCTGGGTTTCCAGGATGAGGCTCCCGGGGGTCGCACGCCCTTGCCTCTGCCCTCTCATAGA
Organism: Leucopleurus acutus; assembly: GCF_964270905.1. Taxonomy (NCBI): domain Eukaryota; kingdom Metazoa; phylum Chordata; class Mammalia; order Artiodactyla; family Delphinidae; genus Leucopleurus; species Leucopleurus acutus. Next base: position 89,356,172 of record NC_139155.1, read on the forward strand.
GCCTTGTTCAGCAGCTCTTCTTTGTTGCTGAGACTTCCACGTAGCAGGGTCGCACTGCCTGGGGTGTGCGTCGGTGGCTTGCGCTTAAACTGTGCCGGACGTCTTCCACCCCTGTGCTCCTTGCAGGAGAACCAGATCCATCAGCGGATAGCAGATTTGAGGAAAGAAGGCCTGTGGTCCCTCAGACGGCTGCCCAAGCTGCAGGAGGCCCCGCGCTCCAAATCGCACTGGGACTACCTGCTGGAGGAGATGCAGTGGATGGCCACAGACTTCGCCCAGGAGAGGAGGTGGAAGGTGGCCGCTGCCAAGAAGGTGGGTTTGAGACACAGGCCACCGCGGTGCCCAGGGGTCATCAAGCAGCGCCAGGGGCTTAAGTGTGCAGACGGGGGTCTCCCAGCCCCACTTTCTAAACTGTTTTTTTTTCTTCTTAAATATTTATTTATTTGGCTGTGTTGGCTCTCTAGTTGTGGCACACAGGCTCCAGAGCGCATGGGCTCTGTAGTTGGCGACGCGTGGGCTCTCTAGTTGAGGTGCGCGGGCTTAGTTCCCCCGCGGCATGTGGGATCTTAGTTCCCCAACCAGGGATCGAACCTGCGTCCCCTGCATTGGAAGGCGGATTCTTAAGCACTGGACCACCAGGGAAGTCCCTCTAAAGAGTTTCTGGACTTACGATGTATCTGAAGAATGTTTTGCTGCTATTTAGAAAGTAACTGCTGCGTTGCTTCATTTCTGAGGGCTGTCCCCAGTGCTCTAGCGTGGACTGCTGGGAACAGACACGGCCCTTCTGCTGCAGTTCTGTCCTGGGATTTGGGTTCTTTTTCTGGCCAGTTTTGCCCGGCAGTTGGCATGAGGATGCCTGCAGCCCCCCAGATCCAGGCTGAGAGTAGGAAGGGGGAAGAGGCCAGGTGGCTGGCCGGCAGCTCGGGCACTCATCCCGGCCCTCTGGCTCCCCGCAGCCTGCCTGCTCTGTGTTGCCTGGTCTTCCGGTCCAGCTTCTCTCCAGTTCTGGCTCAGAATTTATTACCTTCTCTCTGCTCCCAAAGTAGGCACCCAGCCCGGGGTAGGACCTCTAGGAGATGCTACTGCTAAAGCTGGCAGTGTGGAAAGTGACAGATTTCTAGGGCTCTTGGGTCCCAGAGTGTAGAGCAGCTGTCCTTGCGTACGTGTACATAGCTCCAGGCCCAGCTGCTTCTTCCTCCATCACTGTGTGTCTTTATTCCTCGGGACCTGGATGCTGCCTTCATATTTCCTATACTCTCAGGACTGGGGATTGATCCTGTGGGCCTGGCCTGTCCACCTCCCTCCTCTGAATTCTCCCCCTTGCTTTCCCCCCGTAGTTTTGGTAGAGAGAAGCCGAGACCAAGGGGGTAACAGCAGGGTCTGAGTGTAAAGGGTCTTTAATCAGATTCATGTGTATTTAAGAAAAAAACCAGATCGCTCCTTAAACATTTCCTTTTTCACGAAAGTTGATGGTCCTGAGCATGTGGACGCAGGGCTGGACAGGGCAGTGGCCGGGGCCGAGGGGCAGGGATGGACGCCGAGCGGTGGGACTGAGAGGCAGCTGAGCTGGGGGCCGCGGCTGCGCGCTGTGCTGCCCCTCCTCGCGCCGTCCCTCTACCCCCGGGAGCCGGCGGCTTTGTGCGAGGGGTGCGCGCTGACCAGCACAAGGCTCTGGGAGTCCTGTGCTGGGTGGCCGCCTCGGGGGCATCCCAGAGCTGAGGGGCTGGCAGCTCCGCTGCACTCGGGACTCAGGATGTGTCCCTTTCTGAGTTACTTCTCTGCACCTTTTGGAGGTACAGCTGGTGAGGAGGTAAAGAGTAGAAATTCTGGAAAGCGGTTTTAAAGCAAAAGCCTTAAAAAATGTGAATTATCCCAACCCAACTTTTTTAATCCTAGGAGTTAAATTTGGCTGCATTCACGCAGTGGAAATGATACGTATTAAAAATGATTTTGATCTGCGTTGATTGATGGAAAGACGTTACTCATATTAAAGGGGGAAAGGACGATTGTAGCACAGTATGATATTCCATTTTGGAGAAAAATATGTGTATTTGGTAAAATAACACTTGTAGGAAAGCCAGGCAGACCGTTGGTGGTGGTTTGCACTGGGATCAGCATTTCTCCCGCGTGCCCGTAGAGCAGGTGAGGGTGTGTCTCTCTGTGGATTATATGTAGTCACGGGCCGAGGAGATTTTAAAGAAACGTTATGTATCTTTTTTCTGATAGCATGACACAGCGCACAACGTAAAATTCTTGGACTTTCATTTACTAGCTTGTCAGAACTGTAGTGCGTCATCACGAAGAGAAGCAGCTTCGGGAGGAGCGGGGAAGGAGAGAAGAACAGAACCGATTGAGACGAATAGCTGCGTCAACTGCTAGAGAAATAGAATATTTTTGGTCAAATATTGAACAGGTAAATTCTGAGATTTTGATGCGCTCCTGGGAGCACAGACTGTGTCGGGGTTGCTGAGACGGCCTTCTGAGCCCAGCCTGCCTGTGCCATGGGGAAATCCCGCAGGTGGAGCCTGTGGCGTCGTTTGGAAAGGCGGGTGCCCGCACTTCCTGGGCACCTCTGGGCTGTTGGCTCATCAGGAGACCTGGTTCTGCCTCTGTGTTTCTCTTTGTGCATCGAAATCCCCATCAGCCGTGGCCTGCGCGCTCTCTGGTGTCTGGGAGCCTTCCTGAGGGGCCCTTCCGGTAGTTCTGTTTAGTATTGGCGCAGGTCACTAAAAGCTGCTTAGTTCCAGAGTGGCTTGCTCTGTCTCTCGCTTCCTTTTCGTAAAAATTCTCTTCTTACCGTCTGACAGAATTTGGGCAGGATGCAGTTGACACAAAATAATGAAAGAGGACCAAACTGAACATTTCTCTTTGAACAGCGTGGGGGGCTAGGGTTGCCAACCCTACGTGCAGCTGAAAATCTGCACACAGCTCGTCATCTGCCCGCTGCATCTGCGGCTCCATGGCTGCGGCTGTAGCTAGCCGCAGACCGTGCAGCTCTGTAGGGTTTACTACCGGAAAAAATCTGAGTACCAGTGGACCTGCACAGTTCAAATCCACGTTGTCCACGGGTCAGCTCTAATCTGAAATGGGGTTGGGACAGCTGTGCTTTTGGCCGACATGTGCGAGTTTTAATGTTTTCATATATAGAACTTGTATTTCTTAGTAACATGCTTATTTATTTCACTCTTTGCATTTAGGTTGTGGAAATAAAACTACAAGTAGAATTAGAAGAAAAAAGGAAAAAGGCTTTAAATTTCCAGAAAGTCTCCCGGAAAGGTATGATTACTTTTTTAAAAGCCTTCCCCTTTTGCGGGCTGTGTTTGCTCGATTTTCTGCTCACCGTCGCCTTGTGACATCGTGGCTTCCCGTGGAGCCTCCCCAGCGAGGCTGTTTACTCAGCAGCCTGGTCCTGGCATTTCAGTTCTTCTGAGATTCGCTAGTATGAGTCAATAAGCCCCAGGGTGACCAACTTTGGGGGGCTCTCAGGATTGAGGTTCTGAGCCTGTCCCCTGTGTCCCCAGAGAGTGAGATGAACTCCCCCGGCTTTGCCCCCCGCCCCACCGTGGTCCCTGTGTCTAGGCATCGTGCTGCTCCCACGGCGCTCAGCAGTAGCTACCCCATCACTGGAAACCTGGGGAAGGGGCGGGGAGGATTCCTCCCTTTTACTGATGAGGAAACTGAGGTGAAGGAGGTGGTCCCTGTTGAGAGTCACGGAGCTCTAAGATTATGCAAGTCATGAGCGAGAAGCTTTGCCAGGTTGGAGACTCTAGGTTCCTGCTGAAGCCGAGAGCGGGCGTGGCGGTGTGGCTGTGCCGCCCTGCGTCGCAGAGGGGAGGTGGGACCCGCCTTGCTGTCCTCTGCTCTCCTTGGGGGGCGGGCACAGGTGCCCATGGTCGTGTGAGGAACATCACCTCCTCCACTGCCTTAGTGAAAGCGAATCGCGTTACCTGTCTCTTTAGGTAAAGAGTCGAGACCTACAGGGCTTGATGCGTTACGGGAAAGCTTTGTGGTGAGTTCGGGACTGTCGCGTCGCTGTGCGAGGGGGTGTCTGTCTGCAGGAAGTCGTAGGCATGAATAGCGTTCCCTCTCGCTGGAGAGCAGTCCCCCTTGGGCCTACAGCTGGTTCTTTCCAGCTTCAGGCTCACCTGGGTGTTAACCTTGGTGGTTTGGGAAGAGCAGGCGTGGGTTTCGTCTTGCTTCCCCGCAGCCTCCTCCCCACCTTTGCGGTGTCTGCCGTGGACACGCCTGGCACGGCCTCCCAGGTCCTCCCGGTTGCATGTTGACTACAGTTCTGCTCTGGGTTCTCATTCTGTGTTTTCAGATCTCACGCTCATGATTTGTGTTCTGTGTCACAGGATTCGGGGATACCTGGAAGAAAAAGAAAAGCAAGCACATCTTTAACTGATGATGAAGGTCTGTCCCCCTGGGTCTCTGGCTGTCTGCAGGGCTCTCTGAACGCGCAGCTGGAGAGCTCACTCGGTGCTGCCGGGGCGTCGAGGACCGCCTGGACCGCGAGCGTCCGGTGGCTCAGTGGCTTATGCTCTTGGGGGCCGGGGGCCTTGGTGGATGGTGGGGTTTTGCAGTGGAGAGACGAGGAGTTGGATTGTGGAGGAGGGAAGGTGTCGGACCGTGTGCGTGCGTGCGCACGCGTGTGCCTTTCATCGGTAGGGAGGAGAGGCAGTGCGTGTTGGGGGCAGGAGTCAGCGGGAGGGAAGGCGTGCCATGGTGAGGGCTCAGCTCAGATGGAGAGGTGGCCCGAGGGCGGGTGGGACTCTTAGCCACCAGGAGCCGGCTGTGGGGTTGCAGGGCTGGAGCTGCCGGACAGGAGCTGAGCTCGGGGAATCCTCAGCTGGGCAGGGGCTGGGGCCTCTGAAATGGGCGATGATGAATTCATAGTGACACCGAACAACGTGCTTGTGGGTCTTTCTGTAGTGGGCTCTGCAGGTGGACAGGAAGTTCCACATCGCTCCCTGTTTGGGCCTGAGTAGGATGTGATGAAAACCGGCCTCTATTTCACACTGTGAAATGGAAGAGAAAGTATAAAGTATGGTCCCTTGTTTTTTGCTTACTTAATAAACTATCACTTCCAGATTTAACCTGAGAAATTAGGACTTAGTTTTCACTTCTCTAATGGCTGTGCATGACAGTTTTGGAGCCTTGTAGCGTTTCATGAGTAATTGCGAGGAAGATGCCGTGGGGTCTCTCGCTGACATTTGATGGTGGCCATTCCAGTGGAAGACGAGGAGGAGACGATTGCAGAGGAAGAGGCGCTGGAGGGGGCTGCGGACCACCAGGCGGAGCTGTTGGAGTTAGCCAGAGAAGGTGGGCTCCGAGCGGCTTCCTGCGATGCTCTATTAAACATTTATTGAAACACACACGTAAGGTATGAAAACCGCAATAGGTTGCATGCGGTGTAAGCGGCCACGCCACCCAGTGTAGGAGAGAGCGCCATTCTGCCTCTGCCCTTGTCCCAGCGGGTGACTGCGGCCTGGATCTTGGCGTTTATCATTCCTTCCACTCAGTTTCCCCCTCCCCCTGCGTGAATCCTGAACGTACCGCTTTGTTTGGGTCTTAGAACTTGGTATAAACGGAATCACTCTGGAGGCTCACCCGCTGGCCTTTCTCAGTTCCGTTTCCGAGTTTCGTCCTCGTGGAGGTGTGTTGCTACAGAATCAGTGCCCACGGCTGAATGGTGGTCTGTGTGTGCATGTGTCACGGGTTAGCGGTTGTGCTGTTGGTGGGCAGTTCGGTGGTTTCCCTGCGTTCGCCCTCACAGGCGGCGCTGCCTGCAGCACTCTCGTGTGTCCTGTGCACACATGCTCGAGCGTCTGTGCTCAGAGCAGGGGGGCCGGCTTGCAGGGCGTGCACACACAAGGCGGCGCTCCGCCGTGGTTGGAGTGCTGGGCCGGGCCCTGCGTCCCAGGAGCGCCTGGTGGTGTCTGCCTGTGGTGGGGGAGTGTCACCCACGAGGCGCAGCGTCTTCTCACAGCTGTCCTCGCCCCCTTGGTTTTGGGTTTTCTTTTCTGTACTGACTCTGGGTGTTCTTCCTGTGTTCTGGACACGTTTCCTTGTCAGTGACGTGTGTCCTAGTAACCTTTTTCCAGTCTGGGGTGGGTCTTCCTTCTCTTTATGGTGCCTTTTGAGGAACAGGTGTTCTTAATTTTAGTGTAGTTGAGTTTGTCTGTGTTGTTTAAAAGAAATTTTTTTAACCTCAGGATCAAAAGGATGTCTTTGTGCATTGTCTAAGAATTTTTGTTTTACGCTCGTATCAATGTTTGTAATCCACCAAGAATCACTTTTGTCTCTAGTGTGAAATAAGAGTGCAGTTTCTTTTTTTTTCCCCAAATGGTTCACTAACTCTCCCCGTGCCATTTGAAAAGGCCATCGTTCCTCAGTGATGCTCAGTGCCGGCTCACGTGTTAGTCACGTTTTCCTGAGACGCACGGCTCTTTCTGGGACCTTCATTGTTTTACTGGTTAGTTTGTACCAATACCACACTCCCTTGATTACTCTAGCTTTATAATAATTCTTGAGGCGTAGCTAGGTCAGTCCTTCTGCCTTATTCTTTTTTAGGAGAGCTTTGACTAATTTGGGTCTATTTCAGATACAGCTCAGAATCAGCTTATCAAGTTTCAGAGAAAAACTGCTTGGGGATTTTGATTCAAATGTGGTTGAATTAGTGGGTGTTTGGTGAGAATTGCATCTCTATGAAGAGCTTTTCCAACCTATGATCAAGGTAGCCTCTCCGTTTACTTAGATCTCCTTAAATAGCTTCCACTAACATTTTATGGTTGCATATTTTTATTAGATTTATTTCTAGGTGCATTATATTTTTTGAAGTTGTAATCAGTGGTTTTTTTTTAAGATTACGTTTTAATTTGTTGCTGGTCTGTAGAAATGCAGTTGATTTTTATTTACTGATCTTAAATCCAGCAGCTGTGCTAAATTCTCACATTACTTCATCTCTGAAGAATAACAGTGTTTTCTCTATAACCCTGGTCCTTCTATTACCGTTCCTGCAATGAAGTGTAGAAATAGAGGTGCTGATGGTGGGCACCTTCGGCTTGTTCTTTTGTTTTGGATGCACCACACCGCTTGTGGGATCTTTAGTTCCCCGACCAGGGGGTGCACCCGGGCCCTCAGCAGTGAAAGCATGTGGAGTCCTAACTGCTGGACCGCCAGGGGATTTCCCGGCCTTCGGCTCGTTCTTGATTTGAGAGGGACGTTTTCACCCGGCAAGGCAGCAGCTTGTGGCGGTTGGTCACGACTGCTTGGTTCAAATCCAGTGTTCTGTTTTATCTCTTCTCTTAGCCTTTGAGCTACACCTTGTCTTGCATTCTTGTTGCAGGCCTTCCTGATTCTTGTGTGCATCCCTGACTTGGTAGAGTCTGTGTTAACTTGGAGCTACTCTACCCCTTCCTGTAAGGAACTGGGAGCAGCCCGGCCGGGTGCTTCTGGCTCGGGTCTCACGGAGATGCGGCCGCCAGCAGGCCCAGCCTCCGGTCCTCCCCAGCTGGCCCCCGAGCTGGCCGGGTGGATGGTTGTTGGCAGGCGAGCCCAGTCCCCCTACACGGGGACTTCTCTGGGTGGCTGTTCGAGCGTCCTCAGGATGGGGTGGCACGGTGGCTGGTGTCCCCACAGCAGGCGATCACCCTGGTTATCCCTGGCCACTCAGGGGAACTGACCAGGCTGTGACCGCAGGGAGCCGTGTCACCGGGGCACATCTTCGTCCATTCACTGGGGTGCCTCTTCCTGGTCGGGTCTCCTCTCGTGCCCCTCATGAACCTTTCAGCACTTTCTTTATGTAGATGTTGTGAATTTTTTAAAACCTAAATTCTAAATATTTAAATACTTTCTGTCTAAAGAAGTATAGAAATACTTTCTGTCTAAATAGAATCTTCTTTCCCATTATATCTTCAAACTAGTTTATATGTGTGAAGGCTGTTTATTCCTGTGAGTTGTTTGTTCCAAGACACCTTACGAATTATCTTATTCTTGAGGTAGTTTTTCAGTTGTTTCTGCTGTTTTTCTTTTTTTCCTACTTTGATAGTCATTATATGATGTATATGTACATTTCCCTGCATTTTGTTATGAAAACATGCAAACAGAAAAGTTGAAGAACCTTATTACGAACGCCCATACACCCGCCACCTCCCTTCCACAGTTGGTCTTCGCTTTATCACGTATCTACCTATCAGCCCCATATGACGAATAGTTTAAATCATGAGCAAGTGAAGTCACTGGATTATAAGTCTTAAACGAAGAGAGCCCTTAATACTGTTCTTTTGGGGTACTTCTCTGTGGCGTTTGTTACTTTGACCACAGATTTTAGTGACATACGGTGTACGTGCAGAAAGGCTCATGTATCACAGGTACACAGCTCACAGCGTTCGTTGCCTTGTTATATATAACACCCAGTGGAACTGTGTTTGAATACAAACCTGGGTCCAAGTTTCCGATTACTCCCCTGGACAGACCCATGGAGTGGGAAATAGTGACGTCAGAGGGCATGAAATTTAAAGCTCTTCAGCTTTTCATACTGGTTTCCAGAGAAGTTAAAGCCTGTTCATACCATCACCGCAGTGGTGAGACTGATTCATTATGTTCATCCAGCATTATGGTTGTAAGGTGGTTGCCATGCAGTGGGGGATGCACTGCGCACTGGTTTCTGGAGGTGCCCAGTTAAAGAGATACTTCATGAGCCCTTTAGAGTGTTCTGTGTGTGAGACAGCTCCATGTCCCTCGCCCGTTGGGCTTCCGTGTGGTGGGCTGTTTGATCAATTAGGGTGAGCTCTTTATACAAAAAGTCTATAGCAATATTTTATCATCTTTTTTGAACATTTTTTGTTTTATTTGTACTTTTACTTGATGTTTTGTATTTTTATGTATCATCTCCACTGATTATTTCTATCAGTAGTATTTTTATATTTTCATTTATTAATCTGTAGATTTTACTGTACATTTATTAAGATTATTTCAGGAATATTTGTTCCTTTATGAATAAAAGTTGAGTTTCTTCATTTCGAAGATTCTCATCTTTATAAAGAAAAGGTTGTATATCTTGTATCAGTAACGGGCAATCATTATTAGTTTTTGGAAAAAAATAAATGTGCTTTTAGAAAATACCTACATTTCCCAAGGAATTAATTTAAAGCTAGGAAAAGGAATATACGTTTGACCCCTGAACAACACGGGTGTGAACTGCACAGGTCCACTTACTTACACGTGGATTTTTCCCATAGTAAACACTCCAGTGGTGCACGATCCACGGGTGGTCGGGTGTGGAGGAGCCTCGCACAAGGAGAGCAGACTAGTTACACTCGGGTTTTCCTCTGCAGGGTCGGCAACGCTGACCCCTGAGTTGTTCAAGGTCAACTGTATATGAAAGGGCCCTTCTCCTGACTGTGTTTTCTTCCCTGCTGACACTATTGGTGTAAAATAATCTTTTTTCCTGCAATCCTTTCCAGCTGAATTGCCCTTAATTGATTTGATGAAGTTGTATGAAGGTGCCTTTCTGCCGAATTTCCAGTGGCCCCAACCTAAACCTGACAGTGAAGAGACAAGTGAAGACGAAGGTCTGTTTTAACATCTTTGAAGAATTCAGCTTTGAAAACAAAAGCCAAAATACTTAACAGAGGAAGGGTGCTTAAGAGTTTAAGAATTACCTTCACTCCTTTCAGTCTGATGAAAAGTTGAAAATATATTTAATATGCAATTTTATATTAATAGTTTCATTAAATTCTGTGCTTTTTATTTTTATTGGTTAACTTGGCATAATTATCAGAGTACTTGATCAAGTTGTGAACAATGTAGAAATACTCTTCTCCAGATTATACACATTTTACGGGCCTAGGTTTTATCATTTATCCTGGCTGTGCTGTGTTTGTTTAATTTAACACACCCAGTTTAAGGACTTTACTTGACTTTTATTGGAGTTCCAAGGAGGTACACAGACTACGCCCGGAAGAGTCCACGTGTTGTTTTCATCCCCCCTGTTCTGGTCCATAGACGTGGCTGCCTGCGGGGGGCAGCAAGGGAGGGGCCCAGAAGATTCAGCGGGGAGGCCAGGGCTTGCCGGACCCCACGCTGCAGCAGGACTCCAGGGGGGGCTGGTGGCCCCCTTGCTTGCCCAAACTAGGATGCTTCTGATCCTTCCATTCTTGGTGGTGGAGGGCAGTCACTAAACCCTTAGATGGCTGTAAATCTCTGGGTGATACTAGCTCCTGATGCTGCACAGACATTTTCCAACTTCACCCAAGGGCCTTCCAGAGCGGTCCTACAAACTCCATAAGAGTTTGTACCTGTTTATCTGGATACATTGTTAACTATCTAAAGTGGATTAAAAACAAAAATTTGCTGCTCAATTCTGTCTTTGAAGTGTTTGGGTTCTAGCAACTCCTTTTCTTTTTTCTCTTCTCTCTCTTTTTTTTGTCATGTTAAGTGGCCTCATAATACTATCACAGCCTCTCAAACCTCACAAATCCCGTTTTTCCATTGATCACAGACATGGAAGACTGCTCCGGTGACCGGGAGAGCCGGAAGGGTGTGGTTCTCATCGACTCGCTGTTCATCATGGACCAGTTTAAAGCCACAGAGAGAGTGGTTGTCGGGAAGCCTCACACAAAGGACATCGCGGAAGTGACCGCTGTGGCAGAAGCCATCCTGCCCAAGGGCAGTGCTCGGATCAGCACCGCGGTGAGCCGCTGCGCCCTGTGTGAGGGATGGTGTCTCTGTTAAGGGGAAAAGCTGCCTCCTTCCAAATGAGCTCTTTATCCCAATGGCAGAAGTTGTCAGGAAAAACAATTAAGGATCTTTCTTTTCCTGTTATCTGTAAATCATCTTTGTGGCTTTCCAGTAGGCTTATCATATGAGTGATCTGACAACAGTTGTAATTGTTGTTCTGAGATGTGCCTGTTGGGCCCGTCTGCCCCTGCAGGTGAAGTTGAACGCTCCGGCTCTTCTGTACGGCGCCCTCAGAGATTACCAGAAGATTGGCCTGGACTGGCTGGCCAAGCTCTACCGGAAGAACCTCAATGGCGTATTGGCAGATGAAGCTGGGCTTGGTAAAACAGTGCAGATCATTGCTTTTTTTGCCCACCTAGCCTGTAATGAAGGTAAGAGCTTGTTGTTTTTTGAACAGTTCGTATTTACTGAAACTGAACCATAGGCAGTGCATCTGGCGTGAGGGTGGGGAGAGGCCTTTATTCTCTGCTCCTTTGTTCCGTGCTCTGGTCCAGACTCAGAGAACTGGGCTCAGAGGCACTCATCACTGGAACAAACAAAGCACTCGTTCACAACAAACACTAGATCGAGTAACTCACCATTTTTCAAAGTCTAACGTAATATAAGACCCAGCAGGCTGTGTGACTGGGGCTTTGTGACTTCCAGGCCGCAGGGCCTCTGCGCTACTTCACGTTGGCATGAGTCCTCGTGGCCGGGCTCTCCCCTTGGGCTGCCCGTGGGCCGGCGGGTGCGCGTCCCCCGTGGCGTGATTGGTCGCCCTGCCGAGGCCCATCGGCGTCTCCCCTGTGCTGTGGCGCAGGCCCTCCTGTCTCTCTGCTGGATCCCGCCACCCCTGGAGCCTTGTGAGGGCTCAGCATCTGTGCAGCAGCAGAGGGACGGGGTGCCCGCACTCCGCAGCAGGCCGTGCCCTCGCCCCGGATGTCTGCCTCCTCACCCCTCGGCTCTTCCAGCTCGCACAGACGTCAGCCTTCGGCCCCCGTTCACTGCCCTCCGCTTGGCTGTGGGCCTGGCGCCCGCCTGCTCCCCGCCTGTGCTGTGGGGCTGTGGACGAGCCTGTGTGCGTGTCTCTAACACGGGACAGGGGCTTATAGGCTTCCTCTCGCAAGGGAAGTGTCCCGTAGCACCGGGGGTAGGGGAGCAGGAACCTCACGTTCCAGCACGTAGCCAGCTCCTGAGGAAGCACAGGCCATCACCTTCATCTCCGTGTCACGGCTTCAGTAGCGGGGGCGGGGGGCCCCTCGAGTTTCGGGGGAGTCGGCACCCTGAGTAGGCTGGATGGAGATTCCTTCAGCCCCGGGATCGTTTCTTCCTCCCCGGCCCCTCTAAATTCCTTCACAGTTACCTTAGCGTCTTTAGTAAATAACTCTTCTTTGCCCTTGGTTTTGAAAGCTTACTTGATCTTACCTTTAGTACAAATGGATCAACTTTGAGGCCTTATTTCCTTGTGCTAATATGTTTGTTTTTGACCCAGTACCGCAAAGTGTATGATGTAGTACTTTAAAGTGAGTTTTTATATATATAGTTATCTCAAGATAGAAGAGCTACCTTGTCTTACTATTGTATTGTTTAGTTGAAAAAAGTGTTCATTATTGTATTTATAATAGTAAGAACTTGGAAGCAGTGTACACTTTCAAAAGTAGGGGATTTTATTTCATCGGTTGAACAAACAAATGGATCAGTTATTCGTTCCATAGGTGCTTACCCAGCACCTGCCTGGTCCCAGGCACTGTTGTAGGCACCGGGGGTGCAGCTGTGAGCAGAACAAAGCCCCCCCCCCACCCGTGAGGCTCACAGCAGGCACAGCGAATAAGGGTTCCACACATGGGAAGCAGCACGTTGCCATTGTGTATGGCGTGCTCGGCACAGCCCGTGAGCAGAGGCCTGAGAAAGCCGTGGCCACCAGGATCGAGGGGCTTGGGAACATGGGGTGGTGGGTGCAGAGGCTGAAGGGGTTGCCGGTGTGTCCACGGGACAGTGCTGAGGCTGGTGCGGAGGCCAGAGGGTGCAGAGCCAGGAAGGCCGCCGGCCGGCCAGGTGAGGGCCTTGCAGGCTGCGCAGGGTCTGGCTCTTCCTGGTTAGAGGTCCGTGTTAGTGCGGGTGTCGGAGGGGTCACTGGACCTCCTTGGTGCTGGGAACAGACTCAGAGGGCCAGCTGTTGGGAAGCTTGCCGCCCTGGGGGAGAGGCGGGGGCCTGGCAGGTCCTGGGGGGCCTGAAGGGAGGGCGGGCAGGCGTGTGCCGCCCGCTCCGCTTCCGCACAGGACAGGCCGAGTGGGGCCTGCCTGGGACCTGGCTCCCCTGCCTGCCCCTGCCCCCTGGGGCCCAGTGTCCTTGGCCTTCTCCTCACTGTGGGACCGTAAAGCTGGAGTTCGCCAGTTCCTCAAGAGCAGAGGGCTCACTCCAAGAGACTCTGAGCGAGGGGGTTCTGGTAAGTTCACAGTTAGAATCCCTCACAAACTCACCACTTTTTTCTTTCTAAAGTAAAACAGCCAACAGTCTGTAGCTGTCCACCTGCTTCCATCCCCAGCGGTGACCCCTCGGGGCAGTCTGCTGTGTGTCCTGCCTTGCTTCGCCCAAGTGTCAACAGACATGCTCACAAACACATATATAGACACTTGTCCCTCCTCTCCAGAAATGGAACGATGTGCTAAATGCTGGTGAAACAAACAAACAAACTTGTTTTTCACTGGAGGGGGAAGGCATCTGGGGTTGATTTACATTTCCCTGCTCACGAGGTCATGCCCTTCAGAGAGTGTATCGTCTGCTTGTATTTTTCCCTTTGTGAAATTTCTTTTTTCTTTTTCTTTTTTTTTTTTTTTGGCTGCACCGCGCAGCTTGTGGGATCTTGGTTCCCTGACCAGGGATCGAACCCAGGCCCTCCGCAGTGGAGGCACGGAGTCCTGACCACTGGACCGCCAGGGAAGTCCCATCCTTTGTAGAATTTCTGTTCACTTCCTTATTCGTTTCCCTCTTAGGTGGTTTTATTTTAATTGAAGTATAGTTGATTTATATTATTGTGTTAGTTCCAGGTGTACAGCAAAGTGATTCAGTGTTATATATATATATTTTCAGGTTATTTTCCATTATAAGTTATTACAAGATATTGAATATAGTTCCCTGTGCTATAGTAAATCCTTACTGCTTGTCGATTTTTTTTTCTTAAATTTATTTTTGGCTGCGTTGGGTCTTCATTGCTGCATGCGGGCTTTTCTCTAGTTGCGGTGAGCGGGGGCCACTCATCACCACAGTGCGCAGGCCTCTCATTGCGGTGGCCTCTCGCGTTGCAGAGCACCGGCTCCAGGCGTGCAGGCTTCAGTAGTTGTGGCTCGTGGGCTCTAGAGCACAGACCCAGCAGCCGTGGCGCATGGGCTTAGTTTCTCTGCGGCATGTAGGATCCTCCCAGACCAGGGCTCGAACCCGCATCCCCTGCATTGGCAGGCAGACTCTCAACCACTGTGCCACCAGGGAAGCCCTGCTTATTGATTTATGTATAGTAGTTTGTATGTTAATCCCATACTCCTAATTTCCCTTTGGTAACCATAAGTTGTTATTTTTTTTTCTGTGTCTGTGAATCTTTTTTGTTTTGTAAATGGGTTCAGTTGTATTATTTTTTAGATTCCACATATAAGTGTTAACATAATATCTGTCTTTTGCTGACTTATTTCACTCAGTATGATAATCTCTGGTTCCACCCATGTTGCTGCAAATGGCACTATTTCATTCTTTTTTATGGCTGAGTAGTATTCGTGTGTGTGTGTACACCACATCTTCTTTATCCATTCCTCTGTTGATGGACATTCAGGTTGTTTCCATGTCTTGGCTATTGTGAATAGTGCTACTGTGACCATTGGGTGCGTGTATCTTTTCTAAGTAGAGTTTCCTCTGGATATATGCCCATGGGCAGGACTGCTGGATCATATGGCAACTCTCGTTTTAGTTTTTGAGGAACCTCCATACTGTTCTCCATAGTGGCTGCACCAACTTACATTCCCACCAACAGTGTAGGAGGGTTCCCTTCTCTCCACACCCTCTGCAGCGTTTACTGCTTGTAGACTTTTTGACGGTGGCCGTTCTGACCGGTATGAGGTGATATCTCACTGTAGTTTTGATCTGCATTTCTCTGATAATTAGCAATGTTGAGCATCTTTTCATGTGCCTCTTAGCCATCAGTCTTTTTTGGAGCAATGTCTGTTTAGGTCTTCTGCCCATTTTTTGATTGAGGTGTTTGTTTTTTCAGTATTGAGTTTTATGAGCTGTTTGTATATTTTGATGTTACACCCTTGTCAACTGTATTGTTTGCAAATGTTTTCTCCCATTTTGGGTGGTTCTTTTTAAGGATCAGTAGTAGTAACACTTTGCTTATGAGCAGTAATGGCTCTAGATGTGTGTGTTACAGATATTTTTTTCAAGCCTGCCATTTCTGACTTTTAACTTGGTTTGTGTTTATTTGTAGCACAGAAGTTGAAATTTATGTGTGTATTGCCCAGAAATTTAAGAAACGCTTACTTTTCCGAAGAATGCAGTTGAAACCGTGTGCTTTGGGCTGGGTTGGGATGGGTTTGGGTGTGTTCTGACTGGCGGCTGGGGACCGTGACGAGTGTGAGTGTTGGACCAGCGCCTGTAGCATGGGGCTGCCAGCGGGCCGTGCTGGCCGCGAGGCTCGAGGCTGAGGGTCTTCCTTTCTGAGCATTGTTCACTGTAGATGGGAGTCCTTCCCCTGCTTACGTTAAGGGGTCATGTTTGAATCCGCTCTCATTTTACTGGCTGCTCACTCATTCGGTTCCTCTCTGTCGAGTGCGTCCTGCCTTGGCCCTGGGAGCCGGGCAGCGGCCCGTCCTGACGGTGGCGGCTGCGCTGTAGGGCGGGCAGGGACCCCCTGCGTCCCAGTGATGTCTGCTCTAGTCGCACCCTGGCCTCACGCACACCTGCCGACCGGGCACAGCGCCGGGGACCTGCCCCAGACAGATGGTTTTTGTTACAGAGGGCATTTGTATGTCTCCTGTGTAGGCAACTGGGGCCCTCATCTTGTCGTTGTGAGGGGCTGTAACATCCTCAAGTGGGAGCTCGAACTGAAGCGCTGGTGTCCGGGGCTCAAAACGCTCTTGTATGTTGGCAGCCATAGAGAACTCAAGGCAAAGAGACAGGTATGTTAGTTTAAACTTGAAATAGAACTAAACAGAAAACATCTTACTTTCTATAGAAGACACATTTCAAAGTGTCCACGCATGCTTGTTAGTGTAATTACTGTCAGTCACTCGTTTATGAGATACGGGACCTTCTAGTTGTCTGGGCCTAGAGCCTCCTTGAAGCATAGACTACACTCAGGAAACTGGCCATTCCATGCGGGGCTTGTGTTCACCTCCCAGGAAGCGAGGGAGCTTCCCCCAGAGCTCGGATGGTCTCTGGAGGTGCTGTCATCCTTTTATTAAACTGTAGACCTGTTGGTTATCACAGGCAGAAATAAGAAATTGTGATGCATCCTGAGTTCTGAATTACACATCCGTAAAATCATTCCCATGGATGTGTTTATTAGGAATATTTGTGACAAACAGATGAGCTTCTGAAATAAATGTGGACTCTTACTTTTCTGTTTTCTGCCCAGTAGTTCCTAGTACTAGATTCTAGGTAGAATTATGTTACAGGTCACGATTTTTCATCGGCGAGAACATTTTGGCTTATGGTTAGACCCTACTGTGTTGAGTAATATTTACTTAAAAAGCGAGTGCTTTGAGGGGTCTTTTCTTTTTTCCTCTTTTTTTTTTTTTTAAACTCTCTGGTAATTAATTTGCTTTTTAATATCTTGGAATGTAGTCAGCTGCAGCATAGATGCTCACATTTCCTGTCATCTTCTGAATACGTGTTCCATCACTAAGATGATAGACTATGAAAGCGAGCCCCATTTCTGGATGCTGTGTGCTGATCTGTTTTCCAAAAGCGATTGTTAATGCCTCCAGAGCAGTTTCTTAATTTGTCCACACAAGTGCTTAGCCTCCTAAAGAAAAAGATCATAAAAACATAAACAGCTGTTTTCTGTGTGATGAGAGAGCAGGTGACCAAGGAAAAGGAGGGGTGACGGCGGTGGGGCAGGTTAGGTGGGTAGTGAGCGCGCACGGAAGTCCTCTCCAGGCCGCTTGTCCCTGCACAGACAGTGAGGCCTGGCTTTTGTGCTGCAGGGGTGGACAGAGCCCAACCGCATCAACGTCTGCATCACGTCCTACAAGCAGTTCTTCAAGGGCTACGCGTCCTTCACACGGGTGCGCTGGAAGTGCCTGGTCATCGACGAGATGCAGCGTGTGAAGGGCATGACAGAGAGGCACTGGGAGGCCGTGTTCACCCTGCAGAGGTCTGGCCACCCCTCTCCGCGTGCCGTGTGCTGGGTATTGTTGATGTAAAGGTTCTTTGGAGGGACTGTAGGAAACTGCAGGCTCCCAGAATGGCCTTTCAGCTTCAAGGGCTCCCCTCACTGAAGGCGCTCATTTAATTCAGTCCGTTCCTCAAGATTGTGTGTGTGTGTGTGTGTGTGTCTGTGTGTCTGTGTGTCTGTGTGTGCGTGTGTGTGTGCGCGTGTGTGTGTCTGTGTCTCTGTGTCTGTCTCTGTGTGTGCCTCTGTGTGTGTGTCTGTGTGTGTCTCTGTGTGTGTGTGTGTGTGTCTGTGTCTGTGTGTGTGTGTATGTGTGTGTGTGTGTGTGTGTGTTAGCTCCCGAGGATCGTTGTCCCTTTCCTTGAATGTCTCCCGAGACAGGCTCTGCGCCCAGCTTGACGTTTCAGGTGTCGTCTCCCGTTGTGTGTTCAGCCAGCAGCGACTGCTGCTCATCGACGCCCCGCTGCACAACACCTTCCTGGAGCTGTGGACCATGGTGCACTTCCTCATCCCGGGCATCTCCAGGCCGTACCTGCACTTGCCCCTGAAAGCCCCCAGCGAGGAGAATCAGGACTACTACCACAAAGTGGTCATCCGGCTGCACCGGGTATGCGGCCGCCGCTGCGGGTCCCTGCTTGACGAGCACCCCCGGCTTAGCGTGCATGGGCCACGAATTCATTTTAGCAAAGGAGAACTTTCTTTTTTCAGGTGACACAGCCCTTTATTTTGCGGAGAACTAAGAGAGATGTGGAGAAGCAGCTAACGAAGAAATACGAGCACGTCCTGAAGTGCCGCCTCTCTAATCGACAGAAGGCCTTGTACGAGGACGTCATCCTGCAGCCGGGGTGAGCTCAGGGCTGCGCACTCCTGGCCACCTTCCTGGGGAAGAGCGGGCCCCTCTGGCCTTCCAGAAGGCTCCTCCTTGGCGGTGGGCCTCTGCAGCTGGAGGCCATGCTCACGCCCGGCCCTGGCGGCTCCGCTCCTCCCAGGCTGGCAGGCTACCCCTCCCTGGTCCCGTCAGAGGCCATGCCCAGAGCCGGCCCAGGAGGAGTACAGCGTCGCAGGCCGCTCGGTGCCGCACCGCACTGGAGGTTCACGCAGGAGGCCATGCTGATTGAGTGGCTCGTCCGTTCACAGCCGCGTGTAGGATGTGAGACCGAGGCCCGTGTGCCGTGTGGTCAGGCGCAGATGGCGCTCCAGGGCCACACCGGGTGGCCACGGGCACCTCTGTATGGACCCTAGAAGGGTGGGGCCCCGTCCTGTCCATGATCCTTCCCGTGACCTGTTTGGCTCTTTGTCATTGGTCGCGAGCGTTGTGTGCTTAAGTGCGTAACGTGGTCCGGATAGCGTCCACGGCAGCAGGTGTGCAGAAGAGGGTTTTGCTGTTGATGCCTGCTTGTGTCATAGGCTTCTTTTTAGACAGCTTTAGGACGGAGTGTAAGTAGCCAGTCCTTGGCAACCAGCGTCATGCTGCGGCAGGCCGTTGACCATCTCAGTCAGGCAGAGGAGCTGTGGAGACCCCACCCCTGACAACACGTGCGGTGGCAGATCCTGCTTCCGGGACACTGGGGGCAGACAGCCCGCGGCACGGCTGGCGCCTGCTGGCGGTCCGCTGTCTCAGCCCGTGCTGGTCCGGAGAGAATCGCAGCGTGCGCACAGGGCGGGTCCTGGACCGGCAGGCACCCCTTCACCAGACAGACAGAGCCCCGGCGTCCTCGGGACGCCTGCCGTGTCGCTCTTTGGTGGCGTGCCGTGGGACGTCGCTTCGGTTGCGCTTGGCAGTGACGACCTTGGTCCCGCTTGTCGAGTGTGGGATGCTCTCTGTGTGCTCATAGGGGAGGCCCCTGCATCCGGGAACCACTGGGCCAGCAGAGCCTAGGTTGTCCTGTGCCGCAAGGTCCCGATGGAGCGGCGGGGAGATTCCCTGTCTTAGGTCCCTGCACCTCTTTCTCTCGGGCCTGTTGGTCAAGTCAAGGGGGGCCATGAGCAGGCCTGTGCTGACCCCACAGCGGCTCCCGGGCGTGCCCCGCACGCCTCGGTGCGTGTTGACGCGATGGCCTCGGGGTCCTCGGACGGGCTCTGAATGTCGCTCCCGGTCAGCGCCTTCCTGCCCTCTGCGTGGCGACCGTGTCACACGTTTCTACCGCCTTCCCAGAGAGCCCTGCGGGCCCGCCTGTGGTGGCGCCACCTCCTCCTGGTTTCTGTTACAGCCCTTCCAGCAGCTCTGAGCTCAGCCCTCAGGAGCCTCCATGTGCAGTTTTCTTGGTCTTGTGTTTTCTCTCCTGTCTCATCCGGACACATATCGCTGGCCTCTGAACGGCTGCCCTCCCCTCTCCCCTTCTGCTCTCTGGCGCCGCCTGTGCGCCGTCCACGTCCCCGACCCCACCCCGCTCCACCCCTGCGCCCACGCGCTCCGTCCTGGCGGGAGCTGCCTGGGCCGCCGGGCTGACCGCGTCCTCCTGTGGCGGCTTGAGCTGTCCCCAGGCACCGCAGATCCCATGTGTGCGGGACTGGCTTCCCCAGACGTGCCTCTCCGCTAGGCTTGCCTGACTCAGGACGCTGTGCTCCACCGTCCAGGCCGTCCTCCCGTCCTGCCGTCCCCTCTGCTCCCCCTCTGCTCGCGAGTCCCTGCCCGCCCCGCTCCACGGCTCTTTCCTGCCTCGCCCGCTGGGCGCGCTGTGCTCTGCGGCCGCCCTTGGGGGCCCCCAGCCTGGAGGTCTCAGCTGGCCTCCATGCAGTCCCCGCACTGTGGCCCCCGTGGCGCCGGTGCGGTGTCAGGCCTGTGGGTCTCCTCCTTCGCCGGACCACCCCGTCCACTCACTCCTACCCCTGCCCCTCGAGGGCCTTCTCCCCCAGGCCGGGTGTTCTCACCCCGCCACTGCCTGCCGGCGCCCGTCATGGCTGCCGTGGAGAATGGCGTCATCCCTGTCGCGGGAGGCAAGGAGGGCTGTTCCCGTCTGCCGCGTGCCCTGGCTCTCCGGCTGCCCATCCTGTGTCACGGGGGTGGTGAGCGAGTCTGAGAACCCTCACCGCACAGAGGTGGGTCCGGATGTCGTTGCTGTGCGAGCCAGGTCTGGGGAGAGCGCGCCGACTGCGTGTCTGTGGAGCCCGGCCGGCACGTGCTCGCAGCCAAGGCAGTGCTTGTGTCTCTCCCCACGCACAGGACGCAGGAAGCTCTGAAGAGTGGGCGCTTTGTGGACGTGCTGAGCATCCTGCTGCGGCTGCAGCGGATCTGCAACCACCCCGGGCTGGTGGCGCCCCGGCTCCCGGAGTCCTCCTACACGGCGGGGCCGCTGCAGTGCCGCTCGGCCTCGCTCATCCTGAAGGCGCTTGACCGAGACTTCTGGAAGGTACGCAGAGGGTGCGGGCGGCTCTGCCTGAGGTCTGTTCTGGGTGCTTCCGGAATGTCGGTCTCCACTAACTTGCGTCCTGCGTTTCGCCATCGCCTGATGCTGGGCAGCATCGAGTGGCGGCGTGATGGGCCTTCCCCTCGACCTAGAACCCGCTTTGGAATGGGCCCCGAGGGGTGAGCCCACAGTGTGAAGGAGCAGGGAGGGTTTTCCTCCCCTGACCGTTGGCCCCTGAGAAATGGCAGAGTGTGTGGAGGAGAGCAGGGCTCGGAACTGCGGGACCGCGGGGGTGTCCTCACACGCGCGCGCGTGGTCTGAGGCCTGCGGGGGCCTTTCTGTTAAAATGTTAGTAACTGTCCCTAGGTGGGGAAACTCGGTTATTTTTGACCAAAAAAATAGAGTCGTATACCTTTCTGTGTTTGAATTTTGGGGTAATTTTGGAAAGTTTTTCCAGAACCAAAATTTTTAAAACAAAAGAGATTGGGTTAGGTTGGGTGATTCTGAGCACAAGTGTGCTGGGCTCGTGGCTCTCAGCAGGGCAGGGCCGAGCCCTCAAGGGCCGTCGTTCCTGCTCTGGCTTCCACGCAGGAGGCCGAGAGTTTGCCCAGACCAGCCAGCCGCTGGCAGGCTGGTGCCTGAGTTCCCCTTGGCTGTCTCTACCCCAGAGGACCAGGGGCCGAGGTCTCACAAATGCGGAGAAACAGGAACCAGCTCTGTGGCTTCGATAGGCTTGTGCAGGTTCGGGGTGTGGACAGGACAGGGACCCTGGGGCCAGATTGCAGGGGCTCACGTCCCGGCTCTGCCCCACGAGGAGTGCGGCCTCGGGTGGTCAGTCTGCCTCGGTTTCCTCACCACACCGGGAAGTCGTGAGGAATCGGTCAGTTAATGTACGTGATGGTCTGAGGAAGGGCCTGGTTGGTAAGCAGTAGTATGTGGTGAGTTACGTGATGAATGTGATTCCTGCCACTATGTCTACTACTCTTTTATTGGAGTGCAGTTGATTTATAGTATTACTTTTAGGTAGGGATGAGTTTTTCGTTGAGTTAAAGAAAAATTGAGCCATGGAGGATAAAGTTGCGTCAGAAGCAGGCTACCTCAAGATACCACTGGGGCGGGGGGGTGTTTCATGGATAGTAGTTTTTATGTTGTGTTTTCATTTGAAAAACAGTTTTATTGAGGTAGCTCATTATCGTAAAACTCACTGTTCTGAAGCATACAGTTTGTTGGTTTGAGTATATTCACAGAGTTGTGTAACAGCCATCACCACTAATACTAGAACATTTCATTACCCCAAAGAGAAAATCCACACGCACTGTCATTCCCATTCCCCCTCCCCTTCCCAGCCCTGGCAGCCACTTACCTGCATCTGTCTCTGTGGATTCACCAGGTCCAGATATTTTATATCAATGGCTCACTTCACTTGAGCATAATATTTTCAGAGTTCATCCACGTTGCAGCCTGTGTCAGAATCTCCTTCCTCCATTGTCTGGATGGACTGCAGTATGTTCATCCGTCCACGAGCTGATGGGCACTTGGGTGGTTTCCACTTGTTGGCCACTGTGAGTGCACATTCATGTGCAAGTTTTGCGTGGGCGTGGGGCTCCCTTCTTGTGGGGCTCCTCTTGGGCACATGTCTGATGGGCGAGGAGTTGCAGGGTCACGTGTAGAGTCCATGTTTAACCTTTTGATCAACTGCCTTGCATGGTGGCTGCCAGGTTTCCCATCCCCACCAGGGTGTGAGGGGGTGGGGGCATTCACGTCTCCACATCCTTGCCCACACCTGCTGTCCATCCTCTTTGATTCCCGCCATCCTGGTGGGGGTGAGAACGTCTGAGAGAAGCACAGGTGGAGTGAACATCCCCAGGGCTCCGGACATAGTGACGTGCCACACGCCCGCTGCACCTGCACCAGCACGCTAGGGTCTCTCCCTCAGCCTCCCCAACGAGGCCGAGCATCTCCGTCCGTTTAGACGAGCGTTTTCCAGGCTCGTCCCTCTCTGCTGAGTCTAGTCTGTCTCTTAAGTGCCACCCTCTCCTTTCCCACTGCCACTCGGGATGACCACGTGCCATCACTCCCACCTTTCTTTAAGTTGGGGAACTGAGCACACCGAGGTCCGGCGGGTGCCTCTCAGCAATACGGCTGCTCGGGGCCTGGCCTTCCCGGTTTGGAATTGACTTGGATTCCTAGTCAGCTGTTTTCTTCCTGCCTCCTGTAGCAAAATTGTTTTCTTTTTCTCCTTAGGAAACCGACCTTTCTATATTTGATCTTATTGGCTTAGAAAATAAAATGACTCGCCACGAGTCAGAACTGCTGGGTAAGAAGAAGGTGACGCGGAAACTCTTCGAGGAGCTGTTCACCGCGCCGCCACCATCGGGCAGGCCAGCGGCCGTCAGACTGAAGCCCAGCAGGTGTGTGGTGTGGTGTGGAGCGTCACTTCCTGCTCACCAGCCGGCTCTGGCTGGGTCCTGGCTGGTTGTGTGTCGTGGGGTCTGGGTGGCATCCCCTCTTCTCCTGCTGAAAGGGACCCCGGCCCCGCAGCCTCTCGGGCAGACCTGGGACCACCAGGTTGGAGCTCCACACGAGAACTGGGGCTACAGCCTGTGAAAAGAAAGGCTAATCATCTAATTTGGCTATCTGCTTCTCCTGGAAATTACCCAGATGTCCTTGGATCCTGGGATAAGCAGCAGGGGTGTGCAGGGCGTAGGAGAGGCTCTTTTCATCATCTTGAAGAAGCGTTGGCCTTTGGGAGGGCTCTGCCTGGGGAGGTGGTCAGGGGCGGGGTGGTCAGGCTGCCTCTGACCTGGTGCGGGTATGGTGGCAACCGTCAGGGCAGGGGGGCACTGCGGGGGGGGCGGGCTTGGGACCCTGAGGTCTGGCAGAGGCTCCACCCCTGACTGCAGCATCAAGGGCCTCCAGGGACATGATACAGGTGCCACGAGACTGGGAGGAGCTGTGCGCGCAGATGGAGGAACTCGAAACACATGATTCAAGACAGGCCACACCCGTGCAGCCGGATTTGTGCACAACTCTGTGCTCCAGCTAAAAACAAAGGAAAAGCAGACAGGTGTTCTCGAGAGAAATGGGCCAGCTCTGCAGATGGCAGCCATTTCTGTTGCCTTTTCTCTGTGTGACCTCCCTGGCGACTTGGATCCGACCACCCTCGCCTCAGCTGCTTGGCCCACACTCACAGGAGCCTGCAGCCCTCAGTTAAACACGTGGCCAGGGCAACGAAGCCGCAGTCCTCGGGGCTGGCCCGGCCTCGTGTAGTGGCTTTCTGCTGGCTGCGCATTGCACGGGGGTTTTGGTATAGAAGTCCTGCCATCATGGTTTTCCAGGTTAAAGAAATAGGAGGAGCATGTTGCTTGTGATAAAATCGGACGAAGCAGCCATGGTGTGGATCCCCCTTCACAGTTTTACCCACTGGTGCCTGTGGGGTGCCTTTACCATTTCTACTGATTCTCTCCATTTCCTGTACTGCCTTGTTACCTAGTTGTGCAAGTTGACTTTTCACCCCACTTTACTCTTATTCAGAAGAGTAGTAGAATGGACTTTACGTGTTAGAAGCAGTTTTTCTAGTCCACGTTCACGGGAACTTAATCACATTCACCCCTGCATCGCCCAAGCGTTGGGGTAGATGTACCATTTTTAGGTACTAAGCACGTCCCTCAGCGTCCTTGGTGAGCGCTGCTTCTTAGCACAGCATTTAGAAATCCTCCCACCCCTCTTTAAACTGCACCCAGGGTGTGGGAACCCCACTGCCCGCGGGGCAGCCCTGTATCCCCGGGGCCCGTCCAAGAGGCCATGCCTGCCGCGTCTCAGCAGTGCTCGTGTCTTCCTGCCCGCGCTCGGGCGTCCAGGTTGTTTCAGCCCGTGCAGTACGGCCAGAAGCCCGAGGGCCGCACCGTGGCTTTCCCCAGCACACACCCGCCCCGGACGGCCACGCCCACAGCCACTGCCACGCCGCAGGGCCACGTTCGAGGACGGCCGCCCATCGCCACGTTCTCTGCAAATCCGGATGCAAAAGGTATGCCTCTCGTGGGGGTGTGCTCGGCACCGCAGAGGGTTTTTGTGGAAGAAGTTCTTCGTGCTTCCCTGGCCCCATGGGGACGTGTGACCACTCCTCTAGCGGGAGTGGGACCGTGCACCCTGGCTCTGCCCAGGAGACCATGTGTAGTTCTCACGTGAGTTTTACGCTTTTTTTTTTATGTCTTTGAACTGTATAAGATATCCCCTTCTTAGTCGAGTTACTGTTGATGTGATGGGGAAGATGTACCTCGGCAGAAATGTTCTCTTTTATGTCGGGAAACGCGTGTCGAAGTCATTTATGAAACTTCTGAGGAAGTCTGCTTTTGTGTTCTGTGCCACCGCTTCAATGTAACCTGATTGTTACTTGAAGAAGGATAGGGTTAAATGGCAGAAAAGGTAATAAAAATTGTCTTCTAACCCTAATCCACGGGGTCCTCAATGTCAAGTCCCCTGTGTTTTTCTGAGATCTTCATAAATGCCAGAGCTGCTTGTTGCAAGAGCTCTTCGTGCAGCTGGGGACGCCAGCGCTGCCTGACCTCCGTGCGTGGTTAAGATGTGGTTCTCACGGACATGCCCGAAGGGGCCGGCTTGTGACACTCCCGTTTACTCCAGAAATGCACCGTGTCGTGGACTGGTGGACTCGAAGTGAAAATATCAATAGTTAACGACGGATAAAAAATTAGATTTCTCTCATCCTGTAGACCACCCACCCCCCTTTTTAGAGAGGGCGTCTCCTTTGAGAGGCGGTATGAAGTAATGTTTGTTTTATTTCTTTAAAATTCGGGTTTAATACTGCATTTTCTGAAGAACCTCTAACAGCTTTGCACAAACCAACCTTATCAATTGCAGCGCCAGCAACCCCGTTTCAGACCTCTCAGGCCTCCACCAGTGCTCCGAGACACCAGCCCGCCTCGACCTTCAGCACAGCACCTAGCCCAGCCCATCCTGTGAAACTGCGGGCTCAAACCACTGCCCCGGCCTCCACCCCGGGCCCGCCCCAGCCCCAGCCCCAGGCCCCCTCGCACCCGGCCGGGCAGAGCGCGCTGCCTCAGGGGCTGGTGCTCACCTCGCAGGCCCAGGCGCGCCTGCCTAGTAAGTGGCTTCGCCTCTCCTGGGTCTGCCACCTCTTTGTACAAGGACATTGCGTTCACACGAGCGGCGTGTGAAGGGCCTTGCTGTCCACTCCCTTTGTCTCCCCGACCCCGTGTCCGGTGCTGCCTTTCGCCACGCTGTCCTTTCCAGCCCTAAATCTGCAGAGGGAGGGCTCCGCTCAGGGCCTTTCTCTGTCCTTCCTTCTGACCCCGTCCGTCAGCTCTGCTTCTCCCCCGTGCTCGTCCCAGTGGCCGAGGATGGTACTTCTCCTCTGTGAGCCACGGGTTTGTCCCGCCAGCCTCCAGGGCCCCTCGGAGAGCAAAGGGCAATAAAACGAAAGCCTTGTGAACTAGGCTTCGACTTCCCTTTAGTCTCTTGCTTATTACCAAATTTAAATCCGGAATGACTATTGCTCAAGTGAGACATTTTGTAATAACTCACTGAAACATCGCAACCTTCTTACATTTTTTAAATAGAACTTTTTATTGTGACCAGCGCAATTAGGGTACTACCTCTGTCCACCCTGCTGTTGGAAGTACCCTGATGGAAACTGTCCTGGGCTACACCTTTTCTCAGATGCCACCTGGAGCACTTTATCGGTTGGCACAAGTTGTGTTGAGGCCTTTCTGGAGAGACAGGAGAGAGAGAGAAGTAGTGTCATGAGGAGACACCGGGTTCCGGCTAGTTTTCTCTTGTGATGAGCCTGTCTTCCGTGCCAGCAGATGCGAAGCACTTGTCCTGGTTCATTGCCCAGGGGAGGACAGCCCTTGCATACATTGCGCTTTTTCTTTCTTTTGGGCCAGGGGTAGGAGTCCCGGGGGTGTACCCAGGAGCCGTGCTTGGGGGGCGCAGGGTCAGGCCGCCTTTCATGCCTCCACTTCTGGACTGAGGAGGGCTTGTGGGAGAGTCGTAGTTCTGTGCACAGATCTCTGCATCTCTTTTTCCGTTTTCCCTTCCTGTTTATGGTTTCTGTGGGCAAGATATCCTTGGATGTTTTCCTCGTCTTTTGCTAACTATTCTCTTTATAGCATCACTACTAATTCTGGCCTGAATTTTCATGGGAGGAACATCTAGACTCGAATATCAACCATTGGGTTTTAAAAAAAAAAAAAAGCCTTTAAAGCTATTATTGAATTACAGTTTGAAGGTGGTACCTTTTTGAGTGAGGTGCATATGACTCCATCTGAGTTCTGTTTTTAAGAAAAAAAAAATGCTTTAAGCAGTGTTAAATCTTCCATTTTTTCACAGTTAAAATTATAGACTGAATCCTACGATCTAGTTCAAATTAGTGTGAAACACTGTATCATAAAGTGTGATGTATTTATGTACTTAAATACATTCCCACATTTTGAAAAGGTTATGAGTATAATTGAAGCTAGTTCTCTATTTTATATCTGTAGTGATAAAATCTTGTTTATCTCTGTGAGCTAAATCAGACATGTACTTTCTCACATTCTGAAAGGATTCTGAAGTTGAGAGGTTGATATGAGAGTTTCAAAGTGTATGACCAATATATTTCCGCTACTTCTGATGTTTGCTACTTTTTTATCGCCCGGAAAGAAAAGCAAAATGTTCCTTAAGGGCTTGGTTAATTATATTAATATCTGATACTCTAAAATTTCTACCAGTTATGATGAAGTTAACCATTAAAATCTGGTGTTAATTTTAATTGTTTTTTTTTCTATTAAAATATTTTCTGAAAGTGTTAGAAATACCCAATAAATGTTTCTGTGACACTTCAGTTTGCTACAGACGATCATTCTCTGTGACAAGTGATCGTCAGTATAGCAATCGAAAACTCTTCCCAAGAGTTTTCTTTCTCGTCTCCTCTGCGTCTCCGCAGGTGGGGAGGTGGTCAAGATAGCCCAGCTGGCTTCCCTCGCGGGCCCGCCGAGCCGAGTCGCCCAGCCGGAGAGCCCCGTGACGCTTCAGTTCCAGGGCAACAAGTTCACCTTGTCGCATAGCCAGCTGCGGCAGCTGACAGCCGGCCAGCCCCTGCAGCTCCAAGGTAGGGTTCGCTGACGGGCGGTGACCCACGAAGGCTTTAAGCCGGGGCGTCCCGGCAGCTCCCCACTGCAGCTGTGACTTTGGCCCCCTTAAGCACAGGTGCTTCACCTGTAAATGGCCTTAATGAGTCTCACCTCGTTGGCGTTCAGAGGACTTGGGAGATAGCGGGTACATCACCTGGTGGCCTGGACCCTGACACACGTTAAATAGAGGATAGTCGTTTCTAAATAAAATCTGCCCTTTGAGTAAAGTTTCCTATTTTAAAAATCAAAATAGAAATATTTACTCCTTTCAAATTTCATTGTGAGGTAAATTGTCCTAAAAGTGCCAAAGGTCCAGCAATTTATGTAGGAGAAATTATTTTCTTTTATGTACAGGTTTTAAAACTTCCAGACCAAAGCCCTCCCAGGCCTGTGGCTGAGAGCACTGTGTTCGTGTAGTAACTGCTTCTCGGAGGAAACGAGGGGATGCACTTTAGTTCATGTTAACCCTCAGCGACTCAGCTGGAGGGTAGGACCCAGAGGGGGGATCCGGCCACCTCCCCAGGCAGCCTCCCCCGACGTGTCGTCGTTCACGGCTCTCATCGGGGCGGAAGGTTCAGTTGTCAGCCAGGTCTGGGGTGCTCTGTGTGGACGGTGGGGACACGCACCTCAGCAGAGCAGAGGCCCCCAGGAAACGCGCCACAAAGAAACGGGTTCATTTGGTTTCATTCCATATTTCTCTGGTTTTTTGACCAAAGGGGCGAGGTCATCTCTTAAAATTTCTGGTGAACTCTAGTTTTTGTAGAGGACGATTCTGGAGCAGAAGATGCCAGGAGACTTAATCACAGAGAGGCTGAAATGGCAGGCTCCTGGAACAGTGGCTGTAGAGCCACAGCATTTGGGCTAAAAAAACACGAGTGTTTTGGTATTTCTTCACCCAGCTTGTCTGGTTGGCAGGCGCACCCAGTATGTGATCTGGGAGCTGGGACCTTCCAACCCGTGACTGCCTCAGGCCTCGAGCAGACGTGACAGATGCTGAGCGGGTGCTCGCTGCTTTACCCGAAAGCAGTCAGGCATCGCGAGGAGTAGAGGAGCTTTTTCTTGACCTTAAGCCAAGTGACTTGGATCCTTGGCATTTTCATTCATTGTGAATGAAATAGTTTCATTTTTCTCCAAGTAACTGAACTTGGCATTGCCTCATTGCAGGAAATTTGATTTTGGATTTTCGGTTTATTGCCTTGTTCCTGTACCTTAGGAAGTGGGTGTAGCCTGGGGGTTGAAGGCACACTTGGCTCGTGACTGACCCCCATGCACGTGTGATTGCAGGCAGCGTCCTCCAGATTGTGTCCGCGCCCGGGCAGTCCTACCTGCGACCTCCAGGCCCCGTGGTGATGCAGACAGTGTCTCAGGCGGGGGCCCTGAACGCCCTGGGAAGCAAGCCCCCAGCCGGCGGCCCAAGCCCCGCACCCATGACCCCTCCAGGTAGAGTGCTGTGAGCTGGAAGGAGGCTTGGTTTTGAAACTTCTTTTCTTCCTTCCTTCCTTCCTTCCTTCCTTTCCCTTCCTTTCTTTCTTTCCTTTCTTCCTTCCTTTCTTTCCTTTCTTCCTTCCTTCCTTCCTTCCTTCCTTTCTTTCCTTCTTTCCTATCTTTCTATAAATTTATTTATTTATCTCCGTTGCGGTGCACGGGCTTCTCGTTGCAGTGGCTCCTCTTTCTGCAGAGCACAGGCTCTAGGCACGTGGGGTCAGTCGTTGTGGCTCGCGGGCTCTAGAGCACAGGCTTAGTAGTTGTGGCGCACGGGCTTAGTTGCTCCGTGGCATGTGGGATCTTCCCGGGCCAGGGCTCGAACCCGTGTCCCCTGCATTGGCAGGCGGATTCTTAACCACTGCGCCACCAGGGAAGTCCATGAAACTTCTTTCTGACTTTCTTTGCTTCTGAGGCAAGTGGGGGGCGTGGATGATTTCTGTGATGCCTCAGAACCCATAGTCCCAGTTGTGGCCACCTCTGATTTCCATAGATGGCCCGTGTCAGCTTGGTTTCTTTTCTTTCTCTTTTGCTCCCAAAGGTAACGGTCGAGCCTCACCACCCTCACTCAGCCTTTAGATGTTTGATTTGGTTTTGCTCTGACAAGAAACTTGGAATCATGAGAAATTTTGCTTGTTAATGTTACAGATACACTTAGGGCACGTGCTAGAAGTTCTTGGACAGGTAACGGAGCAGGGTTTGGACCTGGACCTGTCTGCGGCCAGTGTGCCTCCTTGCCTGTTCCGCAGCCTCCTTCCCGCCAGGGTCCCCTGCTCTCCAGACACACCCACACTGCAAACATCGGGCACGGGCACTTGGGTGGGTTGATGTATGCAAGCGGCAGGGACCTCTCTCAAGTGGAATCCCTGGTCACTGCCCAGCCCCAGGCCCTGGGTCGTCTGTGGTGCCGTTGGGGTGGGGCCTCTGCACCCCGTCCCCACTGGGCTCTGTCAGTGAGTGGGTGCTGGAGGGACCATGAGGCTGGCAGCATCGCCTGGCGGCCGCTCTACCGCCCAGCCAGGCCGTGCAGCTCTACTCGGTTGGTCTGTTCTTCGGGCTTTCTTCCTGCTTCCTGGAACCAGCTGTGCCAGCACCCTCCCCGGAGGGCGCTCAGTCCTGCTCTGCGGGCCCCAGCTTCCCGACCTGACACCAGTCCGGCCGCTGGGTTCTAGTCACCTCGACCCTTCTCTGTCGCTCCCCGCAAGTGGCCCCTTCTCGGTCCTCAGCCGCCTCTTCCGCAGGCCCTTGCGGAGGAGCCTCTGTCAGACGGGCAGTGTGGCGTGGCTGACGGGAGCAGGCCGCGTGGGGCCCAGGCATCCCTCTGTCCCAGGCACGCAGGTCAATGCTGCCGAGATGCCAAGGGCAGTGGAGCGCTGGGCCCGCGTGGCTGCTGCTTGGCGCAGCGACGGGAGTGACCGCGGGTCTGAGGTCACGCCGGGCGCTGCCAAAGGAAGGAGGCAGATCGCGGCGCTCAGCTCAGACCCTGGCCAGAGAGCGGGAGAGCACTTACTGGTGGTTGTGAATGGTTGACCCACTCCAGAAACGTGCTAGTGGAAGCTGACGATGTTCCGGAGAGCGTTGCCGGTAGTTTTGTATGCCAACCCTTCGTTTTTGCCTTTGTAGTGGGTGTGCCCAGCCGACTGGCAGTCAGTCCCCTGGCCGCAGGAGAACCTGGAGTGGCCTCCAAGCCAGCCTCTCCCGTCGCCGGGCCGACGCAGGTACGGGGCAGCAGACCCCAGCACGCGGTGCCAGCGTCACCCCTGCATGCGCGGAAGTCGCTCTCGGGAGCTGCTTGTCACTCGGGAGGGTTGTGATACTTAACGGCTTCTGCGAGGCGGCATCAGTTTATCTGCTGCTGAAAACGCACTGTGTCTCTAAATTAGAGAATTTTGATCTTAAAGACGCTTTTCCTACTAAAAGAAATGAAACCAGGCTTTAGGATTGCAAAAACGCCCTTTCACATTTTTTTGTATTCTTCTACTGGTCTTCCAGGCATTAGAAACGCTCACTGTGTCTCAAGAAGTACTTTACACGTTGGCAGAGAAAACGGCGCCCATTTGCTCTGCTCTCTTTTCTGTCACTGTCTCCCGTGGAGCCAGGGCCCGCACGTCTAAGCGTGCTCTGCGGCCGGTCACCGTGCGTGAGGGACCCATGGGGCTTGGTGAGGCCGGGAACTGGCCGTGCTGTTTCTCAGTAACCGTTTTCATCTCTGTTTTTGATGAAGGAGGAAAAGACCAGACTTTTGAAAGAGCGGCTGGACCAGATTTATTTTGTCAACGAACGGCGCTGCTCTCGCACCCCTGTCTACGGCAGAGACCTGTTGGGGGTTTGTTCCCTGCCCGGCAGAGGGCAGTTGCCTTGGCTCGGGGCTCCTGATGGAGGTCATGGGAAGGGGGCTGGGCCCACGAGCCGGTACACGTCACCCTCGACAACTCACAGGGACCTGATTTTGACCCTGACTCAACGTCAGGAATCCCTCCAGGACGTCATGGACAGGTATGGTAGCATGCTGTAAGCGTTCTTTACTCAGTCGCTGTGTCGCACCCAAGCAGCTTTTGTTGTTCTGTGGACGCTGATCTCATCCCTCTAAGTTTCTCCCCGGGTTGTCCCTTGGAGTCTGTCCGAAATCTGTTTCAGAGTCTTCAGCTTTGGCACCAGATGGCCTCTCCACCCTCTGGGAGCCTGTGTGCCCCTCCCTGCGGATCAGTTCTGTACGCCACGGGCCTGGGCCTGGGTGCAGAGCACAGCACCGTGCTCATTCAGGGCTGGGGGCCAGACCATTGTGTTGTAGACCACTTTCTCCATTTTGCTGTTTTAAAATAATATTTTAGGGACTTCCCTGGCGGCGCAGTGGTTAAGAATCCGCCTGCCAATTCAGGGGACACGGGTTCGGGCCCTGGTCCGGGAAGATCCCACATGCCGCAGAGCTACTGAGCCTGTGCTCTAGAGCCCGCGAGCCACAACTACTGAGCCCGCGTGCCACAACTACTGAGCCCGCGTGCCACAACTACTGAAGCCTGCACGCCTACAGCCCGTGCTCTGCAACAAGAGAAGCCACCGCAATGAGAAGCTTGCACACCACAACAAAGAGTAGCCCCCGCTTTCCACAACTAGAGAAAGCCCGCATGCAGCAACGAAGACCCAATGCAGCCAAAAAAAAAATTATTATTATTATTTTTAAATTTACTTATTTATTTATTTTTGGCTTCTCATTTATTTTGGTGCGCAGGCTTCTCAGTGCGGTGGCTTCTCTTGTTGTAGACCATGGGCTCTAGGCGTGCAGGCTTCAGTAGTTGGGGCCCGCGGGCTCTAGAGCACAGGCTCAGTAGTTGCAGCGCACGGGCTTAGTTGTTCTGCGGCATGTGAGATCTTCCTGGACCAGGGCTCGAACCTGTGTCCCTTAGCATTGGCAGGTGGGTTCTTAACCACCGCGCCACCAGGGAAGCCCAATAACAATATTTTATTAAGAAACCACAGGAATGATTTACCATTGCATGATGAGAAACATGTGTTTAAGAGTCCAGGGGTTAAGATTCCACGCTTCCGCTGCTGGGGACGTGGGTTTGATCCATGGTCGGGGAAGTTTTTCATGCCGCCCAGTAAGGCTAAGAAAAGAGAGAGAGAGAGAAAGAGAAGCCCAGGTGCTGTTGGGGCCCACCGGCGTATCAGCCCCTCCCCCGCCAGGCCGGGGTCCTGGTCTCTCTGCCCCACGTAGTGTCAGGCCCTGCTTGCAGCTTCATTCACTGCTTTGGCCTGATTTTGAGTTTCAGCCTGAGGGTATTTCCTCTCCCTTCTGTTTTGTGTGCTGGGCTCGGCTTTCAGGGTGTGTCCTCTTTAGGCCTCTGGAAACGACGGAACTGGGCGCGGCCTCCGCGAGGAGCTCTTCCCTGCTTCACTGTGTAGGGAGGTTGCCACCCTCCGCGCGCTTGTCTTGCTTCGGATGCTGACTTGTCTTTCTTCCCTCCTTGTCCTCTGACGTCACAGATGACTTTTGAAGACCGAGGCTGTTTGTTAGAGCAGTCTTGGGTTCACAGCAAAATCGAGGGGAAGGCGCGCAGGGCTCCCGCCTTCCGCCCGCTGCCCCCACCGTCAGCACCCCGCGCCGCAGTAGCGCGCTCCTTACAACCCACGCGCCTCCGGTGATTCATCTTCAGCGCCCGGGGTCCGCGGTGCACTGGGCGCTGTGCTTTTGGCCTTGGGTATTCTGTGGGCTCGCACAAGTGTATAGTGACGCGCACCCGCCATTAGAGGATCGCACAGAGTAGCTTCACTGCCCTGAAACCCCACCGTGCTCTGCTTATTCGTCCCTCCCCCCAGCCCCGCCCGAAACCCTGGCAGCCACTTATCTTTTCACTGTCTCCATAGTTTTGCTTTTCCAGAATGTCAGATAGTTGGAACATAGAGTAGGCAGCCTTTTCAGATGGCTTCTTTCACATAGGAATGTGCACTTAAGGTTTCTCCTTGTCTCTTCATGGCTTGATAGCTCATTTCCTTTTAGCCCTGAATAATATTCCATTGTCTGGAAGCACCACAGTTTGCATAAATACGTTCACCTACTGAAGGACAACGTGGTTGCTTCTAAGATTTGGCAATTATGAATAAAGCTGTTATAAACACCGATGTGTAGGTTTTTGTGTGGACATGGTTTTTAATTCATTTGCGTGAATACCAAGGAGCGTGATTACCAGATCACATGGTAAGAGCATGTTTAGTTTTGTTAGAAACCGCCACACTGCCTCCCAAAGTGGCTGCAGCATCCTGCGCTCCCAGCAGCACTGACGAGAGTTCCTGTTGCTCCACAGCCTCGCCAGCAACTGCTGTTGTCAGTGGTCTGGATTTTGGCTGTATTAATAGATGTGTAGTGGTATCTCATTGTTTTAATTTGCATTTCCCTGATGGTATGTACGTTGAGCATCTTTTCATATCCGTATTTGTCATCTGTATACCTTTGGTAACATGTCTCCTAAGGTCTTTGGCCCATTTTTAAAACAGGTTGCTTGTTTTTTTATTGTTGCATTTTAAGACTTCTTTGTGTATTTTGGATAACAGTTCTTTTTTTTTTTTTTAATAATATTTATTTATTTTGGCTGCGTTGGGTCTTCATTGCTGGGCGCGGGCTTTCTCTCGTTGCGGCAAGCAGGGGCTACTCTGTCGCGGCGCGCAGGCTTCTCGTTGCGGTGGCTTCTCTTGTTGCAGAGCATAGGCTCTAGGCGCGTGGGCTTCAGTAGTTGTGGCACACGGGCTCAGTAGTTGTGGCTCACAGGCTCTAGAGTGCAGGCTCAGTAGTCGTGGCGCACGGGCTTAGTTGCTCCGCGGCATGTGGGATCTTCCCAGACCAGGGCTCAGACCTGTGTACCCTGCATTGGCAGGCGGATTCTTAACCACTGCACCACCAGGGAAGCCTTCTAGCACTATTTGTTGACAAGACTGTCTTTGCTCCCTTGTGTTACCTTTGTTCCTTTGCCAAAAGTCAATTGACTGTAATTATGAGAGTCTCTTTCTGGGCTTTCTGTTCTGTTCCATTGATCTGTTTGCTTGTTCTTTCGCCGGTACCATGCTGTTGATCACTGTAGCTTTCTGGTAGTCTTGAAGTCAGGTAGTGCCAGTCCTCCAACTTTTTCTTATTCAGTATCGTGTTGGCTCTTCCGGGCAGTTGCTTCTCCATGTAAACTTCAGATTCAGTCGGTTGGTATCTACAGAATAGCTGGCTGGGATTGCATTGAACGTCTAGATCAAGTCGGGAAGAACTGACATCTCGACAGTATTGGATCTTCCTGTCCATGAACATGGAATATTTCTCCATTTATTTAGTGCTGCTTTGATTTCATTGATCAGAGCTTTGGTCATAAGTGGTTTTGTAGTTTGCATGCAGTTGGTAGCAAGTCATCATGCAAGCCCGGCTTGTGCTGAGTCCCAGAATGAGGGCTTTTCTGGAGCAGGTGGTGTCTGCAGGTTGGAGGTGGGTGTCAGGTTGGCTGTAGTGGCTCATCTGAGTCGTCATGGTGCTGCTCTCTGCGGGGCCCCTCCTCCCAAGTCTGGCTCCCTTTCTGGTGGCACGGTGGCTGTAGCAGCTTCAGGGCTCACATCCTCCCCCAGGCCGTCCAGGCGACAGAGTGCCTGCATTCCGGAATTCCCATCCAAAGACGGCAGGCTGCCTCTGCACCCATCCCTCTGCCCTGGGGGTACCCTGCGCTGTTCATTTTGATCTGGGTAGCCCTCACTGGCCGAGACTGGTCGGGACCCGCCCCCGTGGTTGCTGTGATAGTGTGGTCCAGCAGCCCCGTGACTGGAGCTAGGCGCTCTGGCTGCCCTGGTGACTCCCGACTGCCAGGTGGTTCTGCCCTCTTCCTTCTCAAGCCTTCGCTGCCTGAGACAGAGGGGCCGCTCGGCGGAGACACCCCAGGTGCGCCACCTGTGACACATGTGCTTTCTGCTTCTCAGGGTGGTGTGTGTGATCCCGCCGGTGGTGGCCGCGCCCCCGTGCTTGTGGGTGGCGAGGCCGCCCTCCCGCTACAGCCACAAGATGAGGCTCTTCAGACACTACCTGCGGGAGCACACGGCGCCCTTCGCCCAGCAGCTGCAGCGGGTGACAGCTCTGCGCTCCCTGCGGTTTCCCGAGCTGAGACTGGTCCAGTTTGACTCAGGTACGAGACACCCCGTCTGTACTGCTGCCTGTGTCGGATGCACTTGCTTTGGAGTATGAGATGCTGTTGATGTTACTCATTTCACAGGAAAGCTGGAAGCGTTGGCTATCTTACTTCAGAAGTTGAAATCTGAAGGACGTCGCGTGCTGATTTTATCGCAGATGGTTCTCATGTTAGACATTTTAGAAATGTTCTTGAACTTCCATTATCTCACCTATATAAGAATTGACGAAAACGCCAACAGTGAACAACGGCAGGTAGGAAAGAAATCATTTCTTTTGTTATCGTTTATGACTCATTTGGGTTAACTTTGATCGCCAGTTTCTAACCTAGTTTCTCAGAGCTGTGCAAACTCAGTGTTGCCATGCTTTCTAAACAAGGGGAAGAACTTCTTAATGTCTTTGGACTTTAGCTCCATCCTTTGATATTTTTTCCTAAGTCCTGTTATTTGGGAAATGCAGTCGGCTAGATGTCTCAGAATCAAAACTGGTGACCTGCAGTCCTTACAAGGAGGAGATGGGTGTCCTTCGGGAGGCAGCCACATGAAAACAGGGAAGTTCTGCAGACTGATCTACAGTTAAAGAATTAC
This sequence comes from Leucopleurus acutus, assembly GCF_964270905.1. NCBI lineage: Eukaryota > Metazoa > Chordata > Mammalia > Artiodactyla > Delphinidae > Leucopleurus > Leucopleurus acutus. Next base: position 89,392,487 of record NC_139155.1, read on the forward strand.
AGGTTAAAATAACATGCCCGTTCTTTACCTGTCAGGTTAGCTAAGGGTAGCTGGATTCCATCAGGCACAGTGAGAGCAGCTTTCTCGTGCGCTGCTGGTGGGGCGCAAATTAGCACAACTTTCTAGAAGGCGAGCTGACAGTGTGGGCTGTGAGCCTGAAAAGGGATGTGCGCCTGACCTGCTAGTTCTGCGTCTAGGGCGCTCTCCTGTAGCAGCACTCAGGGGTGCGCATGCACAGCTGCTGGTGGTGGAGATGTTTGTGATAAGCCCCAGTGGGGAGCAAAGTCCCAGTCCAGGAGTAGGAGAATGGGTCAGTAGTGGTCTGCGTGCCGCAGGGCTTGGCCCTGTCCCGAGTGTCCCACAGCGTGAACTAGGAAGCCATCTTCAGCAGCGTTTCAGAACAGGTTTTAGTATCAAGGCAGAGCATTCCCGAGTGCAGGCAAGCTGCTGGCCTGTATATCACGTGACCCACTTCACGCCGTCCAGCACAGGCAGCCCTCCCCATGCTGCGAAGGCCTGGAAGGAGGTACACCACGGTCTCAGTGACAAGTTCTGTCCGGAGTGATGGAACAAATTATATAGAGAATTTCCTGAAGGAAGAGGGCAGGTCACACCCGCTAAGGTCTGTTTGGGCGCTGAAGTCATTGCAGGAGAGAAGTTGTGGGAATGAGGCCATTTCAGCTGGCGGCCCTGCGGGAGTGGGGAGGCCGGCGGCTGCTCCCTCAGCCTTACTCCAGGGGCTTTTGCTGTAAAGCGCCTGGCATTGCCGGAGGGTACATGAATGAGCACGCATCCCTCCCCAGGGAGACTGCTGTCCTGTGGGGCCCACTCGTGGAGCTGACAGCACAGGTCGGGTGGGGTCGGACGCTTTCCTTTCTGTACCTGCTGACTGGCGATGCTTAAACAGGGTAGAGGTGTCGGCAACCAGTAAGCGAGAGATGCGGCACGTGCCCGGAAGAGCCACAATAAGATGCTGAAGGCCGGTGTAATTGGAACGCGGAGCTCGCGCCAAAAGAGACACAAACCGAACAGTTGTGTTACGGAATAATTTCTAACTGTGAAGTACCAGAACACGTCAGAGGTCGCCTGTTGTTTGGCAGGGATGGTAACTCGGGGTTTCATTTCGCCTCAGGACCTGATGAGGAGTTTCAACCGGGACCGGCGGGTCTTCTGTGCCCTCCTTTCCACACACAGCCGCGCCACGGGCGTGAGCCTGGTGGAGGCGGACGCGGTGGTGTTCTACGACCACGACCTCAACCCGGTGATGGACGCCAAGGCCCAGGAGTGGTGCGACCGGATCGGGCGGCGCAAGGACGTGCACATATACAGGTGAGGCAGGCGGCTGGGCCGGGCGCTGCAGCGTACTGCAGAAGCTTCTCCCACGTTCTGTGTACTTTCCTTCAGGCAGGCTTGTGTTCCTGCCGTCCTGTGTGTTCTTTCTTTATACTCAGCATCTGCCTGGGACGTAACTGAGTTTGTTTGCAGCGGTGACTGGGTTGTGCTGCTGAGACATAACTGCTGTCCTTCCGACGTGTACTTGTATTTCTCCTGGAGTCCCTGACCCTTAAGAGGGTGCTTCATGTTCTAGGTTGTTTGAAGTATTTTCAGATATAAATTATCATAACTTAACAGTTAGCAATTTGTAAATTCCCTGTTGAAAGCATTTAAATCTTATAAGCGGCCAACCACACGCAGCTGAGGAAAGCAGAGAAGCCTCTGCCATTGTTTCTGAGCTCTGGGAGTGTCGACTGGGAGAGCACAGCAGCACTCGGCCCCCGCTGGCTGCCCGTCTGGTGCCCGAGTGTGCCAGGCACGCGCCGCCCCCCTTCCCCTGCGCTCCTGCCACCTCTGTGTGGGGTCGGCACCGCGGGTGCGGTCCCTGGCGGCCAGCCTGGGACGGGGACCCCAGCCCACGTGTGTAACCCTCGCCGTTTTCATCAAGACGTTGTCATCCATGCACTGTGTTTAAATAGCTTTAATTTTTTCCTGATTATAAATGTATTACTTGTTCATTGAAAAGAAAAAGAAAAAAAAAAAAGGAAAGCACATGGAGAAAATCAGTATCCTGCCCAGACGGCAGTCAGTAGCGTTTTGGTGTGTGTCTTTCCGGATATTTCCCTGATTTTTTTTAGATGGCTCATGCCAGCAGTCATATTGCGTAATCCTGTTTTCTTTTAACAGTATATTATGAGTGTATTTCTGTGTTAATAAATATAAATTTGATACATTGTTTATATAAATGGATAATGTTTCATTGTGTAATCCCTTCCTTATCATTGGCCCTTTAGCAGTTACTAGCTAGAAACGGGGGAAAACGTTTTATTCTCAGGAGACACAATCTGTAAACTCTCAGGAATGACCTTAGCAGTAAAGGTGCTGGATGTGTAGGAAGTAGAGTGTAAAATCGTGGAAGGGCATAAGCTGAGAGATATCACCAGCGGGAGGATGTGCTCTGTTCTTAGACGGGAAGACCTGGTTCGTAAAATTGTAAAGTTTCCCCAAAGCGATAGTAAAAGTTTAACATCATTTTTTAGTGAAAGCGCTGATCATGGGTGTGGGAATGGTTACTGCAGCTTTCTGGGGGCACAAAGCGGGAGCCAGGGGACACGCATCCTTGGGCTGCAGCCACTGGACACGGGTTCATTTGGGGGCGCAGTGCAGAGAGGTGCACAGTGATGCGGGGGCGCCCGCCCGCCACCATCAGCACTGAAGGAGACGGGGCTCGAGGGTCCGGAGGTCCCCGGGGGCCTTTCCAGGTGGAGGCCGGTGGGGTACATGGATGGCCAGCGTGGGTGGCATGCGGGCCGCCGGGGCCCGCCCTCCTGCCGTGTGGGAGGCGGGACAGGCATGGTCACCTCTGGGCCCCACACGAAGGAAGGAAGCAGCGCAGAGTGGGGCTGACAAGCCGTGCCACGCAGGTGCTGTTCTGCCGGGTGGTCCAGGCACCGTGGCACTCGTGCCGTCCTCAGCTCCCGGGGACTTAGCTGTCGCATGTGTATTTGGTTTGTAGGCTCGTGAGTGGCAATTCCATTGAAGAGAAATTGTTGAAAAATGGAACCAAAGATTTGATCCGAGAAGTGGCTGCTCAGGGAAACGACTACTCCATGGCGTTCCTCACGCAGGTACCGTCGTGCACGAGGAGGCCTGGGGCCGGGGGGGCGGGGTTGCCACACAGTGACGGGAACCGGGCGGGTTTAACGGTTGGGGGGGTGGCTGCTGGCGGTTTTCCACGCGCGGAGGCCTCAAGCTCAGTGGTCCTCATTTCTGTGTCAGCGGACGATCCAGGAGCTGTTTGAGGTTTATCCACCCGTGGATGACACTGGCTTCCCAGTGAAAGCCGAGGAGTTTGTCGTCCTTTCTCAGGAACCTTCTGTCACAGAAACCATCGCACCCAAAATTGCCAGGCCTTTCATAGAGGTGAGGGTGGCCGGCGCCGGCCTGGCGGCGTCGGGTCTGGGGCTTTGGGTCTGCCCTCCGCTCCTGCGGCACTGCTGCTGCCCCTCCCCAGGCTCCAGTCGCTCGAGCCTGGCCTGTCAGCCCCTCCCTCCCTGCTTTTGGTTTGGGGGATTTTAGTTGTAAAAAAGAGGTGAAGGACGCGCGAGAGAGCGGTGTGGGCCTCGCTGCCCACCCTGCCACCGTCGCCGTTTTCACCCACGCTTCTCGGGCCACCCCTCGCTGTCCTGTGTGACTTTGTGCCCCGACCCCTCCCCCCTGCTGTGTCAGCACCTCTGTCACAGCGTTGCTGGGGAGGATGCCCCGCTCTGCAGGGAGCCCCGGCGTGAGTGTGAGATACACGTCCCACTCTGAGGACAGAACCAAAAAGAATAGCAGCTGTCTCACCCAGCCTCCCTGTGTTGGTCACCCGCTGAGATGACAATGCCTTGGATTCTAAGTGAAATCTCGCCTTCTGCGTTTCCGGCCTGGACACTTGAGGTCGCAGACTGCGTGCTTGGCTCGCGCGCTGCTGCTTTGGGGCAGTGCTGCTGTGCAGACCTGGCACACGCTTGCCTGTCAGGCCCCTCGCTTCCCTCCCCGAGACCCTGCTCCCGTCCTGCCTCCTGGGGGCCTTTGACTGCAGGACACCTCCTCTCCTGTTTTTGAAACTTGACTGTCCAGTGATTGAGAAGTAATAAATGCATGTGGTAAAAAACCTTGAAGAATTTATAATGAACAGTAAGTGTCCTGCACCAGGCCCTCACTTCCCTCTCAGAGACCACCACTGTCAGCTGTCTTTCACATTTTCTTCCAGGAGTTGTCTGTGTATAATATCACTTGCACAGAAGTACCTTACAGCTGTTTCGGTATCAGGAGGGACAGATAGATGTACCGTTTTCTTTTAAAAATTGGTGATACATGCATCAGGTTTTTAAAAAAGAAAACGTCAAACAGCATGATCTAAACCTCATAACGGAAATGATTGTAGAAACCTCATAACAGAAATGATAGTAGGGAAACAGTAGGTTACCGGTCCTGGAGGTGATCACTCAACCATTGTTAAAAGTCTTATGGGGTGTCCCTGGTGGCACAGTGTCCAAGAACTCACCTGCCAGTGTGGGGGACTCGGGTTCCAGCCCTGGTCCGGGAGGATCCCACGTGCCGTGGAGCAGCTGAGCCTGTGCGCCGCAACTACTGAGCCCACGTGCCGCAACTGCTGAGCCCACGTGCCACTACTGAAGCCTGTGAGCCACAACTGCTGAGCCCGCGTGCCTCAACTACTGAAGCCTGTGTGCCTAGAGCCCGTGCTCCGCAACAAGAGGAGCCACTGCAGTGAGAAGCCTGCACACCACAATGAAGAGTAGCCCTCACTCGCCGCAACTAGAGAAAGCCCGCGCGCAGCAACGAAGACCAAAAACGCAGCCAAAAATAAATAAATAATAAATAAATTTTAAAAGTATATATCTTACATGGATCCTGGAAGACACATGTGAGGCCTGAAGGCATGTGTGTTTGAGGAATGTGAGTGTGTTACACACCCTCGCTGTTGTTTCTCAGCGCATCTCTGAGATGTCGGCACAGTGTGGTGTTCCAGCACACAGATTCTTTGAAACGTTCTGGCTGAACATCTTACTGTGAGTTGGGCGCTGTTGTAGGCAGAAGGGGTATAGAGTTGAGAGAAAGAACTCTCGTCCTCCACAAAGCTTCTATTCTAGTGACAGGAGAGATGACACACCATCACCCTGCGGAGATGGCGCGCTATGCGGTGTCCAGGAGGAGTGTCAGGGGTGGAGGGGCAGCACCTCCGGGTCCGGACAGTAGGGGCCAGGTGTGGCTGGGGGACGAGGGCGATGGAGACGGGCTGCCCGCGGACATGTGGGTTGGGAGCATCGCCTGGCTGCATGCTGACCCTGGACTGGGGCCGGTTCAGAGGTGCAGGCGTGGGGGGCGGTGTGGGCGCATCCCTGCTTGAAGTGCAGTTTGCTCCTGGCTGGCGAGCTTTGCCTTCATCGGCAGCGTGGATGCTTTTTGATGAAGTGCTCGTTCGCGTCTTTTTCCTATTTTTTTTTAACTGGATTCTTTTTTTTTCTTGATGGCTTCTTGGCTTTTTTTCTGTATTCTGGATGCGAGGCTTTTGTGGGATACATGTAAAATGTCTTCTCCCAACCTGTGGTTTGCCTTTTTTAATGCTGTCTTTCAGCAAGCAGCAATTCTTGGTCCTAATGCCACCCAGCAGACCATCTTTATCACGTGGTTGGTGCTTTTGCGTTCTAAGAGAGGTTCTTCTTTATTTTCTTCTGCGTGTTTCAGTGTTTTGTGCTTCATACTTAGACGTACGGTCTGTCTGGAAATACTTTCTGGGTATCGTGTGAGGAAGGGTTACATTTTAAACTCTGCAGATGTTGCCCAATTGCCCTGGAAAGAGGTACCCGTCTTAACTGACATCCTCTCAGCTGCATGGTCCCCCCAGCCCCGGCCCCGATGTGAGCGTGTGTGTCTGCATTTGCCAGCCTGGCTGTTGGGTGTCGGGAGAGGCACATGCAGCATCTGCTGGTCTAATGGGCGTTTCTTGAACTGTGGTGACACTGACCCTACGTGTCTGTCGCCGTCTGCAGCACGTTTTCTGGGGGCTTGGTTTCTGTCTTCACCACAGACCACGGCCTGTATCTCGTGCACGACGAAGAATTGTTCTCATGGTCAGGACCGGGGCAGGGTGGTGGGTGGCGGGTGTGAGATGCAGCCAGACGCCCCATCCTGCTCGGTTCTCTGAGTCTGGGGACCGGGCTGTGCGTGTCAGCCTGTGTGCCTGTGGCTCTTCTCGAGGGCGTGCCCGTTTTCCCTGTGCCCGCGGCGCCGCCGTCTCAGGCGTACGAGGGGGCCCGAGGAGAGCAGGCATCACCGTGGGAGGCTTGGTGTACAGTGTGGGCACATGGGCAGCTGTGTGGGCTGTACCCCTCAACTGAAGTGTTGAAAGCGCATCCGAGTCACATACACTAAGGGCGCACTTCCTGCAGGCCCTCAAGAGCATCGAGTGTCTGGAGGAGGACGCACACGAGTCAGCAGAGGAGTTGGCGCCCGGGTCTCGGCGCCCCGACGGTTCCCGGTGGGGCGAGGAGCCCTCGCCACTGGAGGAGTTAGCGGACTTCATGGGACAGGTTTGGCATTTTCTACTTCATTTGCTTCTCTGCACCTAAATACTTTAAACATGTGACCCTTGTGGGAGATACTTCTTGTTCATCTTGACCAAGAACAGTCGCTGTTTTGATTCAAGTGTTGGTGGGGGGTCATAAGAGGAACTAAGTCCTTGTGAACTTGCTGTTAACCGTATTCAAAAAATACATCTTGAAACAGCTCACACCAATTGAAAAGTATGCTTTGAATTACCTGGAATTATTCCATACTTCCACTGATCAAGAAAAGGAGAGAAATAGCGAGGTAAGAGAATGAACTTCTGACCATCTTAACACGTGAGAATCTCAGATTCTTCAGGGTTAAACTGGGTTGGAACTAAGTGTGACTTGCCTAGAATTAACGGAATAAACCCAGACCCACCTGTGTACAAACTGATTGGAAGGGAGAAGCCTCAGGAACCTGCAGGTGCAGTTTTCCTCGGTTCTGAAGCAGCTTGGGGCTCCAAAGAGGGTCACGTATTGGGAACAAAGAGAAGGGCCCGGGCCGGGAGCACAGGGGCGGGGCAGGGCTGGGGGGCGTAGGGGGCGTGGGCGGCAATGGGAACGACCGCTGTCTCTCCAGGGCGCCGTGCTGGCCGCCGTGGGCGAGTGGGAGGCCCGGCACGCGCGGGCACTGCGGGAGCGCGAGGCCCGGGCACGGCGCGAGCCCGAGCAGCAGCTGCTCACCTACACCCGGGAGGATGCCTGCCGCGCGGTACGTGTGCCCGAGGGCTCCCCTTACCCGCGCGGGCGTGCCCCGCAGCGCTGCCCGCCGGCCGGGGCGCAGACGCACCGCGGGGCTTCTCGACAGCCACGCTGCGAGCTTGTTTCCAAGACTTGACCGGCGTGAAGGTGGATGCTGGGTGGCTGCAGCTTGAAGCCGGGGCTGGGTGGACCTGAAAAGCTCCCCTTCTCCTGTAGGAGTTCGTGTATGAGGGCGCCGACGGGCAGACGGAGGTCATGCCGGTGAGTGCCCGCCTCCCCGTGTCCCTGGGCTCACCTCCCGCCTCCCGCCCTGTCGGGCGGCTGCTCCTGGGGCCACACGGCTCAGGGCTCTCCCTTCCCCACGCAGCTTTGGACGCCGCCCACGCCCCCCCAGGACGACAACGACATCTACATCGACTCAGTCATGTGTCTCATGTACGAAACCACTCCCATCCCGGAGTCCAAGCTGCCGCCCGTGTACGTGAGGAAGGAGCGCCGGAGACACAAGACGGACCCGTCAGGTGGGTTCCTGTGGCGGGAGAGGGTTCGGCGCTCCCGGTGGCCTCGGTGATCCTCCTCCGCGGCCCTGCTGCCCCCCTTCCCCGCCGCCCTGCCGGCTGAAGCAGCCTCTCCGTGCAGCCGCGGGCAGGAAGAAGAAACAGCGTCACGGGGAGGCCGTGGTGCCCCCGCGGTCGCTGTTCGACCGCGCGACGCCCGGCATGTTGAAGATCCGCCGAGAGGGGAAGGAGCAGAAGAAGAACATCCTGTTGAAGCAGCAGACGCAGTTCGCCAAGCCTCTGCCCACCTTTGCCAAACCAACCGCCGAGTCCGGCCCCGACAACCCGGAGTGGCTCATCAGCGAGGACTGGGCGCTGCTGCAGGTGAGGCCGGCCGCGTCCTCAGGGCCCTTTGGAGGGCGGGGAAGCCGCTGACGCGCAGCCCCTTGACCCGCGGCGCCTGACCTTGGTCCTCCAGGCCGTGAAGCAGCTGCTCGAGCTGCCGCTCAACCTCACAGTCGTGTCCCCGGCCCACACGCCCAACTGGGACCTCGTCAGCGACGTCGTCAACTCCTGCAGCCGCATCTACCGCTCCTCCAAGCAGTGCCGGAACCGCTACGAGAACGTGCTCATCCCAAGGGAGGAGGGGAAGGTGAGGCCCCCTTCCTGCGGGGCACGCGGCTCGGCGAGGGGGAGGGAGGGGTGCGGGGTGCTGGGCGCGGCCCTGAGCTGGGGCAGACACAGTCCCAGTCCCCGTTCCCGCCGGCCGGAGTCCCTGCGCCGAGATCTTGCCCGACAGAGAGCATCCGCGCTGCTGCGTCATTTGGAAGATTCTGTGTGCTGCCTGTGGCCCGGCGCCGTCCTAGCGCTTCGTCCCCCCTCCCGGGTTGGGTGTGTAGACGGGCACGGCTCTGTGCTGTTAGCTTCGTCGAAGGAGGGCCTGTCGGTGCCTCCCGCTTCGTGCATCACTGTGCTTTCCCGGGGCCTTGGCCACTGCAGCGGCTTGACAGGCGCTAGACGCTCTGGTCCCAGCCGCGGGCATAAGAGACTCTGAGTGCAGAACAGCCGAGTACGTGGTGTCTGTCATCAGGAGGCCACCTGTGGGGCAGCCAGGCCCCTCGAGTCCGCGTGGCTGCTGAGGAAGTCTCCAGGGCGCTGCCTTTTCTCGTCTCCCTTGAGCTGCATTTGTCTCTTTCCATTTCTCCATCTGCTCTGTCCCCGCCTTGCTGCCTCTCAGCTCCTCGCCTGTCCTCAGGAGGGTGTCTGTGGCCTCCATGCAGAAAGCCTCGGCACGCGGCGTCGGGCTGGCGTGTACCTGTGGCCGGCGCCCAGTCATAGAGTGGGAGCGATGACCACGTCTCCTGCCTGGGACGGGCCAGGGCATGCGTGGCAGCGGCAGGCATCCTGGGCTTTGATGAAGTTTGCTCCTGGGTTCCTAATTCATGGAAATTACTTATTTTGTTTCTATAAGCACGCTTTAACGAATCTTGGTTTTCATTTTTCTAAAAACAGTTGTCTCCAAACTGGGGGACAGCCGCCGCTTGGTGCCCCGGGGCCGACCAGGGTGAAGGCGCGCTGGCTGCGGGCCGCTGGCTGTGTCAGCCTGGCCACTCGGCCTCACTGCTGTCTGCCAAGCTGGCGGCGGGACGGGCGGGAAGGCGTAGCCCAGGCCGGGGAGTGTGTTTGTGGTCGGTGGACGATGGCCACTATGTCATTGCTGATCCATCTGTGTTGAGTCTCAGAGAGAAGGGTGGGAAGAAGGGACTCATTGTTTAAGCCGGGGATTGCACGTTAGACCTCCCAGTCAGGGACCCTGTTCGCAGGGTCGGCGTCTGACCCTGCTGTGCCCCCCCCCCCCCAATCCTGTTTCAGAGTAAGAACAACCGTCCTCTGCGCACGGGCCAGATGTACGCTCAGGACGAGAACGCCACGCACACCCAGCTGTACACGAGCCACTTTGACCTGATGAAGATGACTGCGGGCAAGAGGAGCCCCCCCATCAAGCCTCTGTACGCGCCCGCGCCCCTGCACCGGCTCCGGGGGGCCGGGGGCTCCGTGGGGTCGGGGCTCCGTGTGTCCTTGGCCTTCCCTTCCTTCTTCAGTGCATCGTCCTCCCTTCAGTAATCCTCTCTCTGTGTGTTACAGGCTTGGCATGAATCCCTTTCAGAAAAACCCCAAGCACGCTTCCGTGTTGGCAGAAAGGTATTTCTGTATGTGTGACACAGTTTTCATCGTTTGAAATGATTTCATTTTAATGTCTTCTTAAACCCTACAAGTTCAGTGAATTGTTGTGCGAATGGCGTGTCCAGGCATCAGCTGGGGGTGGTGTCGAGGTGAGGCGGGCCGGGCACACTCGTGTCCCCGTTCACAGGATGGGGTGTCCTGCCTGCGGTCTGACAGTGTCACAGCGGCTGTGCCGCCTCTCAGCTGGCATACGTCTGCTTGGCCCCGCCCTAGAAATGTACGCAGTTGACCGGGGTTGGGGGTGGGGGTGAGTGTTCTTTTTATTTTATTTATTTATTTATTTATTTATTTATTTATTTATTTATTTATTTATTTATTTATTTATTTATAGCTCCGTTGGGTCTTTGTTGCTGCGCGTGGGCTTTCTCTAGCTGCGGTGCGTGGGCTTCTCGTTGCGGTGGTTTCTCTTGTTGTGGAGCACGGGCTCTAGGCGCATGGGCTTCTGTAGTTGCAGCATGCAGCCTCAGCAGTTGTGGCTCGCGGGCTCTAGAGCACAGGTTCAGCAGTTGTGGCGCACGGGCTTAGTTGCTCCGCGGCATGTGGGATCTTCCCGGACCAGGGCTCGAACCCATGTCCCCTGCGTTGGCAGGCGGATTCTCAACCACTGCGCCACCAGGCAAGACCTGGGGTGAGTGTTCTTGCCTTGAAATTTTGCAAAGGAAGAAAAATGACTGGGTTGCTGGGTAGAGAGATGGGTAGGTGTGAGAGAGCGGACAGAGGGAAAGAGAACTGTACGGTCTGAGTTGCTCGGCACGTGGGCGTTTGCTATAAAATCCCTGCAACTTCCTGCATGTTTGCCTCTTTCTAATAAAATATCGGGAAAAAACACATGTTCAGACGGAGCCCAGTTGCTCCTCTGGCTCAAGCCTTCCTCGTCACCAGGTAGGTTTTGCAGATACCACCTGACACGGGCCTGTGCCTGCTGAGGGCCCCCCGGCCACACCAAGGACCAAGGCCTGCGCTGCCCTCCCGCTCCGTGCACCCCGGCCTCCACAGCCTGCTCCTCCGCCTGGCGGCTGGCTCGGCCTTGCGGGTCGCTCCATCTGGGACCGTCTGTCTGGACCCGTCGGCCCCCCGCCAGGCCCTCCCTCACACGTCATCTTCTCCTCGTTGGTACTCGCGCCCCAGCCCCTCTCTGTGTTTCTTCCTGGAGCGGATCGTCTTTGCATTTTTACTTGACTCCTTCAGCATCTTGCATGAGCTCTGTGGACGTAGGGGTTCTAGAGGCTAGAGGCGCAGAGCACATGTTCCGTATGTGTGTATTGATCGAATTGATGATGATTTCATTAATTGGTTTTCTTAACGAGAAAAACAGGCCAGGCCGGGGTTCAGCAGTGAACGAGGCGGGCCCAGTCCTGCCCTCCTGTTTCTCTCGCACAAGACACAGACTCTGAGTAATCCTTACGGAGGGCAAGGATTCATCCTGAAGGGGAACAGAACCTAGCCTGGCTGAGCTGGGGAGAACGGGGCGGGTGCGAGAAGGGACACTTGTTCCTCCGAGTGAGGGCCGGCGGGTGGGAAGGCACGGAGGGCAGGGTGGGCGAATAGAAGGCTGGCGTGCAGGATGCGAGGGAGGAGGTCTAGGGATGGTGCCCCCGCGGCGGGGAGCAGGGCAGCGCAGGGGTGGCCCGCAGTTTGGGCGGAAGCAGGGGTGGCGTGAGGCCGATCGGAGTGACCTGGAGGGCGGCTGCAAGGTGGACGCAGACCTGGAGGCATCTCGGTGGCTCGGTTTTGTTTTTGTGTGTCTGGCGCCGGTGGGAGAGGTTGGCGGACAGGATGAGGGTGGAGCCGGGCTGGCCTTGGCCACATGCAGGCCAGGTGGGCCGAGGGGTTGTCTCTAGGTAGTGGCCAGGGTCAGGGTCTGTAAGCAGTGGGAGGCCAGGCCGTGTGTCCCGGGAGGGAGCTGGATGTGGAGCGGGGACCGCTGCGGCGGCTGGACCGTCGCCACGCCCAGCGGTTGAATTCCCCCCAGTGGTGGAGGCCTGGGGCAGACAGAGTGGGGAGTGCACTGAGGCTGTGGCTTTACCACCAGGCGTGATGGAGAGACACGGGGTGAGGGGGGCCAGCATGCGAATATGGGGGCGGCAGGGTGGGTTGCAGGAGTTCCTCGAGGGGTCGGGGGACTGAGTGGACTGACGTGGGCGAGGTCAGAGAATGGGAGAGGATGCACTGCGTGAGCTAGGGCACATGACGCGGGAGGGCTGGTGTCCAGAGGGGCCAGACAGGCGCAGCAGCGGCACCTGCGCCGCCCCGAAATGCAGAGGCGGCACACGAGGGCAGAGCCAGCCTCCCTGCAGCAGGACTCAAGGCTGGTAGGTGACCGTCAGCCCAGGAGCCCCTGGAAGCAAGGGTTCTGTGAGAGGCTGCGGAGGGCTGTGGGCCGCTCACGGCACTGGGCGGGTGGCCGGCTGCTCTCCGCGGGGCGAGGGCTGGCGCTCAGTGCAGGCGGGGGCAGGCCTGGCTTTGGGGGCGGGGGCGTTGGTTTCCAGTGAGGAGCACGGCACCGAGGGGCTTTCTTGCCCCACGTGTTCGGGGACGCGTGGTATCCAGGCGCCGTGCCGAGTGCCGCTGCTGCAGGGGACCGGGCCCGGGCCCACCTCTGGCAGGTGGTCCTTGTTGCGAGGGAGTGGGAGCCGCCGTTGTCTGGGGCAGACTGGCAGCCTGTCCTCTCCAGGGCCGAGCCACTCGGGCCCCGGCCTTGGCGTCCCGGCACTCGGCGTCGTGGGAAATGAGGACTTTGGATTTCTAGCGCATTTGTCTACTTAGAACTCGCAGTTTATTTCTCGTTTTTCCCTTGTCTTTAGTGGAATCAACTACGACAAACCCCTGCCTCCTATTCAGGTCGCATCCCTCCGGGCGGAGCGCATCGCCAAGGAAAAAAAGGTGTGTGTGGTACAGGGGGTGGCGGGAGGGCCGCGAGAGGGGGCCAGGGGCCAGGGGTCCCCCCCCCCCGGGCCAGCTCCTCCACACGGCTCCATTCCCTCCTGCCCCGTAGGCGCTGGCCGACCAGCAGAAGGCGCAGCAGCCGCCCGTGGCACAGCCGCCGCCACCACCGCCGCCGCCGCCGCAGCCGCAGCCACCGCCACCGCAGCAGCCGCCCCCACCGCTGCCCCAGCCCCCGTCCGCCGGCAGCCAGCAGCCTGCGGGGCCGCCCGCCGTCCAGCCCCAGGCCCAGGCGCAGCCCCCGGCACAGCCCACACCGCCCCCGCCGAAGGCGCCCCCTGCGATCACGACGGTGGGCAGCGCTGCAGTGCTGGTGAGAAGGCACACAGCGGTCAGCTCCAGCGCGCCCCTGTCCAGGGTCCTGTGGCTTCCAGCCCGCGGACCTTCCTCCCAGAGGAAGTGGGAGGCCAGCCCAGTCTCCCCCAGTCTCCCCCTCAAGGAAGCGCATGCCTCACCCCGTCTCTCCGGTGCTGGGTCAGCTCCGCCCTCTGGGCTGGGTTAACTGGGCAGCGATGTGGGAGACGAGACCGTTCTTCTAGGTGGAGGTGAGCGGGAGGTGTGGAATTAGGGTTTTGTGAAGCGTGAAGAGGTCGCCCTCTCTTGTCCCTACAGACTCGAAGAGCAGGTACTGTTAGTGCAGACTTCCCTCTCCCCACCCTGCCCCACTTTCCCCCAGAGCTGTGCACACGCGTGTGCATCTTCAGTGCCCGTGAGAGGAAGGTGGTGAAATGCATAAAGAAAGAAAGGCAATGTGTCGATCTTACGCACCCTGCGCTGTCGCCGCTGTGCCCTGCCGCGTTCCCTCTCTGTGTGTGCCTGGTGACACGTTAGAGTCCCACGTGGGGAAGCACTGCTGCCCAGCGCGGGACGGTCTTGTTGTATGGGGTCATTTCCGCCCCGTGTTCTTTGTTACATTTGCCGCAGTGGCGTTCGATGTGCACTTGGCAGCTCCGTCCTTCGTTGTTCAGAAAACTAAGTACCTGCCTGGTGTGAGGGCTGCTCCCTGCCCAGGAGAACAGTGCTGGGTCGTCAGGAAGAGACCTTCTGCAGGGCTGACCCCTGGGCTGTGGCCAAGTGACATTAGTCAGTCAGAAAAGAATGGAAAACAGCCAGCACAGGGGCCCTGAACTTGGCAGACCGTGGGGCTCAGAAGGGTCAGTGTGGCCGGAGCCTGGTGACTGAGGGACAGACTCAGCACTGTGGGAGGAGGTGGGGGGACGGGCCTGAAGTCAGCCATGCGGGCCGAGTAACCGTGACCAAGGGTTTGGATTTGATCCTGATGAGGGGGAAGGCTTTGGAGTGTTTACGCAGGGCGGAGCTTGACCTGAAATTCAAATGATTTTCTTTTTTCAGCAGGCAGGAGCCATCAAGACATCCGTCACAGGGACAAGCATGCCCGCGGGTAAGAAGTCTCACGGGCGAGGTGCCACGATTGGAGGTGAGTTTTTTCCTGCTCTCCTACCTCGTGTCCTCTCCCCTCAGGCACAGTGAGCGGAAATGTGATCGTGAACACCATCGCCGGCGTCCCCGCTGCCACCTTCCAGTCTATTAACAAGCGCCTCGCTTCACCCGTGGCACCTGGAGCCTTGACTGTGAGTTGTCCCTGATCCTGGGTGCTTTTGGTGGCATGCATGACCCAGGACGCTGCAGTAGCTGTTGGCTTCTTAAAAAAAATTCTATTCCATTGGTACAGAAAGTCCTGATCTAGTTTGCGTTTCATAAAATACTGAGGACATTGAGGGGTGCAGAGGATGGTTTCCACGTGTGCTTTCTGGGAGAGAGTGTGTTGAAATCTCCCACCGTGGTTCCAGGAGGAGGGAGGGGGTGCAAGGGCACGTCTCCAGCTCCACGGACAGGGTGCCCACATGCCGCAGCGGCAGGTTTGCCCGTGTGTGTGGACATGGCGCTGTTGCACAACCGGGCACAAGGCGGGGCAGTGTGTTTATGGGTGTCTAGGCCCATGCGTGGGAAGCAGGAAGGGGCCAGATGTGGGCAGAGGGAGAGACGCAGAGCCACAAGACCTCTGAGCATGTAACCAGAAGGAGACAGGGCGCTCACCTGGACGCACCTGCCGTCTGTGGTGTCACCGTAGAAAACAAAAATAAATGACGGAAATAAAGGAGTTTACATTTAAATCCTGAGTTGCAGTTTAGTCACAGATCTAAACACAGCATGTGCCCTGAGTGAGAAGCTGCTTCAAAGTCAGCAGTGCTTTGGCAAATAGAGTGATGTCCCTGTTGGGTTCTGAGGAATGTGTTTCCTATGAAGGTGTTGTTGGTAGTGAACCAGACAGTGTGGTGTTGGGAAAAGGATGGACACATAGATCCATGGAGTAGGATGGAGAGTCCAGAAATAGACCCATATGTACATAGTTGATTAATTTTTACTAAAAGTGCCGGGCGGGACTCTTAGTGCAGGGAGGGACTTCCCTGGTGGTGCAGTGGTTAAGAATCCGCCTGCCAATGCAGGGGACACTGGTTCAAGCCCTGGTCCAGAAAGATCCCACATGCTGCAGAGCAACTAAGCCCGTGCGCCACAACTACCGAGCCTATGCTCTAGAGCCCGTGAGCCACAACTACTGAGCCCACGTGCCACAGCTACTGAGCCTGCGCCCCTAGAGCCCGTGCTCCCCAACAAGAGAAGCCACCGCAATGAGAAGGCCGCGCACCGCAACGAAGAGTAGTAGCCCCCGCTCATCGCAACTAGAGAAAGCCCGCATGCAGCAACGAAGACCCAACGCAGCCATTAATTAATTAATTAATTAAAAATAGAGAGGAGAACTCTTTAAAAAAAAGAGGGGCTTCCCTGGTGGCACAGTGGTTAAGAATCTGCCTGCCAATGCAGGGGACACAGGTTTGAGCCCTGGTCCGGGAAGATCCCATGTGCCGCGGAGCAACTAAGCCCGTGCACCACAATTACTGAGCCAGCTCTCTAGAGCCCGTGAGCCACAACTACTGAAGCCCGCGCGCCTAGAGCCCATGCTCCGCAAGAGAAGCCACCGCAACAAGAAGCCTGCACACCGCAACGAAGAGCAGCCCCCGCTCCCCGCGACTAGAGAAAGCCCGCGCACAGCAATGAAGACCTAACACAGCCAGAAATAAATAAAATTTTAAAAGAAAAAAAAGAGTGCCGAGGGATTTCAATGGAGAAAGGGCAGTCTTTTCAACAAATGGTGCTGGAGGAACTGGGGAAACGTTCAGAGCCGAATGAACTTTGAACTGTTACTAATACTGTATATGAAAAGTCACTCAAAGTGGATCATGGGCCCAGATGTAAAACCCAAAACTATAAAATTTCTAGAAAAAAACATAGAACATCTTTGCTTGGTTTTAGGCAAAGATTTCCTAGGATACCAAAAGCCTACAAATTATGAAAAAAAATAAATGAGGCTTCATCAAATTAAGAACTTCTGTTCTTTGGAAGATGCTGTTAATAAAGTGAAAAGCAAGGCACGGAAAATATTTGAAGAGCATATCTGGTAAAAGACTGGTACTTAGATTATACAGAGATGTTTTCAATCAATAAGAAAACAAACAACTTTTAAAAGTGGACAAAAAATTTTTTTTTAATGGACAAAAGATTTGAGCAGTTACTTCACCATGGAAGATACATATGGAGATATATATATACACACACACACACACACACCATGTGGATAGCAAATAAATAGGAAAAGATGTTCAACATTGTTAGTCATTAGGGAGATGTAAATTAAGCTACAGTGATCTGCTACTGCTACACATCTCTGAGAATGGCTTTAAGAAAAGAAAACCCTGGCAGTATCAAATGCTGGTGAGGATGCAGAGCAACTGGAATCCTCATTGCTGATGGGAATGCAGAACCTTAGCAGTCAGTCTGGAAGACAGTTTATTTCTTACAAAATTAAACGTACACCTACTCTCCAGCCTATCAGTTCCACTCCTAGGTTTTCTCCCAAGAGAAATGAAAACACGTCTGCACAAAAAAACCTGAGCGTGAATGTGTTTAGTGGCTGTGTTCATAATTACGACATAAGGGAACAGCCCAAATGTCCTTGAGCAGGTGAGCAGAAGGGAAGATGGTGCACCCGGCCCATCTGGCACTGCCCAGCGGGGCAGGAGACTGCTGGCACGTGCGGCTGCACGGCAGATCTCAGTGGCATTGTGCTGGCTGATAGGAGTTTTGAAAGCCTTCGTGTGTGTGTGTTTCCATTTAAACCACATGGAAAAGGCAAGGCTTTACGGACGGAAAACAGAATATGTTCTGTATCTATCTGGTGGCTACTCGGCCTCATACATTTATAAAAATTCACAGAACTGTATTCCTGAAACAGGTGAATTTTACTGTACGTGAGTTACACCTCAGTAAATTGGGTTTCAAAAATTAGAATACTCTAAGCAGTAGAGTGAATATGAAAACAGTTTTTCTAGAATGTGACTTTGGATTATTTCATTCATTTTTCTTTCCACTTTGTAGTAACCACTTTACACTCAGCCAGTTCACTGAATACAGAAGCTATTAGTTAGCCTGTGGCATTAGGATCATTTCCTATGACCAGTGTCACTACTTCCGTGAGGGTGGCAAGCCCAAATCATTGCACTTGGTATTTTATTTTGAAAAGACCTATTTCTGTAGTCATATTTTTAAAAGATAAAGCAATTTATCCACAATGTATTTTTTGAACAGCTCTTACAGACAAGATACTCTCCCTGGTGATGTGGGGCTAGAAGTAGGACTCAAACACACGGCTCGCTTTCATGGGGTTCTTACAGTCAGTCCTGTGGCCGCACCTAAAAGAGGTACAGATAACAGGGAGGTTTTCTGGAGAAGGGAGCATTGGGCTTCCACAGAATAGGAAGATGTCATCTACCAAAATGGCTCTTTGGAAGGCAGGGCAAGTCGTACAAGCAAAGGTTCAGTGGTGGGAAAGTGAATGGTGTATACTGGGCACAGCAAGCAGTTCTGTTTGGACGGAGCACAAGATGCATTAGCAGAGAAGCGGTGGCTCCCACAACCTCTCACAGGTTCTTGAGCGGCTGCGCGTGCTTGGTCTTGTGTGACAGTGAGCCTGGGCTGTCATGGTGTTTGGATTTCAGGCTGAAGAATGTGGGTTCCATTCACCAGGCGATGGGGAGCCCTTGAAAATCTTTGAGCAGAGGTGTGTTTTAGGGAAATTCATGTGATGTTTTATGTGTAGAGTAGATCATTGCAGAAAAGGTTAGAGAGAAAGCTGTTTCAGTAGTGCGGGAAAGGACTTCTGTTTCTGGTGATAAGGTGAGTTAAGTTATTTATACCACTCTCCTAATGAAAAGAACTGAAATTATTGGATAAAATTTTTAAATATCCTCTTCAAAATTTCAAGGAGCTGACAAAAGAGTAAATAATTATTGGGCCAAAATCTAAGGGAAGAGGCAACCCAGAGAGATACACAGGGTGCCCTGTGTCCGCCTTGGAGTACACTTCACCTTCTCAGAGGGGGACCCCCCGTTCAAGCCCAAGGCTCGACTCACCCAGGTGGAGAGTCTAAAAGGAGGCATTGATGCCTTGAGACAGGCCCCCAAATGGCTAAGTCCTTAGGGCAGGGTGAACCGGAAGTAAAATCCATCATGCTGAGCAGAGGGTGGGGCGGGGGCTCTTCCTGTGGAGCTCTAGCCCCAAGTCAGTTGTCAGTTTGCAGCTCACGTTGATGGCTCCCCAAAAGGGCTCCCAAAGCCCCTCAGATCATGTGACGCAGACCTGGATGAGCAGTGTTCCTGGGTAAGTGGCCAGAATCGAATGCAGAGTCTCTGGAGGAATGTGCCTTCAACCTGGACTTCTTAGAATGTCCACAGTGATTTCCAGGTATAATGAGCCGCATATAATAGAAGATAACCAAACACACGGAAAGAAGGCACCATGAGTGAGAACCAACAGAAGCAACAGACACTGGGCAGATCCTTAAAGACTTGAGATGGTGGGGGTTAGCAGGCATAGATGATAAAACGGTTATACTTTCTATTTTAAAGAAATAAAAGAGAAGCTTGCGAATGTCTGTAAAAACCAGGAAACTATACTTAAAAGAATATAGAGAACTTTAAGAAATGAAAAGTATGGTTACCAGCATTGAAAATAAACGTCTTATAATCTGGCTTAATGTCACTTTCCACACAGCTGAAGAGAGAGTTAGTGAACTGGAAGATAAATCAGAAGAAGTTATCCCGAATGCAGCACAGGGAGACAGCAGATGGAAGTACGGAAGAGAATTTAAAGCCACGGAAGATTGAGTGAGAGGATGTAATCAGAGGTTAATCAGAGTTCCAGACAGAGAGAAAGTTGAGCAGAGATAGTATGTGAAGATGTAAGAGTTTCCCAGAACTGACTGATGACACTGATCCGTATACACCAAAGCTCAACTAACCCCGGTCAGGGATGATGAAAAGGACTCCACGCTTACATAATGCCAACGACAAGGAGGTCTTCAAAACAGCCTGAAAAAGTCAGGTTGCCTTCAGAGGTACAGCTGCTTACTTCTCAGCGGTGGTAATGAAGCCAGGAACCAGCTCCTGGAATGGAATGGCATCTTCATTGTAGTCTGAGAGTATAACTGCCAGCCCTGAAAATACCTTGAAGAACAAACATTTCCAAACAAAGCCTAAGAGAATTCCCTATAGATCTCGCCTACATGAACTAATTGAGGTGCAAACGGACTTTGCGAACAGCAGTAACTTACTGTAGGGTCAACAAAGGCAGACATGACATACACGATGCAATGACGTGAGCAGGGCTAGGGATGTTGAAACGTTCCAGAATCCCTTTATTGTTCAGGAAAAGTGTGAAATTATGGATTAGACTTTTGTAAGTTCTTGATACAATTTTTAGACAAGCCATCAAAAGAATAAGAATAGAGTATAGCTTCCAAACTTTGGGAGGGGAAAGTGGGATGAGAAGAAAGTAATGTGCAGGAAGGCAAGAAAGATGATTAAAGAAATACGGAACAGGTGAGTTGACTAGAAAGCACAGAATAAGATACTGGATTTGGATTCAAATAGGTAATGAAATGTAAGATTAGGGACAAACTAAACAGGAAAACATAATGACCGTCTGCACCAAGGGGACCCGCAGGGGCCAGCGCCACATTTCAGCGTGCTTTCAGAGGCGGACTCGGTGGAGCTGGGCCCAGTCCGCTGAGGGGCTGCGGCGGCCGTGGCGCCAAGGGACGAGGACACAGCGAGGCCAAGTCGAGACGCCGCGCGGGTCCAGGGCTGCAGCCTCCGCACCTGCCTGGGGATGGCTGTGGGGGGTTAGGGGCCTGTATGTTTCCGGGGGATGAACACGGGCATCTAGATGGTTCCTGGGACCAAAAGGTCTTTTGAGTGAGGACAGTGGGACGGGGACGGGCAGTGTTTTAGACTGGGGGCGGCAGCGTCGTGATCTTCCCTTCTGCGAGCGACCCATCCGTGCTAGCCCTAGGCACAGGCTTTGAGTTCACAAGGGAAACGGTCTCTTAGCAATCTGTCAAAAGGCCAGAACCTGGAATGTACTTCATTTTCTAGGGTTTAGCGTTTGGTGCCCTTCTCTCTTCACCCGACGGCTATAAAGAGTCTTGAACATTGCGCAGCAGCCTGACACTTTGCTTCTCTTCGCCTTTTCCAGACCTCGGGAGGCTCTGCTCCTGCCCAGGTGGTCCACACCCAGCCTCGAGCAGTTGGGTCCCCCGCCACGGCCACGTCCGACATGGTGTCCCTGGCACCGACTCAGGGTGTTCGAGCGGTCACCTCGGTGACGGCCTCGGCTGTGGTCACTACCAGCCTGACCCCGGTGCAGACCCCGACCCGGTCTTTGGTGACTCAAGTGTCCCAAGGTAAAGGCAGGGTTGGTTTCCTGTGTGGCCTGTCCCGCTCTTCAGGTCCCTCCGGGCTCAGGCTTGCACGCGTGTGCGGGGCCGCAGTCTCACCAGACGACCTCTTCAGCCACAGGGGTCCAGCTTCCGGGGAAAACCATCACTCCCGCGCACTTCCAGCTCCTGCGGCAGCAGCAGCAGCAGCAGCAGGCCTCGCAGGTGCAGGTCCCGCAGATGCAGGGCCAGGCCCAGGCGCCGGCGCAGATCAAGGCGGTGGGCAAGTTGACTCCGGTGAGCGTCCTCTAGAAAACCGAACGCACACACTGTGTGATGATGCCTTGGTGTGTCATGTGATTCAGAGTGTGTTTTGCACAGTCCGCCATCGTCTTTATGTGGGAAGTGTGTTTGTGTTGTCTTTAGAAGTCACTTTGCACACAGGGCCGCTTCCGTGGCCCCGCGGCCAGCTTGTTCACAGCTCGCTGAGGCCTCAACCCCGTTTCCGGATGGACCTTCCCACTCGCTTGCTTGCGCTCTGTCCTCTCTTCCCAACCTGAGAAAATGTCAGTGCCAAGCGTCCCTCGACAGCCTTAGGAGACGAGGTGGTGGAGCTTGGCTTCCTGAGGAGTAGCTCATGTGCGGTGTCGTTTCTCTCATGCGGTGCTGATGCCCCTGAATCTTGCCAGTCTGTGCACGACCTGTGCTGTTACATAAGTAAACACGTTCATTTTAAAAGGAGATGCTATATTCCTGCCACAAGTGGAAAAGCATTAGTACTCAACACAGAAAGTAACCAGAAAAACGCGTAATAAACGCAAGATGGTACTTCAGAATGCCAGCGCGCTGTCGGGCCTGCCACAGTAAGTACCTGACCTCGGGCCTGCCCCTTGCGGGTGACAGAGGGGACGAGGGCGCTGGAGGGCGGTGAGGACGTGCGAGCACCAGCTGAGACTTCTTCGTCCCGGAGGCACCCGAATGCGCGCCAGGGAAACGAGGCGTTCCGTCCTCCATCACACCAGCCACAGCTCAAGGGCGCAAGGCCACACATGGCTGTGCCCGCCACATTGGACAGCCCAGCTCCAGAACGTGTCCGTCACTGCCGAAGCTGGCGACCAGCAGACAGCGCTGAGTTAGGGTCCTCCCGCCCCACAGCCTTTCCTTCCCCCCACCCAATGCTCCTCGCGCTCTAAGGCGGCGGGGCCTTCAGTTGCCCCTGCTCCCCTCTTGCAGCTGCTCAGAGCCCCACGCACCGGCTCGCTTGCCTGGTCCTGTTACTCCCTTCCCTTCCCTCTCCTAAACCAGCGGCAAAGTCCTTTTCTTTTTCAGCACCTTGAACGAGATCGGAGGGTCGTGAATAACTCAATATAAATTTCCTTAAAACATTTTTATCCCCTAAAATATTTCCTGAGCTATCTTTATCTTGATATTTTGACTTCTTTTAAAGACATGGGTTTATTTACCAATTAAACTTTCATTTGGAGACAGTTGGAGTACAAAATTTAGAGCTCGTGCTTACCTTACGGTACCTTGTAGAACTTCAAGAGCGACTACAATTTTAAGACTTAACGATTTGGGGTGGTACCACAGATTCGAATCGCCTTGCTTGTAAGCGATAAGAACCCAGGAATTTTGCTGTGCATTTGCTAATCTGTGAGAATCACTGTTGCTAGTTTTCATCAGTGGTAAAGGGAACATTTAAAAAATGTTGGCAAGGCCTGGAGGATGGTTTGCATACTGCACGTCAGCAACTGTTTACTTCGACATTGAACGGGTAGTAGAACAGTAACTTAAAACCAAGATATATACGAAATGGAATACAGTTGACGTTGATGAAAAGATTACTTTATCTGGGTTTTAGGAACACCTGATCAAAATGCAGAAGCAGAAACTGCAGCTGCCCCAGCAGGCGCCCCCAGCACAGGCCCCGCCGGGGCCCCCGCAGCCAACGGCACAAGTGCAGGTGCAGCCCCCGCAGCCCACGCAGCAGCAGAGCCCCCAGCTCACCACGGTCACGGCCCCGAGGCCCGGCGCCCTGCTCACGGGCACCACCGTGGCCAACCTCCAGGTGGCCCGGCTCGTAAGTTCGGTCGATACGCTTGTTTTTCCAGAGCAGCGTCTTCTTACGTTTTAAGTGAACCGTTGTTGCTCGCTCAGGCCCTTGCAGGTATTATGGCGGAGTGACAAGTAAAGGCACGGTCGTTCCCCCAGGAACTTAAGTTCTCCTCGGAGAGGGTGAAACAGCACGCGGGAGACGTTTACACAGTCACGCTTTCCAGAATGTCGGTGTCGCCTGAGAGGCTGGGGGTGGGGTGGGGAGCGAGCCCGACCACGGAGGGAGAGCAGGCTTTACGTGGGGGGGCGACGGGAGGGCGAGGTGTGGCCCCTGGAAGGTGTCCCGGTGCTGCTGGGGCAGAGGCCAGGCACGAGCCCCGTGCGGTCAGAGCAGAGGGGAGGTGGAGGGGCGAGTGAGGCCCCAGAGCCAGACTCGGGTCGCGGTGCTCTGCAGGCCCAGAGAGGCATCGAAGGTTTCTGAAGGAGGGGACGACGGTGTGGTGAAGGGGGTGTCTGGGAACGCCAGCTACATTCGGCACATGTCGAGGGGGTGTCCTGGAGCCCAGATGCTGTCACATCAGGCAGACCAGTGCCCAGCGCGGGCGGCTCCCTTTCTGGCACTGGCGACGGCTAGCGTTAGGGCTCCTGCTCTGGGTCAGGTGCCGCCGTAGGCTCTCCGCCTGTCACCCGATTGGTGCTGAGGCAGGAGTGGGTGCTGTGATGCTAGCTCCATTTTGCAGGTGCAGAAACCAAGGCATACACCTTCAGAACTTACCCAGATCTTATAGCTTGTCACCCACAGCACAGCTGTGATCTGGGGCTCTGGGGGCCCAGGCTCTGCTTCCCGTGTGCTTCACTCCACATTTAAGTCTGTAAGAGGGGATAGAAGTGGATAAAAACTGTGAAAGCAAGCTTGGTGTTACCTGTGTTCACGAGAAAATGCCAGTTCAAACGAGCCGAGTGGTAATCGTGCATGATGGCCCGCCTCAGGCAGCCCAGGCCTCGGGCGGAGGGCTTGCCAGCAGGAGCCGGCTCCCCCGGAGGGGGTGGTAGTCAGTTGAGCTAAGAAACATGCCCGTTACTTTACCCAGTGATCCTATTTCTGCTGTATCCTAAAGAAGTGATAGAACCAGTACAAAGTAGTAAACGTACAGACTCGCACCAGGAGCATTAGGGGGACCTGAATCTCCGTTACTGGGGAGTTGACTACATAGACTGTACAGCGTGCACACAGTGGGGTCGTGCACAGCTTTGGAAAAGGGTGTTGTAGAAGGAGGAGCGTCAGCTTACAGATACCTAGAACTCATCCCACTTTACACACTTTCCCGGCAAGCCGCACAGATAAGGACGAGGTCTGGTGGGCTGGGTGTCGTTTCCACATTCACATGTGGGCACCTTAGGGCTATGGCTGATTTTTACTTCCTCGTATTTTCTTAGGTAGTCTGAGTTTTTGTATGTAGAAAAACGGATCTATTTCCATTTTCCTTTTAAAAAATATAACTTAAGGAAAAAAGTGCTTGGTAGCCGAGTGATAAGCAAGTCGCAGGAGGTGGAGACCGAGGGTGGCCCTTGGTGGGAGGCCGAGGTCGTAATTTCGGGCTGATCTTCCGTGGCCGCTGAGGGATAGGAGACGAGCGTAGGAAGTGTGGCAGGAGTGGGGTGCTGTCAGGCTCTGAGATGCAGGAGGCAGAGACGCTTGCTGTGGGACAGGAGCGCATCTGAGCAGCAGTGCGCCCGGGCGTCCGGGGGCCGCCGAGCCCTGCTCCCTGTGTCCGCTGGTGACGGTCAGGGCACATAGGCGGCCCACAGT
The DNA here is from genome assembly GCF_964270905.1 of Leucopleurus acutus. Taxonomy (NCBI): domain Eukaryota; kingdom Metazoa; phylum Chordata; class Mammalia; order Artiodactyla; family Delphinidae; genus Leucopleurus; species Leucopleurus acutus. Next base: position 89,417,138 of record NC_139155.1, read on the forward strand.
GAGCTGTTTTCCATTAGCTGACCGCCACGCGGCACCTTTGTGAATGTGTCAGTTTCTCACCACCTGACCGCTGGTGGGGAAACGTCTGCAGACGTGTGGAATGCTGAACGTCTCTGGACTCTCCCATTGTTTTCACTGTCTAGACCCGGGTCCCCACTTCACAGCTGCAGGCTCAAGGGCAGATGCAGGCCCCGGCGCCCCAGCCGGCCCAGGTGGCACTGGCGAAGCCTCCGGTGGTGTCGGTGCCCGCAGCCGTGGTCTCCTCGCCGGGCGTCACGACGCTGCCCATGAATGTTGCTGGAATCAGTGTGGCCATCGGGCAGCCGCAGAAAGCCGCAGGTGCCTGTCTCATGCCACCCCTCGCCCCCCGCCGCTCCGCGTACAGCCTTGAGTGGGGCTGACAAGCCTTTTCTAGTTAGCAGCTGTGGCCCGTAGCCATCTCGGGTGTGTCACGGTGTATTTTAGCAGAAGTGTCCCTCGATTTAACCGTTCACTTTCTTAACTTACCCACCCTTTGTCCAAATGTCGTTGTGAACCTAGAAACATTTTAAGTAGATGTAAGGGGGGCTTTATTTAGCTCAGCATCATTTCAGCGTGTAGTTTTCTATACAGAGATCACTGAAGCTGAACTCACTGTGAGCCCTGAGACCTTGTCCCTACTTGGCGCTTGTGATTCAATGACCTGACCTGTGTTCTCAGGGCAGACTGTCGTGGCCCAGCCTGTGCACGTCCAGCAGCTGCTGAAGCTGAAGCAGCAGGCCGTCCAGCAGCAGAAGGCCATCCAGCCGCAAGCCGCCCCAGGCCCGGCCGCCGTCCAGCAGAAGGTACCGGGCGCCCGGTTGACCCCTCTTCACGTGAGCCGGGCCCCGCTGCCAAGCGTGGGATGCACGGAGGTGGATAGGGTCCCGAACCGGCCCTGCGTGGCTGCCTGGCCTCCACGCACCGGAGACCCCATGGTTGTGGCCTTGGGCTGTACGTAGGACGGCCTTGGGGCTGGCCCTGGAGGGAGGGCGTGGTTCACGAGAGGGGGAGCCCCCATGTCCTGCCGGCTCGTGGGGGCAACTGTGAAGGACGCAGGCTGTGGAACTGCATGACTGGGAGGGGCCGGAAGGACTCGGGGAAGCAGGTGTAGCTCCTGGTGTGCGATCCATCTGGGTGCACAGGAGCCAGCTGTGTGTGTGTGTGTGTACGCGTGTGTACGTGTGTGTGCATGTGTGTGTGTACGTGTGTACACACGCGCCATCAGCTGATGGACGGAGGGAGGGGAGAGAGGGGAAGGGGTACTGTGAGAGGAGTGCTGTCAGCGACCCTCTGACTCAGAAGGCTGGGAGGCAGCTCTGAGCTGATTGAGGCCCCAGAGGCGAGTCCTCCTCAGAGGCGGGGGTTCGGGGCTGCGCTGGCAAGCAGGAGCGGAGTGCAAGGCGCTCTGCTCCCCAGGGCTTCTGCCTCATCTGCTCCTGGTGGCGCAAAGCCCGACACACAGATGATGGCGTCTGGGCTCTTGACCTTCGTGTTGCATCTGTGCTGTTTTCTGAACCGGAGCGAGCCAGCGCCCTGTCCCCATGCGCTGAGGGCTCTGCAGGCGGCTGGTGCCCCTTTCCAGAAACTGACAGATGCGCAGAGACGTGAAGTGACTTCTCGGGGTGGGGCGTGCCAGGCTGGGAGGCACTGTGACAGGACGGAGACCGGGCTGGGTCATCGCGGGGGCTTAGCCAGCGTCTGAGAGAGAGAAGGAGAAGGGCTTTAGCCAAAGTGCCAGTCGGTATGTTCACGTAACTTGAAAGGAGACTTCTGAGACGTTAAAAGTGTCCATAGCTGTGGCTTTGTAAACCGAATATATGGGCCACATACACGCATGGCTTTCTGAATAGTATTTAAACGCTCCTGGCAGGGAAAACGGAAAATTAGACTAAATGTGTAAAGATTGTGCATACAGGTTTGTTTCTGTTTGTGCTAAATAGTTTTGAGTATGGGCCAAATTCTTAAAGTTAGATTTGGGAAAGGGTGTGTGTTTTCTGTATTGTCAAGTTCGCGCACTTACATGATGAGCAGACGTGGCACCAGGCGCCTCAGAGGATGGGAGATGAAGCCCAGCCTGGGCCATGAGGGGACCTCCCAGCAGGGGAGGAGATGACCCAGGACCGGGCCCCCCGGGGGGGCAGCAGCAAGAACACAGGGCAGCGGGCAGGCAGGGCCAGGAGCCGGGGTGGTCACGCTGCGGGCGTCTGGGGGGCTCTGAGAAGGGGACCCAGAGCCTTGCCTGCTCTAACCCTGGGCGGCCTCTCTTTCCTCAGATCACAGCACAGCAGATTGCCGCTCAGGGCCAACCACAGAAGGTCACCTACGCCACCCAGCCAGCCCTTAAAACCCAGTTTCTCACCACGCCCATCTCCCAGGCCCAGAAACTGGCTGGGACCCAGCAGGTGCAGACCCAGATCCAGGTGAGCAGCGGGGAGCCTGAGGGCTGGGAGCAGGCGCGGCGGGCGCTCGGAGGTAGAGCAGGGGGGCGCCGCCAACCAGCGCCCCATGGAGAGCGTCGTGGGGCCCTGCAGCGTGGCCTGGGGTGTGCTCAGGTCCTGCTGCGGTGGCAGCCTTTGTGCTGGTGAGGCTCCTGCAGGGGTCGTGGTCGTCCCTCCGCTGCCGCCGGCTGCCTGGCACTGGCCAGCCCAGCATTGCACGTCTCCTGGGTCCCGGCACACGCGTGACGCCCGGGACGGGGTGCGGGGCTGTGGGCACGCCCACCCACCGAGCTCCTGTGGTCCCTCAGCCTCGGCCCCTGCCGGCCTGCCGTCTGCCTTCCTCTGGCAGCGGTGCGAATCTGCTGGCCGTCGGGCCCTCCCTTGGGACGAGCCTGTTCGGGGGCTTCCCGGTGGGGCTGTGCGTCCCGGGGGTCTGCCTTTGCGTCCGTGTGTCACACTTCTCCCAGCTAGTGCCTTATCTGCTCTCTCACTTTACGAACGGAGCTTCTGGATTTGAGTGTATTGGAATTTATCAATCTTTTTCTGTCTGAATAGAGCCTTTTGTACTTTGCTTAAGAAATCCTTCCCAGAGGTCATGGTGCTGTTTCCTAGATGATCTTCTAAAAACTTGATAATTTTTTTGTTCACATTTATGTCTTTAACCTTCCTGGAATTGGTTTTTGGAGATGATGCAAAAATAGGGGTTCAGTTTAATTTTTCCACGTGAACACAACGCCCTGTTACTTTCACACTACTCATTCGGGAGTCCCTTCTCTCCCCCGACTCACCGTGTGACCAGGCACGCGTGACGTGCGGTTCCTCGGGGGCCTCTCTGAGCACCGTGGCCTCGGTCCCTGTGAGCCCACACTGCCCGCTCTTCGCCACTCTGCTGCACGATGATTCTCAGCATCCACCTCCTGCTGTCGGGAGCATCCTGCTTTCCCGCTCTCTGCACTTCCGTGTCGATTTTGAGTCAGCTTATTTAGTATACGCACCGTGGTCAAAACTGATGGCGTTTTTGTTAGAACTGCATTGACTCTGTAGATCAGTTTGGGGGAGAGTGGGCATCTCTATAGCCTTGACTTCAGATTCACCAACATGATACATCATTTGCTGTTTAAATCTTCTTTAATGCCCTTTAAGTAAGTTTTCTGATTTTTTTCCCATAAAGATCTTATTGCGTGTATTAGATTTATTCCTAAGTAACAGGCGTTTTCTGATACTCTGCTCTAAGTTCCCTCTTTTTGTCTGTGTCTGTAGGACACTGTATGTTGACTTTTGAATCCCACAGCCTCAATCTGTTCTAGTTGGTTTGTGTTTCCCTTGTGTCGATCACATCACCTGTGAGTCCTGGCGGCTGGCATCTTCCCCTTCGTCCTTCTGTTTCTTATTCCCGCCTCGTCGTGCTGGCGATGCCCGCAAGGCAGTGTGACAGGTGCAGACAGGAAGCTCGGCCACATGGCTCTCCTCATGGTCGTTCTGCGGGTTGGGTTTTTAAAATCACCCTTCAGCACAGTAAGAAAAGTCTCTTCTTTATCTAGATTGCTACAACTTTTTGTTCCTTTGGTTGTGGTGTTTTGTCTTTTTACAAACCCTCTGCACCCCTCCCCTCGTGGTCCCTCCAGTCTCGAGGCTTCGAGCCCATCTCTGTGCCCATGAGTCCAGATTCGCATCTGCGGCCAGCTCTCATCTCGCCCAGGGTTTTAATCCTGGCTGCCTTTGGACGGCCCCCTGGAGGTGTGTGCCTCTGGTACCTTAGCCCCTCCTCCTCCAGCTCTGGGACGGCAGTTCTCTCTTCCCTGACCTTCAGCCTTTCCTGGGCCAAACCCTCCGCTGCTCTTCATGCTCCAGACCCCGCCCAGCACGGATCCTGCAGTGAAGTGCGCTGAGACGTGCTTTGTGGCGGCGTGGGGTCCCTTTGTCACCTCTAGGTCAGGTTTATCCGGGGTGTTGTGCCTACTAGTCGGCTTCTTCTGTCAGTTATGAGAGGGGTGAGTTAAAATCTCCCATTCTGGGACTCCCCTGGCGCTCCAGTGGTTGGGACTCCGCGCTTCCGCTGCAGGGGGCGCGGCTTCCATCCCTGGTCGGGGAACTGAGGATGCCACATGCCGCCTGGCACAGCCCAAAAATGGAGGAAAACACCCCCCCCCATCCTGGTTATGGGTTTATCTGTTTTTCCTTATATTCCTTTCTACTTTTAGATTAGGTGCTCTGTTGTTAGCTGCACACAAATTAAAATTTTAACTTTTATTATTTTGAAGTACTGTTTCGGTGTGGCAGCCTGTTGTGCTTCATACCGAGAACTCTACCCATATGTCACAGAAACAGTCGCTGGACGCCGCCTCACTGTCATTGTCCCGCGTCTCAGTTTTGGTCCTTCAGCTGTGACACATTCACTCCCTTTATGGTGAGGCCTGGGAGGAACGGCTTTTAGCTTCCATTTTGTTTGCATTTTCAACGTGTTCTGTTTTCTCTTTCCAGCCTGACTTGCCTTCTCTTATTCCATTTATGTATTTATTTTTTGTCATTCTGGGTTTTTTTCCTCCTCTGACTCGTTTGAAAATTACATGTTGTTTCTCTGTTCTCTAAGTGGTTATCCTAAAATCTCCATGTGCAGATTTACCTTGTCAGAGTATAGCACAAACCACCGCCTCTGCTCTGCTCTCGAGCACGGGTCTGTCAACACCGTTGCTCCCTGGCCCTCTCAACTCACGTGCTGCTGCAGTCACGCAGTTTCCTCCTATCCTGTTTCATTTTCACTTTTCACGTAAAATTACTTTTCTTCTGCTTGAAGTACACCCTTTGGAGTTTCCCATAGTGTTTGCAGATGCCTGTATTTCACTCTTGTTCCTGAAGGATGCTTCTGCGTTGTATGGAATTCTAGATGGACATTAATTTTCTCAGCACATTAACAGTACTCCCTGGCTCCTGGTCTTTTGTTGCTGAGGAGAAGTCAGATGTCTGTCCAGCGGGTCGCTGCTTCGATGGGAACCTGTCTTTTTCCCCTCTGTTTCCTTTTGAGATCTTTTCTTTGTCTTTGGCGTTTTATAAATGCTGTGACGATCTAGCTTGGAATTTGCTGATCGTCTGGAATCTGGGCATTGATCTCTCTCGTCAGTTTAGGAGATGACCAGCCGCCGTTTCTTTAGGTGCCGCCTCTGCCCCATTTCCTGCCCTCCGTGTCTCTTCAGTCTCTGTGCTTTCCTTCCATTGTCTCTCTGTGCTGCATTCTGAGTAATGTCCTCTAACCTGTCTCCCATTCCACTGAGCTTTCCTCTCATTAGGTCTAATCTGCTGTTAAGCTTGTCCATTGAATTTTAACTTTGGGGATTTTAAGTATTTCATTCTTCGAAGTTCTGTTTTGTCTCAAACCTGCTTGGTCTTTGTAGTTTCTTGCTCCCATGCGTGCTCTCAGGCTGCACAGGACGGCGCGCTGTTTTGTGCGTGCCTGATAATTCCTCTATTTGAAGTCCGTGTGCGTCTGATTTTACTTGTTTCTGCTGTTCTTGCTTCAGGAACTGGGGGCTTTTGTCATTATAGGAGTTGTCTTCTTGTGAGCCAGTTTCCCTTGAAGTTCTGTTTGTTGGAAGGCTTTGAGGTCTGGGTTGAAGGTGGGTTCTTCCTTGTGCTGGGCTCCCATGGGTGCCGTCAGGACCACATCAGCTGTGGCTTGAGGGTTTGGTCTGCCAGCCTGTGTTTCCCCCTCCCCTGCCTAGCACCGAGGCCTAAGGCAGGCGGCTTCCTCACAGACCCTTTGAGTGCCAGAATCGCAGCTGCGGGGGGCATCGGGCAGCCCTCTTGTTATCTCCTCCTGAGAGTGGGTTTGGACTTGGTCTCTTTGCTGCACCCGGGAGGCCATGAAAACCCAGTGCAAGGCTTCCCCTGCAGCACGTGGTCTCGGGCACGAGCTGCCGTAGCACCTTCTCATGGCTCGGGGTCCCCCATTTGCTTAAGTTTTGGCACTGGGATCTCTGGACTTCCTGCAAGTTTATCGATGCGTTTTAAGACGTCACCTTGGTGTTATGCGTGGCATCTCAGCATTTTCGTGGCTGCCGATCTGAGCTGTGGCCCGTGCGCTGCGGTAGCTGACCAAACGTCTCTCCCGTCAGAGGAAGCGCACAGGCTCACTCAGGGGTTCCTTTGATGTCAGTGAGTGCGGTTCACAGTTTTTGATTCAAGTTACAGTAAACTAGTAAATGCCTTCTGATTCATTTTAATTTCCGTGAGAACTCATATTTACTTGGGAGCTTGTCATTTGCAAGTACATCATATAATTTCACATTTCCTCCAGGATTATCTTGGGCAAGACTTATTTTCATCCCTGTTCCGCCAGTTAGAGACCTGAGGGGGCTTTCCATGGCCCCCAGCAGCTACCCACTCGGGAGCCCCTTCTGCTTCTGTGAACCGGTGTCCCCGAAGCCCTGAGTAGACACAAGTGGCCTGAATTGTCTTACTACAGCAGGACAGCAAGATAGGCAGGTTTACAAAAAGTGACCATTGGGTGGAAGGTTTTGTTTTGTAAAGAGGAAGGTCTCAATCATGATGAAGAAGAATGTAGAAAAATGGTGAAGTAACCACTTTAGAGTTTGGGCGTAGATGTCTCTGGACTAGGGCTGAACCTGGGTGTTGGTCCGGGTCCCCTGACAATGGGGGCATACGTGGAGTGGCGCCCAGGCACTCTGTCTTCCATGTAACTCTCTCATATAGACTTGTAGCGATTTTTATAAAAGAAAAATGTGACTGTCTGAAATAGGAGACCGATAATAAGCTTCAAATTACATGTGATTACCGATTAGGAAGGCAGTCGTTATTCAGTGCAAAGGTGAAATAACTGGTTCTCTCGGGGTTCCAGGTGAGCCCACTTTTGAGACCTGCTATTCTGTGTCGTCTGACCACTGTCTTTTTATGTTGTTTTTTGGTTTTTTTTTTTTTTGCATTAACAACTGAGAAGGAGAGAGGGCAAGAAATTTCTTTTGCACACACGTTCATTTGGCGTCTCCATTTGGCTTTTTTGTTTTGTCCAAGGTTGCGAAACTCCCTCAAGTCGTCCAGCAGCAGACACCCGTGGCCAGCATCCAGCAGGTTGCCTCTGCTTCCCAACAGGTAGGACCTGGAGACCCGCAGCTGTCAGGGGTTCCCACGAAGAGAGTTCTTGCTTTTCATCTGAGGAAATAGAATTTTAATTCCTAGAGAACTGCTTGTGATTTTCATAATACAGAAAAGAAAATTAACTTTGGAGAAAACACTTGATATCCTGAGACTAGCAGGAAAAAAAACCTGAACAAATGTGTTTGGACTCAGTGTCACATGTGCTGAGGGGGCTCATTTCTGGGCTCCTTCGTTCAGCCAGTAAACCTTAGGTGCATCCTGCCAGCTGAAGCCACCACACCTTCCTTTTAGGGAAACGAAGAAAGAAAACAGAATCCATTCGTATCGACCTTGGGTCTTAGAGTAGAAATACTACTGGGGACAGCCAGGACTTAACCTTCCCAACAGAGGCTCGCTTTCGGTTCTTACTGGTTTTTTACTGCTAAAAATGTGGCCGTATAAAAGCAGTGCTTTAAAATAATTGTAGTTGGTTCAGAATCACACTGGCATGTAGGTGTCAAGAAACCAGATAGTATTAGGAGCCGGACACCAGCAGCACCAGTCCCCGGCCATCCTTTCCCCAGAGGCGTCCGCTTGCAGCCTAAAGCAGCAGTAGTTTCGTTTTCTATTTTTGTTTGGTTAGAAACCAGAGGTCCTATTTTGATAGGTCAGGTGGTTTTTACATTTCACGGAAGCATTCGCGCTAGTTACGTTTCTAACCCCCACCCCCAAGGACGTCTAAGTTTTCATGTCACCTGATCTGCGTTTTCTAGGAGATGTGTTTCTGTTTTGGTTCAGGCTTCCCCACAGACTGTGACCCTCACCCAGGCGACAGCGGCCGGGCAGCAGGTCCAGGTGATCCCCGCAGTGACAGCGACAGCACAGGTAGTCCAGCAGAAGCTCATGCAGCAGCAAGTCGTGACCACGGCGGCGGCCCAGCTGCAGACCCCCGGTGTTCCCAACCCAGCCCAGGTGCCGGCCAGCTCCGACAGCCCGAACCAGCAGCCCAAGCTCCAGATGAGAGTCCCCGCCGTCAGGTTAAAGACGCCCACCAAGCCTCCGTGCCCCTAGTCGGGAGCGCGGCGCGGCCCCAGGCGGGCCGCCCGTGCCTGCCACCGCCCCGCCCAGATGGGGTGGACTTATTTACTGAGCCCCAGGACAGTGCCCTGCAGGGCGCCCAGTGCCTGGAGCGGCGACCCTCAGCGAGCGCCCCCGTCACGTGTTGCGTGGCTGACTGAAAAAGCGGCAGTGGCAGCGCTTCCTCGATGCTTTACCTCTTAGTTTCTCCCCCAGGGCAGTACTGCTGGGTCTTGAAAGCCATTTGGAATTTCTCTGTTAGTGTACAGTGTTTTTTGCTCATCACAAGTAGCCATTTGGAAGGTGCAGTGAGTCATAAAATAGACCTTGTGGAGCTAAAATGTGGTCTGACAGCATCTGTCTCTGCCTGGTTCTTTATTCCTAACTGAAAGCACGTTATGGTCCTTCGAGAGGAGAAAGACTGTCTGATATCAAAGGTAGGTCATCTCAGATCAGGGAAAACCAACGTGGTTCCTCCCCTCCCTCCTAAAATGTGACTTGTTTGGACTCTTAAAGGAGACATTTAGTACTGACATGCATTGAAGCACATTCATGACGCGTTCCCAGCTCGTGTTGAAGGGGAATGATCTGTGTCTGCATTTTCATTGCAAAGAGCATCGCGTGCGGCTTCCCTCAGAGTGGCCGGTTTCCACGTCAACGGAACCCTTGGGGCTGCTCCCCACCCCAGCACATCCACGATATTTCCCCGGGTTTCGGATAAACTTGTAATTGGACTTAGGCTACGAAGCAGCGCCAGCAAACCTTGTGGGGCTCCTGTCTGGGAATATGGTTCGGGGTCCAGAGTGCTGTGCAAGTGTTGTCACGTTGCAGACGGCACTGCTGAGCGCTCGGCGAGGCCCTTGCTAAGGAGGCGGCCTGCCATCGCCCGTTTGCTTTCGTGCCCAGCCCAGGCGTGACGTGCAGAGGTGAGAAGCCTCCTTGTGCAGGTGCTGTGTGTATGCACCTACAAGTAGTACCCACAGAAATGGGTGTGGTAAGCTCTTCATACTAGACTGCCATGTCTCGTATGTGAGCATGTCGCCCACTTGGGGTTCTGCGTAAAGCAGGGAGCCATCCAGGCTCTCTGGGGTGGGGGGCCCGTGGTTGAGGGGCAAAGAGGAGGCCCTGGATTTGCTGTTTTTATTTTTTTTTACTGTGGCAACTGCAAAGGGCTTGATTGGCTGACGATGTCTGCTTACCTGGAGGTGTCCACCCAAGCAAAAGGTGCGTGTCTGATGACACCCTCTCCGCTCCGTCTCTGTGCCTCTTTTACAGTTCTGGTCCAGGACATCAGGTTGTGTTAGGTCTGTGTGTACTTAGGAACAGTTCCGGCATACTGAGAGATTTTAAATTTGTAATCAGTCTGTTTCCTCCCCCTTTATATCACTTTATATGACACAAAGAAAAGTGTCCCGTCCCGAGTTTTTTTGTTTCCCATCAATATATGTGGACACTAATACGGCGATTGATACCTTAGTGAAGCCAACCGGGCAGCTCATTTTTGAGTTCTTGGTGAGAAATTTGGAAAAAAGTAAAGACCAGTTGTTCAGAGTGGACAGGATTTAACGTTCTAGTTACTTGAACACTATAATTTGCCTTCTGACTTGTTCATTGTGGGTTCAGCACGTGCTGTAATGAGGGAGTGCGGCTGCACGAGGCTTCTGTGCTTCGTATCTGGGTACTGAGGAGAGTTCCTACTTTTTTTTTTTTTAAATCCTCAAATGTGCAGAACTAAAAAGGAATTCTCCTTTTCAGCTTATTTTAACTTGTGAAGCCTGTTGGTTTTGTTCTTACCCTTCTTGGGGTGTGGACGGTCTCTGTAGATGATGGTGAAGTGTTGAGTGTTTAGAATATCCTAGACATAGCTGCCTGAGTAGAAGTCCTCTATTAATCTAGAACACTAGAAGAGAATTTAGAAAAATCTCTCAAAAGCTTTCTAAGAGAACAGAACTAGGGTCTGAATATTTGCAGTGTGGGACTCCTGCCCTGTCTTACTATGTGAGTGAAAGAAGTGTGTTTTCTTCAGCGATTCCCTGTTGCAAAATATGGGACAGAAAATAGCGTTACTGGTATCAGTCGATTTAGTAACATCTGGATGTCAGCACTCACCTCCTAGTCTTCCACAGTCATTTAGGTAAAGGGTCCGGTGTATTGTTTTCTTCGCTTTCTGTTTTAAAGGTTAAACTTTCCATATTTAACAGTAAGTGTGAGTTTAGGACGATGTTTTCCAGGCTTCCTCAGATTGTTACTGTTGTCAGAATCCCACATTACCTTGTAGAACAGGGTTCCCACCCAATGCATGGTAAGGATTGAGAGAAATCTTCAGAACATAAAATATAAAGACAGCAGGCAAAAACACCGTCAAACTGGAATTGGCCACCGTGGAAAAAGCAGTCACCCAGGTTTTCTTTAATTCAGAGACATTTGTTCCAGGGAGGCTGGGTGGTGGTTGGAGGATCCGGGGGCCGGGGAAGTAGGAGGCTGGAGTCAGCCTCCTGAGGCAGAGGCTTTCCCTTTTGCCACCTTCAGGACTTTCTGTTAACTGTTGTAACCAGATAGCTGTTGTGTTTTAAAATATAAAGGAAGAAGACCGAAATTGTAAATACTTTGTAAACAATCATTTGTACTTGAATAGTAGGGTTTTAAAGGGCACTGATATCCCACCAAACAAAAGGTATAATAAATTGACCTTTTTATATCTTTTTTGTTTTGTCTTTCATAGAAAGCTACTGTTCAGGTTAAAATAAGATACCAGTCATATTCATTTCATTTGTGTGAAGAGAAAACAAGACACAGGGAAACCAAGTTAGTGTTGCCAACGGAGGTTTTCTTCTCCTCGCTCCTCCCCCAGACGGTAGCCAGAACTAGAAGGGATGGAGTTTCTCAGTGAAATCACCATTTCTCTCCGCAGAGACCATGTCCACCTGGCCACTGTGTTCCAAAGCCACACGAGGAGGAAGGACCCGGTGCGTTTATTTTTCTTCGTAATGTTCTTGTTCTCCAGTGCTACCTTGTACTAGACAGCAGCACTTCCTCAGCTGCTCTGTGCTTCTGTCCCTGTGCAGTGAGTATTTACTGAAGCATAATACATGCCAACTTTATCACTAATGGTGGAAGTTTTTTAAAAAAAGCAACACTTGGCTCTTCAAGAAAATCAAAACTAATGAGAGATAGATGGGTAAATTATTGGTTTATTCAGCTGATGCTTACTGAGTGCATACTGTGTGTCTAGGCCCTGGAGCTACAGCTACGAGCAAAGTAGAAAAGGAGGTTACGTTCTAGTAGTCCAGACAGATGATAAAATGATTCAGAACGGTGTAAGCACCATGAAGAAACAGGGACAAGGTCACGGCCGGCGATCTGGACTTCATGCTAAGCAGAAGCCTGGAAGACAGCTTGACTTACAAGTTTGAAAGCTCACTGTGTCTGCAGGGGAGGTGGTGGTTGAAGGTAGCCAGAGTGAAACAAGGGACAGACCTGCTGGACCATCTCCCTGGTCACAAACAAGGGAAAAAACCATCCTTGTGGGTCTTCAGATCCCGGCTCAACAGCCTTAGGAGGCATTTTCTGACTGCCGCCCCCTAACTTAAAATGGGCACTCAACCTCCACCTCCTTTTCTCAGCCGCTCGGCCCTACTTCCTGTAACCGGGCATCCATTTGCCGATGTGTGCCCCCTTCTCCCTAGACCGCAGGTCCTGCCGGGGCAAGGACGGGACGTGCCTGGTCAACGCAACAGGCAGTTAAGTGTGCGATGAGGCGGTGGGTGGGCAGGGGAGGAGCGGACGGACGGGTGGACGGAGGGCTGCAGGCGAACGGTAGGAACGAACGGAGGCCGGCCGGCGCGCACGTGACCGCGGGCGAAGGAAGCCGCGGCAGTACGCAGGCGCGGGCTGGGGGGCCTCGCGTGCAGTTCCCGCCTCAGCTGCCGCTGCTTCCGGTCCTCCTGCCCTCGCCCCGCCTGCCCGCGCCGAGCGGCCGGCGCCGCGCCTGCGCACTGGGTCCAAGCCGGCCGCCGGCTTGCGTCGGGTCGGGTCGGGTGGCCCGGGCCCGCCCTCGGCTGCCGCCGCTCTTGCCCCCAACGGCACTCTCCGCCGCGTCGCCCGGCAGCCGCGGTGAGGGCCCGCAGCCTGTCCGCGCCGGGGCGGGGCGGGCGCTCAGGGCCGCGCGGCTCTCCTTCGGCCTCCCCGCCCGCCCGTTGCCCCAGCGTTCCCCCGGTCCACCTCCCCCTCGACGACCCCGTGACCCTCGCCGCTGACCCCCGCCCCGCCGGCCCCGGGAGGCCGCTGTCCGCGGTGCTGACGCCGCCGGCGCCGCGTGTCTGGAGGGGCCGCTGGTCGGGGTGTCCCCGCCCCACACCCGGGAGGCAGAGTGGAGTCCGGGCTGCGGCGTCTCCTCGGCCGGCCCCGCCGGGGCGTCTGTCGGGAGAGGCACCTCGCCACCCCTGCCCACGGAGGCCTTTCCCACGACGGAGAGCGAGAACGGAGCTCAGCTTTGCCTTCAAGCCCGAAGACCGCGCGGCCTAGCAGACACTTCACAACCCGGCCCCAGAGCTGGGGGAGGATCCCTTCCTCGCCGAAAACTGCTTAGGCTACGCGCAGCTCGCAGCTCGCGCGCGAAGCCCCAGCTCCCAGGTCTGTTCCCGGGCTTCACGGGGCCGGCGTCCGCCAATGACACGTGAGAACGTGGAGCACCTCTCAGCCCACGTGACTGCCTTCCAGTTGTGGTGTTGGGTCTTGATGATTACTGGGTGCTCCGTGCGCTGAGTTGGGGATGCCCAGCGCCTACAGAGTGACACAGAGGTATTGCGCACGCATTTCTGTAACCTTTTGCCAAGCAGATAGACAGGATGTTCGTTTATTTATAAAAGTGTTTTCTTAATGTTCACATCAAGATAGCAAGAGAAATACGACTTTCTCCTTTAAAGGTTGTCAGCCAAACCGGCTCCTGCAAAAGTGGAAACGAAGCCCAAAAAGGCGGCAGGAAAGAATAAATCTTCAGACAAAAAAAAGTGCAAACAAAAGGGAAAAGGGGAGCGAAGGGAAAACAGGCTGAAGCGGCTAACCAAGAGACTAAAGGTGTACCTGTAGAAAATGGAGAAACTAAAAACGAGGACAGCCCAGCTTCTGTTGACGCAGGAGAGAGAGAAGCCAAGTCTGATTAGCATCACACACCTGGTCCTATCAGTGGTCCCTGTCTCTCTTCCTGCACGATCCAGAGGAATATTTTTACCAACTATTTAGTAAATGACAGTTTTTTAGGAGCTCTAGAAACATTTTTCAAAAGGAGGGAATCCCCCCTCATCCCATTTTTTAAGTGTAAAAAAAAAATTTTTTTTTAAGAGGTGAAATCATTGGCTGGTTATTTATTTTTTGGTACAACCAGAAAATAGTGGGATATTGAATACGGGAGGCTTCGACTGTCTTGGGTGTCAGCTTAACATACCATAGATGGGGGTAGCTTTTATGTCCTGTAATACAAAGCATTTACTACATGGCATTTGGAGTCAGGTGTGCATTTAATGTCTTGAACACTTTTTTTTGGTAATTTTTATTAGAGTACAGCTGCTTTACAATGTTGTGTTAGTTTATACTGTACAGCAAAGTGAATCAGCTATACATATTCATACATCCCCTCTTTTTTGGATTTCCTTCTAAGTTAGGTCACCACAGAGCACTGAGTAGAGTTCCCCGTGCTCTACAATAGGTGCTCATTAGTTATCTATTTTATACATAGTATCAATAGTGTATGTGTGTCAACCCCAATCTCCCAATTCATCCCATCCCCCTGACCCCCAACACTTTTAAAGTACTTCTCGTCCCATGTTGGTTTTGGTAGAATTCTTCCTGAAGCAAACCACTCACTCCTTGATCTTGGCCCTCCTGGTCAGAATTCTGTGCGCTCTGTAACATCTTTGGTCGTGGTAGTACAGTTCTAGTAACTTTGTTAATGTGCTGTGAACGATGGACAATATGAGTATGTACAGTATATGATATTAAATTGTGAATTAGTGGGACTTATGATGGAACAGCATATCAATATTTGAAGATATTGGTACTTGCTATCCTGTTAAGGAAAATTTGCCTCCAAATATTAAGCTGGAAAGTCACTGGAATAACTGTTCAGAAAAGAATCACAACTACATGATTTTTTTGATTTTTGGTACGTATGTTAAGAATTGTGTGCAGGGACTGCCCTGGTGGCGCAGTGGTTAAGAATCCGCCTGCCAGTGCAGGGGACACGGGTTCGAGCCCTGGTCCGGGAAGAAACCACATGCCGCAGAGCAACTAAACCTGTGCGCCACAACTACTGAGCCTGCGCTCTAGAGCCCACGAGCCACAACTACTGAGCCCGCGTGCTGCAGCTACTAAAGCCCATGCACCTAGATCCCATGCTCCGCAACAAAAGAAGGGAACACGCACCACAATGAAGAGTGGCTCCCGCTCGCCACAACTAGAGAAAGCCCACACGCAGCGACGAAGACCCAACGCAGCCAAAAATAAATAAATAAAAATTTTTTAAATGATTTAAAAAATTTTTTTATCTTCAAACTGAGTTTGACAATTCTTCTGGAAAGAAATTCTATATCAGATCATGTGGTTGGAAAAACTTTTAACTGTTTCCCCTGAATTTATATGATGTATTATGATGGAAAAAAATGAGATCTGAGCATCTTGTAAAATACATTTGTCTATAAAATACACGTACTTTATACAAACATATTTGGAAATAGGGAATCACCTGTATCCTGGGCTTTAGTCCCAAGATGCAATGGAGTGGAGGGGCTGAAGACACCCACTGCCTCTTGGCTCGGGCAGGGTGTTCCCCTCTCATCCTCAGTTCCCTTGGTGTCAAATAGGAAGATGGCGGAATTGGTCTGGTGGTGTTCTCATGAATAATCACTGAGTGAGGGATGGGAAGCCATTAGCACATGTCTGAGCCCAGGGGACTGGCCTTGGAAAATGTTAGCCTGGTTGGAGGAACCCTCAACTCCAGGCCTCAAGGAACTCCAGCCAGCAGCCCCCAGAATGTATGCTCATGACAGAAAATCACAGCATACACAGTGAAGAGGCCTCAGGAGTGAGGGTCTGACTCACACCTGTAGAGACGTTAAGATGCCAGAATTGCTGGATCTAGAATAAGAAATGGAAAATGTATTTCATATGGTTAAAGAAACAAGGAGGAAATAACAAGCATGGAGGAGAAACAAGGGATCACCAGAGACCAAGCAGATAAAAAAAAAAGAACCAAATAGTTCTTCTAGAAATTAAACATAAAACAATTGAAATTTAAAACTGAGTGGAAGTAATCTCAATCCCTACCTCACACCATATGCAAAAATTAACACAGAATGCATCAGAGACCTAAATGTGGAACTCACAGTTCTGAAACACAGGAAAAAATCTTTGTAGCCTTGGGTTAAATTAAGATTTCTTAGCTACAACACCCAAAGCACAAATCTATAAAAGAATAAAAATGAAAAGTGGAACTTTATTAAAATTGAAAACATTTTGCTATGTGAAGAACATTACTGAGATAATGAAGAGCCACTGGGAGAGAACATTTGCAAAAGACGCAGCCAATGAAGCACTTGTAATAGGATACATAAATAAAAGAAAACGCATCTCCTTTACTCACGACACTCCTGACACCAGCTGCACGGGGGTCTCCCACACCAAGCAGTTCTCCAGGTCTCCGTGACATGGACCGGCTGTCCTACAAGAGCCCATTCTGACGCTGACTGCCCGAGGCCAGCACAGAGCCTGCAGGCTAAGGACCCAGCCCCACAGACGACCCCCTTCAGATGCCAGTTACAAGTGCCAGGTTGTCACCTGTCCTTTTGACCAACTGGCTATAAATTGGAGGATTCCACAACCCCTCGTTGGGTTGGATCATTCGCTAGGACGGCTCACAGAACTCAGGAAAAGTTTACTTACGAGGTTAGTGGTTTATGATAAAAGGATATAACTCAGGAACAGCCAGATGGAATGATTCATAGGGCAACGTGTGGGGAATGGAAGTGGAGCTTCCTCGACCTCTCTGGGCACCACTCTCCCAGAATCTTCACGTGTTCACCAACCTGGAAGCTCCCCCGAACCTGTCCTTCTGGGGTTTTGTGGAGGCTCCGTTACATGGGCCGGATTGATTATTACCTCAGTGCCTACCCCTTCTCTGCTCCCCAGAGGATGGGGTGTGTGTGTGCGGTGAGGCTGAAGGTTCCAAGCTTCTGATCATAGTTTGGTCTTTCTGGTGACCAACCCCCAGCCAGGAGCCCACCAAGTCACCTCATTGGAACAAAAGACCCTCCTGGCACCCCTGCCACTCAGTGGATTCCAAGGGTTCTAGGAGCTGGGGGCAGAGACCAATATACAACATATATTTCTTATCATTTCACAGTAAAGAATTGTCAGAGGGCTTCCCGGGTGGCACAGTGGTTAAGAATCCGCCTGCCAATGCAGGGGACGCGGGTTCGATCCCTGGTCCAAGAAGATCCCACATGCCGCAGAGCAACTAAGCCCGCCTGCGCTCTACAGCCCACGAGCCACAACTACCGAGCCTGCGTGCCTAGAGCCTGTGCTCCGCAACAAGAGAAGCCACCACAATGAGAAGCCCACGCACTGCAACAAAGAGTAATCCCCACTCAACGCAACTAGAGAAAGCCCACGCGCAGCAACAGAGACCCAACGCAGCCCAAAATGAAAATAAATAAATTTATTTTTTAAAAAAATTGTCAGAACTCCATAACAAGAAAATAACTCATTTTTGGAACTTCCCTGGTGGCGAAGTGGTTAAGACTCTGCACTCCCAATGCAGGCAGCCCGGGTTCAATCCCTGGTCAGGGAACTAGATCCCACATGCATGCCTCAACTTAGAGTTTGCGTGCCACAACTAAGGAGCTGGCGAACTGCAACTAAGGAGCCCATGAGCTGCAACTAAGGAACCCACCTACTGCAAGTAAGGCGTGGTGCAACCAAATATTTTTTTTTTTACAAAAGAAAGACTCATTTTTAAAAGTGGACAAAAGATTTGAACAGACACTTCACCAAATAAGCTCTAAGAATGGCAAATAAGCACATGAAAAGATGTCAGTATCCTTTCATTAGGGAAATACAAATTAAAACCACAAGGAGATACAAGGACACACCAGCTAAAAAACGAGGACCTGGGCTAGTGAGGGTGAGGAGTGGCCTGCTCCCGTGCCTTGCCGGTGGGCGGCGCCCAAGAGCCAAGCCCCGTTGCAAACAGCTCGGCAGTTTCTTATGTATTTTACTTAAACAATCATTTACTCTCTGACCCAGCAATCTCACTTCTCACAGTTTACACAGAAGTGAAAACACACATCCACATGATAACCTGTATGCAAATGTTTATAGCAGCTTTATTCGTAATCTCCCCAAACTGGAAGCAGCCCAGTCATTCAACTGCCAGATGGAGAAGCAAACCACGGCCCCTCCGGACGATGACGTGGCACTCAGGTAGCAGGACCAGGCCGCTGGTGCTCAGACGGCAGGGGGGAAACTCGAATGTATTGTGCAAAAGAGGCCAGACACAAAAGGCTACATACTCTATGATTTCACTTATATGACGTCCTGGAGACGGCAAAACGATAGGGTCAGACTATAGCTCAGGGGTCTCAGGGGTGGGATGGGGGCGGGGGGGGGAAGGACTGACCTCAAAAGAGCCATTGGGGATTTGGGGGGTGATGGAAATGTCCTGTTCTCGATTGCGTCGGTGGTTACGTGACCACAGGCCTTTGTCAACACTCATAAAACCATACATCAAAAAGGGGGATTTTGGGGACTTCCCTGGTGGCACGGTGGTTAAGAATCCGCCTGCCAATGCAGGAGACACGGGTTCGAACCCTGGTCCGGGAAGATCCCACATGCCGTGGAGCAACGAAGCCCGTGCGCCACAGCTACTGAGCCTGCGTGCCACAACTACCGAGCCCGCGTGCTGCAACTACTGAAGCCTGCGCGCCTAGAGCCCGTGCTCCGCAACAAGAGAAGCCACCACAATGAGAAGCCCGCGCAGCAACGAAGACCCAGTGCAGCCAGAAAAAAGGGGGGGTGATTTTTACTCAATGCAAATTCTTTATTAAAATTTTTTTTTAATTTAGAATATTTTGAATTTTATTTTTTGGCCAAGCTGTGTGGCACATGGAATCTTAGTTCTCCAACCATGGATCGAACTCGTGTCCCCTGCAGTGGAAGCGTGGAGTCCTAACCACTGGACGGCCAGAGAGGTCCCCTGTATGCAAATTCTACTGCAGTTTTTAAAAACTTCATGGGGGAGTAAACAGTACATTTGAGAATTAGTGACAGAGAGATCTGGAGAAAATCAACCTACTGCAACACGAAGAACAGGAAGAAAGAAAGATGCGTGGAGAGACAGATGGCAGAGGGGTGAGAGGTCTAATGTCGGAGTTGAGTTCCAGAAGAGAATGCGAGACAGGTAATATCTGAGGACGTTCGAGAACCGGCTTACGGTGCCAATCCAGAGATTCAGGAAAGCCAGAAGGTCTCAAACAGGATAAAGAAAAGATTCCCCTCAGACACATTTAGGCCAACGGTACACTCGGGAGGCAAGGAGAGGTCACAGGAGTGGAGGGAACACACAGATCACCTGCAGAAGGACAGTTAGACCGATGGCTAACTTCTCAGTGGTAACTACAGAAACCGGAGAGTTCTCCCGAGGGTTGGGATAAACAGAGGCTCCGTGGGGTGCCGCGTGGATGGCTTCACGGGAGCCGCTTTAGGGTGTCCCTCCACCCACCGTGCCCGCTCGCGTGGGCACAAGTCTGAGGACAGGACGCTCTCAGGCAGGCTGGGGGCGGGGATGCAGCGGCTTCCAGGTGGCAGCTTCTGCTTTGTGTCTCCGCACGACCTGGAGGACCCATCCTTCCAACTGAGAGCACTGGACGTAGATTGTGGCAACAGACCTCACAGAGCTCAGAAAGGGACCAAAGGATCGAGTGACGTTTCGACAACAAAGCTCTCTGGTGCCATCGGCTTATTTATGGGAATGGGATTTTTTTCAGTGTTTTGATTTATAAATTGGACAAATAAGAATAGAGTTGACGCTGAGCCTTGTGGGCATAGGAACTAACTGAAGAAAACAGATTAGCCCTCTTCATCTATTAAATTTTAATTTTTATGTTCAGTAATTATTTACCATAACTGTAACACACTTGTCATTTTGATTACTTGCATACCAATAATAATCGTACCGATTTCTCAATCCAGAAGATGATTATTTTTTTGCGGTACGCGGGCCTCTCACTGTCGTGGCCTCTCTCGTTGCGGAGCACAGGCTCCGGACGCGCAGGCTCAGCGGCCAGAAGATTATTATTTTTGAACACTTAGAGCCTTGTGGTCAATTCTGGAGCACATTTCTATTGCAGGGACGCATGATCGGGGGTCTGTAAAATAATTCCAAGCATAAAATACATTAGATCTGTGGGGGGAATGGAGCGGGAATAGGGATTCACAGAGAGGAGGGTGGGGTGATGGGCAGCATCCAGTCGTAGACAGAGTACTGGATGGTACCTGACAGTCCCCTTATTTGCCTTTTCACGGCTCTGTCGTGATGCTCTGGGGGTGCGGGTTCGCAGACACGGCACATGTGTCCAGAGCTGCGGCTGTGGCCTCACCACCCTCCTGCTCTCTTGTACCAGAAGGCGTCGACGTGCCCGGGGGAGGAGAAGCTGGCAGGCCACAGCACCCCTTTGCACACTTGCCAGGGGACACCCCAGGAGCACCGGTGGGCACAGTCTAGGCTGCTCTTCAGCGGGGGGGGCTTCGCTGCACCGGAGAGCGGCACCTCCCCTCCAGCCTTCTGAGAGGCAGCACCTGGGGCCTTGCTGGGTGATGAGGCCTGCAGGTGCCTCGCTCCCCATCCTAACCCCGCGTGCCCAGGGGGGCGAGGGCAGCAGAATGGTTGCACCAAGGCCACGCTGTCATCTGCGTGCCTCGGTGCTCGTGGGCCGGCCTGGCCGAGGGGTCCCCCCAGGAGGGCCGAACAGCCATCCCAGGGCCGTCGGACGACCAGCACAGCTGCTGGACCGGTGGGTCCCGGCCCGGCCCTGCTCAGTCCTAACCCTGATCAGTTCTAACCCTCGAGGGGATGCAGTTCCGGGGTCTGAGGTCCCCCTGGAGCCTTTGTGAGCTCAGTTCCTGCCAGCACAGAGCATCCATGCCCACCCTGCTGTGTGTGCGGTGGCAGCAGGAATGCCTGCGAGGCTGGTCTGCCACGTTCGCGCCCCCTTCACTCTTTGCTTATTTCCCCCAGTTTTATTGAGATGTCATTGACATACAGCACTGTATACGTCTAAGGTGTGCAGCATAATGACCTGACTTACACATCATGGAGTGATTATCAAAGTTTAACGAACATCCGCCATCTCACACGGATAGAACATTAAATAGAAAAAAAGTGTTTTCCTTGTGGTGAGAACTCAGGATTTACTCTTAACAGCTCTCATAGACATCATGTGTAACCTACAGCAATGTTGTATTTGTCATGTTGTACATTACATTCCTAATACTTATTTACCTAATAAAGGGAAGTTTGTACCTTTCGACCGTCTCACCCAATCCCCCTGCTTCTGGTAATGACCTGATCTCTTTTTCTATGAGTTTGTTTTGCAGTATGAGTGATTGGCTTACACGCTGTTAATTCCTGCTACTTCACTTTTCTCTGAAGTCGTCTTCTTTTCCAGATAAATGCCCAGCAAGTCGCTGTTGAAACCCAACAGCAAAGTGACCTGCACACCGCAGCCTGCCTTGAAGACACCACTACCGCCCGTCTCCCAGATGCCCAAGGCCCCAGAGACCCAGCAGGTGCAGGGGAGGCCCTGTATCTCCAAGTTCAAAGTGAAGGGCGAAAGCAGGCAATGTCGTTTCCGCCTGGTGGTCACTTTGCTACTCCTGGGCCCCCCTCCCGGAAGTGAGGGGCAGGAAGGTTTGGGACAGGCCACAGCCGAGTTGCTTCTGCTCGGTCTCCCGCGGCGGCAGCAGCAGCGCCTGCGGTGCCCCCATGAGTGGCTGCATGCTCCCAGCGCCCAGCCTCCACTTCAACCTCTTCCCGGAACCCGTGGGCAGGCTCGGGGCCTCCGCACACGCTGCAGCTTCTCTCCTGTCCCCACGCGCCCGGCCACTCCGCAATGCTCAGCAAAGGTGACATCGGAATTCTTTGTTCTGCTGGCAATTATCAATATTACGAAACTTCTAAAGGCTCAGCCGTTGTCTTCAGTCACCTGCCTGGGCCTCTTCCCGTCTTCTGACACAAGCGTGACTGAATGTAAAGGAAAAGGCAGGCTGAGAAGGCAATCTGGTATTTCCAGCAATCCTATCACCCAGGGGCACGTGTGTTCACTATTTTTTTAAATTTTATTTATTTATTTAAAAAAGTTAATTTACTTACTTATTTTTGGCTGCATTGGGTCTTCATTGCTGCACGCGGGCTTTCTCTAGTTGCGGCAAGCGGGGGCTACTCTTTGTTGCGGTGTGCGGGCTTCTCATTGCGGTGGCTTCTCTTGTTGCGGAGCATGGGCTCTAGGCACACAGGATTCGGTAGTTGTGGTTCGCGGGCTCTAGAGCACAGGCTCAGCAGTTGTGGCACGCAGGCTCAGTAGTTGTGGCTCATGGGCTCTAGAGCACAGGCTCAGTAGTTGTGGCTCGTGGGCTCTAGAATGCAGGCTCGGTAGTTGTGGCACACGGGCTTTGTTGCTCTGCGGCATGTGGTATCTTCCCGGACCAGGGTTTGAACCTGTGTCCCCTGCATTGGTGGGCAGATTCCTAACCACTGCGTCACCAGGGAAGAAGTCCGTATGTGTTTTTAAACAGACGCTTTATTGAGATACAATCCACAGACCGGGAAGCCGCCTCTCAGAGGCTGTGCATGGCTGTGCCACCCCCCGGGTCCCGTGCGAAGCCTGGACCGAAATGTGAGCGGGTTCGGTATGCAGGGTGCGTTTACAGCCCCGAGAGGTCCGGGCTGGTGCGACCCGAGTCCTGGTCCACGTGCTCTCCCGTAAGCTGCCCACTCTGCCCCATGACGTCCACTCGGGCGACAGCGAGCACACGGGACGCCAGGACTCATGGTGGTGATTCTGCCAACACAGGAGCTGCGGTTCATTCCCATTAAGGCTCTGGCAACACGTGACTTTTGGAAACGAAGCTTTCTCAGAGACGGCGGTCAGTGCTCTGAAGCCTGTTTCCTGGACACTCGTCTCACACATGTGATGACTAATCGTGAAGTACAGCCGCGATGACCTCGCAGCGCATCCTCTGGTCTCTGTGACGCCTCGCAGGGAACGGCTACTTAGCAGCCGGCCGTTCACCCCAACAGCGAGGGACTCAGGGCCACCTCTCCCACGCAGGGTGGTGGCTTACGCTGTTAGAAGAACTGAATTCCTAAAGGTACCTCAAGGCTGATCCCCAACTTACAGCCTAACGCGTGGCAGACGCCACCCCGTCAGCTCCGGGAGAGTGTAAACAGTTTCACTGGAGACTTGCTTCCAGAAAGACCACCCGACGGGGCTGACCTTGTGCCCCCTGGAAGGTCTCAGGCCTGGGCCGGAGCCTTGTGTCCAGGGCAGCAGTGTGCTTGGGGACCGAGGCTCGCTCAGCTGAGGAATCCCCGTCTCCTGCTCGTGCGTCCAGCAACCGGTGCTCGGGATGTTTCCAGAAAGGAGGCGGCTCCCCTACCACGAGGGCAGAACCCCGGCCTAGGCTGCCTTCTGCCTCTGCTCCTCCTGCGGGGGTGGCGGGGGTGGCAGTTGGCAGGGGTTGGCAGGCGCCACCCGCCGCTCACTCCTTGCGGCCGGCCCCGCCCTCCACCCCCGAGGGCAGAGACGCCCCACCCCACGCGCGCTCGGAAAGCCAGTTTGGTGCCGGACCCCTCCGGGCTGTGGGCCCCCCTGCCGTCTCCTCCCTCCACCTCGGCTGTCCCAAGACGAGCCCCCGCGGCGCCTCACCCTGACGGCCCTCTCCAGCTGGGACAAGGCCTCCTGGTACCGTGGGACCAGCGGCTGCAGGAGCTCACTGGGGGCGTCGTGCCGCTCCAGCCTGGGCACCCCGCCTTCCCTGAGCATCCGGACGAACCTCCTCTCCTGCGGGGAAAGAGCACGTGAGGGGAAGAGGCTCCCGCCCCACCCGGGCCCCACCTCGGGCTGAGACCCCCAGGCTGACCTGCACCTCGAGGAGCAGCGTGAAGGCCTGTCCGGATTTTCCGGCGCGGGCAGTTCTTCCAACCCTGAAACGGAGCACAGCCTCCTCCAGAACCATGGCCCCCAGCCCCTGAGGGCTGCTGGGACCAGGCTTTCTCCACAAGCCACCCCCTCCCCAGACCCAAGGCCAGTCCCGCACCGGTGCACGTAGGTCCGCAGGTACTGGGGGGCGTCGTAATTCACCACCAGCTGCACGCCCTGCACGTCGATGCCGCGGGCCGTGGCGTCAGTGCTGATGAGGCTGGCAGGACACGAGGGGCCGCGGGCCCTGCCTGAGGCCGGGAGCAGGGACACACGCCCCTTCCCGCCCTGCTGGGGACGCCGCCATGGAGCTGGGGAGGACCCGAGGCGCCCTTCAGGAACCCAGGTTGACGCCAGAGCGAGCGCCCTCCCCAGAGCAGGACCCCGGCCTGTCTTCCTAGGTACTCACAGCTGGATCTTCCCCTGCTGAAAGCGCTTCAAGATCAGCTTCCTAGCGCCAGGCCCGTAGCGGGAGGAGAAGTCGGCCACGCGCACGCCCCCGAAAGCCTGGACTAGCAGGAAGAGCCTGGGCGGGAGAGGCCAGAGCCGGGTGGGCTGGGGGAACCACCTCCTCTCCCCTCCAGTCCCTGCACCACGCAGGCCTCACCTGTGGGAGTTCTCACGGGAGTTGGTGAAACACAGAACCCTTGAGAGATTCATCTCCAGGATCAGGTGCAGGACGACCAACGGCTTGAGACGGAGGCTGCAGGGCACGTAGCGATGCTGCGGGGGACGGCGCGAGGTTGGCCACAGCCCAGTGCCTAGACGCGCCCCCTCCCCCCTCCAAGTGCCCTGCTCACCGTGAGCCCCGCAGGGAAGGTATACTTCCCGCCCAAGTCCCCGGCCACGTCCACGTCGGGGTCTCTGAGGCCCCCGTGCACCGACCCCGTGGAAAAGAGCCGGGGCCGGTAGAGACCGAGCTGCTGCAGCTTTTCGGGGTTCTGGGTCAGAGTGGCTGAGAAGAGTAGTTTCTGCAGTGGCATCTGGGGGCAGCAGACGCTGGAAAGGGAGGGGACGCTGGGAAAGCAGCACCCCAGCCTGGTGGGAGAGCGTCTCAGACGGGGGACAGCGGAGGGGACCAGCTCAGGGTGGCCCCACTGGGCGCAGAACAGAGTGCAGGGCCTGGTACCTGGCTGCAGTCACAGCCCGGGGCTGTGTTCTCTGGAGCAGAGCAAAGGGATCCCTACTGCCCTCACTGGGAAAGGCCGCGGCCACCACCCGCGGCAGCCAGGCCTGGTGCATGCTGTCTATCACGCGGTCGGCCTCATCGATGACCTGCGGGGCGGGGGGGCGGTGGTCAGCTTAGGGTCTGGGCCCGGGCCTCCCTCCACGTGAGCCACCTACCAGGAAGCGGAGATGCTGGAGGCTGAATCCTGGGGTCTGCTCGACGTGGTCTACCAGGCGGCCAGGGGTGGCCACCACGATGTCTGCCAGGCAGCGGAAGCCGTCTGCTCTGTGGAGCGGAGAGTGGCTCAGGAGGGCCGCCCTGCACTGACCACCTCCCCCCACCGACGTGGGGACCCTGTGGACGGTGGCGCTCCGCTCCCCGGGGCCAGATGGCTACGACGCGGCTGCACAGAGCGAGCCCACCTCTCGGAGGAGCCCACAGACCGGAGGAACCTACGTGTCCTGCACAAGACTCTCCTGCTCCTTGGCCAGCGACTTCTGCCCGGTGACCAGGGCGACCCGAAGAGGAGTGGCACCTGTGTAGACGCTGAACACTTTGCTCACCTGGAGGAAAAGCAGCCATGAACAGCGCGACCTGAGGCCCCGCGCCGCAGGGACGAAGCCCCCGGCTCTGACCTCCAGGCATGGGCCCACGTACCTGCTGGGCCAGCTCCTTGGTCGGCAGCACAACCAGGGCCCGAACCTGGCACACGGCTCGCCGTAGCAGGGCCTGCGGGGTAGACAGCCGCCCGCGTCAGCCCGCCGCCCGCCCCCCGCCCGCGTCAGCCGCTCCTGCCTGCAGATCCGCCTGGAGGGCGAGGGCTCCCTGCGCTCACCTGCACCACGGGGATGACGAAGGCCAGTGTCTTCCCACTGCCCGTTGGGGCAGACACACAGAGGTCGCTAGGCTGGTAGCCGCCTCTGCTTACCAGAAACCCGTTGGCTGCGCTCTCCAGGACAGCGGGAATCACTGCTGCCTGCACTGGACAAGGAACGGCGAGACGCACGTCACATCGGTGCAGGGACACCCAGTACTAGCACAGGCACCGGAGACGGCCGCCTCTCTGTCTGTGATCTCTGGGCTGGGCTCTCGCTCAAGGTCCGCACCAGAGCCTCCCGGAGTGCTGAGAGGCTGGAGGTGCCGAGGCCAGGACCACACCTGCCACTGGACGTGTGCACAGGCTGCCTGTGTGGACAGCTGCTGAGCGAGGGCCTTGCCTGGTTCTGGGAGAAGATGCTCTGGAAGGAAACCCTGCTCCCACCGCCACCCCACCCCACCGGCGCAGGGCAGGGGCACCTGGAAAGTAGGACGAGATGCCCTGAGCCCGCAGCCTCTTCCGCAGGTCCGGGTGGACTTCCGGGATATCCTCAATAGGCACCAGGCCTTCGGTGACACTCTTTCCAACACAGCTTGGCTCAGCCAGCCACGCTGGCAGGAAAGGCTGGACCTATCACAAAGGGAAGGAGAAAGAGACGCGGTGAACACTCCCAAACCCGCCAGGCCAGCAGAGCAGGGCCCCATAGGCCAAGCGCTCAAGACACTCAGGCTGAAGAGGCCGCAGGAAAGAGGCAAGCTTTCTAGCTTCTCCTAGACCGCCCACGTCTCACTCTCCGTGAAGCCTTTAAAAGGGCGCCACTCCCTGAGCCAAACCACCCAGGGGCACCTTCGCACCTAGTAACACCCGTGCCCCAATGACATCTGTGCTCCGGACTACACCCGCAAGGTGCCCGTGACCTGTTTGCTATCACTGGCTCTGCACCAACCGTACAAAGCCTCTGTCGTTTTACACAACAAACTCATTGCTACCTCGGGGCCTTTGCCCCAACTCGGCCCTCTCCCTGGCACACACTTCCCTGCCCCCACCACACCTTAACCAGGCTGCTCCCTGTCTTCTGATTCCAACTCAAAGTGGATCTCCCCAAGGGCACTCTGCCCAGCCCCTCTTATTCTTCATGATGACTATCACGCTCCAGACATCCTTTAACTCACGTATTCAACTACTGAAATCTTATGCTGACATGAATCTGCTACTCGCCCAGGAACCTGGTAGACCTGGTAGGATCTCCCATCTTGTTCGCTAGATTGGTGAGCACAGTGGAATGGGCACCAAGGAAGCGAAGCTGTTTAGAGAGATCTCTGTGACAGCAGAACGGAAACCAAGTCAACCCGCTGGTTTCGGAAAAGAAAGAGAACTCTTACAATTGAAAGTAGAAGTGCCGAGTTTGCACAGGATTCAAACCGTAAGCAAGGATGCTAAGACATCAGCAGTCGGCCGGCTCAGGTGTTCACTCACCGAACACAAACCATACACCCATCAGGCGCAAGCACCGTCCTCCAAGCCGTCCCACGAGCACAAGCCGCGGTAACGACAGCCACCCCAGCGCTGCAGCCTCCCCCCCGGGCCGCTCACCTTTGGCGCCTTGCTCCTCCCGAAGCCCCCGAGCACCAGGGCGTGGGCTGGGGGACCAGAAGCCTCTTCGGGGGGCGGTCCGCCCTGGCCCTCCGGCGACCCCGCGGCTTCGGCGCCCACGCTGTTCCCCGCCGGCGCCTCCTCGCTGCTCTCTGCGCGGCAGAAACGGGGGCGGGGCGGCGCGTCAGCCACACGCGGTCCCGAGTGCCAGGGCCCCGCCCGCGAGGCCCTACCTGCGCCCGCGTCCTCATCCTCGTCGTCCGCCTTCCGCCGCTTGCAGGGAGGTGCGTGCGGGCTCCCCGGCGCCCCGCCGCTCTTGCGCCTCCGCGTTCTGCGCGGCCGCCGTCGCCGCTTCCCCGCCGCCTGAGCGGTCTGCGCGGCCTCCGCGGGTTCTTGCTGCGGCGGCTGCTTCTGCAGCTCCCGCTCTCGGGCCCGGCACCGCAGCCGCTCCAGCAGCGCGCGAGCCCGGCCGTCCGCCTCGGCCTCCGCCCCGGCCGCCTCGGGGCCCGCGTACCGCGCAACGTGGAAGAGCGCCATGCCACCCGCCGCGCGCCAGTCCGGCCCGACGCGCCACGATGACGAGGGGGCGGGGCGCGACGTCATCAGGCGCCGGCGGTGACGTCAGTGGCGCGCCGGGAGGCGGAGCCGATGGGCGGCTGGGTTGGTCTCTGCCGCGTGGGGTGGCGGCATGGAAGGGGAAGCCGGCCCTGGGGGCGCGCGCCGGGCGCTGGGCCGCCTGGTGGAGGCGGTGCTGGCAGACCGAGGCAAGGCCAACGCCGTGTTCGACATCCTGGCCGTGCTGCAGGTGGGGGCCCGTGGGGAGCGGCGGGGGTCGCGGCCGGGTCCCGGGGTTGGAGACCAGAATGGGGGCCTTCTCGGGCTCTGACGAGGTGGGGCTTGGGTTCGGAATGCGGCAGCTAATTGCAAAGCGGAGTTCAGGACTTTTCTGGGGGTATTCTCCAGTCTCGCAGGGCTCCCAGGTTGGAGGGTCGGGTGCGGGGTTTGGCAGAGGTGGGATGGGAGGGTCACGCGGGCTCAGGGGTGGGGTGGGGTGGGGCTGGGGTCCTGGTCGGGAAAGGGGGCAGGGGCCACAGCTTCAGGCGGGGCACCCCGCGACCGGCATCTCCCCGCAGTCTGAGGACCAGGAGGAGGTCCACGAAGCGGTGCGTGCATGCAGCCGACTTTTCGGGGCCCTGCTGGCCCGCGGAGAGCTGTTTGTGGGCCAGCTGCCCTCTGAGGAGATGGTCATGGCAGGTCAGTGTTCAGGAGGGCCTGGTCTCTGACAAGGTTAGAGGGGGATCTTGCTAACATGGGATGAGCCCCCCCCCCCAGAACTCCATCATAGGCCATGCGGGTCGGTGGGATCGGGAGATTGTGTTTGGGGGAAGGGGTGGGTAATAGGGACGTTGAAGCCAGGTGTAAGTAAAGGTTGGGTGGGGTGGAACTATTGGTCTTGTTTTGCGCTTCTTGTGGGATTTGATGATGTGTGTAGTTAACTGTTAATTCCACGGAGGTTTAGAGTTATGTGTCTTAGGCCTTGGCGCGTCTGGGTCTTGGGGTGAAAGGAGAGAGGATCCTCCTGGGGGAACGTGCTGGTCCTGCCCCAGGTCTGGAACCACAGTGACTTGTTTTCACTCATTCCTCGGCTGGGCTGAGTAGAGGGCAGGGGGAGGGTGGGGCTGGGTCCCGTCTGGCGTGTGCGGGCGTCGGTGTGGGCTGACCGCCCTGCCCCACCTGCAGGGTCCCGGGGGGCCACTCGCAAGTACAGGGTGTGGATGCGGCACCGGTACCACAGCTGCTGCAACCGCCTGGGGGAGCTCTTGGCTCGCGCCTCCTTTCGGATCAAGGTGAGTCTGGGCCGCTAGCCTTGCTTGCCCGCGCAGGGGTCTGCGACGGGTCTGGGGCCGTGGCTGCAGGTGCCGGTCCAGGTGAGGGTGCTGTCTCCTTCTGTGGCTGGTTCCTCTGGGTGTGGCTGCGTCCGTCCTGTCTCCTGATTCTCACGGGAGCTTTATCTTGCGGGTGTTCAGGCCTGAGGGCCGGGGGAGCTCTGTGGGCCTGTCTGCAGGGGTGACGTGTGGCGGGCGCCTCGCGGTCCCTTTGCCGCCCCTCCTAGGAGCTGGCCCTCAGCACCCTCATGAAGTTCGTGCAGCTGGAGGGCGAACACCCCCTGGAGAAGCCCAAGTGGGAAGGCAACTATCTGTTCCCCTACCAGCTCTTCAAGGTGAGGCCCAGGCTGCCCGCTTGCGGGTCTCCCCGGCTGCCTGTGGGTTGTGGGGTTTGGGGGGGACTCTGGAAGCCCCCCCAGACTCTGCTATGTGAGCTCCACACCTGGGCCGCCTGTCCTGGGGGTCAGAGAGATGCTTACCACCTTGTTCCCCCTCCCCTGCAGTCGGTGGTAGGCGGCCTGCTCTCTCCAGAAGAGGACCGCTCCCTGTTGCTCTGTCAGTTCCGGGAGTACCTGGAACACGACGACATCCGCTACCACACGATGCAGGCCGCGGCGGACGCTGTGGCCCGGGCCACTGATGGGCGCCCTGAGGTGAGCCGCCTGGGTCCGGGGAGGATGGGGGCAGGGGGGTGATGGGCATGCGGCGTCCAGGTGCTCAGGCCAGGTCTGCGGCAGGTGCCCCTCGCTTTTTGGAACAACGCCTTCACGCTGCTGTCCTCCGTGAGCCTGCCCCGCCAGGAGAGCGCCCCCCCCAGCTTCTACGTGAAGCACGCGGGTAAGCGCCGGGGCTGGGAGGGCGGGAGGGCAGGGGCCCGGCCTTCTCCCGTGTCGGGTGACCCCTCACTTTATCTGCAGAGCTCTCGGACAAGTGGAAGGTCGTTCATCTGAGGGTGAGACGCCCTGGGTGGGTGGTGGTTTCCCTGGGAATCCCCCGGTCCTGGGCTAGCGCCCCCTTCCTGGCCTTGTCAGCCACCGGGTCACAGGAGGCCCCGAGGGCCCAGGCACGGTTCCCGGAGGTCAGAGGTGGCCTGCCCAGACCTCTCTGGGGCTGAGTGTCATTGCCAGGGCAGCTGTGAACACAGGGCCTGTGGCCGAGAGGGAGGTGTTCTCTCGCTGGGGTTTCTTAGGCCCTGGCTCCGTAGCGGAGGCAGGAGGAGAGTGGGCACGACTGGGAGCGTGGGGCACGCCCACCCCTGCCGCCTCTGGGCTCCGTACGGGAGGCAGGAGGAGAGTGGGCACGACTGGGAGTGTGGGCACGCCCACCCCTGCCGCTTCCTGGCTCCGTACGGGAGGCAGGAGGAGAGTGGGCACGACTGGGAGCGTGGGCACGCCCACCCTGCCGCCTCCCCGCAGGAGCACAGGAAGGCCTTCCAGCAGATGTGGCTCGGCTTCCTCAAGCACCAGGTAGGGGTGGGGGAGGGACCCCGGGGCTGGGCTCCGGCAGGCGGGGCGGGCCGCACCGACCTGACTGCTGCTTCCGGCAGCTGCCTCTCCGCATCTGCAAGAAGGTGCTGGTGATCATGCATGACTCCATCCTGCCTCACCTGGCGCAGCCCAGCCTCATGATCGACTTCCTCGCCCGCGCCTGTGACGTCGGTGAGCAGGGAGCGCCTGGCGGGCCCGGAGCTGGGAGCAGCGGGACCAGGGCGGCGGCGGTGGGGGGCCTCTGCAGCCCCGGGCCAGGCAGCCGGCGGGGGTGTGCCTTCAGGTTGGGCTCCACGGCTGCACGTCTGTCTGCAGGTGGAGCCGTCAGCCTCCTGGCTTTGAACGGACTTTTCATCCTGATTCATAAGCACAACCTGTGAGTGTCCGCCTCGGGGTCTGAGGGCTTTTCAGCTCTGCCCGTTCATCCGTGACCCCGGCCGGGATTCCTGATCTGTTCTGTTTGTGGCTCTGCCCCGACACGTGCTCCGTCACTCACCTTCCCCGCCAGGGAGTACCCTGACTTCTACCGGAAGCTGTATGGCCTGCTCGACCCGTCTGTCTTCCACGTCAAGTACCGCGCGCGCTTCTTCCACCTGGCTGACCTCTTCCTGTCATCCTCGTGAGTGGGGGCAGGGCTGGGGACACCTGGCCTGGCTCAGAGCCGCAGGGCTGCCTGGGCCCCGCCCATCCCTGTGGGGCTGCGGGCCCGCAGGCCAGGATGGGAGCTGGGGGCTGGCACGGAGGGGTGGAGTCTTACGCCTCCCCCCCGCCCCCCCCCAGGCATCTGCCTGCCTACCTGGTGGCTGCCTTCACCAAGCGCCTGGCCCGCCTGGCCCTGACAGCGCCCCCCGAGGCTCTACTCACCGTCCTGCCCTTTATCTGCAACCTGCTGCGCAGACACCCAGCCTGCCGCGTCCTCGTGCACCGCCCCAGGGGCCCTGGTGAGTGTGGCCGGAGCCCCTGGGAGGCCTGGCCAAGAGGCCAGCACGTGGGTGCAGGTGGCAGACTGGAGCCTGGGTCTCGTTCCTAGAGCTGGACGCCGACCCCTATGACCCCCAAGAGGAGGACCCTGCCCGGAGCCGAGCCCTGGAGAGCTCCCTGTGGGAGCTGCAGGTGAGGGTGCCCTGCCTGCCGGTCACTCCCTGGGCTTCCTGGAGCCGCCCCACCTGGGCACTCCCCCTCGGCCACCCACCCAGCCCCACCTGCACGCCCCTGCCAGCATCTCTTCCAGGTCCCCAAGGATCCCACCTTGCCTTGTCACTTCGCTCACCCAGGGGAGCCTTTGCCTCCGTCTGTCCTGTCCCTGGCCTGCGGAGGTGGTGGGATGGTCCCCTGCTCAGTGCGTCCTGTGCCCCTCGCTTTGCCCACGAGGGGCGGTGACATCCCACGTGCCTCTCCAGGCCCTCCAGCAGCATTACCACCCCGAAGTGTCCAAGGCCGCCAGCGCCATTAACCAGGCACTGTCTGAAGCCGAGGTCAGCATCGCGCCGCTTCTGGAGCTCACTGCCTTCCAGGTGAGGCTGTGAGGCGGGCCGGGCGCTGGGCAGTGAGGGCCGTGCAGCGCGGGGCGCCTGACCGGCCGCCTGTCCCCGCCCCGCAGATATTCGAGCAGGACCTGCAGAAAAAAGGGCCCGAGCCGGTGCCATTGGAGTTCATCCCGGCCCAGGGCCTGCTGGGCCGGCGGGGCGACCTCTGTGCCCAGCACTTCACGCTGAGCTGACCCTGCGCGCCCCGCTGCCCCCGACAGATGGTCTTGTGGGAAAGCTGCTGGGGGGTGCTGGTGGGCGGGGGTCTCGGGAGGTGCAGGTCCTTCACCTGTGCCCCTGGGGCTGAGGTCAGAGTGCCGTCCACCTGCTGCCCCTCCACCCGCCTACCCTGCTGGCCTCACCGGAGGGTGCTGCTCGGGGCCCTCCCTTCCCTGCGGCCTGGTGGGGAGGGGCGAGGTGGGGTATGGGGGGCGCTGCAGGGCAGCCCCTGCTTCCGGGGCCTCAAGTTACAAGTGCGCCGGGTCGTGGCTTCTGTCGGCCCCCGCGATTCCCCCCCAAGTCGCGCCAGGCCCTCTGCATCGCTGTGCTTCCTGACGCGGGGCGGCCGTGAGAGCCTCTCTGCTGCAGTTAGACTGTGACGTGGGAGTGACGGGGTGGCTCTGTGCCCCGGTCAGTCTCGGCGGGGAGCACAGAGAGGGGCACGAGCTCTCTGTGCCTGGCCAGGCCCTACTGAGGTCACCTTTGTCCCCAGAAGCACAGTGAGCCCGGGGGTGAGCGTCTGCCCCATCGAGGGGTTACAGGCGGGGCCGGTCCGTTCCTCCACCCCCTGAGCGGAGTGGGCCAGCAGCCCGGTTGTTTCCACGGTTATCTTTTAGAGGTTTCTTTTCTGCCAAAGGTGGCGGGTTTTCCGGCTCTGGTAGTGACCCTGTTTCCTTTAAAAAACCCACTCGGTCCGGCACACGCCTGGAGCCGGCCCACGGTTGGCAGGGGCTGGTGGGGGCACGGGGTGGGGCAGCCCACAGGGAGATAAGACACCTTGCTGCCCTCCGCCTCCTGTGCCCTGCTCCTGGCCCCGCCCTGCCCCTCCCCCCGGGGAGCAGGGTGGGAGCTCGTGGTGGGCACCCTGGAGTCACAGCAGGGAAGGGTTCCGCCAGTCTGGTGTCCAGGTACCCCCCACCGGCCCGGGGTCCCAGTGCACCCTGCTGGTAGCAGCACACCACGTGGCCCCGCTGCCCTTCACCCGTCTTCCCACGTCCGTTACTGAGCTGGAAACCTCCTTGTCCCTGGGGCGCAGGGCTTGCCTGGAGCGGGGGGCGGGGGTGGGCGGTCTTGAGAGAGCCGGGCCGTCTGGCACCAGGCGTGTCCAGTGGGCCAGAGGCCGCCGTGGCCTTGTGTGGGGATGCCAGGGGGCAGTGCTGGACGGCCTGAGGCCTCCCGCTTTTCTTGAAAAATGCCACTGTGTAAAAAAACTTACAAGCTACAGAACACCTGAGCGGGCTCTCTTGGTCTTGTCTGCATTCGGCGTCCTGCGCCCCCGTAGGTCCTGGCTGTGGCCCGTAGCCGCGCTGGTGCCCGGGCAGCTGCGCTCTGCCGTGTTTGCCCTCCGGCAGGTCCCCATTTCCTGTCCACTGGCCCTGGTTGTCCGTGGGGGAAGAGGGGTGAGAGTGCCCTTCCCAGCGGCTGTGAGGTTGGCTGAGAGGCCGCGTGGTGGGTTGGAGGTAAGAACTGAACGGGGGGGCTGGGGCCACCGCTGGGGCTCTGCCTGTCCTTCAGGAGCCCGAGGGGTGGCCGGGACAGCCTCCGGGGCACATGGGGCTGACTGCAGGGCTCCTGGCTCCAGGGGAGGTACAGGCTCAGACTTTCAAGGGCTTTGGAACCACCTGGGATCAAGTAAGATGTCTACGTGGGCGGGCGGAGGGAGGGAAGGGCCTCGGGCAGGTGTACCTGAGGGTGGAGGACATAGCGGCTCCCTGGTCTGTACCAGGAGACCATCCTGAGCCGCTTGTGAGCGACCCATCTCTGAGCCCAGAGACAAGAATGCAGGCGCTTAGAAAGAGTAAACGTTTATACGTTTAAAAAGAAGAAAAGACAGGCACCAGCGAACCCGCGACTGGCAGCCTCAGCCCTCCAGCGGCTCCCTTGGAGGAGGACGAAGGGGAAGCCCGCTGCCCTTTGCTTAACTACAGTCCTGCCCCGGGTTGTCTGGCCTTTGTAAGTTACAAAGCAGCACGCGCCTAACTAGGAGCTCAAGTGCAAGGGCAGCGTGTGGGGAGATGGGGAAGCCTGCTCGCTCCCCAGCCCCGTCACCCACCCTCTCCTCTGCCGCCACTTCGCCGCACAGACCCTCATGCTTCCTGCGCCGGGGGAGAGGCCAGGTGCACCTGCCCAAAGCCTCCCTCCAGCTGCCCACGTAGACGTTTTGTTTGTGGCACTGGGGACGCTGTTGTTTCCTAGGTCTAGTTTTTACAAATTGCTTAAAAAAAGATTTCAGACACAATGAATACCTTTTTAGCTTAAGTATGCCCCTTTTGATATTTGAGATGCACTAAATTTTAAAAGTTAAAGTGAAATCCACAAAACATAAAACTAACCACTGTAAAATGCGTGATTCAGGGACTTCCCTGGTGGCACAGTGGTTAAGAATCCACCTGCCAACGCAGGGGACACGGGTTCGAGCCCTGGTCTGGGAAGGTCCCACATGCCGCAGAGCAACTAAGCCCGTGTGCCACAACTACTGAGCCTGTGCTCTAGAGCCCGCGATCCACAGCTACTGAGGCCGTGCACCACAACTACTGAGGCTGTGCTCCAGAGCCCGCGAGCCACAACTACCGAAGCCCGTGTGCCTAGAGCCTGTGCTCTGCAACAAGAGAAGCCACTGCAATGAAGACCAGTGCAGCCAAAAATAGATAAAATGAATTTATAAAAATGCATGAGTCAGTGGCATTTGTGCATCCATGACATGTGACCATTGCCTGTGTATAGTTCTAGAACTTTCTATCGCCCGTGAATGGTGTGTATCCTGACCTCTCCTGTTTCAAGAGGAGGCCCATGTCCATGGGAAGGTGTCTGGAGGCCAGAAGTCCCCACAGGCCTGCTCGGGGCCCCATGGAGTGGGCTCTGCCGTCTTCTCCCTCCAAGGCCGGGTGGCCACTCGGAGCTGGGTCAGCCCCAGGCCTCCAGCAGGAATCGGAAACCTGAGTGGACGTGCAGAGCCAGGACCCTCGGGCGGCAGCACCTGGGCTGGGGTCTATAGGAGGGAGGTCCACGCATTCTGGGCTGCCAGCCTGCCATGCCCGCCACCGGGAGTCCGGCGTCTGGTGGGGGATTTAACCTGGTTGAAATTGAGGGCTGGCCTTTGTCCAGCTCCAGGAGGGACCCGAGGCCCCAGGCGTCCTGATGGGAGCGCCGTCTGCGGGGCCGCCGCCTGTCAGAGTCCCCGATGGGGGTCACGGCGGGGCTTTGGGCTGAGTGGCATCCGCTTCCCCTCCGGAGGGGCTGGACACTGGAGGGTGGGTCCCACAGCCCTGGTAAAAACGGGACGCCAAGGCGGGGAGCCCCCGGCTGGCAGCACCCCGTGCGTGTGCTGTCACGCGTCAGGGCCCACGGGGAAGACACCGGACACTCGTGGTCGGGGATCTCCGGGGTCTGTCCTGCGCCCTTCCCTTGGCCGGGGTACTTCACGCCCCCTCCCTGCAGTGAACCAGGACAGTGAGAACAGAGCCCTGAGGGGGCTCGGGTGATCCTCCCGGGGGGGTGGCCAACCCGAGGGGATCTCAGGGGCCTTGGACTCGTAGTCGGTGTCAGGGTGGGGCTGGTCTTGAGTGCCTGATGTTGGAGGGCCCCTGAGAAAGAGTCCCTGCACCTGCCACCCCACCAAGCAGTAAGGGGTTTGATACCCCGCTATGAGGAGGGTCCGGGGCAGGCCGGGAGGCACCTCCAGAGTAGAAAGGTTGGCGGACGGTCTTGGACGGGGCGTCCAGGATCGCCAGGGGCAGCAGGGCAGGCGGGAGCCTCACGGTGGGGAAGAGGGGACTGCTGGCCTCCTGCGTGGTCTCCAACTGCACGGAGGGCAAGAGGGTCTCTCGGGGTGCCAGTGAGGACAGGTAGTACCTTGCGTGCCAGGGGGCCGCCGAGTCCTTCCCAAGTGACTTGAGTCCAGGCTCCTCGCAGGGAGCCCCGCCGTGGGTGTGCCTGCCCAGACGGCCCGGGCCCTGCCTCCCTGCCTCATTCGCTCAGGGTGACGGTGGTTTCCTTGCTGCCCATCTCAGGGCAACCTGCCCTCCTCCTGACTCAAACGCTGCTTCTCTGTTCCCGGCACATACACCTCTGTCCCAACACCACCGGGGAAAGGGGGGACCCTGACCAGCAGAGACCTCATTTCTGCCGCATCCGGAGCCGGAGCTTGAAGTAGAATTTCAATCCCGCAGCAGAAACACAGGGACGCGTTGTTTCCTGCACGACCCGTGGTCCTGCCTCTCGAGTTACTGAGACCCGGTGAGCCAGGGACATGGGGGACCCCTTCCTGCATCTGCGGCGGGCCCCCCGCTGACTACCCCGCTGCACAATGCCACGGCTCCAGGGCTGTCGGGTCCAGGGTTTCAGAAAAGCTTGGAGGGAGGGCGGGGGTGGCCCGATGTTGGGGGGGGGCTGCCTGCTGTGTGCCCGGGGTGCCGTCCCCTGGTCCTGCTGCACAAACAGGCCAGCCCTGTCTGTCCCTCTGTCCCTCTGTCTCCCTGTCTGTCTCTCTGTCTCCCTCCAGGAGACGAATGGGGCGGTTGGATGATTAAGTCACAGTCACACGCGTAATGAGGAACGTATCACGAGACGCGGAGAACACTCTCCAGCGATAGGAGTGCTCAAGCATTTAACGGGCATGTAGCAAGTAAGCTGCAGAGAACCGGATGTCCGAGGGGTGCCTCCTGAAACAGCCAGGGCGTAGACCTTGGGGAATGTGCGCCCCCACCAGGGCTTTCCCGCTGGGCTGGGGGCACGGGGTGGGGGGCAGCAGCTGGCCCCTAGCACTGAGCCGCCCTCCTCCGTGGGGCATCCTCCGTTAATGGAAGCCTCCCGGGGCCCCACCCCTGCTCCCAGCTGATCACGGCCTGGTGAGGTCACGGCCTCAGTGCCCACCGGCTGGTGCCCCGCTCTGTGCTCGGGAAAGTTGCCCAGCCCCTCCAGGCCTCGGTCCTCTCGTCCACAAAGTGGGCGGTTCCAGGGGCTGTGGCTGCGTAGGAAATCAGTCCAAAACTTAGAGGCGTGAAACCACTACAACATCGATTGCGCTCATGAGTCTGCAGCCTGCACAGGGCTTGCGGGGGGACAGCTGGTCTCTGCTCTCCTCGGCAGGAGCTGGGGCGGCTGGGACGTCAGGGCTGAGCTCCCTGAGGTCTGGGCTGTTCTAGGTCAGAGCCGGAGCCATTGAGGTCGTTAAGTACGGCGTGTCGAGGTCAGAGGAGGCCTGGACCACTGGCATTGCTTGAGGCTTAAAGGCCTGCCGAGACAGATGTGCTAAAATAGGGCAAGATGTTTCTTCTCCACGCAGTGCATCTGTGCTCATTATAAAGACCTCAGTTACTACAGAGACGGACGTCGGTGGGAAGGGAAAGCCGCACATGGAGGACCTGTGAGGTCTGCAGTGATCAAGGAGATTCCCAGGAGACTGCTCTGGGAGATGGGCACTGCCCGGGGGGGCAGCCACGAGGCTCTGGAAAGCCCAGAGGGTGGCCAGGGGCAGCAGCTCACCTCTGCTGCAGAAAGCCGCCAGGACAGCGCGGACGTGAACGCTGTGTGCCTATAAAACTCTCTACAGAGTCGGGGTCAGATCCGGCCTGCGGGCCACAGCTTGCCCACCCCTGGTCTAGCGACCTTCCTGGTCTGTCTGTCTGTCTCTGGGTCTTCTTTGGTGGACATGACCAAGAGCTATGCAAACAGTTCTTGTCCACGGAATGAACTTGGTCTGTAGGAGGGACGGTGGTGTCCCCCCCGCAGGTGGAAGGGGGCAGCTTTGCATCAGTTTGGGGGATTCACTTCAGTTCTCCCGGTAGGCCTGCTCTCGGGTCCCCCCAGGAACAGTTTGAAGTCCACTTTTCTGTTTAACTTTGTTGGTTTGTAGACGTTCTTTACACACATTTTGGCTGTGGTTCTTCGTTACATGTATTAAAATACCGTTTGCCCTAAAAACCAAGAACAGATGCAAATTCTGGCCTCGCGTGGCTTGGAAGCTCCGAGGGTGGGTGGCCTCAGCCTCACGCAGGCCCCCAGCGCGAGCAGCAGTGGTTTAGGGCGCCAGCGTGCTGCGGCCCCCGCCCCGGGCTAGCAGGGGGCCTCTGGGCGCTGCCATGGGGCCTGTCTCGGGTGGCACCTGAAGTTGCGGTGCAGAGTCTGTTAAGAGGCATCGCTTTGCCTACTGGCTGCAGTGGGGCAGACGTAGACCTGCTCTTACTGTAAGAAGCACAGCGTTTCCTAAAGCCCTTATGCTTCCCTTGCGGGGTGGACCCGGAATTAAATGAGAGCACGTCCTGAGGGGGCTGCGGACGGAGAGGACTGGACACGTCTGGCTGCAGGTGGGGGGCGGGCAGCCAAGTGGTCAGGGTGGGGTCAGGGCCCCGCGGCCAGACCCGAGGCTTTCAGGTCTGCCTTTGAGGAGCGAGGTGGGCTCTCGGGTCTGGAGGGTCCTGCTGCCGTCTCCCCTTGCAGGGGCGTGGCTCTCCCAGAGGGTGTCGTCGCTCCCTCCCGCAGGCCTGAGCTTTCCTGGGACGAGTTGGGCCCTGCACGGAATCGCAGGTGGACGCCAGTCAGGGACCCAGGATGGGTTGCCTGGAGCCCTGCCCAGCAGGCGGCCCAGCTGATGCACAGCTGCCCATGGGCCCAAAAGTGGCTTTTGAGGTCCCTTCAGCCCAGCAGAGCCCCCTGGGCCCTCACTCAACTCATCCGTGATTTAAGAGATAATCGTTTCGGGACTTCTCTGGGGGTCCAGTGGTTAAGACGCTGCGCTCCCAAGGCAGGGGGCCAGGGTTCTGTCCCCGGTCAGGGAACTAGATCCCACATGCCTGCCGCAGCTAAAGGACGCTGCACGTGGCAACGCAGATCCTGCATGCCGCAAGTAAGACGCAGCGCGGCCAAATAAATAAATATTCTTTAAAAACACAAAGAAATAATCATTTCTTGACATAGAATATTATCCTATTATAGGATAACTATAGAAATTATAACTAATTATAACTCAATTATTTTAAATGAGTAACATAGTTATTAATTATATTACTACATAATCATTAATTATAACTAATTAATAGATACTAATTATTAGTTATAAATTGTATAGTTTTAGTTGTAATCACTATGTAATTAATAATAAATCATTATTTAAATAATTTCTATTATTTATACTAACAATTAAATGAAATTATTAATATAATCACTATAGATATTAATTATAACCACAATTATAATTATGAGAAGCGGCAGAATATTATTTTCTTGTTATAGATAGAGCAGAAAAGCAAATCTAAGACGTGACTCTCTCCTTCAACTCGCCTCTGGACTCCTCGTGGGTCCCATTTGCAGCCTGTGCCTCTCGCAGGGTCTGAGCCAGCCTGACCCCGGCTCTGGGCCTCCCCGTCCACAGGGAGCTTGCCGGCCCAGCTGGTGCAGAGGGCTCGCACAGGGTCCCTGTCCCCCACCTTCAGGAGGCCCCTCCGCCGGCCTGGGGGTCCTGGCTTTGCCTGATGACCCGGGCATCCCACCCAGGCTGGGAACAGACGCCTGTCCCCAGCAGACGTCCCCGGAGCTGTGAGGTTTATCCCCTCAGCACTTCTCATTTGTTTCTCCGTAACATTAATTTCTCGGTCCCCAGGAGCTCTCTCTCACCATCCGGGAGGGCTCCTCTGGGCAGAGTGTGTGTCGGACGAGGCGATCTCTGCAGCTTCTGCGTCGCCCCTCTTCCCTCCTCGGACTCGCCGGCTCAGGGTTGCCAGCGCCTCGAGCAGCCCTCTTGTCTCAGGGGTTGGGGCTGGGGGGCTCCGAGGAGAACACCACCATGTGTCTGGGCCTTCCCGCCCTCGGCCCCCTCTGCCCGCTTTCAGCAGGGAATCGGGTGTCCAAACGCTGATCAGGACGTGTCTCTTGTCGTCCTGGCAGTGTGGGCTCTAAGGAAGCTCAGCTTGACCACTGAGATGGCTGGTCTTAGGTGTCCCCTCAGCCGGGCCACAGGGACGCCCAGAGAGCTGGTAACGTGTTATTTCTGGGAGGGCCTGTGAGGGTGTTCCCTTGAATCAGTGGATAAAGAGATCCACCTTCTCCAGTGGCGGGGGCGCATCATCCAGTCCACGGAAGGGCTGAGTAGAGCAAAAAGGGAGAACAAGGGCTAATTTGCTTTTTCTGCATGAGCTGGGACAGCCATGTTCTCCCGCCCCCCGCCAGTGGCTCCGCCGACTTCAGTTCAGCCTCGGGACTTGGACTGAACGACACGTGCTTTCCTAGGCCTCCAGCTTGCAGGTCCTGGGACTCCTCAGCTTCCATGTGTCTCTTCTATCTGTCTGCTTATCCATCTATCTATCATCTATTCATCTATCTATCATCTATCTACCTACCATCTATCTATCATCTATCTACCTACCATCTATCTATCATCTATCTATCTATCATCTATCTACCTACCATCTATCTATCATCTATCTGTCTATCATCTATCTACCTACCATCTATCTATCATCTATCTACCTACCATCTATCTATCATCTATCTATCTATCATCTATCTACCTACCATCTATCTATCATCTATCTATCTATCTATCATCTATCTACCTACCATCTATCTATCATCTGTCTATCATCTATCTACCTACCATCTATCTATCATCTATCTACCTACCATCTATCTATCATCTATCTATCTATCATCTATCTACCTACCATCTATCTATCATCTATCTATCATCTATCTACCTACCATCTATCTATCATCTATCTATCTATCTATCTATCATCTATCTACCTACCATCTATCTATCATCTATCTATCTATCATCTATCTACCTACCATCTATCTATCATCTATCTATCATCTATCTATCTATCATCTATCTACCTACCATCTATCTATCATCTATCTACCTACCATCTATCTATCATCTATCTATCTATCATCTATCTACCTACCATCTATCTATCATCTGTCTATCATCTATCTACCTACCATCTATCTATCATCTATCTACCTACCATCTATCTATCATCTATCTATCTATCATCTATCTACCTACCATCTATCTATCATCTATCTATCTATCATCTATCTACCTACCATCTATCTATCATCTATCTATCTATCTATCATCTATCTACCTACCATCTATCTATCATCTATCTATCTATCATCTATCTACCTACCATCTATCTATCATCTATCTATCTATCTATCATCTATCTACCTACCATCTATCATCTATCTACCTACCATCTATCTATCATCTATCTATCTATCATCTATCTATCTATCTATCATCTATCTATCTATCTATCATCTATCTACCTACCATCTATCTATCTATCTATCATCTATCTACCTACCATCTATCTATCATCTATCTATCTATCATCTATCTACCTACCATCTATCTATCATCTATCTATCTATCTATCATCTATCTACCTACCATCTATCTATCATCTATCTGTCTATCATCTATCTACCTACCATCTATCTATCATCTATCTACCTACCATCTATCTATCATCTATCTATCTATCATCTATCTACCTACCATCTATCATCTATCTATCTATCTATCATCTATCTACCTACCATCTATCTATCATCTATCTGTCTATCATCTATCTACCTACCATCTATCTATCATCTATCTACCTACCAGCTATCTATCATCTATCTATCTATCATCTATCTACCTACCATCTATCTATCATCTATCTATCTATCATCTATCTACCTACCATCTATCTATCATCTATCTATCTATCTATCTATCATCTATCTACCTACCATCTATCTATCATCTATCTATCTATCATCTATCTACCTACCATCTATCTATCATCTATCTATCATCTATCTATCTATCATCTATCTACCTACCATCTATCTATCATCTATCTATCTATCTATCATCTATCTACCTACCATCTATCTATCATCTATCTATCTA
Source organism: Leucopleurus acutus (assembly GCF_964270905.1). Classification (NCBI taxonomy): domain Eukaryota; kingdom Metazoa; phylum Chordata; class Mammalia; order Artiodactyla; family Delphinidae; genus Leucopleurus; species Leucopleurus acutus. The sequence continues at coordinate 89,459,616 of NC_139155.1, forward strand.
TCATCTATCTACCTACCATCTATCTATCATCTATCTACCTACCATCTATCTATCATCTATCTATCTATCATCTATCTACCTACCATCTATCTATCATCTATCTATCTATCATCTATCTACCTACCATCTATCTATCATCTATCTATCTATCTATCTATCATCTATCTACCTACCATCTATCTATCATCTATCTATCATCTATCTATCTATCATCTATCTACCTACCATCTATCTATCATCTATCTATCTATCATCTATCTACCTACCATCTATCTATCATCTATCTATCTATCATCTATCTACCTACCATCTATCTATCATCTATCTACCTACCATCTATCTATCATCTATCTATCATCTATCTATCATCTATCTACCTACCATCTATCTATCATCTATCTATCTATCATCTATCTACCTACCATCTATCTATCATCTATCTATCTATCTATCTATCATCTATCTACCTACCATCTATCTATCATCTATCTACCTACCATCTATCTATCATCTATCTATCTATCATCTATCTACCTACCATCTATCTATCATCTATCTATCTATCTATCTATCATCTATCTACCTACCATCTATCTATCATCTATCTATCATCTATCTATCTATCATCTATCTACCTACCATCTATCTATCATCTATCTATCTATCATCTATCTACCTACCATCTATCTATCTATCATCTATCTACCTACCATCTATCATCTATCTATCTATCATCTGTCTACCTACCATCTATCTATTATCGATCTAACCTGTCTGTCTACCCGTTTATCATCTGTCTATCCTCCACCCATCCATCCATCCATCCATCGTATTGGTTCGACTTCTCTGGAGAGCCCTGACTATTACAACCGCTTGTCGGCAGTGTGGCTTCAGGCAATTTACCGAGCCTCTCTCTACTGCACTTTCCCTGTCTGCAAGATGGGAGTTAATATGGCATCTCCCTCACAGGCTCTTTGTGAAGATGGAAGAAGCAAGGTATGGAAGTGCTGTGCACAGCGAGAGCTCCCAGGTGCCCCCTGTGACCATTGCTGTCGCGACCTGCTCTCCGTTCCCACACGTGTGCAAGTTTCCATCCTCCACGGAGGCATCTAAGAGACGTGGCTCCATCCTCCTTGAACCTACATCCTATTGCCAGCTTTCATCTCGTCAGAGGTTGTCCAGGTGGGGACCCTGGACCCATAGTACCAGCGTCCACTGAGAACTTGTCAGAAGTGCAAATTCCCAGGGCCGCCCAGATCTGCTGAGTCAGAAGCTCTGGGAGTGGCTTCACGTCTGCTTTCAGGAGCCCGCCAGGGGTCTGGGGCTTGATCGAGCGTCAGGCCTCATGTGAGAGTGCACCTTCAGCTCGGGGTGTCAGGACTGGAGAACGCCAGGGGACAGATGACATCGCTGGCCCCTCGTGGGAAGACTGTCCCTTCCACGACACTGACCAGGAGGCTGGCCAGCAGAAAATGGTCAGAAGAGAGAGCAGGACATCGTGGGGCCAGGTCCCAAGGGGAGCCTGCATGTGTGCAAGCTGTCCCCTGCGCCCCTGATTCTCTCAGCGGCTGTAGGGTTGGTAGTGGTGTCTTGGCTGCATTCCTGATTCTGGTGATTGTCTTCCACCTTTTCTTTCCGTCATTCTCACTAGAGGTTTGTCCACTTCGCTGATCTCTTCCCGGAACCAGCACCGTGATGGTCTGTACTGATCTCTTCCCGGAACCAGCACCGTGACGGTCTGTCCCGATCTCTTCCCGGAACCAGCACCATGACGGTCTGTCTTCCTTTTTCGGGGTCACTGACTTCTGCTGTTTATTCTCTCCGCTGCCTGCTTGCTTCTTGGGCTGGAAGCCTGGATGATGGGTCTGATACGTTTCTCTTTCCTGTGAGCGTTGGGGGCTGCACGTCCCAAATGCCCCCCACATTTGATGTTCCATTTCCGTCTCCATCGGGGGGATCCTACTTCCTGCTGGCCTCAGTGCAGAGGGCCCTGGCAGGAGCAGGTGGGGGCAGAGGGCCTGGCTCCCCACGTGGCCTCCGCTGACCCTACGGTCAGGCCCTGGCCAGCGTGCGTGGGCGTGAGGCCCAGACCTTCCACGGCATTTGGGTAGAGGAGAGCAGTCGGGTTTGGGAGTCTTCTGTCCTGCTAGCTGCCCCTTTCCTGGTCCTTAGGCAAAGAGCAGGCTCTGTTTGCTGGGCGCATCGCGGCTTCTGAGTCGCTGACTTCTGAGGCTCCCAGTCAGTGTGGGTTGACGCGGCAAGAAGAAAGACACTCCTGTCACCGAGCAGGACCCTGTGAGGCCTTCCCAGAATAGACCCTACCCGTGTCCTCCGCCTGCCCGCGGTCTGTAGAAAAGACTTTAGTCAAAGAACAAATTTAATCGAGAAGTGAGAAAATGCAGAAAGAAAGGAAAACAGTCAAACAAGACAAAATAACAATATTTCAGCCATTAAACAAAGCCAGGGGCCTTTAGTTCCTCCTCAAGGGCTGTAGATACTACGCTGAGCCGTGTCCTTGAGCTGCTGCAGATACTGAGACCCCCGCCAGGTGGGAGAAGTTAACTGCTGCCCACAAGCACGCAGACCCCAGACAGGCTGGAACCTGAAGGCCAATGGTGCCGACCCCCGATTCCCTCACCACCAGCCAATCAGAAGAAGGTCCATGGGCTGACCACGCCCTCCTCTTTGAACCATTGCTATAAAACTCCTCACGACCCCCTCCGGGTCGGGACACACGGTCTCTAGGGCAGGAGCCCGCTGTGGCCCCCTTTGCCTGGCAAAGCAATAAAGCTATTTCTTTTCTCCTTCACCCGGAACTCTTGTCTCCGCGTTTCTACTCGGCACTGGTGCACGGACGCCGAGTTTCAGCAGCCCTCCTCACCTGTCACTCCTCAGGCCCGAGGCCCGAAGCCAGCCTGCCCTTCTCTGCACCTGCCAGGGTCTCTCTCCGGAATGTCCTGAGTTTCTGGCTGCACTTGTGGGAGGAGGGGCGGACGAGGGCCCGCCAGGCCGCCGTGTGGTCCTGATGGTGGGCACGGGGGCTTCCCTCCTGCAGCCCCACAGCCCTGCCCAGAAACAGGAGCGAGCCCGCCGCGAGGATGTTCCTGTTTCTGTGGGCACCCCGCACTGGACACCCCGTGAAGGTGGGGTCTGAGGTCAGAAAGGACAACTGGAGCCCGTTCAACTGTAACCTGCAGGGAGAAAACAACACTGGCTTTGTTAGTCATCACTTGGAAGCTCGCGGCCAGGCTGAGCTGTGCCGAGATGAGTGATGTTTGCAGGGCGAGAACACGATTGCCCATCACCGAGTCGATCACCCCGTCCATCTGCATTAGCCCAGATAAGCCATTTAATTTAATTTAAAATGTCTATCGGGTGCTTAAAAGAACAACAAGGAATAACAAACAAAGCTTCTCCTCTTATTTATCCCTGAGCGGTTACCCCTGAGGCTTATCAAGGCTGTCAGTTTAATTGACTTTGGCCTGGGAAGCGGTTCTCATCAAGAAGAGGGGGCAGCGCTGCTGTACCAGGCCCTGCAGGTCCCTGGCCGTTCACGTGGCTGTGGCTCTTCTGGGGCCCAGCGGTTCGGGGGGCTCACGCCCATCGGCGCTATCTCCAGCGCACAGCCCTTGGCCGCCCTCTGCTCAGACCCCGAGCGCCGGCGCTGGTCCCGCCTCCTGCTTCCCGGAGCCCAAAGCACGTGAGGGCATCCGAGCCTGACTGCGCCGCCCGGGTCCGGGCGCCTGAGGAACGGAACTTGGCTGCTCTAAACACCTCTGTGTGCCGGAGGCCCCTCCTCGGAGGGGGTACACGCATCGCAGCCAGTTCGAGGGGCTCTTCATCCCCTTCCCCTGGGCCCGCACAGGGCGTGACAGGAGCCAGACGAGGGCCAGCCCGTCGCGGGAGGTGACAGTGCCAGCTCGCGGCAGCCGTTCCCAGGGCCTGTGACCGTGCGGGGGAGAAACCACGTCTTCGTCCTCGCTAACTTCTAAATGGAAAGCAGTGTTTCCTACAGTTCTAAACACGCTCGATTCTCATCACCTGCAGGAGTCCCGCGCTATGAACGCGGAATTAGTGGTTACCAAACCTGCTCCAGGGAAAATGCGGGGTTAGTCAGGGTCCTGTGAGCCTCTGGGCACGATATTTTGTCAACCGATCAATAGACGACGTTATTCGATGTGTTTCTGTTTAAAGACACCTCATTTAATCTACGTTGTTGACTCGTAGTGTGGACCTCGGGCCCACAGGCTGTGGTCACGCCGGAACCGAGCCCGTCTCGCACGTGTCTTTCTTGTCCTTAGGACACTGGATGGTGCTTCCGCTCTGAACTTGGCGCCATTTTAAACAGCAAAACCACCGACAAACACGACAATGCAAAAAACCCTAAGCAGATGCAAAGGGCACTTACTCACAGCCCCAGAGCTGACACGAGACAGCGTCACCTGGCTCCGCCCCCGCCGGGAACACGCGTGTCGGGCCAGTCACGTGTCTCCCGCTCTGCCACGTTCTCAGCACCCACGAAAGCACCCAACTCTTGATGTTGGGGTCACAGGGAGACTTAACAGGCAGGTACATCACAAATACAGAATCTGTGAATGACACGGGTGGCTGCACGGCGGCAAACCTCGGTTTTATTAGGAGTATGTGGATGGCGATGTCGTCAGTGGAAATCTCAGAGTTTCAATTTGCATCGTTGCCGTCGCTGAAGAAATCTCCCGCCTCATCGCGGCTGGAATCCTGAGGCGCCCTCACACCTGCGGCCGCAGCTTCGTACCTGAAGCTCAGCTAAACAGCCGATTCTGTCACACTTGTGTTTGTTTGTATTATTATTATTATTATTTTTGCGGTACGCGGGCCTCTCACTGTTGTGGCCTCTCCCGTTGCGGAGCACAGGCTCCGGACGCGCAGGCTCAGCGGCCATGGCTCGCGGGCCCAGCCGCTCCGCGGCACGTGGGATCTTCCCGGACCGGGGCACGAACCCGCGTCCCCTGCATCGGCAGGTGGACTCCCCACCACTGCGCCACCAGGGAAGCCCTTGCGTTTGCTTTTAATACTTTGCCAGCTGGCTGGCTCCCAGCAGAACTGGTCTCCTCTATAATCTCATGTCTTTTGTCAGCCCGGGAGGCCTGCAGCCTCTACGTGGACACATCCTCGGCCACCGGGCCTGGGAGATCTGACTTCTGCTCTGCAGACCCTGGAGGTGGTGGACGCGTGCTGGTCCAGCTGCCCGAGATGCCGGCGGGGAGTGGGGAGCGTCCGGGATACAAAGACGTCAGCTGAGCGCCCAGGCTGCGGGTCCCGGCTCTGTCCTTTAGGTGCCATGGGTGGCGAGCACGGTGCCGCACGCATTTCTGAGACGGGAGTTATGGCTAAAGGAATGTATCTGTGTCTGGGCGACCGCACCAAGTGACCACAGACATCCTGGCTTAAAACAGCAGAACTGTGAGACCCAGGTATCGGCCGGGCTGCTTCCTCGTGGTGTCAGAGGGAGACACTGGTCCAGGCCTCTCTCCCTCTCCGGGTGCTGCCGGCGTGCTTGACCTCCCGGCCGTGTGGCTGCGTCACTCCGATCTCTGGCTCTGTCTTTACATGGCCGCGTTCTCTGTGTCTAATCTCTTCTTCTAAGGACCCTGTCATTGGATTAGGGCCCACCTACTCCTGGCTGAGCTCTTCCTAATCAATTACCTCCACGAAGACCCTAGTCCCAAATAAGGTCACCTTCTGAGGTTCCAGGTGGACACCATCTCGGGGGCACTGCCGATCCCAGCACAGGAAGTGACCTCCTCCCTGGCCTGCCCACGTCCCAGGAAGGCATCGCTGTCGCCTACGTTGCCCAGGGCGCGCCGGCGGCTGTGGTGCTTCCCTCTGCACCCCGTGGGCCCCTGCGGGCTGGGCCCAACTCTGCCCCTTTGACGCTTCTGCAGCGTGTATTTTCTGAGCTAAATTCGACTCGGGAGCTGGTGGTGGCCCCCCTTCTGTCCCTGTGCTGCCCCTGCCAGGACGGCTTCCATCCTCGACCCACTGCACAGGGCAGGGGACCCGGGGTGCTCCTGAGGGTCTGGACACGCCACAGGCTTGGGACCCTGGGCAAAGGAGAGCCAAGCCCGAGAGTCAGGGTGAGTCCCGGTCCTCAAGGACGGTTTCTGGCTTTGGTCTGGCGGTGACTCCCTCCAGTCTGTAGGAGGCTCTTGGATGGGAGGGGAGCCGGGCTCCAGGGTGGGCGTCCACGGGGCCTCCCGCCTCACACGGCCCCCCGCACGCTCACTGCAACCCCCAGCGTGGCTCAGCCCTTCTATCCGGGGAGCCGAGCTTCCAGTGTCCACCCACCTGACCCGGCTTCTTGTCACTGGGCTGGGATGTGGCCCCCGGCCTGGCCCCTCTGTTTCTCGCTCTGCCGGGGGTCTTGCCTCCCCGGGGCCAGACGGTGCTGTTGGTCTCCAAGGCCGGCGCTCCAGGCCTCCTCCCGTTCTGCCAGGACAGCCCGTCTGCTCGAGGCCCAGGCTCGGCAGCGTCGGGGCGTGTACCTCACGCAGGCCCGGGGGAGGACAGCCCTCAGGGTGGGTGAGCCGGGGGTTGGGGGCGCTTGTCCGCCATCGTTACCTCTGAGAGCGCACCCGGCCTCTGTGCCCCCCAGGCACGGGGCCAGCCTGCCAGGCTGCTCTGTCTTCCGTAGACGTTAAAGCACCAGCGTGGGGTGTGGACCGTGTCCCCCTCCCCACTGCCGCCCCAAGACGTGTTTAGCTCCTCATCACCGACGCCTGCTTTCGCGGCGTCCTCGTGACCCTAAGTGGAAATGGGGCCGTCCGGGGAGGGTCTTCATCCACGGATGGTGCCCTCAGGAGACGGGAAAAGGGGCACAGACCCACGCCGGGGTGGGGGGGCGCTATCCTGAAGGCCTGGGCCGCCTGGCGGGCGGGTCCCGGTGGGGGCACCTGGGATGTGGCTCCTGACGCCTCGGCCCCCCGGGAGTGATGGTGGTTGGCAGTCAGCTCTGTGGTCCCGTTCTATGCCCCCCTCCAGGCCTCGGGGCTGGCAGGGTTCTCTCGGGCTCCGCTGCCCCGTGCCCAAGGCGGCACGATTCTTTACTGTCCAGGAGACCTATCGTGTGTCTTTGGGGGTCCCAGCTGCACAGGGTGCCAGGAGACCCCGGTCCCTGAGCCTACTGTGTGGCTGAGTAGCCCCTTTCTCTGCAGGGGCCCCCATGCTTTCTCAAAGCTGTTGGAGGACATTTCCTGGGCTCTGGGGGTCTTTTCTCCGCCATCCGCTCGGAGCCCCAGGACAAACGGCGTCCCCGGCTGTCCCCGCCTGCCCGGGAGAGGCAGGGCTGGGAGCCTCTGCCTGAAGTGGTCCGTGGGCTTGGGGCAGTTGTCCTCATTTTTAATCCTCTGCTGCCAGACGCGGAAGACATTTGTCAAAGACAGTTTATCGACTTTGCTCCTGCTGTCGCTGTGCAGAGATATCGTCTTCCTTTAAGCGACGCTGGTGGGAGACCCACCCCGCGCTGCGGCTGGAAGCAGCAGCATTTTGAAGCAGAAGGGGGTGTGACGGTCTGGGTCCAGGAAGGGGAGGATGTTCCCTTTTCCAAGCCTCAGGGATGCTCTAGGGTCCCCTCCCAGGCAAACGGCAAGGCTTCCGGATGCTGTGATGGGGATGACAGGGGCAGCGTCCTGGTCACCCAGTAGGGGAGAGCCATGGATCAGCTGGGGGCCACATGGTAAAGCCACTCTGATGGGGATTCTTTTAGTTCCTTTTGGAGGCTTTGGTGACTCCAGAACACAGTAGCTCTTTGGGCTTAAAATAACAGAGATCCACGGAGCAGCGGGGCTTCGCCCGAGGCCAGCACAGTAGGGGCTAACGCAGGGCCTGCCAGCGGGCCACCAGCCGTGCTCGGGGCTGCAGGCTCCTAAAATCTCAGCCACATCTCAAGCGAGCTCCAGGCTCTCGTCATGAGTAAAGTTCTTTGCACACCTTTGTTGAGCGCGTGATCGTAATTCACCTCTCCGGGGAGGCCCCGGAGAGGCAGGGTTGGGGCCCTCTCTCCGACTCTGGGGGCCCTGCCATGGGGCTGGGGGCTCCTGGCATCTTTGCTTCCCCGGCGTTCACTCCCCAAGGCTCCCCACTCCCAGCCAGTGTGCTCAGAACACCCTCGTTGAATAAGTGAGCGAGTGAATAAATGAATGAATGGCGTAGGCAAGAGGTATTTCCCTCCAGTCACCATTGAAAGGGGGTCTCAGGACAGGCTCCGGGGGGCGGCGGGCATGTGGCTGGACTGACCACACGATTTGCCCAGCTCCTCGTTCAAATATGATTAGGGACCTCAGGTAAATATTAAATGCAGCTGGGGTCCTTCTGAGCAGGGAGGGGGGCACTGTGGGGATGTCAGGGGGCACCGTGCTGACCCTTAGTGAGTGTGCCTGGGGGTGAGGTCTATCCCCGAGAGAACGCCCGGGAGGCTGAGAGCACAGCAATGGGCCCTCTGTGCCTGTGGTTGGACCAGGGACCCCAGGACGGGGTAGGTGCTGGGGGACCCCTCATCCCCTTTCTTCTTCCAGGCCAGGCCCTCCCTCGGGGCTGCACAAGGGCTGTTTGGCTGCATTCGTGCCAGGAGCTCTGTGTGTGGTGCTTTTCTCCAAACGGTGATGGGCAGTGTTTTATGAAGCTCTTCTATTGTCTGGCTGTCATTTCAGGTCTCCTCTCACGCCATCTACGGGCACACAAGCTCGGGCTCTCCCCTGCGACGTGCTTTCTTCATTGACCTCAGTATCTAAGCTGCCCTGCTGTGGGCTGCAATGTGTCCCCCCAAAACCATGAAGCCCTAACCCCCAGGACCTCAGGCTGTGACCTTATCTGGAGATGAAATCTTTACCGAGGTGATTAAGTTAAAATGAGACCCTTAAGGTGTGGGCCCTGATCCAACAGGACTGATGTCCTTTTAAAAGGGGAAATTTGGACTCAGACACGCACACAGGGAGAACATCGCGTGCAGCAGAGGCAGAGGTGGGCTGATGCTTCTACAAGCCGAGGGGTGCTGCCAGCGGACGGCCAGGACCTGGGGGAGGGGCAGGGACAGACCGCCTTGCACGGCCTCAGGAGGCGCACCTTGATCTCAGACTTCCAGCTTGCAGAACTGTGAGACACACGTGTCTGTTGCTGGAGGTGCCGACTTCGTGGCACTTTGTCTGGTGGCCCCAGCAAACGGGCTCTCCTTCCCCAGGGCCTCCTTGTCTCCGAGGCCTCTACACTGGAGCCCTTCCTGGCTTCTCCTCCCTGGCCACACTCACTCCTCGGTGATCTCACCTAGTCTGATGTCTTGAAGCAGTCCTGATCCCAGCCCGGACCTCTCCCCCAGGCTCAGACTCCATCGGTGCCCTCGGTGAGCTGTCCGAGGGGCACCGGCCCCCATGCACCTGTGCCCTTCCCCCACCTTCCCCTTCCCCAGACCCCCATCTTGGTTGATGGCAACTCCGCCCATCCTGAGCCCAGATATCTGAATCGGAGGAGAGGCCGCTTCTCCTCTCTCACCCCCTCGTCCGGTCCTCACGGTCTCCGCCGCCACAGACAGTGACGCTGCCCCGCCCGACCTCCGAGGACCCCACATCCCAGCTGGAGGCACCCCCCGAGGGTCTGCAAGGCTACACGCTGCCCTGCTCTGACCACCTGCACTCCTCTGCCCTCGCCTGCCCCAGCCCAGGGCACTTGCTCTCTGGTTGCTGCTGCCCCAGGGCATTCGCAGAGGCTGTCCTCTCCGGTCTTTGCTCAAGCGGCACCTTCTCCTGGGGTTTCCCCGATGTCTCTCTAAGGGTTGCACACCAGCCTCTCCCTCTTCTGTGGTGCTTCGCTTCTTTCCTCAGCGCTTACCACCACCCAACACGCAGTTTACCTGTTGCTTATCCTCGTCTGACCTGCTCTGTAAAGCGTGGAGTTGAGAACAGGAGCTCGCCACCGTCCTCACCACACAGATACATAAACGCAAATAATCTCAACTAGAGTCAATCACCAGGAAGTGGTGAGCTTTGAGTATTTATTACCTTTGCTTTTAGTATAATTGAATTGTAAGTGCATGCAGTTTATTTTTAGTAATAGCTCTGGTTCACAACTGGTACACAAAATTCCTGAAAATTTCAAAACTGGCTCTTGCCAGCTGGAGTGGTCCAGCTTCAGGTGCTGCTGTGGGGGACACAGCAGGTCTGATTTCATCGTGGGTGCCTCTCAGCCCGGGCCCCGCGAGGGGGGAGGGCGTCCTGGGCCCTCTGCAGGGCAGGGGGACCCTCTGGCCCGGCTTCAACCAGTCCGAGTCAGGAGTCCGGTCCAGCTGAGACGAGCTGTGGCCGCCACCCCCGGGTCTGCGCTCGGACCCGCCTCCTGCTCTATGGCTCTCCCTGCAAAGCAGAGCGTTCTGTGTCCCACGTTTCTTGTCCTTCGGCTCCAGATGGCGTCAGGCAAAAGGATATGTTGGGAAATCGGAGGGTGGGGAGAAACCAGGGTGTTTCCCTCCCCGTCTCTGGCTTTAGGGCTCTTTCTGGAAGCGCCGTGTCTCGTCCATCCGTCCTTCTGGCTGTGGCTCCTGGCTCTAGTTACACCACCCCCTCCAGGTCCCTTCAGCCGATGGAAGATGAGTCCCTGGGATGCCTCAGCCCTTCCGTAACTTATGTGATCAATCCCTGGTCTCAAATTCCCTTTGTCTGACAGATGGGATGCAGGCTGGTACAATGGGGGTGGCCTCAGCCATGGGCCAGTGGTTGGAAAACAAGACAAAGAAGAAACACTGTCCCTAAGGTAAAGGAAGTATGAACAGGAGGGCCAAATGGTTTAGGGGGCCGGGATGGCTTCAGTACCGTCCGTGGATGGCGTTAGTGGTTATTCTGAACCCAGGATTACAGAGGCGGGGGTCAATGAATGTGCATGTCACCATGAATTAGAAAGCTCTGTGAACTTGGCCCCAGACAGAGGCACTCCTGGGGTGCAGGCAGGGGTCTCGACAAGCAGGGACGTCCCACCAGCCGTGGCCAAGTGTCGACCACAAAACTGCAGGGACCGCTCCCAGGGGCACCACCAAGTGGCTGCCCCACACACAGCAGCATGGAAACCGTGGTCCACCTTCAACTCTCTTTCCAGCTGACGTTTGGGTGGGGACTCTTTGCATGGAGTTACCCCCAGGATTCTTGGGTGGTTCTTCTAGAAAAGGGCGATCCTCACGAGGGATACACCTGCTCATGAGGCAGGTGAGGACTGCAGGGAATAGACATAAGCGTGCTCCAGGGCCATGTATTAGGATGAAGGCCACTCGGGTCCAATAGACGGCTGCCTCCTGCTAGGAGACCGTGGACGGCGCTGGGCCGCGATGGGCTGACTGACAGTCCCGCTGCCCGTGGACCCAGCTCAGCACCTTTTTCCTCACGTGTCCTGGTGCCAGACAGGACCCTGACAGAACGTGCAGGGTTTCAAAACACGGGAACTCACCCGCTTCAAGGGGGTGAGAGGTTTGTCAAGACATTGAGAAGCAATTTTCCAAGTGTCAGGATTTCATGGAATCCTGTGTGAGCTGCAAACCAGCCGACTCTGATGGGAGTGTCAATTTGCCCAATGAACTGTAACACAGGTGAGGTTTAGACGTTCGAGCCTGTGATATTTCCTATTTTAAACCACAGGCAATGCACTCTGCGTGCTAATGGCCGCTACGTGTCATAATTTCACTTAAGAAACTTCTGTATTCCTGCAGACCAGTCCTTGGCTAGAGACTGGCTTTTAAGGCTTCACTCATGGCCACTTTTATTGCCTCCATCATCGTCTTAAATTTTGGGGAAAATCTGGAACAGAGAGAGGGTTTGGGGGACTTGGGTTAGAGCTGGTAGAATTCTCTGCTGAGAATGGAGAAAGTGGGACACTTCAGAGCTCTCCCCGCAGCAGGAAGCAAGGAACTGGAGGAACGGGGTCAGGATCCCCAAGGAAGGAGAAGCGGAAGAGGGTGCCCGGTGGGCAGGGCACTGGGGGAGGGGCACATGCCACTGGGCTTGGGACGGAGGACAGTGAAGTGTAGATTCATTACTTCACCCCAGGGCAGGGGGGCCATGGATGCATCACCAACATGCCCCCTCAGACTCCGAGGGAAGGCCAGAGCCCTCACTCTCCCCAGAGACCCAGAGTTCGCTTCTGTAACTGAGCAGAACCCTGTGGGGCCTTCTTGGGACAGACCCCCTGCCCCTGCCATGGCCTCCGCCTGCCTCTTGTGTGCAGAAAAACTTAGCCTCCTAGGCCTTCCCCAAGTTTCAAAGAATACATTTAATCAGAGAAATGAGGAAATGCAAAAAGAAAGGGAAACAGTCAAGCAAGACTATAATAGTTTAGCCATTAAACAAAGTCAAGGACCTTTAGTTCCTCCTCAAGGGCTGTAGATACTATGCTGAGCCGTGTCCTTGAGCTGTTTTGCAGATACCGAGACCCCCACCAGGTGGAGGACGTTAACTCTATGCTGCCCACAAGCACGTAGACCCCAGACAGGATGGAACCAGAAAGTTGATGGTGTTGACTCCCGATTACCTCGCCACCAACCAATCAGAAGAAGGTCCACAAGGTGGCCATGCACCTGGGAACCGCCCTCCCTCCCCCGAAAGCCCTCAGGGGGTGCGGGGCTTTTGAGCGCTACCTACCTGGGCTCCTTGCCCGCCCCCTGCAGGAGACGCTGCCCTTCCCTTCACCACAAACCCGCGCCAGCAGACCAGCTTTGCTGTGCGCAGGCGGCCGGACCCAAGTTTGGTTCAGAAACACTTCTTCTGCTTCTTTCATATCTTCCAGGAAAATTTTCATCTCTTCTTTGGGGAAAATTCCCCCACGAGAGATAAGATCCCTGGCACTACCAGAAGGGACTTTTCCTCTCCCAGAAAGAGGCTCTATGGGATTAATGACCGAGAGGCAGGGAGCAAGAGGGGGGAGCCTGGGAGGTGTGGGGGATGGACTGGCTCCCCGTCTTCTGGAAGGATGGGTTGCCTGGCCACAGCACAGTGAGAACAGGTAGGATCTTCAAGCCCCCCAGCCTGAAGCCCTGATGTCTGGAAACCCTGCCAGCCTGCTTTCCGGGTTACTCTATACGAATGGGGAGAAACTTGGAAGTTACTGATGGTGCCCACAATTTCTGTCCCTGGGAGACCACCAAAGGGGCCAGGAGACCCTGTGCATGGGGTGGGGGGAGCTAGGTGGGTTGGCTTTCGGGAGCTTGGCATCCCATCTACTGTTCGTTTCCATGGCTGGGTGAGCCAAGCCCTGGGGCCCCTCACCATTGCACAGCTGAGGCCTTCCACCATCAGACAGGAGGCAGGAGGAAGCAGCTAGGATTGGGAAGAAGCTAGCTTGGCACTGGACCTGATGGGGGAAAGGGACAGGCAGAACTTTTTGTCCTGCAATTTTTTTGTGTGTGGTATGCGGGCTTCTCACTGTCGTGGCCTCTCCCGTTGCGGAGCACAGGCTCCGGACGCGCAGGCTCAGCGGCCATGGCTCCCGGGCCCAGCCGCTCCGCGGCACGTGGGATCTTCCCGGACCGGGGCACGAACCCGTGTCCCCTGCATCGGCAGGCGGACTCTCAACCACTGCGCCACCAGGGAAGCCCTGTCCTGCAATTTTAAGTGCAATCTTGAGAGGACCTCCTGGAGTCTCTGGGACAGCCCTGGTGGGGGTGCGCTGCTTCTCAGCTCCAGCCCTGGAGTGTGAAAGCCGCTGTGGACAGTACATAAACCGAGGGGTGTGGCCGTGTGCCAATAAAACTTTATTTATAAAAATAGGCAAGGGGCCGCGGGTCATCGTTTGCTGACCCCTGCCTTAGAGCAACACAAGAGGTGCCTGGCCCCGGGTGAGCCACTAGAACAGGGTTCCTCCCTGGACGGCCGACCAGCTCTGGCTCCTGTGGGCGAGACATCAGGTCTGTACGGTTTAATCACTCTTTACTGGACTGAAGCAGTCACATCAGTCTCCTCGCACAAGCACTGCCAGGGGTTGTCTCTGAGGCCACTGCAGCTGCTGTCCCCATCCCCCCTCACCAGCCAGGGAGAGCCTAGCTCCGCTCGGTTTAGATGGAGGTGGTCACCGGGGCAGCCCCGCCAAAGGGCGGAGAGGTCAGGAGCTCGGAGTTCACAGGGGGCTATTGCTGCCTGGGGGGGTGGACGGGAGCTTCAGCACATGCAAGGAGGTGGCCACTGGCGGCCCGACAGGAATACCGTAGAAAAGGCACGTGATTCAGGTCTGGAGTTGGCGGTCAGCTGATGCGCTCAGGCAGAGCCGCCAGCTGCGGGGGTCCACGCTCCTGGAGGGGGAGAGGTCCCCATGTCCCCATGTCCCCAGGACCCGCCGGCAGCTGAGAACAGGTCCCCCCCCCGAGGGGATGCGGGCACGACCAGGGCCCTCTGGGTTCCAGTGGTGGGCTGAGTGGGAGGGGCCCCACGCCTGCCCCAGGTCCTCGGGGTCTGCGCTGGGGCGGGGGCACAGGGTGAGCCTGGGGGTCAGTGCCGCCCTGGCTTGATCCAGTTTCTGATGGTCCACTTCTGCCCCGAGCACCTCTGCACCACCAGCCGGAGCCCAAAGTTGGCGTCCTTGGACATCTCCACCTCCAGGCACCGGCCTGTGTCTCTGCTCACGATGGGACCGCCCTGCATGGGAGGGAGACCCAGTCAGCCCCGGGGGTCCCATCGCAAGAGCTTCCAAGGAGTGGGGGTGACACCAAGGCCAAGCGGGTCACTGCACGGCCACCTGAGACTCGGGGTCCTGACTCTCCCAGTCCCTCTGTCCCCCACCCCTCGGTCCCTCCTGACCCCCTATCCCCCATCCCTCTGTCCCCCAATCCCTCTGTCCTCTCGCCCCCACCCCCGTCAGCCATCTCCCTTCTCCTGGAGTCCCAGGAGTGATCAAGACAGTGGACCCCAGGGCCGCTGAGACGGGCTTCTCCCCCAGAATTGCCCCCCTGACCCCTGGCATGTCTGATTTGCCCATCAGTCACCTCTGCAGGCCCTCTGGTCCCCCAGACATCAAGGGCCCTGGCCCAAACCCAAGGACCCCCAAGCTCATGTCCTGTACGTCCTCTATCCTTCTCCAGACAGGTCCCTCCCATGCACGCTGGCCCTCAGCGTCCTGGCTCCAAACGCGGCCTCCTGGGGACCCGCTGGTCTTGTTGGGTCCACTTGAGACAGTGACAGCTCATCCCTGCAGCCTCTCCTGTAACCGGGAGCCCCCAGACAGGACCGTGCACGCATCTGTCCCAGGGTCTCCTGCGTGGGAGGAGTTGGGTCGATTTCAACAAATCTCTGGGGAGTCCAGTTTGGCCCGGCTTGGCCAGCAGCTGGGGCGGGGCTTCCGGGGCAGTCAGACCCCATCCCTTCTGCCTAAAGCCCCTCCCCAGGAGGCCAGAAGAGGCAGCCACAGGGCTGTGAACAGCCCGGCCCTTCCCTGGCTGTGACTGCTGGCAGGTCCCCTAACGTCCGTGAGGGGGTCACGTGGGAGCAGCTGGTCCAGCCCCCGAGCCCTGCAGCCCCCGCTGCCCTCGGCTTCCCCACAGGCTGGTCCGGCGGCCCGGGGTCCCAGCAGCCCGCTGACCTGGGTGAAGTCCCACAGCCGCTGCGCTGGCCGGGCCACGTCCTCACACTTCCTCAGGGCGGGCGTGCGGCCCCTGCCGTCATCCACCAGGCACTTGGAGTCGGGCAGGAAGGCGGTGGAGCCCAGGGGGCCCAGCTGCAGCAGGCCCTCGGCGCTGTACCGCACCAGCTGGGGAGAGGTGGAGCGGGCGGTGGGCCGGGGCTGGCCTCACAGGGGCCCGCCCGAGGCCCTGGAGGGAGTAGGTGGGGCATCGCGGGCCGGGCCAGCCCGGTCCGGGGCCAGCCTTGCTGGGGAGGGGCCGGGCCCCGAGGAGCCCCCTCGGCCCCAGGGCGCCCAAGAGGCCGTGGGCGGGGAGCCCACAGGGGATGCATTCCGGTGGCCCCCGCGGCCCCAGCCCCCTTTCTTCCACAAATTCCCCCAGCGGGATGCTCTCGGACTCCTTCCCCGGAGCTCTGCTCGGACCCCTCCCTCCATGGGGCCCAGAGCCTCGGCCTCAGACGAGGAGGAATTCACACGTGCCCCGGGCCGCCCGTCTGCCCTCGAACCGGAGGCCGCCCCAAGTTCATGGCTCCAGGTCACGTCATTTGCCAAACACCAGCTAAGTAACACCTGTGCACCCACGAGGAAACCAGTGCTCTAGATGCCTCCGCTCCCCGGCTGTGTGGCTTTGGGCGAGTCACGCCACCTCTCTGTGCCTCGGTTTCCTCATCTGTGAGTGGGAGATGATGACAGTGCCGGCCGGGCAGGGCCACCGTGGGGAACCCACAGGCGTGTGGAGTGCAGGCTGAGCACAGCGGGTGCCGGGGTCCGTCAAGTGCTTCTCTCCTCTCCTTTCTCGCGTTTTCTCTCCCAGAAGAGTGGGCGCGCGCGCGCCCCTGCTGTGTTTCCGGTACAACCTGGTGGCGCAGCACCTCCCCTGCATGTTCGCGGCCCTGCGACTCTGCCACCCCCGCTTAGCATGGGGCCCACGTTCTCTCCTGCGTCCTCCTGGGGGCGGGGCGTAAACGCGCGTGGCACCTCCCACGTCTCCAGGGCGAGGAGGCCCGAGCAGCAGGGGAGGCCGTGTGGGGAGGGGCCGAGGCCCCGGAGCGGCAGCTCACGGTGGCTCAGACGTGGCCTCACCAGCCTGCCGGGTGGCCTGGGCAGTGCCGTGCAGAGTGGGTCCTGCTGCAGATCTGTGAGTAAAATAAAGACTGTGGTCCTTGCGGGCCATTCTGCCTGGGGACAGGTGGTCACAGATATGCTCGTGTCCCTTCTCTGTAAACTTTCTGAAGCCACGGAGATTTGAATATGGGGTCCGCAGCCCCTGAAATGTCCAGCACAAGCTCCAAGCCGGAGCCCCTGCCACCTGTAGCTTCAGCCTCGGAGGTAAGGCCTGGCGGAGCTCGGAAGCGGGAGCCTCAGTGCCGGGGAGCCAGCACGGCCCGTGCTCAGGGAGGTCTGTCCCAGACGCCGAGCGGGGCAGCGAGCCGGGCTGGGAAGGGCTTCGGTGACCACAGGCGTCGCCGCTGGCTTGTGGGGAAGCCGTGTGCTTTTAGAGATGCGTTCTGAAATACTCTGAGGTGAAAGGACCTGACGCCTGCAACTTGCTTTAAAATGACTCAGAAAAAAATAAATGATGCAAATACGGCCCGGTCTGAACACCACTGCATCAGGATCGGGGTGGAGAACCGTGTCTGTGAGGGGCAGGGACAAGCATGTGTGCTTCATGGTTGCTGCTGCACGTGTTTTCCCTTCTTCTCCCTCCATAAACCTTTAAAAGGTAAAAACTCTTCTTTGGCCGGCAGGCTGCTCTTTGCTGACCCCATGAGTGTGTGGTTGGTCATCTGAAGACTTTTCTACTTTTCTGGAAGCTTGAAAGTGGTCAGAATAAAACCTGACAGGTTAAAGGAAGGGCCTCCTAACGACCCCCAGGCTATGTCGAGTCCAGCCCAGGAGGGGTCGCACGCCCACACGGGGGTGGACGCCCCTGCCCCGTGTCCCTCTCACTCACACTGGTCAGGCCAGCGCAGCGGACAGAGGACAGAGGGCTGGGCCCCATCGTGAGGGGTCCATGCACTGGTCTGTGTCTGCTCCCTGAAGACTGTTCACTAACCATCTGTACGTGTGCAGATTTTGGTCCGAGACTGGCTTTCTTTATGTTGTAGGCTGAACTGCTTCCCCCCAAAAGTCATGCTGAAGTCCTAACCCCCTGGCACCTGTGAATGTGACCTTGTTTGGAAATAGGATCGTTGCAGAAGTGCTCAAGGTAAGATGAGGTCATACTGGGTTAGGGCGGCCCTAATCCAACATGACTGGTATCCTGATAAGCAGAGAAAACAGAGACACAAGGAGAAGGCAGGGTGAAGACTCAGCCACAGGCCCGCCCAGGCCACGTGGTGCCGGAGGCAGAGCCTGGAGGGATGCGGCCACCAGACAAGAACTGTGGGACCACCGGGGCGGGAAGGGCGGCCCTAGAGCCTCAGGAGGGAGCACAGCCCTGCCCAGGCCGTGATTTCAGATTTCTGGTCTCCAGAGCTGAGAGAATAAACACCTGTCATTTAAACCGGTTCCCAGTTGGCCCCAGGACACTAACACAGCCGGGGATTGGGGTTTGGGGATGTAGCTTGTCCCCGTGAACACCTCAGCAGCCTCCACTGAGACCAAACCGACTGAAGTCATTTGCAAAGGAGACACCACCACGGGCGTGTCCGGCCTGGTGGGCACATGGGTCCAACCGACCTCTCCGTGGGGCACGGTCCTGTGGACTGGCCTCCCCGTCCACCTGTGTCCACATCCACCCTGGTTCCAGCAGCGAGGCCGCTTCTGCCGGCTGCCCCAGGGTCCACTCGCAGGTGGAGGGGGGCGCTCCCCCAGGCGTCACGCGGCGTCCTTGGAACACCCACACCTCACTCAGCCACGCGATTCGCTGCCCCAGACACCTCCGAGGCTGGCCCCGCGCTGCCTCGCTCCACAGCAGGGCTCGCTAGGAAAGGACCACTGTCCACCCAGCCACCTGGAGTCGAAGAGGAGCAGGGCGTGTCCGGCGACGCCCCACAGACGTGGCCTCTCACCTCACATCTGTACCGGCCAGAGGATTCCCCTCCTGCAGCTGAGGGCCCAGCAAACTGGATTTCTCCCGGGAGGCCACGTTTGCACCTCGACGGGTGATTCTGCTTTGCTCGCTTAAGGCAAGGCCATGTGCCAGCAGGGGTCCTGTGAAGAGGCTGCAGGGGTGCCAGGGGAGCACCGTCTTCTCCGTCACCACAGGCTTGGCACCCCCCACCCGTGATGGACCCCCGCACAGCTGTGTCAGCGCCCGTGGATGTCCCAGAGTGGGAGCAGGTTCAGAGAGCTTCAAGGGGGCCGAGTGTCATTTCGGGGGTTAATTTAAATCCCACCCACTGAGAAGAAGCATTGTCACTGCAAGCAGAAGGCGGGTCCGCTTGGGATTGGAAACATCAGGCTGTGTGTCGGGGTCCAGCACAGCAGCACCGCCACCTCTGGAAACACACCTGCCTCGGGTCTGGACACCCGAGTGACTGTCTTTAAAGCCCTCCAGGTGATAAGAACTGGTGGCTAATGTGATACTTCCTGGGTTACGTCTACACTGTGGCTACCATTTACCCTCATTTTCCACTTCAGTCCACACGGCAGCCCTGAGAAATAGGTACCGTGATCATCCCCTCGATGAATAGGGAAACTGAGGCACGGGTGTCAGGTGATTCGCCCAAAGCAAAGCCGTTGCTCTTAATTTACCCAGGGCCTGAGCTCACAGCCTGCAGGGTATCAGAATGCCCCGGCAGGCCTGCCTCTGCCCCCTGTGTTCGGGGCTGTGTCCCTCAGGAACGTCACCGCCACCCCTACCTGGGAGGACATCCCGTGGCAGGGGTACAGGATGGCACGGTCATCGTCTTCTGCCCCCTGGTCCAAGCAGTAGCCGCTGGCTTTGCTGTTTCTCACCTACGACCAGAAATCAAAGGAGAGGCCCCGTCACAAGGGTGCTAAGTGCAGAGGCAGGCTAGAGGAGCTCTACCGACCTGTCCCCTGCCCAGGACCTGTGGTCGCAGGAAGGGGTGGCCCTCCTGGGGTAAGAGGAGGGACGGGGGGAGGGGGATGGAAAGGAAGTGGGAGGGCGAGAAGGGGAGGGGGAGGGGGAGAGGAGGGGAAAGGGGGAGGGGGGAGGAGGGAGAGGGAGGACGAGAAGAGGGAGGGGGGAGGAGGGCGAGGAGGGGAAAGGTGGGGGGGGAGGGAGGGGACAGTGCCCTGGCCGGTGGGCTGGCTGCGGAGGGACTGGCTGGGCTCCTCGGAAGGGATGGCCAGGCCTGGCTCTGGGGGCGATGTGGACCGACGTGCCGTGCGCGCGTGCACGTGCAGACCCGGCCACCCTCCCCAGGTGAAGCTCACCACAGAAGCGGCAGCCTCGGAAAGCAGCGAGGAGGGCCTGGCGGCTCCCGGGAACAGCCTCCCCACGCTCACGCCTGTTGCCGCGTGACCGCAGCCCCCCCCCCCCGGGGGTCGGGGGGCTACTCCCACAGCCCCCGAGCCGGGCCTGGAGGCTTGTTCAGCCAAGGGGCGCAACGGAGACGGCTGCGTGCAGCTCTGAGCCGCAGGACACCTGCGGCCCCCGCTCTGCCTTCACCCCTGACTCTACCCTGGGAACAAGCCGGCTGCCCGCTGGGGGTGACAGACATGTCACCTGCGCCCCAGTGCCCTGTTGACAGCCAGCCACCCTCCAGGTGTGTGGGTGAGCCTGTCCCCAGAGACCTGATGTCAGACTGGCGAGGTCAGGGCTGCCCGGGTGACCCCGAGACTTGGAGCAGGCACGGGGCGCTGCCCGAACCCTCTGTGCTCTGGGGATGTTTGTTTGGCAGCACTGACTCACTGACACAGCACTCCCAGCCCAACCTTGTCAGCTGGCGAAGTCCCTAACGTTACGGCTTCTGTGGGCGGGCGACGCATGAATTCAACTCATCGTGGTCAGGAGCACGCAGGGCAGCCTGGGAGGGGCTGGGAGGACAGTGGCCTCCCGCCCACGCTGCTGACGTGCACCCGTGGAGCTCCCTGTCACGTGGGAAACCTCTGTGTCCAGAGGAGCGGGAATCTGGCTTGGGGGTGTACCAGGAGCTCCAGGAACACACGGGCCTCCTGGGATTATCCCCCGCCCCCAGTACCACTTCTCCTTGGCCCACCTAAGTTCATGCATTCCTTCGCCTGGGGAGCCTGGGTCCCCGTGGAGGAGCTGAGGCCTGGGGTAGGGGGAGGCCTGTCCCCCAGCACAGACCAGGACGAGTGGGCAGGAACGCGGTGCCCTCCCCCGGCTTTAAGGAGAGGTGTGCGTGGCCGTGCACGTGGGGGCCGGTGCAGACACGTGGGACTTCCCACAGCTGGTGCCTGTACGGGTGTGAGTCTGTGTGTCCTGTCGTGCACTCGCATGCAGGCATTGTGGCACACAGACGCTGTGTGTGAGCGCACCCGTGTGCAGGGCTCTGCGCATATGTGCTTATGTGTTAACGTGTCATTTTATCTCAGTAACGAGTGTTTGCACCGTGCAGGGCAGGCAGCTTGGGTGGGGTCTGCATACACAGGTGAAGATGTACAGGTAGCTTTCTGTGTGTCTGTGAGCAGAACAGTGTGCAAATGTACACTTCTGTGTCTGTGTGCACGGATCAATGCATGTGCATGAGGGCGTGTATAAACACACGTGTGCGACACAGATACGTATGCACACACGTGTCTCTGAATCTACTTTGTGTACCTCGGTATGCAGGCACGAGTGTGTGTCCCTGCGGCTCTTACACTGGTGTGAGTGTGCCCGTGCGCTCTGCTGGCTGCTGTCCGTGCGCGTGCGCCCGGGGACAGGCCAGGACGCCGGGAGGCGGGGCGCGGCGCGGGTGCAGGGCGCAGCCATGCCGCGGAGGCGGTACCTCTCCGTACGTGAGCGTGTCGTTGTAGGTCCTCATCTCCGGGTACACGTTGTCCAGGTACCACTTGAAGCTGCGGCACTTCAGCCTCCGGCGCAGGGCCAGCCGCTCGGACACGTCCCCAAAGTCCACGCCGGGGTTCTGCGAAGCCGGAAGCGAGGCGGGATGGGCGCTGCGGTGTGCAGAGCCCGCACCAGCCAGGCCTCCCCCCGGGGGGTTGGGGAGCCCCAGGCCTCCCATCACAGGAGCGTGCCCGCGCTCGGGGCTTCCCGGCCCCGAGCCTCATCTGGGGGCCTTCTGCCCTCCCAGGCTCCTGGAAGGTCCAGGGCAGCAGGGCCGATGGGAAAGGCCTGGCATCTCCGGCCTGTTTGCAGCAGGACCAGCTGGAGAGCAGCCGGCCTGGACAGACAGCCCCCGGCGGTGTGTGTGGGCCAGGCTCGTAACACCCTGCACCCGCCGAAGGAAAGACCTGCCCTCAGCCAGCTCCCGGGAGGTGGCTTCAAACACCCCGAGTATTGTTTACGGGGACCAGGCCAGGTCGTCTGTGCTCCAGGGTGATCTACGGGGGTCGCCGTGGGCATCAGCTTGACCTGTGCAGGGGCCGGAGACCAAGGCCGGGCACGTGGAGGTCAGCCCCGGGCACGTGAGCCCCAGTAAATTCTGGAGGCCGAGGCTCGGGTGCGCTTCCCGGGTTGGTGATACGCTGTACATGTTGTCACACATCGCAGCTGGGAGAATTAAGCGCAATTTCTGTGACTCCCCGGGAGTCATATCCTTTCATTATAATAAACCACAGCCCCCACGTAACAGCTTTTCTGAGTCCTTGTCGCCCAACACTGAACCTGAGGGTGGTCCTGGGGGCCCCGACACTCTGTGACAGGTTGGGGACGTGGGTGGGTTTGAGAAAGCCCCTCCCCGAGCCCAGGTCCCCGAGGCTCTGATACCAGCTCAGGAAGGACCGTGGGCCTGGTGTGAAGGGCAGACCCTGGGCTGGACGCGGGAGCAAGTGACCCTGGGAGCCCCCCACCTACAGGCGGCATCACCCGGACGTGGGGCCGCGAATCCGACCCAGTTCAGGAGGTTGCAGTGAAGATGTCTAAAATACCAGGACGTTTTGCACATAATGAAGATAATGTCTGTTAACTTTTTTGTTATATACACGCAGCTCTATCTGCTGACGGCTAGAAACCCACGCACACGCGTGCCTGTGTGTGTGTGTCCTAATCCATGCACACGCGTGCCTGTGTGTGTGTGTGTCCTAATAAAAGGTCAAGCTCCTTCTGCGGGTGGGTGCTTCCAGGATGAGTGTACCCCAGAGACACGAATCCTCCCATGTCCAGGGGAGCAGAAGTGCGTGGGGCTGGGCCTGCCGCCAGTGGGGGTGAGCGGAATGGGCAGCCTGTCCTCAGCACTCCCATGCACACGCACATACATGCATGCACACGGTGCACACACGTGTGTACGCCCAAGCCCCTTCTCCGGGCTGCCCCGCCCCCCAGGCCCTGGTTAGGACCCTCTGGCTCACACCCTTCTTCCCGCCGGCCACAGGCAGACCCCTCGAACAGACGCCTCCTGCCCCCGCGCCCTGCAGGGCAGGAGGATCTGGCTGCAGACATCACACGTGGGAGAAGCCGCCACCCCCACAGCAGGCGGCCCTGAGAGCCTCGTGACAGGGTCCCGCGGGGGACCGAGTTACGTTCCGGCTCTGCCTCTTTTCAGCCGCGCACCCTCGTGTGCCTCAGTTTCCCAATCTGCCGTGTGGAAGTGATGGGGTCATCATTACGGTCATCGTATCACTGTGGCCTCGTGCAGAACTACGGGGAGAGGCTTCTGCGTGGCAAGGGGTAGGCTATGTGTCCCAGGAGGGGCTGTGGTCACCCTGGGGCAGCTCTCAGCGCAGCAGCGACTGCGACCCCGCAGTGCCACGTCTGCGGCCGCTCGGGGGCTCACACCGTGGAGGGAAGGAGCTCTCGGGGTGGGAGGGAGGTGTGCCAACCAGCGTCACAGCTGCTGGAAACGGGCTCTGCTTGGTGAAGGTCATGACGTCCCTGAGCCTCACCCTGGCTGAGCTGTCCAGGAGGCCCCACCTCGCGTGGCCGGGCTGTGCCTTGGATGACCACTGAGGCTGTCCCCGGGGGCAGCCCCGCCCCCAGCCCTCCCCCTCACCACCCGGTCCACCAGCTTACGCTCATGGGGATGTTCCAGGCCATGTACACGTGGGACTTGAAGCTGTCCATCCACACCTCGGCCGCCCGCAGGGCGTTGCGCTTTGCGTAGTAGTCAATGTCATTGTTGTAGGGCTTCTTGGTACGCTCGATGTGGGCCACGCGGGAGCAGGGCAGAACCTCCATGCTGCCGCCGCACTGCCACACCTGTGGGGACCCGGGTCTGGATGGTGGGCCCGCCCCTCCCAGCAGCCACCGGGGCCAAGGGCACCCTCCTCCCTCCCCGCATCCCCTGTTCTCAGATCCCCGGGACAGGCCTTCCAGAGGGCAAGGAGGCCCGGCCGCCTGGGCCGTTCCAGCGGAAGATGCCAAAGAGAAGCCGTGGCTTTGGGTTAAGCCCACCGAAGCCTGGGGGCAAGGCTGCCTCCCCTTCTGGATTTCCCACCGAATTGCATTTCTCTTGCACGTCCCACGATCTAAACAATGGAGGGATTTTTTTCTGATATCCTGACAATTCATTATTATCCCTTTCCTATGGCCCCTGCCACCACTCAGTGTTTGCTCTGGGCCCAGAGCCTGGCCTGAGAGGGGTTACTTCCCACCAGCAGCTGTCCTCCCCCCGCAGCTGCAAGAACCAACCTACAGTCTAATTTTAAAAGAGCAGCTTGTGGGACTTCCCTGGTGGCGCAGTGGATAAGAATCCGCCTGCCAACGCAGGGGACATGAGTTCGAGCCCTGGTCCGGGAAGATCCCACATGCCGCAGAGAAACTAAGCCTGTGCACAACAACTACTAAGCCTTCGCGCCACAACTACTGAGCCTGTGTTCTAGAGTCTGCGCACCACAACTACTGAGCCCGCGTGCCACAACTACTGAAGCTCGTGTGCCTAGAGCCTGTGCTCCACAACAAGAGAAGCCACCGCAATGAGAAGCCTGAGCACCGCAATGAAGAGTAGCCCCTGCTCGCTGCAACTAGAGAAGAGAGCCCCTGTGCAGCAATGAAGACCCAATGCAGCCAAAAATAAAATAAATAAATTTATATTTTTAAAAAAGAGCAGCTTGCTATGCAAACAGTGCTTCAAGCACCCCAGACACAGTCTCGCTCTAAAGGAAAAGTCTAAACAAACAGCTGTTTCTTCTGCAGATAAGGCTCCCCAAAGTCCCTAAGCGCTAGAACCCTCACTTGCGATAGAAATGTTATCGCATCAGGATCTCCTTTCATGCCTGCTTGCTTCTGCACTGCCTCACCTGACAAAACTTAGCCTCACTAGGCACGGGTCGTGTTCGTCTTTCTATTCTAGCCCATCCTATGCGAGCCTACCTGTGCCATGAGGCGCCCAGATATTTGTTCACACGGCTCTGGGTGTGTCCAGGTGAGATGAACACAGGTTGGTCGGCCGAGTAAAGCAGATTGCCCTCCTCAGTGTGGGTGGGCCCCAACCAATCAGTTGAAGGCCTGAACAGAACAGAAAGGCTGAGGGAGGGACAGTTCACTCTTTGCCTGACGGTCATCGAGCTGGGCTGCTGGCCTTCTCCTGCCTTCAGACTTGGTCTGCAACCACACCCTCAGCTCTCCTGGGCCTCCAGCTGGCCAACTGCAGGTCTTGGACTTCTGAGCCTCCGTAACTGTGTGGGCCAATTCCTTATCATCTCTGGATAACCCAGACTAATGTCCTACGCTATCTTATCCCACCCTACCCCACCCCACTGAAAAAATGCTGGTGCAACCCACCAGGTCGACTTCACCATGAACAACTCAGTCTGATCAACTTGGCCCAAGCTCTCTTCGGTCAGATTCTTACCCCTAAGCTTCTTCTAATTCAGACATTTTGGAAATGCCAGGCATGTGCTTACTCGCCTCATCTCACTCAACCCACCACGACCCAGGAAGGACGGGTACCACAGGCCATGTTCTCCTCACTGTACAGAAGAAGATACCGAGGGTCAGAGAGGTTAAGCCAGTCACACGAGCTCACGGGACCTGACCAGGCCTGACTGATCCCACAGCCTCTTAATGTCAGTGCTGTGCTGGTCATACCTCCCCCACACGGCCACCGTCTTCTGGAAACTGTTGTATTTTATAGTCGAAATATAACATCAGTTCACAAACATTTGTCCATGCAGCCACACTTGAAAGTTGTCATTTCTTTTTTTTTTTTTTTTTTTGCGGTACGCGGGCCTCTCACTGCTGTGGCCTCTCCCGTTGCGGAGCACAGGCTCCGGACGCACAGGCTCAGCGCCAAGGCTCACGGGCCCAGCCGCTCCGCGGCACGTGGGATCTTCCCGGACCGGGGCACGAACCAGTGTCCCCTGCATCGGCAGGCGGACTCTCAACCACTGCGCCACCAGGGAAGCCCTCTTTTTTTTTTTTTAATAATTTGTATTGCAATATAGTTGATTTACAATGTTGTGGGCTTTTTTTTTTGGCTGCGTTGGATCTTCATTGCTGCACGCGGGCTTTCTCTAGTTGCGGCGAGCGGGGGCTACTCTTCGTTGCGGTGTGTGGGCTTCTCATTGCAGTGGCTTCTCTTGTTGCAGAGCACAGGCTCTAGGCCCACAGGCCTCAGTAGTTGTGGCACGCGTGCTCATTAGTTGTGGCTCGCGGGCTCTAGAGTGCAGGCTCTGTAGTTGTGGCGCACGGGCTTAGTTGCTCTGCGGTGGAAGGGGTCTTCCCGGACCAGGGATCAAACCCGTGCCCCCTGCATTAGCAGGTGGATTCTTAACCATTGCACCACCAGGGAAGTCCAAAAGTTGTCATTTCTTATCGCAGAGAGGATGGGCCTTAATTCACTTCCTTATTGCCCCAGTCATTAGACATTTAGATTTTCCTCCTGTAGTTTCTTCACTATTAAAATCAAGGCTGCACTCCACATCAGAAACACTTTCTTGGGCTAAATCATCGCGGTAAGTTGGCAGGCACGAGTACTTTAAGCTAAAGTCTTGTTGACAAATACAGCTGGGTGTTTCTCAGTCTTGGGCACGGATTTCACTCCGTGGGTCCCTCTGGCCTCTTGTCTAGCCTTCTTCAGCCTAAACGTTCTGCCTTACGCCCAGTTTAAGTGGCGCTGGCTTCATCAAGGCCCATTCCTCCCAGACAGCGACTGCGCAGAGTGGCCTTGATGCCTCGGGGCTCCAGCCTGAATTTGCAGAACCCACTTTGGGGCCCATGAGAAGCGGGGCTGGCTTCACGGGAGGCGTGGAAGGCGGGGCCTGCTAGAGCTCACACCAACTAGAGGCCGCGCTCGTTTCCTGGGGCTGCGTAACGAGGACCGCAGGCCAGGTGTAAACAACAGACACGTTCTCTCACAGCCCTTGAGGCCCCGCTCCCTCCGGGGCTCCAGGGGAGGGTCCCACCTCCCTCTCCCAGCTTCTGGTGGCCCCAGGTGCCCTTGGCTTGTGGCCCCATCCCTCCCGCCACGCAGCCTCCCCGCCATGGGTCTGTGTCTCAAGTTCCCCTCTCCTCTCTCGGGTAAGGACAGCAGCCATCAGATTTAGGGCCCACCCTACTTCCAGGAGGATCTCATCTTGAGACCCCTCACAGCTTCCAGGCAGAGGTCTCCGGGGCTGCCATTCACCCACCACAGACGCCAAGCCCCCATCTCGGGGAAGAGCACGGCCCAGCCCTGCCTGCTCCATCGGCCCTTCGGTCAGAGGAAGGCAGAGGAAGGCAGAGGAAGACAGGAAAGTCTCACAGCAGGTAACGGGCGGCCCCTCCTGACACCACCCACGGCCGGGATAAGAAATCACCCGAGCGAGGGAGGGGAGGCTGCCCGCTCCTCGTGGCTCACTGAGCACGTGCCCGGCACGCTCTCCCCTGGCCCGGCTCATGGCCACTCGGGACCACTGCTTGGCACCCTGCAGGCTCAGCAGGCAGCCTCCACGGCCTCCGCCCGATGGTGAGAACCGCGCACGCTCTGTATCAGAGACGCCGCGCATGTTTACGCCCAGGTCCCGAGCTGCAGACGCGGTCTTGCTTCCACGTGGCTTTGCTTCCACGTGGCTGGAGGTGGGGCCGCAGGGGGAGGGCTGAGGGCCCTGCCCAACTCCCACCACTTCCGCTCACACACCTCTGTCAAACCCCGGCACGTGGCCCAGCTGCCCAGGAGGCTGGGAGCGCAGGTGGTCACCTGGTGAGCCGGGAACCTTCCAGGAGGCCAAACACTGAAACAAACAGAGGAAGCTCTGCACACCCGCAGGGCAAGCGCCCGGTCCCCCTGCCCATCCTCTGTGGCCACCGTCACCGCACGTTTCCTGAGGGGCCTCCCTGCTGTCCGTGCCTGCCTAGTCTCCAGCCGGGGCCGGGGCTTCTGTCCAGCCGTCCGGGCCTCTGAACCTCCCCTCGCCCCTGCTCGTCTCAGCGCCCACCCCACACCCTGCCAGGGCCCCTGTGCCGGCTGCTCCCTCTGGCGGGAACGCCCTCCCCGAGCTCTGCCTGCCTGGCCGCCTCTCCACCTTCAACTGTGCTCGCATGTCACCTCCTCCGGGATTCCCTCCTTACCACCCCATTTAAAGTGCAGCCCCTCAAGCCTCATTCCCCGGCCAGCCCTGTCTCCCTCTGTGGCTTTTGTGTCTTTCTAACATGGGACACCATTTACCTGCTGATTCCATGTTGTCTGTCTGCCCCACTAAAATGTAAGCCTCGGTCAGTGGGGTTTTCCATTGCCGCATTCCCAGCTGACAAAGCTGGACCAGGAGGTAGCAGTGGGATGACGATAAACCCCAACAATGCCATGCGGGGGCGAGCAGGGGATTAACCTCGCCCTCGCTGCAGACGAAAATAAGAACTGAGGCTCAGAGACGTTAAGAAACACATCCAGGCTCACACAGCTGGTTCGTGGTGGGACAGGGATTCAGAACTCTTGCACGAAGACCCTGAAGTTTCTGCTTCACCCACAGCTGTGAAAGGCGTCACGGGGACGATTCACACGATCTAAGTGTTCCTGTCACACCCACCCTGTGTCTCAACCACTAATTATCTCAATCGACTTGGTTAATTGCCACCCAGACAGAAACAGCAAACACGAGGCAGAGGACCAGGTGTCAGGCCTTCAGGCAGCGGCTTGGAGGGAGGGCGAAGGGCACGGGGGTGGGGGGGCGCCCACCCCGCCCAGAGGGACCCCCGCCCCTCAGCCAGCAGATCTCAGCTCCCGGAGCCTTGCTGCTGGTGTCTGAGGCTGGGATTCCAGAGCAGCAGCCTTTATACACGAGCCCTTCTTACGAAGCCCGGAAATAACGGTCCGTCAGCAGGAACGCCTGTGAAGGTTTATCTACCCTCCAGCCGCCCGGCAATGCGCGCCCGACAGGGGCCCGACAGGAGCCAAGGGGCGGGGCCAGGACCCGGGGACGGGGCCCGCGTGGGGCCTGGGGACGGCAGAGCGGGCGACGGGGCCTGAGGGTCTTCCCTCGAACCGACGCCCTTAGGACGTCCATCGTGAGTCAAGCTGCCGCTTCTCGCGGTTCCTTCCCCATCTTCCTCCTGCACCACAATGGTCCTCACGACATTTCTGGAGAGCCCTGCTGCTAGAAAGCCAGTGCCTCCTGAAACCTGCGCGGAGAAGGAAAATGGTCCCGGCCCCTTGGCGGGAGAGGCCACGTGTCTGTGCATCCTTTGTACGGAGACGCCTCTCTGGACTCCGAGTTCATCCCCTTGGCCGCACAGCCCAGGAGCGTGGCACGCGGCCCCTCGCGGGCCCTGCCTCTCCGCGAGCCTTCCCGTGAGGGCCGAGGGACACGGAGGGGCACTGCCGCGCTGCCAGCGCAGGAGCTCCCAGTCTGCTCTGCGGTAGCATCTCCTGGTGGAGGTTAAAACTCTCACCCCTGCTGACCACACCAGAACTGCTGGTCCGATGGTCGGGTCCCTGGGGCCCGAATCTGCGCGCGGGGGAGGCCGTGCTGTCCCAGGGGCCTCCTGGGGAGGCGGAAGGAGCAAAGCCCTGCGGTTCTGTTTGGATATAGCTGAGCACAGAGGTCTCTGCTGCGGCAACCAGGGTTTCCAACTGGGTCCCCCCGAGAGGCGACGGGGCCCGCGGCTCCACCCTGCAGTGAGACCCGCAGGGCGGCCAGGTGGGTGGGAAAGGACACACGTACGCACACGCACACTCACACCTGCCGCGGGGGACAGCTCGCCCTGTGGGCGTGCAGCTGTTCCGTGGCGCAGCCCCCTGCCCCGTGGGGGGACTTCGGGAGGGACATCCAGGAGCCCCCCGGGGCCTCTGCCGGAGCCCTAGGGCTCAGCGCGCCGGGCCCCTGGGACAGAAGGCTGCTGACACATCTTGGACCCGAAATAAACAGCTCCGGGCCCAGAGCAGAGACCCAGCAAATCTCAGGTCCCTTGGAGCTGGTGGCCCAGCAAACAACTGCAGCTGCTTCTCCAGACGCAGCCCTGGTCCCCGAGGGGGATGGAGGAGGAATGGGGGTCGGGCGTCTGCTGCCTCAGGGCTGACCCCGAAGGCCTCAGGGGTCCCAGCGTCGAAGCTGGAGAGCGGCCGGGGCTGCTGCAGCTCCTCTCCCCTCAGAGTGGCCTGGGGGCCGGTCAGCAGTGCGGAAGCTCAGGCCCGGCCCACCCTCCCTGATCACAGCTGAGAAGCGCCTCTGGGAGACCCGGCGGGAGGTGCCCCGGTGGCCGAGCTCCTGGTCACGAATCCAGTCCCTCCACAGGTGGGCACTGGCTGGTGAAACAGTGCCAGATAACAGGTGAACACGTAAACCACCAGGCTGCGGGGACTCCCTGGCGGCCCAGGGGTTAGGGTTCGGCACGTTCACTGCCACGGCCCAGGGTTCAATCCCTGGCTGGGGAACTAGGGTCCCGTAAACCACGCAGCGTGGCCAAAACCACCCCGAAAAACAAAACAAACAAACAAAACAAAACCACGGGGCTGGTCCCTCAGCCTGGAAACGCAGGCAGTCTGAGCCTTGAGCCCCTCCCCAAACACCTGTCCATCCTTCCTGTGCTTTCAGAGAACCTGGGGAGCACCGCTGGTGGCCCAGCCTGATGCACGCGGCCACTGCCAGGCTGGGTCCGGGCTGGGGACACCACCTCCTTCAGGATTATTCAGGGGAAGGATCACCCCAAAGGGCATTGATTCATGTGCCCAAACGCAAACGTCCGTGACCTATAATGCTGGCTCATTACGAGACAGCTGGCCTGGGCTTGCACAGACTCGAGACGGGCCATAGGGGAGCCACGCAGAGGGGAGAGGAGGGCTGGCCTGTGTAGTAACTGTGTCTTTTTTTTTTTTTTTTTTTTTTTGGTGGCTCCAAGATGCCGGTGGGATCTTAGTTCCCTGACCAGGGATCAAACCTGGGCCCTCGGCAGTGAAAGCTGGGAGTCCTAACCACTGGACTGCCAGGGAATTCCCTTAACTGTCTTAAATTTCTTTATTCCGATACTTTGACGTCTGGGGCCTCGCTGACCCGGAGGGATGGCCTCTCCCAGGTTCCAGATTCCAGGAGGCTGTAAGCCACTCACCTGAGCGCCCCCGTCACGTGTAACCCAGCCAGCCCGATCCTCACCTCGACCCCCCCCCGTGGGCTCTCACCCCCAGGGCAGGGCCAGCCCCGCGCCCCAGAGCCCAGGGAATGGCTCAGCCAGCCACTGCTGGGCTCCCCTGAGGCATCCTTCCCTGGGAAGCCCAGTAAAGGCTCTGACCCCGGTGCACCCCACCTTCTGCCTCCTGACCTCCCCACGGCCCGTCCTCCTGGGAGCTGGGAGTAACCCCCTCCTGTCAGTGGACGTGGTCTCCTGATCCGCTGGCCGCTCTATACCTGAATAACAATAAAACAGCTGGCCAGGGCTGGCGGCTACCTGGGGGCTGGGACAGCAGGTGACAGCAGGGCCTTCGACCCCAATTCCCTCTCAGCTTTCATCTCACAGAGCAGGGTGTGCCTGGCCACTCCACAGAGGCCCGTCCCCGTTATTATTCTCCAGCTGCCCTGGAGGAAGATTCTAGCTGCTGGGCAAACTCAGAGTGTGCTGCTGGGAGATCTGAGAAGCTGCTGGTTCCCATGTGCAGGCCTGGGAGAAACTTCTGCTGCTGTTGGTGGCCTTGCCAGCGTCCTCGTGACTGCTCTCTGGTCCAGCCTGTTTAAGGCCACTTGGGAAGGAATGATGCCCAGACTCTGGCTCTCGGGGGTGCACACCCCAGTCAGGCACCGTGGGCCCCGCCCGGGCCACTTTGGCATAACAGAAGTCGTCAGTTTCACAGGCGACCTGCTCGGGACCCTCAAGTCTTTCTCACATGATTTGCAGGTGACACAGGGAGGCTTTCAGTAACACAAACCATCCCTGGCACGCATCCTGAGCTGCAGCTGTATCAGCCCTCCCCGTGTGCGCAGAGATGCCTGGTGGCGTCGGAGTCACGGCTGTTCCGCGGACTCTGCTGTGCGTCCAGGCTGGAAGGGTTCTCTGAGCGCGGCCCTCGGTTCCTGGTGACGGCTGTTTCTTGGTAGCTGCCTCGGCTGCCACGTGGACAGGCTCACCCAAGCAGACGTCCTCTCCCGCCGTCCGGGGAGCTCACGCCGCTGGGTTCCCTGAGGGCCCAGCCCAGGCCGGCACGTCCCACATCCACCCCGAGGGCCCCAGCTGGCCGTTTCGTCTCTGAGCCCTAGACCTGAGGATGGAGAGAACGACCCTTCGCGGTATCAGGATAGGCTGATGGCTCTAATCAGCAACCGGATCTCACTGCATGCGCACAGGAGTTCACGCCTGGCTTCCGTCTCAGCGCACTGCAGGCAGCGGGGCACAGCCCGGGTGGCTCCACACGGCCCCTGGGGACCCAGCACTTCGTGGCGGATACGTGCTCTCCCAGCGCCTGTTGGATGGAGGAGCGTGGGCGCGGGCGCCGAGGACAGCGTGGGAGAATGTCCCTGCTCAGGCCTGAGGGTGGAGCTGCCGCCCCCTCCCTGCATTGCCCCATCTGGGAGTGGGGGGCGGGGTGGGAGGCCACACCTAATGGGGCGGGCTGGTGCTGGCCTCCAGGAAAGGAAGGCTTGCGGTCACACAGGGGAGCTTTGCTGCAGGGGGAGGGGAGGGGAGGGGAGGGGAGAGGAGGGGGAGGGGAGAGGAGGGGAGGGGAGGAGAGGGGAGGGGAGGGGAGGGGAGGAGAGGGGAGGGGAGGGGAGGGGAGGGGGGAGGGGAGAGAATCAAAATGGAGGGGGGCAATCCGCCTGCGTGGGAGACCCCGTGGAAGAGAAGGAGCACGTGCTGAGCGAAGGCTGGAGAAGCAAATGAGAGGTCCAGAAGGGCCCACCTCCATTCATCCCTTCTAAGGGGCGTCCGTGCCAGAGCTGGGGAGGGACTGGCGTTTCCGAGGCTTCTCCCATGTGGGCTCATCCGCGTGAGTCAATTCCTTGGTTCCGAACAAGCAGTGTAACAGGCAGAGTGGGGAAGCTGGAGGCGGGGTGTGGGAGCCCAGCCTGGCATCTCCTCGCTGCGCCACCCTGCAGCCCTGAAAGGGATTTTCTATGGCAGGAGGCTCATGGCAGATGTCGGTGGGTCCCCAGGCCTGCAGCACCCAATCCTGGCTTCCCGTCGATGTGTCCCTGGCATTCACTGGGCATCTTCCTCCTGAGATCCGTGTGCCCTCATCACCTCTCTGGGAAGGGGCTCCACAGTCTGTGGGGAGTGTGTTTTCTCTTTGGACCGGTGAGCAGGGGGCTCATTGGCAGGGCCCGAGAGAGCCACAGGGGCAGAAGCTGACGTCTTTGCTGAGCGCTGTTCTGAGTTTAAAGCTGGCTTTGTCCAGGTTGTGTATTATGAGGAACATCTTCTTGAGTCTCTGGGCTTGTCGTCCTTGGGCTAGCCTGCGTTTGTAAACGGTGAGGACAACTTGGGGATAATTTAGTTCTTAACTCCTAGGTTTACATGTGATGAACACACACGTTTCCTTCTGGGTGTTGGGATCCACTGAACATTATAGAAGCTGGTTTTCACCTTGAAAATACTGAGGATGGGACTTTGCCTGTCAAGCTATGGCCAACATCTACTCAGGTTGGCCTCTCTCTTCTTTACCTTTGTAATAATCCATGGATCTAAAACCGATCAAATTGTCCATCCACCACCCATTCACTCATTGATAAACCCATTCATCCACCCATCTACTCGTCCATCCATCCATCCACCACCTATTCACCAACCACCAATATATCCATCCACTCATCTATCCATCCATCCGCCCATCCATCCATCCACCGCCTATCCACCAACCACCAATCTATCCATCCACTCATCTATCCATCCGTCCACCCATCCATCCATCCTTCCATCCATCCACCCACCCATTCATCCGCATTAGTGCATACAATCAACGTGACTCTAGGCAATGTGCAAAGCTGTATTAAGACCAGGAAATCAAATTGAGAGGCGAAGCAAGCTCAGTGTTCCTAGCCCAGGCCTCAAGGAAAAAGGTCGGATGCACCAGTGGTCCAGGCTGAGGCTGACAGGAAGCCAGGCATCCTGCCTCACACCTGGCACATACCCAAGAGGTACCAACCATCATCTTCCTTTTGGCCGTACAGAGTTTCCACCTTTAACAAAAAAACAGGGCTTTATATTCACCCTGAAGAAAGCGATGTGCCTCATGTTTAGAGATTTCACATCGGAACCTAATTTTTAAAAAAGATTTACAATCTGCTCAATAGCCACCCCCCCCCAGCCCAGGTCCAATTTCAGGAAATAATTCCTACAGGGCAGCCAAGGCTGATGCCTCCCTCTCGTCACACAGACTCATCGCTCTGCGGGAATGATTCATCTCCAGGGGCAGAATTTGACTGGATTTAGCTTTGGAAAAGCAAGTCCCATCTCCCAGGGCTCAGTTGGGCTCGATTCATAAATTTTTGACAAGAACACATCTCTTCCCGGACTATCTGAGGTTATATATATATACACACACATATGCTATGAAAACTGCTGTTTCAGTGTTCTGTTCTTATGCCAGAAACTTTCAAGCTGAGCTTTCATTCCAGATTCCTCCCACTTGTTTCACTGAATGCTTTGAACGTCTCAGAAAAAAAGAAAAGAAAAAACCAGTTTCCTTCCTTCTAAACAAGTGGTGCGCAAAGTGTGGTCCTTGGGGAATTCCCTGGCGGTCCAGTGGTTAGGACTTGGTGCTCTCACTGCCAGGGGTCCAGGTTCAATCCCTGGTTGGGGAAGGCAGCCAAAAAAAAAAAAAAAAAGTGCGGTCCTTGGACCAGAAGCATCAGCACCCCCCCAACACTCCTTAGAAATGCAGATTCTCAGGCTGCACTCCGGCTGCATTCCTGCTGAACCAGAAACTCTGGGAATGTTTTAATAAGGACTTTGTGGGGGGGGGGGGTCTGATGTTTGCTGCAATTTGAGAACAGCTGTGCTAAATGCTGAGGCTTCTCGTCCCTCCCCCCACCTTCTCATTAGTACTTTGAGCACTTGGCATAATCGTCTACTTCAGAAGCTGTGTCCCTTGAACACAGGGTGGGACCACATCTTATTGAGTTTTCTGTCCTCAAACAGAAGTGAGGCTATACTTTTTAGGTCATGATTCCCATGGAACCAAGCCCACTGTAGCTGGATGAAATGACAAAGAAGACATCTAGCTAATATCATGGATGTGAAAATCTCCCCTATCTGCCCCAAACATATAGAAATGATAGACAAAATGATTTTAAAAGTTAAAAATATATACTAGAAAGCAAGATGAAATTCCGCTTAGCTCAGAGGGAGCAGAAATGCGCTGACGTAAGTGAGGCGGAAGCTCTAAGGCAAATGCATGTAACCCTTATGAGGGGCGGGGCTGAATGTGTAGCCAGGATCCTCGTGTGAAGCCTGGAGCTGAGACTAGGCTCCCTGATTACGAGTAGAAGGCGAAACCAGCTCTGACTGATCCCTGGGGTTCAGCCAGAAATAATCTACCAGGAGAGGAAGCAGACATGTACACAGCACCTGGAATCAATCCGGTTCTCTGCATGAGAAATGAAACTGGAGATCTCAGGGTGAAAACTATCGCTAATCAACTATGGTTCAATAAAAAGAAAAAAAAGGAAAACCTAAGCCACTCAATTCTGAGCCATGGATCTGGGGACAAGATAACCTGAAACTTCCTC
Organism: Leucopleurus acutus; assembly: GCF_964270905.1. NCBI lineage: Eukaryota > Metazoa > Chordata > Mammalia > Artiodactyla > Delphinidae > Leucopleurus > Leucopleurus acutus. The sequence goes on from NC_139155.1 coordinate 89,495,331, forward strand.
CCAGGAATGAGTGAGCGTGCTGTGAAGATACAGCACACAAGGAAACCGGATTCCAGGAGAGTCACCAACAACTCCAGAGATGGGTGGATTTAAACCCAAGGAAAGAGAGAGAGAGAAAGTGACTACGAAGGTCTTGAGCAGACTATTAACATTTTTCAAAGAGATGAGGAATGAGGGAAAAGCACTCCTCAGTACAGAACAGGAGGTATGAATCACAGCAGGCAGTTATAAAGAAGAACAAGCAGATATGAAAAATACCACCGGAAGAGCTCATAAATGTAAGATGTATTCATTAAAGTTGAAAGGCAACGCTAAGTAGGTGGCGTAACTAGTCATCTAGACCTGGCTGAAGGTAGAATTTGTTCACTGGAACATGGAGCTGAGGACATTACCCAGAACACATGGCAGGATGAGGAAGATGTGGTAAAGTGGATGAGCTCTGAAGAGACCTGGAGGGTCGACGGTACGGCCTCACCAGGCATCCAACAGGATTTCCAGATCAGGTGAGGCCACATACTAAGAACCCGAGCACTTTCTGGATCCATAAAACAGAAGCCTCAGGTTGATGACGTACGCCAGCACCCGAGAAGAATACAAGGCAAAGGGTCATAGAACACGAGGGATTCAGGGCCCAGGACTATCTTCCCATCCATTCCTGTGTGACACTCTGTAAACTCAACTGATGTACAGGTGGACAGAGTCTGATAAAATGTTTCTAAGTTCATACAAAAGAGGAAAAGCAAGAGAGCAGCCAGGAAGATTCTAAAATGACAATGAGGAAACATTCAATTGCTAGACATTAGCATATTTTATAAAGCAGGAGATAATGGCTAGAAGTAAAAAGTTCAAAATAGACACAAGCGTATCTAGAAGCACTTAGAATACGATAAAGGTCGCCTTTCTCATCAGTGGGAAAGGATGGAATGCTTAGTGGATGGTGTGAAAAGAGATAGTCCATCATTTAAAACGGTATAAAGAAATATCACAACCTTACTTATATAAATAACATATTCCAAGTGGATTAAAGATTTTAACGTAAAAAAGGAACTATAAAAGTGTCAGAAGGAAATGTGGTCAAATAGTCTTTCAAATAGGCCTTTCTAAGAAGGACAGCAAATACACAAGCCATTTAGTAAAAAAGTAGGTACTTACATTAAAAAATTCTCTCTATAAAAAGTCAACATCATAAAATTAAGAACAAGGAAAGCACTCGTGTCACACAGTAAAGAGTTAATATCCCTAATGTATGAAGTGCTCTTAAAATCTACTAGAAAATGAGGGACGTCATGAGAAAAAAATTAGCAAAGAAAGAGAAATATATGGTCAACAAATGTACAAAAATATTAACCTCCGGCTTCCCTGGTGGCACAGTGGTTGAGAGTCCGCCTGCCGATGCAGGGGACGCGGGTTCATGCCCCGGTCCGGGAAGATCCCACATGCCGCGGAGCGGCTGGGCCCGTGAGCCATGGCCGCTGAGCCTGCGCGTCCGGAGCCTGTGCTCCACAGCGGGAGAGGCCACGGCAGTGAGAGGCCCGCATAACACAGAAAAAAAAAAAAATTAACCTCATTAGTAATTGAAGAAAAGCAAGTTAAACAACAAGACGTTCCCTGTGTGTCTGTCATGTATGAAAAAAGGAAGATTATATTTAATCAGATCACATGTGTTATATGCCTGGGAAACTGCCTCCTCATGTACCATTTGAGAAAACACACACACACCACACACACACACCACACACACACACCACACACACACACCACACACACACACCACACACACACACACACCACATACACAGACACACACCATGTAATCAGACACACACACAACACACACACAATACACACACACCACACACACACACCACACACACATACACAGACACACACACACACCACACACACACACCACACACACCCCCCACATACACAGACATACACACACAGCACACACACAGCACACACACACACCACATACACAGACATACACACACACCACACACACACACACCACACACACACACCACATACACAGACATACACACACACCACACACACACACCACACACACACACCACATACACACCACACACCACACACACACACCACACACACACACCACACACACACCACACACACACACCACACACACAGACACACACACACACCACATACACAGACACACACCACGTAATCAGACACACACACACCACACACAGACATGTAGACACACAGACACACATAACACACAGCACACACCAAGCACACACACCACATACACAGACACACACCACACACAGACTTTTGTGGGGGGCAGCGCGGGGGATTTGGCAAACTGTATCAAAAGCCATAAAATGATGTGTTTCCGCTGATCTAGCAATTCCATTTCTAGAAGCTCATCCTGAGGAAATGCTGAGACATGAAGGAAGATCCAGACGTGAGAACACGACTTCAGGGCTGTGCCGTGTGGAGGGGCTGCCCCATTATAGACAGAGACCCACCGTCGAGTAACTGTCGGGGTCATGGCTTTCCAGAAATGTACACATATATAAAACATAAGTGAAAATGTGGCACACATTATGTGCACGTGGAGAGAATTTTAGACACACGCAAAGCACCTCTGAGAGGACGTCCACCCTGGCGACGACAGAGACAGAATCCTGGGTGACTTAATTTTTTTCCTGTTAGCTGACCTTGTGTTTTTCTAATAAAAGTCACTCTTATAAAGGGAAGAAAAATAGTATTCCAGAAATCCCTGCACAAACAATGAGTGCCGTCACATGCTGGCCACGTTTCATTTAATCCCCAGCCGGCCCCAGGAGTTGTGTCCTATACGCCCCTTGGGGACAGAAGTGGGAACTGAGGCTCAGAAAGGAGGTGGCCCAGGTGGCTGACGGGCAGGGCCACCTCCAAAGGCAAGTCTCAAGGGGACATCTGAAGACCCCATGTAGCCACAGGGGCTTTTCCACAGAACACTCAAGTGGATGAGACTTTCCCTCCCCCGCGTTGCATCTGCTTCCGCTGTCTGGAGGCCTGGGTCATCTGTTTGGGGGAGTGGAGGCTGGCTGGGCAGGCGAGGGGTCCCCCTGTGGGCTACTGGGGAGAGGACGCGCGTCCTTACCTTATCAGGCAGACAGACCCACTTGTGACTAGAACAAGCCCTTCCTGAAGCAGAACCAGATGGGACTTCACAGTCTACTCCCACTGCCACCAAGAAAGGTCCAGGACCAGCCTGGGGGACACCCACAGCCCCTCTGGTGTGGCCCGTGGAGCAGCGTGGATTCCTCCACGAGTAACGAGGCCACTTCCCTGCTCTGGCAGGACAGGAGCCTGTGACGATCCACTCCTGGGGAACAGGGAAAACTTACCACCCGGCCCCCAGATGTCTAGCGCTAAGACAGCCCCTCAGAGGGTCGGGAGTTGAAGGCCCAGTAATTGCCCTCCGTGCTGAGAGGTTTGCCTGTAACACCCTGGGAAGGCAGCGAGTCGGAACATTTTAAAATAGAGAAGCGAACGATTTCCAATTTCTGTGTGGCAGAGCTTTGCCTAACCAGGCGCATGCCTCCTGATTCTGTCTTGACCTTTATTAAACCTAACGGACGCGACGGATTCATTTCCCCCTAATTGGCTCGAGGACTTTCCTCATTACTGGACGAGCAGTTGGCATTTCGACAATCACAGAAATGTAAATTAGCCCCGAGACCACAGAATTACTCCTCTAATTGGACTGAATCTATCAGAAGGGCTGCGTGGCCATCTGTGTTAATGACGGATCGGATTCAGCAGTGGCTTCAAGGGCCATCTGGGCAGGAGCAGGGTTTCCAGGAAGGCGGGGGAGGAGCATGCGGGCCAGGGCCGCTCATGGGCTCCTGCCCCAGGGCCTTTGCACTTGCTGTCCCCTCACCGGGAACACTTCCACACAGCTCGCTTCCTCTCCTTCACGTCTGCTCAGATGTCACATCTCTGTATTCCCTTCCCTGATTACCCCTTTTAAAATGACAACCTCCCCCATCCCAGACACGGCTACCCTGGGGATGAGGGGACGTGCGTACCCTGCCGAATCCCAGCACCTGGGACGGTGGTCGGCACCCGGACGCTCGTCTTCATCAACAAGACACTTCAGCAAATGGACGGCTTGCCTCCCTTTGATGCCCCCCCACTGACCCAGAACTTAGCACAGCACAGAGGCCCCTCTTTCCCAAATGATCCAGCTGTTTATCCTGTAAGTAAACCTAAACGTCGACAGGCAGTCGCATGCAGCAGTGAAGGAGACCCAGCCCTGGGCACAAGGACTCACTCGCATCCCAGCTGGTGACAGAGCAGGGAGACAGGCAGTAAAAAGTAGGCAAAGCAGTGAGACAGTGGTGGGTAGAGCCGCGTCGTGCGAGGAGGCACAGCCAGGCTTTGGTGGGCTGTGGCTGGGCAGGGCCAAGACCAAGGGTCAGGAGCAGCCAGGCTGGGCGGGGCTCCTGGGCTGAGGGGGATGGAGCTCGGTTTGGACGAGGGAGGCCGAAGGCCAGGGGATGGTGCGGGTGGGCGAGAGGGTGGGCACCAGGACACATGGTCAGCAGGATGGCGAGAGGGTCCTGCACACCGTGGGAGGGAGTCTGGGATTAATTCTCAGGGTGGGGAAGCCCTAATGAGGTTGCGATAGCCCTCTCTTCGCTTTTACGTAGAGCGGATGAGAAGGCAGAAGGGTGCAGGCCAGAGATGCGCTGAATTCCAGGTGGGATTGACGCCGACCCGGGTTTTTTAATCAGTAGACGTTGATAAGAGGCCGGGTGAGGAATCCAGGCGAGGCTTTATCAGGGCTGTGCTGAAGCAGCAGGGAGCGAGAACTAGTAAGAGGTGCCTTGCCGGCTCCCGGGGAAGGTGGGCTGGTCCCTTAAATGGGGAGTGGGCAGGGGTGGGTCCAGGGCTCAGGCCGGAGGGGTGCCTTAGGCGGTCTGCCCACCCACTCAGTGATGCCGTGTGCAGGGATCGTGGGCAGGACCCGGTTTTGCTCCCTGCACCTGACAAATGGCAGTTGGTTTGTGGCCTTTTTGTACCTTATTGTTCAAAATTTGCCCCAACTGAGCATGCGTGCAGTTATTTTTAGTCCCTCATACTTTCTTCGTATTCTGTTGTCCAGCTGCAAGCACTCCAGTAAAGGGTCCCAGGTCCCAGCCTGTCTCAAAACCACACTTTTGGGACTTCCCTGGTGGTGCAGTAGTTAGGAATCTGCCTTCCAATGCAGGGGACACCGGTTCTATCCCTGGTCTGGGAAGATCCCACATGCCACGGAGCAACTAAGCCCGTGCGCCACAACTACTGAGCCTGCGCTCTAGATCCCACGAACCACAACTACTGAGCCCGCATGCTGCAGCTACTGAAGCCCGTGCACCTAGAGCCCGTGCTCTGCAACAAGAGAGCAATGAGAAGCCCAGGCACCGCAACGAAGAGTAGCCCCCACTCACCGCAACTAGAGAAAGCCTGTGCGCAGCAACGAAGACCGAACGCAGCCAAAAACAAATGAATTAAATAAATAAAAAATTTTAAAAAGAGTCAATATAACTTATAAAACAAAAACAAAAAGTACCAACAAACAAAAGTCCAGGACCAGATGGCTTCACAGGCAAATTCTATTAAACACTTAAAGAGCTAACAGCTATTCTTCTGAAGTTCTTGCAAAAAATTGCAGAGGAAGGAAAACTCCCAAACTCATTCTACGAGGCCACCTGATATCACCCTGATACCAAAACCAGACAAAGATACCACAAAAGAGAAAACTACAGGCCAATGTCACTGATGAACATAGATGCAAACATCCTCAACAAAATACTAGCAATTCGAATCCAACAGCACATTAAGAGGATCATACACCATGATCAAGTGGGGTTTATCCCAGGGATGCAAGGATTCTTCAATATTCGCAAATCAATCAACGCGATACACCATGTTAACAAACTGAAGGAGAAAAACCATATGATCATCTCAATAGATGCAGAGAAAGCTTTTGACAAAATTCAACACCCATTAATGATAAAAACTCTCCAGAAAGTGGGCATAGAGTGAACCTACCTCAACATAACAAAGTCCATATACGACAAACCCACAGCCAACATCATACTCAACAGTGAAAAGCAAAAAGCATTTCCTCTAAGATCAGGAACAAGACAAGGATGTCCACTCTCGCCACTTTTATTCAACAGAGTTTTGGAAGTCCTAACCACAGCAATCAGAGAAGAAAAAGAAAGAAAAAGGAATCCAGCTTGGAAAAGAAGAAGTTACACTGTCACTGTTTGTAGGTGACATGATACTATATGTAGAAATTCCTAAAGATGCTACCAGAGCTCATCAATGAATTTGGTAAAGTTGCAGGTTGCAAAATTAATACACAGAAATCTGTTGCATTCCTATACACTAACGACGAAAGATCAGAAAGAGAAATTCAAGAAACAATCCCATCTACCATCGCATCCACCCTCAGCGGGGATTCGCCGTCCAGCCTCCTTCCTGGGCTTTGGGCCTGCGTTCCATTCACTCCCTGTCCCTCTTCGTGTCCTGTGAGATGGAGGCCTTCTACCCAGGCCCCCCTCCTCCAGGGACAGGTGGCTTTTCTGGGAGGACACTGCCCAGGGCTGCGAGGCACCCCCGATCAGAACAGAAACTAATCCGGTCGTTTCAAACAGGGGATGCAACACAGGACTGGTCACCGGTAGGGCGGGCGGTGGGGAGGGCGGGGCTCAGGCAGCCAGCGACAGGCAACAGCCGGGCTGTGAGGGGCACGGGGTGCACAGCGCCCAGGCCTCTCCCTGGAAGCTGCCGGAAGCACCTAGGGACTGTCAGGGCAGGAGCTGGAGCCCCAGGCATGGGGGAGGGATGCCCAGCCCGGCCCCGCCAGAGCCTCTCCAGGACCTGGACGTGCAGCCTGCAGGGGACGCTGCGGGCACAGCCCCGAGGCCGGGAACATGGAGGACGGCGTGGCCCACCCCGCCCCCCAGCGGTGGTGTGTGGAACTGCTCCAGTGCCCTGGGTCAGGGACGGCCACGGGGCCACATCGCTGTATGACGTTAAACGACTGTTCCGCTGAGAAGGACATTTAGGAAAGGTGGCTTGAAATGACTCGCGTCCCTGCTCTAAACGGGGGCGGGGCACACCTGCCCACTCTGACCCCCCCACGGCCCGGGCCTGCTGCCTCGCTCCTCTGCGCTCTGCTGTGGCCCACGGGCTGCTGGGCTTGTAAGGAGACCCTGCCCTGAACTCAAGGACTGAGCCGGAGCCCCCAGCCCGTGGGACAGACAGTGGAGCTGCTGCCCTCGGGCCCATGGGTTTCCTGCCACTGGCTGTTAACAGCAGAGGGCAGCCTGCAAAGCACAGGGCAGGCATCGCTGAGGCGTCCCGCCGGCCTTCCCCACCCCCAGGCCTCTGCGAGAACAGCCTGCTGCCCCTGGATGTGGGCCTGCCTTCACCCGACGCCGGAGGGGAGGTCCTGGGGTTCTGATCCCGGCCTCCGGGCTCGCCCGTGGAGGTCCCACCTCCCTTCCATGTCTCTGTCTGATTTTTTCTTTCTTCTTTCTTGCTATTTATAATTTACTTTATCTTGCTGGGATTTTTCTGTTTCCTGGCAAGCTACCTTAAATCCGGTCAACAATAAAAGTTTATAAAAATAGAGTTGCCCTATGACCCAGCAATCCCACTCCTGGGCATATTTCCAGACCAAACTCTAATGCAGAAAGGTCCACGCACCCCCATGTTCACAGCAGCACTGTTCACAATGGCCAAGACACGGAAACAACCTAAATGTCCATTGACAGAGGAACGGATAAAGAAGATGTGGTGTATATATATATACAATGGGATATTACTCAGCCATAAAGAGAATGAAATAATGCCACTTGCAGTAACATGGATGCAACTAGAGATTATCATACTACGTGAAGTAAGTCAGACAAAGACAAATACCATATGAGACCAATTACATGTGGAGTCTAAAACACGACACAAATGAACCTATCTATGAAAGAGAATGGACTTGTGGTCGCCAAGGGGGAAAGGGGTGGGGGAGGGATGGAGTGGGAGTTTGGGTCTAGTAGCTGTAACCTATTATATATAGAATGGATAAACAACATGTCCTACTGTATAGCACAGGGAACTATATTCAATATCCTGGGATAAACCATAATGGAAAAGAGTAGAAAAAAGAATGTATATATATAACTGAAAAAAATAAAAGTTTAAAAATATATATACATATATACACACCTCTGTACCCTTAATGTACGTAAGTATGTGTGATTCTGTACATGCATATCTATCTCTATAATCTGTATGGATTCTACATGCCTGTCTATCCATATCTATACCCAGATCTACAGCAATATCTATATCTACGCCTCTGTAGCTCCATCCACACCCATGTCCACACCTAATCCATATCTACACCTACACCTGCATCATCCCAGTCCGCAAACGTCCCCTGATGTCCCACAGGCAACGCCAACCCCAGACCCCTCCCCGACAGCTAGGGGGACCCCGCCCAGCTCAGAGCCCAGAGCCCCCTTTACAAAGTGGAGACCCAGACCAGGGGTGTTGGGGACCCACCTGTGGTCAAAGCACCAGGGCCAGACGGAGCCTGCTGCCGGGCCTCCTTTTGCTGGACGCCCCTTCTTCAACACCTCGGAGGGTTTCTGTCTTCCTTCCAATCCCTCGTCACTGTGACCACCGGCTAGAACTCACCCAGGGGAGCATCAACCTGGCCCTTCGTCGCTGTCTAATGGCCAAACCCGCAGTCACCGTGCGTTCACAGAGCTCAGGTCTCCCAGCTACAGCTGGGTGCAAGGGAGCTTCCACACCTGGACCCCTCCCTGCCTCACCAGCTGGGACCGGGGGCTTTGCCAGCTCTGCCCTCCGCCTGTGCCAGTCAGCACCCCATGACCCCCATGTGGCCTCGGCTGTCCCCCATGTGCACTGGGCACCTACCCCACTTCTGGACGCCCCCTCACTGCGGGCCGTGCACTGTACGTGGTGGGCGTGGGCACTGCTCGTGTTACATTCGGGTCACCCCCCGCCCCGTCCCCTCTGTCTCCCCGACCACTGTGCAGGGTGCCCTCTCTTCCCAGTGAGGTGTCTCGTGCCCCCAGTTAGTTACCACGGCAACAGGCTCCTGCCTCTCCTTCAGGAGACGCTCCTTCGTGGAGGCTCACCTCCTTCCCCGTTCCCCATGCTGCAAAATCCTCCAGGAGGATATTCCCACCCAGGTGCCACCAGGGATGGAGACAGGCCCGTCTCTCCATCGCCCTCTCCCAGGCGCCTACGTGGTGACACCCAGGGCAGTGCCTCCCCCACCCCCCATACCAAGTTCTCTTTCGGACAGATTGGGGTCTCAGATGGACCCCGACCCTAACCTTACCCCCTACACAGCCTGCTTCCTGGATGCTGGTGGTGGCGTCCAGCCTCACTTCTCTCTCCCCGCCGGCATGTGGGATGAGGCTGTCACCCTCGTCCGGCCCCCCGACACCTGGTGTCTTCTCACCTCGACCACACCCACTGTTTCTCCTTCCCTGCTCGGTTCCCCCATGCTGGCTTCTGCCTGACCCTGCACTGCCTCCGACTTGAGCCACTGCGAGCCCCTGGGGGTCCCCGCCCTCAAATTCCTCCTCCTGCCCTCACGGCCCACAACCCCTGGCCGGGCCCACCTGGCTGGGTTGGCAAGGCCCGGTCGCCCTTCCAGGCAGGTCCCTTCCTGCCCTCAGGCTCCCAGCTGGGTTTGGTTTGGAAGGAGGCAGGGCGCAAGAGGTCTGTCGGGGCGCTTCTCCCCTGCCCCTCCCTGTGTGCGCGCCTTGCGTCTCCAGTGGTGGTTCATACCCCCCAGGGCGGTCCCTCCACCCAGGCGCATGTCCACTGAGCCCCCTGCTACCCACACCCAGGCCAGGGGTCAGGGGCAGCCCCCAGGGGCTCTGCAGCTTCCTTGGGACTCTGACTGTGGTTCCCGAGCTGACATCCTCTAACACTGGGAAGGATTAGAATCCAGTGTAGAGGTGCAGGAATCAGTCAGACACGGAGAGCGGGTACTTTCTGCCAGGTTCAGGAATCATCAGAAAGGATTTGTCTTTAATGACGAAAACAGCTGAGAAAAGTCAGCGTACTGAAGACTCTGCCGGCTAATCCTCTGATTCCATTTTAACATGTATAACTGAGGATTGATTCTCAATTTGTGATTTAAAATTGGACCTTGTCAGAGAATTTTAAACATTTGCAAACAATACCAAAATGCTTCAGAGAAGTTGAGATTTGGTATAAGTTTAATATACTAGACACTCTAGAGTTTTTTAAGCGCTTAGGGGAATTTCTGCAATGATATCAGGCATTCAATGTGCTTAAAGAGAAAAGAAAATATGCCACATTTGTAAGTGTCATTTTAAAAGTTCAAGGGAATTGAATTAACTAAAGGCAGAAATGGAACTGATGGTTGTTTAATAGCATTTAATCTGTTAAACTGAGTTAATCAAGCATTAATCAAAGAAGAGGGGAAGCTGAGTGTTCTTACTTTATCTATAACCACAATAATATGGTCTCTAGGTTTAACTGAAAAGCTTAAAGCAAACAGGTTTGGAAAGGTGTAACTTCAATAAACTGTATATAAGTTTTTAAAAACCAGCCTTAAATAATCTTTTCTGTGACCTAAGTCCCTACAGACAAACAAAAACCTAAATGAAACCCCAGAAAAAACCCACAAAATCCACAAGGACCCCAAACCAATCAGAGTTCAGCCCCACATCAGCAGAGCTCGGCCACGGTGGACCCCGAGGCCTGGCCCCTGGCCGCTGCCCTTCCGTCCATCCGTGGGTGTTTACAGAGCGCTCACTAGTGCTCCAGGCCCTGTGCAGAGCAAGCCTGGCCGGTTTACGGTCCGCAGAGTGGCGGCTGGGCGGAGGCTGGTTCTCAGAGTGGGTTCCCTGGACCAATAGAGTCAGTGGCCCTTGGGAATTTGTTGGAAATTAAGATTCCTGGCTGGGCTTCCCTGGTGGCGCAGTGGTTAAGAACCCGCCTGCCAGGGCAGGGGACACAGGTTCGAGCCCTGGCCCGGGAAGATCCCACATGACGCAGAGCAACTAAGTCCATGTGCCACAACCACTGAGCCTGTGCCCTAGAGCCCGTGAGCCACAACTACTGAGCCGGCGTGCCACAACTACTGAAGCCCGTGCACCTACAGCCCGTGCTCTGCAACAAGAGAAGCCACCGCAATGAGAGGCCCGCGCACCGCAACGAAGAGGGGCCTCCACTGGCTGCAACTAGAGAAAGCCCGCACGCAGCAACGAACACCCATCGCAGCCAAAAATAAACAAATAGATGAATTTTTAAAAAAAGATTCCCGGGCTCCACCCTGCCATACTGAATCCACATCTCTGGGTTGGGGCCCAGTGATCTATTTTAAGGAGCCTCTAAGGGATTCTGGTGCAGCTGGAGTCTGAGAACCAGGCCCAGAGACCCGCCTCACCCTTCTGGTAGGTCTCCTGGCCCCTCCTGCTCTGCCTGTGAACGTGCTCTGCTCAGCGCTCTGAGTGGTGGAGCGGCTGTCACAGCATCCTGGGGCCTCAGTGAGACAGGCTGGGACCTGGAACCTGGGCCCCTTTGCTGCAGTGCTTGTACCTGGACACACGTCTCCTCCAGCAATAAATACAAAGAAACTATACGGGACTAAAAATAAATGCACGCATGTGCAGCTGCTGCAAATTCTGGACAAAAGATACAAAAAGACCAAATAAAACCCAGCTGCCCCTTCTGAAGAGCTGGGAGCCAAAGCAGGGCACCTAGCAGGCCCCCTGCACTCAGCACCACCTGGGCGCTGGGCAGACCACCTGAGCCACGCCTCCAGCCCGACCCCTGGACACACCCCTACCCTCACCCCGTGTAAGGGACCAGCCCCCCTCAGGGAGCGGGCAAGCAAGGGAAGCTGTTGTTTGGTCTCCGCACACCCCCCACCAGCTGCAGCAGGGGCCCCAGGCACGCCTTGGCTGAATTTCCTGGCTGGCCTCAGGCCAATTTCTATCGACTGGGGAAGGCCAAGAACCCTGGTCGGTGTCATCAGGACTCAGCATCCCGGCTGACTGAGATTCTTGTCCCATATAATGGGACAGTCCTGCACACGCTGGCTTCCTCTGTTTTACATCCAGAAACAGCTCTGAACCTGAGGCTTGGCTGCTGGCGGCTGGGAGCTCGTGGCCCACCTGCTGCTGCAGGACTTGCTCTGTCCACTGGCCGTCCCCAGACCCTGAGCCTTGGCCGGAGGCCACGGCAGTGAGGTCAGAGGTGACAGTGTGGGGGTCACATCCCTGACCTCCAGCTCTGGCTTCCCAGCTGCTGGCAGCCTCGCTCCCACACAGCCAGAGCCCCGTGGGCCGTCATTTCCAGGCCGTTGGAGCTGCCCTGCTTCACAGTTTGGACCCATGACCAAGCTCAGTCAGCTTCCCCTGGAGAGAGGACATCACCAGCTGGGGCACCAACAGCTGCCTAAGTTACTCTGCCCCCGGATGGGACGCTCTTGGTGCTGGCAATGCTGATAATTAAGAATAATCAGGGGCTTCCCTGGTGGCGCAGTGGTTGCGAGTCCGCCTGCCGATGCAGGGGACGCGGGTTCGTGCCCCGGTCCGGGAAGATCCCACATGCCGCGGAGCGGCTGGGCCCATGAGCCATGGCCGCTGAGCCTGCGCGTCCGGAGCCTGTGCTCCGCAACGGGAGAGGCCACAGCAGTGAGAGGCCCGCGTACCGCAAAGAAAAAAAAAAAAAAGGTCTAAAAAAAAAGAGAGAGGAAACTTAAAACAGTGGTTTTTTTTTCAAAACATAAAGGGGTAATCAGGTTAAAACAAGGTCATTCAGGTGGGTCCTAATCCAGTGTGACTGGTGTCCTTCTAACGGGGAGCACACACAGAGGGAGGGGACGTAAAGACACAGGGAGAAGACGGCCATGTGATTGGAGGGTCGCATCTACAAGCACCAGGGTTCACAGCAAATACCGGGAGCTGGGAGAGGCAGGAAGGACCCTCCCTGGGAGCCCCCGGGGGCGCAGCCCCGGAGACTTCAGACTCCAGCCTCAGTGCAGTAAGAGGAGGGGGCCGTGGCTTTAGGCCTCCCGGGTGACGGTACTCTGTCAAGGCTAACAGATCCAGTGTCAAAAACTCTTTGATTTGGGGGCTCTGGTGTCGCCACTGGGTAGACAGCTAACCAGCTGGTTAGTTATGCTTGAGCTAGTGGGGATCTGCGTTCCGGCCCCTGGTACCAATGGCTAAGCTGCTTCCCCATCCTGGGCCTCTGAGCATTCTGTGTGGAGCGGGGTCACAGCACCTCAGAAGGAGCATTTGTGCGTGAAGGGCAAGGAATTGGTGACCTGGTGACCTGGTCGTAACCCACGACCTGGTGCTGAGGGCTCAAACCCGAACTCTCCTGGAAGCAGGGTCCTTTGGCACCCCAGGTCCACAGCCCTTGAAAGCCCTGCCCATCCCTCTCTGGATGGGCTGTGTCACGTCACGTTAATCATGCTGTGACCGTCCCGCTGAGCCGTGAACAGAGCCCAGGATACTAGCCTTTGACTGGGCTCCGAACCAAACCTGATTTTATCCTAAGAATACACTGAACCAAGGAGGTGAAAGGCCTGCACGCTGAAAACTACAAGACATTGATGAAAGAAGTTGAAGAAGACACAAATAAATGGAAAAGTATCCATGCTCATGGATCGGAAAAATGTTGTTAAATGACTGTACTACCCAAAGCAATCTACAGATTGAGTACATCCCTATCAAAATGCCAATGACATTTTTCCTCAAAAGTAGAACAGCCAATCCTATAATTTGTGTGGAACCACAAAGACCCCAGAGCAATCTTGAGAAAGAAGAACAAAGCTGGAGGCATCACACTCCCTGATTTCAAACTACATTGCAAAGCTACAAGAATCAAAACATATGGCATTGGCATAAAAACATTCCATAGATCAATGGAACAGAATACAGAATCCAGAAACAAACCCATGCACACATTGTCAATTAATTTATAACAAAGGAGCCAAGAATATACAACGAGGAAAAGATAGTCTCCTCAAAAAATGGTGCTGGGAAAACCGGACAGCTCCATGCAAAAGAGTAAAACTGGACCACTATCTTACACCATACAGAAAAATTAACTCAAAATGGACTAAAGCTTTGAGCATAAGGCCTGGAATCATAAAATTCCTAGAAGAAAACGTCCTCTCTGGAGCCTTCTCTACAAGCTGCCCCCCCCCAGGAGCAGCCGTGGGGAATTCAGATGCTCACAACCCCCATCTGCGCCCTGCTTTACACACATCCACCAAGACAAGCCCACGAAACAGGGTGGGTCTCCTCGTTGCCATCGAGCAAACTCCCCAAGCCGAGGACCAGCCTTTACAGTTTCCACCCCCCCACCGGCCCCCACTTTAGTGTAATGCAACAGAACGCGTGGCTTGTATTCATAATGTTTCCCAGTCGCGTTGCCATCGAGGTTTCTTACACTGACCTAAGTTTTGGGGCCTTGCGTCCCCCTTACTGGTAACACGCAGCTCACGGACCAGCCAGGCCAACAGGTCTGCTCGGCAGACGGTCCCCTCATGAGGCCTCGGTGGCCAGGCAGTGACACTTACCCTCATGCCCAGCTCGATGTTCTCCCCACCGTACACCTCCATGCCCGGGTCCAGCAGGCCGATGTCCCCGAAGTACTCCCGGTCCACCACGAAGGAGCAGCCGATCATGGCCGGGGTTCTGGAGGGAAGCAGGCAGTGCATGAGCTGGTTGCTGGTGTGTGGCCCCGGATCTCCACAGCCTGGGTGGGCTCACCATCCTCTTTCCAAGTCCCCACACCTCATCCCTGCACTCCTCGCCTCCGCTTGGTCACTGTGCCCAGGGCTTGGGACACGGGCAGGGCTGCCTAGGACTTGCCTTTGCATCCCTCAGAGATGACAAAAACCAGTATTCAATTCAGGCAACTTAGTGGAAATTTTTAAAAATCTGTTTACCCGATGAGTTGTTTAGTTGCCCTGATCATCAGTCACTTGCCTACCTCCTTCGTTATTTTATCTGTGTATCAGTAGTCAGGGCTGTAATGGGCGGTTGCACAGGCTGTGCACTGCTCAACTCTATGGAAGCTCTTCAATATCAGACTCTCTCTGAATGACATACCTTGAAGTTGTACAGTACACAACCTGTGCAGCTGTCTGCACAAGACTGCCAACTGTACTATTATTCCTGTAATAATTCTATTTACAGCTACATATTTTTAAAATGTCAGTAAATCTTGCCTTGTCCCAAGCAATTGTATCTGTAAAATCATGTGTCAATGTGCTGGTTATAGTTTTTTCTAAAATGCATTAACAATCTATCAGTGTTGAGATCTCCACTGGTCTCATGGAGCAGCAGGACAGGGTGAGACAGAGTGGCAGAGAAAAGTGGACGGTGTCACTGTGAATAGAACTGCACATTTGCTGACTCATTCATTCATTCATGATACATTCACATCATGAATGCAGGATATACTGAGTGCCTATTAGTCGGAGGGGATAAAAAAGAGAAAGGAAAGAGAACGGAAAAATAGCTTGCTAGCAAGAAGTAGACACAGTCTCTGTTTTGTAAGAAAGCAGGACCTTCCAAGCTTTTGAAGGACGTGTTTCCCTCAAAACAAAGACACCTCCCTTGTAGGCTGAGGGCTTAGTTTCTTCCAAGCTCTGAGAGGACTAGTAAAGGCTCCCCACTGGGGCTTCCCTGGTGGCACAGTGGTTAAGAATCTGCCTGCCAATGCAGGGGACACGGGTTTGAGCCCTGCTCTGGGAAGATCCCACATGCTGCGGAGCAACTAAGCCCGTGCGCCACAACTACCGAGCCTGCTCTCTAGAGCCCGCGAGCCACAACTACTGAAGTCCGCGTGCCTACAGCCTGTGCTCTGCAACAAGAGAAGCCACCGCAGTGAGAAGCCCGTGCACCGCAAAGAAGATCCAACGCAGCCAAAAATAAAATAGAACAAATAAATTAAAAAACAAAAACAAAAAGGCTCCCCACTGTCCCCGAAGGCCCCTGTGGTCCTGGCAAGGCTGAAGGCTAAGGCTGTTTCCTGCTCCGTTCCCCCCGCTGTCCCGCTGCTCCCACAGGTATGAAGTCACTCATGATAACGCCATGATAAATTGTTCTCAATCACAATTTAAAAGAAGCATTTCTTTTCAATGTGACTAGGACATCAGAAGCAAATGCCCATGAGTTGTCCAAGAATAACAGAGGCATTAAAAGGCGATTATCCTTTTATTTGTAAAAAGATCCAATTTGTTCAGTCATGACATTTGAGCCACAAATCTAACAGCAACGAAATTTTAATGTCATCTGTGATGTGTAATAGCAAGCGTTTGACTGGTTAAGTTATGGTTCACCAACCAAGAGAGATATTTCTCTCATTTTCTTAACGACACAAAAATCTCAGGCGATCTCTGGTGAACTTAACTACCAAATCCCTCCCAAGTCTGATGTAGCTAGTAAGAATTTTTTTATTACTGCTCAGAGTTCCAAAATAAACTTAAACTCAGAAGGCGATGGAAGCAGAATCAGCTGGCACGGAATTTATTTGCATGAGAAATTCTTGCTGTGTTTACAGAAAACAGCCAGGGCCGAGGGGTTCTCAGGTTCGGCCGGGCAGGGGGAGACGTGTCGTCCTGGGGGCATCCTTACATCGGGGCTGATGTGCACATGCCGGGATATAGCAAGCGGCATCTCTGCAAAGGGTCCTCACCCGGGCTCCTGCCTTGTAAAGGCAACAGACATGCAGACACACACAGATGCATGGATGCACACAACACACACACGTGCGTGCAAAAGTACACACATGCAACAGACAGGTACACGGACACATGTAGACACACACGCAACACACCCCCTACAAGGCCAGACACACACCCAACAAACAGATGTACAGATATACAGACACATGTAATACACGTACATGGTCCCACAAACGTACCCACAGATAGATACCCATACACACAGACCTACACGTACACACCCAGATGCACACAGGTAACACCCAGAGAAACACACATGTGCACCCCCGCACACATAAACACAGACCCACACCTGCAGTGAACACACACACAGATACACATACAACACATGCACACACAGAGACACACCCAGACACCCACGCATAGACAATCCACATCCTCGAGTCCATGGAATTCTGGAGTTCTGTATAAATGGGAGTGCATAGAATTAAGGTCACAAACGGGTCCTTCAGCCTTCAGGAGAGTGACAAGGGACAAGAGAGTCATCTGCTCCCGGCGTCTTGAGGAAGAACACGTGCTCGCAGGCAGGGCGTGGCCAGGCAATCAGCACAAGCACAGGGAAGGCGTGTGCAGAATCTTGCAGACTCGCTGCCGAACTGGGTGCAGGGGTCACATGCACTGGTGGCGAGTTTGTGGAGAAACTGGGGTGGGTTGGCTCAACTGTCTTGGAAAAGTCCAAAGCTATGAATAGACAGCCAACGATACCTGTGCAGTGATGCAACGACGACCCGGCTCGGTGCGCACCGGCTGTGTGACCTTGGGCAAGTCGCTCAGCTTCTCTGTGCTCGGCTGCCCTGCCCATAACGTGAGAGGCAGGACGGTGCCTCCTCCACAGGCTGCTGTGCAGATGAAAACTGCATAGAGGAGTGTCTGGAGCCTGGGAACCGTTTGCTGTTATTATTTTATCCCCTGATTCCACAGCTGGCATTTATCCTAGGAGACTAATCCAAAAGCTATTCGCACAAAGCTGTGCACTGCAGCGTGAGTTATAGCGGCCACAGGGAAATCAACTTAGAGTCCATCAGTGTAGACGGTCGAATGAATTTCGAGCCATCCCTTTTATGGACTGTTACCCACCCAGCAGGCGAGGTGCTTACCAAGACCCCCAGCACCACGGGAAGTGACGGCTCAGGAGAGGGTAAGTGACAAGTCAGCAGGAAAATGTCACTATGCTACCACCGTGACCGGAGAAGCAATTATGTGTGAATGTGTGTGTGCACGCGGGTCTATGTGTGGTCTTGCGCGTATGTGTGTGTGTGTGTGCGTGTGTGTCTGGGTGGGCGGGTCTGTGTGGTTTTGTGTGTGTGAGTGTGTACGTGTGTCTGTGTGCTTGCATTTGTATCTGTGTGTGCACCTCTATGCACGTGTGTGCACCTGTGTGTGATTTTGCGCATGTGTGTGTGAGTGTGCGTGTGTTACTTGGGGCCTCGTTCCACGCTCCCCTGCTTGGTGGGGGGGACTGGGTGCTGGGAGGGGGCCCCTCTGCCACCCCCCGAGCGTCCCCCTTTCCTCCGGGCTCCTCTGGCCCCACTGGTAGCGACTTACACCCGCGATCCCTCCGCGTCTACCAGACACACTGGCCCGGATCTGGACTCCCCTCGGGGGACGGGGTGCAAACCCTCGCACGAGCTCCACGGCCCCTGGAAGATGCGAGCCGCGTGCGCCAAGGGGCTGCACTGCCCTCCCCGAGGCGGGGGTCCGTACGACGCGGCCAAGACGCTCCGCGCCTGCACCCTGCTGGCAGCTCGGAGCCACGCGGAGACGGGGACGAACACGCCACTGGTCACGGGTCCCGTTTTGACCTCCTTCAGACCCGGGAAATAGCTCCATTTCAGTGACATGGTTTGCGCGTGCGGCCAGCCGCCCCCAGCACGCAGGACCCCTGGGCCCACACCAGGCCTGCGGGCCCCTCACTCCCCTTTCCACGTGCGGGGGGAGCCGTCTTTCTCCTTCTGTCAAGGCTGAGATACTTCCCTCCAGCAATCCAAGCCTTCTTCTCACGCCTTTTTCTTCCTTGAGCTTCAAGGATAATGAACGGTAGGGAAATTTCCTAAAGGAAATCTTCACACGCCAGCCTCTCCCAGGCTAATTTCCCACCCGGGCTCCAGGGTGGGTGTGCGAGCTGCATCCTTCAGGAGAAGGGCAGCGGGTCCGCGCCCAGGTCCGAGGGAAACGAGAAATCCCAGAGCGGTTTTCAGGAGAGACCTTTCCAGGCCCGTGCTGTCCCCGGGGATGCAGTTTCCCAGCCTGGGGTCCGGGGGTCGGGGTGTGCAGGGTGAGGGGCTCCATCAGAGGGTGGCCAGGAGCCTTTTCTGCAGGCACTGGGGTGCCAGGGCTTTTCCCGCGGGGTCTGCTGTCGCGGGGAGGTTGTGTGAAGACCCTTCCCTGAGAAGGGGGAGAGGAGGGCCATCCTCTGGATAACAACCTTGGAAGCAAAGGACCTCGCGGCTGCCCCTGCGGTCCTGTTTCTCCTGAACCCCCAGCTCGAGGCCCGAGGGGAACAGGCTGCGGGGAGCGCTGGGGACTGTGGTGCTGCCCCTCCCGGGGGACCAGTGGCAGCTCAGCTCCAGTGGACCGTCACCAGGCAGGAATGGGGGCCTGGGTTTTCCAGAATCTTCTACTTTTCAAAGAGTAGATATCAATTTCATGAGAAATCTCTTAAGTGTAAACATTGGTTCCAATTCAAACCATACACGGTACAATCGAGGCAACACGCTGTAACTCAGAGGCGGGCTTTTCTAGAACTTGAAGGACGCGGTTACGCCACCCTTGGCTCCCCGGGTGCTGTGCACACTGAGACGGGAGATTCAGAGTGACTTCTCTCCCCAGGAAGAGGGGCCGGGGGTCTGGGGGCAGGGCAGTGAGTCCCGGCACGGAGCCTGCTGAGGGCCAGGCGGGTCTGGGGAGGCTCCGGTCGGCCTCCTCTCTTCCCCGAGGGACACACCACATCTGATTCCCAGGGAGCCTTGGCTGGGCGCGGTCAAAGCCATCAGCCCCGCAGGCAGCCTTGAGAGGCCCTTGTCGGGACTCTGCTTCCCCGCGGGCTGCACTCATGCCCGTCGAGGACGCAGTTCGGGGACTGGCTGTGGTCGTGGCTCCGCGTGGAGCTGAGGAATGCTTGTGACTGTCACACGCAGCACCGGCTCCAGACTGCCACCATGGTCTCGCCTCAGCGTGGCTGTGTGCCGGCTCCATCCCCACGGGGACGCCCTCCTGGCAGATGCCCAGCAAGGCTTAGACCTTCCAGTCTCGGCGCAGGGCTCTGCAGAGGGCCTGTTCTGGACATTGGCCATTTTAGGTTACCCAGCGTGTTCACTTCCCGTGGCTGCGAAAAGAAGTACCATAAACAGGCTTCAGACCAGAGATGTGTGTCCTCTCCCAGCTCCTGACGCCGGAAGTCCGAGGTCGAGGTGTCGGACTGGAGATGTGTGTCCTCTCCCAGCTCCTGGCGCCGGAAGTCCGAGGTCAGGTGTGTCGGACTGGAGATGTGTGTCCTCTCCCAGCTCCTGGCGCTGGAAGTCCGAGGTCGAGGTGTCCCAGGGCCGCGCTCTCTCTGGAGGCTCCAGGGGAGGGTCCTTCCTGCCTCTTCCAGCTGCTGGGGGCCCCAGGCGTCCCTTGGCTTCTGGCTGCGTCCCTCCCGTCTCTGACTCCAGAGTGGCGTGGCCTTTCCTCTTCTGTGTGTGTCTCTCCTAAGGACACTCATGACGGCATTCAGGGCCCAGCCTGGTGATCCAAGGTAATCTCCCCGTCACAAGATCCCAACTGCATCTGCAAAGATCCTTTCCCCAATGAGGTCGCCTTCATGGGCTCTGGGGGTCAGGATGTGGACACGCCTGTCTGCTGCGCCCAGCCTTCTTATAAACACCCCAACATCTTTTAGGGAGACAGCCTCTCTCCTTGCACATTCTCCCTGTGGGACGGTGAGTCCCCAGACCTTCCCCTCTGTGAAGGTCAGCGGGTCACTGGAGGACGCCTTCTCCCATCTGCTTCCAGGAAAGGTGGGGGCAGGGGTTTGCGGCCCAAGTTCAGCCACTGCCTCCTCTGTTCCGGGGACTGACTGGGGTGGAGGGACACCCGTCCGCAGTGTCGGGGAGACGTCTGGCTTTCCTGCTGCCTCCTCCCCAGAGCCGCTTCAGCTCACGTTAGCTGGCGCCCTTCTCTGTTGCTGGAATCCTCCTGGTCCCGGCTCAGAGATGCTAATTTAACTGGCATGGTAAGCAGCTTGGGCATTGGAATTATTGCTTTTTTGTATGTTTTGAAATTCATTTTAAAAATCAACTCAACAAAGTTAAATTTACACGCAACAGGACACATCCCTTGAAAGCGTGTGGTCCGAGTGGTCTGACGGAGGGAATGTCGGGTAACCCCGTCCCAGTCCAGACGGAGAATGTGCCCACGCAGGGCTCCTCGGTCCTCCACCAGGGGACTGCGTTCTCTGGGCTTCTCTGTGCATCAGATCACACACTGCGTGCTCTCGTGTATCTGGCTCTTTCGCCTCTGTTTCACCATTTTGAGTTTCACCCGCATTGTTACGGGCATAACCGTTTATTCCCTTTTAGTTCTGAGAAGTCTCCCGTTACATAGATAGGTTATGCTTCGTTTATCTAGTCACCTGTTGGTGGACATTTGGGTCCAATTCGGGACTACTGTGAATAAAGCTGCCACCACAAACATTCGCAGGTGTCTTTTGTAGACGTGCGTTTTCATTTCTTTTGGGAAGATACCTGGGGTAGAGCGGCTGGTCATACAGGAAGTGTTTTTACCTCTTTGAGAAACTGCAAGTATTACAAAGTGGTCTTGCCGATGCCTTCTCGCACCGGCCGTGCTGAGAGTTCCGACTACTCCGTGTCACCAGCCCCCGCTGCCACCGGTCTGTCTGTCCGTTCTAGCAGGCGTGCAGGGCCCCTCACTGGGACACTGTGTGACTCCGTGGGGGGCGTTTTTCTATGAGTGTGTTAGCACTTTGTCTACCTTCCTGTGTGCAGTATCTGTTCGAGGCCTTTGCCCATTTTTTGTTTGGGTTTTGGGCATCAGGGTTTTCAAATGCTCTCCAGATAATAGTAAGAAGGAACAAAGCTTGAGACGATGCACAGTCTGTCCAGAGCATCCTTCCTGCAGCTCGGGGCACCCAGGCTGCTCTGAGACTTAATTTCTCGCTGGAAGCTCTTTGCTCATGGAGGGTAGGTGCCCGGAAGCCCCCGTAAGACACTCCTAGGGGAAGAGAGAGCTTTCAGAGGCGCAGTGAGGGATGGTCTTGGTCACTTGCGGGCAGAGCGGCTTGTTTCAGCAGGGACACATCAGTTTGTACAGATGAGGCAGGAGGGTCCCAGCCCGAGGCCCTAAGATCCAAACCTCTACAGGGGGGACCTGGCCAAGGCTGCAAGGGGTCAACAGATCCTGCAGATGCACGTTCACTCCAGGAAAAAAATACCTCCATCCTGCTGGGCCCCCAGGAGAAAGTGGTAGCCCCACTAGATTTTGAAACATAGATTTCCCAGGGGCTCAGCAGACTAGGGAAGTGGAAGGAAGGGCTGCAAACTACAGAAGCTCAGTCGGTGATGGAAACAAACAAAGCAGGCCAGGTGCAAGGAATGACAGCGCAGGTAGGAAGGCAGAGCGTCAGGGAGACAATGGGGAGGGGTGGGGATTTCGGGAACTGGAGACCACCACGCTGTTTAGACAGGGGACTGCTTCTCAGCCCCAGGGACTGCTGCCTTGGGGGAATGTGCACCTTCCCATTTTTATAAAGATGCTGGGCTGTGGGGTTTTTTTTTAATTTATTTAATTTATTTATTTGTGGCTGCGTTGGGTCTTCACTGCTGCACACGGGCTTTCTTCTCTAGTTGCGGCGAGCGGGGGCTACTCTTCGTTGTGGTGCGCGGGCTTCTCATTGCGGTGGCTTCTCTTGTTGCTGAGCACAGGCTCTAGGCATACGGGCTTCAGTAGTTGTGGCACACGGGCTTCGTTGCTCTGCAGCATGTGGGATCTTCCCGGACCAGGGCTTGAACCTGTGTCCCCTGCATTGGCAGGTGGATTCCCAACCACTGTGCCACCAGGGAAGCCCTGGGTTGTGTATTCTTTTTTAATATTTTATTTATTTAGTTAGTTATTTGGTTGTGCCAGGTCTTAGTTGCAGCAGGCGGGCTCCTTAGTTGTGGCATGCAAACTCTTAGTTGTGGCATGCATGTGGGATCTAGTTCCCGGACCAGGGACTGAACTTGGGCTCCCTGCATTGGGAGCGTGGAGTCTTAACCACTGCACCACAAGAGAAGTCTCTGGGTTGTGTATTTTTAACATGTGAAAATCTCTCCGTTTTCATGTTTGGGAACCAATTCAAAATAAAATAAATGCTTTGCAGGACAATCTCTGGGGTCTGCTGAAATGCCTGGGGTCTCTGTAGCACACACAGCATCTGTGGTCTCCAGGTCTCTGCTCTGCTCCCCGGCTTGTGTTTGTGACTCCTGTGGTGCTGTCTCTGCCTCTGTCTGTCTCTCCCTCGTTCTCCCTAAGTCTCTGTCTCCTTTCCCTCCCTCTCTCCATCTCGGCACCTCTTGTCCTCTCTGCTCCGTGGCGCCTTCCCAGTTTTGGCCCTTGGCCTCGCTGCCGCCTACGCTGACTCTGTCTTCCTCTGTGCGTCTCTCTTTCTTGTTCCCTCTCACTTTCCTTGGTGAGTCCCCTGTTCTGCTCTCTCCATGTCTGTGTCCCTTTTCTCAGTCTCTTTTACTGGCTCTTTCTCTTTGGGTGTTAGCTCTGTCTGTCTGTCTGTCTGTCTCCCTCCCTCTCCCTCCCTCTCCCCCCCCCACCCGACCTCGTCATCTCTCAGGTCACACACTGGAGCCGCTCCCAAGTTCCCCCATCACATCACCATGTCCCTCTGCACGTCTGGGCAGACGCTGCATCCCACCACATTTATTTGCCCACATGGCGCAGGCCCTGGCTTTCTGCAGGAGAGCACCCCCGTCCCTCCAGCCCCCAAGCCCCCTGCGGCAGCCCTGCCCTACCGCCACCTCCCGCTGTCCTGGCTCCTTCCAGGGCAGGCCCTGCCCCGGGGCCCCGGGGGTCGGCTCACCTGATGGGCGCTGCCTCGTCACCACGGTCCAGCCAGTCCTGGGGCGGGATGATGTACATGCACCAGAGGCCCCAGTTGTAGCCGTGGGCAGCGCTGGCGTACTGCTGCACCTCAAATGTGTCGTACTTGATGTTGTCGATGGCCGGCAGGACGATGCGCCGGCGGTCCTCCCGGATCCGCGAGAGGGCGGGCTCGGCCCTGCGGGGCAGTGCATGCCCATGGGGAAGGGCATGGATGCCGGGAGCCCCCGCCCCATTCCCCCAGGTTGGGGGGCCGGAGCCGGGCCTCCTCCAGGGAGGCGGCCACACCCGGGTCTGATGGCGCCTGCGGACGGCGGATCCAAGAGCTTCACCTCTGGAAGCCCCGGGGTCGCGGGGGCTGCAGACCCGCCTGCCGAGGTCTCGCCCTTCCCGGGCCAGCCCGTGGCTAAGGACTGATGGACACCAGGGATACGGGCACACGGACTGGGCCCAATCTCTGACGCCTCTATGGGTCCGTCCTGGCTCCAGAGGCCCTGTGGGTCAGCTCAGTCTGTCCCTTCACAGCTCGGCCTCCCCCTCCAGTGCATCCCACTTCCCTGCCCTCCTTCCCGCACGGGTGGCCGTACGTTCATTTACAAGCATGAACTGAGGACCTGTTATGTGCCACACCCTGTTTTAACACACCGGAGTACATTCACGAACTAGAAAAGAAAAAAAAATCCATGCCTCAGGGAACTTAGGATACACTGAAGGGACAGAAAGGCTACCAGGTACTGTTGTGCAGTGCACAACCTACACAACAGTATGTGGTAGCCCTGACTGGGTGGGGGTCAGGGGACAGAAAATAATGTATAAATAAATGATATAACATATTAGGAGGTGATAGCTGTTGTGGTGGAAAAGAGAAAGATTTGGAATTGCACTTTTAAATAGGGTGCCTGGTGTATGTTGCCCTGGGTGGTGAACAGAAGGAGGTGTAGGATGTAGCAGGTGGTTGGGAGAGCTGGGGGGGGGGGGCATTCCACGCAGAGGGAGCAGCCAGTGCTGAGCTCCTGGGACGTGCTGGTGCACTTGGGGAGCGGGCCAGGGGCCTGGAGTGGCGAGATGGGGGCAGTGTAGGCAATGAAGCCGGGGAGGAGAGGGAGGGACCGGAGGACATGGGCTGTCGGTTGCGGATCCTCCTCGCAGGAGTCCAAGAGGCAAGCAGGTGCAGCTTGACCCCAGAGACGGCCTTGTCTACCGCAAGGATGAGATGCTGCCCGAGGGCCTGTCACCGAACTGGAGTTCAACGTGGTCGTGAGCAGCCCACTGACGGGGCAGCCAGAGAGACGAACGCTACAGGGGGCCAGGGGGCCAAGCTCAGGCAGGGACAGCGGGGGCAGGGTGGGGCTGGGGCAGTTCTCTGACCCTGGCGAGATGCGCCACGTGGCCCGCCTTCCTTCCTGTGCTTCCAAGCGACAGCCTGGTATTTACCTGCCTTTCAGCTTCATGAGGAGGCTTAATTAATTACTGTTAGCAGAGTACTTCAGACGTGAAAAGCTCTCCGCAAATGCCACATCTGCTAATCAGGCAGGATCTTTGTGGAGGCAATTCTTGGAGGGAAGGGCTATTTGCAGATGGATAACTGGGTTTTCAGTTGTGAAAATTAAAGTTGCATTTTGACGTGGTAGACTTGTGATTCTCCCAAACGCCCTCCAAATGCTCCAGGGAGTTTAACGTATGTTAGAGGGACAGAAAGGCCTCCGAGTACAGCTGTGCAGTGCACAATCTGCTCCCCTGGTGGGGAGCGCGGACCATAACACGTCATTAACGATAGAACGTGACAGGTGTCATGGGAAAAGAAGACTCGCTTCATGAGGGTGGCAGAGGAGAGGGAAGTGGGGGCCAGCAGGGGAAGTCAAAGCAGAAAGACGTCGAATCTCGGTCAGGAACGTACTGGGACAGACGCAGCGCTGAGAACAAACTCGTGGTCCTGGGGTGACTGAGACGCCACAGCGAGAGTGGAGGGAACATGGAGGAGAGGGCTCCACTCACCTGCCGCCCAGGCACAAAAGCCCTGGTCCAACCAGCAGGAGCCATTAGGAAAACCAAGAACTTCGAGAGACACCGAAGGCCAGACCCTCGTGGCCCCAGCGGGGATGCCGGCCAGGCGCTGTGCGGCTTGGTCAGCACGTCCACCACGAACACCTCCTTACAGCGTTCGCAGCCCTCGCGTTTCCCGCAAGGGAGTATCTCAGCGAACGTCTTAGTTTAGGCTTCACAGAGTTTGAAGGTGTGATGTGGGCGATTTGATATAAAAACGGGGAGGTTTAGTCTCTCTTGAAACAGGGCCAGCTGCCCACCCACCCCGGGGCTGACTTTTCCCTGCAGCTCATCTGGTGGGGGCTCAGGCTGCCCCTGGGTGCAGGGCTCATACTCCCTGCCCAGTGTGGACCCCCTGCAGACCCTCCCACTGTGGGTTTAACTTAAGGATCTCGAGATGGGATCATCCTGGGTGACCTGGGTGGGCCCTAAACCCACTGGCAAGGGTACTTAGGAGAGAGAAGAGGAGAGACACAGTCACACAGAGAGGAGAAGCCATGTGAAGACGGAGGTAGAGATTGGAGGGACGCGGCCACAAGCCAAGGGACTCCTGGAGCCCCCAGAAGCTGGGAGAGGGTTGAGCAGTGTCTTCCCACAAAGACTTGTCCATCTGGAACCTGGGAGGGGACCTTATTTGGAAATAGAGTCTTTGCAGATGTAATTCAGTTAAAAAGCCCAAGATGAGATCAGCCTGGATTGGGCTGGGCCCTGAAAGCAAGACGTCCCAGCCTTCCTGCGGGGCGGGCCCCAGGGCACCTCTAGATCACCTCACGCAGATGCTCCTGCGTCACTGAGGTATCCCTGCCGCCCCCCTGGCCACATCCCCCTCCAGGTTTCTCACTAGCAGCCCACCTCACCCCTGCACGGATGGGTGGGAGAAAATGAGTGGACGCTTTGATCTAGAATTTTCCATAAGGATGAGAAATTGCTTCCAACTTGGTGCCCTAGATTTAGGTCTCCATTAACTGAGACCCTACAGACCACGTGTTCATGCAGGAACTGCCCCCAACCTTTGTGTGTTCCCCTGGCCTGAGGTCACACGAGCAGCCTCATTTGACTGTCACCTGCTGGAATGAGTGGCCAATTCAAATCCCTTTGGGGACAAGGTGGGGATACAGATCAATCCTCATCTATATGCATCAGAAACAGGGTTCTGGGTCCAGGAGCTGGACATGGAGCGGCCACGTGGCTGGACTCGGCTGCCCCGGCCCTGCCAGGCTCATCCTCTTTGCGGGGGTCCTGCAGGCGCCAGCAGACCCCCGCCGACCCCGCCCGGGGCCCAGCCCCGCCCTTACCAGCCCACGCTGAACTCCACGTGGGCGTCGAAGAAGCCCACGACAGGGGCCGTGGCGACCTTCCAGCCCTGCAGGCGAGCCCGGATCAGGCCTTCTCTCCTGCCGTTTCGGACGATTTTCACAAGGCCCGGGTACCTCTTGCTGACGTACTGGTCCAGGTGGAGCTTGAGTTCCACTGCGGGGGACACAGAGATGTTTCGGGCGTGGCACCT
This sequence comes from Leucopleurus acutus, assembly GCF_964270905.1. NCBI lineage: Eukaryota > Metazoa > Chordata > Mammalia > Artiodactyla > Delphinidae > Leucopleurus > Leucopleurus acutus. The sequence continues at coordinate 89,522,774 of NC_139155.1, forward strand.
CGGGGGGGCCTGAGGTCACCGAGACCCACGGTCGTTGTGTGCCCTGGATCTGTATTTCATAAACATTTAAGAGGACCCGCCGTTGCTGGACGTGGGCTCGGGGTGCTGGGGGGGCCTCGGAGAGATGAAAGCCCACCTCGCGGAGCTGCATTCCAGCGGCAGAGGCAATGGACAATCAAGCCAGACTGATTCAGACAGAGGCGCGTGTTGCAAAGACAGCAGGAAACGGGGCTGAGTTACTCAGCTGCAGAAGGGAGGCAGTCCGTGGACAGACGGATGGATGAACAAAGCGTGGCCCATCCATGCAATGGAACAGGATCCAGCCTGAGAAAGGAGGAAATTCTCACACACGTTACGACGTGGAGAAACTCGAGGACGTTACGCTCAGTGAAATAATCCAGTAGCCAAATGACACATCCTGTGATTCCGCTTATGTGAGGTCCCTAGAGCAGACAGATCCACAGAGACAGAAAGCAGGGTGTTGGGTGCCAGGGGCTGGGGGAGGGTGGTGGGGAGTTAGTGGGGTTTTTTGTATTTTTTTGCTGTATGTGGGCCTCTCACTGTTGTGGCCTCTCCCGTTGCGGAGCACAGGCTCTGGGGAGTTGGTGTTTAATGGGGACAGAGTTTCACTTTGGGAAAGTGAAAATGTTCTGGAGATGATGATGGTGATAGTTGCACAATGATGTGAATGTACTTAATACCCCTGAACTCTACACTTATTTTGTAAATGGTTAATTTTATGTTATGAGAATTTCAACTCAGTAAATTATTAAAACACTGATGAGGGCGCAGGCGTCTACGTGAGGAAGCTCGCAATGGCCAAAAGTGCAAGCAACAAAGTAAGTCACCATAGTAACAGACTTTAGCCGGTAGGAAAAAGAAAAAGGGGAAAAGCGAGTGGACATCTGAGTGAGGCGGGAGCTTCTCCAGGTCGGCTGGGCATGTGCGGGGCAGCCTGTCTCCATCCCTCCCCCTCAGTCACCAGGCTCCAGTGGACACTCCTGCGAGGGCAGCCCTGGTCCCAGGGGTACCCCCAGCCGCAGCAGCCAGGGGCCCCGCAGGCCAGCCTTCCTGTGCTCTGTCCCGCCCTCTCCAGGGCCCCGCAGGCCGGCGCCGGCCACCCGCTCCCGGCTCCCTTGACGGTGTCGGGCGGGGCTCCCCCCGCCCCCCGCCCCGCCCTGCGTAGACACAGAGCACACACAGGGCTGGAGCTCCTTCAGGCCGTCCTGGAGGGCTCTGGGAGGCCTCGCCCCGCTCTCCTCCACCCGCCCCCCGACTCCTGAGGTTAGGAGGAGAGGCTGCTGTGATGGGAGAGACTGGGGACGAGGAGGGGCCGGCAGGCCCGGCTCAGCGTGCCAGGGGCTCGGTGTGGGGACCGCAGACGGGGGCAGGCGGGGCACCTCCGGACCCCTGTTAGGGGCTCGGAGCCCCTGTGCCTGCTGGGTGTGGACAGCGTGCTGGGCTGGACTGAGGCTGACGCAGGGCCACGCTAAGGGCCCAGGTTCCGGCCGTGAGCGCCAGTCCAGCTTCCCCACCAGCAAGGCTCCCACTGCAGCTTTGTCCAGGTGCCATTAGCATATGGGAGAACTCAACACGCTGGGGACCTTCCTGGCTGGAGGAGTGATAGCACCCTGCCACAGCTCAGGTCCACCCAGAACCTCAGAATGAGACCTCAGGTGGAGGTAGGATCTTTGTGGATATAACTAGTTCAGGATCTCGAGGTGAAAACCTTCTGGGTTAGGGTGGGCCCTAACTCCAAGGACAAGTGTTCTTAGAAGAGGAGAGACACAGACACACCGGGAAGAGGCCTTGTGAAGGTGGAGTCAGAGGTGGGAGGGGTGTGGCCCCAAGCCCGGGACACCAGGGACGCAGGCAGCCGGGAGAAGCTGGGCGAGGCAGGAAGGACCCTCCCCTGGAGCCCCTGGAGGGAGTGTGGCCCAACTCCCAGCCCGAATTCAGACTTCTGACCTCCAGGGCTCTGACATGCTTCCCTCACGGGGGGCCGGGCTGGTCCCACTCACCGTTATCGCTGTTGTCGTCCACCAGGATGACCTCCCTGAGGAGCTGGGAGGGCGTGTGGTTGACCACGCTGTGGACGGAGCGCAGGATGACCGAGAGGGCTTCATTGACAAAGATGAACACCACGGAGATCTGGGGCAGGTCGTCCGAGTAGGTCATCTGTCTGCACCTGCGGGAGAGACGGGGTTGGGGGCAGTGGTCCGTGTCGGGATGTAACGGGGAGGTGGGAGCCTGGTGCCCCCGCGGGATGCCCGCTGGGACCAGTTCTCAATCCTACTCCCAGTGGAAGGGCGACAGCAATGCCACAGATGGAAAAGGACCGAGCACGGTGAGAGGAACAGCACGATGACGTGTGTCTCAGAAGCTCTGGACTTCAAGGCTCTGAGCCTGAACCCTGCTGTCTCCTGCAGAAAGGCAGGGAACTTGCACTTTAAGGGGTTGAAGTCCCACTGGGATCACACAGAGCATTCTTCCTTGATGCCCTTGGAAGGCGTGGAAGAGAGATGAAAGGAATGGTAGTCATCTCGCGGTGCAGCCCAGTGGAGGGCCCGGGAGAGAGCCCAGCCCGGAGCCCACGTCAGCTCCCGAGGCCCAGCTCTACCTGAGCCCCGGGCAGTCACAGAGCAGGTGGCATCTACCGGGTGGGCCCTGCGCTCAGCGGCCACTGTCCCCTGAAGTGGGGACAGTGCTGGGCTGCCCAGGAGGGCGGAGCGCTAGTGCCAGACGAGGGCTGTTGAAGCGGGAGAGATGCCTGCACGGGACAGTCTAATCGGCCTCCACCCCACCCTAGCATCGAGGGTGAAATGGAAGGATGAAGTATCTTCTTCCCAAGGTCTTATCTTGGCTGTAGGGCTGTGGGAGGGGAAAAGATGGGGGGCAGGGAAAGCAAAATATTCCACGTTGGGTGTGGGATGAGGCCGGTGACAGTGGAATAAGTTCACAAACGGGCAAAGGGAGCTCTCAAAACTAGAGAAATGGGAAAAAAGGAACAAAAAATAAAGTAAGAAAGAAGGCACCCAATCAAGTACGTTGGCTGCTACAATAAACGCAAACAAACTTACTCTCTCCTTAAAATGCCAGAGGCTTTTCTTTCTTTTTTTTTTTTAGAGGCTTTTCAATGAAGTTAGATACATGCACTAAAGCACACTTACACATGCACACACTCACGCAGTCACTACACGCAGCTCTGCTGTGTGCAGTTTACAATAAACACAGTTCAGATAGAGTGATTTTTAATTAATTAATTAATTAATTTAATAAATTTATTTATTTATTTATTTTTGGCTGCGTTGGGTCTTCGTTGCTGCGTGCGGGCTTTCTCTAGTTGTGGCGAGCGGGGGCTACTCTTCATTGCGGTGCACGGACTTCGCATTGTGGTGGCTTCTCTTGTTGCGGAGCACGGGCTCCAGGCGCACAGGCTTCAGTAGTTGTGGCTCGTGGGCTCAGTAGTTGTGGCTCGTGGGCTCTAGAGTGCAGGCTCAGTAGTTGTGGCGCACGGGCTTAGCTTCTCTGCGGCATGTGGGCTCTTCCCGGACCAGGGCTCGAACCCGTGTCCCCTGCATCGGCAGGCGGACTCTCAACCACTGCGCCACCAGGGAAGCCCTCATCTCCTCTTCTAAGGACACCAGTCCTATGGGATGAGGACCCATCCTATGGCCTCATTTTGCCTCAGTCACCTCTGTAAAGGCCCGGTCTCCACACACAGTCACATCCTGAGGTCCTGGGGTCAGGACTTCAACCTGTGCATTGGGGTCGGGGGACACAACTCACCCCCTAACGAGACCCAAAGGCTAAGGAGGGCCCAGCCAGGCTAGGACCGGGGCCGTCCGGTGCGGCAGGAGTGTGTGGGCACGTCTCCCATGGGGCGATGCGCTGTCTCACTTTATTGTGTTATAAACATGTGCAGCTTACAGATGGTTGTTTAAATTAGAAATCGTGCAATATATATGGCTCATTCTTGTCCACCACAAATTTGCATAAAAATAATCTGTTTTCCTTATAATATAATCCCCTTCTCAGTTGAAAAAAAATTGGTTGTGTTAAATATTGAGCAGAGGGAATTCCCTGGTGGTCCAGTGGTTAGAACTTGGTGCTTTCACTACTGTGGCCTGGGTTCAATCCCTGGTGGGGGAGCTAAGACCCCGCAAGCCGAGTGGTGCAGGCCAAAAACTTAAAAATCAATCGGTAAATATTGAGCAGATCGAAGGGGATGTACCTCACACACAGGGAGGTGTGACGTCAGTGAGGAAGTAAGAAACCCACGCCTAAAACCCCGTTGAAGACAAGGAAGATTACCACCCTCCCCCTGAGCTTCTCTTTACAGCCTCTGACCCCAGGCACCTGGCCAGTAGCGCACATGGACTTGACCTTAGGCCGGAGTCCTCCTGTCCTGCCTTTGCACCCGCACAACCTCCAGTGGCCGCTGGGTGGGACTGTCCCACGACGCCCCTGCTTCCCTCCTCCGGGCAGGAGGTGCTGTGTTTCTGGGTTTCCTTCTGCACCTGAATCGGCCTCAGTTTCAGGGCTCAATGTCCTCCCACCCTGCAGGGACTGTCCCTGCGCTGAAGCCCGGGAGGCACTCGGTGGGGCAGGGGAAACAAAACTGGCCGCCACACTGCAGCCCTGGAAGAAGTCGGTCTGAGCGGAGCCAGAAGGTTCTCCTCTGTAATTGAAAGCCCTGTTCCTGTCCGACAGAAAATAAACCACGTTTATGGTGATTGGAAAGAATCAGAGTTCGGCAAGGGGGCGGCTCTGAGAGCTTGTAAACCTGGTGACCCAGGGTGGGCCCCAGGAGTGGGGCAGAGGCCGGGACAGAGGGACTCGGGCCCTGGGGCAGGAGTACCCCATCGCCCCCGCCCAGAGCCTCCGGAGGTGGAGGGAGACCAAGAGCGCTCCCACACGCCGAGGCTCTTGGTCACCGTAAAACTGAAGGAAGACGGGTGACACACTTTAAAGATTCCCACTTGACCGAGTAACATTTCTGCATTCAAACTTGAAGATAACAGGTACAGGTCGGGAGAGAACCGGACGACATCGCCCTGAGCCCTCCCTCCTGCTGCCCCCCACCTGCTCCCCTTAGTGATGAACACGGTCCATTTCTGGCCCACCTGCTCTGGCAAAGCCTTGGCCTTGACTGTGGTCTCCCCGCCTCTCCCTTGACCCTCTTCCTGGATGCGCTCACCATCCGCTGAGAAAGGGCGTGGTCTCTAGGATGTGTGAGCTGGGCCCCCTCTGACCTGACCTCTTTGTCTGTTTCCTTTTGCTCACTCAATGGCCCCACGTGGCCCCAGTGCCTCCAGGAGCACGCCAGTCCTGCTCCTGCCTCAGGGCCTTTGCACGCCCTCCCCCACGCGGCCACGTCACTGACTGCTCTTCTGCTCTTTCTCCCCTGGGCTGGGAGCCCCCAGGCAGGGCCCCCTGTTTGTCTGGTTACTGCTTCACGGCATTTAGAACGGCAGACGCTCCATGGGCTTCAATCCACAACATCTAAGAAGCTTCCATTCACAGCTCCTGGTGGAATCAAAGGTGGGGCATGAGGTGCACGTTTAAAGCTGCGACATGTGTCGGAGCTCTGAATAATTTTGTGCGAGGGAGACGTTAAAAGTCTAAACTTGAGCCTCGAGCTGAATCTGAGGATACGTGTGCACGTACCACATGGGCGCATGCATGCCCACACTCACACACACACCCACGAGCCCTTGACAGGGCTGTGCCCCCGCCCCACTTGGGGCATCTGCCTTATTTGGGGGTCTCTCCAGTCCTGGCTGAGCCACGTCTAATCCATCCAGACCAGGGTCTCCCAGTCTCAGCCCTATGGACTTTTGGGGCTGGATATTCGGATAATTCTCTGTTGTGGCGGTCGTCCTGTGTGTGATACAGTGATTAGCAGCATCCTTGGCCCCCAGCCAGGTTGAGACACCCCAGAATGCCTCCAGACCTCTCCAAATGTGCCCCGGGGTGAAATCGCCCGGCGAGAAGCCCTGGTCTAGGATCTGGGGTCTGGCCCTAGGGGGGCTGGGATTTGGCAACCGTTCCAGCATCGTGAGGCTCCCGGCACCCAGCCCAGCGTGCCCGGTGACTGATGTTAGCTGGAGTGCAACCCTCCCTAGGTCCCTTCCTCCCCCTGAAAATCGAACTCCAGCCGGAGTCCTGTCCATCCTGTCTCAGGCTGTGGATGTCTGCTGTGGTCCTGCTCAGTCTCTTCCTTGTCCCCCATAACATGTGTGGTTCACCCCCCACTGTCACATTCTAAGTCACTGGGTGGAATCCCAGCCCCTGGATGAAGCGGGGGAGACGTGACTGGGTCTGAACCAGGCAGCTCAGCAATAGGCTCAGGAACAGACACACAGAGACATGGAGAGGTTGGCTGGGGCCTTGGGGAGATAGGATGCGAGGCCGGAGCAGCTGCATCCATCTTGCGTCCAGTGGTCAGGATGAAACCAATGAGGCCAATAACAGAGCAGAGAGATGGTGAGATGCCAGGTCCAGATGACATCAGCTGAGCCTCAAATCCAAGTCTACACGAAGCCAGTGCTTCCTCCAGACTTTGTAGTTGCAGGAATAGTACATTCTCTCCCCGTCTCTCCCTTTCTCTCTCTTTTTCCAGCTTAAGCCAACTTGAAATGGATCTTCTGTCAGTCCTGACCCTGCACAGGTCCTGCCATGTGCGTGATGCAGGGACACACTTGTGAACGCCCCTCAGGAGGGGTCTGCCCAGTCAGCCGCACCCCAGAGTCCCAGACCAGGCCGAGAGGGGAAGACAGGGGACCAGTGCTCACAGACGTTAATCTGGTCTTGGCCATTGCACACCCTGTCTCAGGACGTCCCCATCCAGGCGAGCTGGGGGCTTTCTCACATTGTTGGTAGAGATGACACCAGCTGCTTCATCCTAACCCTGTCCTTGTCTAGGACACAGACAGTCCCAGCTTGGGACCTCGGCTTCCTCGAGAGGAGGAGAGAGCCAGCTGCCAACCTCCTCAGCTAAATTCTAGGCAAACCCCATTCTTTGAGACTTGGGTGTCCCCGCCATCCTGAGAGGCAAAGACTGAGCAAACTAAACACTGGAGGGGCTCTGAGAAGGAGCAGGAAAGCATCCTTGCCTTGCATGGTGCAAGGTGAGACACACAGACAGCCCAGGACACAGGAGGGGATGTCTGTAGGGGGCTCTGGGAATGATTCCTCTGTTCTTAAAGAGGGACAAGATGTAGGAACATATTTATTCTAGCCCTTTGGAAATTTGGCCTGTGAAGACGTGATGCCGAGAGCTATGGCAACCATATTGTGACCATGAGGAGATAAGCCCAATGCACTGAGCGTGGCAGAGCAGAGAGGTGGGAAGAGCCCAGGTCCCTGATGATGTCGTTGAACCACAAATGAACAACTCTGCCCCCCCACCCCGAGCCGTGGACTTCTCACTATCTGAGGTCAGGAATCCCGGGGTTGTTGCAGCCGCTTCAGACTTGCTAGGTTTCCATCTGAAAGCATTCTCAGTGACACAGAACATCCATTCTTTTTAGGGGAATCCCATCCTCCCTCGGAATGTCATCTAGCCCTTGTGCCCTCAGACGTCACCTCACGACAGTCCGGGATGGGTGCTGTGGTAGGTCATGCTTTCCAAAGATGCTGCGACGACAGCCCCCAAGTCCCCTGGGACTTTGCCACCCTCCCTTTGCACGACAGTGGGCGCTGCCGCCTCTCACCAACAGGACACAGGGGAGGGGTGCTGCGTGCCTTCTGAGCTGAGTCACGAAGAGCAACGAGGCTTCGCGTGCTGGGACTTTGTTCTGGGGCCACGTGGCACCAGAGAGGCAACTCTGCCCAGGCCGCCGCGCTGTGAGGAAGCCCAGGCCACACAGAGGGTCACGTGTGGGTGCTTGGGTGGACCGTCCATCTGCTGCCAGGCGTGTGCACGCTGCCCCCCCAGATGATTCCAGCCCCCACCGTTGAGCACCCCCATCACACCTTCCCAGCTGAGGTCTCAGGAAGTACTGCTCAGAGAGGCTATTCCCCCTGCACCCCGCCTGACCTCCTGCCCCTCAGTACATTAAAACGTGGTTTAACGCAGCTGACTAAGCAGCGATCGTAACCAGGACAGGTACGTTCCCCAAAGTCCGGCGGCTCTGTCCTTTCCTTGGACACACGCTGTCCTGCGTGGTGCTGGGTACGTGCTGGACGCCACCCGCACGGTGCTGGGTACAGGCTGGACGCTTCCCGCAGGCTGGCCGGCTTCACGCCCGCCCCCTCAGGTCAAGGCCGGAGGAGGGGCTGGGCTGTGGGCCCCAGAGAGGCTCTGGCTCGGCTTCGCATGTCCCATCTGGAGCCAGAGAAGCAGGACATCCTCAACCACCAAGCCGTCTCACGGAGGATTTATGAGCCCACAGAGCACCAGGCGTGGTTACGGGCTCTCGAAGCCACTTCCGAGGTCGTGACTGGAATGCGTCGCACGCCGCGTCCCAGCTGGCCTCCGGGGAAACGGGGCCGTGGCAGCGACACTGATGGAAATTTATGGGGACGCCCTTTGTGCTGCTGGAGAAATAAATGCAGGATGGAGAGGGGATGAAGTGGCAGTGGCCTCCCGGGGGGGCAGCAAGCTTTGCCTGTGACAACAGGACACACATCCATCTCCTGCCAGAGGAGACGGGTCTGGGCTGAGCACAGACCCAGGAGCTGTACCATTGGAAGCCGAGAGGGACGTGTCTGGGAACAGCTGTCAGGAGGGTTCTTGGAAGCACGTCACCGGGGAGTGGGGATGCCTTCTGGGCAGCAGCTGCCTGCTGGCTTGACACGCTCCTGCCCTCTCGGGAACATCGGTGCGAGCCTGGAATCCCAGACCAGTGCATCCCACACCAATGCCTGGCCTTCCTGCCAGCCCAAGGCAAGATCCTGATGGGCACAGAGACAGCGCAGCCCCACGGAAAACCGCACAAGAGGGGCTGCTTGGGAAGGTGGAGAGGAGGAAACCTGAGCAACGAGGAACGCCAGAGCCTCCTGCTTTGGGGTCTTGTCTTTCCCAGCCTGAGTCCACCCATCCGTCCAGGCAGCTGGCTGCAAGACCTCCCAGAAGCAATATGTACGTGCACACACCCAGACGTGCGCATACTACACACGTGCACAAGCACACGTGCACACAAGTAAAACACTGCAAATACACATACATACAACTGCACACACAGCATAGATGTGCACACGCGCATTATACGTGCCCATGATGCATTGACACGCACGCCCTCACGGGCACCTTACGCACAGCCGCACTCTGTGGAGACGTTGCCCATGATGCATTCACACGCACGCCCTCACGGGCACCTTACGCACAGCCGCACTCTGTTGAGACGTTGCCCATGATGCATTCACACGCACGCCCTCACGGGCACCTTACGCACAGCCGCACTCTGTGGAGACGTTGCCCATGATGCATTCACACGCACGCCCTCACAGGCACCTTACGCACAGCCGCACTCTGTGGAGACATTAATGGCTCATATTCATTGGAGGAGCCTGTGCGCGGAGCTAAGGGTGAGTACGGGTCTCAGACTCACCCTTCCACACCCAGGCCCTCACTCACAGCTGCAGGCGACCCACACGCACCTTGGAGAGACACTTGGGCTGAGATGCATGAGAATCACTGCACCACGTGTTCAAGGAGAAATGAGCACACACGCCACCCTCAGAGCTCAGAGCAAAAGCCGGTCAGAAACAGAACACTGGCCCGTGCACAGGAAGGCCCCTCACACACCCCTCCTAGGAGCCCGGTGGGACAGTAACACGTGGGGTCGCGCGCTCACAGACACGGTCGCCGTCTGGCTGCCTGGAGGCCTGCTCGTGCCCAGGAGAGCGAGCGGACTGCACGGGTGGCCAGACCACACAGCCCTGGGTGCAGTGCTGTAGAGGACCCCTGCGCCCACCTGGAGTGGCTCTGCCTGGGCAGTGAGGTCCATCGGGGCCCACGTGTGCGACCTTCAGGGCCTGTGACCTCCAGCCCCTCCAGGCACTCCCTAGGGCAGTCCCTGCAGTCCCGATGACCCGCCCCATGCCAGGGTCCAGCTCAGCGCCGGTGTCTTCTGTTGCCCCAGCAGCCCCAGCAGGGCCCTGGGGATCATCAGTGAGCCCTTAGGGTGGACATTGGAAGGGAAGGGAGAGGTGGGACCCTGGTACTTGTTTGTCCGGCCCCCGACGGGATCTGGGGCAGCCCCACGTTGAGTGGACCCTCCACGGGGCCCTTGAGTGGGCTCCCCCTTCCCAGCAAATCCCCAGATGAGACGGAGCCACGGGGCAGGTGGCCTCCGATTTTCCTGTCTGGCTTTGTTAGCCTCCAACCCTGCTGCAGGGGGACCAGCTGGCTCTAAGGAAGAGCCCGGCACACAGGAGGGTGAGCGGGTGGGGCCTGTTCCCCTCGGCGAGCATCCCAGGCGGAGGAGCAGCCTCAGCTGAGGTGCCCCCGCCCTCCCCAAGCATCTCCTTCCCTGGGCTCCTGGGCCTGGTGGGAAGGGAAGGGGGTCTACTGGCTGCAGCAGGAGGAAAGAAACCAGCCCGTTTCCCTGACAGCACCGTGCTTTCCATCCCGTCATCTGGGACCCTTGCCTCCACTTGCAGACCCTCAATGCCAGTGGCATCTGAGCCCCCATGTGGAGCCGGATTGGCGCGTGGCATGCAGTGCCTGTTTCCAGTGCCTCGCGATCACCATCCACTAAATCCACACTCGTTACCCTTGACCGCCGAGCCACGCGCAGCAGAGACGGTTCACAGCACTAAGACTTCTCCAGCCCTAACGAGGCGGGGGAGGGGGGCATCACTGCACGGGAAGGCAGGACAGGGCCTCGGACGAGGCCGCTCATTTTTACGATGCCGTTTAATTTGGGTTTGCCAGTCTTCCTTCCATTATCCCGTGGGCCAGTCTTAATAATCAAGATCTTTGTTATGTGCTTTGTGGCATAATTAAAGCCACCGCTTAATCAGAAAAGCTATCTACCTCCAGACAAAGGGAAATCAATAATGTATCTAATGGAGAAAGGTAGAGAGAACTTTGGTTTGAGAGTGGATGGAATTGCCAGTTGAGGTGGGAACACATGCCCACACACGTGTGCCTGCACACACACGCACACGCTCCTCCACCCGCGTGTGTTCTGATGACTGCACCTGCCAGATTGGATGGATGGGCTCCGGGGGCTAAAGGCTGTTCAGGAAACCAAACTGAAAGTTTCAAACGGGCGTAGACAGAGCTTGCATTTATGTATTGATTCATTTAATCCTCCACGCATATTTCCTGAGGGCCCCCTAGGCACCGGGCACGGCCACCGATGTGTGACAATGCGCAGCGGCTGCTGTTTGCGGAGCGCAAGGCTCCCCGGTGCCCGCGAGCGAGCCCGCTGCAGCGCCAGCCTCAGGCCTCCTCCCGCGGGCGCCAGGCATCCTCAGCGCGGGGTCGTCGTCATCTCGTTTCCTGCCGCGGCCCCCTGCCAGGTCTCGGCTGGCAGTGCCGGGTCAGGGACTGTGGAGCGGGCTGTCGGGTGGGGCTGAGGCGGCACCGGCTGGCGGGTCTCTGAGCGCCGGCTCTCGGCGCCCGGCCGCATGGACGCTCTGCCGGAGCGCGCGGGGCCTTCCTCACAACGTGGCGGCCCCTGGTCCAGGGCGCCTGCCGGGCTGGCGGGGAGCCCTAGAGCTCCACAGCCTCACGTCCGCCCTCCTCGATGGAATGACCAGCCTCAAAAGCCCCCCGACTGCAAGGGGACGGACACTGTCTCCACCTCTTGATGCGGGCGGGGCAAGGTTCCAGACGAGGGGTTTGCGTCCACCTTTGGAAAATACGATCGATCACACCGGGTGACGTGAGGAAGGTAAGACTGGGGGAAATCACGCCACACAACAGGCTGCCTCCTGGATTTGCAGATAAAGCTTTTTGGGGCCAGAGCCATGCCCGCTCATGTGCCTACTGTCTGTGGCTGCTCTCGGGCGGCCCCCAAGCCTGAAACAGGTCCTGTCTGGCTCATGAAGTAACGAGAAACATGCACTGGTCTCTGTGCCCGTTTCTCAGACACAGAGCCGCACCCTTGGAACCTCCAGGGCGATGGGCGAGGTCGGAGTGTTCACACTGAGCTCCGAGTGCCTTGGGAGTCCCTGGCTGACGGGAGGGAGTTTTGTTATAATGAGGCAACTCTGGGTGGGCTCCTGGTTGGGGGCTGGTCATCAGAAGGACCGAACCACGATTAGAAGTTGGGCTTCCCTGGTGGCGCAGTGGTTGAGAGTCCGCATGCCGATGCAGGGGACGTGGGTTCGTGCCCCGGTCCGGGAAGATCCCACGTGCCGCAGAGCGGCTGGGCCCGTGAGCCATGGCCGCTGAGCCTGTGCTCCGCAACGGGAGAGGCCACAGCAGTGCGAGGCCCGCGTACCGCAAAAAAAAAAAAAAAAAGTTGGCGCTTTCAGCCCCTCCTCCCCACCCTCTGGTGAGGAGGGGCTGAAGGCGAAGCTAAAAATGGATCATGCCAACGTGATGAAGCCTCTGAAGGACGGGATTTGGAGAGTTTCTGGGTCCCAAACACATCCAGTGCCAGGAGCGTGGGATACCCCGGCTCCTCAGGGACAGACGCTCCTGCGCTCAGGACCCTCCCAGGCTTCCCGCTGCGCAGCGCTTCTTCCAGCTCCTCCCCCGTGTCCTTCATCGCGTCCTCATTCTAGAACACGCCAGTAAACACAAGTGTCCCTAAGTTCCGTGCGCAGTCCTAGCAAGCGTCTGAGGCCAAGCAGGGGTCACAAGTGCCGGGGCAGAGCCTGGAGCTGAGGTTGGCATCTAAGCCCTGCACCTGCGGGTCTGATGCCGACTCCAGGCAGAGAGTGTCAGAACTGAACTGAAGTGCAGGACACACAGCTGGCGTCAGAGAACTGGCTGGCGTGGGAAAGCCCCACACATCTGATGTCACAAGTGTTGTGAGTGTGGCAGTCTTGTGAGAGTAAAGAAAAACAGGGAGGTTTTTACACACGGCCTTCTTCAGGAAAAGTTTTCTGACGCCGCCCACTGCAGAACATATTGTATGTTACTGAGCAGCTTTCTCAGCCGCTGCTGCGCTCCCTGGGTGCCTCAACGTCCCTCGGGGGGTTCCTAGATTCTGCCCACATCCCTCCTGAGGATGTCACCAATTTCCTTCCAGGATCCTGACTGACCCGACTTGAAGGCAGGCAGAGCTGATGTAACAGCGGCGTCCCCTAGATCAAGCCGTGCCTGAAAGCCTACCCTTCAGCGCCTGAGCCAATACATTCCCTTTTTTTGCTTCAGCCGTTTCAAACTGGGTTTTAAGTCTTACCAACCCAGCCCCCAGAATGGTAGGCAATAAGGGGAATTCCTGTTGGAGGACTAAAGGTCAGGGAAGATCTCACTTCCAAATATAGAAGACCGGATGCCTGGTCATGCTCATGAGAAGACCCCAGCTCCTCGTCAGAAAGGCCCCAGGGGACTGGAGCCCGTGTTTTAAGCGAGGCTCTCATGAGGGCTGTCACTGCTTTGAATAATCCCCATGATGCAGTCCCCTGAGTGCAGAGGGAAGCTCTGGGTTGAGTAAGCTCCAGAGAGGCCCTGGGTGGAGCCTGTGGGACAGGAGGGCACTGGGGGGAGGGGCGTGGGGGGAGGGGCGTGGGAAGACCCCTCTCTGATTCTTCAGCCACATCGCCCATGGGGGTAGGAGGGGTGGTCTGCACATGTGCCTGGTGCCAAAGCCTCCTCACTTCTTTTTGGGGAAGAAATGGGATATAAACAACCAGGTAAGTAACTAGATAAAATCCACATTCTCTAATTCAGGGAGGCAGAGAGCTCCGCCCCTTCAAATCAGAGTTTCTGTAAAGCAGGTTTCTATCAATTAAGGCAGACTGTAAAGGTCAGCTCTTTCAAAGTTCGCCCTGATGTCTTCTTTTGTGACGTGAGAGTGACAACTGGGATTGATCACTGTGTCAGCTTTTATTTCGGCAGGCTGAGGTTTCTTACGGGGGATCTGAATCCTCAAAGGGAAAGCCAGAATCGCTCCTGCTGCTTGAGCAAATCCCAGGCCCAGCAAGACATGGGAGGACAGTGCTCCCGAGGACAGGAGAGTGTGCAGTGACACACCACACACATCGGGTGGAGCCCTTTCAGCTTAAAAAGCAGAAAATCCAGTGCAAATTTGCTTAAGCAAAAAATTTAAAGTATATATGTGTATGTGTGTATACTAATTTACTGCAGAGTCTAGCGGACTTATTTATAAAATTTATTTGTAATTTATTGCAAGTGGCTTCAGGGACAGCTGGATCCAGGTGCTCATAGCACTGGAACCCAGTTCCTCCCCACATCCCAGCTCTGCCATGCCCTGCAACCGGATTTTTTGCTTCGGTTTCACAAGTGCGCCCTGGGAGCTCAAGCTCTGCCCTCATGATGATAAGATAGTGCAGATCCCCAGGCTCCTAAACTTGCACTTTTATTTTTGGGGAAAATCTTGGTTTTCCCCCCCATGGCCTCAGGTAATTCCGAGGCTCATGCTGGACTGGCCTAGATCATGTGATCTCCTTGAGCCAATCACTGTGGCTGGTGGACCGTGAGCTCTGATTGGCTTAGCCCTGGTCGTGTGACCCACCCTGCAGCAGGGGTGGGAAGTTTCCATGGGTCCTCATATGGAAACAGGGAGCTACTGCCCGAAGAAAGAGAACTGGATTTTGAGGCGGCGACCGACAAGTGTCTGCTGCACGCAGACGCACATCTGTTGTGTAAGCACCACTGCTCTGATGTTGGGAGGACCGTTGGGAGACCCCTGCCCTTGGCCCAGGGCTGGGGGTGGTGGGCTAGACCCCTGTGGGCTGGGACTGCTCTGAAAGCGGGCCCTGGGGGCATTCAGGGGGTCACAGAGAGGTTTCAGCTTCATCATAACTTGGTCATGACTGGACTCAAGCCCAATGCCCACTGGGCAAGGGGTCCAGCCATGCAGAGGCAGCGTGGAGGGGTTCTAGAGGGTTCCGCAGAGCCCCCAAAAGAAGACGATCTCTGGGAAACAGGGCAAGAAGGGGCTGTCTTCAGTTATGACAACAAGTGCCATGAGGTGGAGGAGGAGACGCAGCAGGAGAACGCCCCCCCCCCGCCTCCGACCCAAGTCCAGGGGCTGCAAGCCCCCGGAGTCACAGGGACGGGGTGCTGTGACCCGATGTGCCGCGTGGCTCAGGAAGGTGGAGCACGGTGCCACTTCCGTACCAAGTCAGCTGAGGTGGCCCCACTAGGACCACGTGCACAGGAAGGGGCCAAGGCAACAGGTCTGGCTCATCCATGCCCTGCACCTCTGGGGAGGTGACCTCTGAGCCCTTGGAACGTCCTGCCTGAGAAGAGCGTCACCTTCACCTGGAGGCCTGGGGCCTTGCCAGGTGGTCTTTGCTACAGTGGGATTCATGGGGGGTCTCGGCTTGACCTCTGCAGGGGCTGGAGACTGAGGTCAGCCAGTAAAAACCCAGACGCCAAGGCTCAAGGGAAAAAACAAACAAACAAAAGGCTCGAGGGAGCCCCGCGGCTGGCAATATGTCACAGCGTGCTCACACCTCATTGCTGGGGTAATTAGGCACTGTCCCTGTGAGCCCCACCATGAGGGCCAGCTGGAAACTCCTGCCTGGTGTCCTTCAGCGATAGCAAACTGCACCATGCGTGTAACAGCTTTGCTGAGCCTTATGACTCATTTTAGTGAGTTATTGAACTTGAGGTTGGCCTTGGGGGGTCCCCCGAACCGCACCAGGGCTGCCCAGGAGCTCAGAGCTAAACGCCAGCAGCTGTGCTGACCCTGCTGGTGGGCAACTTAGTTCATCCTCCAAAAGTCAGGACACAACGGGGGCTTTCAGAAGGCGACTCACACTCAAACACATGCGCACGCACACGCGTGCACACACACTCACACACACCCTCAGAGCCCCTGACTCATTCAGGTCCGCGTCCGTGACTGCCGTCACATCTCGGCACCACCTGCGTTACTATTTACTTTGTAGGTTTCTCCAAATTGGCCTGTTTTACACCTAAATGCATTTTTTAAATTCAAAACGGCACCTTTATTTCATCGCTGCAAATGCAAAGCAGCACCACTTATGCTAAATCAACGGTAACCATGAAAATAAATGCGGTGAAAATAAAATAGCGCCATCACAAGCCGCGGTGGTCAAGGCGGGGGGGGGGGGGGGGGGGGGGGGGGGGGGGGGGGGCGCCTACTCCAGGCTCTCTGGGTACAACGCGACAGGAATGGAGTCACGAGACGGCCTAACCTCCCACTCTGCAGCTCACGCATCCCGGCTGCGGCTAGAGCACGGAACCTGGGCAGACGCTCTGGTCCCTGCGCCCCAGGCCCCAGCACTCCCTGGGGCGGCCACGCGCTCACTGCCAGCCCTGCCCCAGCGCCCTAGAAACTCGTTTCTGGGCACCTCACCTCACTCCTCGCACAGCAAGCCCTCAAGCTTGGAGGAACAGGGAGTCTGTGAGAACCGCTCCCTGGTCCTCCCTGGGCTGGGGTAGCACCGAGGCCCTGTGTCCCCAGTGGAGCTGATCCGCGGCCGACCACCTGTACCCGCAACGATGATGCACCTTCTCACGCTCCGGGCCCTTCCCTGTCAGCCTTCCCACCCCCTCCCAGGGCTTCTGGGACCACTTCCCAAACCAGAGTCCTATCTCAGAAGCCACAACTGGAAGAGGGGCAAACCAAGACAGGCGCTAAAAGGAGACACTCCCCCGCACCCCCCACCCACCTTTCCTTGAAGGCTGCTCCGCGGACTCAGGACTCAGAGCGGCAACTCTGACCGCACGGCTGCCCGGCCCAGCCCAGCCCTGCACTGCGGCCCCTGCCAGGAAGAAGGTGCTGCTGAAAGTGCTGTCCTGTTCAACGTTGCGAGCGGCAGGCTGAGTTCCTGCGGCCAGGGCCACCGAAAGGAGCCTGGCTTCATGTCCAGGGTGCAGGCGCCCTGCTCGGCGGAAGTTAGTAAAGCAGTGAGGTCCACTCAACATGGAGTTTTGTTCTAGTCTCGCCTCTGCTTTACTGCAGGATGCGATGATCTGAGACCAGGAGTCCTGAGTGACCAGAAGGCAAGGCACAGCCATCGAAGGGTCCGACTTTTCTGACTAATCAACTGCTGTGGCTTTGGGGGTGTGGGGGACAGGGGTTTACAGGCAAGTGACAGAAATGGAACGCCTTTTAGACACGGGCGATGCCCATTTCAAGCAGAACCTCCGCCCCCCATCGCGGCTCCTGCACCGAAGGCGGGAGGACAGACGCCTTTGGCAGAGACTGTGCTTCAAGCTGTGTCACTTGTCACTTGTGTCATTTGTATAAGTCGTGGCACCTGGAGCAGCGGCGATGGCGCTGCCCAGCTTCCTGGGCGGCGCCGTCCCTGAGCAGCCTCAGTCCTGTACTGGGCACCTGCAGAGGATGCCCATGGCCGAGAGCAGAGAAGACGGATGGGGGGTGCCCCACCTGCCAGGGCCCCCCTCCCTCCGCTCTGCCTGCCCAGCAGATCCTGTGAACATCTGGGTGCCAGGAGCCCAGGCCTGCGCGGGGCTGCCTGGAGGTGTCTGTGGGAGGGGCGGCGTACTCACTTTTTGGGCCTGTAGTCAGGGATGGTCCTGTCCAGGGAGATGCGGTCGCTGAGCTGTGCGTTGTACCCGTATTCCTCGAACTTGCCCTCTGTCTCCTGGCTGTCGTCACGCAGTGTGGCCGCCATGCCGCCCTGGCCCAGGCCGCCCGGCCCCTCCACCAGACCGATGGGCTTGGCGAGCCCTGGCGGAACGGAGAAAAGAGGGGGTCAGGCACGTCCCAGGACCTACCGTGTCCTTCCCCCGCCCTTCTCCCAGCCTCACCCTAAAAGGCCCTTTTTTCAGGTGCAAACTCAGCAAATTCCTCGCATACTGCAGGATTCCAGCTCTAGGACACTGCAGGAAAGGCAAAGCTATGGAGACAGTAAAAAGATCAGCGGTTGCCGGGGTTTGTGGGGAGGGATGAACAGGCAGAGCACAGAGGATTTTTAGGGCAGTGAAGCTACTCTGTATCGTTCTGTAATGGTGGGTACATGTCCGTATACATTTGTCCGAACCCAGAGCACGTACGGCACCGAGAGTGAAGCCTCATGTAAACTGCGGACTTTCAGTGATTATGATTCGTCAGTGCAGGTTCATTAATTGTAACAAATGTACCACATCAATGCAAGGTGTTAATAACAGGAGAAACTGGGCGGGGGCGAGGCTACATGGGAACTCTCTGTACCTGCCACTCAATGTTTCTATAAACCCAAAACTGTTCTAAAAAGCAAAAGCTATTTTTAAAAAATATTTACTTATTTATTTTGGCTGCCCCGGGTCTTCATTGCCGCGGGGTCTTTAGCTGTGGCATGCGAACTCTTAGTTGCGGCATGCATGAGGGATCTAGTTCCCTGACCAGGGATTGAACCCGGGCCCCCTGCATGGGGAGCAAGGAGTCTTAGCCACTGGACCACCAGGGAACTCTCATGGTTTTTTAAAAATATAAAATAAAAATAAATTAACTTTAAAAGTGCAAAGCAGCTGCCCCACTTGCTCACCAATCCTTGATATTGTTGGTCTTTATAATTTAAACTAATGGTACATCCACACAATGGAATGCTACCTTGGGATAAAAACAAAGGAACTGCCAAATATGCAACAATCTGGATGAGTCTCAAAAGCATCATGTTGAGTGAGAAGCCTCCAGAGACACAGAGGAAAACATACGTACGACTCTCTTTACAAAATTGGAGGAACAGAGGAAGCTACTCAATGGTGACAGCAGCAAGAACAGGGACCACCGGGGTGGAAGGTGGCATTGGCTGAAAAGGAGCCCTCCCGGGATGACCAGGGTGTGTGCGCATGTGTGGGTGCCTGAGAAGGCCAGGCCAAGGGAGTGTTTTCTGGAATGTTCTATTTGGTCACTTGTGCCAGGAGAGGAGACATCATGCCCCTGATGCCAGGGACCAGAGCAGTGCCAGTCAAGCAAGGACAACACCCCTTGTTCTCTCTGGGATGGGAGTGAGGTCTGGGGAGCAGAAGTTTAAGCCAGAAAGAGTTGGGATGAATTCCCATCCCAGAGATGCAGTTAATAGCTTCCACAGAGAAGTCTCTGGTCCTAGCTCAGGCCACTAGAAGTATAAACCCAGGGAAATATCTAACATTGATGTCACACGCTGCCCCACACTGGGTACCAGGATCTTCTTTTATGACACCCACTCCCTCCTTAGGTTTTTAAATTAGTTAAACAAGGAGGCCACTTGGCTGGGGGGTCTAATACATGGCCTGTGTGCAAACAAACCCAAACCTAAGCCTGTGAATGCCTCAAGGTTACGAAACGGAAACCCAACCACACACAGCCAATCACACACAGAGAATCACAGCCAATCACACACAGCCAATCACAGACACCCACACACAGCCAATCACACAGAGCCAACCACACACAGCCACTCTCAGCCAATCACAGACAACCACACACAGCCACTCTCAGCCAGTCACAGACACCCACACACAGCCAATCACACAGAGCCAACCACACACAGCCACTCTCAGCCAATCACAGACAACCACACACAGCCAACAGCCAATCACAGACAGCCAATCACACACAGCCAATCACAGCCAACCACTCACAGCTGGGCTTTCAGCCATACTGGTTAACGATCACTTTTGCTTTGCTTCAGCGCTTAATCTATACTTTCTCCAGCTGCTATGGGTGGGGCGCTCCTAACCACTTCCAGTTCTAGGTTGCCCCATTCCAATCAATTTTTGTCCAAATATAATCCTGTTTATTTTTTGGCTGGCAGTGCGCATGCGGGATCCCAATCAGGGACCAAACCCACGCCCGCCTGCAGTGGAAACCCGGAGCCCTAACCTCTGGACCACCAGGGAATTCCCATGTCCAATATAATCTTAAAATTTGCAATATGCCTCAGTTTGTCTTTTAGCGGTTCCCAGCGAGGGCAGGGGTGGGGAGCCGACCTCCATCCTCCACACAGCCGGGGGCTCCTCTGATCACCAGAGCCAAGGTCGCAGGCTCCAGGGACACCCCCCCTCCCCCAGTTCCCAGACCAGGGATCAAAACCGTGCCCCTGCATTGGGAGCGCAGAGTCTTAACCACTGGACCCCCAGGGAAGTCCTGGGAATACTCCATTGTAAATGACAAATGTAGCGTTGGTATCTATGTAGGACTGAAGGATACTCACTGGATGTAAAATTGAAAAATCACATGACACAAATCACTTCCGCTTATCTTAATACTGCAATATATATATATATATATATATATATATATATATAATCATGCTGTTTTTAAACGTCTGTGCTGTACTTGCAGTTTCTTTGAAAGGTTTGTAAACAGACGTCTCCCACAGGCAAATGTGCTTCCACACCTGAAGAGAGAGTCTCACTGCTCATGGCAGCCCAGCCTCAGAGTGCGTTCAGGTGGCCGGAGGGAGGGGCTGCCCCGGGTGGGACCGCCTGCTGCAGCCGGGCCCCGGCAGCGTGGCTGAGGCCATCACACCAGGTTCCGCTTACGAAAGTAAAATATGCACCTGTTGAGAAATTCAAACCCTCCAGAAAAAGCTATAAAATGAAGAGCCAGCGCTTCCCGTGCTCTCCCTCTCTCCAAAGGAAATGACTTTTTCTGGTGTCAGGCCTTCTCATTTTGTCCACTGTGGACACGCAGAGTAATTTTATGGGTCTAGTTTTTGTCAGCCAGAGACTATTTCCCTTGACTTCCTGGCATGAAAGATGAGGATTTAGTCCATTTTCCCTACCGCCTACATCCCGCTCCTGCCTCCCTTGATTTTTCTTAGCTATGTTATTATTTTTAGTTGTTCTGGTGGTTACTTTTGTGACCTTAAAAGGAACACTTAAGGCTCTATTTCTGGAAGTATCAACTTTAGCTGCTGTCTATGGACTCCTTACCAGGTTACAGGAGAAATTAACATACTCCTGGGGCTGCTGTTCAATGGGTATAAAGTTTCAGTTATATATATTTGTTCCAGGGATACACACACACACACACACACACACACACACACACACACACACCTCTGAATAAACTTAGAGGTCTGCTGTACAACACTGTGCCTAGTTAACAATACCGTATTGTGCACTTAAAAATGTGTTAAGAGGTCACATCTCCTGTTCAGTGTTCTTACCACAATATAAATAAATCAAATGTTGAATCGCAAAAGAAAAAGAAAAGACATTAGCATACTTCCTTTGCGTCTCCCGCTTAGCTGCGCCATCCCTTTTATGGTGTCAAAGATCATTTGTAACATCTACATTTTGCTCTGTAACTGCGACTGGGCTTTCCACAGATTTGTCCATGGGTTGATTCCAAAACGAGAGAGGAGTCCACATTTGCCACACTGTGATTATGTTAATATTATTCACTGTGGAGACAAGCAATGAGGGCCCGTGAGGACTGAAGTGGAATTCTATCACTAACTGAACCCGTGCACTTAGTGAAGAATTTCCAAATGTCAAGGCAGTATTGATTGCTTTTGTGATACTCTGTTAATTTCCCCGAAGTATGCATATTTTGGTTTGCTTTTAGGTTTGCAACTTGACTTTCTGTACAGCTTTTTAAGATGAACGTGTAAGAATGATAACAGTTAACATTCAGCTAGCATGTGTCCTTTAGATACCAGCACACTCATTCCCCACAACACCCCTGTGAGGTAGGGCTATAATTCACCCCATTTTGCAGATGAGTTAACTGAGGCACAGAGAGGTCCAATGGCCTGCTCAAGGTCACGCAGTTTGCAAGCACCAGAACCTGCCTCTGTACGCAGGCGGTGTGGCGCCGAGGGAAGGTGCTTCACTGTTGTGTGCTGCTGACTCTCCCGGAGCTTCCGAATCACCTGCCTCGTGAGACAGGGTCCAGTTTCCTCTTGCAGACACTCCTCACGGCAGAGCTGGGACTAGAGTGAGGTGCCCGGGGTGCAAGTTTCAAGGAGACGCCCGCCTTCAGGGTCCCCGTCTCTTAAAGTCCTCCACGACTTTGCTCCTTGAATCAGCCATTTGCCACGTGCCCACGTCCGCAAATGACCACAAAACACCGCTGCGGACGTGCTGGTGGGACCAGCTGGACACTGGCTGTCGCTGGAACCAAAGCCCCGGGAGCCTTGTCCGTGCTCTTCATTGCTGATCTCCCAGCAGCCACAGAGCCCGGAGGGACGTGAGCTGGGAGAGTGGATGGAGAATGAATGACTGAGTCCGACGGACAGAGAGGGTGGGCAGGGAGGCAGCACGCCAACCCCAAGGGGCTGTACCCCTGAGACACTCTCCTGCTGGGCCCTGGAGGCGGGGGCTCCGCGGAGCAACAGCTGCCCTTAGATGGCTGTTCTCAAACGTGGGCAGCGACCCCTGGAGGACACAGACTGCAGGGGCCCACCCGGAGCATCTGATTCCGCAGGTCCGGGGTGGGCCGGAGGCAGAACTGGCACCTCTGAGAAGCCCCCAGGGCATGCTGATGCTGCCTGCTGGGGACCCCACTCGGAGGACCTCTACCGTGGAACAGGCGCTCACCGCCTTTCACCCCGCCACAGGTACAAGACGCACTGCAGGCGAGAACACGGTGCACACCCGGCCTTTGGGCTCCAGTGGGGCTGGAAGCAAGGGGAGGATCCTGGGTCGGCACCTTCTGGGCCTCACCCTGGGCCTTCTTGGCTCTGCGGAGATGGCCGACCCAGAGGAGGCTGCAGCGGCTCTCAGAGGCTGGCCCCCCAGAGCACCCTTGCGGGGAGGCAAGGGGTCAGAGCTGCCCGCCGGGGGTCTCTGATCGCCCCCGTCGTAGTCTCCAGAGCAGTAAAGACCTGTAACCGCTCGCCTGATTGAGAACCCACGGATCTCGTTTCGTTTTCAAGGAAAGTCGCGCACATCGGTGCTTCCCCGCAGGGCTCCCGGAGCTCTCATCCCACCTTTTTTTCTCGTGTCCCAGCGTTGACTCACATCTCTTCTCCCAGAGAATTCCTTCTAAGAGGCGGGATTGATTGGTACCCCCGGGAAATGAGGGCAAACGGAGAGAGAAGAAAATTGTCAAGATTAAAGATGGCTCGGCCGTTACTGCAGGGTCTGAGGCCCACTGAACCGATGGCCAGGTAGGGCCTGCCGAGGCCTGCTGGAGCCACGCCTGCAACTGGGCTTTTGTCCTCACATCTCTCAGCTCCTGGCATCACCTAGCAGCCCGCAGGGGGTGGGGCCGAGGGTGGGGGCCGGGATGGGGCCTGGGGCGGGGGTGTGGCTGGGGTGGGCCGGGGGCGCGGGGCTGGGGCCAGGGGGGGCGCCGGAGGTGGGGCCGGGGGTGGGGCGGGGCCGGGGCCGGGGTGGGGCGGGGCCGGGGCCGGGGTGGGGCAGGGGCGGGGCTGGGACCGGAGGGCTGGGGGTGGGGGTGTGGGGAGGCAGCAAAGTGCCCTCGTTCCTGCCCTGCCTCTTGGGGCTCCTGCTCCAATTAGCCAGCCTCGGTGCGAGGGCCCCTGAAAGAGCAAGAAACCAGATTCTCCAGACGGTTCTGGGTTGAACTGTGGCCCCCAGAGATACGCCCAAGTCCTGACGCTTGGGACCCGTGGGTGCAAACTTATTTGGATATAGGCCTTTGCAGATGTAGTCATTTACAACGAGGGCATCCTGACTTGGGGTGGGTTCTAACCCAATGACCTGAGCCCCTTAAAAGAAGAAGGAATTTTGGACAGAGACACACAGAGAAGATGGCCATGAGACCATAGAGGCGGTGTTGGGAGTGATGTGGCCACGAGCGCAGGACACCTGGGGCCACCAGGAGCTGGAAGAGGCAGGAAGGACTCTCCCGTGGAGCCCCAGAGGGAGCGTGGCCCTGCACACACGTTGGCTGCAGATTTCTGGCTCCAGAACCGTGAGGGAACGGATGACTCTTGTTTCAGCCATCCGCTTGTGGAAACGAACACACAGACCCACCACTCGCACCGCCCGCTGGGACGTGACCTGCAGTGGATCCTGAGAACTGCACGTGCCAAGGTGCAGCATCCCTCCCATCCGATGGACGCTCAGGCCGTTGTCAGGCTGACCTGCGCGGATGCGGGTGCAGATTCCAGAGGCACCGGCTTCCTTAACAGGAGCAGAGGGGTTGTTTTTCCTGTTTGAAACCCTCCACCTCCTCCTCCAGTGGAGGGTGCCGCAAACTTGTCATTTCGTCCTTGAATAGCCGTGATTTTGAGAACAATGGGAAATTTGCATTCATTAGCTCGGAAACCTCTGTCGGACAGCTTTTCTGACAAAAGAAACAAAAGCCAGCATCCTCAACGCAGTTCTGGGACTGGAGGTCAGAGCTGACGTTTGCTGCACTGGCCCGCCCGTGCCAGGCACTGCCCACACCTGCTTCCGTTACTCCCCATGGACCCTTCTATGCCAGGCGCCTTCATCCCCCCACTTCACGGAGGAGACCACCGAGGCTCGCCATGGCCCCAGAGCCAGGAGGTGGCGAGCCCAGCCTCTTAGCCACGTGCTGTAAACTTCAAAGCATCTCCAAGAAGCTTCTTAGAGGGGACTCAGAAAGGTCACCAGCTTTTCACTTTGACATCAAGGACATTTTAATTACCATTACTTGTCACTATTACTACCATCTCATGAAAGGAAGGTCCTGCACTACACCCTGGGCAGGAAGGATGCACCCTCATGGTAGCATTTTAGTGAAATACACCTGGCTTTCATTTTGCCCAGGCAGGTGGGGGCGCAGGGGTGAGCTTCAGGCCCACACTACAGGCGAGCCACGGGAGGCTCTCCCAGCACCTGCTGGTCCACGGTGCTCCTGGTCGCACACTTCCCCTCCAGCCAGGTAAGGGGCTCCCTCTGTGGGTAGGGGGGGAATGCCAGTCAAGGTTAGAGGCAGGGATGGTGCCGGGAACCCCCACAGTCAGCATGGCACGGGGACCGACCAGGTGACGGTGGATAACAGGTGCAGCCACGTCACAGCATCCAGACTGAACACAAGCCCTGGTCTATGGAGCCCCTCTGCACACCCACAGGGGCCTCACATCTCTCCCAAAAGATGAGCTGCCCACTGACATTCAGGGAACTTCTCCAGCTCAGTGGGAATCGGACGACCCAGGCTTCCCTGGCGCCCGCTGGCTCCCCGCGTCTGCATTGCCCTTGGGGAGGGGCCGGGGGGGCACCAAGGGGCAAGTCCGCATCCTTCTTTTGCTGCCACTTAAAGTTATCGTCAGTGTCTCCTGTGCTGTTATATGTGACTCGATAATTATAATTAATAGTCACCTTTTAAAGCACCAAGATATTTAAACACTTACTTAACAGTTCCTATGTCTGGTACATTGACTTATTTATTTATTTTATGCATTCAGGTCTGTTTCCTTATTCAGATATTGAACCACTGGGTCAAGGATAAAATATTTTTGCGGATCTTGCTGCCAAGTTACTTTCCAGAAAGTTTAGATTTGTTTTATGTTGTTGCCAGTGATATACGTTCTTACTTCTCTAATTAGAAAGTGCATTTCTGCTGATTGAAAAGATCATAAATACTCATTGCAGAAAATTCTGAAGCCACACACACACACACACACACACACACACACACACACACACGCCCACAGGGCTACCCAGGGTCTCACTCCACAGGGAAAACCAGTATCAGTATTTCAGTGCTCTAGATTATTTTTATAAGATTGTATATAATAGTTTCAACTAAGTTTAATAAATACACATGACGTATATACAAGCCTGCATTCTGCTCTTATCACTACATCCTAAGCATTTTCTTATGTCACAGAAATTCTGCGTAAGCATCACTTTTCATGACTGCGAACATAAAATCTCATCTTGTGGCCGTACCATTTATTCCTTCAACCATTCATCAAAAATACATGAAGCATCTCAAATGCCAGGATCCGTGCCAGGTGCTGTGCGTAGGTTCCCGGGGGAACACGCGCAATGCCTGCCCTCGGGCAGGAGACAGTCACACAAACGCAATCGTGGGCCAGTGTGCTGAGGTCAGCCACGCTCACGGGAAGACACAGGGCAGCTGCCCCCGCAGGCTGGGGTTGGGGGTTCAGACACGGCCTCCTGGAGCCTCCGGGGAGCTTTCTGAACCTGCAGGAAAGGGGCCCACAGAAGGGCCAGAAACACTAACCATCGGGTGGAGGGGGCTCGGAGGGGCCTGTGCTGAGTCTGACGGTCTGGCGGTGGCGTCCAGGTGGGAGGGGGTGAGGGCTCCCTGCGGGCAAGGTGGCCTGTAGGCATGGGTGACCCAGTGCCTTCCCTCCCTCTCTCTCCCCCCGACCTCAGCAGACCCTCTCTAGTTCTTTCAGGAACCGGCCCTCTCCATGGCTGTCACCCATGTGGCCTGCCTTCTCCGCCACAGGGTTCCAATGAGACACTTCATCCCCTGGACACTGGCCAACGGTGGGCATGTGCCCCAGGAAGATTAATAACCAGGAGAACAGCCCCCTCCTCTGTTATCTTGAGCACCAAGAATAAGGGCTTTGAGGGCCATCCTGGTCTCCACAAAGGGAGGCTGCCCGTTCAGGTGTTCTCCATCCCAGCCCGGATGGGTGGTCCACTCAGGTGCAGTCCAGCCCAGCCCAGGTAAACAGGAGCTGAGCTGGCCAAGGCAGAACAGGGCTGAGGCCCCAGCACAGAGGCCTGGTGGGTGGGTGGCTCTCCCAGGGGCCCAGATAGCTGGGAGTCCAGGCGGAGGGGGCAGAGGTGGGTCCCGAGCTGTAGGAAGCGACTCATCAAGGTCGGGTGGAAAGCAAGGCTGCGAGGGGCAGGCACAACTCAAGACCCTTTCCAAATCCAAAGTCCCAGCATGCTCCTACTGATGGAGTGCCTGTCGGGGTGCCCACTGCTTCCAGAACATTCTCTGCTCTGCTGCTCTGGCCCAGAGCCCGAGGGGACACCTCTGGTGAAACGCATTTGGCTTCAGAGGCAACAATTTGACTTTCCAGAGGTAAAGTGTCTTCCGTTTGAGGGCCTGGGTGAACCGTCTCAAATTCATCTCTGCGGTAACTGGCAGGGAACGTGCACTTATGTGAAAGACCGCCGGTCGCCCACAGCAATTCTACTTTTATGGAATAATCATTTGAAGTTCCTTTCCCACGACCTGAGGGAGCACACTTTTCTAATTACAAGAGATAATTTGGAAGACGCAGTGGCGAGGATATGTCTCTATCCGAGCGCAGGTGGGAGACCCTATTCACGTGGGGGGCAGGGGACTGACTCTGGGTTGGAAGGCAGGACAGCAGGAAGGTGCAACTGAGGAGATGACTCAGGAGCTGAGGGGAGGAGTCTGGAGCCCGTTTCCCAGACGCTATCTCTTGTTGTGCCCCGAGAAAAGTGACAATGGCATTTCATGATAAATAGGGACTGTCGTTCGGCATGTGTCATAGGGCAATAGGGAGGGGTGGGGACTGCGGTGAGTGGGTGCACACGCCCCACCTGCGGGGACCACTCCAGATCTAACAGGTCCAAAGCCACCAGATCTTCTAAACTTTCGAGAGAAGGCAGCAGTACAGATTCATCTCTCTACATATCAGCAACTCATTCATATTTTGGAAAAAAATCTCATAAGTTAAGTAACAAATAGGGTCTCTATCTGTTAGTTAGCCAGGACCAGTGTGGTGGGCTAAGTAATAGCTCCCAAAGATACCAGGTTCTAATCCCCAGAACCTGTGGACACGTTGCCTTAAATGGTAAACGGGACTTTGCAGGTGGGATTAAGTTAAGACCCCTGAGATGGGCAGAGATGGGTGACCCAGGAGGGCCCTAAACGCCATCACAAGTGGCCCTGAATGGAGAGGGTTGGGGGAGGTTTGGCAGAGACAGAGAGGGAGCCCTGTGACGTGCAGTGAAGGCGGGAAGGATCCTCCCCCGGAGGCTTCGGAGAGCGTGGCTCTGCCCACACCCCGACCGTAGCCCAGGGAAACCCATTTTGGGCTCCTGACCTCCGGAACTGTGAGAGAACAGATCTGCGTGGTGTTAAGTCCCCAACACGTGAGCTGTCACCGCAGCTCCAGGAAACGAACTCGACAGACAGACCTGCTGCAACAGCAGGGGAAGCTAACGTCCTGGGCGGTTCCTCTCTCGCTCCTCTGCCCTGGGGCCCTGATGTCCCCAGGATGTGGCAGGGGACCAGGCAGAGCGCTTGCTGGAGACCTGCCCTCCAAGGTGGGGAGGCCCCCAGAGCTGGGGTCTTGGGATGGTCTGCTCTCACCAGCCCTTGCCAGTAGCCCTGGGCTGGGCAGTTGAAGCCCTTTCATCTGCCGTCAGCACACGTGAGCCGTGGCGCCCCAGGGATGGCGGGAGCACAGACTGTCAGACCCGGAGGTTTGGGGGGTGGAGAGGCGGAAGGCGTCTGCTGAGGGGCCACATGAGCTGGTGGAGGCAAGGCCAGGCGTGGAGTCCAGGCGCCCGGGTACACTGGCCCAGGAGTCCAGGTGCTCTGGAGATGAGCCCCGGCCCGGGGATTCTGCAGCTGCTGGGCACCTCAGAACCTCAGGGCAGCCGGCTAGAGTGAAGGTGCCTGGGTTCTGAGGTGCCCGGCAGCTGGACACGCCTCGGGACCCTCGGGTGCTGACCCTCAGCTAATGCGGACGGTCCGGACCCTGCAGAGGACCAGCCAACAGGAGGAACCAGCGGGCCTAGAGCGGGGATGAAGCCCCAGAGGTGCTGCTGTGGGTCCTGGTGTTTTCCCCACGTGGTGCTCTTGGAAATCAGCCCATGCAGGTTTCACGTGGAAGCCTGACTCCAGCTCTTTGGAAGGATCTGGCATGCTGGCCGCACAGGCCTGCTTCTCCACAGGGCAGCGATGGGCTCCACCCCCGCCCCAGGCAGGGCCTCTGCTCTCTCGCCGTCCCTGCAGGTTTTGCACGGTGCCCTGGAGGTCGAGAGGTTGTGCCCCTGGTTTAGACGGTTGGAGAGGGGTGCTGGGCTGCATGGTGGCCCCTAAGGCGTTGTCCGGCAGAAACCTGTGACAGTAGCCTCATTTGGGAAAAGGGTCTTTGCAGGTGCAACTAAGGTAAGGACTTCGGATGAAATCTCTGGATGAGGGTGGGTCTTAAATGCAATGACCTGCGTCCTTACGATTTAGAGAGACACTTACAGAAGGAGACGCCACACGATGAGGGAGAGAGAGGTTGGAATTAGGCGTCTACAAGCCAAGGACTGCCGAGGATTGCCCGGGGCACGAGAAGCTGGGGAGAGGCCTGGAACAGACGTCCTCAGAGCCTCCAGGGGGGATCAGCCTGCCAACACTTTGATTTCACACTTCCGGCCTCCAGGACTGTGAAAGAAGAAATTCCTGTTGTTTAAAGCTACCCTGTTTGTGGTCATTTGTTACAGCGGCCCCAGGAAGCTCATAGGAGAGGGAAGGAGGAGGGGGAGGGGGAGAGGGAGGGGTGGGTAGGAGGGGGAAAATGGCCAGCTGCACACCCTGTGGTTGCTTGGCCAGCATCTATTCTCTCCATCCTTTTTATTAGTAGAACCTCAATTTGTTTTGGAGAGAAATGCCTTCAGCTAAAAGGCTCGCCTCCCTGGGCTGACCTCGCAGCTAGGAGTGGCATGTGACCAAAACCTGGTCAATAAAATTTAAATGGCATTCGCTGGGTGGAATTTCTGGGAAATGTGTCTAAAAGGGGCAGAGACTCAGCTGGTATATGTGGGGTCTGTTTTTGGTTTTTGCCTTTTATCTACAGCCCTTCCCCCTTTCTCCTACCTGGAACTAGGACTCAATGTCTGGGGCTGGAGCAGCCGTCATGTGACCATGAGGTGGAATGCCACACGAGAGGAAGGGGGGAGCTGCGATTCAAATGGGGTTGGGCTCTTGAGGACATCTACCAGCCTCGGGATTTCATGTTCACAAGAAAAACAAAGCAAAGTGCAGTTAGGTCATGTCAGTTGGGGTTTTGTCAGGACTCTGAATTCTTCACCCAGAGAGGCAAGGGGGTTCAAGTTAGGAATAAGAGGACACTGCAACAAGAAAGGCCAAGCCGCCTCCCCCAGCCAGTGGCCTCCCACCCAAGGAGGACTTGGCTGCCCACCCTGAGCCGAGAGCCTTCCCGGGACGCGGATGGAGCCGCCAGCTCCCGAGGACCGCCCCCCGGAACATCCTCTCCCCAGAAGAGTCATTTCACACTTGGCCAACCCACTCCTTCCAGCACAGAAACCTGGGCTACGTGGGCGACTGCAATTTTTCAACTTGGAAGGAAGCGTGGCTTTCAAGCTTCCAGCTTCTCTTTGAATCACTGATTTCCATCTGTCATAGCGACTTAAGCCAATATTCTGAGAGAGGAAACAGCCCAAGTGGAGAGGCTGCCGGTCACAAGATAATCTGAGAGGAAGAAGCAGAATGAAGACACCTTTGGGAACCGGGTTGGACAGGCCCGTGAGGTACGGCCTCGGTGTTGGGACACCCCTGGGGACACACGGCCACTGGCGGCCTAGAGAAGGGGACTCCGTCAGCAGAGTCCCCATAGGGACAGGACAGGACAGTCGGACTGACCCGCCGCCCTAAAACCACTACGATTTAGAACAAAGTAACAAAATCAATTGTGAAAAAGCGCTAAGCATCTGACAAGACGGGAAGGAATTACTGGGATGGGCGCGAAGAACAGTGGAGATCTGGGAGATGAATCCAGGACTTGGCTTTTTCCCCGGAGGATGTTCTGAACTCTGTGGACTTGGGGGCACAGGGGGAAGGAAGTCAGAGGGCCAGACGGACCCCCGTGTGGGGCATACAGCCTCTGGGAGGCCTGGGGAACGGCGCAGTCACAGATCCTGCCCGTCCAGGCCTCCAATGAGGCCGCAACTCCGTGTTTCCTGACGATGACCAGCACGCAGCAAACACACCAGGACACTCGAGAGAACAGAGACAGGCTTCAGACGGGCACTGCCGGGTTGTGGGTCCTCACGCTGCCCTCGGGTCAAAGAGGCCCTCAGTCCCCTCTCCTAACATCACCCAGCAAGCGGGACTCCACAGTGCGCAGTGGAGAAATCCCCCGTCACCTGCCCGTCACCTGCCGGGCTCTAGGTGGTGTCCTTCCAGTGCCCGTGACCTTGGGGTTGGGGGGATGAGAGGTGGCAACGGTGGCCCCGGCTTCCCTCTTTCCTTCCCCTATGAGAACTTAGGCTGATTTAACGTGCCTGATTATTAATTTTGATGATTACAAAGAGGAGATTAAAGCAAGAGCCCCTGGTTCGCCTTCGAAGATAACATCCCTCCCAGCTTCAGTTTTAGCCACTCTCTCCAAACACAACGGCTAATTTCATTACAGACAGGTCTTTTAAGATTCCCTGGGGACCCAAACCAATAACATATTGTCAATAGTGGGAAGGCGGACTGCCCTTCTGAAACTATGAAGCCATGAATATTTTGCAGGACGTGGCAATACCTGTAAAATATATTCTCACTGAGACTAATATGGTATTTGATGAATCTTCACACATAATACTCCTGTTCAACTAATATGAATATTTATGGGGCCAAAGCCTGGGAGATAAGCGATGACTGGAAACATCTGGCGAAATGCCTTTCCTAGCTCCTTCACTTTGTAAAGCACATGGGCCGTGGAATGTCCCTCGGCCAGCTCTTGGGCCAACCTGCCCCAAATTTGGGCCTGATCACTGCTGGGGAGTGGGCACGGGGGACATTTGGGCGTCCTGTCCCTTCAGGGGTGACCTGGCTCTGAGCGAAGCTGCCCAAGGATGTCAGGGTGGCTGGGGCCCGACCTTCCCCACGCCCACCGCATCGGGCTCCGGTCCCGACGGCTGAATCTCCCGGGAAACACTTGTCCCGTAGGCCAGCCCCGCTCTGGGGGTCACAGGCAGGAGGAGACCTCAGAGCCCACACTCAGGTCCCCAGGGAGCCGAGAGTCTGGGCAGCCCAGAGAGTGAGGCTGGCCCTGTGGCCCTAGCCCCATTGGACAGGTACAGAGGGCCCGGCCCCACCCTGGGCCTAGCTGCTGACATCCTGGGGCAGGGGCTGCCCGCCTTCCTCAGGCCAGAGCCAGAGGACCTTGTGCATCGTAGGTGCTTATGAATGAATGAACGAAGTCACATATGCATGAATGAAGGGGCCGCTGCAGGGCGCCCACCGAAGGAAACGGAACTGGAGCCAGGGGTGTTGCCCCCACACTCCGTCTGCAGAGAGTGTCCTTCCAGACAAAGAATGATGGATGAGCGTAAGAGCTCACGCTGACCCTGAGGATGCAGAGCGCCCCACGGCGTGGGACCCCCAGCTCAGTCAGCTTGGGCTTCGTAACAGCACCACTGACGGGGGCCTAACAGCAGACATCTATTTCTCACGGTTCTGGAGGCTGGAAGTCCAGATGAAGACAGCGATTTGGTTCCTGATGAGAACCCTCTCCCTGCCCTGCAGATGGTGGCCCCCCTGCTACGTCCTCAGGGGTCCCTTCCTCGGCGTGTGCACGCAGAGAGAATGAGATCTCCGACCTCCTCTCCTTACGAGGCCACTAATCCCATCATGGGGGCCACGCTTATGACCTCACCTCCCCCAACCACATCCCAGAGGCCCCACCTCCTGACACCAGCCCACTGGGATTAGGGCTCCAACGTAGGAATTTGGGGGACACAGACATTTAGTCCATTGCATTCCACCACTGGCCCCCCGAATTCATATCCTTCTCTCACGCAAAATACACTCAGTCCTTCCCAACACCCCTAAAGCCTTAATCCGCACTGGCATCAACTAGGAAGTCTCAGCTCAAGGGCTTCCCTAAATGTGTAGCAGCCACTCGTGTCCCCTCAGACCTGAGCCCCTGGACAGCTGTGGCGCCCGGCTCTCCAGGACCCAGAGCCGGGCCGGGGCCGAGTCCGACGTCTCATTTTGCTCCTGGTCTAACCCCCCCTCCCCCCTAAATCAAGCTGGAATGTGTTTGAGTTGGAGGCTGGAGCGAAGCCACCAAGATTCAAACCCCACCTTCGCCCACGTCCTAACTTCAGGCGAGACGCTCAGCCTTCGTGTGCCTCCCTCGGGGTGAAGGGGGCAGAGCCCCCATCCCAGGGCTGCTGTGGGGCTGGACGAGGTGGCGCGCGTGACACTCAGCACGACGGGCGCTTGGGTCGTTTGTCCTCCTGGCGACACACAGTCGAACGGCTCCTGACACAGGGGCTGTTCGCATTTCCCCGCCGTTTGGGTTTCTCTCCCCCACGTTTACATCCCAGCCACTCCCACCAAGACAGGAGAGTCACGGGCCCACCGTCAAGTGCCTTTGAGAAGACCCGAGGGCAGAGCGGCACAGGTGCAGCCAGGCGTGGGCAGGTACGGCGACCACAGCTACGCGGCGCGGGCGGAGGCGGGAACGGAGGGCTGGGCGAGGCTGCGGTAGGCAGACCAGCTCCTGCTGGGGGATGGTCTGCAGGCTCCAATCTGCAGAACCGCTGCGAGCCGGGCTGGCTGCCGAGTCAGGACAGATCAGACCGGCAGTGGCTGTCCCCGACCCACCCTCAGAATCGCCCTCGACGGCTCCAAGTTCACTGAACACAGTTCTGTGGCCTCCTGGCTCCTCGCTAGCGCTGGGATGAAGTGAGACCAGGAAGAGGGCTGGGGACCTGTGGTACCCACCGGCCCGAGGGGTTCCCTCTAATCCCCAGAGGCCGCTCCAGCCGCAGGGCCCCAGGTCGGAGGCAGAGTCCTGGGCCCGGAAGAGCTGCCTTTCTGGAGGGAGGTGGGGTGCAGCGTGAAGACACCTGCCCTAAGTGGCGCTGACTGAGGACCAGCAGGTCCCTGCTTCTTGGGTCCTTCTGACCCCACAGGCCATCAGGTCAGGAACAGAGATGCCAGCCCTTCCAGCAGCGGAGGGACCTTGGAGGCGAGGAGGTGAAGGCCTAGAGCTTAGCAGTTGACTTCCGCGGGTCTCAGAGCCACGTGAATTTTCTCTGGGTAGCTCTCTGGACACACTCGCTCCCAGCTGCCAGGAGTCTGCTCTGACATCTGCAGCCCGGGAGGGAGCACGTGCCTCACAGCCCTGTTCGCGGGGGCAGCAAGGGCTTCCTGCAGCCCCAGGCAGTGCCCAGCACTCTTTGACTGTGCCACAGGGCGGGGCCGCCCTTACACCAGGGCCACGCCGGATACAAGGCTGTCTTCCTCACACCTGCGCCAGGCCAACTGTTCATCTCCACAAGGGCGTGCGGGGCCCCCGCCTTCCTGGCCCTCTGTCCTCCTCCAGCCATGCCAGATGCCTGTCCCCCTTCCCCACTGCTTGGCTTTGCACCCTCTATGGGGTCTCCTCCCATATTCATTCATCCATAATCCATCCACCTCCCCACCCATCCCCTTGTCCACTCAAACATCCTCCCTCCCTCCCCCCCTCCCTCCCCCCAACCATAAATGCATCCACCCATCCAGTGAACATTTATTGAGAAACTCTTATGTCGGGCGCCATGCTAGCCATCTGTCCCAATTCCGCCTCATTTCAATTCTTTTCCTTCCATTGTCTTTGCTCACATTCCTGAGGACCTGTTATGTGTCAGGCACTTTCACACGCATCATCTTGTCTAATCGCCTCAAAATCCTTTCCTGGGGCTTCCCTGGTGGCGCAGTGGTTGAGAGTCCGCCTGCCGAGGCAGGGGACGTGGGTTCGTGCCCCGGTCTGGGAGGATCCCACATGCCGCGGAGCGGCTGGGCCCGTGAGCCATGGCCGCTGAGCCTGCGCGTCTGGAGCCTGTGCTCTGCAACGGGAGAGGCCACAACAGTGAGAGGCCCGCGTACCGCAAAAAAAAAAAAAAAACCTTTCATGGAAGGATGATCACCCTCCCCATTTCACAGATGGGAAAACCGTGGCTCAGCGAGGGGAACTGACCTGCCACGGTCTCCCAGTTGGGGTTTGGGTCATCTATCCAACTCCAGTGTGCAGCTCCAAACTCCTCTCCTTCCAGGAAGCCCTCCTGACCTTCAACACAGCCCATCAACACCGTGCTTTCTTGTCACTCACACTCACTGCCTTAGAGCACAGAGAATGCCAGGCAGTTGCCTCCCCGCCACCTGGCTGTAAACTCTCAGAGGAAGGCACCCAGGCCCTGAGCTGTGGGCACACCGTCCTGTGCTCTGCAAGCAGCCAGCGTTGGCTCTGTGAATAAAGTGTGAACTGGATGAAACCACCTCCCTGATCCCCACTCCCCAACTTCCCGTGGATGCCTGGGGGCCATGCGTTTTTCTGCAGGGGTGGGGCTGCGTCAGAAAGGGACCCACAGGGCTGGCGGAGTCGGTGGGGGGAAGGTCAGGGGACTGTGGACAAGCGGAAAAGAGAGCTGGAGCTCAGCCAAGTCAGCTGAGCGAGACCCACGCGCCAGGCATCGCCCAAGAGCTCACGTGCTTCCCTCACTTACTTCTCACGGTGACACCGGGAGATAATCAGCATTTCATCCCATTTTACAGGTGAAGAAACTGAGAGCGAGGCCGTGAAGGAAGCTGCCCGAGGCTGCAGGGAGCAGGGCCGCTTGCCCGGGTGGGCTGGCTCTGCAGCCACATTTCAGCTGCAAAGCTCTGCCCCACCGAGGAAGATAAGATTTCCTCCTTCCCTGCGTCCACTGCTAAGGGCTCAAGCTCATGGAATATTAACACATTTTCCACAGTCCGCTCACATGGTGTGAAAATAGTCCCTTGCATAACCCAGGCACTTTCTGTTACTTTCTTTCTCTGAAATGAAATCGAGGCTTGCTGGGTCTCAGATGCAGGCAGCGCCCAGAGCTGGCTTTGACTGGACTACATCCTGTTAAAAGGACAAGCAGTCCTTTCCGCTGTAGCCGGAGGCATAAGCCCTCACCACCGAGCTGACCGGGCTGATGTCTTTCCCAGTCCATCCCCAGGGAGGCGGTCCAGGGCAGGGGCCCTGGCGCCAGTGTGCCGGGGTCCAAATCCCACCACTACCGTCCCCCGTGGGACGTCAGCCCCTAGAGGCAGGAACTCGTGCCTCAGTCACTCCTCACTCGGCATCAGGAACACGTGAGGAGTGAACAACACACGGATGAAAGAGCTTTTCCATCATTCCAGAGAGGGAGAGCTTCCGCCTGCAGGGGAGTTTCCGAGGACCCCTCTCGCCGTGAATCGGCCTTGCCCCTCCCTCCTTTGACACCTGGCCAACCTCCCTTCAAGGGTACCTGTGCTTTTTGAGAGCAGAACAGAGACGCTGACCAAACTGTTCCGAGACCTGGATCCCATCTGGGAATGTCCTCAGTGGGACATCGGATATGGAAATGGATAGAGACTTTTTTTTGTCGAGTTTCCAGCCAACGAAGGATAAGCTGTCCTTTCAGAATACGGTGCCGAAACTTTGAAATACGCAGATTGCTGAGCTGAATTGTAAATGCAATCACTTAGCCCCGGCACACTCCCGAGGCGGGGATCACCGCCTGCATGAATTATTCCTAGAAGCGCTGCCCCGCTGGATCCGCAGACAGAAGTCTGCGGATAGAGCCGGCCCGGGTGAGGTCCGCTCCTCCCAAGGGAATTACGTGAGGGGTGTTTCTCTCAGGGTGAAGCATCCCTGCCTCTCGTCCCCTGAAAATGCCAAGGCCCAGGTCTGCACAGCGCTGACCTCTGTGACCGGAAGTGGCCTCGGCTGCTCTGACTCACCAGGGGTCAGCTGGGGTCAGAGCCGGACCGGCAGGCAGAGGATCACAGGCAAAGAAGAGGGAAAGAAGCAAACCCGACGCGCTCTTAATCCTCTCAGGGTGAGCGAGGTGTAATTGCAGGCAGCTCCGGCGGCGGCGAAGGGAAAGGCGCTTCCCGCCAAACACCCCGCCGGCGCGGCGGCGGGAGGCCTGGGCTCCGGTTGGGCGCGCCGAGTATGTTCTCACTTTCTGTAGTACAGCGACAACAGGGGGGGAGATGTGAGACGGATGCAGGGGGACAAGGCCCCTCGGTTAATGGCCCGGGGTGGGGGGGGGAAGGGCCAGCCAGTTAAATGCTGCCACTTTGAGGCAAGACGTGCCAGGACCCGTGATTAAACCCCGAACAGACGGCAGCTGTTCCTTCAGCCGCGGTGGCTCTGACTGCTGGGATGCGCGAGGCAGGACATTTTAGCTCGTAAGGCAGGTTCAGGGGGGACGGAGACGGATGAACTCAAGCTGGAAAGGCCCGGAACCAGCGGGGAGCTACTCCTGGAATTAAAACTCACGATGAACAGGGGAAGCTTTGTGATGAAATGTGCGCGCCCTACAGGTGGAGTGTGGTCTTCAGAACGGAGCTACTCGCGCACAGAAGGGCTCGGAACCCCTCCTGAGAAGCCGGCTCTCAGCGGCTGGCACAGGAGTGCCACGGGGGCAAGGGCGGTCCAGTGAGGCGGCCGGCCCCCCTCTGGCCTCAAGAACCTTCCATGCGCTTCTCAGACTCCCACCCAGCCCCTTCTCCACGACGCTCTCCTGCAGGCTCCACCCAAGCGTGTCATTCATGCTTTGGTCGCGTACACGGTGCCGACGAGGCGCCTCCTCCCCCCGGTGCCACAGTTTGAGGCACCTGCTGCCCTCAGGTGGCGTGTGACGTCTGAATCCCGTCGCAGGTGGGGAAACCTCGGGCGCCTCCCCAGATTCGGCTTCTCAGCTGTGGCGCCTGCCTGCCGCCGAAGCAGGCACGGGGAGGGCGGCTGCAGAGGAGACGCATGCTCCCTCTGTGGCCCGGGGGTCCACGGGAAACGCACTCTCCCCACCCTTCTGCTTCTCACCTCCCCCGGGGGCCTCCCGGCCCCAGCTCCTACAGGCTTCGATTATTAAAACTCACGGTGCTCAGACTCTTGCTAGGATTTCAGCTTCCCGATCTGAAACCTGGGCCCCGCCGCAGCGGAGGCAGCCTCAGGGACACACGCCCCTTGGCAACATGACAGCCCAGCTCCCCACTCTTCCCACCCCCTTCCTCCATGCCCGCACCCCCGTACCGTCCCCTCTGCTGCTCTGATGCAGACCCGGGCTTCCCAAAGTGTGGGGTCGGAACCCTGGCAGGACCGGCACGCAGGATAGGATGGTTGGCAGAAAACGAACGCGGTGTTAAGCAGCATTGACTCGCGCCATGCGACTTATCGCCTTTTAAAGTCTGTCTCGATCTCCCGATTTCTTCGAGGAGAAAGTCTTGGTTTCATGGCAATATATCCCCCATACGCGAGAATCTCCCTTTTAACAAGGAGAGGGCAGGCCTCTGGCTCAGAGCCTCTGGTGACAGCTGCGTCACGCTGGAATTCAAGGGCGTGATTTTGTTTTCATCGCATTCATTCACGCAGTCCCCTCCTGCTTATGGGTACAGTGGTGATTTGCAAGTGTCTTGTAAAATAAATTTATTCTAAACAAAAACAATTGTTTAGAGAAAGACCCGCTCACTCGCTCATCCAACAGATATTTATGGGGCACTAACTATAGGCAGGGTGCCTCCCTGGACCCTGGGCATGTAGAGTTGTGAATAAAACAGACAAAAATTCCCACCCTGAGATGAATAGCAGAACAGGTGTTGTGCACAAGTCTGGTAAAACAGTGCCAGTCTTATGTGAATGTGTCTAGTTTGAGAGACAGCAGGGCCAGCAAGTACCTCTTCCCAGTGGAGGGGAAGTGACGTTGGCAGGGCTGGCGGGAGGGGGCCTGCACCCGAGATGCCCAAGGCGATTGCCCGGTAGACCACAATTGGACCTTCTGTTATTTAACTTGAACTTTTAATAAGTGCAGAAATGTAGATCATTCCGAAGCAAGTATGCTTTTAGCAGCTGCCATCACTAACTTTCTAAACAACCTGGGGCAAGTCCTGCTGTCTCACTGGCCCTCAGCTTTTCCTCTGTACAATGGGCCCATGGCATTGACTTCTGACTGTAATGGCTTTGACCTCTGACTGTAAAGCACTTGGGCTGGGGTGGGTCTGGTTAGAGGGAATTAACGCACATGTGTCTGAATTTTAAAAACCAACCAGCCAACCCAAATGGAAACCCTCCCATCCCATCCCCAGCTTGAATTCAGCCTCTGCTCCTAAGGGGTCATAAGAAGGCAGAAGGGCTTGAACATACGATCAACTGAATGGGACTCTCTTTCCCTTCTCACTGAGCTTAGAGGTTCTCCAATTCCACTTTGGAAAGACTCGCTGTGCCAGTTGCAGGCAACGGAACCAGGGATGCTATATTTTATGTGCAATTTAAGATATTCAGAAGGATGATTTTTGTCTATAAACATTTCTTCTTACCTTGAGCACTGAATTTAGAAGCAAACTCTCGTGTACATACGGGATGTGACTACACTGCATTTCCTTAAAGAATATTTTCCCCCGGGTCCTGTGAATTGGAATCTACACACACCGCTTAATAAGTCTTTGCTGAGGTCAACAAGACATCTCGAGTGAAGGTCACTGGACCGGCTAAAGAAAGGGTGTGGGGAGAGCTGGGGAGAATACCCTGCCTCTGGGCCCTGCTCCTGGGGACAGCCTTTCCTTCCCACCAGCTCCTTCAAGCCAGGAGAGGTGTTTCTAGAAAGCAGTCAAAGCAAAGGGAATATAAGCAACAAATCAATTTTGTTGGGTCTCCCCCTCTCCTTTCTACACTCAGCTGAATTAGTGTCGAGTGGAAACTCCAGGAATCCATTTCATACTTCTTGGATCTAAAACACAGCAGACACTAGTGCAAAGGGCAGCGGCTCGCCTCTTCCAGGAAGCATTCTCTTTGCCGTGCTTCAACACCCTTAACACGGGAGTCGGTGCCAGTTTGAAGGGGTGAGCACTGCTTTCACACAGCTTCCTGTGGACCAAGGTCAGCCCCACTCCTGCACTGTCCTGTCCTTAGGGACCGACCTGGGGTGAGGGTTAGATTGGGGCTCTCTTGTCATTTCCAGGAACAAATACTGGATGACCCCTGGGTAAGATGCTATGCTAGGCACATGGCCTAAGAGAGGGATGCAAGACGGATTCATCAAAGAGAGTGGGGTTGGGGGGAGTGGACAGAGGGACAGAACAGTTGGAGGAAGGGGTGGGTAAAGAAAGGAGAAGGAGGGCTTCCCTGGTGGCGCAGTGGTTGAGAGTCCGCCTGACGATGCAGGGGACACGGGTTCGTGCCCCGGTCCGGGAGGATCCCACATGCCGCGGAGCGGCTGGGCCCGTGAGCCAAGGCCGCTGAGCCTGCGCGTCCGGAGCCTGTGCTCCGCAACGGGAGAGGCCACAGCAGTGAGAGGCCCGCGTACCGCAAAAAAAAAAAAGAAAAAAAGAAAGGAGAAGGAGAGAGGGACATTGATGACGAGGAAGAGACTTGCTGAAGGGAAGAGGGAGGAAAGATTTTAAAAAGAAGAAAGGAGAAAGGGTGGGAGGAGGGGGAAGAGGGAAGCGAGGGGAAGGGAGAGAGGAAGGAGGGAGAAGCCGGGAGACAGGAGAGGGAGAGGCTGGGGTGGGCCTGGGGATAACACTCCACTTTCCCGAAGCCCTTCATCATCTCCCGTCAGTGTCGGGAAAGTCTGTCGAAGGTCTTGGCTTTTCCTGACTCCAAGAATCCTGGTCCCTTCTCACCCTGAAGGGTGGGGAGGATGGCTCTCGGTGCTGAGCGGGCCGTCATGATGTGACAACCTGACACGCTGCCAGTGTTTTTATAGAATCCTCTGGTTTCCCCATAAAACAGACCATAACACCCTGGCAAGTACACTTCAATAAAGCTGTGTGCTATTACTGGGGCACGCCGCCTTCCCGGAGATGAATCACTGCCGGAATGGTCAAATAGCAGTTGAACCAAACTGTTCTGCCCTCGTGGCTTCAGCTGAGCAGGAGAGATCAGTAAAGCCACGGAGCCCACCAAAAGTACCTCCAGAGAAAAACCAGGAGTTCAGGGGTGGTGAGAAGGTGCTTGGGAAGCCAGAGGACGCTCTGCCTTCCCCGAGCAGGTGGGCACGGCTGCGGACAACTCCTGCGTCCCCGGCGTCACCCAGCCTCAGGTTCAGAGCCGCTGCTCCGAGGCCGGCTGGGCCTCCAGAAGAGAATCCTGAGATGACCCTCACGTCGGGC
Source organism: Leucopleurus acutus (assembly GCF_964270905.1). Classification (NCBI taxonomy): domain Eukaryota; kingdom Metazoa; phylum Chordata; class Mammalia; order Artiodactyla; family Delphinidae; genus Leucopleurus; species Leucopleurus acutus. Next base: position 89,563,738 of record NC_139155.1, read on the forward strand.
AGGCGCCACGCAGAACAGGCCCTGCCTGTGCAAGCTGGCTCCCAGACAGCTCCTGCCGGAGCCTGTTACTGACGCTGCCTGAGGGGTGTTGCTGGGTCTGCTGATGCAGAAACCGGAATAGCACAGGACAGAGGGGAGCTCGCGAGTGAGGTAAGCACTAACTTTCCTCCTTCCTCCTCGTACCTCGGCACCGGGTGAACCGACAGGGGAGCAGCCGCTCTCTTCTGCTCCGCTGCATCCCCAAGTGGAAAAGTACTCCCCCCCCACCCTCACCCTCCTTGACTCCCACTCTGACTCTCAGGGTGACCCACACCTGCTTGGGATGAAACAAGGCGTCCACCTCCAGGAGCTGGGCTTCCTGGAGAAGCTTCCAAGGACTCCCGGGTCCATCTAGGTAACTAAGACCTGCCAAGCCCCTGCTAGGCCCTGGAGTCTCTCCATCCACGAGCCACAGGCTCACGGCCTCAGACGTGGCCCACGACTCTTTGTGGAGGGAGCCCCGAGCATCCCCAGGACAGGGGGCTGAACGGGCCCAGTGGCCGGGGGTACCTTTCTCCACCAACATTTAAAGGACACCTCTGAAGGGCAGTGTCACCACCCCACCTCTCTGCACTTCCTCCCCGAGGGAGGGGAGTGAGTCCGGGCTAAGCCCCGATGCGCCACATCTCCCAGGGCACCACAGCTCTTGTCCTGGGCACAGCCTGCTCTTAACGCAGGTCCTACAACCTCTAGAAGTTCTCTCACATCCCCTCGGGGACAAGGCGGATTCCCCTCATGTGTGCTGGGGGGAGGGGGGACGGTACGCAAGGGTCCACTGGGCGAGTGAATGCGTGAGTGGCCAAGCAGGCCAGTGCCCTCTGCCACACGGAGCCTTCATCGCTTTTGGCCTCCTGCCTAATTCCCTGCCAAGAAACAGGAGTTCGACCCCAGCCCTAGCTGGCCATCGGGCCCCTGGGGTCCTCAGAGGTTTTAGCGGTCGTGCGCAGTGCAGCGTCCCAAGCACGGGGACGCTTCCCCCCTGCCCAGCGCCTCTGTCCCGAGCGGGGCGCCGGCTCGGCTCACCGTTCAGCTGGGTGTAGACCACCTCCTCCAGGTGGTCGAGGCGTTGCAGGATGGCCTCGCGCTCCGCCAGCGCGCCCACCGTGGCGTGCCGGCTGCGCACCCGGCGGTCGGCGCTGCGCACGATCTGCACCGGCCCCTCCGAGCGGTCCTGCAGGCGGCAGTACACCGAGAAGAGGATGATGCCCACGAACACCAGGATGTTGACCGTCAGCAAAGTTTTGATCTTCCTGGCCACCGCCATGAACGCGGCTGGAAGCTGGGGGCTGCCTCACCCGCGGGGCATCCCCGTGGGCCCGGCGGCCGCAGGAGCCTCCGTCTGGCCCGCTGCTTCGGGGACCATGAGCCAGCCCGGCTTGCCGCGGGCTGGGGGCTGCGGACCCGCTGCGCGCTCTGCCGCCTGTCCCCGGGAGCTGTCCCTTCAGTACCGCCCGCGCCGGCTCAGCACGCCCCTCCGCCTCCCGGGTTCCCCACGCGCAGGGGCTGCCCGGGGCCGCGGATGCAGGGGGCACCCGGCATCCTCTGCAGAGGGGCGCGGCCCAGTCTCGGGGGCGGCGGGGCGGGCCTCGGGGCCCGGAGAAACGACGGAGGTGCGGGCCGGCAGGCGCTCGGCTGGCGTGCGGCTCCTGCCCGCCCCGCCGCCACGGCGCCGGTGCGGAGTGACGCGGCCGCCCAGCTCATCAGCATGCAAGCGGGGCCCGCACCCTCCCCCGCAGGCCCACCCTCCCGGGACGCCCCCTCCGGGACCACCCTCCCCTCACCTCACCTCCCCTGCGGGGCGCAAGGTCCGGCGCGCGCTCCCGGCGCCCGAGCAGGGTGGGGCGGGGCCTCGCGCTCAGGGTACCCCGACCAAGGGCATCCGGGCGGGGGCGGGGGCGGGGGCGGGGGCGGGGGCGGGGGGGGGCGGAGCACGCGCGCAGTCTCTCTCCACTGCCCTCCCCAGACTTGACCGACCGAAGCGGGGTCCTGGGGAGCGCCTGGTCAAGGCGGTGTAGTCCGCGCGGATGAGCAGGGGTAGGCGGGGGCGTCTTTATGAGGAGAAGGGGGGACAGTAGGGTCAAAGCCACCTCGGTGGCTCGTCTCCCCCTTCCCTAGGCCAAACTGAATCTACTCCCGGCCTCCCTCCCCTTGCGCCTCTCTGGGGCTGAAGGCTGGGGAGAGCTGAGTCCAAGGACGGGTGGGCCGCGCTTGAGAGTCGGTGGTACCTAGGGGCACCTCCAGGCGGAACTGCGAAACCCACCAGGAGGGGGAAAAGGTGCAGACCCCTGGGCGTCGGGCGCTCCAGGTCGGGGTCCTCAGACCTCAGGTGAGAGCAAACCCGGCTCACCGCGTCCCCACTCCCATCTCTAATCTAGCCCCAAGCCCGCGTTTTATAGATGAGACAGCCGGGCTCCGTTGGAAACTGAGCGGCCAGAGGCAAGGGGTTCTGTCGACTTCACGCTGTCTCGCCAGTGCCTCGTGTTTACTTGGTGCTCAGTAAATACTTGTTGAGTGAATAATTGTGGAAACATGCATTAAGAACTGGCTTTGTGGGGCTTCCCTGGTGGCGCAGTGGTTAAGAATCCGCCTGCCAATGCAGGGGACACGGGTTCGAGCCCTGGTCCGGGAAGATCCCACATGCCACGGAGCAACTAAGCCCATGCGCCACAACTATTGAGCCTGCAAGCCATAACTACTGAAGCCCGTGCATCTAGAGCCCGTGCTCCACAACAAGAGAAGCCCCCGCAATGAGAAGCCCGCTCACCACAACTAGAGAAAGCCCGCGTGCAGCAACGAAGACCCAACGCAGCCATAAATAAATAAATAAATAATAATTTTTTAAAAAAAGAGCTGGCTTTGTGCTGGTCCCTCACTATACAGAGATGAATAAGATACTGACCCTTGGACTTCAGGGAGCTCTTGGCGTGTGTGTGTGTGCACATGTCTGTATGCACGTGTGTCTGTGAGTGCATTTTGGGTTTTGGCCACATCACGTGGCATGTGGAACTTCCCTGACCAGGGATCGAACCTGTGTCCCCTGCAGTGGAAGCGCAAATTCTTAACCACTGGAGCTCCAAGGAAGTTCCTCTGTGTGTGTATTTGAGTGTGTGTGTTCATATGTGTGTCCACGTATGTGCATTTGTGTGTCCCAAAGTGCATTTATGTGTGTACATATGTGTACATGTGTGCATTTGTCCATGTGTGCATTTATGGGTGTGTCCGTGGGCATGTGCCTATGTGTGTGTTCGTGTGTATATGTGTGTGTATCCATGTATGAGTGTTTAGGGGAACTTCGGGGTCTCTGGCTCTTGGTCCAGTGCTCTTCTTGCAAGCATACATTTCTAAACGTCAGACATACTAGCCTATCCAGCATGGAGGTTCTGCGCCTCTTGGTAGATTCTCCTGAGAAGCCGAAAGACCCCTTGCTCCTTTCCCTCGTCAAAACTTTCTTTTCTTTCTCAGGAAGTTTGTCCAAGAAAGGCAGAGAACCATCACCAGGAAGGGCCCAGCCGTTGGGACTTGAGGCCACAGCCGGCTACAGGGCGTTCGCCTGAGAGGAAGCTGAGATTCTGTTTTTCATCATCATTCTGGGAGAGTCTCACATGCAGCAAGTTTGATAAACACTGGTCTGTTCTTGGTAAATAGCCATTCCCCTGTCCCTCCTTAAGAAATACTGTATTTTTCTGTTTATAAAATGCCAAGTTGTAAGATGTTTCCCCATTTTACAAGGATGGCTTTTGGAATAAAAATACAAACGGCTAACATTTACACAGTTGGTAAGATTGTACCAGACCCTGTTCTAGGTCCTTTACGGCCATTAACCGATTAGGACCGACAGCAACTGGCATGATCTAATTAAACTACGAGGAAACTGAGGCAGTGAGAGGGCGAAAGGCTTGTTCAAGGTCACGTCAAGGGCAAAGCATGGATCTGGGCTCCAAGCCCAAACAAGTTGGCTCCAGAATCCAGTGTATTAGCCACTGTCACTCGAGAAAAGAAGAACCAAGCACTTTTCATTATGTGTCTATTGAACATGACGTTAGAGTGGTTTTGCAGAAGGAAGCATTATTTTGTTCATGTAAATACATTGGGCTGCATCCTAAGGTTTAGCAGGAAATGATACATCCCCAATATGCATTCGTATTTGGCTACATTTCATTTGAAGTACAAGCACATAGACCTGGGAAAGTTTGGGGTACTTTGCAAGGACGGAAATGCATCAGTCACGCCAACTGGTGTTCATTTGATTTCTTAAATAGACTGAATGCTCAGCAGTGAGTTGTGAGATGTGCTGCAGTAATGTGGCTCTAACGCAGGACCGTGCAAGGAGGAGAACCACCCCCCCTCCACCATGACCACCTTCCCTCTGACAGACCTCTGGCTTCCCGGGGGCTTCCTCAGATGCCAGCCCTTCAGAAGCCACAAGGGAGCCTGCAGTCCACAGTGCTGATTGGCCAGCCTGGGAAAACTCTCACTGGAATTGCGGATACCAGGTGGGAAGGCATCCACGGGACTAAGGGAGTCTTGTGGTCACAGCCTTGAGGCGGGCAGGCGTCTGTGCTGGTGCAGGCCACGGGAAGGCGGAACCATGGAAACACAAAGTGGCCCCAGGAAGGGATGCGCTAGGTCCTCTGATGTCCTTGAAGCCAGCCTTCATCCCGAGGTTTGCCTTGAGGCAACACTCTTGTCTGAACAGAACTCACTCTGACTTGGGCCTTGTCCTTCTGTGGACCCCAAACTGAAACTCAAGATTCACTAGATGATTCCCTCCCAGCTCATGGAGAGGAGGGCGTTTCCTGTTCAGAATTCAGCCTGTGTATATGGCATGCGGTGTTTCATTATCTAAACGTATCAGTCAGGAGAGCCTGGGTGGTGTTGCAGAAACCAACGGCCAAACCTCGGCAGCTCAGACAATGCGGGGCTGTTTCTCGGACAAGCTGCACATCCACGGGGGTCAACAGGGGTGTTTGCTGACGACTCACCTCGGGACCCAGTCGTCCGAGAGCAGCCACCTTGAGCGTTGCCTACAGCTGTGCCGAGGGGAGAGGAGAGGAGAGCTTGGGGGGGCCTCACGCTGGTCATTAAACTCCCAGCCTAGAAGTGACACCTGCTCTTTCCACTCAAAATGTATCGTCCAGAGAGTGTCATGTGGACCACCCTGCACCGACGGCTGGGGTAGAAGTGAAATTCTACCGTGCACTTGGGAGAGGGCGATCTGGAGACATTTGGGTGAATAACACTCAGGATCCGCACAGCAACCTTCCAGAAAATTAGGATTTTATTCCAAACTCCTCCCACACTCCCAAATACCAGGCTCCCCAGGGTAGCAACACGTGATTGTTGTCAAATTAAAAATGAATGCAACCATTTTATGGAAGACTAAAGCAAAAAAAAAAAAAAAGTGCGGTGAATTTTGGTGTAGACAGGAGTCATTGCTCCTGAGCCGCCATCCGCTGAGAACTGCAAGCTGAGCTTCTGAATGACGGGGCTCCTCCCCATGGGGATTCCCAGCTGGCAGGGGCCCAAGACGAGGCAGAGGTTGTGCGGGCCAAGTTCTCGCTGAGAGATCGACCCCCAGACACGGAGCTGCAGGAACGCTCCAACAGCTCCAGTTCATGACCAGAGACAAAGTGGGGAGCTAATGACACCCCAGGATCCCAACTCCAGTCCTGTCTTCCCCTGCCTCTGACTTAGGCCACCAGATCTGACGCTAAGCAGCTTTAAAGAGGCAACAGAGATGCTGGCGGGGTCCGTTCACTAACCACGGGCCCCTTTGGATGCCCCCCATGACAGCGGCGGGCCTGCAGCCCATCACCCCCCCAGATGGGCACATCAGTCCTCGGGCAGGTGATGCGGGTGCACAGTGGGTGGGGAGGCAGGGAGGTCTGAGATCTGCAGGCCAGATCACCACCTTCCTTCTCCGGGCACAGAGGGCACCTTCCACCGAGCCAAGAGAGGAAAGTAACGCCAGGATGACCAGAAGGTGCGTGCAAGGGGTGGGGAGGGGAGCGGGGGTGTGAGAGAGAGATGGACAGGGAGAGAAAGACGGGCAGGACGGGGAGGGCGGAGGAGAAAGAGAATTTGGTGCGAGATGGGGTGGAAGGGAGCGTCCATCGCAATGGAAGACGCTGGGTGTCGCTTCCTGCTGTCATTTCTCCCCAAGACATTCTAAAACGGTGATCGAATTTGCGAGCGTCCTCGCCGCCTGAATCACGTCAGGCCCTTGGGTTCTGAAGCTATAACCCAGCTTCACAACTGCTCCGGCACAATGGCATTGTCTATTTCCTGACAGTAATGGTTCAAAGGTCTGTTCCTCACTGGTCTCACGTAGAACAGAAACCTCATCTAGGAGGCCTTCCGTGTCTGACTCGTAATATATTTACCAGACACTTAAAGAGCGTTTACCACATGCCAGACACTCATCCAAGTACTTCACAAAATGCATTCACGCAAGCCTCAAAGGGAAGCCATTATGCCCACTTTGTAGATGAGGAAATAGAGGCACAGAGAGGTTTAGTAACTGCCTAAAGTCACACAGGTATCGGAGATGGAGCTGGGGTGCAACCCAGGCCACCTGGCTCCAGCTTTTAAACTCTACGCTCAGGTGCCTCTGCTGCCAGTAAGCTATCTAAAATATATTCTTCCTTTTATCATATTGAAGATTAGTCTCTCCTGTTTCCTACTCGCCCATAACGCTAACTTGTCCCTTCGTCACAGGTGCCTGGGCTGCTGAATCATTAACCCCCCAGGGTATTCAAAGCACCACCGAACAGCAGCTTAAATCGACAGCATTCGGTCATTCAGCAGGTGTGTCTACAGCAAAGGCAGGGCTCACAGGTCAGGCTCATCTCTGCTCCATGACGGCTGGGGCCCCAGTTGGCATTAAGGAGTGGAAGGGGACCATCTGAAGGTTCATTCACTCGTGGCTGTCGTTGTGGCCAGTGGTTGGCTGGGACCTGGGCTGGGCTACCAGAACACCCATGCTGGCCCCTCCGCTCACACTGGCCCCTCCACGTGGCCAGGGCTTCCTCACAACGTGACTGCCAATTCCAGGACCAAGCCTGCCTAGAGGGCCAGCCACACTGCCTCTTGTGACCCAGCCTCAGAAGTTACACAGTGTTGCTTCCGCCACCCAGATTGAGGGGAGGGACACAGACAACATCTCTTTGTGGGCATGTTTTGGAATCACTCTACCTGGGGACCTCTTCCCTAACCAGTCTGATGAAATGTCTCTTGCTCTCACTTCCCAGCTGTTGGAAGGCTATGGCTCAAGCCTAGCTGCACGGAGGACCATCCCCCCCGGTGGAGCCAGGGGTCTCGTTTGTGTGGGCATCATTCCTGACTGCAGTTAGGTTGTAACAGCTACACCACTTGAGCAGCTGAGTCTAATGTCATAAACCCTGGGCTGGAGTCCCAGCGGGGCAGATGCCATCAGTTGCTTACCCAACCTCCCTTCCTTCCCTGTTGCAAGAGCAAAAACAAACGCCTCTTGGCCACAAACGCCTATTTCAGACCAAGAAATAAATCTTGATTAGTTGAAACCAACCCATGATAGGTCTATGGAAGGTGCTATGGTCTGAATGTTTGTGTCCCCCCCTCAAATTTCATATGTTGAAATCCTAACCCCCAAAGGTGATGGTATTAGTAGAAGGTGGGGCCTTCGGGAGGTGATTAGGTCATGAGGTGGAGCCCTCAAGGGTGGGGTTAGTGCCCTTATTAAAGAGGCCCCAGAGAGCTCCCTCGCCCCTTCTGCCATGTAAGGACACAGCCGGAAGTTGGCAGTCTGTAGCCTGGAGACAACCCTCACCTGACAATGCTGGTGCCTTTATCTTGGACTTCCAGCCTCCAGAACTGTGAGAAATAAGTATCTGCTGTTTATACGCTACTCAGTCTGCGGCATCTTGTTATAGCAGCTCCAATGGACTAAGACAGGTGGTCATATTAGGCGCTTGTGGCCGAGAGTGTAGGCAGAAGTCTGCAGGGAAGAGCTTGTAGGAAAGGTTTTCTTCCTTGAGTAAAAGGCACTGATTCTACTGATCTGGCCAACTTTCCCTTTCCCCCTTCCATTTGTCCTCTCTGGAACTCAAATGTGATGCCTGGAGGGACAGCAACCGTTTGGTAACCATGAAGCTACAAGCATATGCATGAAGGTCAACACCCATTAAGGATGACAAAACAGAAAAGTGAAGGAGGAAGGTCCCTGACAGCATCACTGAGCAGCTCGCCAGGACTGGGCTGCTGGCCTGTGGAATCCTGTTACGTGAAACAAACGAACTGCTATCGCTTGAGCTGCCGTTAGCCAGGCTTTCGGCCCTGCATCCCTAGTTAATATACCTCATGAGCTGCTCCACGGTTTGGGGCCAGCTGAACCACTCAATCGCCCACCACAAGCACAACTTCCATGGTCCCCTGACTCATGAACCCCCATAAATGTCTACCGTCCTATAGCTGGCGGACAAGGGTCATGTGTCTTCCCCGTCCTGTGTTCCGAGCAAGGAGCTTTTGGTGACGGCGACCAGCAAACTGTTGCCAAAGCAACACGTACAACCTGGATCTGCCCTGAGCACCCGGGGCCTCCGCTTGGGGCTCTGCGCATCCAGGGCTGTCACGGCACCCGGGCATCCAGGCTACTCCAAGGCCAGAGGCTGCAGGCTGCTTGGTACCCTTGCAGTGAAAGAGGAAGGGAGGGAGCTTCCCATGACCTTGGCTGTCCTCGCCCTCAGAGCCTTGCCATCAGCTGAGCGCCCTGCGGGTGGAGGAGGGTCGCCTGCACCCGGGTGGGAACGCTGCCGCAGGCTCTGCCAGCCCCACGTGGCATCACCCCCATCCTACCTGTGCCCGCCTTGCCTGGGCGTGGCTCGGCCCACACCTGCTTCTCTCTGACGGGGCCCCTTCTGTGGTCCGTGCCGACCGGGAGTCTGGCCCCGTGGAGGAGACGGACCACCAGGGCCTCCTGAATCCCTGTCCCTCCGTCCTGCCCTCTGTGGCTAAGCTTCCTGGTGCGGCTGCCTTTGCTTCCTGCTTGGATTCCCATCCTTGGTTCCCCCTTCAATGGCACCCCTGCCTTCCCACCAGAAGGGCTCTCGTGAAGGTACTTGCCAGACTCAGGGACCTGCTCTCAATTCCTCCCTCACACCCCTCCCATGCTGTGCTGGGACGTGTTTAACAATCAGCTCTGCAGGCGGAAGAGAGCATCTGTGTAGGGTTTGCCAATTTCCGTGGTGTAAATACTCCCATCACGGCTGGTTTCAAGCTGGCAATGTGACACCACTGAACGTAGAGTTGGGGACATGCCCAGTCGGGCTTTGTGCGCCGGGTGGAGCCTCTCCGCCCGGCCAGCCTCTCTCTCCGCGGCCCTGACACCAGGTCGCTCGCCTTTCTCGGAAACTGCTCTCCAGCTAGGGTGGTACCACCCTTCCTCGGATTCCCTCCTGCGCCTCTGGCCTCGCCTTCTGGGTCTCCTGTGGGGACTGGTCTTCCCTGCTCAGCCTTGAAGTGCGGCGCCGCTCAGGGCCCTGTCCTTAGACCTTCCTTCAACGCACTCCACCCGACTGCCTCCACACCCGCTTCCATTTCTGTCCGAACGCCCCGAGTCAGCATCTTCTTCCCATACTGTGGAGCTTAGGAGAAAAGCCTGCGGATACAAGACCAGAATGGCAGAGACCTCAGCGAGAGGGAGACGCCGACTCCCCGGGTCCGTCCAGGCGACTGGTCCCATCCTGGTCTCTGCCCATCCTGTGGTTCGGTGGTCCGCACTTTGTAATCCTCATTCCACACCACACCTTTCTTTCCTTCCCAATCAGACCACACAGCACAGGTCTTCATCACCTCTTCAATTTGGTCCCCATGGGCTTCCCTGGTGCACAGTGGTTAAGAATCCACCTGCCAATGCAGGGGACACGGGTTTGAGCCCTGGTCTGGCAAGCTCCTACATGCCGCGGAGCAACTAAGCCCGTGCGCCACAACTACTGAGCCTGCGTTCTAGAGCCCACGAGCCACAACTACTGAGCCCACATGCTGCAACTACTGAAGCCCGCACATCTAGAGCCCGTGCTCTGCAGCAAGAGAAGCCCGCACAGCACATAGAAGAGTGGCCCCTGCTCACCGCAACTAGAGAAAGCCCGCGTGCAGCAACGAAGACCCAACACAGCCAAAACTAAATAAATTAAATAAATAAAATTTTTTTAAAAAGTTGTTCCCTGTGACCCCCATCCCTCTTGCCATCCGTCATCGATGGTGGCATGAGGATTCCTTCCAAAGCACAGCTCCAGCAGGGGTGCCACACTTCCTCACATGCTTCCATGACTCGCTAGTGCCTCCAGGATAAAGTCTGCCCCGGCAAGCCTCAGGCCTCTCCACGCTCGCTCTCCGCTATGTCCCCAGCATCATCTCCTGCTGTGCTCCATCTCCCCTCACCACTGGTCGATAAAATGGAAACCTGCGCTGTTTCCTCAACACCCTGCCCCGTGCCCCTGTGCTTGAGCTCAGCTGTCTCTTCCCAGGAATCCCCGGACACGGCTGGCTGGTAATGGTGTTATCACTACCGATTTGCAGACAAGGAAACTGAAGCTCAGAGACGTGAAGTGACCAGACAGGCCACACAGTGGGGGAGCTGCACAGCCAGGATTGGCACGAGGGCAGTCGTATGCCAGGTCCACACCCCGCCAGCAGGCTCTGCCTCGTTGGAAGCGAACTTGGATCTCAAGACATCCAGAGTGTGGAGCCCCAGTCATGCAGGCCCAGGGCTGCCACCTCCCCCTTACCTGGAGGACACGTTTCGAGGTGCCCGGTGTGCTGCCAGGACGGGATAAGGGGGCTCAGCAAGTTCCTGAGGCCCAGAAGACCACGACGAAGGCCCTTTGTCCAGGGTTCCTGCTGATGTCATGTGGGGAAGTGATGTGACCTGGGTCAGCGCGTTATCAAAGAGAAACAGACATCTTTGCATGAGGAACATGAAATTACCATCATCTGCAGAGGGACCTCTTTGCTTCCCCTTCCTGCTGTAGGTAGAATTAGCTCAGAGCTCACAGAGAGCAATTCAGCTGGAAAAGGCCATTACTGGACACTCTTCCTTCTGCCAGAGGAGAAAATCTCCGTCTAAACGGTTTTCATTTCCATCGACTCCCAGGCCTGGAGTAGACCTGTAAGCTGGCCAGCCCGCCCTTATCGGGTCCCTTGAAAGGGTCTAATAACACAGGCTGACTTGAAAATACAGCATTCACAGTTTCCAGGGACCCACTGCCCAGCCTTCGCGGGGTCCTGTCCAAGCAGAGGGAGGCTGCAGCCTCTGGGGAGCAGCCCCAGCGCGGAGCTGTGGGCCGCCGATGACTGCGGTGTGCTACCCACGCAGTCGCCAAGGCCGGCCGGAGTCAGACCTTCGTGGGCCGAGGCTCCCAGAGCGGCATGGGGCGCGGGTGAGTGAGCAAAGGTGGCCCCGTGCCACACACGGCCCTGAGAGGCTGGGAGCGTCCAGCCTGGACTTCCGCGAGCTGACGGCGGGGTCTGACCACAGAGGAAGCTGGGGGACACACAGTGGCTTGGGAGCGAGCAGAAGGCCCCCAGAAGGGGCCCCTGTCCCGGGGACACGCTCTGTGGCCCCACCTGACCTGGAAAGATATCAGCGTCGGGCGGAGTTGGAGGAGGTTGTAGACACAGAACAATCGCACGATAAGATCGGGGGTTTTCCCCACCTTTACTGGGGTAAAAATGGCAAATAAAAATTGTAGATACTTAAGGTGTACAGTGTGGTGACTTGATACGCGTACACATTGTGAACCGATCTTCACGTTTAAGCTAATAGCACGTCCATCACCCCACCTAGGTACCATTCTGCGTGTGCGGTGAGAATAACATTTCCTCTCAGCAAATTTCAAGTACACAGTGCAGGCTGTTAAACACAGTCTCCACGCTGTCCGTGAGGTCCCGCTTGCAACTGGGACTTCGTGCCCTTTGACCAGCATCTCCCCATCCCCCCCCACAGCCCCTGGAAACCAGCATCTACTCTTTTCGCTTCTCTGATTTCAGATTTTACACACATTCCACATGTGAGTGAGATCATACGGTGTTTGTCTTTCTGTGTCTGGATCATCTCACTTGGGTCCATCCATGTTGTTGTGAATGGCAGGACTTCCTATTTTTTTTTTGCGGTACGCGGGCCTCTCACCGCCGTGGCCTCTCCCGCTGCGGAGCACAGGCTCCGGACGCGCAGGCTCAGCAGCCATGGCTCATGGGCCCAGCCGCTCCGCGGCACGTGGGATCCTCCCGGACCGGGGCACGAACCCACGTCCCCTGCATCGGCAGGAGGACTCCCAACCACTGCACCACCAGGGAAGCCCCATGGCCTTCTTTTTTTTAATATTTATTTATTTATTTGGAGTCTTAGCCACCGGACCACCAGGGAAGCCCCAACATGGTCTTCTTTTTAAGCTCCTTGTGGGAACAGAAGCTATCTGAGGGGGCCTCTGACTGCTCAGTCGGCAGCCTCGCAGGGGGAAGGGTGGGGCTGAGGCCTGGAGAGGGGCCGGCCCTGTGGAGGACCTCTGTTTTCTTGCCGCCCACCCATCACCCCTTCTTCTGGAATAATGTCTGTTTGGGGGCACCACCGCTCATTCAGCCACAGTCCAGGGGCTTGCATGGCTCCCCTCCCACCCCGCACACACCCCGTGGCAGGCAGGCATCAGGTGGGCGGATCAGACGCTGCGTTGTGCTGGTGACCGTGTCACAAAAGGACAGTGACCAGGCTGTTGGATCTGGTCAGAGGTGACCCAAGACTTCTGCTTGAGTGACCAGGAAAGACAGATTTGGGGGCTGTGAGCTGTGACCCCGGTGCAGCCAGTGGCGCTGCAGGGAAGTAACCCAAAGGGCCATGCGGCCAAGCCCCGGGGAAACTACAGCCTCGGGACGGGAAGAGCTAAGACCCTGAGGCAGTGACCGAGCCTCTGGGTCAATCTGTGCCTGAAGCCGGTACACGACTGTGTCAGTTCAGTGCCAAGACCAGACGAGAGGCGCAGGAAACCTATGGGAAGAAATGCCTGCAGAGGGAGCGAGGGAGGAAACCGGAGCGGGCAGGGGCGTCTTCACACCGAGCAGGTCCGGCCCCTGCGGCGGCAGGAGGAAGGAGCATCAGGGCCGCGGAGCCCAGTCTGAGGTGTGGCTGGAAAGTCTCAGCCAGGCTGGCGGCGTCCTCCAGCCAGCGATGCCCCACGTCCTGCAGGAAGGCCTGCGCCCACCCCAGAAAGAGAGTTCACAAAGGAGGAAAGACAGTGGCCAGTACATTTATGGGGAAACAATCAACTTCTCTGGTGACCAAAGACCTCCAGATTAAAACATCCATAAATATCACTGTAACCCCTCGACCAGCTGGGGCCGAAAGGACAGCATGACGTCATGGGGCGGGAGTGGGGCGGGGCTGCCTCTCCCGCTGCAGGGGGAGTAAGTGGGCGCTTTCTGGGGGCGACCTAGCCCTACTGACCCAAGTCCCCACAGTCACAGACCACCTTTGACTGCAAAACCACGTCTAGTCATGTGTGCTTCCAAAACAGAGATGTGAACAGACAGGTGTGCAAGGAGATTGGAGTGCTGTTTCAGGAGGGGGTGGGGAACGCTTTTTTGCCAGGTGTGCACGTGAGTGTGTGTGCAGTGTGTGTACGTGGAGGTGACTTGCAAGTGGGTGTGTGCTGCGCGTGCTTGTACACAAGTGTGGTGTGTGTGACTGTGTGTGTGCACGTGCCCGTGTGTGCCCCCCACGGCGACAGGGCCTGACTGACTTGGCGGGAGTGGGTGGCATGCGGCCGGGCAGAGAGGGGAAATGCTGGTTTGCATAAGTCACCAAGGCTGCTTTGCAGAAAGGAAGGCCAGGGTCAGAGGCCAGGAGGCCGCAGCGCGTCGTCTCGGCGTGAAAGCCTGACGTCTGCGCGGACTTTGGTTCTTCTGGGCACGGAGGATGGGTGCCACGCCTGGGCGGCAGGGACAGAAAGCAGGCTCGCCTCTCCCCGGCGACCGGGGTACAGGCGCGTCGCCCTTGTCTCAGGAATCCTGACCTCACGCAGTCAGGCTGCTGGCGCCTCTCAGGGCCCACACGCACAAGCATCGCCCCACCGCGCACCCCCGGGGCTGCCGTCCTGCAGTCTGACGTCTGCCCCGTGGTGGCTGTGACCCCACACGGGCCCGTCCGAATGCAGAGGCCCTGGCCCTGCCCGAGGAGCCGTGGAGGCCCCGGCGCGGCCCCTTCACTGAGCCAGACACACACCCACACCCTTGGCAGCTCGGGCCCCAGCCTCACTCACGCGGCGCACAGGCGCTGTGCCCTGGGGAGGGCCCGCGGCTGCGCATAGCGGTGGGGGTCTGAGCAGGCGGCGGGGCGCCCGGCTCCTCAGAGGAAGCCGCCAAGCAGGAGGCCCCGACAGCTGAAGAAGGGAAGCGTCATCCCGCGAGAACCTGGTGAGGATGGGCTCCGCGCGGGGTCAGGGAACCTTGTGGAACCGGGAGCAGGCTGGAGTGGCTGAGCCGCGGCAAGAAAGAGGGAAAGGGCGGTTAGGACGAGACGGGGAGGCCAGAAGCGCGCAGCCCAAGGCACAGTTAGACCGTGTCCTGGACGAGAGGGGAGGGTTCCAATCGCGGAGGGCGCCTCACACTTCGTTGGAGAAGGTCAGGCTTTCTGTCCTGCGGTGGGCGGTCGGGGGACAGAGTGCGAGCTCGTGCAGCGTGGCTGGGAAGCAGCCAGCAGGCGGGTTGGATGTGCAGGAGAGCGAAGCGAGAGCGGAGATGCCACGGGATGGAGGGGCTTCGGCAGCCAGGAAGGGGCTGCCCGTGGGGGAGGGGGAGAGCTTCCCCCGTGGAGGAAGGAGCACAGGCAGGTGCTGGCGCAGGCAGGGCTGGGGCTGGGCGGCAGGAACTCCAGGCTTTGTGGTGGCCCCGAGCCGGGACCGGGAGTGGGCAGGGCCGACCTGACTTCTCCTCTGAAGTCTCTGCGCTGCCTTCCAGGGCCCTGGCTGAAGCTGTGAGCAGTCGCCTGCGGGAGAACAGGCGAGGCAGGTGGGGCGCAGCGGCCTCCGACCGTCGTGGCTGAATGGCAGCCCCCCAAACGCACGTCCATGTGCCAAGCCCGGGGCCTGTGGGGGGGACCTCGTTTGGAGACCGGGCCTTTGCAGGTGGAATTAAGGCGAGGATCTTGAGATGAATTATCCTGGGTGAGGGCGGCCCGGCAGCCAGCGGCTGGCTCCCTAAGGGAGGGGAGAAAGGGGGATGGGGGCCCACGGGAGGGAGGGCGGGCGAGGCCAGAGCAGAGACCAGAGTGCGTGGTCCACAGGGCTGGGGCCGCCACTCCAGGAGCGGGAGAAGCAGCAGCAGATCTGCCCTCAGATCCCCCAGGAGGAACTGGCCCTGCGACACCCAGGTCTCAGATTTCTGGCCTCCAGAACTGAGAGGACAAACTCCTGCGGTTTTCAGCACTCAGGAAACTCATAACAGGACTTTAAAACAAGCTTCAAATATAAACAGTGATAACAATGGACACCAGAATGCATGAGGGAAGTCCCGTTTTCCTGTACAGTCTGTGGCGGACCCCGCAGGCGTGAGGTTAGACGGGGGGGGGGGGGGGGGGGGGGGGGGGGGGGGTCTGCCAGTGGGGGAGGGGAGGGGACTTTATTCCATTTGATGTTTATGTGGTCCTCACTGTTGCCAGGGCTTCACAAATCTCATCTCCGGCCAACTGTGGCCCCAATGTTGTCAGAGGTTCCAAAATTTTCAAGAAAACTAGACATTTCAAATTCCACGTGAAATTTCTCAGTATTTAAATGCTGGCAAGAGCGGCACGTGCTAAAACGCTGTGGATCAACACCGCGTCCGAGACGCCTGGGGCAGCTCCTCTGGAGACGCACGGGGCTCACGCCCGCCCTTCACCTGGGAGCGACCACCCGGTAAGCAGCGAGGGCTGCTGGGGGCTGGATGACATCCCGCTGGGGCTTGAAACCGGCCATGGCGGGAGGTTCACGCCACAGACCCCGGCAGAGGCTGCAGCTGCGCCGCCCCTCCACCTCCACCCCACGGTCTCGGCCCCTGGTTAACACCTTGCTCCCCAGCATGCCCTCCCCACCAGGGCCAGCTTGGCCCTCTCTTCCCCACAAGCGGGGCCCTTTTCCATGCAATGACCACAGGGAGGCGGGCTAATGCCAGGCTCTCCCCACCTCCAATCCACGGGCCCAGAACCCGCATAGCCCACCTGGGCTGACCCCGCTCTCTCTGCCTTGGGCGCGGTGGGCCGCCTGCTTGGCCGTGGCCGGGATGGCTGCCTGCACTTTCTCTCTCTGCCGGGGTCACTAAGGGGATGAGATACACACCTGGAGGTCCTGGTCGCAATTCTGGGAGGGAGCCTGCCTGAGGATACAGTCAATGCCCAGGGCAGCAGAACTGAGGGAGGGAGGGAGGGCGGACGAGGGAGACGCGCACACACACAAAACACACACAGTGTAGGGAATCCATGCATAGTACATACGTACACATGTGTGCAGTCCCTCCCCATTGTTGGAGGATTCCGTACTTGTGCGTGTGCCTGCCCACTGGAATCTGTGTGTAACCTCACGGTCGGCACTCATGGCTCTTCCTGGTCAGTCGGGGACGTGGCAGAGCAGGAGAGACGTGACTGGCCCGACACGCGTCTTCCTGGCAGGGGCGGAGCCAGGCGATGCTGCCGCCTTGTGTCAGCTCTGGGGCTGTAAGCAAGTGCACTTCGTGTCTGTTTAGGGCCATGTTTTTTGCATTTTTGTGCTTTTTGTGGGTGATTTCACTGTTTAAGACAGCCCTCAGCACAGAGCTGAAGCACCATCCAGCGTCCTAAGGACAAGAAGGCTGTGACGTGCCGCTGAGAAAATGCGTGTCAGAGGGTTTTTCTGGTGTGGTCACAGCGCTGTGGACGTGAAGTCCACATTCCTGAATCAACAACATAGATTAATTGAGATTTCTTTAAACAGAAACGCACATAAAACAAGGTGATGTATTGATTATTTGATGAAAATGTTGTGACCAGAAGCTCACAGGAACGCAACTCTGTTTTACCCCTAAGAACAGCAGTTTAGCATCCACTGATTCAGTATTTGCAGTGACTATAGAACATAACTACTGAGAATAATTATAATAGACCAAATACACAAACACGTGTGTATATGTGTGTGTGTGTATATGTGTGTGTGTGTGTGTGTGTAAATTGTAATGATATCATTTAAGCCCCTGGATCCAGCTATGTCTGAAGCCCTAGGTCCATCACACAACCCCTGGTTATATAAATCAGTACATTTCCTGTTTTGGTTAAACTTGTGTGGGCTGGGACTCTACTGCTTGCTAACAAAAGCTTTCTTTTTTTTTAAAATTAATTTCTTTTATTTATTTATTTATTTTGGCCGTGTTGGGTCTTCGTTGCTGCGTGCGGGCTTTCTCTAGTTGCGGCGAGCGGGGGCTACTCTTTGTTGCCGTGAGCAGGCTTCTCACTGCGGTGGCTTTCTTGTTGCAGAGCACGGGCTCTAGGCGCGCAGGCTTCAGTAGTTGTGGCTTGCGGACTCGGTAGTTGTGGCACACGGGCTTAGTTGCTCCGCAGCCTGTGCAGTCTTCCCAACAAAAGCTTTCTTACTAACACATTACCCAGGATGTAATTTCTTAGTTCTAAGAAGGAGTCTCCCTGGGAATCCCAGAAAGATCTTTACTTGCCAAGCACTTTGTCCAAGCTGACAGCAGGAAAGGTCTGCGCTTTCGGTGACGTTTGGAAGCAGTGAGAGTCGGGGTAGGACACGGGCACCCCTGTGGGCCATCTGACATTCCTCTCCCCTCCGGGCGGTCTCCCCAACTCTGGTTTTCCAGCTGAACCCCCCAAGATAGGCAACAAAGCAGAGCCGGCACGCAGGAAGATCTACAACAGCCTTTTGTACACGCGTGTGTGCTCACGGACACGGTGCCCCAGCCGCTGCCTTTCCTTTCAGTTAGTGTGAAGGAGCAAGCGGGTCCCAAACTGCATGGACTCAGTCCTCGTAAGTCAGACATCTCTGAGCACCTGCCGGGACGGCCGGCTCTGGGCGGGGCGTCACTGCCCTGCTCCCGGCTTTCTTCCGGCCAATGGAACGGTCCCGAGGACGGTGGGCGGGGAGACCCCTTCCAGAGTGCGGGGGTGGGTGTCAGTGATGCATCCATGGAGGTGGAATGCGTGGGTGGGCGTCCGCGAGTAGGAAGTCATTCTTCCCGCTTGTCTCAGAGTCCCAGCCCCGGACACCCGTGACCTGCTGACCGCCGTACGCAGTGTTCACCCGACTCGCTCCTTCTCGCCTCTCAGGCCCGAGCTCAGGCCCCGAGCATGCCCCGACCCCCACTGAGCCCCCGCAGTCACTGCGTCTGTCTCGCTGTGCTTCACGGTCCTCGTCACCACAGAGCAGGCATCCGGGGTCCTGGCTGTGTGCCTGGGCTGTGTCTCCAGTTCAGACTCCGGGCCTCAGGGACAGTGCCTGGCGCTTGGGGGGAGCCTGATAAACACTTGCTTCCCATTTCCCGGGACGGAGGAGAGGTGAACTGCACGGTCTGCCTCGGAGAAGCCAGTGGACACAGACAGCTGGGGTGGGCAGTGGAGGTGCCGGGGAACCCCAGACTAGCCCTCTTGTCCAGCAGCCAAGGGTCTCGAGGGGGCCCTAACCAGCTCCTGTAAGAGTAGGAACCGAGTCCCGAGGCTGAGGACTTACCTCTGGGAAGCTGCCCGGCTCCACGCCCTATTCCCAGCTGGAGGTTCGGGGTGTCTGCAAACACAGATCCAGAAAGGAAGGGAAGGCGCTGGCCGGGGGTACTGGGGAAGGCGAGCTGGCAGTGAGCTCTAATCAAAACCTCAATTCCTCACCAAGCTAACAGAGAAGGGGGCGCCAGAGCAGATGCAGAGAGGGCGTGTGGGTGGCTGGATCGTTCCAAGCTTTGGAGGACGCCTGGCTTTCCACCCTGTCGTAACTCCATGAGTTAATTTTTAGGGGAAATCAACGCTCTTCTGTGCTGGCCGAGAAAACACTTCTGCAGCTCTTCCCATCTCTGACCCGATGGGATCGGATTTGGCCAGAGTGGCACCTGGGAGAGTGGCAGATGGACTCGCCCCCCCCAGACCTCACCTGCCCTCTGCCCACACGCATGTGTCCCCCGCAGGCGCACCCATGACACTCCAGACAGCGGTCACGGGAAACCGCCAAGACGGGTCCCAGGTCTGAGGCTGGAGGAGGTCACAGCCTCGGCCAGAGCTGGTCCCCTGGGGCCACCTGCATACAAAATTACCGTCGCGAGAAAGCTACCTGCTCAGTGCTCCCCACGGCTACCTCTGGGCCTCCGGGGGCTCGGCCATCGCAAGGGTGTCCGGAGAAGGTGGGAAAATGGGAAGCCGGCAGGGAACGGTGGCAGTGATGCCCGGATGCTCTGTGCCGGGGGTGCGTCGCAGAGCAACTGCCAGTGCTGCTGCCGCGAGCCTTGTCAGGTGTCCCCAGGACGTCCTGAGGCCGTTCAGGCACAGGAATGTCACCTGCCCTTTTTCTAAACAAACCGTCTAGAATAACCTGTAACAACCTCATTAGAAAAGCAATCCGTGCTGCTTCAAGGCTTCCGGAGCCAGAGCCGGAGCGTGGGCTTCTCAGCTCTGGGAGCGCCGGCCTGGGCCTTTGCCAGCTATCACTACTATATAATTTAATCTAATTGATCAATTAAATCCAAATAATTTTTCAACAAGCTGTAATAACAGTTATATAATTTCAGTTCTACATATAATTTTCTTAACGACTTTATCAAAGGAAATTGCTCACTGGGACTTGCTTTGTGTGTGGGAGCTGTCGTCGCCGCGACTCTGAGACCCACGCAGCTGCGGGCAGCAGCCCACGCGCAGAGCTCGCTGACAGGCTGGGGTCGCGTCCCCCCACAGGGGAGGCAGCTTCCCGTCTACCTGACTGGTGGCCCTGCTGAGTCACGTCCGGGCGAAGCGTTCAGGTGGGCTGGTCATGAGACCTTGTGGAGATGCTGTGGCTCTCTCTGTCTCATCTGTTGAATGACGTTCCGTTACGCTGAGTCACACTCAGGCGCTCGGAGCAGCAGATGCCCGCACTGAACAGTTATGTTTGTCCACGGCGAGGTCAGCCGGTTCTCCTGGGCTGGCTCAGCTGTCGCGAGAGGACAGCTCTCCCCTCCACACAGGTGGACCCTTGGCTGAGATGACCCGGCTCCCCCGCGGGCTGGCCCGGGCACCTTCTGGAAGTGCTCACAGAGAGGAAAGAGAGGGCCTGAAAATGCACAAGGGCTGTCTCAAGCCTCCGTCTGCATCTAGGCTGCTCTGCCCGTGGCCAAAGGAAGGCGTGCGTCACAGTGGGGGGCCCGCAACGTGGGAGGCAAAGGGCCGAAGGGCGGGGCCTGCTCCTGGGGTCACAGGTGCCATCAATCTACCCAGAGCCCTTTGTTCGCTGGCCACAGACACTGATCCCGAATAACAAGTGCAGGAATAGGGTCTACGGGGAGATGTGAGCGACACAGGAGGCGGAGGGAACAGCCGAGCTCTGAGAACGGCCAGCGCCCCCTGAGCGGGGTGGGTGGGCGCCGAGATTGGGGGCGGAGCGCCGTGGGCCTCCGGCTGCACCAGCATTAGCCCTTCTCTGCTCAGGAGCCAGATGCTGGGGAGACAGAGGCCAGCTGGCTTCTCTTTGGAGGGCAGGGAATGGCGTCTGGCCGGTCCCTCCAAGACTTCACACAGCGGGGCAGCAGCGACCCCAAACAGAAGAGGGCTGCAGTTTCCAGAAGTGGAAGGAGCGGGTGTGGCTGCAGAGACAGCGCAAGCCCCCGTGCGAAGCTCCCTCGCGCAAACTTTCCCAGGAATGCCCCCACGGTGCCCCCAACACGCAGCTTCGCCCTGGAGCGGCTCTCGCCATCACCGGGCCCTGGAGGCTCCGCCTTGAGGTGCTGAACCGCTTCACTGGGGCGTCCCCGTCACAGCCAAGCCCGCGCTGTCAGCTCCCGGACTGACATGCGTGCTTGTATGTGTATGCACTCTGTGGGTGTGTGCATGTGTATGTGTATGCATGTGTGTGCAAGCGTTGTATATGTGTACACCTGTGTGTGCATGTGTTTGTGTGTGTGCACATGTGTGGTGTTGAAGAATGTGCATTGTGTAGTCGTGCGTGTGTGTATTGTGATGTGCCTTATGTGTCGGCATTTGTGTGGTGTGTGCGTACACATGTGTATTGTCATGTGCCGCGTGTGTGCATGTGTGTACTGTGTGGTTATGTATAAGTATGTGTGTGCATGTGTATGTGTGAATGTGTGTGCAGGCATGTGTGTATGTGTGCTGTGTATTGTATACACGTGTGCACGTGTGTGCCTGGTGTTTGTGTGTGCATGTGCACACGTGTGGTGTGCGCATGAATGTGTGTTGTGTGCTGGTGTGTGCTGGGATGTGTGTGTATTTGTGTATTATGTGTGGCGTGTGTGCCAATGTGTGTGTGTGCACACGGGTATGTGTTGTGTCATGTGTGCCCCTTTGTGTGTGTGTGTGCTCCCATGTGATGATGTATGTGTCATGTTATGTGTGCCCCTTTGTGTGTGTGTGTGCTCCCATGTGATGATGTATGTGTCGTGTTATGTGTGCCCCTTTGTGTGTGTGTGTGCTCCCATGTGATGGTGTATGTGATGGGGGCTGTCCCTGAGCCTCTGCCTTCCTTCCAGCATTGGGGATCTGAGGGCTCTTGGGTGGCCTGGTGGTGCTGGGCAGGCCTCTGGTGTGTCCTTTGATGTGGGGGACATTTAGAGACTTCTGTGTCCTGGAGACCCCACATCGAGAGCCACTGAGGGACACACCTGCGTTCGAGCCTCGCTTCTGTGACCTCGGGAAAGTCCCCTCACCTGCCCGTGTCTCAGCCTTAACCTATTTCACCTGTGGAACACAGGGGTGAGCGGCAACTGGAGGGTCACTTGGGGCACATGTGCTCAGGGCTGACCAATCAGTGCGGGTTCTGCCCAGCCCCCAGCCTGCCTATGAGAGCGTGACAGCCCCCATTCTGGGGAGACAAGGGTAGAGGAAGAGCCGGCTGGAACCGCCCTGCCTGGTTCCGGTCTAGACATGCCGCTGTGTTCGTCTGCTGGGCCACCCCACCGAGCACCTCGCACAGTGGCCCCTGCAGCACACATTTGTCCCCTCGTGTCCTGGATCTCAGGGCTGGTCCTCCGAGGCTCTCCCAGTGGCTGCTGGCAGTCCCGGTGTCCTCGGCTTGCTGCCTCACCCCCTCCACGTCTGTCTTTGTGTGGCCTTCTCCCTGGGTGCATGTCTGTGTCCAAATCTCCCCTTTTAATGAGGACACCAGTCCCATGGTGGATGAGGGTCCACCCGCTCCAGTACGACCTCATATTAACTTGACTAATTACATCTGCAAGGACCCTGTTTCCTAGTGGGGTCACGTTCTGAGCTACTGGGGGTTTGGGATGTCAGCGTGTGCATTGCCGGGGGGAACACAGTCTGACCCATGATAGCCAATGAGGGGCTCGTGGCCTTGAGCGGAGCACCTCAGCTCTCTTGACAGCCTTTCTGGTCTGAGAAACGGGGTGCTTTCCACCTAAGGCTGTGAGGATTTAAAGAATAAACACCTGTAACATGTGAACAATGGGGCCTTGCGCTTTGGAGGCGCCCGGTAGACATCAGCCATCCTGTTATTCATCAGGATGAGTGTGCAGCGCCCAACTCCCAGCCTGCTGCGTCAGCCACTGCCAGAGACACACCAGCTCCTCTGGCCCTACCTCCCTGCTCCACACTTCCTTCCCTTACTGTGGCCTCGGCCCAGGGAAGGGGCGTTCCTCCGGGCCCGGCCCAGCAGGAGAAGATCGCCTGTTTCGGGCTCTGTCTCCACTTGAGGGGCTGGGTTGGAGGGCTCTCAGAGAGCCTTGTGGTGAAATTACCAGAATTTCTCCTGAAACCAGCAAGAGAGCTTTCCCTTACCTCTCCAGAAGA
Source organism: Leucopleurus acutus (assembly GCF_964270905.1). Lineage (NCBI taxonomy): Eukaryota > Metazoa > Chordata > Mammalia > Artiodactyla > Delphinidae > Leucopleurus > Leucopleurus acutus. The sequence goes on from NC_139155.1 coordinate 89,586,758, forward strand.
GTAAGCGCTCCCCCAGGCTCCAATCCCAGGCTGCTGTGGAGCTAAGTTTTCCCAGAGAAGCCCTGTTTCAATCTGAACACCAGACTCCTCACACAGCAGACTGCTGAGATTCCCACCCAGCCAGGGAGAACAGGGTGCCCTGGGAACCCTGGGATCTGGACCCCCAGGCCTTGGAAATGAGGGGGATGGATCTGGAGCTCCGGGAGAGACCTTGCCCCCTACACCTGGACCGGGGCTGCGGAGGTTCAGGGTCTTGCCCCAAGCCCCTCTGGCTCTACTCTGTATCTCCTCCAGTGCAAAGTCATTTCAAAGAGGGCCTTCACATGTTCCCAGTAGACCTTTCTCTTGTCCACCAACACTTCTTCAAAAATTCGAGTTATTTGCCAATATCTACAAACCAGAATATTTCACATTTAAAAGGATTTCTGGTGTCTCTAGAAGTACTGAGAGATGTGGCCACCTAGGGCTTCTATTTCCTCGTGGAAACAGTAGATGGAGCTGAGTACCACTCCTTTTAGAAGAACATGCAAATCCAGTCTGCCACACTCCCGTCTGGCCCACCTCGGCCATTCACTTTACCTTTCTGGTCTGTGGACTTTTAAGTTTGGGATCAATTTTATAGAACACTGACCCCTCTCCAAATCTCCTGTGCTAGGAGCAAAAGTGCTACCACCAACACCACCACCATCACCACCACCATCATCGTCATCACCATCACCATCACCATCACCATCTCATTATCATCATCACCATCACCATCACCATCATCACCACCATCATCACCACCATCATCATCATCATCATCACAACCACCATCATCATCACCATCATCATCATCACCATCACCGTCACCATCACCATCTCACCATCATCATCACCATCATCATCACCATCACCATCATCACCCTCATCATCATCACCATCATCATCATCATCATCACCACCATCATCACCACCATCATCATCATCATCATCACAACCACCATCATCATCACCATCATCATCATCATCATCACCATCATCACCATCATCATCATCACCACCATCACCATCACCATCTCACCATCATCATCACCATCACCATCATCACCCTCATCATCATCACCATCATCATTATCATCACCACCATCATCACCATCACCATCATCATCATCATCACCATCACCATCACCATCTCACCATCATCATCACCATCATCATCATCATCACCATCATCACCACCATCATCACCACCATCATCATCATCATCATCACAACCACCATCATCATCACCATCATCATCATCATCATCACCATCATCACCATCATCATCATCACCACCATCACCATCACCATCTCACCATCATCATTACCATCATCATCATCATCACCATCATCACCCTCATCATCATCACCATCATCATCATCATCATCACCACCATCATCACCATCATCATCATCACCACCATCACCATCACCATCTCACCATCATCATCACCATCGTCACCCTCATCATGATCAACATCACCATCATCATCATCACCACCATCACCATCACCACTATCATCATCATCACCACCATCACCATCACCATCTCACCATCATCATCACCATCGTCACCCTCATCATCACCATCATCATCATCACCATCATCATCACCATCACCATCATCACCCTCATCATCACCGTCGTCACCCTCATCATCATCATCACCATCATCATCATCACCATCATCACCATCATCATCATCACCATCATCATCACCGTCCCATTATCCCCATTAGCATCACTATCACCATCACCATCACCACCATCATCATCATCATCACCACTACCGTCACTATTACCACTGTCATCGTCACCATCATCATCTCCACCTCCTCCACCACTGTCCATACGCATATCCCTATATACTCACACAGAGACTCTCTGTGTCTGTCTGTCTCTTTCACCAGATTCATTTCTTTACCTCTGACCTCTTTCAGAGCTCTCTCAACGTATCCAAGTGTTGGCAGCTCATGCAAGTACAAGTTAACGCAACTGGGTCAGAGCTGGTGGGGGTGAGAGTGGTGGTTGGTGGAGGTGGGGTTGGAACCCTGTGTTAAGAATACCCATCTTGGGACTTCCCTGGTGGTGCAGTGGTTAAGAATCCGCCTGCCAGTGCACGGAACACGGGTTCGAGTCCTGGTCCGGGAGGATCCCACATGCCACGGAACAACTAAGCCTGTGCACCACAACTACTGAGCCCACGTGCCACAACTACTGAAGCCTGCCCGTGCCTAGAGCCCGTGCTCCACAACAAGAGAAGCCACTGCAATGAGAAGCCCGCACACTGCAACGAAGAGCAGCCCCCGCTGGCCGCAACTAGAGAAAGCCCGCGCAGCAATGAAGACCCAATGCAGCCAAAAATAAATAAATAAATTTATTTGTTTTAAGAAAAGAATGCCCATCTTGCTGAGACCTCCTGGGGAAGACGTGCTGGTGAACCCTGCTCATACAGTGCATCTCTCTTTGGCTCCGTGTCCAGCTGAGGAAGGATACCCATGCCATTATTTTCTGTTAACAGCTGTCTGGTATTGACTGAGCGTCCAAGATTTCTTCAAGGAGCCGCCTATTCTCAATCCGTTGGTTGAGGTGAGGAAGACCCCACTTCTAGCTCTGAAGCAGTCCAGGGTTCCTCAGGTCAGTGAGCATATTCCATGCCCGTGGCCCAAGGACTGCTATGGAGGTGGACACGTGGCCCAAGACAGGTCAACACGACCCAATTCTTGGACTTTTTTGTGGAAGACTGGCGAATGGTGCTTTTTCCCATGGGCTTTGCACATCTGGTGGGATATGGGTGAGGAGCTGCCGGGGGTCATCTTCACAGCGACTGGGGAGCCCGGCTGAGAGTGAAGAGCTCAGCAGAGAAGCAGACGATGGGTGGAGCCAGAGGCCCCGGGGGCACTTGTTTATCTATTTATTCTTGGCTGCGTTGCGGCGAGCCGGGGCTACTCTTCGTTGCGGTGTGTGGGCTTCTCATTGCGGTGGCTTCTCTTGTTGCGGAGCATGGGCTCTAGGTGTGTGGGTTTCAGTAGCTGTGGAACACGGGCTCAGTAGTTGTGGTGCATGGGCTTCATTGCTCTGTTGCATGTGGGATCTTCCGGGAACAGGGATCAAACCCATGTCCCCTGCATTGGCAGGGAGATTCTCAACCACTGCACTGCCAGGGAAGTCCTGGCCCTGGGAGCACTTGAACCCCTGCGCCCAGCTGTGCCTGAATCCACTCTCATGACCAATAAATCTGCTCTTCTGCCATTTTGAGTTGGGTTTCTGTCACTTACAATCAAAATAGCCTTGGAATATTCGGCTCCTTTCCCAGAAGACATTTCTGGAAATGTTCCAGCCCAGGGCTTGAAGGTCACTTTATCCTCTCAGCTTCAATTTCCTTCCTGGAGAAATGGGATAATTGTACCGGCCTCGATGAAATAACGCACACGCTGTGACCCAAGTTGCCTCCCCAGAACCAGCAAGAGGTGGACACTCCAGGGTCTGGGTTCTGCCCTGACCCCACCCCGCCCAGCTCTAGCTGGGACTCCTGGGCCACAGGGACCAGCATGTTCTCGCGACCCTGGGGACTGCTTCACCGTGGTGGTCTGGCCGCGAAGGTTTCCAGCTAAGCCAGCTGTGCCCTCTGGGGATGAGCGCTGCTTCCTTGGGAGGGAGTTATGGCTGGGAAAGGTTGGTGGCCCCCCAGACACCCTGATACATCCCTAGAGGCAGCACGGGACCACGTCCGTGCCTCTGCCCCAGGGAGTCGTGCTGAGACCCAAGACCCCAGACTCACAGCCCCGGGCGAGTGGAGCTTTCGGGCAGGACACCTGTGCCTTCACCTCCTGACTCCCCTGCTTGGCCACCCTCCGCTCAGCTCAAGCTGACCAAGTTACCATGTCAGATGGCCGTGGTCCCCCAGGTACTATTTTTCTTGTTGTTTCAGAAGTACTGGTCCCAGAGACAAGTGTCAGGTTTTCTCATCTGTAAAATCTGAAGGCGAAAGGATGAAAGAGAGTCTGGACCTTCTTCCCACACACAGTCCACACGCGCTGGCCACACAGCCATCACCTGAGACACACGTGCGCAGGACAAGATGTGTTATGGGGGCTTTCACTGCACAGCTTGTTTCCTTGGAGGCTCCCAATTGCCCCAGTGGATAAGTAAGGTGGAGATTCCAATAATTTCATAGGCGAAACCGGCACCAAGAGACTGACCAACCTGCAGACGCGGCAAATAATTAGAAACAGACGTGAAAGCACAAGTGGACTGACCCTCTCGTTGCACCATAAGTCAGACCCCCAGACCCCTAGCTGCCACGTCCTGAGTCCCCAGGCCAAGAACCAAGGGTCCCCATCCTTTTCCCCAGCCCGTCAAACGCCCAGGACCCCCTCTCCTTCCCTCCTCTCTCCTCCACACACCTCCCCACGGCCCCCAGTACTAGACTCTGTGTCCTGGCGGGAGAGAGACCAGAGGGGAGCAGGGACAGTGACTGAACGAGCACCGCAATTCCTTCCCAAAGAAACCCTTCCTCAAGTAGATGAACTTAAGTCTCCTCTCCTCCTGCCAGTACCCCCACGCCTAGCAGTTCCGACGATGCCGTGGGTCTAAATGCTTCCTTCCCTGCCTCTCCCCAAGCGAGCTCAGGAAGGAAGAAGGAAGTGAGCAGGAATAAAAATACGCAAACAGATAGATGTGACGAGCGGGTCTAGGAGTGGGCTTGGGACTCACTGAGAATTCTGTGTGACTCTGACTATTATCCTTTCACGTTTTCCAGACCAGTCCAGAGAAAGAGACAGAATTGCTGCACACTGGCTTCTAAAGCTGGCTTCCCCCAGGGGCGGGGAGTCTGGGCCCCGCTGGACAAGCAATGATTAAAACAGGAATCCCGACTTGTCATCAGGAAGCAGCCCAGGCTCTGAAATGACTTTGCTAAGCTTCTCTCCCTCCCCAGGCAGCCCTGAACGTCCTCGATAATGCAGACAGGGCTGCCTCTGCTGCTGCACTTAGAAATAGTTGATCTATTAGCTTATCAGTGGGGACAGCTTCCCTTTGCTACGTGCCTCGAATGTTTCCACAAAAACGTGACCAGATTTTCTCAGAACCTTCCTCGTGCCTCTGTCAATCTAACAAGGGTCCCAGGTGAGGAATGCTACATAACACGGGCTGAATAGTGAGGAATTTGGGGCCGGTCAGCTCGACATCCAGGCTGGAGAGGGAGCAGGGGGTGTGGCCCAGCTCTGAGCATCAGATCGGCATATGGCAAGGAGCAAACCCGCAGACGGGCAGATCGGCAGCAAAGCTGGGCGGAGCCTGCCTTCTCTCCTCGGCTACCTGGACGTACAGCTGGACTACATTTCCCAGACTCCCCTGCTGCCAGGTGTAGCCATGTGACAGAGTTCTGACCAATGATGTGTGAGCGGAGATGATGGGCTTCCCTTCCAGGCCTGGACCTGATGATCCTGGCTCTGTCCCCGCTGCTGGCTGAATGGAGAGGATTCAGAGGGCCAGAGGAGGACAGAGCTGCAAGACACAAGAGGGGCCTGGGTCACTGACCCTGATGACCTACACTGAATAATGACATGAGCTTTTTTGGGTTTTTTTACTTTTTTTTTTTTTTTTAATTGAAGTAGAGTTGATTTACAATGTTGTGTTCGTTTCTGGTATTCAACAAAGTGATTCAGATACAGATATAGATACAGATATACCCACATATATATATTCTTTGTCGTATTCTTGCCCATTATGTTTTATTACAGGATATTGAATACAGTTTCCTGTGCTCTACAGTAGGACCTTGTTGTTTATCTATTTTATATACAGTAGTGTGTACTGCTAATCCCAAACTCCTAACTTATCCCTCCCCTATCCCCTTTCCCCTTTGGTAACCATAAGTTTGTTTTGTATGTCTGTGAGTCTGTTTCTGTTTCATAGATATGTTCATTTGTGTCATATTTTAGATTCCACATATAAGTGATATCATATGGTATTTGTCTTTCTCTTTCTGATTTACTTCACTTAGTATGATCATCTCTAGGTCTATCCATGTTGATGCAAATGGTATTATTTCATTCTTTTTTATGGCTGAGTGATATTCCATTGTACATGTAGAGACATGAGCTTTTTAATGCAGAAAGTAAATATTTTTCTGAGATTTTGAAATTTCATAGTGTATCTCTACCAGCAGCCAGCGTATTTTACATTTGCTGATATAATGCTCTGAGGCAATATGTGGTGGGTTGGTCAGGACTTTATGTGTGGCAAATAACAGAAAACCCAACTCAGAGGGGCTTGAGCAGAGTAGATGGAATTTATGAGCTCCTGTAACTGTGAAGTGAGAGACAGGCGGGGTTCAGGCACAGCTTGATCAGGGATCCAAAAACCAGCACCAGGAACGCATGTCTCTCCCAGCACAGCCCCTCTACACTGGCTCCGGTTCGGCCAAGCCCACCTCTGTGGGGACGGAAGTGTCTGGCCAAGCCTGGCAGGGGTCATCACCCCAGAGTCCTTGTCTCTGGAAGGGTCACATGTGCAGGGAGACATGAGCTCTATTTGTCCAGGCTGAGGCATACTGACCCTTCAGCTCAAACAGAGTCGTGAGTGGAGAAAGGGCACCTGCACGCCAACAGGGAGGCTGTCGTTGGAGAAACTGGGGGCACTCTTGGCTGGTTCCAGGAAAGGCCGTGGTGCCTGAGCCAGTGGATGCAGGCACAGGGGAGGGTCGTGGGGCAGAGCAGATGTTGGACACAAGCATAGCCCACCCACCCGCTTCCCTTGGGGACCTCCCTCCGTCCCACCAAAGGGCTCCAAGGGCGGCCTCCACTTCCACACATAATCCATGCAGATTGATCCAACCCAGCCCAAGTCCTGCCCTTGGAGGTTTTTATTCCACAGGGGGAACAGAGTGAGGCTTCAGACCCTGAGGGCGCTGGGACTGGGGCTGTTAGCCCATCCTTCCTGGGAGGGAGACCCCGGTGTGATGGAGCTGAGCTGAAAGCCCAAGACTCGAGACTCAGGCACGGGAGAGCCAAGCCCTGCCATCTGCCCCTGCTTTGCGTCCCCGAGACCGCCTTCAACACATCCCTCCTTTGCCAAAGTTAGTTCAAGTCGATTTTCCATCACTCAAAGCCAAAGGCACCTGAAAACACAGACTTCTTCTACAGACGGAGTTCTTTCTTCTCTATTGTGTGTGATGAAACTTCAGATTTACCTGAAGTCCTTTCAGTTAGTCTGGTGACCTGAAGTGAGACCTACACACGCTCAGGGATGGACCCCTTCATGCCGTTTGAGGCCAGGCCCATCCCCAAGAATTCCTGAAGTCTGGCCTGGCGATGCTGCCGTGCCGAGGGTCCTCAGACCCCTCCCACCACCCCCTCAGTGCTTTGAATCTGCCACCAGTAAAAATAACAATGGGAACAATCCTCGACGTGCACCATTGACATTTCATCGTCTTAAATACTCTCAATCTTATATAAAAGTAGCTTTAGAACACACGGCGGGTTCCGTCGGTCTGCAACGTACAATGACCACGTGATCTCCCCACATGTTTAAAAGCAGACGGAGACCCCACGCCCTACTGTCGACCAAAAAAATTCACAACCTATAAGCTGAGGGTATGTTTTATTTGGCAGACAACCCTGAGGACTCAAGTCCAAGACACAGCATGTCAGGTAACGGTGAGAGGCTGCTCCGCAGAGGCAAGGGGGGCGCCAGGATACGTAGGAGTTTGTGCAACAAAGACCAGGTCGTTGGAACATCAAAAGGTTACTGTTGATTAAAGAAAACCAGATACTTCAAGTTAAGGGATTTAGTGCTTTTCTATGTATGGGAAGATGCAAGAGTCTGGGCTCACTGAAGTCATTCCTTTGATGTGCACCTCAGCTCTCTGGGGCCAGCGTCCTGTGTTTTCCCATCCTGAGTCCCCTCAGGGTGCACTGTCGGGTGGGGGGTGGCTGCAGCAGGTGACTGCTAGATGCGGGGCATCCTTTCTAGCCTGAGTTCCCTCAGGGCTCACCATGGGGGCAGCTGCAATGTGATGACTTGATGGCTACAACGTCCCTTGTTTACTGTTAGGCAGGCAATATCCTTCATTTACCCCACCTTTGGGTGCCCTGGAGCCACCAGAACTCCGAGGACTTTGGAACCATCTCAGCTGTGGTCACAGGAAAACTAGATGGGCTGGAAGAAGTTAGTGGGTCAACGGTTCCCACCAACAGAGCGGCCCCTGGACGGATGGAATTTTGGAAACTTGGTCTGTCCCTGATGGTCATTCATGAGTCTGCCTGGTGGGAATCCGGGCAGCCCTGTGTGGCCCACCTGCTCTCAATCTCACGTCCTCCATAGGAAGAACCGCCCTGTCCCAGGCACCCATATTTCACTTCTGCCCCCAGGAGACAGAAATACTGGTGGCTGGACTTGAGTCTCATGGTCCTTCCCTGCTTTGGTTGGACTCCTGGGGAGACGTCTGGAGAAGAGGAAGGAGAGAAGCGGCAGTTTCCCAGCCACTGCAGAGAGTGACTCAGGCGGCTTCTGTGCCGCGGGGAACGGTCCAGCTTCCGAGGGAGCCAGCTCCACCAACTCAGCCCTGCCATCTGGAACGTTCCGTCTCGCTGCTGTTTACTTTCTGAAACTTTGCATTCCTGGGGCCTGAGCTTGGGAGCAACTGTGTGTGGAAAATACGTGCTTCCTTTCATATGTTCCAGTGACACATAACAGCTTGCTTTCAGCCCTTTAAAACAGAAACCGAAAAAGAAGGAAAGAGAGAAAGAAAAGCCTTTGCCAAACACTCTCCCCACAGAGGAGAAACCCTGGGGATCCTAGAACAGAAGGTGCTCTGAGAGGTGGGGCACCGCCAGCTGTGTGGCCTCGAGTGCCCGGTTGGTGCAGAGGAAGGTACCAGGTGAGGGCCATGTGAAGGGCCTTTTGTGAGGGGTGAGCGCGGCACAGGCCGGCAGGAGCCACCCTGGGGGTCCCACGCAGCACCCTGGGTGGAGCCCAAGCTTCTCAGAGACATCAGCCTGGGGGAGGGGGAGGGGGGAGGTTGCAGGGTCACGGGGAGGGTGTGGAGCCTCAGCTCCAGGCTGACCCTCTGGCCCACATGCCATCCAGACTCTTGCTGGTAAGAGGTGGAAACCCAACCTGAACTCACTAATTGGAAGCAGCATGTGTTACCTCATGAAGTCTAACTCAGGGAAGCGTGGAGTGAAGCTCTTGGGCGATGGAGACCAGAGCTTCGGGGCCTGGGTTCTCTGGTTTCCTTTGCCAGCTGTCTCCTCCCCCTGGCTTCCTCCATGCCAAGCCCCCAGACCCACACTCCATAGGGCTGGGCTCTGTAGCAAAGTCTGAGAGCTGTTCATTCTCCAAATGTCTCCTCTCAGACCGCAACCTGGTAACAGAACCCAGATTAAAAACTACATTTCCCAGCCTCCCTTGCAGCAAGGTATGGCCACATGACACATTCTGGCCAATCAGCTGTGATGATGGTGATGCTGGGCTCACCCAGGGAAATGTCCAGCACCACGTCCTCCCTTCCCAGGTGGGAGACGCACCTGGTGGAGAACTCTCCTTAGAACACGGGCAGAGACAGAGCAGACACATCTAACGAAGGAAGGAGAATGTGCTGGGAGACATGCCCGGCCCTTTCAGATCTTGGACAAGTCAGGGCCGGCCTGAGAAATGGCCCACTGGACACAGGTAAGCCAGACTGCAGTCATCTTGGCACCGGTCACCCCCCAGGTGTGTGACAGCCCAGAGCTCGGGGCTCCAGAGGGCTTGGCGTGGAACCCTCAGCCTGAGCTCTGGCCAGCTGCTGGTGGACAAAAACCTCTCTCCAGACCAAACCTTCTCTTCCTGGGGTGCCCTCTCTGGGGCCCTGCTTCCCACTGGGTGATGATTTGGGTCCATGAGAGCCTGTCAGGTTCTGTCTCCCTCCTCTCAGGTAACCCAGTGACCTGCTTCACGAGAAAGCACCTGTGTTTGTTTAGCAGGTGCCGCGGGAGCCGTGGGTCGCTGGGTATTCAGGCAGGTAGTTCACTCAGGTGTGGCCGTTGGGTGGGGAGTCTTCCCAGGCTCACACCTCCACTTCCCTCCCCACCAGCAGAATCGCTCCAGTCCAGCGGTTCCTGCTGTCACATCTTCCGGATGTCTCACATCCCTGTGGATGGAGAAGCAGCAGCGCTTCTGCGAGCCCAGTGTTCCTGAGAATTTACCTTGAGGCGCAGCTGAGTGGATCTCCCATGCTCTGGCCTCCCCCGCCCCTCTGTCCTCCCGGGACCTCGGCTTGGCGTGTTTGCTTCTGCTCCCACAGTCCCAGTAGCCCCTATTGCTTTAAGGCTAATACTCAAGTCCTTGATGTTGTCCCCAAGGCCCCGGGGGTCCAGGCCTGCTGCCCCCACCTCACCTCTCGTCTCTTCTCCCTTCTCACTGTATTCTAACCACCTGGTCCTCGTGTGATTCCTTGGATGTGCCAGGCCCTCTCCTGCCTCAGGGCCTTTGCATGTGCTGTTCCCTCCGCCTCATCTGTTTCCCTTCCATCAGCTTAGCTGCTGCTGAGCTTTCCAATCTTAGCCTCCCTCCCAGAATGTCAGGATCTCCTGCTTTTCTCTTTGTAGTCCCATGTGCTTTCTTTCAGAGCACTTACCAAAGTTTATAGAAATGTAATCATGTGGTTATTTGATTAGTGTCTGTCTCTCCTGCCAGACTAGAAGGCCCCCTGAGAACCAAAATATCCATCCCTACCCATCACCGTATCTTCTGAATACAAGTGTTTGTTGAATGAATGATCAAAAGGCAGACACAGGCCACACAGACATACATGACACAGACAGGCTGTCTGTGGTTCCCTCCTTAGGGGTTGGTCCCCGAACAAGGGATTCTCCCCCAAATCAGGGAAATTGTGAGAGTGGGCATGTTACCCTTCCTGAAGCTTCTGTCTGTGGTCTTGACACTGCACTGCACATATGATCATTTTTAATTCAACCCACATTGTCCGTATGGAAGAGCCAGGAAGCTTGGCTTCAAGGAAGGATTCATTAGACGGATATATCCTTTTATGTTACCTATAGGACAGAGCGGTTTAACTGTTTCCATTATCTTTGAGCTTTTATTACCCTGGTTACTGATCTTCCCTTTTAATGAAGCCCATCATTAAGCAAGTAGGAGGCTGTGCCTGGTCTTCATGAATACGCTGCCGGGCACAGCTCAGCCACGGAGCCCCCGCGGCCGTGAAGCAGAATCACCGCCTCCTCCCATCTCCTGACCTCTTCTGTTCCTTGGCTAGCGCGAAGGGCAAAGGAGGAGGGGGGAGCCCAAGGGCTTTCCTGGGGACACTGTCATCAGTAGTATAAGCCGGAGCCCCCGGCAGACACGCAGGAGGGCCTGGTCCCACCGCAACGGGGCCAAAGCGTGGGGAAGGAGAAGAGACGGGCAGAGATGTTGGGCACTCTCCTGCATCTGACACGCGGAGTCAGGAAGCCCCGTTTCCAGACGCAGGTAACGGCGATGACTGTCTATCAGCCTAGGGCACAGAAAATTACACATCTTCCCTTTGTTTCCAGCTAACCATCAGTCACACGCCTGGCTCACTCCCTGTGTAATAGACACCTGTGTTCTGCCCTCTCAGAATCCAGTGCCCCTCCTGTGGGGCACCAGCAGCACAGCTTCCCTTGGGGGAGTCCCCGCAGCTCTCGGCACCCAAGCTGTGGGTGAGGTTGACCCCATGACCTGCTTCCAGGATCGGGTCCTGGCCAATCAGCACATTCCACCCCCTGGCCCAGGGACTGGTTCAGGAAAGAAGACATGACCCAGTCGGGCAAGGTCAGACGCAATCCTAGGATCCCTGCTGCAGCTATTGAGAGATAGCGAGCATGGGAGAGAGAGAGAGAGGGAGAGAGACCTCCAGGGGCCACCTCGCGGCGAGAGCCTGCCTGGAGATGAAGCCCACCCAAGAGAGGACAGAGCTGGGAGCTGGGGACAGAAGACTCCCGACAGCATGGATTCAGCGCCTGGATAAAGCTATGCCTGAAGCTCTGTCTGTCCTTAAATCTTCAGTTACACGAGCCCTTTGGGGCTGGATCCAGGTTGAACTGAGTTTCTGTCAGTTAGGATTGCCGTATGATTCACTGTGGTCACAGTAAGTCCAGCGCATCTCCCTGGAGGCTTTCCCCGCCACCTGAAACCATAGTGATGGGGGTGTCAGTTCAAAGGAAAGCCCTGTTTCTAAGGGCTGGACGGGCAGAGAAGTGAGTGGGATGCACGCCTAGTGCCACGAGGTGGCGCTGTTGATCGCTGGTCCTGCACAGTCCCATGGACGCCGTGGGCTGCTGGTCCAGACCCGCAGAGGCTCTGACGGGGCCTCACCTGGGCTCTGTGCTGTGGCTCAGCCAGTTGGCCCCAGACCATGGTGCCGTGCTAGTTTGGAAGGAAGCTAAGGAGATTCCCACTCTGGCCAGCCAGTGTGCTGGAAGGAACCCTGTCCCCTGTCATCCAAGCTCCAGGTCCCCCGCCATACTCCCCACCTGAGGCCTCCCTGGGGGTTTGGAATCACTTACTCGGGGTTTCATCTGTTGCTGCATAACTAGCAAATCACTTAAAGACATAAAGCAACAGCAACCATCTATTTTGTTCACGAACATACATGTGGGTGCAGATTGGCAGGGAAGGGCCATCTCTGTCCCACGGGGCACCAGCTGGGGTGGCTCGGCGTGGACGGGGGGCCCTGAGTTGGTGCCAGCTGTTGGCTCAGTTTGCCCCCATGTGGCCTCTCTGCGGGCCGTCTGGGCTTCCTCACGGCATGGAGGTCAGGTTCCGAGATCAGAGACAAGCATCACCTTTAGGACCTAACCCCAGAAGTCATGTGACATCACTTCCACCCAGGGAGGGGACAGGGACCCCACCGCTCAATGGGAGCATGGGAAATGGAGTGTCGTTGGTGTCCCCCAGAAAAATACGATGGAGTCCTACCCCAGGACGTCAGCTGTGACCTGATCTTTGTAGATGATCTAGTTGAGATGAAGGTGGGCCCTAATACAACATGGTTTCTGTACACTTCTAAGGAGTGTCCTTATTAGAAGGGACTAGGACACGGGGAGAAGACGGCCGTCTACACGCCAAGGAGAGAGGCCTCAGGACAAACCGGCCCTGCAGACACCTGGATGTCAGACTTCCAGCCTCCAGAACTGAGAGAGACTATAAATGTCTGTCGTTTAAGCTTCTCAGTCTGTGGTACTTTGTTATAGCAGCCACAGGGACTGATACAAGGAGATGCTGTTGCAGCCATCTTTGGAAAACACATCCCACCAGAGGATGTGTGATAACCTAGAGTCTCAAAGAAAGTGGGCAGAAGCAAACTGACATATACAAGGCATGGCTCTGCCCCCGTTCCAGGGGAGGCGGGGTCTGGGGGCAGGGCGGGGTGCAGTGGGGCGCATCTTTGGCTGGTGGGGAAGCAGCGACAGAAACACAATGAAGCCACCCGTGTCCGACCCCTGACGGGCTCGCCTGCACGTTTGTCCAGCAAGATGCGTTTGCTTTCACGTGCTTTCTCTACATCTTCTCATTCAGGTTATCTTGGCAAATTGCTAAAAAGATTCCAAGCCTGGAAAGTGGGCCCATCGGCGCACGTTCTCCCTGAACAGCCCTCCACACTCCCGCGCACGCCCCTTCTTCGAGATCCTGGCTCCGTGCATCTGTTACCACTTCCCTGGAGGCGGCGCTGTCCTGCCCCCCCTGCGCCTCGGGAGCCCGCGTACTTACATTCCCATCACAAGAGAGGCCCCCTAAGCGAGTCCTTCCCACACCACGAGGGGCTGCTCCAAGGTAATGGTTCTGTCCACCTACAAAGGCAGGAGCTCCTACTGCAAATAGGAGGTGCTGCTCCAGCAGGCGTCTGCGGGATGTGCAGGTGAAGGCAGCCCCTGGGACGGGCACAGCAGGCGTCCACGGGATGTGTAGGTGAAGGCAGCCCCTGGGATGGGCACGGCAGGATGCCCGGCCAGATCGGGGGGCCCTGTCTGACAGTGCCACAGAGCCCAGACCTGGGGCAGCCCCAGAAGGTCCAACAGGATGGAGCCGAGGGGTGCAGCTCCACCCCCTCAACCCAGCACAGTACCTGCATGCGCCCTGGCCCCCCGAGCGTCACCCCTCAACCCAGCACAGTACCTGCACGCGCCCCGGCCTCCCCGAGCCTCAACCCAGCACAGTACCTGCACGCGCCCCGCCCCCCCCCGAGCCTCCCCCCTCAACCCAGCACAGTACCTGCACACGCCCCGGCCCCCCCGAGCCTCCCAGGTTCTTCGGGAGTCCCGGACCTTCCTGCAGTAAGAGACGGTGCATCTGTCTAAGTCGCAGCTGCAGACTGCAAGGCAAAAACGTGATTACTTCCCTCCTCAAATTATGGGTAATGACACCTGGACTAAGTGTAGTAATTACGGACAAAGCGCTGTTGATGCAGCTGTCAGGTACGATGTTGACTCAGCCAACCCTGCCCTGCCTTGGAGAATGAACAGGCAAGTTGGAGCAGCAGAAAAGAAGAATAAATTCACATCTGAAATATTTCTGTTCTCTGCCTCTGCAGGAGAAATAACAGAGAACAGAACAGAACAGTGTGACATCTTTCTGTTCGGAAGGGCTGGCTCCCTCTGCCTGGAGACTGCTTCCTGACAGGTGGGTGGGCAGGTGGGCGGTGGGATGGGGTCCCCCACCCCCCAGCAGCACTGGAGGTCGCAGAGACGCCAGGAGGGGGCCGCCTGGGTCCAGCGCTTCGGGGCCCATCTCAGGCTCAGGGCACCCCCCCGCACCCCTGCGCGGCCCACTCCCACCCCCACCCCCGCACCCCTGCGCGGTCTCACTCCTTTGGCTCTGCACAGGGCAGTGGCTCCAAATTCAGGCTCAGATCAGCCAGACTGAAATCTAATCCTGGGTAGCCAGGTGGCCCTGGGCTAATATAGTTCACATCTCAGTGCCTCAGTTTCCTCTTCTGTGAAATGGGTGCAATAATACAACCTTCCTCGTGGAGTTTTATGAAGATTAAATAAACACAGAGTTAGCATTGGTCCAGGCAGGGCAGTGAAACTCTTCTGTATGACACTATGGTGGCGGAGACATGACACCATGCATTTGTCAAACCCATAGAATGTACCGTACAGGGTGAATCCTTGTTGGACTACAGACTTCAGTTAATAATGACGTATTTGTTCAGCAGTTGTAACCGGTGTACCCACTAATGTAAGACGTTCATAAGAGGAGATATTGGCGCAGAGGGTCTATCTGGGGACTCTCTGTACTTTCTCCTCAACTTTCTGTAAACGTAAAGCTGCTCTAAAAATAAAGTCTCATAACTTCTTTTAAGGAACCAAAAAATGTCAATTTTCATTTATTCACTACTGTTGCTCTCACGCCGGTCTGCTGACTTCAGGCCTCACGCCCCCTCTTTCGACGGATTGCTTGGTTCCATGGTCTGTTCCATCCTGATGTGGCTTCTCCCCAAAGTGTGTGCGGCAGCAGCAGCCAACTGTCTACCTAGATCCGGTCTCCCCCTCCTAACAGAACCCTAATTTGGTTTGGGTGGCAGTGGGACAGCTGTACAAAACTACATTTCCGGGCTTCCCTGGTGGCGCAGTGGTTGAGAATCTGCCTGCTAATGCAGGGGACACGGGTTTGAGCCCTGGTCTGGGAGGATCCCACATGCCGCAGAGCAACTAGGCCCGTGAGCCACAACGACTGAGCCTGCATGTCTGGAGCCTGTGCTCCACAATAGGAGAGGCCGCGATAGTGAGAGGCCTGTGCACCGCGATGAAGAGTGGCCCCAGCTTGCCACAACTAGAGAAAGCCCTCGCACAGAAACGAAGACCCAACACAGCTAAAATAAATAAATAATTTTAAAAACAACAACAACAAAAAAAAAACTACATTTCCCAGATGCCCTTATAGTGAGGCATGGCCATGTGACAGAGAGTACTCATGGCCCAATGAGTAGAGATCTCCTGGGGATTTCTGGGAAAGCTTTTTTCTAACTTAGGTGTGGTGCCTTTTCCTCCTTCCTGTTTTGAATGTAGATGTAATGCTTGGAGGGCAGCAGCCATTTCGTAGCCATGAGGTAAAAAAAAAGACACACACTAAGGGTGGTAGAGAAGGAAGTGAGTCTGAGTTCTCACTGGCATCCTCAAGCAGTTGTTCAAGCCCTACACTATTTTTGTGTCCCTATTTGCTTAGTCAAGTTTCTGTTAGGTGCAGCTGAACATAATCCCAAATGCTGTGTGCTGCCTTTGAGACTAGCCCTCTCAGGCCTACACACTGTGACACATGGGCAGGTGACCCTGCACCCATGCCTTGGTCTCAGCATCCCAGCCTCCTGACCAGTGGCCATGTCAGTGCCAAGGAACCCTGATGACACAGGCTTCCAATCAGATTATGAGAAGGGCCAAGTAATCAGGACTCAACAGAGGAGAACGACAGGCTTCCTCTGGCGGGAGATCTCTGGAGAGCGGGGGCACAGAGGAGTACTGAGCTGGCGCTGGATTGGCCCCAGCCAGCATGGGAAGGGAGGGAGCTACTCATTCCAGCTTGACCCAGGAATTCCCTCACTCAGCCTGGGACGAAAAGGGAACAGAGCTGAGGAGCTGGGCCACCGCCTCCGGGCATCCGAGAAGGCACAAGGCAGAGCTGGGGAGGGGGTCTGCATCTGAGAGCAGCACGGATGCTGGCAGCCCGGGCAGCACAGGACACGCCCTTGTCTCGGGCGGTGCGGTGGAAAGGGAGGTGCTTCCGTGGGCACCAGCAGATGGGCCTCAGCCCCGCTTCCTCTTAATTTGTGTAATTCAAACAAAAGGAGCTTTCACATTTTCTCTGAACATTTGTGCACCTCAGCCTCCCCTGCTGGGCCCAGAAGCCCGAAAACATCACAGGTTCTCAGCACAGCCTTCTCACTTTCTTTCTCAGATGAAACCTCTTATTTCAGAGCAGCTCACTGGGGGTGGGGTGGGGGCCTTGAACTTGAGGCTTTGAGGCCAGTTCTGCAAAGATGACTTCAAGAAACTGTGACCGCCTTTGAAGGAGGCTCAGAAGGTGGGTGTGGCCTCCCACGTCCTTCCTGCAGCAGCCAGGGGATGGAGGAGGGGTCATCCAAGGTGACTTGTCAGCGGCGGCAGGACGCTCCTTCCT
The DNA here is from genome assembly GCF_964270905.1 of Leucopleurus acutus. NCBI lineage: Eukaryota > Metazoa > Chordata > Mammalia > Artiodactyla > Delphinidae > Leucopleurus > Leucopleurus acutus. Next base: position 89,603,924 of record NC_139155.1, read on the forward strand.
CGCCACGGGACGGCCTGGCCTGGCCTCACACCAGCTGCGAGGAGAGGCTGTCCACAGCAGCGGTACATGCTCCCGGGCAGCACAGATGTGGGGAGAAGCCCTGGCCTCCGTGGGCTGGCAGGCCAGGAGCAGGGGCTCAGGGAGGAGGGATTCTCACCAATGGCTCAGCACGAGACCCTGGGCAGTAGGCTTCTCTTCCCTGACATTCAGTTCCTCATGTTGAAATGATAAAAAAGCAGGGCTTTTTTTTTTTTTTACTTTTTAAAAAAATTTTATTGGAGTAGAGTTGATTTACAATGTTGTGGGTCTCTGTAAATGGCAGTCACCCCAACTGAAAGTGGCTTAAATCAGAGAAGGGTATGTATTGGCACGTGTGGCCGAAAGTTTCAGGCGTAGCATGAACTTCAGGCACATCTTGATCCAGGCGCCCCACCAGTGTCATGGAGACCAAGTCTCTCTCCTGACTCTGATTCCACCGCACTGGCTCCATTTCCATCCCAGCTCTCCCCTCCTGGTGACAAGATGCCACCAGCAGAGTGTGCAAGCACTTGAGACAAAGGAAGCCTCTTTCCCACCACTGAGCTAGAGCTCTGGGCGCACCTGGTTGGCTCAGCCTGGGTCACGTGGCTTTCCCTGAGCCAATTGGATGGTTAGAGGAAGGTGACACTGTGATTGACCAGGCCCGATCACATGCTCACCTGTGGGTTCACAGATGATGTCACCTCAAACACCAGACTGGAAGAGGGAGAGAGGGGGTCCTCACAGGAAATGCAGGGAGTGGTTAGCAGCAGGGGAAATGCTGGGCCTTGGTCTCCTCCTCCCTGACCCTTTGTGACTTGACGGGCATGATGCCCGCAACCTTGAAGACCACACCTGGCAGCATCCCAAGGCATTATGGGTACAAATGCCTGCCCAGGTGAGTGAAGCTGGTCCCGCAGCCCCCTGCAGGCTGCCAATCTCGGACGCCTGTGCGGTGACTGCAGGGGAGGGAAGGGCAGGATCACGGACCATTAAACCTCAGGAGCTCTTGAAAAAGTTGGGCTCAAGGGCCATAAACCCAGACGTGCCAGGCAGGTAAAGGAAGCTCTGGGGACCAGGCGTCTATGCTCCGTGTGTTTAGCCCCAGAGTGTGCCTGCCTGCAGCAGGTACTCAAGAAATAGTTGTTGGGTGAATGAGGCAGTGGGTAGAAAAAGGCCAGGGGAGGGAAAGCCAGCACAGGTATTGCAAACGTCAGCTATGCCCGGACTGGTGGCAGGGCTGTGTGGAGTGGTGGGGACTGTGGCCTGACGGAGGGCACATGCCCCACAGAAGGCAGTAGCCACCACCTAGTGGTAGTCAGCTCTCACCGGAGCTCCACCTGGCCAGAACACAGGCTTTTAAAGGAAACCAGACGCCCTGGTTTTTATGAAAAATTTCATGATTTTAAAATCCTTTTTAACACGCTATAGAGAGAAAAAAGAAAAACATATCCAGTGACCCAGACTGGACCCGCGACAGACATTTTGTAACCGCTGATCTGGTCCAACCTGTTTTCCAGGCAAATAAAATGAGAGCTGGACTAGCGCTCTTCTAAGCCAACACAGACAGAGGCTGGCTGAGGGCCCCCGCCGTCCTCTGCGGGAGAGGCCAGAGCACCTCCGGCCCCAGCTTGGGGTTCCATTCCAAACTTTGACACCCAGGAGCAGTTCTGACTGCAAAAGGAGTATACAGATGAATCTGTGGGGGTCCCAGGAAAGTGTCCAGCACGGCATGAGATCCCCCCGAGGGTGCCTCCTTCCGCTGTGGGCAGCCAAAGCGTCGCCTGTGAGGAAGGAGTTCTCATCTTGTTCGAGCCATTCCTGGAAATGGAGGAGGATGGAGGTCTCACCAACTCCTGTGATGAGGCCAGCGTGCCCTCCGTAGAAAAGTGGACAAGGTAATATGCTGTCACGGTAACAAGCCTTGACTCTGGACCGAGTGTACAGATTCCATATGAGATGCTCCCTGTTCCTGGAACCACCTGAACGTCCTCAGCTGGAATGGAAAAGCAGCTGAAAAGCACCTGAAAAACGAGGGACTAATTCTCTCTTATCCAAGGGACTGTAAAAGCAGGCTGGTTGCAGCCGGGTCCATCTGCGGCTCAATGAAGATTTCTCCTCGCGACTTCAAGGCCGCCTCCAAGTTCCAGGCAGCCCATCTTCATGTGTCAGCATCTGAAATCCTCTGGGAGCCAGTCTTTGCCTTGTGTCCTTTATAAGAGGGGAGAAAATTTCCCAGCAGCTCCTGGCAGACTTTCCCGGAGTCCCATTGGCCGGGTGGCCTGCCGGTTCCCTTAGGGGCTCTCCAATTCCGGCGTGGCCAACTGAATTGCAGGACTGGCTGCATCCCATGGAGACCAAGCTGGGGAGGCACCACCTCCCCTGAGTGCATTGCTGCTGCCTGAAGCCTGAGCAAAGTCAGAGCTTGCTTAGCTGGGGGGAAGGTTGCCTGGCAACCAAGTGTCAGCCACCTTCTCACCAACTGCTGTCAGCTTGGCTGGACGCTGCCTCAAAGGTGCGAGGCCAGGCCCAGGGCAGCCCAGTGGCCCAAGGCGGCCATTCACGACGAAGCCTTCCCAGGCACCCGGGGGCCCAAGCCCATCCAGCTTGGCACCATTACTACTCTACTCACTCCTTCTGGCCCAAAGAGCAGAATCTGCATGAGATCCCAAGGTGGGTCCCTGGGGATGGCTTCCATCTTCCCTGATGCCAGCATACCCACCTCTGCAGCCAAGAAGAGTGAGGCCAGGCCCAGGGCCCCATCCAAACAGAGAGGCCTGTCCTGCTGGTTTACTCTGCTCTGCCCAGGAACAGGTGGAGGTAGAGTGAGAGGAGAGTTTCACTCAGTAAATACCTGCTGGACGGGTGCACACACACATGCGCGTGCACACACATGTGTTAACATGCACGTAAACATGTGCACACACACACGCACATGCATGCATGCGAACACGCACACACATACACGAACATGCATGTGCGTGCACACATGCATACGTGCAGAGACACATACACAGGACACATAGCCCCCGACCTTTGGATCCAGCTCCACAAAAGCAGCTAATTTACGTTTCCCACTATAATTACATTTCTGAACCCATCAGCATGACTATTCCACGAACACGTAACTCGCCGTGTGGCAAACAGAGGCGAGCTCGTGACTGCAGGTGGGCCAGTGCTGGGAATTTCCATTTTTATTTTACTTGAAATTCAACACCAAGTAATAACAGCACCGCGTGGATGGAACACATTTCCACTTCAATGAAAACAGAAACGATCCTTCTTAGCAGAACCCCCGGGGCCGCAGGCGCCAAGGTTGCACAGCGGAGGGGTGGCCAGGAAAGGGGCTCAAGCCCGCCCGTCAGGGAGAAATCTCTGAGGATGGGAGGGGTGTGGGCGCTGGGAGCGGAGCACGGGCGTGTGGCCCGCAGTTGAGCCGTCGCTGGGACAGGTTTCTGGGCAGAGCCGTGTCCCCCAGTGCCCTGCTTTTCAGTGCCACCCACTGGCCCGAGGAACACAGGGCTGGCTCCGGGGACACTGCCCCCAGGAGGAAGCCAGGACAGCGATCCATGGCCCCCAGAGGGTCAGCTCCTGGAGTCGTGGTTGCTGGCCCTGCGGGCACACCCTCCGCAGGGGAAGGTGTGGCGGCTCGCAGCCCACTGGGACCTGCCCTTCCTCCATGCTCCCCACCCCCTCTCACTGGGTCGCCTCCGGTCCCCTCAGGCTTTGTGGGGATGACAGGACCGGAGGGGATGCCTTGTTAAGGTGAGTCTTACCTAAACCCTCCCCAGAGCGAGTAGACACAGCCGTCCAGGGTGTGGGATTCCAGCAACACCAACAAGAAGGCGAGCGCCAGCGCCACCTCCCACGTGGGGCTGGACCGCACTCCAGGGGGCCTTTAGCTGCCTGCTCCCCCCTTGGGTTTGTCCGCTCAGCACCAACCTCTCCAGTTTTGGTAGCTGAACCCAATTTCCCTTCCAGGAATCTGGCCCTACTCCATCTCTGTGTACTCAGTTTTGGGTCAAAACCAGTCTAAATGTTGCTATGAAGGTATTTTTTCAGATGTGATTAACATTTTTTTTAATTGTGGTGAAATACACATGACATACAATTAACCACCTTTAAGTGTACACTTCAGGGTGTGAAGTACATTCATACTGTGAAAGCAGCACCACCATTATCTCCAGAACTTTCTCATCTTCCCAAACTGAAACTCTGTCCCCATGAAACACTAACTCCCCATCCCCCGCCTCCAGCCCCGGCACCCACCATCCTGCTTTCTGTCTCCATGGATTTGTCTGCTCTGGGGACCTCATATAAGTGGAATCATACAGGATTTGTCCTTTTGTGACTGAGTTATTTCACTGAGCATAATGTCCTCAAGGTTCACCCGTGTTGCAGCATGTATCAGAATTTCCTTCCTTTCTAAGGCTGAATAATATTCTATTGTGTGTGTATGTACCACATTTTGTTTATCCATTCATCTGTCTGTGGACACTTGGGTTGCTCCTATGTTTTAGCTATTGTGAATAATGCTGCTGTGAACATGGGTGTGCAAATATCTCTTCAACCCTGCTTTCAATTCTTTTGGGTGTTTACACAGAAGTGGAATTGCTGGATCATATGGTAGTTCTAGTTTTAATTTTTTGAGGAACTACCATATTGTTTTCCATAGTGGCTGCACCATTTTACATTCCCGCCAACACTGTCCAAGGATTCCAGTCTTTCCACATTCTCCCCAACATTTATTTTCTTTCTGAGGTAGCCATCTTAACGGGTATGGGGTGGTACCTCATTGTGGTTTTGATTTGCATTTCCCTAATGATTAGTGACGTTGAGCATCTTTCCATGTGCTTATTGGCCATTTGAATATCTTCTTTGGAAAAATATCTTTTCCAGTTCTTTGTCCATTTTTGAATCAGTTTGGGGTTTTTCTGGTTAAGTTTTAAGGAGTTCTTTCTACATTCTGGACACTAATCACTGATCAGATATGTAATTTACAAATAATTTCTCCCATTCTGTGGTTTGTTCTTTCACACTCTTGACAGTGTCCCATCATTCTCAAAATGCACAGAAGTGTTTTTATTTTTATGAAGTCCGATGTATCTCTTTTTTCCTTTTGGTATCATATCAAATAAATCTTTGCCAAATCCTGTGTCATGAGGATTTCCCCCTGTGTTTTCTCCTCAGAGTTGTATAATTTTAAGTCTTACATTTATGTCTTTGATCATTTTGAGTTATTTTTGTATGTGGCATTAGGTAAGGGTCCAACCTCCTTCTTTTGCATGTGGGTATCCAGTTTCCCCAGCACCATTTGTTGAAAAGACTGTCCTTTCTCCATTGAATGGTCTTGCCACTCTTTCCAAAAATAATCTGACCATATATATGCGAGGGTTTATTTCTGGGCTCTCTGCTCTGTTCCACTGGTCTATACATCTGTCTCGATGGCACACCACTTGGATTACTGTAGCTTTGTAGTATGTTTTGAAATCAGGAAGTGTGAGACCTCCAGCTTTGTTTCTCTTTTTCAAGATTTTTCACTTTGGCTAGTCAGTGTCCCTTGAGATTCCACACGAATTGTAGGATAGAGTTTTCTATTTCTGGGGGAAAAGTGATTAACATTTAGATCAGTAGGCTCTGAGTAAAGCAGATGACCCTCCATAGCATCAGTAGCTATGGCAAGACGGGAGCATCTCTCACTGCAGCCCATGAGTGGACAGGGAGGAAGGAGAGGGAAGAGGGGAGGGGTGGTGGGGGGAGATGGAGAAGGAGAGGAAGGAGTAGGAGAGGAAGGGTGGACACCAGCTGAGTTTACTACCTTGCCCGGCAAGAAAGAAGGAGCCGGTGGGGAAATCCTGAGCAGTCATTCGAGGGGAAAATTCGTGGGTTTGGGGTGTTAGAAAGAGGGGTTCATAGGTGCTATCCTGATGAGAGATTGAAAGCCAGCACTATAGGTGGATGAAGGAGGGAAGTTTGCATGTGATTGGACGAGGTGAGCACCTGCTCACTGGTCAGTCTTCAGTTACTCAGGGTCTGGAGTCCTGGGTCACTCGGCACTCATCATCCACCCCCTTCTCAGCTTCGGATGGTTGAACCATCTGGATGAAACTCAACCGTGGTGTCCAGCCTCCTGTGCGGCCCCCATGATCCCCACTCCTGCCGGTCACACCCTGAGGAGCCCCTCCCACATTAAATCGCGCTGACGTGTGACACCAATAACATCTGGTGGAAGCTGTGGAGAGTGACTTCCAGAAGCAGATCATAAAGGACGTGTTGGCTTTCACCATACTCTGTGTCCTCTGGCGTTGCTCACTCCCGGCGGAAGTGAGCAGCCCCAAGGAGCCCAGTGAGGACGCCACCTTGGAAGTGGACCCAGCCTCGGTCAGGCCTTCAGATGATGCAGCCCCAGCTGCCAGCTTGGCTGCAACCTCAGGAGAGACCGTGGGCTTGGAGCCACCCTGCCAGGCCTCTCCTGAATTTCCGATGCAAAAAAAAAAGGAGAAAGAAATGTGCAAGGTAGTAATTGTTCATTGCCATTTAGCTGCTAGTTTGGGGGGTGGGGGTAATCTGTTACATTCAGTTGTGATGGTTCCCAAGCATTCACTACCCCAAGAGGAAATATTTTCTTTTATACGTTTCTGAGTTACCCTCGGTCGGAGGGGCCCCAAGGCAGGCTGGCTCGCGCCCCAGTGCTTCACAGTCTGGGTGAGGAGAAGAAAACTTTCCTGTCCGTAGTCTTTTGTAGGTTGGATTGTGTCCCCTCAAAATTCATATGTTGAAGTCCTAGCCTGCAGTACCTCAGAAGGTGACCTTGTTTGGAAATAGGGTCATTGCAGATGTAATTGGTTAAGATGAGGTCATTCTGGTCATCCTAATCTAATACAGCTGAATTCTTATTAAAAGAGAAATTTGGACACAGAGACACACACAGGGAGAAACTGTGTGACCGCAGAGGCCGAGACGAGGGATGTGGCCACAAGCCAAGGGATGCCAAGGGCAGCCGGCCACCCCAGAAGCTGGGAGGGTCAGGAAAGACCCTCCCCTAGAGCACAGCCCTGCAGACACCTTGATTTCAGATTTCCAGCCTCCAGAACTGGGGGAGGATAAATGTCTGTTGTGTGGAGGCCCCTCTGTGGGGCTGTGTAGCAGCAGCCTCAGGACGCTCGCACAGGTGGCACAATTATGCTGCACAAGGACGCTCATCACAGCGGGTGCTCTTCCTAACAGGGTAGATGGCATGATTGTCCCCGGATAGCAGCGGGCCCTCGGAGAGGAGTTATGCGTCTCTGTCCCTTGATGGCAGGCTCTGGCACGGTCTCACCTGGGCCGACAGGTGTGAACGGAAGCTTCCGGAGCCCTTGAGGGGCAGAGCCCCCTCCCCTCTGCAGTCAGGCCTTGCTGCTCAGCGTGCCGGGCCCAGAGACGAGTGTGAAATGGCCCTTTTCTGTTGTAACGGCTGATCTCGAGGGCAGCTCCCCACAGGGGCGCCTCACCTAAGCAGACTCAGCGCTAACCCACCGGGGAGAGGAGAGCCTAGCAGCAAAGCAAGAGGCTGGCCAACCCAGCGGGACCCGTTTACAGCACAGGAATATTCTCTGATCTTTAAAACCTTGTGATAAGAAACATGATATTCAGGATATATTGCATTTTTAAGAGAGTACGTCATGTGGAATTCGGACTGGATTTTGTAAACTCAAGGAGCACAGTTTGACCGCACTGAAATGCAAATGGGATCTCCACTGGGTTATAGCCTTATGGGCAACACTTATTCCCTTATTCACACTTCTATTCCTTTCACAGACTACACAATAAACCTAAGTTTATTGTAACGTGATCAGGGAAAAGTACGCTTTACTTCGATTCGCGTTAAAACACAAAGAATGATCAAAATGCCACCAGTAACGTAGCCTCACGTGCCACACCTTTAAAAAGCAGACCTCTGGGCTTCCCTGGTGGCGCAGTGGTTGAGAGTCCGCCTGCCGATGCAGGGGACACGGGTTCATGCCCCAGTCCGGGAAGATCCCACATGCCGCGGAGCGGCTGGGCCCGTGAACCATGGCCGCTGAGCCTGCGCGTCCGGAGCCTGTGCTCCGCAACGGGAGAGGCCACAGCAGTGAGAGGCCCGCGTACCGCAAAAAAAAAAAACAAAACAACAACAACAACAAAAGCAGACCCTGCAGCCTTTCTGCCACGCTCTTCAATGCTCTGCTCCTGAGCCAGGCCGCTCAGCGCTTCCCGGGACCACATCTCAGCAAAGTCTTCAGTCAAGACAGGTTAAGTTTTGCTGTAAACCGAGAAGCTCATCTTTATTTCTAGGCAATTCACTTAAGAGCCTCCTAAAATCTGCTAACTTCTGTGACGAAAATCATTAAAAATCAAATGAGTTTTCCCACGGATAAAACCTAAGATCCTCCCTCAGCCCTGGGAAGGACAGAACTGAGTGGTAACTTCTCCTCCTGCAGGGAGATGAGCAGTGGAGGGGCTGGCACTGTCTCCCGAAAAGGAACCTGAGACCTGTTCTCTGAAGGAAAAAGCAGAAGCAGACGCGGTGAGCCCGGTGGCTGTGCTGGTGGCCACGGAGAAGGCCGCCCCTGCAGATGCACCCTGCCTGGTAACCAAGCAGCAGGCACCTGCGTTCCCGCTGGCAGATCCTCACGCCCGCTGCTTCCCCCATTTACGCGCAGCTAGACCACAACCTACGGAGTAGGGTCCCCTGAGTCCATCCTCATGCAAAGAGATGTTTTAGAACCACCTGCAGAGTGCAAAGTGCCCGGGCAAAGCAAAACTGACCACGTGGCCCCAGCCAGACTCCTCAGGGCCTCCCAAACCTCCCCGTGCACCACCACAGGCGGTGCGAGGTTGGCTCCCCTCCCAGCCCCCTTTGACTCTGCCTTGGGGAGTCTGTTATCTTCTGCCATAATCATGCTTCTTAACAATTCACCCCAAAACGCAGAGGTTTTCAAGAAGGATTCAGCTAGTCCACCAGTCAGCAGGTCCACAAGTAAACTGGGCTCTGTGGGGTGGTCTTCCTGGCCTAGCCTGGGTCCCTTCACTCGTCTGGGGGTAGGATGGATGCTGGCTGGTCTAGGCTGGTCTGGGCCGCTCTCAACCAGTCTTGGCCAGTCTAGACTGGTCTGGCCAGTCTGAGCTGGTCTCAGCTGGTCTAATCCAGTCTTGGCCTTGGCCAGTTTTGGCCGGTCTAGTCCGGTCTCAGCTGGTCTAGACCAGGCTGGGCTGGTCTAGGCCTGTCTGGGCCGGTCTCGGCCCATCTAGGCCATTCTAGGCTGGCTTCTGCCAGTCTAGACTGGTCTAGACTGGTCTAGGCTGGCCTTGGCTAGTCTAGGCTGACCTCGGGTGGTCTAGGCGGATCTAGGCTGATCTAGGCTAGTCTAGGCTGGTCTAGGCTGGTCTAGGCTTGTCTGCCATTGAAAATCCCATTTTGATGGATTTCGCCCCAATCCAGGAGTCTGCCTCAGCAGTGTGGGAATCACCCCTCTCCAGAGAGACGGGCCATCTGAAGCTGCCCTTCCAGATGCTCCACCGACCTGGGAGGCCCGGGCAGAGTCGAGGAGGGTGAGCGAGGATGAGGGCGTCCTGCAGGGAGCTCTCAGCCTGGGGGTCACCACGGCCAGGCAGGGTGCGGGTTCTGTCTGGCAGGTGGACCCGAGGCTCAGCCACCCCGGGGCACCAGACCCCAGCTGGGGCTGGAGAGCACGAGGAGGGGGTGGACGGACGGAGGGAGGATGTCGGGGTAACAGGCAACGCTCCTGCTGCCCCCTCCCCCCACAACGTGGAGCCTGGGGCCCAGGGAAAGCCTGTTTCTTCCTAGAGCCACGGCTGCTATCGACTTGCATCCCCTCCTTCCTCCCCATCTGCCCGTTGCAGACAGGCCCCAGCAGGAGGAAACGGCGGGCGCTGTGGCGTGGAAACAAACCCACAGACGTGATTCCCAAAACTGGAAGAACACAGGGGGCGCCGGCCTTGATCCCACACGGTCTCTAAGTGAGACCAGAGACCTGGCGCCTGGGCCGGAGAGGACAGCAAAGGAAGCTCTCGAAGCCCCGCAGCAAACCTCAAGCTCTCGGCGGTTTTGCACGAGAAATCATTCTCACGTTGTGCCCGTGTCGGGGTGGCCACAGCCCCGTGGCCCCGCGGCCCCCAGAGGGGACCCTGCCCTCCGGTTTGGGAAAGCCAGCTGCCACCCAAGTCCATTGCTTTAGAATGGATGTGTGAGAGCAATCGGCCATTCGGGCACTGTTCTCTGCCCACACGTTGAGACTTGATTACTTTTTTATCACGAAATTAAATTCCTTCTCTTGCCTGTCTCGTTACGTGAAATCTCTTTAAATCTTAATAGACTGCAGCTTCTCCCCACAGCCCTGGCCACTGATAACCGTGTGGGGCACTCTTGGGGGCCCTGGAGCCAGTAGGCGGACGGGGGGGTAGGGGGAGGAGAAGAGGGGGGATGCCGGTGCCCCTCGGAGACAGGAAGGCGCAGGGGCTCAGAGCTCCTCACACCAGGACGATTCTTGCTTCTCAGCAAAGCTGCAGACGGGCGACACGCCTAGGCCGAGGAGGAACAGCTGCTGGGGGCTCCGAGCCAGCCTCCTGCCTGACTCCGGAGCTCGCTGCAGCCAACGAAGCGGAAACCCATGCGGAGATTTGACGTGTTTCCCCTGACAAGCGTCAAGGCGGGGCTGTGATGAGAATTGGGAGTGTTTCTCGGAGCCCATCGAGTCATCTTCCTGGCTCTGAGCTTAGAACTTCTACACTGCATCCACCAGTCACGCCTGCCCCCGTTGCACGCGCACGAAGGGGCCATAACAGCGTGCGCCCTCACCTTCGTGACGAGGACTTCAGGCGTCCTGAGCGTTCACTGGCCACGGCAAAGCGCCAGCAGTCTCGGGACGGGCGTCAGCCGAGTGGACTGAGCTGCTCTGCGGTGGCCGGAAACCCCGACCCGCATTGGTTCCAAAGCGCTCACACGGGACATCCATTGCAGCTGAGGCCTCGACTTCACTCTGGGGCCGGGGATGCAGGGCGCCACCAGCACTGGGAACGAAACGCGCCAGAGGTGACCCGCGTCGCCTCATGGCTCCCTGGGCAGACTGGCCGCGGGGCCCCGCCCAACCCTGAGGGCCAGGAGGTGAAAGCAGGAAACCCTGGTGCGGAAACAGGGAGCGTGTGAGCCTCCAGAGGTTGTAGGAAATGCTCGTGAGATGGGGGAGGTGGGTAGGGTCTGCGACGTGGGCCGAAGGCTGTGCCCCAGGCTCACGTGTGGAATCCTAACCCCCAGGGGAGGGTGCTAGGAGGGGATCGGGTCGTGAGAGTGGAGCCCCCAGGAACAGGATAGTATCCTTATAAACGAGGCCCTGCGAGCTCCCTCACCTCTCTCCACCAGGTGAGGACACAGCGAGAAGACACCGGCTACGAAGGGACTGGAAGCGTGTCGTCTCCAGACTCCAGATCCACAGGCACATGATCCCCGACTTCCCTCCTGGGGAGCTGTGAGAAGTAAAGGTGGCGTTCCTCACAGAGCCCGAGCCTACCAGGACAGATCACAACCTGAACTGCGGAGCAGGGGGACGGGGGACAGGAAACACTGGAGAGGGACCATCGAGGCAGAGAGGATGAGCTGCCTGCACTTGTCACCCAGCAGAAGCAGGTGGAAAGAATCACCGTGAAGGGTGGTGTTTCCCTGGGCCGCCCGTGAGGACACGGCAGATAAAGACGCCGCGTGTCCACAGGGATGTGGTCAGCTGACCTCCGTGCAGGGCACTGGGTCCAGAACTTCTTCAGGGGACCCTCACCACAAATCAACGGAGGTGACGACATCAGTAGATGCTGGGGGTGCACGTGGTCACGGGCATCTGTCTTGGGTCATGGAATGCTGTCCCCACAAGGGACACATCGGAGACCACAGGGAGAGCTGATCTGAGATGACAGACATGCCTCAGTGTGTCCAAAATGAAACAAACTGGTACATAAACAAAACACATAAATATCTCATTAATAGCTCTTGGGACCTGTTGCAAAGGTCGGCATCACCCTGGGTACAAGCACATTGGTTCATGGGCTTCTCTGGTGCATTAAGCTGCATGTCTTTAGGGCAGGACTGGGTCTTATTTATTCCTACAGTTTCAGAGTCCACCCTGTCACTCACATCTAGCAGCTCATTGAGGGTGTTGGTGCAATAAAGCCCTGGGAAGGCAGCAGCAGGAGCCGCGTCACACGTGGAAGGGACTTTCTGAGCTGCTTGCTGGCCGGGACGGGGCGGGGCTCCAACCATGAAGGTGAGGCTGGGACTGTTCAGCTCCTGGAGCTGCTGCAAGAAATGACCACACGCTGGGGGGCTGAACACAACAGAACTCTGTCCTCTCGCACCTCCAGAGTCCAGAAGTCGAAATCAGGCTCCCTCCGAGGCTCCAGGGGACCCTCCTGCCCTCTTGCAGCTCTGGTGGCTCCAGTGTCCTGGGCTCGTGGCCCCATCCCTCCAGCCTCTGCCTCTGTCTTCATACAACTTCTCCCCGTGTGTCTGTGTCTCCACTTCTGTCCCTTGTAAGGACACCAGTCGTTGGATTGAGGGTCCACCTGGATAATCCAGGATGATCTCATCTCAAGATCCTTAACTGGATTACATCTGCAAAGACCCTCTCTCCAAATAAGGCCACATTCACAAGTATCTGGAGTTGGGGCTTAAACAAACCTTTGGAGGGGGTACAATTCAACCCACTACACTGACCCCCAGTTTGGTATGGCCTTTCACAAGCTGTGTCAAAGTCAGGGAAACCACGAGGACACAGAGGGCCACAGGGCCACCTCCAAGTAGGATCCTGGAGAAGCCCCAGTTCCGCCCACAGGGGCGATTTGCCCCGACTTGTAGGGAGACCAACAGGACTTGTTACTTCCCCGCCCTGGCCCCCACTGCCAGGCTTTAGTTAGAGACGCCTGGGGGAAGCCCCTACAACGCACGCTTGCGCTCTGGCGTCTGTCCGGGGTGGCCGTCTGTCCGGGGTGGCTGTCTGTCCGGGGTGGCATGCGTGGCTCGGAGCCTCAGCTTGTGTCGTCTGGGGAAAATGGAGGATTCATGACGGTTGCTCTCAACTGGTTGCTCATGGCAGCAGCACCCAAGCCCCAGGGCCTGCGTTCTCACTGCCGCTAGAAACCACTGCTAGGTTCAAAGGACGAGAATGCAATTTTCCTGGGAGAGTTCAAACCTGCAATGGCACGGATGTGCCCACTACCATCGACTAGCAGAGAACCAGACAACACGTACGAGACAACTGTCTTCTGACCTCAAGCTACAGGCCCTGACCATGCTCTCCAGGGACCCACACAGAGCACAGCTGGCTGGCTGGGTTGGGGACACAGAGATTGGAGATTGGGATGCAGGATTTGCAAGGTCTCCCCTTAAGTCTGGCTGGAAACTGAGACGTGTGTGTATGGGCGGGGACACCCCACAGGGCTGGTCAGGAAGAGAGCAGCCAGGGAGCTGAAGCTGACAAATCCGGTCGCTGACAACACAGCGCCACGATGTCCAGCATCTAATCACAAATTAGTAGACATGCAAAGAAGCAGGAGCACATACCTCGCAACCTGCAGGAAAACCAGTGAATAGAAGCTTGTCCCCAGGGGGCGCTGGTGCCGCAGGTGCCCCCAGGCCCTGGGGACGGGCCGCTGCCTGTTGCCGCTCATCTGGGGTCTGAGCAGAGTCAGTGGAACTCAGAGAGCCGCAGAGTCATGCCGACACGAATAATGCCGGAGCTGGGCTTGCCGTCCCCCAGGAATTTTGAATTCCAGCACCAGTGGTCACTTTCCTGCAGCAGGAGCTCTGGCCTCAGGACCCCAGTCACTGAAAATTCAGCCTGACTAACGGAAAATGACCAGCGTGCCAGTCTGAAAATAAATGAGGGCCAATTTCTTTCTGAGATGTTTCTGAGAAATGGGATATTTCCTGCCATATCGGTAAACAAAGGGTGTCATGGTCATCGGCGCTTGCAGCCCTCCAGCGTGAGCCGGTGAGCCCTGGGAATCTCAGGAAGGAAAGAACACCTGCCATCCAGCAGCCATCAGACTGCAGCCACTCCCCGCGGTGAGCCCTGAGGAAACCAGGATGTGAAAGCACGGGACACTGGCCCCAGATAGCTGGGATGCCTATCAAAGGAATGCTTTCAGTGAGCCCAGGCTCTTGCATCTTCCCATACAGAGAAAAGCACTGAAGTCCTTAACTTGGGATACCTGGTTTTCTTTAATTTACGATAATCCTTTCATGTCCCGACTACCTGCCTTTTGTTGCAGAACTTGTGTATAACCTGGCTCCCCCTCAGCTCCCTGGAGCAGTTCTCTCAGGGTTACTTGAGGTGCTGCCTCCAGGGTCTGAAGTCCTAAAAATTCCCGCCGAATAAAACATAACTCTCAACTTCTAGGTTGTGAATATTTTTTAAGTCGACATTTCCAAGGCTTCTTTCCCCCCAGGGTTCCTCCTTCCTGTCTGGCTGCTCGCACATTGTATGTCAGAATAGAGCAAACAGGCTGAACTTTGCACAGTGCGAGTGGGTCCGGGAGTGGGGTGTGATTTGCATCTCTGGGGCCCCTGTCCCTATGGGTGTGGGTAGGAAACAGACAGTCCTGAGACGAACACAGCTGTAAGCTGTTTTGTTACTCAAGGTGGCTAAACCCCAAGTCTCAGGGTTTAACAATAAAAGTTTATACCTTGTCCATGTAAAGCTCTACATAGATGTTCCCAGTTAGGTGGTGCATTGGTTTTCTGCGGTGACCATAAAAGGTACCACATCCTAGGGGACCTAAAGCCGCAGGAGTGTAACCTCTCACAGTCTGGAGGTCAGAAGTCTGAGATCTAGGTGCCGGCAGGGCTAATGTTGTGGACTGAACTGTGTCCCCCAAAATTCACAGGTTGAAGTTCTAACCCCCAGCACCTCAAGATGTGATGGTATTTGGAAATTGGGTCTTTACAGAGGTAATCAAGATAAATGAGGTCATAACGGTGGGCCCTAATCCAATGTGACTTGTGTCCTTATAAAAAGACAAGATCAGGATGCAGACACACACAAGAACAACCGTATGAGGACACGGGGAGAAAACGGTGTCTACACGCCAAGGAGAGAAGCCTCAGAGGGAATCAGCCCTGTGACACCTCGATCTTGGGACTTCCAGCCTCCAGGACGTGAGGCCGTAAATGTCTGTTGTTTAGGCCACCCGGTCTGTGGTGTGTGTTATGCAGCCCCAGGACACCAACAGGGGCCTCAGGGACCCCGGGTGTTTCCAGTTTGTGACACTGCCATCATCACTGTGCAGCCCAGGGTGGCGTTAGTCGGGACTCACTCGGCGCCTCTGGTGCACATTATCTTGGGACCCCGAGCACAGCAGCTTCAACCAGGAAGACGAGGAAACAGTGCATGCTTTTCTGCAGGTGAAGATGAGAGCTACCTTTGACAAATATATACTTTTTCCTTTCCTTCTCTCTGGAGTTTTTACTCTGTAGGTTTATTTTAGCCTCGTTTTACAACAAAGTAGGTCAGGGGGAATAAAGCAGTTCTTATGTGAGAGCTGGAAAACCCTCAGTGCCAGCAAACATAAATGACACCTCGGGGAGCGCTGGTCCCCAGGGGCACGGCCTGCGTGCGGGTGGGGAAGCCCTGAGTGCTGGACACATGTCCCCCTGGAAGGTCCGGCCCCTGCTCTCCTGCCCACCACCAGTCACAAGCTTACCCGCTGAGCCACGTGCGGGAACAGCGGCCACCAAACTAAGGGAGGTCTACAGGACGAGAAAGATTGATCGATAATCTCATCGATGGCTTCACGCCAAATTGAAAGACGTCCTCGGAGGGAGTCTAGGTTTGGGGGGGCAGAGCTTTGTGGGGGAGCTGACGTTTGAGCTGGGATTTGAGGGACGAGTGGGGTTGGCTCCAAGACGGGGCTGGGACGGATGGAACATTGCAGGCAGGGGAGACACGTGCAAGGCGGCGGCAAGAGTGAGCCGGGGACCAGGAAGGGGCTGGGTGGGGGGTGGAGGAGGCCAGGAATCGGAGCCAACCTCTTCAACATGTGGGCTGTGAAGGGCCAGAGAAATGGCCCTGCTCCATGGGGACACTGAGTGAAGATGGCTGAGGGTGAGGCAGCTGGACACAGCCAGTTCTGGGGGGTGGGGGTGGGGTATGGGTGGGGCAGCAGAAAGGAGGGAAACTTGGAGGATAAAGGCCCTGACAAGGCAGTGGGGCTGTGATCCAGGACCAGGGAGGGTGGCTGCTGACAGGAGTTACTCCTTTCATTGTAACAGGAGAGAATACGGAATTTCCTGCTGCCATCACCCTCCTTCTTCCTCGCAAATAGAGCTCCAATTTTGTCCAGGACAGCAAATGCCCAGCCCCGTGGAGTAAATCATAGTTTATTTAAGCATTATGCAATCATTAAAACAAGAATCCATTTCCCATTGATGGACATGCACTATTTCAAAGTTCCTTTGCAGCTAAGGGTCGCTAGTTATGTTCAACTGAAACTACAAGGAAATCTGCTGGAAGGTTCTAGAAGAATATTTACCGTGACAGGGGAAACCTCCTTTTCCACTCAGTCCTCTTCTCCTGACTTAAATGTCATTCCATGCATATGTGACCTTCAGAGCTATGGCAGCCGTTTTGTGTTCGTGAGGCAAGCACACTGAGACTGAGGCAATGAAAACAGACATGGCAGAGTAATTGTGCTGCCTCACCAAACTCAGAATTGCTTACCTTTAGACTTTTGTGTGATAATATCAAAGTCTTCATTCAATGGCATTTCAGGCATGGGGAGCAGCCTGCCCTGTGTAGAGGCAATTGGGGTGTATTTCCTGGAGGGAACTGAATTCTAATCATAAAACCAAGTAAAAGTCAGTCTGCTTATTACCATTATGATGGTAATGAAATACCTGCCCTTCCAGGACAGGTCACTCGCCACCCCGTGCCCTGGTACACCACTAGTTTTATCGTTTACATCACTATTAGCTGGGTTTCTGTTTTGTGCGGCCAAACCCACTCTCACGGATACCTTTTCCATCTTAGTGCTTTAATGTTTTCAGTAAAGTGGGAGGGGGCACCTGCTGAGAGTGAGCAGGAATGGGGGAGCACAGCGAGGGTTTTGAGGAGAGAAGAGGTTTGGAATCGTCCCTGTGAGCTGGACTGAGGTCACTGCTCGGTGCCCAGAGCCCTTTCAGTTGGCAATCATGAGTTTAGGGCAGGTTGGGTCTACATTCCACAGGACTTTCTCTGGCAGCTCCAGGGTCCCTGGGGCAAAGAAAGTGACTGGCAGAAGTGCAATAGTCCTGGTCTGTCGGTTCACGAAGGCAGGGATGTGCGATGCTCCTCCCAGACCACCAAGGGACATCTCACAGCATCCTCGGCAGTGGGGCCAGCCTTACAGTGCTGACTGAGATCACAGCCCAGCAATAACCAGGAGTGAAGATCGGAGGGGCTGCAGGAGGACATCTCATGGGGGACAATACGTGCGAAGAGACACAGCCTCCCCCCAACCAGGGCAGTGAGGCCAGAGGCAGAGCTGGCCCATTATATGGTGAAGTCAGGGGCAAAGCTGGCTTGTGGCAGGGGGAGGTCAGGGGCAGAACTGGCCCATTATATGGTGAGGTCAGGGGCAGAGCTGGCCCATTATATGGTGAGGTCAGGGGCAGAGCTAGCCCGTGGCAGGGGGAGGTCAGGGGCAGAACTGGCCCATTATATGGTGAGGTCAGGGGCAGAGCTGGCCCATTATATGGTGAGGTCAGGGGCAGAGCTAGCCCGTGGCAGGGGGAGGTCAGGGGCAGAACTGGCCCATTATATGGTGAGGTCAGGGGCAGAGCTAGCCCGTGGCAGGGGGAGGTCAGGAGCAGAGCTGGCCCATTATATGGTGAGGTCAGGGGCAGAGCTAGCCCGTGGCAGGGGGAGGTCGAGGCAGAGCTGGCCCACTATACGGTGAGGTCACGGGCAGAGCTGGCCCTCTTGTGCAGCCCCCTTGCAGCTGAACCCCCAGCCCTCAGGCCCAGGAGCACGCTCCCACGTACGCGGGCAGCCTGCTACAGGACCAGGCTGACGGCAAAGCGCTTTTCCCCAGAGGCGGCTTGGATTTATTCTGCACAGGGTATTGACCGTAAGAAACACTTCTCCCTCTCGTGGAGCTCCTGAGGCGCTTAGCCTGAAGAATATGGGATTTTTATAAAACTCATTAAATTCTTACGCTTTACTTTCCTGGACTCCTGGGCCTTCACTCTATCTGGACAGTTTTCTCAGGCTTTCTTTTCAGGAAAGCTAGTCCCTAGACCCACTCAACCTCAACCCCCACCCAGGGGGCTGTGCACCCCGCCCGCCCCTCCCCCAGCAGCAGCGACCGTGACCAACCTGCAAATAGAGGCAGTTAGTGGTTTGGGACCATACCATGGTGTCCCCGCGTCTCCTCAGTGGACGGAGGTGCCCACACGACCCGGCCTCCTCCCCTGAGGCAGGGGGTGAGCTTGGATCAAAGCCCTCTTCTTGTGAAATGGCCACGTCTGCAGTAGGGGGACATGTGGGTGCCTTTCAGAGGATGGATCTGCAGAGGGGCCTGGCCACGCGGGGAGCTGGGGGTCTCTGCCCGCATCCACGGAGGATGGGGGTGTGTCAAGGCCGCCCCTGACCAGCTCCCAGCTCCCACCACCACCTTCCTCCATACAAACCAACCCTAACACAGTGCTTGGTTCAAAGTCCATATTTGGTATAGCTCAGGATTTTCCCATGTGTGCATACACATCTCTTAGCCAAGATGGATTCTAGCGAAGATGCCTCTGGGTAGATTTAGCCACTTAGCATCACTCCCCTTTTGACCTCCAAGGAGCCTTTCTGCGCCTGTGTAGTCGCGGAGGTCCCCTGACTTTGAGAATGAGGAATATGTGGTCTCTCACCTTCTGTCTGGCAGGGCCCAGCCTCCTCTCTCAATTGTCCTGTTATTCCTGTCTCAGAGTATCGGTTCACAAGGAACCAACTCAAGTCATTTGCTCCAGGAGCCCGTCTATCTCCTGCCTCAGACCCAGTGTCCAGGGGAGGGAGATGAGGGCTTGTGTGTCATTTAAGGACTTGACACACGTGGGTCAGCTCCTGTCCCCCAGCCCAGGGTCTGAGCACTGTCACGCAGCAGCACATGTGGTCCTTACAGCAGCCTGCCCAGCAGGGCCGCTCTCAGCCCCGGGGAGATGGGGAGACCAAGGCGCGAATGTAGGAACCTGGCATTCAGCCCAGACGGCCTGGTACGGGGTGTGGTAAAGGGGCCGGGACATCAGGAGAGAGACAGACAGAGAGACAGATGGAGAAAGAGAATGAGAGAGACAGAAAGACAAGGAATCAGAGAGACAGAGAGAACGGACACTCGGTGCCAAAGCTGGGGAACGTGGGTCTCCGTGAGGAAGCCATCCATACCCCCCGCTGCTCTCCAGATCAAGGCCCCACATGTCCTACCTGGAAGGGAAGGCCGGCCATCTGTCACCTGACCCCGACCACCCCGCCCTTCTCCAGGGTCCGGGGAGGTTGTCCAGGCTGCAGAGCGCTGCTGCCATCTAGTGGGCACGTGGGGTCCTGCATGCGCTGGGAGCCCCCTCCCCCCCAGTCCTCAGCAGGTACCTCAGCCCTGCTCACCTGTCTGTCTGGCAGGTGGACCCATGCCTGTGGGTAGGTTCACACCTCACCTCCCACGGTTCTTGGTCAAAACAAAGAGGGACGGGGCACTGCCCTTATCTGGATCTATCCCGACCCGTGTCCAGGACCCAGCAGCCTCCCTGCCACATCTAGGCTGTCTTCCCATGGTTTGTCCTAACCTCGACGGCTCTGAGGAATACCGGCCGGGCATTTCCCACACCTTCCCTCCATCTACGTGACTCTCTGCAGTGCTGGGTTTGGGATAATTGCACCTTTGCACAGAGGTGAGGCGCCTTCCCGGCACACCACAATGCTGGCTGTCAGTGTAACTCGCTGCTGCCAACCTCAAGCCCTGGGCTAAGGTGTCAGCCAGGGTCCTCCTCTGTCCAGAAGTGTGTCACTCGGTCAGGCCACAGTCAGGGGAGGGGGCTGTGACCCCAGGGCCTTCAGGTCTGGCGCATTGCTCCCGCTGGGCCTCCGGAATGCTGGGCGGCTTGCTGGGTCACAGAGCCGCGGTGAGGACGTGGCAGTCCTAGTCAGCGGGCCCATCACCTGGGCTTCCCCAGAGCACGGGTGGGACTGAGTGTGGCTCTGCATATCCACGGCCTTGGAGGCCCAGGTGGGAGCGGGAACAGACCAGGCGGCTGGGTCTGGGGAGGACCTGGGCAGGAGCAGGTCCCGGGACAGCTGCCAGGAGCCGGGGAGGAGGCCAAGCGTCCTGGCCGGGGACTCCACCCCTACAAGCCCTGCCCCCACGCAGCTGAGGCCACAGGACGCCCCCACACGCAGCACGGACAAGGGTCCCAGCCGCCGTCTCCAGGCTGGGCGTACGCAAACTTGGGCAAAACACAGCCAAGCCCCGTGGGTCTGGGGCCAGGACTTGGTCTCCAGACGGCCAGGCGTCCGTGCTTTCTCCCTGGGGAAAGAGGAGGGTCCTGAGTCTGTGGCGGTCACCTTCTAGTGCCTGCACCCGCCCTTTCCTCACCTCACCCCGCACGCACAGAAGGCGCTGGGAAAGGCAGGAGCCTCAGGGGTCCCCAGGGTGAGGGCGCCCCGGGAGCCATGTCCCCGCTGTCCACTAGGGGTCGTGCTTGGCCGCGCCGCGTGGCGGCTGGAGCCCCGCACCATCAGCAAGCCCTTACCGCAGGGGCTGTCGGCGGACACAGCTGCATCCCCCGTGGGCTGCCCGCCCAGCCCCTGGCGAGGAGAGCAGCTCAGGCTGGAGCCCTCGGACCCCCCAGCGCCCCCATGCGCCCGCCGGCGAGGGCCCCTCCTCTTCAAACCACACCCACTCGGGGCGGGGAGGGGAGGGGAGGGGAGGCGGGCTGCAGTCCTAACTGGCTCCCCGACGCTGCTGCTGCTGGCCCGGGAGCCCCCGGAGAAGCCCTGAGCCGGTGGCGGCAGGGACCACCGTGCAGACCCACCGTCCTGTGTCCCCGCCCGGATGTCTCCGCCAGCCCCGTGTCTGAGTCCCCGTGTGAGCGCAATGACCTGAGAGGCACCCTGATTCTCCTGGTCCCTGGGGGCCCTTTCAGGTAGGAGTTGGGAGGCTGGAACCCTGCAGTTCCCTGTGCACCCATTAATCCATCTCAGACCATGCGTGAAAACTCAGCCCCTACTTCAGGGAATACTGGCCCCCGGAAAAGGCGACTTCGGCCGGCCCACCCGCGTGAAGACCAAGGAGTGTTGATGTCCTGAACCCGGCCCACCCGGTCAGTTCACCAGCTCGCCTAAAATCGCCCTCCCTCAGAGGGGAGGGAACAGAGGGGGGATGCCGCAGGGGGCTGTGGGCAGGATGCCCTGCCTGTGTCCACCTTGAGAGTCAAGGACCCCTTAGCCCCCTGTCCCAGCTCCACCCAGAGACAGTCTCCAGGGCGCCAGCCTGCGTTCCCGGGTGCTGAGAGTGTGGACGCTGGGTCAGGGTCCCAGCTCTGCCTCCTGTGGGCTGGGCGACCATAGCAGCTGGCTCGGCCTCTCTGGGCTCGGCATCCTCATCTTCAGGTGAGGGAGCAGCAGTTGCTACACCACAGGGCCCCTGAGGGGCCGGATGGGTGGATACTCTCAGGACCCAGAAGGTGCCTGGCTGGCAGAAGGGGCTGCGTAAGCGCCTCCTGGGAGGGTGGGAGGAGGAGAGGAAGCATCTGGAAACACCAGCCTGTCCCGTCGGCCTGTGAGGGCTCCCAGAGCAGGGGGGAAGCAGGTGCTCCCGGGACCAAAGTGGGCTTTTGGCTGCGCCCTGCCCACGTTGCCTTCAGAGTCTGGAAACTGGTCGTCTCCGGGCAGGGGGTCAGAAGCGTCAGAAAACACGCTACTTTTCCGTTTTCTCTTTGTACTGCTTACATTTTTTTTAAAACCAAGTCTACGCGTTACTTTTCCAAATGAATAATGGAGGTGACCAGGGTTTGCAGGGGACGAAATGACACGGCCAGGCCCTCCGCGGCCGGGACCCGCCAATGGCCTGGCACGTTCGGCAGAGCTGTGCTCTCACAGGGCTTCAGACCAGCCCGACGATCTGAGAGCAGCGCAGGGCAGCTCAGGCGCCCCTTAAGATCACAGGCGTCTGCCTGCAGCGCTCCCAGCCGCCAGCTGAGGAGAGGCCACCGGACGCCCGGCCCCATCCTGGGCGACGCGCACCACCCACCTCCGTCTTATCCACACGTTTGCCCCTGTTCATCCTCCCGCCTGCACCCACACAGCAGGGAGCTTCTTCCTTGGCTTGCAGCCACGTTCCAGCTCCTACACGGTGCCCGGCACACAGTAGGTGCTTAATAAATGCTTGGGTCAAGAACTCACTGGCTCCGAGTTTCTGAGGATGAACCTGCAGAGCCCAGCCTCCCAGCCTCAGGGGACCAGGCAGCGAGCTCCCGTCCCCTGGGGCTGGCGCTCACTCCAGCGGTGGGGGCGGGGGGGGACTGGAGGGATGATACGGGGGGTGGCAGAACCCGAACGGGCCATGAAGCATGGCCCACCTGGGCCCCCCGGGAGCCAGGTGCGCTGCTCCGACGGCTGGCTGGGACCGAGTCATGGTGAATTATTCACTTAACCAAAAGGTGTGCATCAGAGCACAGCAGCAGCTGGTAAAGCCCGAGGCCTGCAGACCCGTCAGGGGCGCTGCATCCGCAAAGATGCTCCGCCCTGGGCATCTGCACGGTGCACGTTTCCCTGCACTAACGTGCGCAGATGCTATTGAGTGAGTTACCTGGTGGGCGAGGTTCTGGATGGATGTGCACCGCGGGGACACCAGTCACCCCACGACAGCACATGGAAGGGAGAAAGCAGCCCCCCCCCCCCCACAGGAAGCCCGAGTGTGGGGCCGGCCGTGCTGGGTAGCCCTAGAGGAGGCGGAAGGAGACAAGGCAGCAGTGGGAAGAATCCTGGAAGCCTGCCTGTAGGAGGCAAGACCACAGCTGGCCTTGCTGGGAGGAAGGCTGGTGTGGGTGGAGAATGGGAGGGCCCTTCACAGCAGAGGACGCCCTGGGGAGAGGGTGGAGGCCGGAGCCCTGTGATGGGAAGAGATGAGCACAGCCAAGGAAGGCAGGCATCCAGGAGCCCAGACGCAGCCTCCGGGGCAGCCAGGCAGCCAGGCAGCCAGGGGAGAGCGCAGCCCAAGAGGCCACGTGGGCTGCCCGCAGGCCTCAGGCGCTCAGCGGAGTGACAGGGAGCTGGCTCCCCAGCTGAAAGCCAGGGTGAGCCCTGCAATTTCTGTCCCTCGGACGGAGGCTGGTGTCCCCATTTCTGCTTGCTGCCCTCTGGCAGGCAGGTGGAAGTCCATCCCAGTGGCCCCCCAGCCGGGAGGACACGAGGCACGTCGAGGCCACTCGGCCACAAGGACCTCGGGCTGCCTCTGGCTGCCTCGCCTTCCCCATGGGGGACACGCTGGCACCCGGGGCGCCACCCCCAGGCCTCTGCCGAGGTCTGGCCCCTTCCCAGTACTGCTGCTGCCATGCCACCCGCCTGCCTGGAGGGACTCTCAGGGGCCCCCAGCCAGCCCAGTGGCCCTGCTTCAGCTCTTGTCCACCTCGGATTCACCTCGGCTCCTCTTGGTTCTTGACTGGCCGTCCCATCGCGTAGTATTTCCCTCCCACTGCCTAGGCCCTGACCACAGTGAGGGCCAGACGGACCCTGGGTGACCCGGTCCTTGGCCCGAACTGTCCCATCAGCCGTGGAGCCAGCACAGGGCAGCTGGCCAGGCCCGAGGCCCAGCCGGTCACACACATCCTGAGATGGGAGGGGGAGGGGGACAGAGAGAGACAGATACAGAGATGGGGAGAGAGGGACAGGAGGAGAGACGAGGGAGAGACAGGAACGGAGACGCGAAGGGAGGCGGGGGGGGGGGGAGGCAGAGGGGAGAGGCGGAGGGGGGGGAGGCAGAGGGGAGAGGTGGTTGGTGGGGAGGCAGAGGGGAGAGGCGGGGGCTGGGGGGAGGCAGAGGGGAGAGGCGGGGGCTGGGGGGGAGGCAGAGGGGAGAGGCGGGGGTGGGGGGGAGGCTAAGGGGAGAGGCGGGGGCGGGGGGGAGGCAGAGGGGAGAGGCGGGGGTGGGGGTGAGGCAGAGGGGAGAGGCGGGGGCGGGGGGGCAGAGGGGGGTGGGAGGCAGAGGGGAGAGGCGGGGGCGGGGGGGGGGCAGAGGGGAGAGGCGCCTCCACTGCCACCTGCTGTCCTCCCGGGTGCTCCCGGCAGCACCCTCTGCGCTTTGCAGACACGGCCTCCCAGGATGATGTGGCAGCAGACGTGAGCCGGGCTCCCTCGTGCCGCTGGCTGCTGCGGCCACCCTGGAGGTCAAACACCAGCATGCCCTGCCTCCGGCCGGTCGAAGCCGCTCCTCCGGCCTCCAAGGACCCCCTGCAGGCACAGCCACCCACTCCCTGCAACCTGTGCCCTTCCAGTTGCTGGGTGCTTTACTGGTCACCAAATATTTTGATTATCACTTTTAGGTGTAATTACCCCCATTTTACAGAGGAGAAGGTGGAGGCGTGAGGAGGGTCAGTGTTTTCCCAGATGCACCGGAGCCCTTGGCCATGACCCAGGTTCAAGTCCAGGCATGAGGTGGAGAACTTGTCTCTCAGGGAGAAGCACCCTCGTGACCGAGCACATGGGGAGGCGCCCTGGGCCGCTGGCTGGGGCTCCCCGCTCACAGGGAAGCTGCAAACGGGCCACGCGGGAGTGTTCACACCACGGTCATTAGCGTCGACCCCCAGCGGGGCCGGGGGACTGTGCCGATTGTCTAGGGCTTAAAAGGTGAATCACGCGGGTCAAATCTGAGGAGGTCTGCAGCCACTGCGTTACGAGTAGCCCCCGCAGCCTTGCAGTATTCGTCCGGATTCTACAGCTCTCGCCCAGTTCAGCGAAGAAGCCACGCGTGTCCTGCCACGGGATGTGGGATGTCCTGCCACGGGACGCGGGACGTTCTGCCTCCTGGCTGGGCTGCCCCCTTGCTCCTGAACTTGAGCAGAAGTGTCAGCGCGCACCTTGCGGCCACACTCGTGACAGATTGACCACAGGTGAGTCGGGAAGACCTGCAGGAGCTGTGTGCGGGGACCTGCTGGCTGCCGAGTCAGGAGGACGGCATCTGTGGACCTTATCTGTGAGCTGTGCGCCACCCTCGTCCCCCATTGGGACCGTAACACACATGCACGTTTACATCGGCACATTCCGGAAAGCCGGCTTTTGAACGTGTACCAGCCCACTGTCCTGACCCCGAGACAGACAGGAGGGGAGGTGCCTGCGGCCCTCGGCCCCCCATCACCTCCCCAGCACCCCTTCTCCTGCTCCCTCTCAACTGCCCGTTATCCTTCGGAAACCTCCGCCCATCCTTCATTTATTGAAGTAGGCAGGGAGTATGATGGGCCATTTTGTCACCGTGGCAACTGCTGTGGTCTGAAGGGTTGGAGAGCCCTGATTAGGCCGGAAGGCTGCTGTGACAGGAAGTGACAGGGACAGCAAATCAAGGGGGGCTTTTATGGGGCTGTGCGTGGAGCGCACACCAAACATCATCTCTGCACCACTGGGAAGGCTCCCACTGGCAGCTGAGTCCAAATGGAAAACTAATGAGGCAGCGGGCCCCATGGGCCTTTGCCGGTCTCCTAACAAGCCTCGTCCACAGGGTGAAAGCGGCAGCGTCCGCGCACACGGCCCGCCCCAGGCCCCTCCTGGGCAGCAGGTGGGGGGAGCCCTGCTCGGTCGGACCCTGGGCCCTGCCCTGGGCACCTCACACAGGGGAGGTCTCCCCCTAGCCCAGGACACTGGGGGTCTCGGGGGGGGGCTGTCCTCAGGAAGACTCCACATATCCCAGGGGCTCACGTCCTACGTTAAAACTCGGGAATGAAAGCAACACATATTGTACATAACTAATGACCGCTAATTGCAAGAAGGCTTCCGCGTCCTGCTTCTAAGTCTCCACTTCGACTATAGCTTTTTCAAGTAATAATAATAATAGCAAACACGTGCTGAGCTATTCCTCTGCGCCTAGCATTAGTTAAAGTCCTTTGGGTGGATTATCTCAGTTAATCTTCACAGTAACCCTACGAGGTGGGTACAATTACTCTCTCCATTTTACAGATGAGGAAACTGAGGCCCCAAAAGGTTCCACAACGCTCTTAAAGCTGCATGGTTAGTAAGGGCAGAGCGAGAACGGGAGGCCCGAAGCCAGGCCGGGGTCAGCAGGGAGGCGCGGCCCAACCCGAGTCCAGCCCTGGCTCTGGTCTCCCACTGGTGAAACAAGAGGGGCGACGCCGGGGGCACAGGCAGAGCGAGCCCCCCGCAGCCCACCCAGGCGGGACCCTTGCTCCAGCTGCACTCCCGGAGCACGCGGCACCTGTAGGCGCCTCGTCTGCAAAGTCTCGGCATCGCCCCTGTAGATCAAGCTCCCGGGTTGGCCGAAGCTGAGAGCGTCTCGGCCTCCAGTTCTCGATACGCTTTCTCTGTTCCGCCAGCTCCCTGACCCGCTGGCTGACATTCTGCTCTCAGTTCGCAGGACAATAAGTTAGGGTCCCAGACAGAGCAAGAGGGAGAAGGTCGCTCCACAGGCTGGGTCACCTGGTCCTAGAGGAGGAGCCATTGACATTCCGCCGGGGCTTTGGGGGCCGTGGCTGGAGCAGGAGTCCGTGGGGCGGAGCGGCCGTGCCTTGGGTTCCTGGGGCAGAGGGCTGCTGTGGAGGCCTGCGGGGTGTGGCCCATATGGGACCTGGCTTGTCTGGCAGGAAAGGGAGGGTGAGTTCCTCCAGCCTGGGCTCCTTTCCTGCTGGGATGGAGCCATGAGGAAATATTCCCAAGGAATCTGGGGAGATGCTATTCACAACCCCCGTGGGCAGGCTTTCACGTTCCAGACTGCAAATGCTCAGGCCACTTCTGACTGTCCCAAGGGAGACTGCGCAGCCGTCCTGCGTATCTGCCCCCTGCCACGGCCTGTTGCCTGTCGGGAGCCCAATAACTTTTCATCAGAAGTCAGGCGTGACCTTCTCTTTGTATCTCCTCTGTCAACGATCATCTACCGTCTTTCTTCCTCCCTCCCAGAGTCCCTCCTAAGACAGTAAGTTCTGGATTGGCTTTTAGATTGAGTTGCCAGAGCCCTTTTCCTCTGTGGCAAGATCAAGTGTCTCTCCGTGAGGCTGGTCCACGGGGCTTCTCCATGTGGCCTTGTTGCCAAACCCACCTTGGGTCTGTTCACCCGACGCATAGCAAAGCCAATCGACTGGCACCGGCTGTGGTGAAGGAAAGGGCAGCGTTAACTGCAGGCGCCCAACATGGGGCCAAGCAAGGAGCAAGGTTGGCTAGTGCTTGAAAGACACCAACCCCCGATTGCTTTCAGGGAAAGGTTTTTAAAGACAAAATGAGGGAGGGAGGTTTCCGGGTGCGTGATCAGCTCGTGGACCTTCTTCTGATTGGCTGGTGGTGAGGTAAAGGGGAATTGGCATCGTCGACCTTCAGGTTCCAGCCGGTCTGAGGTCTACGTGTTTGTGGGCAGCAGACAGTTAACTTCTCCCACCTGGCGGGGGTCTCAGTATCTGCAAAACAGCTCAAGGACACGGCTCAGCATAGTATCTACAGCCCTTGAGGAGGAACTAAAGGTCCCTGACTTTGTTTAATGGCTGAAATTATTATTATTTTGTCTTGTTTGACTGTTTTCCTTTCTTTCTGCATTTTCTCACTTCTCGATTAAATTTGTTCTTTGGAACTGGGGGAAGGCCTAGGAGGCTAAAGTTTTTCTACAAACAAGAGGCAGGTAGAGGACAGGGGAGGGTCTGTCCCGGGAAGGTCCCATAGGGTCCTGCTCAGTCACAATTCCCCCTTTTCTTTGATACTCCTCAGTCTTGAGGGGCGACAAGAGCAGAACAAGAAAAGGAATCGTTTTGGATGGAGAGGTTCATCATAAACTCGACAGAGGCACTCGGTTTTAGGGGGACTTGGCTTCAGCTTCTCCACCTGGTCTCTCTGCGTGGTCTGAGTAGCTGAATTTCTTACATGGCAATTCAGGGCTCCCAAGAGTGTATGCGTGGAAGCTACCAGAGCTTCGTAACTGGCATGGTGTCGCTCCCTCCACCTTCTTTTACTTAGAGGAGGGCCTGTGACCTAGTAGGACTCTCCAGTACCTTTCTGGGACAGAACTTTCCCCCACATCCTCTGCATTAGCTCCTCTCTGAAGTACCCGGATAACAGCATCTGATGCACATTCCTGAGTTGCTTTACAGATACTAAAACCCCCACCAAATGGAAGAAGTTAACTACCTGGTGACCATGAGCGCTAGCCCCGAGACCTACTAGCACCTGAGGATTGACGGTGTGAACCCCTGTGACCCCTCCCTGTTACCTCACCATCAACCAATCAGGGAACCATGCACAAGCTGATCACACACCATGGGACCCTGTTCCTCAGCTGGCCTTTAAAAATACTCCCCTGGGACTTCCCTGGTGGTGCAGTGGTTAAGAACCTGCCTGCCAATGCAGGGGACACAGTTTCAATCCCTGGTCTGGGAAGATCCCACATGCCGCAGAGCAAGCCGGTGCACCGCAACTACTGAGCCTGCACACTAGAGCCCGCGAGCCACAACTACTGAGCCCACGTGCCACAACTACTGAAGCCCGCACGCCTAGAGCCCATGCTCCGCAACAAGAGAAGCCACCGCAATGAGAAGCCCACGCAGCTCAATGAAGAGTAGCCCCCGCTCACCACAACTAGAGAAAGCCCGCGCACAGCAACAAAGACCCAGCGCGGCCAAAATAAATAAATAAAAATAAACTTATATATTTTTTTTAAAATGCTGCCCTGAAAGCATTTAGGTGAGTTTAGGTGTCTTGAGCACTAGCTGCCTGGACCCCTTGTTTGGCGCCTGCAGCAAACGCTGCCCTTTCCTTCACCACAGCCTGGCGTCAGCGGATTGGCTTTACCGCGCACCAGCGAGCAAACCCAAGTTTGGTTCCGTAACGGGCCCAGTGATGAGCAGCCTCTTCATGGGAGGCTGAACATCCCAGGAGCCGGGGCGCCAGACCCACTTCCACCACTCCTGGCCCTTCTCCTCCCAGACTCACAGGTTTTCCAAACACTCCCAGGACGCGGCTGCAGCACAGGCTGGACTTTGTTCTGGGTGGAGCACACCCAGGCCCTTGCCTTCACCAGGGAGGCCCTTCGGGGTTCAGCTTTTCTCTAAACACACACGAAGGAGGAGATGAACGGGCCCAGCGAGGAGAGCGCAACCAGGTCTCCTAAGCAACCGCCCGTCTGTTTGGCTCCGGCCAAATCCTAAGTGGCAAGACTCACGAGACCACCTCGGGAGCTCGGGCCGGGTAATCAGGGTGTTGCAGCTAAACAGCTGCGCTGCTCTTCCCTACCTGAGCCTCTCTGTCCGGTGCTAATTAAGAGAAGCCGTGATGTGGCGGACAGGCACGCAGGTAACACCTCTCTCTCCAGGCTCTGTGAGCAGCCTTGGTGACCGTGTGTGCAAGTCCCACCAGAAGTCCCCCACCCCACCCCACCTGCACCCCTACACACCTGCACACACACATACACACGTGCGCACGTGCACGCACACAGGCAGAGGAACAGATGTTGACTTCAAAGCGCTAACAGTCATGCAAATGTTTAGGCAAAACAGAAGTTACTTTAAGCAGAATCTACACCATATGGCAAACGGGGACCCGCTAGGTAAAGTGTGCTGTCAGCAGGCAACAAAACCCTCGCATCAGCTTCTGGAAAGGAACAAAGAACAATTTGGGTAACATAACTGTATTCAAAAGAGAAAAGGAAAATGAGATGCTGGCATCTGGGAGGAAAACTAGTTTGCTGTAAGGTAGAATCAACACTTAAAGAGAAACTGGGTGGTTCCTCATACTTAAAGTGTGAATTCTAACCCACCGCAAATCTTTTTTCTATTTGTAGGTTCAGAGCCCAGTGAACCACGGGAGGGGCACCGGGCGCAGAAACCGAACTGTTACCATTTTGAAAACAAGAGTTTCCCCCGAACAGGGGAGATAAACCGTAACCTCTCTTGGAAAAAGATGGAAAACCTTCCATGCGACCAAGGCAGCTGGGATCTGCATTCCATCTGGTTTCCACCCAGAGCTCTGAAACCCGTCCCTAACCTGGACATGGCTGGTTTAGTCCCTTCAGCACTCTTGCTATCAGATGAACCAATTGTCTCCCTTCCCGTACGCCGAGCTGCCGCGAGGGGGGGACAGAATGCCTGGGCTCACTCTCTCTCTAGCCGTGCACCTGTTGGTTCATCTAAACATAGAGGACGAGCCATGGCACCCGCGGTGCCTGGGCTCTGTGAGGCGATGTGTGCGATGCACTCAGCCCGTGCTCGGTCCTGCGTGTCTGCCGTTAACACTGTAACTGACGGGTGGCCCGGGCTCCACGAGCCTCCTGCATTTGGCGGCCCATAAAAAAACCCAAAGCTTGGCCGGTAGGGATTTGGATGGGTTATAACTGACAGAAACTCAACTCAAACTGCTTCAACAAACACACAAATAAACAAAAGCCAAGGGAGAGATCGTCTGCATCCTGTGCGAGGGGCAAACACATCAGGACCTCTGTCTGTGTGTCTCTGCTTCTCTTTATTTCATTTTTCTCTTTTGAAAACAATATCTATGTGCTACTGGAATAGGGAAGAGCTAAATCAGACTCCGTGTTCGATCTATTTCTAGGACTTTAACGTTAGCTTTTCGTTGCTTTTGTTATTGTGATCATATATAATGGCCTGCCTCAGGGAACCCTGCCCACCTGTGAACGGCTGCAAGAAAAAAGAAACTAACACTTCCCCTCCCCGAGGCTGGACATTCCAGGAGATGTTTTGCAAGACTGGTGGCCCTTTTACTTTACTTCCTCACCGCCTCTCCCTCTCTGTTTCTATAAAAGAAACTGTCATCCAGACCCAGATAAGATGGTTTTTCGGAGACTCTAGTCTGCCATCTTCTCAGTCTGCCGGCTTTCCAAATGAAGTCGCATTCCGATTCTTTGGCCTGTCGTGCGGTGCGCAGAGCGAGCTGGGACTCAGTAACACTATTAGGAGATGGCTGTAAACTCCAACTGACCTCCTTCTTACAGCCTTTAATTCCAGATGAAGAGACCTAGGTATCCGTGATCTAATCTCAGGGTAGACCCTGATTGGTTCTTCTTGGGACAATCAAGAGGAAGGGGAGCTCTGATTGGCCACCCTGGATGAGAGCCCACCGGAAAACTACAGGAGAGAGATGGAGGGATGACCCTGTTCCCAGAGCAGGTGAGCAATTCCACAGACATTAAAAATATCACCTGCCCTCTGTGTCAGGGGAGTGAGGAGGGGGCTGACGCTCCCCTGGCATAACGAACCCTGGTGACTGCAGTAGGAGGAATGTCTCTCTGGACAAAACGAAGGTTTTCTAAAGAAATTGATTCCTGTAGCTGGAGTGTGCCCACTCTGTGAACAATTGCTGAGGATGTAAAAACCCACGACCTGGAGGGGCGAAGTCAGGCTCCACCACCACCACCACACACCCACCCCCCACTCCTGTCCTTCTTCACCACAGACTCCATCTCCTCCTGGGCCAGAGAAAACAGGGAGAGGGAACTCCATTGATTGAGCAGACCCTGGAGGCGCAGAAATCACATCAGAGAAGGGCCTTGGGCCTTAATTACCAAGGAAGGGGTAATGCTTCCTAGAAAATGAGAGAAGCAGGAACTCCCTGAGGATGAGGGCTTTAAGGAGACTGGAGAGAAGGAGCCTTGCCCAGGAGAGGCAGTGTTTGCAGGGGTGGTGGTCAGCTCCATGCCTGACCCCTCCGCCACTGAGCACCCACTCAGAAGGGCAGCCATAGCCCCGCTGGACCCTACGGTGCACCCTCCCAACTCCTCTCCAAGGTGGGCTAGCCCATCTCTTTGGGTGTGTATTGATCAGCTCATGCTAGGTTGCGCCGCGGTAACAAGCGATCCTCGCACCTATAGCTTTATTTCTCGCTTCCCTTCTATGTTGGTTGAAGGTCGGTTGTAGTTTTCTCCCATTTATTCTTCATTCCCTTTTATTCTTCATTCCTCAGGCAGGGGAAGCAGCCAGGCTGGAGCATTCACTATCACGCAAAGCGGAGCCAGGTGACGGCTCTCAAACCTCTACCTGTAAGGGGTCCATCACCCTCCTCATTTTTCAATAACCAAAGCAAGTCCAACAGCTAAACCTGACGCCCACGGTGGGGAGTGGCATCCTCTCGTGGGAAGGAGCAGGGAAGATTCTAGAACAGCACA